>NC_082691.1:102109394-104509394 GCF_949987515.2 Delphinus delphis
GGAATTCCCTTTAAAAAAAAAAAAAAGAATCCGCCTCCCAATGCAGGGGACATGTGTTTGATCGCTGGTCTGGGAAGATCCCACATGCCACGGAGCAACTAAGCCTCTGCGCCACAACTACTGAGCCCACATGCCACGACTACTGAAGCCCACATGCCTAGAGCCCGTGCTCCACAACAAGAGAAGCCACCGCAATGAGAAGCACACACAACATAAGGAGGAGTAGCCCCCGCTCACCGCAACTAGAGAAAGCCCAAATACAGCAACGAACACCCAGCACGGCCAAAAACAAATAATAACAAACAACAACAAAGTCAAAATGTGTGGCATTATAAAAATTTATAAGTTATACAAAAAAGCAGGAAAATATGAGTCATAACCAGAAGAAAAATCAAGCAATAGAAACAAAACAACAGAGACAATAGAGGGATAAGCATGGATATTAAACCAGCTATTATCAGTATGCCTCATATCTTATTGAATATGGAAAACATGAAGGGAGAAGAGAAATGGAAGGTAATTTAAAATGTTAACAAAGTGTAACTAATAGAAGTAATATCAAAAGATGACATCAAATGAAAATTTGAAAGATTAACATTTAATTAGAAATTGCAAAAGAAAAGATGATTGACCTTAAAGACATAGCAAAGAGCAAACAAACAAAAAACAAATAAACAAAAAAAACCAACCTTCCCAAAATAAAGGACAAAGTGAAAAAAGACAAACACGGCTGCATGCAGTGCCCTGTGGGATGATAACAACCAGTCTAATAGGTGATAGGTTGGAGTTGGAGGGAAGGGAACAGAAAAAATATTTAGTGAAATAACAGCTACAAAATCTTGCAAATTAAAAAAACAATAAACAAAACCTGACAGACACAAGAAGCACAACAAAATCCCTAACAGACACATACATACACATCAGTAAGGCACTTAATAGCCTATTTGCTTAACAGTAATGAAAAGAAAAGCTTAAAAGCAATCCCCCCAAAAGACATACTGTTTACAGGGTAACAAAAATAAGAGTAACTGCAACTTTTTCATCTGAAACTATGTAAGCCAGAAGACAGTGAAACAACATATTTTAAAGTGCATGGAAAAAGATTAAAGAAAAAAACAAACAAAAAAACACATAAACCTTGAATAAAACATGCAGCAAAAGGTATCCTTCAGAAACAATAGTAGGGACTTCCCTTGTGGCACAGTGGTTAAGAATCCGCCTGCCAATGCAGGGGACACGGGTTCAAGCCCTGGTCCGGGAAGATTCCACGTGCCACGGAGCAACTAAGCCCGTGTGCCACAACTACTGAGCCTACGCTCTATAGAGCCCACAAGCCACAACTACTGAGCCCGCGTGCTGCAACTACTGAAGCCCGTGTGCCCTAGAGCCCGTGCTCCGCAACAAAGAGAAGCCACTGCAATGAGAAGCCTGTGCACTGCAACAAAGAGTAGCCCCAGCTCACCTCAACTAAAGAAAGTCTTCGTGCAGCAAACAAAGACCCACCACAGCCATAGATAGATACATAGATAATAGTAATCTAAAATTTTTTTCAAACAAATGCTAAACAAATTCTTCACCAAAAAACCTTCATTAGAAGATACATTAAGGAAATTCTTCAGAGAAAAAGGAAAATAATATTCAATAAAAATTTGGATCAAAATTCGTCTATGGAAAGGAATAAAGAGTGATGGAAATGATAACTATGTGAATAAATATAAAAGACTTATTTTTTAAATCTCTTTAAAAGTTAACTCACTGTTCAAAGCAAAAATAATTTATTATGAGGGGCTTCCCTGGTGGCACAGTGGTTGAGAGTCCGCCTGCCAATGCAGGGGACACAGGTTCGTGCCCCGGTCTGGGAGGATCCCACGTGCCGCGGAGCGGCTGGGCCCGTGCGCCATGGCCGCTGAGCCTGCGGGTCCGGAGCCTGTGCTCCGCAACGGGAGAGGCCACAACAGTGAGAGCCCCGCGTACCGCAAATAAATAAATAAATTATTTATTTATTTATTGTGGATTTCATAATATACATAAAATTTAAATATATGGCAACAATAGTTCAAAACACTGGAGGGTAAAAGTATACTGATGTACAGGCTTTTTACTATATCTGAACTGATATTAATTGAAAGTAGACGCTGATGAGTTAAAAATGTGTAACGTAAATCCTAGAGCTACTGCTTTGTAAACACACACACATACACACAAACACACAGCTTATTAGTCAAATGGAGATAAAATAGAATCCTAAAAAAATATTCAATTAACCCAAAAAACACAGGAAATGAATAAAAGGAAACAAAGGATAAAATGGGAGAAAACGAAAAAAAAAAAAGGGAGAAAACGAACAAATATAAAACAAAGTGCAAGTAGATTTAAACCCATCCACATAAATAATTACGTTAAGTGTAAATGGTCTTAACACAATAATTCAAAGGCAAATTTTATCAGATTAAATTAAGAAAACAAGAACCTTCATCAAGGAGATAACAGTCCTAAATATGTATGCACTCAATAGCAAAGTTTCAAAATACATAATTGCAAGGCGAAATATTTAAACCCAGTTACATCTGGTTATTGCAACACTGTGCTCAATAATTGCTACAGGTAGACACAAAACTCCATAAAGAGACAGAAGACTTAAGACTACTACCAACCCACATGGACCTAATTGACAGTTATAGAACACCCTACCTAATGACAAGAGAACACCTACTCTTTCCAAGCACACAATCCAGAGAATAAGCCACATTGTAGGCCTTAAAACAAGTTCAACAAATTTTAGAAGACTGAAATCATATAGAACATGTTCTCTGGTCATAAGAGAATTAAACTGTAAACAAACAAAAAAGATGTATGCAATATCCTCAAATATTCAGTAAACAACACAATTCTAAATAAGCCACTAGTCAAGAAAGAAATGACAAGGAAATTAAAAATAGCTTGAGCTAAATGAAAATGAAAACACAGCATTTCAAAATTTTTAAGATTCAGGTAAGCAGTGAATGAGGGAAACTTACTTAAATAGTTATATCAAGGGCAAGATAGTTATATCAGGGTCAAGATGTAAGATTCCTATATCAAGGAATTAAGAGGTACCAACTAGATATAAAATAAATAAGCTACAAGAATATACAGTACAACACAGGGAATATAGCCAATATTTTATAATAACTATAAACTGAATAATATAACCTTTAAAAATTGTAAAACAATTGTGAATCACTATTTTCTACACCTGAAACTTCTGTAATATAGTACATCAACTTCACCTCAATAAACATAAACAGTAAAAAAAAAAAATAGTTAAATCAGAAAATAACAGCTCAACTCTAATAGTAATACAGGCCTCTATTTGAGAAATTAAAAAATGAAAATCAAATCACGCCTGTAATAAATAGAAGGGAAGAAATAATAAAGAGCAGAAATCGATGCTATAAAAGCACAACAATTTTTTTAAACATCAATGAAACCAAAAGATACTTCTTTTAAAGAATAAAATAGATGACTCTCGAGCAAAAATGATCAAGAAATGAGAAACAAACAAAAAAACCCTCACAAACTACCAATAGAAAATCTGAAACAGGGGTCATCACTAGAGAAACCACACACATTAAAAGGACAATGACATTATATTATAAATAATTTTATGTCAATGAATCAGCAACGTAGATGAAATGGGCCAAAATCCTTGGAAGGCACAAATTACCAAAAATGACTTAAGGATAGAAATAGAAATAGAAAACCCAGAAATAGAATAACCCAGTTATCTATTTTAAAAATTGAATTTGTAAGTATAAACCTTCACACAAAGAAAATCCAATCCCAAATGGCTTTACTGATGAATTCCATGAAACTTTTAAGAAATAATACTAATCCTGCACTATCTTCTATAAATAATGGAGAAGGAAACACTTTCCAACTGATTCTATGAGGCTGGCATTCCACTGACAACAAAATCAAAGACACTGTATAAAACCAATATCCATCATAAACAGAGACCTGTTCCATAGAATAAAAAAAGGAACACTCTACTACCCATTTTTGCAGATATTATAATTGTCATACATACCAAGTCAAAACAATGGTAATGAAAGAAAATAAAATTACAACCTATCTTTCGATTTAAAAACACACATAAAAGTCCCAAACAAAAGATTATCAAGGGGCTCCAGCTCTAAATAAGATGAAGGAATATATGCCAAACTTTTTCTCTCACTGAGTGTAACTATAAAACATGTAAATAATTCACGAAACAGCTATTTGAGTTTCCTTAAAGACATACAACAGCAGGTTGTTCAGGAACAGACACCAAAATTCAAAGTACTACCAAAGTATCACTAAGTTTACTTCCATTTTACCTCTCCAGTATCTCCTGGCCTGAACTCAAAGAACTCTGAAACCCAGGAGTGACTGCTGAGGTGCAGAAAATGAGAGAGCTCACCTGACCTGACCAACAACCTGCCCATGGGTGGACCTGATCCTAATTAGTATAAGAAAGCCTTTCAGAACTGAGCTAACAGACCTCTGGCCAGGTCCCAGACTGATTACTTGGTACTGCACACACAGTACAAATAGAAACAGTCCTGCAAAAGGCTTTGAAAACTAAACTGACCTTACTACAAGCCCACAAAAGGCTGGTTGAAAGCTGTAGCTTGGACCTACCCAGGCCAAGTGCCTGCTAAATCAAAATTACCACCATTCTCCATGTTTTTAAAACACACAGTCTTATAATATCTAAAATGTTCAAGAAACAATCCAAATTACTTGATACATAAAGAACTACAAAAATATCAAATCACACGGAAAAGTACAATGAACAAAAAAGGCTAATGATATAAAATGACAGAGGTTGGAATTATCTGATGAGCACTTTGAGGCAGCTATTATAAAATGTTCTAATGAGCGATACTGAACACTCTTAAAACTTAAAATAGAAAGTATGAGCAAATAAAGAAAAGACGTAAAGAAGAAATTTTAGAAATAAAAAATTACAGAACCAAAATTAAAGGCTCACTAGAAATAAATAACAAATGATGGGCCTAAATCAAAACAAATTAATAATTACATTCAACATAAGTGGCCTAAAAACACTCCAATCAAAATACAGAGATTGTGTCAGAATCAATTAAAAAAGAAAATGTCCCAACTATATGCTGCCTACTTGAAACTGAAATCAAATATAATGACATATTTAAGGAAACATATACCATGCAACACTAATCAAAATTAAGCTGGAGTGGATATGCTAATATCATACAAAGCAAACTCCAAAAAAAAAAATGACCAGGAATAAAGAAGGATATTACATATGATAATACTGATTCCCAACAACACATAATTCTAATTCTAAATGTGTATGTATACCTAACAACAGAACTTCAAAATACATGAAACAAACGACCAAACGAAACAAACAAACAAAAAACCTTAAAGTACATTATTCTCACTGAATCCTCTTAACTATCCCGTTGAAGTAGACATTGCTGTTCCCATTTTACAGATAACCAAACTGCAATTAAGAAAGGTTGAATAAGTTACCCAAAGTCACTCAGTTGGTAAGAGCTAAACTGTGGTGAGGGCAACAGATCCACGGGGAGAAGACCCATGAACTGAGGTCTGTAAAACTACTGGTTCCTCCTAAACTTCAACTTTAAAAAAAAAATTGTTGGGGTAGGGGAGCTAGCTATCTTGGACCAGTGCCTGTATTCGCTACCAAACATAACTTTAGTCAGAACTCCATTACTCAGCCCCTCACACATCAAAACTGGCAAAGGAAAAATTCTTACAAGCTCAAGACCATCTCTCCTCTAAGTGTCTCAGGATTTCACTCCACTGGACCAAGACATGTTGACCCACACACTCTCAAAAAAACAAGAGGTTGAAAGCAGGGACTTGAAGAGTATTTGTATACTTGTGTCCGTAGGAGCTTTACACCCTCTAGGACCTCACTCCAATAATCTTCAACCTTACAGGATCTGCCAATTCATCTCCCCTACCAGCTTCTCACGGTTCAGCTAAAAGGCAGCTGTAATACAGTGGTTACAAGCATGGATTGCAGAGCCATACTGCCCGTATTAAAAGGCTAATTACCAGCTGCACAACCATATATGAGCTGCTTAAACTCAGTGCCTCAATTTCCTCATCTGTAAAGTGGTACAAAAGCACTACCTCACAGGATTACTTTGAGGACTGAATGTAAAGCACCTACAGCGCCAGTTCCCTGGTAGGCACTCACTGTTAGCTATTGACACTGGGACCCTCTCCTCATCCCCGTATCTTTATTACCTCTTTTCCCAGCTTGGATTACATGGTCAGCAGTTATAATCACTCTGTTACATAGACCCTCAATACTTCCCTTTATTTCATTCCATTATATTTGTCTGTGAAAAACCTCAATCCTTATTAAATCTAACCCTCCATCTACTCTGGTCTGTGAACTCAAGCTGAGGAAAAAAGACACAGCCAGGCTACTGACTTCACTTTGTATTTCTAACCTCACACCTCAAGTAGCCCCTCACTGCTGCTCAGCAATCTCCATTTGGGCCAGTTTACTCTGCCATTACCTTAGACATTTATTTCATACTTTTTCTGTCTTCAAACATTTAAGGGACTTCCCTGGTGGCGCAGTGGTTAGGAATCCACCTGCCAATGCAGGGGACACGGGTTCGATCCCTGGTCCGGGAAGATCCCACATGCCGCGGAGCAGCTAAGCCCGTGCGCCACAACTACTGAGCCTGTGCTCTAGAGCCTGCAAGCCAGAACTACCGAGCCCACGTGCTGCAATTACTGGAGCCCCATCTAGAGCCCATGCTCTGCAACCAGAGAAGCCACCACAACGAGAAGCCCATGCACCCCATCGAGGAGTAGCCTCTGCTCACCGCAACTAGAGAAAGCCCACACGCAGCAACAAAGACCCAACGCAGCCAAAAGTAAAAACAAAAAAAAATGTAAGACTCTCCATTTTACACCCTTCAGTTGATAAACTTGCTTGTTATAATTCAATGGCAAAATAGAGGTAGTCAGAAGAGTTTCCATATCCTCCTACCAAACCCTCCGATTTTCCTGAATGTTTCCCATATACTCTACCTTCCCTCCTATTAAACATACTATGTATGCTCCTATAGCTGACATCAATCCCTCTACCTGTATTCCGGATCACATTTTCTTTCCTGTTCATGAACTTTGCATTATTCCCTTCTTCTCCTGAATTATCAACCTTTCCTACTCTGAAAATCAGTCCCATCAGCATACAGTTTACTGCAATAACAACAATCTTCTTAAAAAAAAAAAAAAAAAGAAAAGAAACCCCTCTCTGGACTCCACATCCTCTCCCAGCTACTGCTCCACTTCTCCACACCAACCTTAGAACAATACTCCTTGAAAAAGTTCTGTATCCCATTCTCCACTTCAGCTCCATGCCTCTCTATCTGAATGTCCTCCCCCACATCCCACTGAAGGGGCTGGGATCAGGGTCACTAAAGAACAGGGTGACATACAACTGGGTTTGCCTGGACTGTGCCAGTTTAGGCCTGTCATTCTCGCATAATGATTGTGCTCCTGTCACATTCAAAATGTCTTGGTTTGGACTTCCCTGGTGGTCCAGTGGCTAAGACTCTGCGCTTCCACTACAGCAGGCACGGGTTCAATCCCTGGTCAGGGAAGTTCCACGTGCTGCGCGGTGCAGCCAGAAAAGGGGGTGGGGGGGAGGGTGTCTTGGTTTGATCAATAAATTATCTAGTTACTCTACCAAGCACCTACAACTTGCCAATTCTCAATCTGTCATATGCCCATGAGACAAGTGCTCGTTTTCTCCTTAGCTTCTTGGACATAACATTCTCCTGATTCTTCTACCACATTGGCTGCTGCTTCTCACTTCCTTTGCTGGTTCCTCTTCCTCTTTACTGACCCCTAAATGGTAGAGTGTCCAGGGCTCTGTCATTAAATCTCTTCTCTACATACAAAGGCTCATTCCCTGGGTAATCTCACCCAGTCTCTTTATGTATATGCTGTTAACTCCCAAATTCCTCTATTTCCTACCTCTCTACTGAATTACAACTCACATTTAACTGTCTACTCAACAGCATCTCTAAAGTTAATACATCAAAAACCAAATGTGACTCCACACCCTACCCTCTGAAACTTGCTTTTTGCAATGTTTCCCACCTCAGTTGATCCAACGGTTTCTCCTCTAGGATGAAGTCCTAAGTCCTCTTGTCCTACTAGGCCCTACACAATGTGCCTGTCCTGGTTACCTCTGATCCTCACATGTGAACATTCTCCTCCTTACACTCTGCCATCCTGCTGTACCGGCCACCGAGCGCTTCATAAACACACCTAAGATGTTCCACTTCAGGGCCTTGGCATTTACGGATTCCTCTGCCTAGAACACTTCTCCCAGATAGTCACAGGCTTCTCTTCATTGAGGTTTTCGCTGAAATGTCACATCCTCAGAGAGGACTTTTCTTATGAGCAAATCCACAAAATAGGGCCTGTCACTTGCTATCCATTTCCCCGCTTCATTCTTGTTTGTGCCCCACATTACCTTACCGTTATTTTATTAATCTGTCTCTTAAGATAGAATGTAATCTCCATGAGGGCTGGAATTTTGTTTTAGTCACTACTGCACTCCCCACACCTAACAGCACCAGACATCACACAGGCACTCAATATGTGCTTTGCTGAATGAATACAATGGTTCTACAACTCAAGAGGAAAACCAGGAATTTAGTACTAGAATTCAGATAACCACCTAACCATTCTAAAGGTAAAAGCAAGTTACAGTCCTGCTTCCCACTGAACAGAAAAATCTTATATGGAGCCAAACTTTAAAAGAAAGCCATGTAACCTAAGACTGAATGTTATGTAATTAAGGTAAACAAAGAGAAATAAGAAGTTTTAACACCACAAGGGACTAGACAAAACTGTCATCACTGACAGATAACATCACCAACTTCTACTTAGAAGACACAAGTTAATCAACTGAAAAGCTCTAACAGAGTTTTCTGTAAGATTGATCACCATAGTAACATATAAACACATCAACAACTTTCCTATACCTCCTATTAAACAAACAACAGCGATAATCAATTCAAATGTAATGAAAAGAGAGGCAATAACAATCAAGTTACTAGGAACAACTTTAATGAGAAATATAATAAAACTTTACTTATGGATATAAAGGAAGAACCAAGTAAATTGAGAGATAAACCTAACAGGAAAAGGGACAATGAATACAAACAAGCAACTGATAGATAAAATGAACTGACCTATAAAACATGGTGAAGTGTTCAACCTCACAAAGTAATCAGGGAAATCAAACAATGAAATGGAAAATGAAGAATAGTGATAATATTCAGTGATTGTGGGAGTACAGAAGAGACAAATGCTCACTCGTAACAGCTGGCAAGGATGTAAATGGTACAGCACATACTAAAAGGCAATTCAGCAATATCTATCAAACTATAAAACATGCACACCACTTGATCACTTTCACATCTAGAAATCTATCCTATCTCATGCACATAAATATATAGAGAATAGACATAGATGAGGAAATATATAAGGATGTTCACTATAGCACAAACAACTTAAAAGCTGATCAAAGGAATATTTAAATAAAGTATGCTCTACCCACTCAATGATTTGCAGTTTCTGATCACTAAAAACAATGTATCTGTACTTTCTATTTGCACTAAAATAGAAAGCTCTCTAAGACACAGTTTCAAGAGGAAAAGGGACATTACAGAATATATGAGTCCCTGAATTTTTATAAGTGTATACAAATGTACAAACATGCATATAAGCATGTACATTTGCATGTGTATACACTTAGAAATAGGGCAAGATACCCAGAATGCTACACACCGAACTGGTAACAGTGGTTTCTTCTGTAGATATGAAGGAAAATGAGGACCAAGGAACGACCTTTAATTTTTCACTCCCCATTGAGTTTCATAAAGGGCACATATTCATCTACACTTTAATAACTTGATTTATATCTATGTATATGATTATATCCATATACGTGCACAATAAAATATCAAGCCACAGCATTACTGTTCTATGGTTAGAATATCATTTGACCCTTAAGCCACCTAAAATATGTCACTTACTAGGTAACATTAAATAATTTTCCTAAAAATATTACTAATACAGCAACAGAGTAATATTTTTGTAAGAGAAAAAAAACGTAATATTTGTACCAATTTACATTCCCAGCAACAGTGTAGGAGGGTTCCCTTTCCTCCAAACCCTCTCCAGCATTTATTATACGTAGATTTTTTGGTGATGGCCATTCTGGCCACTTGGCAGATGGACCTAGAGATTATCATACTAAGTGAAGTAAGTCGACAGAGAAAGACAAATATCATATGATATCACTTATATGTGGACTCTAATAAAATATGATACAAATAAACTTATTTATAAAACAGAAACAGACTCACAGATCTCAAAATCAAACTTATGGTTACCAAAGGGGAAATGTGCGGGGAAGTGATACATTAGGAAATTGGGATTAACATATACACGCTACTACATCTAAAATAGATAACTAATAAGGATCTACTCTATAGCACAGGGAACTCTACTCAATATTCTGTAATAACCTATATGGGAAACGAATCTGAAAAAGAATGGAGATATATATATGTATGTATAACTGATTCACTTTGCTGTACACGTGAAACTAACACAACATTGTAAGTCAACTATACTCCAATAAAAATTTTAAAAAGAGACAGAGAGAAAAAGAACAAATTCTCAATAGAAAAATCAAAGAATATGGCCAGCAATTGAAAAAGACAATGAAACGGTCTTTAAACACGAGACATTCAACCTAACAATTTTAGAAATGGAAATTAAAGGAGATATCATTTTACTAACAAATTAACGAAGAGTGATAACTCCTTCAGCTGGCCAGTTAAAGGAAAACAAAACACCAGTAGGAGTGTAATTTGTCCAAATATACCAAAGATATTCTATATACAGAGCCCAGAATAAAGCTCTTATTTAGTCTCACATGTCAAAAAAGTTTGGGAGGAAAATTATAAAGACTAAAACACTATGCTAGTAATTGTCAAGGCAAATTTATGTAGCAATAAGGACATTAAGCCAATGCAAAGAAAAATCAGGAGTAACCATATTCCCATTAAATAGCCAAAAATCATCACAGCAGCTCAAAATGGGCATAATCAATTAAACTGGCATCATCCTTCCTACATAATAAGTGTGAACTCTATAGTCAGGGGTACTTACAGCTGATAATTACACACAGTAAGTAGTGTCTACAGGTATGACTGTTTAGCTAAAGTTTAAGCTTCACAAAGTCTAGAACATCTGGAGTAAGGGGGAAGTATAGAATTACCATAAATAAAAATAAAACTTTCTAAGAAATACCTAAACATATCATTTTTATTGTTGTTGTTCTACGACTTTGCAATCAAAGAATTTATAGTAGTATGGAATTTTGCCATGATGGATAGTTGCGAAGTTTAAGCATTTGTTAAGAATGACAGTTCAAAAAACAGGAGAAAGAAAACAACACAAGGAAGAGGCCCACACAAAGATCTATTTTTCAGAAGGTCTTTGAATTACAAACTCTAACATCCATTTTATTTGCCTGAAATTTCCTTTTAAATAAATTTTCTTAGGGAGCAGGGTGTTTGTGTGGGAACCGTGCTTTCTGTGCAATTCCATAAAGCTAAAAGTGCCCAAAAAATTAAGTCATTTTTTAGAAAATGTATTGACTCTGTTTTTTAAAATCTTGCATTCCAGTAAACTATTTTCAAAACAGTGTTTTGTGGTGAACTATAGATAGAAGAACAGGAAAAAACTAAAATTATTACGGGGAAGGGAAATTTATTTACAAAGGATCAATAATGAAGGGAATTTCCTGCTGGTCCAGTGGTTAAGACTCAGCACTTTCACTGTTGTGGAACCAGGTTCAATCCCTGGTCGGGGAACTAAGATCCCACAAGCCGTGCAGTGCGGCCAAAAAACAAAAATCAAAACAATACCAAATTTCTCAACAGAAAAATTGTAGGTACAAAACAATCAAATAAAAACAAACATGGAAGGGGTGGAAAGGATTTGACAAATAATAAGCATTAGATAAGATGGCAGAATTAAATCCAAACATACGTGGTTCCCTGGCGGCACAGTGGTTAAGAATTCCCCTGCCAATGCAGGGGACACAGGTTTGAGCCCTGGTCCGGGAAGATCCCACATGCCGCGGAGCAACTAAGCCCATGCACCACAACTACTGAGCCTGCGCTCTAGAGCCCGCGAGTCACAACTACTGAGCCCACATGCCACAACTACTGCAGCCTGCGCGCCTACAGCCTGTGCTCCGCAACAAGAGAAGCCACCGCAACAAGAAGCCCATGCACCGCAACGAAGAGTAGCCCCCGCTTGCTGCAACTGGAAAAGGCCCGCACACAGCAACGAAGACCCAACACAGCTAAAAATAAATAAATTACAAAAAAATAAATCCAAATATATATCAATAATTATAAAACATGTAAATGAAATAAAATCTCCAAAAGAAAGAAAAAAATTGTCAGACTAGATTTATAAACAAAACACAGTTTTAAGCTATGAAGAGACAGCTAAATATAAAGGCAAAGAAGAAATGAAAATAAACAGTGACTAAGATTGAAAAGGTGTTCAATTTTATAATAATCAGAAAAATGAAATCTAGAATATTAAAAGATATTTCTCTGGGGCTTCCCTGGTGGCGCAGTGGTTGAGAGTCCACCTGCCGATGCAGGGGACACGGGTTCGTGCCCCGGTCCGGGAGGATCCCACATGCCACAGAGCGGCTGGGCCCATGAGCCATGGCCACTGAGTCTGTGTGTCCGGAGCCTGTGCTCCACAACGGGAAAGGACACAACAGTGAGAGGCCTGAGTACCGCAAAAAGAAATAATAAAAAATAAAATAAAATAAATAAAAAGATATTTCTCACCTACTGTATTAGAAATATTTTAAATCTGATAATAGCAAGAAGTGGAAAGAAACTAAAGCAACAGACACTTTTAGACTCTAACTGATGGGAGTGTGAATTGATAAAATCATTTTGAAAAACACTCAGTATTACCCAGTAAAGTTGACCTGTGTATGTACCTTCGATGCACTGGCATGTTTTTTTGTGGTGGTTGTTGTTGTTTTGTTTTTAATATTTATTTATTTGGTTGCACCATGTCTTAGTTTTGGCAGGCAGGCTCCTTCATTGCGGCTCCAGGGCTCCTTATTTGCAGCTCACCAGCTCCTTAGTTGTGGCACATGGGCTCCTTAGTTGTGGCATGCGAACTCTTAGTTGTGGCATGCATGTGGGAGATCTAGTTCCCTGACCAGGGATCAAACCCAGGCCCCCTGCATTGGGGGTGCGGAGTCTTATCCACTGTACCACCAGGGAAGTCCCACTGGCATGGTTTTTAATCATGATTGAGAGTAAGAAATGTATTTTAAATTGTGACCAAGCACATACACAAAATACCAATACTACACAGAAGTAAAACTATCTTTCAGAGAAGAGGACAGGGCTTCCCTGGTGGCGCAGTGGTTAAGAATCCGCCTGCCAGTGCAGGGGACACGGGTTCGAGCCGTGGTCCAGGGAGATCCCACATGCTGCAGAGCAACTAAGCCCATGCACCACAAACTACTGAGCCTGTGCTCTAGAGTCCATGTGCCACAACTACTGAGCCTGCGCTCTAGAGCCCGTGCTCTGCAACAAGAGAATCCACCACAATGAGAAGCCCACGCACCGCAACGAAGAGTAGCCTCCACTCGCCGCAGCTAGAGGAAGTTCGTGCACAGCAACGAAGACCCAATGCAGCCAAAAATAAATAAATTTTAAAAAACTTTTAATGTATATAAAAAAAAAAAGAAGAGGACAATTTTTTAGAAAAACAAAACAGATTTTTATACCACACAAAGACACCAACCAACTAACTTCTAAAGTTTCAGGAAGAAGGAAAATTATCCCAGAAGGAAAATCTGAGATGTAAAAGGGAATGGTAAGGGAAAAAAAAGAGTGAACTTGTCACTATTTCTAAACAAACACTGTTTGAAAGAAGACTAATATTACTGTCTGATTTATGGGATTACAAAAAGGACTAAAGATGATGGACAACAAGAACATGTAAGTCAGGAGGCAGGGTGATCAGAGGCAGAGCATATTAAAGTTGTTACTGTTCAGGAGTTAGGTAAATTACTGATTCTGTTACATCTTCAATATTTATGCTAATATTTCTAGGTAGACAGAAAAATAATACACATAGAATGTATAACTACCAAAGGGGAAGGGTGAAAACAAGATGGAACATGGAAAAACATCTCAATCCCGAAGCGAAAATGAATAAAGTGTATTCTGTATATGAACACAGATGAATCACACAAAAGGATAAAAGCAATTTGCAGAGACTGTATACAGTATATACAATATATGATTCCATTGAGATAAAGTTTTAAAGCAGGCAAATCTAAACATATATAGGGATACATACAAACGTGGTTTTTAAAAACTATAAAGAGAAAGAAAATATTAAAAACAAACTTCAGAATGATTACTCTGGAGGGGAAGAAGGGGTGTGATCAGGGAGAGGCATTTAGGGGACTTCAAAGAATACTGGGTAGTATTCTTCTTCTTAGACTATAAAGTAGGTACAGGACTTCCCTGGTGGCGCAGTGGTTGAGGGTCCACCTGCCAATGCAGGGGACACGGGTTCGTGCCCCGGTCCGGGACGATCCCACATGCCTCGGAGCGGCTGGGCCCATGAGCCATGGCCGCTGAGCCTGTGTGTCCGGAGCCTATGCTCCGCAACGGGACAGGCCACAGCAGTGAGAGGCCTGCGTACCGCAAACAAAAATAATAATACTACAAATAAAGTAGGTACAGAAATACTTGTTATTCTTTAAACTAAACTATATATAGCTACCAAAAAATTACATGTAGAAGAATGTGAAATTTCACAATTTAAAAAGCTAATTTAGAAAGGAATCTCCCTCTACTCCAAATATCCCACATTCCTCCAATCCTTAATTATAGACTTCTAAAATATACTTGACTACACATCTCTTCTTCCCCCAAGGCCTATTCAACTTAGTAGCATTAATTATGTCCTACCTTGACATCTCTTTTACACATGCCTTTCATCATTATTTAAACTGTGATTTGTTAATTAACTATTCAAGTTGGGTTTTTTTTTTTCTTTTTACTTTTTGTTTCCTATCTAGACTGTACACTCTCTAAGGCAGACATATTTCTTTTGGGCTTCCTGCCCTGCCCAGAACCTGCCAGAACCTTTCTTTGTACAAAGTAGATGTTCGGATGTTTATTCATTTTTGTACCCAATTCTAGATTTACACCTGCATACACCTGGGTATTTACGTCCCAGTCTCATGTTTCTTAGCCAGTTAGTATGAAACAATAATTATGAACGAGACAACCCAATTAAGAAACTCAAACTTCTAATATTTTCTTCACTCTGAAATATTTTCTTTAGTATATTAAGTCACAAGTCCTGAGTTTGTTTTTCTTAGGGACTACATCTTAATTTTCTGTGCTCTTTTTCCAACTTATGAAATAAGAACACAAACTCTCTTATCTCCTTTAAAAACTTACAAGGAATCAAATGAAATGTATAAAAGTTGTTCAGTTTTCTCCCTCTTCAAAGAAACCTCTGCTGGGATTTCCCTGGCGGTCCTATGGTTAAGACTCTGGGGGAAACGGGTTGGATCCCTGATTGGGGAACTAAGATCCCGTGTGCCGTGTGGCATGGCCAGAAAATAAAAGAAAAAGAAACCTCCTGAACTCTTCTGGAAAGAACCCACACACTGCCTTCCTCCACTCCCTCATCTCCCACTCACCCCTTAATAAGGCCCTCACAACACCAATGAAACTTCCTTCAGGGCCACTTTTTGAGCAGTTTCTAAACTCCATCTTCACATTATTTCAGTTGAACCAGATTTTTACAGAAGTCATATACCAAAATATGTATTGATAATTTGAAATTTAGAACTTGTTTCAAAATGGGGGTGGGGGAAGAGAGGGGAGAAGAGTGACAGCACAGACGAAACATGACTGACCACTAGGTGACGGGAACACGGGTTCAGTATAAAATACCTCTACTTTTATATATACTTAAAATCCCATAATAAAAAGTTTTTAGGAACACTTATTTACTACTTGGTCATAACTGTATGACTAAAAGCGTACCTAAAGTAGTACCATAAAATCTCAATATTAGCAGGACTTGTTCTCCTTGTTCCCCAATTAACGAATTCATCCTACAACATCCCAACATCTAGTCTCTACTTCAATCAACATGCAGCACATAACAGTAACACCCCGACAGAGATACAAATACGAATACGAGACATTCATCAAACCTAAGGAGTGTGTACATGGGAAATATATTATAAACAGGATGGCTCAAGTGCTGTGAAAGAAACTCATCTATTTGAGAGAAGAGAGACCACTTTACGGTTAGTAAAGGCTTCACAAAGAAGGATGGGTAAGATTTCAGACCAGCGAAGGGGAAAGGAACAAAAGTGGAGAAAGGGAGGAGAGGAAAGTAATTCAGGTAGCAGGAATGGCTACAGTAGGTAGAAGTGAGGGTGAAATTTAGCCATATTCAGAAGAGAACAAATAAGTGCTGACAGATAGGATGGATCCAGGATACAGAAAGGACTTGAATGTCAAGCTGAGAAGTCTGAATAAATGTCAGCAGAGAGGCTCTGAAAGTTTTACAGCAAAAAGCATCAGAACCAACTATACATCAGAGGAAAAAAACCTCATCTGTTTAATAACCCAGGTTAGAAAATGAGACCTGAGAGAACTGCTCAATGGACATCCCATTCCGCGGTAAAGCAGCTTGAGTAGTCACTCACCAAGTTCTGGGGTTTTTTAATTCAAAGCCAAAATGTGATTACTCATTTATTCAGCAAATATTTGAGTGCTGGCTCTGTGTTGGACACTGGTCTACGCATGCCAGTAATTTCTGTTTAGCAGTCCTGGTTCTGTACTCTAGAGCAGTGGTTCTCAACATGGCGGGGCGGCGGGGTGCAGAGAGTTTTTGCCCCTCCACCCCCAGGCCTACTGGCCGTATCTGAAGACATCTAGGGGATGCCGCTACTCAGTGCACAGCACGGCCCCCACAAGGATCAGCCAGGGACAAGAAGCCCCCCTAGGCGTCTGACCAGCACAGTCTGCTCACCCTTCCTGACTGCCCAACCCATGTTCCTCCCATTTTCTCCTATTTCTACTACAATAGGGGCCTTAAAATATCTTAAATTCACAACATAATTTTAATAATTTGGTAAGTGAAACTAGACACACCATGAATCTCAAGATTTGGTTTTTAAATTTTTTATAAGCTACATTTATTTTAGCAGAGCTTTTAGAAATAAAATTGTCTTCCTCTCCTGATATCTATTCTCAAAAACTCAGGCTAAAAGCTTTGAGTAATGTGTGTTTATCCCTTTCCTTTTGTGTGTTCCTACTGCAGTTAATCACCACATTCTGCCACCTCTTTCCATGTAATGCTTCACCTTCCAACGTATCCCCCTTCTAGGCCCGGTGCCACCATCTGAACTATTTCACTCGATGTTTTCTCTGGAGCTCTTGGCGTTGTCTATGCCTCCCACCCTCCCTCCCTAGCTATCTGACTTGCTAACACTGCATTTTTCACCTGCTCAAAATTCCATAAGGTTGCCTACAACATACCAAATAAAAACCCAGTTCCTGAAGCTTGGCATTCAAGGCCATTTTTCAACTGGCCACAATCTGCCTTTCCAATTCTTTTTCCCACTGCCCGCCCCCCAAGAATATCCTTTTTCAGCAAAATGAGTTACTGGAGCACACAAACAATCTTTCCAGATCAAAGAAACCAAAAGCCACTTGGGCTCCATTCAGATAAAAGATAAGCTTTCAACTCAGAATAGCTCTAAGGGATCGATTTATTGGGAATCTTATCTATCCATAGCTCTTTCTCATGAGAGGTAACCCCCTTTGCTCACTGTCCTTATTCTAAACACCCCCTGTACACCTCTCCCCCTCTCTGAACTCATCTTACCCTTCAAATTTACCATCCTTTTAAACAATTCTCACAATACCCGAAAGCAGAGTCATCTCTACCGCCACAACCTGCCCCACCCCATCCCACCCCTCTGGCCCTCAGGCCATTCACTAGTTCTCTTTTACATTCAGACAGATAAAATTGTGACTGATTCATCTGTAAGCTGAATGGGGGGCAGGAGGGGTATTTACATTCCCAAACCAATCTTCAATGCTCTTTTTTTCCTTCCAGTTTTATCAAGATATCATTGACATATAGCACTGTGTAAGTTTAAAGTGTACAGCATAATGATTTGACTTACGTACATCACGAAATGATTGCTACAGTAAGCTTAGTGAACGTTCATCATTTTGTACAGATAAAAAAGAAAAAATGTTTTCCTTGTGATGCCCACTCTTAGGATTTTCTCTCTTAACAACTTTCATATATAACCTAGAGTGTTAATTACCTTTATCATGTTGTACATTACATTTCTAGTACGTACATTTATCTTGTAAACTAGAAATTTGTACCTTTTGAAGGCCTTCATCAAATTCCCCCTCCTCCTATTCCCCACCTCTGATAACAAATGGTATCTTTTTCTACAAATTCGTTTGTTTGATTTTGAAGTATAATTGATCTACAACACTATGATACTTCCCGTTACACAACATAATGATTCAATATTTCTATACATTTCAACATGATTACCACGATAAGTCTAGTTAAGATCTGTCATCATACAAAGATAATAATTATTGACTGTATTCCCCACACTATAGATTTCATACCTGTGACTCATTTAGTTTATAACTGGGAGTTTGTACCTCTTAATCTCCCTCACCTATTTCTCTCATCCCCTCACCCCTCTCCCCTCTCCCCTCTGGCAACCACCTGCTTGTTCTCTAGATCTATGACTCTGTCTTCTTATGTTTGTTCATTTCTTTTGTTTTTTAGATTCCACATATAAGTGAAATCATATGGTATTTGTCTTTCTCTGTCTGACTTATTTCACTTAGTATAATACCCTCTAGGCCCACACCCATGTTGTTGCAAATGGCAAGATTTCATTCTTTTTCATAGCTGAGTAATATTCTACTGTGTATATATATCACATCTTCTTTATCCATTCATCTACTGATGGGCATTTAGGCTGCTTCCATATCTTTGACTATTGTAAACAGTGCTGTTATGAACACAAGGGTACATGTATCTCTTAAAGTAGGTGTTTTCATTTTCTTCGGATAAATACCCACGAGTGGAATTGCTGGATTGTATGATAGCTCTATTTTTAATTTTTTGAGGAAACTCCACACTGTCTTCCATAGTAGCTGCACCAACTTACATTCCCTCCAACAGGGTGTGGGGGTTCCCATTTCTTCACATCTGCACCAACACTTGTTCTTTGTTGTCTGTTTGCTAAGAGCCATTCTGACAGGTGTGAGGTGACACCTCATTGTGGTTCTGATTTGCACTTCCATGATGATTAGTGATGCCGAGCATCTTTTCATGTGACTGTTGGCCATCTGTATGTCTTCTTTGGGAAAATGCCTATTCAGTTTCTCTGCCCACTTTTAATTTGGGTTGTTTGGTTTTCTGATGTTGAGTTGAATGCATTCTTTGTACACTTTGTATATTTTGGATATTAACTGCTTATCAGATGTATCTTTTGCAAATATCTTCTCCTACTCAGTAGGTGGCCTTTTTGTTTTCTTGATGGTTTCCTTCACTGTGCAAAAGCTTTTTAGTTTGAATAGTCTTTTTTTTTTTTTTTTTGCTTTTGTTTCCCTTGCCTGAGAAGATATATGCAAAAAGATACTGCTAATACCGATGTCAAAGACCATACCTGCCTATGTTTTCTTCTAGAAGTTTTATGGTTTCAGGTCTTACATTTAAGTCTTCAATCCATTTTGAGTTTATATATTTATTGTGTGTGTTTGTATATGTTATGAGAAAGTAGTCCAGTTTGATTCTTTTGCATGTAGCTGTCCAGTGTTCCCAAAACCATTTACTGAAGAGGCAGCCTTTTCCCCATGGTATATCCTTGCCTCCTTTGTTGTAGATTAATTGACCACATTAAATGTGGTTTGTTTCTGGGCTCTCTATTCTGTTTCATTGATCTATGTGTCTGTTTTTGTGCCAGTACCATACTGTTTCTGGTTACTGTAGCTTTGTAATATAGTTTGAAATCAGGGAGCATGATCCCTCCAGGTTTGTTCTTCTTTCTCGAGATTGTTCTGCCTATTTGGGGTCTTTTCTGTTTCCATAAAAATTTTAGAATTGGGCTTCCCTGGTGGCGCAGTGGTTGGGAGTCCGCCTGCCGATGCAGGGGGCACGGGTTTGTGCCCCGGTCTGGGGGGATCCCGCGTGCCGCGCAGCGGCTGGGCCCGTGAGCCATGGCCGCTGGGCCTGCGCGTCCGGAGCCTGTGCTCTGCAACGGGAGAGGTCACAGCAGTGAGAGGCCCGCGTACCACAAAAAAAAAAAAAAAAAAATTTTAGAATTATTTGCTCTAGTTCTCTGGATAACGCCATTGGTATTTTCATAGGGACTGCACGGAATCTGTAGATTCCCTTGGGTAGTGTGGTCATTTTAATAATATTAATTCTTTCAATCCATGAACACAACTGTACATCTTTCCATTTGTTACTGTTGTCTTCAATTTCTTTCAACAGTGTCTTATTGTTTTCTGAGTACAGATCTTTTACACCTTCTCTTTGATTCAATTATAAATGGAATTGTTTTCTTAATTTCTCTTTCTGATAGTTTGCTATCAGTGTATAGAAAAGCAGCAGATTTCTGCATATTAATTTTGTATCCTGCAACTTTACTGACTTCATGGACGACTTAGTTTTTGGTTTATTTTCTATTTTTTCTACATGTTTTCCATACATGTATGTATACATACATAATTCGTATGTGTATGTAAAAAATATATACCACTGTTTGTAAACCTTAAATTAAGATGGTGGGGCATTTTTATGTTCTTTTGTTGATGAACATTTATAATTTAGATGTATTAATTTTCTTCTGATACAATAAACATTTTTAACTCAACTACTTATAGTTGAATGGCAGTCTTACAAAACCTAAGAAACCTGGGTTTAACGTATGTGTGAGAAAAAATTTTTTCGGTAGGAATGCTAAAACATCTCCCCCCACAGTTCAGGGATCAAACTGTATCATCAGCCACACTGGGGATTCTCACTTTGTCATGGGATAGGCGGCTACTAGACCAGAAACCCTGGGAAAGACTATGTTGATATAAGGCTAAGGGGAAGGGTCAGAGGCCTGGAAACCCTGGGAGGGGAGGGATTATATGACACATGTTATGGGGACTGCTTGGTGTGCATTAGGCACAAAGCACAAACTCGGATGAGGCCGAATGCTCAGGTTCCATCTCACCTCTGCCTCTTACTAGAGTATAACCTTGAGCAAGTCCCTTAACTTCCCCTGCACATCTGCTCATCTGTACAACGGGGACAGTAGCATGCTGGGAACAGTGCCTGGCACCACAGTTAAGTGCTCGTTAGTCATCTACATTTCCTGTCATCATTTCTCCTATGATGCCTAGCACTGTACTGCCTGGACAGCAGCAGTGACTTCTCAACCACTGCAACCAACCACTTTTTTTTTCCAAACAGCCTCCTTTCTAGCCTTGACAGTTACCCAAGCTCTGAAAAGAACAAGAGCCAGGACTCTAGAAGGAGGCCTGAGGCAGAGAGAGAGAAAGAGAGAGAGAGAGAAAGAGAGAGAGAGAGAGAGAGAGAGAGAGAGAGAGAGAGTGTGTGTGTGTGTGTGTGTGTTGGCGGCAATGGGGGAAGAAGAAGGGAGCAATATAAGCATTTCAGAAAAGGGCACCATGAGTCACTCTCCACAGTGGTGCCAAAGTGATTCTCATAAGATGTGTTTCTTATGTCATTCACCTGGATAAAAACCTTTCAGTGTCCCTCCATGGCCTTCAGAGTTAAGTCAAAACTCTTCCTTCATCGACTTAAAATCCCCACCATCTCTGCAGCCTCCTACACCAAGCACACTCGGCTCAGCCATAAGAAATCCCCACAGTTACAAATGCACTCACTCCCCAGAGCCTTTGCACATGCTGCTCCCTCTGCCTGGAAAGGAATCACCTCCTCCAGAAGCAAACTGCTATTCAACCTTCAAAACGCAGCTCAAGATCAACTACAGAGCTCTTTCCCAACCTTCAAGCTAAGCACCTCTGTTACATGCTCCCCAGTATGTGTAGAACACTATTTCTGCCACACTGTACTGGTCCCCTACCAGCCGGTGGCTGTGGTGGAATCTTGCCTTTACCTGTTAATTTTCAGATACTTTCCTGCACATTGAGTTATACAGGACAAAATAAGAATAAGAAAAACCTATCAAGCACAGTTGGGAAATGCTCATGAACCAACTCATTACACCACAAACTGATAAAGAAAGAGAAAGAATCAAACATTTGTCCTGCCTCTCCTATATAAACTGTTACACTAGGCAACCAAACAACAGGTGAGGGGGATTTTTCTCTTTATAACAAGCATTCCAGCTAATAAAATGAAGGCATAACAGAACATCACCACTTTACAACCTAGTAAGTGAATCAGACCCAGACACTGGTCATCAATAGCTGCCAGTATCACAGAAAGAGACAACCAGACATTATGTGCCTCCAGATGAAAGAATGCACTGCAACATGAGCAGCAGTCACGGAAAATAAAATGGAACTCAAATCTGATCAAGCCTCTAGCTCCAACTACGTACACTTGACCCCTGAATCACCCAGGTTTGAACTAGGCAGGTGCACTTACACATGGATTTTTTCCAGTGAATAAGGTACTGCAGTACTATACAATCTGTAATTGGGTGAATCTGTGGAAGCAGAACCACAGATATGGAGGGCTGGCTTTAAAGTTACACACACACACACAAAAAGAATTTACACACAGAAATTCAACTGTGCAGAGGATTGGCATCCCTAACCCCAAGGTTGTTCAAGGGTGAACTTGAACTTGGAAATACAGAGACTAGAAAGACATGTTAAACCTCAGGGATACAATCAGCAAAATCCAAACAGCAGGAAACTCTCTACAGGGCAAATAACTTGTTCCTTCAACAAATAAATGGCAAGGAAAAAAGGAGGTAGCAACCTATAGAGTAAAAAAGATTTAATCACAATGTGTGGGCCTCATTCAGCTCCTGATTCAAACGAACTGGTTTTGTTTTGTTTTGTTTTTAAATTGAGACACCTGTTAAACTGAACACTCAATATCTGATGGTATTCTGGACTTTAACTGTTAACTATTTTTAGGTATGAGGGTGGTATTTGGGTTTTCTTAAGTCTTTACTTTTTAGAGATACATTCTCAAATATTTATAAATGAAATTATGCCTGCAATTTGTTCCAAAATAACAGAAGAGGAGAAGGGGGTAACAGTATAAATGAAACAACATTGGCCATGTGTTGATGACTGTTTAAGCTAGAAGATGGATACTTTGGGGTTCATTATACTATTCTCTACACACTTGGATATGGGCGAATTTTCTCTAATAGAAAGTTAAAAAAAAAAACAGGTGGAAAGGGAAAAGGAGTGACTACAAGTCCACTGAATATAAGGGCAAGTGGAGGGAAGAGAAAAAGGATCACAGATGGAGGTGGAGCAACTTGAAAGAAATTATTTTGGCACAAAGAAGACCTCTGCTGAAGAAAAGACACCAAGAGAAGAAAGATTCAGGACACAGCAGGGTCCAGGGGGTTAAATGAAGCTGTGTTTACACAAGACTTTCAGTAGAGCGCACTAAAAGCACAGACCCTGCAGTGAGCACTGCCTGGCTTCAAATCCTAACTCCATGTATGACTCCATCTGTGCCTTAGTTTCCTTGGATGTTAAAAAGAAAAAAAAAAGGATGGTAACAGTCTTTACCTTAGAGGACTTCTTAAAGAATTAAATGAATGAATACAGTTTTAATACACAGTTCTCCTAAAACAGTGCTTCATAGCAGTTCTCAACAAATGTTAACCATTCCCCTCATCATCACCACCCTCCTACCTTCACAGACGGAAACACAGAACCCCCCCACCAAGAGGTAAAGTGACTTGCTTAACAACAACTTTAGAACGATCTTCTAGGCTGAGTACTTACTGCAAAGACTGGCTGGCTATTCACCAAACGCATTTTCCCTGTCCTCCTGGGCAAGCAGCGAGGCTACATTTCCCAACCTCCCTGCCATGTGTCTGAGTTTCTGACGATGAAATGTGGGCAAAAGTGCTGGATACCTCTTCACTACTCCCAGGCCCTACCTCCAAAGCTCCCACACAATCCTGCACCCCTCCCTCCCCCATCTGCCAGGTGGATATCAATGCCCAGGGCAATCTTGGAAGTCATGTGTAGAAGACATCAGAGAACAGATTGACTCAAGTCCCAGTAGAATAAACTATTATTTTCTTAAGCCCCTGAGATTTCAGGGTTTATCTGTTACAGCAGCTGTCATAATTTCAACTAACACAGTACTTTTTATGGACCCATCACATCAATCATCACTCCTCATTTTACAGACAAGAAAACTGAAGCAGGGAGAGGATCATGGTCACACAATTAATTATTAAGTGGTACACCCAGGATTTGAACTAGCACTGCATTAATACAGAGCTCAGGCTCTTAAGCATCTTCTAAGATCATAAGACCAGTAAGTGGAACCAGGAGTGAACACATTTAATACAGAATTTTGCTATGCATTCCTTTAAAAAGAAAAATCACTCTCAGAAGAATAACTGCAGAACAGTGTTATCTTACAGCAAAAAGATAGAAATCAGCTCCCAAAAGTTTAAGTGGGGTTTTACAAGAGACATCAGAATAAGATATTTTTAAAAGACCATGTACATTAAAAAGACCAAACTCCGTTATGCTTGCAAATAGGCATATATAGTACAAGTTTTCAAAAAAATATTTTTTCTTTTTTTTTTGGCCACACCGTGTGGCATGTGGGATCTTAGTTCCCTGACCAGGGATCAAAGCTGTGTCCCTGACGTTGGGAGTGCAGAGTCTTAACCAATGGACCACCAGGGAAGTCCCACAAGTTTAAAATTTTAATTCAGCCTTTCCTATTAGATTTTACCTGAGCCATCCCTACTGACAATTATATAACATGATTTAATAATATTAGTAACTTTTAAAAATAGGATTCAGGGGGACTTCCCTGGTGGCACAGGGGGTAAGATCCCACGCTCCCAATGCAGGGGCCCAGGTTCATCCCTGGTCTGGGAACTAGATCCCACATGCATGCCGCCACTAAGAGTTCGCATGCCGCAACTAAGACCCGGTGCAACGAAAAAAAAAAAACTAATTAAAAAAAAAATAGGATTCAGTAAATGGAAAAACACTTTATTTCAATTATCACTGAATTGTACCTACATTATTAATCAACATGTACCTATGAAAAGATGTACAAGATACACTGTTAAGCAAAAGAAGCAAGTTACAGAACAGTGTTTACAGCATAATTCCATTTGTTTTCAAAAAATACATACCTATATCTTTCCTTTTTTTTGTTTTTCCTACATACATACATCTCTTACTTACAAATGAAAAACATCTGGAAAGAAATACAAGAAAGTTTCCAGTGATTACCTCGGAGGAGTAGACCTGCACTTGTGATTTATACCTTTTGTTAGAGTTTGAATTTATGATGAGGACGTGTACTGTTAGAATTAGAAATACTTTAAGACATATCTATGATTTACAGTAATGTAAACTGATCAAACTCCCCAAATCCCACATTAGCATAATATGTAGAGTGAAGCGTCCAGGTTGGGAGGGAAAAAAAATGTAGCCCTTTATAATGAATATATCATTTGGTCAATTTCACTCATATACACGTATATACATGGGTTTACACATCTGTAAGTAAATCTCTTTTAATACATTTAAAAACACACACACAGGACTCCCCTCGTGGTACAGTGATTAAGAATCCACCTGCCAATGCAGGGGACACGGGTTCGAGCCCTGGTCCGGGAAGATCCCACATGCCACAGAGCAACTAAGCCCGTGTACCACAACTACTGAAGTCCGTGCACCTAGAGCCTGTGCTCCACAAGAGAAGCCACTGCAATGAGAAGCCTGCACACCACAACCAGAGAAAGCCAGCGCGCAGCAATGAAAACACAATGCAGCCAAAAATAAATAAATACATAAATGTATTTTTTTAATACCAGTAAATATTCAAACACGTGCACGTATTTCTTACATATACACCAAAAAAATTTTGGTAGGACAGACCCCAAACTAATGACCACCTGAGAGAAAAGGAAGGCAGGACTGGAGAGAGAAATCGGAGAGAAGTCTAGCATTGGGCTGAGCAACACAGTAGCTACTAGCTACATGTGACTATTTAAACTTAAATTAATTAAAATTAAATACTATTAAAATTCAGCTCCTCAGTCCCACCAGCTCCATTTCCAGCGGCTACCACAGTGAAAAGCATAGATATAGAGCATTTCCATTACTACAGAAAGCACTACTGGACAGCATCGGTCTAAAATACAGCAGAAAGACCTGGATGAAGCCTGACATAAATTTTAAAAGAAGGCAAGACGATGAAGAAAATGTACCTTTCTACCATCCCTGAAAACTGAAAACACAAGAAAAAAGCAGAAATTATGTACAAAGAAACTCAACAACAACAACAAAAAAAAAGAGTTACCTCTTCAGGTGGTATCTACCCAGACTAGGTTAAATTTCTTTTTTTTACTACTAGATTTAGAATAAAAAGGTTTATTTTTTTCACAAACCAGTCTGGTATTTGGGGGACAGAGGGGAATCCAACAGTAAGCATTTTACAACCATCTACTTTAAAACATACAATGGCATTTCTCATCATTTTCTCATCAGAAAAGATTATCCTCAATGATCTCTCCTTGGTAATAATGGTATTCTTACACTTAAAAATAATAAAAGTGGGGAAGTTTTAATTTATAATTCGGATTTAGATTTATAGGATTTCATCTGAATTGGTTTACAATACTAAAAACGTATAATCACAGAAACTTAAGCCCTAAATAGGTTAAAACAATTCTAATGGGCCTGCTTTGACAATTCCATTAGTATTATAAAACCTGCTCTACAACTTTAGTTGATGCATGAAACTTCACTTTAGAAATTCATTTCTAAAACTACCATATTTTGTTGAATACTGTCCCCAGAATTCATGTCCACCTGGAACCTGAGAAATGTGACCTGATTTGGAAATAGGGTCTTTGCAGATGTAATCAAGTTAAGATGAGGTCATACTGGAGTAAGATGAGCCCTAAATCTAGTATGGCCAGTGTCCTTATAAGAGGGTAATTTGGACAAAGAGACACAGACATACAGGGAGAAGGTCTTGTGACAATGGAGACAGACTGGAGTGATGCAGCTGCAACTCAAGGAACACCAAGGACTGCCCAGCAACCACCAGAAACTAAGAGAGAGGCCTGGAGCAGATGTGAGACAGTAAATTTGTTTCTGGTACTCTGTTACAATAGCCCTAGGAAGCTTATACACTACCTTCTTCCCCAGTGTAACAGGCTAACTCAGAGTGCTAGCTAGATTCCTTTCCCCATCACCAGAAAAGTATCTCAACGCCATGTAACAGGTTCACTAATTCAGCTTTTCCTACTTAAGTATAATTGAAAATGAAAAAAAAAACCTAGTTCCTGATACCAGAATATATCTTTGGTCCTGAGACAAATTGAGGATATTCCAATTCACACTCAAGAGATTATCCAAGATAGCCATTTAGTAGGGGAGGAAAAAATAAAGAATAAAAGCTCACCAAAAGATTCACAGTAGCATCATTTTAAAAATCAAATGAGTGCAATACTGAGGTATCCTCCCTTACGTGTGCTTACGTAAGTTACCAACAGCATGTGCTGTGGATCCCAAGTCAACCCCTTACTCCAAAATGCCCTCCCTTTTTTGTTTCCCTTTAACCTCTCCCCACTACCACCATTCCTGCCACTGTCTCCCTCCCATAAATCTAGCCTTACCTACCTCTAAATGTCCATCATTCCTGAGCCCCGCTTCCTTCCTCTCTGATACCATACACGTTACCTTCTTTAGAAAGTCTCGTCAGTTATTCGTGCCTATTCTTTCTCTTGTCTCTAATTCACCACAGAACCTTCTGTAATCTGGTTAACAAACCCACTATTCCAGAGAGCAGATAGTCAAATCCATCAGACACTCTCTAAGTCATCTTTATCTCACCCCACAGTTATTCCTAGAACAACCGACACTACTTCATACACAGACCTGCTAGAAATCTATCTCCTGGCTTCGCTGGCCAACTTTACGGTGTTTCCTTCTGACCACCAGTGAAAATACTAACGCTCCCTGGAATACAGCTCCCAATTGCTTCCTTTCACTAGACAGGTTCTTATGCCCTCAACTCCCACCTTCACAGCGGGTCTGGGCTCTAGTCCACACCCACCCTCCACACATCCACATTCCCGGTGAGCATCTTCGCTTGAATGGAACATAGGCACTTTTAGTTCAACAGATCCACAACTCAACCTGTCATCATCTGACTTCTACCCAAATCTGTTCCATCCGCCTAGAAACTTCAATCATTTCACTTTTCTCCCCTTCCTAAATAAGTCCTATTAATTCTACCTCTGAAACCTCTTTTCAGTCTGTTGCCTCTCTGTCATCCCCCGAACTGTCTTCTTCCAGGCAGTCATTCCTCTCTCACCTGCCAACACCCAACCACTTCCAATCTCCCTCGTTTCTCCTCCACACCAATGCAGATACTTTGAAAATGCAAATACGATGCTGCTCCCCTTCTTTCATCCTTCAGTGGTGGCATATTGCAAGCCTTAGAAACAGATACACAAACTTCTTTAAAAAAAAAAGAAAGAAAGAAAGAAATACAAACTTTTTTTTTAATAATTTATTTATTTATTTTTGGCTGTGTTGGTCTTTGTTGGTGCACGCGGGCCTTCTCTAGTTGTGTAGAGTGGGGGCTACTCTTCGTTGTGGTGCGCGTGCTTATTGTGGTGGCTTCTCTTGTTGCGGAGCACGGGATCTAGGCTCACGGGCTCAGTACTCATGGCACACGGGCTTAGTTGCTCCGCGGCATGTGGGATCTTCCTGGACCAGGGCTCGAACCCGTGTCCCCTGCATTGGCAGGCAGATTCTTAACCACTGTGCCACCAGGGAAGCCCCACAAACTTCTTAATATGGCATAAAAGACCCTTCATGATGCAACTTATGCCACCAGCTCAGCCTCATCTACTGTCGCTCCTCTCCATGTTATACTTTCACCATATTTAACCTTTTATCATCCCCTTCAAAACTCTCTGCCTTTACATGTGCTATTCCCTCTGCCTGAAATACTCCTTGGACGGTCCTTACAAGCTTCAGTTTAGTGTTACCTCCTCTAGAAAAGCGTTGTGTAAGTCTCAGGGTACAAAGAGCTCCTCCTCTTTTCAGGACTCAGAAGCCTGTCCATATCTCCACTTGTCTCACCACCCTTGCTGGTTCACCCAACTTTAGGGCTGATTGGCAGGGATCTCATCTTATGATGCTGCATACTTCCAATGCCTAACAGAATACCTGACACAGCAGTAAGTACGCAGTAAGAACTGAATGAATAAATCAAACTCATAGGTTGACACACACAAAAAAAGTTTTAGCTCATCAAGGACTTAAGACAAACATGAAACTAGTCAACTTCACATTAAAGAGGCTTTCGTATATTGGTATTTACATAAACTCATATATACTACACACACACACACACACACACACACACAAATATACCATCACGTCTGGTTCCATATAACAAGTTGATTTCCCCAACCTAGCACAAACCTACAGTAGTAATTCTTTGCTGCTATGTATACTGTTCACATTAAGTTCAAAGAAACTAATTTAATTACCCATAGTTATATAACTTCATATGCTCACAGATATACGAACAGGAACTTCTTCTGGAACTATATAAATACAACAGTCACCAGCAGTTTCAAGGGTAGGGCAGTTACGGGCTGAACTGTGCTCGCCCCAAATTCACATGCCGAAGCCCACACGCCCAGCATCTCAGAGTGTGACTGTATCTGGAGATACAGCCTATAAAGATGTAATGAAGTTAAAAACAGTGTGTTAGAGTGAACCCGAATCCAGTATGACAAATGTCCTTTTAAGAAGGACACAGTGGCACACAGTGGTGGCACAGTGGTTAAGAATCTGCCTGCCAATGCAGGGAACACGGGTTCGATCCCTGGTCCAGGAAGACGCCTCATGCCGTGGAGCAACTAAGACCGTGTACCACAACTACTGAGCCTGTGCTCTAGAGCCCGCGAGCCACAACTACTGAGCCCACGTGCCGCAACTACTGAAGCCCGCATGCCTAGAGCCCATGCTCCACAATGAGAGAAGCCGCCATAATGAGAAGCCCGCGCACCACAACAAAGACCCAACACAGCCAAAAATAAATAAATAAAATAAATAAATTTTTTTTTAAATTAAAAATAGAAATAAGGGCTTCCCTGGTGGCGCAGTGGTTGAGAGTCCGCCTGCCGATGCAGGGGACACAGGTTCATGCCCCGGTCCGGGAAGATCCCACATGCCGCAGAGCGGCTGGGCCCATGAGCCATGGCCTCTGAGCCTGCGCGTCCCAAGCCTGTGCTCCACAATGGGAGAGGCCACAACAGTGAGAGGCCCGCGTACAGCAAAAAAAAAAAAAAAAAAAGAAGTAAAAATTAAAAAAAAAAAAAAGAAGAAGAGGAGATGAGAACACGGACAACACAGAGGGATGACCTGGTGAGGACACAGTGAGAAGGCAGCCACCTGCGAGCCAAGGAGAGAGGCCTCATAAGAAACTCAACCTGCTGACACCTTGATCTGGGGCTTCCAGACTCCAAAATTGTGAGAAAATAAGTTTTTGTTGTTTAAGCCACCAGTCTGTGGTATTTTTTTATGACACCCAAGCTAATAGAGGGGGCTTCTGGTTTATAGAATTTAAATTTCTTAATCACGTACATGGAATTTTTTTAAGCCAGCAAGGGTTGCGTGAACAGTGAAGTTGTGGATGTTTTCATTTTCTTCTTCATGCTGGCCTGTATTTACCACCACCACCCCCCAAAAAAAACCATTAAATTAAATGATATAAGAAAATATCCTAGACATCAGAGTTTACCATACACTGGCCACAAAAACTACATTTTATCTTACTATTTATCATTTGAAACAAAATAATGTACTATGTTAAAATACGATATTTTTAATTTTTACCAGCTCCAAAAGGAACTGGTGGAGGTAGAAATTGGAGAGCACTGTTGTTACACATCTCCCTGGAGATTAGAGAACCAACAGTTATAACAAGTACAGAACCTTCCTGTGTTTGTGTTCAGTCATTATAGAAGCTAGGTAACACATAATAGACCCTGTGACTTAGGCACCTTATACATTATCATTTAATTCTCCTAACAACCCAGTGCAACTGAGATTGAGTCCCCCATTTTTCAGATAAGGAAACTCAGGCTCAGAGAGGCTAAGTAACTGGTCAAGGTCATACAGTTAGGAAATGGAAGTACTGAGACTCAAGTCCACATGTCTTAAAATCCCACGCTTCTTGATACTAAGAGTCCTTGAATGCTTAACAGGTATATATTAAACATCTTCTGTATGCACTTGGCTAGACAGAGCTCTGACCCAAGAAACACAGTCACTATTCCAAGGACTTAGAATTTCCTCTTTAACACTTTGTCGAATGTCTATTTCTCCTAACTCCTCAACTAGATTTTAGAGCTCCTCAAAAGAGCTGTAGTAAAAAGAGAAAAACAAAGAGCTTTGAGTCAAAGTCCTGGAAAAATTCTGGCTTTTTCCCACTTACATAAATTAACAAGCTGGATTCTTCATCAGTAAAAGGGTTGTGGATTAAGTAACATATATGAAATTGCTGGGAAGAGTGCCTGGCGCACAGTGGATACTAAATAAACGTTAAGGAGACATGAATATTCATTTACAGCCTTCACAGAATGCAGACCCAGAACTCAAACTTTTTATTTCACCAATACTCTGATTCCTCCAATGGCCTCTTTGGGATTCAAAGATTCCACTCATCATCACTCTCTCTATCCCACCCATCTACACTACATACCACTTAACATTCAAAGCAGAAAAACGAACATTCTGTATCTTCTTTATACCATGGTCTTTTAGAGTAGTGGTCTCCAAAGCAGAATGCACATAACACACTTAAATGTCCCAATCACAGGCCTGCAAATCCTACAACTTGAGATTAATAAGGAATGTGAAATTTAGCTCTCCTAAAGTTTAGCAACCCGTATTAATATAAGGACTGTGATAGACGTACACTATTTATTTCAAAAAGAAAAATAAAAAGGATACAGATGTTGAGAGCAAGGATTCAAATTCTTACTAATGGAGGCATGATTCAAATATGTTTGGGACTTCCCTGGTGGCGCAGTGATTAAGAATCCTCTGCCAATGCAGGGGACATGGGTTCGAGCCCTGTTCCGGGAAAATCCCACGTGCCGCGGAGCAACAAAGCCCGTGCACCACAACTACTAAGCCTGCGCTCTAGAGCCCGCGAGCCACAACAACTGAGCCTTCACGCCACAACTACTGAAGCCCGCATGCCTAGAGCCCATGCTCCACAACAAGAGAAGCCACCGCAATGAGAAGCCCACGCACCGCAACGAAGAGTAGCCCCCACTCACCGCAACTAGAGAAAGCCCGTGTGCAGCAACAAAGACCCAATGCAGCCAAAACCAAATAAATAAAATAAATAAATTTTTTAAAATAAATAATAATTTTTTAAAAAAGAAAAAGAAAACAAATATAAGTTTGGAGACAACTGCTTTACAGCCACAATTGTATCATTAGTTATGGTTAAATTCAATGTGGGAACGATGATATACAGTATATTGTATTTTATTAACACTGAACACTTTACAAATGGGCCGAGCAATTTCGCAGGTCTGTGCCACCAATCCTTAAGTTGCTCCTTCTGCCTAGATACGCACTAGCACGTAACTCCTACACTTCTCCTATACATTCATCTCACCATGGAGTCTTTACAGATCCGCACAGTGACAGGTGGTTAGTAATCACGACAAATCTAAAGCTACAAGGTTCTAAGTCAAATTATAATACAGGGCCAGTATAAGGAAAAATTTATGTACCTTTCTCTTGCTCTAAGACATAACTTCATTAAGAATAAAACAATCTTGGGCTTCCCTGGTGGTGCAGTGGTTGAGAGTCCGCCTGACGATGCAGGGGACACGGGTTCGTGCCCCGGTCCGGGAAGATCCCACATGCCGCGGAGCAGCTGGGCCCGTGAGCCGTGGCCGCTGAGCCTGCGCGTCCGGAGCCTGTGCTCCGCAACGGGAGAGGCCACAACAGTGAGAGGCCCGCATACCGGGGGAAAAAAAAAAAAAAAGAATAAAACAATCTTGAGACCTCCCTGGTGCTCCAGTGGTTAAGACTCCGCACTCCCAATGCAGCAATGCAGGGGGCCCGGGTTCAATCCCTGGTCAGGGAACTAGATCCCACATGCTGCAGCTAAGATCCCGCATGCCGCAACTAAAAAGGTCCCGCACGCAGCCAAACTCTAAAAAAAGAATAAAACAATCTTATTTACGATTACACTCCCCTCCGCACCTACTGGAAAAACATTCCTCTAGGCAACTTTTGATCAAAAGGCATACACTGTATTTAATATGCACTAAATTGATTTTCCTTGTAAATCTACACTTAAACCATTCCCCCAAAAAAGTATCCCACACAAAAAAGGACATTAAGTGAATGTGTATTTATTTTGAGCCCTAAACCCCTAAATTCCCAACAACTACTGTAACGGTGTTGTAACTCTACTTGAATTATGGTACAGAAACTAAACCAGTGACTCCTTAGAGAATCTCCTGATTTTAAGCACAGAACTTGGAACTTAGAAATTGTTCTAATATCCTACCAAAAGTATATTAAAGTGAACACTTTGGAAATAGAAAACTAAATATATTTTCACTTGCTTGCACTGAATTCCCTCTCTTGGCTATGCCTTGATAAGAAGTTATCATGCAACAACTGTAAATGTACCTCACCTATCTGTACCCACCCCCACCCCATGCATCAACACAAGGGAGCCTTGGAAAGGCCTGAGAGCTCCAGCTGAACTGTGGAAACGATCCAAACTCGTATACTCACAATCGCTTTTTTAACAATGACGTGTGCAGAGGGGGGAAAAAATAGAGGTTTTTACAATATACCTTCCATAATACCTCACAGCTACTTCACAATGACCCTACTTCTCCACTTGATTAGTTATTAGTAATCCACCCTTAGTCAAAGGTAAAAACGAAGGGCTATGGAATTGTTCATCATTTCCTCTTAAGTCTCTTAAAGGCAGTGTTCTTAGAATTCCACATTCATGATCTCATTGAAAACTCAGGGCTGAATTAACTTGCCTCAAGTCACATCAGAACCACCACACTGTACAACTCCAGGAAGCAGCATTTGCATTGTGTTTGATGGGAATGCCATCCCTAGCACAACAGGAAGGGAGCTGTGCAATGAAGCGGTCTGGGTCACACCACTAGTAAGCAGTGGAGGTGAAGCTCAAAACTCTGCTGTGACTGAGGAGGAAGAGCACACGCCCCCCATGTTGGAGGATGGACAATTAATCATATAATAAAACAAAATTCTCTTGTTATAATAAGCCAGTTATCAGCTTTGTTGGTGAAGGAAGGGAGGGAGTGAGGGAGGGAGAAGTCAGTAGACAATGACCACTGAAGAGAGAAGCAAGAAGAAACTGTAAGAAGAAAACCTTACTGAAGACTCTGCCTCTGATGAAGCTGCACATCTTCAGTGGTAGGAGGCAGTAACAAGAGAGAGATCTATGGGGCACAGAGGAATCAGGTGGTTCTGTTTTTCCCATCCACCCCACTGCTGCCCTTGCAAGACCCCAAATGAGTTTTATAAAGAATGACTAGCCAGCATTCAGGTTAAAATGACACTTGCACCTAGAGTAGGAAAAACTATAAATTATGCATCAGTCTCCGCATTCACCTGCCCCCACTTGTAACTTTGAAAGGATTCATTTATTTCAAAATTAGAAAACTGATCGGAGTAAAAAACCTCATTAAAATATATGGCTTGGAAATATTTAGAATCTACTATTACAAGGGCTTATTTTCTTAACATGCAAAGAGTATTTACAAGTCACTTTAAAAAAAAAAATGTTTTAAAAGGATGACCAACCCAACAGAAAAGTGGGCAGTGACATACGGATGCCACTACTGTTACCCAACCAGCAGCCACTCCACCCCCCACCCCACCCCCACCAACTTGTTCTTGCTGTCAGAGGCCACCTCCCATTATAAGGCCTCAGAGGAACAGATGTTGGCTTTCCCGGCCTCACTTGTACCTACAACAGGAGTACATGGCCAATCACAGCCAAGAGGATCCAAGGGGAAATCTGCTGAGAGCATCCACGAAAGGTTTTTGTTCCAAATAAAATAGACGTACACGAAGAGATAGACCACATCTTTACGGCGCTGGTCACATGGGCTACCAGAAACGTTAACATCACTCCTCTCTTCTTCTCACATCTCACACCCAACTCCTTTCAGATCCTTTCAGCTCTACCTTCAAAATATATACAGAATCACTTCTCTGACGTCTATCTTTTTCCAAAATACCTCTCACCTGACTGCTTGCAATATTTTCGTAACTACCAAGCCTGCTTCAGCCTTTATCCCCTTCATCCTAGTCTCAACACAGCAGCCAGCATGAACCTTTCAAAGTCTTAGTCAGATAAGGTCTGCCCTCTGCTCAAAAGCCCCCAAAGGTATCTCATCTCACCGGGAATAAAAGCCAAAAGATCTCACAATGGTCTACAAGGCCCTGCACGCTCTGACTTCCTGCCCCCCCTCTCTGCCAGCCATCACTCAGCTCTGCCACCCGCCCCAGCTCTCCTTCCAGGTCTTTGAAGGCGCCAGCTCACTCCTGCCCCGGGCCTGTGTGCTTGGGAGAGGCCCTCTGTCTGAGATGCTCTTCCACCGTACCTCTTGCCCTTGCACTCCTACTACCTTTGAGACTCCACTCAAAGGTCACTGCATTGAAGCCTTCCCTGATCACGTCATTAAAATAACCCAATTCAGCCTCGCCCTTCCCCCTGCATTGCTTTATTTTTCTCCGTAACACTTAACATTGGGCCTGGAATCAGGCCGCAGCCTCACCGCGCCCCCGCCACCTCCGGACCATGGACCCCCCGCAAAGTGAGCGAGCTTCGAGCCTTCACGAAAATGTGCAAGCAGGACCCAAGCGTTCTGCACACGGAGGAAATGCGCTTCCTGAGTGGGTGGAGAGCATGGGGGGTAAAATACCACCTGCTACTCATAAAACTAAATTGGAAGAAAATACCAAGGAAGAAAAAAGATAGTAAGAAGACGGAGGAAAACATAAAGACAGATGAACCATCAAGTGAGGAAAGTGATCTAGAAATTGACAATGAAGGTGTGACTGAACCAGACACTGATGCCCCTCAAGAAATGGGAGATGAAAGCGTAGAGATAACTGAGGCGATGATGGATCAGGCAAATGATAAAAAAGTAGCTGCCACTGATGCCCTAAATGATGGTGACCTACAGAAATCCACTGACTTGTTCACAGATGCCATCAAGCTAAATCCTCGTTTGGCCATTCTGTATGGCAAGAGAGCAAGTGTCTTCATCAAATTACAGAAGCCAAATGCTGCCATCCGAGACTGTGACAGAGCTATTGAAGTAAATCCTGATTCTGCTCAGCCACACAAGTGGCGAGGGGAAGCACACAGACTTTTGGGCCACTGGGAAGGAGCTGCTCATGATCTAGCCCTTGCCTATAAGACGGATTATGATGAAGATGCTAGTGCAATGCTGAAAGAAGTTCAACCAAGGGCCCAGAAAATTGCTGAACATCGGGGAAAGTACGAGCAAAAACGTGAAGAGCGAGAGATCAAAGAAAGAACAGAAAGGGTCAGGAAGGCTCAGGGAGAACACGCAAGAGCCCCGAGGGAGGAAGAGGCCAGAGGACAATCACGGGCTCAGTGCGGCTCTTTTCCAGGTGGAATGGGAGGGGGCATGCCTGGAATGGCAGGAATGCCTGGGCTCAATGAAATTCTTAGTGATCCAGAGGTTCTTGCAGCCATGCAGGATCCAGAAGTTATGGTGGCCTTCCAGGATGTGGCTCAGAACCCGGCAAATACGTCAAAATATCAGAGCAACTCAAAGGTTATGAATCTCATCAGTAAACTGTCGGCCACATTTGGAGGTCAAGCATAATGCCCTTCTGACAAATAAAGCCCCTGCTGAAGGAAAAGCAACTTAGATCACCTAATGGATGTCGCAATAATACAAACCAGTGTACCTCTGACCTTCTCAGGAAGAAAGCTAGGGTGCTTTGAAGATAATCCCTACCCCTCTGCCCCAAATGCAGCTGAAACATTTTTACAGTGGTTTGCCATTAGGGTATTCATTCAGATAATGTTTTCTTCCTAGAAATTAAAAACTTTAAACAATTTTTAAACCTTAAAAATATTTAAAACAAATTAAAATGGTGTGTTAATTACTACATTTTTCTTTACTAATCATTTTTTTTCCTTTGAATTAATTAGGCAAGGAAGATACTTCAGTATGGAAGGTTTATTGTTCAAGTTTGAGTGAAATAAAGATTTATTAGTGGGAAGATCATTTAAGTAGATAAAGTTTGAGTTGGATATATGGTCACTGAAGCATTTTGACTTGTCTTTTTAATTGCTTTATTATTATTATTTTTAATGATTTGCTTTCATGAAACTACTGAGACACCAGTATTGCAGTAGGACCTGGGTAGGGACTGGAAGTACTTGGCAGGGCAGCAGCAATCTTACTACATTTTCCATAATGTGTACCCTTGTGCAGATGCATTTAAATCTTACACTGTGGTGAAGGCATGATTTTTATACTGCTGCAGTAAAATTGGATTACTTAGTTCTGTTCTTGTCTGATATCTAAAATAAATGTTTCATATTTCCACATTAAAAAAAAAACACTTAACATCTTACTGAACATTCTACCTCCTTGCTCGCCTCCTCCCCTACCCCCACCAAACTGTAAGCTTTCAGAGGGCAGTAAACATGGCCTGTTTTGTTCACTGCTGTTATTTCCCATAGCTACAGACTACTCCTGGTAAATTATACGTGTTCAATAATTATTTAAGTGAATTATTGAAGTGAATACTCAACAAGCTGAAGATTTTTTTTAACTTTATTGAGGTATAATTGCTTTACAATGTGTGTTAGTTTCTGCTTTATAACAAAGTGAATCAGCTATACATATACATATATCCCCATATCTCCCCCCTCTTGCATCTCCCTCCCACCCTCCCTATCCCACCCCTCTAGGTGGTCACAAAGCACCGAGCTGATCTCGCTGTTCTACGCAGCTGCTTCCCACTAGCTATCTATTTCACATTTGGTAGTGTATGTATGTCCATGCCACTTTCTCACTTCACCCCAGCTTACCCTTCCCCATCCCCATGTCCTCGTCCATTCTCTAGGTCTGCGTCTTTATTCCTGTCCTGCCCCTAGGTTCTTCAGAACCTTTTTTTTTTTTTACGATTCCATATACATGTGTTAGCATATGGTATTTGTTTTTCTCTTTCTGACTTACTTCAATGCGTATGACAGACTCTAGGTCCATCCACCTTACTACAAATAACTTAATTTCGTTTCTTTGTATGGCTGAGTAATATTCCACTGTATATACGTGCCACATCTTCTTTATCCATTCATCTGTTGATGGAAAGTTAGGTTGCTTCCATGTCCTGGCTATTGTAAATAGTGCTGCAATGAACACTGTGGTACATGACTCTTTTTGAATTATGGTTTTCTCAGGATATATGCCAGTAGTGGGATTGCTGGGTCGTATGGCAATTCTATTTTTAGTTTTTTAAGGAACCTCCATACTGTGCTCCAGAGTGGCTGTATCAATTTACATTCCCACCAACAGTGCAACAGGGTTCCCTATTCTCCACACCCTCTCCAGAATTTATTGTTTATAGATTTTTTGATGATGGCCATTCTGACCGGTATGAGGTGATACCTCATTGTAGTTTCGATTTTCATTTCTCTAATGATTAGTGACATTGAGCATCCCTTCATGTGTTTGCTGGCCATCTGTATATCTTTTTGGTAGAAATGTCTACTTAGATCTTCTGCCCATTTCTGGATTGGTTTGTTTGTTTTTTGAATATTGAGCTGCTTGTATATTTTGGAGATTAATCCTTTGTCAGTTGCTTCATTTGCAAATATTCTCTCCCACTCTGAGGGTTATCTTTTCATCTTGTTTATGGTTTCCTTTGCTGTGCAAAAGCTTTTAAGTTTCACTAGGTCCCATTTGTTTATTTTTGTTTTTATTTCCATTTCTCTAGGAGATGGGTCAAAAACGATCTTGCTGTGATTTATGTCATAAAGTGTTCTGCCTATGTTTTCCTCTAAGAGTTGTACAGTGTCTGGCCTTATATTTAGGTCTTTAATCCATTCTGAGTTTATTTTTGTGTATGGTGTTAGAGAGTGTTCTAATTTCGTTCTTCTACATGTAGCTGTCCAGTTTTCCCAGCACCACTTATTGAAGAGGCTGTCTTTTCTCCATTGTATATCCTTGCCTCCTTTGTCAAAGATAAGGTGACCATGTGTGTGTGGATTTATCTCTGGGCTTTCTGTCCTGTTCCATTGATCTATATTTCTGTTTTTGTGCCAGTACCATACTGTCTTGATTACTGTAGCTTTGTAGTATAGTCTGAAGTCAGGGAGCCTGATTCCTCCCAAGCTGAAATTTAAAAAGCAGGAAAGGGGACAGCATCTGGGTCCTTGATAATTTCATCAGGCTACTGAAATACCCCTGGACTCTGGTCATAGGAAGTGAAATCTGACTCATTTCAGCCATTTTTAATTAAGGTTTTTCTTATTTGAAGTCAAAAGGTACCTGGTACAGGGCATAGGTAGGCGATTTGCAAAAGAAAAGAAATGCTAGTGGCAAATACACTCAATTTAACTCAATCATAAGACATGCAAATTAAAATAACCATGGAATAATATGTCACCCCAGCAGAAACATAAAAGCTTAATACATGTATATCCCAATTCACTCACTAAAACACTAGTGGTATTTACTATTTCTTTAACTTTACACATGAACATACAATTCATAAGAGTGTGATATTCCATTGCCTGTATTTTTTCCCCATGCTCTGAATGTTAGACAGACTGTTCACTCCTGACCAGTAATGTAAATTATATTTACTTAACTTAACTCTGATGAAGTACTTACTCTGCCCTGGCCATGTGCTATCCACTTTTACATGCATTATTTATTGCCCACTACAACCCTACAAAATATGTACTATTGTTATTCCAGGTTTTTAAATATTTATTTATTTACTTATTTATTTGCTGCGTTGGGTCCTCATTGCTGCGCACAGGCTTTCTCTAGTTGCGGCAAGCAGGGGCTACTCTTCATTGCGGTGCGTGGGCTTCTCATTGCAGTGGCTTCTCTTGTTGCGGAGCATGGGCTCTACGCACATGGGCTTCAGTGGTTGTGGCATGCAGGCTTCAGTAGTTGCGGTTCTTGGGCTCTAGAGCACAGTCTCAGTAGCTGTGGTACACAGGCTTAACTGCTCCACGGCATGAGGGATCTTCCCGGACCAGGGCTTGAACCCGTGTCCCCTGCATTGTTAGGTGGATTCTTAACCACTGCATCACCAGGGAAGTCCTGTTATTCCATTTTAAAGTTGATGAAACTGAGCTATGAGAAAGACCAGTGATCAGCCCCAAATCAAGTAGCAGCTTAATTATAAGGCTAGAATTTGAACCTAGGCAGTTTGACCACCAGAAACCAACAAGCAGAGCTTCCTCCCAAACTGAATGTGTTCTGCAACACACTGACTCCACCTGCACCTCTCTTTCTGCCACTTATTTTGTGTTTCTGTTTTGACCCATAATGACTGAAAAAAGGTATTCAAGTGACAGTGCCAAACTTATCAGAAAGATACACTCTGACAGAAAAAGAAGATAAAAATGAAAAGACAGTCAAAGATTGGTAGAAGTCCTTTGTCTCAGTTTTCTCCACTGAAAACACTGGAGATGTAACAGTATTTACTTTTAGATTGTTGGTAATGACTAAACAGATTAATACAGCACATGTGACACATTTAGGATAGGATACATTAAACAATGAACAGTCTTTATGTTCATCATTATCATAATTATGATGAAAGGCTTCATAAATGTCACCGAAGTTAGAAGGACTGACCAACAACTATATGACTGGTAGCTGGAAGAAACAAACTATGGCCAGAGACATGTTATGACTTCGGAGATACAAAAAAGAAAAGGATGAGGGCTGATTTTCATTCTGGGAACAGAGTACTTAGGTGACTTAGTAAAGAAAAATCCTATTAGAACTACAACTCCCATTTTCAGAACTGTATGCCCTGTCCCCCCACCCCAGCCCCACCCAGCATATGTTGCTGGCAAGGATGCGGGGCGGGGGACGACAGACACATACTCTGTGTGGGAGTCTAAGTCAATACTCCATTTGTGGAGGGCAATCGGCCAGTAACTATCAAAACCTGAAACACAAGTACTCTTTAATAAGACATCTCTACATCTAGGAATTTACCTTCTAAAATATGCCAACAAGTAAATCTATACAAGCACAAGGATGTTCACTACAAAGATAACAATAAAACTGGAAATCAACTAAGTGACCATCAATAAGGGAATGGTTAAATAAATTAGGGTACTCCAATCTAGTTTACAAACCCATTTTTCCACTAGGCTCTCTAATAATCTAAGTGACACTACTATCCACCCAAGCTGCCGAAGCCAAAATTCTAGACAACAGCTTTACTTCTTTTTCTCATACTCCCCTCATCAAATCCTTTAGCAGACCTTATCACAGTAGCTTTCAAAACACATATAAAATCTAATCACCTTTCTCCTCTGTCACAAGCCTACTCAAAGCCATACCTGCCAAGATTACTTCTATAGCTTTGTTGGTTTAAAACCCTCCAATGGCTTCCACTGCGCTGAGAATAAAGTTCCTGCCCCTTACCATAATCCTGCCCTTAGCATGCAGGGCATCACGTGATCAGGCTCCTGCCGGCCTCTCAGATGCAATCTCGTAAGCTCTCCTGAATGTCCAGTAACACCAGCCTTTTATTTTGAGAGGCAGGAGGGTCCCTTGAGCATCACACACTCATTCTTGTTTTGGGGGCTTCACAATGAACCGTGTTCTTCTGAATTTTCTCATAACTGCCTCCACTTCACCCAGGTCTATTTCAATAACATCACTTCAACAAGACCTTCCTGACAACCTCACTACACGCATTACTGTCTCTCACAACCATTAACAGACACTCTCAATACCATTACCACAGTTTTATTTTCTTTATGGTACCTCTCACTGTCTGAAATTAATGATAAGGAATACATTTATTTTGTTCATCTCACTACTGAAGTATTTGTCCAGTGAAAGAAAGGGCTTGATCTCCGCTGTGTACCACTGAATCCCCAGAATCTAGAACACTCCTGAACACTCCTTGGCATAAGCAAAGCCCTTAATTTGCAGGAGCTGGATGAATATTAGGCAGTTTTTGAAAAGAATGATATTGATGTATATATGCTAAAACAGAAAAATGTTCAAGATAAACTAAGTGACAAAAGAAAATCACAAAGCAACACATATAAAATGAGGGGACTTCCCTGGTGCTGCAGTGGTTAAGACTCTGTGCTCCCAATGCAGGGGGCCCGGGTTCAATCCAGGGAACTAGATCCCACAGCCCGTAGTTAAAGATCCCACATGCCGCAACGAAGATCCCACAGGCGGCAACGAAGATCCCGCATACTGCAACTAAGACCTGGCACAGCCAAAATAAATAAATTTTTTTAAATACATATAAAATGATCCCATCTGTGTGAAAATGAATGTAAACACATTATGTAAAAATAGAAAACATATATGCATAGCAAGAGTCAAGAAGGATACAAGATAGAGTTCACAATAATTCTCTCTGAAATACAGGGCAGAAGACAGGGGAAAAAGGCCTTATACTATTTAATTAATCATACTCTCCTGAGCTATCTGAATATTTTCACCAGCAGGTATCATATTCATAACTTTTTTGTAACAGTTTTCCTATTCCTCCACCTGTTGTAAAAGGCCCAACACACAACGTGAGTACTCTCTTTTCTAAACACCCAGAACACATATACAACCTAAAGCTCCCATTATATTTCTACAACCTAACACATTCTGAAACACTGGATAAAATACACATGTGAATATTAGCTTTGGTCTAGTCCAGCTTAAAAGCTGAAGGAGAATCTCTTGGTTCAAATAGCAGATCAAAGATACACACATTATCTCCTTTCAATAAAAGCCCACTGAAATAGTATTAAAAAATTTTTTAAGGAAAAGAATTATCATTTAAAAAATAAAATAAAATGGAGAGATCTTTTCTTTAAAAAAAAAAGAATCATCGTCTGGGGAAGGAAACTGGGGAAAAGAGTAGGGGGAGGGTTGGCACTCTGGGGTAAAACAATGGACTCCTAAATGTCAGAATACAAAGGGTTATCAACTTCAAGCTAATCATTAATTCCCACCAAGAACTCACCATGAGCCCTTCTACTAGGTCTTAAATATGAGTGACAGGATCAGCAGATGTATGATTAAAAACCCTACAACATAAATGAGACGAAGATAAACAACAATTACCCTAGAGCAAACAGATAAGAGGAGGGATGATGACTTAAAAAAAACCTCTATTAACATTTTCAAAGAGATTCAAGAAGATTATGAATCCATAAAATAGAAAAAGGATGCTGGGCGTGGGGGGGGGGGGGGATTCTTGAAAATTTAAAATATGACTGCTTAAGTAAAATTACAGAGTCTTAGAATAAAATAGAGGAAATGCCCAGAAAAACAAAAGGACAAAAAGATGGGGGTGGAGGAGTGAGCATGAATACATAAAGCCCAATAACCAACTAAAAGGAATTATAAAGAGAATTAAAGCAATAATAGGAAAATCTCCCAAGAATTAAAAAAATGAGTCTTTAGTTTAATAATAATGGAAAAGAACCACCTCTAAACATCTTTGAGAAATTTCTTTTTAAAAAGGACAGAAAGAAAGCTCTAAGGAGCTTCCACAGAGGAAGATAAAACACATCACCCACAATGGAACAAGAAACACACTGTATCAGACTTCTCAACAACAACAATGGATACTAAAAGACATTGGAGCAATGCAATCAAAGCTTTGACGGAAAATAATTTTCAACTTAGTTTGGCTTGAATAAAAATAACACCAGTCAACTATAAGGGTTAATGAAGACTTTTTCAGATATGCCAGAATTCAAAACTGTATCTTCCACATATTCTTTCTAGAAATTTCTGTGAGGGATGTACTGCATTAAAACAAGGAAGTAATTCAAAGAATAAAGATCCAATAAGAGCAGAGCCAAAGTGCAAATGCAGTGATGCAAAGTCCAACAAAGTGATGCAAAGAACAACATGTAACAGGTCTAGATAACATCTTGTCCATAATAAGGAAAAAGACTAGGAGAAGCCTTTCCTCAGGGGGAAAAGTACTCACATACATAAAATAACAACAATAAAAACAAGCAGCCAGTGGTTGAGAGTCCGCCTGCCGATGCAGGGGACACGGGTTCGTGCCCCGGTCTGGGAAGATCCCACATGGTCTGGGAAGATCCCACATGCCGCAGAGCGGCTGGGCCCCTGAGCCATGGCCGCTGAGCCTGCGCGTCCGGAGCCTGTGCTCCACAACGGGAGAGGCCACAACACTGAGAGGCCCGCGTACCGCAAAAAAAAAAAAAAAAAAAAAAAATAGCATGGAAAGCTGATAACATGGAAGAAAGAACAATGACAAATAAGACAGGAAAAAAGGCAATTACAGACTCAAAAACCAAGAACCAATACAGGAAATGTAATTGTACTCTCCTCTGCTGTGAACAATATTTATACCATCACAATAATGTAGAAACTATTCATCAATTTCCAACTATTAAAACCAAGTCACAGGCAAACAGTATAAGTGTTCTCAACCTTGACAATGCCAAAGTAGAAATGACAGACATAGGGGCATAAAGGGGAAAGGAAAGGTGAAGAGAAAAGTAGAAGCAGTAATAGCTTCAATTTTACTCCTGGGAAATCAAGGTAGACAATCTGTATTAACATGAAGAAAAAGTCTATTATATTACATAAATTGCAAAGAGAACAGGGAAATTAAAAGTGATACATCTATTGGGTAAGTAGAAAAAATGAACCAAATCCTCATCTATCAGAGCAGAAATCAATGTAAAATTGATAAATCATAAAATAAGCTTATTATTTAGTCACAAAAACCACACAAATAATTTAAAGTTTCCTTTGGAGAATGGCACTAAGCAGTGAGGAAGGGTTGCTGACCTTTATTATAAGCAACTAGATATCTGACTTCTAAATTTTTCACTGGACTTAAGAAAAAAACACCAAAGAATACTGATCTCTTCATGAAAACACAATTCATAACACATCCTGCCTACATTTTTCCCTACAATGTAATAGATAAAACTTCTTTTTCCTAACATTCCTGAGTGCCAGGTTGAATAATTTTTGAAGCTTTACCACCATCTTTAGAGGTATTTACAGACAATGTAATAATTCAAGTTACAGGATGTATATATTACTATCATCAAAATTACTGGACCATCACTCCATATCAAAGTAAAATGTAACTACAGATTTACTTTACATTACTTTAACCAAGCCAAAACATCCACATTTATCCACGGTTTCTCAATTTTAATAATTATTTTACCAAAAATATGGAAATGTATCTTTAACACCTTTTTTCTAGATTGCTTTAGGTTTTATTGGTGTTAGTAGTATACACAACAGCATTTCAAGTTCAACAGACCTAAATTTACTTCAGTTTTCATTCCATCTTTTCCTTTGTCCTTTTTACTTTTAGATAATATAAAGTTTATTTAATTATTTATTTTTAATCTGCCAGATCTGAAAAGGGAAAAGTATTTCTTGAAGTCCATACATAACACAAGATGAAAAAAGGACCAAGTTATTATTTATTACTATTCAAAACATTATGCAAAACCATAGAGCCAAATATAGAGATAAGACCAAATTCTAAGAGAAACACAGCCCATTCTAACCCATGATGGAAGATTTAAGTGAGATTTCAAAAATGGCTATAGGAAAATGCTAAATAAGCCATTAGTTTTCCCACATTAAAAAAGGCTTTTGTTTTCTGGGGGTTTTTCTTTTGTTCTGTTTTTCTCTTTTTACTGTTCTTAGAGGTGGTGGCTTCTTTTCTGTAAGGAGAAGGCAGCTGAAGGGGAATGCTACAGCATTACAGTTTATGGTGTTTACCATTTGTTTAACAATATTCTACTCAAGAAACAGCTTTTTTAAAAATAAAACATCTAAAAACAAACTGGGATTAACTTCTTCAAAATGCAAGTTACACTGTGGGGAAGCTTCCACATGATGACCACATTTTTCTTTAACATCACAGAGTGTCGTCAGTCCCAGTTAAACAGCATAAATGAATGCACTTGTTTGTAGGAAGAACAGTTCACATTCCACTTCACCACTAAGAGCCAAATGGCTGTGATGGAACAAGGTGAGTGCATCACACATCATATTTCAGCTAAGTCACACTTTTCCATTATCCATGAAATATAAAAGCTAAGAAACATTTAAAAATAATTTACTAAACTCCTCTCAAATCAAAATATAGGAAGCTATTGCATAATTTGACACTTCAGAGAAATTACATTTTTGTTATCATTAAATTGAAGCAAAGAAAAAATGGTTCATTGTTCTTTAATAAGGCATTAGGTAGCTTAGAAAGGACGGACTTGGCTATATGACACTAGTCTTGTATTTATTTTACATTTTGCATATAGGTCTAGATGTTAAAAACATATGTGCAGTGGACATATATACACTACCAAACATAAAATAGATAGCTAGTGGGAAGCAGCAGCATAGCACAGGGAGATAAGCTCGGTGGTTTGTGACCACCTAGAGGGATGGGATAGGGAGGGTGGGAGGGAGATGCAAGAGGGAAGAGATATGGGAACGTATGTATATGTATAACTGATTCACTTTGTTATAAAGCAGAAACTAACACACCACTGTAAAGAAAATACTCCAATAAAGATGTTGAAAATGTGTGTGTGTGTGTGTGTGTGTGTGTGTGTGTGTGTGTACATATATATATATGTCCGGGACTTCCCCGGTGGTGCAGTGGTTAAAAATCCACCTGCCAACGCAGGGGACACGGGTTCGAGCCCTCGTCTGGGAAGATCCGACATGCCACGGAGCAACTAAACCCATGCACCACAACTACTGAGCCTGCGCTCTAGAGCCTGTGAGCCACAACTACTGAGCCCGCGTGCTGCAGCTACTGAAGCTCGTGCTGTCTAGATCCCGTGCTCTGCAACAAGAGAAGCCACCACGCTGCAACGAAGAGTAGCCCCCGCTCACAGCAACTAGAGAAAGCCCGCGCGAAGAAACGAACACCCAACGCAGCCAAAAATTTAAATATATATATATAAATGAATATTTTTAAAAACATATGCGCATAAAGAAACTATACAACTAGAACAATCATAAGTTTATAATAAATATAACATTTTACACTGGAAACAGCAACTGTTTATTCTTAAATATACACTATGAAATAGTTAAAATTCAAATTTAAACACTTGTTAAAATACATTGTTTCCAATTCAATGGGTCTTACAGAAAATAAAACATATATTTCACTATCATTTAACTTTACTTTTAGAAAAGTAGCCAGGCAGATAAACCCACGCACATATGGTCACCTTATCTTTGATAAAGGAGGCAGGAATGTACAGTGGAGAAAGGACAGCCTCTTCAATAAGTGGTGCTGGGAAAACTGGACAGGTACATGTAAAAGTATGAGATTAGATCACTCCCTAACACCATACACAAAAATAACCTCAAAATGGATTAAAGGCCTAAATGTAAGGTCAGAAACTATCAAACTCTTAGAGGAAAACATAGGCAGAACACTCTATGACATAAATCACAGCAAGATCCTTTTTGACCCACCTCCTAGAGAAATGGAAATAAAAATAAACAAATGGGACCTAATGAAACTTCAAAGCTTTTGCAGAGCAAAGGAAACCATAAACAAGACCAAAAGACAACCCTCAGGATGGGAGAAAATATTTGCAAATGAAGCAACTGACAAAGGATTAACCTCCAAAATTTATAAGCAGCTCATGCAGCTCAATAACAAAAAAACAAACAATCCAATCCAAAAATGGGCAGAAGACCTAAATAGACATTTCTCCAAAGAAGATATACAGACTGCCAACAAACACATGAGAGAATGCTCAACATCATAATCATTAAAGAAATGCAAATCAAAACTGCAATGAGATATCATCTCACACCAGTCAGAATGGCCATCATCAAAAAATCTAGAAACAATAAATGCTGGAGAGGGTGTGGAGAAAAGGGAACACTCTTGCACTGCTGGTGGGAATGTGAATTGGTACAGCCACTATGGAGAACAGTACGGAGGTTCCTTTAAAAACTACAAATAGAACTACCATATGACCCAGCAATCCCACTACTGGGCATATACCCTGAGAAAACCGTAATTCAAAAAGAGTCATGTACCAAAATGTTCATTGCAGCTCTATTTACAATAGCCCGGAGATGGAAACAACCTAAGTGTCGGATGAATGGATAAAGAAGATGTGGCACATATATACAATGGAATATTACTCAGCCATAAAAAGAAACGAAATTGAGCTATTTGTAAAGAAGTGGATAGACCTAGAGTCTGTCATACAGAGTGAAGCAAGTCAGAAAGTGAAAGACAAATACCGTATGCTAACACATATATATGGAATTTAAGGGGAAAAAAATGTCATGAAGAACCTGGGGTAAGACATGAATAAAGACACAGATATGGGCTTCCCTGGTGGCGCAGTGGTTGAGAGTCCGCCTACCGATGCAGGGGACACGGGTTCGTGCCCCGGTCCGGGAAGATCCCACATGCCGCGGAGCGGCTGGGCCCGTGAGTCATGCCGCTGAGCCTGCGCGTCCGGAGCCTGTGCTCCGCAATGGGAGAGGCCACAACAGTGAGAGGCCCACGAACCTCAAAAAAAAAAAAAAAAAAGACACAGACCTACTTAGAGAATGGACTTGAGGATATGGGGAGGGGGAAGGGTAAGCTGTAACAAAGCGAGAGAGAGAGGCATGGACATATATACACTACCAAACGTAAGGTAGATAGCTAGTGGGAAGCAGCAGCATAGCACAGGGAGATCAGCTCGGTGGTTTGTGACCACCTAGAGGGATGGGATAGGGAGGGTGGGAGATGCAACAGGGAAGAGATATGGGAACATATGTATATGTATAACTGATTCACTTTGTTATAAAGCAGAAACTAACACACCATTGTAAAGCAATTATACTCCAATGAAGATGTAAAAGAAAAAAAGGAAAAGTAGCCAGGCAGGATTTTATGCCCTAGGTTTAAAAAGAAAATTCTACTTAGAAATCAGGCACTGCTGCAGCTTCAATATATAATAAAAATTATTCCAGAAGAGACAGTTTATCATACTTAGCATATACTATAAGATTTTACAAGAAAAAAAGATATATAACTAATGCCAGCTGAGGTTAAATATATTAAATATTACACATAAGTATTTTAAGTATTAAATATCTCAGAATAAGTAGAAGTCTAAATATGAGTTAAATTGTAACATAATGAAATTAAACCTATACTATCATATTTTTACTTAACAGAAAGGGAACATATATTTAAATTCATCAAACAGTTTTTCTCTCAGCTTGAAACAAGTTCTCTAAAACACATTAGCTACAAAATAGTTGGGTTTTTTTCTCTTCTTCTGATCTAATTAAATTCTAGCAGAGTACCAGAAGAAATATGTTAAAATGCTGGTGAAGGGGCCGATGATTTTACTTTTTTTTTCTTTTCTAATTATAACTGGGGGTTAAACACACATGAAGAAATATGTTGAAAATCCTCAAACCTGCCACAGAATACTTGAGTCCAAGTGTTTTTTCAGAGTTTTCAAATTACATAAATATTTCAAAATGTGTCAAATTCTTACTACGATTTAAGTATTATACAGAAGTGTATCTACTCTTACGTCCACACACAATTTACACAGAATTGGAATCAAAATGCTGAATTATTCTAGAATAGCTAATAAAACTACTTTAGAAACTAGGTAAAAAATCTTGGGAACCAAAGAGGGGGGTTAAAGATACTACTTTATTCCTATCACTCTCCTATCAGTCAAATTCCAAATTCAAAATATAAAACCTGTATGATTTGTTCTTTCCCTATTTTACAAACCCAGATTTGATTCCACGATAAAAATACATATCTCAATATCTAGTGCTATCATATTTAATGCTTTAATACAGTTAAACACATAATAGAGAAATGCAATACTTCTGTTAGTTTTGTCTTTGTTTATTTTTAACAGTAACAATCCAAGCCAAGTCATTCTCCAGAACCAGATGCAAAAATATGCTCCTCTGCAAAAGAACAAAACTTTTACCCTCAGGGCATTTGGGCTTCTGACTCTCTTTACTGTCATTTTACATTTTAGTACTTAAATCACCTTATAAAAACTGCTATCCCCGCCGGGATCAGCCATATTACCCTCCCAGATCCAACGCCACTTGATAAGAACACTTTCGGCTTCACCATCCATCCTCCGGCAGCGCGATTCAATAGGGCAGGCTCCCTGGCTCCCAACCGAGACCTGCCACCCCGATCCCACTGCAGCACCCATCCACACACAACAAAATAAATGAGCATTAAGGTTCTTTCTTGCAACTTAGCTCTGAGACTCTCCCGCCACACACACCCACCACCAAACACACACCCAAGACACACACTCGGGGAGCCTACAAGAAAGAGGAGGGGGAAGGTAGGTGGAGGAAAAAGCACGACTAGAGAAAGTAGATCCGTGCGTAGCAGGCGCCTCAAAAAGGTGGGATGGATTTCTCCAAAGCTCAGATCGGGAACCTTGCTGGAGACAGCGAACAGAGAAAGCCCCTAAGGTTAACTCTTTGCTAACCTTTTACAGGAACTTCGCCCCTACCATTTAATTTCAAATAAACCAACAAGTCCATTTTATTATTTTATATTATTTAATGAAATTTTGTTGGGAGCTGAGAATATGAAACAAAGGGAAACAAACACATTTTGCGTCACAACGTTAAAACCTTAGGTTAACCCTATGGGTAAATCTCCAAATTCTTTCTATTCTATCTGGAGTGAGGTCAAAACTGAAATATTAACCCCCTAAAATGGTCTTCAATGTCTACCAAAAATGTCCTACTCAGGTCTCTCCCAAACCAGAGCCACGTTCCCCGCCCCCCGCGTTTAACAAAGGAATTTTCATGCAATAAGTCTACTTAAGATACTGCGACCATATGTTGACAAATTTTTCTTACTCCTTTTATTTATAGGTGTTTATCATGGTTTTTTTAAATATAAGTGTTTTTTTTAAACCACCTTTTCCAAGCCTCAAAACAAGCATCTGTAATTATGGACAATTACCCTCCTGCTCAATAAACAAGTCTACTTTTCCTCCTCAAACTTTCTAATCTTCTATGAAGCTGGCCAAGTGTTTTCTACTCCTGGCACTGAAGAAATAAAAAGAAACATTATGTAACTTCAGTCTACTTCTGTTGTTTTAATAAACTAGCTTAAATTATGATTTAACTGTGGTCTTGGTTACTAAAGAATTCATATTTTTAAATAAACAAATGTTTTAAAGACTGTCAATATGGGGGAGAAGAGCAGGAAATGGGAATCAAATTCTTAACTCTGTTTCGATAAAGGCCAAGTCAAAAAATTTCTTTTTTTTTTTTTCCAGATCCGGTACCCTGTAAAATCTTACCAACTCAGAACATTGACTATAAATCATCATCTTCCATGAAATATTCTCCAAACCTTCAATGTTATAGTAATCCCACTAAAATTCAGAATAACAAAATTAAAGGAGTTAAGATTTAAGATACAACCAAGAAAGCAACCCTTCTACAAAAATGCTGATTGCATGATTGACACTTGTACACAGACAAGCCAGGCTGTCTGTGGTCAGAAGAAAACAACTAAAAAATAGAAGTCTACTCTTTCAATATCACAAAGTTAAATAATATCATTCCAAAGAATTATCTATTATGAACTTTGGAATTATGTTAAATAGTTTTAGAAGACACATGCAAAAGTTTCTATTTTTATTTCCACTGTAATGTAGGTTCAAATATGAATAAAATTCTACACAAGTTTCAATCTCAAGATTTTTATCCTAATTAAATTAAATTTACAAAAGTCTTTTAGAAAATGTATATGAAGCACAAAGATTGGTCAATGGTGAAAACTACTCAATAAGATTTAATAAAAATACTATATTTGGAGAAATCATTCCTATGATCAATTAACAGAATTCCTTCACTTCCTTTTGTGCCCTTCCATCGAAGCACAAACTCTAAGATGTTGAATCCTGGGGGCAGCAGTAGATTAATCAAGTACTACTGGCTTTAATTAACTTATCAATTCCCCTTATCCACTTTATGGCTCCCCTCACTTCCCCCACTACTTCCCCTAAAATCCTAAATATCACCTACAAAAGAAGCTATAGGCACAGTGCAGTCAAGTACCTTGAGGAAGCATATGGCTGTTCTTTAGCAGCTTACAAGTACAAATATTAAGAGAGAAAAAGTAATAAGACTTACAGAAAAATAGAATATGTGTGGCAGTAAATAAAGAAATAGAACCACCGCTGCATTTATGTAATGTTTAACCATTTTTCATTAAGACTATGAAGTAAGGTAACTTCTCAATATTTTCCTTTATAAAACAAAAATTCACCACTAATCCTAGGTTATTAAAAAAATATATAGGAACAATTCCATGATTAAAACTTGAAAAAGGACTTCCCTAGTGGCACAGTGGTTAAGAATCTGCCTGCCAATGCAGGGGACACCCGTTCGATCCCTGGTCCAGAAAGATCCCACGTGTCTCAGAACGACTAAGCCCGTGAGCCACAACTACTGAGCCCGCGCGCCACAACTACTGCAGCCCGCATGCCTAGAGCCCGTGCTCTGCAACAGAGAAACCACTGCAATGAGAAGCCTGCGCACCGCAACAAAGAGCAGCCCCAGCTCACCTCAACTAGAAAACTCCTGCACACAGCTACGAAGACCTAACACAGCCAAAAATAAATTTTAAAAACTTGAAGAAGTTTCTCCTCCCAGTACTGTGCGCTAATGAGACAGAGAATAAAACTGAACAAAAAAGGACAATAAATCAAATGTTTTGACTTTCCAAAAAGTCAAAAATCCTAAGGTGTTGTTATCCTAATCAACAAAATTTTTTCTTAATTCTCTCCTTCTACAAAGACTTGAATAAAACCATAATGCATTAAAAGAAATAAGGAACCTAACTACACAAAAGATAATTTTCTATATAGCCAAAGGAAGCAAAATACTTAAGGGTAAATGTCTTAAAACATGTTACATAAAGAATTAATAATAGGAAAAACATTAAGAAAACCCCCCCTCCAATAAACTATGGACAAAACATGACTCAGCACATACAAGAAATACAAGTGATAAAATACAGGAATGTTCAATAGTCCTACTAATCAGGTAAGCAAAAATTTAAAACTTAAGTACTGGGCTTCCCTGGTGGCGCAGTGGTTGAGAGTCCGCCTGCCGATGCAAGGGACACGGGTTCGTGCCCCGGTCCGGGAAGATCCCACATGCCGCGGAGCGGCTGGGCCCGTGAGCCATGGCCGCTGAGCCTGTGCGTCCAGAGCCTGTGCTCCGCAACGGGAGAGGCCACAACAGTGAGAGGCCCGTGTACCGCAAAAAAAAAAAAAAAAAAAAAAAAAACTTAAGTACTATTTCTCAATTATTAAACTAAGAAGTAAAAAGGTTTGTATAAAAGGCTTTTTTTTGTTTTGTTTTGTTTTTTTATTTATTTTTGGCTGTGTTGGGTCTGCGTTGCTGTGCATGGGCTTTCTCTAGTTGCGGCGAGCAGGGGCTACTCTTCATTGCAGTGTGCGGGCTTCTCATTGCCGTGGCTTCTCTTGTTGCAGAGCACGGGCTCTAGGCACTAGGGCTCAGCAGCTGTGGCACGTGGGCTCTAGAGAGCAGGCTCAGTTGTTGTGGCGCACGGGCTTAGTTGCTCCGCGGCACGTGGGATCTTCCCGGACCAGGGCTCAAACCCGTGTCCCTCACGTTGGCAGGCGGATTCTTAACCACTGCGCCACCAGGGAAGTCCTTGTATAAAGGTTTTAATACACCATGCATGACAAAGTTCGGTGAAACTGGTCCTAACACACGTTGCTGTTGGCTCCCTTTTGGGGAGCATTTTAAGGTTATAATAAAAATAAGAGTTCACATTTAAGTAGGAACTTACTGAGTTAACAGGCACTGTTTGAAAGGCTTTCTGACCGTGAACCCTCTTTATCTCTCTCAAAAATCCTATAACAGGGCTTTTATCATCATCCCCATTTTACAGATGAGTAAACAAACACAGACAGATTGAATAGCTTACACAGAGTCCAACAACTAGAAAGTGACAGAGCCAGAACCTGAGACCCAGCAATTGGACATTAGAGCCCGCTTACCTCTAAATATGTATCAAGAATCAAAATGTTTCTTTCTTTTAAATTAGCAATCCTGCTTACGGAAATCTGTCCTATAAAAATAATCCAAAATATGAAAAGGACTTTATCTACAAAAATGCTGCCAGATCATTTTATATGGCATAATAAGCAACAGTAATTATAATATTAAGAGAAGTGGAGGAACAGGGGTGATTACGGGACGTTTATGTCAGTCTACTCAATGGAAAATAAAGCACCTTTCAAAAAATTATGAAGATTAACATGGAAATTTTCTTTTACATGTTAAGGAGAAGAGTAGGCTATAAAATTCTATATATATACAATCATTAATAAAATGAAAACAAAATACGCATATGAAAAAACTTGGAAAGAAAATAGATCAAAAATACAGTGACTATGTTAGAGTGATATGAAAAGGGGTGAACTTGTATTTCTTTTTCTCCATATTCCATATTTAATGTAATAACAATTGTAAGTAAAATTTAAGTGACTGAAATAACAGATTTCTACAATTAGAAATCCACAGGTTACATGGTGACATAGAAGAAATTCAGACTCAAACTAAAAGACAACAATGTTTTGATGTTTTAATAAGTAAAAAGATAATCTAATTATATTTCAAAAATTTTAGAAAAGAATTATGTATATCATAATATAATCCCACTCATGCTAATTTTAAACTAAACAAATTCTATTTTAACCAAAGCTCAAATTAACTCCAACCTATCACTATTATCCCAATGATCTTTACTCCAAAGAAAATGCCAAGATTTGACAGTAGCTTCTTAATAACACAGGTAGGTAAAAGTTACCATGAACTATATTAGGACTCAAAAATACTAGTATTGAGAAGTATAATGATATCTCATAAATATACATCCGATGTGAAATTTGGCAATAAAGACGGCCTAAAAACAATTTTTTAAAACTTGAAATGAGGGCTTCCCTGGTGGCTCAGTGGTTGAGAGTCCGCCTGCTGATGAAGGGGACACAGGTTCGTGCCCCGGTCCGGGAAGATCCCACGTGCCGTGGAGCAGCTGGGCCCGTGAGCCATGGCCGCTGAGCCTGCGCGTCCAGAGCCTGTGCTCCACAATGGGAGAGGCCACAACAGTGAGACGCCCACGTACCGCAAAAAATAAAATAAAATAAAATAAAAAATAAAAGAGAAATGAAGCCACAGAGAATAATTCCTTATATAAGTTAGTTACTGAGGGAAAAGAGATCTACACCTTGGTGTATTTCCAGCCTTCATCACTTTTTAAAAAACAACAACAGGGCTTCCCTGGTGGCCCAGTGGTTAAGAACTCGCCTGCCAATGCAGGGGATACGGGTTCGAGCCCTGGTCCGGAAGATCTCACGTGCCGCAGAGCAACTAAGCCCATGCGCCACAACTACTGAGCCTGCGCTCTAGAGCCCACGAGCCACAACTACTGAGTCTGCATGCCGCAACTACTGAAGCCCGTGCGCCTAGAGCCTGTGCTCCACAAGGAGAGAGGCCACCGCAACAAGAAGCCCGCGCACCGCAAGGAAGAGTAGCCCCCGCTCGCCACAACTAGAGAAAGCTTGCGTGCAGCAACGAAGACCCAACACAGCCAAAGATTTTTAATTAAATAAATAAATTTATTTAAAAACACAAACATTAAGACTATGCAAAACTTTGCACTCTCTGTTTACTGAGGACACAACATTGAAAAATCACAGGCACCATGTTCAAGAAGCTCACGGGGGCTTCCCTGGTGGCGCAGTGGTTGAGAGTCTGCCTGCCGATGCAGGGGACACGGGTTCGTGCCCCGGTCCGGGAAGATCCCACGTGCCGTGGAGCGGCTGGGACCGTGAGCCATGGCCGCTGAGCCTGCGCGTCCGGAGCCTGTGCTCCGCAACGGGAGAGGCCACGACAGTGAGAGGCCCGCGTATCACAAAAAAAAAAAAAAAAGAAGCTCACGGTCTGATCTAACACCTCCCTCAGCTGTGTCCTGGCTAACCTGCAAAAATCCAAAACCTGAGAGCAATTCTCCGTCTCACTATTGCAACATAAGGTCTGCCACAAAAGGTCTGCCACAAGTACTTTCTTATTAATTATATCTGAAGTACTGAAGTTTGTGAAAATTTACTTAAAAATAAGTTAGGGCAGTTTAAGGTTATCCCTATAACAACCTCCCTCCCACTCACATGCATTTCAACATGCTTTCTTAGGTACAGTCATGATATACACTCTGAAGTGCACATCACCCACAGTCCACTGAAATCTGATAATACTCATAAAAGAACCTTCCCTTGAATGTCATTGTCAAGTGACTTCCCACAAGAAAAAAGCGCTAATGCTGTGTTTACTTCCTAAACTATTCCCTTCGAGAACTCAGTTTTGAGGAAAAAGCCTCCATCCCCTTCTGCATCTAAGACAGGATCCTTCAGAGCACTTTATTTTCTGAGGAAAGGTTCTTATTCTGCGGGTGATGAACCCCTACAAAGGTTTTATATAAGCTTCAGGGGGTCACTGAACTCTCCCCCTTAAATTATATAAAATGTGTATACCTATATTCATGTATGCATTCCTCTGTGGGAAGTGAGGATATATCCAAAGGGATCTGTAACCCAAAACAAAGATTAAGAGGCACCCAAGATTTAACTGCACCCCCACTAGGATGAACTCAGATCAGTCAGTTTTCCTTTCTTAATCCTCCTACTTAATTCCTGCCTATTTAATACTAATAAAATTGACAAACATATAAATTGATTATCATGTCAGATACCATGCTAAGTGCTTTACACACATTAATTTATTTAATTCTTACAACTCAATGAAGTAGGTATTATTATTATCCCACTTAGCAGACGAAGCAACTAAAGCCCAAGAAGTCATTTGCCAAAAGTCACATTGCTGTTCTGTTCAAAAATTGTAAAACTTCTCAAAATGAAATATACCTATTTACTTGTGTACACATTTCTCTTAACTCGTGGGTCTTTCTGTTTAGCCCTCACCTGAGTCAGACAGGAAATTGATTTTGTTGTCAAAAGACACATCTCTGTTAGGCTGCCAGTTACACAGATAGATCACTCCTGTCAAGAAAGATTTGAAAGAGGAACCTGAAAGACATTTTGTCCCAGGATAAAACTTGGTTTGGGATTTTTAAGGCAGGCATCTGATCAGTTAAAAGATTTCTGTTAGGATGTAGAGAATCCTGAAGAACCTACCAAAATATACTAAAACTAATAAGTGAGTTTAACAAGATAACAGAATATGACATATATAAAAATTATACTTCAGGAATTGAGCCCAATCTCTCTCCCTGACTGCAAAACCCCACTGTAGAGTCCCCCCTAAATAAAGTCAGCCTGTCTTTTAAAAAATGTATTTCTATATATAGTAACAATAATTTATAAATAAAATTCAAAAAATTCCATTTATAACAGCATCGAAAAGAATTAAATACTCAGGAATAAATTTAATCAAAAAAAGTACAAGATCTGTATACTGAAAGTTATAAAATATTGCTGAAATTAAAGAAGACCAAAATGAAGAGATTCATGCTACAGGTTCATCATAATCCTTATCAAAATCCCAATAGACTTTTTTTGTCAAAAATGGCAAGCTGACCCTAATATTTATATGGAAATGCGTAGGGCCTATAATAGGCAAAATAATTTTAGAAAAGAAGAAAATTGGGGGAATTATACTACCTGATTTTAAAACTTACAATAAATCTACAGCAATGAAGATAGCATACTACTGGCATAACGAATGGAATACAGATTAGTGGAACATTAGAGAATCCAGAAATAAACACACTCATTTATGATCAAGTGATTTTCAGCAAAGGTGCCATGACAACTCAGTAAGGGAAGGACAGTCTTTTCAACAAACTGCCTTGGAACACCTGTACATCCATATGCAAAATAATTAACTTGGACCATGCCTCACACCATACACAAAAATTAACTCAAAACGTATCATGGACCTTAATGTAAAAACCAAACAGCAGGGACTTCCCTGGTGGTGCAGTGGTTAAGAATCCACCTGCCAATGCAGGGGACACTTTGAGTCCTGGTCTGCAAAGATCCCACATGCCGCAGAGCAACTAAGCCTGTGCGCCACAACTACTGAGCCTGCGCTCTAGAGCCCACGAGCCACAACTACTGAGCCTCCATGCCACAACTACTGCAGCCCACATGCCTAGAGCCTGTGCTCTGCAACAAAGAGAAGCCACCGCAATGAGAAGCCCAAACACCACAACGAAGAATAGCCCCCGCTCGCCGCAACTAGAGAAAGCCCACGCACAGCAACAAAGATCCAATGCAAAAAAAAAAAAAAAAGATCCAATGCAGCCAACAAATAAATAAATTTATTTTTAAAAAACCAAGGTATATATGAGAGAAAATCCTAAGTGTTCTTATCACAAGGAAAAAATATTTTTTCTTTTTTCTTTTTTATCTATACGATATGATGAATTTTCACTAAACTTATTGTAGCAATCATTTCAAAATGTACATAAGTCAAATCACTATGCTGTACAGCTTAAAATTATACAGTGCTGTATGTCAATGATATCTCAATAAAACTGGAAGAGAAAAAAACCCAGTATGGTAAATCACTTTGGGTTCTCATTCTGGTCCCTGTAACACCACAAATGGGTTATCTATACTCCCTCCATACCATCTTCCCAATTGTTATTGACAAGGTTATTTTTCTAACAAAGATACAATGCTGGGACTTCTCTGGCTGTCCAGTGGTTAAGACTTTGCCTTCCAATGCAGGGGGTGCAGGTTCCATCCCTGGTGGCGGAGTTAAGATCCCACCTGCCTCACAGCCACAAAAGCAAAACATAAAAACAGAAGCAATATTGTAACAAATTCAATAAAGACTTTAAAAAAAGATACAATGCTATTCTTCTGTAGCCATCTTCAATGGCTCCCTGTTGCCTACAGTAAAACTTCAAACTTCCCAATTTACTTTCACTTATTTACTCACAAAATGGGCTGGAGTTTCTTTCTTTTTTTCGTGAGCATTTTTCCCCACCTTTATTGAGGTATAATTCACAATTACAATTGTAAGATATCATGACGATTTGATATACATATCCATTGCGAAAGGATCCCTCCCATCTAGTTAATTAATATATCCATCACCTCACATATATGTAGTGTGAGACAGAGAATATTTCCTTTCTACTCTCTTAGCAAATTTTAATTATATAATACAGGGTTATCAACTACAGAAATCATATTGTACATTGGAACCTCAGATCTTATTCATCTTATAGCTGAAAGTTGGACTGGAGTTTCTGAAACAGCAAAAACCAGAGTCAGACACACCTGGACTTACATCCTGACTCAATCACTTACCAACTATGTGATCTTCCTGAAATTTAGCTCCTTCATGTGTAAAACTGGAACTAATGATTCTACTGATGTTACTGTTAAGTATCAAAGGAGATAACTTCTGGTGAGCACGACAAGTGCCAACCCACAACGGCCATGTGCTTAATTGTTCCTCACCTTCCCATTCCCTTCAATCAAGTTTGTTTTCATTCTTCAAGACTCAACTCAGTCTTTTATCAGTTCCCCTGCCTTAAAGTTCTTCCTTCTCTAAGCTTCCCCAGTACTTTGTGCAATCTTCCATTGTAGCATTTGTCGTTTTACATTATAGTTTGCTCCAAACTGGTAGAAACCAAGGGTAGGGATGTGTCTTATTTTGGTCTCTCCAGTGTACAGTGCACAGTAGATGCTCAGTAACATCTTCTTGGTGATTAACAGAAAACAAATAGACAACAAAACCCTGACTGAAAATAAAACATATGCTTTAAGAACTTACTTTGTGTGGGGGGGGGATAGATTTTAAGTCACCTATAATCTCACTAACATTACATAGCAATTTTATCATTTGATTCCTTCCCTCCTTTCATGCGGGTGGGAGAAAGGAAGAAAGCATGAAGTACAGTACAGAAAGAAAGAATCAAGAGCCCAAGCCCTATGCTTCCTATGTTATTTCTACCTCTAGAAAACGTTTTTTGTTGTTGTTGTTTTTTAGTTTTGGCTGTGTTGGGTCTTCGTTGCTGCGCACGGGCTTCTCATTGTGGTGGCTTCTCTTTGTTGCAGAGCACAGGCTCTAGGCACACGGGCTTCAGCAGCTGTGGCACCCGGGCTCAGTAGTTGTAGTTCACGGGCTCTAGAGTGCAGGCTCAGTAGTTGTGGCGCACGGGCTTCGTTGTTCTGCGGCATGTGGGATCTTCCCGGACCAGGGCTTGAACCCATGTTCCCTGCATTGGCAGGCGGATTCTTAACCACTGCGTCACCAGAGAAGTCCTGGAAAATGTTTTTTATATTTAACAGTATTATTAAACACATCCCTTAATTAATATGTTGTAATACAACAGTCCACCAGATGGTCATATTCAATCATAGGTAACAAAACATACTCCAAAGTCAAATATGAATTTTGGGGGAACCCCCTGGCGGTCCAGTGGTTAGGACTCTGTGCTTCCACTGCAGGGGGCATGGGTTCAACCCCTGGTTGCAGAATTAAGATCCTGCATGCCCCACGGCACAGCCAAAAAAAAAAAAGGGAATTTTTGTACTAAGCTAAATGTTACTCCGTGGTATTTATCACTGCTCTTCACCAACTATTTCCAGTTCTCCCTCCAGAAGTATGATAAGATTTCACTTCCCTGCCCTCTTGAAGTTAGATTCTACCACGTGACTTTCTCGGGCCAACAAAATGTAAACGGAACCAACATGTGTCCCTTCTGTAGTCTCCGAGAGCCAAAGCACAACCTCCTGTGTTCTCCTTTTCCGGCCTGGGCAACTGTGGAAAACAGAGATGGTGTCTCCCTTCACCTGGATGTAGGTGTTGTAGAGGAAAGCTCCCAAGCCAGCCCATGATGAACATGCAGCATGAACAAGGAATAAACCTTGCTGTCTGAAGCCACTAAGAACTGAGGTTGTTTGTTATCCCACCATACTCTAGATATCCTGACATACACATAAAAAGGAGTTTAGTATTTCTCTACATCATCCCCATCTCCAGCTTTAAGAATGCTCTGCACAAAGTTGGGACTCATGTCTATTAGCACCCTTTTTTAAGTATTAGGATATTTTTTAAAGGATTAAAAAATGGTCCAAAGGTTAGCAGAAAAGTCAGATATTTTCTACCTATTTATTTATTTATTTTTACTTCTGGCTGTGTCGAGTCTTCATTACTGTGCGCGTGCTTTCTCTAGTTGCGGTGCGCGGGGGCTACTCTTTGTTGCGCAGCACGGGCTTCAGTTGTTGCAGCTCACAGGCTCTAGAGCGCAGGCTCAGTAGTTGTAGCACACGGGCTTAGTTGCTCCATGGCATGTGGGATCTTCCCAGACCAGGGATCGAACCCATATCCCCTGCACTGGCAGGCAGATTCTTAACCACAAGCCACCAGGGAAGTCCCAGAGTCAGATATTTTCAATGAAAAGATTTTAAAAACTGAAGTAACTGCACATTACAAAGGCCAAGGTGTACAGGGGTGGTATATAAATGGTAGCATGCTAATACTCCCCTATTTACCCAAAATAATTACTTCTACTAATTCCTCTCCCCGCAGAGGCTGAAAACCAGGGACTCAGGGTTCAGCAAAGCTTTATAAGCAGTCACTACCCATCAATTATGAAATCTATCCTCCATCCCAAGTGGTTCAATGTCACTGTTCTCATACATCAGAAAGCCTAGGCCTATGGAGACAGGTTGCTCAACCTGGTGGAGACTGTTGCCTGCTTCTGCAATGTCCATTCCCACCCTTGGTAACAGGGTTCTAAATCTACTCTAGTGGTGGTCACTTTGTAATGTACAGAAATACTGAATCACTGTGTTGTAAACCAGGAACTAGCATAGTGTTGTAGTTCAATTATATTTCAAAAACAAACTCACAGAAAAAGAGATCAGGTCTGTGGTTATCAGAGGAAGGGGTGGGAGAGGGGAACTGGACGAAGGTGGTCAGAAGGTACAAACTTGCAGTTATAAGATAAATAAGTGGGACTTCCCTGGTAGTCCAGTGGTTAAGAATCCACCTTCCAACGCAGGGGACGTGGGTTCGAGCCCTGGTCTGCTAACTGAGATCTCACAAGCCACGTGGTGTGGTCAAAAAAAAAAATTATAGTCGAATCTACACTGTGGCAACTATATTTTTAAATACCATTTAAATACCCCAATAATAAAAATCCATCTCTACTTCAAAATATCCTAGAGAAATGAGGGCCAGAGGGTAGGGGACAACCTCACCTAACCTATCTCAGTAAAAGAAGTTGGAAAACAATAATGATTTTTATCATTTGCATCTCAAATATTTTTTACTCTTAGAGTGTCTTAATTCACAAAATCATCTGCTTCCATTCTATATTGCTATATAACAAATCACCACCAAATCTAACAGACTAAAACAACCACTATTGTATTTATTCATAATTTTGCAGTCTGGGCTGGGCTCAGCTGACTGGTTCCTCTGCTAGTCTCAGTGGTGGTCAGTCTGTAGCCGTATTCAATGAGCAAGTTGATTAGGGGCCAGACTCAGCTGAGATACTAGGATTGTTGGGCATCTCTCTTCCCACGTAGTCTCAGAATCCCTCCCTCTCTGCATGGTCTCTCCAGCAAGGTACAGCCTAGCTTCTTGCATGGTAACAGTGCTCCAAGAAGGCGGAAGTGGAAGTTCCAGGCCTTCTTAAAACTTAAGCCACAAACTAGCATAATGTCATTTTTGCTGCATTCCACTGAATCACAGGGCTCACCAAGATACATGGGGAGCTGACTATACAATAGCATGAATGCCAGTAGGCATTCACTGGGGGTCACCAATATTACAGACTACCTTCTCCCCACTTATTTACTGAACAGGTTAACACCCTAACGTATGACCTCTAGCATGCTATGATCTCTCTGGGGCTCAACTGTCTGTAAAATAAGGGGTTAGACTAAATGTTCTTGGAATTCTCATCAGTTTTAATATTCTACAACTCTCTTAAGTACATAAGTCTAACATTAGAAAACCTTGGCCGGGATTTCCGTGGTGGTCCAGTGGTTAAGAACCTGCCTTCCAACGCAGGGGATGCAGGCTCAATCCCTGGTCGGGGAACTAAGATCCCACATGCCACAGGGCAACTAAGCCCGTGCGCTCTAGAGCCCGCACACCACAACTACTGAGCCCGTATGCCACAACTACTGAGTCTGTGGGCTGCAACTACTGAACCTGCATGCTACAACTAGAGAGAAGTTTGCATGCCACAACGAAAGATCCCGCATCCTGCAACGAAGATCCCGCGTGCCACAACTAAGACCCGATGCAGCCAAATAAATAAATATTTTTATAACTTAAAAAAAAAAACCCAAAACTTGGCCATGCTAACCAAATGCTTCAACCCTAGTAGAACAATTCATTGATGAGAGGTTTAAGGTAAAGAATATAGTTATTCTTTAATATGTTTCATATTGTTATTTCATATGCAACTGGGTGCTTACCCCAAACACGTGTGCATGTCATTAGGATCCCAAAAATCAGGAAATCAAGGAAGTTTTTTTTGCTAGGCTCCACTAGAGGATGACATTAAGAACAAAACGACACAAACTTCACTATGACCATCAACTATGTTGCTTCTAATGTAAATGGGAAACACTGAGATATAAAGATTAAAAGTGATCCAGTATAGGGTTTCCCTGGTGGCGCAGTGGTTAAGAGCCCACCTGCCAATGCAGGGGACATGAGTTCAAGCCCTGGTCTGGGAGGATACCACATGCTGCGGAGCAACTAAGCCCGTGCGCCACAACTACTGAGCCTGCTCTCTAGAGCTCATGAGCCACAACTACTGAGCCCGCATGCCACAACCACTGAAGCCTACACACCTAGAGCCCGTGTGCTCTGCAACAAGAGAAGCCACCGCAATGAGAACCCCACGCACAATGAAAAGTAGCCCCCCGCTCGCCGCAAGTAGAGAAGGCCTGCGCACAGCAATGAAGACCCAATGCAGCCAAAAATAAATAAATAAAATAAATAAATTTATTTTTTTTAAGTGATCCAGTATAAAAAGACATAAGAAATCATTTTAAAACCACCTAATAATACATCTCATTTAGGGAGACCTACTAAGAAAACTGTGGTCAGCAGAGGTGTAATATAAAAAGACCACTATAACAACATCCACAAGTTTGGGTAATAAAAAAAAACTTTAATAATTTTGTAATAACATTACTACACATACAGCTTCTAGGAAACACTCTTGGTTGTTTTTCATGTGTTATAATAAGAAACATTCTATAGACTTCTGCTGACTTAGCTTTTCTATCTTGTGCAGAAGGGCGATCTTTACGCCCTCACCCCCACCGTAAGTACTACATTATTCTATACCGTGGTGTTTCTGGAGTGAATTGGGCACCTCATCACATGTCAGCCAATAACATTCTATGATGTCAGAGTAAGACGTGAAGATAACTGACAACAGTAGCAGTAACAGTAACAACAAATTCTCATCATACCGCCTCGTAATAGCATGTAGTTCGTGCCAGACATGGTCTAAATTCTACACATATATAAATTCACAACAACCTCAACTAGATGTGCTAGTGTGACCACTTTGCAGATGAGGCAACCAAGGCACAAAAAGTTAAGTCACCTCCCAAGGTCAAATGTAGTTAGTAAGTAGTAGAACCCAGATTTGAATTCAGGTAATCTTGGCTCCGGAATCAGTGATGTCCCTAGAACTTAAGTTTTCTCATTTGTAAAACAAGATTATGGCTTTAAATTTATTGGCTTTTTAAAAGTTGCATAGATCTACATATGAAAGTACGTGTACATGTATTAGGTATCCTTCCAAATCATTTTCTATAACAAAATATATACATAGTTTGGGTCTGTATGCTTTTTACAAAACAGAGTTAGTACTAAACTTACTGCTTTGTAACTCTCAGAAATTTTTTCCTCAAGTCAACAAATTTATCACAGATATTCTCCCACTTCAGTACCTACAAGTCTACCTCTCTGTCCTGATAAAAACTACATGGTATATGATCCTACAATCCCACTCCTAGGCATATATCCAGAGAAAACTCTAATTTGAAAAGATACGTGCACCCCAATGCTCACAGCAGCACTATTTACAACAGCCAAAACACTGAAGTAACCGAAATGTCTATCAACAAATGAGTGGATAAAGAACATGTGGTATATATACACAATGAATACTACTCAGCCATAAAAAAAGAAGGAAATAATGCCAGTTGCAGCAACATGGATAGACCTAGAGATGATCAAACTGAGTGAAGTAAGCCAAAGACAAATATCATATATCACTTATATGTGGAATCTAAAAAATGATACAAATGAATTTATTTATAAAACAAGTTAACACAACATTGTAAATTAACTATACTTCAATTTAAAATAGACTTACAGACAAAGAAAACAAATTTATGGTTACCAAAGGGGATAGCAGGGATGCGGGGGAGTGGACGATAAATTAGGGGTTTGGGATTAACATGTACACACTACTATGTATAAAACAGATAAACAACAAGGACCTACTGTATAGCACAGGGAACTCTACTCAATATCTTATAATAACCTGTAATGAAAAAGAATCTGAAAAAGAATATACACACACACATAACTGAATCACTTTGCTGTAGACCTGATTGTATTTGCAAATTAACTATACCTCAATTTAGGACTTCCCTGGTGGCACCGTGGTTAAGAATCCACCTGCCAATGCAGGGGACACGGGTTCGAGCCCTGGTCCGGGAAGATCCCATATGCCACGGAGCAACTAAGCTTGTGCACCGCAACTACTGAGCCTGCGCTCTAAAGCCAGCAAGCCACGACTACTGAGCCCACGTGCCACAACTACTGAAGCCCTCGCACCTAGAGCCCACTCACCGCAACAGGAGAAGCCACCGCAATGAGAAGGCCGTGCACCGCAACCAAGAGTGGCCCCCGCTCGCCACAACTAGAGAAAGCCTGCACACAGCAACAAAGACCCAACACAGCTAAAAATAAATTAATTAATTTTTTAAAAAAATAAAGCTATAAAACACAGGCTGAAAAAAAAAACTATACCTCAACTTAAAAGAAAAACTTAAAATAATAAAAAAACTACATGGTAGTCCACTGATGGGTATTTTGTTCTTGCCAGTTTTTCTCTACTAGTTTTCTACCTTTCTCTGGTGCCATGAGCATGTTTCTCATCTTTACGGGCTTTCTTGACCCTTTTTCCCCCATCTCCTAAGGGTAAGTAAGCATCCTAATCCTTTTACTATTTTCCACACATTCTTCATATTGTCAGTGATTTCAAGTAAATCACATTTATCCTAATCTAGCTCCTAAACTCTTCTCCCAAATCCCCAAATACTCCCAGACATTTCTATCTTGTAGACAGCTATGCCAGAAACTCAAAATTTTTCCTCTGCATCGACTGAAATCTCTCTTCCTTTCCATTCACACTACCAACAATCTACCCTCTGCCTTGATCACCTCACACAAGGACTATGCAACATCCTGTATCTCAGCCTCCATGTAACTCCTCTCTTCATATTATGACCAGGATGGTTTTCCTAAAACAGTCATCATCAAATCATCCAGTATGAATACCTACATTCAACTGTATAAAATGGACACAGAACACAAAATAATATAATAGCATTCCTGTCCTCAGGAAGACTGCAAATATATTCTTATAAAACTTTAATTTAAAAAATAAAGTAATCTAGGCATAAAGCAGAGGCTGAAGACTTGTAGTCCACTCGTGGTCCACAGATTAAACCTAGCCCACAAGCTGTAGTTCCAAATTGTGTTTTAGATGTTAATTAATAGAAAATACTTAAAAATCAAGAGATTTCACATTCAAATCCAAGTTTTGAGTCTCTGTTGAAAAACCAGAGTATCTAGAAACATCTCACAGTCTCACTTGGCAGCCATCAGCCAGAATTCTCTATCAGTTTCTCCTAAGCAAGGTATAAAGACTCCTAGGACTCTTCAACTCTTCACCATTTTCTCCCCAACCCAAGGCCTTAAAAACGTCAGCTGTCATTCAGGAGCTTACAAGCTGCATGCAGCTCATTTACATTACCTACTTGGTGGCTGTGAACAGTTTATAACGCGCGGACTCTCGTCAGCCTGGTGTTCAAGGGCCATCACAGGGCAGACCCAACCCCTGCCTTAAACCTCTGTGCTGGTCATCCCCCCACCAAGAAAACATCTCTTCCACTTCCCTCAATAACTGTATTCACTCTGCTACCCCAACTACCTTCTCACTTTCTTCTCACTTGATCTGGCTAAATCCTGTCGACCCTTCAAGGTATAATTCATGTACTGCTTCCTCCAAATCTTTGGGGACCCTTCTTGGCCACAGTGAACCTTCTTCCAGAGTTGAATGTCCATCCCAGCATATATTTAACACTTTTATGCTCTCTGACAGTGCCAAATGAAAGATCTAAAAAGTTACAGAAAAGTATTTCTCAGACTTAAACAGTTGCAGCATTTGTGCATCATACATACTTACTGTCATCACAAAATTAATAGCAGGAGCAAAGGCAAACAATCTTCCTGTCTTTTACAGGAGGTTTTTTCTAGAGAAAGTGCAAAAAGAGCTGTGTCATTCCTGGTTCTTTTGTGTTCTTAAGTCCTTCAATTCTGCAAACAGAGTGACACTTCCAACTACAAATTCAAGATTCATCTTTGTACTAGATTTTCACACTAACCACAAGCATACATTTATGGGGGGGAGGGGAGGGGGGAGGGGGAGGAGAGGGGGAGGGGAGGGGGAGGGGAGGGGAGGGGGAGGGGAGGGGAGGGGGAGGGGAGGGGAGGGGGAGGGGAGGGGAGGGGGAGGGGAGGGGGAGGGGAGGGGGAGGGGGAGGGGAGGGGAGGCGGGGGAGGGGAGGCGGGGGAGGGGAGGGGATTATCCCTATTTCACTCCATAACTTTTGAACTTATACCTCCAAGCAGTTCTGAAAATAGCCACTGTAGCACAAACATGATAAAGAAAGTGTTAAAGGAGGAAGGGATTAATCATCTTGTTGAAATTAAAAGATGCCCCAAAACAATGAAAGAAAAAAAAAAAGGACACGATCGAACCTGTGTCCCCTGCATTGGCAGGTGTATTCTTAACCACTGTGCCACCAGAGAAGTCCCTTATCAGTTAATTCTACCATGACAGATTTGTAGTCACTGCGGGGTGACAAGACACACTGCTCTAACTCTCCCCTTCTCCCCCAACCTTCTGCAAAACTGCACGTTATTCCCCAGGCCACAGTCATATTTCCTCTGGGCAGACGGTGATTGTCCAACCTGTATTCTTAAGGCACTTACGGTTATGCCTGAGGGGCTTCCATGAAACTCCACTGATCTTCCAAAGTGGAAACAGTCAGTTTCTAGTTATGGAGAGCTTTAGATACTCTCTCTCTGCTCTCACCTGGTGGGGGGGTGTGTGAAACCCTTGATAGGATTTGATATAGTTTTTAATCTATGAGACATCTGGACTGAACATACTTTTTATTTTATTTTTTGTTTCTGTTTTTTTATGACCGTGCCCCACAGCATGTGGGATCTAAGTTCCCTGACCAGGGATCGAACCCACGCCCCCTGCACTGGAAGCGTGGAGTCTTAACGACTGGACTGCTAGGGAAGCCCCTGAACATAATTTTTGGCTGATACTGAATAAACTTTCCAATAAGTGTGTGTGTTAATTAATCTATTAAAAAAAGAATTAACTGATAATAGGAAAATGTACTAAACCACTATTTTCAAAATGAGAAAATAAACTGTTGTGATACGGTTAAATTTACATGGAAATCCATGTTTATCAAGTTTACATATTAATAACATTATACCAAATATAATTTGTATTTTACACTAAAAATACCATATTTTCAAAGACTAGAGAGTCCATGGAGAAGACCAACAACAGGACAAAAGCAAACTACAATGAGGCCACCTAACAGATAAGAGAGGCTGCCATTCCAGGACCAGCTTTTCGGGTAAATTAAAACATTTCAGAGCCCATTAAATGCTAGAGACCGGTGATTACTGAAAATTTCCCTGCAGATGCATCTAATTTCTTGAAAAATAAGAATATAATAAAAATTACAAATTTGCATCATCTCAAAAAGCACAAATAATAGTGATGTCTCAACTATATGAAACTGCATATATTATAATGCAATACACTTTTTGTTTGTTTCACTGATTTCAAGTTGACAGCTATGGAAATGAGAGATGGGGGGGCGGGGGGGGCAGGGAATGCTTACAAGTATAGAACAGCAATAGTCCCCTGCAGCAGAGCCATTTTTTCCTGGTCCCTTATATGACACCACTGGTTGTACCTAATTTTTCCTACAGTAATGCTCAAGGTGACTTTCTTTTTTTTTTTTTTAATAAGCTTATTTATTTATTTAGGCTGCACTGAATCTTCGTTGCTGCGCGCAGGCTTTCTCTAGTTGCGGCGAGCGGGCTTCTCATTGCGGTGGCTTCTCTTGTTGTGGAGCAAAGGCTCTAGGCGTGCAGGCTCAGTAGTTGTGGCACGCGGGCTCAGTACTTGTGACGCACAGGCTTATAGCTCCGCGGCATGTGGGATCTTCCCGGACCAGGGCTCGAACCCGTGTCCCCTGCACTGGCAGGCAGATTCTTAACCACTGCGCCACCTCAGAAAGTCCCTCAAGGTGACTTTCTAATAACAGTAATTGACCTCTGAAAAGAAAGTGGTTCAGGGTATCAAGAGTTGATTCAAAGAGAGTCAAGGGTAGCGCCCCAGAGACCCTTATCCCCACCACCTGCTGCTTCTGTGCCATCCCCACACCACCCAGCCTGGACATCAACTCTGTTCACGTGGTAAGAAATATGGCAGAATCTCCACTTGGCTTCCCAACTTAGTAATGTGGGTGTATACTCTAAGGAAGAAAAGATAAAATCAAAGTTTCAGGAAGGGTTTCCTTCACCTTAATAGAAAAATAACTCCAACCTCTGGTACGTGCTGCCCTGCAGCGGGAGCTTCTGCACCAATGGGAAGACCTGCACCCCTGATAAAGACTAAGTAATAGGCAGTCCTTACTGTGCAAGAGAACTTTTAGACATGTGCCAATTTCACTGTTCCACTCCATATTTCCCTATTTACATACCTACGCTTCAAACTCTGCCTCTAAGATTAAGACCTTCAGTGCAAAATTCTTGATTTTAGGTTGTAAATATAACTTTAAAGTAATAATAGTTAATGTAAAACCAGTAACCACATATGCTTTTCACATGTGATAAAACACAAAAATTATCTAACACTATAAAACAAGAAAATGCTTAATTTTTACCTAATTACTAAAAATTCAAACATTTAAACTCAAAGAATGTGTAGTTACTAGCCCACAGTTACCTTTTTTTTTAATGTGAAAACAAATACACAACCTACTTTTAAAAAATAGTGTCATAAGGCATCTGCTCTAGGGTAAAGCAACCCACTTACTGACCATCTAAATAACACTGACAATTTAAACACCTTTATCTCCACTGCATTCCACAAAGATATTAATTTTCATTTCTGAGGTATCCGCAATTCCACATAATTTTAACATTTACAAACCTAATTTACATGTGTTACACATCAGTTTCACTTTCAGGGTCTGCACTACCCAGCTAACTACAGGGTCTTTTCTGCATGTATCTTAATACAGTGCAGAGATACACAATTGAAAACCCCTCTCTTTGCTTTCCATTTCAGATATTAGTTTCCATTTACATGTTTCCAAAACGACTGGAGATTCCATTTCCTTCAAAAGACACACCTAGTTTTAAAGAATTCCCTAACAAGTTTGGGACGATCAAAGTTACCACTAGACTTAATTACCTATAAGGAATGCTGTACCAGTTTTCAAATCTAAAAAACTCTCTTATGACTTATAACTGTTCTAAACATTTTCCAAAGTGTTGAGTTTTTTTTATTGTTATATTAGTGTCATTCTATAGAAAGGTTTTAACTTCTCAAAGGGCTACCTTTTTCCCACTCATCATACGAGGTAAAAATTAAAATAATAAAGTGACAATACCCTAAACCAACCTTTCTTCTGGTGCACCCAGGAGTTGCACTAATACAAATGAGCTCATTGCAATCTCAGGGGAAGTGTGCACACTCACCACTCACACACACTTGGATGTGTACGGGTGAGGAGAACAACATAGATAGGCCTACTCTTTCTAAAGTAAGAATTTAAAAGCAAATCGAACACATGTTATAATCCCAAATTAATGTTCAGAAAGAAACCAAGAAATAGTGAAAATGGGAAGCAATCAAGTTAAAACCCTACGATGGTTTCGTATGTGTTCCTTTAAAGGATACCAAAAAAGTGGCAAAGAAGTTTAAAATTACTTAAAACTGCACCTTCCTTCTCGAAATTTCAGTTAATACAGGAATAACAATGGCATTTTATACCAGACATTAGCAACGCAAGTGGTGTAATAAACCCCAACTCTGTATCACAAAGAAACTAATAATGTACTTGTTTCCCTCACGATTTGTCATAGCTAGGTAGGAGCTGGCAATAAAATATGGAGGGCAAGTCGAAGGCCCTGAATCACGTTCATAGTAAAAGAATAGGAAAGCGAAAAAGAGCACGTCCAGTGCAGAGCTTCACGGGTTTCCCACAACCCTGTTCTCTGCCTTGCGTTAACACTACTATTTTTACTGTGTATCACCAAACATAACAATGCTATTACTAAACGAATGCACCCCATCAAAAAAAGAAAAAACAACAACAAAAAAACAGACTATCCGTAAGTATGCTGCTTTCCTCGGCGTCCCGGTGCACCCTTCCACTACCACCAGTTCCCTGAGACGCCCATATAATGAAATGAGTAAGCAATACACGCCTTCCTACAACTCCGAAAGACGGCCACAGACCTTCCACAGCAGCAGCCTCAAGAGCCACGAGCGCTCAGCGACTCACCGGCACTGAAACGAGCTCCTGGATCCACAGGCAAAGTTGTCCTATAACCATTTTGTAAAAAGACATTTCTAACCAGCGAATGGCCGGAGGCGCACAGCCCTAGTGCCTGCTCAAAAACACACGAGAGCGACTCCTGCCCCAGTAACAGCCACGAGTGGCTACTCCGATGGAAGTTCGGCCACATTTACATCCGTCTGGACCCGAACGAACGTGCTCCTGGCGATCGGCCTGCGGTGGCAGCGACGTTTCCAAAACTTGCTGCACTCCGTCCCCTACGCGGAGCGACCGCACAGACTAGTGCTCTCGGCGCTGGGCAGTGCGGGGCCCGGCTGGGGGAGGGGAGGGGAAGCAGTCGGAGGACTTCCTAATATATCATTAAAGCACGAAAGCAGAGGTTTGGGAGCGAGAAAAGTTAAAGGAGCGACCGGCTGACAAAGAAAAGCAGCTCCGGCTGCGTCCGTTTCCTGCTCCCCCGCCCAACCGGGCCGGGGGACCACCTGGCCGCGGCGTTTTGACAGCTCGGCGAGCGTCCCGGAGCCGAGCGCCTGGGAGCCGAGCGGGAGCCCGTCCGGCGACTACCCAGCTGTGCTGCGGGCTCGTCTGCTAAACGACCCGGCGAGGCCCAGGGGCATCGACGAGAAATTTCCCCAAAAAGAGAAGCCCCGGAACACACGGCGCCGGGGCCAAACTAAAAAGTAAAGTGTGGCGGCGGCGCGAGCCGTCAGACCCGGGCCGGCGGAGGGAAGTGCGGGCGGCCGCGGGAGGCCGGGCGCCGGCGCGGGGCGCGGGGCGGGCGCCCCGGGCCCGAGCCGCGCGGCCCGCGCGGGCCCCACCCCCACCCCGCGGGGGCGGCCGGGGGCGCGCGGGGGCGGCGGGGCCGGGCGCGCCGGTGACAGCTCCGGGCCGGCGCCGCGGCTGGCTCCCGGCCTGGCTCCCTCACACTCAACTTACTTCTTTCTGGCTCTCTGGAAAGGGGAAGCGCCATCTTTGCGAGGCCGGCCCCGAGGTCTTTTGTCTGCGGCTGCGGGGCTCGGGGCCGGGGCTCCGGGCTCCTCGGGGGGGGGTGGCGGCGGCTGCGGCTGCTCCGCGCTCTTGTCCTCCTCCGACGACATCCTAGTCACCAGGAAAGACACATGGATCCCGGTCCTCCTCCTGGGGGGCTCCTCCCGCCGCCGCCGCCGCCGCCGCCGCCGCCGCGGCCGCCGCCGCCGCTGCTGCTCGGGTTCCTCCTCCCCGGCTCAGCCTCTCGCATTTCCCGCAGCCCCGGGAGCAGCAGCAGGTACCGGGAGAGGCGGCAACATGGAGCGAGCAGGACACGCACTCACACACATACGCGCGAGCGCGCGCACCTCGGCGCGCAGGGGCCGGGCGGGGGGCGGCGGGCGGGGCGCGGCGGGCAGGCGGGCGGGAGGGAGGGGCCGGACCGGGGCGGGGAGGTGCGGGCGGGGCGGGCGGGCGGCCCTCGGGCGGTGCGGGTGTGGGTGCGGGCGCGGGTGCCGGGCGGGTGCGGGGCGGGCGGCGCCGAGCTGGGCGGGGCTACTGAGGGGGCACGAAGGGCGCCGGCCCTGGGGGGTCTCCGCCCGCGCCCCTCCCCCAGGCCGCCCGCGGCGGGGAGGAGAAAGGGGCCGCGGCGCGGGGAGCGGCGGGCCGGCGGGCGGGGGTCGCGCCCCCCGCCGGCTGCCCCTCCCCCGCGCGGGCCGCGTCAGGCCGGGCGGCGGCGGCAGCGAAGTTTTGACAGCTGCTCCAGTTGTTGTGGGTTCCGGGCTGTGCGAGCGCCGGCCCCTCAGCGCCCGCTCCAGCCCTCCGGGCAGGGGAGGAGGAAGTTTTGCGGGTGTGCGTGTACCACACACAGACACACACACTCGACCGTGGCCGTCGCGCGAGGGCCGCGCCGGGTCTCCCAGAGCGCCCCTGCACCACAGACCTCTCAAACTCGCCGCCGTCTCGCCCACACACGGCCGCCGCGACGCCCCCGCCCCCTCCCCCACTCCGCCGGCCCCACCGCCCCCCGCTCGCCGCCGCTGCCACTCACGGGGCTCGCTCCGCGCATGCGCCGCCCGCGGACGCGCCGCCGCCGCTGACCTCACCGCCCCTCCCCCGCCCCCTCTCCCTCCTCTTCTGACGCGGCGGCCGGGCCGCGCCGCGACTCCAACTCCGGCTCCGGCTGGGGCTCCGGCTTCGGCTCGGGAGAGCGCCAAGCTGCGGATGAGCAAATCCGGGATCGGGGTCCGGGGAGTGCGCGAGGGAGAGCGAGGACGAGGCGGGCCGCGTCCGCGCTCCGCAGGCGCTCGGCCTCCGCGGACTGGCGGGCGGGTGTAGAGCTCGTCCCGCCCCGGCGCGCGGCGGGCCCGGGTTTCCCCCGCGCCCCGCGCCTCCACTCCCACCCCCATCCCCGGCGGGGCGCGGGGACCGGCCCGGAGGGGCTTCGCCGGGCGCACGTTCAGCGTTCGTTTGTTGTAATGCACGTTGGTGGAGGAAAAGAAATGGAGTGCAACTTCGTTCTACTCCAGTTCCAGGGATACTTTCGTTATTACAGCGTCGTTTTAAAAATGATCCGGAAAGGGTTTATAAAGCTGTCAGACAAAAAGAACGATGGCATTTTGAGGGATAAAGTGCTGAGAGACATAATGAACCAGTAAAACCCCGACAACTTGGTTTTAACGTTGGGTGTGTTGTGACGAAGAGACAAAAATGGAAAGACTTCTAAGCCGCCTCTTACACTACTTAAAAACGGTGAAGGAAAACTGGGGCTGCTAGGGTCCGAAATCTGACATGTGAGCTTAGGAAGGAAGGAAGGAGAGTTACAGGTGGGGAGTTCTGAGTTCCTTATTCTAACAGGGACCAACACTTGGACAATGTACTCTTCGCTGATTTCCTTCCCATTCACTAGGGGAGTGAAAAACATAGATTTGAATTGGGAAAAACTATTACGACCTATCAACCATTTGCAAAAGGATTGGGGTAAACTATCATCTTACAGGCTTAGACTCTAGGCCGGACACCCCGGGCACTTTCTGATTATGATTTCTTTCCATCTTCCCAACAGTTCTAGTGTAAGGTAAGAATAAAACGCGGTTTTTCCTGCTGTGTTGTTTGCCTTCCCTTCCCAATAGCCAGAACATAAACTGAACCGTATGTTTGTGTGTATTTGGGCAAACATGCACAGTTTCCAGAGCCTCTTCTGACTAAAGCATAGCTTCTTGAAAGGGCTGAAGTGAGGACCTCAATAAGACAGTCGTTTGAATCCCTTCAAGGTTTAGTTCCCGCTGGCTTTTTCAAGCTTACTAAATTTAAAATTTGAGATTGGGGAGAAGCTAGGCTGGTAAATGAAAACTATAAATTAAAAAAAAGTCTGACTATTATTATACATAGAAATACAACATATGCATGACTAATTTATGAAGTCATAAATTTATGAAGATGCATTTATGAAGTGATATAAAGTTTATTACTCACCCTTTTTCATTTTCTGTACATTACACTAAATAAAGTATACTTTCAAAAATGGGATTATCGATCCAAATGTTTATCTGTGTTCAGTACTGAAATTAGAAGAGTCATTTCCAACTGTGTGTTTCATATGCACAAAATTCCACATCAGGACAATTTACTTCAGTATACTCGTCAGCACTTGGGAGAATTTAAGGACCAGAATGTGCAAACTGCAAGTCACTCCTGCTGGAGACAAGTTCTTAAAGGAAACAACTAGGGACTGGGAACAGAAAAGTGGGTAGAATAAATGGAAGGGTAGAAATAGAAGTTTGTGCAGTGTTACTTCTTGAAGGATAAAAGATGATGAAGGTAAACCCAGCCTTAAATCTCCATTCCTTCGGCTACTGTGAGCAGACAAGTAGTTGGGAGCTGTTTTAAAAGGATAGGAGGCTTATCAGCATGAAGTTATTGCGGGCAGAGCAAACAAAATATAACCCAGGATGCAGAGGAAGTATTCAAGGAATACTTATTCAACTTAAATAAAGGTCTTTCAAAGATTTTTCCATCTCTGTCATCCAAATTACACAGCTCTGAGACCACAGTGGCAAAAAATCCAGGAGGCAGATAGCTGAAGTAGGTTCCTCAAAATTATAAAACCAGAAAGACAACGAGCATCTGGAAGGACCAAGTGCAAAAAAAAAATAGAATGTCTACCTTCTAATAAGTACATGTTAAATAGGCACTTTAAAAATATGGTAGACATGCACCAAAGTGTTAACAGCAATCATCTCTAGAGGGTTGGATTACAAGGGACTTTCACTTTCTATATTACATTTTTCTATAATACATCAATCTTTCAGAGCACATGTAGTATAATCATAAACATGTATTAAATGTTTAAAATGTGAGTGGGAGTAAGGGTTGTTATCCTCAAAAAAGAAAAAGCAACATCTCATGACACTGTAAGCAAAGGAGATTCTCAAAGTGTCTAGCATACAAATGACAATGAATAAAAATTCATGGTACAGTAGACATTCTTCCTAATTGAAGGCCTAGAAAATGTAATTGATGTCTTTCTTGAGAGAGCAGTCTTTATCACTTTGTTTTAGTGAACATGAAAGTATTTATAAGGCTTTCCCAGAGATTCACTACTAAATGGTATCCCTCTCCTTGTTTTCCCATAGTCTTAAATTCCTCAGGGTTTTTTAGGAACCAAACTTTTACAATTGTGTGAAAAGACCGCTCAAAACGTAAATGCTAGATCTTATAAGATTTGTGTTCATATTTTTACTGTTAAAATTGCACTTTAAAAAGTTGCAGTCATAGGCTATCATTTTTTGTCCTTTATTTTTCAGTAAAAAAAATGTTTTTAGGGCTTCCCTGGTGGCGCAGTGGTTGAGAGTCGGCCTGCCGATGCAGGGGATGCGGGTTCGTGTCCCGGTAAGGGAAGATCCCACATGCCGCGGAGCAGCTGGGCCCATGAGCCATGGCTGCTGAGCCTGCGCGTCCTGAGCCTGTGCTCTGCAACAGGAGAGGCCACAACAGTGAGAGGCCGGTGTACTGCAAAAAAAAAAAAAAAAAAAAAATGTTTTAAAAAGAATTTCAACCACTTAAAATTAGTTCATATTTAGTCCATAGTGCATTTTTAGCTTTATAAATTCATATTGCTTTACATAAGTTATTTCAGTAATGCATACCATGTACCTGTGTGATAGAAAAAGGAAGAATCTGAGAAGGAAATAAAACAATCACCTTCAAAACTAATTTGTGTATAAGAGTATGAGGCATATGTAAATGTTCTACAGCACGTTTTATAGAGACATGAATCTTGCCCTGCAGGGGTCTATACTTTAAACCTGGCACTACTGAACAAGATAAACACAAAAAAGGCAATCAAGCAACTGAAAAATAAACATGGAAAAACACACAGGGACTTCCCTGGTGGCGTAGTGGTTGGGAGTCCGCCTGTCAATGCAGGGTACACGGGTTCAATCCCTGGTCCGGGAAGATCCCACATGCCGCAGAGCAACTGGGCCTGTGCACCACAACTACTGAGCCTGCACTCTAGAGCCCGCGAGCCACAACTACTGAACCCACATGCCTAGAGCCCATGCTCCGCAACAAGAGAAGCCACCGCAGTGAGAAGCTCACGCACCGCAACGAAGAGCAGCCCCGCTTGCTGCAACTAGAGAAAGCCTGTGCGCAGCAACAAAGACCCAACGCAGCCAAAAAAATAAAAATAAGAAAAACATACAAATAGAAAGATTAAATATTTACATCTACTGTGTAGAAGACCACAGTTTTTTAAAAAATGCATCTGGGAGTTTGGGGGGAAGGGCAGGGGTGGGAGAAGGCAGCAGACAGCCCTAGAAAAATGGTACAGATGAATCGGTTTGCAGGGCAGAAATAGAGACACAGATGTAGAGAACAAACATATGGACACCAAGGGGGAAAAGTGGCAGGGGGGGTGGTGTGGGATGAATTGGGAGATTGGGATTGCCATGTATACACTAATATGTATAAAATAGATACCTAATAAGAACCTGCTGTATAAAATAAAATAAAATAAAATAAAATTTAAATAATAAACAAAAAATTTTTAATGCATCTGGGAGTCTGGGGGTAAGGGCAAGGGTGGGATAAGGCAGCAGACAGCCCCCCTCTTCAGACACACACACACACACACACACACACACACACTTCATTAGGTTCCTTCCTTCATTAATATACAAAGACTACTGTATTGGGTTCCTATAGCTGCTGCAAAAAGCTACTCCAAACAGGCAGTTTAAAACAATAGAAATGTATTCTCTTACAGTCCTGGTGGCTAATAGTCCAAAATCAAGGTATCGGCAGGGCTGGCCCCTCGTGGTGGGCTCTGGGAGAGAATCTGTCCCAGGCCTCGCTCAGCTTCAGGTGGTCGCCCGTGTTCCTGGGCATTTCTGCGCTTGCAGGTGCATCCCTCCAGCCTGCCCCCACCATTACATGGCCACCTTCCCTGTGTGTCTATTCCTCACACACGATGTTCTCCCGGGGTGTGTGTGTGTGTGTGTGTGTGTGTGTGTGTGTGTCTTCCCTTCTTGTAAGGACACCAGCCATATTGGATTAATGGTCCACCCTACTCCAGTATGACTCATCTTAATTAATCACATCCACAACAATCCTATTTCCAAATAAGGTCACACTCCGAGGTTCCAGGAAGAGTATGAATATTGGGGGGCACTATTCAACCCAATACAACCACCAAACCGTCTATATTGATGCCTACCCACCTTAGCAGATCAAAATCATGTTGTTAGAAATTTTTATATGCATTAACTGCACGCAAACTCTTCCTGGCACACGCACACACACACACACAAATTATTTACATTTATTTTACATCTAATCAATTTATCCAAAGAATAAATAAAATCAATGTGAATTTAACAATGATAGTGTCCACATAGTAAAAAAGTAAAATTGAGATTTAGTAGCTCGTTGGTTAGTTTGATCTTTGTAGAGGTACCTCTACAAAATTTCAGTCCAAACTTTACCGTTGGCGGACTTCCCCAGCAGTCCAGTGGTTAAGACTCCACACTTCCACTGCAGGGGGCACAGGTTTGATCCCTGGTTGGGGAACTAAGATACTACATGCCTTGCACAACACGACCAAAACAAGAACCAAAACAAAATTTACTGTTTGGGGTGTTATGAACTGACTGCCTTTAAGGGTGCAAGGCAATAACTGGATCCTCACCTTCCCCTGTGCTGTGTAGTCACACAGGTAAGGATTTCACAACAGAAAATTATCTACTTTTACAATGGAAATGGAACTTACAGTCCCATGCATCACCCTTCAGGTTGAATTGTAAATTGGCATGGCTCACTAGGTCCTGGAGAGTCCCTGCTACCCTCCAGCCAAAGTTCTCCTCTCCTTTCCACCACACCATGAGCTCCAGCCTTCAGGAGGTGAGCCACAAACCTCACCAGGCTGTCCCAACCCCTCCCACCCCGCCAGCCCTTTTCACCTGGCCAATTCCCACTTCTTGTTTTTATTTCCCCTTCAGCTCTCTTTAGACTTCACCTCACCCTGACCACCGTTCTTCCCATGATGAAGGTTGTGTGTCCCCCTGGATGCTTCTACAACACCTGTGCTTTCCCCATCACAGCTCTCATGCCCTGTAATGAATTGCCCACTTAACTGTCTGTATCCCAGCCTAAGCCCACTGGAGACACTAGCTGTCTGCCTTATTCACCTTCTAGCCCTATTACTCAGCAGTGGCTCAACAGAGATGTGGAAGAAGTGAATTAAATGGCAAAATGTACGTTACTTTCAAGAAAAAGAGCTAAGATGATCCCTTACAGGAGTCTACTTGCAAAAAGAAACTGTAACTTTATAGACAAGGTATATGTGAATACTTTGCTACATTTTGTGTTGTTATATTTTACTTTTCTATAAGGGAACAGGCAAGTCCTCTTTGCCCCCTACAACCAACGTTTGTTATATGACACTCCTCTCAGTGTTACATGGAGGATCAAGCCTTTTCTAATGGAGTCTCTAAAATCAAAAGAGGTCAAGGACTTCTCTGGTGGCACAGCGGTTGAGAGTCCGCCTGCCAATGCAGGGGACATGGGTTCGTGCCCCGGTCCGGGAAGATCCCACATGCTGCGGAGCGGCTGGGCCCGTGAGCCATGGCCACTGAGCCTGCGCGTCCGGAGCCTGTGCTCTGCAACAGGAGAGGCCACAAGAGTGAGAGGCCCCCGTACCGCAAAAAAAAAAAAAAAAAAAAGAGAGAGAGAGATCAAAATAGTTGTCCACGGGGACTTCCCTGGCGGTCCAGTGGTTAGGACTCTGCGCTTCCACTGCAGGGGTCACAGGTTCGATGCCTGGTCGGTGAACTAAGATCCTGCATGCCACAAGGTTCAGCCAAAAAAAAAAAAACAGTTGTCCACGGTCTTCAGACAACATAATACCTCCTCAGAAACATTTGTCAGCCAAGATAACATTAAGGGGAAAATTATTACAGACAAGCATATACAATATTATCATATAACTCACGTATGTAAAACTGTGTAAATCCACAAGTTATATATGCATATGTGTGTAAAGTAATAAAATTCATCAAAATATAAACAATGACTGTCTCTGGGCTGGGATTCCAAATGACATTTACTTTCTTTGTATTTTTTTCTTTTAAGTTGTATAATGAATATCATTTTTACAAAAGCAATCAAGTTGTTTTGCAAAGAAAAAGTTTTTTCTCCAAATTTATTTTTTTTTATGTATATATTTATTTATGGCTGCGTTGGGTCTTCGTTGCTGCGCACGGGCTTTCTCTAGCTGTGGCGAGCAGGAGCTACTCTTCGTTGCGGTGTGCGGGCCTCTCACTGTGGTGCCTTCTCTTGTTGCGGAGCACGGGCTCTAGGCGCACGGGCTTCAGTAGTTGTGGCTTGTGGGCTCTAGAGCGCAGGCTCAGTAGTTGTGGCGCATGGGCTCTAGAGCGCAGGCTCAGTAGTTGTGGCGCAAGGGCTTAGCTGCTCCGCGGCATGTGGGATCTTCCTGGACCAGGGCTCGAACCCATGTCCCCTGCATTGGCAGGTGGATTCTTAACCACTGCACCACCAGGGAAGCCCCAATTTACCTCCTTTTTAGCCTTAATTGTATTTAACTTTCAATGTGACATTCTTTTCCTTTTCTTTCTCACTATCTTCTTGTCTGTGGAAATATTAAAACAATGATGGAATTCATGCCCCCTGCAGTGGGAGTGTGGAGTCTTAACCACTGGACCACCAGGGAAGTGGGGACCAGGGACCAGGGAAGTCCCTCCCCTAATCTTAATATTTTCATCACTTCCTGCTGGTGCTCTGCCCAACACCTAAGGAAGCTGTACTCACTTGGTACCAATCTCTTTCCCTCACTGGTCTCACGTTCCTGCCATCTTTGTGACCACTGAAACAGAGTAGATGCTAAATATTTGTTAAACTAAAAAAGAAGCAATCGTTACTCCAGTAGGTGCCATATGAGGACAGGAGGAGCAAGAGAAGGAAGGAAGGAAGGAGGGAGGGAGGGAGGATGCAAGGAGGGAGGATGGAAGGAGGGAGCTCAAATTCTAAGGGCTGAGGGTGAGAGCGGGAGGGCCCCAGCCCCACTCACTCTGGTTTGCTGCCTTCCTGGTCACTTTCACTCCTCTGTGTCCATGTCTATTACTCTGTCTGCAGGCGGTCAGCCTCTTTCCCTCCCTTGTCTTGACCCACCTTTGCCAGCTCAGTGTCATCACCGTCATTGGGAAGAGTTGTCCCACACTGTGCAGCCTCACACATCTGCAACCGGAAAGACAAACAGACCAGCAGAAACCTTAAGGAACCTGATGAGCAGCACAAACGGATAAGGTGGCCAAAGAGGCCGAGGCATACAGGTAACCAAACGTGGCTAGGATTACAGAGCACTGCATGAGAAAGTAAACAAAACAATTTCCCTCTCAAAACACAAAAAAGACCCAGAGACCAACCAACCAAACAACGGGAGGCACAGCTTCACCAGGAATTTGAAGTGGGTGGGTTTCCACCTGGTTTCCTCTTCCGTCTCTGAAGTTTAAATGAAAACTCTGGGGCCCCGGGTACGCGTGTCCCCCCTCTGGGGTACAACCGGGCCTGACTTCCGCCTGCCCCAGGGCCTCCCAACTCATGGTCCATCCTTCTGTGACCTCATTCCCTGCCCTGGTTCCATGTGCCACTTGTGACTTAATCAAGATCAGATCTGTTTCAGCTACCAAGCCCCAGAGGCCCCAAGGGCCCCGTTCCTTTTCAGCCCAGTCTGGGGGTGCTTTTAGGGCTCAGCCTCAGCAGACCATTCTTGCGCCCGGGCCCAGAGCGCCGGCTTCTCCAAGCACCAGTTGATGGGTGTTTGGCTGCTTCTCCCACGGACCGCTCGAGGGGCTTCAGAGATCTCCTCCCGGGGCGCCTCGCTGCTGTTCTAGCGCCTGTCTGCGGCCGGGTGGGCCCCCGCGGGCGATTGACGGCAGAGCCCCTTCGGCGCCTGAGCTGCCCGAACGGCTGATGACGGCGGCGGCCGAGGAGAAGCACCCGCTGAGCAGCTTGGCCGCAGCGCACACCTTGGCCAGAGTCCTGCGGCCCTGCTACGGCCCCCAGGCGCGGCAGAGCTCCTGGTCACCGCCAAACGAGAAACCGTGGTCACAGGGTACGGCACGGCCATCCTCCGGGTGCTGGAGCTGGAGCACCCCGCCGCCCGGCTGCTGCGGTTGGCGGCGCAGAGCGGCGACGGCGTGGCCTTCGTGGTGCCCCTGGCTCAGGCCCTGCTGGCGCAGGCCGAGCACCTGCTGCGGGAGGCCTAGGCCGCGGCGGCCGCCGAGACGCTGGCCCTGCTGCCGTCCCTGGCCATCCGGGCGCTGGGGCCTCTGGAGGACCCGTTCGGGGCCCTGCACTCGGTGACGAACACGCACAGGCTGTGGCTGACTGACGGCTTGACCAAGATGGTGGCGCATGCGTGCTGGGCCACCCGGGAGCTGGACGGCGGCCTCCAGCCGGAGCGCGTGCGCGTGTGCGCGCTGCCCCGGGGCGCGGCTGGAGGACTCGTGCCTGCTCCCTGGCCTGGCCCTGCCCGGCAAGCCCTGCGGCCAGGTGGCCATGGTGATGAGCGGCACCAGGGTGGCTCTGATGGCCTGCGCCTTCGGCCTGCCAGCCCCATTGCCCCGGCCACGGCTCGTCTCTCTAGTCCTGACGACCTGACCGAGTTCAGGAAGGGCAGCGAGAGGCTGATAGAAAAGCAGGTGGCCCAGCTGGCAGCCGCGGCTATTAACGTGGTGGTGGTTTGGGGGAAAATTGACGAGGAGACCCTAACGCATAATGACAGGTGCGGCCTCATGGTGATTCAGGTGAAGTCCCAGCGGGAGATGGTGTACCTGAGCGAGGTGTTTGGCACACATGTGATGCCTTATCTGCTTCCTCCACTGGCGCCAAGGAAGTGTCAGAGGGTGTACGGGCAGGAGCTGGGAGAAGGTTTGGCTGTGGTAATTGAGTGGGAAACTCCAGGCACCCCTGCCCTCACCATGGTGCTCAGGGAGGCCACCGCTGAGGGGCTACGGGGTGCAGAGTAGGCTGCCTACCAGGGCATTGATGCCTGTTTCCAGTTATGCCAGGATCCCAGACTGCTTCCAGGAGCTGGGGCCACAGAGATGGCTCTGGCGAAAATGCTCTCAGAGAAAGGAACCAAACTGGAAGGGCCTAGTGGTCCCACCTTCCTGGCATTTGCCCAGGCCCTGCAGTTTCTTCCTGAAACCCTGGCAGAGAAGGCAGGCTTAGCCGTCTCAGACGTGATGGCAGAAATGAACGGAGCTCACCAAGCTGGGAACTTCCTGATAGGAGTGGAGGTCGAAGGGATAATAAATGCGGCCCAGGAAGAGGTGTGGGACACCCTAATAGCCAAAGCCCAAGGACTTCGAGCCGTGCCTGACGTGGTACTACAGCTCCTGACTGGCCATGACATTGTAGTAGCCAAGAAAAGTCCCACACCTCACCGGGACCTGAAACCTGAACCTAAGAAGGCAAAGGATCGCCCATACCCTGTGAAAAAAAGGACTCCTTGGAACAAATAAGTGGCAACATCCTCAACAAAATGGGGTTGCCAAGGAGGGCATCGCCACCCCAAAAATGAACATTGCCTTGTATTGCCTCCACGTTTGCTCCTATTTGAGTCCATTTCTTTAGATAAAAACAACATCACCGTTAAAGTCCTTTCCATTGATTTACTTCCTTTCAGATTCTTGGCTTTTTTCATTTCCTGTTTCTCTCTGTCAGATTCTGTTCTTTCCTCCAGGATTCAATTCTATTAAAGATTTTTAAATTGAGTACCTGAATTTTGGGGATGCAAGAAAGGGTAGGTGTCTCTTCCCAACTGTTTGAGTATTCCTGCATGAATTCTAAATTTCTAGAATTTCTGTCTAAATGTCACTTTAGCAATCTGAGAACCTCAGTTTCAACTTAAAGGAGTGGCCGCTCATTCCTGTTGTGATTATTTCGAAAAAGGGAATGTTATTTTAAGGCAAAAAATCAATATAAAGGAGGAAAATGAGCTGGCAGGCAGAAATATATTTTTTAAAAAGCACCCTTGGCATATATAACAAAAGATAAGAACACACACCTTAGAACCGCACTACAGTTCCAGTGTAGGTGAGGAGTGCTGGGGAGCACCTAGCACCAGGTTATCCTGGCCACGCTGTGATTATGCCCAGATACTCCTGGGCAGTAAAGAGAAGTTGAGCAGAGCTGGGAACATGTTACCCAAAACCTTTCCCACTTAACCATCCAAGTTACTCTGCCTCTGGGAAAAGAGCTGAACGTAGGGACAGAACTGAGGTGATGGGAAGCTGCAGTCTCTTAGAATCAAAACAAAGAAGCTTAAGCATTTGGAGAGAGAACCAGACTCAAGAAACAATTGTCTTATAGCAGGCATTATTAGCTGCAACAACGCAAAACAAATTGGCAAAGATTCTTTGAAACCCAGAAGTGAAATCCTGAGAAGTTGTTAGGATGGCAGATGAAAATGTATAGAACTATACTCGTTATTACTAACTTATAGTAACAAGTTATATCTATACAACATCCTTGACGTGTCTTTCCTTGTTGTGTCTTCATCGTTATATTTTAGCGAATATAACGAAGTGCTGTCATATTTCTCCCCTGCCCTCAGGTTCCGCATTGTTCTCATAGACTCTCAAATTCCATAGTGATGATGGTAGAGATAGGTAACTTTTTAAAGCAGTTCAAATGCACTTTGTCTTCATTTTATTTAATCATCAAAACAAACTTATGAGAAAGAAGCTTGTTATCCCTCAGTTGCAGGAGACACAATTGAGCTTCAGAGAAATTAATTGGCCAAATGTACACAGTAAATAGAAGAGGAAAACCCATTCTCTTATTCATTACTTTACTGCCCCAAATTCCTCTGTTGTGATGTTTTCAGAGATATAACCCCTATGATTATGAAGAAAGTATGTCTCAAAATGTAAATTTAAAATTTACAATTAGCGTTTTGTTTTTTGTTTTTTGTTTTTGACCGCACCGCACAGCATGCACAATCTTAGCTCCCTGACCAGGGATCAAACCCGTGCCCCCTGAATTGGGAGCATGGAGTCTTAACCACTGGACTGCCAGGGAAGTCCCTACAATTCGTGTTTTTTAAATCAGACAAAAAGGCATGTTCACTTTGCAAGATAAAATAAGTAAATAAAAACAGCTCTTACTCACAGAGAACATTTTAGTTATAGATCCAAGACATAAGAAGGCCAAACATGTAACTTAGTATCTTTTAAGTGCCCTAAATTTGATATACGAGTGATTTTTTTGATAACGGGAAAAATCATACTGTAACATTACCATCTCCTTTTCCCCTAGACATACAGATACACACACACACACACACACACACACACATATATATATATACACACACACAAGTTAAAATTAGCAAGGACAGCCTTACAAGTGATGAAGAAATATATGGCAGATACAAATTTAACTGGCTTATGCTGAGGGCTTTAAAGGTAAAAACATCTAACCCCAATTTGAAACCTAAAGACCCAGAGAATTCAGGCATCTCATGGGAAAGCTGGCAAGATCCTAGAGCCTGTGCTAAGGAGGCCCCTGAATCACCCTGGTTCCCATCTGTCCATGACTAGCTGGCCAGCTCTTCAATGCTGTAAACTGCAAAGTACCCTTCAGACAAATCTGCTTCCCCTTCTTGTTATCTAAAGAGCTTTAGGACTTCCCCGGTGGTACACTGGTTAAGACTCCGTGCTTCCAGGGCAGGGTCAGGGAAGTTCTGCCATGCCATGCAGTGCGGCCAAAAAATAGAAAATGAAGAGCATCAGCTGCTCCAGAAGAGAAAGAAACGCCATACAATGGTTAAGTTGACTACCGTGGGCAGCTAGCAGACACAGCTTGGGGAAGAGGACCAGAAGGGAGAGCTCAGTATGAGCTGAAAGTGTTTGGGTCTTTTTAGCATCAGTTGAGGGTCATCTCCAACCCTAAAGCCTGCCTTCTAAACTCTTGCTACTTAGCAGTGACCCCTGAACCAGCGGCACTGGCATCATTTGGGGGCATGTTAGACATGCAGAATCTCAGCCGCCCCCAGCCCCTCAACAACCTACTTTGTCAGAATTTGCACTTTAACAAGATCCCCAGGTAACTGGGGTGCATATTAAAGTTTGAGAAGCACTGACGTAAGCTACACTCCCAGTTAGCTCTATCTTGATTATGCCTCGAAATCAAGTATACTCTTAACATCATATTTAAGCATTCTAAGTGTCAAAATGTCTGAATCAGACATAAAGTTGTGTCCTTTCTCCTACTGACTATGGAGAAATTGACCAGAATTTGACCTCAATTTTACCAGGTCTGTCTGGATTCTGCTTCCAAGGTTCCAGCATCAAGCTCTCCTAGGACGCAGGGTCTCGAGTTCTCCAAGGGCCCAAGGACTTGGCTACATCTTTTTCTTCCAAGATGTGCTGTCTTCAGCTCCAGAAGCAGCTGAATTTCAAAAACAACAATTTCGAGAGCACATTCTCTATGAAACTTGAAGCCGGTGGACTTGTCTGTTCTTCTATCCCCAAACCTTCCAATTTAGTGACATTGTGTTGTGGGGTTCTGAGTTGACCCAGCAAGCAGAGAGCAAAGAAATAGGATCAGGAGAAAACCGGGACTGAAAACAAGAACTTCTGAGTCCTGGGGGGTGAAGAAGATGGTGGCTGGCCTGGGTGGGGAAGACTGGGGCTGAGTTGGGAGAACTACCCCATACTTCTGGGCACCTGTGAGCACAGACCCAAGACTGGGACCTACACAAATCCTGGAGTCCTGAAGGGACGAAAGTCATTGCTTCCAAACTGTGAAAAGAAGATTGCAACAAGAAAGAGCTGTCAGTAGTCTGTTCCAATCCTTTGTCTATTTCTGGACCTTTTCCCAAGAGGCCTTTCTCAAGAGATCCCCTTACAGCAGGAGCTCTGCTTTCTAGGCCTACAAGTCTGAAATCCCTTTAGTGCAGAGGCCAAAGGATAGAGAAAGCTAAGACTCAAGAGAGAAAACAGAAGACTTCCAAACTGGGACATCTGAATGGGAGGAAAAGGGAAGATTGGGGCTCAGGGACTCAACCATTTCTTTTGCGAATGAACGAAACTAGTTTAAGAAGACTTGCTTGTACCCCTGTCAGCTGGACTGATGTAAATACACATGTTGGTAGCCCCAGGCCCCTCCCATTTCTGCCTGAACCTTTCTGGAATAGAGACCAACTCTGGATGATGCTTCACCATGATGTGAGGGGCGTGGCATTGTTAAGTATTTACTGATGGGCTACTTCCCACTGATTTATTGAAAACTTCCCCTTGTACTCAGTTTCCTTGTTAAGGTAACTACCCCAGGGAACATTGTCCCCAAAGTGCTAAAATGCTAAAACCTGCAGTAGACACAGAAACCCAGAATCTCTGAGATTCCAGAAGTAGCTGAGTCAACTTTTCTCCCAAAATATCAACCTCCCCTCCCACCAAGCTAAAGATCCCCTTCCTAACTGGTGAGTGGGGGGAGAGGAAGATGGTTGGGGGAGAATGAGAGAGATGCCGGCAGGATCTGAGAGGGGCTCTGCTCACCTCCTCATGGGCTCTAAGGAGTGAGATGAGGAAAAAGGCAGTAGAATCTCCAGGAAAGTTTGAGGGTCTGAAAACAAAGGAGAGTCTCTGCTTCTGGTCTGCAACCTGGAGCCGCCAAGCAGTGCCAACAGGATGGAGCAGAAATGACAGTACGGGAGGGGCAGGGAAGAAAAGGGCTCTCCAGGGAGAGCAGGCAGGTCTCCCTGTGCCTCAGGAGGAGATTAAGAATTGACTTGGCTGGGGGACTTCCCTGGTTGTCCAATGGTTAAGAATCTGTCTTCCAATGCAGGGGACGCGGGTTCGATCCCTGGTCTGAGATCTAAGCCTGCACGCCGCAACTACTGAGCGCCTGCGCCACAACTAGAGAGAAAGCCTGCGTGCCACAATGAAGAGCCCACGCACCACAACAAAAGACCCCACATGCTGCAACTAAGAATAATGCAGCCAAAAATAAAATAAATTTAAAAAAAAGAACTGATTTGGCCGATCAACAGATGAATGGATAAGAAAGATGTGGTATATATATATATATATATATATATATACATACATACATATATAATGGAATATTACTCAGCCATAAAAAAGAATAAAATAATGCCATTCATGGCCACATGGATGGACCTAGAGATTATCATACTAAGTGAAGTAAGCCGAAAAGAGAAAGACAAATACTGCATGATATTACTTATATGTGGAAACTAAAATATGATGCAAATGAACTTATCTATGAAACAGAAACAAACCCACAGACATACAGAACAGACTTGTGGTTGCTAAAGGGGAGGGGAGGTGGGGGAGGGATGGACTGGGAGTTTGGGATTAGCAGATGCAAACTATCATATATAGAATGGATAGACAACAAGGTCCCACTGTATAGCACAGGGAATTTATATTCAAGATCCTGTGGTAACCATAATGGAAAAGAATATGGAAAAGAATGTATATATATGTGTAACTGAATCATTTTGCTGTACAGCAGAAATTAACACAACATTGTAAATCAACCATACTTCAATAAAATACATTTTTTTAAAAACTGACTTGATTTTAGTCTGGACTGATCAAGAAAAACCATGAAGGGACTAAATTTACCTGGAATTAACTAAATTAAATTCTACCATCAGGCAGAAAGGGAGCTGGAAAAAGAAATTTTAAGATCATTTAATTATAGAAATACATACTTCGAACACCTTGAGGTTTGGGACTTGAGAATTCAAACTTTCTACAAATGTAAAGACTGAATGAGGAATTTGGACACTCCAGCACATGTCACTAACAGAGCTTGCCATTGATTACTGCAGAGCTAAGTAAGAGAGAGTAGAGGCTGGTTAGCAAAACAACGGCAATCTTTCTGTACTGCAGCACAGATTTGAGATGCAGTTTTATTCATTATACAGGTTAAAAACAAAATCATGGCTCTCTATAAGTTTTCTTCTAATTCACTGAATGCATCAGAAAGGAGAGGTGGATCCTGGTGAGTTTAGGCCAGATATGCCTCTCTAAACGTCACTGAATGCACAACGGAAAACATTTTCACATCCGGATCATTATGAATTTTTAAAAACATCTTAACCCCCGTGTACTCTGCCTCCTTTGCCCACTGACTCCAGAACCTAGCACTGCAGAGGGCCTCAGTGTGGCTGCTTACCTCCCGGGAAGCACCCAAGCTCTGGACAAGCACCCCTGCTCCACCCCTACCCCCAGAAGCGATGAGATCTGTCAGCCAGCCTCAGTCTTCCTTGCATAGATGCCAAATACTCTGTGCTTCACATTGTATTCCTACATTCATTTTGATCTAAAACCTCCTATTTCAATTTTATTAATGTAATTTGTTGACAAAAGGGGTAATAATCCATTGCAATATTGTTTCACGTGAAAAAGTTTCCAAAATGACTTGCAATTTTTTTTACTAGTTTTTTTTTATATTTACATATTTGGTTGCACGGGGTCTCAGTTGCGGCAGGAGGGCTCCTTAGTTGCAGATCCAGGGCTCCTTAGTTGTGGCATGCAGGCTCCCTAGTTGTGGCACATGGGCTCCTTAGTTGTGGCATGTGAACTCTTAGTTGCGGCATGAATGTGGGATCTAGTTCCCTGACCAGGGATCAAACCTGGGCCCCCTGCACTGGGAGCGTGGAGTCTTATCCACTGCGCCACAAGGGAAGTCCCTAGATTTTAATTTGAGAAAAATCTACACATGCCTTAATTCATGAAACTAAATAGAAAACGTTTCAAAATACACCCAGATGTTACTGAAATTTAGTCTTTTTTTATTGAGATATAATTGACATATAATATTGTATTAGTTTTAGGTATACAACATAATGATTTGACATATGTATATATTGTGAAATGATCACAATTACTTAACATGTATCTCCACACATAGTTACAAATTTTTTTTTCTTGTGATGAGAACTTTTAAGATCTACTCCCTCAGTAAACTTCAAATACACAATATTGTCAACTAGAGTCACCACGCTATACACTACATCCCAGGACTTATGTATCTGGCAACTGGAAGTTTGTACCTTTTGACCCCCTTCACCCATTTTGCCCACTCTCCACATGTACCCCCAATATCTCCACCTCTGGCAACTGATAATCTGTTCTCTGTATATTTGAGTTAGTTTTTGTTTGTCTTTTGTTGTTGTTCCACATATAAGTGGATCATATACTATTTCCTCTCATTCTGCACAGTAAACAGTGGAGAGTTCTAGAAGTAAATGTAGCTGTTTATATTTCAAGTAATAGTGGGGTACGGTTGGATTTATTATGGCAATTTGAACGTTTATTAAGTGCTAACTCAGTGTTAAGAACCACCCTGATACCAGGATTTAACTCGGCCAACACTCGCCATTTAGAAGTATTAGAAAGTAGATGGAAGACAGCTAGGAAAGACCAGGGTCACATGCTTCCACTGCTGCGGCCACCTACACCTGACACTTGGTAGCTGATCAGCGGACTGAGCGAAGGAATGAATGAAGCTGTTTTGAAGCTTCAGGGGATGGTGTGGGACCCCAATCTCATCTCCTGTTGCAGCAGGGAGAGTAATTGACTGAGTGCCTCGGCGAGCGACCTTCCTTGGAATCCACCACCAGGATCCTCAGAAGGGAACTTATGCTCCAGCACTCTGGCCCGTCTGGCCAAAACCATCTCAGAGCAGCATTGCAAGCGGAGACCTGCCCACCCACTCTGCCTGCTCTGCCTCCCCTTCCCAGAGGTCAGATCTCCCTGCCTCTTCCAACTCTCTCCCTTTCTTCCCTCATAGATAGTTCCTCCCATCAGTCTCCTGCATGACAGTCCTATCTCGGCATCAATTTTGCAGAGGAGCTGAACTACAGAAATGTAAGATTACCCTGAAATCTAGATTTGTCCTCCTAAGTGAGTGACCCTCCTCTCCTGAAAAGTCATTCAAGGAGGGAGAACTTCAATTTATAACCAACTACCTCACCCAACCTCCCACCCTTAGAGCAACGCCCTATACCAGTCCTCAAGGATATAACAGGGCCTCGCCTTACACCTTCCCCACCTCACCTAACACACACACACCCACACCCACACACACACACACACACACACACCTTCCTCTTTTGCAAGCGTTATTTCTTTGAGCCAAGTAAGCTTATCCTTTGAATGTACTCTCCCTTTCTCCTCTTATTAAGGCATTGTTACTATATTAATGATGAAAATAAAATGCTTTGCATAAGAACTGCATTTTTGTTACCTTCCTGAGCCCTTTGCAGAAACATTACCTCATTTGATCCACATAATAACTGAGAGGAGCCGGGACCAGTATTATCCGCCCTACTTCACAGACGAAGAAACCGAGACCCAGACTAATCTCTGGGGGTGTCAGTTTCCAAGTCTGCCCAGTGAAGACTTGAACCCTATGGCCTCTAAGTACTCCTCCACTTCTAAAATGGTACCACTTCCATAATTTGTCTGAAGTTACAAAGCTAGTGGTTAGCGCTGGATTAGGGATCTGAGATGAATGCCTTCGGGTGCCAGGCGGATTCCCCCACACCGTCTTGTCTTTGCTGACCACAGCGATGGCTAACACTTATGAGCTGGCCCTGTGCTAACTCCTCACAGGTGCACTGCTGAATACCTACTCGGCGCCCCACCCCCTCAGTACCCCCTATCTAAAAGGAGGTAGACTTCAGTTCCACACACACTTATCAGGAGCCGACCCCACCCTCATTCTAAGGATATGCTCTCGTTGGCTGGTAGGTTTAACCTGATCAAGGCTTTCCATTCTCCTGGCCAGAGTTACTGGTCTAGGGCTCGGCCCGGGCCCAGGCGGTCCAAGCAGGGTGAACTGGAGGATTCTGGCCTGGAACACATGATGGGAAGTGCACTCTCTCCTACTGAACATAAATTAGGAAAGCACTGGCTTTATTGCACCAGCAGCCTCTTCATGCCCCAGGGGGAAGCCGCAGGATTCTTCTTTGGGCTGATAGTTTCGAGCAGCTGAAACCTATGAGATGTCTACATCTCTAAAACTATAAGCAAACAACAGAGGCAAAGACCAATGAAGTCACTGAGAACCAGGGAGTTACTAGATTGGGCCAGACTCATAGCACCTGTTTGGGGCGGTTAGGACTAGATTTCACCTTTCCAACTACTGACCTGGGGTTCTCTGCGCCTCAGAAAGTAGAGGATGCGCCCCCGTGCAGGGGTCCAGACAGAGGGCTCACTGCTGACTGGAACCCCAGCAGTATGTCTGAGGGGGGAAGGGTAAACTGGAAGGGGCTTCCACCTATTCTGCTTTCCCGCCTAAGGTAGAACCCATGACAGGGCCCCAGCTGAGTGTGATGGCAACATGGAACGGAGACTCCTTAAGGAGAAGGCGCTGCCAGCCAAGTATGTGCCCACCTGGGGTCAGGGAGAGGGCAAGGCAGTGTCAACATGCTGTGACAGCTGGAGAAGAGGTGGGCAAATGGGTAGCCTTGGGGCAACAGGCCTTGTTTCTCACTCTCCTTCTCAAAGAACAGCCGGATACAAAGCACACAAAGAAACACAGAATAGTTACCAAGAGAATAGCTATCTTTCCAACTCACTTACCTGTAGGTGCGTCTATACAATGCTGGCGGAACCAGACGTGAAGGACAGTTTGGCAAGTTCACTTGATCACAGCTAATGTACCATTCATATTTATTCATCAAGGATGTACTGAGTGCCTACTTTGTGCCCTGGAGATACAGCTCTGAAAAGACACAGAAAAGGCACCTGTGTCCAGGAGCTCACTCTTAATGGTGGCGGGGAGGTGAAGGGGAACAGAACAGAACAAGTAAACAAGATGATTTCAGACCGTGCTCAAGCTCTGAAGGAAATAACAGGGTGAAATGACAGTGAGTAACTGCTTAGGCTGGAGGGGTCCTACTTTAGATTCAGGGTCAGAAATGCCTCCTGGGGGGACATGGGCTAAGCCACGTGAAAAGTCTGAAGAACAGCTGATCCAGACAGGTCAGGAAACAGCAGCAAGTGCAAAGGCCCTGTGGCAAGAAGCACTTGGTGGTCACTGTGCAGTGACCAGAGGCTGGAAAGCCAGGATCCTCTAAGGCAGAACCTTGGAGGTCACTGCAGGAGCTTTGTAAAGACCCCCTGTGACAGGTGGGAATGTGGCTGGAAGCACCGGTCTGCCATTCTCCCGCGGATACTGAGGCATGATGAGTCTCCTGATGGGCCTCTGGAGTCTGACCTGGGTCTGAGTTTGTGATCGCCCTCTTTAATAACCTTGGGAAAGCTATTGGAGTTTCTCATTTGAATAATCAAGGATTTCTCCTGTTTGTAGCCAAAAGACTTGTGTGGGGATTTGCTCCAACCCTCAGCTTTATCAGACAGTTCATCCTTACGGTCAAAAGCAGTCATTTACAAAACTGGCACAAATTAAACAAACACACACACCCCAAACGGTTATAGTAACAATACTGTATAAACAACCGATATAAGAGTAGCTTCCCCAGGAAAAAACTCATTACGTTGCTGCGCTAGTCAAGTTTGTCATTCGTCTCACAAGGTCCTTTAAGAACTCAATCTTGATCCCAGGGCTGGGTTTATCTGGGCGTTCCAGTTCATTTTCCGTTTCAAAAACGCAAAGCAATAACCATATTAACGTTGATATTTATCTTGTTTATCCCTGACTCTCCCTGTTACGCTGAGTTCAGGGGGACGGCGCTGGGGGGAAAGAGGGGATGGAGAAGGGGGGAGGAGGAAGGGGCCGCGATGAAGACCTTACGGATTGGACACCGGGAGGAAACCTGCAGAAGGCAGCGATTTCAGGGAAGAAAGGAAAATGCGAAGTGACGCAAGGAGGAGGAAAGGGGCGGAGGAAAGGAGCAGGAGGGAGAGCGCGGGCAGCGCTGGACGCGGAGCCCCAGGGTAGGCGGGGCAGGGGGCGCGGGGTGCCCCCGGGCTCGGGACTCAGGCTCCCTGAGCGACGGAAGCAGGGCGGGGAGAGAGACGTAGGGGAGACAGTAAATACTGGGAGAGGAGAAGAGGCGAGGGACAAGCGCGGGACTTGTGAAGGCGGTCTCCCCGACTGAGGACGACCGCAGCCACCGCGAGCCGAGGGGCCTGCCAGGGCTTGGTTCCCCGAGAGGGGCCGCGGAGGGGCGGGGCGGCGGGCGTGAGGCCAATGGGAGAACGAACCGGGGAGGACCGGGGCGGGGCGGCGGGCGTGAGGCCAATGGGAGGATGAGTCGGTGCGGGGGCGGGCCACCAGGCAGCTCGAGGGCCAATGGGAGGGGAGCAGGGGCAGGTCTCTGGGCGACTCTAGGCCAATGGGAACCCGAGCCAGGGGCGAAGGCGGAGCGCCGGGCGGCGTAAGGGCCAATGGGAGGCTGAGCCGGGGAGCGCGGGCGCCCGTCCGGCCCAGCGCCGGGGGAGAGGGACCCGGGAGGCGGTGGGGGCGGGGGGCGGGGCTGACAACCTGTCAAATCCACTTTGGGACGAACTAGGTCACGCGCCTCCCGGAGCCAGGGCACCCCCGCCCCGCGAGGTCCGGCTGCTTCCTCTTCCTGCCGGCGATGGGGGCGGGGCGGGCGGCTGGGACACCTGCCTCCCCGGCCCCACGGCCGCTCGCCGCTCCCTGACGGCCGGGCCCACCGCGGCTGCGCAGTTGTAAATGTGTTGTCTCCCGAGCGGCCCTTCAAAGTTGAGAACTCCCACAGCCCCGGCCCTCCTCTTGCCGCTGGATCGAGGGGCAGTGGGCGCGTCCCCGCAGGCCCGCGTTTGCGGAAGCGGGACGGCCGCGCACTACTTGGCGCGGAAGGACCCGAGGGCGGCGGAGGGATCCCGCGCTCGCCGACCCACGGCAGTCTGGGCCCCACGGCGTACGGCTGGCAGCTGGGCCGCGGCGAAGCGTGGGCGGTTACCCGTCCGGCCCCGACGGGGCCCGCCGAGTAGAGCTGGGGCGGCAGCCCTGACGCGCCGCGGCCCTTGGTCCCCGTCACCTGTTTCCACCGGGACGGGACCCGGCCTCCCTCGCCGGGAGGCGGGCGGGCCGAGGAGGGCGCTTTGTGTCCCGGCGGCGGGACGGGTGGCGAGGGACGCGCTGTTCCCCCGTCCCTGCCCTGTTCGTCGTTTAGACACTGCTCCTGGCTTAAGCTGGGCACGTAGTTGTCGGATTGTTTCCAGGCGAATGAAATGAAATAAAAGCCTCAATTAGAAGTCAGCATTCATCCAGGTCCGGGGGTTATAAATTTGCTCCAGCATCATCATGTAGGATTTATGCCCGTGTATTTCTCCTGCTTAGACCATAAGTCCACTTCTCTTCAATATGGATCCACAGTAGAGCCGTATCCGTCTTTTTCAGGTCTTCAAAATGGATCTTGATGCACAATCTGTTTAAGCAATACTTATGTTAATGTATTGATTCCCTTCATTATATTCCTCGATGCAAGTTTGTTTAGGATTTTTGCATTGAATGGACAGTAAATGCAATGCTTTGTTTAATTTTTACTACTTGGCCATTCAAATTATGTTAATTTCCCCCCAGAACAAGATGATGCATTGTTTTAAGTAACAATGACCAACTCCTCTACTCTTTTACCAAATTGTATATAAGCTAAGGGTAAAATGTAGATTAAAAACGTTGAAATTTGAACAATAAATTTAAATTTTTGACATAGCAACTATTTGAAGTGTTTCTTTGCAATACTACTGTGAAATGGAACAAAGAAAAAACAATTCCTTTTCATTCACATAACATTTCTTTAAGCAAATATTTCTTGAATATATTCAAGCACTGTGCTTGAACATTTGCATGTTTTTATACGCGAAGCATTGTGCTCAAACATTTTTATGACTTTACCAAATGCATATTTCATCAGTAAAAGAATTTTTTTTCCTTTTAAAGTTCAGCCTTTAATTAAATACATGTTAGCTACCACACTGGGAAGAAAACAATATACTATGTCATCTATGTACAGAATTACAGATGTACATTTTTTACATTTACCAGAAACATGGTCATCAAGAAAGAAAACTATGGAGAAAGTAAAAAAAAAAAAAAAAAAAGTAAAATGTCCTTTAAGTTCAACATAGGAGCTTAATCATTAATTAGCTTGAAGAACTACAGTATTTATAATTCTATAATATAGGATTATCAATAAAAGGTTGGGAAAGAGATGTCCAACCTTTTTTTTACCCAACCTTTTTTATAAAAATTAAAATCTGGGAATTCCCTGGCAGTCCAGTGATTAGGACTCAGTGCTTTCACTGTAGGGCCCCGGGTTCCATCCCCTGTCCTGGAAACAAAGATCCTGCAAGATGCGCAGTGGGGAAAAAAAAAAAAAATTAAAATCTAAGAAAACAATAAAAAGATCTCTTTTAGGTTTCATTATAGCTCATACCTGATTGCCAGTTAATTTCCCAAAAGGGATAGTTTTTCTCTGTTTTGACCAATTGGCAACCCAACAGAGTTAGAAGCTCTTAGCCCACATTGGGGATACTTTTTAAAAAGTAGTATCTTTTCTTACTTCGAAAGTTTTTTTAATTAATTGCGACTGAAAAGTGGGGGTTTTTTGGGGGGGTCATATTTTTTAATGTTAATACTCTCTAGTAAGACAATAAAAGCATGTGTTTTTCTTCAACAAATGAACCACAAGATTGTCTATTGAAAATCAACACTGAAAACGTGAGAATGAATTGTATACCCTTATACAAAACTTGCAGGCTGGAATTTAGCCACTAGAACTAGATATATTCTATCACATTAATGAGTAAAACTAGAGATTTTTAAGTTTAAACAAGTGCAATACTAAAACAATCATCTTGCTGCTTTGGGGTATATTTTCAGTCCTTTAACAAAGGGTTAAAAACAGCATTTCTTTAAATGAGTGTTTTGATATGATGTGTCACATCTTTTTTTTTAACTTCTAATTTCATAAGAAAGCTAATTCCTTCCATTTCTCTCCTCAAATATGAAAATTAGAAACATGCTGCCTTAATTATTTCTTCTTTTATATCCCTTATTAGCAAATTCTTTTGGAATAGAGTGGGGATATTAATTACCTTTATACATGGAGTTACTGTTTTGCGTAAACACTACATGCATAATTCCCTCCTGTAAGGAGGATTTTATAATTCCCTACCCAAATGTCTGGGCACAGTTTTATTTCTCAGTTGGTAGTACATTTCTTGTACTAGAAGGAAAGAGTAGGCAACCTCTTTACTTCTTTTGGGGAGGAGGGTGGGGGGCTTTACCACAGTGTAAAGACATCCTCAGGGTAGCTCAGCCTAGGCTGTGTGGTTGGAAATTCAGCTTGGACCAAAAGAGGTGACAGATTCTGTGAGTGTGAAGCAAACGCCTTGAGTTTAAGGTTGCAAACCAGTGGTCTGCAGAGGTGTTTTGTTTGCCTCTCACAATGTTTAGAAATTTTAAAATTAGTTTCCAAGATTTAAAAAATGGGAGACTTCAGATAAATATACAGAATTGTAGCTTCTCTTGAAAATTAGACAAATATGGCTCATTTCTTGCCTGGTTACATGCTGCTCTAGCTGACTAGCTGCTGCCCCCTTTAGACGGGGTGTACACGCTATACGCTGGGCTCAGTGCAATCATTCATTTTAACCACCTGGCCACTGGAGGAATGAGTATTTGGAATACCTGCTCTAGGTTATATAAAATTGTGAAAGTCTTCACCACAGAGAGAAGTTAGACTTAGGAAGAAGAGATGATCTTAGATTTTTGTTCTAAGTAAATATAATGAGCTCAGAAATGAGAAGCTAGTGGAATTATATGTGGCAACTGGCTGCATCCCATTATTCCGCTTATTGGTCCCCTGGCACAGGGAAAGCTCAGGTTGTATCAAGTTAAGTTTTTAATTAAAAATGGAAATAATGTTTTTTGTGCTGTACTTTCCACTTACAAAGTCACTGCCTTGGTTCCAATGAATTTCACTGGAAGTCTTGGCTAGTAGAACCTAGGAATAGCAGTCAACTGTGAAAGATTGTGCAAGAAGGGATTCCCCCAAAGGCTACAGAATAACAAGAATGATAATGACAACAATGTCTTGACATTACTGAGCAATGACCATGTGCTGGACATCGTTCTAAGTGCTTTACCTAAATTATGTCTTGTTATTATATTTTATTTTAGTTTTGGCCATGCCATGCAGCTTGCGGGATCTTAGTTCCCCAACCAGGGATTGAACCGCACCCTTGGCAGTGAAAACGCAGAGCCCTAGCCACGGGACCACCAGGGAATCCCTCGTTATTATATTTTAGTTTCCTATTTGCTACCTCATCTTTCTTTTCTTCTTGAAGCTGCCTTGAACCCTCTAAGACGCAGGCATGAGGTGAATGCTCTCATTTACTATAGCATAGGATGGCACTAACCTTTGCCTATATTACTGGTCCTAAAAGTACCCAGATGTCCTTTCTTTTCTGCCTTTCCCTGGCTGTACCCCAACCTTGTCCTCTCTTGGGCCTTTTCCTGCCATGGTCTTTGTGTCTCCCTATTGGAATCAGACTTCTCACCTCAGCAAGAAATATTCCCTTTCTAGGGCAGAGAAGAGGGAGAGTCAGCCAAGACTGGGGCAACAAGCGTGATAGGAAGAAAGAGAGGAGTAAGCTGGCCAGCACTAAGGACAGATAAAGGGAGATAGACACACAACAGCCACCACCCACACTCTCCAACCAGGACAGCATCATCATCAAAACCAACAACAAACCCAGTAAGAACAGCAGCACACTAGAAAAGGCGCCAAGTTTGTGTTCAAACGGATTACGTGTTTGATGATTGTTGGGAGTGTGAAGCAGACCAACTCAGCAGAGTTACATTTAGTAGAGTCCAGATACGACAACGGGGGAAAGTTTAAATAAAATTGTACTTTCATAGAATGTTTATGAAAGTTTTAATAAGATGGCTCAATACCATATCAGATGAAGAAAAAGCCAAAAAAAATTATATACAAAAACATATTTAGGGGAATTCCCTGGCGGTCCAGTGGTTAGGACTTGGCGCTTTCACTGCCGTGGGCCTGGGTTCAATCCCTAGTTGGGGAGCTAAGATCCTGCAAGCTGTGAGGTGCTGCAAAAAAACAAAACAAACAAACAAAAAAACCCCAGAATCACACACACACACACACACACACACACACACACACACACAACATATTTAGGAGTTAAAATACTGTCTCAGATTTTTAATCGATTAAAGTATTCTATAAATATATTTAAAAGGCTAGAAGAAAATATGGCAAAATAGTAGTGGTTCTGGATTTCTAAAAATTTTCTAGTGATCATAAAGTACTTATATAAACAAAAGAAGATAAAATAATTAAGAACCAGGGGAAAAATTAAAAATCAAGCTGAGGGACTTCCCTGGTGGTCCAGTAGGTAAGACTCCGAGCTCCCAATGCAGGCGGCCCAGGTTTGATCCCCGGTCAGGGAACTAGATCCTGCATGCATAACACAACTAAGAAGCCTGCATGCCTCAACTAAAGACCCCACGTGCCACAACAAAGACCTGGTGCAGCCAAAATAAATATATAAAATCATAAATAAGTAAATATTTTAAAAAATCAAGCTGAGAATGTACCTACTGAGTTTTAGTTCCATGAGAGAGACTAAAAACTTATACTACCTTTATAGATGTTACCATCTCCAGATTTCAAAAATGTTTTCCAATGGTCTCAAGGGGACTGGGCGAGAGGACAGATGGCTGAGCAGAGCCTACGCCCAAGGGCTGGAAAAGAAACTCGAAGTATATGTCCTACTGATGCCACATCTGTGATACCAGCTTTGGCATATAATATTTTCCCCTGCTGGAGCTCTTAAAGCCTGTTGGCCCCCACTTCCTTCTAAGAAGGACGAGTGTATGATCTAGAGCATCTGAGAAGTTATGTCAGCTTGCTAGGGCTGCCATAACGAAGCACTGACCACAGGCTGAGGGGCTTAAACAGCAGACATTTATTTTCTCACAATTCTGGAGGCTGGAAGTCTGATCAAGGCATCCGCAGGGTTTGTTTCATCAATGGTCTCTCTCACTGGCTTGTGGGGGACCGCTTTCTTGATGTGTCCTCTCGTTCCTCTGTGTCTCTGTCTGAAGCTCTTCTTATAAGGACACCACTCAGATTGGATTAGGACCCACCTTAATGACCTCATTCTAACTTCATTACCTCCTTAAAGGCCTATCTTCAAAACCAGTCACATTCTGAGGCCCTGGAGGTTAGACTTGAACATGAGTGTTGGGGTGACCCAACGCAGCCCGTAACAGAAGATGTGGGGTAGTTTGGAGGAGGTGGCAGTACTTACTGAGACCCTTGGATGATTACCCTTGAATCAGAAGGATGGATAGGAGGTTGCTTGGGTACTAGTAAGACAAGTGGTGGGACCAGAAAGGGGGACAGCCTTCAAAAGGAAAGAAGGAAGGGTCTGGTTAGAGTAGTTAGCTGTGTTTTCAGAAACTTTTGGCCAGCTGGCTCTATGTAAATTTTGTAAGATGGAAGAAAACCATTTTAAGGCCTGCCTCTTGACAGGACTTTCCAACAGTGTCATGAAAACTGACTTAGAAGATTATTAGAACTGCGGAAGGTAAGACAATAGCAGATCTGCTGCATACCCTAAATGATCTTCTTCATACTTCCTTTTATTTAATGTGTAGGAATTGCATCATGCCTACCTGGGGGATCTACTAGAAAGTAAACGTACACCACCGGCCAACAACTGCCCTTGAAGAACTCACATCTATGTGAGTGAACGCAAAGCACAGCCATGTGTCCTGGCACGTTTCTCGCATTGCCTATAGTGAAAGATGAAGCTTGAGTCTCAAGAAGGTAAAAGAAAAAATGAGGACAAGTATGGGCTTCCCTGGTGGCGCAGTGGTTGGGAGTCCACCTGCTGATGCAGGGGACACGGATTCGTGTCCTGGTCTGGGAGGATCCCACATGCCGTGGAGCGGCTGGGCCCGTGAGCCATGGCCGCTGAGCCTGCGCGTCTGGAGCCTGTGCTCCGCAGGGGGAGAGGCCACAACAGTGAGAGGCCTGCATACTGAAAAAAATAAAAAAAATGAGGACAAGTATAGCAATGACAAACAACAACAACAAGACAAATTCCAACCTGACTTGGCCTTTTTTGCAGTCAAAGAATTTTGAATTTGAACCAAAAAATTCTCCATTTCATTTTGTAGCAGCCTCCAGTTCCTTTTGGAAAAGGTAAGGGTACATATAATGAATAAATAATATCACCATTTTTTGCCTCAGTAGAAAAAACCTGCATGTGCAAGCAACAATCTCTTCCTTATTTCAATATTAAATTGCTTAGTTGGACTAAAGCAAACCTCTCAAAAAAACAAACAAAAAAACTGCTTGACATCCATATCAGTTTGTATAAACTCAGAGGAAATCAATCAGCATAAGCAAATGACACTGGGTCAACTGTGACCTTCTCTTCTACGGTACTTCTTTTGATTTAGGCCTCATAGGAATTATATTTTGTGGAAGCCCTGAGGCACAGAAAGCTTAAATGGTGCTATGGACTGAATTACTTCTATCCAAATTCATACGCTGAAGCCCTAGCCTCCAGTGTAACTGCATCTGGAAATAGGGCCTTTGGGAAGTAACTAAGGTGAAATGAGGTCATAGGGTAGACCCCTGATCCGATAGGATTAGTGTCCTTATAAGAAGAGACACCTGAGAGCTTGCGCTCTTCCTGCCATCTGAGGACACAGCAAGGAGGCAGCCTTCTGAAAGCCAGGACCCAGAAAACCAGAAACTGGATCAGCTGGCACCTTGATCTTGGACTTCCCAGACTCCACAGCCCTGAGAAAATAAATGTTGTTTAGGCGAGCCAGTCTGCTGTAAGGCAGCCCATGCCGACTGATATAAATGACCTGTCTAAACACTCGGCTCTCTCCTTTCCAACCTCCAAATCTGCACCTTAATTACCTCTTCATTACCTTCTTTTCTGAAGAAATTACGCCCAATCCACCCTGGGGATAATAAGTCCCCTCTTTTTTGTTGGGGCACTTTTTAAAAAGCATTTATCCCAATCTGCATTTACTGTGTTTACTCATTGACTTGATGTTCACTGGCACTAGCACGGAGAATTCACGACACAGGGACCACCACCACCTGCCGCCCCGCCCTTGCCCTTGCCCTTGCCCTTGCCCTCTGTCCTGTCCCCACTGCAAAGCAGAAGGCCTGCAGGCAGCGGGCAGTAAGGTAAAGGCTCTGTTTTACTACAGCTGTGACCGTTTTGGTGAAAAAAGGGCCTGAGGACTTTTTTAGTTTTCCTGTCACAATGAAGGACATTTACGAAGTGAGGACAGTAGCAAATTTTTTTTTTCTTTTAGGCCGAGCCATGCCATGGGGGATCGCTGTTCCTCGACCAGGGATCCGAACATGCCCCCCTGCAAATGGAAGCCCAGAGTCCCAACCACTGGACCGCCAGGGAAGTCCCAGTAGCAAATATTTTAAAACGTAGGCTCTATTGAACTGGTTCTCTATTTCATTCAAAATAAGCTTGGGACTTCCCTGGTGGTTAAGCCTCCGCATTTCCACGGCAGGGGGCACCAGGTTTGATCCCTGGTCGGGGAACTAAGATCCCACATGCCACGGCTCAGCCAAAAATAAATATTAAATTAAAAAAAAGGAGAAGCCTTTAAAAAAAGAATAGGCTCAGCCTGGGTAGGAAGGAGAATCTGCTCAAAATGTGCTCGCAGGTTAATGAATAGATGATGACGGTGAACAAGCACGCATAGGACGCCTCACCTGTTCATTATGAAAAGGGTTCAGGGCTTATATCCCGGAAATCTGTTCTCCAGTTTCGATTCGGCTGTAACTAGTTGTGTGACCTTGGGCTCATCACTCACCACTTTCCACACTTGGGTTTTCTCTTTAGTAAGGGGAGGTTCCACCAGGCCCTGCCCTGCACACTTCTCAGGGCTGAGGTGAGCGTGGGGTTGCTAAAACAAGATCATAGGGGTTTTCTGGCTGCGATGGGTCTCTGTTGCTGCGCGCTGGCTTTCTCTAGTTGTGGCGAGCGGGGGCTTCTCTTCGTTGCAGTCCGCGGGCTTCTTACTGTGGTGGCTTCTCTTGTTGTGGAGCACGGGCTCTAGGAGCACAGGCTTCAGTAGTTGTGGCACGTGGGCTTCAGGAGTTGTGGCTTGCAGGCTCTAGAGTACAGGCTCGGTAGTTGTGGCTCACGGGCTTAGTTGCTCCGCGGCATGTGGGATCTTCCCGGACCAGGGCTCGAACCCGTGTCCCCTACATTAGTAGGTGGATTCTTAACCACTGAGCCACCAGGGAAGTCCTGATCAAAGGGTTTTAAAATCTTATAACAATTAAATCCAGATGAATTGAAAGTCTATGTCAGTATGAGCCCCCACGGAAATCTCAACCTTGTTATCTGGGTCCCAGAGAACTGGGCACAAATGTGCCTTTGGATGACAGATGGATGAGATCCTGTCATCCTTCGTGGTGCTTTTTGTGGCTGCACCCAGGTCACCCCGTGGCAAAACTGACTTATCTGTGTGTGTGGTGTGTGTGTGTGTGTTTAGCCATGACTGGCTTCACTCACAATTATTATGTAGGCAGAGGTGGCTCTTACGACCCCAAGGTGCCAAAAGGTGTTCTTTCGCCTCCTCGGAGAGTGAAGAGGTGGCCAGTAGACACCTCCTTCTCCATGGCTGCTGACCCTACACTCACTTCAGAATCTGCTCCCCTAAGGAACTCCCCCAACAGAAAACTAATAAAGGTGCTTGCCCATGAAGAAGTCACTGTGCAAAAGTAACGACAGCCTGGTTCTGAGGCCAAGTCTGGCCACACCTTCAACACAACCACAGGAGAGTCAGCGGAAGGGGAGGGGGAGGCTCCTTCCAACCCGGATCAGTGACCTAACTGTACAGCTAACACACGATGGACAGGCCAGCGTTTTCCCAAATAGAAGTGAATTCTGGTCTCCATGACCAAGCCCCAGAACTTGCTAGATTTCTTCTTGCTGTCTGTCTGAGAGGTTAATTAGTTTCAGCTGAGTCCTAGCATTCTCTGGCCAATGTACCTGGCAATCTCCACAGTCAATTCCACACCTATTGCAAAGAGTATTTTTTTTTTCAAGGGATGGCGTAATGTTTTCGGAAAGCCAACCGAGGATAGAGGCCACAGTGGTCCAAGTTGGGAATTTAATTATATAAGTGTGTAACTCAGCACTTTCTACTTTTCCTAACATGAAAATCCTCAAAATGAGAGAGAAGAAAAAAAAAAGGGAGGCAGGCAGGGAGGGAGAGAGGGAGGGAGGGAAGGAGGGAGTTCAAGTGCTAAACATTAGAACCGTCTGCTTTCTTGAGTCCCTACGTACCGATACCCCTCCAGTTCTAGCACGGGCCCATCTTTGTCTCTCTCTGTCTCCCATGACAATTTTGTAACTTACTGTTTGCCAAATGCCCGACCTACTTTCAAACAATATTCAGAACAGCCGTTTTCACTTAGCACCTGTAAGCACTGAATTCTTAGGTCTACCTTTCTGATTTAACCTTCTCAGCACCTCCCAGTCTGCAATTCCAACATTTACTGGGCTCTTCTACCTGGAAATGCCACCAACTCCTTGGACTCACTGAGCCCAGAAGAACTGTCTGTTTCCTCCCCAACCAACATGTCCTGTGTTCCCAATTTCTGTCCGTGACTGGACTTCTGACACTTCCATTTCAGCTAGGCTCTCGCCAGGGGCGTCTCAACTCAGCTGCATGTTGGATGGCATGGGGGGAAACCTTACTTTAAAAATGTATGTGTAGGGCTTCCCTGGTGGTGCAGTGGTTAAGAATCCTCCTACCAGTACGGGGGACACAGGTTCGAGCCCTGGTCCGGGAAGATCCCACAAGCCGCGGAGCAAGTAAGCCCATGAGCCACAACTACTGAGCCCGTGCGCCACAACCACTGAAGCCTGTGCACCTACAGCCCGTGCTCCGCAACAAGAGAAGCCACCGCAGTGAGAAGCCCACGCACCGCAACGAAGAGCAGCCCTGCTCGCTGCAACTAGAGTAAGCCCGTGTGCAGCAACGAAGACCCAACGCAGCCAAAATAAATAAAATAAAATAAATTTATTTTAAAAAAATGTATGTGTGAAATAGATAGCTAGTGGGAAGCTGCTGTAGAGCACCGGGAGCTCAGCTCGGTGCTGTGTGATAACCTAGAAGGGCAGGATGGGTGGGGGGTTGGTCCAAGAGGGAGGGGATATAGGTATACGTGTAGCTGATTCACTTCGTTGTACAGCAGAAACTAACACAATACTGTAAAGCAACTATACCCCAATTAAAAAAAAAAAAACCGGTTACTTCAAAAAAAAAAATGCATGAGCCTCATCCAAGATCAGTTATATTGGAATCTCTAGCAGTGAGATCCAGCCATCAGCATTTTAAAAAGTTCCCCAGGTGATCCAAGCACGCAGCCCAGGTTGAGAACTGCCTGTCCGGACCTTGGGGCCATGTCTGACTCACTCTGCCCCTTGCAACCAAACTGCTGCAAGTCCAGTCTATGACTTACTCCCAGAGTGCCTCCAGATTTTTCTCCTACTTTCTTGTCCCAGTAGTATCCCTTTAGTTTAAATCATTAAAGCACCTCTTGTTTTCTCCACTCGACTCATGCCAGGCAAATTCTCCCAAATACGGTTCTGATCATATCAGCCCTCATTTCAGAAACCGTCCAGCTGCTGTGTGCCTTGATCAAGCTTATACCCATGACTCCCTTTAAGGAATGCTTTATGGTGACCAAAACAAACTGCTTGCCCTTCCCTGGACGTGCTGCCAAGTTTCCTGCCTCTGAGCCTCTGCTCACGCAGTTTCTGTTCCCTGAAACACTGTTCCTTCCACTCGGCACGTCTGCATCCTATGTATTCATCAAGAGCCTTCCCTGATCTTTCCAGCTAGGAGTGATCTTTTTTCTCCTCTGACTTTTCTTCCAATTTAATATGTCCTGCCAGAGGACCACTGCAAGGAACACAGTTTTGCCAATTAATGAATTACCTTTCTGCCTTTACTTTCATAGTCAAAGCTAATTACTTGCTTTCCCAGGACAATGTTACTAAAAATTGAGTATACATAAGTGTCACCTAGGAAATTTGTTAAAATGCATATTCCTAGGCGAATATCCAGAGATTCTCAAAGGTTGAGAACTGATGCTCTAGCAGAAACAAACACAGACCTTCACGTGGTGTTCCTGACAATCATATGCGGGCATTATTGAAGTAGGAGGTCTTTCTAATTTCATGTCAGTCGGATGCATGAATACACTGACTTCTTGCAATTTCATATATAAATCCAAGCACAGCCTACAGTAGCACATTGTTACCATTCCTAAAAACTGTATATTTTCTTACACCAGGGATTGAAAACTCACATGACTATAATAAGGACCGGCAGTTTGAGTTAATGAGTGAAGTAGGCCAAATTCGGCCTCTGTGTTGGGGGAATCGCAGGAAGGGGCAGGAACTACCATGGACTCATGAGGGTCTCTGCTGCTCACCTCTGGGTAGTTATTTCCATTTTAGAATGTGGAACAAGCAGTGCCTGGTCTTTCAATTTTCCCATCAAGCTGGAAATCCAGACTTTTATGTGATATTTCCAGGTTTTGTGTTTAAAACCCTGGGAGGTTTGATATAGCCTTTGCAATTCTGACTTAAAGCAACAATAATTGAAGTATAAACAGATGTAAGTCTTTGTTTTGCTGCAGAAATGGCATGCAACATTATCTTATCTATAAATTGACAGATGCAATCTACAAAAATGAAGTGACAAGCTTATTTGAGAATTTCATAAATCATTACTTCTTTTAGAGATGGGTCCACCTTCTCACTTTACAGAAGCAAAAACTGAGATCCAGGAAAATTAAGTGAGTTATATGATTTTTCAAATAGGAAACTAAACAAACACTTTGTTGAGAGGCAGTGTTGTCCACAGAATGGATTTGGAAATCAGAGTGACAAGGCTTCCTCTCTTTCACACAGTGTGACTGTGGGGAAGTTGCTTAAACTTATTTACTTCTCTGATCTGTAAAATGAGGTAAATATATCTATATTCTTATGGAGTGAATGTTTGTGTCCCCCCCAAATTCATATGTTGAAATCCTTACCCTCATGTGATGGTGTTCGGAGGTGGGGCCTTGGGAAATAATTAAGACGTGAAGGTGGAGCCCTGATGAATAGGGTTCATGCCCTTAGAAATGGGACCCCCAGAGAGCTCTTTCACTCCTTCTGCCCTGTGAGGGTACAACTACCACTCACAGCCTGGGAGAGGCCCTTGTAAGGACTCGGCCACGCTGGCACCCTGACCTTGGACTTCCAGCTTCTAGAACCTGCTAAGCTAACTAGTCTATGGCACTTTGTGAGAGCAGCCTGAACTGACCAAGACATATATTAGTTGGGTTCTTGTGAAAATGGAATGATAGGCCGTACGTAAGATTCCTGGCACCACTAAATATCAGCTATTATTGTTACTGAGTTCAAAATTAACCTCATAAAACTCTCTCACTTAAGATTTTCTCCATTGGCGCTATCTACTTCACGATTTAGGCAATGAAATAATTTATATTAAGCAAATTGTTTTTAAATAAGCTGAGTTTCTGGTTCTTTGAGAAGATAAACAAAATTGATAAACCATTAGCCAGACTCATCAAGAAAAAAAGGGAGAAGACTCAAATCAATAGAATTAGAAATGAAAAAGGAGAAGTATCAACTGACACCGCAGAAATACAAAGGATCATGAGAGATTACTACAAGCAACTCTATGCCAATAAAATGGACAACTTGGAAAAAATGGACATATTCTTAGAAAAGGACAACCTCATGAGACTGAACCAGGAAGAAATAGAAAATGTGAACAGACCAATCACAAGCACTGAAATTGAGACTGTGATTAAAAATCTTCCAACAAACAAATGCCCAGGACCAGATGGCTTCACAGGCGAATTATATCAAACATTTAGAGAAGAGCTAACACCTATCCTTCTCAAATTCTTCCAAGATATAGCAGAGGGAGGAACACTCCCAAACTCATTCTATGAGGCCACCATCACCCTGATACCAAAACCAGACAAAGATGCCACAAAGGAAGAAAACTACAGGCCAATATCACTGATGAACATAGATGCAAAAATCCTCAACAAAATACTAGCAAACAGAATCCACCAGCACATTAAAAGGATCATACACCATGATCAAGTGGGGTTTATCCCAGGAATGCAAGGAGTCTTCAATATATGCAAATCAATCAATGTGATACACCATATTAACAAATTGAAGGAGAAAAAAAACCATATGATCATCTCAATAGATGCAGAGAAAGCTTTCGACAAAATTCAACACCCATTTATGATAAAAACCCTCCAGAGAGTAGGCATAGAGGGAACTTACTCCAACATAATAAAGGCAATATATGACAAACCCACAGCCAACATCATTCTCAATGGTGAAAAACTGAAACCATTTCCACTAAGATCAGGTACAAGACAAGGTTGCCCACTCTCTCTACTATTATTCAACATAGTTTTGGAAGTTTTAGCCACAGCAATCAGAGAAGCCAAAGCAATCTTGAAAAACAAAAACGGAGCTGGAGGAATCAGGCTCCCAGACTTCAGACTATACTACAAAGCTACAGTAATAAAGACAGTACGGTACTGGCACAAAAACAGAAAGATAGATCAATGGAACAGGATAGAAAGCCCAGAGATAAACCCACGCACATATGGTCACCTTATCTTTGATAAAGGAGGCAAGAATATACAGTGGAGAAAAGACAGCCTCTTCAATAAGTGGTGCTGGGAAAACTGGACAGGTACATGTAAAAGTATGACATTAGAACACTCCCTAACACCATACACAAAAATAAACTCAAAATGGATTAAAGACCTAAATGTAAGGCCAGAGGCTATCAAACTCTTAGAGGAAAACATAGGAAGAACACTCTATGACATAAATCACAGCAAGATCCTTTTTGACCCACCTCCTAGAGAAATGGAAATAAAACCAAAAGTAAACAAATGGGGCCTAATGAAACTTAAAAGCTTTGCACAGCAAAGGAAACCATAAACAAGATGAAAAGACAACCCTCAGAATGGGAGAAAATATTTGCAAATGAAGCAACTGACAAAGGATTAATCTTCAAAATTTACAAGCAGCATATGCAGCTCAATATCAAAAAAACAAACAACCCAGAAAACCTAAATAGACATTTCTCCAAAGAAGATATACAGACTGCCAACAAACACATGAAAGAATGCTCAACATCATTAATCATTAGAGAAATGCAAATCAAAACTACAATGAGATAACATCTCACACCGGTCAGAATGGCCATCATCAAAAAATCTACAAACAATAAATGCTGGAGAGGGTGTAGAGAAAAGGGAACCCTCTTGCACTGTTGGTGGGAATGTAAATTGATACAGTCACTATGGAAAACAGTATGTAGGTTCCTTAAAAAACTAAAAATAGAACTACCATATGACCCAGCAATCCCACTACTGGGCATATACCCTGAGAAAACCATAATTCAAAAAGAGACATGTACCAAAATGTTCATTGCAGCTCTGTTTACAATAGCCAGGACATGGAAGCAACCTAAGTGTCCATCAACAGATGAATGGATAAAGAAGATGTGGCACATATATACAATGGAATATTACTCAGCCATAAAAAGAAACAAAATTGAGTTATTTGTAGTGAGGTGGATGGACCTAGAGTCTGTCATACAGAGTGAAGTAAGTCAGGAAGAGAAAAACAAATACCGTATGCTAACACATATATATGGAATCTAAGAAAAAAAAATGCTCATGGAGAACCTAGGGGCAAGATGGGAATAAAGACGCAGGCCTACTAGAGAATGGACTTGAGGATATGGGGAGGGGGAAGTGACAAAGTGAGAGAGTGGCATGGACATATATACACTACCAAACGTAAAATAGATAGCTAGTGGGAAGTAGCGGCATAGCACAGGGTGATCAGCTCGGTGCTTTGTGACCACCTAGAGGGGTGGGATAGGGAGGGTGGGAGGGAGGGAGACGCAAGAGGGAAGAGATATAGGAACATATGTATATGTATAACTGATTCACTTCGTTATAAAGCAGAAACTAACACACATTGTAAAGCAATTATACTCCAATAAAGATGTTAAAAAACTTAAAATAAAAAATAAATAAAAATAAATAAGCTGAGTTTCAACTAATTTGTAAATTAAATTGGTCAAGTATTTGAACCTTGCTGAGGTAGTTTCCTTAGCTGCTAAAGAAGTTGTCTTTTTTATCTTTATCCTGTTTAGGTCTACAATTTTATTTTTTATTTTTCAATTCATATATTTTATTTTATTTTTAAAATAAATTTTTTTTTTTTTTTTGGCTGCGTTGGGTCTTAGTTGCTGTGCGCAGGCTTTCTCTAGTTGCAGTGGCTTCTCTTGTTGCGGAGCACAGGCTCTACGCACGCGGGCTCAGTAGTTGTGGTTCGCGGGCTCTAGAGCACAGGCTCAGTAGTTGTGGTGCATGGGCTTAGTTGCTCCGCGGCATGTGGGCTCTTCCCGGACCAGGGCTCAAACCCGTGTCGTCTGCATTGGCAGGCGGATTCTCAACCACTGTGCCACCAGGGAAGTCCCTCAATTCATATATTTTAAAAATAAATGTTTAAACTGTGAATCACAGTTTATGTCTGAATATGTCTTACTTAACTTACAGATTGAAAAATATATATACATTTATTCATAATTTTAATTGTCAGAGAAATGATTAGACACAGTTTCTCCATTAAATACCAATGACTGTATTTTATTTTTATTTTATTTTTTTGGCCGTGCCGCAAGGTTTGCAAGATCTTAGTTCCCCGATCAGGGATTGAACCCGTGCCCCTTGCAACGGCTGTGGAAGAGCCAGGTCCTAATCACTGGACCACCAGGGAATTCCCAAACAACTGTTATTTTAAATGATAAATTTAGCCCTTTATTTCATTTTACTATTTAAGATATTTAAGTATATTTTTATGCTGTGCTGGAAATGGGGAAGAATTGACAAGTAGAGAATTTTCCAACCTCCAATTGTAGTATCATGAAAGTGACTGAATTGTGAACAGTTATTAACACAAAGCTCTCAGGGTAAATCTTTCCATTCCCCACCACTGTCCCAGTTTTATTAAGATGTACCCTTCTATAGCACAGCAGTTCTCAGTGTGTGGTCAGAGGACCCCTGGGATCCCGGAGACCCTTTTACGGGGTCTGTGAGGTCCTCTCTTTGCAACTATGTATCTGTGTGAGGCCAGATTTTCTTATAATTCAGCCCAAAACATCATACTGCAGTAGATTGAATGCAGATATGAGAATCCAGCTGTCTTCTATTAAACCAGGTAGCAAAAAGATTTACAAAACTCTAAAACAATGCCACTCTTCTCAATATTTTCTTGTTTTGGAAAATATTATTTTTCATAAAATGTGTTATTTAAATTAACATGCCAGGGGTTTATTATTGTTGCTTTAAAATGAGTTAATAGGGCTTCCCTGGTAGCGCAGCAGTTAGGAATCCGTCTGCCAATGCAGGGGACACAGGTTCGATCCCTGGTCCAGGAAGATCCCACATGCCGCGGAGCAACTAAGCCCATGCACCACAACTACTGAGCCTGAACTCTAGAGCCTGCGAGCCACAACTGTTGAGCCCGTGAGCCACAACTATTGAGCCCGCATGCCACAACTACTGAAGCCCACGCGCCTAGAGCCCATGCTCCACAACAAGTGAAGCCATCGCAATGAGAAGACCACACACCGCAACAAAGAGTAGCCCCCGCTCACCGCAACTAGAGAAAGCCCGCACGCAGCAACGAAGATCCAACGCAGCCAAAAACAAATAAATAAATAAATTTTAAGTAAATAAATAAATAAAATGAGTTAATAAACAAAGGTATTAAATTTTTCTCAATTTTAATTTCTAATATTGATAAATATAACCTACATAAACAAATCTCCTTGGGGACTCAGGAATTTTTAACAGTATAAAGTGTCCTGAAACCAAACATGTGAAACCTTTTCATTGAGAACTTTCTGCTTCAGCAGAAACATATATTATATCGCAAATGGTTTTCATATTGGATGGGAAGAAGTCCAAATTGTAATATGAAGAGTTCTCCTCCAGCTTTAAGCGGGATCCTACCGTCATGTAGTACGTAGCTGATCTAGGCCAGAGGTTCTCAAACCTGCACGTGCATCACAGCCACCTGGAGGGCTTGCTCTACCCGATTTCCCAATTCAGTGCTTCTGAATCTGCATTTCTTACAAGTTCCCAGGTGGTGCTGCTACTGCTGGTCTAGAGTCCACACTTTGAGAACCACTGGTCTAGGTGACTGCTTCTAGGATTTTTTTCCAAACTATTTTGCCAACTCCATTAAGTAGACTAATTTTTGTCTGAAACATTAGTTAGAAACAAAAATCTGGCAGATATTAGTAGGAGACTAAGCCATTCATAGATCCTTGACAATGGGGCTTATACTAGGAACGATAAGAGAAAGGAGAGTTTGTGTCCATTCGGGTGGATGAAACCTGTGCAGGCAAGCAGTGGGGTGACAGGTGAAGGAACCATACCACCCTCACATCCAACATGACTTTCCTTTGGGGAGGTTTGTGTTTTGGTAACATTTTAAAATTTTCAATTTCTAAATAACACAGTTTAGTTAAAAAAATACATAAACAGGGCTTCCCTGGTGGCGCAGTGGTTGAGAGTCCGCCTGCCGATGCAGGGGACGCGGGTTCATGCCCCAGTCCGGGAAGATCCCACATGCCGCGGAGCGGCTGGGCCCGTGAGCCATGGCCGCTGAGCCTGCGCGTCCAGAGCCTGTGCTCTGCAATGGGAGAGGCCGCAACAGTGAGAGGTCCACGTACCGCAAAAAAAAAAAAAAAAAAAAAAATACATAAGCATATTGTACTGTGTTGAATAGTGTCTCCCAACCCCCTCAATTCACGTCCTTCTCATAACCTCAGAATGTGACCTTATTTGCAAACAGGGTCATTACAGATGTAATTAGTCAAACTAAGATGAGGTCATTCTGGAATAGGGTGAGCCCTTAATCCAATACGACTGGCAACCTTACAAGATGAGAAGAGATGCAGAGACAGACGCACACAGAGAGGAAAATGCCATGTGAAGACAGAACAGAGGCTGGAATCCTGCAGCTGCAGGCTGAGGAACAGCAAGCAGAAGGACGTGGAACAGACTCTCCCTCTCAGCGCCTGAGAAGGAACCAACCCTGCTGGCTTCCTACTGAATGTAAGTCCGCCAGTTTGTGATAATTTGTTAAGACAGCCTTCAGAAACGCATATAGATTCCAAGACAGTGAGGGAATTCCCTGGCGGTCCAGTGGTTGCGACTCGGTGTTTTCACTGCGGAGGACCCGGGTTTCATCCCAGTTAAGATCTCCCATGCTCCCATGCCGCGATGACGAAAGAAGACTCATGCATCAGACACTTGTATGCTGCCTCCCATCCTCCTGACCCATCTGCTTCTTGCTCCTGTTCCTACAGTCAGGCCTGCAAGGGCCTTGATCACCTTCATGCCCTCACAGCACCTCCCAGCTTCTGTCCCTAGGGGCTCCTTGTCGATGCTGCGAGCTGGCCCTGCTCAGCACCAAAGGCACATACAGCCCTGGAGGTGGGACTCTGGACTCAGTGGATAAATTCTTCCCTCTTTCTGCCCTGGAAAGATTATCCTGAAATGTAGATTATGTAGCTTTTCAGAGAACGTCCTGTGAGATTGAGCAATCCATCAATCTTAGTGGTCAGTGTGGTGACACACATGGACCTTGGTCCCCTCCTTCCCCGCCTCCTTCCTCTGTGCCTCCCTCTCCCTTTCCTCGGATTATAATACCTATTAAAGCAGGAACAACAGGGACTTCCCTGGAGGTCCAGTGGTTAAGACCACAGGGGGCCGGGTTCCATCCCTGGTCAGGGAACTAAGATCCCGCAAGACTTGCCGTGCGGCCAAGATAAAAAAAAAAAGAAAGAAAGAAAAGAAAAAGATCATTCTGACTCTACTGCAGAGAAGATTGGAAGAATAAATGGGGGAACCTCAAACAGTCAAGGAAAGGGACTGTGGCTGGGACTTCAGCAGGTGGCAGAGGATACTTTCTGAAGATGAGCTCAGTAGTGCCCCCCACTCTTCTGCACTGGTCACGTCTCTGTTTCTTTCTCCACCCCCTCGAGCCTAGGTGGGCATAGTGGGATCGCTTTGACTGATGCAATATGGTGGAAGGGACACTGTGCCAGTTACATGCAAACACCTTCACTTCCACTGGCAACTTCCACCGCCTGCCTTCTGTAGTCTTGCTCTTGGCACTCGGCTGCCGTCCTGTAAGCAGCCCACGTCCTGTGGAGAGGCATGAGGGGGCCTCCACCTGACGGCCACAGCTGAGCTCCCCTCCCACAGCCGTGCACGGGCCCTGTCTTAGACCAGTGCAGTCAACCTTCTGTTCTCCAGTTCTCAGCAAGAGCCACCCTGCTGAGCCCACTCCACCTACCGGCCACAAGAGACACTAGCTGTCCTAGCCTATGAGGGCTGCTGTTACTAACAAACTGGGCACTTAAACAACAGAAATGTATTGTCTTGTGGTTCTGGGGGCTAGGAGTCTTAACCAAGATGTCAACAGGGTTAGCTCCTCCTGTGGCTGTGAGAGAGGATCTGCTCCAGGCATCTCTCTTGGCCTGTAGATGGCCATCTTCTCACTCTTCATATCATCCTCCCTCTATGCATGGCTGTGTCCAAATGTCCCCTTTTTAACAGAACACTGGTCATATTGGATTAGGGCCTACTCTGATGAGCTCGGTTTAACTTGATTACCTCTATTAAGACCTTATTTCCAGGGGCTTTCCTGGTGGTCCAGTGGTTAAGAATCCACCTTCCAATGCAGGGGACGTGGGTTCGATCCCTGGTCGGGGAACTAAGATCCCACATGCCGTGGGGCAACTAAGCCCGCGTGCTGCAACTACAGAGCCCACACGCCACAACTAGAGAGCCCACGTGCCAAAACTACTGAGCCCGCATGCTCTGGAGTCCACACACCACAACTAGAGAGAAGTCCGTGGGCTGCAATGAAAGATCCCATGTGCTGCAACTGAGACCCAACGCAGCTAAAAATAAATAAGTTTAAAAAAATAAAAATAAAGTGTTATATAAAGACCTTATTTCCAGATCATGTCACATTCTGAGATACTGGGGGTGAACACTTCAACATATGAATTTGAGGGATACACAATTGACACCATAATAAATTATAAATTATAAATAAATATAATTTATTATATTTAATAAATTATATTTATTATATTAAATTATATTATATTTATTAATTTATTATATTATTATAAATTATAAATATTATAACCATAATAAATATTATAACCATAAAAAATTTCTCTTTTAAGCTCCAGTACTGAGGTGGTTTGCTATGCTCAAAAGATAACTAGAACAGGTAGCTGTGGAGGTGAAAGGAAGCACACTTTTCAGGAGATGTTAAAAATCCCTAAAACATGGTAATTGGGTTGGATGTGAAAAAGACTGCAGAAGATACTACAGGTTTCCTACCCAGCCCCCATCCTTCTTTTTCTTTACTATAAGTCACCATTCTTTCCTTCTGGTTATGTCTTCACTAAATTCTGGCCCTATTTACCTCCTGAAAGAGAAATCCTAAATAACCTAAGCAAATCACAATAATTACATTTCTAGTCTCAGTGATTGGATTAAGGCATGTGGCTCAATGAGAGGAGAGAGAAATCTGCTGAAGGTGCTTCTGGGGCAAGTTTCTTATCTCTATTTTTGTGTGTGTGTGTGTGGTACGCGGGCCTCTCACTGTTGTGGCCTCTCCCATTGCGGAGCACAGGCTCCGGACACGCAGGCTCAGCGGCCATGGCTCACGGGCCCAGCCGCTCCGCGGCATGTGGGATCTTCCCGGACCGGGGCACGAACCCGCGTCCCCTGCAGCGGCAGGCAGGCTCTCAACCACTGCGCCACCAGGAAAGCCCCGGTTTCCTACCTCTTAAAAGAGACACAAGGAAACAATGATCCTTCCTCTCCCTCTGATCTTCCTGTGTGAGGATGTGATGCCTGGAGAGAGCCAGGCAGCACACTGAGGACGGCAGAAAAGAACCTGGCAGCTCCCAGGTTCCTGGGAATATGGCAGTCACTGCATTGACCACCCTGGAGTCACCCCAGCTCACAACTTCTCGTTATGAGACTCTAAATCCCTTTATTATTTAAGCTTTTTTGTGTTGAGTCATCTGTCATTTACAGTGTACACTTGTCTGTCAAATAGATAAGTAACTATTCAGGAGCTCAGAAGAAGTTTGAGATGGAAATAGAAAATTTCTGGTCATTTAAATATGAGTGGATTGGGGTGCTGGTAGGAAGGAGGGCAAACTTCAATAGAAAATACACAAAGGATATGTATGGCAAGTCTCCATTCATTTACCTAATAAATGTTGACTGAGTGCCTAGTATGTGCCAAGCACTCTTCTAGGCTCTGGGAATAAAGCAATGAACAAAAGAATGCAAAAATCCCCACTGTCATGGAGCTTCACTCTAGCATCGGTATTTAGTGGGGGAAATGCAAAAGCACAATAACTAGCGTAGACTGAAAAAAAATGCACAACCTAAGAGCTGAGAATTCTGTTTTGTTTGGTGGACAAACCTGAGGACTTAAGCCTGGGACGCACGCTCTCAGATAGCTGTGAGGGACTGCTTTGAAGAGATGGAGGAACCAGGATATAGAGGAGCTTTTGCAAAAAAGACCAGGTAGTTGGAACTTCAAAAGATTACTATTGATTAAAGAAAACCAGACATCTCAAGTTAAGGAATTTAGCGCTTTTCTATATATGGGAGGATGCAAAAGTCTGGGCTCACTGAAATCATTCCTTTGCTCTGCACCCAGCTCTCTGGGGCCAGCATCCTGTGCTTTCTCATCCTGAATCTCCTCAGGGCGCATCCTCGGGGCTGGCTGCAGTGGCTGATGGCTAGATGTCGGGCATCCTGTTTCCATCCTGAGTTCCCTCAGGGCTCACTGTCTGGGCGGCTGTAATGCAACGGCTCGATGGCTGCAATATCCTTTGTTTACTGATATGACAGCAACATTTTTTTCACTCACACTAGAAAATGCTTAACCTCAACTATCATTGAGGAGTCACAAATAACTTACATATTTACACTCACTTACTTACCAAATTGGAAAAAATATAAGCCCTCGATAATAGCCAGCAGTGGCAGTGGTGTGGTGAAACAAGCACTCTCATCCACAGTTGGTGGGACCGCAGCCTTGTGCAACCGTACGGAAGATCAACTGGGCAACAGTTATCAAAATTCCACCAGGATGTTCATTTTAACAGTAAAACCCTGGACACCAGCAAAGTATCCAGCAACAAGGCACTGGTTAGATAACTTATGCATGGTCCATCTATACAATAAAGTAGATCTGTATATGCAAAGTTAGAAGTGCTTAAAGATATATTATTAAATGAATAGCACAAAATGCAAAACAGCATGATCCACTTGTATAACAATTTTTAAAACATCATACAAATTCGTATATAATAATATATGCCTTAAAGTTTTGTGTTTTTGGTTTTTTTCCTCAGATGGAAGAGCAAGAAGATGCTATTAGCATTTTTCCTTTAGCGACAGGAAGTCACGTCTATTTACTTTGCTTTTTAATTGTAGCAGACTCTGTGGATTGGTTCCCTGTGTCATTCATAACCCCCACCCCCTTGCCTTCCCCTCCAGTAGAGGTAGGGGAAATGCTCCTGTCCTTAGATTCCCGTGCAGCTAGGTTGGCCTCGTCACTCTGCAGATGTTCTACCCAGGACAGGAAGGAAAAGCCTCAGGGAAAGCCGTTCAGAAGGGACTCACTTGAACACGATTTAAGCTCCTCCCTGCTTTCTCCATGAACCGGATGTGGAAGGAGGCCTTCGCTCCCATGGTGACTTCCCGCGCTAATCAGGATTACAGCCACATCGGAGCCACTGCGGAAGAACGCAAAGGCAGCTGGATCCGCCCCTGCTGCCGAGCCCACTGCTCCCACCTGTGATGAGTCGACCATCGAATTTGACGCCATCTGCACAGAGAATATTGGAGTGAAGATTGTGCAGTTGAAGTTATTGTGGTTTATTTGAAAGAATCAAGGACCAGAGCACCCAGAGGAAATTCAGCACCTCCAGGGAAGCAACAACATCACTGTCAGTCATCCTTGAAATGAAGCAAGTGCTCCATTAGCTGGAGCCAACAGCCTGCTACCCACTACTTTCCAAGAAGATTCTGAGCTTCAGAACCCTACATCTACCAAATACAGTTGATTGATTTTTAGTGTTAGTAAAGTATTACAGAATGGGATTCCCAGCTGAGGACACACATTTTTCAACGAGGCTTCTATCCAGGAGAGGATGTAGCCTTATGGATCTTTACAAATTCCTGGTGGAGATGGACGTTTCTGGACTATGTTGCACAAAGATGGACTCGACAAATGTCTATTTTTGTTGTTGTTGTTGGTTTTTGTTTTTGTTTTTTGGCTGCGTTACACGCCATGTGGGATCTTAGTTCCCCAGCCAGGGATCGAACCCACACCCCTTGCAATGGAAGCATCGAATCCTAACCACTGGACCTCCAGGGAAGTACCAGAATGATCTTTTCTAAATGCAGATGTGATCATTTCCCCTCTACTTTAAACGGTTCAATGGCTCCTCATTGTGTTAGGATAAAAATAAAATTTTTAACATAGACTGTGTCAGTCAGGTCCCTGGTGGGAAAAACATGGCGTACTCAAAGTGAGCAGTTTGAGGCAAGTTTAAGAAATGTACTACGTAGAAGGGCGTCAGTAGGATTTAGTAGTGTTACCCTTTGATCGTGTGGCAATTCATATATTACAAACATTTCCATATTCAAACATTATCTCCTTTGAGTTTGACACCAACTCAGTGATCTAGTCAGGAATTCTTACCCCAATTTTTTAAAAAATAAATTTATTTATTTGATATTTTTATTTTTGGCTGCGTTGGGTCTCTGTTGCTGCACACGGGCTTTCTCTAGTTACAGCAAGCCGGGGCTACTCTTCGTTGCAGTGCGCGTGCTTCTCATTGCGGTGGCTCCTCTCCTTGCGCAGCACAGGCTCTAGGCGCGTGGGCTTCAGTAGTTGTGGCACTCGGAGTAGTTGTGGCTCTCAGGCTCTAGAGTGCAGGCTCAGTAGTTGTAGCGCATGGGCTTAGTTGCTCCGCGGCATGTGGGATCTTCCCTGACCAGGGCTCAAACCCGTGTCCCCTGTGTTGGCGGGCTGATTCTTAACCACTGCGCCACCAGGGGAGTCCCTTACCCCAATTTTAAAGTTGAAGAGGGCTTCCCTGGTGGCGCAGTGGTTGGGAGTCTGCCTGCCGATGCAGGGGACACGGGCTCGTGACCCGGTCCGGGAGGATCCCATATGCCGCGGAGCGGCTGGGCCCGTGAACCATGGCCGCTGAGCCTGCGCGTCCGGAGCCTGTGCTCTGCAACGGGAGAGGCCACAACAGTGAGAGGCCCGCATACCACAAAAAAATTTTTTAAAAAATAAATAAATAAATAAATAAAGTTGAAGAAACTGAGGCTGAGAGTCATTATGTCTGACTTGTCTAAGATCACCTGGTTAATAAATAAATAATTTGGGAATAAAAATTGATCTTGGGGGGCTTGGGGAGGGATGGATTGGGAGTTTGGGATTACCAGATGCAAACTATTATATAGAGAATGGATAAACAACAAGGTCCTACTGGGAACTATATTCAATATCCTGTGATAAAACATAATGGAAAAGAATATGAAAAAGAATGCATATATATATGTACAACTGAAAATCACTTTGCTATTCAGCAGAAATCAACACAACATTGTAAATCAACTATCCTATCCTTCAATAAAATATATATATATATTTTTTTGGCCACACCACACGGCTTGCGGGATCTTAGTTCCCCGACCAGGGATCAAGCCCAGGGCCTCGGCAGTGAAAGCATGGAGTCCTAACCTCTAGACCACCAGGGAAGTTCCAAAAGTTTATTTAAGAAAACACAAAACCCCACAACTGATCTTGTGGATCCTCCACCATAATCTGGGAGTCTTTCAAACACCTTCCTATCTTTTTGCTTTCCTTCCAGCTATTGTCCTATCCTCTTTCTGAACATGACAAGAAGGCAGCTGGGTAATGGAGACTAGCGGCAAATTCTAGCATGTTTCCCAAACCTTTTGCCTCGAGCCCGGGCTCAAAGTTCCTATCGTCTCATCACTAATTAAAGGCTATGGAGCAAGGGTTCATTGGCTGTCGGGTTTGCTGCTGCTCTGGTTTAACATTGATTTCAGTGTTTATAATGGGGTTGACACTACTCAGAGCATTCACTGACAAATCTTGGCTTCTATCTTACTGCAGTGCTTACAGCAGCATGGGTAAACCCAAAGTGTCAGCGAATCCTAAATTATTTATCGTCGGCTTGTATTCTTCATAACTGCATAAGACTTTGAGTCTATCTAAAGTTTGGGGACATCACAATACTTCAAACAAAATAATGAACTCATACTGTGAGGGGCTTGTACAGGAGGACTCTGAGTACTGTTGAATTTCCCCCTCTGCTATATTTACCCTTCTGCTTCCCCTCTAGGGAACGCTATCACTTCTCATACCAATGCAAGCAAGGTACCACTCTATTTCTCTCACACAAAAATTACTTTCAGGCTTCCTTGGGAAATTGAAAAGGTAATTAAGAATTTTTTCAAGAGGAGGAAATCTCAAACTTTTCTCCTCTTTACCTACCTCTGGGCTACACTATCATATAGAAAATAAGAGTTCAGGGTCAGGACAGGAATAAAGACGCAGACATAGAGAATGGACTTGAGGACATGGGGAGGGGGAAGGGTAAACTGGGACGAAGTGAGAGAGCGACGTGGACATATATACACAACCAAATGTAAAATAGCTAGTGGGAAGCAGCCGCGTAGAACAGGGAGATCAGCTCGGTGCTTTGTGACCACCTAGAGGGGTGGGATAGGGAGGGTGGGAGAGATGCAAGAGGGAGGGGATATGGGGATATATGTATATATATAGTTGATTCACTTTATTATAGAGCAGAAACTAACACAACATTGTAAAGCAATTATACTCCAATAAAGATGTTAAAAAAAAAGAAAGAAGAGTTCAAGAGAGATGATACCTTAAAATTTTAAAAAGAATTACTATGTAGAGCTTTCCTTACTTTTTTAACATACATATTCTTTGCTATAATATCTATTCAATTTTCAGAAAATTGATGTGTAATATTGTAAAACTGGCAGAGTAAAAAAGGTTTTCCAAAATTCTAGGTTATAAACCACCCTTCGGGGCTTCCCTGGTGGCGCAGTGGTTAAGAATCCGCCTGTCAATGCAGGGGACATGGGTTCGAGTCCTGGTCCGGAAAGATCCCACATGCCGTGGAGCAACTAAGTCCGTGCACCTCAACTACTGAGCCTGCGCTCTAGAGCCCGTGAGCCACAGCTATTGAGCCCGCACGCCTAGAGCCCGTGCTCTGCAACAAGAGAAGCCACCCACCACAATGAGAAGCCCACGCACTGCAACGAAGAGTAGCCCCTGCTCACTACAACTAGAGAAAAGCCTGCGCGCAGCAACAAAGACCCAACGCAGCCAAAAATAAACAAATTTATTTTAAAAAAATAAATAAATAAACCACCCTTCGTAACAGGAATAGGGGAAGAAAGAGGAGGTTCGAGACTTTCCATTTTTACTTTGGACCTTGACAATTGCCTTGATTTTTATGCAAGAAGCATGCCTTGCTTTTGTAATCAAGACTTTTTGATTAAAAAAGTAAAATTTCCCTGTTGTTGAGTATTATTCTGGAAAAAATAATCTGAACTTCCAAGTGTTAGCTATTATACTGTACTGTTATAGTAGAGACTTTTTTGAAATAAAAGCTATTCCCAGCTGATATATTACAATCAAGAATCAGACCTTAAATCATGTGTAGATCCTAAATAAAGCAGAACCTCTTTCTTCTTGAATAGGTTATAACTTCCTAGATTCTTCAGCTATGGATTACGAGACAAGGCAATTTTAGAAACTATTAACTGTAATCTCCTCCACAGTTTATTGAAGTCCTTGTCCTTCCCCCAGATAGGGGAATATCTATCAATCAGTTTGCGTTAGTCTAAAGGAGAAAATCCTCAGGGTATCTCAAAAGCTTCAGAAAAAGCATGTGAAAAATTTAATACCCATTTGTGATTAAAAACATTATTATAAAATTAGGAATAGAAAGAAACTTCATTAACCTGCTACCAAAAATCTATAGCAGATATTCTAGGTGATAGATAAATTTTATTTATTTATTTAATATTTATTTATTTATTTGGCTGCAATGGGTCTTCATGGCTGCGTGCGGGCTTTCTCTAGTTGCGGTGAGTAGGGACTACTCTTCGTTGTGGTGCCAGGGCTTCTCACTGTGGTGGCTTCTCATGTTGAGGAGCACAGGTTCTAGGTGAGTGGGCTTCAGTAGTTGTGGCATGCAGGCTCAGTAGTTGTGGCGCACGGGCTTAGTTGCTCCGTGGCATGTGGGATCTTCCTGGACCAGGGCTCGAACGCGTGTCCCCTGCACTGGCAGGCAGATTCTTAACCACTGTGCCACCAGGGAAGCCCTAGATGCATTCTTTTAAGAAGGGGAACATGACAAGTATCCCAGCTGGCCAACACCACAGGAGCGGAGCTGGATGGAAAAGGTACAAGAAGAGGAAGAGGAGTATCAAAACTGTCACTATTTGAAATGACATAAAATCATCTCTATTAAAAAGCCAACAAAATCAACAAGATATTGGAACTAATGAGAGATTCAGCAATGATGCCAGATTCAAGATCGACTTATGAAAAAAATGAGTGTCTCTATCAATCTAGGGACAACCAGGAGACAGAAGGCACACAATAACTTCAGCAGGGAAAGTTTAATGTAAAGGCTTATTAGGCCATGATAGGAGAGTAAACTAAGATGGGAAGAAAGCTCTAAAAGATGCCCTAAAGGACCTACTTGGAAGGGGCTTCAGACCTCGTTGAAGAAGGGATGGTTGTAGCCCACTGGATGGCTGAGAAGTTCCGGGTTTGCTTGGGCCAGGTCTGGTCACAGTCTCCAGACAAGAAGAAACCCTGCAGGGCATGGCAAGCCACTGCTGTTGGGTGAATGACAGGTGGGCACAGAGGGGGTGCACGCACGGGCAATCAGGGGGCTGCTGCAAGCTGGAAGCCCAGAGTGCCTGCTGTCATGTCAGGAGGGCTCTGGGAAGCAGTCTCCAGGACGCAGGCAAGCTGAGGCTGGTGTGCAGGTGTCCAGAGGGCGTCAGATATGCGGAGAGCCTGCTGTGAGTACTGCTGTAACTGGGAGCTGGAGAATTCAGAAGTCTCTCTAAATTGAGGATATAGAGTTGAAAGTCCAGAGAAGCCAAGACAGAGTTTGGACACGGAGTGCTGGGGAGGAGATTGCTGCTCAGAGCCAGACCTTCAGGGATCTGCAGAGTCCCCTTGCTGACCTCACCGACCAGCGCATGCAGGTGAGACAACTGCCTGACGCCAGGGAAAGAACTATCTGAAAGGAGCAGACAGAAGAATCCAAGACCACAGAAGCCCAGGAACAGGTGGTGCTCCCACCAGCCAGCGAAAAAAACATCGTAACATAAGGGGCATCAGGTGGAGAACCCAGAGATTACCTCAGAAGTGGAGAAAAATCAGCCTGAGGCTAACAGCTGCTCTGATCCTATCTGATAAAGCCTCAGGAGGATCAAACTGTTCCCAAGCAACTTACCTGTGTCTCAGAACAAAGATAAAGAATATTAAAAAAAAAAAAGACCATCCAGCACCAACAAGGTAAAATCCACAATGTTTAGCACGTAATAAAGAATTACCAGGCATATGAAAAACAGGATAAAATGGCCAATAGTGAGGGAAAGTCACCAGCCATGACAACATGGATGTAGAAGACAAGCACGTTAAAACGGTTACTACAACAGAATTCTATATGTTCAAGAAGGTTGAGGAAAACAAGAGCATGAGAGAGACATAAGAGAGACATAAGAGAAATAAAAAAGACTGAAATCAAATGTGGAGAGATGAAAACTACAACATCTGAGATAAAAAACATGCTGGAAGATCAGATACTACAGGAGAAAAGATTAGTGAACTTGAAGACATCAATAGAAACAATCCAAAATAAAACACAAAGAGTAAAAATTCTTTAAAAAATGAACAGAACATCAGTAAGTGGGAAAGCTTCAAATGATCTAAGATACATGGAAGTGGAGTCCTCAAGCAGAGAGAAGAGAAGAAGGGACAAAGAAATAATGGCCAAAAATTTTCTGAATTTGATCAAAACCAATCCCAGAGACTCAGGAAGCACAACGAACCCCAAGCAAAAGAAACTAAAAATCTCACATACGGGGGAATCAGGCGCTGCTGAAGCACGGAGGCCCATCATAATAAAGGCACATAAAACTAGTGTAAAAGAGGAAATCTAAGAGCAGTGAGAGAAGATGACATGGTGTGTCCAAAGGAACAGAAGTAAGAATGACAGCCGACTTCTTGTCAGAATTTCATTGTATGTTTAAGGGCAGCAGAAATACATATAGTGATAATAATAAAGATTACTGTTCTGCGTGTGACTATCTTTGTATAGCTCCATAGCAGTATTTTACAGATATAATCTAAATGAGTTCTTCCCAATATATGTGTTCCTTTTCTTTTTCTTTTTTCAAAACAAGCAACATCTTATTAGAGTATAGTTGACTTAGTGTTGTGTTAGTTTCAGTTGTACAGCAAAGTGTTCAGTTATACACATTTATATATATATATATATATACTTTTTCAGATTCTTTTCCATTATAGGTTATCACAAGATGTTGAATATAGTTCCCTGTGCTATACGGTAGGTCCTGTTGTTTATTTTATATATAGTAGTGTGTATCTGTTAATCCCAAACTCCTAATTTATCCCTCCCCACCCTACCCCACCCCTTTTCTTTTCTAGCAACGGAATCCCTGATTTTTTGCTGGACGCAAGGCTGTGAAACTACATTGCTCAGCTCCTCTTTTTTTTTTGGCCGCACCACGCAGCATGTGGGATCTTAGTTCGCCGACCAGGGACTGAACCCGCACCCTCGGCAGCGAAAGTGCGGAGTCTTAACCACTGGACCGCCAGGGAAGTCCCAGCTCAGCACCTCTTACATTTAGAAGAGCTTCTAGAAACTGGCCTTTTTACTCTTTGCTTCCAACCAACTTGCAGAGGAGAACACAGGAGCTGAAGCAGCCAGCTTGGACCCATGAGGCCAACTTGGCGATGCTCAGCACAGAAGCTGGTAGAAGGAGTCTGTGTCCTAAACACCATGGAGTGCCACACCTGCCTTAGCCACCTACCTGGCATTTTACCTGAGAGAGAAAAGGTTCTCTCTCTACTTAAGCCACTGTTGGGGGTGCTTGCTCCGTTGCAGCTGACCCTCACCCTCCCTGCTACAAGCAGGTGTTATTATCTCTACTTTCCTGACACATTAATCAACTTCCTAATCCGTGGAAAAGCTTGGATTTCAATTAGCTCTGCCTGTCTCTAAAACCCTTGATATTTTCAACAAATTACTCTTCTTACCGTGAATGTTTAGAAAAATGGCAGCTGTACTGTTACAGGATTTGCAAAGGAGACTAAATCGAAATAAAATAGCTACTAAGAAATTTAACTGAAACTCTCATATAAATAAATATTGAAGAACATCTAAAGACTTACAGCTTTTAAAGGGAATGTTTACATTGGAAGAGTGACATAAACCGAATTTTTAAAAAAGCAGAAGACAGGGACTTCCCTGGTGGTCCAGTGGGTAAGACTCCGCGCTCCCAATGCAGGGGGGCCGGGTTTGATCCCTGGTCAGGGACCTAGATCCTGCATGCATGCCGCAACTAAGAAGTCCAAATGCCACAACTAAGACCCAGTGCAGCCAGAATAAATAAATATTTTTTAAAAAAATCATAAGACATAGAAGAACACACCCTAAGGGACCAACATTTTAATTTCAGAAACGTTTTGTCATTTGTGACCTGGTATTTTACATACACACACAGTTCGTGACAGGGGTTAGGGAAAAAACAACACCTCTAGGGATTACGTCTCTGGTTTTCCAATGAAGTCGGAAATCCTGCTCTAATAGCACATTTGCTGTCACCGTTTCTAATAAGGAACTGAGGCTGAATGATGGTCAGGGCCAAGGAGCAGAGTGCAGCTGAGCTTCACCCTGTGCACCAGCTCTGACACCACTTAGCGTCCACAGGGCCTCACTTGGAGCCCAGTTTCCTTTTAAAGGACTCCTGGGTGGTGGATGTCTCTAGATCCAGGTAGACAGGCTGCCCCCCCCTCCATTTCCCCTGTAGAGATTCAAGAAAGCTTTAGTGCTTGGCTATTTGACAGAAAGTGGTGGTTTAACCTGTCAGAATCAATGAGAAAAGTCATCTCCGTGATGGATGTTGTCTTCTGTGACTGCGGGCATCCGTATTAGTGGGAGGGGGGCTGTATGAGGCCCCGAGGGACCCTGAACAGACATGCCCCTTAACCTTTACATATCAGGATGGGAAAAGGCCTGTCAGACCCATGACTCCACATGGAACCTACGTATGATAATAATTATTATAACAGCTGCTTTCATTGTGCTGGGGTGTGTTAGGCACTGTGCTCAGCAGAACTGGCAACATAACTTGCAGGGCCCAGGGCAGAATGAAAATATGGAGCTCCTGTTCAGAAAGAATGGGAGGGCTTCCCTGGTGGCGCAGTGGTTGAGAGTCTGCCTGCCGATGCGGGGTACGCGGGTTCGTGTCCCGGTCCGGGAAGATCCCACATGCCGCGGAGCGGCTGGGCCCGTGAGCCATGGCCGCTGAGCCTGCGCGTCCGGAGCCTGTGCTCCGCAGCGGGAGAGGCCACGACAGTGAGAGGCCCGCGTACCGCAAAAAAAAAAAAAAAAAAAAAAAGAGAAGGGGAAACGTGCTGTTAAAGGTACTAAGACATTAAGCATGTTCCTTTCTTCTGTGGTCAGTCTCCAGGCCTGTCCTGACGATTTTCATTCTTTATTTAAGGCCACTCTCCTGAGGCAGTGTAGACCCTCCCAGGTGCCCGGGGCCCCTGTCCTGACAGTCAATGTCCACACCCACTTCTACCAGCTGCTGAATCCCCCTCCCACCAGCGGCCAAACCAAAGCACTGCCCTGGGTGGGGGCAGGGCAGCCTACACCCAATCCCTGGCAGACAGGTGACCCCCCCCGGGCTTTGCAGCCTCTGTCCCTGCATACTCTGGGCTTCTGGACCAGGAGTGGGCACTGCCAGCCTGGGGCAGAACGGACGCTGCCAGGCCCTGGTCCCAGACACGGTGGGGCACATGCCCTCGCTGCTGGTGGGCACTGGGGCAGGGGCGCCGGGAACTTACTCCAGGGGGTGGGAGGGGCGGACCACGTGGGAGGGCAGCCCCACCCTGGCGCTTGCTCCTGTCCCATGGGACTTCACTTACAAAACAGATATTCCAAAGGTGAAATAACATAAGAATTGCAAGGAGATGACCCAGAGCATTCATCCCCAGTGCGGGGGCGGGGGGCTTTTGAGCAGGGGGCCCTGTGTCACTGCCCTCACTGCATGCTCCTGCAGCCAGCCTTTTGCGGGATTCCTTCTTTAATCTTCACAACAAGCCTGGAAGGCCAGGTGTTACTACTGTCCCCATCTTACAGATAAGGAAATTGAGGCAGAGAAGGAGTAAGAAGCCTGCCCCAGTGGGTGGAGTGGAGTCCTAACCAGCCTGACTCTAAGCCCACATCCCTACCATTCTCTGTGCAACTGCTCTTGAAAGAATATGTGCACAAGAGAGAGAAATTCAGAACAGACAGCCAAACATCTATGTCTCATTCTAGTCTAGCTGGCATTGAAGCCCTGTCCCCACTGCAGTTTTCTTTCTTTTTTTTCCTACCTAAAACTGTTTTTTTGTTAAGTTTCTCCCAAAGCAGAAATAGGAACATTGAAACCATGTGACGTATCAGTTTAGGAGACAGAGGGCCTGTGTCCCACTTGCGGAGTTAACTGAAACTGGACGGAGCTGGTCCCTCCGCCACTGCCTTCCGTAATTAGCTCAGAAGCACCCGGGTTCCTTCTGCTGGTTTTATAGCTTCGCATGAAGGGAAGATCCCGGTCAACTGTGCTAAAGGACGACTTCACGAGCCGGTGCCAGAGCCAGCCAGCAACCTTCTAGAGGAACCGTCTAGAGCTTTACAGCAGTTCCCTTCAGGGCCCACACTTCCTTGTTTGCTTCTAGCTTATTTCACCAGAAGAGGGTTGCCTCTTTGAAAATATAGTCTCAAAAGGATTGCCGGCTCCCCTGGCCCATCCGTGTTTCCATGGTCACTGTAGTTATCACTGAGAAGCAAGTTTAGAAAGTTGTCTCAATGACGTAGACATAACCAGTGATGTGCTGATAATTTTAAATAAATAGCTCTCTGGAATGCTTTTTTTTTTGGCCACCCTGCAAAGCTTGCGGGATCTTAGTTTCCCCACCAGGGACTGAACCTGGGCCCTCGGCAGTGAAAATGCGGAGGCCTGACCACTGGACGGCCGGGAACTCCCTGGAATGCATCTTTTTTTTTTTAAAGGCCCTGATTTGCTGTGTTTGATGCTTTCTGTGGTGTAAACCACGGCTGATTTCTGGCTGCCAGGGTGATAGCCCCTGCTTGCAGAATACCTGACATCAGACTGGTCTGCTCTTGCAGGCTGGGCGGCGGCAGCACACCCCCAGCGCTGGTGCGCCCGCAGGCACAGCCTCTCTTTCAAGTGTCCCGAGGTGCTTTAGGTGAGCGTTGTCATTACCATAATGACTGGGGACAAGGAAGAGGAGCTACAGTTTAGTAATACCGATTTTACAATTGAACTAAGATCCCAGCACAGAGGGGTTTGCTGCAGGTGCCCAGCAAAGACCCAGACATCAGACGGGAGTGATGCTGAGAGCGTCCTGCTGCGATGGCTCAGATGAGTTTGGCTTGAAGATGACTGAGGTTGGCCACCCCAGGGCCACAGTCCTTAGGAAGGGAAGACCTTGAGAACAAGAGGCAGGAGTGACTCGTTGCCTAATGGTGTGATTTGAAAGGGGCGGAGCAGGTCCCAGAGCAGGGATAGTGCCTGGGGACCTCCGGTCATGCACAGAGGGAGTGACTGTGGGGGGGGAGGGTAAGGAGACTCAAGTGACAAATGATTCAACTTAATTGTAGAAAAAGTCCAATAATGAAAGAAGGTATTTGTCCCTCCCTTGTATTTAAATCCCATTTGTACCATATAGGTGTATACCACAGAGAACTATACTCAATATTTTGTAATATTTTGTAATAACCTACAAGGGAAAAGAATCTGAAAAATAACATATATATATATATATATATATATATATATATATATATATATATATATATATATATCTGAATGCTGTACCCCTGAAAGTTACATGACACTGTAAGTCAACTATACTTCAATTAAAAAGAAATCCAGTTTGACTGTTAACTGATTTCTCTCAAATGTCCTTTCCCATCGCCCTTTCCCCAACATCATCACCACTGGCATCATCCTTACGGGAACTTATTGTGTATCCTCAGAGTATGGTGTTTAGTTCACACTCTGGCCTTACTGACTCTTGGAAGGAATTCCCATTAGGGTGACGTCTCTACCAGACATCTCTTTATAGAGTTTGGGAGTGGGTGGAAGGCATGCATTTGATTGAGTCTGTTCTGTATGCCTTTGGATAGATTTTTTATGGGCGAATATCTCCCTGTGGGGAGTAATATCAGGTGACAGACTTCATCCCTTTTTCTAAATTGGCTAGTGTGGAGGACAGGGCAAAGTTCTCATCAAATACTAATACTCATCAAGGTTCTCATCAAATACTAATACAAATACTAATACATCAAAGTTCTCATCAAATACTAATACAAATACTTCTACTACTGAGGAGAGTATTAACATTAGAAATGAAGAGATAGAAAAAGTAGGAAACTATTTATAAAAAAGGAAAATGTGCATAAATAAAAACTTCATTAAATGACATTCATTTATTTTAAATGTGTACAACATTCTTGTTGCTACTTAAAATTAGAATGATGAAAGATGATTTGGTGGGAGGACTTGTTTGGGAAGAAAAATCAATTTAACATCCCTTTGCTTTCAATTTCTGCTGCCAGGAAGGCTCATGCTGCATCTCCTAATTCAAACATGTGTCTCCAGAAGCCTTTGGATCCCGTATTACAAAGCCCCATCTGTTTTACCCTCTCCAAATTAGCATTTCGCTCAATTCGCTTATGAATTTCCTGACATTCACTTGATTCCCCCCACTCCTGTTATCTAAAATCACAACTGGCATCTTTTCGATTTGGATTCAACTTAGAAAGTAATTTTTAGCTTTTAAAAATCCTTTTTAGTAGTAAGTAGCATATAAATAAATAAAATGTAAAACAATGATGCAAATCTATATGCACGAGGATGTTCATTGCAGCATTTGCTTACAATAGCAACAATTGGAAACAAATATCTATGAATCTAAGGGTAGTTAAAGCAGTAATATCTATCTATCAATCAGTCAATCCTGATATGGAAGGCTATATATGAGATATACTAAGTGGAAAGAGCAAGTTGAAAGATTAGTATACAGATAATGTTATGTATAGGAAAAAGCTAAGCTCTATCCATGTAGGACACAAAAAGTGGACTGCAAGTCACCCCAGGTGAGGAGGCCACTAACTCTGGGGTGGGGACAGGGGTACAGAGGGACACTCACATTTTTTTTTCCATAGGCTTGTGTTATGTTTGAATCTTCTACAATAAAAACGTGTGGACTTATGTTATCTTGAATTAAAAAATTCAAACCAAAGCAAAAATTCTTGAGTTACCAAGTTTATACAATAAAAATAAAATAAAATAAGGGTCATCAGGAATTTTAAAGATTTTCTTCCTATCCCTACTTTGAATAACTTCTTATCTATACTCAAGGCAAAATAAAAAGGAAAGAAATTTAAAACATATACGAGAGGAGACTTCTCTGCAGTCCAGTGGTTAAGACTCTGCGCTTCCAACGCAGGGGGCATGGGTTCAACCCCTGGTTGGGGAACTAAGATCCCACATACCGTGCAGCACGGCCAAAAAATTAAACAAAACAGAACAAAACATATACGAGAGGAAGTTATTAGAACTGAAGATAACCAATGTATAACGATGTGTCTAGTAAGCACAGAGATTACAATTTTAGGTGGACTACAGGACAGAGGCGAATATATATATTTGTGTGTGTAAAATTTTGTTTTATTTCTGGGGAGGATATCATTCCATTTCCATGATGATGATGATGATAAATTGCCGTTACTGAAAGGTAAGTAATGTCTTAAATAATTTTTCTTTTATTAACTCATGTAATCTTAACAACAACCCAGTCAGGAAGATTCTGCAGTTATCCCCATTTTACAGATGAAGAAAGGAAGCAGAGAGAGTGAAGGAACTTGGTCAAGGTTCACGCAGTTTGTAAGGGATGAAGTTGAGATTCAAACCCAGGCAGGAGGGATCCAGAGTCTATACAGCCTAATCACTCCCTTAAAATTGCAAAGTCAAATAAATACGTGCTGGAAGCAAACTAAATGTCCATCGACAGATGAATGGATAAAGAAGATGTGGTACATGTATACAATGGACTATTATTACTCAGCAATAAAAAAGAATGAAATAATGCGATTTGCAGCAATATGGATGGACTAGAGATTATCATACTAAGTGAAATAAGCCAGACAGAGAAAGACAAATATCATATGGTATCGCTTATGTGTGGAATCTAAAAAACAAAAAAACAAACGAACTCTTATACAAAACAGAAATAGACCCACAGACATAAACATAGAGAACAAACTTATGGTTACCAAAGAGGAAGGGGAGGAGGGATAAATTAGGAGTTTGGAATTAACAGATACAAACTACTCTACATAAAATAGATAAGCAACAAGTAACTATCCTCAAATTTTGTAATAACCTATAACGGCAAAGAATCTGAAAAAAATAGATATGTATGTATGTGTAACCGGATCACTTTGCTGTTCACCTGAAACTAACACAACATTGTAAATCAACTATACTTCAATAAAAAAAAGAAAAACAACAACCCTGCATCCAGTAGGCAAGACCATCTAGAGGGTGGAGAGCAAGCACTGCTTTAGGGGCGCTGGCCCAGCACCACCTTTTCCTACGAGCTCCCCACACACTCCCAGGCTGCCCTCTGCAATGTCTCTCCGCGTCTGCAGCAAAGTTTTTCTCTGGATGCTTATTTTCTGGTATTTTTGTGCTACTGCACTTGGGTGAGGAGGTTAGTGTGCCTTGGGAAGCAATCACGGAAGAGGTGGACGCCAGAGAGAGCCAGGTGCTCTGGGTGTGCTCGTTGAGGACAAGGCATAGCAGCCGGGAGGCCACGGCAAGGGGCAGTGCTGACGGAGGGGGGCACCAAATGGGAAAAGTACGACTTATTCATTACCAGCAGCCAGGAAGGAGGACCCTCAGGCTTTCTCCTGAACTGCCTTGTTGAACTAGCTGTACGGTGGAGACTGTTTGAACCACTTCTGTAGTTAAAAAGGAAGTAGAAGTCAGAGCCCAAACTCGAGGAATTTACAAACTATGGTGATATGAGCGATATAGAAAATCAATAAACAACAAGGTCCTACTGTATATAGCACAGGGAACTACATTCAATATATTGTAATAAACTGTAATGGAAAAGAATCTGAAAAAAGAATATATATGTATATTTGAATCACTTTGCTGTACAACAGAAAGCACTGTAAATCAATTATACTTCAATTTTTAAAAATTAATTTATTTATTTTTGGCTGCATTGGGTCTTTGTTGCTGCACGCAGGCTTTCTCTAGCTGCGGCGAGCGGGGCAACTCTTTGTTGTGGCTTCTCATTGCAGTGGCTTCTCTTGCTGCGGAGCACGGGCTCTAGGCACCTGGGCTCCAATAGCTGCAGCACACAGGCTCACTAGTTGCGGCACGTGGGCTCTAGAGGGCACGGGCTTCAGTAGTTGTGGCTCGTGGGCTCTAGAGCGCAGGCTCAGTAGTTGTGGTGCATAGGCTTAGCTGCTGCGCGGCATGTGGGATCTTCCCGGACCAGGGCTTGAACCCGTGTCCCCTGCCTTGGCAGACGGATCCTTAACCACTGCGCCACCAGGGAAGCCCTTCAATTTTAAAAATATATATAAACTATGATAATGTGAGAAGGACATCCACAGGTGAATCACAACAACAAAAAGACAGAAACAAATATTTAGCCACGGATTTGGGCTTTGGGTCACACACCAGCCCCAGCTGAGCTGCATGATGGTGGGGAGATGACTTAACCTCTGAGAGCCTGTTTCCTCAGCTTTATGGTGGAGGAGCCGCTCCTTCGCCCTGAGCTGTAGTAGGAACTGGAGGAAGCAATGCAGGTGGGAGAGTTCGGCTCTGGGCCCCCATCAGCTAGGCGGAGATTCTCAGGGATCACTTCCTACCTGACCTCTCCTGCCCGCCCTCCGTCCACAGGTGTCAGACCTGCAAGGTGGTCTGAAGACTTTCCCTGCCCACCTCTGCTCCCTCTCCCTTCATCTTGGCATTTGCTCCGAGAATTCTGGGGCTGCCACAGGGCTAGAGAAGTAGCATCGTGCCTACCATAACCAGAAACAGGCCGTGGAAAAGGAGGTCCTGGGGCGGGAGATGCAGACCCACCTCCGGGGAGGGCTGCCTGTGCGAGATGGGGGGTGGGGTGGGGGGCTGCTGTGTCAGGCACTCAGCCTCTGTCTCCCAGAGACAAGGTTCCTGTGTGTGAAATAAAGTCGGGTTTCAGCTCTGAGATGGAAGGTTCTGGTAGGGAAAGTGAAAGCTGGGGGTGGCTAGCAGCTGGGATGGCTACCCTCAGAGGGACACAGAATCTGCATCGCCCTCAGGACTGAGAGAGGGGCTTAGCTCCTCTCGGATGTACACAGCCACCTCCTTTGTTTGCATCTTTTAGTCTCACTCTCTCAGGATTTTCCACGAGGAGCTGTTCTCTCGGTCAGTGAGCCAGAAGCTGTGATGCCCACCCGGATTCCCCTTCCCAGGCTGGTGCACCCACCCTGGCCACTGTGAGAGAGGTGGCTGCTGAGATCTCACAACTGCCTCTTTCTCTGAGGGGAGCCCTGGTCTGGGGTGTTTGCTGTCCTCACCCCCAAATCAAGGGTCACCTACAGGCAGGGACTGCTGACTGACCCGGGGCACAGAGGCTGCCTCTGTCTCAAGACTAGGCTCCAAAGCTCACATCTCTGCCCACTGGCCTCCTCCGGCCCTGCTTCCCTCTCCCTCACAGGGTCTCCCTGAAGCCCATCCCTCCACAAATCGTGGTACTGAATCCTTGCCTCAGGCTCTGCCCTCAGGATGGGATTCACTCGTCCAGCCACCAGGATCCGACCTAAATCTGTCAGTGTTTCCCAAAGTGTGGCCCATGGAATACCTGCTTCGGAAGCACCTGGAATGCTTGTTTAAATGCAGAGTCTGGACCCAACCCTGCTTCCACACAACCAGAATCAGCAAGTGGGTGGTGAGAACTTGCGTTTTCAACAGACTCCCAGCTGTGCTCAAGAACGCCCAAGTCTGTGCACCTCTGTGCTGACCGGCCCCTTCATTCCTGGCATCCCTCCCTGCATCTTCACTCAACACATCCCCTTTCTTCTATGAATAGTGCCCTAAAGTCAGTGCCAGATGCTCCACATGCTTCCACTGCACCCCTCACCTTGCACAGCCCCTGCAGCCACTTGCCTAGTGCTGACCGCCAGGTGGGAAGCTCTCCCGCCACGGAACCACCTCAATGCCTCTTGTTCACCTCCCGAAGGACTAAGACCACCTACACTGTGAACTCCACACTTTATCATATTCTTCTTTGTGTTGTAGAAACCGTTTATTCCATGACCTGTCTCCCTGATCTGTACTGTAACCTGCCAGACGACTGAGAACGTGGCTTCAACTTCTTTGTTTCTATCCCCCATTCAACATCCCGCAAGCTAAACAACAAGGTCCTACTGTACAGCACAGGGAACTATATTCAATATCCTGGGATAAACCATAATGGAAAAGAACATAAAAAAAAGAATGCAATGCCATTTGCAGCAACATGGATGGACCTAGAGGTTGTCGTACTAAGCGAAGTAAGTCAGACAGAGAAAGACAAACATCATATGATATCGTTTACATGTGGAATCTTAAAAAAATGGTACAAATGAACTTATTTACAAAACAGAAATAGAGTCACAGATGTAGAAAACAAACTTATGGTTACTGGGGGGACAGGGAAGGGGGAGGGATAAATTGGGAGATTGGGATTGACATATACACACTACTATATATAAAATAGATAACTAATAAGGATCTACTGTATAGCACAGGGAACTCTACTCAACATTCCGTAATGACCTATATGGGAAAGGAATCTAAAAAAAACAAAAGTGGATATATGTATATGTATAACTGATTCACTTTGCTGTACACCTGAAACTAACACAACATTGTAAATCAACTATACTTCAAATAAAATCCGCAAGCATTTGCTTATGTTTCATTCATTTGTTCACTCATTCATTCTTTCACTCAGTATTTACTGAATATTACACACAGGCACAGTATTAGGCTCTGGTGATACAAAAATGGATAGATTGTAATTGTCTTGGTGGGACACACAATCCAATTAATTAAATGCTTTCAAGAGTGAATTTATTGTAAAAGGATCTCTAAGGACAGCATAAAATGACATTCGTTCATTTATACATTCAATCATTATGTATTAAGCATTGTGCACCAGGCCCTGTACTAGGTACCAGGAATATGATGGTAAGCAAAGTAGACATAGGACCTGTTCTCCAGATGTTTATGGTTTAGTAGAGGAGACATACTACTTATGTAATTATACAAATCTATAATTACAAAATATGTTAAGCGCTGGAGAGAAGAGATGAGAAAACTTTCAAGGCACAGGGAATAGCACGTGCAAAGGCCCTGTGGTGAGGGAGAGCTTGTCTTCTGGGAACTGAAAGAAGGCAGCAGGGTGAGCACCCCTGAGTGACGGGGAGTGTGAAGAGAGATGAGGCGTGGGGTGGGCAGGAATCAGATTTAAGAGTCTTGAAGGCCACAGTAAGTGTTTTGCTCTTACATCTACGAACAATAGAAAGCCAGTGAAAGGAGCCAGGGTGATGGAGCAGGTGGAAGGGCCCTCTGGCCAGGACGTGGGAGAGACGGGAGGAGGTCGCCTGGGGTGCTGCATCGTGGGGCAGCTGCTCAGCTCCGCCTCCCCCTCAAGCCTACTTCCTCACACAAGAGGGAAAGACCATGGTTGTTGGCATCTCCTTTGCCTGATATGTGTCTGGTACAAAGTGGCTAGTTAGATATGTCCGGAGGGAGGAGGGGTGATGGGGTCAGAGTGGACCTTGGGTGGGGCCCCGCTAGCTAGGCAGGTGATTGGCACAGATGGAGGGAGTAGGCGGGGCTAAAGGACAGGGCCCAGGCCCCCTTGACCTCTTCACGGTTACCGAGACCCTTAATGACTTTTCTTTATGTGGGTTAGAGCGGTCACGATTTATCAAATTAGAAATCAAAACGGAGAAAAAATTTAAATCTTTATAAATTGCTTTCAAATGCACAACAATAAACCCATTGTATAGTAAGTTAATTTTTATGAAAAATAATAACCATGTTTTCCCAAACAAAACAAAATTTAGTGACAGGTGACCTTATTTTATATTTTTATAAATCTCTTCAATGTCTGGTTGTTAGTAGACAGTAGAATGCCTATATCTGCTTCTGCATTTAATCTGTTGCAATATCTCGTGCCATGTAGTCTCTGGAAGGCTCTGCTGCACAATTCTGAGAGAATGAGAATGAAAAAGCAAATAATGTCTTAGTATGAGTGTGAAAATAGTTTTGGCCTGTTTTGGCTCTGCAAGGATCTCTGGAACACTGCTCCCCACAGGAACGCAGGCCTCACACACTGGTTTCAGGAGACGCTTTGGAGGCAAGATGGGCAAGCCTTAGTTATATTATTATTATTGCTCATACTTACTGCATGCTGTTATTCCTCACAGCAGCTCTGTGGAGTGGGCACCATTAGCATCCCCGGTTCACACAGGAGAAGCCAGGATAACTTGGTGATGGTAACCAGAACCAATTTTATATTTACATATACAGGTCTGTATATCCTTTTTTCACAATGAAATTGGACATTTTTATTTTTAGGAAAGTGACCAAAACAGCTAATCATGAATTTTATAATTTTTGGCCGGCGAGGCTAAGCCCGGCTCCAGTGAGCCTCAAACAGAAAAGCACCCTCTATAATCCTCCGTTACTTTTGAGAGCTGACTATGATTTAAATGTACTTCTGAGCCATTTCATTTTTAAGAGCCCATTTGGGAAGCTTAAAAATTAATTAAATCTTTCGTCTTCAAAGTTTAATTCTTCCACTTCTGGCATATTATCTACGGCTCTGAGAAAAATTGCCAATCACTTGGGTAATTTGCACCTAAATTAAAGGTGCAGGGAAGTTGAAATTAGAAGCAGCTAGAATAGTAGTTCCTTGGTTTCTCCTGCTAGGGTTTTGGACCAAAACGCACAGAGCCTTCCTGTTTTCCTGGCTTCCTTTTTCAGGCGATGGGCTCGCGGCTAGCTTATTTTCACCATGTAAAGTTCCAGGTTCTTCTATTTCTGAGGCTCCTTTGCTGTCTGCCGCCTGCCCGCTCTGTCTGTGCTCCTTCTTCTCATGACATTGATCACACTTGTCACCAACCGGTCTCCACCTGCCCTGATTCTTACCCAGAGGGGCAGCCCTTTTCCCAGAGGACGTCCATGTGCCATTCCTCCCCTGAAACGGTGTCAGGTGCTGCCGTCAGCATTTACGTGCATCAGCTCAGCTCATGCGCTCAAAGCCCCCTGAGGTTGGCGCCACCCACTTTACAGACGGGAAAATGAATTTGGGAGACCTAAGGGACTTGCCCAAAGACCTACAGCCAGCGCAGCTGGAGAGTGCAGAGGCATTCCCAGAACCCACGCCTGTCTGACCCCTAAGCTTTGCTCTAAATCGTTCAACTCTTTTACCTCTCTGCCTTTTTTTTTTTTTTTTTTTTTTGCGGTACGCGGGCCTCTCACTGTTGTGGCCTCTCCCGTTGCGGGGCACAGGCTCCGGACGCGCAGGCTCAGCGGCCATGGCTCACGGGCCCAGCCGCTCTGCGGCATGTGGGATCTTCCCGGACCAGGACACGAACCCGTGTCCTCTGCATTGGCAGGCGGACTCTCAACCACTGCGCCACCAGGGAAGCTCCCGCTCTGCCTCTTAAAAGACCATTTCCGGGGCTTCTGGTGGCACAGTGGTTACGAATCCACCTGCCGATGCAGGGGACACGGGTTCGAGTCCTGGCCAGGGAGGATCCCACATGCCGCGGAGCAACTAAGCCTGTGTGCCACAACTACTGAGTCTGCGCTCTAGAGCCCACAAGCCACAACTACTGAAGCCCGCACGCCTAGAGCCTGTGCTCTGCAACAAGAGAAGCCACCGCAATGAGAAGCCCGCGCACCGCAACCAAGAGTAGCCCCCGCTCGCCGCAACTAGAGAAAGCCCGTGTGCAGCAACGAAGACCCAATGCAGCCAAAAATAAATAATAAATAAATGATTAATTTTTAAAAACCTGAGGAGCCTTCTAGAATAAGCTCTCACTGCCAAGAATGGTCAATTTGAACATCGCTAAGGTTAATAGCAGCAACAGATTAAAAAACACATCAAATGTATTTTTTTAAAAAAATAATAAAATAATGAAAATCATTAGAAACTACAATCTCGTCTTTGATCTCAACACTGCTTCTTGGAATTCCCTGGTGGTGCAGTGGTTAAGAATCCGCCTGCCAATGCAGGGGCACGGGTTCCATCCCTGGTCCAGGAAGATCCCACATGCCGGGGAGCAACTAAGCCCGTGTGCCACAACTACTGAGGCTGCCCTCTAGAGCCCACGAGCCACAACTACTGAGCCCACGTGCCTAGACCCCGTGCTCCACAACAAGAGAAGCCACCGCAATGAGAAGCCTGCGCACCGCAACAAAGAGTAGACCCCACTTGCCGCAGTTAGAGAAAGCCTGTGTGAAGCAATGAAGACCCAATGCAGCAAAAAAAATAAATAAAATTTAAGAATATATATTTTAAATGCCATTTCCTCTGCCTGCTTTTCTTAAGTGTCTTCTCCAAGAAAACTTCCCTGACTCTCAGCCTCAGGTGCCTCTCTGCTCGAGGCGCCTCGTGCTCACCTGCGTGCTACATTTGACACCTGTGTTCTCCCCAGTGGACGGTGGGCTCCCTCGGGGTAAAGCTCTGCTTTTCCTCTCTCAGTCGCCAACAACTAGTACTAGTCCCTGGCAAACAGTAGGCGTTTCCTATGAATAATCGATACATTCTTTTTTTTTTATGAAATTAATTAATAAATTAATGAAGTTCATTTGTTAAGTCTGTTGTCTGGAACCTGGACTAAAAGTAGTGTTGTTGAAACAGTGCACTTTCAAGGTACATAATGGCTTAACAGAATTAGTGGGTTGGCTGTTGTGTTTCCCACAGTTTTACTACATTTTTCTTTTGGGAAAATGCAATCTAAATTTAAGGAATGGTCTTAAACCTAAGCTTTAGACCATCACTCTGCTAATTTGTGGACTGCCCTTGAAGCTGCCTACTTTTTATTGTCTATTTAGAATTTACTTCAAGGATCACTGGCTGTAAACCTGTGCACGTTTTGTTATTCATTCTTTCACTCACTCTGGTCATTCATCCTATACTCATTGTTAAGGGCTTACTACCTGCCAGCTGCTATTCTAGGTACGGGGGTGGACAACAGCATCCTTGAAACCAGAAGGTCCGTCTAATGGAGACGAGGAGTTACAGCCACATGGTAAGAGGAGTTACGACAAGGACCTGAAGCTCGGAGGGGCAGACACTTAATTCTGCTCCAAGAGGCTGGAGGAGGCTCCCGAGAAGGAATGGTACTTGCACTGTCTTGTTGGGGACCCGCTTTCTCAAGCTGCCTGGTAACCACCACTGTCCCTCCACCTTGAATGTGGATGCTTGAGAATGGATGTCCAGTTGGTCCAAAGGGCAGGTACATACCTGTCTGCAACATCTTAAGTTAAGAAAGAAGATAAAGACCATCTGGTGTCTGTGTTGTGAACATCTCATGGCTCAATTGTGTAGGATTATGATGGTGCTGGCCTCTGCTTTGCCCCACAGTTAAAACATGAAGTAAGTAAATAAGTGTTTCCGGCTGTCAGTGTTCTCCTGGGGGCCCCTCAGCTCAGCTGGGACAAAATAGTTTAAAAACTAGGTAAGGGAATTCATGTTGCATTTGACAACCCCTGATTCCTACTCTGAAACCTAATCTAAATGAGAAGTTTTCACTGGGTTCCAGTACTCTGCTCCCTGCGGGCAGGGATGAGCATGCTTACTTCTGTATTATCAGTGTCTGCCTGACACACGGAAGTGCTCAGCAAGTTGGTTATGTGATGGCTTTAATGACATGTGCATGTCACTGCTTTCATTCACAGGAATATGCACCAACTTGGAGGAGTTTCATCTAGGGAGGTATTCACTGTGAGGAAGCACCTTGCTGTGCCTGTCAGGTCTAGAAACATTGGATTATCTACTGGGCCCTGAGTGATCTTGAGAATGAGTATGTGGGAAAGTGCTGATCTCCAACTGTCTTGCATGTTTGGGCAGAAGCTCTGTCATTACTGCAACATAGGAAATGTCTGCTGTCAAGGCCACAGCAGCCCATTCTTGGCTTGTCTTCTGAAGGAGGGTTAAGTAGTGTGGGAGAAAAAGCACAAGGCACAGACTCTGGAAATCGCAATCGGGGTTTCCATCTGGATATAGTTATCTATTGCTGCAAACCAAACTCTCCCAGAACCCACGGTGGCTGAGAGCTAATGACAAAGACTCTTTCCCTGACCAACTTCGGTCGGTGTCTCTGAGGCTGCTCGGTCGTGACCAATGAGAACTGCGAAACCTTGGCACAATCTGTCAGCTCCTGACACTGAGACTGGAACAAACACTCGCCCGGTTTCTAACAGCTCAAGGCTGCACCCCTGGCCTGACCCAGCCCTCCCAAGTTCCCGCCTGGGAAAGCTCAGGTTGCCAAAAGAATTTTCTGTGTGAGGTTACCCTCACTCAACACCTAGCTTGCCTAACATTTCTCAGAAAACAGCCCCCTACCAGCTTTTTGTAACTTTCCACTTCTCTGACTCTGCCCAGGCTCTCAACAGTTCCTCCTCCCTGCTCCCTCCTTCTTCCCTTAAAGTCCCTCTGCACAGGTTGGAGCCGAGCTGTTTCTCTCTCTCCCCTACTGCAGCAGTCTGCATGAAATCTGTCTTGCCACCTTTAATGAATGCCCAGCTCTATTTCTCTTTGACACTACACTAAACGCTTATTAACTCCAACAGTTTTGATGGGCCAGGAATTCAGGAGAGCCTCAACTGGGTGGTTCTGGGTCAAGGCTGCTCAGGATATATAGACTGGGGCTGGAGGATCTTCCCACGTGGCTCCCTCACCTGCTAAGTTGGTGCTGGCTGTTGGTGGGAGGTCTCAGTTCTTACCGCGTGGCCCTCGCCACAGGGCTGCTTGAGTATCCTCGTGACACGGCAGCTGGCTCTCCACGCAGCGCAGGGGGAGGAGGTGGGAGCTGCATGTCTTTCATGACCTGGCCCTGGAGGTCACACATGGTCACTTCTGTAGTATTGTTTCTTTGATTTCACAGGCCAGCCCTATTCACTGTGAAAGGGGACTCCGGGACTGTGGGCCCTGGGAGTTGGGAATGGCCGGGGACCACCTTGGAGGCTGACTGCCGTGACTCTGCACTAATCCAGGTCGTGACCTCGGGCAGGTCACTGCGACTCTGGCTGGAACGAAAAGGAAAGGGCTAGGTTTGTTCTATGAGGTCCCTGCCAGCCCTGACTTGTCTTCTATTGAGCAAGAGACTTACTCAGTGCAGGAAAGAGTTAATGTGCTCACAGAAGCATTTTTCACAGAGGGTAACTCATCTGCCAGGGTCTGGCCCAATTCCTAGAATTGGGTGGCTTGTTTTATGGGGGAGGGGGTCATAGCAGCTGTCTGGGTTTCCCATCATTTCTCCTCTCACTTCCGAGGTCAGGGAGGTGGGAGGGGACGTGAACAGGTGGCTCCTGACTAGGCTGGCTTGGACCAGCCCTGATACAAAGACACTAAGGATTTGGAAATGGACATGCAAGCGGGGGATTGGCAGGCTGCCCTGGGAAGGCGCTGGTTCTCATTTTGCTCCTTTGGGGAGTTTTGCACCTGATTAATGATTCTGTTCAAGATGCATTAAGCTGCTGGGACCTTTCTCCATGTAGCAGCGCCAGCTCCTTCCTGCTCTTAACACGTTTTTTGGCTTGTCCCAGTCTCTCCCACCCCCAACTTGGGGCAAATCATGGGTCCAGGATGTGCTGGGTTTTTCCCTGGAAGGGCAGGAGAGGCTGAATGTCACCCCACACACCGCTCCTGGGGTCAGGGGCTGAGGAGCCGCTACAGGCGAGGGAAGCTCAAGTTCAAAGCCTACCTGGATACCTGACTCTTGATACCTGAGTCTCTTGATCCCCCAGGGAATCTTGCTCTGAGCAGCTACGGTCACTTTCAGAGGGCAGCTCCTGGCTCCATCCTACCTTCCCCAGAAATGAGCAGGAGACAGACAGGAGCAGGTACCCAACAAGGAAGCCAGGAAGGGGCTGCTGTTACTCACGATGGAGAAAACAGTCCTGCATCTGACAACCCCCCACCCCACGTGCTTTCTTCTGTCCTCTTCCTCCATCCTTTAGACATTCATTCGAAGAATGTTAAAGCCTCGAGGTCATGGCCTCACAATGGACCATGGCAGCAATGGAGGCCAAGTTTCTTTCCTTTTCTCCCTCTTCCTGCAAGAACATGCTTTTAACACTTGTTGACTAGTCATTTGGAAAATTACTCTTCCTGCAGACGGCTGTCAAGGTGACAGGACCCTGGCGAATCCAGGGTGGTGAGGGAGCAATAAAAAGACAGGGGCTCTGTCCTGCTTCAGCCCTCTCTTTGCTCTGTCTGTCCCCTGACTCTCTCCAGCCCCCTCCCACGCTGTCCTTTTTTCAGCCGGGATCCAAGGATCTCCCTCCGGAGAAAGCGCATCATCGCAGGCTCGGCTGATCAGGGTGCCAAGTCGTCCCCCCCCCACCCCGGCCACCCCCGCGGCCGAGGAGCTTAGCACAATGGTCCTTTATGCTGTGCTGCGTGCTCTCCTTCCTGGCCCCGGCTGCCCCCGTGCGCTGCTTTCCTTTAGTCTTTCTTCAGTATTTCTTTTCCAGTTGACTTAGTTATTACAGTGCCTGGACGGGGGCAGGAAAGACTCTGGAGGCTGGGCCTGGCACCAGAGTCTGACGGGACTGCCCTGACATCACCGGGAGGTCTTTGGTCGCGCTCCCGCTGACCGGACCCTGGGCCCACCTTCCTGGGCTCCCTTCCATCGTGGAGGGTAGAGACAGGGCCTGTCCCCTGGTAGCCGGCTTCTTTGTCAGGGCTCTGGACCCACCAGCCTAGGACGTTTCTAAAAAGAGTACTGAGTATGGAGTGGTTGTGAGTGAGGCAAACCTCGCAGCCTCAGCCTAGGCACAAATCCAATGAATAAAACGGACACATTTGAAACAGAAAACGGCTCCAGTGAAAGGCAAAGGATTGCTGCTGGAGCAGAGGAAAGCAGAGCTGCCAGTCAGGAACTGGGGGCTTTCTCTCTGTGGATGGAATCAGCGCAGTGAGGTGCTCCTCTCTGCCCAAACAAGCACTCAAGGCAGGGGCAGCCCCCTTCCTACCCAGGGACTTCATTTCCTCCTTCAGTCACATTTTCAAGGACTTCCTGGAACCTCCAAGAGCTACATCACGTGGCATCGACATCAAACATCTGCTTTGCATTAAAAAAATTTCTTTTTAATTAAACCTTTTAAATTTGTAATCAGACAATTGGAGTTTCATTTTTGAGGACCTAGAGTTCTTGGGGAACATACGAAAGTTAATATGCAGAACAAAGTTCAGCCTGAGCAAGGAAGACGAAATTCCCTGGCCACTTCGGTTTTCCCCTCATTTACATAAACCTCAGACAAGCGGGTATTTGCCGAATACCCTGCATGAGGGCTAGGAGTAGGTGACCAACTCACATGGCAGCTGACAAAATGTAAAAGAGTGGAGGGTAGCCGGGGGCAATTTCCAGGTGTGACGACTTAATGAAGGCCTATCGAGAGTGCCGGACGGAGCTAAACATGATTGGAAAGGGAACCCTGATCCAGGTTTCGGAGATGCCACGGCTAAGACGCCTGCACTGCCGTGGGCAGGGTTGATACTGGTAAATGCCTGTACCACACCGCATATTAAAATCTTCAAAAACACCTCTAGCAGTCATTAAAATAGCTGCTGCTGCAACTTCCCCAAAACCTCCTCAAAATCTGTCTGCTCTGGCTCCCTCTAGGTACCTTCAGGAGCTTCCTAAAGTCTAGCTGCTAAAGGGTTAAACCCGGCATAGCTGGTGTCCAGTACCCTGTTTCAGTCTTACAGCTAGTATCTGCTTTCAAACACTGCGAGTATTACCCCTGGCTATACCCATGACTATAATATGTGTTGGCAGAGATATTTGGAAGGAACTTTGCTGTGGCAATGCTTGAAGGTCTGATTCATTGAATCTGAGAGTGAGTTCTGGTATATGGCGGGGGGGTGGGGCTGGGGGGAGGCGACATCGACATCGAAATTTGATTTATTAACACTGGCAACAGTTACAGGCCATCTTGCCAACAAAGTTTCTGAAATTGAAATCGCATGAAACTTTCCTAGTTCCTGCTCGTGCCACATGCGCCCTTTCCTTTCTAAAGCAGCAAATTCACTTAAAAATAATTAAGAAAAGATTGATGGGATTTTGGAATTGTAATGAAAAATATGATCTCATTAGTAAGTCATGAGTCAGGGCCAGGCGCCCTGTCAGATGTATGCACTTCTGCATAATTAGAAGAAGCTGATGCAAGGGGAGCTAATAATGGCCTGAATTAAAAAATTAAAATGGTTTCCCTTTATACTTTTTGACTGTGCTGAAATTCTTCCTTTTGCAAAGATTCAGAAAGAGATTTCTCTCCAAAGAACCCTATCAAATGTAACTGAGGTGCTGAAAGAGAAAATGGTGGTAAAATAATTGAAAAGACTGAATACAAGGGACCTTTCCATTGAATCTGTTATTAAGGCTCATTCAGGTTACCAGTCCAACAGGAGAAAATTTTGAATTGCAAAAGCACATTTTGAAAAGAGCCACTAGATTAATAAAGTAAATTCCATATAATCTCTGATTTGATCCATAGAATAAACAAAAAGACTGCCCTTCAGAAGAGACGCACAAGTTCTGGAAAGGTGACAATGGGCTTAGAGACAAACAGGATGGTGACCTCCTCTCTGCCACTTCCAGCTGGGTGGTCCTGGACCAGCTGACTAAGTCTAAGCCTTGATTTACTCATTTGTAAAATGGGAATAAGAAAACCAACCTCTTAGATTTATTGCCAGAAAGAAATGAAATAACATGTACAGAGCAGGCATTCATTAAAAATTATTTACCATTTCCTTTTTCCTTAGGAACCCTTCTCTGCTGACATTTGAAAGTTAACCATTTCCCCTTGTTGGTTTCAAAGGGGCAAACATTTGTTGAGTGTCTGAGTGCCAGACGTAGTGAAGGACCACAGCAATGAGTTGGGTAGTCTTGAAGGGATTTATCCTGCAAGTGGGGTGAAGGGGATGGACAGTTGGACACTGTTTATATGCAAAGCAGAATGGGTTAGATGCTGAAGTCCAACTTGCCCAAAGAGGAAGATTGCACGAGGGTGTCTGAGGAGATGATGCCCCATGGTATGAGCTGCTGTGCCCACAGTCAGAATGTGGAAAATCTGCTCCTCTGAGCCCTCACTATCCTTTCCTCCCCACCCATCTAGCCTCTCTCCCCCCCAACCCAGTCCAGCAGCAAAGGGTGAGCACCCGTCATGGCAGGGACCCAGAGGCCCTCCTCTATCCAGGGCCAGGGTCTATCCTGATTGGATGGTGCCTGTGTGTGGCAGCGGTTAAATATTTTCAGCTTCACTCCTGGGTGTGTATGACAGATGAGGGGCTTCGTAAGCTTGCTGGTGGACAAAGTGAACCTGACAAGAAGAGTGTGATTTTGACAAACAGAAATCAGAGAGAGGGCATTTCAGAGAGGAGGAACAGTATGAATGAAAGCAGGGAAGTAACAAAGTAAGAAAATGATTTGCGGAACAGTGAGTGGGAACTGGTGATATGGTAGGAAACAGGGATAAAAATATTATTGGCGCCTTGTAGAAGGTCTCGAACTTTAAATTTATTTATTTATTTGTTTATTTTTGGCTGCGTTGGGTCTTTGTTGAGGTGCACGGTCTTCTCATTGCTGCAGCTTCTCTTGTTGCAGAGGACGGGCTCTAGGCACGTGGGCTTCAGCAGTTGTGGCACGTGGGCTCAGTAGTTGTGGCGCACAGGCTTAGTTGCTCCGTGGCATGTGGGATCTTCCTGGACCAGGGATAGAACCCGTGTCCCCTGCATTGGCAGGCGGATTCTTAAGCACTGTGTGACCAGGGAAGCTTGGTCTTGAACTTTAAAGTGAGGAGATTTAACTTTAGTTGGGAGGCACTGAAGAGTTTTGAGAAGGGAAATGACAGAAGATTAACTTTGAAGTAGTAAATAAGAAATGACATGGAGGCAGAAAACCAGTTGGGAGACTCTGTAGTCCAGGATGGAAATCATGGGGGCCTGAATCAGGATGTTGTTAATGGAAATACACATGAAAGAGAGATGTAAGAGATATACTGGAACTAGACCCTATAGAACCCAGTAACTACTAAACACAGAGGCCCTCACAAGCTCCTCGGAGAGAACCTGACCTCAAGGTCACTCTTCCAGACACTATCCCAAAAGAGTCTGAACCTGCAAGAACCGGATATTAGGCCAGATAACTCCATGGTGCTTCACATCCCTGTCATGCTCATGAGCATCCAACTGTATTCTCATTCTCCTACTGGTGAGAGCCTCCTCCCCCTTGACACACTGTCACGACCACCTCTTCCTTTCCATAGAGCCCTTTAGCTGACACTCACTGAACATCTCCTATGAGCCAGACATTGCAGAGTGCGCTTTGTACACATCATCTGATGCAAAACCCTTTGCCTCCTTGTTTAATGAAAGGCTCCCTCTAGAACTGTGGTGGGTGGAGGTGGTTCGTTCATGCAAACCCCATGTAACAAGGACTTGACAGCAGTGTTCTGTTGGTTCTTGTTACCCACCAGCTTTTCCAAATCATTATATGTTCACCCTGGTATAAAACTCCTCATGCTGGACTTCCCTGGTGGCACAGTGGTTAAGAATCCACCTGCCGATGCAGGGGACACGGGTTCGAGCCCTGGTCTGGGAAGATCCCACATGCCGCGGAGCAACTAAGCCCGCGCGCCACAACTACTGAGCCTGCGTGTTGCAACTACTGAGCCCGAGTGCTGCAGCTACTGAAGCCCATGTGCCTAAAGCCCGTGCTCCACAACAAGAGAAGCCACCACAATGAGAAGCCCGTGCACCGCAACGAAGAGTAGTCCCCACTCGCTGCGACTAGAGAAAGCCCGCGCACAGCAACGAATACCCAATGCAGCCAATAAATAAATAAATAAATAAATAAATTACACTGTATTTTAGTAAACCAATTTTACATTCATGGTGTACACTCAAGTTGGTTATAATGCATTAACTTTTTATACATTTTCAGAATCACTTTGGCAATATTTTATTTGGCATTTTGCATCTATGTTTATGAATTATATTGGCCTTCAATTAAAAAAAATTTTTACTGGAGTATAGTTGATTTACAATGTTGTGTTAGTTTTAGCTGTTGGCCTGCAATTTTTTAATTATATTTTTTCATGTAATATCCTTGACAGGTTTTGGTACAAAGTTATGATAGTCTCATATGATGAGTTGAGGTATGTCCTCTCTTTTTCAGTTATCTGGGACAGTTTGTGGAGACTGATTTTATTTCTTTCTTACATATTGATAGAGTTCACAGGGAAAGCCAGTTCGGCTTGGAGTTTTCTTTGGGGGAAGGTTTTAAATTACACATTCAACTTCATTTATAGTTACAGGACTATTTAGGTTTTCTATTTCTTTTTGTGTCAGTTTTTTCATCAAAATTTTCAAATCTTTTACATAAAGTTATAGTATACTCTTATTATCTTTCTGATGTCTGCAAGATCTGTAGTGATGTCTCATTTTCATTCCAAATATACCTTTTGGTTCCCCCCACTTTTTTTCCTTGGGCAGCTTCATCTGAGATTTATCAATTTAACAAATCTTTTTAAAGAATCGATTTTTGGCTTTACTGATTTTTTTTTTCTATTTCATATTTTTCTATTTCATTAAATGTATATTCTTAGTTATTTTATTTCCTTCCTTCTACTTTCACTTGGTGTTTTCTGCTATTCCTGTTTTAACTATTGAAATATTGATAGATGCTTAACTCATTAACTTTCAGCCTTTCTTCTTTGTTAATATAGTATTTAAGGCTATAGTTTTTCCCAAGTATTGCTTTGGCTGTATCCAACTAGATTTATATGTAATATTTTCATTATCATTCAGTTTGAAATATTTTGTAATTTCCACTGTTTTCTTTTTGTTAAGCCATGAATTATTTAGAATTGTTATTATTTATTTACTTTCCACACAATATAGAGATTTAAAACTTTTATTAATGATTTCTAGCATAATTGCATTGTGGCCAGGGAAAGGATTCTGTTTATTTCAATCATTTGACAGTTGTCGAGACTTCCTTCATGACGCAGGATATGACCAATTGTTGTAAATGTTCTCTGTGTGCTTGAAACTAGTATATATTCTTCAATTTTAAAAAAATTATTTATTGATTGATTTAATTAATTAATTAAAAAAATTTATTTTGGGCTGCATTGGGTCTTTGTTGCTGCGCACGGGCTTTCTCTAGTTGCGGTGAGCAGGGCTACTCGTCGTTGTAGTGCATGGGCTTCTCATTGTGGTGGCTTCTCTTGTTGCAGAGCACGGGCTCTAGGTGCACAGGCTTCAATAGTTGAGGCACACAGGCTCAGTAGTTGTGGCGCACAAGCTCTAGAGCACAGGCTCAGTAGTTGTAGCACACGGGCTTAGTTGTTCCATGGCATGTGGGATCTTCCCAGACCAGGGATCAAACCCATGACCCCAGCATTGGCAGGTGGATTCTTAACCACTGCACCACCAGGGAAGTCCCTATATTCTTCAATTAAAAAAAATAAATTTATGTATTTTATTTATTTATTTTTGGCTGTGTTGGGTCTTTGTTGGTGCATGCAGGCTTTCTCTAATTTTGTAGAGCGGGGGCTGCTCTTTGTTGTGGTGTGCAGTCTTCTCATTGCGGTGGCTTTTCTTGTTGCAGAGCACGGGCTCTAGGCGAGCAGGCATCAGTAGTTGTGGCATGTGGGCTCAGTAGTTGTGGCTCTTGGGCTCTAGAGCTCAGGCTCGGTAGTTGTGGCTCACAGACTTAGTTGTTCCACAGCTTGTGGGATCTTCCTGGACCACGGATCCAACCCATGTTCCCTGCACTGGCAGGTGGATTCTTAACACTGCACCACCAGGGAAGCCCTATTCTTCAGTTTTTGAGTGGGGTGTTCTATCTATGTCCTTTAGGTCAGTTTCTTAATCTTGTTGTTCAAATCATATATATTCTTACTGATTTTTAAAATTCTGTTAATTACTGAAGAGAGGTGTGTTAGATTCTCCCAGGATATTAGCAGATTTGACTATTTCTCCTTATATTTCTGTTGAATTATTTATTTAATTATAGAATAGTCTATTTTATTAATTTTCTATTTATGATTCTTAGAATGTGTGCCTCTCCCCTTTGAAATTTGCAGCCATCTGCAACATTAGAATACTTTTCTCCCAACCCTCTGTCCATCCTCTCCAATTCCTCCCACAAGGCTTCTTGTTTGACCAACTCCTGTTCATAATTTAGAACTCAGCTTAGTGTTGCTTCTTCCCTAATTCCCCAGGTTTGGGTTAGGTGATCCATCTCTGTATTACCATGGCCCTGTTTGTGAACTTGAATTTAGACACTTACCACATTGGGAGATTGGGATTGACATATATGGACTAATATGTATAAAATAGATAACTAATAAGAACCTGCTGTATAAAAAATAAAGAAATAAAATTAAATTTAAAAAAAAGAAAAAAAAGACACTTACCACACTGCATTATAATTCTCTATTTTTTTTTGGTCTGAATCCTCCAATGTTAAAAGGAGTACTCCAACCCTCAGTGTCTTGCAATGACATGAACAATATACGTCTGGTTTGCCGTTGGACTAATTGTCTTGTACAAAGAAGGTGGATTCTTAACTACTGCACCACCAGGGAAGTCCCGGCAATGCACCCTTGTTCCTATAACTTCGTGGATTTTGAGCCATCACTGCATCAACCCAAACTGCAGCCCAGGCTCTCCTTTCACCATAGCCTCCTGGGTGTTACCTGGGTTTGACCCACTCCCATAATCTTCCTAGAGGCATGCCTAGCCTTCCTGCTGCTCACCTTGGTCTCTTGCCCAAGTTTGTGATCCAAAACAGTGCCTGCTGACTGAGGACTCCAATCAATCCATTCAACAGCACAATTTCCAACTTGTTAAAAGTCAATGCAATAAATACCATACTTAATTTCTGAACAGTTAGTTACAGAGTAATTTGTGTAAAACCCTAGAAATCAAAAGGTAATCTACCATTCTAGATTTGTTTTTCTTTTCTTTCCTTTTTTTTTCTGTCTTTTCTCTTGGAATTTATATTTAATTTCTCTACTCCATAAATTTGGGGTTTGCCTTATCTCTACAGTCATGAATATAGCCAGTATTAAGAGAAGAACAGAAAGTTACAGTTGAAAAAGCATTCAAGATAAAACAGTACAACTTTCTCATTTTATAGATGAAGAACAGACCTAGAGCTCGAATACACTTTTCTTTTTTTTTAGGTAAGAAGTGGATTTATTTCCGTGGAGTGAAACACACTCCGTAGACAGAGTGTGGGCCATCTCAGAAGGTGAGAAAGGCCTCGAATAGACTTTTTTTTTTTTTAAGCTGTACGTGGGCCTCTCACTGTTGTGGCCTCTCCCGCTGCGGAGCACAGGCTCCGGACACGCAGGCTCAGCTGCCATGGCTCACGGGCCCAGCCGCTCCGCGGCACGCAGGATCCTCCCAGACCGGGGCACGAACCCATGTCCCCTGCATCGGCAGGCGGACTCTCAACCACTGCGCCACCAGGGAAGCCCTCGAATAGACTTTTTATGACATTTACATCACTCCTTCTAGAAGAATGATTGCGTTTATGGGCAACACGACAACACAAGATACCAAAATTTTTTTTAATACAAATACATAGGATTTAAATGTTATTGAGTGCTGGCCAGTTAGGCAAGACATAAAAACTACTTAGATAAGTAAATGAGACTTTTAAAAAACTTACTTAACTTGTTACTTTTACTTGTTTGTTCAAACTAAACAGAAACCTGGATTTAGACTATATTGCATGCTTATTTGCTAATAGTAAGGGTTTACGTTTGTAAGTGTTCTCCTTGGCCAGGCACTGCTCTGAGCACTTTCTATCCCATAATAACTCTATGAAGTAGATACTTTATTGTTCCCATTTTGCAGATAAAGAAACTGAGGCATGGTGGTGTTAAGTGACTAGACACCTAGTCTAGTCATCCGTGCATCTAACTAGACAGCTAGTTAGTGTCACACGGATGCAATCTCGCACCAGAGCCTGGGTCTTCACTGTGCCCGCACAGCCTGTTCTGATAGCTTTCCTCCTCTCTCTTCCAATAGTGACTTTCCTCCTTCTTCGTTGGGAAGAGCTTCTCACTCACCTAGACCCACTCCAGAGTCACTGCTCTCCTGGAGGAGCTCAGGAAGTGAGAGTACTTCTCTTTTTCTTTCTCACAGCACTTCCTTTGTTCTCCCCCCACCCCCCGCCCCCGCCTACACTGCAGTGATTTATTCACAGGTCTGTCTCATCACTTGCTGTGACCTCTGTGAGGGCAGGATTCAGGTCACATTCACCTTGGTGTTCCCAGAAGGCAGCACGGTGCCTGGCACGCAGTGGACTTAATATCTGTGCTCTAGTGCTACTTAATCAATAGTAATTGAAAGAACCTGAAAGATGAGCAGTCTCTCTTGGCATAAACTCAATGCCACATAGCTACTGAGTTTTTGCTTTAATGATGGGTGATGGACTGGCTTGAACAATTCGAAAATAGTCATAGATAGCCTGAGCAGGCCCTCAGCAAAACTGCAAGGTTGGTGACATCTATTTTTGTCTTTGAAGTGTGTCTTGACAGCTTCCCCCCACCGTACCCCCCGGCTTCCTGTGGCCTTCTCACTAATCCAGGCACCGTGCACACCCTTTTACATTTTAGCTGCTTCTGAAAAGGTCTTGTTCTCAGCTTGTCCTCAAGGTTGGGAAACATAGGACAAATGAGTTCAGCTTTAAGGCTGAAAGGGCATTGAAGCCTCTGGTCTATAATGTATCCTAGATGGAGCTGGGTGTTTTGAATGCTTCTTTTCTCAATTTGGCAAAAAAAAGGGGACAGAGGGAGACAGGATTACAATAGGCCACTATTTATTAAGCCAGAAACTGTGTTAATCATTTTACATGCATTGTTGTATCTGTAGTTGTCGCAACGTTTCTATGACATAGATATCATAGCGTTCCCATTTCTCGCTGGTTAGGAAATAGAGGCTGACATGATATGCCCATAGTTCCACATCTAATAAATGGCAAAGCTAGAATATAAACTCTTAACTGTCTGGCTTAAAGCTGTTCTCTTCCCCACTACTCTAAACTGCCAACTGTCTTTCACACACCATGATATTTTGTGGACTGGAAGGCATGGCCAAAACTTGAATCCAAATGATTAAAATCTTATTGTGGAATTTAGTTACTGAGGAAAATAAGTGAGGAAATCTTTTTGGACATAAGGGCCAATTTGTTGCTCCTAATCACCTGATCTCTTATTTATTTGGATTTGGCAGTTGTGAAAGTAAGAAAATTGGAACGGATAGGTGAGAGAGCATCCCTCAGGCCTTCTGTAGACCAATTCAATACTTCAGTGACCAAGCCAGTTATCCCTCCTCAGTTTTTACCAGGAAAAGGACAGAAGTCCGTCAAGGATCATTCATCCTTCTTCTAGCAAAACAAACCTCCCACTATTCCCTGGAGAATAAGTCAGTTTCAGAAGGGAATAGGTGTGAGTTCTTCTGAGCTTTCAAAGCACTTAATGGGGAGCTAAAAAAAAAGGGGGGGGTGTGGAGGGGGCTTTCACAAGATGTAAGGAATACTGAAGGGAAAATCCCTGCATAATCTGACTGGTAAAGCAATTCTACCAAGATTAAAACCCTTCAGACATTTGAACACGTCTGTGCTTGGAGCTAATAATATTGTACATGTATGTATAATATGGTGGTTGGTATTTTAATTATGGGTTAACAGTGGGGCCTGCATACAGTGTTTGCTTAATCGAAGAAGCTGCTTTACGACAGGCAGCACATTATCAGCATGTAGTTGAAAACAACCCAGGCTGCTGGATGAGTGCTCCAGCATTAGGTGCTGTTCTGGGAAGAGTCGTGATAAAGCACCTTCGTGACTAATTCCGTGCAAGACCTTGGGGAACCACTCAATACTCTAGGGGACTCAGTTCCTTCAGTTATGGAAGAAAGGCTGGAATAGACGACTTCTAAGGATTTCCTAGAAGGTATTCGCTCCTAGCTGGGAGAGTCTCTGATACTAAGGGTGATATTTATTTGTTAATTTATTTATCCCCTAAGCATCAATTAATTGAATTATTAATTAATTGCTTAAGAGCACCTACTGGCCACCAGGCCCTCTGCTCCATGCTACAAACAGATGAATAAGGATGAAAACACGCAGTCTCTTCCCTCAAGCAGTTTACATGCCAGTGGAAGGGAGCCCGTACCAAAGCAGGGCTGACTTTGGGACACATCCACCTTCGAGTGTGATTTGAAGGGGCAGTAACAGGCCACCTATTGTTGCAACATTATCCAAAAAAAATCTCCTGCCTTTTTAAAGAAATATTCTCATACTACTTAGTGCTTCGGTTTAAAGCAGCATCTCCCAGCGTGTATTACTTTGGAAGGTTCATTTATTCGTTTGACAGATGTTTATTGAGTGCTTGGAAGCTGGCTGGGTATTGCCTTCACAAAAGGGTCCACCATCAAGTAAGTCTGAGAAACCCTGGATTAAACAAAGCTGAGGCTTCTTGACGCTTACTGAAATGGAATGCACCTCATGCCCTGCAGTGGGGGGCACAGCTCACAGGTCCAGAGTCACGCAGCTCACACTTCGGGCTGGAGTACTGAAGGCCCCTCTTAAAATGTCAGCATGGGGTGGACGGGGGAGGCAGGGGGTGTGAAATGAAAAGCTGTCCCTGCGTGTGTTGTTCAACATCTTAACTAGAACTAGAATGTTATAGTTCCATAAACGTATTCTTCACAGAAACCTGATTTAAGGTAATCTCTTTCTTGAGATGGCATCCATTTCAGAACAGAATTAGGATTAGATTAACTAAAGTTAATTTTAAGGCCTTGGAAAAATGGCACTGGAGCTCACCCGAAACAGCAGTGTCATTTGATTTATTAGAAATAAGGCTGGGGGCTTTCCTGGTGGCGCAGTGGTTAAGAATCCGCCTGCCAATGCAGGGAACGCGGGTTCGAGCCCTGGCCCAGGAAGATCCCACATGCTGCGGAGCAACTAAGCCCGTGAGCCACAATTACTGAAGCCCGTACAAGAGAGGCCACCACAATGAGAAGCCTGCACACTACAACGAAGATTAGCCCCCACTCGCCGCAACTAGAGAAAGCCCATGCGCAGCAACGAAGACCCAACGCAGCCAAAAATAAATAAACAAAATAAAAATTAAAAATTAATTTAAAAAAAAGAAAGAAGGCTGTTGGGCTTCCCTGGTAGCACAGTGGCTGGGAGTCTGCCTGCCAATGAGGGGGACACGGGTTCGATCCCTGGTCCAGGAGGATCCCACATGCCGCAGAGTGGCTGGGCCCGTGAGCCATGGCCGCTGAGCCTGTGCTCTGGAGCCCAGGCGCCACAGCTCCTGAAGCCCGCGTGCCTGGAGCCCGTGCTCCGCAACAAGAGAAGTCCCCGCTTGCCGCAACTAGAGAAGGCCCTCGTGCAGCAACGAAGACCCAGCACGGCCAAAGAAAAAGAAAAAAAAAAAAAAAAGGAAGGCTGTTATTTCTGTGTGGGTGATGTCTCTGTTCCCAGGCTGCTGGAAGAGAATGGGCCAAAATATACTAATCGGATGAAATGGAAATTACAGGAATTTGGGAATGGAGCTGATGAAAATGCAACCATTGCTAATCAACAGTTAATTATTCTCAACTGGCAAGATGGCCACCTGGGGGTGTGAGTGACAGAAAGGCCTGCAGAGGAGCAGCTGGAGGGCCAAGGCCAGGCCTGGATACCCCAGGCTGCGGTGGACTTTTCCAAGAGATTGTTTTCTGGGAGTGTTTCTGATTAGTCAGAAGTGTTTGGGGGTTTGTATCCTCTTGTTTACCAGATGAAGGGCTGCCCTGGGGGGCCTCAGGGCTCCGGGCCACAGTGATGATTTCAGTTAAGAGGAGGACAATTTACATTTGTCTGAAACTCCCCCAGGGCTCAGAGCTCTGGCGGAGTGTTGTTTGCTTCCTTCTTTCCTAACTAGATTTTAGTGTTCCACGACCAGATTAAAATGAAGGAAAAAGGAGCTTAGAGAGGGCCTCCATAATGGAAAGGGGGAGCACCTATTGGCGCGGTGGTGGGTGGGTGTTTTTCACCATTTCCCCCCCTTCAGGCTCCTCTCCCGGGCTGGACCCAGCTGCCTCATTTGTGGGCTCCGATCCAATCACCCCGTGTCTTTCTTTTCTTTCTTTTTTTTTTTTAATATTTAATTTATTTATTTTCTTTATTTTTTTGGCTGTGTCGTGTCAGTTGCAGTGCGTGGGATCTTTCATTGCGGCGCGCACTCTTCCTTGTGGCGCCCGGGCTTCTCTCTAGTTGTGGCATGGGGCCTCCAGGGTGCGTGGGCCCTGTAGTTGCGGAGGCGGGCTCTCTCATTGAGGCGCGTGGGCTCAGTAGTTGCAGCACACCGGCTTAGTTGTCCCGCGGCATGTGGGATCTTAGTTCCCCGAGCAGGGATCGAACCCACGTCCCCTGCATTGGAAGGCGGATTCTTTACCACTGGACTGCTGGGGAAGTCCCAGCCCGTAAGTCCTGAGTTCACTTTCCTGACCAAATCCTTTAGGAGACACAAATATTAAACTAATAGTGCTAACATTTGGAGAAAATAGTGTCATTTACAAAATCTTCTGGGCTTCCCTGGTGGCGCAGTGGTTGAGAGTCCGCCTGCCGATGCAGGGGACATGGGTTCATGCCCCGGTCCGGGCAGATCCCACATGCCGTGGAGCGGCTGGGCCCGTGAGCCATGGCCGCTGAGCCTGCGCGTCCGGAGCCTGTGCTCCACAACGGGAGAGGCCACAGCAGTGAGAGGCCCGCGTACAGCAAAAACAAACAAACAAACAAACAAAACCTTCTGAGGTCCGAACACACAGTCTTGAGGGCATTAGCCCGCTGTGGCCTCCTTTGCTTGGGAAAGCAATAAAGCTATTCTTTTCTACTTCACCTCCAAAAAATAAAAAAATAAAAAAAAACAATAAAATAAATAAAAACCTTCTTCCTGGGACTTCCCTGGTGGTGCAGTGGTTAAGACTCCGCGCTCCCAATGCAGGGGGCGGGGGGGGGGCCCAAGTTTGATCCCTGCTCAGGGAAGTAGATCCTGCACGAGGCAATGAAGATCCTGAGGGCTGCAACTGAGACCCCGAGCAGCCAAATAAATAAATATTTAAAAATACAAAATAAAAAAACATTCTTCCCTATTCTTGTTAAACCTCTCAAGTAAAGATTTTATTACGAAAAATTCTAAAAAAAGGAAGACAGGGCAAAAATAATTGCAAAGTATATGTTAAAGGTATATTATTCTCAGTAATGTGCTCTTGTACATCTGTGTTTTTAACAGCTAACACTTACGAGTGCTTGCCATGAACTGGGGTGTTCTGCATGTATGAACTCATGGAATTCTTACAAAGCTCTGTGAGTTACATGTGACATATGACATGTGAGTTACATGTCATCCCCATTTGCAGAAATGGAAACTGAGGTGCAGTTACCTGTTTGAGATTGAACACCTGATGAGTGAGACAGAACTGGAAGCCAGGAAAAGTGAGAAAAAAATACAAATGTTCAACACTGAGAGACTGATTAAATGGAGCAGAACATATTCATGCAGTGGGATACCAGGCAATCAATAGAAAAATGTGCAAAAGAAATTTTAAACATGGAAATACATATGATGTAAGTGAAAAAAAAACCAGGTTTCACTATAAGAATAAACCACTATTGGGACTGCCCTGGAAGACTTCACCTTCCAATGCAGGGGCTGCGGGTTCCATCCCTGGTCAGAGAGCTAAGATCCCACATGGCTTGCGGCCAAAAAACCAAAACATAAAACAGAAGCAATATTGTAACAAATTCAATAAAGACTTAAAAAAAAAAAAAGGTCCACATTGAAAAACAAAAGAATAAGCCACTATTTTCTGCTTTTTGGTAAATAAAACAATTATTTATATATGCAGTGAGAAATGAGCATAAAGAGATATGCCAAGTTGTGAATAACGATTATCTCTTAAGTAATGGAGTAACAGCGATTTTAATGCTCTTCTTTGAGTCTATTGTATTTATATTTTTTTCTAAATTCAACACATAAATATGCAGTGATAGTATTGACACCAAGGGGGGAAAGCGGAGGGTTGGGGGATGGGGAGATGAATTGGGAGATTGGGATTGACATATATACACTAATATGTATAAAATGGATAACTAATAAGAACCTGCTGTATAAAAATAAATAAATAAGTAAAATTTAGATTGGGAGGGTGGGAGGGAGATGCAAGAGGGAGGGCATATGGGGATATATGTGTATGTAAAGCTGATTCACTTTGTTATGAAGCAGAAACTAACACCATTGTAAAGCAATTATACTCCAATAAAGACTATAATAATTAAATACTTAATATTTAATTAATATTTAATTAAATTTAAAAATAATTAATGTTAAAATAAATTATAAATAAATAAAAATTTTAAAAATGTAGTGATAGGAAAAATAAAAGTTATTTTTAATGAAATATAGGAAGGCCAAGATAAGCAGAAAATTCCAAAATGAAGACTCTCCTGGGACTCTCCGGTCCCCCATGGTGACTTCTTGTCACCGTCCATGGTGGGGCTGTCTCTGAGCAATGATGATTATAGTATTGTCTCACCATTAAAACAAAAATCCCATCAGAACACAGCAGTTTTCTTGTAAAGGAGACAGTTGCTGCTGAGGGAATCGCAGGTAGAAAACATTTCTCATTTTCCTGAAATGCATCCATGAGAGTTTCACACCTGAGTGTGGGATCCCTCGAGGAACAAGGATCTGTTCCGCTTCTGTCTCAACCAACATTTCCAAAGAGGTGAAGACACTGACGTTGATGTTTACATCTCAACTGCTTCTAGGACAATTCCCTTCATGGGACGGAGGGTCTCCGGACAAATTCCGCTTTGTAACGAGACATTTTCCTCCCCTAAACTGCCAAGTCTTTCAGTTAATAAAGTCGGCTAAGGTGAATCTCACTCCAGGATTCTGTTTGAACCGTAAGGATGTCAGTGGCTCCTAGTGACACACAACGGTCAGCGTGTGTTTTGTGAGTTGCCAGTGCCTGGAAACATGGGGGGCTGAAGGCCGTTTTCTGGACAGCTTGAGGCAACAGGACGCACCTGGGTCTGTGCTGAGACCCTCGGGGAGAAGCGTGCTTTCCCCGTGGCCCTCTGGAAGGGAAGGAAGACCAGTTTCCGGGAGGGCCTACGGGGTATCCACACGACTCCTGTCCACCCCAGGGCTCTACACCCTGGAGCGCGAGAAACTAACGCAGAACTCTTCTCTTTGCCTGGGCGTCCTCCCCTTTCCTCTCTGGGTCTTTGGAAGATGGGATATGGTATTAAAGTGTGTGTGTGTGTGTGTGTGTGTCCCAAATATGGGAATTTAATGGCATTCTTCAAATGGATATGATCTTTTTAGAAGCCTCCGATGACTATCGATACCATTTGATTACCTTTGCGCAGAAAAGTCGAATCTATAGATGACAGTCTTCCTGCCAGATGGTCTGGATGGTCCTTTTTCTGCGCCTTGCCATTAGCATGAGCAGAAAGAGACTGGGGTTTGGATTTTTCCACCAGGTTATAAATCTCTTCACTGATCCACCATCTTCTTCCCACTCTCCCCACCCATGTGGCCCTGTCCTGTTTCCCTTACTTATTCCCCATCTCCACTGTGGGTCCCATCATCCGCACTGTTGCCCACACTACAAACTTGACCCAACCTCAACCTGCACCCCCTGTGACCAATCCTGTAACCCTACCTCAAAATGCCATTGACACATCACCTTCTCTGTATTCACACTGACATTGCCCTGGGTCAGGCTTGCTTTTTGTGTTTTATCCACCTAGAAGATATACATTTAAAGACCAACTTAGTAAACAAAGAAGCTGCTCTAGTTCCCCTTTGGAATAAGAGTAACCCAGCCTGCGGCAGGAACTCTCCAGGTTACAAAGCAGGAGATGGGGAGAGCAGTCTTTCAAACATCTGAGTAACTGGGGAAGATAGAGTAGTAACTGGTGAACAGTAGTAAGAGAGAAATCTAAGCCTGACAGTATCATTTCAAATGGACCGAATCAATGTTTTACAACGTACACATACCCACCATGGTAAGGCAGGACCCTGTGCTAGGTTACAAGTTTAGCAAACAGAGCCCAAGACAAGAACAAGGCTGGCTGGTGGGGAGGCAGGTGGGGAAGGAAGTGAGATGCCTGACAGAGTTCAAGGTAGCAGAAGAACAGAAGTGCCAAGGGTGGTGGAAAAAAACCAATAAAATCAGTCTGGAACTACAAGTTCAGATTTAACTGAAGAAGTTAAGGTGCAGGGATGGGAGAAAGCACGTGGGGGAGAGTGGAAAGAAGAAGGGCATTCAGATAGACCACAGGTGGCAGTGATCAAAGGCAGCCTTGCCCTGGCTGTTCTCTCCTTCTGAAATGCTCCTCCCCCTGAATTAGGCATGGCTGCCACCTCCTCCATGAAGTCCTCCGTGACTGCTTGGTCTGAAATAGCCCAGTCACTCCATCCATCACCCTGCTTGATTTCTCTCCCAAGCATTTATCACTCCATGTTGTTTTCTTGCTTCTTTCTTATTTTTTTCTCTGTCTCCCCCAACAAGGATGTAAGTTCATCTTGGGCAGTGGAGTCTGGAATGGCCTGGCACACAGGAAGTGCTCAATAAATACTGCTGAATGACTACATGAAGCCCTGCCTGTGTCCACCCCTTCCACTCATCCTTGATTACCAAGCGGCGTGGCTGGTTTGGAAGGAGGAAACTTTTGAATGACTGACACCTGCTTCGTCTCATGTACATTTCGATATTAAGTATATTACCGCTGACATAAACGTCTCACTTCTTTCCACCATTGACGTGTCACACAATATATATCTCTCTCTGTTCCTCAACACACTCTCCTAGTCACGCAGCCCCACCATCCTGTCATTTCAGCACTGCCACGCTCAGCCTAACCTGTATGTTACTCAGTGTGAAAAACACTGACCTAGTCCAACATTTCATCCACTGCAGAAATTCTTGTGGTACACAGGGGCTCAATATCCATTTGCCAAAAATATTTGACATTAAAATGAAATTTAAAAATCTTAGTCATTGGTCCTAGTTTTACTCTCTACAATGACACTCATGAAAAGTCTAAGCCCTCGTCTGTGCAATAGTTTTCCGTTCCCTGATATCCCATAATATCTTTCCCACCTCTCTATCCCTGCCTTTAAAAAGCTTCTCTCTCCTTCAAGGCCCAACACAAACAACCCCTCCTCCATGAAGTAGTTCTTGCTGTCCTTTCCTAAGCAAAGGTGAATTCTCCCTCGTTTGAACTTCCAAAGCATATCACATCCTGCTGTGTATTCTGGTCACTGGTGTACATCTTTCTTCGTCCTATTCGTTTTTGCTTTTTAAAACAAGGATATGTATTTAATTCATTTGTATTCTCCTTAGCCCTTCCCACACTGTCTTACATATTATAGATGTTTAATAGATATTCGGTGAATGAATCAGTGAAAGATATGAGAATGAATTATGTGCATTTTGTATTATGCATATATATACATGTACACACACACATATATATACAATAACACTGAGAAATAGAAAAGTTCTGCATAATTGTATAACACATATTTGCCTGGTGCTTTGAGTAGCTGTCCCCACTAAATAGAAGCCTAGTTAAGGCTGCTCTCAGCAGCCCCATTAAATATCATCTCTTCATCTGCAAGCTTAAGCTTCTCCTGTGCCCAGGCTTCTGGCTTGAGAATACTTTCAGCACAGCATCCCCTTGGGCCCTGCCCCTTGGACCACTTCTACCAATGGAGTCTGACATAAGGAACCTCTTTTTACTGAGTACCACTTGTCAGGGTGGCACTGTTCTTGTGATCATGGGGGAAGTTGGATGAAAACTTGAAGTTGGATGAATATGCCCTTCAGGAATTTACACGATATAGGGAGAAATAAAGTGTATCCATGCCAAATCAAAATGAAAACATGTTGCTATAAGAAAGCTCACCTACTCTTAGAATGCATGTGAAAACATTTAAAAAGTATACTCATGTACAAGCATGTGACTATAATTCACAATATTGTATTATGTTATTTGAAATTTGCTAAGAGTGCAGATCTGAAGTATATTTACCACAAAATTTAGAAAGAAAGAAAGAAAGAAAGAAAGAAAGGAGGAAAGAAAGAAAGAAAGAAAGAAAGGAGGAAAGAAAGAAAGAAAGAAAGAAAGGAGGAAAGAAAGAAAGAAAGAAAGGAGGAAAGAAAGAAAGAAGGAAGGAAGAAAGAAAAGAAAGAAAGAAAGAAGGAAGGAAGGAGGGAAAGAAAGAAAGAAAGAAAGAAAGAAAGAAAGAGAGAAAAAGAAAGAAAAGGGAGGGAGGGAGGGAGGAAAGAAAGAAAAGAAAGAAAAAGAAAGGAACAAAGGGAGAAAATGGTAACTGTGAGGTGACAGACATGTTAATTAGCTTGATTGTGGTGAATATTTCACAATGTATATATCAAATCATCACAACATACATCTTAAATTTATACAATTGAAAATTGTCAATTATACCTCAATAAAGCTGGAGGAAAATATACCCACAAGTATAAAGGGACAGTCTATTAAGGAAACCAAATGTGTAAAACTCAGAACTTCAGGAGAATAGATAGGGAATCAATGATAATTCCTTTAACAAAAAAGTTTTTTAATACCTAGCTTCCTGAATATATTTGAATTGTCACAGATTTTTAAAGCTGGAGGGACCTTAAATGTTACCTACTTTTTTTTTTTTTGCGGTACACGGGCCTCTCACTGTTGTGGCCTCTCCTGTTGTGGAGCACAGGCTCCAGATGCCCAGGCTCAGCGGCCATGGCTCACGGGCCCGGCCGCTCCGCAGCATGTGGGATCCTCCCAGACCAGGGCACGAACCCGTGTCCCCTGCATCGGCAGGCGGACTCTCAACCACTGCGCCACCAGGGAAGCCCGCCAGTGGAATATTTTAAGCGGGGTAGTGACAAACCTTGATTTATACTTTGGAAGGTAACTTGCTGCCGTGTGGCCAGTGGGTTGTAGAAGGAAAGAGAGGATGCAGGGAGAGCAGTCGGGTGCTGCTGCCATCATCGGCGGGAGATGGGGGCTTGGACCAGGGAGATGCTGGAGGAGCAGCAGAGTAGACGCTTTAGCATCTGTCTTCAAAGCTGCAGAGAAGACTTGGAGAGGAACTGAACATGGGGAACTGAGAAAGTGAGGAGTCGTGGACAACTAAGGGAAGAAGAGGCCTGGCCTATGCTCTGTGTGAACTATGTATTAGACCTTCCCATGGCGATTCTGGGGAGCGCTTAGGGGTGTGAGTCTGGAGCAGCGGGGAGGGATCCGGGCTGCAGGTGCGTGTGACGGTCATCAGCATGTGGGTGTCTGGAGTGCCATGGCAGTCGGTGGTAATCCCACAGTAAATGACTGCATGGCAAGGCAGAAGAGAAGTGGGGGAGTTGACCTTTTGTGGGAGCGGGGAGGAAAGAATGAATTTCTAAAGAGCGGGGGTTTTTGAAGAAGGAGGAAGGAGAGATGGTTGGAAGAGACAACGGCATGTAAGGAGGGGACCCATCCCTGCTCACAGAGGAGAGAGAGACACTGTGCGGGGGGTGGGGGGTGGGGGTGGGGGTGGGGGTGATTTCTCATTTCTCATTCCACTGTCAGCTCATCTACATTCCTCTTCTTCACTTCATCTCAGACGTTTTCCTCCCTCTTCCCAAGGCTAATTCCCAGACCTCAGCCTTATTCCGGACAGCCTCCTCAGCGACCTTGGTCCATCAGTATTCCTCTAGTTTCTTAGGTCTTCAAAATCTGCCTTCCCATAAGCCTCTAAACATGCGCCAATGTCTCCTTACTTAGCAAGCCCTCCTTTGACTCTGACTTCTCCCTCTAGCCTTCTAACCCTGGCTCTTTTTCTCTTCATTGACAAGGTTCTGGGAAGAGCGTCCCTTCCTTGTTTTCTCCATTTTCACCCTGCGTTTCCCAGTCAAGCCACTGAACTTTGGTTTTACACCCTCCCGCCCCCAGCAAATGCACTACAATTGCAAATGTCATGCATATTTTCAGTCCTTATCTGCCTAGTTTTCTCTGTAGCCCTGACCCTGTTGGTCACTCCCTCCGTGAAATCCCTTCTTCCTTGAATCCTTCAGTTTCACTTTCCCAGTCCTCAAGCCAAGCCTTTCTGCCTTCTCTTCCTCGACTCACGCACTGAAGGTCGGAGTGACCTAAGGCTCTCTTCTGTGTCCTCTTCTCTTATCAGTCTACACATTCTCCCTGCTTGACTGACTCCATGTTGAGGACTCCGATTATTATCTGTGTACTGATGACCCCCAAATTCCAAGCCCTGGCTCAGACCCTTACTTCCAACTGCCAATAGGACACTTACAGATGGGTATGCCATAGGCACCTCCCACTCAAACTGAACATGCAAACACTGGACTCACGTCTCATCATCGCTTCTTCTTTTGTATAATCTTTCTCAGAGGGTGGCACCATTATATACCTTTTGGGCCAATCCGAAACCTGACAGTTATCATACAATCTCCCTCACCCTTGCCCTCCCAACCAGCCTCCTGGTTCTGTCATGTCTATGGATTTTGAGTCTGTTCCCTCCTCTCCAGACCCACCGGCATGACCCTCATTCAGACCTCATCATTTTTTATCCAGGCTATTGCCACAACTTCCTATTTTAGGACTTTATGCCTATGAGGCCATCATCAACACCAACTGAATAATTTTCTAAAACACATATCTGATCATTTCCTCTTCAAGCTGAAAATTCTAGATGAAAAAAACCCAAACTCTATGACAGACTTTCTGTTTCAAGAACGTGGAGTGTTACACACTGAAATCTCTTTCTGCTTCACATACATAGAAATGATGGGAGGGGGCTTCCCTGGTGGCGCAGTGGTTAAGAATCCGTCTGCCAATGCAAGGGACACGGGTTCGAACCCTGGCCCGGGAAGCTCCCACATGCCGTGGAGCAACTAAGCCCGTGTGCCACAACTACTGAGCCTGAACTCTAGAGCTCGTAAGCCACAGCTACTGAGCCCACATGCCACAGCTACTGAAGCCTGCGTGCCTAGAGCCCGTGCTCCGCAACAAGAGAAGCCACCGCAATGAGAAGCCCACGCACTGCAACGAAGAGTAGCCCCTGCTCGCCGCAACTAGAGGAAGCCTGCGCAGAGCAACGAAGACCCAATGCAGCCAAAAATAAATTAATTAATTAAAAAAAGAAGAAATGATGGGAGGGAATTCCCTGGTGGTCCAATGGTTAGGACTTGGCACTTTCACTGCTGAGGGCCCAGGTTTGATCCCTGGTCAGGGAACTAAGATCCCACAAGTTACGAGGCACGGCCAAAAAAAAAAAAAGATGGGAAAGATGTAAAAATCAGTAAGTATATGGTCACTGTTGAAGAGAAAGCAAGTAAATATTTGGTGACAAAAAACTATGATGATCCCTAACAGAAGGAAAGGAGATAGGAGGCCATAGTACTCAGCTGAGGTGATGGCAGGAAACCCCTAAGACTACAGAGGGAAGCTGCTGAGGTTATAGCAAGCAGTGCCTGCCCGTCCAGGACAAGCTGTGGGTGCGGGGAGCTTAGGCTGCTCAAGATAAGACCACCCCTCCCCCCCAGTCTCTACCGCCAATCACTGAACTTTTGAGGAACACCAACACCATGAAAGAGAAAAAAAATAACACAACAGATAGAAGACCTTTGACCTCAGGAAACAGAGTTAACACAAAAGGAAGAGGACTTTAGTACATTTAGTATCATCAGTATGTGAAAAGTTGGAATCACATCCCATAAAGAAAAACAATTAAGTTATAAAAAAAAATTATTAAAAAGAGGACCGGGTTTCCCTGGTGGCGCAGTGGTTGAGAGTCCGCCTGCCGATGCAGGGGACACGGGTTCGTGCCCCGGTCCAGGAAGATCCCACATGCCGTGGAGCGGCTGGGCCCGTGAGCCATGGCCGCTGAGCCTGAGCGTCCGGAGCCTGTGCTCTGCAACGGGAGAGGCCACAACAGTGAGAGGCCCGCGTACCACAAAAAACAAAAAACAACAAGGACCGGACTTCCCTGGTGGCCCAGTGGTTAAGACTCTGCACTTCCACTGCAGGGCACACGGAGGGTTCGATCCCTGTTCGGGGAACTGAGATCCCGCATGCCACATGGAGCGGCCAAAAAAAACGAAAAATAAGAACGAGCAATTAAAAATCTTTGAAATAAAAAAATACAAATTTAAAAGTCAGTAGATAGGATAAATAAAAGTTTGGCCAAGGGCTGAAGAGTAAACCTGGAAGATATTACTCTAGCATTCTCTCAGACCACAGCAAAAATAAGAACAGACACTACTACATGGAAGGTAAGAATCACGGAGGAAAGATACACAAGTTCCAACATTTCTTAAATAGGAATTCCAGGAGAGAAGGGAAAGGTGGGAATTAAAGAAATAAAGACCACAGAATGTCCCAGAACACAAGTTTTCATTTTAAAGAGCCTGCTGAGTCTTGAGAAGGATAAAAACAAAAAACAAACAAAAATCTCCACACCTAGACACGTGGTTATTGGGAACAAAGAGAAAACCCTTAGGCTATCAGGGAAAACAGGCAGATTACCTACAAAGGAATGACAATTAGACACCTTATCAGCCACCTGGCCCCTAAGGAAATAGAGAGCGGTCAAAGTGCTGAGGAAGTCATCTTTGATCTTAGGCTCTTATTCTCAATCTCCTGTTCAATATTAGAAGTAAAATAAAGACATCTTTGGACCTCCAGAGGCTAAGATGCTGTATCACCTACAAACCTTCTCTGAGAGAATGAATTGGAGAACATTCTCCAAGAAGACGACAAAGGAATCTTGGAAGAGAACGGGTTGCAAGAAACCAACGTGTGCCAAGAATTTAGCAAAAGGGATTTTGTGCAATAAGTATTGATCGTGCATTGTTGTGAGGTTTCAAAATTACAGTCTGTAACTAGAAGGAAATAGGTTTAGAGAGGAAGAATTGCTTAGTCAAAGCTTCTAACCACTTTGTTCCCCTGTGTCTAGCACTTGGCTGGACACAAAACGGGTGCTTAATAACTGCTGGCTGCAAGAGCGAATTCATGGGTTGCTGAATGGTTCCAGTACGTGGCTTTTCCAGAATACTGGTCTTCCATAGAGTGAGATCTACCACCTCCATGAAGCCACTGAGATCACGACAGCTGTGGGCTGGGACCCACGCAGCCGGGGAGGGTCTCGCTGCCTGACTGTTCTAGAGACAAATATGCAGGTGCTCCTTCCAAGGCTCCTGGGAAAAATGCCTCTGTCTGGCAGCTCTGACCTTAGGCCTGAGGGCAAGAACCTCTGAGCAAACCCTCTGCTGCTGAGTGAGAGCAGGAGAGGGCAGTCACGTGACTGGAGAGCACATGCTTCCTGTTCGCCGCGTGCCACTCGGGGCATTCCTTCTCCATGTTCCAGATCAGGTCTCGACTCGACAAAACAAGTAGGCCTCTCCCTGTGCAAGCCTCACTTCTTGCTTCGTGAAAAGCGATGTAATGAATTAAAAGTCTGCTGCAGTATCTACTCACCTCATCTGGTTCTGACACTCGAACTTGAGCCTTCACAAGAAATAATCACCTGGAGCCTAGACAGGCTGCACCTCAGCACCATGGGTTTCAGGTAGAGAGAAGCTTCTCGATGCAAGGTCCAAACTAAGCAGCCATTCACTCACATTCTCCTAACTTGAGGTGGAAGAAGGCCAAGGGGAGGGAAAACTCCACCCATTATTTCCCGGGAAGAGATCATCGTCATCTTTTAGAAAGAGTGGGGAGAAATCCTGAATATCCTAACTAATTTCTAACACAATTATTGGGTTTCCAAAAAAGTTCAAAATCAAGGCAAGACAAACAGGAGATATGACCTGGCTTGGACCCTAACTGCCAGTGTAAAGAGGCCATGTCACTTACCTCTCCAGAGAAGAGTCCGTTTGTTAATCTATCTGTTGAGACCACTGTGACTCCATCTTTAAGGTTCTTTCCAATTTTAAAATTGTATGATTCACCGTATTTTGTCTGCAATATTTCCCTAGTTTCTCACTGCTGCACCTGTTCGTTTACTCATTTTTAAATACAAGTGACACCTGAATATACTCTGGCAAGAATTGCACACAGCTCCACGCCTGCTTTCAAACCAGACTCCTGCTTCAGCAGGACCACCTGCCCTCCCCCTTCCTCACAGCCACCAGTCAGCAAATATTCAGCCTGTCCTGTGCCAGTGTTAGCCCACGAACAAAGCAACAGAGTCCCTGCCTGCCAGGAACTTACATTCTCTTGGGGGGAAGACAGACAGTAAGTGTGTAAACAAACAAATACAGACATAGACTAATTTTAGGTATTAATTACTACTAGGGGGGAGATTTGACTGGTGAGAAGGAAGGAGAGTATTCCAAGCAGGAGGAACAGCAATCACCAGAGTCCTGAGACGAGAAGAGCCTGGTGTGTCTGAGGGATGGGAAGGCCACTGTGGCTGGAGCCTAAGGAGGGGACGTGTGGAGAGGGGCCTGGAGAGGCAGACAAGCACCCAGATCACACAGGCCTTGGAGCTCTATACTAAGTAAGGGCTTCGAGTTCTATTCCAGGTACAGTGGAAGCCACTGGCTAGTTTTAAGGAGGGAAGTGATATGACTTGACGTACAGTTTGGAAAACTCATTGCCTGGTGTGCAGGGGTGCGCTGCAGAGGGGAGGCTGCGGCAGGACCCTACAGGTCATGGCTTCTTGGGATCAGGTGAGTGTGGAGCAGGTGAGGAGCACGGGAAGGGGCACACAACACAGAAAGGCTGCCGGGCGCTTCTAAAGGAAATCGCAGCGGTATTTTCTGTCTCCACCAAATTCTCAGGGGATACCAGTACCTTTTCTCCTGCCCCTGCTGAGCTTAGACGCTCTCAGCACACCCTTCCTCGAAGCCTCCTGTCCTGCTTCGTCCCCCTTACCCGCAGAGGACCTTGCAGCTTCTACAGAGAAGACGGGTCCATCCACCCCACGTGATCTCTCTCCACTTCTTGCCCCACAAGTTGTCTACATTCGACTCTAGACTTTCAGGCACGGGAGAAGCAGTCTGGGCGGCTCGCCTCCTTGCCCTCAATACGATTTCAAAGGCCCCGTACACTCTCTGGGGTCCATAACCTAACTCCATAGAGGCCCGTGAACCCGAGATTAAAGTCTTATTTGAGAGTCATTTCAAATGCTACCTTCTCTACTGAGCCTTTCTGGCCCTGGGAGCCCTCCTTCCTCGATAAGGCCTCATCCATCCCTCTGTTGTTAAAATAATCATCGGAAATGACAGATGGTCACTACCCACCACACCTTAGACGTGTTTCAGGACTTACTGTAACTCAGCCAATTAGGTATTCCATTACCATTTCACAGATGAGGAAACTGAAGCTCAAAACGTTTACTGGGGCTTAAAAAAAAAGGCAGCGGGAGGACAGTGGCTTCCGGTCTGTATCTAGAGCGATGGGCCCTGGTGCCCCGCGTAGTTATTTATCTTTGCCTGAGATAAATAACTTGGGACGGAGCAAACATTGTGTCCTGCATTCCTGCATTCTCTGGGACTTCCCAGCAGACAGTTCCTACTGAATAATTGATTGCTGACTGAATGAATGCCATCCCACAGATTCTTTTTGTAGTCACAGCCCAGATAACGCCTGGCATCCGCCAACCGTTATGTGAGAAAGCCGGCACTTTACTCCACAAAAGAGGCCCCATCCCCATCCCGGGGATTCTCGGAGGTGAGCCAGCGTGCGGTTGCTACCCAGAGCTTGCTCTAAGTCAAACTGTGTTAACCAAGCTCTGAGGTTATCAGGCCCAAGTATTCCACTTGCTTGAAGAGAGAATCTTCTGTGCGTCAGGGCCTGACAGCTCCTCAAGTTGTTCTGCAGGCATTTCTGTTAAGATGTTACTGATTTTCTAACAAGTTTAAAAAAAAAAAACTAAACTAGTAAAGGCAAACTTTAACCAGTTTGAGTGAATATTTACCCAATAAACACTGTACTGTCCAGGTTGCTAAAGGTCTGGATTTTTAGGTTTCAATGAGTTAATAATATTTGGATTCTTAAAATGTTCATTGCAGCTCTATTTACAATAGCCCGGAGATGGAAACAACCTAAATGTCCATCATCGGATGAATGGATAAAGAAGATGTGGCACATATATACAATGGAATATTACTCAGCCATAAAAAGAAACGAAATTGAGCCATTTGTAATGAGGTGGATAGACCTAGAGTCTGTCATACAGAGTGAAGCAAGTCAGAAAGAGAGAGACAAATACCGTATGCTAACACATATATATGGAATTTAAGAAAAAAATCTATCATGAAGAACCTAGGGGTGAGACAGGAATAAAGACACAGACCTACTGGAGAATGGACTTGAGGATATGGGGAGGGGGAAGGGTGAGCTGTGACAGGGCGAGAGAGAGGCAAGGACATATATACACTACCAAACGTAAAATAGATAGCTAGTGGGAAGCAGCCGCATAGCACAGGGAGATCAGCTCGGTGCTTTGTGACCACCTAGAGGGGTGGGATAGGGAGGGTGGGAGAGAGGGAGACGCAAGAGGGAAGAGATATGGGAACATATGTATATGTATAACTGATTCACTTTGTTATAAAGCAGAAACTAACACACCATTGTAAGGCAATTATACTCCAATAAAGATGTAAATAATAATAATAGTATTTGGATTCTTAGTTGATTTTCCCCATTTGCATCTGAACGCCGGAGCTGCTAGGTAAAGCAGCCTGTGCAAATAGAAATGGTTATCTTCTTCAGCTTTGGGAACAGTCACTGCTGATTGGATACCTGGCATGTAATTGATGTAGCCGACTCTGACACATCCGTCCATTGCTCTGAGATTCAGGAAGAGAATGGAGGTGCGACCCCCAAACGTTTCATCCTTCTCACCCAGACTTGAAAACCTGAACCCCTGTTTGAGTTTTCCTAGCCAGCACCACTGCACAAGGTTTCTGCTGGGAGCTCCTGGGGGACTGGTGTCCCAGGCCTGACCCCTGCTCTTTAGCCAGCACAGGGCCGCTCTGCCTGTTTCAGTCTTTCCAGGACAAACTTACAGAGTTGGGGAGGACTGAGCTGTTGATAGTAGAAGGGTCCATGTTTAATTTGAGGAAGGTGTGGTTAGCAAACCAGGCAGATCAATAAAAATATGTGCTTCCTTCTGATAGGGAACTGATATGAAAAAATAGATTGTAGGTGGGTGCATTTGGGGAACATTTTCGTTACTATTGTTGGCAATATTAAGAGAATTTTCATAAATGACACAATAGCTATAATAAAAAAGTTCCAGTTTAATTTAAGGGTATACCGTGTTCCAAGTACTACGCTCAGATTTTTAGAATGTATCCTCTTCTTCTCATAATAAGCCTGTGAGAGAGGTTTTAGGTTTTATTATCCATTTTTATAAATGGAAACCTAAGCAGTAGGTTAAGTAATTTATTCAAGGTCACATGATTAGCAAGGGGAACAGCTTGGATTTGAAGGAGGCTGTATTTCGTTTCAAAGCCTGTTCTCATCGTCGTTATGATATGCTGTCTCTTTTTCTTGCTGCTATTGTTCTGGCCACACCACACGGCATGTGGGATCTTAGTTCCCCTACCAGGGATTGAACCCATGCCCTCAGCAGTGCAAGTGCCAAGTCCTAACCACCAGGACCACCAGGGAATTCCCCCATGTTGTCTCTCTCTCTTTTTTTGTTTTTTTTTTTTGGCTGCATTGGGTCTTCCTTGTCACTCGCAAGGCTTTCTTTAGTTGCAGTGAGGGGGGGCTACTCTTCGTTGTGGTGCGCAGGCTTCTCATTGCGGTGGCTTCTCTTGTTTCGGAGCAGGGGCTCTAGGTGCATGGTTTCAGTAGCTGCAGCACGCAGGCTCAGTAGTTGTGGCGCACAGGCTTAGACGCTCCGTGGCATGTGGGATCTTCCTGGACCAGGGATCGAACCTGTGTCCCCTGCGTTGGCAGGTGGAATCTTAACCACTGCACCACCAGGGAAGTCCCCCACCCCATGTGGTCTCTTAATAGTAGAAAAATACTCCTTACTTGTAGCTGTGCCTCCAGAACCCCCTCCTGCTTCTAGCTTCTCCCCCTCCCCACTTAATCCACTCTACAGATTGAGGCAGATTAAATTTTCCTAAAATATTGCTTTAATCCCTTCACTGCCTACTCAAAACACTGGCAGTTGCCTCCGGGAGCCGGATAATTTTCAAACTCCCTCTGATACTTGAGAATTTCTGTCAACTGTCCTTATTTTAGACAGAATATCTCTCTATAGCTTCTACAACCCGCACTTGAGGACATGAGACCTCTGGAGTGAAAATGAGGAGAAGAGGGATGTAAACTTTGAATGAACCTATATAAAACCTTGCAAATATTTCCTGCCTTCAATGAAATGAAGCATTAAAGGAAGCATTTCAAACAAGAGAATATCAATGACATTTTGTACATCTTAAATTACTAATGGCGGTTAATGTACAATTAGGGAGTCAAAAGAAATGTACAATTAAATTCTCTTTACCATCTGTTGCTTGCTAAAAACTTTAGTATCTCCTTCCAAGGAAATTTTAATGAAGGGTTTGTAAAAAAAATGAAAACTTTGTTTTTCTAAATATGTACACTCAACTTTTTCCTGTCTGGTTCTGTTCAGTGTTGCTCTGAATGTGAGATGTACCGGGAGAGTCTCACAATGTGAGCACATTTGCTTTGAGTCTCCTTCCTATGGAAGAAAAGGTCTGAGCAAGTACGAGGATGCCCCGGTATTTGCAGTGCTATGGCTCAACCATTTTCTCTGTTACGAACTGTCTCCCCAATAATCTCTTGATTAGCCTCTGTGTTTACTAAAAATAATTTTCACAAAGCTACAGAAAAATTATGCTGAAATTATGATTTTCATATATGAAATATGCTGGGGCATATCTCAGGGTTTTTTCTTGGGAAAGGGAATTACCTTTTACACTTCTAAGTTTTGCCTGAGTGTAAAGTGTGGGAAAGAGAACATGACTTGTTTTCCCTGACAGGGGACAGGACCCAGACCACCACTCTTTCATCTCCACCAGGCTGAGAGAGGCGTCCACCTGGCCAGCACTAACAAGGAAAGTAGCCAGAGAGGGGCATTTCCGCATTAGGGGGAGGCCAAGTTGTAGGTTTCCTTCTCACCCCAAGGTTCTGTAAGCAGATAGGTTAAGGGGTCCCAGGAGAAAGAGAACCAGGAATGGCTTTCTTGACATAAGAGAACCCATTTTGGCCTAAGCCATTTTGGCATCTAAGCCTGGCCGCAATGCTTGCCCTTGAACAGTAATTAATTATCTTAAGGGAGGGGATGCAGAAACTAGGGAGGAGCAGTCAAGAAACAATAGTGCAGCCTTGGGGCAGGTCCTGCTCCCTCCTGACGGATACACAGAACAATATCTTTGGGTTCTTCTGCAGGAGCTAAGGCCCCCACCCAGGTGGAGGATGGAATGATATGTTGACTCTCCAGACTTCAATCACCTAAAGCCTAGACAGGACTTCCCTGGTGGCACAGTGGTTAAGAATCCGCCTGCCAATGCAGGGGACACTGGTTCGAGCCCTGGCCTGGGGAGATCCCACATGCTGCGGAGCAACTAAGCCCGTGCGCTACAACTACTGAGCCTGTGCTCTAGAGCCCACGAGCCACAACTACTGAGCCCGAGCGCCACAACTACTGAAGCCCGCGTGCCTAGAGCCCGTGCTCGTCAACAAGAGAAGCCACCGCAGTGAGAAGCGTGCACATCACAACAAAGAGTAGCCCCTGCTCACCGCAACTAGAGAAAGCCAGCGCACAGCAACAAAGACCCAATGCAGCCAAAAATAAAAAATATAAATAAATAAATAAATTTATTTTAAAAAAAAACAAACCTAAAGCCTGGACCCTGTGGACCTTTGCCCCAATTCTATGCTGAATTCTCCTCTGCTCAAGCCTGCTCATCAATATGCATGTACCCTAAGCTCAAAACTTCCCCAATTTTGCTGTTCGGGGGACACTGCTTTGGGAAAGATCCCCAGTGTTCTCCTTACTTGCTGCAAGTAATGAATCCTGCCTTCTCCCGTGCTTTGGCCTGGTTGTGTCTGTTGGCTGACACCCCCCAAGAAGGGAACCTAGTTTTCGGGTGACAGTTCTGTGATGCTGGTCCTTGCCAGCCACTACACTCAAAAGGGATCACAGCCATGTCACTTACTTAAGCCTTGGTTTTTGCATCCATAACGTGAGAGTTAGGCCAGGTTATCTCAGAGGTCTTTTACAGATCTAAAAGCATATGGCCCTACGAAATCACTGCATAGGAGTTACACCGAAATGCTGACAACAGTTGCCTCTAGATGTGGGTAATTTTACTTTTTCCATCAGGCACCCTTCCTTTACATTTCTTCCAGATTGCCTATGATTTATACAGTGAAAACACAGAAGGACAGTAATCTCTGTTCAAATAGGAATGTTATGGACAATTGAGGCCCTCTACCCCAGACACAGCTGTGCTCAGAGCGGCTCAATCTGGGCGGGGTCTCCTCCCTGCAAACGGGAAGTGTTGAGGGATTTGCCTAGTTCACAGAATAACTGCACTGGGGGTCCATTTTTTTTTATTTTTTTATTTTTATGACTCAGAGCAGCTGTCAGGATACTAGAAAGCTTGTCCTTGGCCTATGAAGTCTTTGCTGATCCTGGAGTTGAGGCTTTTTTCCCTCACTAACTAGCTTTGTGACCTGGGGCTAATCAACCCCTGGGCCTCATTTCACAAGTGTAAACAAACGAACCCCAAAACAAAGGGTCAGCCTATCGGAGGATCTAAAATTCAATGGTTCCATGATCCACCTGAGGCCAAACAGAAAAACAGTGGAGACACCTAAGCACCACCTTTACCCCAAGGACATCCTTGGACCCTCCCTGGACCCTCCCGCCCATGTCTGCCCTGCAGGGTTCAAACCCAGGCTGCCTTGGGCAAGCTTATCTCATTCTAAACAATAGGAAGGGTAAATCCCTGCCCCGCCTACTTACCCGCCCAGGAGAAACCTCTTTCTGCAACCACAGAGAACCCCATAAATGTTTAATTTCAGTCAGAATAATATGAAACACACTCTCAGCTTCTCCCTGCACCACGCCCACTCCCGCAAAAAGGAAAAAAAAAAGTACTTAGGTTCAGCTGCAATTTACTCAGCAGAGTGATCAATCAATTAATTATTCCATCACCAAGCTATTCCAAAGCATTTCTGAGTGTTTACCTCGTATTGTTGGAGGAGCCGGAAGGCCTGCAATGACCCCGGCGGGGAGGGTGGACAGAGACGCAGTGACACGTGGCCCGGGGCCCGCCTGGGCCTGGGGAGTTGGGGGGGTGGGGGGTGGCTGCCTCTCACCTTCTGTCCCCACTCCTTGACAACGAGTCCCACCTTCAGACCCATCTGCTTTCCCACTATCATCAATCCCACAGCAGCCAGTCTCTCTCACGTGAGTTCTCTACACAGTCAACAGAGTGATCTTTTTAAAGCAAAAATCATCTGCCTAAAGCTCTTCCTTGCCTAAAATTCTTAAGGTTTCCCCTGCCCTGAAGAAAAAGGGCTTCTTCAACCTAAATGTCTGTTGACAGATGAATGGATAAAGAAGATGGGGAATACAAAGACAATGGAATGTTACTCAGCCATAATAATGAAATACTGCCATCTGCAGCAACATGGATGGACCTAGAGATGATCCTACTAAGTGAGCCAGACAGACAAAGACAAATATCATATGATATCACTTATATGTGAAATCTAAAAAAATGATACAAATGAACTCATTTACAAAACAGAAATAGACTCACTGACAAAGAAAACAAACTTATGGTTACCAAGGGGGAAAGGCGGGGAGGGATAAATTAGGAGTTTGGGATTAACAGATACACACTCCTGTATATAAAATAGATAACCAACAAGGACCTAGCACAGGGAACTCTACTCAATATCTTGTAATAACCTATAAGGGAAAATAATCTGAAAAAGAATAGATCTATATAATAACGGAATTATAATTATATATAATATTATATACATGTATAACTGAATCACTTTGCTGTACACCTGAAACTACACATTGTAAATCAACTATACTTCAATTAAAACACACACACACATACAATTTTACAAAAAGAAAAAAGGAAAAGAGCTTCTCCACAGAGTACAGAAGGTCTTAACCAGCCTCGTTCCTGCTGCCCCCGGCCTCGAGCTTCCCCAGGCGACAAGCTGTCGCCGTTCTCTAGTGCCTGACTGCTACCCCTGCTCTTCAACACCTGGCTCAGTCCCTTCTTCCAGCCACCCGCCGCCCCCCAGCACAGACTGAGCAAACCATCACCCCACCCCCCAACGGCAAGAAGGCCCGCCTACGGCATCCTCCCCTCTAAGGTACCTGGACCTCCAGAAAGCATCCCTGATGTCAAGCCAGGCTCTGCCCACTTACTCATCCCACTGTATCATGATTTTTTGCTTATTTTTGTGTCTTATCCAGTCACGGCAAGCCTGGAGAGCTGTCCTTATGTATATTTGTAACTCTGTGCCTGGCTTAGGGCTGGAATTAAAGTGAGCCCTCCATACACGTTGGTGGACTGAATTAACTTGGGATGTGTAATTACATGTCTGTGGTTATCATGGCTTTTGGTTTGGAGAGGAGAAGACAGAGCCTACATCTCTGCATCAAGAAGATAAGCAAAGAAACGGAGACTTTAGAGCAGTTTGGCTTGGGTGCAAAAGCCAAACCAGTCCAGCACCTTCCCTGCATCGCACCAGCCTTTGTTATGACGCCCGTGAGCCGCCTAAGTGCTTGCGGCTCTCTAAAAATCCGTACTATGTCATATTATTGTATGCCCACGCCAGGTCGCTCTCCATAACTCCTCTGGAATCAGAGTTAGAAAAACCATCCCCACCCTTCTTGTTTCTTGTTCTTCATTTGGAAATAGAGCTGGAGGTGTCCTTTCCATCAATGCCCACTCCGTAGATTGCTCAGCTTCGATGAAAGAATGTGTTGGGAGCAGTTAGCATGGTGTTGGGCTGCCGTAAGGGATCAGTAAGTAGCTCTCATTGCTGCTGCTGTGGTTGTGGTTTATCCGCTGTGCTGGCAGCTCTGTTGTGACTCTTCTGTAGAGCAGTGCTCTTCTGGACGAGGGGATGTGCAGTTGTACAGGGAGGGACCCTGCTCATCTCTGGGACATGGAGCCTGTTTGCCTGATTTCCAAAGTTCTCTGTTCCTGGGCGGAGACACTAGTGGAATCACGGTCTGGATGACCTCATGATGCTAGGAAGAAGCGTCCTGAGTTTAAGGGACTAGGCTGGCTGCCAATTAAGAGGGAAGTGTTCTTCTGGCAGTCTACACCCGCTCTTTTCAGTGATCTCATTTCCACTCTCTTAAGTAACAATACCTTTGCTCTTCATTTTCACTCCTTTTGGATATTGAAAGATATCCTTGCTGACTTTTTAAAACCTCAGACTTAGCCACTTGGATATATGTTTTGCATGTTTTTTCTATTCATGAATGTTGCAGACAAAAGATCCAGTCTCAAAGATAAGGAAAGTGCCGTGGCATTGGGATTTGGGGGCGGGGCTGTCATCTTACATCATCTTAAAATTCCAAAGCAAGCTTCCCAAACTGTACGGTGGGTTGGAATGGCAACCTAAATTGCACAAGAAAGCAACAGAGCCTTCCTATGGTAGGTTTTATTTGAAAATAGCCTCATCGAGGTATAATTGACATACAATAAAGTACGCATAATTAAAGTTACAATCTGATAAATTTTGACATATACTGTGAACTGCCAACACGAGATAATGAGCATAGGCACCCCCCCAAAGTTTCCGCATGCCCTCTTATAATCCATCCCTCCTGCCTCTCCCCACTCCTCACTGAATACCAGTTGTGTCCCACCAAGGCAACCGCTGATCTGTTCCTGTAGATTAGCTTGTATTCTCTAGAAATCTATATAAATGTAATCAGGCTACATGGATTCTCTTATATCTGGCTTCTTTCTTTATTTTTTAATTAATTAGTTAATTTATTTATTTTTGGCTGCATTGGGTCTTCGTTGCTGTGTGCGGGCTTTCTCTAGTTGCGGTGAGCAGGAGCTACTCTTCATTGTGGTGTGTGGGCTTCTCATTGCGGTGGCTTCTCTTGCTGTGGAGCACAGGCTCTAGGCGCGGGGGCTTCAGTAGTTGCAGCACGTGGGCTCAGTAGTTGTGGCATGCAGGCCCTACAGTACTCAGGCTTCAGTAGTTGCAGTGCGTCAGCTCAGTAGTTGTGGCTCGTGGGCTTAGTTGCTCCATGACGTGTGGGATCTGCCCGGACCAGGGCTCAAAACTGTGTCCCCTGCATTGGCAGGTGGATTCTTAACCACTGTGCCACAAGGGAAGTCCCTATCTAAGAAATCTTTGATAAATCAAGGTCAATAGATTTTCTCCCGTGTTTTCTTTTTCTTTTTTTTTTTTTAATATTTTGGCCGCACTGCGTGGCATGTGGGATCTTAGTTCTTAACCACTGGACCGCTGGGGAAGTCCCTCATGTGTTTTCTTCTAGAAGTTTTAGGTTTTGCAATCAGAGTTAATATTTGTGTATGGTATAAGGTCTAAGTTATTGTTTTTGCATACGGATATCAAATTGTTCCAGCACCACTTGCTGAAAAGACTATCCTTTCTCTAAATTGCCTTTGTATGTTTGTTGAAAATCAACTGACATCTGTATAAATGTATGGGTTTATTTCCAGACTCCTGTTCTGTTGATCTACTTTGACACCAATATCACATTGTCTTCATTACTGTAGCTTTATAATAAGTCTTAAAGTCAGGTAATGCAATTCCTCAAACTTCCTCTTTGAAGTTGTTTCATCTGTTTAGGTCCTTTGCATTTCCATATGGATTTTAAAATCAGCTTGTCAATATCTACAAAAAAGCCTGCTGGGATTCTGATTGGGATTGTGTTGATTCTAACAATATTGAATCTTCCAAATAAATATATTTCTCCATTTATTTAGGTCTTCCTTAATTTCTTTCAGCAATGTTTTATTAGTTTTCAGTGTACAGATATTACACATCTTTTGTCATGTTTTGATGCTATCATAAATGTTATTAGTTTTCAAATTCCAATTGTTCATTGTTTGCATATAGAAATACAACTGATTTTTGTAAATGATACTGTATCCTGAAATATTGCTAAATTCTTACTAGTTCTATTAGCTTTTTTATAGATTCCATCAAATACATAGATGATCATGTCATCTATGAATAGAGACAGCTTTATTTTTCCTTTCCTTTACTGCTTCCTTTCTTTTATTTATTTACTTTTTGGGCCTTACTGCCCTGGCTGCAACGTCCAGTACATTGTTAAAAAGAAGTGATAAGAATAGACATCCTGGGCTTCCCTGGTGGCACAGTGGTTAAGAATCTCCCTGCCAATGCAGGGGACATGGATTCAAGCCCTGGTCCTGGAAGATCCCACATGCCATGGAGCAACTAAGCCCGTGCACCACAACTACTGAGCCTGTGCTCTAGAGCCTGAGAGCCACAACTACTGAGCCCACGTGCCACAACTACTGAAGCCCTCGCGCCTAGAGCCTGTGCTCCACAACAAGAGAAGCCACTGGAATGAGAAGCCTGCGCACCGCAACAAAGAGTAGCCCCCGCTCGCTGCAACTACAGGAACGCCCGCGTGCAGCAATGAAGACCCAATGCAGCCACAGAAAAAAGAGTAGACATCGTTGGGTGTCTACTGGTGGTCTGGTGGTTAAGACTTTGCCTTCCAATGCAGGGGGTGTGAGCTCGATCCCGGGACTAGGAGCTAAGATCCCACATGCCTTGGGGCCAAAAAATCAAAAAACAAACGACCCCCCCCATAAAAACAGAAGCAATATTGTAACAAATTCAATAAAGACTTTAAAAATGGTCCACATCAAAAAAAATTTTTTTTAAATAAATCTCACATCTTAAAAAAATAAAAAAAGAATAGACATCCTTGCTTTTTTCCTAATCTTAGAGGAAAGCATTCAGTCTCTCACCATTAAGCATGATGTTAATTGTATGTTTTTCATAGATGCCCTTTTTCAGGTTGAAGAAGTATCCTTCTTAGGAATGGATGATAAATTCCAGCAAATGCTTTTTCTGCACCTCAATATATATATATATATATATATATATATATATAATAAATTTATTTATTTAATTTTTGGCTGCACTGGGTCTTCGTAGCTGTGCACGGGCTTTCTCTAGTTGCGGCGAGCAAGGGCTACTCTTCATTGTAGTGTGCAGGCTTCTCATTGCAGTGGTTTCTCTTGTTGTGGAGCACAGGCTCTAGGAGCATGGGCTTCAGTAGTTGTGGCACTCGGGCTCAGTAGCTGTGGCTCGCAAGCTCTAGAGCACAGGCTCAGTAGTTGTGGCACACAGGCTTAGTTGCTCCGTGGGATGTGGGATCTTCTTGGACCAGGGCCCGAACCCATGTCCCCTGCATTGGCAGGCAGATTCTTAACCACTGCACCACCAGAGAAGTCCCTGCACCTCAATTTTGAGATGATATTTCTTTTCTTGAATTTGTTAATTTGGTGAATTACATTAATCAATTCTTGAATGTTAAACCAAGCTTGCATTTATGGGAGAAAGCCCACCTAGTCATGATGCATTATCCTTGTTATATATTGGTATATTTAATTAGTTAAGAATATTTGCATCTATGTTTGTGAGGAATGTTGGTTAATAGTTTTTCTTCCATAATATCTTTGTCTGGTTTTGGTAATAGAGTAATGCTGGCCTCATAGAGTGAGTTGGGAAGTGTTCCTTCCTTTTTGATTCTCTGGAAAAGTTTGTATAGAATTACTAATATTTATTCTTTCAATATCTGGTAGCATTCAAGTTGAATTCTTACAAGTATGGGCAAAATTTTTGAAAGACTAAAATGGACCCAAAAGATTCCTGGGTGTATCCTGTGTAGCTCACGCTTCTAGGCCATCTTAGCCTTTCTTTGTCATTGAGCTGTTTACAACTCTGTAAGTTGCAGAGAACTGATGATAATGCAAATGATTCTTGTCCACAGAAATGCAAGTTAACTGAACTGGTCTGGTGGAGTGTAATCTATTATTCCCCTGCAGAGAGACCTATTTTGCTCATTCTATAAAATCATTTTTATATCATTTCCTGTTCTTTGAATTGTCCTTTGAATCAGTTGTAACATCTTACCAGTTCCCTGTTAGTTAAGTAAAAACTTTGACATGTGCTCATTTTAGACTTGCCCAAGAATAATAATGTATACCTTTAAAATAATAATACTTTTAAAATTATAGGCTTTGTTTTATCAAAGTGTTATATAAGGTTGGTTATTTGCTAAAGATATACAAGTAACTGTATACATACTGTATACTGTAAATGGCAGAGATGATGATCCAGAGAAAAGTTGTTTTAAGATGAAAAAGATTATGGGAATTGTTTCCTCATCTCTAAAAAGAGGTGTTGGGAAAGATCATTTCTAAGGTCCTTTCCCATTTTAACAATACAAATCCAACTTGGTGATTTCATGGTGAACTTATTTCAATTTCCAGAGTTCAGTTTCATTATCTGTTAAAATGGGATAGTGACATTTTCTGTACCCATCTCAGATAATCAAATAAGATAACAGACTTGAAATATTGAAAGTGCAATATAAATCTAGGGGGTTATTATCTGTGCCTCATGGAAAGCGAAGATAAATGTTCCCAGGCCTCATTCCCTCATTTTGGTCAACAGTTTAAAATTTTAAATCTTTGTAATCTTCCAGGAAACCTGAATCAGCTAATTTGATTTCAACTTTTTTTTTTTTCATTGAAGAAGAGTCATCTTAAAATTAATTCCATCATAGGTTTTAAATAATCTGCGATGATACTGAATTCTAAAACTAGACTCTGAAATAGCTCTCAAGGGCAGGGGCAGTTGCATGGCAAGTCTTGTGATGGGGCCATTCTCATTTCTACATTGCAGTTACATAGAAAGTTTGTAGAATTCTTCAGAACGTTGCAAGTCTCCCCTTTCTTCGTGGTCAGTGCTGCCCACAAGCCAGGGGACTCCTCTGTGAATGATCTTCCCACACCCCCAGCCACTCCCTTATTCTGGTTCATTTTCCAATCACTTCCTGTAGGAGTGTCAGTATGTCCAGCCTGGGTGAGGCAAAGGGTCTACACAGCATTGTGCAGGGGCTCAAGGTAGGGAGACCATACACCTTTCTCTACTGGAAAAAGACTGAATTTATGGTCTAGACTGTGTTCTTTTTTTTTTTTAATTTTTATTTTATATTGGAATATAGTCGATGTACAATGTTGTATTAATTTCAGGTGTACAGCAAGGTGATTCAATTATACATATACATGTATCTATTCTTTTTCAGATTCTTTTCCCATATAGGTTAGTCTGTGTTCTTAATAGCTGAGATCATGTATATATTCTCGTTTCCTTAGTCTTAAAATGAAATCAGGTTGGGTGATATTAAGTTCTCTTTCAAGCTAAAGTTTAAAACATGGGAGAAAACTAGGAAGTATAGATTTTCATGTATCTATCTATCTATTCATCCACATAGCCATCCATTTACCCTGCAGGTGTTTTCTGTGTGCAGAGCACTGTGCAAGCCACACACACACACACACACACACACACACACACAGACACACACACACACACACACACACACACACACACACCCCTAAGATGTAGCCTGGCTTTCAAGGAGGTTATGGAAATTCTCTTCCCAGGGTGTGTGCGGGGGCAGCGGGAGAGCGCCTTGACAGTCTTTACTAGCCAGTGCTAGCAGAACTGCTAATCAATTAATTAATTAATTAACAATCAGCAAATGGCATCCAATGGCGAAGTGTGACTTAGCTTCCAAATGCTAATTATTAGCCCCTTTATGGAGCTGAGACAGTGAGGGCAAATCATTGCAGGATCCCAGATGAGCTGGCACACAGCCATTGCAAGGAGGCTGTGATTCTCATTTGTCCCAGAGTGCTTGCCAGCTTTTCTCTAGTGAGATTAATTAGAACTTTTAGAAGTGCAGGTTGGAGCCATCATGTATTAACATTCACGTCACTGGGAATCTGTAAGTGTACTGAAGTAGCCCGGGTCAGTTTTAGGGTCCACGGCTTTGACTGGTATCTGCAGGTGGGGTGGAATTCTCCAATGCCTTTCAGGTAAAGGCTCAGTGGCTCCGGTTATTCCCCAAAATGGCCTTTGCCCTTTAACTTCCCTTGCCTCTGTGCGTTCTTGCATTCATCTCCCTCACCCCTTTCACGCTTCCCAGAAGTAACGTTATCCTGGTGCATTTGCACATGCCTCCAGCTGGAATCCTAACCGTGACGACATCTCCAGGAAAGCGGCTGCCTCAGCGCTCCAGGTTGCTCCTCTGTCATTCATAAGACCTGGGACGCCCCATTACCTGGGGGGAAAACAGTATTTCCTCTCAACACGCAAGTCCCATCACTAAATTCTCTGTTAAGGTGATATTCACGATGAACTGGTTCATCTCCTTACATCTTTGTACAATGCATTTCCTGAGTGTTCCTACCTGGTAATTATTGTTGATCCTTGAGCAAACTTCTAGAGGGAAAGATCCATGCCTGCTTTGGACAAATCGCACAGTTCCAGGGACAGTGGCAGGTGCTAATATAGTGGCTTGCTGTCCCTTCCATTCACAATGACAGTACGGTATCATGGATTTACATTAAGAGAAGTGTCCGATAGTAGAACTCTGGCCCTGTGGAGATGATCTAATTCAGATCTAATTCAGATTTCTCTTGTACAGGTGACCTCTCTCAGACAGAGCGGTCAAGCACCTGCCTCGCAGTGCACTGCTGGGGAGAAGCAGGACCCTTGAGGGACTCCCCACAGCGTACTGTCTTCCGAAGGACAATACAACCTGGGTGTAACTGGAGCCCAGCAGTCCTGATGTGAGCTGCTGACATGAGCTACTGAAGTGAGCCAGGTCTGTCCTGGTTAGTGGTATTTGTGGGCCTGCCCATCAGTCTTCGAATGTCTTCCTACAGTTGGATAAATTTCCACCCTATGAAACGTGCCTCTCCTCCCCAGAGTCGGAACTCAAGTTCCTAGTCTCCGTGTTGAGGATAGGGACAGAGTTCCTAGGCTGTACCCTCCAGGGGCACCTATGCTAGGCTTTGACTTAACTGTGACCGGTAGATAAAATAGGCTCTGTGTGGGGATTTGCTTCGCTGATGCTGGTGATGGTACAGTCGCAGTGCTGACAGCGAGTCCCAGATGCGGACGTGGCATCTGTGCTGGAAGTGGTTCCGCCTGCCTGTTAGGAGGGGAGTCGAGTTTCCCACGTTTGACTCTCAGTAGAGGCCTTGGCTGGCGGGTGGGTGTGGCTTTGAGAGCTGCTTTGGGAGCTCAGCTTCAGATCCGTTCCTCCGGCCTCACAATGGGTCTGTGAGTCTCCTGATGTTTGTAGTAAATGCTTTCCTGCTTCTGGTTTTTTCTGCTTGAATCAGCCGGGGCGGATTCCGTGTTGCGTTTGGTTTTGGTAACTGAAACCCTGACCCTTACAGTACCGGTACCAGGAGTGGTGGGAGGCACCAGGCTTTTGGGAAAACGGGGCCCAAGGTTTGTTGTCTGATCTGAGTGGGTCTGAGGACAGGGAGAAGGCATTTAGTGTTCAGGGTGGAGCTCCAGCACTCACAGCATCAGTGGCAAAACTGTTACTTCCATGAGCACTTTGTGGTTGATTGGAAGGACACATCCATTGAAGGCAAGGCTTTGGGGGAATGAATGGCCACAGCCTTGGAACAATCTACAGTAACGAGATGGCCAAACCCTGCAGCCTTGTACGGGTGCTTTTAAATACACTGGGGACAAAAAAGAAACAGATTATAAACTCAAAGTCTTAAATTTTGGCTTAAGGCATTTTCAAAGAACCAGGGAATGTCTCACAGTTCTGAGTGTGAGCTCCAATAACTGCAACTGGAGCTGCCAGGGCTCTGCAGCCTCTGCTCCTGTCCTATCATTAACGACCTACAATGGGCCAAGTGCTGTTACCACGTGAGCGTCAGGACTCCGATCAGGAGAGACTAGCATCCTGTACTTGAACAGGGCCATGTGGGGAATGTGGGTGACTCAGTCTGCTGAACCCCTAGCTCACTGAGCACCCTTTCCCAGAAGAGGCTCCCCTCTCCTCTGCCTGGGAGAGCCTGTAATGGACTCAAAAGAGATGCAAAAGGAAGCTAGTTCTCTTCAGGCTAACCCTTCATTCCCCTTATTGCCTCTAAACTGGTAAGTACACTCAGACCCCAGCCTGTCCCTAGTTGAGCTGGTTTTTCTTACTTGCAACCCGAGTCCTAAACCAAGGAGCTGCCACTTTAGGCTCCTGCTGTAACGTTGGTTCTTCTGTCAAATCAAAGCACAACAAAACAACACCTCACAGCTTTAAGCTGCATCTTTCCCTGGGCCTCCAGTTCAGGTTAGCGTCGCTGGTCGAGGGCGGGGCAGAACATTTGGCTATAGCACAAGAAACAAACCAACCGAAAAACGCATAAATGGGTACGAGGGTATTAATATGGTGTCTTGCCCAGGGATCCCCTCAGGCAACCTCATTTGCCTGTCTATTTCCCTTTGCATCTTCAACTACGCTCCGGAATCCATCAATTCCTTCCTAGACAAAAACTCAGTGTTTCCTCCTTGTCGCTTGTGGCACAGTCGCCCGCAAACACCTCGGAGGGATTTAGTTCTCCTCCCAGGAGCAAGTACACGTGTCCCTGAGCAGTTTCCAGATTTGCTTGTGGAGACTTTAGGGAAGATAAACATGACGTTTTGATACAAACATGAGGTCCTGGGAGTTGTGATCATAAGAGTGACTGTGAACATTTCTTCTGGGTCTGGAAGGAGCGATGGAGGCTGGGGCTCTTGCCAAGCTTGTGGGACTGGCTCAGAGACCCAGCAGCTCTGCATGGGAGCCCAAGAGTAGATCTGCTTTTGAAGACATCTTTAAAAATGTTTCTTGGTCTGTGGTGTGCATCTGAACGTTCACATAAATTATTGCTTGAGTGCTGTCTAAAATGGAAAAAAGGGACTTCCCTGGTGGTCCAGGGGTTAAGACTTTGCCTTCCAATGCAGGGGGTGTGGGTTTGATCCCTGCTTGGGAAGCTAAGATCCCACATGCTTCCTGGCAGAAAAAAAAACAACAACAAACAGAAGCAATATTTTAACAAATTCAATAAAGACTTAAAAACAAATGGTCCACATAAAAAAAACTTTTTTAAAAAGGAAAATAACTTGGAAATAACCTAAATGTCTCCAATAGGAAATAGGCTACATTTATTATGGTACATTTAGAGAAGACTACCCTAGGTGTCAGGCAGACGGCAGAAACCTGGAGGACCATCAAAAGCAACATAGCTAGGGCTTCCCTGGTGGCGCAGTGGTTGAGAGTCCGCCTGCCGATGCAGGGGACACGGATTCGTGCCCCGGTCCGGGAAGATCCCACATGCCGCGGAGCGGCTGGGCGCTGAGCCTGCGTGTCCAGAGCCTGTGCTCCGCAACGGGGGAGGCCACAAAAGTGAGAGGCCAGCGTATGGCAAAAAAAAAAAAAAGGCAAAATAGCTAAAAAACATCACTTTAAATGGTTGCATAATATTGATTATATGAATATATTTTAACTTATTTATCCAATTTTTATTTTTAAATAATGTTTTTTAAATTATATTTGCTATTATAAATAATAACTTGATCATTTTTATATATGATTTTCTATAATTAAAGAAATTTTTTGGAGATAGTCTGAGAAGGGGAATTTCCAGATCAAAGGATATGGATTTTAAGAATCTAAAAATGGATTTCCAAACTGCTGTTCACATTTGTACTGACTTTCCCTTCTACTATAGTGCTTAAAAATTTAATTTCACTCTCCCCAATACTGATGATTATCTTTAATTGACTAAAAATGATGTTCCATAGTATTTTGACTTGCATTGCTGGATAGCCAGTTAGGCTGATCATTCTTAATGATTTTTTAAGTGATTTGTGTACTTTCTGAGAATTGTCTGTTTACACACTAGGCTCATTTTTCGATTGAGTTTTAGTGTTTTTCCTATTAATTTATAAAGACTCTTAATCAAGGTAATTTGTGCTACTGCACACGGCCTAACCCGCCCACTGGCCTTTAGAAACCAGCTGGTTCAGTCACAGCAAGAGCCCACAGCCTTATCCCCGGAAGCATTATGGTAATCCCAAAGTAAAGACCTGATAGTGTGTGCGTGCACAGAGACCTCAAGCAAAGACTATGTGTAGCAAGAATGTGTTTTTCAAACAGTGGGAATAATAAATTACAATTCATTTAAAATGTGCTCTGCTTGTATGGCTTGATATGTTAAACCTAAAGGAATAAATATCATGAATTTATTTTTTATGCAGTGATGTAACAAATCCATTTTATTTAGACCCTGGAATTGTAAGTAATTTATAGTCTTTGAAAAACTAATACAGCCCCAAAGCCACTATATCTATAATGTTTTCAGATTTGACATCAGCAGGATATTTGGGGGATGTTTATTTGTGATAAACTACCAAAAAGTAAGGCAAGTAAGAGCCTGGCCTGCCTATCATGAGTGATCACTTTCTCCATAAAGAGCAGGATATCTGAGTCTCAGGTGCCACTCCAAGGCCTGGGACAGCACATGTGAATTACAGATGAAGGTGTTGGCCTGCGTGGAAGATCTTGATTTCTAAGAGGTTGCTTTTAGAAACAAAAAACAACAACAAAAAAGTGGCCTTGTTTAGGCAATGATTTGAAGGATCTGAAGCTGATCTTTAAAAGAGGCCAGAGGATAAACCACCAAGTCAGACTGGAGTAATGGCACCTCCTCTTTCTGCTCAGCTCTCGGGAAGTTCTAAGCATTGGTTGGGGCAGTTCTCCAGTCTTTTCCACGTTTACCTGAGTCAGCTTGCTTTTTTTTCCTTTTTTAAAAAAATATTTATTTATCTAGGCTGCGCTGGGTCTTACTTGTGGTACGTAGGATCTTCATGGCAGCATGAGGACTTCTTAGTTGTGGCATGCATGTGGGATCTAGTTCCCTGACCAGGGATTAAACCTGGGCACCCTGCACTGGGAATGTGGAGTCTTAGCCACTGGAAAACCAGGGAAGTCCCTGAGTGAGCTTGCTTTTGCTGGTTCTGAACCTAACAGAAGATGCATAATACTTCCCGCTTCCTTTTCTTTTTTCTATTTTTGCTATAATTGATGAGCCAAGATTTATAATTATTAATATATAACCAAAGTCTACAGTTAAGTTTTAACTAAAGTCCGTAGTTCACATTAGGTTCAGTCCGTAGTTTACATTAGGTTCACTCTTTGTGATGTGCATTCTATGAGTTTGGACAAACGTATAATGACACGTATCCACCATTGCAGTATCATACAGAATAGTTTCACTGCCCTAAAAATCCCCGTTGTTCTGTGTATTCATCCTTCCCTCTCTCTTCCCAAATCCCTGGCAAGTACTGATCTTTTTATGGTCACCAGAGTTTTGCCTCTTCCAGAATGTCTGTTCTGCTGAAATGTCATCTCCTCAGAGATGCCTTCCCTAACCACCTTACCTAAAACAGCAATTTCATCATCACCTATCATCTCTCTCTTCTTTACTGTTCCTCATAGCACTTGTTACCATCTGACCTTGTATTATATACCTATTTGTTTATGTATTTGCTATTATCTGTTTACTGCCCACCCCACCTTCATCTGTTTACTGTTGTACTTAAATTCAGTATTAGTTGAATGAATGAATTTTATTTTTGGCTGCGTTGGGTCTTCGTTCCTGTGTGCAGGCTTTCTCTAGTTGCAGCGAGCGGGGGCTGCTCTTCGTTGCGGTTTGCGGGCTTCTCATTGCGGTGGCTTCTCTTGTTGCAGAGCACGTGCTCTAGGCACGTAGGCTTCAGTAGTTGTGGCACGTGGGCTCAGTAGTTGTGGCTCGTGGGCTCTAGAGCTCAGGCTCAGTACTTGTGGAGCACAAGCTTAGTTGCTCCATGGCATGTGGGATCTTCCTGGACTAGAAATTGAACCTATGTCCCCTGCATTGGCAGGCGGATCCTTAACCACTGCGCCACCGAGGAAGTCCAAATTTTTTTATTTTTTTTGCTGTACGCGGGCCTCTCACCGTTGTGGCCTCTCCCGTTGCGGAGCACAGGCTCTGGACGTGCAGGCCCAGCAGCCATGGCTCATGGGCCAGCCACTCCGCGGCATGCACGATCCTCCCGGACCGGGGCACGAACCCATGTCCCCTGCATTGGCAGGTGGACTCTCAACCACTGCGCCACCAGGGAAGCCCCCACATTTTTTTTTTTAAATTTCTATTTACTCTATTTTTTTTGGCTGTGTTGGGTCTTCGTTGCCGCGGGCTGGCTTTCTCTAGTTGTGGTGAGCAGGAGTTACTCTTCGCTGAGGTGCGCAGGCTTCTCGTGGTGGCTTCTCTTGTTGTGGAGCACGGGCTCTAGGCACGCGGGCCTCAGTAGCTGCAGCACGTGGGCTCAGTAGTTGTGGTGCATGGGCTCAGTTGTTGTGGCACATGGGCTCAGCAGTTGTGGCTTGAGGGCTCTAGAGCGCAGGCTCAGTAGTTGTGGCACACAGGCTTAGTTGCTCCACAGCTTGTGGGATCTTCCCAGGCTAGGGGTCGAACCTGTGTCCCCTGCATTGGCAGGCGGATTCTTAACCACTGCACCACCAGGGTAGTCCCAAATGAATGAATTTTTGAAACTACTTATGCTTTCCACTTTTAAGTTTGAGTGAATAGAGACTGTGTCAGCAATGGAGGAAGCTAAGTGATAAGACAGATGACAAGAGAATTCCATTTCTAAGAACAGCAGCCAAATATAGAACGTCACGGGCAATGTGCGGGAAGAGGCATTAAGAAAGGCAGCAGAGTTCAAATAAGTGGGCAGCAAGAGAATCAAAAGGAGGAAGTCAATTGGAGAACCTTAAAATTAGGAACTTTGTTTTAGATGATGTCAGACAGGTGACGTGGATTTAGAAGATTTAGATAGTTTTGTTAATGCTACTGCCATTGTAGTCATCATTTTGCTTAAGAGAATTTGTTAAGTACTTATTGGTATACAGTGTTTTTCTCTTTCACTACAAATACAAGCTAAACCAATACAGCCAGTAGAATAACAAAATGAAGTAGAATTACTAAACTGAGGGGGCAAGGGAATGAAGAAAATTAGATCAATGCAGCAAAAGGCGGGGGGGGGGGAAATGCAAAACTATAAAAAGCAAGATAAATAGAAAACATGAAGATATTAAAAATTAGGTCAGCCACGTCAAGGATCATTAAAAATTTTTAAATTTTACAGGACATATACTGAAATAGAAAACATGAAGATATTAAAAATCAGACCAGTCATATCAAGGATCATTAAAAATTTAAATAGGCTAAGTAAAAAATTAAATAGACTAAATTCTATTAAGATACAAAAAATCCTAGATTGCATTTTCAAAAGTTACATGCTTTTTATAAGAAGCACATCCAAAATAAAATTCCACAAGAGGGCTGAAAATACAGAGATGGAGAGACAAGGTAAAACAAAAGAAGCAGGACTTGCAAAAGCATTCATGGGGCTAAAAATAGATATATTAATAAAAGATATTCATTAAGAAGATACAACTATAATGATTTTTTATGAACTGAGCAACATAGCTTTAAAATCATAAAGCAAAAACTGCTAGAAATATTAAAATTTGACAAGGCAATGACAAGTAGAGACATTAAATATTTAAAAAAAAAGATCAAGTAAATAAGGAAAAGAAATCTATTGCAACTTTGTATCAATAAATTTGAAAATATAGATATGCTTGTTTCAAAATTTTTAGGGAAACATGAATAAACTAATAAGTATTAAAAAAAATGGAAAATGTGGTCACAGATTTATCTCCCCAAAATACTCCAAGTCAGTTTCATGTTATAATGGGTAAACTGTATCAAATCTTCCAAAGAGTTATTTATAGATAGTATAATTTTTTTTTGTTATTCAACTGTTCCAGATAGTAGCAAAAAAACAAAAAACAAACAGAAAGAATTTTAATTCATTCTACAAGGCTAGCATAATCTTGATCAAAAATTTGGCCATGGACTTCCCTGGTGGCGCAGTGGTTAAGAATCCACCTGCCAATGCAGGGGACATGGGTTCGAGCCCTGGTCTGGGAAGATCCCACGTGCCGCGGAGCAACTAAGCCCGTGCGCCACAGCTACTGAGCCTGTGCTCTAGAGCCTATGAGCCACATCTACTGAAGCCCGCATGCCTAGAGCCCATGCTCAGCAACAAGAGAAGCTACTGCAACGAGAAGCTCACGCACCACAACGAAGAGTAGCCCCTACTCGCTGCAACTAGAGAAAGCCCGCACACAGCAACAAAGACCCAATAAAGTAAAAAATAAATTAATTAATTAATTTTAAAAGAATTTGACCAAAGATACAAAAAGGAAAAATATAAACATAGATGCAAAAGTGCCAAATAAAATATTAGGAAATCAAATCCAGCAATCAATTAAAAGATTAGTAAGTATCATATGATTTCACTTACATGTGGAATCTAAAAAGATAAAATAAAACAAATGAACAAAACAGAACAGAAACAGAATCACAGATACCGAGAACAAACTAGTGGATGCCAGAGAGGAGTGGAGTGGAGGGATGGGCAAAATAGGGGCTGCAACATACAGAATAGGAAAGGACGTTGTCAGTAATACTGTAGCAACTTTAAATGGTGACACATAGTAACTAGCTTATCGTGGTGATCACTTTGTAATGTATATAAATGTTGAATCACTATATTGTACACCTGAAATTAATACAACATTGTATGTCAATTTTACTTCAATGAAAAATAAAAATAAAAAAGATTAGTATGCAGGGAGATATAAAATTGTGAAGTCTACTACCAATGTAATTCACTGTATTATTACAGAAAAGCAGAAAAACAGAAGTATTTCAATAGCTGCAACAACCAGTCCTGAAAAACACTTAGTAACCTAGAAATAGAAAAAGTTTCTTCACTTTGATAAAGAAGTAAACACAAATGCCGTACTTAAAGGTGAAAAGATGGGGCCAGGAACAAGACAGAAATGCTGTATCATAACTACTGCCACTGTTTCACTGCAGGACACAACCAATGTGGTAAAACAAGGAGAGGGGAGGAAATTTACAGAAGGGAGTGGCCTCCTTATCATTATTGACAGACGACATGATTGGCCACTTACAAAACCTAAGAAAATCCACTGAAAACTAAGACTTTCAGATAAAAAGAGCACAGTAGGATAACCAATTATAAGTGAAACACAAACATTAATAGCCATGACAATAATAACATAAATTAGAAAATTTAATGGAAAAGAATTCTATTCAGTAGCAAAAACAAAACAAAAACAAAACCCACAAAAAACACAAAACACAAAGTATTTAGGAATAAGCATAACAGTAAATAGGTTACTTATGTTCCTGTAAAGGAACGCTCTTAAACTTACTCAAGAACATGAAGAATACCTGAAAAAATGGAGATTTATTTTGGTGTCTAGACAGTAAGACTCGTTATTATGAAGATACTAATTCTTTCCAAATAGTTCCATAAATTCAATGCAATTTTAAATAAAATCCAAATGAATTTTTAATTGTGTCTTTATAAGCTGATTCTAAAGTTTATTTGGAACAGCAGAGAGTGGGGGAACAGCCAAATACATTTTCAAAAAGAAGAACGATGGCAGGGGAGAGTTGCCCTCCTAAGTATAATAATTTACCATAAAACTACGACAATTAAAACTGGCGTAGAAAGAAATAAAGAATCAAGCAGAATAAATTAGAAACAAGTCAGTTCATAGTAGGAACTTAGCAACAGATAAAGATGAAATTTCAAATTAGTGGTGAAAAGAAGAATTTTTTTCCCTCCTCTTTTTATTTTTATTTTTTTAAATTTATATTTATGTACTTATTTGGCTGCGCCGGGTCTTAGCCGTGGCACACGGGATCTTTAGTTGCGGCATGCAGAATCTTTTTAGTAGCGACATGCAAACTCTTAGCTGTGGCATGGGGCATCTAGTTCCCTGACCAGGGATTGAACACAGACCCCCTGCATTGGGAGCTCAGAGTCTTAGCCACTGGACCACTAGGGAAGTCCCTCCCTCCTCTTTTTAAAAAATTGAGGTATAAGTGACATATAACATTATATTAGGTTCATGAAGTAAAGATTTAAACATTAAAAAGAAAATTACAAAAATACCAGAAGAAAGTTCAGGAGGATATTTTTGTAATTTGGGGGTACAGGGAAGGCTAGCTCCTGCATGACACCACCCACAAACCATAAAGAAAAGATTTTTAGATTTGGACAGAAAAGAATTTAAGCTTCCGTTCAGTGGGAGATACCATAAATAACATTAAAAGATGACTATCTAGGGGCTTCCGCGGTGGTCCAGTGGTTAAGACTCTGCCTTCCAATGCAGTGCACGCGGGTTCGATCCCTGGTCGGGGAACTAAGATCCCACATGCCGCGGGGCAACTAAGCCTGCGTGCTCTAGAGCCCACCCGTGCGCTGCAACGAAGACCCAATGCAGCCACACAAATAAATATTTTTAAATAAATAAATAAATAAAAGATGACCATCTAGGAAAAGCATATAATGATTAAAAAAATAATAAGAGCCAACATTAATACAGGGGTTGTTATATGCCAGGAAGTATGCTAAGCATTTTACATGAATTATCTAATTACAATCGATGGGTATGATTACGATTATGATGATTCCATTGTACAGGTGGGAAAACTGAGGCTTAGAAAGGACACATATATACTGAAAGGGTTGATATATGTAATAGGTTGAGTTGTTCAGGACCCCCATTCTTTGGTCCCATCATTCCTCAGACATTTGAATCAAGTCGGCTAATTAGAGTCTTTTAAGCTTTGGAGCTACAGAAAAACATACCTCAGCTGTGGGTTTTGAAGTTTCCTGTTGCCATCAATGTTTTTGGCTACATAAGGAAAACCTAACTCCAGAAGGAGCAAACCAAGACAAACAGAAATAAGAAGTGAAAGGTAAATGCTGACAAGTTTCGACGTAATTGCTTGGGTCCCTGGATGCACTTGTGCCACAGTTCAGAGCTCCTCCTGGACTCCCAACTGTGAGACTCCATGAATTCCCTCTTTTCTTAAGCTAATTGGGTTGTCTGTCCTTAGCATACAATATCCACATTACATAAAGACTCCACCTACTAATTAAGCTAGAAAAAAAATTCACAGTACAATGGATGAAGCATGTGATTAGAAACTCAATGAAGAAATAGCAATGGGGGTTAATTCTGGAGCTCCTATCTAGGGGGTCCAAGCCTCTCTGGGGTGGAGGAGTGGGTACTATTTTTACCTGCTCTTCCTGAGGTCACCCCACTGCTAAGACCCACACAGCACATCCATAGTTAGTGTCCAGTGACTATCTGGGTATACAGATGGTTTATCTTGGGGTCATCTTATTTGGCTCCATGAAATAATCTTCCTTAAATATGGAGTTAGAAAACATGAGAAATCGTTAATGGTATGCCGTTTCTGAAATATCAAGGAACTGAGCAAAGATTTCCCCCAGTGGCTTCTGTCAGCACCGTGGAGGTGTGGGGCTGGAGTGTGCTTCAGGGCGGGTGGAGGTCATTAACTGGCACCTTCCCGCAAAGTCTGACTGCCCTCCCAAGTGGCTTGCTGCGGAGCAGGTAATGAAGCCGACAGCTCCTCAAGGCACGGTTTTTCTTCCTTAATGCATGGCTTCTTTGGAACAGAATCAATTACAGAGTTTTATTTTATTCCATCTTTATAAAATGGCTGTGGAATGATGCTTCTTTCGTGTTGGAGGAAAAAAAAAAAAAGGTCCCTGGATGAGAGACTGATGTAGAGCAGAGAAAAGAATGTTGCCACGGAATTAGCGGCACAGATTGGGACCTGCGACAATTCACAGTTCAGTGCAAAAGTTTACTGAAAACCTACTCTGTGCTCAGCATTATGGAAGATTCCAAAATGAGTAGAAAACATTCTTGCTTTCAGAAAGCTTTCAGTCTAGTTTGGGAGAGAAGATAGGGGACAGGGAAGCAATGGTGGCCATCTCTGATTCACTGATAGGGGGGTTAGATGAAGAAGGAGCCGAGTGAGGAGGGGATTGACAGTTTGTCCTGGAACTAGAGATACCAAAAGCTTATTTTAGACACGTGTTCCTTGGGGACAGGAAGGAGGAAGTTTAAGATGAGTACAGATGTATAAACATCTGCAAGAGACTAATACAAACCTGAATTTAATACAGGTTCATTCTGTTGTGTTAAACATAGTGCGTTGGACTACAAGCAACGAGAATCCATTAGCAAGGAACACCCATCATGCCCAGTTTACTAAGAGAAACCAGGGCTCCTTGGAAAACTGTTATTCCAGGCATAGGGCAGAAAAATTTCAAAGACTAATAAAGACAAGTCAGAAGGTTACAGAATAAATTTGAAAAGCACCACTGACTAAATCTGGGATAATTTTAACATTAAAAAAGCTAGGACTACATTGGATTGAAACACATCATACATATAAAAATCCATGAGTTCATAATAATACTCAAAAATTTTTTTTCATAGTTACATTATGAGGTGGCTTCGGGAATCAATGTGATATAAAGGAAAGGAGTCAGGGACTTCCCTGGTGGTCCAGCAGTTAAGACTCCACGCTCGCAATGCAGGGAGCCTCGGTTCGATTCCTGATCAGGGAACTAGATCCCGAGTGCTGCAACTAAGAGCCCGCATGCCACAACTAAAGATCCCACTCACGACAATGGAGATCCCGCATTCTGTGACTAAGACCCGGCACAGCCGAATAAATAAATATTAAAAAAAAAAAAAAAAAAGGAAGGGAATCAAGTATTTATCTTGCCTTTACAAACACGAGGGGGAAATTCTTTTCTACAAGGATCATGGCTAATACATGCCAAAGGAATGAAAACATTAGAATGCTACCACTTAGTAACCCCTTATGAAACAATCATTCGAGGCAATGATTATAAATGTCTGCTAAAACTATCAGGTAAAGTTAATGGGGGAACTTTGTAACGGATGCATCAGATTGACAACATTTGAACTCACTGATCAATTTTAACATCACTGAAACTGGACAGTTAGACATTTGTGCCTCCTGAGTAAGAAGCAAAGGAAAGTTCACAGCACCACTTATAAAATATTCTTGGAAAAAAACCCAAATCTAATTCTCATGAAGCTTCTAGATTTTCCTGTGGATTTACAGAAAATAGGGGGAACACATAAAAGAACACCTTGAGGGTACAATCTGCCAAACGTAGAGCATGAAACTCTCTCCAGCAAATGGTCGCCTCAGTCCCAACTACCTCGACTAGATCCTTGATTCACACAAACCCAAACGCAGTTTTGACGCGCTGTGGAAATAGGAGCCTGCCTAGATACTGGGTGATATTAAGGAATTATTAGCTACTTTGTTGAGGATAGTAATAGTTTTGTGATTACACTTAAATATATATATTTATATTAGAATCATACACTAAAGCACTTATAAGTGAAATGAAGTCTGAGAGTTGCTTTAAAATACTCCGGTAAAAAAGAAAAAAAACCCAAAACAAACAGAGGTGGGGAATAGATTAAAAAGAATGGCAGTATGTAGAGAATTGTTTGATGGATGTATGGGCTTATTATACTATTCCACTTCCGTGAATTTTTGAGAATTTCCATGATAGAGCTTTTTTTTTTAATCCTGTTTCAGTTCCTCTATGAATTTCTGCTATAGAGCAGGGTTGTATAGTTCACTCCTTAAAGTATCTTTGGAGATAAAGTACTCCAAGCTTCTCAGCACAGTTTTCCAAAATAAAGATAAGCCATTGGTCCCAACACATGCCACACACAGCAGGAATTCTGCTAGGTCCAGCATCTTTGTGGAGCCCGGGACACTGGGGGTTAACAGCCCGTGCCCTGCAGCTGCGCGCTGAGCAGCCCCACAGCTGCCAGCAATTAGGCTAGCTGGCAGTCCCCTTAGGAAACTCCTGCTGCCTGATTAGGACTAATTGCTAGGCGGCATCTAAGTCCCCGATGGATAGAAATGGAAATCCATTAGGGAAAGGCCCGGCAGGGAGAGACTGCCTTCTGGTGAGTACACACGTACGAGGAGATGCAGGCGTATACACTGGGACTTACTGAACGCTCCAAATGCACCCCACCCTGCCAGCGCTACTGGGAAACTACACTGTGAAACACTCTCATGGTTCGCTTTTGACCCCAAAAGACAGTCTTCTTTTCATAGGGAAGTCCCACTATGTGCTCTTAACTTGTTAATTACCTCAAATATAACCTAGAACAACTTTTTAAAGCACTTGAGTATTCATTTGCTTTAAAATCAGCTTCATTACAAGTGATCCATTTATTAAAGAAAGTCAGACATCAACAACTCGTTGAAGTCTCCGTGCATATATGAAAGTAATAATTAACTGCATTTCTGTTAAAATAGTCTAAGATTCAGATTTTCCCAAAGTAGTACTGTATTGCTGTTCAATTTACATTTGAGATGATTTCAAATGCCATAACCACATTATAAAGAAATCTTTAAAGTTCCTAGAGGGGGGGCTTCCCTGGTGGCGCAGTGTCCCTGCCAGTGCAAGGGACACAGGTTCGAGCCCTGGTCTGGGAAGATTCCACATGCCGCGGAGCAACTAAGCCTGTGCACCACAGCTACTGAGCCTGCGAGCCACAACTACTGAGCCCGACCGCCACAACTACTGAAGCCCACGTGCCTACAGCCTGTGCTCTGCAACAAGAGAAGCCACCCAATGAGAAGCCCACGCACTGCAAGGAAGAGTAGCCCCTGTTCGCCACAACCAGAGAAAAGCCCGCGCACAGCAACCAACGCAGCCAAAAAAATAAATAAATAAATAAATAAATTTATTTAAAAAAAAGTTCCTAAAGGGCCTTTTTTTTTTTTTAAAGATGAAGTGCTGCAGAAGGGCACAGAAAGAGCCCAGGGGAAATGACCTGGATTATACATTACAGTTATGTCTCTAAGGTTACTGGTTATCAAAACTCTTCTCGTTTAGGAGACTGGTAGGAGGGAGTTCTTACCATTGCTGTGTGTTGCTGAATCGGCATGAGGTCATGCAGGAACCTGAAAGTGAAAGATAAATTTCAGTGACTGGGCTCAGGAAGCCATCACGAGAATAGAACCTGTCAGTGACTGGCAAATTTACTTTTTTTTAAGTATTATTTTTTTTTCAGAGTGTTTTCATAAAATAGCCCAATTATAGAGTAAGGAGACTGGTTTTATAAACTGCAAAGGAAAACAAATCTCATTGTTTTATGCTTAGAACTCATACTTAGTCATTTGACCCAAAGGAAGACAAGTATCTAATTATATGGGCCAGTAAAGCTGGAAGAAGGGAAGGAGAGTGATTTGCCCAAGACAACACAATTTACTAATAGCAGAGCTGGTCCTAGAATGTGATTCTCTCAGTTTCTACTCCACTGCTTACCCTTTGCTATTCTGTTGCTATTTTTTCCCTAAACTTGTCTCTTTATTCTTTATTTCCTTTGTTTTCCATTCCCTATTTATCTTTTATCTCAGCTGGATGCTTTTGACTTCTCCCCTCTACTTTTTCTTTTCTTTTCAATTATGTAAATTTCTGTAATCCAGAAATTGTTGATCTACCTGGAAATCTGGGTATGAGAAGGTGTTGACAAAGACATCAACAGATGTATCAGGTGTTACAGACTTTGCTACCTCAAAATTGCAGGACAGTTTTACTCTTTAGTAACTAAAAATCCCATTTTAGTAACTAGAATATCATTCAAACTCAATATATTTGATTATGTTGAAGTTTTGTGCAATTAACAAGGAAGAACTCAAATAAAAATCTAGATCCTAAAAGGTCTTGATCTTAAACTTTCACATTCTATTTCTACCTAACTTTAAGGGAAGTCCTCGTGCTTCAGGAGCTCTGGAAATCTCAGTTTGAAGTGGACAACTCTGAAATCCAGCTGGTATTTAAATTGCCCCCTTCTTAGGAGTACTTCACCTAGTAGAGCAGACTTGCTGGCTACTTGTTATTCTGCTTTGATTCCATTGTCCTTATTTGAACTCTTGTCATTCTAAGAATTCCAAAATCTTCCTTAAAGCCCTGGTTTCGTCTCACAGTGAATAGGACTCTAGACTTAAAAACATCCAACCCAGTGTATGAGGTTAAGTCATAGCAGTAGACTCAGGAATTAATGGGAAACAAAGGATTAGAAGAATCGCACTAGATTCCATATATATGTGTTAGCGTACGGTATTTTTTTTGTCTTTCTGACTTACTTCACTCTGTATGACAGACTCTAGGTCCATCCACCTCATTACAAATATCTCAATTTTGTTTCTTTTTATGGCTGAGTAATATTCCATTGTATATATGTACCACATCTTCTTTATCCATTCATCTGATGATGGACACTTAGGTTGCTTCCATGTCCTGGCTATTGTAAATAGAGCTGCAATGAACATTTTGGTACATGAATCGTTTTGAATTATGGTTTTCTCAGGGTATATGCCCAGTAATGGGATTGCTGGGTCGTATGGTAGTTCTATTTTTAGTTTTTTAAGGAACCTCCATACTGTTCTCCTAAGGAAAAAAAAAAAAAGGTCATGAAGAACCTAGGGGTAAGACGGGAATAAAGACACAGACCTACTAGAGAATGGACTTGAGGATATGGGGAGGGGGAAGGGTAAGCTGTGACAAAGTGAGAGAGTGGCATGGACATATATACACTACCAAATGTAAAACAGATAGCTAGTGGGAAGCAGCAGCATAGCACAGGGAGATCAGCTCGGTGCTTTGTGACCATCTAGAGGGGTGGGATAGGGAGGGTGGGAGATGCAAGAGGGAAGAGATATGGGAACATATGTATATGTATAACTGATTCACTTTGTTATAAAACAGAAACTAACACACCATTGTAAAGCAATTATACTGCAATAAAGATGTTAAAAAAAAAAAAAAAGAATCACACTAAAGTAACAAAGCAGAGAACTTGGGACCAAGCCCTGAGTGCTCTCAGATGAACACAAACAGGATCTGACTCCATCCTAGTAAAGGCAACTTCAACATCAAAAAACGGAAATCCTGGCAAAACACTCATCCTTCACATTTGAGTAAAGCGGAATACCGTTTAAAAATTAAGTAATATCTTTCCACTGTTTAAACATTCTCATGCGGTATACTTTTATTTTCTTTTTTAACAGCTTTATAGAAATATCATTCGCTCATTTAAAGTATACAATTCAACGGGCTTTAGTGTATTCACAGGGTTGTGCCACCATCATCACAATCAATTTTTCATTTTCATCAACCCAAAAAGGAAATTTCACACCCACTAGTAGTCACTTTCCATTTTCCCCCCACCTCCCACCCCTAGTCAATCACTAACCATTTTTGTTGTTGCTGTTTGGCCACGCCGCGTGGTTTGCGGGATCTTAGTTCCCCAACCAGGGATGAAACCCGGGCCCTGGCAGTGAAAGCGCAGAGTCCTGACCACTGGACCGCCAGGAAATTCCCCGGTCAATCGCTAGTCTCTTTCCTATCTTTCTAGATTTGCCCATTCTGGATATTTCATGTAAATGAAATTATACAATATGTGGCCTTTTGTGACTGGCTCTTTTCACTTAACATGATGTTTTCAAGGTTCCTCCAGTTTACAGTATGTATCAGTGCTATATAGGAAAAGTTCATTCCTTTTCATTGTCAAATAATATTACATTACGTGGATATACCACATTTTATTTATCCATTCATCAGCTGATGGACATGTGGGTTGTTTCCATTTTTTGGCTATTATGAATAATGCTGCCATAAACATCTGTGTACAGGTTTTTGTGTGGACGTATGTTTTTATTTCTCTCAGGTATATTCTTAGGATTAGAATTGCAGCATCCTATGGTAACTCTACATTTAACCTTTTGAAGAACTGCCAGAGTGTTTCCCACAGCAGACGCAACATTCTACATTGCCACCTGCAATGTATGTGGGTTCCACTTTCTCCACTACAGTTGTGATTATCTACTTTTTTTTTTTTTTTGCGGTACGCGGGCCTCTCACTGTTGTGGCCTCTCCCATTGCGGAGCACAGGCTCCGGACGCGCAGGCTCAGCGGCCATGGCTCACGGGCCCAGCCGCTCCGCAGCATGTGGGATCCTCCCGGACCGGGGCACGAACCCGCGTCCCCTGCATCGGTAGGCGGACTCTCAACCACTGCGCCACCAGGGAAGCCCCTGTGATTATCTACTTTTTGACGGGATGTGAAGTGCCATCTCACTGCGGTTTGACTGGCGTTTCCCTGACGGATAATGACACTGAGCACGTTTTCATGAGGTTATTAGCCATTTTTTGGAGAAAGGTCTATTCAGATCCTTTGCCCATTTTAATTTATTTTTATTTTCCAATTTGAAAGCAGTCACTGTTTATTAACTGACCAGATTACAAAAATAATCCTGGCAGATACCTTAGTTCATCCTTCTAATAAGCCTGTTGATCTGGTCTTCCCTGTTGCCAGCATCTCCACCTTCTACCAAATGGGCGGTCTTTTTCTTCATTCTGCTTCGTGGAGAAGACAATTTAAAGGACCACAGCAAGTTGCCTGCTTCTTTGAAATGTTTTCCAATGGTATAGATCTCATGAATCAGATCCTTCCTGCAGATGGTACCATACTTGCCGAGAGACGGAGCCACCAAGGCGTCACCTGTCAGGGCACTTCGCTTCTGTTGAGTTTGCCATAACCACGCTTCTGGGTCAGCTCACTTACTGACTTCAGGTTTGGGTGCCCCCCCGCGATGAACGGCTCCACAATTCTCAGCATGTTCATTAACATTCTGAGAATTCATAAAGATGCCATTGAGCTTCACAAAGGTGCCACTGAAGATCTGATGGAGGCTAAGAAGCTGCAACACTTTTCGAACCTTTGGGCTCACACCATTGACACCTCTGATCCTGATGACAAATGCCAACTTGGGTTCTGCAGGTACATAGAAGTTGCCGGCTTTTCTTGCCATCCTAGCCATTCGGATTTCTGTTCTGTACACCCGCCTGTATTCCTTGTAATAGTGATTAGCTTCTTCATAGATAAGCTTCCTCCTTGCCTTTCGAAGCATCTTTTGGGCAAACTTCTTTCTCAGGCACTTGATCTTAAGCTCTGCAAAATTCTTTTGCTTTTTCTTAAGGGTTTCTGGCACAGCAGGAACCTTCTTTTTCTTCTCTTCTGCACCCTCCATGGTTCCAGCTGGGAAAGAGCCGCCCATTTTTAAATTGTGTTATTCATGTTTTTAAATTATTGAGTTATAAGAATTTTTTATACAGTCTGGATACAAGTCCTTCAGATACAGGATTTGCAAACATTTCTCCCATTTGGTGGGTTGTCCTTACGTTTTCTTGATGGTGTCTGTTAAAGCATAAAAAGTCTTAATTTTGATGAAGTCCAATTTATGTTTTTCTTTTGTTACTTGTGCTTTTGGTGTCGTACCTAAAAATTATTGCCTAATCCAAGGTCATGAAGGTAGTTGCAGGTTTGTTTTCTTTTGAGTCTTATGGTTTTAACTCTTACAATTAGGTTTATGATCCTTAAAGTTAATTTCTGTATATGGTGTGAGGAAGGAGTCTACTTTCATTCTCTTGCCGGTGGCAGTCCAGTTGTCCTAGCACCATATGTTGAAAGACGATTCTTTCTCCATTGAATTGTCTTGGCACCCTGTCAGAATTCATTTGACCAAAAAGGTGAAGTACTGGCTTCTCAATTATATCTCATCGTTCTATATGTCTAATTCTAAAAATTCGTTTGTTGATTTGCAGTATTAATTCCAAAGGTTTGACATGGTGGGAAAGTAAGAAATTTCTCAGGATGGTGGAGTTGGAAGGTAATATTGCTTGGTGGCCAAGCTAAGATTTGTGAAGAATCAAACCAGTGTCCCGTTCTTTGCTCTGCATCAAAGTAAACTGTTGACAGGCAATGTTTTTACACAGGGTAATGGTTTCTTGGGCGGAGACTGAATAAGCTATTATGTTGTATTTCTGTAGGTATTTGGGTAGGCCTCATGTGGTTAGGAAGATTTTTTGGGTAAGGTTACGTGTGCCTCAGAACCAAGGAAACATGGAACAGCTGGGCCTCAGGAAGTCAAGGAGTCGTGACAGGGCTGTTCGTTGTACAAACTGCAGTTGGAAGGCCTTTTCTTTTTTTTTTGGCCGCACCACACAGTTTGTGGGATCTTAGTTCCCCAACCAGGGATCGAACCTGGGCCCTTGGCAGTGGAAGCGCAGAGTCCTAACCATTGGACCGCTGGGGAAGTCCCTCTGATCTCCCTTTGGTTGGTTTATTTTTCATTACCTCGAAGCTTCTCAGTTTTTCTTCTTTTTCCTTTAACAACCCCAATTTTGGACTTAAATGAATGATAAGTAAATTTCTGTCATGTTTGGATAGTTATACTTGTATATAAGTGACATATGACATTAGTTTCAGGTATACAACGTAACGGTTTGATATTTGTATATACTGTGAGATGATCACCACAGTAAGTCTAGTTAATATCTGTCAACATAAACAGCTAAAAAAAATTTTTCTGTGATGAGAATTTGAGCTTTACTCTCTTAGCGATTTTCCAATCTCTAATGCAGTGTTATCAACTACAGTCCCCACACAGCACATTGCCTCCTGTGACTTATTTATTTGGTACCTGGGTCTATGCCTTTCAACCCCCATTACCTATTCTGTCCGGCCCCCATTGCCATTTCTGGCAACCACCCATCTGTTCTCTGTTTCTTTGAGCTTGTTTGTGTGTGTGTGTTTTGTTTAGATTCCACATATAAGTGAGATCATAAAACATTTGTCTTTCTCTGTTTGACTTACTTCATTTAGCTTAATGCCCTCAGACTCCATCCATGTTGTCACAAATAGCAAGATTTCATTATTTTTTTATGACTGAATAATATTTACATCACATGTTCTTTATCCATTCATCCATCAGTGGGAACTTAGACGTTTCCATATCTTGGCTATTATAAATAATGTTGCAATGAACATGAGGGTGCATGTATCTTTTTGAGTTAGTGTTTTCAGTTTCTTTCCATAAATACTAAAAGTGGAATTGCTGGGTCATATGGTAGTTCTAGTTTCAGTTTTTTGAGGAACTTCCATACTGTTTTCCATAGTGGCTGCACCAATTTACGTTCCCACCAACAGTGTATAAGGATTCCCCCAGTACCTGTTATTTCTTGTCTTTTTGATGATAGCCATTCTAACAGGTGTGAGGTGATATTTTATTTTAGTTTTGATTTGCATTTCCCTGATGATTAGTGATGTTGGATGTTGAGCACCTTTTCATGTACCTGTTGGCCACCTGTATGGCCATCTTTGGAAAAATGTCTACTTAGGTCTTCTGTCCATTTTTTCATCAGATTGTTTGGAGCTTTTGTTTGTTTTTTGCTATTGAGTTGTATGAATTCTTTATACATTTTGGATATTAACACCTTATCAGATATATGACTTGCAAATATTTTCTCCCATTCAGCAGCCTGCCTTTTCATTTTGTTGAAGGTTTCCTTTCCTGTGCAGAAGCTCTTTAGTTTGAGGTAGTCCCACTTGTTTTATTTTTGCTTTTATTGCCTTTGCTTTTGGTGTCAGATTAAAAAAATCATCACCAAGACTGATGTCAAGGAGCTGACTGCTTATGCTTTCTTCTAGGAATTCTATGGTCTCAGGTCTTACATTCAGATCCTTAATCTATTTTGAGTTAATTTTTGTGTATGGTAATTTTTGTATATGATATAAGATACTGGTCCAGTTTCATTCTTTTGCATGTAGCTGGTCAGTATTCCCAACACCATTTATTGAAGCGACTGTCCCTTACCCATTGTACATTCTTTACTTCTTTGTTGTAAGTTGATTGACCATATGTGTGTGGGCTTATTTCTGGGCTCTCTATTCTGTTCCCTTGTTCTATGTGTCTGTTTTTATGCTAACCATACTGTTTTGATTACTATAGATTTGTAATATAGTTTCAAATCAGAGAGCATGATGCCTCCAGTGTTGTTCTTCTTTCTCATGATTGCTTTGGCTATTTGGGGTGTTTTGTGGTTCCATACAATTTTAAGGATTGTTCTATTTCTGTGAAAAATGCCATTGGAATTTTAATTGGGATTGCATTGAATCTGTAGATTGCTTTGTGTAGTATGTTTTTGGTGTACAGGTCTTTCACCTCCTTGGTTAAATTTATGCCTATATATTTTATTCTTTTTGCTGCAATTTTATTTTATTTTTTTAAATTAATTAATTAATTAATTTATTTTTGGCTGTGTTGGGTCTTTGTTTCTGTGCGAGGGCTTTCTCTAGTTGCGGCAAGCGGGGGCCACGCTTCATTGCGGTGTGCGGGACTCTCACTATCGCAGCCTCTCTTGCTGCGGAGCACAGGCTCCAGACGCGCAGGCTCAGTAGTTGTGGCTCACGGGCCTAGTTGCTCTGCAGCATGTGGGATCTTCCCAGACCAGGGCTCAAACCCGTATCCCCTGCATTGGCAGGCAGATTCTCAACCACTGTGCCACCAGGGAAGCCCTGATGCAATTTTAAATGGGATTATTTTCTTACTTTCTCTTTCTGATAGTTTGTTGTCAGTGTATAGAAGATTTTTGTATCTTGATTTTGTATCCTGCAACTTTACTGAATTTACTAGTTCTAACAGGTTTTTTTAGTGGAATCTTTAGGGTTTTCTATATATAATACCATGTCATTTGCAAATAGTGACAGTTTTACTTCTTCCTTTCTGATACAGATTGCTTTTTATTTCCTTTTCTTGACCAGTTGCTCTGGCTAGGACTTCTAGTACTATGTCAAATAAAAGGGCCAAGAGTGGGTATCTTCTTGTTCCTGAAAGCTTTTCACCATTCAATTTGATGTTAGCTGTGGGCTTGTCATATATGTTCTTTATTACACTGAGTAATGGTCCCTCTATACCCACTTTGTTGAGAGTTTTTTTTTAAATTAACTAATTAATTTATTTTTGGCTGCATTGGGTCTTCGTTGCTGCGTGTGGGCTTTCTCTAGCTGCGGCGAGCAGGGGCTACTCTTCGTTGCGGTGTGCAGGCTTCTCATTGCAGTGGCTTCTTTTGTTGTGAAGCACAGGCTTTAGGCGCATGGGCTTCAGTAGTTGTGGTGCGCGGGCTCTAGAGCGCAGGCTCAGTAGTTGTGGCACACAGGCTTAGTTGCTCTGCAGCATGTGGGACCTTTCCGGACCAGGGCCTGAACCCGTGTCCCCTGCATTGGCAGGTGGATTCTTAACCACTGTGCCACCATGGAAATCCCTGTTGAGAGTTTTTATCATGAATTGGATTTTGAATTTTGCCAAATGCTTTTTCTGCATCTGTTGAGATGATCATATGATTTTTATCCTTCATTTTATTTATTTATTTATTTTAAAGATTTGTTTTGATGTGGACCATTTTTAAACTCTTTATTCAATTTGTTACTATATTGCTTTTGCTTTATGTTTTGGTTTTTGGCCACGAGACATGTGGGATCATAGTTCCTTGACCAGGGATCAAACCCACACCCCCTGCATTGGAAGGCAAAGTCTCAACCGCTGGACTGCCAGGGAAGTCCCTATCCTCCATTTTATTAATGTGGTGTATCACATTGATTGATTTGAGGATGTTGAACCATCCTTGCACCCCTGGAATAAATCCCACTGGATCATGGTGTATGATCCTTTTAATGCATTGTTGAATTCAGTTTTCTAATTTTTGTTGAGGATTTTTCATCTATGTTCATCATGAATATTTGCCTGTAATTTCCTTTTCCTGCAGTGTCCTTGCCTAGTTTTTGTATATGAGGGTAAAGCTGGCCTCATAAAATGAGTATGGAAGTGTTCCCCCCTCTTCTGTTTTTTGGAAGAGTGTGAGGAATGGTATTAATTATTTAAATGTTTGGTAGAAGTGTTTGGGTTTTTTTTTAATGATTTCTATTTCCTTATTGATATTCTCCATTTGATTAGACAGTGTGATCATACTTTTCTTCAAATAGTTGATTTGATTTTTGCCTGCTAAATCCAATATTTGGCCCCTCTCATAGGCAATTTCTGTTGCCTGATTTTTTTTTTTCCATGTGTATGGTCACACTTTCCTGTTTCTTTGCATAACTGGTAATTTTTTAAAAATTTGACATTTTAGATAATATACTGTAGTAACTCCAGTGTTAATCCCCCCTCCCTCACCCCAAAAGGACTGTTGTGTTTTGCTTATTTTTCTCAATAACTTGGCAGGGCTATTTTACTAAAATCTATTTTCCTTGGCTATGTGCACACTCTGAAGTTGCTCATCAGGGGGTACAGCCTTAGGCATACATAGTCACCTCTTTTTCTGACCTTTTTTAAGTTGTCTGTCACTTTTGGTATCACACCCAGCTGTTAGTCTTCAATAACTGCAGGCAAGTTGCTCTGCTGTCTTTAGCAATGCCCTGGAGCATGCATTTTGCCACATTCCGATTCAACTAAATTCAGGTCACTGCAGAAGTAGTCTTTAAGGCCAGTCTTTGGGTTTGCTCTTATCCCTGTAGGCTCTTCTTAGCAGTCTCATTCTTTGGTTCTTTTTGGTAAACCTGCAGCTGGTTTATAATTTAACTTTTTGCTCTACTGAATCTGCCAGCCTCCTCTTCAGTGCTTACCACCAAACTTTCCTTTATTTTGGGGAGCACTCTTAGGCTTGAACTTCCTCACATTCTATTCCAAATAAGGTCAGATCCCTTTGGAGCTCTCCATTCTTTTTTTTTTTTAACTTTTGGCCATGCCATGTGGCTTGTAGGAACTAGCTCCCTGACCAGGGATTGACCCGCACCCTTGGCAGCGAAAGCATGGAGTCCTAAGCACTGGACCACCAAGGAACTCCCTGGAGCTCTCTATTCTTATACCTTGCCTCTGTACCACTACTCTGGAGCTTTTCTCAGAGTGACAGTGCCAGCTTCTCTTGGAGTGACAGGTATGATCTATAAGCAGGGTACTGGGTGGGGCAGTAGTCTCTGGTCTTCCTGGCTTTTCTCTCCTGGCATAAATCATCTGCACTTTATTTGAGCTGGGGTGAGGACTGTTGGAGTCCCAGTGTTCTTGGTGTATTGTGCCTGGGGGTAGAGTTTTCACCCTATGAGTGGGTACTAGGTAGAGAAGAAAGACCCAGATCTCTCAGCCACTTTTGCCGAGAATTAAGCTTATTCAACATGTATTTGGGAGAAAATGAGAAATGCTGGTGCCTTGTCCTTCACAGAAAGATACCGTAGCTGATAGCTGGGAGGTGGGAGAGAAAGCCTTATGCTTTTTTCTGGATCTGCCCAGAGTAGAGCTTCATCACACTGAGCTGGGCCAGGGAGGAGGGGGAAGGAAGTAGGTGGTACCTCAAGTGCTAAAGACTCTCCCTGCTCTCTTAGAAAGATTTAGATTTTCTTGGATCAATGTTTCTTCATTTGCTGTATGCCCTTAACACATTTCCGGAGACTTTAAAATAGTTGGTTTCTTAAAAGTAATTTTTACCTGTTAGAGTGGTTTCACTAAGAAAGGCTCCTCATATCATTATTCCAGAAATCATCTCCATGGATTAGATTTATTTTTATTTTTTTAAATCTTTTATTTATTTATTTTTTGGCCATGCTACAAGGCTTGTGGGGATCTTAGTTCCTTGACCAGGGTTTGAACATGGGCCCTGGCAGTGAAAGCACTGAGTTCTAATCACTGGACCACCAGGGAACTCCCTTAGATTTATTTATTTTTTATTTTTTGCGGTACGCAGGCCTCTCACTGTTGTGGCCTCTCCTGTTGCAGAGCACAGGCTCCGGACGCGCAGGCTCAGCGGCCATGGCTCACGGGCCCAGCCACTCCGCGGCATGTGGGATCTTCCCAGACTGGGGCACGAACCCGTGTCCCCTGCATCGGCAGGCAGACTCTCAACCACTGTGCCACCAGGGAAGCCCCTCCCCTAGATTTATTTTTAAATCTCATGTTCTATTTGGGATAAAATGGAATCTTTTATTATTATTATTTTTTTTACAACACAATGGTGTTTGTTATGTTTCTTACTTGGTATTTAAATTTTTTGACCTTTTCATCTCTCTATATATAGCTGAATATTTTTCATATAAAGAGGTATTTTAATGTAATGACATAACTTTTATTCTTTTAAACCAGTTGTTCACCAAGTGTTTGGCAATTAAATCACTATTTTCTTCCCTCCTCCTTCCCTCCTTTATTCCTCTCTTTTTTTAATTCTTATTTTATATTGGAGTATAGTTGATTTACAATGTTGTGTTACTTTCAGGTGTGCAGCAAAGTGATTCAGTTATATATATATATACATACATCTATTCTTTTTCAGGTTCTTTACTCATTTAGGTTATTACACTATATTGAATACAGTTCCCTGTGCTATACAGTAAGTCCTTGTTGATTATCTATTTTATATATAGTAGTGTGTATATGTTAATCCCAAACTCCTAATTTATCCCTCTTCCCCACCTTTCTCCTTTGGTAATCATAAGTTTGTTTTCTAAGTCTGTGAGTCTGTTTCTGTTTTGTAAATAAGTTCATTTGTATCATTTTTTTTTAAGATTCCACATATAAGTGATATCATGATATCTGTCTTTCTCTGTCTGGCTTACTTCACTTAGTATGATAGTCTCTAGGTCCATCCATGTTGCTGCATATGGCATTATTCATTCTTTTTTATGGCTGAGTAATATTCCATTGTATTTATGTACCACATCTTCTTTATCCATTCATCTGTCTATGGACATTTAGGTTGTTTCCATATCTTTGACTATTGTAAATAGTGCTGTTATGAACATAGGGGTGCATGTATCTTTTAAAGTTAGTGTTTTCATTTTCTCAAATTGTACCTTAAGATTTAGAAGGGACCTCTAATGTCAGTAAGGTCAACCTTTCAATCAATGAAGACATACCTAAATATCCTTGATTCATAGTTCTTTCATCTCTGCTTGGTGACAATTTATGATTTCCTACACAGGCAAATGGTTTGACGTGGGACAGCTTATGTTAAAAGGTCATTTTGACCTGAAATATGTCAGCAATTGATAACAGTTTTGAAAGCAAATAAATTGTCTAATCCTTCCTGTGTTAAACAGTTCTTCAAACATTTGAGACCAGGCATAAAATCTCCCTTTACTCTTCTCTTTTTAAAATTAATTTTTTTAATTAAAAATATTTATATATTTATTTGGCTGCATCAGGTCTTAGTTGCGGCAGGCAGGATCTTAGTTGTGGCGAGTGGGCTTCTCTCTAGTTGCAGCGCATGGGCTTAGTTGCAGGCTCAGTAGTTGCACCATGCAGGCTTAGTTGCCCCGCAGCCTGTGGGATCTTAGTTCCCTGACCAGGGATTGAACCCGCGTCCCCTGCATTGGAAGTCAGATTCGTAACCACTGGACCACGAGGGAAGTCCCTAAAATTAATTAACCAATGTTTCATTTTTTAAAAAATATTTATTTATTTATTTGTTTGTTTGGTTGCACCAGGTCTTAGTTGGGGCTCCAGGGTCCTTAGTTGCGGCACATGGGCTCCTTAGTTGTGGCATGCAAACTCTTAGTGGCAGCATGCAGGTGGGATCTAGTTCCCTGACCAGGGATTGAACCCAGCTCCCCGGCATTGGGAGCATGGAGTCTTTTTTTTTAATAAATTTATTTTTTTTATTTATTTATATTTGGCTGTGTTGGGTCTTCGTTGCTGCACGCAGTCTTTCTCTAGTTGTGGCACACGGGCTCAGTAGTTGTGGCTCGCGGGCTCTAGAGCGCAGGCTCAGTAGTTGTGGTGCACGGGCTTAGTTGCTCTGCGGCATGTGGGATCTTCCTGGACCAGGGACCGAACCCGTGTCCCCTGCACTGGCAGGCAGATTCCTAACCACTGCACCACCAGGGAAGTCCCACCAATGTTTCTTTAAATGAGGAAATTTCTGAAAGTCTAAACATCATGGCCGCTTTTAAAAAATGTCTCTTTTAAAATTGGTCTAAGTTAAATGCAAAAACCTAAGTGTGACCCAAATAATTCTGTGTATGAGACTATTATTTTCAGTACAGGGGTATAGGAAGTAAACAGATGGATAAATAGATCAATACACATGGACAGATAATTAGATTAATACCTTTCAAAAATACATTTGCTCAAACTGCAGAGGCCAGAATAGGAGAGAGAGTGAACATAATATTCAAAGCTGGAACTTGGGAAACTTGGCTCTCCAACAAACTCAATTTATCAATTCCTTCAAAAACCTCTGGGGAAATGAAATGTGCCTCTCCCTTACTTGAGAAACGGTGTGAGGTGAGTCTGAGAGATGCCACCCACGAGAGCAGTGTCCACCTTGCACTGACACCAGCAGAAATGTAAATGTAACCTCTTTGGGCATGTGCTCCTAAAAACTGTCTCAGTTAACAGAACTCAGACCAGCATCTTGCGGAGAGCTAACACAGGCACCATGTTGGGCAAAAGTGCTAATGTCTAGCCCTGGGGTTTGTATCCCATCAGAAGTGGACTGCCAAGTTCTTCTGGTAGGGCTTAGATTTAAATGAATTTATATTTGATTTTAACTCAATTTATTAGTTGCTGTTCTTGGATAAATAACTTAATTTCTGAACCTAAGACTGCCAACTATTAAAAGAGGGTATTGTTAGGACTTCCCTGGTGGCGCAGTGGTTAAGAATCCGCCTGCCAATGCAGGGAACGCGGTTTCCATCCCTGGTCCGGGAAGATCCCACATGCCGCGGAGCAACTAAGCCCGTGCGCCGCAACTACTGAGCCTGCGCTCTAGAGCCCGTGAGCCACAACTACTGAGCCCGCGTGCCGCAACTACGGAAGCCTGCACGCCTAGAGCCTGTGCTCCGCAACAAGAGAAGCCACCGCAATGAGAAGCCCGCGCACCGCAACGAAGAGCAGCCCCCGCTCGCCGCAACTAGGTTACTTTTAGCTTGGACGATGGCTATCTGAAGGGGGAAAGGATGTGAGTGGCTGCACGAGCAGGAGGAGGTGAGAGGAAGAGGTTAGAGGAGGAAGTGCAGCATGTACCAGTGCCACAGGCACAGTCATGCTCAGTCCTGGCCCTGTACAGGCCTGCAAGTAGAAAGATCTTGAACTTGTATGATGTGTCTCCACCTGTGGCAAATGCGTATCAAGCCTATTTTGTGCCAGGCCCACGTCCTGTGTTTGGAAATGGCAAAGTAGAAGGATTTCATTTTACTAACTAATATCTTCTGGGTACCCTGTTCAATATGGCAATATGCCCCCAAGTAGTTCTAGAGTACCAGTGGAAACCAAAGAAGTACGAGGCCAGGTGAGGGGAGTTTTCTAGAGGAGAGTCCCAGTTCTTATTCAGGTGTTTCCTTATGTCAGTGCAAGAGCACTCTTAGCTTTCAATTTCTTTCCTTAGTGAAAACAAAAGAAGGATCACAGTGGAAACTACTCACAAAGTTTTCTAGGTCTTAGGTAACCGGGGTAGCTCATAGGGAGGCTTAAAATTAAACCTGTATCCATGCAAGAAAGTATTTATTTAGCTGAAGGCTGTTTAGTGCTGTCCCTTCACTCTTTTGGTTTTTCTTCACTATCTCACATTAGAACATATTTGAGATTTATATTTGGAGCCAGAATTTTAAAGGGCATCAAGGAGGCTTTCCATTTGTATGTTATTGTAGTATGGTCGGAGTTATTTTCCAAATGAAAACCAGCAGATAAATAGTCCTCTGGTTACTACCCTACAAGGATTCCAATTTTCCATATGAAAAAAGCCATATTGTTGGACAAAATTTCAGCTTGATGTTTCATCCCAGTCACTGCAATTAAATTCTGCTATGGGTTATAGGTAAATCCTTGTCTATGATGTAAAAGATCCAACTGTTTTTTTTGAATAATCTCAAATGCAGTGAATTCACGTCTGGGGAGCATCTGATACTTCACTTCCTAATCTTGCTCCATTTTTTCCATCACAAATAGCTCATTATTGAAAAGGAAGGGGGCTGGGCTTCCCCGGTGGCGCAGTGGTTAAGAATCCGCCTGCCAATGCAGGGGATATGGATTCGAGCCCTGGTCCGGGAAGACCCCACATGCCGCGGAGCAACTAAGCCCGTGTGCCACAACTACTGAAGCCCAGGCACCTGGAGTCCGTGCTTTGCAACAAGAGAAGCCACCGCAACGCGAAGCCCGTGCACCACAATAAAGACCCAACGCAGCCAAAACTAAATAAATAAATTAATTTTTTTAAAAACAAGGAAGGGGGCTGAGTCCTATTTCGTGTTGGTGAAATAACAGGGATCACTGGTAGGGGGAAGTTATAATAGCCCTATGGGCTAGAACATGAAGAAGAGAAAAAGATAAAAGAGTTTCAGGAAGAGGGTAGATTCTAGGGCAGCAGCACTGAGGGGTCTGAAAGACCCAGATTCTCTAAGGCAATGATTATCACAGTGCAATCCCAGACCAACACCAGTAGCACCACCTGGGAACTTATTAGACATAAAGAATCTCAGGCCTCACCCCAGACACACAGAATCAAAATCTGCATTTTAACAAAATCCTCTGGTAATTTGTATAAAGTTTGAGAATCACTGGTTGAAAAACACCAAGAGTTTTATCCTTTTATGCCATAATATTCTTGCCTTATTTAGGACTTTTATTAGAGTCACCCTAAAATGTACTTGGACTTGGAAGAGGGTTCACGATCACAAAGGATAAAGTGGTCCCTTATGCTGTCCATGTGTTAGCTCACAGCTTACCCTAATGACTCAGTTAAGGAATTTTTAATAAACTCCTATGAGCAAAGTACTAAGATATGTGTTATGGAGGATATATACTCTTTACAAAACCTTAATTTTCATGACTGGGAGACAGGCTATCCTTAAAATAGGAAATAATCCACATATCCTGTTAGGGTCTACTCTAATTCCCTAATGTATTAGACTTTTAAGATTCTAACCAGCTGCCATGAGAAACAAGGCATGTGGCTTTAATAAATGTTTCATTCAATCAAATGTAAAATGCATGTTATTATATGGAATTAGATTTGTTCTCCCTGTGCACATCCTGCTCTTCATTAGATGAGTCAAATTTAAATACTACATTGCAAATTCAAGAGTAGTTTCATAAGCTCTCTGCTAAATAAATACAGCTCCAATTTTAAGCATAGTGCAGTATAAAGAAAACAGCAGTAATGGCTGTGGATAGTTAAAAAATGCTGTACAGCAGACTGCATGCATTACTTCAAGATCATTCAGAGAAATAAATGTATCATTTGCCAATGAATTTGGTTATCTTAAAATAAAAAAGTCAGGCTATAGCACTTTTTCTACCAACATTGGCCAAGAGTAATCTACTCTCCTATGAACCAACCAACAGCTGCTGATTGTTGAGTGGCCCTATATAACCAACATTGTGAAGGACATAAAAGTATAGGAAACAAAACCTGTTCCCCAGGAATTTATAGTCTAGACTGAGAGAAAAACTAGATGCACATAAAAATAATGGTCAAGACAGTATATAAGTCTCAAATGGGGGATACAAACAAGTGTGCAGAAGTTAACTCTGTCTTGGATGATCTCTGAAGCGTCACAGAGCACACAGGATTTGAGCTGGGCATTGAAGCTCAATCTAAGCTGAATAAAATGATAGAATTGATATTTGTCTGGAGGAAAACATTCTCCGTCAGCCATAGTTCTCATAGTGCTTTTCTTAAAAGAAACATTTTCTTGCGACTCTCTCATATCAGAGGTCTGAGTCTAAGGTCCAAACGTGTTAGTCTTACTATGTTACTATCCATTCAGTTAAAAAAAACCAACAACAGGGCTTCCCTGGTGGCGCAGTGGTTGAGGGTCCGCCTGCCGATGCAGGGAACACGGGTTCGTGCCCCGGTCCGGGAGGATCCCACATGCTGCGGAGCGGCTGGGCCCGTGAGCCATGGCCGCTGAGCCTGCGCGTCCGGAGCCTGTGCTCCGCAACGGGAGAGGCCACAACAGTGAGAGACCCGCGTACCGCAAAAAACAAACAAACAAAAAAAACCCAACAACAAAATGACCATTTTTGAATGATAACTTAGCTAATGCTACATGGAACTTTGTTTATCTGGCAAAATGTTAATGTATTAGCCTCATCTCACCATCCTGGTGGATTTTCTTCCCTCATGCTTTGGCCGAGCAGGATTCTAGTTGAAAACAGTAACATGAAACTATGCAGTAACATCCCCCCTTTGACTGCATGTTCACTGTGTCCTACAGGGCCATGCTCTTCACACAGGGGGCTTAATAAATGTTGTTGGCAGATGGATTAACAAAAAGAACGGTCCTGGTGCAGCTCTCTAGTCCATCTTTCCTAGGTTACAGCAGAAAAAGCACTCAACAGTGAAAGAAGAAGGAAAAAAAAAGGCTGGCTGGGATTGGATACCAGCTAACTGGTTTCTGTCAGTAATAGTATATTTTTTTGTTTACCAAACAACCCAAACTACTTGGAAGCTAAAGTAAAAGTGAGGGTCTTAACATTATGCCAAAGAATAATTTTCAAAAGGCTAAAAACACGATCTCTCACATATAAAATAAACGCGTGGTGAATGATTCTTTTCAACTCATTAGTTAATGAGGGAAACGGTAAAAGACTGGGTTCTAATGAGAATTGGAGCAGCTAAGTATTAATAAATTTAAAAAGGAATGTTATGATAAGATTACTAGGTTAGATACAAAACTAGTTAATGTCCCACAGGGCCACAACCTACAACCTCTAGGATTATCTTTCCCGCTGGACAGAAATTATTTGTATCTCTAACCAGACAAAAATCTACAAGTTAACCTCTGCTCCTACAGAGATGTCAAATAACCTAGTCAACAGTCAAAGGGGTCTTCCCTGGTGGCACAGTGATTAAGAATCCGCCTACCAATGCAGGGAACACGGGTTCGAGCCCCGGCCCAGGAAGATCCCACATGCCCCAGAGCAACTAAGCCCATGCGCCACAGCTACTGAGCCTGCGCTCTAGAGCCCGCGAGCCACAACTACTGGAAGCCCGCGCGCTTAGAGCCCATGCTCCGCAACAAGAGAAGCCACTGCAATGAGAAGCCTGCGCACTACAACGAAGAGCAGGCCCTGCTCGCCGCAACTAGAAGAAAACCCGCACGCAACGAAGACCCAACGCAGCCAAATATAAATAAAATATATAAATTAAACAGTCAAAGGTGCAAGCCCGGAAGGGCATTGGAAGAACACCCAGTAATCTCATCGCTTGTGTCAACACATTTCGAGTTTTGAATAATTGTTCTGACACTCAGAAGAGGCTCTCAAAAGGCAATGGCAAAGGTCCAATGTCATGCTAGAATAGTATGCAGATCTTTATAATGCATATGACATTGTACGAATTATAAAAGAACATTGTTAGGGCAGGTATTCATTCTGTACAGTTTGAGGTAACATGATTTGATTTATGTAATGACAAGACTCAGAGAAGTAGGGCACAAAAAAAATGTTCCGGTGAATATTAATGACCACAGAGTTCACATACAATGGCAACCTCCGTGATCTGGAACCTAGCTGGGAACCAACCTAGATATAAATTTAAAGGGTATTTAAGTCCAATTTTAGATTTAATTCTAACAGTCTTGCTTGTCTGGAGAATACTGGACACAGTCATAATTCAGCAGAGAGGTGCCTTTAGAGAGGAATACATAATCCAAAAGCACCTAGGGGCACTTAGTTATAGGCTGTAGCACTATAGACCTCTGGAGGCATCAGTGCCTTATAGAGTAAAGTCCTGTAAATCATCTTCATATAAGGGTCAGTTATCAAAAACCCTAAATTGTTTTTTAATAAGCTCTGCTGAAGAAAATGTGCAAATATAGAATTCAAAACTACTTCTATGAAAAATGTTTTAAAATGTAAAAGGGTTGGTATTTATAGAGTTAACAAATCAATTCAACCCCCAGTATTGAATATATATCATGTGCAGGATACCTTATTGGGCCCTGAGTTGTACTAAAAGGAATAAGATATCGTTCCTGCTTTCTAAAAGCTTACGACAGCGAGATATCTTTGCAAACATATTTAATACAAGAAAGTCTGAATGAAGTGTTAGTGCACATATCGAAACACAGGAAAGAAAGAGTGACTCAGACCTAAATTAGAGGAAGTCATGGAAGACTTTGTGGAGAAAGGGACATTTAGGTTGGGACTTGAAAGATTTAGTATTCATTTGACTGGAAAATTCCCTAAAAGGAATGACTGTGAATAAATGAAGTGTTGCTATATTTTTTCTCAAAATGACTCCAATTATGTAGAAAAATACACGTGATACTGTAAACAAAGACAAGTGATAAATCGAGATGAAAACATCACAAAAGACAGACCCGTATTGTGGACAATTCATAAAAGAAACAGTAATGGCCATGAACATCCAAAATTGTATTTGATCTTGCTAATAACCAAAGAAATGCAAAGTAAATCAGATACACTTTTGCAGAGAGCAGCATGACAAACATTAAAGCGAGAGATAGTACTTGTGGTTGGTAAGTGTGTGAAGAATCTAGTGCCCTCGTGTACAGTTATTAAGAATTTAAACTGGTATAACCTTTCCTTTAGATAAAGGATTTATTCTATGAAAATAATTACCCAGTAGTACAAAGATTATATCCATATGAATGTCACCAAAACACATAACTTTTTTTTTTTTTTTTGCGGTACGCTGGCCTCTCTCACTGTTGTGGCCTCTCCCGTTGCGGAGCACAGGCTCTGGACGGGCAGGCTCAGTGGCCATGGCTCACGGGCCCAGCCGCTCCGCGGCATGTGGGATCTTCCCGGACCGGGGCACGAACCCGTGTCCCCTGCATCGGCAGGCGGACTCTCAACCAGTGCGCCACCAGGGAAGCCCCATAACAATTTTTAAAAGGAAAAAGCAAAGAAAGAAATAGCCAACAGTTGAGAATTGGTTAATAAATTATGGATCCATGTTATATCATGTGGCATTAAAAACCGTAATCACATAAAATTTAATGATGTGGAAAAAAATTACAAAATATTAAGTGAGAAAAACAAGCATGTTATAAAAGTCTGTCAGTCAATATGGTCCCAGTTTTGATTTTTAAAACACAAGAAAAAAAGGATCTTTGTTTTCCAGTTTGTTTCCAGATTATGCCTTTAGGTCTCATCTCCCACATTTAACAATGATCTAATTCTAAGCTGATACATTTTTTTTTCCTTATAAGAAACTCTGGAATCAACTAGTGAAATAATGTTTCTTAACTATTATAATGCTTAAGAAAATCTGAGAGAGTATATACACCAATAAAGTTAATATAACTTTTAATTTTCTTATTCTGTAAAATGTCTGTGATAACATATATTACTTTAAAATCAGAATAGCAAACATACAATTATTTACAAGCTGAAAAAAATGGCCTTATTTTATTTTTGGCATGGGATCTTAGTTCCCCGACCAGGGATCGAACCCACGCCCTCAGCAGTGAAAGCGCTGAGTCCTAACCACTGGACCTCCAGGGAATTCCCATGGCCTTATTTTAAATAGCGTCAACACTTCTAGGAATTTAGTGTAAAGAATTAATCATAGGGCTTCCCTGGTAGCGCAGTGGTTGAGAGTCCGCCTGCCGATGCAGGGGACACGGGTTCGTGCCCCGGTCCGGGAAGATCCCACATGCCGCGGAGCGGCTGGCCTGTGAGCCATGGCCGCTGAGCCTGCGCGTCCGGAGCCTGTGCTCCACAACGGGAGAGGCCGCAGCAGTGAGAGGTCCGCGTACCGCAAAAAAAAAAAAAAAAAGAATTAATCATAGATATACAGAAGAATGTTTGTACAGCACTGTCTTAGCCTGTGTTCCCCAGAAAAAGAACATGAGGCAAAGCGTACATACTAATAATTTATTAGTGAGGGGAAGGGGAGTCAGAAGAGCATATCCACGGGCACACGGCAAGCTTGCCACGGAACCCTAACAGTCAGCTTGGTCTCACAGGGTGTCTTCAGTGATATAAAGTGCTGTGTCTAGGAGCAGTCCATTCAGGGGGAGGAAGGGAAAATAACTCATATAACAGTTCCCTTCCTTTCGCGAACTCTCATTTGTCAGTCAGCCTCAGAGGACATTAAGGCCCCTCAATTTCCAGGTTGTGCTACCTGGCCTCTCCAGGCAGTTACTGGGGAGGCCAGTGGGCAGGCACGGCAGGTGGTCTTCATTGTCAAGTTGGTGGACGGAGCTCCTTGATTTGCAGGGCTATGGTGGAGGCAGCTGTTACTGGGTCCACAACCACGGAGAACTACGAGCCACTGCTAGTGTTGCTGTGTGTGTGTGTGTGTGTGTGTGTGTGTGTGTGTGTAAGGGGGTAGGGGGTAGTGGGGTGAAATAGGCATGGCTGTGCAGATTTTGGTTGGCACACCACAGCGTGAGATATAGTCAACCCCTTGCACCACTTGGACCTACTCATGTCCTCTTATGATATCCAGATCTCATACGAGAGCACGATGCCCTCACTTCCTCTCCAGAAGAAAGGAAAGAGTCATCTTAATGGTAATAGCCACTCATCTCCTTGAAGCACACCAAGACCCACTCTGCCGCTGCAGCTGGCCCCAAATTTGTAACTAGTATTGGTGTCATTTCCTGCCACCTATTCCAGATTGTTCTCCCTTTCAGCCAAGCGTTTTGGCTGTTCTGAGTTGCCTGCTGGACATAGATTGAGCCCTTCGTTGTCTTGTCCACGTTGGGTCATGGATGCTTCAATTGCTCATTTACAGTTATCGGTGGCATGGAAACATCACAAGATACTCTCATTTTATAGAATAAAGTGTACCTACTCATTTTACACAAGAAAGGCATACCTATCACCCATACCAAATCTTACTACGGTACACTGCTGAGGCACCTCCCCCCCCAAAAAAAGGCAAGTCAGCGGGTGGTGGTGGGGGATCAGTCTGAAATACTGGTGTCTGTGAGGATTCCTTTAATCAAAGAACCATAAACCCACAGCAGGTTTTCATGCTTTGCCCTCTCTTATTCATTAATGGTGGGATAGCTTACAGAGTGCGTCAGTGGAGAAAACACAATTCTTCTAATGACCTGACTAACATCTCTGATTATTTAGAAGAAAGCATCACTTCTGAAGGAGAATACCCTGTGAGCAAAGAGGCATGTACACAAAATACTGAAGGCAGAGGATGCTCACTTCATCCAGGCAATAAAATGGCAAGGATTTATGTCCTCTACCTACTACCTACCTACCTGCCTACCTACCTACCTACCTACCTACCTATCTATCCATCCAATAATTCAAATAGTCAAGATTTATAAACATCATCTTGGGAAATCCCAATCTGTTACAAAATGCACTTTCTCTGCATTTTCTGAGTTCTCGACAAGGAGAAGGAACTTCGGCCATGTGCTTGTCTCAGTTGTCTATTTCAAAGAAGAGGGATGAATATTTCCATGGTTACTTCTGACAGATGAACTGCCAATGAAAGAAACATATATTCAAGCTAAGTTAAACTTTCATATTACTGTTCTAATTTCACTAACTTTTAGATTACTGGATTTTAAAATCCATACTTATTTTTTAAATTGGGGCAAGTCTCCTTCCTGATGCTACCCATCAACTAATTCTGTTCATTTATTCAGAACTACTATGTACTTATAAAATGCAGATTCAACTTACACAGCTTATGAAGAAATACATTTCCAGCACATTTACTTTGTGTTACCCATTATTTATCAATATTTGAAATACATAGGTTGTTTCAACCAAATGTATTCTACTAAGAGCTGTAGTAATTATTCAGTTATTTAATACTTGGAACCTTAAGATCACAGGAGAAAATTGCTTCTAATTTAAATTTATATACATATTTTTGTTGCAGACACATGTGATCAGGTCAACAGTCAGTAATGGACTTTTAAATATAAAAAATATGTTAGATCAAACTTCTGTAGGGGGAAGGAATTCAGGAAACTAGTAATGATGTAAAAATTTTGACTATTAAATAGAAGCTTTACTTTTAAATCTATTTTTAATTTAAAAACCGGCGGTAGGGCTTCCCTGGTGGACCAGTGGTTGAGAATCCGTCTGCCAATGCAGGGGACACCGGTGTGAGCCCTGGTCTGGGAAGATCCCACATGCTGCGGAGCAACTAAGCCCGCGCGACACAACCACTGAGCCTGCGCTCTACAACCTGCGAGCCACAACTACTGAGCCCGCCTGCTGCAACTACTGAAGCCTGCGTGCCTAGAGCCCATGCTCTGCGACAAGAGAAGCCACCGCAATGAGAAGCCCGTGCACCGCAACGAAGAGTAGCCCCGCTCACCGCAACTAGAGAAAGCCTGTGTGCAGCAACAAAGACCCTATGCAGCCAAAAATAAGATAAATAAATAAATTTATTTTAAATAAAGGTGTTAAAATACACATAACATAAATTTACCATCTTAACTGTCATTAAGTGTACAGTGCGGTAGTGTTAAGCACATTCACACAATCTCCAGAACTCTTTATCTTGCAAAACTGAAACTCTATAACCATTAAACAATTCCCCATCTCCCCCTCCCCCCAGCCCCTGACAACCACCCTTCTACTTTCTATGTATTTGATCACTCTACAAAACCCACAGAAGTGGAATCACACAGCATTAATACAAGCTGTACTTTTGTATTTTAAAAAAGGGTGGTAGGTATAAAATTGCTATGATATGTAGATTTCATTGGATATATTTAATAAATATTTTATTTTAAAGTGTTAATATGTCAGAAATCAAACTTTTTGCCACTATCTAAACTTATGAATTAAAGTTCTGAAGGTCAATTCAAAAGGTGTAAGGCAATACTTAATTTTCCAAATTTCATTTAGGGAGTATGTGAGTAGAAAAGAAGCCCAGTAATCCCAATTTACTCTGTTTGTTTGCTTTTTTGGCCGCGGCCCGTGGCTTGCGGGATCTTAGATCCCCCATCAGGGATTGAACCTGGGCCACTGCAGTGAAAGCACCAAGTCCTAACCACTAGACCACCAGGGAATTCCCTACTCTTTTTGTTTTATACACAAGAGATTAAATGATTTGCATATAGTCAAGACCTAGGTGACTGTAATTCATGAGAGAACCTAAGACTCCTGATACCTAAGAGCCCCTTTGCACCACAGATTCTGTTGTCCATACATTTTATATATTTATTTCAATTTTAACCACACTATTCACATATAATCTGTGTGAATACTTAGTATAGTCAAGAATCCTTTGTAATAAAAAAATACCTTGTATCTCTAGCATAAGTTAGATTTTTTATATAATAAACTTAAATAGACGAATCTGTATTTGGTAATATGGTATTCTGTTTTAAGTAACTGTATCAACCTATAAATGATCAGTACACTAATATGGACTTACAGAGGTAGGATAGGCCTCAGAGGTCATCTAATCTGAAAAATACAGAATAAATTAAGGCACAGTGAAGTAAATTGCCCACAAATAGCCTTCAGGAAATTCTGAAACATATTTGAAATGTTAAAGACATGAGTTATGTGACTATCCATAAATATTTCTTAATCTTTTAAAAGGGATCCTTTAAGAAATTTCAAAATAAAGGAATGAAATCCAATAATTTAAAACTCAAGTGCTGTTATTTCTACGAGATCTCGGATTATATGTTCATTTGTTCATTGGAAGAAAAATCACATTTTCATTTCTTATATTTTATTTATATTAGAGAGAGCACTTCAATATTAATTCAAATATCCATTAAATGCAAAAATGTTAATGCAATATTAAAAATGAAATTTAAATGAAAGCAAGGGGATATCACATTAAGGTTCCCATGGCAACTCTCACTACACTTTTCAGCTTCTGAATTGTAATATGGTCATTTATTACAGGCTCATATAAAATATAATTTTGCAAATATTTAAAGATATATAGGTTAATTCATGTCAATTTAAGGCTTCATATGCAATGTAATATAATACATCAGACTAAGAATACTCTAAATATTAACCCATATTCTTAATTTAGACATACTATATAAAAGATGCAAACTTCCTCAATTTTGAATAATCTGTTATTAAATAATTTGTGTTTTGAATAGCACTCACACGAATTATAGCATTTCGCAATTCCCATCATGGTTGAAATCTGAACTTTATGTTACGTAAATACGAATATAGGCGGGGTCAAGTGCCTCTCTCTTTAGCTTAGCAGGAGTTTGAAATTACAGATTACACATTTTGCCAGAGTAGGCAAAATGTAAATTCATTAGTTCACACAGTTAAAAGTCCAGGAACTGAATTATGTAGAAGATCAAACGATACTGTCAGAGCCCTCCTGGCTCTGCTTTTTCTACAGCCTTCAGCAGTACACAGTAACGTACTGAGAACTCAAAAAAGTAACCATCTGTTAACCAAGCAATATCTCTTTATTTATCTAAAGGAAAAAATTGGACTACTACAAAGCTATATGAAGGATTTAGAAAAAAATGTAGACAATCTAAACATCCATCAATAGGGTAGGTTAAGCAAACTACGGTACACAGAGCTTTGACAATGATTAGATCAATATTGATGTGGAAAGGTGTCCATAGCACACTGTCAAGTAAACAAAGTATAAAACAGCATGTACAGTAAGGAAAAACCCAGAACAAATCGAAACAAAAAGCCAAACACTATCTCGCAAACAATGTGTATACATGTATAGAGAAAAGTCTAGAATGATATACTCCAAATATTAATAGTAGAGATCTCTGGGTGGTGGGATTATGACTACTCTATTTCTCGATATTATTTTTCTGAGTTTTTTCAAATGAATATAATTAGAAAATAAATATAAGGTGTAAATAAAGTAAATACTCTGTTATTGGTGTGAAGATACTGATATTCTTCTCCACTGAGAGCAGGAGTATGAATTGGAAAAAACCTTGAGATATTTGACATCGTGAAAACGTTGCAGCAAATCTATTTCTATATTCTATTTTTTTAAATATTCAGGAAATTGGAAACCACTCACATATTCAAGAGTGATTAAATAATTATATATCTATAAGAGGGAATACTAAAATCATGTTGTAGAATACTTCTATGTGAAAATACTGTTGATAACATGTCAGATCAGGATGCCCTTAGGGGCAAGTAATAGAAAAAAACCCTGACTCAATGTACATTATAAAATTTCTGGGTCACCACAGTAGTCGAACATACCCGTTTACTTCTAATTCCTCCTGAAACCAAACTGCAATGACAGAAAAGGGGAAAAAGTAAAAATTCAAAAAGACAAAGAGGGGGGAAGAGACAATAGCAACACAATTTTTGAAGCTAGAAAGCTGGTGGATGGGGATGGGTCTGTGGACCCGGTAAGACAGGACGTGGACGGCTCAGCAGAGCCCAGAAGCAGGCTGATTCACCCAGCAGAACTCAAAAAATACTCAAGAGATGAACACATTTGGAAAGTGGGAGCGCCATGGAGGAATTTATATGAGAAATGAAAAGAACCCAGGTCTCCCCCAGAAATCAAGACCTACTGGGGGTTTTAGAGGCTAGCGCCTCCCCCACACCCAAACATTGAACTTTTACAAAAGGTTGAGGCCAGAGCGCCCTACTCCTATGTGTTCGTGCGTAAATGTGATAATTACGGTAACCTATGATAATGTTATGAGACGCATTAAAAATGAACCTTAGTGAACTGATCAGAACTTCCCCAAATCTCATTCTGCTGTCCCCTTCTTCTTCTAACTTTAGCATACAATAGTTTCGCTTGTCTTTGAACCCTTTATTTTTTTAAATACTTGGTTTATTTTTTATTTTTTGGCTGTGCCCATGCAGCACGTGGGATCTTAGCTCCCCAACCAGGGATGGAACCTGCGCACCCCCCCGCAGTGGAAGCGCTGGCATCCCATCCACTGGGCCGCCAGGAAATTCCCTCTCTGAACCTTATTTTTTAAAGAATCTCCACATTAAAAATGTATGAGTGTTCACGGCAGCACTATTCATAATAGCCCCAAATTGGAAGCAACCTAAATGTCTTTCAACAGATGGAATTTTTAAAAAGTGGTATATATTCCCATAATAGAATATTACAGGGCAATAAAAAGGAATGAAGTACCGACACTTGCTGCAACAGGGAAGAATCTTGAAAACATTATCCTAAGTGACAGATGCCTCACAAAAGGCCACCTATTGTGTGATTTCATTTATAGGAAATGTCCAGAATAGGCAAATCTATAGAGTCAGAAAGTAGATTAGTGGTTGCCAGGGGCTGGGGAGAATGACTGATAGTGGATATGGAGTTTCTTTTGGGGATGATGAAAATTTTCTAAAATTAAAATAGTTGTACAACTCTAAGTAAACTAAAACCCACAAGGGTATACTTTAAATGGGTGAAGTTTATGGTATGTGATTTATATCTTAATAAAGCTATCAAAAAGGTGTTATACTGAAAGTATTCTTCTGCAATTTTTTTTTTTTAATTGTCCGTGCCATGTGTGGCATGTGGGATCTTAGTTCCCCAGCCAAGGATGGAACCTGTGTCCCCTGCATTGGGAGCGCAGAGTCTTAACCACCGGACTGCTAGGAAGTCCTTCTGCAATCTTTTAAGAAAATTCAACATTATGTTTCTAAGATTTATCTAATGTTTATGCATCTTGCAGTAGTGCATTCATTTTTAATGCTGTTCAGGGCTTAATAGTAGGGGTAAACTACCATTTGTTTATCCATTCTATGGTGAGTGGATGTTTTAGTTGATTCCGGCTTTTGCTGGTACAATGCTAGTATATTCATACATCTCTCCTGCTGCATAGGAGCAAGAACTTCTCAAGGGTATATGCCAGACGAAAGGGGTATGTGTGTTACGTGCTGTTCCACACACAGCTGGCTTGCATTCCCACCAGCACTGAACTGGGCTTCCCTTTGTTGCCTACCTTCTTCAGCACTTAGTACTGCCAGCCTTCCAGTTTCTGTCAACCAGGTGTGTATGAAATGACATCTTAAGATCTTAACCTGTATTTCCAATTACCAATGAGATTGAACCTCATTTCATGTTTCTTGACTATTCCTGTTTCTCCTTCTGTGAAATGCCTCTAAATGTTTTGCCCATTTCCCTATGCATTAATTCTTCCTTATTGATTTGTGTGTACACCATATGTATACACAATTATAATGAATTAGAAAAGCTAATGAACAGAAAAAATTACAATGTGTATATTCATCTGTGTATATATTTAATTTGGTTTGGATATTAAACATGTTGTTCACATGGGTTGCAAATATACTTTCATACTTCAGTTTGTAGCTTTTCACTATTTTTTTTTTTTTTTTTTTTTTTGTGGTACGTGGGCCTCTCACTGCTGTGGCCTCTCCCGTCGCGGAGCACAGGCCCCGGACGCGCAGGCTCAGCGGCCATGGCTCACGGGCCCAGCCGCTCCGCGGCACGTGGGATCTTCCCGGACCGGGGCACGAACCCGTGTCCCCTGCATCAGCAGGCGGGCTCTCAACCACTGCGCCACCAGGGAAGCCCAAGTTTTTCACTATCTTTTGATGAATAAAAGTTCAAAGTTTTAATGTTGTCAAAATTTTTCTTTTCTATTATGGCTATTGATTGCTTTTTGTGTCTGTCTGAAGAAGTACTTCCCTACTCCAAGATCACAAATATATTCTCATGTATAGTCTTCTGTAGTTTTTAATGTTTTGCTTTTACATTTATGTCTTTAACCATTGAAATGGATTTTTCAAATATATATATATAAAGGTCCAGTTTCATTTTTTTCCGCATGTCATCCATCCTTGCTACAATGTGAACAGTCCATCCTTCCCACAGTGATTTGCTACTTCTGGCATTTATTAAGCTCCATACTTGGGTGGGTTTGTTCTGCTGCTCTATGCTGTTCTACTTGCTTATCCTTGTACCAATAAGACACAATCTTAATTACTTTAGCTATATAATATCTTTCCACATAATAGGGTAAGGCTCCCTACCTCAGTCTTCTTTCAGAACACAGAGCAGCATTAGAAGTGCACCACTCGGGGCTTCCCTGGTGGCGCAGTGGTTAAGAATCTGCCTGCCAATGCCGGGGGACATGGGTTCAAGCCCTGGTCCGGGAAGATCCCACATGCCGCAGAGTAGCTAAGCCCGTGCGCCACAACTACTGAGCCCGCGCACCACAACTACCGAAGCCTGCATGCCTAGAGCCCATGCTCCACGCAAAAAGAGAAGCCCACGCACCCCAACAAAGAGTAGCCCCCGCTCACCGTAACTAGAGAAAGCCCATGCACAGCAACGAAGGCCTAATGCAGCCAAAGATAAATGATAATAAATAATTTAAAAAAAAAAAAAAGAAGTGCACCACTCAGATTTCCTTTGAGAGTGAATCTGCCGCAATGGGTGGGGTTAGTTAACAGCCTCCCCCTAAAGCATCTTCTGGATCTGCTGCAGCAATTGAGCCGGTCCTTCCCAGGCAGCTAACCAATGCCCGAGCAAGGCAGGAGTCCTAAGGACTGGCCCAATGTAGGACCCTCTACAGTCTTCGCACCGGCGTTCCCTGTGGTCAGGCCAAGATTTTCTGGGCTGTGCAGCCAGTCTAAAGCTCTTCCTGCCAGTCCTTCCTTCCTTCCTCCACCCACAGGTGTAAGACCTGCAGCACACTCTGAAGGCTCTCCCTGCCTATTCCTGCTTCTTCTCTTTATACTTTACATCTCACACTTCTAGCCACATTTTTACATCTGTCTCCTAGAAGACCTGAACTGATACAAGGGTCTTGGCTGTCCTTGGTTCCTTGCTCTGCTAAATTTAAGAATCATTTAAGTTCCAAAATGAAAGAAAACAAAAATACTTTGTTAGGATTTTGACAGGAATTGCACTGGATCAATTAATCAGTGGCAGAATTGATGTCTTTATAATACTGAGTCTCTCAGTCTATGAACATGCTACCACTCTCCATTTGTTTAGGTTTTCTTTAGTTTCTTTCAATATAGCCTTGTGATTTTCTCCAAAAGGTCTTGCATATTTTTGTGAGATTTCCAGGTATCTTATATTTTTAGTTATGATTGAAATTGTGTACTTTTAAAATTCCATTTTTCTAATCCTGTTGCTGGTATTTAGAAATATTTAAATGTTGATCTTTTAACTAACACATTTGCTAAACTCTTAATTCTAATATCTATTTACAGATGGCTTTTGGGTTTCCATGTACACAACCGTACAATCTTACAATAATGACAACTTTGTTTCTTCCTGATGCCTTTTATTCATTTTCCGTGCCTTATTGTGTGGACCCTTTCAGTACAATGTCGAAAGTGACAGCAGACATTTTTGTCTTGTTCTTCATTTTAAAGGTAATGCTTCTACTGTTTCACTATTTTGTAATGTTTACTGTGGGGTTTTTGTAGATACCTTTTATCAGTTCCAGGAAATTCTCTTCTATTCTACAGGAAGACTTAATATTGTAAAAAGATGTTGAATTTTATTAAAGGCTTCTGGGTATCTACTGATGTACTCACATTAATTTTTACTTTAATCTCTTCGTGAGAAACTTACAGTGACTTATCATGAAATAACTGAATTTTATCAAACACTTTTTCTGCATTGTTTGGTATCTTAACTTTTCCCCCTTTAATCTAGTTTATGTGGCAAACTTTACCGATTTTCAAATGCTAGGCCCACCCTGAGTTCTGGGATAAACCCAACTTGGTCATGATGCTATTTACATTTAATTGAATTGTTTGTTGACTGTCTTTAGTGTTCTTTATATGTGTGTGTATATGTATATATATATATATATATACACACATATATACATATATGTCTTTTTTCTTCCAGTTTTATTGAGATATATTTGACATACAGCACCGTGTAAGTTTAAGGTGTATAACATAATGATTTGACTTACATACACCATGAAATTATTACCTCAGTAAGTGTAGCGAACATCCATCATCTCATATAGATACAAAATTAAAGACACAGAAAAAATATTTTATCCTTGTGATGAGAACTCTCACCATTCACTCTCTTGACAACTTTCCTATACAACATCCAGCAGTGTTAATTAGTCATGTTGTCTATTACACCCCTGGTACTTATACCTGGAAGTTTGTACCTTTGACGGCCTTCATCCAGTTCCCCCCATGCCCACCCCCTACCTCTAGTAACCACAAGTATGACCTCTTTTTCTATGAGTTTGTTTTTGAAGTATAATTGGCCTACCACACTATGCTAGTTCCTGTTACACAACACAGTGATTTGATATTTCTATACATTTCAAAATGATCACCATGATAGGTTTAGTTACCACCCGTCACCAAAGATATTACATAATTATTGACTGTATCCCCCACACTGCACATTTCATACCTGTGACTCATTTATTTTGCAACTGGAAGTATGTACCTCTTAACCTCCCTCACCTATTTCTCTCATCCCCCTAACCCTCTCCCCTCTGGTGACCACCTGTTTGTTCCCTGTATCTAGGACTGTTTGTTTGTTCATTTGTTTTTTTAGATTCCAGATATGAGTGAAATGATACAGTATTTGTCTTTGTCCCACTTATTTTACTTAACATAATAACCTCTAGGTCCATTCATGTTGTTACAAATGGCAAGATTTCAGGTATTTTTTTAAAAATAAAGTTATTTAATTTTGGCTGCATTGGGTCTTTGTTGCTGCGCGTGGGCTTTTCTCTAGTTGCAGCGAGTGGGGGCTACTATTCGTTGCGGTGCTCAGGCTTCTCACTGCGCTGGCTTCTCTTGTTGCGGAGCACAGGCTCTAGGTGCGTGGGTTTCAGTAGTTGTGGCACACGGGCTCAGTAGTTGTGGGTCGCGGGCTCTAGAGTGCAGGCTCAGTAGTTGTGGCGCACGGGCTTAGTTGCTCCGCAGCATGTGGGATCTTCCCAGACCAGGGCTCAAACCTGTGTCCCGTGCATTGGGAGGCAGATTCTTAACCACTGTGTCACCAGGGAAATCCAAGATTTCATTTGTTTTATGAGTAATATTCCATTTTGTGTGTGTGTGTGTATGTGTGTATACATTCCACATCTTCTTTATCCATTCATCTACTGATGGGCACTTAAGGTTGCTTCCGTATCATGGCTACTGTAAATAATGCAGCAATGAACATGGGGTGCATCTATCTTTTCTAATTAGTGTTTTCATTTTCTTCAGGAGTGGAAATGCTGGATCATATGGTAGCTCTATTTTTAATTTTTTGAGGAATCTCCATACTGTTCTCCATAGTGGCTGCACCAATTTACATTCCCACCAGCAGTGCACTAGGGTTCCCCTTTCTCCACACTCTCACCAACATTTGTTATTCGATGTCTTTTTATAACAGCCATTTTGACAGGTGTGAGGTGGCATCTCATTGTGGTTTTGATTTGGATTTCCCTGATAATTAGTGAGGTTGAGCATCTTTTCCTGTTGGCCATCTGCATGTCTTCTTTGGATGAATGTCTATTTAGATCCTCTGTCCATTTTTTAATTGGGTTGGTTTTTTGATGTTGTATGAGATCTTTGTATATTTTGGATATTAACCCCTCATCAGATATATCATTTGCAAATATCTTCTTCCATTCAGTAGGTGGCCTTTCTGTTTTTGTTGATAGTTTCCTTCACTGTGCAAAAGCTTTTTAATTTGATGTAGTACCATATGTTTATTCTTGCTTTTGTTTCCCTTGCCTGAGATGATATAACCAAAAAAAATATTACTAAGGCCACTGTGAAAGAGCATCCTGCCTGTTTTCTTCTAGAAGTTTTAGGAGTCTTACATTTAAGTCTTTAATCCATTTTGAATTTACCTTTGTGCATGCTGAAGAGAAAGTAGTCCAGTATGAATTCTTTAGCATATAGCTATCCAGTTTTCCCAATACCATTTATTGAAGAGGCTGTCTTTTCCCCATTGTATATTCTTGCCTCCTCTGCATTGGCTTTATTGATCCCTTATTACATTTTTCCCATTTTATTTATCTCTGCTTTTGTTATTACATTTCTTTTATTTGGGGAAGGGGATTTAATTTACTACTCATTTTCTTCTTTAAGGAAATGCTTATTTAGCTCCTTTTTTAGCCTTTCATCTGATCTAACAAAAGGGTTTAAGGCTATAAATTTCCCCCTAAGTATTGTTTTAACAATACTCCTCATATTTGATATAAATTTCATTAGTGAATTAAATATTTTATATTTTCTATTGTGATATCTCCAATCTATTTTATTTTGAAGTTTATTCCTTACTTTTGAAATATATGCAGATTCTCTATGATCTTTTCGTTACTGATTTCTGGTGTAATTGTATCAGCACTGGAGAACTTACTCTGTGATTTCAATCCTTTGAATTTTGTTGACACAGCTTTATGGCCCACTACATGGTCCCTAAAAAGTGTTATAAGCATGCTGAAAGATAATGTATTCTGCACTTGATGAGTGGTGTGGTGTTTGTGGATCATCCTGTCTGATTTTGTTTTGTTTACTGTTTACCAATTACTCGGGTGTTAAAATCTCCAAACATAATTCTCAATGTCTCTATTCCCCTTGTATGTCTGTATTATCCTGGTGAATTGAAAGTTTTATCAACTCCACTTTTTCTTTACCTCTAGTAAAGATACCTTCTATCCTTACCTTAGTATCTTTTGTCTGGTATTACTGTACATATACCAGCCTTCTCTTAGTTCGCATTTAATGGAGGATCTTTGTCCATTCCTTTAATGTGAAAAATTATAACTTTTTTCTATTCTTGAGTGGTTATTCTAGAAACCATAAGACGCAATCTCTTTATCAGTGTCTAACGTTGATAGCTTTCCTTCTCCCAGACAATGTAAGGACCTTAGAACACCCACTCCATTTACCCGACTCCTGACTCACGGCGTTCCTCCCATGTATTCTTAGTCTGCATGAGTTGTGGATGTGTTGATATATACATTCATGTCTGTGGGGGCGGGGGTGGTCATTTCTTTCTGCAGTTTCTCACCCATAGAGACCTGTCTTTTTGTGTGTCGTAATACCTTAGATTGTATTTTGGACACTGCATTTAAGAATTCAGTTTTAAAAATAACTTGAGGCCTATGAATGATATTGTCATCCTCCAGAGAGGATCTGTTTTGGTAGCGACATATTCTGCTATTACTGGAAGTCCCCCTAAATGACTGTGGGGAGAGTTCAAATTACTGATTCAAGTCTTGTAATGATTACAGTATTTTTCAGGGACTTTTTTTGAGATTGTTTTGATGTGTCCACTGCCTCAGTTTTCAGATTTACTGATACCGGTTGTTACTGATATAAAGTCTCCGCTCTATTTACAGTCATGCCTTCCTGTTCGCTCTGAAAACTGTTTGAGCCCTTGCTCTTGGCAGTCATTTGACTTTGTTGCTTCTCTCGTGTCTTCTATTTCAGTAATTTCTACTCAGTTTTTCTCCTGTGTCCTTTGTGTTTATTCTTTTTCTAACAATTTGTATGTTAGTATTTTCTAATTGTGAATATGATTTCTTATGTGACCTATTGATTATTTAGAAATTTAAACTTTTTTCTAAATTTGGAAACTTTCTAGTTATCCTTTTTGTTGTCGACTTCTGACAAGTGCATTATAATGAAGAAAAATGATCTCCATGATACTGACTCTCTGAAATTTGATGTCTTCTCATAGCACATGATCAGTTTTCATAAATTTTCCTTTTGTGTTCAAGATATGCATTCTCATTTTGTCTGCAGAGTTCTACATACGTTTATTACATCAAGTTTGAGCTTGTGCTTAGATTCTCTCTCTTTAACTGATTTTTTAACTGCTTGGTCTCCCAGGTATATTAAAATGTCTACCATGATGGTGACTGTCAATTTCTCCTTGTAGTCTCTAAATTTTTGCTTTATATTTTTGAAGTTATCTTACAAAGGACATGTAAACTAAACCTTCCATCATTAACCAGTTAAGACAGAAAATATTACCACAGTTAAAGTCTATTTATACGCTCCAGGAGCTTCCTTTGATACTTTTCCGGTCTTTTTAATCTTTAGGCTCTCAACATTTCTGTATCTCGGTTTTAGATGTATTTCCTTAAAAAGCATGTAGCAGATTGTTAAAACTCTAGCCTAATTACCCAAGATTTTTCACAGAAGAGTTCAACACATTTATAAGTGGATTTATCTCTACCGCATTATTTAGTGCTCATTTGTCCTATCCACTTTTGCTGTGTTGGTTCATTTTTTCTTTTTCTCTTTTCCCTTTTGCCTCAACATATACTACTGGAGCATATATTAATTTGTTTCTTTTAGAAGCAGCTCTTCAAATTGTCAAGTTAATACTTAAGTCTAAACTTGGTCCATATCTTTACTCTCCTTCAGAATAATACAAGCTATTTAGATTGATATAATTTCAATTACCTACCTTCTATGTACTAGGCTTATAGGCAATGGGATGCCTAGAATTGCTACTTTATATCGTTTCTTCCTCCCATAAATTGGATGTGGTTTTACACCATCAATATTTCTTTAGATTTCTCCAAGTGCTTACTATTCTCTCTACTCACTATTACTTCTTACATTTCAGGCTTTGGGATCATATTCTTCCTCCTTGAAGTCCATCTTTCAGAAGTTCCTTTAGTGAGGCAATTTTGGTGGTAAATTCTCAGTTTCTGTTCATCTGAAAATGTCTGTTTCATCCTCATTCTTAGATAATCCATACAGAAGAGTAGTCTGCATCAAAGTTTTCTGGAATGATATTAATAATCCAGCATTTGAGAGCTGAAAGCTGACAACTTTATACAATGGAAGTGATAAGGTGAGCACTGTCTTGACTTTCTGTAGCATTTATCAGATGAACATCTGAAACATCTTTCATATGCATGTTTTAAATGGTCTCCCTGAGAAGTGCACCTATAAGAAATGTATTTTATGATCCCCCCTTTTAAACAAGTAAATGGGATAACTATCCTAGGATCCGTAGTGCTCACTCCGGTTATTCCTCTGGTCCCATCCAGCATCCCCATTATCCGCCACCTGTGGCTCAGGATGTGCCGCTTCTACCCCTTTAAGGTTGGTTCTTTTTACAAGTATTAATTTTTCTACAGTGTTCAAGAAATCCCATTGGTATAACTTTTAGTTTAAAAGACTTTTTTATTAGCCAGGATTAATTCCTTCCAACATGTTAGATAACAAATCTTTTTAAGATAACTAAGTCTTTGGTCTGACACATTAATACATAATTGATAATTTAAGTTAATATAAAAGTTCATTATTTTTTAATCATGTTCCTGAAGAATAAGTTATAAATCTGTGAATAACAGCCCATTAAATTAGCACTTCATTGATACAGAGGAGAAATGGAAACTCCTATCATAGCCAAGGCCAGAATTCTGCTAAGAGTCGCTAGGTTTTTCATAAACACGTGTAACACACACCCAGAGGTTGACAGGGAAGGTAGCAGAATTTTCACATCTCAACAGCTAAAAGGAGAAGTCCTCTTAATTACAGCAAGAGATTGTCACTCTTACTGATCACACACTCTTATGGGGGAAAAATAAGCATATTCCCTCAACATACAAATATTTATAAATTACTTATGTGTAACATGTATTGCATGTAATAACATACAGAAAAACATAAGCTGAAAAAGGATGAACTATGGATAAAATATGTAAATATTTAAAAGTATATTAATGGCAAGAGAACATCTATTGATGGCACACAGGTAAGCGGGTATGAATGACAGTAATGTGATCCAATGTAATTTAACTTGACAGCCAATTAGAATGCCATCATTTTAAATTCCATAATGTGGCTAAAGAGCAAATACTGAGCCTAGAGGGGCTGTTAGTCTGACGCCTGCCGACAGTTTGGTTCCCCCTCAACCCACAACAAAAGTAGTTCCTAGACAAGGATTTGCTCATTAGGGAGACAATCCCAGGAGCCCCATGAGAGTGGGGAAGTGAGAGGGAAGGATGGGAGGCAATAAACAGTGAGTTAATGGACAGATTATTGCTGTACGTGACTGGGAATCAGTCCTACCAGGGCCACCCTGAGAAATGCGTCGTTGTCCTCACTGAGGGGTGAGGAAGCAGGTGCATTCATCTACCGAATCCTGACCCTCACTGCTTAAGGACTGCCAGGTTTGGGCCCCACGCAGCAGGCTCTGGCGTCCAGAGACACCTTCAGAAGTCTTTGGGTTTGGGGAACTGCAGGTAAGCTCCAGGAGCTCCAGGTATGGACAGCTATGCCTGCATTATGAAGATGATCCTTTAAGCTCTTATAAAGAATCTTCGTTAGATAAGTGAACGTACAGTTATTTTAACTAAATAGGTTACATATAAATGAACATACCTGTGAGAACACCACTGTCAATTCTTTCCAGTTTTCCCACAGGATACCTCAAATATACATGTGACATAAGGCAATCTGATATATAGGTTGAGTGAGTGCCAGGGTCAATCTGAATATCAAATATTGATATAATTTAATCTTTTCTTAGATTAAAATATATAAATCAAAGTTCTAAAATTTTCTTCCTCTTCCACAATACACTACCTTGTGTGCCCCTGGAGGTGCATGCTCCCCTTTCTGGTCATTACTGGGCCAAAGTATATACAGCCTTGTCCAGCTCTCAGCTGGAAACATTTCAATTCATTTCAGAGTATGTCTGAAGTATTCTAAATGGGTAAGAAAACACAAGTAACATACAGTTACTATATAGTTTTAGCATTTATCTATCACTTAACAAGAAAGATGAAAATTTCAATATTCACAGAACTCCTTGAATGGGTATCTTATTTCCCTGTATTTTAAAAATTATACAGAAACTCAAGCATAATGCAGCTCCATCTTTGAATTCAGTAAAACAGATCAAAGTGCTCTGACTTTCCATCGTCTTTGGTGTGAAAGGCAGATTGGGTAGGCGCCTTGTTTTCATCCTCTTTACAGAAATAACAGCTCTACAGAAACATTTTCCAAATTTACAGCTTCTTAAAGGAGTTACATATGAAAAATCAGAAATGCATTTCAACTTTCCTAAACAAGTATTTAACTGAATTCCAGAAATGTGACACAAAGTTAGAATATTCCACTTTATTTGGACTGAAATGTATATCTTATTTACTTAGTCTTAAAACAACTTAATATAGCTTAATTGTTATTATCACTTTGAATAATCTTCAACAACCTAGGGAAGAAGAGTCTAAGGTTCTACTGTACTAGTTTAAGAAATCCATTCTGTATAGAAACACGGTTATGTTAAGTTCCCTTAGAGTTTAAGAACTTTAGAATCAAACCCTTTTGGCCTATTAAAGATGTTTTAAAATTTGCATAATATCCTACAAAAAGACTATCTTACGATACATATCAACAAAACTCAACACCACTTTCTCCAATAATAAAAAAATGCTTTTTTAAGTTGTTACTTTTTAAATGACGTGAGACTAAAGAAAACTGGTTGCTCGTTTTGGAATCATCTTGTTTGGAGAAAAAGATTCTGTGCTTTACCACTTGTTGCCACGCCTTACACAGATAGGGTCTATAGTCTACATCCACATCACTCTGGCGATTAAAGGCACAAGAAGGCCCTTCTGCTGAGCTTGAGGTTTTCTGCATTATACTTTGTGTTGTTGCAAAAAGAGCCAACCGATACTCATTTACCAGCTTCTCTAAGAGTTGGGAACATTTCTTCAGAGTGGACTCCTGTAAGTGAACACTTTCTCCTCCATTGACACGGTCTATCCAATAAAAAGCTGACAGGCTATCTAAAATCAAAAGGCAGAGGGAGGGGTGGCTACAGAACATGGTTTCTAGCGAGTACAGTGTGAGGAGTAACTGGGTGCTACTACTGCAGTGCACCAAAAAAAACCTCCCAAGGCAGTGTTTGATTATTTCTTCAGAACTTTCCGATAGTCTGTGCTCAAGAATTGTAACAAGCCGAAGTATATCAAAGTGGTAATCTGTGTCAATAAACAAGACTTCTACTTCCAGTCCGCCTTCCGATTTTGGAAGTATACACCGTGCTGTTAAATGATAAAGCATTTCTGTTTTTCCTGTTCCTTCTGGGCCATGAAATTCAAGAATATCACCTGTGTGAAATTTAAAAATGTCAGTCAAAATGCAGCAGCATTTGATAGCCTACAATAATGACAGCCTACAAAATGAAAAGTGTGCAAAAATGTTTAAAAAGACATTTACTGAAATTTTTTCCTTTTGAAAGAAAATCTAAATCCATTTGCCAAAACGGATTTGTATAAGCAAATACAAATAAATAAGGAAATAAAAAGTAAATCACTAAATTTCACCTCTGAGAAAGGTGTTGGCTATTAATTAGCACAAAGAAAATTTGAAAAACAAAATGACATGGTTGAAATGGGCCTAAGGGAATCTCCTGGTGAGGGGGCCACATACACTCACACTTAAATTGGTGACATTACAGCACTAAGAATGAAGTGCCACAGGTCTAGGGTCTTTAAAAGCTACTGACTACTGCACACACCATTTCTGGTAGTTAGTTATCCCATATCCAGTTTCTCATTTTTCCTTAAGTATAAAACCCCAGTTTGGGGGGAAAGCAATGTGCCCAGCTTAAAAACGATTCTTCTCAGTTTTCCTTGCAACGAGAGGCCAGCAGGCAGCACAGCTGTAGCCAATGAGACACAGGTGGATGTCTGTTGGGGTTTCCAAGTTGTGCTGTCCTCACACAGGCGCCACTTCTGTCTGCTCTGCCGCTCCCTCCTCTGAGATGACAGCGAAGATGACAGGTATACACTGAGGAAGGCAGACCCTAAAGAGGGTGGGGCAGGAAGACAGGAGGCACCCAGGACGTGGATGACAATAAGGAACCTCGCACACCAGCCTGCCTCCATACCTGTGCGAGAAAAATAAGCCACTTGGCTGGACTTCTGCTACGTGCAAGTGAAACAGTCCCTAACTAGGGCTTCTCAAAATTGCTGGCATTATGGGTGGAACAGTTCTTGATGGTACAGTTTCACACACACAAGGCAGTAAGAACCCACAGCTTTCAGGCCCTAAGTGCCAACTGCATCCCTCAGGTGAAAACACCCCTGCACGTTTCCAAACTGCCTTCAGTTACCCTTTGCTATATGAGTATCGCTTGATACTGTCTTGCTGAAATGACATCTGCACTGTGAATTATTTTCCTAGCATTATAAATCAAAGTCAACTACTCTAAACTTTGAGGACCCCAAATCTCTTTCTATATAGTTTCCAATAACTCTCTTTCATTGAGGACAGCACAGATAAAATAAAACACCTGGGGAAACTGTCCAGCCTCCAGAGCTTTTCAAAATCCACTCTAAACAGTGGCCTTCCAATTCTTGTTTGCTTGACATTTAATTAGTTTTTTAAAGATTTATTTATTATTTATTTATTTATTTTAGGTTGCATGGGGTCTTAGTTGTGGCATGCGGGCTCTTCGTTGTGGCGCATGGGCTTTTCTCTAGTTGTGGCGTGTGGGTTTTCTCTTCTCTAGTTGTGGCGCACAGGCTCCAGGGCATGTGGGCTCTGTAGCTGTGGCACGTGGGCTTAGTTGTCCCGCGGCATGTGGGATCTTAGTTCCCCGACCAGGGATCAAACCCGCATCCCCTGCATTGGAAGGCGGATTCTTTACCACTGGACCACCAGGGAAGTCCCTGTTTGTCACTTAATTTATGGCTGAACTACATAATTGGAAACACTATGTTAAAAATGCAGATTATTAGGCCCTAAACAAACTACAAGTTGATCTGAGAATCCAGTTACTTTATTTCCTGCTATTCCTAACAAACCATTGTATGTTGGAACATTCACAAATAATGTGTAAGAAACCTAGCAATCTGTCACCATACCATATTTAAGGTAGTATAAAACTTCAGCCAATTTCCACTATAATCTTATATACAATCTGCAATTCAAAATTTTAATTAAAGACTCCCCCAAACCCCTGCCCCCAAGATTCCAGTCTCAAGGAGTAAAACTATTTTCATATTAACAATTGTTCATGGATGCCCTTATTAAAAGTTAACACAGTGACTAAAACTATATTCAATCCAGATGTTCCAGTTACTCTCTCCTACTATATAACTGATGAGCTAAGTGGAAATCCTCCCTGCCCCCAAATAAAAATCTTTTACCGCCCTCTATTATAGAAAGAGAATAAGCTATACGCACTAGATGAAGAAACATTAACACCGAACCAATATTAATGATAGTGAAGGAAAGCTGAAAACACAGCTTAGCAAGATTAACCTGAAAGTGATTTGGAGGACACAGAGGACCACGCAGAAACACGACGCAGAGACCGACAAGCAGGCCACACGCAAGCACCTTCTCTCCTTTCCCCAGGAAAGGCGGCCTAAGAGGCTGAGAAGGAGTAACCAACCTTTTTATATCGCTTTCCAAATGAAAAGGGACGGCTGCGTATCTCGCTGGATCCTACTAACAACACTCTGAGGTGGGAAGAGCAAACTGTATCATCTTCTGTCATCACACTTAACATGCTATATCATTTTTGATGATTTGCTTGACTGATTCTATTTCTTGTTCACTACTTTAAGGTGGGGACTTGAATACACTATCCCCAGCACAAAGTACGGTATCTTTTGAATGCATTTCATCAGGTTACTTTCTTCTTAAGAATTTCTTAGAAGAAATCTAAATAATGAAAACGTAAGTTCTCATTTGGTGAAGAAAGTCAATTTTGGAACACGGCATTTTGAAAGGGAGCAGGTGTGGTAGGGAGCTACAGGTGGGGATGTGGGCTTTGGTTAGCAGAGTCGGCAGGTGTGAAGGCCAGCTGCCCTGGGCCCGAGTGTGCTGACACTTCATTTCTATCAAGTCTTCAGCCTCCTTCACTTAGAAGGTAAGGGTTAAACCTAAGGTAGTGATTTAAAAGTTCTCAGAGACAGGCTTGGAAGTGCTGTGTAAAAAAAAACACATAAGCGGAGCAGAGATTTTTTTTTTTTCTTTTTTTTGCGGTACGCGGCCTCTCACTGTTGTGGCCTCTCCCGTTGCGGAGCACAGGCTCCGGACGCGCAGGCTCAGCGGCCATGGCTCACGGGCCCAGCCGCTCCGCGGCATGCGGGATCCCCCCGGACCGGGGCACGAACCCGTGTCCCCTGCATCAGCAGGCAGACTCTCAACCACTGCGCCACCAGGGAAGCCCAGCAGAGATTTTTAATTCACATAATCATGTAAATATCCTAACAAGGATTTAGCTTTCAAAAAAAAAAATTTAGCTTTCAAAATGGTAAGTTAAGATGTATCTCTAGGTGTCACAAATAAATATACCCTACAGCCACTACGATTTAAGATTCCCAACAGTAATAAGAGGCTGGATATAGCAATCTAGGAATAAGTTACACAGAAATAGAGAACAGAAAACTCTTTGGGGGGTGGGAGTGAACCTAAAACTAAGATAGAGGGCCAAAACTCAATTCTTTGGATAGATCCACAGTTAGAGAAGTCAGCATAAAGACAGATAAAACAGAAATTTAGTAGAAATAGTACTAAATAATACTAAATGCAGCAGAAAAGTCCTAAAAATAAAGAAATGGCAGGGGAGGGTAGGAAACCGACCTCTAAACTGGCCCTGGATAGTAACCGCAGAGCAGTAAACGTGTAGCCTGCAAAAGCACATTAATGTAAACAGTTTATGAACCAAACCTTAGAAACTCAGATACTCAGAAGATAGGCTGAGGGACTTCCCCGGCGGTCCAGTGGTTAAGAATCCACCTTCCAATGAAGGGGACACGGGTTCGATCCCTGGTCGGGGAACTAAGATCCCACATGCCGCGGGGCAACTAAGCCCGCGCCCTCTAGAGTCTGTGTGCTGTAACTACAGAGCCCGTGTGCCACTAGAGAGAAGCCTGCGCGCCAAAACAAAGAGCCTGCACGCTGCAATGAAACCCCCCCGTCCTGAAACTAAGACCCAACACAGCCAAAAACGAATAAATAAATATTTTTTTAAAGTCTATTATTAAAAAAAAAAGAAGTCAATAAGCTGAAAAGGCAGCACAGGGAGCAGTCACTGCCTCTAGAGTAAGAGCAAGGAGAGAAATCAGAGTGGGGGAAGGTAGGGACACATCAGGGACTAGAAAAGAACACAATGGTTTAGGCTCATTTAAAAAGTAAAAAATTCAGTAGCAGTTCCATGTGGCTGGAGAGTCAAATGAAGATAAATTAAGCTAAGAGAAATGTAACATATTCTGAAGTAAAAGAGGAGGGACTCCACAGAGAGCTAGAAATACTTGATATTGGTCAGAGGGTAACTGAGATATCTCTGGATATTTTCTGGATTCTTAGAACAGGGGAAAAAATGAAAAGTTTGCCAAGTATTTTCTTGGAGAGAGGGGTGGTGCTCGTGAACATTTTTCATCATAACACAAAAGAGAAAGGCTTTCCTACATGGTTTAACAAGGCTTTCTAAATCCATGTGTTAACGAAGGACTAGCTGGTGTGGTGTAAATATGGACTCCTTAGAGCCTTGGTTCAGCACAAGTTAAACTGAGGCAAAGTTTAAGGCTGGCTAAGAGATTATTAGGTAGATAGAAACCCTCCTATCCTTTTACAGATTACTAGCAAAGTGGGGGAAAAGGTCATTTATAACAACTGGGTAAGTAAAATCTGCAAAGTTGGAAATTACACATGAATACTATCATTAACTTCTTGAACTAGATTCCCTGCAAATATGTTTAATGATGAATTGAAATCAATTTCACCGATTTTTATAAACATTTACTATCTAATCATAAGATCAAAAATAATATTCAGGGACCTCCCTGGTGGCACAGTGGTTAAGAATCTCCCTGCCAATGCAGGGGACACGGGTTTGATCCCTGGTCCCAGAAGACCCCACATGCTGCAGAGCAACTAAGCCTGTGAGCTACAACTACTGAGCCTGTGCTCTAGAGCCCTCGAGCCACAACTACTGAGCCCTTGCGCCGCAACTACTGAAGCCCACATACTTAGAGCCTGTGCTCCGCAACAAGAGAAGCCACCGCAATAAGAAGCCCGTGCACTGCAACGAAGAGTAGATCCCACTCGCTGCAACTAGAGAAAGCCCACTTGACAGCAACGAAGACCCAATGCAGCCAAAAAAGTAATAATAATATTCAAACATTATGTTCTGTAGAGGAGACATGGTCCTTTTAACTGCATCTGAATCACTATCTCGTAAGTTTCTGTGAGCTGTTAAAAAAATCTCACCCTAGTCCAGGCAAACTACTGCATATTACAACTGGTAGTTAAAGGAAACAATGCCCCCAAAAAAACCCCAAAAAATCACCTCTACAGTTTGACATTAGACAAATTAAACTAAATCAGAAAATCTGGATGGTTTGGCCTTGATAGTTACTCTCACAAATAGAATGAGTAAGGGGTTTGGGTAACAGATTGTCGGAGTAAGTTCACTAATTTAAAGAGCCTTCAAAATAAGTAAAAGAAAGAAAAGCCAAAAAAATACACCATCTAGGTACCAACCTACTAATTGTATAACAAATATGTTGAATTTGTAGAGGACAATCATTATAGTACTGAAGAGGTAATGAGTCTGTATATGGTACTGAATAAGTACTATCCCAAAAAAGTATTAAAAATATGTTTTACAACAGCATTAGAGACCCCTGTAACAGCTAAATCGCTTACAGCTTCAACTTGAGCTTCCCTATAACAGTTTCTGATAAACTGCTGTTGTTGATAAATTACTCTTATAATCCCAGTCTTATGTATGCTGTTGCTCCCATGAATATTCATCTAACCAGTTCTTTTTTTCCATCTAACCAGTTTTATAGCTCTAAGAGCTATCATAGTTTTAAGTAAACTTTTTTGTTAGTGACTGAACATAATGGTGTTTTTAAAGTTTCTATAAATGTAATATTCAAATGTATAAGCTGTGCTTCAAACCTATTTTTTTTTTGTTTTCATTTTATTTATTTTTGGCTGCACTGGGTCTTCATTGCGGTGCGCAAGCTTCTCATTGCGGTGGCTTCTCTTTGTTGGGGAGCACAGGCTCTAGGCTCACAGGCTTCAGTAGTTGTGGCACGTGGGCTCAGTAGTTGTGGCTCTCGGGCTGTAGAGCACAGGCTCAGTAGTTGTGGCACACGGGCTTAGTTGCTCTATGGCATGTGGGATCTTCCCGGACCAGGGTTTGAACCCGTGTCCCCTGCATTGGCAGGAGGATTCTTAACCACTGCGCCACCAAGGAAGTCCTTGAACCTATGTTTTAATGTCAGTTTCGTAAGGTTCAACTTAATAATATCCTTTCTGATAGAATAAAAAGAGTTCAATCTTTTGTCCAACATGTTTGATCAAAATTTGTCATTTATTATTGATAGTTTAGAAATTTTTTTTAACTAACAGATATGCTCTATAGGAAATACTAAAAGGAGTCCTTCAGGCTGCATGAAAGGACAGCAGTAGACAGTAACAAATCCAAATGAGTTAATGAAGAACATAGGACTACATAGGTAAATACAAAAGCCAGTATAAGTGTTTTATAGTTTTAATTATTTTTTCATCTGATTTAAGATTATTAAATTATTAAATAATTATTAAATTATTTTTATATTTTTAATTATTTTTAATTACTTTTTCATCTGATTTAAGAAACAACTGCATTAAGTAATTTTAATGATTTTAACTAAGCAAAATTTTAAGTGTGTTTAAGGGCATACCGTATATAAATATGTAATTTAAAACAGCACAAAGGAAGGGGACAGGAATGGAGCTATACGGTAGCAAAGTTTTTTATAAAATATTGAAATTAAGATGGTATTTAATCCAAACCAGATTGTCATAAATTAAGATGGTAATTGTAATCCTCAGGGCAATCACGAGGTAAATAACTCAAAGAAAAAAAAAAGTAAAAATAATGACAAGGAATTAAAATGCTACACTAGAAAATATCTATTTAACACAAAAGAAGACAGTAAAGGATGAATAGAGAAACGAAAGACGTAAGACACATATAAAACAGATAGCAAAACGGCAGTCATAAACCCTATCTTAACTAATAATAGTAATAAATGGATTAAACTGTCCAGACAAAAGGCAGATTGACAAAATGGAATAAAAAAACATGATCCAACTATAGGTTGTTTACAATGGGCGCACTTTACACCTCATGTCACAAGGCTGATAGTAACCAAACAGTAACCAAAAGAGAGCTGAAGTGGCTAGCCTATTATCAGACAAAGTATACTTTAAGACAAAAATTGTTATTAGAGTCAAAGAAGGACATTTTGTTTTTTTATTGTGGTAAAAGATGCTTAATACCATTAGCCGTCAGCGAAGTGTAAATCAAAACCACAATGAGGTATCACTTCATACTCACTAGGAAGGCTATAATCAAAAAGACAGACAGTAACATGTCTGCAGGAAGTGGGGAAATTGGAACCATTATACACTTCACTGGAACCACTGGAACCATTATACACTTCACTGATAGTGGCAAGTAAAATGTGGCAATTCCCAAGCAGCTACTTTGGAAAACAGTCTGGCAATTTTGCCAAAGGTTAAACACAGAGTTACCATACAACCTAGCAGTCCCTCTCAGAGGTATTATCCAAGGAAGCTGAAAACATTTCTCCACAGAAAAACTCGTACACAAAATGATCATAGCAGCATTAGTCATAACAACCAAAAAGTAGAAACAACCCAAATGTACACACCAACTGATGAATGGGTACAACAGAATATTATTATTCAATAAAAAGGAATGAACTACTGATGCATGCTACAATATGACAAATCTTTAAAATATTAAGCAAAGTGGAAAGAGTCAGTGACAAAACACCACATACTGTATGATTCCAATTACATGAAATGTCCAGAAAAGGCAAATCTATCGAGGCAGAAAGTAGATTAGTGGTTGCCTAGAGCTAAGGGATGTGAAAGGAAATGGGTAGTGACTAGTAATAGGCAACGGTTTCTTTTTGGGGTGAAGAAAATGTTCTAGAATTGATGGTGCCGACAGATGCCTAAGTGTGCAAACTGTACACTTAAATGGGTGAACTGTATCTCCTTGAGGCTGTTATATTAAAAAAGAAGAAAACCACCTAAGCACACTACCTTCTTTCTAGTTCTCCCTAGTGTAGAGGGGCCAGTAAAACAAATGGGTATTATTCTCCCTATCGCAAAAATATTAACAGAGCTACCAAGTACCGAAGGACTTTCCCGTGATTCTCAAACTTGTAAAGAATAAAAATAAATAACAAAACTCCCATTAAATACTGTGCTGGGATAAAAGAGGTTTTCATACTGAAGACTTAACTGCAAATAAACCAAACCCCATCTCATCTGACACAGATAATGAAGGCTTAAAAGTGTCTCATTAAAAAAAAAAAAAGTGTCTCATCATCATCTTTCTCAGTTAATTTCACAGTGTAACCTATATAGGCTGTTGCTAGAAGTGTGTGTATGTATATGAACATACGTGGGGGAAAAACGTGTTTTATAAAACTTAATTTATGACACTATATTTTGGCTTGAGATTGTGTTTTTACCATGCACAGGTGAATCTTCATCAGCAAACAGATGTGGTTCTATTTCTTTCAAGGAACTTCTACCTTCCAGTCGGGCAAGGAGCTTGCGAAAGGGAAAAAAAAGAGAAGGAAAACTCATTGTTTAAAAATATAAAATCCTAGAAATCGACATTTATTCAATTTTCCAAAAGTCTGTAAGAGACTTTTCATCATTTTGAGGATCTGAAGGAAATTATGAAATAGAAAATACAGTCTAGGAGAAAAGTTGTGTTCATTTATTCAGAAAATACTTTATTTTTTGTTAATGTACCATATACAGTTGGTATAAAATGAGTCCCTGCCCTCAAAGAAGCTGATAGGGTCTTTGGGACACAGCACCAAACTGCTAATTGCAAAGTATTTACCTTCCTTACTCATTATAATTATCTTTCTCACTCTGCTCACCACATTTGTTATCAGGTATCAGCTTTTAATCTGTCTGCCCATTATATCGCCAGCTCCTTATCTAGGGGAGTGGGGGGGGAGGAGACAGAGAGAAAGGTGGAGAAGAACTTCCCTGAGACGCTCCCAGTGAATTTGTCAATTCGTGAACAGGGCACAAGCAGGCATACCTGGCAGATGGGACATCAGCACAGTGTGTGGGTAAACTATAAGCAGATTTGAATTGCTAGAGCTTGTGGCACGAAACTGGCAGGAGATAATGAAGTCCTAAAAGAACAGAAGTCAGATCACAAAGGGTCTTGGATGTCACCTTGAGGAGTTTGCTCTTTGGCTTGTAGATAAGAGCAAGGGGTTTTAGAAGCAATCTAGAACAGTTAAGAGTAGACAGCTAGGTCTTTGGGCCTGAGGTTTCTCATCAGTAAAGTGAGCAAAACAAACAGTATTTCCCTCACAAGACTGTTGAGGATTCAGTGTGTTCCGAGAGTGCCTGGCACAGAGTAAGCATAAGCTATTATTATCTGCATTTCAAACAGATCATCTTGGTGGCTACCGAGGGGATGGATTTGAGAGCAAAGCCAGATGCGGAGAAAAGGCTCAAGTCCATCACACTAACCTGGAGAAGTGCCTGTACCAAGACAGAAGGAGCTAGAACTACAGGAAGCAAAATTCCAAGACAGACTGAAATGTCAACGTGGGAAATACAATCAAAGTTGATTCTCAAGGTTCTAAGGAAACAGTACAGATTTGACAACCCTTCTAAACAACAAAAACGCGTATCACAAACGAAGAAAAGCAGTCATCCTTTGTGGGTTTTTTTTTTTTCTTTTAAACAGAAGCAAAAGTTTTTGACAGAGTTCCTGCAGTGATGAAAAGGTTCTATATATTAATTTGGCAAATACTTACTGAATGTCTACTATGTACAAAGCACTATGGCAGGTAAAATGGAGACTACAGAAACGAAGATAATTAAGCTACCCTCAAAGAACCTGCAGTTAGGTCCTCTAGGAGATGAGATTTTTATCACAAAACAAGCTAAAGACTGCTAACTACACTCAACAGTGCTTTGAGTTAGAACAGAGCTTCTGAGGGCAAACCTGTGGTCAATTATTTTCATAAATATTAAGACATTATTTGTCTTTCTCACTATGCTGACACTTGCACTGATGGTGCAGCAGCAAAGGTGGTTAACACTGCTGGCACCCAGCTCAATCAAGGCAGTGGCATCAATCCATATTAGTGCACACGGTACTCTTCACCACTCACAGAAGAACAAAGAAGCAAGCGAAACTATTTTTGCATAAGAATGTTTTTGATGTGGCAGTAAATAAGTATTGACTCCATATTAAATCATAACCTTTGAGTACTGTTGAAAATATTCCCTGTGATGACGTGGGAAACATATTAGTAGGAAAGAATTTAACCTTGACCAAAGGGAGGTCTGGCCTTTGCCCTTGGCTCCTGGGAGATAATCTCTAAGCCTCTTGGAAAATCCTGCTGATAAAAGTGTCTTTGTTTACCTGGGGGCCCTGAGCCACACCAGATAGTCTCACAAGTATCTTCACCTAAAGGTGAGGGCTTTGGGTCAGCTCAACCTCTGCATAGTGGCTGGACACAGAGGCCAGCTGGTTGGGGGGCTGACCATGTCTACATGACAAAGCCGCATAAACACTCTGGACACCAAAGTTCAGGGGAGCTTCCCTGGTTGGCATACTGTCCCCCACTGTTGCTGGGGACAGTTAGCACTGTCCATACTCCACTAGGACAGGACAATTGGAAGCTCCAGATTTGGAATTCTGGATTTTGTCCCATTATGTCTCTTCCCTGGGCTGATTTTAATCTATATCCTTTTGCTGTAGTAAACTATAACCATGACTAAGCTTTCAGCATATTCTGTAAGTCCTTCCAGCAAATCACTAAACCTGAAGGTGGTCTTGGGGACCCCCAAACATGCAATTAATGTCAGAATGAGTGAGGTCACGAGAACCTGGAACTCTGCAGTTGGTGTCTGAAGTGAAGGCAGTCTTGGGGACTTCCCCCAAGTTCACACACAGACAAGGAAAGCACTTTTGCTCCGAACTGAAATACAATGGTTTTTCTCTAGGAAAAGCACTTGTGTGATTACCTGAGCTGCATACTTTTTCATAAAACACCCTTTTATTTGAAAGAATGACTGACAGACAAATTAGGATTACACAGACTTTGTTATTTGGCAGACGTTTTACTGAAAACAAAGAAAGTCAGCTGGTCACTTTAAGGAAACTGACAGTATTTGTTGCCAATGATAAAATTTGAATTTTGGAAAACTTTTATCCACTACCGTGAGCTTGACACCATCCCAATACTTAAAGCATTGGTGAAATCACTAAGTATTTTAAATTTCTCCATTTACCTGACAGATATAACCCACATAAACAACAACCTTTTGGTTATGGATGTTAACTGGAACTGCTGTGGTGACCATTTTGTACGACATACAAATACTGAACCATTTATTATGCTGTAACTCAGTCCTCGGGCCAAAAAGTATGAGAACCACTGGGTTAGAAGGTTGAGGGTCCAAAAGAAGAAGACAGAGAAACTTTCGTGGACAAGATGGAACACATGAAATCACTATAAAATGTTTTTAAAAGCATGTATACAAATGACCAACATCCTCATCAGAATGATTAAAGTGAGAAGCTACTCCAACTGTTTACCCTTACTGTCACTGCTCAAGATATTTTAGAATCCTCCTCTGGAGAATTCCTCGTAAGACAGAATTCAGAAAAGCATTAGAATTGTATTGACAGGACTCTTAGATAAAATGGTATTACTCCTCTTATCAAACTGGCTGACTTTGCCGATTTGCATCTGACTTTCCACTATTACTAAAAAGTCAAATTCATTTTCAAAGGATGAAAACTACCTATCAATGAGAAATTTCAAAACAGTGTTTTACAATGCCAAAAGCAGAGTATACCGAATACAGAGGAAGTGAAAGTACCTCCCAGAATTTGGAAATAGATTAACTCTGACAAAAATAGATAATATTAACAATTTATAGAAGTCACTTGATGGGATGAGATATCTTACAAACCTAAGCAGAAAATACCCTAAAAATTTGTCATTAACCTGACCATTATGTAAACTAAAATGAACGATGTTGTCCAGATTTGAGGAATAAGCTGAAAGAAGCAAGGTAGAATCAATCTAGAGTTTCAGAAGGGCAAAGAGTAAATTAAGCCAGGGTAAAGGGAACCAAAGTAAGTTGTTTGACATGATAGTTTAATCCTTTTAGGGAAGATTAACACATCAGGCAAACAAAGCAGGGTGATGGTAGCTATTAAGATAATTCAACTATTTCTCTTGATTCTCTAAGCAACCTTTCTGAGCGCAAATTTCCTAACTGGGAAAGAATACACAGTGGACACAACAATTTTACTCTATTTGGCAGTTCACTAATATTGTAAATTAATAGATTTGGCATTTGGTTTGTAAATCAGTATCTGCCAGGTTTTATTATCATAACAATAGCTAACTAATAATAGCTACTATTTGTACTTGCTGTGGTACATAATTTATATACATTATCTCTTTAATTATCACATTAACTCTATTTGTTATCATTCTATTTTTCAAATGAGAAAACTAGTAGACGCCAGAGTTGGGATTTAACAGATCTCTGGCTCCCCAAGCCTGGAATTCTTCCCCTGTGCTACACAGCCTCAGAATCAGTATCACTGAGTCTGAAAAAATCTGAGTACAGGGATGACAGTTTTTGGACCTACTCAGCCGAAGATCAAACCAATCTGAGGTCCTGTCTAGGCAATTATCTGGTCTCTCTCAACCATCTCTCTTAGCACTCCCTCTAACACCACAAGGAGCCCCAAATGTTTTCAACAGCAACATCAATACTGGAGCTAGTATACGGTCTGCCAAAGGGGTAATACTCAATTATACAGATATTATTTGGTAAAAATTTCAAGCAAGTCAAGTGTATTCCAGGAACTGAGTAAGGTGCATAGAGACAACACCTTACTTACATAGATACAACAGACACAGTTCCTATCCTCAAAGAATTTAATGAGGGAGAGTCAAAGGTTTAAAAAGTACGATAAAGTATGGTAGGTGCTATAATATCAATAGAAATAACATGGGGCTCTGTGAAGGCATAAAAAAGGGACAGTTGATTCTAATCTGTGTGAGAGGCAACTTTAACGCTGAAAGAGAGATTCAGCATGTAGTTCTTTCAGGCACGTACAAAATATTCATTGATAGAGCAATGTCCTTTCCCTATTCTCTCAATTAAATGCTCTAAGGCCTAGACTATTGAATGAATGAAAATTCTACACATTCCTCAGGGCCAGCTCCTTCCATGAAGCTATTCCTATACTTAGGAACACATTACCTACCAGTCTTCCTCATCTGGATCTAAGAGCTTGAAAGGAACTGGCTCACCACCAATTCCAAAATGCTTTACATTTGGCAGAAACTTAGTAGCTACCTATTAAGTTGAAGGTAAACAGGTCACAGGTAGGTAGAATTGGGGGAGGATGGAGAGTAAAAAGAACCTCCAACTACATAGATTTTCACATGTTTGGACAATCTATGCAAACTTCTACTGAACAAAAGTCCTTGAGTATTCTTACAGCTTTCATCAAAGTTCTTAACACTCATTAACAAAAGTCTGTTTTATAGACAATCATATAGCTTCAATGCCTGTTAAGTAGAACACGTACCATACAGATGTTTTAAAACATCATTTGGTTATGGAAAAGCTTACACTAGAGCAGGAAGGAGAGCTTAAAGATCAAATTAACCAGAAATGAATGACATTAAGGCAAACATGTGTATGTAATTGTCATTTGGATAAAGGCTCATTTCCCCTGACCTTTTGTGATTAAATCTGTTTACAGATGGACCCCAGCAGCAAGGTTTCAAACCAGTTAAGTATAAAAGTCTACCTAAAGAAGCAAACACTCTAAACCAAATATTCCCACCCCCGCCCTATAACAGGCCTGGATTTCCACTACAAACTGAATACAATTCTTAGTAGTTTTATTACATATATACAGAGGAAATTCACTCCAGGCAAATCTGTGTTAACTATAACATACAGAAAGTAAGAGAGGAGTTGGAATGTGTAGGATGGCAAGGGAAAGCAGCAGCTATGTTAACATGTATGTGATCAGTGCAAAATTGGGCCCTTACCATGGTAGTCCCTTAAATTCACAGACTAATTCTTTTTCACTTGTGAAATTAGGCTCCTCTGCCACTTAGAAAATTCAATCGCCCTTCAGGGCAGAGTACTAGGCCTGGCTCTTAATAAAGCTTTCGTCTAAACTATATGGAAAAGACAATTGTTACTCGAATACTAAATCATAAAAATTCCATTGTTTCTAAGTATAGGCCCCAAAGAGCTGCTGCCTTTACAACTAATATTTTTTAAAAAGCAATCACCCTATAAGAAGGAAAAATAGATATATAAAAAGTCAAGCAAAAATTACTATAGGTACCTAAGAAGCATTCACTTCTAGTAGAATTTATAAGGACTAAAATTTAAATTTATGACATCCTACCAGTTAGTAATTTCATTAAATGCATAGTTAAGATTTCACTAAGAAGTTATATCAGACTATGCTTCAAAATGTCATTTAGACAGAATAATCAACTATATGCAAGATCCCAGAAAGAGACAATAAAGCACAGAATCAAAACTGCAGAAGCTTAACATTGGAAGGACACTTACCCCTCCCCCACCTCCCTTGTATGTGAGGACCTCTACTGGAGAATACCTCTGGTGTATGCTCCCATCCTCCTGTTCTCTCTTCCCCAGGGAAGAAGAGGTTTTTCTAATGGGTTAATTTGAGAGCAGGAACTAGACACACATTGATTGGCCCCATCCTGGGTCCTGACAGCTTGCCTGCAGGAAGTGCATATTCTGCTGTTTCTAGTGTAGGAGAAGGGGTGCTCAGAAATGAGCATTTGGCAACATGAAGTTCAATGGTAACCCTGACAAGAGCACTTTTGGTGGAATATGGAGACAGAAGCCAGATAACAGTGGGCTGAAGAGTGAACGAGAGAAAAGTAGGCTCAGGCCAGAGCACAAGGGAGGAGGGCTCTACAGAGGAGGAAGGGAATGGGGCTGGTAGGGGCTGGTGTGTAGGGAGTCTTCTGGTTTGTTTTGTGTGTACTGCTTTATGTTAGGATACTGATAGAAGTGATTGGTAGAAAGAAGACTGCAGATGCAGAAGACAGAAAAAGTGGGGATACCTGCAGGAGTGATGTCCTTGAGGGAGTGGAGTGGGGTGGATGGAATTCATATCACAAGTGGAGAACCTGCCCTTTCTTAGAAGCAAAAATATTCTACTTCACAGGAAGGAATTCAGAGAAAATCAGTACATGTACTTTTTATCAATACAGACTTGATGAAAAACCAGGAATTGCTATATTACTACCCGATAAAGTAGACTTCAGAGCAAAGAAAATTACTAGAGACAAAGAGGGACACTACATAACGATAAAAGGATCAATCCACTAGGAAGACATGTGATCCTAAATGTGTACGTATCAGACACATCTCAAAATACACGAAGCAAAACTCGTACAGCTGAAAGGAGAAACAGACAAACTCACTAGCTGGGACTTCAACACCCACTTCTCAGAAACCAAAAGACTTACTAGAAGATCTGAACAACACAACCAACAGGATCTAATTCATATACACAGAACATTTGACCCAACAATAGCTGAGTGTACATTTTTTTTCAAGTGCCCATGGAACGTTCATCAAGCTAGATCACACCCTGGGCCATAAAACAAACCTCAACAATCATAAAAGAACTGAAGTCATACAGAGTATGTTTGACTATAATGGAAACAAACTAGAAATCAGTAACAGACAACAGGAAAAAATAAGGGAGTTCCTGTGATTTTTTTTGTTTGTTTTCTCAATGACACATGAGGCAAGGCAGAAAGGAGAAGGAAGAGAAGGGAAGGCATGAAATTTATCATTAAACAATTATTGAGCACCTACTGTGGGCTAAATATTGTTCTAAACACTAAGACTTAAAGGAGTAATCCCAACAGAGAGCAGTCACCACCCTTCATTGGCAGGGGTGGGAGGTGGGGAGGAAGACAACATATAAACAATATAAGATGTCAGATGTGGTAAGTGTAACGAAGAAAAAGAAACAGAGTAAAGGAATAAAGATTAACAGTAGGAAGGACCTCCTTATACTGGATGGAAAAGCTTCTCCTCTAAGAAACATGAAGCAAGTGAAGAGGCGAACCATGTCAATTTCTGAAGGCACTGCAAAGGCCCTGAGGCTGAAGCACACTTGGCACATTCAGGGAATAGCAAAGACAACAGTGTGTCTGAAGAAGAGTGAGGGAGAGTGGAAGAGGAGATCAGAAAGGCAGGAGAAGAGATCCGAGGCGGGAATGAAGGGCAAATCATACGATCTGCAAATCATGCATCAGTGGAGGAAACAGGATTCTGGATATTACTATAAATGATACAGGAGCCTCTGGAAAACTTTGAACAGTAGAGTCTGCTTACATTTTGAATGGATCACCCTGGATACTATGTGGAAAATATGTTAGAATAAGTGTGAACAGGGTGGAGCAGAGCCGAGTTAGAAGGTTACTGTGATCAAGCAGGTGACAGTTCCTAGGAATAGGAATGGCTGCAGTAAAAAGCAGTGAAACATGGTCAAATCCATGACATATATTGAAGGCAGAGAAAACAGGATGTGCGAATGGATGTGGGCTGATATGAGAGGAAAAGAGGATTCAAGAATGACTTAGTTTTTGGCTTGAGCGACAGGTAGAACAAATTCACCGTTTGACAAGATAGGGAAGGCCTGGGAGGAAGCAGGTTGGGGCTGGGTGTACATGTGTGGTGGTAAACCAAGACTGCAGTGCAGGGCATATTAAAATTTTTTTCATGTTTTCTCTGCATCCAGGAGTCAATCGTGATGAGCGTGTTAAGTCTGGGATGCCTATGACACATCCACGTGGGTATGTCAAGAAGATACTAGAACACGTGTGTCTGGAATTCAGGCGTAAGGTTGGATTTGATGACAGGTGTTTTGTAGGGAGAAAGTGAATTACTTTCTAGAAAAACACAAGTGGACTGGGAGTCCACTTGAAGTTGATGGTTACAAATTTAAAATGAAATCAGTCGGCCTGGTTGTGATTTTCTTTAGCAATATTCAGCTGAGTGGGTAGACAGTGAAAGTAGACAGCTGGGTTTAACCGCAGTTAGGAAAGTAGGTTAGGATTGAAAGGGACAGGGAAGTTGAAAGTACTTATAATGGAGGAACGGTAATGATGGAGCACTGATTCTATTCTGGGTAAGAAGGGAAGCAAAGAGAGACGGGGACAGATGTTGTTCTAAGTCTACCATGCGAGACCAGAATATTATTAAATGCTAAATATTTTCTTATTTAATATTTGCCTCTGGCAAAAAGGCCACCCTGAACCTTTTCTAAGAAAAGAAAACCAGGGAATTCTCTGGTGGTCCAGTGGTCAGGACTCTGCACTTTCACTGCCATGGGCGTGGAGTCAATCCCTGGTCGGGGAACTAAGATCCCAGAAGCCGCACGGTGTGGCCAAAGAATAAATTTAAAAAAAGAAAACCAGTCATTATTATTAATAAATAGTTATCAAGTGTTTACCGTGCAGGGAATACTGTGCTTAGGTGAAAGGACACATAGAAATATAGGGACCCACCTCCTAGGAGTACAGCTGAAAGACAACTGAGAAATCATCATCTACCGCCCTCCTTTTACAAAGGTAGAAGCCAAGGTTTAATAACATCCAAAATCATCCAGCTTGCTCCCGGCTGAGCCAAGACTACAGCCATGGTCCAGGGTTCTCTATCTCAGCCCCCAAAATGATGCCATTAGAAAACCTCTGGGAAAATGTGTAAAAGTCCACCTTGAGAAATGATAATTGGGATGGAGAAGTTTCCTACTTTTCATTTCAGTACTACTGGAATTTTCTGTCATAAGCATGTACTACTTTAATATAAACTATCATAATAAGGTTAAAGAGAGGAAACAGTATGTTGTGCATGACAACCAAAACTGGACACTTTGAATCTATCCATTGATTACTTTTAAACGCGAGGCACTTTCAGCATTTTTGAGAAAATGTAAAGTACACCAGGGGTCCCCAACCCCCGGGCCTCGGAGGGGTTTGGGCCCGAGGCCTGTTAGCAGCAGGTGAGCGGCGGGGGAGCGAAGCTTCATCTGCTGCTTCCCAACGCTTGCATTACCACCTGAACCAACACCCCTACCCCCATCCATGGACAAACTGTCTTCCACGAAACCGGTCCTTGGTGCCCAAAAGGCTGCGGACCGCTTTAGGACACCACTACTTAACAAGGATGCGTAAATGAAGCCATTTGGTGGATGATACCAAAATACTGCCAAAATCTTTTCTAATACCGTCAGAGGAATGTAAAAGTAAAACATGCCATTGTTACTGTGCAAAAGTAAGGTAAAGAACAGGTTACTCTACTGTAAATTGCATTCCAATGTGTGTCTTTAAACCAAGGGCTCCTTATATAAGTTTTCCACTCAGCTATCTGGCCTACCCTAAATTGCATCCCTAGAATCTGTTAAAGGAAAATAATTCTTTGCGACTGTTTTCTTGGAAGACATGTATGAAATGTCTCTTCCCTACTACTCACAAGATGTGGGAAAGATTAGCTATTTTATAAGGTGGTTATTCTTGTGAATTAAAAATTTAAAGTAGTTTATTTCAGGACTACCCTGGTGGTCCAGTGGGTAAGACTCCACGCTCCCAATGCAGGGGGGCCTGGGTTCGATTCCTGGTCAGGGAACTAGATCCTGCATGCATGCCACAACTGAGTCCACACGCCACAACTAAAGATCCCGCATGCCGCAACTAAGACCTGGCGCAGCCAAAATAAATATATAAAATAATAAATAAATAAATATTTTTAAAAAATAAAAAAAAATTAAGTAGTTTATTTCAGCTTCTTGGGATAATTTGTGACCTCAGATATCTTCCTCTACACAATGCCTCCAGGTAGGATCCATCTAGTAGACTGATGTACAAAGAAAGACAATAGAAGCCAAAGACATCAAGCCATGGCCATACAGAGCCCAGCACTTAAGGGAAAAGAGGGCTGCTTAGTTGGTTTTGATGACAAAGAGGAAAAAGAATGAAGCGGCACCAACTGCCCAGCTCCCTAATCTTCTCCCCTCCACCCCACTGTACTCCACAGTAATATGAGTGAGCTAATCTTGCTTAGGATCTCCAGACAGCCGTGGCAGGCAAACGATATGATGCTAAATTCTTTGTTCAGTGCGTCGACTGCACTGGGCTCTCATTTTTTGGATGTTAGGCTTGTTCTGATTGCAAAAGTCATCTGAGTTTAACCTGCGTTTCAAATTATCATTTCAATCAGTAAGGTTGTAACTGTAGCAGTTCTTACAGGGAGCAGCGCCTCTACTCTGAAGGCCCAAGGGTTGGCAAACTATGGCCGGTGGGCCAAATCCTGAAGTTTAAAAAATAAAAGGTTTACTGGCACACAGCCATGCTCGTTTGTTTACACACCTCTGGCTGCCTCCACATTAGCACAGCAGAGCTGAATAGCTGTGACCGAGACCGAATGGCCCACAAAGCCTAAATATAGACTATCTACTCTAGTCCTTCACAGAAAAAGCCTGTTGGTCGTTTAAGAAGGTATCGCTTCCCCTCCCTCCTCTGTATAAAAGATCCTCCATAACCTGCCTCTGCCTCTGCTTACTTCCCAACACTGTTTCCCCACTAGCTTTGTCCGTCTACAGAGAACCACTTGCAGTTCCCCTAAATCAGTGACGCCCTTGCTCAAGGCAGAACCCACATACTTCCAACTCCCTGCCCCGAATGCCACCCCCTCCTTGCCAAGCCACCGACCATCCAAAGGTCCCTAAAAACCTCAGCTGTCCCCTCCTCCTCCCAGTTAGTCTTCCAGGCTGCCCGCCCCTCGACTGGACGGCACGATTTACCAACCGTCCTGTAATTTGTAGGCAGCCTCCCTTACTTGTCCTGCAAAAGCAGAAGCTGTTTCTTGCGTTTTTTAATCAGCGGTTAACACGTAATAAGTGCTTGATACTTGCTAGCTGAATTCCTGAATAAATCTTTGCAGACACCACATGGCTTGTGTGGCCTTGGATGCTCAGGCTGGAAATGTAAGCTGCGATAGCGAGGCTGAAGGCCCTAAGCAAAAGATGTACAGAACAGAGGCAACAGGTGGAGCCACCTACTCAGATACCACTGTTCTAGAAAAGTCTATGAGCACTCCGCCTGGCGATCCCCTGCTTTTTCCTAGCCTCTCCTGCACACCGTACCATGTCTGACTGGTTCACGCATGACAGGTTTGGCCCGTAATGCTAGCGGTCTCGGGGGCCGGCTCCGGGGACACAGGTTTGGGGGGCGGGGCTCTAGGCTCGCCGGCGTCCGGGCCCCGCGCGCCTCCTCCTCCCCGGGGCGCCCCGGCCTCCCGCGCCCTCGGGGCTCCCTCGCCCGCCCATGGCCCTGTTCTCGTCTCCCTAGCTCCCACCTCGGCAGCTCTCACCTCCGTCCCAGACTCAGACCTATGGAAGTCACTACACATCGCCACGGAGGCTCGGCGCAACAGCCACTCAACTTCCCCGCCAGCGTCGCCATTTACTGCGCGGCCTCGACCCCGCAGCCAGTCAGAGACGCTAACCCGCTGACCCGGGCGCGAGCATGCGCACTGCGCCCGCCCTCGGCCGGGGAGCCGGCGGGCATGCGCAGCAGGGCGCGCGACCGCCCCCCGCCCCGCTCACTGACGTCAGACCACGTCTCCTAGGAGACCGGGAGGTAACTGGGGATTTTCTTTTCTTCCCTCTCATAAATTTCCATTTGTTTTTATTGGGTAGAACTAGCAGCATGTATTTTTTTTTAAAGTATTAACAGAACACTTACTGAGCAAACGGGCCTTTTTGTTCATTCTTGGGTTAAAAGCCTCTGGCTGGCTGTGGGTGTAGTTTATGGTTGATTCTGAATAAACGAAAAAAGTATACTAAATTTAAACGAATTTTTAGAATAAAGCGAGCCGGCAGATATATCCAGTTCTTTTTGGAGGTAGAATAATTCTATTACTGTTTGTTATCCAGTGCCTATCCATTAAGATAGATAAATATTAGATGGACAGATGATAGAAGATGGATGTTGAGTATTTGCTCTATGCCAGACCTTGTGCCGAGCTCTGGGAACAGAACAAAGAATAAGAGACATGCATAAATGGGGTTTACAGCCTATTAAGCCATTTACTGGAATGTGTCCTTAAAAAATTCGCTTTCCAATAGCTGTAGCTGTTGTTTAGTTGGGCAAAACAGTGAGGGTTCTCTTTTTCTTATCCTTACGCTTGCAGCTGTGTAATTAAGAAACGATTATAATATTAGTAATGATAGGTAACACTTCCAGAGCGTATTATGTGCCAGGCACTGTCCTAAGGTCTTTATATATAATAATCCATTTAATCTCCACAGTCCTGAGGTGGGTATTGTTATTATCCTTATTTTAGAGATGAGAAAACTGAGGCACCAATTTTGGCCCATTTTACTTTGTTGTAGTGATTGTGGTGGGTCGACATTTTAATGGGAAATAGGAAGCAAAGACCATGAATACAGACAGTTCTTCACAGAAGCTTGGCTGTGAAGGAAGGAAATAACATATTACACAGAAAAATATATACAGGATAAAGGAAGAGTCATTTAAGGAGGCAAAGCCTGGTTCAAGTTTAAATGCTGATAGGAAAGAGCTGGTAGAGACTTAAAGGTTAAAGACACCATCTGAGAAAGGATACTTGATGGAGCTGGACTGGAAGAGGAAAGAGGGTGCTGGGTGTAGATATCAGCTCTAGATGGGGGAGGGCATCTCTTCAACGTGAGCAGGGGCAAGGAGTCAAGAATGAGTGCAGACTATTCACAGTAGCCAAGACACGGAAGCAACCTAAATGTCCATCAACAGGTGAGTGGATCAAGAAGATGTGGTACACACACACACACACACAATGAATACTACTCAGCCATAAAAAAGAATGAAATAACGCCATTTGCAGCAACATGGATGGACCTAGAGATTATCACACTAAGAGAAGTAAGTCAGACAGAGAAAGACAAATATCGCATGATATCACTTATATGTGGAATCTAAAACATGACACAAATGAACCTATTTATGAAACAGAAACAGACTCACAGATATAGAGGACAGACTTGTGGTTGCCAGGAGGGAGGGCGGTGGGGGAGGGATGGGTTGGGAGTTTGGGGTTAGCAGATGCAAACTGTTGTATATAGAATGGATGGACAACAAGGTCCTACTGTATAGCACAGGGAGCTATATTCAATATCCTGTGATAAACCATAAGGGAAAAGAATACAAAAAAGAATGTCTATGTGTGTATAACTGATCGCTTTGCTATATGGCAGAAATTAACACAACATTGTAAATCAACGATACTTCAATTCTTAAAAAAGGGGTGCAAATGCCAGATACAGTTTGGGATGGGGAGCTCAAAGAGGTTGAGGAAGTTCTAGTCTGAGGACTTATGCTTTTTCTCTGAAGTAAAAAGCAAGGTAGTAGAAATGTAAGATTTGAGTTTAAATTCCTCTGGTGAAAATTAAAGTGAGCATCCGAGTCAAATCCCTAAACAAATGTTACCCACCTATGCACTCTGCTAAACCTTCCTCAGAAAACCATTCTTGGTCCACTTGAGTACACGGAGCAGTGGGTGAGAGACCTAACTACTACCCTAGACTATGGCAGTAATCGTTCTAACTAGGGAAATTGTCCTGTAATTGTCTATAATCACATTTAATATTCAACATACATTAGTACTATTCTTTCATTGCACAGAGCTCTTCCCTGAGTTACAATGTTCTTGAATTCCAAGGTGAATTTTCTGAACTCACCATGGATTTTGATGTCAAAATTTTGAACCCGGTTCTGTCACTTATTACCATCATTTAAGTTACTTGCCCTTCTGGGCCTTAGTTAGAGCTGTGATGACTAAGGGAAACTGTGTACTAGCGCAGCACCTGACACAAAATATCGATTCCCTTCCTACCTCCCTACCTTTCTTAGATCAGCGCTTAACAGAGCACCAAAGATATAATAAATACTCAGTAGATAGCTCCTGTTCACCGTGATGGTAGTGATTAGGGCCAGATTAAGAGATGAACCTGTATGGCAGTAGTTCAGAGTGGCACATGATAAAGAGTGCAAAAACTTCTCTAGGCACTAAATTGCCGCAGAAATATGATATGGAAAAACTCTTGTTTTTTGGCCGTGCCGTGAGGCTTGTGGGATCTTTGTTCCCTGACCAGGGATTGAACCAAAATTTGCTTCCTCTGCCTCTCCCCATCCACTCCCACCCATACACGCAGGATTATGAATCTCTAAAAATAGACCGAGAATTTTTTTGAATACAGTTTTTTTTTTTTTTTTTGGTCGCACCACGTGGCTTGGGAGATCTTAGTTCCCTGATCAAGGATTGAACCCCTGCCGTGGAAGTGCCGAGCCCTAACCACCGGACCGCCAGGGACTTCCCTAGACAAATATTTTTAATATGCCAAATTATATTATTTGCTCCCCCAACCAAGTCCATAAATCTTAATCCAATTTGGATGGTATTGATGATGGTGATGATTTGAGCTATTACCCCTTTTGTACTGGGGTCCTGGATTTCCTATCTTAGACAAGTGAAGTCTGTTTATTTTTTTAATTCTACAGGATGTCAAAGTCATTTGTAGAGTGACCAGAGCAGAGTCAAGTTTATGCCCATTCTAAAAGATTTGGGCTCCCTAAGCTGAAGTTTCCTCTCCCGTAATGCAGCCCATTCCATGTGCGGGTGTGACCTCACCCTTCTCCCATTGCCCTGTGGCTACTAGGGCTCTGGGAAGCAGTGCAAGAAAATGCTGGTATTCTGCCTGCTGCTGTTACTGTGAGTCATAAAATCTTCCGTCTCAGACTTGGACTTTTGTGTGGTCTGTCAGCATCCATGAAACTCTGGTAGGCTGACTTGTTAGCTTGCAGGAAGAGTAAACTCACAAGCTCTTTATAGGTCTTGACAACCCACACTAAACAATCTGTAACAGGATAAATTAACGGTTTTGAGTGAGCAGAGCAGAAGCCCCGAGAAGCGGGAATATAATCGTCATTGAGAATGGCAGGAAGACTGTTTCAAAATGGTGGGAAAGTGCAGCCGATATCGATGTATACGTCTTTCATTCTGACCTAAAGATGTTTCATGTCTTGTTAAACTTTCTTGATAAAGTTTTGAATCTAACTTCTAGGATTTGAGAACTACCAATTTAGACCTGGCAATATGAATCCCCACTTCAAGTTCTAAGAGGCAAGAATATGGAACTAGTATCATTGGCTGTTAATATCAAGATGGCAAGCTGTTTTGTGGAATGAAAAAGCTTCATGCAAAGATATATATTTTTCTGGGTGGACAAGAGCCTACTGTATAGCACAGGGAACTAAATTCAATGTCCTGCGATAAACCATAATGGAAAAGAATATAAAAAAGTATGTATATGTGTATAACTGAGTCACTTTGCTGTACAGCAGAAAGCAACACAACATTGTAAATCAACTAGACTTCAATTAAAAAAAGATACAGAAATTTTTCACCCATCTATTCTTTGAAAAACCTAGGGAATATCATGTACGTATGAAATATTTCTTATAGGTAATACTGAAGTTGCTCACTGTATAAATCAGGATGTTTTCTCTTTTAAAAAAGTGTTTGGGGCTTCCCTGGTGGCGCAGTGGTTAAGAATCCGCCTGCCAATGCAGGGGACACGGGTTCGAGCTCTGGGCCAGGGAGATCCCACATGCCGCGGAGCAACTAAGCCTGTGCACCACAGCTACTGAGCCTGCGCTCTAGAGCCCATGAGCCACAACTACTGAGCCCGCGTGCCGCAACTACTGAGCCCGCGCACCTAGAGCCCGTGCTCTGCAACAAGAGAAGCCACCACAGTGAGAAGCCCGCGCACCGCATCGAAGAATAGCCCCTGCTAGCCGCAACTAGAGAAAGCCCCCGCGCAGCAACGAAGACCCAACACAGCCAAAAATAATAAATGAAATAAATAAATAAATGGAAAAAAGTGTTCAAGGCACTCTCATAAATTTCTGGTAGAAATGCAAACATGTACAGTCTTTTGGGGGGTGGAATTTGGCAGTATCTAACAAAACTATACATTTATTAACTTTTTGACACAGCAATCTTACTTCTAGGAATTTATCCTAAAATCATACCTTCAATTCCAGTCCTAGGTATATACCCATGAAATCCATTTAAAAAGATTTTTTTTTGGCCGTGCCACTGAACTTGTGGGATCTAGCTCCCTGACCAGGGATTGAACCCGCACCATGTCCTAACCACTGGACCACCAGGGAATTCCGGATGATGGATTTTAAGTATCCATATTTAAAATCTATTTAGGGAATTCCCCGGCAGTCCAGTGGTTAGGAATCCATGTTCTCACTGCCGTGGCCTGGGCTCCATCCCTGATGGGGGAACTAAGGTCCCACAAGCTGAGTGGCACAGCCAAAAATAAATAAATAAAATAAAATCCGTAATCAACTCTGCTCTTCCTATAGGATCCTGGATATGCCTCCAACTTCCATGAGATGGTAGTGTCCATTCCTTCTCTGCGAAGTGAGGGATCTGGACTAGATGATAGCTCCCATTTATTGAAAGTCAACTGTGTCCCAGACACTCTGCTTACTGTGGTATGTGTATCATTTCCAACCCTTCTCTGCAAGGTATTTATTACACCCTGATTTTATAGGTGAGGATTTTGAGGTGCCAAGAGGTTTAGCAAGCACACAGTCCTCCAGCCAGTAAGAACCCAAGTCTCCCTGACTGTAAACCCTGTGGTCTTCCTAACACATTAAGTTCCTTCCAGAAGATGCAAAGGGTCTAAGTCCTTTTACAACTCTAGATTCTGTGATTCTTTGTTAAGAAGCAAGAAGGTGAGAATTGACATACCTGCTAAGGTGCTAATAATTCATGACCTAAATGTTCATTCCCTTTTTCTATTGGAATTAAACAACAGCTGGTATCACATTCCCTTACCCTATAGTCATTTTCAGCTCAACCTCTTTTTTATGTTCCTTGGTGTTAGTTAATGGTACTTTTCGGTTTGTGAGCAGGTATCTTTCGGCTCCTGCAAAGCCCTGCTCTTGTTTCATTTATTTGTTTATTCCCTTTTAGCCCCATTTCGTACTCCCTGGTTCATCCCTGCATGGACAATTATTCTCGTGTGTTTTCTATGTGTCTCTCATTTTGTAGGTTCTTTGTGAAATAAGAAGTTTTTTTTGAATGTGTATGTATTTGTAATTTACATAAATAACTATGTGCTGGCTGGTGTCTTTTTTTTTTTTTTTTTTTCGGTACGCGGGCCTCTCACTGCTGTGGCCTCTCCCATTGAGGAGCACAGGCTCCGGACGCACAGGCTCAGCGGCCATGGCTCACGGGCCCAGCCGCTCCGCGGCATGTGCCTGGCTGGTGTCTTTGACTCTCAAATTCATTTCTTGTTCTTTCCGTGCTCTGCTTGGTATCACAGGGCAGTGCAGGGTGGTGTGACGTGGGGAGGTAGGGGTGGACTGACATCTGCAAGCAGCATTGCCAGTTTCCCTGGTCAGCCTCTGGCCGAGGTTAGCTAGTGGGGGGCACGGCAGGAGCTCTGAGGATGGGCGAAGGGAGAATAGGGTGCATGCTCCTCTGTCTCTCTTTTTTAGGATCTCCTGCAGCAGCTGTGTTTCCCCATAGCTCCAGCTCCCCCTGCCACGGGTCCAGCTTCTGCCCAATGACCTCAGCCCCTGGACTCAGGTCACATCATTTCATCCCCTTGTCCCTCCAACCTTGGATGGTGGTGATGACTTCCTGCTGTTGTGAACACCTAGGCTGCCTCACCCGTCCCTTGGTGGTTTCTCAAATATTTCATCACCTGTGTAACCAATTCCCCATATTAAATTCCCTGTCTGTTTTAAAATGCTTAAAATGTTTTCTGCTTTCCTGGTTAAATCCCCAGCTAATATATTTGGTTTTCCCCTTTTTTTGTGCAACACCATATTTTAAGGTCTGTGTCTGTTCTTAGTTGCATATGTAGCTCTCTAACTGCTGAATAGTGAACTACCGTGTATCCACCACATTTTATTTATCCGTGTCCTCCGTAACAAGTGTCTCCAACTCCTGCCCCCCCGCCCCACGGCACTCTGATGAACATTCTCATACATATGTTCCTTCGTGGATCTTTTCTGAGAATTATTCTGCAATATATACACTGGAATGGGATGGCTGGGTCATAAAGTAAACACATGTTTAACTTGACTAAGTTCTACCAGGTTGGTCAACAAAAGTTACTCTTTCCTCGTATCCCCAACACTTGGCATCATCCAACTTTCCCATTTTTGCCTTATTTAATTTCATAATAATACTACTATTAGATAACAGCACTAACTAGCATTTGTTGAGTGCTTTACTATATGCCATCCACTTTACATAGTTTCATCATTTGGTCTTTATCTCACTTCTGTGAGTAGGTGTCAGATGAATGAACAAAGGATCAGAGAGGTTAAGCAACTTGCCCAAGGTCACAGAGCTGAGAAGTTGCGGAGCTGGATTACAAATCCAGGCAGATCGGTTCCAGAGCTCATGACTCTGACTGTTACAGCATATTGATCTTAGATAGGTGGTGATGTCCCATTTTATAGATGAAGAAACTGAGACTGGAGAGAGGAAATAAATTACACAATGAAGTTCACATGGCTGGGAAGAGTTAGAGATTATTTTGACCTTGGGTCTGACCCAAAGCCAGTGCTCTTGACTTCACACAGCGCTGCCTAATAGATTCTACGTCCGGGAGAACAGAGAACCAACTCAGCGAGCTTGTGACTACGCATGGGGCTTCTGAATTCTCTGGATCATGCTGACAGACAATAGGTTATCAAAATGACCTACAGAAATAAAATTGCACTAAACTTAATTTAATTACTTAGGAGGTGAAACGGTTGAGGTTAGCATCCCCATTAGAATAAGAGTTTTAGGTATTTGGGCATCTAAAACCTGAGATACTAGAATTTGCCAATTGCCAATCTTCATTTCCCAATGAAAAGACCACGAGAAACCAAAGCCACAATGAGATGCCTCTTCACACCCACCAGAATGGCTAGAATTTTTAAAAAGGAAAATAACAAGCGTTGGTGAGGGTCTGGAGAAGTTAGAACCTTTGTGTGTTGTTAGTTCGAATGTAAAATGGCTCAGCCCCTGTGGAAAAGTCTGGCCGTTTGTCAAAATCTCAAACATAGAGTTACCATCTGGCCCAGCACTTCCACTCCTAGGTTTATACCCAAGAGAAATGAAAACCCATACTCACACAAACACTTGTCCACTCCTGTTCATAGCAGCATTTTTCATAAGAGCCATAAAGTGGAAACCACCCAAATACCCACCAGCTGATGAATGAATACCTAACATGTGGTATAGTCATACAATAGAATATTAGTTGGCAATAAAAAGAAATAAAATACTGACTCATGTTACATCTGTATGAACCTTGAAAACATGATGTTAAGTGAAAGAAGCCAGTCACAAAGGATGACATACTGCATGATTCCATTTATAAGAAATGTCCAGAATAGGTGAATGTAGAGACAGGAAGTAGGTTAGCGGTTGCCAAGGGCTGGAGGGTGTGGGAGAGTTGAGGGGCGATGGCTGATGGGTACAGGATTTCCTTCTGGGGTAATGGAAATGTTCAGAAATTGATTGTGTGACGGATGCATAATTCTTAAATATGCTAAAAGCCATCTAATTATACACTATATGATATATGAATTATATTTCAGGAAGGCTGTTTAAAAAAAGGCTATGAGATGGTGACTTTACAGAAATGGGAGTTGGGAATAGACTAGGATGACATGATCCTCTTTTTTTTTTTTAAAGTAACATTTTAATTACTTTGACACACGATTATATACACTTCAGCTCATACCAGAAGAAATTTGTATTTCTCAGGGACAGATTTTTTACTCACGGGTATGTATTTTCTGGGTTCTATGGGATGGGGCTTCCAATTCCCTTTTCCTTTTTATTTATATTTATAGACATAATAGAGTTGTTATAATAAAAGCCTATGATATAGGTGAGGATGGAAATAGTCGATAGAATTTCCCCACCTTTGTGAGGTAAAAAAAACTCAAAAGAAGATGTAAGATCCAGACTGAATTTGAATAATCATTTTAGTGCAGCAGCTTTCAGAGATCTTGGGCTGAGGAGCCCTTTACACTCTTAAAAATTAAGGACCCCGAAGAGCTCTTGTTTAGGTGAATTATATCATTGATATGTACTGTATTACAAATTAAATTGAAAAAAGTTTTGAATATATACTTATTCAACCCATTACATGTCAATGTCTTTTATTTTATTTTATATTGTAAAGTTTTTATTTTTATTTATTTGGCTGCGACAGGTCCCAGTTGTGGCACACGGGCTCTTCATTGCAGGCTTCTCTCTAGTTGTGGCACGTGGGCTCTAGAGTGCAGGCTCAGTAGTTACGGCACTCGGGCTTAATTGTCCTGCAGCACGTGGGATCTTAGTTCCCCGACCAGGGATGGAACCCACATTCCCTGCATCGGAAGGCGGATTCTTCACCACTGGACCACCAGGGAAGTCCCTCAATGTATTTCATTTAAAAAAAACTATTTTCTGAAATAAAAAATTAGTGAGAGGAGTAGCATCGGTCCACATTTTGCAAACTCTCTGTGACAGAATCTCATACCTGCTTCTGAATTCGATCTGTTGTGATGTGAGCACAGTGCAAATGTCAGCACCACGGAAAAGGAAAATGGCATCTTAGTTCTTTTGTGAAATAGTTTGGATCTCGTGAACCCCTGAAAGGTCTTGGGGTTCCCTGGGGCTCTTAGATCATACTGTGGGAACCAGGGGTTTAGTGCTCACTAAATTCCTGATAGCAGCTCCTTTGACTAGGTTCCACATTTCATTTTAATAGGATCATCATTTAATAATTACATCTCAAAATATGTGCACAGATGCCCGGGTATATGTACAAAGATTAAGTAATGAAGCTTCTGCCTCAAAACTAAACATTTACTTTCTCTCTGTGAAAACATGGAAACCATTTTGATCATGGAGGAGGAATGGCTAGCAGAAACAGAAAATCCTGCTGCATGACCTGATGGTTTGCAGTCAACTACTCCACATGTAGAGCACACTGCATTTCTACTCAACTTTGGACATGCTTTCTAGTAGAAGCCCAGAGGCTAGAACCAATGGTTTTCAGTCCTTGTGTGACAGATTGAAAATACAGCAGGAAAGAAGCAGATTTCAGTCCGGGCTAGTTCAGATGTTAATAACATAGGAGAAAACAGTGGAAACCCTTGTTCCGGTAATTCTTGGGACACGACAACAGGGTTTAAATGAATCCGTATCCCTGTAACACGCGATATGCCACGTCCAGACCCTGGGTACTAAGCAAAGTGAATTTTGAATACATGAATATGGAAAATGGTCTTATAAAGTCACTGAGAATGAGCTATATCAAATTCATCATATGAATAAGAAAATAAGGGAGTACACTTTGTTCTAAAAAAAACATATTAAAAGAGAGATGACCTGGTACTTTCTATCCAAAACGTATACACCTGTTGGGGAAATAACACATTCTAGTAGGGAAATGGTGGAAAGCATTTGGGAAAGCAGAAATGAGGAAGGGGGTGCAGGAGGTGTGTTGTAGGGAGACCACCAGACCACATGGAGAAAATGAGTCATGTGTTCCCCAAATGAGATGCAAAACCAGCACAAGAAACACAAAGAGGATTGAATTGTCTGTTCGTTGATGAAAAGTCTCATTCTGTTGAAAGGGGAGCATCAGATATGTCCTCAACTTTCTTGGTTGGGAATTAAACTGTTAACATTTATTTATGTATTTATTTGATGTTTGTTTGTTTAATTTGCTCAGGCTGCACAGCCTGCAGGATCTTTGTTCTCTGACCAGGGATCCAACCCAGACTCCAGCAGTGAAAGCGCCAAGTCCTGACCACTGAACCAGCAGGAAAGTCCCAAACTGCTCAAATTGAAACGTTAGATGAGAGTAACTGCTACACAAAGCTTAGTCCTGACCACGTGGGAGGGATGTAGTGGAAAATGACCACACTATCTTAGAGGAAACGCTGGGTCCAGTCAGATATGTCCTGAACCTAAGAATAGTAGAATTTTAGAGGAGGGAGAAAAAGCTATAACCCTGTGGTTTAAAAAGAGAATTTTAATTTAAAAGAGAATAAGACCAAAGGAAGATGTCTTCAAAAATAAGTCCCTTAGGTCGTGGAATTGTCATAGACATAACACTTTTTTTTTTTTTTTTGCGGTACGCGGGCCTCTCGCTGCTGTGGCCTCTCCCTTTGCGGAGCACAGGCTCTGGACGCGCAGGCTCAGCGGCCATGGCTCACGGGCCCAGCCACTCCGCGGCATGTGGGATCTTCCCAGACCGGGGCACGAACCCGTGTCCCTTGCATCGGCAGGCGGACTCTCAACCACTATGCCACCAGGGGAGCCCAGACGTAACACATTTTGATTAGACCAAGCATTTACTAGTTTGTGAATAAAGTAGAGAAATAAAATCTGACTGATAAAACAGCTTTTGTCAAATCTTTATCTCTGGGAGGCTGAAAGGAGTATGATCAGTACCCCTAGACCTATTAATACCCCTGTAAGAATCTGTCCTCGAAAATACCAGCTAAGGTATATTTGCAAGGATAAATACTAGAGCTTTGCTTGTAATAGAGAAAAGTAAAATAATACAAATGTCTGTAAATAGGTTGTTAATTTAATAATTTATGGTGATTCACTCATAGTGGAAGGTAGCCTATATACAGACATGAAAAAGATATGAACACAATATTGTTCAGTAGGACAGCAAGAGGCAGAGCATGGCATGGTCAGAGGGTCTGAACTCCGACATGACAGCAGCTGAAACCACGAAGGGAGGCCTAGGAGGGGCAACAGGGAGGGCAGCTGGAGGTGGAGTCTGGGGCAGAGCCCAGACCCTCTAAAGGCAGAGAGAGATGGGAAGAAGGTGGATCCTGGGTGACATCATCTGAATCACTGCAATTAGCTCACCTGAATCCAGACCTCAACTTCCTGTTACATAAACCAAGCCAATTAAGTTTTGCTTTTCTTTACTTGTAAGCATCCCCCTCAAAAAAACTTAACACACACACATACATGCACACACACATACTGCATTGCCCATGGCATTTTTTGTTGCTGTTATTTTTAACTTTATTTTATATTGGAGTATAGCTGATTAACAATGTTGTGATAGTGTCAGGTGTACAGCAAGGTGATTCAGTTACACAGATACATGTATCTATTCTTTTTAAAATTCTTTTCCCATTTAGGTTGTTACATAATATTGAGTAGAGTTCCCTGTGCTGTACAGTAGGTCCTTGTTGGTTATCCATTTTAAATATAGCAGTGTATCTAGAAACAATAAATGCTGGAAAGGGTGTGGTGAAAAGGGAACCATCCTGCACTGTTGGTGGGAATGTAAATTGATACAAACACTATGGAGAACAGTATGGAGGTTCCTTAAAAAGCTAAAAATAGAACTACCACATGACCCAGCAGTCCCACTACTGGGCATATACACTGAGAAAACCATACTTCAAAAAGAGTCATGTACCACAATGTTCATTGCAACACTATTTACAACAGCCAGGACATGAAAGCAACCTAAATGTCCATCCACAGATGAATGGATAAAGATGTGGCACATATATACGATGGAATATTACTCAGCCATAAAAAGAAATGAAGTTGAGTTATTTGTAGTGAGGTGGATGGACCTAGAGTCTGTCATACAGAGTGAAGTAAGTCAGAAGGAGAAAAACAAATACCATATGCTAACGCATGTATATGGAATTAAAAGAAAATGGTACTGATGAACCTAGTGGCAGAGCAGGAATAAAGACACAGACACAGAGAACGGACTTGAGGACATGGGGTGGGAGGGGGAAATTGGGGTGAAGTGAGAGTAGCATTGCGACATACATACACTACCAAATGTAGAATAGATAGCTAGTGGGAAGCAGCCACGTAGCACAGGGAGATCAGCTCGGTGGTTTGTGACCACCTAGAGGGGTGGGATAGGGAGGGTGGGAGGGAGGCTCAAGAGGAAGGGGATATGGGGATATATGTATGCTTATGGCTGACTCACTTTGTTGTACAACAGAAACTAACACAGCATTGTGAAGCAATTATACTCCAATAAAGATGCATTAAAAAATATATATATAGCAGTGTGTACATGTCACTCCCAAGACCATGCCTTTTTTATGTGGCTGAAATGTTTCAGTATGACCTGGTTGGAAGGAAGAGAACAGACATGAGTCCTCAGGGGCTTCAGGTCTTTTATTTTCATGCTCAGCTACGTAACGGTAGGCCTTGGGAACAGTGATTTCTTTGAAAGCCATAGCCAGTGCACATCTGGCAATCTGTGTCCTCCTGTCCTAGTCACTCATGATACACTGCTTTTCATTCATTGCTTAAAAAGCTTCTGTGAAAATGTATGGTAATCCAGCTTTAAAAATGCACGTGCAACTTCCTGTTTCATCTCCGACTTCTAAAGTTCTTGGAAGTCACCACACTATCCCCACAGCAAGAAAAAAGCTGAATAAATTGAAAATCAATAACTTCTCCTAGACTCATGAAAGAACTAAAATATCAGGGGGAAATCACTCTGAAATCTGGAGAAATGGGTGAAACCAGAGGCACAGGTGAGATCTGCTTACTGGAACAGAAGCTGCTAGAGCCATAAACTCTGGTAATTTTGATGATTTGCTGGAGGCTGAGTGTGGACTAGTATGCAAATTAGAAACTCCAGGGTGCTGCAGTCTTAGAGGACTCCCACAGTTTTGTGGGTCTTACCTCCAGCAATTCCACTAGGTTCTCATAGCGCAGAACCAAGAAAGATCCCTTCTCGTTTGGGGGTCACAGCGGGTGGGGGGTAACCTTGTAAAATAACATATCCTCCATTACAAAGGCTTACTCTCCAGTGTAAAAGTCTTCACCAGAGCCTCATCCAGCCTTGGGAAAGGGTATTTCCCAGTTCCTCCCAGTTGTCTCACTAAGAAGCGGGGGGAAGCTAAAAAAAGATTTGTGAATATAGGTTCACTAAAGGACTAATATTTGGGAGTTCCCTGGAGGTCTGGTGGTTAGGTCTCCAGGCTTCCACTGCAGGGGCCAGGGGTTTGATCCCTGGTGGGGGAAGATCCCACATGCTGCATGGCCAAAAAAAAAAAAAAAAATATATATATATAACTAAATATATATTTTAAATATATATATATATGTTTTAAAAATATTTATAAAAAGGAGTCTCCAGGGAAACCCAAAATCAAAGACACTAAAGGAAACTGAAGACTCAGCCATGTACAACTATAGCAAGCATTGAACGAAGCCCATTCTTAGCCAGATTAACGTAAAAACCTCAAACTAAAGGCCTAATTAGCTCCATTCCTATTACCCAATACATCATGTCTCACTTTCAATGAAAAAGTACAAGGCATACTAAAAGGGAAGAAAAAACCCACAAGGTTGGAAGATCCCAGGAATGAATACAGATTATGACAAAAGAATCTAACTGAATTACAAATGTAGAAAACATCCTCACTGAAGGGGATGAGGGGAAATGTGCTGCACTTAGTAACTGTGGAAATGTCTTTAACGCTAAAGCCAAAGGGAATTGCATGTAAGCATTGCAGTCTAGTTGATAAAGTTGTTTCCACTGGGGGCCTGAGGTATTGTGTATATACAGGAATTGAAAAATTAAGCATTAATAAATGGATGGTAGATGATGGTAGCTAGTTTTCTTATTGTTGGAATGATTGATGCGGTAAGGCATTAGAATTGGAGACATTAGTAAGAACTCATGTTTAGCTTAATATAGATACAGATAGTAACATAGAGAAATATGAAGTATAGAGAGACAGAGAGAGGCAGAGAGACAGAGAGATTAGTATACTCAAATACGAGGGTCTAAAAGAAATGACAAGGGAAATCTCTGGCAGTCCAGTGGTTGTGACTCCTTGCTTCCACTGCAGGGGGCATGGGTTCCATCCCTGGTTGGGGAGCTAAGAGCCCACATGCCGCACGGCAAAAAAAAAAAAGAAAGAAAGAAAGAAATGACACTACAGTAGCACTGATCACACATATCTTGGTTTGTGAATAACATCCCCTATAAAAGGAACCAGGGCTCCTTGGAGAAATGGCTGATTCTGCGATTCTAGCAGGAAATATACAAAATGAGCCTGGAGCGGGACTTCACTGGTGGTCCAGCGGTTAGGACTCTGTGCTCCCAATGCAGGGATCACTGGTTCAAACGCTAGATGGGGAACTAAGATCCCACATGCTGCATGGTGCAGCCAAAAAAAAAAAAAAATTCTTACGTTGGTGGAGGGGTATCAAAGGTGCACAAGAGCCAACTGAAAGAGCTCCCAATGGCCAAAACTGGAACAAATTTTTTTTACAGCTGTGTTTTAATTTTATTTATTTATATATTTTTATTATTATTATTTGGCTGCATTGGGTTTTTGTTGCTGCACGCAGGCTTTCAAATAAATAAATAAAATAAAATAAATAAATAAAATTTAAAATCTTAAAAAAATAATAATAATTTCCAGTGGAGAAACCTGACAAACACCACCTCAGCCAGATGATCAAGGTCAACACCAACCGTGGTGAGCCATGTTGACAGTATGTATCCTTGATATGATGTGATGAGAAGGGCACTTTACCTCTGTGGTCTTCCTCCCAAAACCCACAAACTCAGTCCAACCACGAGAAAAACGTCAAGGACATTTCAATAGACGGGCGTCCTTCAACATACCAGACCAGTCCTCTTCAAAACTGTTCCGGTTACCCAGGAAAAGAAAGTCTGTAAACTGTTACAGCCAAGAGGAGCCTAAGGAGAGATGACAACTAAATTCAGCACGAGGGGGCTTTCCTGGTGGTCCCGTGGTTCAGAATCCGCCCTCCATGGGCTTCCCTGGTGGCGCAGTGGTTGAGAGTCTGCCTGCCGATGCAGGGGACACGGATTCGTGTTCCGGTCCGGGAGGATCCCACATGCCGCGGAGAGGCTGGGCCCGTGAGCGATGGCTGCTGGGCCTGCGCGTCCGGAGCCTGTGCTCCGCGGCGGGAGAGGCCACAACAGTGAGAGGCCCGCGTACCGCAAAAAAAAAAAAAAAAAAGAATCCGCCCTCCAATGCAGGGGACGTGAGTTCCATCCCTGGTTGGGGAACTAGGATCCCACACGCCAGGAGGCAACTAAGCCCATGCACCGCAACTATTGAGCCTGCGCACTCTGGAGCCTGCACGCCACAACTAGAGAGCCCACGCGCCACCACGAAAGATCCCACATGCCGCAATGAAGATCCCACGTGCCGCAACTAAGACCCGACACAGCCAAAACAATAAACAAATAAATTTTAAAGTAAATAAATAAATAAATCATTCTCCTTTAAAAAAATGAAATAAAATAAAATAAAATAAAATAAATTCAGCATGATTTCCTGGGTGGATCCTGGAACAGAAAAAGGACATTAGGGAAAAAACTAAGGAAATACAAATAAAGTATATATTTTAGTTAATGATAACATATTAATATTGATTTATTAAATGTAACAAGTATACCATACCAATTTAAGATGTTAATAATTGGTGAAAGTGGGTGCCAGGTACACGGGAACTCTTTGTATTAATACTATCTTCTCAATTTTCCTGTAAATTTAAAGTTACTTAAAAATATAAAGTCTATTGAAAAATGTATGGGGAATTCCCTCGTGGTCCAGTGGTTAGGACTCTGTGTTCTCATTGCTGAGAGCCTGCGTTCGATCCCTGGTCGAGGGAACTAAAATCCCACAGGCCATGCAGTCCAACCAAAAAAATATATATGTATACAAAAATGAGAAGTTCATGGATAAAAAGACCCTATTGAAGTGGCAATTTAGCATTTTTATTACCTTTTGAATTAAAACCAAAGAATCACAGTATGTGTACTAGGTGTATGAGAAAATCCCAATAACTCTCATGTTAAAAGACTAAAACACTCCATATAAAGTATAAGTTCCTCATAATTTATGTTTATTTTTAACTATTGGTGGCAAAGGAATAATCTTTGCCTTGTTTAGATAAAGTATAAGTGAACTGGGAATCTCATTTTTTAAGACTTAAAACTCAAAAGTATTTTGTTCTTGCTAGTCTCCCAAAACCTCCTGTCAACCTGAAATATAGAACTTTTTTTTTCATTTTTGGTCTTAGCATATGTAAGGGATAAATAATTGATTAGCACGGGAATTCTGGGAATATATTCAGCTTATGTTCAGCACTAAACTGTTTTTAAACGTCCTTAGGCATCAACCCAAAATGTACATCAAAAAGATGTCAGTTGGAATTGGGAAGTGAAGTGACACTGTGGATTAGAATTATGAAACTTGAAATGCAACAAGAGGAATAGCAGTTGTCAGTTTCACTGCCAGTTAAACAGTCAGTGTACCTTGCTATTTTCAAAAAAATTCCTTGAATATCTCTCTGGTAAGACCATAGCCTCTTTGAGGATAGAATCTTCCTTTGTAATTTCAACAAAATCTGGTTGAGAGCAGAAACTTGAAAATGAATTGAAGAAAAAAGTATGATTTAAAATTTTATTATGATAACACTTAACAATGAGATCTAATAACAATAAAATTTTAAGTGTACAATACAGTATTTTTAAAATAAATTTATTTATTTATTTTTGGCTGCGTTGGGTCTTTGTTGCCACGTGCGGGCTTTTTCTAGTTGTGCCGAGTGGGGCCTGCTCTTCGTTGAGGTGCGCCTGCTCTTCGTTGAGGTTGCAGTTGGCTTCTCTTGTTGCGGAGCACCGGCTCTGTAGCACGCGGGCTCAATAGTTGTGGCTCACGGGCTCTACAGCGCAGGCTCAGTAGTTGTGGTGCCCGGGCTTAGTTGCTCTGCTGTATGTGGGATCTTCTCGAACCCCTGTCCCCTGCATTGGCAGGCGGATTCTTAACTACTGCGCCACCAGGGAAGTTCCTACAATGCAGTACTGTTAATTATAGGGACAATGTTGCAAGGCAGATCTCTAGAATTTATTCATCTTGCAAACTGACATTTTATGCCCATTGATTCACAATACACCCTTTTCCCCTTCCTGCAGCCTCTGACAACCACCATTCTACTCTCTGATGCTATGAGTTTGACTGTTTCGGATGGTGTAAGTGCAACCATGCAGCATTTGTCCTGTCACTGGCATATTTCACTTAGCAGAACATCTTCAAGCTTCATCCATGTTGTCACACATTCCGAATTTCCTTCTTTTTAAAGGTTGAATAATATTCTATTATATCATTTACTTTATCCATTCATCCATCCTGGACATTTAGGTTGTTTCCACATCTTGGCTATTGTGACTAATGCTGCAATGCTGCAATTCTGAATTCCCAGAATTCCCGTGCTAATCAGTTACTGACGCGCTGATATCTCTTCAAGATCCTGATTTTCTTTTGGCTGAATACCCAGAAGTAGAATTGCTGGATCAGATGGTAGTTCTATTTAAATTTTTTTTGTAACCCCTCCACACTGTTTTTCCATAATGACTGCACTATTCTGCGTTCCCACTGGCAGTGTACAAGAGTTCCCTTTCTCTACATCCTCATCAACACTTATCTTTTTTTTTTTTTAATGGCCATCCTAACAGGTATGAGATAATACCTCATTTTGGCTTTGATTTGTATTTTCCTGATGATTAGTAATATTGAGCATCTTTTCGTATACTTATTGGCCATTTGTATGTCTTCTTCGGAAAAATGTCTACTCAACTCTTTAGCTCATTCTTTTTAAAGCTTCACAACATTGGTCTTGGCAATCACCTCTTGGATATGACACCAAAAGCACAGGCAACAAAGCAAAAATAGACAAGTGGGATTACGTCAAACTGAAAAGCTTCTTCATAGCAAAGGAAACAATAAAATGCTGTGTCAACCTACAGAATGGGAGAAAATATTTGCAAACCATATGTCAGATAAGGGATAAATTTCCAAAATATGTAAGGAACTCCTATAACTCAAGAGCAAAAAAACCTAATAATTTTTTAAAAAAATTTAAATTTATTTATTTATCTTGGTTGTGTTGGGTCTTCGTTGCTGCACTCGGGCTTTCTCTGGTTGCGGTGAGCGGGGGTGACTCTTCATTTTGGTGCATGGGCTTCTCATTGCAGTGGTTTCTCTTGTTGAGGAGCACGGGCTCTAGGTGCGTGGGCTTCAGCAGTTGTGGCATGTGGGCTCAGCAGTTGTGGCTCGTGGGCTCTAGAGCACAGGCTCAGTAGTTGTGGTGCACGGGCTTCACTGCTCCGTGGCATGTGGGATCTTCCCAGACCAGGGCTCAAACCCGTGTCCCCTGCACTGGCAGGTGCATTCTTAACCACTGTGCCACCAGGGAAGTCCCAAAAAAGGATAATTTTTAAAACTTGAGTTTCTATACATTTATGAAAGAGTGATCTCTGTCTGAAAATTTTTCCTTCATAAAATTATTTACTTTAATTATTTTATATTGGAGTATAGTTGATTAACAATGTTGTGTTAGTTTCAAGTATAGAGCAAGGTGATTCAGTTATACATATACATGTATTTATTCTTTTTCAAATTCTTTTCCTATTTAGGTTATTACAGAATATTGAGCAGAGTTCCTTGTGTTACACAGTAGGTCCTTGTTGGTTATCTATTTTAAATATAGCAGTGTGTATAGAACAATCCCAAACTCCCAGTCTCTCCTTCCCCACCACCCAAAATTATTATTTCTCATCCGGAGCGAAAGGTCCCGGGCCCCACTCAGCGTGTAACTGAATTAACACTGTGAACATGAAGAGCCTCAGTTTCCACATGCTCATGAGACAACTCAGCACCTTTTATTCTCCCCAGCCCCACTCACTCCCCAGGGAATTTCTGGGATCCATCAGGGCTGGGTTATGTCCTTCTGCCCGGCTTTCTTCTGAGGTATCTCGCCCTGGCCTTTGCTGCTTGCACCCTTCTTGGGTACCCAGCTCGACTGCATCCTGCTGTCCTCTGCAGGTGGCTGCAATGGTCCACGGAGGACCAAATGTGCAGACCGTAGAGGATGGGCCTCCCACCAGCTTTGTGATTCAGTCTGTCACCTGGTCCTTAGAGGCTCCCAGCTCTGCGACAGAGCCTCTGGGGAGCACATCTCTTCCCCTGTGGGGCCCTACCCCCTCAGTCAATAGTGACGGGGGTGGGGGGCGGAATAAACTGGGACTGACATACACACACTACTATATACAAAATAGATAACCAGTAAGGACCTACTGTACAGCACAGGGAACTCTACTCATTACTCTGTAATGACCTGTTTGGGAAAAGAATCTAAAAAAGAGTGTGTATACGTATACGTATAACCCACTCACTTTGCTGTACACCTGAAACTAATGACGTTATAAATCAACTCTACTCCAATAAAAATTAAAAAAAAATAGTGATGGTGACATGTGCTTACCCATCCTCACTCTTTATCCTCATTCTGCCCATTCTCCTCAGGCATCCACGCATCCCACCCTTCACCCCCCACCAGCCCCCAGACCAAGGTCTCTGTTCATACCAGTTCACGCCAATAGGGCACCTGGAGGAATTCCCAGATGCCCATCCTCCATACTCTGAGCTCTAGTTTGAGCTTAGCCAGGACCTACCATGTATTCCTAAAGCAAAGTCTTACTTTCTAGTTATGCTGGAGGAAGGGAGACTAGACTAGCTCATATCAGTGACCTGTACTCACCAATCACTAAGTCTGCACTGAGCCTGCCATATGTAGGATTTCATTGAAGGCACAGGGAGAGGTATGAAGACGGGAGGTCCCCGCACAAGGCTTTCATAGTAACTGCTCAGCTTCTCAATCTTTCAGTCACTTTCTCAGGCCTTAGCAGATGCCCTGGGACAACAGAAGGCCTACAGCTGGGTGCTCCTCCTTCAGTTCAATTGTTGTATAGATCTCAGCCCCGTAAGTCCATACTGTGCAGTTAGTTCCCCTGATGCCTGTAAGCAAAGTGTTCTTATATTTTGTGCAGCTTTCCTAAATCTTCTCAGTGAAAGAGTTGTTCCCCGTGATTTAGCCTGCCATTTTCAGAAGATATCCAAGTCAATCCTTAGTAAAATTCTACTCTTCCCACATAATCTAATAGTAAAAAACAAATGAACAAACAAACAAAGCTTCTGTCAAAAAAATGTCATTTTCTGTTTCTTTACTTATTGGTAAAGATGCTATTAAAACACTTTCTAAATAACTGAGAAGCAAGGCAGATGGCCAAACAAGATAAGGGAAAATATCTGGTTAATTCACAAACTGTAGAGTTAGTCTGAACAATGGGGATAAAAGGAACAGTCCCCGAATTAGGCTAAATAGACATTCTCCCTTTTAAAAGGCGATCCCATTTTCAGCATTGTTATATATATATATATATATATATATATTTTTTTTTTTTTTTTTTTTTTTTTTTTTTGCTGGACGTGGGCCTATCACTGTTGTGGTCTCTCCCATTGTGGAGCACAGGCTCCAGACGCGCAGGCTCAGCGGCCATGGCTCACGGGCCCAGCCGCTCCGCGGCATGTGGGATTTTCCCGGACCGGGGCACGAACCCGTGTCCCCTGCATCGGCAGGCGGACTCTCAACCACTGCGCCACCAGGGAAGCCCTATATATATATATATTTTTAAATTAATTAATTAATTTAATTTTGGCTGCATTGGGTCTTCGTTGCTGCACGTAGGTCTCTCTAGTTGTGGTGAGCGGGGGGCTACTCTTCATTGCGGTGGCTTCTCTGGTTGCAGAGCACAGGCTCTAGGCACGTGGGCTTCAGCAGTTGTGGTGTGAGGGCTCAGTAGTTGTGGCACACGGGCTTAGTTGCTCCACGGCACGTGGGATCTTCCCGGACCAGGGCTCAACCCGTGTGCCCTGCATTGGCAGGCAGATTCGTAACCACTGCGCCACCAGGGAAGTCCAGCATTTATATATTATGTCCTCCCTGAAGCAAATTTCTCTTTATGCAAAGCATAAAGTAATCAGGTATTTCATCAAGAGGGAAAGAACTTGTTTTTCGCTTCCTCGATGACAAGTGGGTGTGCACACCATTTGACTCACAGGAGGCAGAGGTAGCACCAGGCTGAAGGTGCAAAGCCAGGAAGGTGACCTCATCAGAAAGATTATGGCCAGGTCAGGGATCAGTGCCAAATCCATCAGTCAACCTGGGCAAGGGCAAGTCCACCAGAGTGGACACGAGCTAAGGATGTGAGGTGGCCTTGGCAGTCAGCAGGCCATGGTGCCTGGGGCGAGGGCAGCAGCCCTGGAGAAGGCCACAGCAGCTGCAAGGATCTGGTGAGACCTTGTAACTGGGGCAGTCTGCTTTAATTTCCTTCTTGTCCGGAGCCAGCCTCGTTCTCAATAGGACCAGCCCAGAGGAATGCAGGGGAAGAGAATTTCACACTGGTTTCTGTGGGCAGAGGGGGAAGTGGAATTTTATCCCTCTCCTGACAGAGGCAATTACAGCCTCCAGAAGCAAAGCCCAGGCGGTATTTCCCCAGAGCTGATCCTATTTCTCTCCCCGGGTTGACAACTACCTCAGGACAGGGATAATGGTTGTTGATAATATCTGCCACTGTGCTGATTTGAAACTAAAAGAGGGATTAAATGTTCAAGCAGAAAAGCATAAGGAAAAAAAAATCAAGACAGGCTTGCAGGCTTCTGTCTGCCTCAGATAACCACTGCTGAGTCTGGGTTGTGCAACTGAGAGGCTAACACCCCTTCTCTCCTGGAGCCTGGAAGGAAACGGGGGAGATCAAGGGCTCCCCACTTTCCCGGGCTCCCTGCCTCAATGACCTCATTCGTAGCATCTCTAAATGAAAAGGCTAGGTATTGACCCTGTCATGAACTGGGCCTTACCCAAAGGAGGATTTCCAATTTTTTTTTTTTTTTTGCGGTACGCGGGCCTCTCACTGTTGTGGCCTCTCCCGTTGCGGGCACAGGCTCCGGACGCACAGGCTCAGCGGCCATGGCTCACGGGCCCAGCCGCTCCGCGGCACGTGGGATCTTCCTGGACCGGGGCACAAACCCGCGTCGCCTGCATCGGCAGGCGGACTCTCAACCACTGCGCCACCAGGGAAGACCTTGCATGTGTTTTAATACAGAGTAAAATGAAACGAAAAGGAACCCCCTAACAGTTTTCCTGACATTGATGGTACTTAAGCAGAGTCTTGTCAATGAGTTGATGCTTTAAAAGGAATTCCTGGGCTTCCCTGGTGGCGCAGTGGTTGAGAGTCCGCCTGCCGATGCAGGCGACGCGGGTTCGTGCCCCGGTCCAGGAAGATCCCACGTGCCGCGGAGCGGCTGGGCCCGTGAGCCATGGCCGCTGAGCCTGTGCGTCCGGAGCCTGTGCCCGCAACGGGAGAGGCCACAACAGTGAGAGGCCCGCGTACCGCAAAAAAAAAAAACCAAAAAAATACATGCATGGAATTCCCCGGAGGTCCAGCAGTTAGGTCTCGGCACTTTCACTGTCGAGGTCGCACGTTCAGTCCCTGGTCAGGGAACTAAGATCCCGCAAGCCACGCTGATCGGCCAAAAGGAACAAACAAACAACGACAACAACAACAAAAAACGCGTGCAGAAAAAAAGAGCATGCTGAACAGGGTAATTCTCCATCCTACCTCAGTCTCCTCCCTGTGGAATCATTGTTGTATTTTAAAAATATTTATTTTATTTTTGGCTGCGTTGGGTCTTCGTTGCTGCGCACGGGCTTTCTCTAGTTGCGGCGAGTGGGGGCTACTCTTCATTGCTGTGTGTGGGCTTCTCCCTGCAGTGGCTTCTCTTGCTGCGGAGCACTGGCTCTAGGCGCACGGGCTCAGTAGTTGTGGCTCGCGGGCTCTAAAGCACAGGCTCAGCAGTTGTGATGCACGGGCTTAGTTTCTCTGCAGTATGTGGGATCTTCCCAGACCAGGGCCCGAACCCATGTGCCCTGTATTGGCAGGTGGATTCCTAACCCCTGCACCACCAAGGAAGTCCTCCACTGTTGTATCGTAGCAGGAGGGTTTTGTACATGTGTTCATATGCGTGTAGCACCCTTCCTTAAACCAGCACCATACACACCTTTTTTTTTGTTTTTAATACATATGACAACATAGTTCTATATTAAGTTCCTTTTTGAGCACTCTAACTGACAGAAAGTTGTACCTAAAATTGAACTGGAATTTCTGCAGATTTCAAATGGTTAAGTCCTTATTTGGGCTTCTAGAACATTACAGAATGAGTTGAACTCTTCTACTCAGTGATGGTTCTGCAAGAACATCAAGACAGCGATCTTCTCTCATTTATCTTCTCCAACCCTCTGTAAGCAGCTCCTTACCCATTTTGTGTTTGTTCATCCCTGTTTTCCTTAGATCTTAAGCATAAAGATGAGATCATTAGGCAACATTTAAGTTAGCTCCTGATTTCTGCTTTTCTAAATATACACAACACCTTGCCTAACCTGTCGATTCCTTTCCTGGATTAGAAGGAATAAGAATAAAGAATTGCTTCCCCGGCTTCTCCCCCAAAACGTGGGGTCGTCCTTCCTAGGCCAGAGGAGTGTCCATAAGGAGAGTTTCACCTTCTTGAAGATTAAAGCCTAGCAGTTCTGAGCTATTCCCAGTCCAAATGTCTGCAAAATTGAGAGAGACATCAAAACTCCTTCCACAAACTTCAGGGGACCCTGACTGCATTCTGGTAATGAAGGTGGAAGAGGGAGGGCAGGCCTGTAATATGGTCTCCAGCTGCCACTGGAGCAGCTACTACAGCTCAGAGACCTACCGCCAGCAGTTCAGGCAGTTTGACTACCAGGAGTCACCTGGGCCCTGGGAGGCTCTGAGCCAGCTCCGCGAGCTGTGCTGTCAGTGGCTGAGGCCAGAGGTGCACAGCAAGGAGCAGATCCTGGAGCTGCTGGTGCTGGAGCAGTTCCTGGCCATGTTGCCTGAGGAGCTGCAGGCCTGGTTTCAAGAGAACCGACCAGAGAGTGGAGAGGAAGCCGTGGTGATGCTGGAGGAGCTGGAGAAAGAGCATGAGGCGGTGGCTGAACAGGTCTTTCTTGGACAAAATGAGGACATGCTTGCAAAGAAGCTACCAACTTGTGAAATCACTCAGGAGACAACACGTAGCCAGCTTAAGCCCACAAAAAAGCAACTGCAGTGGGCATCGAAGGAGCTTCACACCTTAAGACAAAATGATAGAGACACCGGAACTATAAATGTGAAATCAGCTTCAAGGCGAAAGACTTCTTCAGGCAAAGAACTGCATTACAAAGTTTCTAACACTCTTCAAATGAATGCTTCCCAGAGTTTCACATTTAGAGGAACCTGTGAACAAGATAGAAAGTTTGAAAGAAGACAGGGAAACCGTCCTCGAAAACAACAACACAAGTGTGATGAATGTGGGAAAGTCTTTAGTCAGAGCTCAGCCCTTAATCTACTTCAGAGGATCCACAGTGGAGAGAAACCTTATACATGTGACGTGTGTGCAAATACTTTCAGCCGAAGTGCAATCCTGATTCAACATCGAAGAATCCACACTGGGGAGAAACCCTTCAAATGTCATGAATGTGGGAAAGCCTTTAGTCAGAGCTCGAATCTTTTCAGACATAGGAAAAAACATGCTGGAGAAAAAGTCCCATCAGTGCTGTGAGGGAGTCAAAGCATTTACTGAGAACTTTTTCAACAGGGGAGCAGATACAAGGCACCAATACTCCTTTAGTATAAATTGGTAGTTTCAGTGGGCACCAATTTCCTTTCAAAGGTTGTAAAAGCCACAGGAGAGAATGTAGAATATTTTCTGTCAGCATTGTTTGCTTTTCTGCTTTTCAGTACAGTGTCAGTTCAGATGATTGAAATTCTAAAGCTTAAATTGGATTTCCATCCCTAGTGCAACTCTTGAAAAGATACTCTCAGACATGTTCTACTGTTTCCATTATTAACACAAATAATGAACTAGTATGTTCCTTTTTAGACAAGTACATTTTCCCTGTTGAGAAGGAGTGTGTGAGTTAGTATATAAGTGGGTATTCTCCATTTCGTTACTTGCACATTGGAGTTATTAGACCAAAGATTAAATCATTTTTTAAAAAAAATTACCTGGGAATTCTCTGGCAGTCCAGTGGTTAGGACTCCACGCTTTCACTGCTGCAGGCCTGGGTTCAATCCCTGATCAGGGAACTAATATCCTCCAAGTCACGTGGCATGGCCAAAAATAATAATAATAAAATAAAATAAATTTCCTGTTTTATTTTCTGTTACCAGATTCAAAATATGAGAATAGGATTGAGGAGACCCAAAAGAATATGTACCTCAAGACCTAAGCTGAAATGTCCAGGATCATTGTTAGGAAGCAGGTGAGTAAAGGGACTTTACTCATCTCTTACGAAAACCTGAGAACCTACATACTGTTCTGTTTCAATTTTTCAAATTGAGGTATAGTTGATGTATAATATCATCTATACATACTGTTGATGATACTAAGTAATTTCCTGTGTAGGAAAAAAAAATATCTCCTTTACAATTTATATTGGAAATATCTCAGTGAAAGCATTAAGATTTGCTCTACATGTCTTCAGGAAGTGGCCTAAATATGATGAGTGTTCTAATAATGAATAGTTATCTGTGGGTGCTTATATAAAGTTGATGATCACCTTAACATAAAGAAATAAGGAAGATGAAGAAAAGACTGATGTTACCAAACAAGACTGATGTTACCTGGTAAGTGCAGCACATAATGGAGAAGTGTACCTACCTGGAAATGGGAACCCTTAACAGCTGGTGACTATCCTTCAGAGTTCTTCATGGCCTCTGTTCTGGCATAAATCAGCTGTGAACATGTTTCAGACATCACAGGACAACCTTTTCAGGGTCTTATGCATTCTTAGTAAATGAGTTTCTAGACGATTTATCATGATGTTAAGACCTTGCATTTTGATACTCTTGTACAAATGAGAAAATCACTAAAGTTCGATTAAAAAAAAAAAGAAGAGAGAAAACCCCAGGAATAGTCATGAAAAAATAAGGAAAAAAAAAAGAAGTGATGACACCGGTGAGTTCTAAGAAAATTTGGATTCTGGGCTCTGAGACTAAAATGCTCATCACAATCAGAAGGTGGACTACGATGGGCCATGCCAGAGAAAGCTCTAGTAAGTCTCAGACTTCCCTGGTGGTGCAGTGGTTAAGAATATGCCTGCCAATGCAGGGGACTCGGGTTTGAGCCCTGGTCCAGGAAGATCCCACATGCCGTGGAGCAACTAAGCCCGTGCGCCATAACTACTGAGCCTGCGAGCCACAACTACTGAGCATGCGAGCCACAACTACTGAAGCCCACGCACCTAGAGCCCATGCTCCACAACAAAAGGGGCCACCACAATGAGAAGCCCGCGCACCGCAACAAAGAGTAGCCCCCGCTCGCTGAAACTAGAGAAAGCCCATGTGCAGCAATGAAGACCTAATGCAGCCAAAAATCAATAAATTTAAAAATAAATAAATAAAATAAAAATTTTAAAAAAAGCTCTGCTAAGTCTCTTCCTCTTGACCTTGAAAGTGTTTATTTTGACGTCACCAGGTTTCTCACAGGATCAAGATAATTATGATGCATGTGTGGTTCTATTATTTTGTGATAATATTTCTGAATTGAAAATATTTAGTAATCTATGTACAGATGTAAAGAGGGTGATAACTTAGAAAAAAACAAATCTTTGGTTTCATTCGATTAGTATAAATGAGAGTAAAATTTAAAAAAAGGGAGATTGTCAAAATTATGTTGAACAGAGGATATTTTAAAAGGATGAATGTAATAAAATGTATTGGAGGGCTTGTAATCATGAAAAGGTTAATAACAGGAAAACCTAAATGGGATTCATATAATTGTTGTTAGGTCAGGAACAGATCAAGTGAATTAAAATACCAGAAGAGTTAGTTAAATTAGGGAAACTGGAACCTCACAGGAACTTAGGTCTGGTGCCTTTTTTAGAAGTTCTAGGAATTCATGATTTGGGATATAGAACCATAATATCTAAGTTTATGGAATTGAGCCCTATAGTGTCTAGTGACACTCTTAACAGTAATAAAAAGATAATTTTTTCCCACATATTTTCTGACGAAATAAATAATATTAAAAAAAAGAGAGAGTCCATTGAGTTTAACCCACATTTAATTCAATCAGATTCTCTTGTTTAAAAAGTAAATGACTGGTATTCTTTTAAAGTATTCTGACAATATATAACATAATGTCCCCCTTTCCAGGGATTCTTAATAAAACTCTGTATGTATTACAAGAATACATGGATTGTCGTGTCTCCCATGGTGCCACCGTTACCCAATATGGAGGCAATCATGAGAAATGAAAGTCCTTAGAAGGAGAAGGGAAGATAGGCCTCATGGTGAACTTCTTTGTTCCTCATGAACTGTAAACATTTCATTATCTGAAAATCCAGTCATATCTAGTGCTTGGAGTAACTCCTGAGACAAATGTGGGATTACATGCTCTGCTTAATTAGAATATTGATAAATATTAGATTAGTAAGGGGAGAGGAGAATACAAATTTTAATTTTAGAATTTTCTGATAGTGATTATACTTTGTAGCTCTAGTAAATATGAATAAGTATTGAGTTTTGTACATTTTCATTTATTAAAAATGTAGGAGTCTTTTTATTTGGGTCTCATTCTTTTTGTAATTAAAGAGAGGAACAAGCCATCTATTAAAGCAGCAAATGCCTCAAAAAAAAAAAAAAAGAATAAAGAATTAAGTAGTTAAAGAATGACTAACTCTCCTACCCTAGCTCCCCCTAAGTAAATTTGCAGGTGAAGCCTGAGGACGCAGGCGGATTACGTGGGCAAGAGAACAACCAGTTGCAGGCAGGCCACGTGAGCAAGACAGCATGGCAAGGAAGACTAGGAGAAGTCAGCAGTCCTGCACGCAATGGAAAAGTGACGCAGAATCTGACCTCCTGCCTTAACAATTAACTGAGATTTTTTTCCCTTTAAAAATTGTCATGGCTGGGCTTCCCTGGTGGCGCAGTGGTTGAGAGTCTGCCTGCCGATGCAGGGGACACAGGTTCGTGACCCTGTCCGGGAAGATCCCACATGCCGTGGAGCGGCTGGGCCCGTGAGCCATGGCCGCTGAGCCTGCGTGTCCAGAGCCTGTGCTCCGCAATGGGAGAGGTCACAACAGTGAGAGGCCCGCGTACCGCAAAAAAAAAAAATTGTCATGGCTGAGCAGAATCTTTGGAGTTGGTCTCTGGACATAAGTCCGCCTTCTCCCCAGATTGCCGGCTTTTCTGAATAAAGCAACTTTCTTCTCTACTGAAGCTTGCCCCTCAATTTATTGGCTGTTGAGTGGCCAGCGGCAGAACCTGCATTTGGGTACACCTCTCTCTCTCCCATCACCCACCCCTTTATCACATGATTCATTTCTGGCCAAAATATTTTGAGTTTCTCTATTCCTCATGTGGCATTGTAGAACTAAAATAATTGTACATATTTCTTGCCAAAGAAAAACATTCATAGTAGTAAGCTTGGTTGGAATTAAATAAAATGAGTTAATTTCTTTTGTGAAAGGTTTGTTTTTGCCATTATAACTTTATTATGCCATTACATAGCATATATTATGCTGTCATAGCACTAGGTTATAGATGGTTACCTTCTGAAGACTCTATCTCAATTACCTGAGTTTCACTTGCATAAATAAGTCAAATACTCAAGTGATTTTTTTGCAGCTGAAAAAGTAAACTTTCAAAATCAAGATAACTTAAAAACAAAGTGTACAGTGTATCTCTTAGAGCAGAAAAAAATTTAAATACATTTTGTTCTATAGCATGTTTATAGATACTATCAAATTTTCTTATTGAAATGCAAATCAATGGATTCAACTGAAAGACAATTTAAATCCTCAGCTATATAAAATCTCTATGAACTGGAAATCATTTAACTGTAGGAATTAATTTGGCTCTCTTCCTCAGAGTTTTGAAAATGGAGCTTCGACAGGGTCTCTGTTTATGAAAGAATTTGTGCTTGAAAGAATTTGTGCTTCGACATAAAGATCAAAACACAAGATTGCAGGAAATATTTTAGGACGTTCCCAAATTCTTAAAATGTGTGTGCAAGGAAGAAAAACACTGGGTCTGAGTTAGAAGACTTTGGTTTGTATCCCAGATTTACCTCTTGTTAGTTTTTTATCTATTTGAGCTGCAATTTCCTCACAATACCATTATCTGCATCATAACATTATAACCAGTATTTAGCGAGCATTTACTATATGCCAGCCACCGTACTAAGTGCCTCACACAGAAGATCTAAGTAATCTACACATCAACCGCATGAGGATCATACTCTTATTAACCTGTGTTACAAATGAGCAACAGGCTCAGAGAGGTTAACTAGCTTGCCCAAGGTCACACAGCCCAAAGTGAGGGAGTGGGAATTCACAGGCAAACAGTCTGGGCTTCCCCACCCCCAACTCAGGGGTATTTGGGGGGATAATATTTTTTAAGTGTTTCCTTGCTTGTGTTTCCTTCATTCTATTCTACGCATCTTCCTTTAAGACACTTATGGAATCTTTCTTTGTTAAAAATCTCAACTGGCTCTTGATTTGCACATGTTAAACTCTGCATTTCTAACCTGGCATTCAGCATCTTTCAGATATGCTCCCACTCATCTCTCTAGACTATCTCATAGAGACGTACCCTTGTGCTGCTCCTTGAACCCGAGTTGTGCTTTTTCTACTGTTCCCTTTCCTCTGACCAAAAGGCCTTTCTCAAGGGCCATGATTTTGTGAAGTGAGATTATTCCTGTCTGGAGGGATTTCTTGCCACCATGCCTGGAAATCTTGCGGCAGGGACTGTGTGATTCATATTATTTCCTTAGATACACTATCACGTAGAGTTATTTGTGTACACGAATTATCTCCTTTCACATCCTATAAGATGGTAGAAAACAAGGTACAGCTCTTTCTATACCCATCACAGGAACGTGATGAGTGTTTCCAGAAGACAGGGATTGCGGGCTTTTTTGGGAAGTGGGATGGGGAGGGATTTGTGGCCCCAGTGGGGGTGAGTGAACAGCCTTAGACGTATCACTTCTACTTTGTTTTGCCAACAAAGGAAAGCTCTTAAGCCTCAGGCCATAAGGAATCACAAAGCCAGTCCTTGGGCTACATTGCATTCCAAGTTTACCTGGGGGCGTTGGCGGAGTGGGGTGGGAAGGTTGGGGGGAGGTAGAAAACCTGAGCTCTTCTCCAGTTCCAGGACTGTCATTCACTAGAATCTCTTTCAGCCCTTCTTGAAACCAGCATTTGACCCTGTGGTTTTAGGTCGAACGGTTTATGTAATCGAGTTAAAAACGGCACCCGGCAGTCAAAAGTACCCTTGCATTTTTGTTTTTTTGCAGTACTCCTCGTAAAGCTAATATATTTAAATTGCTGTGAAGTAGACAACTGAGTGTCCCGTCATCTCTTTTCAATAAGGGTTCAGAGTCTTTTAGCAACTGGAGCGGAGACAGAAAAAAAAATTCCTTAAAATGTGGCCTCACACAGACAACACTGCCTCCTAGTGTCTAGCGTAGGTACTGCCTCACATCCGCGGACGGGAAGCCACTGTGGATTGGAGACGGAGGTTTTGGAGCAGGTTTGAGTGGGTTTTTACCCGCCAGCAGAAACCTTAAGGACAGTGAAAGTTTCATCACAAAATGGATCCCAAGCAAGGAACTTCTGACTTTTCACAACCAAGATTCAAACCAGGTCTTCCAACTCATATCCCTTCCTGAGCCTGGCAGGTAGGGGTGCGACTGCAGGAGCTGTGGCAGAGGCATGCCCCTTATAAAGGCATTCACTTTTCTCAATGTTTAAAGTGTCATGGGAGCCCAAAAACACTTCAGAGGACCACATCAGACTCTAAGTCATCAGTTTGCACTTAAACGATTCTGCGTGGGAGAAAAGAGATTTTCTTTCTCTTGGAGTTTCTGTTTGATTAAGAGGTTCCCAGAGCCAGTGAACTGAGCTCCAGAGTTTGCAAATACAGGCTACTTGTTTTCCCAGTGCCTGTGCACCGCAGACACACGGCAGGGTTAGGGATACTGTGGTCTTGTAACCAGGATGCATGACTGGTACACACAGGGTTCCACACTTAGGAAGGTTCCACACTTGGGTGCACATGCTGACGCTATCTTGAAATTCTTAATACATTCGGAACCATGGCCCCCACCTTTTCATTTTGCACTGGGACCTGCAAGTTATGTAGCTCATCGTGCATTTGATAGAATTTTCTACTTTCTTTTCTCCCCATTTCTTGCCTCTACTCTATGTTCTTGGCACCATGCTACGCCCCAAGCCTTGCCAGGAGAAAGAGAAGAGTCTCGGTGATGGTAGTCTGGACCCATCTTTTGATTCTCAACCCCAGCCTCTGAGACTAGGAGTCTGTGTCTTCTTTTGAAGTGCACCTGCCACGGTCACCCCACAACATGGACAGTGAAGCTCAAACATCACAGTTTGGACCCATCATCTCTTATTGGACCGTGTCTGGCTACCATGTTTATTCTTGCTCCCCAGCTGTACCTTTAAACCGTCAATAACCATACTGGCAAACCTAGGTATCAGGTAAAGAAGCACCTGGGGCTGAATGCTCTTAGGCGCAGGCTACTATTCTGACGTAGCTCCTTTTTACAAAAAAAACTTTTTTTTTTTTTGCGGTACGCGGGCCTCTCACTGTTGCGGCCTCTACCGTTGCGGAACACAGGCTCCGGACGCGCAGCCTCAGTGGCCATGGCTCACGGGCCCAGCCGCTCCGCGGCATGTGGGATCTTCCCGGACCGGGGCACGAACCCGTGTCCCCTGCATCGGCAGGCGGACTCTCAACCACTGTGCCACCAGGGAAGCCCGAAAAGACTTTTTAAATTTTATTGATGTATAGTTGATTTACAATGTTGTGTTAATTTCTGCTGTACAGCAAAGTGATTCAGTTATACATATATATACACATTCTTTTCATATTCTTTTCCACTACAGTTTATCACAGGATATTGAATATAGTTCTCTGTGCTATACAGTAGGACCTTGTTGTTTATCCATTCTCTATATAATAGTTTGCACCTGCTAGCTGCAAACTCCCTATCCATCCCTCCCCCATCCCTCCTCCCCCTTGGTAATCACAAGTCTGTTCTCTACTGACGTATCTCCTTTATTTATTTATTTGTTTGTTTGTTTGTTTATTTTTGGCTATGTTGGGTCTTCTTGCTGCGAGCGGGCTTTCTCTAGTTGTGGTGGGCCGGGGCTACTCTCCGTTGTGGCGTGTGGGCTTCTCATTGCAGTGGCTTCTCTTGTTGTGGAGCACGGGCTCTAGGTGCGCGGGCTTCAGTAGTTGCAGTGTGTGGGCTCAGTATTTGTGGCTCGCGGGCTCCAGAGCGCAGGCTCAGTAGTTGTGGTGCATGGGCTTAGTTGCTCTGCAGCATGTGGGATCTTTCTGGACTAGGGCTTGAACCCGTGTCCCCTGCATTGGCAGGTGGATTCTTAACCACTGTGCCACCAGGGAAGCCCTCCCTTTGATCACAAATTTCCTTGTACAACTTGTCATATCCTCCTCCCTGCCCACATCTGGCAGGTTTCTGCTCTCCTGTGTGACTGTCTACTTACCTACCTACCAACATCCTATATTCCTCCTACCTACCTGCCTATAAGATCACACACCGAACACCACCTACGTACCAGGCACCACTAATAGTTTATACACACATACCCTTCAGTCTTCAAGGGCAGTAGTTTATTTCTTCATTTTCCACTTGAGAAAACTGAAGCTTACAGAGAGGTTAGGTAACCTGATGGAGTTGGAAACATCTCAGATTCTTCTGAACCCAAAGTCCACACTTCTTCCTCTACACCAGCGGTTTTCAAAGTGTGGTCCCCAGAGCAGCACCTGGAAATTGGTTAGAAATGGAAATTCTAGGCCTCACCACCTCAAACCTATTGAATCTGAAACTCTGTGGGTGGGCCCAGAGTTTGAACAAACTGTGTCTGAACAAACCCTCGGGGTGACTCTGAGGGACACTCAAGTTTGAGAACCACCATGTTGTATCCCATCCCTGTCGGCCTTCTCTACATCCTGGAATTGGCAACCAAGATTCTGGACCCTCAGATGGTCCCTAAACTGAATCCTGCCCTCTTCACTCCAGATGCATTAGAATACGAACATCGCTGCAAAGGGCACATTGCATCCTGGCTCTGGGTCCCTGCCTTTCTGCCTTCTCTCTCCCTGTGCCTTTTCAAGTAGCATATCCCAAACCCAAATCATCTTTTCCTCTCCTCACACATGGCCCTCCCTCACGTCTTCATTCTGGTTAATTATTTCACTTCTTTACCATATACTCAAGCGGAAATCTGAAGTTCTCTTTACCTTTTGTTGCCTTTGCTACCCCATCTATATCATCTTATACCATCTTTCATCCTGCTCTTCTAGCTGTAACACCAGTTTTCTCAGCTTCTTATTACTTCTAGCCTTTTAACTCTAGAATGTCTGTAAGAGTCATTCTAAAGAGCAGTTCCTGAGCCCACCCATCAGATAGAAAAAAAATCTCAGTCCTGGGGCTTCCCTGGTGGCGCAGTGGTTGAGAGTCCGCCTGGCGATGCAGGGGACGCGGGCTCGTGCCCCGGTCCGGGAAGATCCCACGTGCCGCGGAGCGGCTGGGCCCGTGAGCCATGGCCGCTGAGCCTGCGCGTCCGGAGCCTGTGCTCGGCAATGGGAGAGGCCACAGCAGTGAGAGGCCTGCGTACCGCAAAAAAAAAAAAAAGAAAAGAAAAAAAATCTCAGTCCTTTGGCGCCTCCCCATCCCACGGCTCTTTACGTACGAGTCTTTTATGGTACTTCCTTGAGCTGTAATAATTTGTGTGCTTGTCTGGAGCAATGGCACGGTAAGAAAATGAGACTGGTTTCCAGAAACCATTCAATATAATCACCTTTAGTTTTTCGTTTTTTTTTTTTCTTAATGTAGTCAATCAGCTGGCTGATTAGACATCTGCCATTGGAAGAGAATTTGATGGGCATCACCGACATTTTTGCAGACCAATAACGAACATCCCCAATGACCCGGAACAAACTCCCAGTAACCCAGAAACCACTTTTCAGTGACCGCATTAAGAAAAGCTCTACAGTTGAAAGCAGAAAGCTTTTTAAATGACCATAGAATCACCTTTGGAAAAGTTGCCTTAGGGCCAATATCAGAGGTGGACAGATTCTCAGCATTAGGGCCCTAATGACACAATTACCACCACCCTCCTCATTTAGTCTGCTTCATTAAGCCCTTGGTTTCCATTAACTAAATCCAGTCCTTTTGTTGCTGGTTGAGGTAATAAATAGTGAATGGCACCTTTCTCCAGCCACCCATTTGATTAGCTTAAAATGACCTCATACTAGTTTTACATACTAGCATGACTCACACTGATGTCATTAGATCCTGCTAAGTGACTGTTGATTCCCCATGGCAATCAGCACCTTCCCAAAAGCTTCAGCAGAGAAGATTATTAAAAGCCTTTTGCTCTAACTTTTTTTTTTCGGACGTTGTACAATAAGCTTTAGCCTTGAGGTAACTGTCTCTGTTGACATATTAAGTCTTTAATTTTTAGTGTCTTGCATGCAAACAACTTGTTGAGAATGAGCCACCCTTACCTTTCCAGTTGTGAGTGAAAGCCATTTTCTAAGACTAAATGGAATAAAAAATCTAAATCCAAGAATCAGTTTTCTCTGGTGAGAGAATATTAGTCAGTGTTTCAGTTCATGAATTATTAACAATAACACCTGACATACGTATCACTCATCTCATCAAAACACTCTCAAGTGTATTATCTCATTTGACCTCCCAATAATCCCTTCAGGTAGATGGGTACGCATTGTTACCTCCCCTGCTGACAGCAAGGATGAGTGAGTTGATCAGGGTCAATTAAGTAGCAGAAGGTCAAGTAAGCAGCAGAAGGAGAACTCCAGTCTTATGTCTACTTACGGAAGAGGTTGATACTAAGAAGTCTTTCTAATTATCAGTAAGCAATAACTTAAAAAATTTTTTTAAAGCGGACTGGTGATCCTAGGACATAGAGGAAATAGGAGATAAGAATAGGAAGAATAAGGTGAAAGGGGAAGGAGAGAAAATAAGGAGAAAATTTTCTATTAATGGACATCAAATCTCAAGCAGTTTTAAATTTACAGCCTCTTCTTTTTACAGAAGACTCCGGATTTAAATATTACCGTAGAGAAGAGCTAGAATTTAAATGGTGGAGATATTTTTTTTAAAGTTAAGAATTGTGAAATCAGAGATGACATGAAAGCATGCATATGAGAAAAGAATATCTCTGTTGAACAGCCAGAGTCAAGCTGACCTTAATGGAAAAAGATTCCTCTGCTAAATGAGGTCCCACCCATGGTCTTTACATTACTCCTAGCTGCTCCCATCTCTTCCCTACTGGTATGAACCTGCTGTCGGGTGGAGAGGATAGCCTTCCACCTACACTTCAACTGTGCTGATTTCCCTCTGACATAATCCAGCCCATTCTGGCCCGTGACCCAGTTGAACAGATGGATCATGTGTTTGACTCTCATGTGAAGACTCTTTGTAAGGCTGATTTGGAAATTTAAACAAAGTCGACGATTCGGTACTGATGTGTTGATGGTGAAATATTTTAAAATAATTTGTGGGACTTCCCTGGTGGTGCAGTGGTTAAGAATCCGCCTGCCAATGCAGGGAACATGGGTTCGATTCCCGCTCTGGGAAGATCCCACATGCCGCGGAGCAACTAAGCCCGTGCGCCACAACTACTGAGCCTGCTCTCTAGAGCCCGTGAGCCACAACTACTTAGGCCCGCGTGCCTAGAGCCCGTGCTCCGCAGCAAGAGAAGCCACTGCAATAAGTCTGCGCACCGCGACGAAGAGTAGCCCCTGTTCGCCGCCAACTAGAGAAAGCCTGTGCACAGCAATGAAGACCCAACGCAACCAATAAATAAATTAATTAAAAAAATAAACCCAATCTGCTAACAAGTGCAGACTGCCAATTTAAAAATAAAATAGGGGAGGAGCTTCAAGATGGCGGAAGAGTAAAACGCGGAGATCACCTTCCTCCCCACAAATACATCAGAAATACATCTACACGTGGAACAACTCCTACAGAACACCTACTGAACGCTGGCAGAAGACCTCAGACCTCCCAAAAGGCAAGACACTCCCCACGTACCTGGGTAGGGCAAAAGAAAAAAGGAAAAACAGAGACAAAAGATAGGGACGGGACCTGCACCTCTGGGAGGGAGCTGTGAAGGAGGAAAGATTTCCACACACTAGGAGCTCCTTCGCGGACGGAGACTGCGGGTGGCGGAGGGGGGGAGGTTAGGGACCGCGGAGGAGAGCGCAGCCACAGGGGTGCGGAGGGCAGAGCAGAGAGATTCCCACACAGACGATCGGTGCCGACCGGCGCTCACCAGCCCTAAAGGCTTGTCTGCTCACACGCCGGGGCAGGCAGGGCTGGGAGCTGAGGCTCGGGCTTCGGTCGGAGCGCAGGGAGAGGACTGGGGTTGGCGGCGTGATCACAGCCTGCAGGGGGTTAGTGCGCCACGGCTGGCCGGGAGGGAGTGCGGGGAAAAGTCTGGACCTGCCGAAGAGTCAAGAGACTTTTTCTTACCTCTTTGTTTCCTGGTGCGTGAGGAGAGGGGATTAAGAGCGCTGCTTAAAGGAGCTCCAGAGACGGACGCGAGCCGCGGCTAACAGCGCGGACCCCAGAGACGGGCATGAGACGCTAAGGCTGCTGCTGCCGCCACCAAGAAGCCTGTGTGCGAGCACAGGTCACTCTCCATACCCCCCTTCCGGGGAGCCTGTGCAGCCCGCCACTGCCAGGGTCCCGGGATTCAGGGTCAACTTCCCCGGGAGAACGCACGGCGCGCCTCAGGCTGCTGCAACGTCACGCCGGCGCAACGTCACGCCGGCCTCTGCCGCCGCAGCCCCGCCCCCAACTCCATGCCCCTCCCCCCCGCCCCTCCTGAGTGAGCCAGAGCCCCCGAATCAGCGGCTTCTTTAACCCCATCCTGTCTGAGCGAAGAACAGACGCCCTCAGGCGACCTACACGCAGAGGTGGGGCCACATCCAAAGTTGAGCCCCCGGGAGCTGTGCGAACAAAGAAGAGAAAGGGAAATCTCTCCCAGCAGCCTCAGGGGCAGCGGATTAAATCTCCACAATCAACTTGATGTACCTGCGTCTGTGGAATACATGAACAGACAATGAATCATCCCAAATTGAGGAGATGGACTTTGGGAGCAGAGATATATTATTTTTTCCCCTTTTTCTCTTTTTGTGAGTGTGTATGTGTATGCTTCTGTGTGAGATTTTGTCTGTATAGCTTTGCTTTTACCGTTTGTCCTAGGGTTTTGTCTGTCCGTTTTTCTTTTTTTATTACTTAAAAACATTTTTTTCTTAATAATTTTAATAACTTTATTTTATTTTACTTTATTTTATTTTATCTTCTTTCTTTTTTTTCTCCCTTTTATTCTGAGCCGTGTGGATGACAGGCTCTCGGTGCTCCAGCCAGGCGTCAGGGCTGTGCCTCTGAGGTGGGAGAGCCAACTTCAGGACACTGGTCCACAAGAGACCTCCCAGCTCCACGTAATATCAAACGGCGAAAATCTCCCAGAGACCTCCATCTCAACACCAAGACCCAGCTCCACTCAACGACCAACAAGCTGCAGTGCTGCACACCCTATGCCAAACAACTAGCAAGACAGGAACAAAACCACACCCATTAGCAGAGAGGCTGCCTAAAATCATAAGGCCACAGACACCCCAAAACACACCACCAGACGTGGACCTGCCCACCAGAAAGACAAGATCCAGCCTCATCCACCAGAACACAGCCACTAGTCCCCTCCACCAGGAAGCCTACACAACCCAATGAACCAACCTTAGCCACTGGGGACAGACACCAAAAACAACGGAAACCTGCAGCCTGCGAAAAGGAGACCCAAAACACAGTAAGTTAAGCAAAATGAGAAGACAGAGAAACACACAGCAGATGAAGGAGCAAGGCAAAAACCCACCAGACCTAACAAATGAAGAGGAAATAGGCAGTATACCTGAAAAAGAATTCAGAATAATGATAGTAAAGATGATCCAAAATCTTGGAAACAGAATGGAGAAAACAAGAAACGTTTAACAAGGACCTAGAAGAACTAAAGAGTAAACAAACAGAGATGAACAACACAATAAATGAAATTAAAAATTCTCTAGAAGGGATCAATAGCAGAATAACTGAGGCAGAAGAACAGATAAGTGACCTGAAGGTAAAAGAGTGGAAATAACTACTGCAGAGCAGAATAAAGAAAAAAAAAATGAAAAGAATTGAGGACAGTCTCAGAGACCTCTGGGACAACATTAAACACACCAACATTCGAATTATACGGGTCCCAGAAGAAGAAGAGAAAAAGAAAGGGACTGAGAAAATATTTGAAGAGATTATAGTTGAAAACTTCCCTAATATGGGAAAGGAAATAGTTAATCAAGTCCAGGAAGCACAGAGAGTCCATACAGGATAAATTCAAGGAGAAACACAACAAGACACATATTAATCAAACTATCAAAAATTAAATACAAAGAACAAATATTAAAAGCAGCAAGGGAAAAACAACAAGTAACACATAAGGGAATCCGCATAAGGTTAACAGCTGATCTTTCAGCAGAAACTCTGCAAGCCAGAAGGGAGTGGCAGGACATATTTAAAGTGATGGAAGAGAAAAACCTACAATGAAGATTACTCTATCCAGCAAGGATCTCATTCAAATTTGACAGAGAAATTAAAAGCTTTACAGACAAGCAAAAGCTAAGAGAATTCAGCACCACCAAACCAGATTTACAACAAATGCTAAAGGAACTTCTCTAGGCAGGGAACACAAGAGAAGGAAAAGACCTACAATAATATACCCAAAACAATTAAGAAAATGGGAATAGAAACATACAGGTCGATAATTACCTTAAATGTAAATAGATTAAATGCTCCAACCAAAAGACATAGAAAGGCTGAATGGATACAAAAACAAGACCCATATATATGCTGTCCACAAGAGACCCACTTCAGACCTAGGGACACATACAGACTGAAAGTGAGGGGATGGAAAAAGATACCCCATGCAAATGGAAATCAAAAGAAAGCTGGAGTAGCAATTCTCATATCAGACAAAATAGACTTTAAAATAAGGACTATTACAAGAGCCAAAGAAGGACACTACACAATGATCAAGGGATCGATCCAAGAAGAAGATATAACAATTGTAAATATTTATGCACCCAACATAGGAGCACCTCAATACATAAGGCAAATACTAACAGCTATAAAAGGGGAAATCGACAGTAACACATTCATAATAGGGGACTTTAACACCCCACTTTCACCCATGGACAGATCATCCAAAATGAAAATAAATAAGGAAACACAAGCTTTAAATGAGACATTAAACAAGATGGACTTAATTGATATTTATAGGACATTCCATCCAAAAACAACAGAATACACATTTTTCTCAAGTGCTCATGGAACATTCTCCAGGATAGATCATATCTTCGGTCACAAATCAAGCCTTGGTGAATTTAAGAAAATTGAAATTGTATCAAGTATCTTTTCCAACCACAACACTATGAGACTAGGTATCAATTACAGGAAAAGATCTGTAAAAAATACAAACACATGGAGGCTAAACAATACACTACTTAATAACGAAGTGATCACTGAAGAAATCAAAGAGGAAATTAAAAAATACCTAGAAACAAATGACAATGGAGACACGACAACCCAAAACCTATGGGATGCAGCAAAAGCAGTTCTAAGAGGGAAGTTTATAGCTATACAAGCCTACCTTAAGAAACAAGAAACATTTCAAATAAACAACCTAACCTTACACCTAAAGCAATTAGAGAAAGAAGAACAAAAATACCCCAAAGTTAGCAGAAGGAAAGAAATCATAAAGATCAGATCAGAAATAAATGAAAAAGAAATGAAGGAAACGATAGCAAATATCAATAAAACTAAAAGCTGGTTCTTTGAGAAGATAAACAAAATTGATAAACCATTAGCCAGACTCATCAAGAAAAAAAGGGAGAAGACTCAAATCAATAGAATTAGAAATGAAAAAGGAGAAGTAACAACTGACACTGCAGAAATACAAAAGATCATGAGAGATTACTACAAGCAACTCTATGCCAATAAAATGGACAACCTGGAAGAAATGGACAAATTCTTAGAAATGCACAACCTTCCAAGACTGAACCAGGAAGAAATAGAAAATATGAACAGACGAATCACAAGCACTGAAATCGAAACTGTGATTAAAAATCTTCCAACAAACAAAAGCCCAGGCAGATGGCTTCACAGGCGAATTCTATCAAACATTTAGAGAAGAGCTAGCCCCTATTCTTCTCAAACTCTTCCAAAATATAGCAGAGGGAGGAACACTCCCAAACTCATTCTATGAGACCACCATCACTCTGATACCAAAACCAGACAAAGATGTCACAAAGAAAGGAAACTACAGGCCAATATCACTGATGAACATAGATGCAAAAATCCTCAACAAAATACTAGCAAACAGAATCCAACAGCACATTAAAAGGATCATACACCATGATCAAGTGGGGTTTATCCCAGGAATGCAAGGATTCTTCAATATACATAAATCAATCAATGTGATACACCATATTAACAAATTGAAGGAGAAAAACCATATGATCATCTCAATAGATGCAGAGAAAGCTTTCGAAAAAATTCAACAGCCATTTATGATAAAAACCCTCCGGAAAGTAGGCATAAAGCGAATTATCCTCAACATAATAAAGGCCATATATGACAAACCCACATCCAACATCGTCCTCAATGGTGAAAAACTGAAACCATTTCCACTAAGATCAGGAAAAAGACAAGGTTGCCCACTCTCACCACTATTATTCAACATAGTTTTGGAAGTTTTAGCCACAACAATCAGAGAAGAAAAAGAAATAAAAGGAATCCAAATTGGAAAGGAAGAAGTAAAGTTGTCACTGTTTGCAGATGACATGATACTATACATAGAGAATCCTAAAGTTGCTACCAGAAAACTACTAGAGCTAATCAATGAATTTGGTAAAGTAGATGGATACAAAGTTAATGCACAGAAATCTCTTGCATTCCTATACACTAACGATGAAAAATCTGAAAGTGAAATTTAGAAAACACTCCCATTTACCACTACAATAAAAAGAATAAAATATCTAGGAATAAACCTACCTAAGGAGACAAAAGACCTGTATGCAGAAAATTATAAGACACTGATGAAAGAAATTAAAGATGATACAAATAGATGGAGCAATACACCATTTTCTTGGGTTGGAAGAATCAACACTAAAAATGACTCTACTACCCAAAGCAAGCTACAGATTCAATGCAATCCCTATCAAACTACCACTGGCATTTTTCACAGAACTAGAACAAAAAATTTCACAATTTGTATGGAAACACAAAAGACCCCGAATAGCCAAAGCAATCTTGAGGAAGAAAAACAGAGCTGGAAGAATCAGGTTCCCAGACTTCAGACTATACTACAAAGATACAGTAATCAAGACAGTATGGTACTGGCACAAAAACAGAAATATAGATCAATGGAACAGGATAGAAAGCCCAGAGATAAACCCACGCACATATGGTCACCTTATCTTTGATAAAGGAGGCAAGAATACACAGTGGAGAAAAGACAGCCTCTTCAATAAGTGGTACTGGGAAAACTGGACAGCTACTGTAAAGGAATGAAATTAGAACACTCCCTAACACCATACACAAAAATAAACTTAAAATGGATTAAAGACCTAAATGTAAGGCCAGACACCATCAAACTCTTAGAGGAAAACATAGGAGAACACTCTATGACATAAATCACAGCAAGATCCTTTTTGACCCTCCTCCTAGAGAAATGGAAATAAAAACAAAAATAAACAAATGGGACCTAATGAAACCTCAAAGCTTTTTCACAGCAAAGGAAACCATAAGCAAGATGAGAAGACAACCCTCAGAATGGGAGAAAATATTTGCAAATGAAGCAACGGACAAAGGATTAATCTCCAAAACACACAAGTAGCTCATGTAGCTCAATATCAAAAAAACAAACAACCCAATCGAAAAATGGGCAGAAGATGTAAATAGACATTTCTCCAAAGAAGATATACAGATTGCCAACAAACACATGAAAGAATGCTCAACATCATTAATCATTAGAGAAATGCAAATCAAAATTACAGTGAAATATCATCTCACACTGGTCAGAATGGGCATCATCAAAAAATCTAGAAACAATAAATGCTGGAGAGGGTGTGGAGAAAAGCGAACACTCTTGCACTGTTGGTGGGAATGTAAATTGATACAGCCACTATGGAGAACAGTATGGACGTTCCTTAAAAAACTAAAAATAGAACTACCACCCCACCCAGCAATCCCACTACTGGGCATATACCCTGAGAAAACCATAATTCAAAAAGAGTCACGTACCAAAATGTTCACTGCAGCTCTATTTACAATAGCCAGGACATGGAAGCAACCTGAGTGCCCATCAACAGATGAATGGATAAAGAAGATGTGGCACATATATACAATGGAATATTACTCAGCCATAAAAAGCAATGAAACTGAGTTATTTGTAGTGAGGTGGATGGACCTAGAGACTGTCATACAGAGTGAAGTAAGTCAGAAAGAGAAAAACAAATACCATATGGTAACACATATATATGGAATCTTAAAAAAAAAAAAAGAAAAAAAAGAAAATGGTCACAAGAACCTAGGGGCAAGATGGGAATAAAGATGCAGACCTACTAGAGAATGGACTTGAGGATACGGGGAGGGGAATGGGTAAGCTGGGAAAAAGTGAGAGAGTGGTATGGACATATATACACTACCAAACGTAAAATAGATAGCTAGCGGGAAGCTGCTGCATAGCACAGGGAGATCAGTTCGGTGCTTTGTGACCACCTAGAGGGGTGGGATAGGGAAGGTGGGAGGGAGGGAGATGCAAGAGGGAAGAGATATGGGGTCATATGTATGTGTATAACTGATTCACTTTGTTATAAAGCAGAAACTGACACACTATTGTAAAGCAATTATACTCTAATAAAGATGTTTAAAAAAATAAAAATAAAAATAATTTGTACGGAATATGCGTCTTTTTAGGGTTTCCTGAAGCAGCCTGGCTGGCTGGCAAGTAATTGTCAATCCATTATTCAACTGTTTATTGAGCATTTATTTTGTTTTCTGCACTGTGATAGGCACCAGTTATAAAAGCTTAACATTTGACAATTGCATCACTCGTTTCTAAAGCATGTTTGTGGCAGGGGGGAAGGCGGAGATAAATTAGGAGTTTGGGATTAACATATACACACTATTATATATAAAATAGATAAACAACAAGGACCTACTATAGAGCACAGGCAACTATATTCAATATCTTGTAATAAAGTATAATGAAAAAGACTATGAAATAGTATATATATATATAAATGTATAACTGAATCACTTTGCTTTACACTGGAAACTAACACAACATTGTAAATTAACTATATTTCAATGAAAAGAAAACGCTTAAAACATAAAGCACGTTCATACTCATTTTCCCCCTTACTCTCATAACCTCTGAGATGGATGGACAGCATAGATATTATTCTCTCCTTTTGGCATGTGAAGAAAGAGGTACACAAGGATGAAGGGACTTGGCTGAAGTCCCTATTTGCCAGTTAGTGACTAAGATATGCCAAGATATGACCATTTCTATCGACTTCCACTGCCTGGGTACTTCACCTAGAAATGTTGTTTTGTTTTTGCTTGGTTCGTGAGTCTCGGAATCTTTATATATAAGGGGAATGGGGAGGAAACTGTGGACTCTTGTTTCAGAGTGAAAGACTGGATAAATTGTAACAGAACTTTAGCCCAATTTGTAGACAAATTTGTAGGGTAAATAGGAAATGATAATCTGAGAAATGAGTGAGGCTATATTAGCATGGTTACTGAGGATTGGAAATTGTGGGAGTACATGCTTCAGTTTATTGTTTTTCATTTATACGTGCCTGTTTGTATATAACATACATTCAGTACAAACAGTTCAATGAATTTTTATAGTGTGTACAATGGAGTAATCACCACCCAAAACAAGATACAGACTATTTCCAACAACTGAGAATGTTCTCTTAGGTTCCGTCCCAGGCACTCCTCCACCCAGAGCTAGGAGCTATTCATAATTTTGTCACATGAGTTTTGTCTCTTCTTCACCTTCATATAAATGGAACCAGAGGGTTTATAATTTGGCTCAACACAATCGCTGTGAGATTCATCCAAGTTGTGTGCAGCAGTGGTTTGTCCTTGTTAACGGTTGTGTAGTATTCCATGAATGACTACACCATTATTAATTTATCCATTCCAAGGTAAATAGGCATTTGGGTTATTTCTAGTTTTGGGTTATTATAACAAAGCCACTAGGAGTATTTTCATACATGTCTTTGGAGGATATATGTAGTATTAATCTTGGGTATATATATACTTGGGGATAGAATTGTTGGGTCACCTGGTAGGCATACATTAACGTTAATCAATACTGTTAAACAGTTTTCCAAAGAGGCTGGACCATTGCACGCTCACACCAACAATGTACGAAATGTCTAGGTGTTGCACAGCCTCCCTATACTGGTTAGCGCAGCCAGAGGCTTGATCTCACTGAGCTGTGATCATTTCAGCAAGCCTGGGGGTGATGTTGTGTTCTTTCAACAAAACACACCTAGTTTCAGGTTTTCCTGATAGTAGTTTATCTGTGCCATTTATACTTGAGGGTCAGTTTTTCTAAATAGGTAATCTTTGGCTCACAAGAACTTACTCCATTTTCTTCTGGTATGAAGTGTTCCTGCCAGAAGTTTGATCATAATCTCATTTTATTTCTATTTCTTCTTTCATGTTAGCAGCCATTGATACACAATGCCAAGATCCCTTAATTTATTAGAGGTTGCAAAATAATGATATTCTAATTTTATCTTTCATTTTAATGGATAAGCAGAAATGATTTTATAAGAAAGCTACCCCTCATCTACTATTAAGTAACCCATTAATAAAGTTCATACAGGAAAGTGAGGGAAAATGTTTGATTATTTCCTTTTATTTACTGACTTTCCAAATAATGGTTTCCTGCCATCCTCAGATGATATCCTCGTCGGGTCTTCATTTCTGCACGCGGGCTTTCTCTAGTTGCAGCGAGCGGGGGCTACTCTTCGTTGTGGTGCGCGTGCTTCTCATTGTGGTGGCTTCTCTTGTTGCGGAGCACGGGCTCTCGACGTGTGGGCGTCAGTAGTTGCAGCATGCGGGCTCAGTAGTTGTGGTGCACAGGCTTAGTTGCTCTGCAGCATCTGAGATCTTCCCGGACCAGGGATTGAACCCATGTCCCCTGCATTGGCAGGTGTATTCTTAACCACTGTGCCACCAGGGAAGTCCCCATGTTTGAAATATGATCATGAACTCCTGGATTTAAGCATATTTGACGGGTTTTATTTTACTGTAGTTCTTATCTTTATTGAAACTCAAATCGTCCCACCTTTGGCCAGTGGGGGCCTCCTTAGGTTGACTCTTAAGTGCTTTACCATAACTCTAAAGTCTTTGATAGCTTTTTTGCTTTCTAGTATGAGAAGATATTTGAGGCTTTTCTTATACATTTCCTGCCCCAGCCCTGAACCAGGCATTTCACCAAGAAGCTCAGATTTATTTTAACAGGGAATGGTTTTTCAAGACTATGATCTGAGAACGAGGCATGCTTTTTGCTGCTGGGTTGTTCAGTCTTTTACATTGGACAGATCTAGGAATTATAGAAAGATAAAATACCTCATGAGTTCATATTGCTATTTCCAAATCAAATTCAGGACTATAGGGTTTTTCCTTAACCTCTTCTATGTTGCATTTGTATTGTATTTCTTCCACAGTAAGAATTTTGATTCTCAAGGGAATATGGAATTGGAATATTCCTTACCGACTCATGGAATTAACACCTCTTAACTATACACAACATTCTCTAAAGAACAATAATTCCACTACCACCAATTATGATTAATAAAACAGTAAAAAATTTTGACATACACTATCCCAATAACCCCTCATATTTCTTCTTTTAAACTCACATTTAGTCTTAGTTCTACAACTAACTATATAATTAATGCTCACTATTTACTGCTATGTCTATCTCTCTCTCTAGTTATTTTGGTGTTTGACACCCATTCTCTAGTGAATCCCTTAGGAAAGGCCAATGAAAACAATATTCTCCGTCTGTGGCATGTATACTTGAGGGTTAGTTTTGCCAAATAAGAAATCCTTGGCTCACAGGAATGTACTCCATTTTCTTCTGATATGAAGTGTTACTGCCAGAAGTTTGATCATAATCTAATTCTATTTCTCTTATGTATATTTGTTTACCTAGCTGTTCAATGGATGTTTTTTCTTTAAAAAGTCCAGTTATTTTACTAAAATTTATTTATATTTATTTATTTATTTTGGCTGTGCCAGGTCTTAGTTGTGACATGTGACCTCTTAGTTGCGTCATGCATGTGGGATCTAGTTCCCCGACAAGGGATCAACCTAGGCCCCCTGCATTGGGAGTGTGGAGTCTTACCCCCGGACCCGCAGGGAAGTCCCTTAAATATATATATTTATTTATTTAAAATAAGTTTATTTATTTATTTGTTTATTTGATTTTGGCTGCGTTGGGTCTTCGTTGCTGCACGCGGCCTTTCTCTAGTTGCGGTGAGCAGGGGCTACTCTTCATTGTAGTGCACCAGCTTCTCATTGCGGTGGCTTCTCTTGTTGTGGAGCATGGGCTCTAGGAACGCGGGCTCAGTAGTTGTGGCTTGCGGGCTCAGGAGTTGTGGCACGTGGGCTCAGGAGTTGTGGCGCACGGGCTTAGTTGCTCCATGGCATGTGGGATCTTCCCAGACCAGGGCTCGAACCCATGTCCCCTGCATTGGCAGGTGGATTCTTAACCACTGCGTCATCAGGGAAGCCCCATGTGTATCTTTATAAAAGGCAAAGAGGCAGAAGAAGATTTTATAAAGAGACACACAGAGGAGACGTGATGTAAAGATGGAACAGAGAGATGTGAAGATGCTGGTCTGAAGCTTGGTGGTGTTGCAGCCCCAGCCAAGGAGTGCCGGCAGCCACCAGAAACTGGAGGAGGGAAAGAATAGACTCTCCTCTAGGGCCTCCGGAGGGAGTGCAGCCCCGCTGACACCCCGATGTGGACCCAGTGATACTGATTTCAGGCTTCTGGTCTCTAAAACTGGGGGAGAATAAATTTCTGCTGTTTTAAGCCACCACGTTTGTCATTACAGCAGCCACAGGAAACAAATACAAAGATCAATCAAGGTGATTCAGTGAATAGAGCGGCCCAAAGCGATTTAAGGAACTCACTGAACTCCAGTTGCGGAACTCTGAGTCAGCTGTGCACAAATCCTCCACCTTCCCCTCAGGAGAGGGATTGCACCTCGATTTACTTTCCCATAGGGCCAGCAGCTCATTTACTCTGACAGGACAAGACCCACAAGTGGCCCCAATGTAAATGACAAAAAAGGGCGAAAAACCCACCCAATGATTATCACAGAATGTACTTTGTTTAGTTCATTGTTTACTAGCGACTGAAGTTCCCAGACGTAAAGAAGTTACATGTTAACTTGTAGATTTTTGTCTGGTAGAGAGGCAAATAATTTCGGTCCAGTGGAAAAGAAAACCCTAAAGTTTATGTTTGATTGCCCTCTAGTGTATTAGCCAGTTTTTAATCCAATCCATCAATCCTATTCTAATGTTTCTTCATTAATTTACTTATACATACCTACCTTCTCATTCCGTCTTTGCACCAGTATTAACATCTTACTATTTCCTGCATTAAATAGTGAGTTGAATAATATATTTGTCAAATGTTCATTTTACATTTACATGAGAGTCATGATTTTCTCATTTTGAAAATTATAATCTAGTAAAGTGCATGCAGGACGTTGGGTATCTGACTCTGGTGACAGTGTGGAGAATGAGGATGGTCCGCCGAGAGAATATCTAGTTTGTTGATAAAGATAATAACATCTCTTTCTATGTGCTTGAACTTGAGGTGTCCTTGTGGTATCCAGAGGTAAATGTCTACTGACCTTCTTTCCTGGAGACAGGAAAGAACTTAGGGAGTGAGGCCACAGCAATTTTGGAAAGGCAGAGGCTCTAAATAAGTAACTGAATGTGATGAGCGTTGGAGTGGTCTCTGCAAGTATACTTGCAGAGTATACACACGCATACACACACTCACACACACTCACAGGGGCAGGACAAAACTACTGCTAATTGCTAATTTGTTTTTTCATCAGAAAAATGGAGTGCTCCTCAAGCTTCATATGCTGAGATGGAGAGTCTAGCAACTAATTTCAAAATCAAATTAAACAGCAGAATAATTACTTTCAATCCACAAATATTTTGAGAGTTTCATTGACAAATTAATATAACACTCTTGCTGCAACCATGCAACAATAAGACCAAACATAAGGATACCAGCCTTTGCTTGTCATCAAAAATAATCTTCGGATATTACTTGTTCACAAGGTGGGAGACTACTTAAAAAGTTATCCAGAACTTGGATATAGGGTCAAAAGGTGGGTGACATGTCCTTTCAAAGCCACAAAAAGGTGAAAGCTCACTGAGGGTTTGTCCAAGAGGATGTACTTCGACTTGCTCTTCACTGTTGATTACAGGGAGAGGATACGGCACTGTAATGAACGTTTGGCACTTTGCAAGAATATGCACTTACATTTTTTCTTCAGTTATAAGGTATCACTTTTTTTCACTCGTTAAATTTCCTGAACACTTAATTTAAAGCAGGAATTGATGGGGCACCTTCGATTAAGGAAACATTGTACTATTTTAGTTGAATCTTACTTATATCCTTGTAAGTATTCATGTTAACTAATCAAATCTTCTAACTTTCCATTTATCCACCTAAGACATTGACAGGAGAGTGACATCAATGGCTGACAGCCATCAATCAATCAGTTATAAAGCACAATTATGAGACTAAGACTCGTTAGTCCCTTTTAATTTTCTTCTCCAATGGAGTAACTGTTTTGATTGCTAGATACAGCAAAGCAAAAGACATGCAATATTTTGATTTTCATGGAGCACTTAAGTTTTATATTTTGAGTAACACCGTCATCAGCAGCTATAAATATAAAATATATAAAAATATAATATATATATTCTATATATGTAATGTCTCTGAGTACATATCTTTGTTCTAGATGTCACATCATTATAAAGTAAGGGGTGGGTGGGTAAATGGTCCCTTCATAGTTACACATCTTGATTAAGGCTTTTCATTTCTCTTCCTCTGAAGAGCCAGTGGGGTGAGAGTTTAAAATCATTGGGATTTCTGGGAATTCCCCGGTGGTCTAGTGGTTAGAAGTTAGTGCTTTCACTGCCGTGGCCTGGGTTCGATCCCTGGTTGGGGAACTGAGATTCCTCAAGCCTCGCGGCATGGCCAAAAAAGAAAAAAAAGTCATTAGGATTTCCACTTGAGGTGAGCTGAGAAAATACAGTGACAGTAATGGGAAGTTAACCTAGTTCATCTTGCTGCCTTTTAATATTTCTGAGAACAGATGGTTATAATAAATGGTCAGTTAAAATACACGTGTCTCCCCATCCCATGTTGGTAATGGAAAGTGAGCGGTAAGGTTGTACATGTCTGAACACAATCCTGGTAGAAGGGAACGTTTGACAAGACCTACTGTCCTTGCTCACTATTTATAGGCAGAAATGAAACAAATTATGGGAAGGTTTCTTCCAGAAGAGGATAAGACACTTCTGGAATATCTTTGTCCACATTTTCTCCAGGTTGTTTTTGCTCATCTGAGTGAGACGCTGTTGACATATCGAATTTCTAGGAACTTGTAGAATGTAAGATGTTGAAGGACACTAGTTGTTAGAAATCCAAAGGGGGGGAGAGCTGGAGCTGATAAATGCACTGGCTATATTTAGAAAATGAGGACAAAGGGTATACCTAGAGATTATAGTCCAGTCTACTTAATTTTAATTCTAAAAATATTCAGAAAGCCAGTTGCGAAAATCTCAAACATTGGCTTTGTAAAGGACACATTTTATCAGACCAATCCTAATTTTCTTCTACAATAGTGATTAACTACTAGAAGAGCTTAGAATGAGTATGAGACATTTCAATTTTAGGGAATTTTTGGCCTTTAAATTCTGAATAATACACGTCCTAGTAGGTTGTGAAATATTTGGCACTTACTAATATTAGGTTGATTTACATCACACACACACATAAAATGATTACCTGGGGGTTAGCATGAGCTACCACGGGGCTGTGATTCCTTGCAACAATTCTGAAGTTCAAAAGGGCTCTGAAAACAGAAGGGTTTTTGTTCAGTATGTGGCAAACTTTTTGGCTGTAAAACTTGACCTGAACCAACGTGAGGCTATTTTTAGTCTTTATACTACTTAGTGTGAGAAGTCCTATGTTTCACTGCAGAAACGTTAGAATGATTGATTACAGCACGCTGCTCCGACCCCCGCTGGTGTTACCCGACGATCTGTACCTGCACCATTTCCTTTCTGAGGCCTCGAAATTCTGAATTCTGAAATGCACCTGGAACTAAAGGCTGTGGATAAAGGACTGTAGAAAGTATTAAATATTTTCTCTTAGCTTTTTAAAAAGAAAGGATTAAGAAGGCACAAATAATACGTATGAATGATACTAAATTTCCAGAGGTAGTTCACATTGGCCTCCTTTGTATTTCATAGAATTAAAAGACTTTTTGAGAAGGACCCCCTGGTCTAGCCCCTTCATCTCACACATGAGGCAGCTAAGATCTAGGGAGGCTACGTGCTTTGCTTAAGGTCCTGTATTTCAAAACCCATAGGAGGGGCTTCCCTGGCGGCACAGTGGTTAGGAACCCACCTGCCAAGGCAGGGGACATGGGTTCGAGCCCTGGTCCGGGAAGATCCCACATGCCACGGAGCAACTAAGCCCGTGCACCACAACTACTGAGCCTGCGCTGTAGAGCCCGCGAGCCACAACTGCTGAGCCCGTGCGCCTAGAGCCCGTGCTCCGCAACAAGAGAGGCCACTGCAATGAGAAGCCTGCGCACCTCAATGAAGAGTAGCCCCCCGCTCACTGCAACTAGAGAGAGCCCGTGTGCAGCAACGAAGACCCAATGGAGCCAAAAATAAATAAATAAATTTATTAAAACCAAAACCAAAACCCATAGAGGACATTCAAAATGATTTTCTCAGCGACTTATTATCAATCAGGTCGCTGCCTATAAATGGCCCTGTCCAACTGCAGAATCGAACATCTGTAGCCTTTTAGTTTGGTCCTGCCTACCCCCCCCGAATTAATGAGAAAACAGCACAAGACAAAATAAAAAATGATTAGAATTCCCTTCATCCCCGGTGGGTGGGGTGAGGACTTGGTTTTGTTGCCATCACGCCTGCGACCTGGGACCTGGGACCCAGACCTGGGGCTCCGCGGTCAGGGCTCGGGGTTCGGCATCCACTCAGGGGCACCTGCTGGGTTACATGCCTGAAGCTTGGTGCACGGGGCCTTCACAGCCTGTCGAGAGCTTGTCACCTCCCTGGAGCTCGGACATCCAAGCTGGGTATATGTAAGAAAATCCATGAGGTTGCAGGGCACATAGAATTCTGATTGTATCTACTTTTTACATAGACACAAAGCTTTGCTGATATCTAAGAGCCTGGTGGCCAGGGGTCAGCACTGTAGCTGGTGATGTGACACTGCTGGAAAAGGAGGAAGAGGGGACACTCCAAGGGGCTGACACAACCTCTCCATGCCTCCTTGCTCTCAGCACATCGTGAAGACGGCAGTTTACCTGCACAGGGTTAAGTGGCGTTATACGTTGTAGTATCTTTAAATTTTTTTTTTAAATTTTTATCATTTTTTTATTAAAGTATAGTTAATTTGCAATGTTGTGTTAGTTTCAAGTGTGCAGCAAAGTGACTCAGTTATACACAATATATATATACATATATTCTTTTTCAGATTCTTTTCCCTTATAGTTGATTATAAGATATTGAACATAGTTCCCTGTGCTATACAGTAGCTCCTTGCTGTTTATCTATTATATGTATATATATAAGTTTGTATCTGCTAATCCCAAACTCCTCATTTATCCCTTCCTCACAGCTTTCCCCTTTAGTAACCATACTTTGTTTTCTGTCTGTGAGTCTATTTCTGTTTTGTAAACAAGTTCATTTGTATCATTTTTTTAGATTCCACAAATAATTGATATCATATGATATTTGCCTTCCCCTGTCTGACTTCACTTAGTATGATAATCTCTAGGTCCATCCATGTTGCTGCAAATGGCATTATTTCAGTCTTTTTATGGCTGAGTAATATTCCAATTTATATATGTACCATGTATTATCTTAAATTGTGTGATCTTCACAAAAGTTTTGTAATGAGATGGGGAATGACCCTGGAAATATTTTGTACCACACATAGGTTCATTGGTTATTTCATCACAGAGTAGCTCAAAGAGTCTTCGAGTTTAAAGAGGAGCTATTCATTTCTTAGCTTTTGTGAAGTATCTTTTTCAGCAAGTTGGGCAAGGTTTAGTAATGAAGCGAGTACAGAAGGAAACCAAATTTGATATCAGACTTATCTGATATCAGATATCAGATATCAGATACAGTTGAATAACTGTATCACAGTGTTAAATCAAGATCTTGTGAAATAAGTACAACTAATCACAAAGTAAAGTGTGTTTTGTTCCATTAACAGATGAAATAAAATTATTTAAAAATATTTTTTTCTTTTACATTTAAATTTTGTGTATGTTTTAGAATAATATTAATGCAGTAGCGTATATACAAAACAATATATATATGCACAGACACACACACACACACACACACACACATACAAAGCAAGTTCAAACATTTTTTTATAGCAGTGTATGATCAAGCATTTGGAGACCACTGCCCCAGGACCAGCTCCTGCCCTGTACCCTCAGCAGGTGTCCCTGGTTCTGACCCCATCTTGCCTTGGAATGATGATATCTGACCCTGATTCTCTATAGCTGGATTGAACATTTTCGTTATTAACGCCAAAATACCAATCTGGAAAAAAATGCAAAAATATTCCCAGAGAGAGATGACAGTTTAATGGGTTTACATTTGCTAAAATGCATTAGCATTGTGAAGTGTGGGATGGGAGGGACCTATTCAAATCCCTACTCTGTTGCTCACCAGCCTTGTGCATTTGGGCAATTTCTTAACCTCTTTGGGACTTTGTTCCCTCATTTATAAAGTGATGACAATGCATCTTCAGAGGGTTCTTGAAGTTTAGGTTCAAATAAGGTAGACTTTATGAAAAAACCGGAGTGTCTACTGCATCCTTAACACTCACTTCTCTCCATGGCTCCCACTCCCGAGAAACGTCCTGCCCAACCTTTTTTTACATGTGGGCAACACTCCCACCTAGAGAGGCAATACACTCTGTGCAAAAGAGTGTTGTCTATTTTTGTTCATCACTGCTTCCCTGGAGCACAGCACAGGTGTGTGGAAGAACAGTTGAAGGAGCTATTAAATGTTTGCTGATCATTTAACTTTTCCAACTCTGTAAAGAGGGCATTTCTATATTCCAAAGTTGCAGATGAGGAAACTGAAACTAGAGGTTAAGTAACTTGTCCAAGACAGCGGAGCCGGTCAGTGGCAGAGCAGGGCTTGTAGACTGAGCTATTTAAGACTAGCATACGTAACCGTAGAAATCCACCGAAACTTTTCTGGAATAGCTTGTCATCTTTTGTGTTTTCCCCCTTATTTTCCAGTACCTTCTACTCCATGGACAAAGTAGCAAAGGCAAATACAAGAGGTGGCTGGGTTTTTGTTGTGGTTTGTTTGTTTTTTAACCTAGCAATTGATCTCACTGGCCCAACCAATTGAGCTTGAGAACTTGCATCATTTTTCTCTTTTGTCAACTGTAGGTAATCTCAGTGAGGGTTATAGATATAACTGCATCACTATGAGGATGGCTACTGCTATAGGCTTTGTGAAATGCTTCTGACCATCTGCCTGTTTGTATATTACTTGGGGGGGGGGCGCGGTCAGGGTGGGGATTCTAGGTAAGAATCCAGAGAAGAACTAGAAGGCATGATCTACCTCTACTGTTTTGGTGAAATCCTTGCAATTTCTTGGTAGATATTGCATATTTCCAGATACTCCAGAGCTTATATGTCTGCCATCAAAGCAGGGATGGCAGACAGAGGAGTTGTTGCCATTTATTGAATGCTTATGAAGTTCCAGGAACACTTTCTTGTCAGTTTATTTAATCTTCACACCATTTCTACATGGTCGGCCTTGTTTCCCCCTCTTTTACAGAGGAATGTATTAAGTTTCAGAGAGGGTGAGAACTTGTCCAGGGTAACTCAGATTGCATGTGGCAGAGTCAGAACTGGAACCCATGTCCACTTGGATCAAGATCCCCACCTTTAATCACTACTCACACCATCTCTTGTGAAGATAACACCCAGAACTGCTGGGCTGATTGACAAGATTTTCTTCTTTCCGGAATGAAAACCAGTGACTATCATTGAACACAAGTGTCTTGCCTGATGAGTGTGTCTGATTGCTGCCTTGGAATCCTGGATCCACCATTTAGTTCTAAACTTGCTTCCTTATCTACAAAATGAGCATATTAACAATAGCACCAACCTCCCAGAGCTGTTTTAGGGATCAAATGAAAGTACTCATGTAAAGCATTTAACACAGTGATTAGTAAGTTTTTTTTAAATGTTAGCTATTTTGCACAGGGAACTATATTCAATATCCTGTGATAAACCATAATGGAAAAGAATAAGAAAATGAATGTATATATGTAAAACTGAATCATTTTGCTGTACAGTAGAAATTAACACAACATTGTAAATTAACTATATTTCAATAAAACAAAATTTTAAAATGATAGCTATTTTTATTATTAGACAGTTCCCCACGTAAATATGGATGGAGTTCCAAAAGTTCATTTTACATTCAGTTGTTTGGACTCAGAACATATGAAGAATATTAGATGTTCTATTTGATTACCCATAAATACTATTATTGTGTCGCTGGCAATGTATGGACTTAGATTTGCATCCCAGAAGCCGGGGCTCTGCAGGGTAAGGAAGGAGCACAGCACAATCTACTCTATCCCAGGGTTGTTCTCCTTGGGGGGCCAGGTCCTAGAGCCCTCAAGCTGCCTTAAGCCCTTCTTCTATGGTTCTGTGAGGTTTTCTGCTTCGATATTATTCTCTTCCTGCAGTAGTAATTAAATATTCAGTGCCTCTGGCAGTTGTCCAAACCTTAAAAAAAACAAACAATCCTCTTCTCCCCGCCACGCCTGCCCTCTGTGTCCTGCATCAAATATCCTATTTCCTCAGTAGCTGGCTCAGGAAAGCAACCGCTAATTTATGATGATCTGTGAAAGCCCTAAACCTCTTAACCGCCCAAGAGGTGTTTACATTTTTGAAGAAATGGAATCTAGAGTTTCAGGCAGCGACACAGAGAGCAATCCCAGAATCTGTAGCACTGGGATATTAATGATGCCCTTCTTACAATGTCGTTTTGAGAATGAAGTTCCCTCAGACAGGGGTAATGGGTCCACTATCTGTTTTCTTACATAATACCTGTATGACGGAAGGTACTTTGAGGCAGACCAGCTTAACCTGGAAGTTTGACCTGGGATCATCTCTCTTAAGCTGACCTTGTTTTCTTTATCACCTCTTTCCTTCTTCCATTCCTTAACCCAGTTTTTCTAAGAGCTCCTGGATTAAAAAAAATAAATAGTTGTAAGGTAGACGGACTCTAGTAAAAACTGGGACCTCTGATGGGGTATGTGCTTGTTCAGTGACTAAGAGATTTTTGCTGTGTTAGCGGAACACAAGAAGGATATGCAAACCAGTGACAGAGTGTGTGGGTGACAGATAGCTGAAGAGTAAGGTTCCTGTATTGTCCAAGCTAAAATTTAGGACACATGATCTAAGTATAAATAAATTTATGGAGACAATGGGACCAAATAATTGAAACTGGGATGCACGTCAAACTTATGATAGCTGAAAGAGCTGGGCAGATAACTGGAGAGAGTAGTCTTGTGGTGCAGTGGGAAGAGTTTTGACATCTCTATGTCCCTGTGCCATAGGCAAAGACAAAGATGAATAACCCAAAGCCCCACCTTGCCTCTTCCAAACATAACAGAGAGTTAGTGACATCCTTTTTATGACACTGGAGGAATGAAGAGCATCTCCCCTCTCTGCTCAGCTCCAGACCAGCATTTCCAACTGCTTCCTGAGCATCTTTCCCTTGATGTCCAGGAAGTGCTTCAAAGGGAACCTGCTGGTCCTTCTTTGACCTCAGTTCATGGCTTCCCCATACACAGAACCATACAAGCTAAATATAGCAATTATTTTGTCTTCCTCTTCCTCACTTAAAAAAAACAAAGCCAACTGGTCCCTGAGATCTTTTATTTCCATATTTCTACCACTGAAATATCTTTTCTATTCCTACTGCCATCATGACCTTCTATTTCAACTACTTCATTGGTTAACATCCTTGCATTCAATCTCATCCTCTCTATTCCCTCCAGACATACACACACACACACACTTTCCTCCTGCGAAATCTTTGGATATTTATTGTCTAGAATAAACTATAATGTCATACAATAGTGCTGAAGGTTTTGCGCAATTTGATTTCAGACTCTTCTTTCTAACTTCATCCCAACCAACGAACGTATCCTGCGTTGGCTCACACTGGACTAGTCATTTCCTGGAATAAGCCTCTGTGCCTTTGCAAATGCTGTTCTTCTTTTCCCACTTTTCATTGTTTTATTTTTAGATGTCTCTCCCCCTGTGAGGCTTGTCTTAGGTCTCCTGATGAGAATTAATTCTTCTCTTCTTGGCGTTCCCTACAATGTCCCCGTCTATCCTAGCATGTTCAGAGGCTGACATGTATACATTTCCTCCTCTACCCGTCCCCGCACAGGCGTTCATCTTTAGACCCCAATCACTTAGCCCACTGCCAGCATCTAAAAGGTACTTGCTAATAAATGCATAAAGTCAGAGCTGAAATTCAAACTAAGGGAATTTGGCTTCCAAGCCTGGACCTTTCACCAATACAGACTATTTAGCTCTGAATCACAAAATCTTTAGCACCATGACAATAAAGTGTCCTTGGTCACAAGGGAGAGCTGGTAAGAGGACATGAATGATTCAACATAGCTCATCTCCACTAATGGAAAAATGTCTCAAATCTTAAGTATGAGTGACGATAGGTCTATGTCAATCCTTTTTTTTTTTTAATCCCTTAGTTATAATCCAAATAGCTGGAACAGAGCTGTGATTGTGGCCACAAAAATCTAAGGTTAAGAGAATTACTAATCAGAGGAAAGCAGTCACTGAGAATCAGGGCAGTAATGATATTGAACACTTTACATGTTACAATGCCTGGTATTTTTATAAGCTAATTTGAAAACTCAGAAAAATCCTTCCTTACAGATAAGGCAACTAAAGCTTAGAGATGTTAACTAACTCATGCAGAAACATATTTAAGTTTCTAAGATGAGATCTGAACACAGTTCTGAAAGACTTCAAAATTTAGCCTCTTTCCATACTCCAATAAACAAGTAAATTTAATTTTATACATTTTTTGTTGGTACAAACTAATACAACTAAAAATATCTGGATTAAGAATACAGTATAATTTTTATCTTAACTGATAGCTATTTCTTTTCTTTTTCTTTTTTTTTTTTTTACATCTTTATTGGAGTATAATTGCTTCACAATGGTGTGTTAGTTTCTGCTTTATAACAAAGTGAATCAGTTATACATATACATATGTTCCCATATCTCTTCCCCCTTGTGTCTCTCTCCCTCCCACCCTCCCTATCCCACTCCTCTAGGTGGTCACAAACCACCGAGCTGATGTCCCTGTGCTATGCGGCTGCTTCCCACTGGCTACTGATAGCTATTTCTTATCAGTTATAATTATTGGGAACACAGTGACCAAATGTTTTTCTGCAAACTACTCTTGCTTAGAATTCATACTGTACCTTGATAAGTAAGAAGCCCAAGAAATAGTAAGATAAGACATGGAAACATTGTGGTTGTGTGTCCAGTTTCAGGTACACTTTGTTGCAACCAGAGTTTCAGCTGGATGAAAAGACAAACTCAGCAGGTATGGGTTCTCACTTTGCACCCTCCTACCTGTCACTGTTCAGGTAGAAACTCTTTAAGTTTCCCCGCGCATCTTTTCCTGCCCAAAGGGACCAAGTCAATACCCAGTGAAGACATGTTGAAATGGAACAGTCTTGCTTCCTTTATTCCCTTATGAGTTCTGTGATGCTTCTAAAAAATGTTCTAGAATGAGCATCAAAAAGGAAAGGAGAGGCCCCTGGGAAGACAACTCCTCCAAAACCTGTTGCTTGTGAGATTGCACAATGGCGAGAAACGTTTGTACTTAGAGCTCTTGGCAGTACATTCCGTCCAGATTGCTTGGCGTCCAATTCCGCTACTCAGCAGTTTCATTCCGATTGGCAAAAGAATTAGATTTTTATTGGATATTACTCAGTCTCTAGAACATATAGTAATTGCCTAATGGGAGTTCATGGGCATTTGTTACTGGAAATAGAAAACATTCAAGGTGAAGAGCTCAAAAATTTCAAAGTGTATTTGAAATTATCAAAGGACTGGGTTAGGCTGAAGGACCAACTGCTGAGATTCCTTCTGGCTCTAACATATATTGAACCTATGCATACCAGATGCTGGCTTTGAACACTTTAGCATTTTCCTGTTTTCTCAAGGGCGCCTAAAGAAAGTGCCCAGAACAAAATTAAACTTTTAATATATCCTAATTTGAAAAGTACGAGTCTCCAGTTCTTTATTTCAGAGAGGTTTTTATAATATCTCCCTCATGGGATTGTTATGAAGATTAAATGTGTGATGGAGTGAAAATGCTTTGTAAACTAAGATACTGTTATAATTTAGTTTTCTCCACGAGAAGTGGACAGGGAGTAGTTACAAATAAAACCATAAGCCTGTTTAGTAGAGCAGAAGACCTCATTAAAATGCACGTCTGCAGACTTCATCTGTAGACTCTGACACAGAATTGGTGACTGATTCTGATTACAGCCGTGAGGAAGCACGCATCCTGTTTTGTTGAATGAATAAATGAAGTGGATTTGCACTGAAATTGGAAGGACGAATGAGCTTTGAATGGAATGGATGTAGAGGATGGGGTAGGTAAAGAAGAATGTTCTAGACTGAGGAGCCTGCACGAAGACCAGACAATAGCAATGGTTTGGTCCGCGGTCGGCTGTGCCCAGACGTGTCAAGGGCATCATGTGAGATGAGATTGGAAAGGTGACTTGGGAACAGATCATGGAGGACCCTGAATGCCAGCTTGAGGGTTTGGATCAAATTCCATAACAATAAAGAGTCATTGAAGGTTGTGGGGGAGGGAGACTGACATGATGTACAAACTTTCTGGGTTTTTGCCATGCTGCTTCTCCTAGCAGCATAATTCACCCCAAGATGTCTTGGATGGGCAAAACATGGCGATAGGCTGGCTGACAGGAAGCTATGGAGTAGTTTAGCAAGAGTGACAGTAGGAGAAAAAGCAGGGTCATAGACACAAGGGATTGAATGAACGGCACAGGAGGGGAGCAGGAAGAGGCGTAGGGGATGGAGTTTTCCAGTCGGAATCATTGCCACGGGTGGAGGCGGAAACAGTAGAGTTGATCTGAATAAGGTCAGAGCTTTAGGTGATTTCCTTACCAATCTTGTGGTTTTATGTCTGTTACCAATTCAGCACACTCCGGCCAATCAACTCCAGCTTGGACCATTTTCTCACACTATTGTCAAGACCTCTGGGAGGTCCTTTGAGTGCAGTGACAGGCCCTTCCTCTTAAAGGAGAATGCCAGCTGCTTTCAAAGGAACGGGCCCTACTTTTTGGGTACTCCTTTCTCTATTTGTATGCTCATGGCAACAGAGAACACACAGATCGCTCCTACCCACAGCTCTGCAAATTAAGATTCACAGAGCTGCTAGGTGGGCAGTTTTTCAAGACAGCCTTTAGTTTTTGTGTTCTTTTCCCTTCTTGGCCCAGCACGACTAGTTAAATGCAGGAAATTAAGATCACATTGTCCGAGTGTGCCCTGACTAAATTCCATTAGATTGACAATCTCTGTAAGTCCTGATTATTTTGTTTTTAAATTGTCTTCATATGCATAAAAATGCATTGTAACCACCATCAAAAGATGTTTATTAAAAGTTCATTTGAGAGTGATGCTGGGTTATGCAGCCCTCAGGAGAGTAGGAAACGGTCACATCATCTGCCACGGAAGTGATGCTGAATTCTGTACAGGAAGCATTCCAGTTCCCCTGTTTCTGCCTTTTTGGGGGTTGGGGGAGGGGAGTAGAAGGCTATTGTTGGGTAGAAGCACCATAAAGAGATGCTCGTTCCTGCCACGGAAAGCCAGCTACTGATAAAACATTCCTCTCATTACAAGGAGACGGTAGAATTTTGCTAAGTATGTTGGAGGGAGCAAACCTTAGCAATATAATTAATAGAGACTGTACTTGAAGTGCTTCTTACAGAATGGGAGGTTTATTTCTCTGTTGGTGTTTTGGCCTTTGTCAAAAGGGATGCCATCAGTCTCTGATCTATAGGAGTTTATGATATAAGAAGAATAACACAGAAGAATGGGTTGTAATGTATAGAAAAAACAGTAAAAACACGAACACAGAAATTATTACATAACCTTTGCTTTTATTTGCTTTTGATGATGACAGCAAATAAAAGCAAGTGTCATGTATAACTGAGAGGCTTAAAAATTGCTGGATGACTTTCATTTATTCAATAACCATTCACTGGGTGGCTACAAAATGCCGGAAGTGTCCGATGAACTAGAGACATAAAATTATATGAGACATAGTTCTACTCTCAGAGAGCTCCTGGTGTACCAAGGGCTATGGAAGCATAACCATAATGATGCCATCAGATAAGTGAAAATGTGGAAAGATGTAGGAGGCTCTCTGGGAGCCCAGAGGAGAGAGCGATTACTCTTTCTGGAAGTTGAGGGAAAGCTTCAGAGAGGGGGCAGATCTCCACCTGGGTCAGCAAGGATGAATTATTTATTTATTTATTTATTTTATTTATATATTTTTTTGGTCACACCGCCCGGCATGGGGGATCTTAGTTCCCCGACCAGGGGTCGAACCTGTGTCCCCTGCAGTGGAAGCACAGAGTCTGGAATGCACTGGACTGCCAGGAAGTCCCTAAGGATGAGTTATTTAAATGACAATTCCAAGCAGAGGCTAAAGGAGTGAAAAGGCATAGAATCAGTTAGAATATACGGTTTAATTAGGAAAATAGCGAGTGAGGCAGAGACTGTTGTCATTCCCCTTATTGCTCATTAAATCCCATTCCCATCAAGCATTGGTACCATATGCTTCTGAGGACTTGAGGCCCCGCTCCAGCCCAAGAGTATGGTCTTTAATAGTCTAAACCAATCACAGTCTATCAGTTCCCCTTACCAATGACTGTTTTTGGCATAGGCTGGTGTTATGAGTTGAACTGTCTCCCAAAAAGATATGTTGGAATCCTCACCCTGGTACCTGTAAATGTGATCATATATTTATTTTTTTTTTTTGCGGTACGCGGGCCTCTCACTGTTGTGGCCTCTCCTGTTGCGGATCACAGGCTCCGGACGCGTAGGTTCAGCGGCCACAGCTCACAGGCCCAGCCGCTCTGCGGCACGTGGGATCCTCCCGGACCGGGGCACGAACCCGCGTCCTCTGCATCAGCAGGCGGACTCTCAACCACTGCGCCACCAGGGAAGCCCAATGTGATTGTATTTGGAAACAAGGCCTTTGCAGATGGAATCGTGGTAAGATGAGGTCATTAGGGTGGGCCTTAATCCAATATGACTGGTCTTTATAAGAAGAGAACACCATCTGATGATGCAGAAACACACAGGGAGAACACCACGTCATGAAGAGGCAGAGACAGGAGAGATGCATCTATAAACTAAGGAACACCAGGGTTTTCTGACTTTCCTCCTAGAGTCTTTCGAGAGGGCTGGTCCTGCTGACATCTTTTTTTTTTGTGGCTGCGTTGGGTCTTCGTTGCTGTGCGCAGGCTTTCTCTAGTTGCGGCAAGCGGGAGCTACTCTCCGTTGCTGTGTGCGGGCTTCTCACTGCGGAGGCTTCTCCTGTTGCGGAGCATGGGCTCTAGGCACACGGGCTTCAGTAGTTGTGGCATTCAAGCTCAGTAGTTGTGGCTCGTGGGCTCTGGAGCGCAGGCTCAGTAGTTGTGGTGCATGGGCTTGGTTGTTCTGCGGCATGTGGAATCTTCCTGGACCAGGGCTCGAACCCGTGTCCCCTGCATTGGCAGGCACATTCTTAACCACTGCAGCACCAGGGAAGCCCCCTGCTGACATCCTGATTTTGACCTTCTACCCTACTGTGAGATAATAAATGTCTGTTGTTTAGGCTGCCCAGTTTGTGGTACTTTGTTACAGTAGCCCTGGGAAACTCATGGAGCTGGATAATGAAATGAGAGAACGCAGCTAGGGACTTCTAGGGACACCTTCCTCCCTCTCCTTCTTAGAAAAGAACCAAGATGGGGCATTTCTCCCTCTGTCTTTGCCCATTACAGTTATGGTGGATGGAGCGGCTGTACCCATTTCCACAACAGCAAGGGGATCTGTCTGAGCACCAAGGCCAGTCTGCAGAGTCTGGTAGAACAGAATGTACAGGCCCACAGTGATGTCATGGAATGGTTGAATTATCCTGGGATTTCTGGATTTTCTATTATATGAAATAATAAAATTTGCTATTTCCTGTGCCATCTTAAGGGAAAACACCTTAACTCATACATCAAGGGTTGGTGGTGTCTAGAGGAAATAATTGAAGTCAGGAAGTCTTTTGTTTACTACCAGCTACTGGCCATGGTCACCATTTCCAATAAGTCCTATGCAAAAGGGACACTCCCCCAAAAGGCACATCCTTTATTACGAGCCAGTTCCAAATTCCATTAAGGCTTCTTCCCTGGTGAAGGGGACGGGCCCATATATGAGTCTTGAGGTCCTCCAGGCCTTTGTATGTGTTTCCCATCCCAGAAACATTCTCCCACCCCACCCTCTCCACCATCAAGCTATTCTCCACCCACCTTCTGGCTTTCAGCTTAGACACCATTGCTTTGAGAAGATTTCATTGACTCCCAAGACAGGTTTAGGTGCCCTGTTAATGGCTTTCTGGTCACCCTGAACTTGCGCCAACTTGGATTACACTGTATTGCAACTGCCTGTTTACTGTTGCTATCTCTCACTAGACTCTAAAGTCTTGGGGGCAGAGACTGTAAATGTCCCACTTACTGTTTCATACCCAATCTAATACAAGGCCTGTCTCATAGTAGGCACTTGATAAATATGTATTAAGCGAATGAAAGACGTGGCAGTGCTGGCAGTCTGCAGTCTAGAGTTTACAACATTCTGATGACGGCCGTGGAAAAGTGGGGCTGGGCAGGGCTTTGGCAAAATACAAAGGAGTGAGCCTTTGCCCCCAGCCTCTGGGTCCTATACTGGGATTCCTCCACACTCCTGACCTTTCCTTTTCCTCCCACCTTCTACTTTTCTTTCTAGTTCCCTTTAAAAATTTCTAGATCTGGCTCTTATTTGAACTGAATAGGTTAAAAAAAAAAAAAAGGAATGATCATGGGTTACCTAGCATGACCAACTAATCTACTACTTTTCCTAGGGAAAAAGCAGTTTAAAAGTGCTTTTAAGGGACTTAAAAGCTGCTGGTCCAGTGGTAGGACTCCACACTTCCACTGCACGGGACATGGGTTCCATCCCTGGTCGGGGGAACTAAGATCCCACAAGCCGTCTGGCAAGACTCTCCAAAAAAACAAAAAACAAGAAAAAAAACCATGTGCTTTTAATACCAGTTAAACTACATGGAACTATGTCTCCAGAAAGCTCCTAAAAAATAATGTCAGGAATTTATTATAGGGAAGGAGGAGGAAGGAAGTGGGACTTTCAGTACCTTTATAACATAGTCGGTAAGTGGTTGCCTACTTTGATCCCAGGGTTCCAGTAAGAACTTTTGGACATCATCCCATCTTTGATACTTGAAAACATTTCCTATAATGATCTTGGGGTAGTGTTAACCCAATCTAAGGTCATTCATTCCTAAAGGCTGACCATGCGTTTGTTTTATAGGTTTTTCTTTTATAGAGGAAGGCATGCAGTGTTCTGGTAGGTATAAGAATTCTAACGGCAATTTTTTTCTTTATTCATTCAAAAAACATTTGGGTGCCTCCCATGAATGCACCAAATACTGTGCTAAGCATCCGGTGATCAATGGTAAGATATTCGGGAGCCCTATCCTAGCGGAGTTTATATTCCAATGGGAGGACAGACTACAAATAAAAATATAAATTTGCTCCAAATGTTGTGAATGAAAGCAATAGATTGTTGAGATAAGAGAGTAAGGTGCAGGGAGGGCACCTAGTGGGTGATCACAGACAACTAATCTAAGAAGGTGACATTTAGGCGGAGACTTAAAGGATGAGAAGGAGTCAGCCTTCGGAAACGGGGTCACGTTCACCGTAAGTCAGTTAAAAATAGCCCGCAGGCTCTCCAGCAGCAAGATTGGACGTATCGGCAACGAGACTCCGCCGCCAGCACTAAAGATGGCGGACAGGGGGCGGGGACGGGGAAACGGGGCGTGCCCGCGCCGTGATTGGTCAGTCAGGAGAGGCGTCACGTGGGCTGAGGAGAGCATCCGGGCTCCCGGCAGAGGCGCTGCGGAGGCTCCCGGGAGCGGGCGGCGCGGGGTTAGCGCGGCAAGCGGACAGCGGCGGGACCTCCCGGGCAGCCAGCGTGGACTGAGCGGTGCGCGTGCCGAGCATGGCGGGCTCCTTGCCTCCCTGCGTGGTGGACTGCGGCACCGGGTAAGAGCTGCGGGCGCCCACCCCGCTCCAGCGCGGCCCCGCTCTAGCCCCGGCGCCGAGCACCTGCCCGCGGCCCGCCCCCTCTCTCACCTGGAGGCGCTCCGCCCGGGGCCCGGGTCTCGGCCTACAGCTGGGCAGGTTCGGGGGGCTGGCCCGTCTCCGCGCCCCGCTCCTCTCCTCCACGCCCGCGAGGGCCACGCGCGGAGCTCGCTCCCCTTGATGCGAAGAGGACCGAGGGGAGGAGTCGGGCCGGCTCGCCTCGCCTCCCGCCTCCTCTCTCCGCGCTCGGCCGGGGCCTCCCGGGATGCCAGGTTTCAGGCAGGCGGCTGCAGACCCCGCTGCCGTCACTTGCCTTCTGCCTGCCTGACGGTGCTCCTACCTTTTCACGTTCTTAAAAGGGGCCCTCGTTTTGGGTTCGCAAACGCATGCCATTTCTCCTTGCTCGTGATTCTCACTTGTGGAGGTTTTTATATTCATCTACCAAGTTGACACCTTTTTTTGCAGCCTACTCTGCTCTCTTCCAGGAGTGAATGGTTCTCTCGGGCTAAGCTCTTGCTTTAGTTTGCATAGAGTTGCCTTTTCACTTAAAAAAAAAAACCAAAAAGACTCCATTTTGAAAAACAGAAAGTCTAAATCTGGGAAAGCCTGTTTGTGGTATAGTTTTTATTTCGCATTACTTTTGGGGTGAGATTGCTTCTTTTGATGTTGTTGGGATATGCAAAAGAGACCTTAGGAAATTTCCTGTACTTTCTTTCAGTGGCCCCCGCTTCGCTGGTTTTAGGAAGGTGCTCACCGAATCCGTCTAGCTGGTGGTCTAGAAATTCAAGCTTGCTTGCTTGCAGTGTAGGTGAAGTACCAAATAAAGTAGGCTGGAAGTAAATTTAGCCTCTTAAAGATCTTTCAAGATGGGGTTTTAATCATGTTTTCCACAAAATATTCCATGGTATGTTCACCTTAGCCTTGATTCTTTTCTGTAGAGAAATGCACGTGGTTTAGTTTCCTTGACAACCTTGTAGGGGTGTCTCTTTAATTTGCTTCAGTCCGTCTCCTACGGATCGTTCTTTCCTTTTGCTGCTGAAGCCACCGGTGGTGGTTACAGGCTGGAAAAAAACTGCCTCTTTGCTTGTACTAATTTTCCTTTTTGAAATACACATTTGTACCAGAAGTTCCAGGGCTCTTTATTTTAGAAGTTGTTTTGCTATACAAAACCCAAGCCCAAACCAGTATTGATATTAACCCCCCGCCCAGTTGTTGGCTTCCTTATTCAACCCCTCCTCCCAGGAACTGGTGTTCACCCCACACCCATCTGAGGTCTGTTTGTGTCAAGAGTGCAGGAAGCAGGTAAAAGATTTTTTCCTTCTCACATTTGCACGTGAGATTTTTTGTTTTTGTGGTTTTGGTCTTGTAAAACTATTGAAATGCAAAGCATTTCTTGGCAGAAGCAATAACATGTGCCCACAGGATTTGTCATACCTCTACTAATAGTAAGCTGGGGACCTTACTCATCATTCTTGCTGTAAATATCTAAAATGTGGTGCTCAGTTTTGACCTTTTGAGGTAGGTGGTATCTCACTTGGAGATGTAACTTCAGAATCTCTTTGTTTTATGGCCCAGTTATGTTATTGTCTTCAGGCCGTCGTAGGCTTTGGTGTCAGGACTTAGAAACAGTGGCCTGGAATCTTCCCAGTGGGTTTCACATGGACATGTTTTGTTGTGGAAACAACAGTGGTTAATGATAAATTTCCAGTGTCCAGTGTGTGGCCAGATGGAGCAGCGTGGAAGAGCCTAAATTTATTTAAGCTTGTTAGTAGCTCTTATATTTCCCATAGAGCTAAGTGGTTTTTGGATTGACTTTTACCTCAGAATACAATAAAAAGGGGTAAAATGCAGATTAAAAATAACTAGGACCAAGGAAAAGAATGGGCCTGGGGCGTCACCCTAAACTGTAGACCAGTGGTGCAGCCGACCGGCCTCACATTTGGCCTTAGTTTTCCTGTCTGACAAAATTATAAGAGGGTCATCATCAGTTATGTAATTCCTGTCATCGGGAAGGAAGAGAAATACCTGTTTCTCAGGTGAAAAAACTTTTCCTAGTACTAAATTCTAACAGAAAAATTCACACTGAATTATACATAGTGGACCTTAATGATTGAGTAGACAGTGTACGAAATAGTATTTTTTAATTGCAAATAAATTTCATCCTGGGAGCCTGGCCTCCTCTACTGAGCCCTGAGACCAGCTCAGTGAGCGCAGGCGAGCTGGGAGCCGCGATAATATGGACCACGGCTCTGTCTGCTCCGGAGATGAGGCTTCATTTACTTAAGTGAATTACTAGGCTGCTTAGTGTTCAGAGAATATCCCACAAAAACTATAGTGTTACTTCTCTTAACTGAACTTTTCGTATTTTTGAAGATTTTTATATTTTTAAACTTACTTTGAAAACTGTCAGATCTACTGAAAAGCTGCAATAAGAGTACCAAAAAGCCGGCTGTATATTCTCTATCCAGTTTACCAACTATTAACATTTGCTTTATTGTTCTCTATATACTATACACATTATTATTTTCTGAACTGTTTGTAAGTCGCAGACATCGTGCTGTTTTATACCAAGATACTTCAGTGTATCCTTTATGAAAACAAAGACCTTCTCTCATAGTCACAGACCAGTGATCAAAATCAGAAAATTTAACGTTTATGCAGTAGAGTTGTCTACTAAGTCTGGATCCCATGAATGGTCCCATTACGTCTCTGGACGCGCAGCTCTCTGCCCTCATCTGGCACCGTACACTGTGTTTGCCTGTCATCGTGTCTTTTTAGTCTCGTTTCGCTGGACCAGTTCCTTAGCCTTTTTCTGTCTTTCAGGACAGCGACATTTTTGACAGTCAGTTGTTATGGATCATGTTCCTCAATTTAGGCTTGTCTGGTGTTTCTTTCTGACAGATACAGGGTGTGTATTTTTGTCAGGAGTACCACAGAAGTGATGTCAAAGCTTCTCAGTGCATCACATCAGAAGGCTTTTCCCCTCCAGCTTTATTGAGATGTACTTGACACACAACATTGCATAAGTTTAAGGTTACAACGTGTTGATTTGGTACATTTATATGTTGCAAAATGATTATCACATTACGATACTAACACCTCCATCCCGTCACATAATTACCTTTTTTTTTTTTTTGTGGGGAGAATATTTAAGATCCACTTGTCTTGGAAACTTTCAAGTATAAAACATTATTATGAACTATAATCACTGTGTTGCCCATTAGCTCCCCAGAACTTACTCATCCCATCAGAAGACTGAAGACAGTTGATGACATTCATTTGGATTATTTGGATACGGTGGTGTCGACTAGATTTCTTCATTGTACGGTTACTGTTTTCCCCTTTGTAATTAATGTCATTTGTGGAGAGATATTATGAGATTATGCAAATGCCCTGTTCTTCCTTAAACTTTCAGCCATTAGTGTTAGTATCCATTGGTGGTGATTCTTCTTCTAATGGATGATTATAGTCATGGTTGCAATATTGTGGTTTTTTTTTTTAACTTCAGTATCTTGTACATTTATTAGTTAACATTTTACTATAAGGATGCACTTTTCTGTGGCTCCCATTTATTTATTTATCGTCTGTATGGGTTATTATCTTGTTCAAAGAGTTATTTATGTCATTCTTACTGTATTCAATGGATTATGATTTCTTATTGCCATTATTTGTTTTGATGCTTAAATTGTCCAGATGTGGCCAGCAGAAGCTCATTCAGGCTGTTTCTGGAGTTCTTTAGACATGTCCCCGTCATTTTTTGAGCATTTTGTTATTACCAAAAGACTGCAACGTAGCCAGTGCAGTGCATTTGTCTTTTTGCATTTTTTCTGGAGCATCTCTGAGATAGGTTTCTAGAAGTGGGATTTCTGGGTCAAAGGGTAAGTGCATGTGTAATTTTGCTAGACAGTGTCAAATCCCACTCAGTAGTGTGTGTCTTCACCAGCAACGTGTGAGAGTGCCTACGGCTTCTTACAGACTCACCAGCAGAGTAATTGCCAAATTAAAATTTTTTTTACCAATCTAGAAGGTAGGAAATGATATCTTATTATAGTTTTAATTTGAATTTCTTATATTATTATGTGGGAAGATGAACATCTTTTCGTATGGTTAAGAGGCATTTGCGTTTCTGTTTTCTGTCTCTTCGTTTCTCTAGCTAGTTTTTCTGTGGGTTTTTAAGTCTTTTGCTTCTTTATTTTTAGAAGCTCTTTATGGATTGGGGTGTGGTGAGGGTCCCACAGACCACCCGCAGGTTCATTGATTTGCTAGGAACAAGCACAGGATGATAGTGAAAAGGTAAAAGCAAGAACAGCCAAGGAAAAAGGCACATGGGGCAGAGTCTGGAGGAAACCAGGAGCAAGCATCCGGAATCCTTTCTCAGTGCCCAGAGTTTTTATTGGGGGCTGGTCATGGCACCTCCTGCCTAGCACAGACCAGAATTCCAGAGTCCCAGAAGGAAGGCAGGTGTTAGCATAAACTGTATTTGCGGAGCAACAGGCTCCAGAGTCCCAGAAGGAAGGCAGGTGTTAGCATAAACTGTATTCCAGAGTCCCAGAAGGAAGGCAGGTGTTAGCATAAACTGTATTAATTTTATAATCTGCTACTTTATAAAATGCTCTTATTGTTTGTATGAATTTTTCCCTTGATGTTTAGGGTTTTCCAGATACAGAATTTTGTCATTGGCAAATAGAGATTGCTTTCCCTCTTCCTTTCTGTTTTTAGGAGCCCTGATTGCCTTTTCTTTTCTTTATTTTGACATACTGCAGTGGCCATTGCCTCCAAATAATGTTAAATAGGAGTGGAGTTAGTGGGCATTATCCTTTTGTTCCTTACTTTAGTGGAATAGTTTCTGGTGTTTCTAAAATAAGTAAGATGCTGGCTTTTGGGCTGCTGTGTGTATGTACATACTTACACACGTATACAAATATATGTTAAGAAAGTTATACAAATATGTTAAGAAAGTATCTGTCAACTGCTATATTTTGGAATGTTATAACATGAATGAGTGTTGCATGTTGTATGATTTCTTTATAATAAATGGAACATGTGGTTTTCTTCCTTAGCTAGTTAATATGGTGGATTTCCTAATATTGAACCACCCTTGCATTCTGTAATAATCCCCACTTGATCATGCTGCATCATTTTTTGATGTGTAGGTAGATTCTGTTAATATTTTATTTAGATTTTCATGTCAGTATTAGTATGAATTATAGTTTAGTTTTCTGGTGCATTCTTTGTCAGATTTCGGGATCAGTGTTACACTCTCTTCATAAAACAAATTAAGAAGTTTTCTTTCTTTTCCTGTGCTCTGGAATAGTTTAAGTAATTTTGGGATTATCCGAGTTTTAAAGTCCTGGTAGAATTCCCCAGTGAAACTGTCTGAGCTTAGTGCTTTCTTGAGAGGAGAGTCCTGCTGCCCTTTACATTTCTTCTAAGGCTGGTTAGACTTCCTACCTCGAGTGGAATCAATTTTGGTATGTTGTATTTGTCTAAAGAAAAATTCTATTTCATCTAGATTTTTCAAATTTATGTATGTACTAGTCTCATGATTTTAAAAAATCTTTGTTTTTATGGCTATTTTTCCCTTTGTTGCTCAAATTTATTTTGTTTTCATCCTTTTTTCTTTTTCTTTCTTTTTTTTTTTTTTTGCGGTACGTGGGCCTCTCACTGTTGTGGCCTCTCCCGTTACGGAGCAACAGGCTCCAGACGCGCAGGCTCAGCGGCCATGGCTCACAGGCACAGCCGCTCCGCGGCATGTGGGATCTTCCCGGACCAGGGCACGAACCCGTGTAGCCTGCATCGGCAGGCGGACTCTCAACCACTGCGCCACCAGGGAAGCCCTATTTTTCTGTTTTTTTATTTATTTCTACTTTTATTTATTTCTTCTGCCTTCCTGTTTTTTTTTTTTGTTTTTGAGTTGGATATTAAATTCATTTTAATTTTCCCTTTATATTGAAAAAGTATTTAATTTTGGCTGTTATGTCTTTAACTACATGTATTCCTTACGTACAGGGATTTGGGTATAGTTTCTCATTATCGTTTTCAAGACATTTCTGTATTTTTCTTTTGAATTTCCCTCTTAACTCAATATTTCTATACTAGTATGTTTTAAAAATTTCAGGTAAAAGGACCTTTTTGTTTTTAATTCTAGTTTTATTACATTATGGTCAGAGTGCTGTTTATATTCTATTCTTTAGACTTCACTGTGTCTAAGATATGGTCAATTTTGTGAATGTTCTGTATGTACTTGGAAAGAGGAATATTCCCTATTGGTATGATAGGAGTTCAGTGTATATCTGTATGAGCTGTCTTATTAATGATGTTATTTAGGTCTTCCAGTTTTTTTGTCCACTTACTCTTTAACTGAGAATAGTGTGTGAAGTGCTCCTATCACTAGTGTGTTTCTTGTTTATTTCTTCTTGCTTTGTGAAAGTTACTGCTGCCTTATTGAGCGCCTGCGTGTGTAGATTTGACTTACTGATTTTGAACTTCACCAGGGGTGATATAGGTGGGTTGTTTGTTGGGAAATCTCCTGGTCTTATGGTCTTTGGCTCTTTCCTTTTGAGCTGGTCATTTTCCCCAGAGGATATACTTCTGATCATCTGCTTGGAGGGTGGGGTCTGGGTGCTTGTGTTATGTGTGAGAGCTGAGTTGGGGGCAGAGGAGGGCGTGGGAGAGGGCCTCTGAGCCGTCAGCTTTTTTTGTATTCAGTCAGGTAACCCCTTTCTTTTCAGAATGGTTCCCGGACTCGCCCAGGCCAGGTGACTTGGGAGTCCAAAGGCCCTTGGCTTTACACTCTCTAGAGTCTGCTTGTGGGAATGCGGGGGTCAGGGAAGGGTGGTCACCCTGAGGTGTGGGGCGGGAGGGAGCAGTATCACCTCAGCTTCGTGTTTTGGGCCCTTCAGTCCTGGTTCCACAGGTGCCTGTGCAGCCACCCATTCCGGGGCTTTTCAGGGTCCGGGGTGTGTTGGGCTGGTTCTCAGCTTTGCCCACTGCTGGATTTTATATACCTCTAAAGCCACTTACTACTGGTCCTCTGCGATCCAGGGCCAGAATTTTGCTGTTACCTCCTCTTCTTTTCTCCCTATTGTTGTGGTTTATATATCTTAAAAAAATCATTTTGCTTTGGTTTTAGTGGGGCTTCGGGACAGAGTGAAATTAGATCATGTTTAGTCCATTGTTTTACCTTGGAAGTCAGAGTTCACTTGATAATGCGCCAAACCCACAAAGAGGCCACACATCATGATCTTATATTTACTAGCCATAGGGCAAAGAATGCTGCTGTAGAAGAAGAAATGGACAGGTATATAGGGTAATGTAAAATTTACAGATCAAATAGAGAAAAAGAAAAGAAAGGATATTGGATTTAGATAAAATAATTAATAAATTTGAACTTACATGTTTAACTGTGTCCTATAAACAAAGACTACCCTTTTCTGTATGACAGACAACCCAAGAAACGTTTGAAGAACTTGATCATATGTTAATATACAGTGTACAGTGTGGGGAGCATATATTATTTAGAACTCTATCATTAGGATCTGGGAGCAATTTTAGTTTTATCAAAATCATATTCTGGGGCTTCCCTGGTGGCGCAGTGGCTGAGAGTTCGCCTGCCGATGCAGGGGACACGGGTTCGTGCCCCGGTCCGGGAAGATCCCACATGCCGCGTGGCGGCTAGGCCCGTGAGCCATGGCTGCTGTGAGCCTGTGCGTCCAGAGCCTGTGCTCTGCAACGGGAGAGGCCACAACAGTGAGAGGCCCGCATACTGCAAAAAAAAAAAAAAAAATCATATTCTGAGTCAGTGTAGTCACTTTTTTAAAAACTGAAAACATCTTAGGAGGGGGTAGAGCTATTCTGGTTGAAGTTGGGCATTTGAGACTGGACCTCATAAGAGGTCTCAATCAAAAAAACCTCCCTGCAGGATACAGTTTCAAAAACATTGTTTTAAAATGTGACATTTCCACTTTCAAACATAAATTAATCGAGCTTACATTGTCACCTTCTGCTCTAGACACATGGTTGTAGGCGGGATATATATAAGTATGTTGAGTTGACGGTAGTCAGATTAATCCTCCTCACTGCAGGCAGTTACTGCTGTGGGCAGAGGGGCCTTTAACAAGAGGAGCGAAAGAAGTTTTGCACAAGGACCTTTTAAAATGTTTGGGGCAAATAAGGATATACTTTATTTACAGAAAGACATTGGAGGATACATGAGAATAGGATGGAAGGCGAAATGGGGTAGATGGGTGTAGGAGTGAGAGTGAGACTTTTTATAGGTACCTTTTTAGAGTGTTTGGAAGTTTGAACTATGAGAACATATTTGGTTAACAGGCAGAGTTGTAACTCTTGGTCTTGCTTTATGCAGCTATTGATCTGTTTCCGTATCTTCTGTCTGTCCTGATTTCCGTATGAGAAAAGGTCTCAGGTCAGGGGATGTGTGGAAGGTGGCACTGAGTTTGAGAATATGGCTGGCAGTCTGTAAGCTTAGTTTATGTATTTTTGAGAATGATGCTTGCCCCCACCATGCTGGCTATCCTTTGGGAAGATGGTGTTCAAATAAACAAACCAAAAATCAAAGCCTTTTAATATAAAAGTTGTTGATCTTAATTCCTTATGTACACATGTTTGGGAAAATCTGATTGATGTGTCTCTTCATGTATCAGGTATATCAGATGTACACAGAACTGGAAGAGAAACGATACAGAATTTTAGTATAGGGAAAGACTTTCAAGGTAGAAACTGCAAAGGAAATTATTCAGGAAAATAACTGGCAGATTTGATCACCTAAATTGTTGAAACAATTTTATATATATATGTATATGTATATATATATATATATTTTTTTTGCGGTACGTGGGCCTCTCACTGTTGTGGCCTCTCCCATTGCGGAGCACAGGCTCCAGATGCGCAGGCTCAGTGGCCATGGCTCACGGGCCTAGCCGCCCCGTGGCATGTGGGATCTTCCCGGACCAGGGCATGAACCCGTGTCCCCTGCATTGGCAGGCGGACTCTCAACCACTACGCCACCAGGGAAGCCCCTAAACAATTATATTTCAGAAAATGTATAACTGAAGGTAAACAACAAACTCAGAAAAATTAGTAATATATGTGAGCAAGCATTAATATCCTCAGTATGTAAGAGTTTACACAAATTGATAAGATCCAAAAGTCTAGTAGAAAAATTATCAAGGACAATTCATGGAAGAAATACAGATCATGACTACACATCAGATAACATTCAGTAGTAAAATAAAATTATTGACTGTGAGATCCTTTTACTTTTTGAATTAGGGGGTATTTTCCAGAAATGGTAATGTTTAACATTGAAGTAGGGATTGTTATTACTCACCTTGTACCAATGAAGCAACTAAAATAGGAGGGATTAAAGTCACAGAGCTAGTGCTGTGCTTTGAACCCAGCACTGTGGGCCCCATTAACTCCCTCACAATATGAAAATACACTGTTTTGCAACTATTTTTACTATGAACTTCCCTCTGGGAACTGCTTTTGCTGCATCCCATAGATTGTGTAAGATTGTGTTTTTACTGGCATTTGTCTCAAGGTATCTTTTAATTTCCTCTTTGGTTTCATTGTTGACCCATTGGTTTTTTAGCACAACTGTTTTCAAATTATATCTATATACGGCCAGTAACATAAGTCTGCTTCATTTTTGTTGGTTGTGTTGCATTTTATTGAATGATTGCAATATAGTTTATCCTCTGTTTATGGCATTTGAGTGTTTCCAGTTTTTTCGTTGTTTTGCTGTTATAATGCTGTAGAGAACATTTTTCGTGCATATCTTTTCATACATGTAAAAGTGCTTCTGTGGGGTAAATACCTAGAAATGTGCTATTTGGACAGTAGGGTGTATGCATTTAAAACTATTTGGATAATATGGTATATGCATTTATAATGTTGATAGGTAATGTGAAACTTCTCTTTGTAATGACACTTCAGCCTTTTAATAACACCCATGTATAATTTATTACCACCTTCCATATTTGCCCAGATTTTGAATGCTTTTGCATTAAATTTATAGGTGAATTTAGTGATATGTGATGTTTCTTTTAAAACTCTTGACTCCTCCTGTATGAATAAGGTGTGTCTCTGTTTGTCTCCTTGTATGTGGAGAGTTCTTCACATCATATGGTTTATTCTCAAGGGTAATATTTTTCTGTGTTGTTGCCATTGTGAATGGGATCTTTTCATCCAGTGTATAGTCTCACTTGTTACTGGTAGGAAAGTTGCTGATTTTTGCCTCTTCATTGAGTAACTGGCCATCTTGCTGAATTCCCTATTGCTTTTAGTTTTTCACTTAATTTCCTTTGATATTCCAGGTCTGTAATTATGATTTACAAATAAATTTTGCTTCCTCTTTCCCAGTACTATTCCTTTTATTTAGTTCTTTGTGATTTGTATTATCTGGTTCTTCCAAAACAATGTTAAGTGAGAGTTACGGTGGTGGGTCTCCTTGGCTTCATTCTGTCTTCAATAGGAATGCTTCTAGTTTTTCACTGTCTTTTGGTTTGAGAGATTCCCGCCCCCCCATGATCTCTTCCTAAGGATTAACTATTTCTGTTTTGAGCCTTTTTTTTTCCCCACTACTAGATTGTTTTCATCACACCCTAATTACATAAATAGTTTGCATTGAAAAGCATTTCCTACATTTTTTTTTCCATAGAATACTTAAACACATAGTATTCTAAATAAGACAGACTCGGTACATCTGAGTCCTTTCTTCTGAACCTCTAGCCGGTATTAAACTTCAACATTACAGGTACATTTTATCTGATAATGTGGTAGGTGTAGATGTTTTTGTTAGAACGTGAGCGTGAGGATGGGGAGCTTGCGTTACCTAAAAATTCACAGGTGATCTCATGTGGTACAGTTTAGTCAGTGATTCCTGGGCTGGTTGATCGTCAGAACCATGGCAGGGGAGGGGCAGGGGATGTTTAAAATATGGACGCCCAGGCTCCTTCTCTGTGATTCTGGGACAGGCCCTGGGAATGTGTATTTTCAGAAGCTTCCCAGGTGATCTGATCAGTCAGGCTTGGTACATTCTTTCTAGATGACTACCCAGATGATCTTAAACTCACCTGCCAGATAATGTGGGCCATGCTACCATGAAAAACTCAAATCTGAAATCATGTTTCTAACAGGTGACCATTTTAAAAAAAGGATAATTCACATCATTTATTGTACGGCTTTCATTTATTTTTACATTACATTTTTCTTTTTTTAAAATTGAAGTATAGTTGATTTACAATGTTGTGTTAGTTTCTGGTGTATGGCAAAGTGATTCAGTTATACATGTATACTTTTTCATTATAGATTATTACAAGATATTGAATATAGTTCTCTGTGCTATACAGTAGGACCTTGTTGTTTATCTGTTCTATATATAATAGTAGTAGTAGGAGGAGGAACACTTGTTAGTTAAATTTACAGTATTCTGTTTAATAGGGTCTTCTTGAAGTTGTATATGAAGCTGTATTGAAGATTTTGTTAATATTTGAATGTCTCTTAAAAAATATTGTTACATGTTCCTTACGTTGTGATTATTCAAAGTGAGAAAACCTAAGTGTATTTGATGCTATATAAAAAAGAGCACAGGAAGATTCAGAGACATTAAATTAGCATAAAGTGATCTGAGTAATTTCTGCTTTCGCCAGTGGTTTTAATTGTTTCAGTTTTGCTAGCAAAGGAAGGGAAGACCTCATAGTTAGTTGTTAGTACCTACAAATATTAATATAGTTTAATGTTAGTTTGCCTCAGTCATGAAGATCATTGTTTGCCGAATGTTACTGCTGCAAGGTACTCATGTGATTCTGTGACAGAAAGCCTCCCTCCTGTGAAGGCTGTGCTGTCTCAGAACATGGTGACTTCAGAATCTGAACACTCTAGCAACTGATGCCAAGTGGCATGTGGTAGTGGCATCATCAGTATGTAGTTGAATTTTAGAGCTGTGGGCCTGAAAAGGGCCCCATGCACTTCTGCAGCCTGACCTTTTGCTGCTGTGGGCCATTGTTTATGATTTCAGGGCGCAGAACTTGGGATGGAGTTGAGCCATGGTTGTTGAAGGACACGTGGTACTTTCACTGCCGGTGCAGTTTATCTCCATCACTTCACAGATTAGTTTGTGGTGTTTAGAGTGGGCATGGCAGAAAGACTGAGTAATATGATTTGGGACACAGAACGTCCTGTTTTTTAAAAAAAATTTCAGGGACTTCCCTGGTGGCGCAGTGGTTAAGAATCTGCCTGCCAGCGCACGGGGTGTGGGTTCGATCCCTGGTCCGGGAAGATCCCACATGCTGCGGAGCAACTAAACCCGTGCGCCACAACTACTGAGCCTGCACTCTAGAGCCTGCGAGCCACAACTACTGAGCCCATGTGCCACAACTACTGAAGCCCATGCGCCTAGAGCCCATGCTCCGCGACAAGAGAAGCCACCACAATGAGAAGTCTGCGTACTGCAGCGAAGAGTAGCCCCTGCTTGCTGCAACTAGAGAAAGCCTGCGTGAAGCAACGAAGACCCAACTCAGCCAAAAGTAAATAAATAAATAAATTAATTAAAATTTTTTTCCAAAAATTTAAATTAGGAAATATTTCAAAGATACAGAAAAATAATAGTAAAAAATAACTGAAACATATAGCTAGCACTGTTGTAGTGCTCATTCTATTTATCTTTTTAATATATTAACTCACTAATCCTAGAGGGTAGGTTGTATTATGATCCTCCTTTTAACAGATGGAGAAACTGAGATACAGATAGTTACACATTTGGCAAATAACAGAGCTGGGATTTGAACTTTGGCAGTCTGGTGCCAAAGTGCATGGTCACAACCAATACAATACACTCTGTTGCCTTTCAGAAATACTAAAAGTAATATAAAGGACATGAATGATACTTAGCGCCTAATTTTAATAAATGTTAGCATTTTTCTATACAGTTGACCCTTGAACAACAGTGGGGCTAGGGGCACTGACCCCCCCGCCCCACAGTTGAAAATTCGTGTATAACGTTTGACTCTCTCCAAACAACGACTAATAGCCTACTGTTGACCTTACTGACAACATAAACAGTCGATTAACACATATTTTGTTGTATGTATTATATGCTATATTCTTAAAGTAAGTTAGAGAAAAGAAAATCATAAGAGAAAATACATTTATAGCACTGTACTGTATTTATTGGTACCATAAGTTGACATCATCTGTTTACAAGATGAATCATCTGTCAGTACCTATATCAGTATTATACAAACCACTGTAGATGTTATATGTGTTACTAACACTAGACATCAAAAATGAAAAGAAAATGTGAAAAAGGAATTCATATTTACTTACAATGCATTTCAAGCATTAATAACGAAGAGGCAGCAGTATGATGGAAACCTAGTGTAATTGATACATCTGCTTCTCGGTAGCCCAGCCTATATACACTGATGGATGAATTGTTATAGAATTTTTATGGTAAACAGTATTACAGTCATATTCATAATACAGTTTTGGAAACATTGTTGCATTTTAAACACCACCACTTACCTGTGATGATAGACTGATCTGCAGGTTCTGCAAGTACTGGAGAGAGAGAGAGAGAGAGAGAGGGAGGCATACTGTAATGTAACTCTTTGAAAGCAAAGTAAGAAAATGAACACATTATTAATTTTATTTTATTTTTTTATTTTATTTTTTATTGAAGTGTATAGTTGATTCATTTATTAATTTTATATTATATATCACTTAACCTTGCGCCTGTGTAAGGATAGGCTATCCAGTTCAGTGTAAGTCTTGCACACGATATATTTTTGTATATTTGTTGGAAAAAAATCCACACATAAGTGGGCCTGTGCAGTTCAAACGTGTGTTGTTCAGAGGGTCAGTGGTATTAATATTTGTTTCAGGTATTTTTTTTTTTTTTTTAAATAACCCTATTAGACAAAACCAAGTGTGAGAGGTTGTATTAGACAATTGTCTTTGGTCTTTTCTTGTCCCATCAAATTGTTTTTCTGACTGTCAGCATCCCCCCCTTTCAAACACTGGTTCCTTCCCCCGCAGTTTGCCAGTGATTGCCTTTTCTTACACCTGGTAAGAACTCTTTCAGCAGATACTTATGGAGTGTCTGCCACAGTCAGGACTGTGCCAGGGTGGAGATAAAATCAAGAAGAAGGACCCTGGGGCTTCCCTGGTGGCGCAGTGGTTGAGAGTCCACCTGCCAATGCAGGGGACACGGGTTTGTGCCCCGGTCTGGGAAGATCCCACATGCCGCGGAGAGGCTGGGCCCGTGAGCCATGGCCGCTGAGCCTGCGCGTCTGGAGCCTGTGCTCCGCAATGGGAGAGGCCACAACAGTGAGAGGCCCGCGTACCGCAAAAAAAAAAAAAAAAAAAAAAAAGAAGGACCCTGTTCTGGTCATCCTGCAATTTATAATCTAACAGTGTGGGAGGGTGGGCTTCTTTAAGTACGAGGTGGGTGGTGTGGCTGGTGAGCGAAGTGGCCCCTCTTAAAAGCACAGACTTAGGTGCAGTGCAGTGATTCTAGTGATTTCTGGCCTGCTTGTTAGCTTCTCTGGACTTCTTTAGCCTTGGGTCAGTCATTCACTTCGTTTATATTTGTTATTTGGAATTTACTTCCAGAAAAATGGTTCAGTTGAAGATGATCCAGAATTCTTAAAGTTCGGTATATATTGCCTCCCCTGGACTCTGGGTTGGCTTCGACTCTGCTTTTGGGTCTGGCGAGCCCTGGAGTTGAGGACTTGTGGGTCTACTTGGTTTGTGTACTTCGGTAGAACTTGGGAGTGCCCTCAGATGTGTCTTGCCTTTTATAAACTCCTTGTTGGGCCTGACGGGTCTCAGGGCCTGGCCTTGCCCAAACTCTTGTGACACCAAGACCTTAGTTCCTTGGAGACTGAGCAGTAAGGCATGATTTAAGTGGACCCGACTTGCTTTTTTTGCCTCCCTAAATCTTACTTATTTAATGTGTGTTCAAAAATAGTAAAATTAGCATACGATTAAAATACATTTAAAAATCATAAAATTAATTTATTAGAACTTGGAATGTATTAATTACATCAAAAAATTTAGTATCAAGCGTCTTGAAATAACTTGTAAAATAGCATGAATTAATGAAGTTGCTTTCAGCACTGCTGGGAAGCGTTTGTATTCCTCGGGAGCATTACTGCAGAATGATGGCTCCTTGTCTCGACCTGACCGCTTGGTACAGAGGGCCTGCTGAGGAGGGGGGCACTCAGGAGTCTTTCCAGGCTCACATTTCCAGCAGATGGTTCCGGGGGGTGGTCCCCACCCCACTTTTTTTTTTTTTTTTAAATTTAGGAGATAAGCAAATGCTTTTGGAACAGATGGTAGTATTTTGGCATTCATTTTAGTTAAGACTTTTGGAATCCATCATAAAGAGTATCTTGACAGAAGATGGGCTCATTCTGAAATGAGATGATAGAGAGCTGCTTCTGTCGGATACTCTCAGTACCTGGCAGTAGCTCTTCTAGACATGTGCCATGACACTTTAAGAAAATTATGGAATTCCCTAGCCCCCCCAAAAGTTCGTGAAGTTTGGGAAGTAAGTACATTTTTTTGAGCGGCAGCTCTGGAATTGGAGCCTGCATATTTAGAGTTGGGTTCTTTTTCTGTTCACTAGCTGTTTGGCTCTGGGCAGCTTAATGAACTTCTCAGTGCCTCAGTTTTCTCATCTGCAAAACAGGGATAATATTTACTTCCTTTGTAGGATTTTTGTAAAGATTAAAAGAATATAAAAGCACCTTAAAATTATTAGGGATACACAAATGTAATTCATGTGTTAATATATGAATTTTTCCAGTAGAAACAGGCATAATATTTTATGTTTTTGTAACTGCTTGCTTATCTGATATTAGCGTTTGATTCTTAGTCATCACGAGGTTTTTTTTTTTTTTTCTTTAATTTCACGTGTGTATTTTCAGTCTTGATATTTTAGGACTTGGAGAGCTTATAATAAAAGACATTAATGGGATATAGAGGAGAGTATTATTATCTAAACATGTGTTGATGACTTTGTGCTTTTAGGTATACCAAGCTTGGCTACGCAGGCAACACTGAGCCACAGTTCATTATTCCTTCATGTAAGTAAAGCTCCACCCTCGGTTTATAAAGGATTGTGTTTCTTATAATTGTTCTAAACATTCTAATTCTGTTTTTCACGGTATATGAATTTACTTGCCGTCTTCTTTTAGATGATTGTTCTGGTTACTGGGGAGTTATTTATGTTGCCATCTGGCTGCTGAGCATTGCTATCGGCCGTAGCTGTCACCTAAACCCTCCCAACTTTCTAGTCCTTTGATTCTCTTCTGATACAGTCCTTTGTCACAGTCATTGGAGTTTCGGCTTGGGTGGTTGGCAGAGGCCTTCATTCAGTCATACATGTCTCAGCTACTTAAAAGACGTATATGTGGTTCCTTAAGGTTAATTTGTAATTTTAAGTAAGTACAGTTTTATTAACTTAGCACTTTGGTGGACTATCTATTGTATTACACTATTCACTTTATTGAAAGATATTTTATTTTTTTTGAAAGGAGAGGTCTGTTTTATTATGTTCTGAAGTGTTCTGTTTTTGTTTAAATGTTAGTCAGTAGAGCATAATAAGGGAAGAAATGTCCACATTTTGGCCAGAGTGCATCCTGCCCACTCTTTATTCACAGGAGACCCCAAGGTCAGGTTGGTTGTCCACAGGGTAGAATTCTTCTCTGAAACTGTTTAACTTCTGGGTTATTTTTTGGAGACCGTTTACCAAAGAGGCAGGTATGTCAGTCAAGAGTGGAGTGAAGTTCTGTCTCCTAAATGTAGCCCTTGTAAGATAAGTCACGATCTTAGAAACTGTAAGCTGTCGTGGGCGCAGGGACTTCTGAGCAACAGGCTGCTTGACCCCGGTAGAGCGTGAGCAGCCTCGCAGAGCGACGGGGAAGGAGCTGAGTTCTTAGTATTTGTTCAAGGGAGACCAAAGCCTTTCTGGTGGATATGGGTATTCAGATTGCTGGAAAGTGCGCCCTCATTCCTTGAGAACATTTAACTCACCTCATTCCAGGTCCTTGCTTGCTGGATAACTGATCATGAGCTTGATTTTCTAGGTCTAAATACTTGGTTACTATGATGGGGTGTCCTTGACAATAGGCACGCTTGGTCTGCTGGTCCTCATTTTAAATTCATGATTTGTTGTATTAGTCTGGTAGGGCTGCCATAACAAAATACCGTAGACTGGATGTCTTAACCAACAGACATTAATTTTATCACAGAATAGAAGCTTGAAGTCCAAGATCAAGGTGCCGTCAGGGTTGGTTTCTGGTGAGGCCTCTCTCCTTGGCTTGTGGATGGTGCCTTCTCACTGTGTCCTCACATGGCCTTTTCTTGTGTGTGTGCATGGCTGAGAGAGAGACCTCTGGTATCTCTTCTCTTCTTATAAGGACCCCAGTCCTGTGGAACTGAGGCTCTACCCTTATGACCTCATTTAACCTGAGAGGTCCCATCTCCAAATACAGTCACATTGCGGGTTAGGGCTTCAACATAGGAATTTTGAGGGGACACAGTTCAGTCCATAACAATTGGCATTCTGTAGGGTAGATCAGTCTTCTGTGAATTTTATATTGTGAATGCCAGAGAACTGGATCATTCCATGCTGAATTGGTAAATTGGAATTGGACTTTCTGATTTTTCAAAGCAGATTAGTTTTAACCTTGTGAAGTGCAGCAGCTCTAAGAGGATTGCCTTGCACCTCTTGCTTTAATACAGTTGTTGGCAGCATTCAGTTGGCTGCACCACTTCACCTGTCATCATTAACAGAGAGGGGATTGAAGTCAGCTATTAGCAGGATTCCATTCACTGTCAGCAGGCGCGGCAGCTCTCACATTGGTGCTGAGAACAGCAGTGGTGGAAGCTAGAAAGAAAAAGGTCAAGGAGGCAGGAGTAAAGGAAGAGTTATACCCTTGGCTGAATTTATTGCAAGAGTTAGAGAAGCCGTGGGGGACAGAAGGGAGTGCGTTGGGACAGGTGGGCAGAGGGCCTCGGGTACCTTGGGCAGCAGGCCTGCTGCACTCTCAGTCCTGGCAACCGAACCCTGTTGGTCGTTACAGAGGCTCTGTTCACAAGGTGAAGTTCAAGATGCAAAGTGGCTTCCAAAGAGAGAAGGGAGCTTGTCTGTACGTGTGTGGCTGTGTGGAGAGTGCCAGGACAGGGCCTTTCTGGTTCTGGTGGGCACAGAAGGGAGGCACCCCCCATGCAGAGGGTGGTGGGAGAGCGGGCTGGGAACATGGAGAAGTGCCAGCACTTGTATGTTAAGGAATTGTCATTTTATTTTGCAAATGGGGAACCTTCGCATTGTTTCCCAGGCTCCCTCAGGGGCCTTGTCCCAGACTAGAGAGTCGCCGGACCCTGTCCTGGTCCACCAGGGCAGCCTTGCCTGTATCTTATTTATTTGAGCTTCTGTGCAGAATTTGCTTGATTGTTTGAAGAAAGGTTTTCTCTACGTATTTTTTTTTTTCCTTTAAGTTGTTGGAGAAAGTTGAGAGTCATTGAAAAGTTCCAGGCAGAGGAGTGTATGTGTGGTGATCACATCCATAGAAAGAGGATGTGGGAGGGGTCAGGAGAAAGTAAGTACATTTTAGACAGTTGATGTTTGAAGAGTTCAGGTGTAAACGTCCTGTAGGCAACTGGGTAAAAGGTTTGATGCTCTGGGGAAAGGTCTAGACTGGAGACAGGGATTGAGCCCAGAGATGCTTTTGTTTCTGAATGTCTTTTAAATCTTTATTTTGGAAAACAAAAGAAAGAAAGGTAATATAACAAAGACCCATTTACCTACCACCCAGAATGAACGAATGTTAACACAATTGCATCTTGTAAGTGCGTAATACAGGCATGCATCCCTGTGAGTGCCAGCCCCCTTTCCTCTCCTCCAGTCCTTCCCCGCTCTCCCTCCTTTGCTGGACATTAGCTGTATTCAGTCCACGCTTCATCCTTATGTTACAGATGCAGGATACACTGACAGTATGTAGTATTTTGTGAATTTAAACATTTCAAAAATGATAATTATACTGTAAATAACTTTCTGCATTGTTTTTTTTTAAATCCTCAATATTTTGTTTTTAAGATGTGTCAGTGTTGCTATATACAGATCTAGATCAAAAATCTAATACGTGAATCTACATTTGGGCATTTTCCAGTTTTTTCTCTGTTGTACAAAATGATACAGTAAGTATCTTCTTAGCCACATGTGCTAGTTTCCCAAGAGAAAATATGAGAAATGGGGTTGTTTCATCACTCAGGTATGCACCTCTTCAGCCTTGTCAGGTATTGCCAAACGGCTTTTCCAAGCGCCTGGACTGATTTAAATGCCCATCAGTAGTGGATGGGAGTTTCTGATTCTGCACATCCTTGACGACAGTTGATCTTATTTGACTTAAATTTTTGCCAGTCTAATGAATGTAAAATGATGTCTTATTTTATAAGTCTGCGTTTCTCTGATTACTAGGAAGGTTGAGCACCTTTCATTGTCTGTGTATTTGCCCATTTTTCTGTTGCATTTTTTTGTCTTTTTTATGGAGTTACAGAAACTCTGTGTATACTTTGAATACTAGTGTCTTGCAAATATCCTCTTCTATTTTATTTATTTATTTATAATTAATTAATTTATTTTTGGCTGTGTTGGGTCTTCGTTGCTGCGCGTGGGCTTTCTCTAGTTGTGGTGAGCGGGGGCTACTCTTCGTTGCGGTGCGCGGGCTTCTTATTGTGGTGGCTTCTCTTGTTGCACAGCACAGGCTCTAGGTGTGCAGGCTTCAGTAGTTGTGGCACGTGGGCTCGGTAGTTGTGTCTCTGGGCTGTAGAACGCTGGCTCAGTAGTTGTGACGCACGGACTTAGCTGCTCCGCGGCATGTGGGATCTTCCCGGACCAGGGCTCAAGCCTGTGTCCCCTGCATTGGCAGGGGCATTCTTAACAACTGCGCCACCAGGGAAGTCCCTCTTCTCCTATTTTAAGATGTCTTTAAAATTATTTTTTAATCTCAGAAGTTTAAAAGTTTCATGTAGTTCAGTTTTTCACTCTTACCTTTTTTATAATTTATTTCTATTAAAAAATGCATTTATAGTCTAAAGTCATAAAGACTGTCTGTATTTTCTTCTAAGAAAAAAGTTTTTTTTTTATGGTGTGGGAGAGAGTTAATTTAATTGTTTTCCAAATGGAAGGCCAGTTGCCCCAGCACCACTTATTGGAGGGTGCCTCTTCAATCATATTGAGGCTCTGTATATGGTTGGGAATATTTATGGTGTTTTTCTGTTGCAAATTCATACTGTATTAAATACTATTACTTTGGCATGTCTCTTTATATCCAGTGGGTCTGGTTCCTTCTCCTTTTTCTTTCTCAGAGTAGCTTTGGCTATTCTTAGGCCCTTACTCTTTATCATAAATTTTAGAATCAGTTTAAGGTCAGTGAAAAATTATGATGGGATTTTGATTAGAGACACATTGAATTTGTAGATTAATTTGGGGAAAACTTGGTATCTTGGGGCTTCCATGGTGGTCCAGTGGGTAAGACTCCACACTCCCAATGCAGGGTGCCTGAGTTCGATCCCTGGTCAGGGAACTAGATCCCGCATGCATGCAGCAACTAAAGATCCTGCATGCCGCAACGAAGACACGGCGCAGCCTAAATAAATAAATATTAAAAAAATTTTGATATCTTTATGAATTGAATTTTCCTATCCAGGAATATGGTATATATGTTTTATTGTTTATTCATGTTTCTTATGTTTTTCAGTAATGTTTTTCAGTATTCTTTAAAAAGCTCATACATACCTTTTGCCATATTTATTTTTAGGTACCTTTATGGTTTTTTGCTGTTGTGAATTTTTTTAAATTAAATTTTCTAATTGTCGCCACCATAGTAGGAATGCTGCTGAATTTTTAAAGTTGTTTTTGAATCCAACAGTCCTGCTGCCCTGTCTTATTTGTTCGAATAGCTTGCAGGTTCTCTTAAGTTTTCTATGCAAGCTATTGTATTAACTGCAAATAATGGTTATTTTGTCTCTTCCAACCCCAATACTTCATATTTTTTTCCTTGGTCCGGCTGCACTGGCTAGAACTTCTATCAGTGACTAGAACTGGGGATAGCTGGTGCTTTTGTCTTTCTGATTTTAAAAAGAATGATTTTACTGTTTCACTAGTGATTGCTGTAGGTTTTTGTGGAAATGCTTTTTCAGGTTAATACAGTGCCCTTGTATCCCTAGGTTACTAAGAGGTTTTTAAAAATTTTTTAAAAATTATGAATAGATGTTGACATTTAAGGCTTTTTGTGTATCTCTTGAGATGATTATGTGGTTTTGACATTTAGGCTCCAAATATGAATTACATTGATATATTTTTCAAATGTTGAACAGTCTTATTTTATTCTTGAGATAAAGCCTACTTAGTTATGAAATATCAAGTACATGCTCAATTGTATTTGCAAATATTTGGGATTTTTCTATCAATGTTCAAAAGTGAGATTAGTGTATAATTTTCTTTATTTTGTACCAGTTTTGTGTGGTTTGTACATCAAAATTATACTGGCTTTATGAAATGAGGTTGTTAGCTTTCTTTTCTGTTCTTTGGAATGGTTTATATAAGTTAGGAATTATTGTTTGAAGGTTTAGTAAAATGTTTGACATTCTTCTGAGAAATATACTGGATATTTTTATTTTAAAAATTACTGTTGTCGGGATTTCCCTAGTGGTCCAGTGGCTAAGGCTCTGCTCTCCCAATGCAGGGGGCCCGGGTTTGATCCTTGGTCAGGGAACTAGATCCCACATGCCGCAACTAAGAGTTTGCATGCTGCAACTAAAGTTTCCACATGCTGCAACTAAAAGATCCTGCATGCCACATCTAAAGATCCCGCATGACGCAACGAAGATCCCACATGCAGCAAAAAAGATCCTGTGTGTGACAACTAAGACCTGGCACAGCCAAACAAACAAACAAATAAATAAATAAATGTTAAAAAATAATTACTGTTGTCTGTCAACTGCTGTAGCAAGTGTTCTTGAGATATAGAATTTTTATCTAAATCTTTAGGTGTATTCTTCCTTAGATATACTCTCCCTGATAATCTTCCTTAGATTGCCTTCCGATGACTTTTTAGCACTTGGAGAATAGCCTATGTCTTCTGGTTATACACATTCTATACCCATATATATATATTTTTGATCTGCAGAACTTTTACATTGTTCTTTAAGTTTAATCTTCTTAGTTTTGATTCATCATTATAGCTAACTGAGGTGCTTTATTTTTTAATTTGTTTAAATAATTTACAAGCTCATACATACCTTACAACTATATTTTATTTGTGTTTAAAATATTTTATTTTGAAATATAGAGTCACAGGAAGTTGTAAAGAGAGTTTAGAGAGGTTCTGTGTACCCTTTTTCCTGTTCCCTCCACAGGTTACATCTTACACAATCATAGTACAATATCAAAACCAGGAGTTTGACATTGGAACAGTGTAAGTGCAGTTCTCTGTCATTTTATCCCATGTGTAGATGCCTGTAACCACCACTGCAGTCACGGTATAGAATTATTTCATCACCACAAAGATGTTGTGTTATTTCTTTATAATTACACGTATTATTATTTTATAATTACACGTGTTATTTCCCATGTTATTTCTTTATAATTACACGTATATCCCTCCCCTCCACCGTTCTTGCCCACTGACCACCACTAATCTGTTTCCGTCTCCATAATTTTGCTGTTTAGAGGATGTTATAGAGATGGAGTAATACAGTATATGTGTCCTTTTGAGATTAGCTTGCTCATTTGGCATAAAGCCCTTGGGTGCCATCCGGGTTGTTGCATGTATCAGTAGATTGTCCCTTTTTATTGCTGAGTGGTATTGTTCCAGTGTGTGGATGTGTACCACAGATGTTTAAACATTCTTCTTTTGAGGGGCATCTTGGTTATTTCCAGTTTTTAGCTATTACAAATATAGCTGCTATGAACAGTTGTGTACAGGTCTTTGTGTGGACATAATTTTTCATTTCTCTGGTTAAATCCTGTGCATAGCGCAAGTTGTATGGCAAGTTTGTGTTTAGTGTTTTTCAGTAACTACCAGAGTGCTTTCCACAGTGGCTGTGTCATTTTGCACTCCCACCAGCTATGTATGAGAGAGCCAGCTTCACCTTGACAGCGTTTGCCATTGTCACTGGTTTACTTCATCTGTTCCAGTAAGTATGCAGTGATGTCTCATTCTCCTCCTTATTTTCGTTTCCCTAACGGCCAGTGATGGCAAACATCTTTTCATGTGCTTATTTGCCATCTGCATATCATCTTTGAAATGTCTCTTCGTGTCTTTTGCTCATTTTTTAATAGTGTTGCTTGTATTTTTACTGTTAAGTTTTCAGGGTTCTTTGTATATACTAGATATGAGTCGTTTGTCAGATATGTGGTTTGCAAGTAATTTCTCCCATCATTTAGCTTGTCTTTTCATCCTCTTCACAGGGTCTTTTGCAGAGCAAAAGTTTTAACTTTCGATGAATCAGCTTTTTGATTCATTGATTTTCCTCTATTTTTCTGTTTCAAATTTCACTAATTTCTGCTCTTTATTTTCTTCCATTTTCTTGCTTTGGGTTTATTTTACTCTTCTCGGTTCTTAAGGTGGGAACTTAGATTATTGATTTGAGACTTCTTTTTTCTAATGTAAGCATGTAGTGTTAAAAATTTCCTTCTTAGCACCGCTTTAGCTATGTCCCACACATTTTAATATTTTGTATTTTAATTTTCATTCTGTTCATGCAGTTTTTAGTTTCCCTGAGACTTCCTCTTTGATCCATGGATTATTCAGAACTATGTTGTTTAGTTTCCAAGTATTTGGGGGATTTTCTCATTATCTTTCTGTTATTGATTTCTGAGTTAATTCCATTGTAGTCAGAAAGCACACTTTTATGGTTTTCTTTTAAACTTGTTGAGGTTCGTTTTATGGTCCAGTATTAGATTTATTTTGGTCCCATGTGCACTTGAAAACAGTGTGTGTTCTGCTCTTGTTGGGTGGAATGTTCTCTTCATGTCAGTTGGATCCTGTAGGTTGATGGTGTTGAGTTCTTCTGTATCCTTGCTGATTTTCTCTCTACTTTTTCCATCACTAGTTGAGAGAGAGGTAGAGTCTATATCTATAATTGTGGACTTGTCTTTTTCTCCTTTGAGTTTTTGTTTCATATTTTGCAGCATTCTTTGGTACATACACACTTAGGAGTGCTCTGTCTTGACAGATTGACTATTGCTAGTTAATGTTCCTTTCTATCAGTGGCAATTTTCTTTGCTATAAAGTGTACTTTTTCTGATAGCAGTATGGCCACTTATACTTTCTTTGATTAATATTTTTGTGGAGTATCTTTTTCCATCTTTCTAGTTTTAACCTGCATACAGGCATACCTTGGAGATGTTGTGGGTTTGGTTCTAGACCACTGCAATAAAGTGAATATCACAATAAAGCGAGTTACACGAAATTTTGGTTTCCCAGTCGATTTTAAAGTTATGTTTACACTGTACTGCCATCTGTTAAGTGTGCAATAGCATATGTCTAAAAAAACAGTGTATGTACCTTAATTAAAAAATACTTTATTGCTAAAAAATGCTAACCATCATCTGAGCCTTCAGCAAGTCATAGTAGTAACATCAAAGAGCACTGATCACAGATCCCCTTAACAAATATAATGATGATGAAAAAGTTTGAAATATAGTGAGAATTACCAAAATATGGCACAGAGACATGAAGTGGGCAAATGCTGTTGGAGAAGTGGCACCAGTAGACTTGCTCGACTCAGGGTTGCCAGAAACCTTCAATTTGTAAAAAAAGACTAAATAAAAGCAAAACACAGTAAAACCAGGTGTGCCCTTATATTGTTAGATTTGAAGAGAGTTTCTCGTAGACAATGTAGAGTTCAGTCACGTTTTTTTAATCCACTCTACCAATATCTGTCTTTTAACTGGTGTGTTTAGACTGTTACATTTATTGTGATTATTGATTAGTTCTTTTTCTGTTTGTTCTTTCTGTTTTTCATTTCTTTGTTTTGTTTTACCTAACTTCCTGTGGATTACTTGAATATGTTTTAGAATTTCATTTTGAGTTGCCTGTGGTGTCTTATTTATTTATTTAGGTTGCGCTGGATCTTAGCTGTGGCACGCAGGATCTTTGTTGTGGCATACAGGCTTTTAGTTGCAGCACATGGGAATCTAGTTCCCTGACCAGGGATCGAACCCAGGCCCCCTGCATTGGGAGTGCAGAGTCCCAACCACCGGACCACCAGGGAAGTCCCATATCCGTGGTGTTTTGAGTGCTTCTCTCTGTGTAGCTTTTTAAGTGGTTGGTCTAGTTATTATCTTATATGTACATAGCTTTTCTTAGTCTGCGGTGTCAGCATTTACCAGTTTCAGTGACATGTAGAAACCTTATCTCCCTTTATGTCCCTTTACCCTCCTCCCTTTCTGTTTTAATTGAGGTTATACATTGAGAAGCACATTAGCATTATAATTTTTGCTTTAACTGCCAAACATAATTTAGCAAACACAAGAGGAGAAGGAAAGTAATTGTAATTTCCATATTTTTGCTCTTGTTCTTCCTTCCTTCCTGATGTTCCAGGATTCCTTTTATCATTTCCTCTCTGTTTAGAGAACTTTCTTTAGCCAGTCTTTTAGAGTAGATATGTTGGTGACAAATTCTGTTAGTTTTTGTTCATCTGAGAATGTCTAGATTTGCTCCTCATTTTTGAAGGAAATTTTGCTGAATATAGAATTCTGAGTGGGCAGTTCTCGCAACACTTGAAAATATGCAACTTCCTTTTGGGCTGCCTGATTTCTGATGAGAAATTTGCTGGAGGCATTCAGAATTTTTTCTTTGCTCTTTAGTTTTTGGATTTTTTTTTTGGGTTTATCCTCTTTAGAGTTTATTCAACCTTGAATTTATAGGTTTGTTTTATTTTTTTTGCCAAATTTGCCAAATTTTTTTTTTCTTTCTCACCACGCAGCTTGCAGGATCTTAGTTCCCCAACCAGGGATCGAACCCAGGTCCCCTGCAGTGGAAGCACGGAGTACTAACCACTGGCCCACCAGGGAATTCCCAGATTTGACAAATTTTTAACCGTAATTTCTTTGGATGATTTTCCAGCCCTACCTCCTTTCTCCTCTCATCTGGGACTCGGAATACATGAGTATTAGATGTGCTGTTGTCCAGCCCACGTGTCCCTGAAGCCCTGTTCATTTGTTTTTCAGTCTGTTTTCTCTTTGTCGTTCAGGTTGGGTTATTTCTGTTGCTGTCTTCAAGTTCATCGACTCTTTCCCCTGTCGTTTTCTGCCGCTGAGCTCATCCATTGACATTTTAATTTCAGGTATTGTGTTTTCTGGTTGTAAATTTCTGTGGGCTTTGTCTTCATATCTTTTCTCTTTGCTGTGCCTTTGTGTTCCTTTGCTGACTTCCTTTTATTTTTCATGTGTTTCAGGTGCATTTGTAGTTGCTCATTGAAGCATTTTATGATGGCTCCTAAGATCTTGTTTGGTAATTCTGTTATCTGTGTCATCTCAGTGTTGCTATCTATTGATCATCTTTTCTCATTTCACTTGAGGTATTCCTGGTTCTTGCTATGGTGAGAGTTTTTTTTTTCTATTGAAACTTGGACATTTTGGGTATTATATTATGAGATTCCAGATCTTATTTAAATCTTATGCTTTGGCAAGTCATTTCTGATATCGCTCCAGCAGGGGAAGGGGGATACCCTTTGTTAATGCCAGTTTGGGGCTGAAGTTCAGGTTTTCCTCTTGGCCTTTGTTGACACTCATTTGGGGAGGGGCTCCATGTTGCTGCTGAGTGTGGGCGGGGGATCAGACCCCTGACTAGGCTTCTGCAGGTACCATCCGCCGGAAGGGTGAGGGGTGGAAGTGCTGACTTTCCACCAGGCCTCCTCTGGCAGGACCCCGGTGTGGAGGCAGAGGGGTGGGATGAGTCCTGGCTCCTGCGTGGTGTCTACACTGCACGTGGGGGGTTTGTTTTTCTGTCGTGTTTGATTGGAGTCGGGCAGTTGTATGTTTTCACTGCCCCTTTCACCTCCTTTGGCTGGAGACAGCAGGCTTTTGGGGACTGTGTTTGTTTGTTCCCACTGGTGTTTCTGGGTTGTTGGCTTCCCTGGCAGCCAGCGTAGGACACATGAAACAAACGAAAACCTGGAAGTCACCAGCGTGTTGTTCCTTGGGTCCTGAGGTCCCTAGCCAATCTGCTGCTTTCTCTTCACCTCTCAGCATTTTTATGTTTCTTTCAAATATAAAGTCCAGGGATTCTAGCTGTGCTTAGTGAGAGGAGTAGAGAAAAGTATGTTTGCTCCATCTTTCCAGAAGCAGAAGTCCAAATTTAATTAACTTTGAATAGGTAATACATTCACGTGACATACAAATTAAATGCTGTAAAAAGATGTACAGCGAAAATTAACTCTCTACCACCCACTTCCGCTCTTAGATGGCAACTACAGTTTCTGGTTTCTTCCTTCCTGAGGTAACTGTACATGTACCGGCGAATATACACAGACGTGTTTTTACCTAAGTGGTGGCGTACCACGGACACCATTTTGCACCTTGCTTTTTTTCTCCTGACGCTCCATCTCTGAGAACGTTGTGGGTCACTTCGTGAACTCCTGGATTGCTTTTCGTGGCCTCATGATATTCCATTGCATGGAGATGCCACATGTATGTAAGCAGTTGGAATGTTTAGGTGCTGATCCTGTTATCTGTTATATTTGTTGTCCTTTCCATCTTAATGTTCTCCGCACACTTGTCGTCTTTGTTTACACCTGAGTCAGGGTCCTGTAGGAAGCTGTGGTGTGCTGGAGAAAGCTGCGAGTGATTTAGATCTGTGTGCTACAGCGAGTCATGTGTATACTCCGTGAATACTCAGAGGTGCTCACTGATAGCTACTCTTTAGACACATTTCTCCGTCATGTTCTCAAGGACTATTTGGGCCACATCTTGCTTTTCATAGGTATGAACAAAAGGTTTTGAATATAAGCTCTATAAAGCTTTACTCTCTTTCATGGCTGTAGTTGCTTCCGTGTAGTAGTTAAAAGAAGCACGCTTTATGGTTTGTCGCTGCTGCTGCTGCTAAAGGCCACTAAAACATAGGTCTCCTGTGCTTTGGGGTCAGAGTACTTACATCTCCCTTTTGGGAGGGATAAGATTTACTTTGTTCTCAGGTGAATTTTTGAGCGTGGTAGCTTCATCCTCACTAAGGTTAGCATTGTTTTCTTTAAGGCGGTGAGTTTCCACTTGGTTCGATATATTGCCCTCAAATTTTTGGCGAACTTGAGTGAAGTCATGAATTGAAGGATCTTTTTGTCGTTGTCTCTTTACAGTCTTTTAAGTTGACTTGGCCGTTTAATTCTAAATTCGGGCATAGTGAAGTTTGGTCTTGCCCAGAGGGTGGAATCTGGCACTGCCACACTGTGAGGAGTTTTGAGGTCTGCTGCAAGCCCTCTCTCCAGGGGCCCTTGAAATGCTAACTGGCGCATCGGATGATTCTGTGTCAGTGCGCCACTGGATGGCGCGGTCGGTGTTCAGGGATGGGTTGTGTTGGTTTCCACAGGTTGCCTTAGTAAGTGTTGGCCCTCCTTTTCTGGCCCCATTCTTAGCCTCATGGCCCTGATGGGCTCACTGCTTCCGACATGGATGCTTTCTCTAGGCTCAGCCCCCAGCATTTCCTGCAGAAATTCTGTCCTTTAGATTTGTGCCACCTCTCGTAACTTGAAAGCTTCGAGACTAAATGTGGCAATGAGTTGGAGTGAGAAAAGGAGATGGGCAAAGTGATTTCTGTCCTTTTTTTTTTGCCACCTCTTTAGCCTGTTACTTAAAGATAGCTTTCTGAGAAAAAGGATTAAAATTCACTCCCGTAGCTTTCTTGCTATTCTTCATTTGTAATAAATTGGGGATTTCAGATAATCTACCTTTAAAAATAATTGTATTTGTTTTCTAATTTGTTCTGGAACAAATTTGATGAAGAGTAGTTTTTAGGAACTCAGAGTTTAACCAGGGGTTAGGAGTTTAAGTGGAAAATTGAATCTTTGTGAAGCTTTCCACATTTCATTAGATGTTAATTCTGGAGTTAAGTTTTATATGATTATTTACTACTAAGTATATTCCTAAGTATCAAGGTTAAGCTCTTATTAAAATAATGTTTCAAAAAAGCCATTAATATTTTTACATAATACAATTGTTTGATTATTGTACTTTTCTTTTTGTCAGATACTAGTCAGCAACCTCTTAATTGTTCTTTTAATGGGAAATCAGGTTTTTTTTTTGGTAACAAGACTAAAAATATGTTTTAAATCTGACAGAGTTTCATGAAAATGACATGAGGCATTTTTCAGTTTACTCTTTTCTTCCGTATTATATTTTAAATTTTGTCTCCTATTTTATATTTTAAAATTTGTAATCTATTTGATACTCCATGGGCATTTCATTTACTATCTTGAGGAATTTTTTTCAGATGAAACTGAGAAATTTAGTAATGTAGCTTTTGTCAGCATTAAAAGCAGACCAGCTGAGTTCTTTTGTGCCATGCTGAAAATAATGCTGGAACATGGTAACTTGTTTCTGTGTTACTTTACGTACTCATTGGTAGAGTCTTTTCTATGAACACACTCGACTCCAAATAAAACCGTAATATTGAAAATTTACTTGTCCATACATAGGGATTTTATCATCCTCTCTTGACCATTGAAATGAATGAGTATGGTAATGGGCTCTTTGTATTGTTTTTCCTAAGGTATTGCCATCAGAGAGTCTGCAAAGGTGGTCGACCAAGCCCAGAGGAGGGTGTTGAGGGGTGTCGACGACCTGGACTTCTTCATAGGGGACGAAGCCATAGATAAACCCACGTATGCCACAAAGGTAAACGCCTGCTGGGATTCGCTTCTGTAAGTGCACAGCCAAGAGCAGAGCAGCAGGATGAGTGATGCAAGGTGGCGCTTTATGTAGAAACTGTACTTGTGAGTTGTAGAATATATTTTATTCTTATGTTTGAAAAGAGGCTTTGTTGTTGTTTTTGATGAAGGTACTTTTGATGTGGGGAATCGAGTGAATTTACAAATGCAGAGTTGACTCAGGGACCGCTGGGTTATGTGGAAAGCAAGGTCTGCTCCTGTGGAAACCTGTAGGTTGACTAATTAACCTGTCATGTGGAGAGTTGCAGATTGATCAGTTAAAAAGAAACACTAAAGTTATTTAACTAGACATTTGTTCTAAAAAAAAACCACTCCCCAAACTCCAGATCGAATGGTATTGTAGATTAGCTCTGCTTTTCCATCTGTTATCCCATTGTTAAGATGATTCTTTGTGCTTAGAAATGGGTGGAGTAGAATATAAACAGTAATGTCATGGACTCTTTCTGGTAAAGTGCCTGTTGTTTCTTTCTATAAATTAACATTCACTCCATGCAGAGGAACACTGTTCAACAACTCGCTGTCTTCCATCTCTTCCGGGCCAGTGCTGTTGTTAAACTGTTGCTCTTACTGATGTGAACTGAAGCTTGATGTAGTTTGGTTTCTCTTGCTTTAGTGGCCAATAAGACACGGAATAATTGAAGACTGGGATCTAATGGAAAGGTTCATGGAACAAGTGATTTTTAAATATCTTCGAGCTGAGCCTGAGGATCATTATTTTTTAATGGTGAGTAACTGGACCTAAGAAGGGTATATCCCAGTCAATTCCAAGTTGCGTAGATTTTAAACCCAAGGTGTTCTTCCCTGGGGAGTTTTTAATGCCTGCTAAAGCTGTTTGTATGAATGGGGGTGCTTTTTGGGCAAATAACAGAAAGCTCAACAAAAATGCCTGAAAGCCAAAAGGGACTTATTATCTCATGAAACAGAAAGGCCAGAGTCAGGCCGCTCCAGGGCTCGTTATTTCAGCAGCTCAGGGACGGAGGCAAGGACCAGCCTAGTTCAGTAGTTTGGCCTCTTGTGTTGGTTCCCCTCAAGCCCCAGGATGGCTGCCCAAGTTCCTTTACCACCTCTTGGTGTATTTGCTGTCAGAGGTAGAAGCACTTTTTAGGAATTAAGAATCCCTTTCCTAGAAACCTTCCCAGCAGATTTACCCCATCCGTCCATGCCTAGCCTGGTGCCTTGCAAGGGGAATGGAATTACCTTGACAGGTTTAGATTGATCAAGATTCTCTCCCTTGGGCTGGTGAGGGGACGATGTCTGATCACCTGGCCCCAAGAGGGTAGGTACGTAAACAGGCCTCTAACAGCAAGGAAGGTGGAAGGAGGAATGGATTTGGGTAGGAAACCAACTGTGCACTTGGATGTCCTCGGGAAGTAACCGAATGACTCTGATTTTTGCTTCTTTTATAGCAGAGGAAACTGAGTCAAGATGATATTTTGCCAGGGTTTAAATCGCACTCTAAAATAAAATTGAGCTGAGTTATGGGCCCTGATATTGTGGTACTTAATTGATCTTGTTCAAACAAAACAAAGCATTACAGAGAAATGAAAAGAAATATCTCTTGGTTATGGAATCTGTTCTGATTGTTCGACTCAACTTCACGTTTCCTTCCATGAAATGTTCTTTTTAAGTTAAAACTAATTACATGTACAGAACACTTGCTTTGTGGAGAGCAATTGCACATAGCATAAGCTGCACATTACAACCTCCATAATTTAGCTTTGGATTTTTTCCATGCAAGTATATTGTCAAAAGGTCCCTGATCCCCAATTATGTAGTTCTTTCTAATGTTAAATATGGAGTGTTCTTTAGAATTATCTGGCTTAAAATATGTTAACTACAAGGCTATTATGGTAGTTAGTGGAATCTGTATATTTAAAATCTATTACAACAAGTTCTTGAAAGTGCCCTGATCTTTTTTTCTGGCTATATCGCCGTAACTAGGAATTGCCAAGTGTGAATACTGTGTTTTACAGGCCACCATGTGTTTTCTCTCCTGTGCGTCTACAGTGGTTTATGTAAAATAAATGGAGCCAGGAACTGACAGTGTGTCTGAGTGGCTTTGTCTTTAAAGCCTCAGCAGATCACAGATTCCTACCTGCCCCATTTGGCGTCTTTCCATCTCTCACGCATTGCGCAACAACCTGTTGGACAGGACTTCAGGAGCGCATGCCGCCCAGCAGCTTCCTCCTGTCCACCTCAGCTTCCCATGCCAGGTGGTCCCCTCTCGCTTCACTCAGAGGGTCGCTTAGTCCTAGCCTGTGGAGCAGACACACACCACCAGGACACAGCCCACAGGAATTGTTTCCTACAGGAAATTATTTTCTGCTTTCGCTGGCATTATAGGCTAGTAAGATAAAACCACTTTCTCGGAAGGAGTTGGAGGTGTTTGGTGTGAATATGAAAAAGTCCATTTGCCAAAAATGAGTACCTGTAATGAATATTCAGAAATAATCAAGTTTATTAAATTAAACAGAGAAGATATTGTGTTCTGTGTATTGTGCTTTGAATTTTGCAGGGTCAGTTCATTGCATGATGTGATTGAGGAAGTAATGAGAATGGTACATTGCTTTCAGGTTTATGCCCTTAGTCGTCAGTTAATGGAATAGTTCAAGGGGAGTAAAGCAGGTATAGAGATTTATGGCCGAGTCTAGAAGTCAGTTGAAGACATTTACTGAACTGCTGTATCAGATAATGCTTTTTGGTATAAGAGAGTCTAAAGGGGTTAAATTAAAGGTCCCTCAGTAGCCCCCCAAATTGTTCTTTCTGGCTGCGGTGAACAGATGCCTGAGCATATAGATGAGAATGAGCTCATTACAGCTCACGTTTTTCAAGACGTTTCGGAGACTTGGCTGTATCGGTCATGTGGATTGAGCAGATGGCAAATGGGAATCCTACTCTTTTCTCCAACACTGAAGTGCCCAGAGTTCAAAACAGAAGCATATATTTTAAAGAATTGCAGTGCTCTTGAGTGGAAATCGAGTTACAACTTTAGAAGAGATTGGCAGACTTTTTGAATATGAATCAAGGAGGAAGAGCAAGCAGCACGTGCTGATCAAGAATGCCTGAGAGCCAGGAGCCGGAAAGACGGACATCCCAGCTTAAAGAGAGAGAGAGAGAGAGAGAACCGCCCTTCCTTCGTCTTTTGTTCCATTCGGGTCCTCAGTGGCTCAGATGACACCCGCCCATATTGGTGAAGGCGTGTCTCTGTTCTCAGTCCGCTGAATGCTAATCTCTTCCAGTGACACCCTCACAGACACACCCAGAAATGATGTAGCAGCTCTCCGGGTGTCCCTTAGCCTAGTCAAGCTGACCATGACATGTGGCCCATGACATGTGGTAAGTCCTGACTCGCCGTAATAGTTGCCTTCTTGGCTCTTGAGAATGAAGTAGACCTGCTGTGTCCAGTACGGAAGCCCCAGCCAGTGCGAAGGTTGACAGCCCTGGGTATGCTAAGTCCGTCCCCCCGGCCCACGTGCTTTCCACCTTACAGTACCTTATCTCCTCTCCTGGTCTCCCTCCCTTCAGGATTTATATTTTTGAAAAGGTTTCTTTACCGCAGTTACAGAGAGGCTTGGGGGTGGGACAGTATTAGGTACATGTGTTCAGTTTGTCTTTATCCAGAAATATGTTGGTTTTATGGAACGGATTCGTTCTTTATTTTTGAGTTCATACCAGATGATGTTTCACCATGATTATGAATAAATTTGTTTGTGTAACTTGCATTCATGTGATGTTTTAATCATATGCTTCAGTATTAAAAAAAATAAAACTTGATGTCTCCTATTTAGATCTTGTTGTAAATAATGGTTTGGGGAAAGTTTCATTTAAATTGGTCTCCTAAAGGAACAGTTACTGGTGGTAAACATAAAAGAAATGGAGGATTGAGGAAAAAATGGGTTTATGATTATGATTCTCAGAACCCATAAGAATATGCCTTTAATAATGCTGAATTTGATTCAGGAGCCAGGAGAGCCTAATTACATTGTAAACATTCCCTTAAATAAAAGTATGTAGGTTTTAATGTAAATTCTTCACAGATGGTGAATCGTTTGGCAGCAGGTAATTAAATATTGGTTTTAGCAAGTTAAGGGTTTTATTTTCCTTACATACATTTGTAGTAGGGAGGGCAGTGCTGGCAGGGCAGCATCCTGGTGTCTGTCATTAGCGGTCTCTGTGCTCTAGTATCTCTAGCGTATGGCTTTCATTCCACGGTTACCTGGTGACCCCACGCTGGCTCCTGCAGCTCCATCATCACCTCTGCATTCCAGGAAAGAAGGCATTAAGAGCAAGCAGAAGCGAGTCTACTGCTTGAGTCTGCCTTCACCCCTGTAAGGAGCTTTCCTAGAAGCCACATCCATCAGCTTTTGCTTCTTATTGGCCAGAACTTACTCACTTAGCCACCCCTGTCCATGAGGAAGTCTGGGAAATGCTTTTCCTCTGGGCCTGTGATTGATCAGTGGTCTGTCATTAAGGCAGAAGGGAGAATGGGTACAGGGTAGGCAAGTTGCAGTGCCTTCCATAATGATGTGACTGCAGGTATGAAGACAGTGGCAAGACGAGAATTCATTCAACTGTCTTCACAACTCTGGCTGGATGTGGCGAGTGTCATCCCCATCGGCAGCCAGAAGGCCAGGAAAGCCATGTCGAGATGCAGCTGCTTCTGCTCTGTGTTGCCTTCTTGCCTCTGTGAGTTTCTCCGTCTGGATAAATAGATCAGGAAGTTGTATTGGGAGTTTCTGTGGTCTTTACACACAGGCTGTAACCCAGGGTTTCACAACTCTTGTAAAGATTTTTTTTTATTATAGAACTGTAAGTGTGATTTAGAAAATTTGAAAGATATCTGTGGGACTTTTTACATCTCATTAACATAAATATTAACGTTTAGTATATCTTCATTTAATCTTTTCACCCATGTTTTTGTATGACTTTGCATTTAATATTGTGTCCTCTGTCCCTCTTCCCCCATTTTCTTACACTCTTTTCATAATCCTCATTTTAATGGCTATACAATCCTCTATCCAGTGAATATTTCCTGTTTAGCAGTTTCACTATTTTTAGATGTTTACTTTTGTTTCCAATTTCTTGGTTTTCTAAGAAGTAATATGAAGTAATCTTTGCACAGTGGTTTCTATATTAGCATTTTTTATATTAAAAGTATAAAAATTATATATAATTTGGGGGTACAGAAGTATTAATAATTTTGAATCTTTAGCATACCATTTCACGCTGAAATCTTCAGTGTACTAGAGGCCACATTATTAGAACTCTTGTCAGAATTGATTAATATTTTTGATTATTTGTTGTCAACTTGCATTTTTAATAACTTTGACCTTAAACATTTTTTCATGTGTTTATTAGCTGTATTTTCTCTTTCGTGAATTGCCTATTCATGTCCTGTGTTTTGTACATATCAGTGTTTTATTGCTTTTCCTATTGCTGTGATTTCTATGATCTTTTTTTTACCTAAAAGTTTCTTTTGTGATAAAATGTACATAAAATTTACCATTTTAACCATTTTTGAATGTACAGTTTGATGAATTGAGTACATGCCCATTGCTGTGCACCCGTTACCACCATCCATCTCCAGAACTTTCTCGTCTTCCAAACTGAAACTCTGACCCCATTGAAGAATAGCTCCCTCTTCCTGCTTCCTCCAGCCCCTGGCACCCCCCCATCCTACTTTCTGTGTCTATGACTGTAACTATTCTAGATCCTCATATAAGTGGAATCTTACAGTATTTTTCCTTTTGTGACTGGCATATTTCACTTAGTATAATGTCTTCAGGGTTCAGCCACATTGTAGCATGTGTCAGAATTTCCTTCTTTTCAGGGCTGAATAATATTCTGTTTTATATGTATCACACTTTGTTTATACTGTGAACTCTTCCTTATAATAGGAAGCTTTTGTCAGGAGCAGATTTTTTTTCCCTTTGTAGATTATGTTTTCGAATCTGTAAGTTTTTATGTAGTAAACCTGTTTTCCTTTGATGTTTATACATAATTTTCATCCATTTGGGATATATTTGGAACTTCATTTGACACTGGACTTAAACCCGGAAGAATCCAGGAGCCAGGGTCAATCTACTTCTTGCTGGGAATGTCTCCTGTAGGCTCACTTTTTGCTTCAAACCAAATAGGCAGCTCTTAGCCAGTGGGGAAGAAATGTTCCTCGACTGTGCTCACACTTTTCATGCCTTTTTAGTCTTTTTCTCTTGATCCTTTTTTCCCCTCTGCTCAGTTTAAATGCTTTGTTTCTAAAGTTAACTTATTAAGGTGCTTGCATTTCTCTTCATGGTGAGAAAAGATTTTATAGATCTCTGTAGCTAATATATATAATTTCTTCTGGTGTGAATTACATTATTGATGGTATAGCTGACATTTATTCAGTGCTTGCTATGTGCCCTGCCCCTCCCCTCACCAAGTATTTACATCTATTCACTCATTTATTTAATCCCACCAACAACCCTGGGAGGGGGTAGTTATTAGGCCTCTTTTTCAGATGGACAGGAAGTGCTTTAAGGAAATACATTGTAGCCAGTACTGTTGGAAGGTGCAGCTATTATTCATGTGCTTTAAATGCAAGAAATCTAAAATAGTAATCATAACACAGTGCCAGCTATGTGCTGGGCGCTTTAAGGTATTAAGAAATTTAATCTCAACCCCCTGAGGTAGGAATGTTAAAATAAGTTATGTTGTTGTTGGGTGACTTTCAGATCCCTTATTTACAATCTGCTTTTGATGACTTTATTATTTCTCACATATGTCTTAAGATTGCTTTCTCTCTCCCATCCAGGGAATATTATATATTGATTCTAATCACAGTAATTAAAACTTGGGGTGCTGCGTTTGAGCTTTCCATCATTGCTATACAAGAGTCTAAGCTAAAGGCCCCAGCGAGCTGACAGCCAGACTTGCTTATTTGTTTGAAGCGATGACATGCACAGCACAGAATTCAAAAGGTGCAGAAGGATTTCCAGTGCACGTGTGTCTCCTTCCCAGCTCTGTGCTGCCCCCCAGATCCCCTTCCTGGAGGAAAGCACCTTTACCGGTTCTTAACCAGAGATGATTGTGTGCAGGCATATGGATTATACATAATCTTGTTTTATAAAATGGTAATGAAATACACATATGGTGGTAACCTTGTTTTTTATTGTAAAACCTTTAAAAATTGTGATTAAAAACATATGAAATTTACTCCCTTAACCTTTTTTAAGTGTGTAGTTCAGAGTGTTACCTGTATTCGCATTGTTGTGTGACAGGTCTCTAGAACCTTCGCATCCTGCAGAACTGAAGCTCTGCCCATTGAACAGCTCCCTATTCCTCGCCCCCATACACCTTGATTTTTTATAAAAAAGTCGTTGATACAGAAGAACATTTAAGAATGTGTAAAGTGTGGAGATGCCTTTCTCTTTTCACTTAACTGTTTATCATAGAGATTGTTTCATACCAGCACGCAAAAAGCTCATCCTTTTTAATTGCTGCAAAGTGTAGCGTTTTATGGATGTGGCATAATTTGTTTCATCAGTTCCTAGTGATGGGCATTTAGGTTTTTTCTTTTTTAATATTTTATTTATTTATTTGGCTGTGCCGGGTCTTGGTTGCGGCATGTGGGCTCCTTAGTTGCAGCTTGCGGGCTCCTTAGTTGCGGCACACACGTGAGATCTAGTTCTCTGACTAGGGATCGAACCCGGGCTGCCTGCGTTGGGAGCATGGAGTCCTAATCACTGGACAACCAGGGAAGTCCCAAGGTTTTTTCTGATCTTGGAAGCAACGCCGACTTTGGACCTCTCTGAGGCACCTTGTTTTTTCTTGCCTAGAGAATGTAATTTGATTTTGTTTCATGGTCTTAGCTAAGAGACTTTAGTCTTTAGTGAGTTTCTCACTGGTACTTGCTGATGATTCTAGTAACAGTAACTCACCACATGCTGTGTGCTGCCATGAGCACTTTATTTAGACTCCTGTGAGATCAGTGCTCATTACACACTGAGACGGGAAATCACTTTCTAAACTTAGTAAAATTGAAGGTGGGACAAGCTCTCCTTTTAACCGGGCTGGTGTGGCCTGCCACTGTGCGACAGGTGTGTGTGGCCTTAGTTCAGCTGTTCTACTATATGCTTTGCTTTCTGGTTTTAATATGTTTTATTTATGTATTAGTATTCTAAGACTTATTATTTATAAAAGTAATTCATAATAATTCATTAAAACTATTTAATGTAACTACCCTTCTGTATATTTACCTGTGTTTGTTTAGGTGTGATTACTTCCTACTGTGCTTAGTGATCAGGTTGGTACATTTCCACATTTTCTTACCTTTTCTTTCTTCCTCTGTCACCTGCTTTTGATGGATCATGTTACTAAACTTATTCTGCTATTTACAACTTTAGGTTTACTGATGTCTCTGATACTCTATAATAAGACAATTATCTTTTGATTCCATGGTATGAGGATATCAATGTCTATATTCTCTCCTTCCATCTATACCTCTCCTTCCATCTGTACCTCTCAACTTGATGCTGGTTCTGCTGTTTTAATTTATAATGTTTGCATTCTGTTCTATAGCTGTTATTCCCTGGAAAGAAGAATCTGTATTCCTACATCTTAAATGGATTAATTGCTCACTGTGAGTCTTTGGCCATACTTTCTGCATTCTTATCTTCTAATAGTTAATTCATGAAGGCTTCATAGGAACCAAATTCTCCCAAGTTCTTACATGTTTAAAGGTCCTTTGTTTTTGCAACATACTTGATTGGCAGTGTGGCCAGATGTAGAATTCTTGGGTCACACCTTCCTGCCCTGAAGACTCTGTAAGTGTGGCCCCATGTGTCCCAGTGCTACAAACATATCTGTGTTGATGGCCAAGGCTGGCTGTACTTTTCCTTTCAGGGTGTTTTAGGTGCTCGAACTAAGCATAACAAAATCCCACAGGCTGAGTGGCTTACCCAGCAGACATTTGTTTTCTCACAGTTCTGGAGGCTTTAGGTCCGAGATCAGCGTGCTGTCAGGGTTGGTTTCTGGTGAGACCTTCCTTCCTGGTGTGCAGATGGCCGCCTTCCCGCAGTGTCCTCATGCGGTCTTTCCTCTGTGCGTGTGCGAGAGAGAGCTCTCTGGTGTCTCTTCCTTTTCTTACAAAGACATTGGTCCTCTCGAATTAGGGCTTCCCCCATGACCTCATTTAACCTTGATTACCTCCCCAGAGGCTTCGTCCCCAGATGCGGTCACACTGGGGGTTGGGCTTCAACTTAGGTATTTTGGGAGACACAGCTCAGTCTATAACAAAGGGTAATGTGGGAGTTTTTGCCAAAAGGTCCAGAGAATTTTTATTTATTCTTTCTTTCTTTCTTTCTTTCTTTGTTTTGCAGCTTAAATATGTGATGTATAACCATATTTATTGACATGGAAAAATGTTCACAACCTATTGCTGAATGACAAAAAAGCAGGTTTATTTATTCTTTTTATCTTTCTGTAATCCTGTTAATTTCCTCCTATTTGATAATGGTTATTATTTTAAAATAGATATTTGAATTTTTTGAAATGTCTTTATCATGATTTTCATCTGCTGTATTTTTACATTTTTCTGGGTACATGTTTTTTTGCCTGCCATTTGTTTTTCCTGTTACTTTCCCCTCTTCCCTCTCTTTTTCTTTCAGTGTCTTTATATGGCCTTTGGCTGGTTTCTTTGTGTTCTTTCCTCATGTTTGAATGAGGGGAATTCTTCCTGGACAGGGTGTGTGTGTGAGTTGAGGCCGGGCGGGGGAAGGTGTCTGGGTGAAGCTGCTTCTGCCCAGCTTTTTCTGCCTCGCAGCTGATGGCAAAGATGCTTCGTCTAACCTTGCGGCCTGTGCTCTGATGGCAGGTGGGGCTTGTGGAGGGAGGCTTCTCAGCTGTTCTGCTCAAACTGGTCTTTTTCCAAGCAAGGCTCACTGCTTTTCCTCCCTCTGGAGACCTGTGTAGCTTGCCTGGGGTCTGAAGTCACTGGTGTTCCCTCTTGGCATCCTCACTCGTCTTGGTGGGGTTATTACTACCCTTGGCAACTTGCTGCCGGGCTCTTCAGTTTCAGGGTGTTTGGCTGTTATGTTATTGAAGGTAGAGTTCACTTTTCTCTAACTTGTTCCTGTTTTGGGGTGGTTAATAAGAGCAGAAGTGTTCAGAGAGGGCTTTACTCTGCTGTGTCAAAGCTTTTTTTTTTTTTTTTTTTTTTTTTTTTTTTGTGGTACGTGGGCCTCTCACTGTTGTGGCCTCTCCCGTTGCGGAGCACAGGCTCCGGACGCACAGGCTCAGTGGCCATGGCTCACGGGCCCAGCCTCTCCGCGGCATGTGGGATCTTCCCGGACCGGGGCACGATCCCATGTCCCCTGCATTGGCAGGCGAATTCTCAACCACTGCGCCACCAGGGAAGCCCTGTGTCAAAGCTTTTAAGCCCCGCAGCCAAAGTTCTTTAAGACAATTTCTTTAAGTACAAATTTCTTTAGAGGATGCTCTGGGTGTGCGCTACCTGTCAAATCAGGAAGTTGTACAGCATCCTAGTTAAAACATGCTTTTAGGTTAACTTTTTTAAGATTCTGATATAGTTACATGAAATTTGGGTGAACACTAAATACAGTGAATGTTTTCTTACAGACAGAACCTCCACTGAACACACCAGAAAACAGAGAATATCTTGCAGAAATTATGTTTGAATCATTTAATGTACCAGGACTCTACATTGCAGTTCAGGTAAAAACAAAGTGATTTTTATGATTCCCAAATGACCTTAGCTGTCTAATAGTGGAAGAAATGGTGATTCTCAAGGCCTCTGTTGTAAGATTGTGCTGTGCGTTCTTCCTTTTCCACACCGTACACACACACACCACGCCCACCCCATTCAGGTTTGAACTCAAAACACTGTACAGACCATGTTCTGTGATTTATATCTTCATGTTTTTACTGCTGGTATAGAGCTTGTCCAGCTTTTGTCTTTTTACATGCTTTAGAATCTAATGTATTCTTCTCTGGATGACAAGATTGATATGATGGTTCTTTTTAAAACAAAACATATGTCTCTAGAGGGTTCCGCCTTTGGGATTTGGGCTCCTGTGGTTCCATGAGCTTGTAGGACTTCCTTTGAAGCTACTTGTTCTTAGTGTGGGGATTTTTGTTGGTTTTGGATGTCGTTATTTATCTGCCACCCTGTATAAGGGAATTGACTGGGATCTTGGGGAATAAATTTTTAAAAAGTATCTCCTAAAATGTCTTCTGCATATTCCAGTCCCTTCTAAGAAAAAGGAGAAGGATTTGCATAGAAAATTAATTTGGGAGATAGCACAGGCTATTGCCTCTGGTGATTCTCTCCGGCTTTTCTTTGCAAAACTTTGATTTATTTTATTGAAAACTTGACCCCTCCAGATGAAGTATACAAAATTTGTGTGTTAGTTGTTCAATTTGGAATTTGAATTTTGGGGGGAAGATGGAGGATAGGGAAGGGAAAGAGTTACTCGTAAGAAAAGTCTTATTGATTGAACCTGAGAACAATCAGGTGCAGTCCTTGGGAAGAGTTTCCCCGAATGCTGATGGTCTCCGTGTCTTTGGTGCAGGCAGTGCTGGCCTTAGCAGCGTCTTGGACCTCGCGACAAGTGGGCGAACGTACGTTAACGGGGATCGTCATCGACAGTGGGGATGGGGTCACCCATGCTATCCCAGTGGTAAGCAGAGTGTTCAGTGCTTCACTTTCTGTAGGCCTCCCCCGACTGGAGGTAAGGGGAGAGATTAAAGGAAAAAACCCTTCTGTAATTAAAATACCACTTTAGAAACCGTAACTGTACTTAGCAAAGGTAACAAGAGTCTTTAAACTCAGGTATGTGAGAAAGAAGAAGAAATCCAGTGTCTTCGGTGCTGGCAAGTTGGGATTCATGCTGGGAAATTTCTGCAATCAGGATGTCAGCAGTCATTCGGGGTCTCCAGGGCTCTGCTTGATCACCGGGGGTACATCACCAGGAGGGCCTTCCTGGCTTACGTTCTGAGCTGTCAGCTTGGGTATCAGTAGGTGTGGTGCACGACTGCTCTGAAGGATGAGCTCTGTGTTCTGTGACAAGATGTGGACGGCTTTACCCAGCTCATGCTTTAGAGAAATTGCTTCTTGTTTTTCAAAATTTATTTAAGAGCCAAGAAGGGGAGATTGTTCCTTTTGACTTGCAGAATGCTCTGCAGTGTCACTTTTTGGTTTTAATTTTCAAAATATTAGAGAAATTATTCCTAATTCAGGTTCAAGAGACAATGTCTATATTTTTCTTTCGGTCCAGTGGACTATTGAAATGAATTATTTGAAGTTTGCTTTTTTTTTTTTTTTGCGGTACGCGGGCCTCTCACTGTTGTGGTCTCTCCCGTTGCGGAGCACAGGCTCCGGACGCGCAGGCTCAGCGGCCATGGCTCGTGGGCCCAGCCGCTCCGCGGCATGTGGGATCTTCCCGGACCGGGGCACGAACCCGTGTCCCCTGCATCGGCAGGCGGACTCTCAACCACTGCACCACCAGGGAAGCCCCTGAAGTTTGCTTTTTTGAAGATGAATCGAAGCTGCCTGCAACGGGACACACAGTGGACAGTCAGACCTCCTCTTCCTTCTCATCTTCCTCCTCCAGGCCCCCTGCTCAGAGAGCCCTGTTACTAGTTATTTATGTATATTACAGGCATATTTTCTGCACATATGGGGTGTGTGTGTGTGTGTATACCTCCTTTTAAAAGGTGTGGGCCCTCGGGCCGAGCTGCGGGCGGTGGGCAAAGAGCTGTAGCTCCCTTCCTGGCGCTGGCAGGGGGCGGCCCAGCAAGAGGATCGCAGCTCCTCCCAGCGTGGTCTCACATGGCAGAGCATTTGGGTGAACTGGCCAGAATCACTCCTAACAAGTGCCGCTCTTTGTACAGTAAACGGGACCATTTACTGAGTACCTAACTACTGGTCCCAAACAGGGCTGTGAGCTGGACTTACTCTGTTTCATGAACTCTGTATTATAAACCCCGTTTGCCCCATATTATGGATGAAGGAACTGAGGATGAAACATGTTGCCAGATGTGTCCACGGTCACTCAGCCCACAGACGTGGAACCGGATTGAGTCCAGGTTGTTAGAAGCCGTGTCCTGCCTGCTAACCAAATTGTTGACTTTTAAATACAGGTCCATTTATAGTCGTTTTAATGATTTTATAGATAAACTTCTTCCTTTCTGTTAGAGGAAGAAAAAAATGATGATCCATTGTTCTGACAAACGGCAGTACTTTTTGGAAATGAACCATTTCATGTGGTTTTTCTCTTCACATTCCTGACGAAGACGTCATTTTGGTGGCTTACAGGGCATCTCCGGTTCTACTAACGGAATTGTGCCAGCGGTCGTTTGAAAAGACTTCCAGGCCTGAGCTGTGCACAGAGTGGGGACTCAGTAAATGCAGTGACGCGGGCGGGGCGGGAGACTGACTTAGCGCCCAGGGAGCCCTTCTCTCCTGGAGTCGCTCACACACCGTCTGTCTCCTCTTCTTCCTAGGCAGAAGGGTATGTCATTGGGAGCTGCATCAAACACATCCCTATCGCAGGGAGAGATATTACGTATTTCATGCAACAGCTGCTGAGGGAGCGGGAGGTGGGGATTCCTCCGGAGCAGTCGCTGGAGACTGCCAAAGCCATCAAGGTAAGAGCAGGAGCAAACGGGGCTGGCTTGCGGGTGAGAGAGGTGTTTGGGTGCTTCCCTCGCTGCCGAGACCCCCCGCCCTCACCTTCCTTTCTCCCCACTCCCCACGAATGTGGGTCTCGATCTGTTTATGCTTGTGGAGCTTCCAGCTACGCATGCGAACAGCCCGATCGCTGGGATTGAGCGCCCTACGCAGTACAGCATCGTTTCATTGGCGCCTGAGCAGGTAGAACCTTCAGTTAGCTGGACGTGTCTCCCACGTCTCCCTTCAAGTTCATTTCTAGAATAAGGAACAGGCAGCAGCAGCAGCGACCATTAGGAATCCTGTGAGGTCAGCCAGTATTCACACTGGCTGACCTCCCAGTACCTGTAGTCTGTGGTTCTGTGCCCTGTGAATTACCGTTCAGAGTAATGCTGTTCTAGGGTGGGATCATAAAGCAGAATCCACATGTAGTTTCCAGACTGTAATTACCATGCCGGAAAAGTTACAGGAGGTTTTAAAATTAAATCCGTAAGAGTAGAAGAAAAATGGCTCATTGTTCCTTTTTAAAATGCCTGCTTGACCCGATCCATCAGTCTGGTCTTTGTACGACTCTGTATGTAGCAGTTGACAGACCCTGTTGAAAGGAGCTTTCTTTTCAGGTTGCAAAATTAGGACAAATTATTGTGTTTTTTTTAAGCCAAAATGCAAGAGATTCTTAGTAATACAAGCGTGATCTTCATATAGATGAGGAGCAAGGGTTTTGTTTGCTTCTGGAGAAGAATTTAAACGTGGGGACGACACATGGCCTTGAGCATACACTTAGCTTCTGAGCCGCAGGGGAATCTAGCCTGTTCTCCTGCGCCCCCATCGCTGCTCCCTGGCTTCCTCGCACTAAGCACCCAGGACCGGGCTGGCTAAAAGGAAAGGAAGCATGGGGCGGGGGCGGGACTTCCGCGTTTCACCCGCCACTCCTGGTGAACAGAGGTGTTTTGAGCCCAGGCACACTGGCAGTGGTCAGGGCTCCTGTGAGGAGGGGCCTGCTGCCCCGTGTGCCCAGGACGGGAGCACCTCGAATGCCCAGCCAAGGCATCAGGGCCCATCCTTTCCTTCTGGTGGGAAGGTTATAGAAGCAACATAAGACTTCCTTTTTAGAATAAAATATTTCCCCAACTTTCCCTCTTCCTCTCCTTGCCTTTCTTCAAGGAAAGAGATTTGGATCTCTGATCCAGGTTCCCTCACCACGCCCTCTTTCACAAATGGGACCCGACCCTCGGGGTGGACGTGGGGTGAGCAGAGCCCTGAGTGTGATGATCGGGAGGCATTTCCTTCACTTGCTGGCTCTCTGGGGTCCGGTTCTGGCCCTGAGCCCGGAGCTGGCCCAGTCCGGCCCTGACAGTGTGTCGCTCAGCAGTGAAGGTCGGGCGTGCGAGAGACTCCTTGTGTTCTCGCAGGTGAGCTGCCCCGACCCTGCTGTTCGTTCTCGCCTCACTTCTCTCTGTGATGGAGGAGATCCTGGAAAGGGTGGTTAGAGCCCCTGCATCCTGTCACTCCCAGGGTCACAGGTGGGCCTGAGGCTGGTGGGCTCTGGCACACACTGTCCTTGCAGTGGGAGTCCAGAACTTCGGGCTGACGGGGCTGCTCTCCGTCCAGCTTCAAGGAGGCGTTTCATGCCATCAGTTGAGCCAGCTGAGGTGCCCTAAGAAGTTGACCAGGCCTCTTGAGGCAACGTAACGTCTCTGTCTCCAGTCTGTAGATTTGAAGTCATGTGGACTGACTCGCTCTGTTGTCAGTGAGCAGGGTTGTGTAGCTTATAATTCGACAAAGTATATCAAGGATGGTATTAGGATCTGTTTCAGGGATTCTCAGGAACTTTAAACTTAGTATCATGAAAAGACCTTCAGAGGTCCTTCTAAAATGTGTAGTGAGCTCCAGCTGTGTGCCTGGTGTTGGGCAAAGCCCACCTTGCCCACAGGCAGCTTGCTTTCAGAATCTGCCACCCAAGTGCCACCTGCTGCTCTGCTGAGGTTAGCTCTCAGGACAGATGATCGACCCAGAGATCCCCAGTCGAGCGTCACCAGATGCTGAGGAGACACTTTCCACCTGTCAGGCTGGTCCGGTGCTGGGGTGGAAACCATGAGTGGCTTCTCGTGTATGGGCGTACGGCAGCTCCATCCTGCCTAAGTGGGCCTTTTCTTTTGTCCGCGGTACCTGCCGCCTTCTAGCGTGCTGTGTCACTTACTTACATATCACGGCTGTCACTTTACTCTCTTGACTTAGCCAGAGCGTATGCTCCAGTGGGCAGGGGTCTGTGTGTGTTTTGTTCACTTGCGCATCCCGTGTGCCTAGGCACTCAGTGAGTACTGTCGTGGAGCTGATGACCGTGCTGTGTCGGGCTGCACAGCAGGTTCACGACCCACCGGTGGGCCGTGGTAGGCATGGGGGTGAGATCCACCGCATTCATCGTGGGGAATGCGGTCTACTGGTGCAGGGTGGATGGCGGTGTGTGCCCGGCCAGGCGCTGTGTAGGGGCCCAGGAGGAATAAGGAAAGCGGAGAGGGATACCTTTAGACATCACTTCAGATGATATGCAGCAAAATTTGATAGGGTAAGGCTGAGGTTCATAGCCGAGCTGCAAAGGAAGCAGATTTACAAGTCCAGAGCATAGTCATGAAAAGTCTGTGAGGCTTGGCCACACGTCCATACTGGAGTTGTGTGTGTGGGACTCATTTCAGGGTGTTTGATGCTGGGTACTTGTCAGAGGGCAGACTCTGGTGGCATCTCTGTGTGTGTGTCTGCAGGAGAAATACTGTTACATTTGCCCTGATATCGTCAAGGAATTTGCCAAGTATGATGTGGATCCTCAGAAGTGGATCAAACAGTACACGGGGATCAATGCAGTCAACCAGAAGAAGTTCATCATAGATGTTGGCTACGAAAGGTTCCTGGGCCCTGAGATTTTCTTTCACCCGGAGGTAAGATGTTAGCTTTTTGAGTGTGAGGTGTGGCACATGTGGAGCGATACTGCCACCTCATGTGTGTACGGAGAGTCCCCAGCGGGGTTTCCTGAGCAGCTCTCAGGCCGCCTGTCGTGAGGACGCTGGGATACACGCTGCACCCTCTGCAGCTCTTACAGCCCCTGTGCAGGTTGCCTGCTTGACTGATGCCCCTCTTTAGACTTGGTTCTCCGTTAGAGATAATGAGTGATTAGGGAGAAGCTTTAAGAGCAATAGAAGATAATGGAAATGAAATTAATCCATAGTAATATGAAAACTAGTTAATCCCGGGGACCGAATGCAATCTGCCTTTGTATGGGAGTAGAGTAACATGTAACCTTTCCATCCTCGGTGATGGTCCATCCTAGTTGCAGCTTTTAACCCCAGACAGTTGGTCCTGCTGTGTTCCCTGCTGCAAGTTAGTTAAAGCTTCTGTCTGAGGACTAACCTTTCCATTAGTTAGATGGGCTTTAGGAATTACAGATATCATCATTTTAACTATAGTCACAAAGAATTATTATTACTTTTGCAGAAGCAGTCATCAAGAGGCAACATTTTAAGGTTTAAATAAAGTGGATTTTATTTGTATTTTGGTATATTTTTCTGCCTAATTCAGTTTACATTTGATAGGTAGGTTACAAGCGGCTGCCTGTTTTTAGATGTGTATGACCATTTTGTATAGGGAAGTGGCACACAATGTATGCCTTACTATAATCTAATAATCATGCCTTTGATATTACTGATTTAAAATAGACATAAAACCGAAAACGTCCAGTGAACAGCCGGTGAGCAACTGGATGTTACCTTCTTCCCCTTGAGTACGTTAAAGCTTTCCTTGATTTTTAAAGTGTATTTAAAGTTTTTTTAAGTTGAATTATTTATACTTTAACTTATTTAACTTACAGAATTGAATCCAAGACTGTTTACTCAGTGACATGATTGCTACCATATTGACTGTTTCATTTAAAAGCCACCCCCCCGCCCCGAACCCTCCCCAGGCTTCTAGCTCAGGTTCACAGTGTGATCTTTCATTGACTGTGTTTTTTTCCTATATCATGGCTAGTTTTATCATGATGTTAATATTCATAAGTGGTATACTTATTGTGTATTCGTGGCGTTTTCATTACATGTCACATACATCATGCACACGCGTTTCACACTCTGACAGCAGGATTCACCGTGTGTCCTAATGCAGAGCTGGTCTGTTTTTGCTACTCTTTGATGTTTTCCCCTTGCTGACCCCACACATGTCATCTCCTGAGGGCACGTGTCACCATCACCCCATGCACAGTCACTTGGGTTCTTCTGACGTATGAACATTTGACGTAGTCATTCCAGTGTGATGGTTTTAACGGTATAGTACATTTTGTATTTGTTAGTTACTTTTTAAAAAGGTTATTGAGAGAAATGTGTAATGTTTCTTTTATATTTATATGAAATCAGTTTGCCAACCCAGACTTTATGGAGTCCATCTCGGACGTTGTTGATGAAGTCATTCAGAGCTGCCCCATCGATGTCCGTCGTCCGCTGTATAAGGTATAAGCTTATACCTTATAAGGGTAAGGTGCTCGGGTTCATTGCACAGTTAAAGGCCCAGCATTCTTGGAATAATTGGTTCTTAACGTCAGTATGCAGATGTTCCTGTTTCACTCCTGTCTTACAGGATTTGTTAAAGGCCAGCATACTGGTGAAATATTTTTCTTGGAGTGGAGATGACTTAAATGTTTGGAAATAGGACTCAGCTCACCAGAAGTGTTTAAGTATTCTCATGGCTTTATTCTTACCTGGCCAGCTGTATTTTAAACTGGACAATTTTAACCTTACGTATTGATGGAAAGATGAAGGGTATCCTTCCCCTCATGGTTTCCATGAATTCACTGGTCTTGCTTCATGCATATTTAGGTTTGTGCCAAATGTGCTGTTGCCAGGAAGAGGTCAGAGCCTGAAATGAAGCAGTCAGGTAGAAAATACTCATGTAATTTTCAGCCCTCAGCCTCTGCCCTGTCTTACCTTCTCAGCCCAGGGACTTGAGTTTAAAGAGGAGCGTATCAGGCTCAGGAGTGAGGGCTTAATAAATTTTGTTTCATCTACACAATGGGATACTACGCAGTCTTTAAAAAGAATGAGGTGAATCAGTGTAAACTGAAATGAAAAGATGTCTATAGTATACATTGTTAAGTGAAAAAGCAAGTTGTAAAGTTTACACGTAGTATTACTTTATTTAAAAATATAGTTTGCATATATATATTGAAAAGGTTTTGAATGAATGCTAAACTCTTAAAGAAAATAACATACCTTCGGGGGTAGAAGATGCATAACTTTTACCTTCTACTTGTGTTTTAAGATTGAAATTTTAGAGTTAACAAATGTTATTCTTATTATTGGAAAACATTTTCCTATGTAGACAACTTTTTATGGGTGAAAACAAATTATAATTCTATTTTTATTGTTACATGTGCTTAATTAAACAGCTCTGTCCTCCAACAAAATGTGCAAGAAAGGGAAACTAGAGACAGGTGGGAGTATTAGTAAGGTTAGTAAAATACATGCCTTGCTCTCCCTACTTCTTAAATCTCACTTAACATCAGCTGTGTCTTCTTGTCCATGAAAGCAAGGAACAGGTGTGCACTCTTTAGTTTTTTTTGTGTGTGTGTGTGTGTTACGTGGGCCTCTCACTGTTGTGGCCTCTCCCGTTGCGGAGCACAGGCTCCGGATGCGCAGGCTCAGCGGCCATGGCTCATGGGCCCAGCCGCTCTGCGGCATGTGGGATCTTCCCAGGCCAGGGCACGAACCTGTGTCCCCTGCATCGGCAGGTGGACTCCCAACCACTGCGCCACCAGGGAAGCCCCACTCTTTAGTCTTTATTTCATCCTAACGGAAAAGAAACTTCTGCCAGCAGTTACAGATTGTTCATAGGTGAGATTTTTTCTCATCAGACAGTTTAGTTCACTTTCAGTACATTTACAGGAAGTAGAGATGGCCTTGTAACCTGGGCTCCTTGTTTAATAGATGATGGCCCTGAGCCCCAGAGATGGGAAAAGGAGGCAAAACTAGAGGGACCTGGGTCAAGTGGAGCAAACTGGTCTTGGACGTCTAAAAAAAATTATTGAGGTATAGTTGATGTACAATATTATGTAAGTTTTAGGTGTACAACCTAGTGATTTTCAATTTTTAAAGGCTATATTCCATTCCTAGTTGTTATAAAATATTGGCTATATTCCCTGTTTTTGTACAGTATATCCTTGTAGCCTGTTTATTTTATACATAGTAGTTTGTACCTCTTAATCCCCTACTCCTGTCTTGCCCCTCGCCCCTTCCCTCTCTCCACTGGTAACCATTAGTTTGTTTTGTATGTCTGTGAGTCTGCTTTGTTTTTGTTATGTTCACTGGTTTGTTTTCTTTTTAAGATTCCACATATAAGTGAGCTCATATAGTATTTGTCTTTCTCTGATTTGTTTCACTTAGCATAATACCCTCCAAGTCCATCCATGTTGCTGCAAATGGCAACATTTCATTCTTATTTATGGCTGAGTAATATTCCCTTGTGTATGTGTGTATGTATGTATATGTGTGTGTGTGTATATATATATATATATATATACACACACACACACACCACATTTTTCTTTATCCATTCATCTGTTGATGGTCGCTTAGGTTGCTTCCATATCTTGGCAATTGTAAGTAATGCTGCTATGAACTTAGGGGTGCATATATCTTTTTGAGTTAAGTGTTTTCATTTTTTTTTTTTTTTTTTTGCGGTACGCGGGCCTCTCACTGCTGTGGCCTCTCCCGTTGTGGAGCACAGGCTCCGGATGCGCAGGCTCAGCAGCCGACTCACAGGAGCAGCCGCTCCGCAGCATGTGGGATCTTCCCGGACCGGGGCACGAACCCGCATCGGCAGGCAGACTCCCAACCACCGCGCCACCAGGGGAGCCCCAAGTGTTTTCATTTTTTTTGGATAAATACCCAGAAGTGGAATTGCTAGATCATTAGGTAGTTCTATTTTTAGCTTTTCGAGAAACCTCCCTACTGTTCTCCATAGTGGCTGCACCAATTTACATTCCCACCAACAGTGCACAAGGGTTCCATTTTCTCCACACCCTCTCCAGCATTTGTTTTTGTGGTATTTTTGATGATAGCCATTCTGACAGGTGTGAGGTGACAGCTCATTGTGGTTTTAATTTGCATTTCTCTGATGATTAACGGTGTTGAGAAACTTTTCACGTGCCTTTTGGCCATCTGTATGTCTTCTTTGGAAAAACGTCTGTTCAGATCCTCTGCCCATTTTTTGATTGGGTCGTTTGTTTTTTCTCATGTTGAGTTGTATGAGCTGTTTATATATTTTGGATATTAACCCCTTATCAGTCATATCATTTGCAAATATTTTCTCCCATTCAATCGGTTGTCTTTTCGTTTTATTGATGGTTTCCTTTGCTGTGCAAACGTTTTAAGTTTAATTAGGTCCCATTTGTTTATTTTTGCTTTTATTTTCTTTGCTTTAGGAGACGGATCCAAAAAATATTGCTATGATTTATGTCAAAGAGTGCTCTGCCTGTGTTTTCTTCTAGAAGTTTTATGGCCTCTGGTCTTACATTTAGGTCTTTAATCCATTTTGAGTTGGTTTTTGTACATGGGATTAGAGAGTGTTATAATTTCATTCTTTTATGTGTAGCTGTCCGACAGACAGTTGAGTTTTGAGAGGGGTTAAGCTCCGGGTAGGATCACTTAGCTAAGTGGCAGGGTTGGATTTTGAGTCCACTTGCCACACCTTTGAAAACTTGTGCTTTTTCCACCACATCACACTGAAGATTATGTAAAATGTGGCAGGAAGACGATTCCTCAAAGAGGGAAACCCTGTCTCGACTGCTTCACCCCCTGGAAAAGTCATTTCTTCCCTGAGGTGTTCGAGGGCTTTCTGCTTGGCCCTGGTTGCCTGGCCCTGCTCCGCCGGCCGTGTTAGTGCTTCTGTGCGGGACCTTGGCCGAGTTACGGTAGGCTTTCGAGTGGTTTAGGATCTCAGTAGGCTTGGTGGGGGGCTGACTGGGGGTGGGCCGTGTTTTTCTCCTTTGTTGGGCTCTGTACCCCGTGGGGAAGGAGGGATACAGCGGGGCCCGGTCTGCGCTGCCACCCAGCAGGTGAGAAGCTAGCCCTGGCGTCTCGGTGCTCGCAGCACACGTTCACTTGTGTGTTCACGGACTGTCCCCTGTGAGGCGGCTCCCCTGGAGTGTCACGCTGGTGGTCACCCCTGCGTGGGAGCCGGCTGGCAGGCACCTGGCTCCCGCCTGTGGCCCGTCGCTGCCACGTGGCCCAGCCACACTGCCAGCCCTGGGCGTGGGGTGGGTGAGGACTGTCTGCTGGCACCTCCGCCACGGCCACCACGAAAGGGACTTGTTTCCAGAACAAAGGGCTCGATGAGTGAATGCAGGTGTAACATCGAAGCCTAAACATGCCCTTTCCTGCGTGCTTGCCTGCTGGGTAATAATGGCTGTCGTCATGCTTTTCCCCGTGGTGGTTTTAGACCAGGGGTTGGCCAGCTCTTTCTGCAAAGGGCCAGATGGTAAGTATTTTCAGCTTTGTGGGCCATTCGGTCTGTGTTGCTGCCAGAGAACACGTGAGTGACCAGGAGGGTCTGTGTTCCCAGGAACTTTGTATGTGAAAACAGGCGTTGGGGATGTAGGTGGGAAGCGCGATTCTCACACTTTCCGGCTCAGGCCTCACGCACTCATTCGCTGACTGCAGCCAGGGCTGCTGTTGGGAAAGTCTCCTCTCACCGCAGGGCCCTGTGGCCCCCGCCGGCCACTGCTCTGCCCCCTCGTGTCCAGAGGCCGTCACCGCGTGTTCCGGGCTCCGGGGGCAGCATCCCGGGCGGGCGGCCTTGTTCTTCGGATTCACTGTGAACTTTTGGTCCCGCTTTCCTCCTCCCCCTCCAGAGTTTAGCCGTGAGCTTGCTGTGGAAAGAACCTTCCACCGTGACATCTGTGTTCATGAAATGCACAGATGTACAGTTTGTGGGATTTTGAAAGTAATTAGAGACATACTACATACAAGTGCTTCTGCAGAGCACGTGGGCGTCTCGCTCTGGAGAGCTGTGTTCACGTGTCTTTAGGTAGCACGTCTTTCCTCTCCAGTCTTACCGTTACTTTGTCATTCCCTCCTCTGTTACCGATGTTTCTTCCTACCTGCTGGGCCCCCTTTTGTCAGTGTCCCAGACACGTGCCGTGGGGCTTAAAAAGTACTCAGTAACCACTAAAGAAGTAGGAAGCAGGTTCGTACCCGAAGAAACTCATGATTGCCCACGGGAAGCAGCCCATCTGCTGTGCCCTGCTGGATTCCGTGCCCGGGCAAGGTGCCCCTCCAGGAGGCTTGTTTCCTGACTCCTGCCTCGGTGCACTGTCCCTGCAGTGCCCACAGGCTCAGACGGGCGGCCGAGGTGGCCGAACCAGCCAGAGGGGAAGCCACAGGCCCCGCGGGAAGGGCTTTGCTTCTCAGCCTCAGAGGAAGGGGTCTCCCCGTTGCCTCACCTTCTCCCAAAGGCGCTGTCTGGACCAGTCGGGCCTGAACCTCTTATGTTTCCCAGGCTCAGTCTTGGGAACTGTAGGTGGAGCTGCTTACGGAGAAGCGGGCAGGAGGAAGCACCCGAGACCTTCTTGGTCCTGAGTTAACACCTTCCTCAGGCTGGTGCACAAGGGAAAGAAGTCGGTGGAGAATGAAATGTGACTTTGAAAATTTAGAATCTTCAAAAACGTAGAACAGTTATTTTGGACAAAAGGAGTTATAATCTAATTTCTATTTCAGTCTGGCCTGTAGATCAGAAGGGTATTCACATGCCCCCTTTTTCTGTTCAGTCTCTAAGTATGATGGAGGTCGGGTCTGGAGGGGACTCGTGTGTGAGAGCCAAGTCTGGGAGGCCTGTGATTTCCCCACGAAGCCAAGTCATTGCAAGCAGCAGGTGCTGCTTGAAACAAGACGTTTTCGGCCCTGGCTGTCCATGGGCGTCACCCCAGCAGCATTAAAATATACTGATGTCTGGGTCCCACCCCCAGAGATTCTGATGTAACTGTTTTGGGCATCCGGATTTTAAAAGCTTCCCAGATGATTTTAATGTGCAGCTAAATTGAGAACCACTGTTAGCAACTAGTTCGCTCTGGGGTTAGTCAGCGTTTAGTAGCTTTCATGCTTTACTCGAGGGCAAAGCCAATTTTGAGTTGCTTTGTAATGCAGCTGGGTCTCTACTAAATACAAGACACTATTGTTAACTTAGAGGATTTAAGTATGTATGAGAGATGGATCTTGTCTTGAAGAGCTTATAAAAACGCTAAAAATAATACCGAAATAATTCTCACGGGAACCACCGCAAGCTAAATGTCGTTTATTGAGGTGTCACGGAAAGTTAATGAGAGGGGCTCAAGGAGGGCTTGGAGAAGGTGGCAGGGAGCTGGTCTGAGGGCTCGGCCTGCAGAGATGAGGTGGGGGTGCAAGCCACTTGGCATAGGTGGGAGCGCAGGCGCAGGGCAGAGGCTGCAGAACCCTGCTCCGGGTGGAGCCCAGAGTGGTACTGAAGGTGGTGGGCACCAAGTCCAGGAGGGAGAGCGGGGCTGGCAAATAAATATTTTTAGACCTGCTTTGGCAGTGGGCTGGGGGTTGTTAAAACATCTCATTCGTTGTGTTGTCAAGCAGACGTGACTGCATCTTGATGTGGTTCAAGGAATTATTTTTCTGGAACAGATTGCTTGAATTGGGTTCTATGTAAGTATGTTAATACCTTTTAAATCGGAGGAGCTATTGCAAAGTGAGTTATATATGTATTTTTAGTCTTAATGGTGAACGAGTTGAAATATCTTTAATACTTGAGAGAGCGAAATACACGTTTTAAGACGTTATTGGTTTGTTCAACCCTTTTCACAGTAGGCCTTCTATTCAGGTGAGATTCCCAAGTGCAGTGTGACGTGTGAGCAGATGAGCGGGTGGTTTGGGGCCAGGTGGTGGACAGAGCAGGCCCAGGGCTTGCTGGTCCAGCCCCGGCTCCACGCGCACCCCCGTAGTTGATGCTTCCTGCCCAGGTGTCCAGGAATGGCAGGATCCGTGTGCTGCTGGGGAGGGAAGAGTGATGTCACAGCTGAGCACTGACCTGCCAGGTGGAGAGGAACTTCCAGAGGCTTATTGTTATGAGAGAGTGAGGAGGGGCCGATGGTGACTGTTTTGACACCGTTTTGACAACGTTGAGCAAATGTGCACTGAGCCTCCAAGGAGGGCCCGGCCTCACGTGGGCACCAGGATAGACCCTGACGGGAGTGTGTCGGGCTTGAGGCCAGCGCCTCATTCTTGCGCCCAGGGCCTCTGGCTCCTTGGAAGAGGCCCAATCCGCGTTAGGGAGGACGCTCTTAGCGTTGACCACATCTGCAAAGTACCTTCACAGCGACACCGAGGTTGCCGTGTGGGTCAGTCATTGGGTGCTGTGGCCAGACCAAGCTGACACACAGAGTTAACCATCCAAGAAGCCAGGAAGGAGCAGTCGAAGAGAGAAGAGAAAGAACACTCTGGGAGTCAAGGGGAGACAGCTGCCATCAGCCGTGTCAGGTGACGCCCAGAGGTCACGCAGGACGAGGGTCGAGGTGAGGATGCGGGCAGAGGCCAGGTTACAGCAGCTGAGGGGAGAAGAGGAGTAACTGGGGGAGGAGACATGCAGGTAATTCTCGGAAGACATTTGTCGTCGGTTGTTACGTCTCCTACGGTCAGGCAGCCATTTCGAGCCAGCTTGGAGTTGGATTTCCTCTAGGACAGGGCGGGGCATCATACGGCCCATCTTTGAGAAGTAAGTTTGTTCAAGCTTTGCTGGGATTGCAGTCTTTGGGTTCCGTCTAAGAGTAAAAAAGCTCTTGTGCCGTCCAGTGCTTAAGAATCTGTGTTGCAACGCAGGGGACGCCGGTTCGATCCCTGGTTGGGGACTAAGATCCTACATGCCGTGGGGCAACTAAGCCCTCGCGCCGCAACTACTGAGCCCATGCGCCACAACTAGAGAGCCTGCGTGCCACAACTAAGACCTAACGTGGCCAAAAATAAATATTTAAAAAAAAGTTTCAGAAGTGCTGCAACAGAGTAAGTTGCATGCTTCCCTAAAAAGCTGTGAATTTTTTTATTTTAAAAAAAGCTCTTGTCCCTAAAGAGGTATAAGCCTTTCAAAATTTCCACGTAGGGGTGGTTGCCGGGAGAGTTGTCATCTTAACCTGTAGCGAGTGGTGGGGGTGGAGACTTCGCTGTGAGCATCTTACTTTGTGCCTCTGGTTAACGGAGGAATAGCATGGTGGGTAGGGGCACGGCGTGTCTGTCAGACAGGATAAGAGTACGAATAGAGTCTCCAGCACAGAATATACTTAGCGTCACAGGACTGGCGGTTTTTGTTATTTTTAATACTATATAAGGTATTGAACGAGCTTATTATTAACATAGACTTTGTCTTTCTGGCTTAAACGTCAGGTGGCTAACAGGCTGTGTGTAGTGTTCATGATGATGTGTGCTAGGATGTTCTTTACTAGCATAAAGACAGGGCCCTTGCTTTTGTAGAGGTAGTTTACGATTGAGGCTTTTATTTGGCATCATGGGATAAACAGTTACGCAGCAGAGTAAGCTGCAGTCTGTAGAAGAACCCAGTCCACACGGTGGTCTGGGTAAGCAGATGGCACAAGCCGCACTGAGTGAGGAGGTGCTGTGCAAATTGGGCTCCGCGGCCTTTCAGCAGGTCAGCGGACAGCACCATAAAACACCGTCTTAGTGTAGGAAACGTAGACTCTACAGGTGAGAGAGGATGATCGTTTCTGGCTTAAAATGCATTTAGAAAATTTGAGAAGTGCCAAAGTCTTTAGGAAAGAAAACAGTAACCACTGACTTTATAAAAACGACTGAACTTTTCCCAAAGTGGTTGTATCATTCATACTTCCACCAGCGATGTGCAAGAGTTTCATTTGTTTGTATTTTAACCTAAACTTGGTGTGTAATGGATTTGGTTTGTATGATCCTGATTACAAATGCTGTTGCCTCTCTTTTCACGTACTTATCGGTCATGTGTGCATCTTCTTTTGTGAAATGTCTGCTTGAATCTTTTGCCCATTTTTCAATTGGCTTGTTTATATTATTATTGAGTTGTAAGAGTTCTTTTTATATTCTGGATATAAGTCCTTTGTTAGACGTATGTATTGCAGATACTTTTTCCTAGTCTGTGGCTTGTCTTTTCATTTCCTTAGTGGTATCTTTTGAAGAACAGAAGTTTTCATTTTATAAAGTTCAATTTATCAGTTTTTATTTTTTATGGTTCACGCTTTTTATGTTCGATCAAAGACATCTTTGCCTACATCATAGTCATGAAGACTTTAAGAAAATATTTTCTTCTAGAAGCTCTGTAAGTTTTAGCCCTTGCATTTAAATCTGTGATCCATATTGAGTTAAATTGTGTGTGTGAAGTAAGGCAAGTAAGCAAATGTTCATTTCTCCTCTGTGGATATTAATTATTCAGCATCATTTGTTGCAAAGACTAGTCTTTTCCTGTTGTAGTATCTTGGCTACTTTGTCTAAAATCATCTGACCACGTATACACAGTGTATACACGGCACCTTTTTTTTTAAATTTTTATTTATTTATTTTTGGCTGTGTTGGGTCTTCGTTTCTGTGCGAGGGCTTTCTCTAGTTGCGGCAAGTGGGGACCACTCTTCATCGCGGCGCGCGGGCCTCTCACTGTCACGGCCTCTACCTTTGTGGAGCACAGGCTCCAGATGCACAGTCTCAGTAGTTGTGGCTCATGGGCTTAGTTGCTCCGTGGCATGTGGGATCTTCCCAGACCAGGGCTCAAATCCGTGTCCCCTGCATTGGCAGGCGGACTCTCAACCACTGCACCACCAGGGAAGCCCCACAGCACCGTTTTTATTGTTGTGTGAATGAATGAAAAAATGAATCTTATGTGTTACACCTTTGAAAGCAATGCAATGCTTCTGATCTTAATGAACAATCGTTTTCATACCCTGGTGAGTTAATTTTTAAATTAAAAAATCCATTACAGAGATATGAGAAGTAATTGCAGCAACTGACCCAAGACTGTATCCTGGACTGGAGAGAAAAATGCTAGAAAGAGTGCTAGCAGTGCATGTGACAGAATTGGAAGAGCAGGATGGATTTAGATAAAGTTTTTTTATCAATATAATTTATGAAGTCGAGAATTGAACTGTGAGGCTTATTCTAAGATATGATGCCCAGAATATCAAGAACGCTTTTAAATGGTGATTCTCAGTAGCAAACAGATACACAGTTCATGTGAAGGTGTTAGCAGGTGAAGAGACCTGTCTCTTCAAGAAGGTGGGGATCAGAATGCCCTTGTTTTACTCTAGTAAGGTTGCCACCTGACCTGTCTGGGACTTGGTCCTGGTTCTCTCAGCTCCTGGCCAGGTCGAGGAGGAGTGTCGGTGAGCAGGGGTGACCCCTGAGAGCAGCATGGGTTGGTGGCCCCTTGACCCTGATAGGAGCCGAACCGTCTCCTGTTGTTTCTGAGCGATTTCTCCACGGGTGACCGGGTGCAGCAGTGATTATTCGTGATGTTGATCCTGGGGCAGGATGTTGTCTGAAAGATCTAGATTTGCAGTTTGTCAAGAGAAAACGGGGAGGGGTGTTGGTAGAAGATGGCCCTTTGAGAAATGGAACAGGCAGTGTGTTTTCACTTGGTTATAATTGAGGACGAGCACCAAGAGAAAGAATTTGTGACACAGGAAGAAAAGTACAGTTTATACTTTCTCGATAGCATTAGCTCTGCTTCGGTGATCATCTTTTCACGTAGATTGAAGTGTGTTATTCAAACAAGCGACTGGGCGCGTGGGGTGTGTCGTGGGCAGGTCACTAGGCCAGCGTGGGCGGGTGATTTCATGCAAGGAAACCTCTGCTTTGTGTCTTTTAGAATGTCGTTCTTTCGGGGGGCTCGACGATGTTCAGGGACTTTGGACGTCGCCTGCAGAGAGACTTAAAAAGGGTGGTGGACGCCAGACTGAGACTCAGCGAGGAGCTCAGTGGCGGCAGAATAAAGGTGAGGCCCCTCGCCAGCACAGGCCGGTGGGCGTGCCCGTCTGGGCAGCGAGGGAGAAGTGCAAGTTGCAGCCACTCTCAGCCACCGTGTGAAGTGACTTCAGAGGTTTGTCACCTGGACTCACCCCAGGTGTGCGGTCAGGGCGGGTACGGACCTCGTGAGGCAGCTGCGCAGCTTTACACTGCCCACCGGCCCACGCACGCCAGCAGTTTCCTTTGTGTAAGAGGTCAGGCGTGGAGTGTAATGACCAGCATCCCAAGGAGATGGGTCAGTTCACAGTGAGGAACTTTGACGTCCTTTGGGAACATTCTCATTAAACTCAGATAACTAACACGAGCAGGGCATTCATGCTGTGTTCCTCCAAGATAATAATTCTTGACTAGCTGGTGAATTTACTCAGTTTACCCAAGCAAGCTTGGGCTTTGGTGTGGGGTGAATGGGAGCTAACCTGTGTGTCCTCACCTAGTGGGATCACACTGTTGGCAAAGTGTAATTTTTATAGTATTTTTGGGACACTTAGTGTTATTTGGAATTCTCTCTAAATGCTACAACATCTAATTTGTTTAGTTAAAAAAAAGCAGTTGGGTTATTTGCTTGGATATTTTACTTTTTAAAGTGCCTTTAGATAGAGGTAACCTGCCCTGACTTGTGTGCTTTGTTCTTTTCACCTCCTGGGGCCGGGCGGGGGTGGGGGGTGGGAGGGGGCTGGGGGCTGGGGGCCAGGTGGATTTGGCAGCAGGAGCAGCTGAGAACCTTCCTTTTAGGGCGGAGTGCAGAGGTGCTTGAACCTGAGGGCAGGGCTTGCGGGTTGGGAGGAGGCCCTCAGAGTGGAGCCCCGTCCAGTAGGTGGAAGGGCGTCAGGGTGTGGAAGGGCATCTGCACAGGTGAGTCAGCACACATCACTTCCCCTTCCAGCCCAAGCCCGTGGAGGTCCAGGTGATAACACATCATATGCAGCGCTATGCGGTGTGGTTCGGAGGCTCGATGCTGGCCTCAACTGTAAGTCCTTTTCTAGATTGTGCTGTCTTTTCATCTCTGTGTTCTCTGCTGAGTTTGAATAAATACTGTCTTCTGGAGGTTAAATTATGTGTGTTCTAATTGTGTGTGGCTCTAAACAGCCGCACGTTTAATTCGGAGATAGAAAAAATAACTTTAATGACCATTTAAACTGCACAGCTAATTCGTAAGCATCCTTGCCAATTAGGGGTTACAGAGAATATGGATAAGAGAATCCAAAAATAACCTAAAACATCTTGCATTAATCATTAGTTCCAGTGACTTTTCCGAGTAATTACTACTTTCTTGCCTCAAATTTGGGACTAGCTAACAAACTGCTGATTTAGGGCGAGCACGTAGTTGTTCCTAAATAGAAGCTGAATAAGTTTGGAAAAAATGGCATAAGCTCCTGCTTTGAAGAGGTCAGAATCTGTGACAGAGGCCATCGGGGAGAGGATGGAGGTTTGGGGTGAGGAGAGTTTCTCATTTGCTTGGTCGTTGACTTGGTTTCATTTCCCTTCTGGAGCATTTATGCTCCTTCTGCTGGTTGCCTCTCGCAGCCGGAGTTCTTCCAGGTCTGTCACACCAAGAAGGGCTACGAGGAGTACGGCCCCAGTATCTGCCGCCACAACCCCGTCTTTGGAGTCATGTCTTAGTGGCGGCTTTGACACCGCCCTTCCAGTGGTGTCGCGGCAGGTGCGCAAGTGTCCTTCAGACCCGGAGGAGACCGGCTCCTGTACATAGCGCGCGTGCCGTGGTGCCGGGCAGCCCAGCAAAGCCATCTCCGCGCCCAGCCTCCCCCCGCCCCCCCGCCCTGCTCTCCTCTCCACCCGAGCTTCGAGTCCACAGATCCAATTCTGGAGGAATTCAGCTGCGACTCTCAGATTTGTTACGGAAAACCCTAGAACACGGCGCAAAATAGCTCTCCACCCAGGGCCGAGTATGGGGCTCTCAACCCTTTTCCTCCCAGACTATTTTTGTAAATAAAATGTTATAAACTTGAAATACAAATTGATGTTTATATTTCCTATCATTTTGTATTTTATGGTATTTGGTACAACTGGCTGATCCCGAGCACGCGTAGATGTCCATGTCATGGAGTGTTGTCATAAAACGTTTCTAATTGTGAGGCATGTTCTGATGTGTGTGTAGGCAAACAAAATAAAGCAGAGCACACTTTTCTGGTCACGTGTTTGCTAGGAAATGGTTACGCTTTATTGGAGGATGGGGAGGTTAAACACTAAGCAGTGTTGTGTGACAATTAGTATAGACAACGTATCCTTTCATTTTCTTGTTTGAACTTTCTGGAATTGTTTTATAGAAGATGCCGGTTTGCTGTTGGTGAGTGTTCGATGAAATACTACCTTGCACCATTGTAATAAAAGCAGTTAGACTCTTTATAAAGATCTCCTCTTGTGCTGTAGTGGTCTTTTGGTTTTCCCCTTTGTGCCTGAACTTCTTTCAAAGAATACTGAAATTTGTTTCACGTCTGTGGAGGCTCTGATGATTGACACCAAGTTTTGGGGAGGAAGTTTCCTGAAGTGATGTGGATTGCCTGTTCTGCAGTGACCATTCGGCCGCCGAAAGTGGTGTGGATGGGCCTGTGAGCGTCGGGGGCCGGGTGGAGGGACGCGCCTCGTGGTTCCCACCGCCCCTTCCTGGGAATTCAGAATTCATGGCTTTAAGCTTTGAGTAGCTACTCTGACATCTGCTGAGTGGATTGCTGGCTTGAAAGGTAATTTCCTAAATTAGGAGATTTAGTTTTACCCCATTCTTCATATAATACTTAGGTTACTTTTTAAACTGTTATTTATGGTATTTCTTCAAGGTCATGAAGTATGTTTTATTCTCTGAAAATTTGCCTTTGTAAAGAAACATTTGGTTTTACTTTTTTTTTTTTTTTTTTGCGGTACGCGGGCCTCTCACTGTTGTGGCCTCTCCCGTGGCTCTGGACACGCAGGCTCAGCGGCCATGGCTCACGGGCCCAGCCGCTCCGCGGCATGTGGGATCTTCCCGGACCGGGGCACGAACCTGTGTCCCCTGCATCGGCAGGCGGACTCTCAACCACTGCGCCACCAGGGAAGCCCGGTTTTACTTTTTAAGGTTAAGAAGTTTGGGGTGATACAGGAATCTTTCCGCTCAGTGTTGTGAAGTCGGTTTTCCCGGGCCGTAGGCAGGCCCTGCCACTTGCACCTGATGCTCAGCAGCCCTGGGCCCTCCAGCTCCGCAGTGGAGAGTCTCAGGCCACTTGGTTCTTCCTTTGTCCAAACTCTGCTTTGGACCCCACTGGGGTCTGCTCTGCTCAGGGCCCCGGGGCCGGGTTGCTTCCTCCTGGTATTCCAGCCCCTGTATCCCAACTCTCCCAACTCCCATGCAGGCGCCCTGTGCACCCTGCGTGTTGGCAGGAGTCACCTCCCCTAACACCGCTTCCGCCGCCTTCCTCTTCTGTTCAGGAACCGTGGGGCCCTCGGGGCCCCTCCTGTCTCCCGTCTTGGTGGGCATCTTCCCACTGGGGCTCTTTGCCTCCCCAGCTTCACCGTCTCTGCGCTTCTCACAGAGAACGCACTGTTTCTGCCTCTGCTTGGTCCCCCCTTGCTTTGATTGGCCAGGTGCCTTGCTAGCAGGTGCATTTCCCCCAAACTCCTAGAGCAATGCGCTCCTGTGTGCCAGTGCCGGCCCCGGGCTTCAGAGGGGTCGTGCCCACTTCCTGTTTTAGCTGCCCCTCAAGTGACCCTGTGTCAGGAGCCCAGTATCACCCACGTCGGCTGAGCTAGAACTACTGTAACCCGTCCTTCAACCACAGAACTTGTAAAGCTCCCGTTGCCCTTGTTTGGGACAAGATTATCTTTGAGACTGTACTTTTGTTTCTCGTCTTACAGAATCTTCATCAGAGCATTTTGTTTTAACATAACATTGGTGGGACAGAGTCATACATGAGAACGTGACTGGTGTGATGAGGGGCCCTCAACTCTGGCCAAGACCCCTCCCAGATCACGTGCATCAGGATGCAGGGAGAGGGAGGGAACAAGGAAGGCATTCATTTTTCACTTTCTGTTTTTAAGCCCTGTAGGTGATGCCCGTCTGTAGCTGGGGCTGAAAACCCTGGTGAGCAGAGGAAGGACTTTTGAATCTGAAAGATCTGAATCTAAATTCTGGCTGTTCCTTATGCAGATGGTTTCTCTTCTGTTTCCTCATCTAGCTGAGAATTGCAGTGGCTTCGTTGCTGTTAGTAGATTGGAGTTATAATTTTTTTGGTTTTTTCAATAAACCTGCCAGATACTGTATGTAGAAATGGGATGTGATTCTGCAATGTGCATTGGTCATTCTATAAGGAGGAAAAACGCTTAGAGTTGTTAGTAATTTTAAGAAAATCTACACATACCTCTTCTTCAGATTGAATTAGCACTAGATCATAATGTAGCAATGAGTTAAGTATTAATGGAGTCGATGGGTAAAATCAACCTTCTGTGATGCCTTATAAAATGCCTTATAACTCTCAGCGAACAGTTTTCTATAAAAAATTTCAACCAATGCACACTTTAACAAAACATTCTAAAATTACAAGTCAGTAGTTTTTACAACTATTAAACCTGTAGATATGACAAGAAGGCACTTTACCCCATTTGACAGATGTAAACATAACTTTATGATGATGATAATATAACAGGAACGCCTTACTTAAGGAAAACCTGGTTAACTGGTGTGTGAGTATCTGCCCACGTTCCCTTTCTAACAAGATGCGGTGGCTGGCTCTGGGTTGCTCTTTACAGCCCACCTGTGGGAACAGCCTCTCAGTTTTTGCGGAGGGAGCATTATCACCTCCTCCTGAGGGCTTCCACTTCTGCTTTGATTAATTTTCTAGCCAAGACTGGATCAAAGAACATGAGGCTCATGATTTTTTTCCTAAATGTGTGAGGGGTAGGAGAAGAAAACAGGAGAGGGAAGTTCAAGATACCAGTGGGGAGGCTTCCCTGGTGGCGCAGTGGTTAAGAATCCGCCTGCCAGTGCAGAGGACATGGGTTCGAGCCCTGGTCTGGGAAGATCCCACATGCCGCGGAGCAGCTGAGCCCATGCGCCACAACTACTGAGCCTGTGCTCTAGAGCCCGTGAGCCACAACTAATGAGCCCACGTTCCACAACTACTGAAGCCCACGCGCCTAGAGCTCGTGCTCCACAACAAGAGAAGCCACTGCGATGAGAAGCCCGCACACCGCAACGAAGAGTAGCCCCTGCTCACCGCAACTAGAGGAAGCCCACGCGCAGCAGCAAAGACCCAATGCAGCCAAAAAAAAAAAAACCAAAAAAGATACCAATGGGGGAGGGGTAGGTAACTCCTTGATCAAGGTCCTCGCAGAGGTGGGAGATGATGTGGTCCAGAGTTGAGGGGAGGAGAAGCCCAGGATGCACCCGATCCTTCTAGCAGAACAAATCCACAGGGCAGGCAGGGGACGCCCTTCACTGGAACTTCCATGGAGCCCGGACGGAAGAGGCAGGAAGGCAGCGAGTTGGCTTCCTTAGGGGTGGGGTTTTGCTGGGCAAGTGTGGCGACAGGGCAGGTGTCCTGGGGCTTCTCTGTCCTTGAAGTCTATGAAGTCCGGGTGGGTGGGGAGTAAAGGAAAGGGAGTATTGAAGGTCCTGAGTTTCAAGGTCAGGGGGGTGGGCTCATAGGGAAGATGTAAGTGTTTAAGATTTCAGAGGTAGAGCACTTCTCAGTGAGAACAGGATCACTGAAGTGAGTGGGCATGGTGTAGAGGCCATTGGAAATGGGAGAGATGAGGGAGTTTTGAGATGAGCGTGTTGGATAGATTGGTGCGTGCTGGCATCATCCAGGTGGGGTGGGGCCTTGGAGATGAGAGCAAGATTGTGACCCAGTCGCCAAAGTCCCGAGTCCATTTGGGTTGTGGCCCCGAGCTGAGCACAGTGTGTGGGGAACTTGGCCAAGTGCTGAGTGCACGTGACCTTATTTAATCTTAGCAGCCTGTGAAGTTGGCATTACTATTATTCCCCCATTTTCCAGGTTAAAAACTATGGCTCAAAGAGATTTAATCACATGCTCGAGACCACACAGTTAGGAAGCAGAGAAGTCATTATTTGATCTAAAGTATGCATTCACTGAAATCATGCCATTTGCAGCAACATGGATGGACCTAGAGATTATCATGCTAAGTGAAGTAAGAGGAAGACGAATATCACATGATACCACTCATATGCGGAAACTAAAAATATGATACAAATGAACTGATTTACAAAATAGAAGAAGACTCACAGACAGAAAACAAATTTATGATTACCAAAGGGGAGAGGGTGGGGAGGGATCAATTAGGAGTTTGGGATTAACAGATGCACACTACACCTGGCTCTGTGCTGGGAGCTGCTGCTGTATGGCCAGTGTGAGGATGCCTCAGTTTTGGCTATGCGTGTTCCATAGACATGCTTTAGTTGAACACACTGGGATCTGAAAGTTCCCCTTTGGTATCACGGTGTTATTTCAAGGGGAGGTTGGTGCACAGCATCCTGAAGGGATCAGCCCCAGAAGGGGTTTCTTTCCCTGAGTGCTCTCGCCCTCGGCTCCAGCATCATCAATGTGTGAAGCCTTCTTGGACCTTCCCCACCGAGTCAGCCTCTTCTTACCCACGCACCAGCTATGCCCTCTGTCCCTCACCTGGCTGAGGTTCTGGAAAACGGGACTGATTTTTGTGCCCCCAGGACCTTCGCAGTGCCCGACACGTGGTGGGTGCCCGTTAAATATTGAATTAAATTTCTATTCACACGAAGACTCCATCCCTGGTTTTTCCAGGCTGGGTATGCTGTATAGTGAGAAGTGTTGTGTGTTTGGGTATCCTTGGATGAAAGCTGGGTTTTGGGTGTCTGGGGTGTTACCCATCATAACTTTAAGACTTTTTAACGCTATAACATGTATCTCTTGAATGGATAAAGAAGATGTGGTACATATATAAAATGGAATATTACTCTGCCATAAAAAATAATGAAATAATGCCATTTGCAGCGACATGGATGGACCTAGAGATTATCATACTAAGTGAAGTAAGGCAGACAGAGAAAGACAAATATCATATGATATCGCTTATATGTGGAATCTAAAAAAATGGTACAAATGAACCTATTTACAAAATGGAAATATAGTCACAGATGTAGAAAACAAACTTATGGGGGAAGGGGGGAGGGATAAGTTGAAAGATTAGGTTCGACATATACACACTACTATATATAAAATAAATAACTAATAAGAACCTGCTGTACAGCACAGGGAACTCTATTCAATACTCTGCAATGACCTATATAGGAGTAGAATCTAAAAAAGAGTGGATATATATATATGTATAACAATCACTTTGCTGTGCACCTGAAACTAACACAACATTGTAAATCAACTAGACTCCAATAAAAATTTTTTAAAAAGATAAAAAATAAAATTGTACACAACATCCTTCCCCCAATCTAGCTCTTATATCAAATAAATCAGTGGTCGCCTGGGAGAGGGTTGGGGGGTGGGGAAGGTTAGGAGGAAATGTACCTACCAATAGGTATACGGGGTTTCTTTCTGGGATGAGTAAAGTGTCCAAAGTTGATCCTAGTGAGGATTGTACAGCTCTGGGAATACACTAAAAGCCATTGAATTATACACACTAAGTAGGTGAATTCTGTAGCAAGTTAATTTTATCTCAGTAAAGCTGTTAAGAACTTAGTAGGTTTCTGAAAAAAAAATCTGGCTCTTAAGCCATGACTCCAGTAGGTGTTCCGTATACCTGACAGGTGGGTGTGCGATGCCGTAGCACACGTGTGTGAGAGGACCTCCCTCCGCTGTGTCACCGTCTGCAGTGTGGTCAGCGGGAGAGCCCAGCGGAAGAAATGACCCCGCAGGAATCTTGAAGACGTAAGTATATTTTATGGTAGCGATGGCCAGTTCATTCTCCAGCTTAACTAATACGCCTAACGAGCTCTCGTGTGACTGCAGTACCGACAGTTTTGTGATGAATTCATTTTTTATGATCCCTGCGTTTTATCTCATTTGTAAAAAGTACGATTGTGCTGAACAGGCTTGTGAGGTCAATCAAGCGTGTAGCTTATTTCAAACCGCAAGAGAGCGCCATTAAGAATATTTATCTGTTAAAGAATTCTTTACTTGATTGAAGACTATTTCATAATGTTTCTTTTAAAAGTAACTGTCACGCTTGTTAAATAGAAATATAAATTGATTGGCAAAATAATTGTGTGGGGCTCTAACTGGCAATTATATCAATTTCACTTGGTCGGATGGAAATAAGTCTTGTTTAAAAGGAGGAAAAGACCTATCACTTGATATCGGTATCACGGAAGGATTTTTCTCATGTTAAAATATTAGTTCTTTCTACCCTGTCTTATGTCTCAAAAGTAAGCAGCTGTTTATTCTCTGAAGATTAATTTCTCAGGTTTTACCCCCTTGTTTTTAGCTTGGGATGCGACAGATTATTTCTGGTTATGTGTGTGTGTGTACAATCATATATATATAAGTTAACAGTATTTGCTACTAAGAATTTCAAAAATTTTTGATTGATAAAAGAAGAATATAGCTATACCTTGTTAAAAATTAATAATTACAAACCCAAGAGTTTATGATGGCCAATGAAATTTAAGTGATACGGCATTGGCTATATTTTCAATATTAAGGGGTCAGATCAGCTGTAGCAATTGATCAGAGCGCCATTTAAGGCACTCGCGGCTGCACTGGCACCTACTGCAGATACAGTTTTAATGGTTTCCCATCAGACACACTTTGGCCTGAGTAGTCTGTCCTCGTGCTTATAGCTAATTTGGCCGTGGTGACCAGATGAGAACGAGTTCTGAGGGGTGCTTTTGGTGTCCCTTTTCACGGCAGTGTGGCAGAACTTGGCGACTGAGCAGAGAACGGGACAGCTGAAATCCTGCCTTCAGACCCTGGCATTGCTGTCGGCTTGTTGCTGGTCCTTGTTAATATCAGTTCATTTCTTTCTCCTGCTCACCTGCTGATGGGGGTTATGTGCTCCAGGGGAGCCAGTGGCCGCAGGATCCCACCTTACTGGACAACTCCGATGACCAGAGTTCCTGGAAAGATGAGCTGGGAGGGGATGGGGACATTGTCAAGGAAACCACAGGAGGCTGTGGTCCAGCTCTCACTGCACCTCTCAGACTGTAGTCTATAGAACCACACCTTCTGGGTTTGTGCGGTTGCCTCCGGTTTTTGTTTTTTTAAACTGGGAAAAGCCATCATTTGTCGAGTGCTTGCTGGGTTCTGGGTACTGTGCTAAGTCCCCGTTCCATCAACGCACGTTTGCTAAGTGCCTGTTAGCCCCAGGATGTGCCAGTCTGAGGTGGAGTTTCCTTTCCAGTGGGAGAGCTGTGCATTAAGCAGATAATCGCAGATTATCACAGACTGGAAGGGCCACGAGAGAAAGACGTGCGGGGTGCGCTGAGACACACCACAGGGGCCCTGGGTGGCGTCGCAGCTTCCCGAGCAAGTGACACCCAGCTGAGACCACGAGAGACGCCAGCCGGGTGGAGGTGTGGGGAAGCAGCCAGAAGGGGCTGATACGGCAATGAAATGCCTCACTAACACACAGGCCCGGTTTGGATGGAGTAGAGGCATCCAAGGTGGGGCTGGGTGCAGAGCTCGATCTTTCTCTGGAGAACAAAGTCCTCAGGCGCGTGAAACAATTTTGAACATGAGCGTGGATGGTCAGGTTGGTACAGCCGTGCCTGGAAGTTTCAGCCAAGAGCTGTAGCTTTTCTCTAGAGTCTGAGCAGACGTGGAAGAAAAGAGGAGAGTCAGCCAGACGCGAACGCTGCTCTGGAGTGTTCTCTTGGGAAAGCTGTCTCGTGAGACCAGACGGTCTGGCAGAGGCAGCCAGGGAAGACTGGCAGAAAGTTCGAGCCTTACCCTGTGGAACAGTGGGCAAAAGGAATCAGAGCAGCCAGCGCCTACGATCTTCAGATGAAGGTGGGGAGTGGGTTTTTGGGGTTTTAGTATAATAGAGTATACGGCCAGTGGATGCAGTTAGTTTTCAGTTTTAAAACTGAAAGACAGTTGCTCCTGCTGAATTTAGAAGCAGTAGGTGTTTTTCACTCTTCTTAGCTCTGTGCTTTGTTTCTTTTGTAGAAGAAGAGCTCCTATGATTTGTCCATAATCAGTGGTATTTGAGAGCTGTTATAGAAGGACTTATGATACAGCACAGTGTAGAAAAAGTGCTCTAAATAGTAATTAGAAATAAGCTATCAAGAGAAATGTTTGTGAGCTATAAAGGTACAAGTGACTGGTATTTTCCACTGACATGACTCATCTTAATTAGGATGGTATACTGAACTTGCATTTCTGATTATGCAGTCATTTTCTTGAGCTGAATTAGTATGTTTTAACATTTATTCATTAGCTCTTAGTCTATGATAAATTAAACGTTATAGGTAATCAAAACATTATTGCGTGATATCATTACAGTGCTCTGAATTAGAGTTTAAGAACGTTATTACAATAGTATATGTAACTTAAACGTCCCCTACTGGCAAAGATGGATAGCATTATGAACTTTCTGGTGATATGCCGTTCTTGTCCGGGTTGATTTACAGTTGAGTAACTTTTAAAGAACTGACAGCACTTGTGCCGAGCCTTTATGAACAGTGTCCCTTCCAAGGAGGAAGCCATCCTCTGTAATTTGGTGGTGATCACTAAACCACTCATAATGATATGTGTACTAAGTTTGTCATGCCAGTGCCCTGAGAAGTTGTTATATTCATGGCATAGTAAAGTAGGTGCCTGGTTTCTCAATGTCACATTAGGAAATCAGCTACATAAAAACGGAATAATGATGTCGATAGGGCTTAAAAACCACACCTGGGGATAGTTTTTCAGGATTTTGTTTTTTCTTAAAAAAAAGAAAAAATCACTGATACCTTCACACAAAGGGATATACATTTTTGAGCGTATATATTTTTTCTTAAATCTTAAACTCTGCCATTCCAGTGGACTGCTCTAGAAAGCCTTGGGGCTGTAAATACTGGACATCTGCTTCTTCAGTTCCTTACCCAAGGGGGATGCTTGTTGCCGGTGTGAATAGAATGGGAAAGGGACTTGGTGTTCTTTCCCCAACATCAGAGATGGGTTTGTGGGGGTGAGAGTTACAGACCTTTAGACCAAGCAGTTTGCCTCTCCCCGGCCTCCCCACGACCAGGTCCTCTTGACCACGTGGGATGAGAAGTGACTGATGATGAGCAGAATTCCGGTCTGTGTCCACCACACAGAGTCGGGCTTGCTGGACACAGGACTTGAACCAGAGACCCCATGGAGACGAACAAAAATTACTCAGGCCTGCTCACAAGTGAACTGTGGCTTAATACCAAGCAACTGCTTCCGATGTGCTTGTTATAGCAGAGAGATGAGAAACAAGTTCCAAGCTCAGATATATTTAGGAAACCTTGTGTTAAAGAAAGCACATTTCTTTTTGCTTTTTTTTAGAAAGCATCTTTCTTTACTCAGTTGACGAGAGCTTTTGATATGCTGGGATGCGTCGTGTCCTTCTGAGCACAATGTAGTGCACTGCGTTCCGTGTCTACACCCTGGCCCCCGAAACAGGAACACCTCTCGGCACCAGTGGTCCAGAGGACAGAGTTTGGGGGATCCGTCCTACTGGGATCCCCCAGGGAGAGCCGCCTTCGGATCGGGTTGTCGGAGGAGGGCCCTCTCTCATCTTGCTCTTGGTAGACTGAGGGAAATTGAGGTTTCTAAAAAGGATTTTTTTGTTTTTACTTTGGAATAATTACTTTTATTTTACTGTGAACTGAAGAGAAATGATAATTGTGCTTCTGATGGTCATTGGTGATAAAAAAAAATTAAGGAAAGTTGAAGTTACAGCAAGTATTTTGGTATATTTTGCAGGAAGATTGTAATTAAGAAAATGGGCTGTTGGGCATTTCTTTCCGTAATTTCTCATTTCTTATGCTCTCATTCATCATCTGAGAGGATGCACGCGTTCAGTGTGTTACAGTCTGCAGGCTGCATTTATGCAGTTTTTCTGCGAGGACATAATTCCTATCCATTGGAGTTTGATTTCAAATATGAACAAAATCCCTGACAGGAAAAGATTGAGAGATGCCAGGGGTTCCTACAGTGCTAACTGGGGTGGGGGTGGGGGATTGATAGTGTGCTGGTCACTGGGACAACAATTTTTATTTTTTAGGGAAAACAGATTCCTTTTAACGAGTATGATAAAAATAAGAACGATATGTTATGCCGATATCCTTTGTTCTTGAGTGAGAACCCCCAGTTTTCTTTAATCTCCAGTCACAATTGTGTGCTTTGGGGAATATTCTTTTTTTTTCGGGGGGGGGTGGACATTCTTAAAGAGGAAAATAATTTTTATTCATTTTAATAGTTTTAGTGGGCATCCTGTTTGTGGTTAGGGCAAAGAGTTTCTAAAGGTCATTTACTTTCAGACGTTTTTGGTTCAGAACTTTGGAGACTGTGGTCAGCCTTCCATCGCGTGGGCTCTGCCCGTTCGTTATCCAGGGGGGACTGTGATTGTCCCCCGCCCTGCCCTCCGGCTGTTTTTCATGGCAGCCCCTCTTCTGGAGAATGTAGAGGAACATTAAAGATGAAAACAGCTTTCCTTTTAGTTGTGGGAAAAATAATTGGTGGTAAAGAAGATAAAACTTTGTTGTATGGAAATAAATGAAGAACCACATAAGTAAGAGGCTGCTTACTTAGCGCTGGTGGAGCGCAGGGGTCCATCCAGGGGAAGGGGGCTCCGGGGCGCCCTGGTGGAGGCTATGGGCTCGGGGGACCTAGGGCGGCCAGCTTCCCCACGTGATTGGTTAGGGGAGCATGTTGGGTTTTCCCCAGTTGGTCCTGAGCTGGAAGTGGGGTCAGAAGTTAGGGAAGCTGTCCGTTATTGATAGAGTCCTGGCTGTCTTGGGCTGTTGCTGCTCGTGCGGTTTGGCTTCCTGGGCTGATGATGCTTGTCCATGAAAAATTAATCAGTCGATCTAAGAAAGAATTGGAAAATTTTATCTGAGCCAAATTTGAGGATGATAACCCGGGAAGAGCATCTCAGAAAGCTCTGAGAACTGTTCTGCCCTTTACAAGTCACGGCATAGTTATAGAAGCGTTTTCTTGAGACAGAGCAGAGTGTACATTAAATGATGTATTATCGACAGCCTGCGTAATCCAGATCTAAGTGCCCTCGCGGGGGGTCACGTGACCCTTACGAGCTCAAGGAGGAACGTTCTCTTTTAAGGGGTTGTCTTGGTGCTGGGAGAACGTGGCTCTTTTTGGTTGAGCAGGTATTTCTGCTGATGGGGGAGGTTTGATCGATGCGTGGTGCAGGTACACAGTGCACAGTGTGGGGAGAGAGGAGGCCAAAGGGCAGAGAAGAGTTTTCATGTTTAGATTTTTCTTGTCTTGCCATAAAACATGAATTTTATTTCACACGCTGCAGGTTGTGGGTCCGAGGCAGGTTGTCACATGTGGTCTGGCTGCTGTCTGTTCACATATTTAGTCTCTCAATTGGAAAAATGAAATTTTGAGTGATGTGTGAATGATCCAGACTAGATTTTTTTTTAAGTTTTTTCTTTCTTTTTTTTTTTTTTAAAGAATACATATGCTTTATTTATTTAAATTTTTGGCTGTGCTGCGCAGCATGCGAGATCTTAGTTCCCCGACCAGGGATCGAACCCACGCCCCCTGCGTTGGAAGCGCAGAGTCTTAACCACTGGGCCTCCAGGGAAGTCCCATCTACATTTTTCCGTTCCCCAAAGCACAAAAGCCCCAACCCTGAGTCTATGCTGCTGTGCTGCTGTCACTTTATTTCAATAAAACCTTTGAAGTATTTCTACCACTGAATACATTTTTCCTTAGAAGACTTCAAGTGATGGTGAAAAGAACCTCAGACGTAGTTGCTGTGCCAGTGTTCTGGTCCCTGCTCTGTTCCTGCTGTGCTGTGTGGTCCCCGTGAGTCCCTGGGCCTCCAGTGGCCTTGGCGTGGATATGATGAGGTCCCACGACTCTCTCTGGGGTGTTGTGATGATACAGTGAAGCCCTGGAAACAGTTGAGGAGACCTGTATCAGTTTCCCAGAGCTGCAGTAACAAAGTACCACAAACAGGGGGGCTTAAAGCAACAGAAATTCACTGTCTCACGGTCTGGAGGCCGGAAGTCCGAGATCAGGGTGTTGGCAGGGCCGTACTTGTGGCAGCAGAACTCTGGTCTCCATGGCCTGCTCCCTCTGTGCGCGTCTGGGTCCACCTTTTCCCTGTTTTTAAGGACACCAGTCATCTCAGAGGAGGGGCCCACCCTGCTCCAGGGTGACCATCACAACTACTTACATCCTCAAAACTACTTATTCCCTGGGACTTCCCTGGTGATGCAGTGGTTAAGACTCTACGCTCCCACTGTAGGGGGCACAGGTTCGATCCCTAGTTGGGGAACTAAGATCCCACATGCCGCATGGCGTGGCCCAAAAAACTGAAAAACACAAAGCTACTTATTTCCAAATAAGGTCACGTTCTGAGGTACTGTGGGTTAGGACTACGACATACAGGTTTGTGGGGAGGCCATTCAATGCATAACGAGACCCTGTGAACACACAGGCCTTGGGTTCCTTGGAGCTGATAGGTATCTACAGTGCTCCTGGGGTCTCAGTGGGCAGCTGTGAGCTTGGTACTCAATCAGTTTCCTCACCTGTAAGAGGAGGGTCGTGATGCATACCTCGTGTGGTTGGAAGGATTAAAAGAGGGAATACATGGAAAGGAAAGGGCTCAGCACAATTCCTGGAACAGAATAGCTGTTAGAAATGTAACCAGGGACTTCCCTGGTGGTCCAATGGTAAAGAATCTGCCTTACAATGCATGGGACGCGGATTCGATCCCTGGTCAGGGAACTAAGACCCCACATGCTGCGGGGCAACTAAGGCCGCGCGCCACAACTACTGAGCTCGTGGGCCTCAGTGAGAGAGCCCACGTGCTGCAAACTACAGAGCCAAAGTGCCCTGGAGCCTGCGAGCCACAACCGGAGAAGAGAAAACCCGCACGCCACAACTAGAGAAAAGCCTGCGCACCACAAGGAAAGACCCCGTTCGCCTCAATGAAGATCCTGCAAGCCGTGACTAAGACCCGACGCAGCCAAAAATAAATAAATAAATAATAAATAAATGTTTTTAAAAAAAAAAAAAAGAAATGTAACCAGGAGCCCCTCGGTCTGCAGGAATGCAGGGATCTGCATGAGGAGAAAGGGAACAGCGTGTCTCTCACTAAGGGATTGGGTGTCCAGGTTCAGGGGAGAACCTGCTTCCTTCAGCCTGCGTTCTCAGCCAGTCTGACTTTTGCAGACATGGAAGGCCCAGCTCAGGGCTCGCTTTTCCTCGAAGCAGTTGGCAATCTTCCTGTGTTCCTTCGGCCCAAGGACTTACTGCTCCCCGACGCCTGGGGCTCTGTTCCTGAGGGCAGGGCCTCGCTGAGGCTCTTCTCTGCACACTGGACTCCGCGTCTCATCACCAGGCCCCTCGCTGACTGGGGGCAGGACCCCTGTGCGAAAATTATTCAGAATTTCAGGACGGCAGGCGTAGGTCTTTCTGCCTGGGTGAGGAGTCCTGTGTGATCACAGGACTGTGTGGCTGTTTGTCCACGAAGCCGCCAGAGTTTCCCAGGAAGAGACATTCAAAGGACCACTGACATGCTGGGAAGCAGAGGCGTGCAGGAGGGAGAGGCGGCTGGATGTTGTGAGGACCGCCCACCTCGCAGGGGTCACCGCTGGAGGGGGAACCCCTTCCTGGAGGGAGAGGACGCTGCTGTTAACACCCCGACTTCCTCCAGGTCCTTCGTTAAGGATGCCTCTTATTACAAGGCTGTGTCCCTCCCGGAGGAGCAGGTGGTGAGACAGCTCAGGGATGGACCTGCCACGGGGCGGGCGTGGTATTTATTGATTCATGAGTCTTCTTGTAAAGCAGAGGAGAAAAGAAACAGTTATGTGCCAGAAAACACATTTTGATTTCTTAAGGGCATCCATTAAACTTTTACACTTGAATAGTAAGTTAGAGCAGCCGCAGGGCTGCCTGGAAGGCCTTCGGCTTTTCCCGCCCGCGCGTTGCTGTGGTATCCTCGGGTTCAGGGTTTAGGGGGAAGCTTGAGCGTGGTGGGCAGCCGTGTGGCTTGTGGCTCAGCCCTGGGGCAGAACAAGGACACTCCTGTTGACGGACCAGTTTGCTTCTCCACCTAATCTCCTTCTCCTTCTGGTCAAGCACAAACTGATTATCCAGCTTAAACCTGTTGTTTGTGTCAGACAAGTAAGAAAGTGTAGAATTAAAAAATTTGCAGAAAGGTGTCATGAGTATCATATGCTCAGCATAGTTGGAAGGGCCCCCGGTGGGCATAGACTGTGGGTATCACTTCCAAAGGGAGTCTGTCCTTGAAATGAAGCAAGCACAGGATTGTAAGAACAACCGTGTCCACAGATTTCATGCTTGAGTTTTTATAAACTATTGATCAATTCAAACAACATCTATCTTTCACTTTCTCAAGCTTGTCTTTTTTTCCCCCCAAAGTGTATTCTATTAATAAATGTTAGAGGTTGGCCAAATTGAGGTTGTCCTTCAGAACTGATTATTCTCGTTTTCCATTTGCAAAGCGTGTAGTTTACCTACAGATAGGATACATTGAAAACGAGATAAGTTATTTCAACAGAGTTAGGTTGGGAGGGGATTTTAAGAAAGGATTTTAAGAAATATCTGCATCAAAACTTGCTTCTGCCCTTGATACTTTCAAATTTAAATAATATTCAGCAGCAGAGAGCTTGAAGAATAATACATAGGTTTAGTATAGAATTCCTGAGGGAATGAGCAGGGGTTTGCATACAAAATACAGCATCCCAATGTTCCACTTTCCCATGTATCAGGGTTTTAGTTACAGACCACAGAATGCAAGTTCATTATTTATTTATATTAATTATTTTTTAATTGAAGTACAGTTGATTTACAATACTAGTTTCAGGTGTAAAACACAGTGATTCAATATTTTTATAGAGTATACTCCACTTAAAATTATTATAAAATATGGGCTTCCCTGGTGGCGCAGTGGTTGAGAGTCCGCCTGCTGATGCAGGGGACACGGGTTCATGCAAATTATTATAAATAATGGCTGTACCAAGTTAGATTTTAAAAGAACGAGTGCTGGTGGCTTCAGAATACCCAGGAGGGCCAGAACACAATCATCAGGAGAAATGCCTGGAAGCCAACCAGAAATGCGGAAGCACTGGCCCAGCCCACCATGTAGCTCCTGCCCTTGCTGCTACAGCCTGAAAAAAACACAAGGCTGCAACCCTGTGCTGCCCAAGATGACTTCTCAGGATGGGGCTACTCCTTCCCATTGCTGCCTCCTGCCTGGGCAGACCCTGGTCACATGTGGAACGCCAGCTGCAAGGCCATCTGGGAAAGGCCATCTGTGTCTGCCTGGGTGGACGCACCCTCTGGGGTAGACCTGTCATCTGGGGTAGACGTGTCCCCCTAGGTGGATGTCTCCTTCTGGGTAGACGTGTCCCCCAGGGTGGATGTTTCTTCCTGGGTGGGTGTGTCCTCCTGGGTGGATGTCTCCTCCGGGGTAGACGCATGCCCCTAGGTGGATGCGTCCCCCTGGGTGGATGTGTCCCCCTGGGTGAATGTGTCCTCCTAGGTGGATGTGTCCCCCTGGGTGGATGTGTTCTCTGGGGTAGATGTGTTCCCCTGGGTGGACATGTCCCCCTGTGTGAATGTGTCATCCTGGGTGGATGTGTCCTCAGGGGTGTATACACCCCTCTGGGTAGATGCATCCTCCTGGGTGGACATGTCCCCCTGGGTAGATATGTCCTCCTGGGTGGACGTGTCCCCCTGGGTGGATGTGTCCTCCTGGGTGGATGTGTCCTCCGGGGTGAATGTGTCCCCCTGGGTGGACACGTCCCCCTGGGTGGATGTGTCCTGGGTGGGTGACTCATGCTGCTGTGTCTGGGAGAAGGCAGTTGCAATGCCCAGTTCACTTCAGGCTTCCTCAGACTCCAGCTCTTTTTCTCCATACATGTGTTACCAGTCTGATCCTAAATATGGTGATTTATTTCCTTCGTCGTTGCATCTGAACTCTGTCTCTGAAGCTGTTAAAATGAAAGCAAATTGAGTTCCTCTCTGGAAGCAGCACATATGTGGAAGAGGCTGAACTCAGGGACCAAAGAACTGAAAGAACAAGAGAAACGATTGTGTGGGAAGGACATGCTGGACCCTCTGTCCCCTTTGTCAGAAGATGCAAGGACATAGATTTGCTAGTTTCAAATTTGGTAAAGTTGTATTTTTAATAGGATCAAATTCTTTTAATCACTTTAGAAATGACAATGTTATCCAGTAACGAAGAACTGGGAGCAGAAGCTCCCCAGGTCAGCTGAAGACAGAGGCTCGATTTTACTATTAGATTGGAACATGAGATGTACTAAGGATAAGAGCAGGGAAGAATCAGAAACAATTTAAACTGCTCTTGTAGTAGCTCTATGACTTCTTCTTCAGGGTGAATAATGATTCCCGTCAGGCAAGTAAGAAAATATTCCCATTTCATGCATCTAATTATCTACAACAAGATTTCAGGGGTAGAGGAGGTTAGTTAAAAATACTTAGCGTAGGGACTTCCACGGCGGTCCAGCGGTTAAGACTTCGCCTTCCAATGCAGGGGGTGCGGGCTTGATCCCTGGTTGGGGAGCTAAGATCCCACATGCCTTGGGGCCAAAACACCAAAACATAAAACAGAAGCAATACTGTAACAAATTCAATAAAGATTTTAAAAATGGTCCACATCAAAAAATCTTTAAAAAACCCCCCTAACTTAGTGTAGAAGCCTGTTTTCTTCCCCTTCATACCTTTATCGGTCTAATGTAAGAGGGGAGCTTTTATTTGTAAATAAAAGGATCTACTTACTTTGACTGCTTGTGAAAAAAACCAGTATCACTAGTAGTTTCAATACATAAGGTTTTATTTTCTCCTGTAGGCAGGCCCTCCATGGCTGGCATCACGATTTCCCTGAGGGCCTCGGGGACATGCTCCTCCAAACGTTATGACCTACAGTCCCTAGACGGTGGCCCTGGTCCTCATAGCCCAAAGTAGTGGCTGGAGCGCCAGCTGACACACATGCTCTCCAGCCAGCAGGAAGAAGAAAGTGGCTAGAAAGGGAGTGACTCCTCCCTCTTCAGGGTATTTCACGGAAGCACCATCCAGCACTTTCTTGAACTTGATTGCGTGGCAATAACCACCTGCCAGCGACGGTGGTAAATGGAGTCGTGTGGCTGGGGGACAGTGGGCTCAGCTAAAAATCAGTGTTCCATGACTGAAAAATAGGAGAGTGGATGTTGGGCATTGATGAGCAGTCTCTGTCACAGCTGAGCCGAAGGATCAGTTTTTATAGATTTCTTTTTAAAAAGGGTGGACTGATGCTTCAAGGACAATAGGGCCTCCTCTCCTGGCCTAAGGGCTTCAGAGCTGCCCGTGCCCCGAGATCCCACATGTGCTGACATCAGTCTCCATTTCCCAAGAGTCAGGTTGGTCGCTTCAAGGAGCACCGACGGGGTTTTCAGGCCTCTTTTCTTTGATCTTAGCCTAAGGAAATAGGACACTTTCCCGGAAGATGCTCGTTGCTGGCTTTTAATTCCCCATGAACACAGACGATTCTGTCTTATTCGGCCCGTTGAGACTAGGAATGAGGTGATAGAAATAACAAGAAGAATCCTTCATTTTTATCTTATACTATCAGTCTCCTTCCTTATTCCCCTTTCCCTCTGCCTACTGTTTAAAGCAAATAAAACAAATTAAAACAAAGCGCCTGTGTGAGTCTCCCAGGGCTGCTGGCACAAACTATCACAAACTGGGTTGATTAAAGAACAGACATCTCTTCTTTCCCAGTTCTGGAGGCTGGAAGTCCAAGATCAAGGTGTTGGCAGGGCCAGGCTCCCTCTTCTGGCTTCTGGTGGTGGCCATCGTCCTTGGCCTTTCTTGGGTCGCAGCTGCATCACCCCAGCCTCTGTCTCTGCCACCCCATGGCCACCTGCCCTCTGGTGTCTGTCTTCACATGGCTTTCTCCTGCATCTCTTCTCCTTTTCTTTTTTTTTGCTGAGCTGTGCGGCTTGTGAGATCTTAGTTCCCCGACCAGGGATTGAACCCGGGGCCATGGCAAAGAAAGCACTGAGTCCTAACCACTGGACCACCAGGGAATTCCCTCTTCTCCCCTTTTTTTTTTCTTTCTTTCTTTTTTATTGATGTATAGTTGACTTGCAATATTATATAAGTTACAGGTGTACAATATAGGGATATACAATTTTTTTGGTCAATCCTAAACTCTCTATCCCTCCCCCTGACCCTTCCCCCCAGTAACCATAAGTTCTCTGAGTCTGCGAGTCTGTTTCTGTTTTGTAAATAAGTTCATTTGTATTATTATTTTTTTTAGATTTTGCATATAAGTGATATCATATGATATGTCTATTTCTCTGTCTGACTTACTTCACTCAGTATGACAATCTCTAGGTCCATCCATGTTGCTGCCAATGGCATTATTTCATTCTTTTTAATGGCTGAGTAATATTCCATTGTATATATATACCACAACTTCTTTATCCATTCCTCTGTCGATGGACATTTAGGTTGCTTCCATGTCTTGGTTATTGTAAACAGCGCTGCAATGAACATTGGGGTGCATGTATCCTTTCAGACCATGTTTTTCTCTGGATATATGTCCAGGAGTGGACAGGACTGCAGGATCATATGGTAACTCTATTTTTAGTTTTTTAAGGAACCTCCATACTGTTATCCACAGTGGCTGTACCAACTTACATTCCCACCAACAGTGTAGGAGGGTTCCCTTCTCTCCACACCCTCTCCAGCATTTACTGTTTGTGGATTTTTTGATGATGGCCATTCTGACCGGTGTGAGGTGATACCTCATTGTAGTTTTGATTTGCATGTCTCTAATAATTAGCGATGTTGACCATCTTTTCATGTGCCTCTTGGCCTTCTGTATGTCTTCTTTGGAGAAACGTCTGTTTAGGTCTTCTGCCCATTTTTTGCTTGGGTTGTTTGTTTTGGTGATATTAAGCCTCATGAGCTGTTTGTAAATTTTGGAGACTAATCCCTTGTCGGTCACATCATTTGAAAATATTTTCTCCCAATCTGTGGGTTGTCTTTTCCTTTTGTTTATGGTTTCCTTTGCTGTGCAAAAGCTTTTGAGTTTCATTAGGTCCCATTCATTTATTTTTGCTTTTACTTCCATTGCTCTGGGAGGTGGATCAAAAAAGGTATTGCTGCGATTTATGTCAGAGAGTGTTCTGCCTATGTTTCCCTCCAAGAGTTTTATAGTGTCTGGTCTCACATTTAGGTCTTTAATCAATTTTGAGTTTACTTGTGTGTATGGGGTTAAAGAATGTTCTAATTTCATTTTTTTACATGTAGCTGTGCAGTTTTCCAGCACCATCTGTAACTGAAGACATGAGAGATTCAGTTTCCTGTTGACCACATGAGAAATGAAGTCACTTACGTTACGGGGATGTGGGGAGAATCAAATAAGGGAACACGTAGAAGTGCTCTGTTGGCCGTCTGCACAATCACTGTTGTTATGATGGTGTCTAAAATTTTGCAGACGTCTGTGTAAAGGAGCATCATTCGTGGAGCATTTGTTGGCCACAGTAGTGGGTGGTAAGGTATGGCTACTATTCTAAACATTTGCAATTCTGATGCAGAGACAAGACATCCACATGACATCGTAAATAACACAAGGTCATGTGTAGGTGCTGGAGGATGCTAGGGGTCAGGCGTTCAGTCAGCCCGGGCTGAGCATCTGTGGCGATCTGCAAGGGTGACCTAATCATTCAGACCCAATGGGAGGGGTATCAGAGGACTCACCAGGAAGGCTGGGTGCACAGATTTGATCGAGAAGATTAGAACACGATGGAGGAGTGGGTAATCCGTTTCTCTGAAATTCTAATTAGGGGCAGCAATTGGGATCTGTAGTTTTTTCTTCTGTGCCGTCTCGACAAAACCAATTAAGTCTTATTGCATCTATACATCACCACGTGTACAGGCCATAAGCAGGAGAAGGCCTATTTAACTTGTTGCCTTTTGGCTTTTAATGGAACATCCATTTATTCCTGTGTATTAAGCTCTTAGTGCGTATTGGATATTACCTTCCATTTTTCCGTCAAATCCCTCTCCCACTTCCCCTTTCTCAGGCATCAGGGAGGAGTCTCTTGTGACTTTAAAAATGGTGAACGTGGGACCTCCAGGAAGTAGAGGAATGAACCAGGTGCTCACTAGACGTATGTTGGACCCTCCCAGAGCTTTCCGATTGAGTTATTAAATTCCTCAAGGTTTTAAAATTCTACAATCAAGCATCAACTTTATTAATTCCACAGTCTGTTAAGAAGTGGTCCCATTTAGGAATATTACTCAGCCATAAAAAAGAATGAAATAATGCCATTTGCAGCTCCATGGATGGACCTAGAGATGATCGTACTAAGTGAAGTAAGTCAGAAAGAGAAAGACAAATATCATACAATGCCACTTATGTGTGGAATCTAAAATAAGACACAGATGAACTTATCTATGAAACAGAATCAGACTCACAGACAGAGAACAGACTTGTGGTTGCCAAGTGGGAGAGGGGCTGGGGGAGGGATGGGGTGGGAGTTTGACGTTAGCAGTTGCAAACTATTATATAGAGAATGGATAAACAACAAGGTCCTACTGGAGAGCACAGGGAACTACATTCAATATCCTGTGATAAACCATAATGGAAAAGAATATAAAAATAGAATGTATATATACGTTTAACTGAATCACCTTGCTGTGCAGCAGAAATTAGCAGAACATTGTAAATCAACTACACTTCAATAAAAAAAATAAACAAAGATGTCAGACCCAAAAGAAATGGTCCCATTGAGAACCTAATGGCGTAAGCCTTGTTCAAAGCGTACCCAAAGGCATTGGCAGATTAGATGAGCAGCCCTTTCTAAAACAGGGAAGGAAGAGTCATGGTACCTGTGATGGTTATTTTATGTGTCCACTTGGTTGGCCTCTGGTGCCCAGTTGTTTGGCCGAACACTAGTCTAGATGTTACCATGAAGGTGTTTTGTAGATGTGATTCACATCTACGATCAGCTGACATTAAAGAGATCACCCTCCCTGATGTGGTTGGGCTGCATCCCATCAACTGACGGCTTTACGAGCAAAAACTGAGGGTTTCTGGGGAAGAAGGAATTCTGCCGCAAGCCTGTTAACATAGACATCCTGCCTGAGTTTCCAGCTAGCCTGGCTGCCCTGCAGATTTCAGACTCAAGACTGTAACACCAACTCTTTCCTGACTTCCTAAATGGTCAGCCAACACTCTTAAGTTTCAGATGCGTGAAGTCCCTCCAATCATGTGAGCCAGTTCCTTAAAATAAATCCCTCTCTGGCCCCCGCCCTCACATCCATGCACATCTCCTGTTGGACCTGCTATTGGAGCCCCGACTGACACACCTGACCTCCAACCCCCTCTCTCGGGCTCAGGGCATCCTGGGAAATTGCCGGCAATGCTTTCCTCCCGAGCCCGGACCCGGCCTCAGAATCACCCAGAGGATGCTAGAGAGGGAACCTGTTTGCTTTTCTAATTGTAGGAGACATTCTTCATGGATGTTGACTAATAAATCAGTAATTGCTCTCGTATTAAGCACCAGTTAATTAAGTTTTCAGCTAACGTTTGTGGGCTTCTGATGCCACAGTACTCTGTTTAACATTAAGGGATAAGAGATGGACAAGGTACAGAGCATGGAAAGATCTGGGCTGAGCTGGGAGCTCCTGGGGGCAGAGGCAAGGGAGTGGCCAGGGCAGGGAGGCATCACCAGTTCCCATGACCTCCACCACCTGCTACCTTTGATAAACCGCAGATACGGGAGGGAGGCAAGGCGGGATGCATGATGGGCAGAGGGAGGGGACCACGTAGGCACCTGTGAGCTTGAAGCCAGAGAAGCCTGGGTTCACAGCGTCAGAGGACGCGCCCACCCCATCCCCCTTTTTAATGCTAGTGATCGTCAAATGACCTCTTCGAGCCAACTGGATATTTCGTGACGGCAGTCACTGGGTGATGAGGGAGTCAAGTCTTTAAGCAGAAAGGACAGCGGGCCGAGGAGGGTGTAGAAAGCAGTGATCGTGTTGTGCTCTGGCGTGTGGGAGGCTGTGGAGGTTGGGGGGTCTGACTGAAATAACAAATGATGCCTTTAATAAAGGAGGAGGAGCTTTGACATGAATAGCAGCCCAAGATTGGAGATTAATTTTTTAAGTGTTTTCTAACACGAAAAATGTAGCAAATCAATTCCGACCATTAGGAATTCGTGAAGACCTTCTAAGAAGAGCTCATTGCCAAAGGCAGATAAGGGAATTCGTGGTGGCTCTGAAGGCCTGGATACATGTGTCTCCAGGCATTAGGGGAATTGGCTTGCTTGCCTTTTGAACCCAAGTTGTCATCTTTGAAGTATCTCAGGGAACGTGCAGAGAAGGCCAATCTGGGTGAGGAAGCTGCATTCGCACACCCACTGCGCCCTCACCTGGCCCAGCCCGGCGGCTCTGATGGGGCATCTAGGGGCGTGTGGTAACGGGCTGGGTCTGTGTCCATCTGATGCTCCTGGGACATGCTGACCTCCTGGATGGTGGCTGCTGACCGCTGGCAGATGTGATGGGGCTGCTGCAAACGTGGCCAGGAAGCAAAGGACTCGGGAGCCTGGACACACGGGGAGCTCCTGGGACTGGAGAAAGTGAACAGTGGGTCTCGGATCATCACACATCACAAACCAGGACCATTCGGACCGTGGGCTGCTGGCTCCTGTGGGGTTTTGGATCTAAAGCACAAACTCATGAAAGTTACCCCTTAATCTTTCTTTTCCTTAGTAATTTTTTTTTCATTTTTAAATAATATTTTTTATTGAAGTATAGTTGATTTACAATGTTGTGTTAATTTCTGCTGTACAGCAAAGTGACTCAACTATACATATATATATATATATATATATATATATATATATTCTTTTTCATATTCTTTTCCATGATGGTTTATCACAGGATATTGAACATTCTACAGTAGGACCTTGTCGTTTATCCATACTACTTACAATAGTTTGCATCTGCTAATCCCAACCTCACACTCCATCCTTCCCCCAACCTCCTCCCCACTTCCCCTTAATCTTAAGGTGTTCAAGCACACCGTTTAAACGCGGGTAAAGGACCTTGGCCTCTACCTTTGATGTCCTCAGACCCCTTCTTCTTCAGCACAAATCCTGCTTCAGCTCCTGGACCCCTGACATTGATGCTGGTCCCTCGTCATGGCCATCTCTGCCTGATTCACCTTCCTGTGGGTTTACTGCTCAACTCTCGAGCTGTATGTTAAATGCCTTGATGGTTGCACTCGTACTCTACTTTGTAAAATTCAATAATAAGTAGTAATGATGGCCATAGGTAGCATTTACAGTGTGCCAGGTCCGGACATGGATCCATTTAATCCTATTATAAGTGAGGACAGGCCCTGCATGTATTGAATGTTTGCTGTGTGCCGGACACTGAGCCAGGCCATTCACCGTAGTTTGATTATATCATCCTCAGATCTACCGAGGGCCTAGTGTGTTGTTTTTTTAAAAATTGAAGTAAAGTTGATTTACAATGTTTACAGTGTTATGCTAGTTTCAGGTGTACAGCAGAGTGATTCAGTTATACATATATATACACATATCAATTTTTTCAGGTTCTTTTCCGTTATAGGTTATTACAAAATACTGAGTATAGTTCCCTGTGCTATACAGTAAGTCCTTGCTGTTTATCTATTTTATATATAGTAGTCTGTGTATATGTTAATCCCAAACTCCTAATTTATTCCTTTCCCCTTTGGGAACCGTAAGTGTGGGTCTATTTCTGTTTTGTATATAAGTTCACTTGTATCTTTTTTTTTTTTTTTTTAGATTCCACATCTAAGCGATATCATATGATATTTATCTTTCTTTGTCTGGGCCTAGTGTTCTTATTCTCACGGGGGGCTGGAGGTGGGACCCCGTCAAGTAGGGAGCAAGTGGGGGAAGAGGAGGACTTAAATATACCAGGTCCTTGACCCTGAACCACAGACCGCCGGTCCCCAGGGACCTCCAGAACGGGAAGACCACGCATTGCTGTCGTGCGATCCCCTCAGTCTGAGGTACTTTGTTACGAGAGCCCTAGCAAACGAATACAGCATTCACGGTTCAGATGCTCAGAAACGCTGGTGCCTCCAAACCACCCCCAACGGCCTGTGTGCTGACTTTGACCACAGCAGCTTGTGATCCGTGGAGTCACATGCCGGGCTGCTTCGTAGAACCTTCCATGAACTTTCTCCTTGAATTGACCGGCGGTCCTGGGGGTGGAGGGTTCTCAATATCTGCCCAACTAGCTTGGAAAAGAGGGAGAAGACTGGGACTATGCTTAAGCCTAGAACAAGTATCTTCCCTTGGATGTCATCTGATGCCTTTTATTAAAAATTTTTTTGGTTTTATTTTTTAATATAATTTTAAAGGGTACACTCCATTTACAGTAATTACAAAATATTGGCTCTATTCCCCGTGTTGTACAATACATCCTCGTAGCCTGTCTTTCACTCAGTAGTTTGTACGTCCCACTCCCCCATCCCTATATTGCCCCTCCCCCCTTCCCTCTCCCCACCTTTAGCCACTAGTTTGTTCTCCATATCTGTGAGTCCTGCTGCTTTTTCGTTATATTCACTGGTTGGTTGTATTTTTTAGGGTCCACATATAAGTGATGTCATACAGTGTTTGTCTTTTTCTGTCTGACTTATTTCACGTAGCACAACACCAATAATAATAATAATAATGACATGGATTGGTTTAAGCACTTATACTCTGCCAGCCACGGTTCTAAATGCTTTCTGTGATCAATTCCTCTAATTCTGACAAAACCTTGTGAATTGCTATTGTCATGGCCAAACAGAAGCATGAAGAGGCACTTCCTGACTAGCATATACTTTAATAAACAACGTTGATTTTAGTTTTTTGCACCTGAAAGGCCTTAAAGATTAGTATTTGGTTTTTGTTTTCACTATTCAGATAAAATAATTCTGGCCCTCATCTCCAAAATTTGTGGGAGGTTTGGCATCTCATTGATATTTTGATGATTTTGTGGGCCGAGGGGGATATATACTCACATTTTTCCATGCATAGAAGTTGTAAATACTTATTTTAAAATTAGGGATGGTGATAGAAAGGAAGCTGGGTGGAGACAAATCAATTAAGAACTTGGAAAGCCAGCTCAAGTCATCTGCCGTATTCATATTCTTCAGTACCTTGCCCCAGCAAAAACATAAGCTATGCTGTACGTAATGAGATACTGTTCACATTTGGATTAAGGGATGGGTTTGCCAGGAACCTGACTGGGGTGCTGATCTAGAATATCTATTTAGACAATATTTAAGTAACTCAGAAACACAGTACCTGCTTCCCCGTATCCTGACATAATGAACAAAATGTAAATTATTAGCCCCATTCATGTGATAATAGACTCATAAAAAAATTCATTGCCGTCCACTCCAAATAGGGTAAAATGTTATATGACGCTCAAGGCATTTAATGAATGTCTTATTTGGAACATAAAGAGATATAATATGTTTACTAATAGAAAAGTCATTTCTTTCCACCTTTGCTAAATATACACTGGTCGAATGTTAAAGACTTGCTCTGAAGGGGCATCATAGTCCTAATTTTCTGGGCAGAACTTCATTTCTCTGTCTAGCTCTGTTTTACAGTGCACTGGGCTGGCCCCCAGCAGTGTCTGTGTTGATGTGCCCTCTTACCTCTCTTTCTGTACACCTTCCACATTCTGAGACCCCCCATTGCTATTCCTCACATACCTGGCTTCCTAAAGCTGCTTTTGTGACCCTGAAGATTGCCCCAGTCAGCTTTCAAATGGGGTCACCAGAAAAAAATACAGGACACCCAGTTAAATGGAAATTTCAGATAAGCAACAAATAATTTTTTAGCATAACTATGTCCCATGCAATATTTGCAGCACATTCCAAACATTGTATGGGACAAACTTACACTAAAACGTTATTCATTGTTTACCTTAGACTTTGTTACATTTGGCAACTTTCCTTGCCCTGGTAGACCTCAGTAGTGATTTTGAGTAATTTCTTGGTAGAAAGGTGTGTGTGTGTATGTGTGTTTGTGGTGGAAGTGTATAAATGACTGCTTGGTTGGGTAAGTTAATCTTTGGTTTATAATTTAACAACAAAATCATCTCTCAGTGAAAACAAGAATATGAATGGTAAGCCCACTGTACAGAATGCTGTCCTGTACACGACATCGCTGGACACTTTGACGGTGCTTGTGAGAGGCGTGTCTCTTTTCCTTTATCAGTGAGCACACAAGAAGGTCAAGTGCCTGTTCTCCACATCCTGCTTCTCCAAACCATAGGAAGCTTTCTTTTGGGGCAATCCACTCATGCCTTCCGTTAATTAGTACATAACGGTGTTTAAAAGACCTGAGCTGAAAATCTGGAGGCCAAGATTTCAATCCTGGGTCCTCACTTATTGTGTGAACCTCAGTGTATTTATTTATTTTTTGCGGTACGCGGGCCTCTCACTGTCGTGGCCTCTCCCGTTGCGGAGCACAGGCTCCGGACGCGCAGGCTCAGCGGCCATGGCTCACGGGCCCAGCCGCTCCGCGGCATGCGGGATCCCCCCGGACCGGGGCACGAACCCGTGTCCCCTGCATCGGCAGGCGGACTCCCAACCACTGCGCCACCAGGGAAGCCCCTCAGTGTATTTCTTAACCTCTGACCCTCAGTTTCCTGGTCCCCAAACGGAGGATGTCAATTGAACTGTCGAGTTTGCCGTGAGGGGGAAAGCTGATAGGGATGCGAGAGTGTGAGATGGGCCGTCTCTGGGTACTTGGTCCTTCGCTCTCTCCCCTGCCCTTGCTTTCCGACTGCTTAGGTTTCCGGGGGTTGGGGGAGCGTCACCCGTCAAGATGTGTGATTCCGGATGCCCGCGGTCAGTCTGACCCTTGGAAGCAGGTTTCCAGGCCGCGTGTCCCATAGGCGGACACCAGAGGGCGTCCTAGCACCGCCGTCCGCTCTGGTCCTGGGCGGCTCGCGGATTCTGGCTCCGGGCTGAGCGCCGAGTGTGCGGGGCCCGCGTGGCTGCAAAGTGCTGCGCTCACGATCCATCCTCAGAGGGCAGTTCCGAGCTGAAATCTGAGGGAAGGGAGGACAGATTACATGCATTAACGCTTCCAGGTTATTTAAAAACCTTATCACAGCACGGAGTGGTAATGAACCAAATGGGATTTGGGTGACAGAGAGCAAACTATTTTACGATTTTACCTTCAGAGACAGTGTGCCCCTGAAACCCTCTTGGCTCTTTGGAAACAAGAACTCAGAGCCATGGGCCAAGCCTGGGTCCAAGGGCCCCCCCTCTCCCTGCTGGCCGCACACCCAACTTTCTCACTGTGCGGAATTCGCCCGGGAGGTGGACCCAGATGCCTGAACCCAGGAGGGCTGAGGTGACTGTCACCAAATCCTCGTGCTGGGCGGTCCAGGAGCCTCCCTGTCTCAGGGCTACAATATTTTTTCTCTCTCTATCTCTCTCACCACCCCCACCCCCCTGTGACTCACCCACCAGAAGCCGCAACTCAGAGGGGGGCAAGGGGCTGCACCCCAACTGTAGGATTGACCCCGATGGTGAGAAAGGTCAGCTCAGCACAGGAGTTTGTATGCACGATGGCGATTCTGAATAAGGAAGAGGGTAGAGGATCAGTACTCACTGCTTAAGAAGGCATGAAGGTGTGTCATCCATTTAAGAAAGCTTTTAGCTTAAAATGGATAAAATAAGGTTTTGGTGAATGAATAAATGGAACTAATTGAGTCATCTAGAAATTTTACATAAGGGACCATAGCTGAGAAGTTGCTGTGTTGATTCGTAAAGACAAAGGTCCTCTGTACTTTGCGGGCTTTAACGGATGGTAAGGATGAAAACGTTTCCGCAGTGCCTCTGGGAGTGAGTGTTATCAGGGAGTGGGCACAGGTGGGTGCGTGGGGATGGAGAGACGGCAGGAGGGTCCCTCCCCTCCATCCGCCCGAGTTGCTTCCCCCTCCTCTCCCTTCTCCATCCATCCCGTTTCTAACATCCGCTTTGCACTGTGGTGTGTGAGCCTGGATCATGGAAACCCCATCCTTCACTTGCTACACCCAAGGTGCCCACCGCCGCACTGATGGGCTGGAGCTGCCTTACCATCTCACCTTGAATGCGCAGGTGCCCAGAAGGAAATATTCAGCACCTTCTCGACCCTTGAGATTTTGTAGTCTTATTAGGAAAACTATATACGTTAATATGTGATCGAGGTTAAGCCTCTGATCTATCTACAAATGCTGCAGGATTTCAGAGGAGAAATGAGAGTGAAAAGATGGTATTTGGCTGGGCTTTCGCTGTCAGGTGAAATATTTTGGAGGGGAGCCCAGGTGGGGTGCTGGAGCTGGCATTATTCTCAGTTGGAGAGATTGGGGGTGAGCCGCAGTGCACCCCACCAGCAGGATGATGTAGAGAAATGACCTTCTTTTACATAAGGCAGTTTTTATCTGACAGGAGAGCTGAGAACGCAAACACCACTTCTCAGAGAACAGACCAGTGCGCCAAGGTATAGGACTGTGATCCCACCTGGCTGTTTCACTTGTCTTCATAGGAGTCTAAGATTGACCAGCAGATTTAACTGAAGTTCTTTCAGAAGAGCATCTAATCCATACCAGGTTTTAAGTATGAAAACCAGAGCATTTAGTGGGCTCTGTTCTATGGGCCTTATGCTGTACACATCTGAGGCACAGAGCTATGGCTTTTGAAATACAGACAGCACTGCCTGATCTATGCCCTTGGGTTGTGCAGTCTTGTCCTTGGCGATCTGGAGAAATTGGAAGGTTCTTCATCACCAGCAGGCTGTGGTCAGCACTGGAGATAAGAGGTCGCAAAGCTCCTTGAGGCCACAGGGGACACGTTGGACAGCGGGATGGAGTAGTAGTTCTATTGTCCTAAAAATAATAGAACTTGTTAGATGCCCTTTCTAGAGATAGCGTGCCTAGTAATCAGTGAGAGTTGGACTGTTCCCTCAGGGAGTGTGGTGGATGCTGCGATGCACCACATACATCCCCCTCCCCCCCGCCCCCAGTGATGGAGGTCTTAGCTCCAGCAGACACCTCTCAGCCGGCAGCCCCTATGGGGTGCCTGGGCTGCAGCCTCCCCAAGGTCACATCCGTTTCATGGACCCCTGTTCTCCCACCCAGTCCCCCTCCAGTGACTCGCTGAAGTGGGGGGAGGGAGGTAACAGAGTCACTGCCCTCTGGCTTCAACTTGGATCAACTCTGAAGGGTGGTCCCTGGCTCACAGCCTCCACGCAGGGTCAGCTGAAGTCTTCTTCAGACTACATCCGGCTTGACCCCTCCCTCTTGACAGTGCTCCCCTCCCCTCCCCTTTCCTCCACTTCCCTTCCTTTCTCTCCCTTTCCCTCCCCACCCCCACCCCCATCCCCATCCCCATCCCCACCTCATCCCCACCCCCACCCCACCCCACCCCATCCCCATCCCCACCGCATCCCCATCCCGATCCCCACCGCATCCCCACCCCCATCCCCACCGCATCCCCACCCCCACCCCCACCCCACCCCCACTCCCACCCCACCCCCACCCCACCCCATCCCCACCCCGACCCCCAACTCCACTCCCGCCCCCAACTCCACCCCCGCTCCCAACTCCACCCCTGCCCCCCTCCCCACCCCCACCCCCATCCCCATCCCCACCACATCCCCAACCCATCCCCATCCCCGCCGCATCCCCACCCTCATCCCCACCCCCACATCTCCGTCCCCACCCTGCCCCCACCCCAACCCTCATCCCCACCCCATCCCCAATCCCCATCCCCACCCCCACCCCCGTCCCCACCCCATCCCCATCCCCATCCCCACCCCCACCCCCATTCCCAACTCCACCCCGACCCCCAACTCCACCCCCACCCCGATCCCCCCACCCCACCCCTGTCCCCACTGCCATCCCCACCCCCACCCCCACCCCCATCCCGACCCCCACCCCCACCCCCACCCCCATCCCGACCCCCACCCCCACCTCCACCCCCATCCCCACCCCCACCCCCGTCCCCACCCCCATCCCCACTCCCATCCCCACCCCCACCCCCATCCCCAACTCCACCCCGACCCCCAACTCCACCCCACCCCCAACTCCACCCCCACTCCAATCCCCCACCCCATCCCCACCCCCACCCCCATCCCCACCCCCACCCCCATCCCCACCCTCACCCCCAACTCCACCCCATCCCCACCCCCACCCCCACCCCATCCTCATCCCCACCCCCACCCCATCCCTATCCCCACCCCCACCCCCAACTCCACCCCGACCCCCAATCCCCGACCCCACCCCCCACCCCGCCCCCCTCCCCACCCCCGCCCTCCTCCCCACCCCCGTCCCCATCCCCACCCCCATCCCATCCCCACCCCCATCCCCACTCCCATCCCCACCCCCATCCCCACTCCCACCCCCACCCCCATCCCCACCGCATCCCCACCCCCACCCCGTCCCCACCCCCATCCCCACCCTCACCCCCAACTCCACCCCCACCCCCACCCCCATCCCCACCCCCACCCCCACCCCCAACTCCACCCCGACCCCCACCCCCACCCCATCCCCACCCCGATCCCCCCACCCCATCCCCACCCCGATTCCCCCACCCCATCCCCACCCACACCCCAGTCCCCATCCCCACCCCCCCACCCTCATCCCCACCGCCATCCCCACCCCCACCCTCACCCCCAACTCCACCCCCACCCCCATCCCCACCCCCACCCCCATCCCCATCCCCACCCTCACCCCCAACTCCACCCCCACTCCCACCCCCACCCCCAACTCCACCCCAACCCCCCACCCCTGCCCCCCTCCCCACCCCCACCCCCACCCCGTCCCCATCCCCACCCCCACCCCAATCCCCACCCCCAACCCACCCCCGTCCCCACCCCCATCCCCATCTCCATCTCTATCTCTATCTCTGAGTTGGCCTCCCAGGACCCATTCTGACAAAGTGGCTTATAGTTTCACAAAGGAGACAGCCCTGTGATCACGTGATGGCTGTGTGGTCTGCTAGTGCAGAGGTGTGCATGCCAGAGAATAGGGAGAGAGGATTTTCCCCTCTTGGGGGGGGTGGTCACATCAATCTGAATGGGACTTTATTATTTTTAAGGATGTAGGAGTTCCCCAGGTGGCCTGGAATGAAGACGCAAAGGCACAGAGACTGGTGTGCAGAGGGAGGTGAGCACTGCAGCCAGAGGTTGGGATGGCCCGGCACGGGTGTGGAGAGACCAGGCAGGACCCATGGAGCCTTGGCTGCCGTGCTCGGGGCTTCACCCTGGAGCCAGTGGAGGCCATGGAAGGACTGCAAGCAGCAGAGGAACGTGAGCATATTTCTCTGCAAGAAAGGCCATTATTGTAGCACAGCGTCAACTGGGGGTGGGAAGGCAGGGTTCCCACCGAGAGCTGGAGGTCCAGATCGCTCCTCTCTGCTGATTCAAATGCCTCCAGGCCTCTAAGATACAACTGGGATGCCACCTCCTGTGAATGGATGTCTCCTTTCCTTAATGCTACCAGACCCCCGGTGTGTATCACAAAACTCCACACGTTCTCCTGTGGATTCCTATACAGCCCCTGTAAGTGCATCAGTCATGGGGTGTGCCATGGGTCATAGGATATGCCACTGGCTATAGGTTGTGCCAGTGGTTCTAAGGTATGCCTCGGTCATAGGGTATGCCAGTTGTTCTAGGGTGCGCCATATTTGAGGCTGCCTCTGTTCTCTGGACCAGATCACACTTTGACTTCTTTTAATCACAGAGAGAAATTTTAAGACACCAAGATATAGAAACTGGCTCATGTGTTTGGAAGGCCCTATATGTTCTACCAAGGGCAGTGGTCGGAGAGTTTCCAGCTTGTTCTGCTTCTCGGCCCTGCCTCTGGTGGGGGGGGGGTGACTTAGAGTTGTCTGAGCAGGGACTTCCCTGGCGGTCCAGTGGTTAGGACTTCACCTTCCAATGCAGACAGTGCGGGTTCGATCCCTGCTCGGGGAGCTAAAATCCCACATGCCTCGTGGCCAAAAAACCAAAACATAAAACAGAAGCAGTATTGTAACAAATTCAATAAGACTTTCAAAATGGTCCACATAAAAAAAAATCTTTAAAAAAGAATTGTCTGAGCAGTGCTTTGCCCTGGGGGTGCACGCAGAGGCACACAGAGCAACGGCAGAGGGGCTTTCTCACAGGACGGGCAGACAGAAGCCTGGCCCCCTCACCAGCAGCACCACAGAGGGGTTCTCTCCATTTCTGTCGTGTTTTTAGCCATTAGAGACTTGAGGTGAAAACCAAGGACAACCTCTTTACCTTATTCGGAGGACAAAGGGTGCATCTCTCCCTAATCTGTGACTTCTCAGGGGAGAGACTGTCGATGTTGGAGAAATCCAGTTACCGCTTTCTTTTCTCTCTAATCTGTATATATCAGAAAGAGCATGCAAGCAGGGTTCCCTTCCTCAGGGCCGGTAATTAGGAGATAAGCATGTGTTCGTATTTTCCATTGGATGAGGGCCTGTCTTCCTGGAGAAGCCTGGCACCTGGGTGGACCTTGCCATCAGCTCTGTTGGTGTCACTTGCTCCAGGAGGGAGGAAAAAGGATTACGTAGTAGTTGGGGGTTCCGTCCCTTTTGGGAGTTTTCCAAGTAGTTACCATTATATGATTTATTTCATCTTCAGATTTTATTGAGGGCCTATTATATGCCAGTGTATCCATCTTCTAGGCCTGCCACAAAAAACTACCACAGACTGGGTGGTTTAAACAACTCAGATTTCTTGTCTCCTGGTTCTAGAGGTGGGAAGTCCCAGATCAAGGTGTCTGCTGGGTTGGTTCCTTCAGAGGCCTCTCTCTTCTCAGCTTGTAGACACGTGTCTTGATCGCCACATAAATGCATGTCTGCCTGTCTTGTATGCACGTCTGACTCTGTGTTCGGATTTCCGCCTTTGATAAGGACACCAGCCATCTTGGATGAGGGCTCCCCTACTGACCTCATTTTAACTTGATTTGCTCTGTAAAGACCCTATTTCCAAATAAGACCACGTCATGAGGTACTGGGGTCAGGGCTCCGAAATACGCGTTTCAGGGAGGACCCAGTTTGATCTCCAACAGTTGGCGGGGTGTGAAGTCCTTCTTTCCCCTTTGCCCCATGTTTGAGGGTGTCTTGGTCTATATTTATATCTATGCCTAAATCCCTATAATTTGCAAGAGCGTATGCATGCTTCCCCAAACCATGCAAGAGACGTGTGGAATTTCATTCCTGTAACAGGTCAGCATCGTGACCCATAAGCCCAGGAAGAGAGAAGCGGAGTCTGGGTGGCCAGCACTGCCAGGCTGCCGGCCTGGCCTCTGCCCACAGATGCACATGCACGGCCAGAGTCTCCCTCATAAAGGACGTCCCTCCCTTGGACCTTAATTTCTCTCCGGAGCTGGAGGCCCCGTGCTCAGCGCCTCTGCTCCAAGCTCTTAAGCACGACCCAGATCACTCTTTTGTGTCCTTTCCAGAATTAAAAGAAACTTCTTGGTCAAGCCTGCAGTCAATGACATCTTTTCTGGTGGAAAAAAGTAAACCACGTCTAACATCTGTGATTCTAACGCGCGCTCTGTGCCGTGCAGCCCCTCCCCCGCCTTCTCCAGGGAGCCCGCTTGGGGCTGAGCCACCCGGCTCCCCAGCGAGGACCCAGCGTGGACCGGGCTTCCCCACAGATCTCCCCCACGGGAGGGGGAGGGAGTGGGGGGCAGCTGCCGAAGGCGAGGGGCGCGTGGAGCTTTAGGGATAAGTTGCGGGTTTTCTTGCAGACATTTGGCAACTGTCTGCCAGTGTAACTTAAATGGTTTTCTTTTCTTCTTTTTAAAAATTTATTTATTTATGGCTGCGTTGGGTTTTCGTGCTGCGCGTGGGCTTTCTCTAGTTGTGGAGAGTGGGGGCTGCTCTTCGTTGCGGTGCGCGGGCTTCTCTTCGTTTAGGTGTGCGGGCTTCTCATTGCTGTGGCTTCTCTTGTTGCGGAGCACGGGCTCTAGGCATGCGGGCTTCAGTAGTTGTGGCACGCGGCTCAGTAGTTGCGGCTCGTGGGCCCTAGAGCACAGGCTCAGTAGTTATGGCATGTGGGCTCAGTAGTTGTGGCACATGAGCTCAGTAGTTGTGGCATGTGGGCTCAGTAGTTGTGGATCGTGGGCTCTAGAGTGCAGACTCAGTAGTTGTGGTGCACGGGCTTAGTTGCTCCGTGGCCTGTGGGATCTTTCTGGACCAGGGATCGAACCCGTGTCCCCTGCATTGGCAGGCGGATTCTCAACCACTGCGCAACCAGGGAAGCCCCTAAACTGTTTTAAAAAATTAAATTCTGTCCAAAGTTTCCAGTTTAGAGCCGCAGACGGTGTGTTGGTTTCAAGCTGTTTTTCAGGATGATCTACTCAGAACTGGATCTGTAAGCAGCAGCCAGGCCGAGCTGGGAGGGCAGGCCAGGTGCGGGAGTGAAGTCAGCCGTGTGTGCCTAGCTCCCGCCCCATCCGTCACCCGCAGCCCCGGGACCCTGGGGACCACTGGCAGTATCAGAGAAGCTCACAGAGCCTGTGTTTCTGACCAGACTGTGCATCTACTTGACCAGCTCTCAGATAAGACAACCGTGCAGCTTCCTTGTAGAATTACATCCTTCTAGCATTTTCTATTGGAAATCTCTGAAGAGATTCTGAGAACAAACAGCTTCTTGGTGCAAAGATTCTCATCAGACCGTTTATTCTCTCTCTCCCCATGAAGTATGTCGGGAATAAAATTAGAGCCGATCATGTGTCTGGCTACAGTCACCTGGTTAAAGCGCTCAGTCACTGGGCAGTTGTCACTCAGAAGGTGGTTTCAGAGACCCTCCCCCTGCCCCCCGACAAGGCCACCGAAGAGCATGTTTCCCACTGCCACCTCTTGTGATTCGTTATTTTATTTATGTCCCTAAAACTGGCCACCAGGTTCCCTGAGTCCCCATCACTGTATTTGCTTCTACTTTTGGGGAGGGAGAGGGACAGTGTGATGGGGGAAGCAGAGGTCGGCAGGGGGAGGAGGCGATCTGAATGTGGCGGTGTGAGATGGAGAAGGCCTCGGAACACCTGGTGGTGAGGGATGTGTCCTGGGAACCAGTGATTGCTCAGGAGGCAGGAGGGGCAGGGCTGGTAGGGGAGGGAACGGGGGAGGGCAGGTGCCCAGGGGAGGTCGAGCCCTGCCACCCTCCGGGTGGGGAGATGGGCCTTGGGGAATCTGCAGGCAGCTGCGGGGCAGGGGATGGGAGGACGGGGTTGAGGGGCTCGTGGTGATGTGGTGAAGAAAGGGAGGGTTTTCTCCAGCTTTGGCCCAGCCGGAGCTCCTGGACCCTCGCTGGGTGGCCGGGCACCGGGCTTCTGGCTGTGGGCGGGTCAGCGTGTCCCCCATGCATGGGGCCTGCTTTTAAGTGCTCGCATATTCCAGGAGGTCACGTTCAAAGCAGGCATGGACCACCATTCCAAAAATATAGTCCATGGATTCCCTTACTTTTGGGGAGCAGTCATACCCCATTGTGAGTTTGTGGCCTGTTATGAATGACGTGGAATGTGGTGGCTTCTCTCGATGGACCCCATGCCCTGAGCGACCCTGACATTCCCCACCCCAGGCCCTGGCTGGCTTACCTCCTCCAGGTCTTCTCCATCACCTTTTCTTCCAAACCCACCTGTCCCCTGTCCCCCGAGGATGTTGCAAGGTGGGTAGTTAGCCGTCTGACAGACTCAGGGCAACACTGACCTTCTGATCTGGGGTTATGGCATCAGGATGGTGACTTGGGACGTCAGCCCGACTGCGAATTGGCTTGGTTTCTCTGTATTTCAATTGTCGTGTGCCGTGTCAGCCAACGCCTGGCTATTCCAACAGTCCAGTGTTGCCGGGTCTGTCTCCGTAACAGGGCCCTGGCTGGGCCTGACCTGCAGGGTGGCCATGGGGCTGAAACGCAGACACAGCTGGTCCTTGCTTTACGAGACAGGCGTGTTCCTGGAAAGCCACACATTGCAGCAGATTTTCCCATGAAAAGTAATGGCAGGTGAGTTGGTCCTAGGTGTGTCCCTCTGCATGTTTCTACTAACAATCAATATAACATTTCCCACTATTATTTGTAACAATAGCATACATTAAGTGACAATGAAAATGCATAACGCACAGTGTGGGCGCTAAGAGGTGGGGTTCTGGAGTGGGGCTGGGATCAAATTCCAACCTTTTCTTTTCTGGTCAAGAGATCTTTGGTGAGTTACTTCCCCTCCTCTGAGCCTCACTTTCCCACCTGTCAGATGGAGGTCCTAATCGTTGCTGCTTCGTAGGGTTGTCTGAGAATTCAAAAGGTGCACATTCCTGGCTCATTGTAGCTCGATAACTTTTAGTCAGAGGTGCTCCCTGTAAAGTGAAAGGGATAAAGAAATATGCGTGTGGCTTCCTTTGGTTGTAGAGGTCTGTAGGGCTTGCTGGAAAGAAACAGACGACCCTGGGGAAGACAGGGGGGTGACTGGTGGTGGATGAAGGAAAACATCACAGAGAAAGGAAGGGGGAATCGAAGGAGAGAAGGGCCACTGTGACATCACTGACACATCACGATGACATCATCAAACAGTGGTGTTGCACTGTTGGTGGGAATGTAAATTGGTGCAGCCACTATGGAGAACAGTATGGAGGCTCCTGAAATAACTAAAAATAGAGCTACCATGTGACCCAGCAATCCCACTCCTGGGCACATATCCAGACAAAACTATAATTCAGAAAGACACATGCACCCCTGTGTTCATAGCAACACTGTTCACAATAGCCAGGACATGGAAACAACCTAAATGTCCATTGACAGATGAATGGATAAAGGAGATGTGGTACATATCTACAATGGAATATAAAAAAGGAATGAAATATTGCCATTTGCAGCAGCATAGATGCAACTAGAAATTATCATACTAAGTGAAGCAAGTCAGAAAGAGTAAAAGACAAATACCATATGATACCACTTATATGTGGAATCTAAAATATGACAGAAATGAACATATTTATAAAACAGAAACAGACTCATAAACACAGAGAACAGACTTGTGGTTCCCAAGGGGGAAGGGAGAGCGGGAGGGATGGATTGGGAGTTTGGGATTAGCAGATGCAAACTATTATACAGAGAATGGATAAAAAACAAGGTCCTACTGTATAGCACAGGGAACTGTATTCAATATCCTGTGATAAACCATAACGATAAAGAATCTGAAGGGCTTCCCTGGTGGCGCAGTGGTTGGTTGAGAGTCCGCCTGCCGATGCAGGGACACGGGTTCGTGCCCCGGTCCGGGAAGATCCCACATGCCGCGGAGCGGCTGCGCCCGTGAGCCATGGTCGCTGAGCCTGCGCGTCCGGAGCCTGTGCTCCGCAAGGGGAGAGGCCACAATGGTGAGAGGCCCGCGTACCGCAAAAAAAAAAAAAAAAAAAAAGAATCTGAAAAAGAATGCGTGTATACATATACCGGAACCAGTTTGCTACACACCAGAAATTAACACAACATTGTAAATCAACTGTACTTCAAAAAAACAGCTGGGCTGCAGAAGGAGATGGGGCTGTGACTCCTTGCAGCTCCGACGCACCCACAGAGCAGAGATGAGGCCACAGTCTCCTCATCACGTGACTCCCTGGCCCCCTGACTCCCAGCAAAGGCTGCCCGATTGATTTCTCCTTGCTCACATCTCTTTATAACATCAAATTTAAAGCAAAGAGAAAACCTTGTGTAATTTCCTGGAACCAGAGCTTCCTGATGATCTCCTGACTTTTTCTCAGGCAGGCAGCAGGACAGGAGAGAAGCCAGTCCCACCGCGCAGCACCGGGAATCCCAGGGAGCCGGGGACCACAGGAGCAGGGGGTCTCACAGGGGTGAGGGCACACCCAGGAGTGTTGTCGCGCCCTAAGCACTGCAGCCCGGGCAGCTCCCTGCCGTCCCGCGGATCAGCCCACGTGCACGGGCTTCAGAGGATTCCAAAGCTTAAATGAAAACTGCCCAACGAGTGGAGGACTCTTTACCATCCGATCCGAATGCCTCTCCCAGGGGCCTGTTGGCAAGGCGTGAGCTGTGAAGAATATTTCCCACTGCTTTCCAAAATGAATGCTCACGCTTCCATTTTAACTTTACTTGCATAGCTGTCAAGAAGAAAGATCTAGACCTGTAATATGAGAGATTTTGTAAGCTAGCAAGAGAATGGATTCAGTTTACATAGAGGCAATGTTACTTGGAAGAGATCGGTTAGGTCAAAGTTACTGGGTTAATTATAGCAAGTTGGTAAGTGAATTCAATTTTCTATGCAAACATTGTTCCTAACTCTAAGGGGACAGGCATGATTTTCTGCAAAAGCATATTCTAAGATTTCTTCTAACAAACGTTTAAGGGGATCTTGAGTTAATCTAGGTTTAAGGTTATAGGTAGGTAATGAGGACAAATTCTCTGAAGATGGAGGCTGATAATGACCAGACATAGAGCATGTCCAATTTGACCTTAAAGGAAACTTTGTCCGCCTTGGCAGGGAATATCTTTTGTTCTGCAAAGCATGTGGCTGTAACAATGAATGAACAAAGTGCAAGCGGCCGACAGAAGAGTGTTTTCCATATCGTGCAGAAGTCACGTTTTTATCCGTGATTTTTCCTAGCGTGCAAACTAGTAAAAGAAGAGCACGGGAAGCTCCAGCTAAGCAGACGAAAAGGGAACAATAAAGATAAGAACGGAAATCAGCGACCTAGGCGGCAGATAAACGAGAGAGAAAATCAGTGACACTGGAAGTTGCTTCTTGGAAAAGGTCAACCAAATTGATAAATCTCTAGCAAGACTGATTGGGAAATAAAGAGATAAGGCCCAAATTACCAGTGTCAGGGATAAAAGGGAAATATCCTACATGATAAGGATAAGAGAAGGTTTTGAACAATTTATGCCAAAAACATCCACAAATTCCACAACTTAGATAAAAATGGGTAAAATTCTTGAAAGACAAACTATCAAAACTCACCCAAGAAGGAGTAGATATACTGAATCACCCTGCGTTTATTAAAAAATTGAATTTGTAGTTAAAAACCTTCACATAAAGGAAACTATAGCCTTAGTGGTGAAGTCTACCAAAATTTAAGGAAGACGTAATACCAATTCTTAACAAACTTTCAGAAAACTGAAGAGGAGAGAATACTTTCCAAATCATTCTCAAAGTCCAGTATTACATTGCTACCCAAACCAGAAAAAGACAATACAAGAAAATAAAACCACAGACCAATAGACGTGATGAACTCAGATGTTCTTAACACAACTTTAGCAGTTTGAATCTAAAAATATATAAATATATAATACATCATGGCCAAAAGGGATTTATCCCAGGAATGTGAGATTGGCATTTAAAAATCAACATAATCCCATTTGTTTCTTTTTTCTTTTTCTTTTTTTTTTGCGGTACGCGGGCCTCTCACTGCTGTGGCCTCTCCCGGTGCGGAGCACAGCCTCCGGACGCGCAGGCTCAGCGGCCATGGCTCACGGGCTCAGCCGCTCCGCGGCATGTGGGATCTTCCCGGACCGGGGCACGAACCCATATCCTCTGCACCAGCAGGCGGACTCTCAGCCACTGCACCACCAGGGAAGCCCTATTTTTGCTTTTATTTCCTTTGCTTTAGGAGACAGGTAAAAAAAAAATTGCTATGATTTATGCCAAAAGTGTTCTGCCTCTGTTCTATTCTAGAAGTTTTATGGTTTCAGGTCTTACATTTAGGTCTTTAATCCATAATAAAATCTCCTTGCAAGCTCAGGGGAGAAGTGTGGAAGGCTGAATAACGCCTGCCAAAGATGCCCAGCTCCTAATCCCTGGAACCTGTGGATGTTAACCTTATATGGCAAAAGGGACATTACAGATACGATTAAGTTAAGATCTTAAAATGGGGCAGTTACCGTGGATAATCCAGGTGGACCCTAAATGTATCCCAAACGTCCTTGTAAGAAGGAGCCAGAGGGAGCCTGTTAGGTTGCAGGAGAAGGCAACGTGACAGTGGAAGCAGGTGCTATGCTGCTTGCTTTGACGCTGAAGGCAGTTGCTGTGGCTCATTCCAGAAGGAATGAGCCCTTGAAGCTGGGGAAGGCAAGGGAAAGATTCTGCCCTAGAGCCCTGGATGCAGCGTGGCTCTAGCAGCACCGTGATTTGACCCAGTCCTGGTTTTTGACTTCTAAACTCCAGAACCGTAAAAGAAGCTATGTGTGTTGTTTTAATTCACCGTTTGTGATAATTTGTTACAGCAGCCATAGGAAACTCATACAGGGAGAAAACTTGATATGAGAAAAAGCATCTGTGCAAGGCGGGGACCCTGCAGTAGACACCCTAGCTGTGTTGGTTTGCTAGGTGGACAGGGTGGCTTACACGAGAGGATTTGTCTTACAGGTCTGGAGGCTGAGCTCGAGGTGTTGGCAGGGCTGGTTTCTGAGGCTGGTTGGGAGAAGCTGTTCCAGGCCCCTCTCCTGGCTGCTGGTAGTTCGCTGGCAATCTTTGCTGTTCTTTGCCTTGCAGGTGTGCCGCCTGGACTACAAGACAGACCCGATAAAACCCTGGACACCACGGCACAGGTGAGCTTCCCTGGTTGGCACCACTTCGCATGCGTTGTGTTGTCACACACTTGCTGGGAGTTGTGTGTTCCCCTGTAACTGCACTGGGAGAGACACCTGCAAGCTTGGGGCTGGTTCCTCCAACCACGACCTTTTCTCATTGCTGGTTTTAATCTGTATCTTTTCTTTATCATAAACCATAGCCACGAGGATACCAGCTTTTCCTGAGTCCTGTGGGTCCTTTTAGTGAATCATCAAGTTCGAGAGTAGTCTTGGGGACCCACTGACACGGATATATCACATAGACCCCCCCACACATCTTGGGTGAAAATGGAGTTCTATAGGCAATGATGAACGTCTATAGTCTTTGCTTGGGTAGTGCATGATAATAATGTGTTTTGGGTGCTGAGAATGGAATGGGAGTGTCAAGAGAATTGGCCTTGGGTGCATCAGCTCTATGGTCCAGGTGATGCTCTGTCTTGGTCCTGCAGCAGAGGAAGAATGAGAGGGCTGAGATTTGTTTCCCTGGTGATGGTGGCCACGTGGTCGTCTATCAATGGGCTGTAGGTATCTCTCTTCCTGTCCTGTGATAGTGGGCACAGGGGCAGGTAACATCCAAGGCTTGGAGCTGACCAATGGATCCATAGAGAATTTGGTTCCTTCCCCCACTTCAGAACTCTGATGAGGTGCCAGGCTGTGGGCGTGAGATCTGTCTTCCCCCGTGGCTGCCCAGAAGTGCTGGTGACGCAGCCTTGATGCGTGAGGAGAAAATGCCCCGTGGGATGACTTTGATCAACGAGGGAAGGTACATGCAAGGAGCCAGCATCCTCCCACTTTCTTCCCAGATGAATGGTTCCGAGATGCAGAGGTTCTAGACATTCCCATAACATCTCTTATGACTAAGCAACTAGGTGTGTTTTTCGTGAAAGTGTAGCCAGCTCTGAAAAGCATGACCTTTTATCTTCTTTCCCCTCTTCCCTACCTTGTTCTCCTTTCCCTGTCGCTCTTGCTTCCTTAAGGTTGCACCTGCAGTCAAACGTGAGCACATCATCTTTGCTCAGGCTGTGTTATAGGGAATCCTGGCTAACACAGCATGCTATGATAATGGGATGGATTAAAGGAAGTTGCGATGAATGGAATTTTGCAGAACAACTTGCCTTCCTCGAGAGACATGGCTCTGTTGTCCGAGTCATCACAGAATGAGTGCTACAGGGGTAACCTGGGCTTGGCAAGTGGCTCAATGCTTCCCAGCTCTTCAGGGTATGAGGACACTTTTTAACGTAAAGAAGTGTGTAGGTTCTCACATAATGACAGATGAATGTTTAACATCAGTGCCAAAGTTCTTCTTTGCCTTTCCAGATACACTCTCTGGCCTTCTCCATCTGTTCTGAGCCCTGAGAGGTTGCCCTATATTGACTCACCAGGTCCTGGGCCCTAGGTTCCCCGTGGGGGTGGGGAGGGCCCAGAGGAGGATGAGGTCATGGTGCTAATTTCTCTGACCCCTTCAGCTGTGGAGCTTTGACTGGCTACAGCCCCTCCCCTGCTCCCTCATCTAGAGGTGGAAGGCTCTCCACTCCTCCTAGCTCTGGGGAGCATCACCGTCTTTTCCCGCTTTCCCTGGATTAATAGTCCTCTCAGTAAACTCCTCAATCACCCCCTTTGAGTGTCCATTTATTTCCTTCTGGGACTTTGACTGATATAGTCTATCTTGAGGCAACTCATAAAGTCAGAAATATTGTAGGAATGTGTTTAGTGCATCTATATTTTGTAAGTTACAATAGTGTCACATATATTCCCCAAATTGTATGCACAATCATTACTACTTATTCAGTGTTCAATCAATGCTTGGTTTGAGTACAGATCAGTAGGCCCCTTGTAATGATTTCCCAGGCTCCCAGCAAGGATCCAGAGCTCTGAGCTTGGGAACCCCTGTCATAGATCATTGGAAATTGAGCCTTCTATCACCCTTGCCTTGAAAACTACTTGTGACTTAAATGTCGTGGTCCCCAACCTGGCTATAACAGAACCACCTTCTGAGTTTCACCCCTGACGATCAGTGACATTTGCGATCAAGGATTTAAGTAACTGAGAGTTCCCCTACGAGGACTAGGGAGTTTGAGTCATAAAACGTTGGCTTTTGGAAATAAAGTTCAGCAATGGGAATGAACGGTTTACTAACGGTACCTTACATACCATCAGGGCGCACAGAAGTTTCAGCACTTCCTCTCTTCCTGGATACACAGGAAATGTTTCCCAGCCCCATGGCAATAACTAATCCCGGCCGCTGGGCTGGGAGCAGACGTGGTCTGGGTCACCTGGGGGGAGCAGGTAAAGCTGCTGGGGGTTCTCCATGGACTCTTCCCCTGATGCAGGGACTCTTATATCACAGTCAGGTTGTGTCACAGTGAGTGAGCTATCCAGATCCTCAGTGGACTTGGAGTGAGCACAGGATAAACCTCATTGGGATAGTCTGGAATTGATTCTAATCACAACGAAACCGAGCTTCTCCTAACTGATTTGCCATTGTTGAGATATTGCTCAACCATAATTATAATTCTGAAACTATACTGCATCTTGGGAAAAGGCTTATAATACAAGGTTAAGTAAAACAATCAGGCTACAAAATTGCATGTAGTTGATATATAGTCATTGAAAAATATACACGTGGCCCACACTGGATAGAAATGTATAAAAGTGAAAATACTTGTCTAAAGGTGATGGGGATGATGAGTCGTTCAAATGAAAAAAAAAAACTTTGTCTTTGGGCTTCCCTGGTGGTGCAGTGGTTGAGAGTCCACCTGCCGATGCAGGGGACATGGGTTCGTGCCCCGGTCTGGGAAGATCCCACATGCCGCGGAGCGGCTGGGCCTGTGAGCCATGGCCGCTGAGCCTGCGCGTCCGGAGCCTGTGCTCCGCAACGGGAGAGGCCACAGCAGTGAGAGGCCCGTGTACCGCAACAAACAAACAAACAAAAACAACTGTCTTTGAAATGTCTTTAAAATCTTTGAAATGATTCTAATAGTTTCCTCTTTCTTCTTCTCCTTCTTCGCCTCTTCCTCCTATTTTATTTTTGCAAGAACTGGGAAGTAGGCATTTCTTTATGGCAACGGCAAGATGAGTGGAATCTGCTGATCCCGTGGGTGGAGATGGAGCTGGAAGGAGGGACCCCGCCAGGCTGTGCAGCTCGAGCTGGTGGCAGCTGCCCTGGAAGAAGGCTGTTTGGGTGCCGTGCAGTTCTTGGAGGATTTGAATGAGGTACTTAGAGTGTAAATCTAGACTTTCAGATTGGTTATTTTCATGCTGTTCACATTTTCCATAATTATTATGTTTTTTTAAAATCATTTTTGGCTATGTTCCATTTGATAACAATACGCCTACAGCGGTGGTTCTCAACCAGGGACAGTCTTGCCTCGGGGGACATCTAGCCACGTTGGGAGATGTTTTTGGCTGTTATGACTGGTTGGGGGGTGTTATCTTGGTGGGTAGAGGCTGGGGATGTGCCCACACCCTACAAGGCACAGGCAAGCCCACAACCAAGAGCTGTTGGGCTTGTGTGCCAGCAGTGCTACGGGTGGAGCCTGGCCTGAGGGTAGAGGAGGAAGGGTTTCTGTCCCAGGAGCCCACGACCTCAGGAAGGCACAGTTCGAGACCTCCAAGGGAAGGTGAAGGCTCGGGTGACCCCCACGTGTGCAGCCAGCTCCCCATCCCCAGGGACCCTCCCTCTGCTGCAAAGGGTTGCACTTGCTTTCACAGGAGCTCTTTCTTCATTCCTCCCAGCGATCACATCTTTCTTCGGTGACAGGCAGGACTGGGGGTACCTGGGAATGGCACGTTCCTGGGGAACAAGCAGAAAAGCTCTTTATTTAAAAAAAAATTTATTGAAGTCTAGTTGATTTACAATGTTGTGTTAATCTCTGCTGTGCAGCAAAGTGACTCGGTTATACACATACATGCCTTCTTTTCCATATTCTTTTCCATGATGGTTTATCCCAGGATATTGAACATAGTTCCCCATGCTGTACAGTAGGACCTTGCTGTTTATCCAGCCTACATATAATAGTTTGCATCAGCTCATCCCCAAATTCCAATCCATCCTTTCCCCACCCCCTCTTCCCCTTGGCAACCGCGAGTCTGTTGTCTATGTCTGTGAGTCTGTTTCTGTTTCATAGATAGGTCTAACATATGACTTATATGTCATATTTTATTATTTTAAATTAATTAATTAATTTTGGCTGTGTTGGGTCTTTGTTGCTGTGCGCAGGCTTTCTCTAGTTGCGGCAAGCGGAGGCTACTCTTCATTGCGATGCGCGGGCTTCTCATTGCGGTGGCTTCTCTTGTTGCGGAGCACGGGCTCTAGGCACACGGGCTTCAGTAGTTGTGGCGCACGGGCTTAGTTGCTCTGCGGCATGTGGGATCTTCCTGGACCAGGGCTCGAACCCATGTCCCCTGAATTGACAGGAGGATTCTTAACCACTGTGCCACCAGGGAAGTCCCATATGTCATATTTTAGATTCGACATATAAGTGATATCATATGGCATTTGTCAGGAAAGCGTAGCTTGACCTTGATCTAAATCCCACCCACTAGGAGAGCATCTGCAGCATTCTCTTTGTAGATGATAAGGTCAACAGGGGAGGGAATTGCTGGAGAAATTCCTGGAGAGAGCCTCATTAGAGGGAGTGGAGCTGGGGTGTATTTTGTGTATTTTGTAGGGGGGTGTGGAGATGGCCAGCCGGTCCCCCTTCGTGGGGGGGAATCCTGCAGCCCCAGATGCTGGGAGGCCTTCAGGACCTATCTTGCCCACAGAGCTGCCTCAGCTGCCATCCTGGGTACCACCTCCATGTGGGGCAGGGATGTGGAAGCTGGCCAGCGGGCCCCGTGGGGCAACTCTGCAGCATCGTGCCCTCCACAGGCATTCACGCCTGCCAGGTACCCCTGCTCAGACTCCATCACAGCATTGGCTCTGGGGAAGCCAGCTGTGATGGGGAAGAGAGGATTCCGGAGACTCAACACCCAAGGGCTTCCAGAAGGGACTGGAATGCAGGACTTACCTACAAAAAGGCTGCTCAGGAATGGAAATGTCAAGGCAGTTTGACACAGAGGCACTGCCAGCTGTTGAGATGTGAGGGCTTCTTGGGCAGTGATTCACAGCGGGCTATCTATTTTCCTGGCTGTGCTACCGCTGACAAGATGAAGTGCATTCCTGACGTCCAGAATTTCCCAGGAAAGATTTCATTGTCTCGTTCTCCTGTGAGAAGTGAGAAGTGAACTTGATATTTCTCTGTTCAACCTTCATCAATAAAAAATTTTTCTGGTTGGCTTATTCCTGTTGATTCTTAATGAAGTGGTGTTTTATGAGATGCCATTCATTTCTAAACTTCAGAGAGAGTCAGGGATATACATGGCATGGTAGAGTGGATGCGTTAAACATCGAAATGTATATTAATGGCTGTGTGCATACGTAACGCGGTGAAATAAATACACAGTTATTAGGGATTTAATGCATGCCATCCAGAAAGGGATATATCACACATTAAAACATAATTACTGGCTTGAAATGGAAATAGATCATCTGCTAAAGCAGATTCATCAGCCTGACTCCAATACATCACCCACTGAACCAGAGAGAACACACACCGGGTCTGACACCGCACTGCCTCGCCCGGGCCCACGGCCACTGATTTAGACCCAAAGCGCTAGTATACTAAATGGGTGACCACCCCTTGCCTGAAATGTATTGTCACCTAGTGAAGAATATCTCTGTGATGGAGCTCATTGACTGAGAATGAAATCCACTCGGTCAGGGCCACCCTGAGCAGGCGGCTGTTGGCGGGAGGCCGGGCCCGCAGGAGAAAGCAGCTGGGGTCTGTGAGTCACTCGGCGATGGACCAGCTCTCGTCCAGGGACATAGAGGAGGTGGCCTCCCTCCCTGTGGTTTGGGCTGGCTCCCCATCTGGCCGCAGGGCCTGGGGGCAGGAGGCTAGCTGCAAAGGGGGACAAGCTTCACTGTGTATTTTGTGTATACGTTCAGCTATGTCAGCCCCTTTCTCTGATCTCCAAACACCATCGTGTGTGGGGTGTGCAGAGGTGTGGGAAACCCTTTCTGTGTGCTTCCTTAGGGCTGCTCTGTAAAGGTCTGCCTTCCCCCAGATCACTCGTGCGGCCCACTTTCACCAGAGGGACGTGTGCGTGCGTGATGGTATGTGTGTGTAGGTGGTGTGTCAGTTGGGATGTGTGTGTGTGTGTGAAGATATGTGTGTGTGAGGTTTGCTTCAGGCTGTGGGTTAGTGTAGCCGCTGACGCGGAGCTGGGGGCTGGAGTGAGGGGCAGGGGTGCAGAGGACGCTGGCCCATCATCGTTTACGGGCTGCCCTAAAGAGGGTCATGACTCGGCCGTGGGCCTGACGGTCTGTGGAGAACCCAGCCCTCCCGCCTCTTAGGTCCCTCTCAGGAGGGGCTGCGTCTCCACAGAGAATCGACAGCGCCCAGGGCGCAGGCAGCAGCGGGGCCTCCGCGTGAGACGGGGCTGGTGCTGGACCACAGGGTGAGAGGGCTTCGTTTTGTGAGAAACCCCCGTGTGGTCTTCCCAGTTGGCTGTGCCGTGTTGCGTTCCCACCAGCAATGATGCGAGTTCCTGTTGCTCCCCGTGCTCACCAGCATCTTGTGTGTCGTGACAGCTCATTGTTGCCAAAGGCAGTTTTAAAGAAATCTAGGTGAGGTTCTCCTTCTCACCTGTTCCCCTCTTTCCTTGCACCTCATTTCACCTCTCAGCCCATTTCCCTCCCAGCCCACACAGCCCCGGGACCCTCGGGACACCGTAAGGGTCTGCCAACCCCTGGAGAGTCTCCACTCAGGCTGGTGGTCATGAGAGGCGCCCTGTGCTCTAGGGAGATGCTCCCCCACCCAGACCCCCTTCCATCCATGCAGTTGTTTTGGGGGCTGTTAGAAAGGAAGGGTCTCAGTTTGCTCAATTCACAGAAATGTTAATGGACTGATAACCCCCGAATTCTCTAGATACTCCCATTCTGAAAGTACTGGTCTCATTTGTTCAGTGTGGATTTTGCTGCTAAAGACCCGAATTAATTTAAAGCCAGAATCCCTAGATCTCTTAGTATCTCTGCTTCCTCCCGTGTAAAATGTTCCTATTGAACTTTAAGGATGAATATCTAAAGTCTTATTGACCAGAGTGATTAAAGGTGAGAAAACATTGAATAGATCTGGCAGAGTTTTGGCCGTCGTAGGGGTGGGTAATGGGTGCTGGCCACAGAGCAGGCTGGCATTGCCTTTGCCTGTTCTGTGCTTGGCCTCTGAACCACGCTTGCTTTTCAACTTCTTCCCATCTTTCTCCTCTAAAACAACAGGGTCTCTAAAAGTTCCCTCTGACTTTTATTCTCAAACCCACAGAGGCTCCTCAGCAGCAGCATAAAGAGGCCCGTGGTTGGAAGTGGGGGCAGAACAGCCATAGCCGCTCATATATGAGCTGCTGTTAAATTGGGCTGACAAGGGACACTTTGGTAACTAAGTCACTCTTATAAAGGGCTCCATTGCTCTGTGAGCAAGTGACACGGCAGCCCCAGCCTGCCTGTGACATACCCAGCAGTTCTCAAAATCAAACTGTGCAGGGTGGTCACCTGGAGGGGGGAAGAGAGGCTTGTTGAACATTCAGCTTACTGGGTCCCACCCCCATGGGCTCTGATTCTATGGGCCTCGATGGGGCCCAGGAATCTGTATTTTTATTAAGCACTTGCTATGGACTGAATTGTGTCTCCCCTAAATTCATATGTTGGAGCCCTAGCCACCCACTGTTTTTGGAGATAGGGCCCTCAAGGAAGTAATTAAGGATAAATGAGGTCAAAAGGGTGGGGCCCTGATCACATGGGATTAGTAGCCTTATAAGCAAAGACATGAGATGGTTTGTTCTCTCTCCACCATGGGAGGACACAGTGAGAAGGCTGCCACGTGCAAGCCAGGAAGAGGGCCCTCACCAGAACCCAAATTGGCCAGCACCTTGATCTTGCAATTCCAGTGTCCAGAGCTGTGAGAAAATACAGTTCTGTATTTAAGCCACCTTGTTTATGGTTTTCTTTTATGGCAGCCAGAGCTGACTGGTACAGCACCACAAGTGATTCTGGTGCAGGGTCATTTATAGGCAAAGAATCAAGGATATCACAGCTAATTATGTTGTCAGAATCCATAGGTGAACCTTGGTGTGTGGCCCGGGTTCTTTCACTGAGTCATTCCGCCTTGGTGCTGATCCAGCACTGGGTTTGCCCTTCTCACTGGGGATGGAAGGAGGTCAGGAGCCTGCACGGTGCCCACAAGTGCCCAGGGCTGTGCAAGTGCTTTGCGTGTATTATCTCATGTCAGCCTCATGCCATTCTTCACACTGTCTGGTACGGTAGGTCCTCTTACTCCTGTTTTACAGACCAGCACGGTGAGGGTCAGGGAAGGAACATTGCAGGCTGCAGGGCACCCAGCTAGAGAAAGGCAGAGTCAGGATACTTCGGATCCAAGTCAGTCTTCCTCTTTTTATCATGCTAGGCGACCTTGGACATGGATATGGCCAGGTACCTTCCTGAGTCTCCAGAATGGCTCCTCTGCTTTGCTATCGTCTGTGAGTGTTTGTGGTCAGAGCCTGGGGCATGTCTGGGCACACAGTTTGCCTTTTCTGAGGCTCAGAGGGTCATCTGGTGGTGACATCCCTGAATTTACTGGGTCCCTTTTGTCCGTCTCCCTCTTCACTTACTTCTGGTTTTTGGAAGTCAGAAAGTAGCATCTTCCCAGGACCATGGGCTCAGTGATATTTTACCAAGACTGTTTCTTGGATCTTCCTCTGCGGTTGTTAGACTGTTCTTTTACCTTAAGATGGAGAACCCATTCTGGGAAGGTACATATATTTTTTTCCAATTGATTTCTTGTCAGGTCTAACAAGATCGATCAAATCGTACGGGCAATACAACTGATTTAGCACTCATAAAGTCCCACGACATCTCATATGTGCCAAGAATGAATGACGAGGTAAAGCTTCTCTGTGTCTCTTCACCCTCCTGGTCCCAGGAGGACACCTAATCCATGGGCTCACCTTCTAAGGCTCCCTCCCCACCCAGCAGACAGCTGCCAGGGAGACCTAGGGCAGGCAGGTCCTTAGTGGGCAGGAGGAAATAAAGCTGCAGATAGGGCAGAAGGATAGATTTTATCCATGAACTAGCAGGAGGAAGAAAGCAGAAAATGGTCTGATGGTGCCAATGGAGAGGAGGTATCTGAAATGTCCAGGAAAAACATAATTGGGAACGTGAGTAGGTTCCATTTCGACTTTGAATTGGGAAGTTCTGTTGCAAATCCCCATCTACCGCCTAATGAAGAGGTGTGGCTGCACAGCTGTGATTGGACCATGTGACCTGGCCCTCCTGGGTCATGGCTGCTTGGTCAAGGATGGTCACTGGGTCTAAGATGGGCCTGAGTCCTCCCTTTGGAATCTGAAAGTGGGCACTTGGAATCAAGCAACACCCACAGTGTAGCCTGTCCCACTAGAGTGAGGCTCTGGGCTGAAGGCTTACAGAACCCTTCTCCTAAGGTCCCTGGGGGTGTCCTGGCCCCATTTCTTCAGCTTTTCTTGGGATCCCTGAAACCCACAACTTACAATATATTTTCCTTTCTGGAGTGAGCCGTCTTGGATTTATGTTCCAGACAACCAAATATATCTTGATTAAAACATAAAACAGATTTTTTATGGGACGTAAAACAGATTTCTTTAGGGGATGATCTGCCCTACCTCATATAGATAGGAATTGAGAAATTTTATGTAAAGTGGGCTTTAGAGACCACGTGGTCCTAGGGTTGCTGATTTGTAGCCTGCAGGAGTGTTTCTTGTGGATTGCATGTACAATTTTTGGAATATTTTTAGATGCCCATGCAGGCTCTCCAGGCCCTGCTGTTCCCTTGTGTCTTACACCTTGACTATACGAGCGTCGTTCCTTTCCAGCCTTTGAGGACATTCAGCTCGTGACTCCTGATTGAGCCCTACCCTTGAACTTTTCAGAGAGGTGAAATGACTTTCCCAAGGCCACACAGTTAAGTATCATCACGACTGGGGCCAGAATCACGTTCCTCTGATTTCCAAGAAGAGTAGAAATGGCATACTAGCTGTGGTTAATTTTCCCCCCAACTTTATTGAAATATAATTGACATATGACATTGTGTAGGTTTAGGGTGTACAAGGTGCTGATTTGGTGCACATACATGTTACAAAGTGACTTTCACAATAAGGTGCGTTAACACACTGTGGTGGTCATTTTTATGTGTCAACTTGAGTGAGCTAAGGGGTTCCCATAGAGCTGGCAAACCATTATTTCTGGGTGTGTCTGTGAGGGTGTTTCTGGAAGAGATTAGCATTTGAATCAGTGGACTGAGAACCTGGGCAGACTGTGACACAGATTGAGACAGAGGGCATTTAAGGTTTGCTGGAGGGTCCTTTTTACCCCAACGCTTCGTGGGAGCTGGCATGGAGTCCTTTCCGGGGCCTCTGCAGTCACATTACCTGGGTGGGTACTGCCCTAGGGCCATGCTCGTTCACAGACGTTGACAACTGGAGTCCTGCAGAGCATCCCGGGAAACAAACTCAGCACCTGGCTCTTCTGCTTTGCTGGTGTCACTGGCAGGAAGAGACAGGCTATCTCAGGCCTCCCGTGCCTGTGTGCTGTGTTTGATCTTGATGGTCACCATCTGTGTGCCCTGCCTGTTTTGAATCTCCATACCTTCCAAGGAGTGGGCGTTCTGGGGATGATGACTTGTGTCCTTTTGTTGTCTGGCCGTCTGATCAGTGGCTGGGGGCTCCTCACGGGAGCCATGCAAGTCAGCGATGGGTCACAGCGAACCGTCACCAGAATGGCTTGCCAGGATGAAGTGTGGCCGGCAGGCCTCAGGAGGTGTTGGCACTGCCAGGAGCTGCACGGTGTTTGGTTAAACGTGTGTGTGTGTGTGTGTGTGTGTGTGTGTGTGTGTGTGTGTGTGTCGTGTGTGTGTGTGTGTGTGTGTGTGTGTGTGTGTGTGTGTGTATTCAGAGGTACCCAGGGGGAAAAACCCACACCCAGGACCAGAATTACGGAATCGTAAATGTGTAAGTGGGAGAAATCTCAGAAACTTGAAAGCTCTCTGCACTGTGACAGGTGACACCAGTCCACATGGGCAAATGATTCTGACTGATAAATGACCTATATGAGCTTTTGAAGGCCACCAACAGTAAAATATATGTTGCAGCACTTCCCAAGCAATGCCCCGTAACAAATAGCTATTGTTTGTGGCATCAACACCGTAGTAATTCTGTGACCACCCCCCCAACCCCAGGCTCAGGGCACGTGTCTTCAGCTGGTCCCTCAGAGGCAGCCCTGCTTCCTGTGGACACCTCAGCACCTGGGGTTTCCAACCTGGGGTGCGTGAGTCCCACCTTCTGCTCGTGACTTTCTATTGCAAAGATCCAGGACCTTCTCACCTGCAGGCACCCCTGGGCAGGGGAAACAGAACCTGGGGAGATGCTAGTACTCACCTGGGCACACGTGGTATTACCAGACTTGCCAATTCAAGGAAAACCCAAAGAAAGTGGACCCCAGGGCAGAGTAGGGGCTCACACACACGCACGCTCTAGGTAACTCAGATGCTGATGTAGCTTTTCAGATTACAGGTATGCCCACAAGTGAGGGTCAATCAAACATGAAAGTTTAATTCCCCAGGTGGTTAAAGGTAAGATTAAATTCTAGGTGAACGTTTTTCAGAGTAAGAGGCTGGAATTCTCACTCTGCGATGGGAGTTCAGAGCACGGGTGAAACAGAAGAGCTGCCATCCTGCCCACAGCCCATAGGGCTGTGAGCCAGCAGGGGCTGTGTGGGATCGGGGGGCATTGAAGTTGTGGGGTGATTTCCCCCTCAATGCACATGTGCCTGGAGGTGTCACGAATATGCTGGACGCAGGTGCCAGGTGCACTCACAGCTCTGTAGGGTTCTTCTGGGTGTGAGGTAGCGGGGGATGGGGAGAGGCCACCTGAGAGGCTGGGCCAGCTGCCCCCACCCTGTCTAGACGCCCGGATCCTCCACACAGTGAGAGGGGAGGAGCCACCGTGTGTCCCCAGGGAGAGGAGAAAAGGATGGAATCCAGTGTTTTCTTGAGAGCAGTTTCTGCCGGAGGAAGGTGGGCAGGGGGAGACCACAAAGGCACTGAACACCCACGGAGAAGCAGGGTGGGTGCCATGGACTGAACGTTCGTTTCCCCCCAAATTCATATGTTCAGACCTAACACCCAAAGTGATGGTGTTAGGAGGTGGGGCCTTTGGGAGGTGATTAGGTCATGAGGGTGGAACCCTCACAAAAGGGATTCGTGCCCTAATAAAAGACACCCCACCGAGCTCCCTTCCACCCTGTGAGGACGTGGCCGAGAAGATGTCCATCAATGAACCAAGAACCAGGTTCTCACCAGACACCAAGTCTGCTGGTACCTTGACTTTGGACTTCCAGCTTCCAGACTGAGAAGTCCATTTCTTTGTTTATAGCCACCCAGTCTGGAGTTCTGTTGTCGCAGCCCTGAGAGGACTAAGAGCCAGGGTGTGGGGAGGGGCAGGACCCGGTGGAGGGAGAGACCCCAAAACCAAGGGTCGTAGACACAGGAGGCAGGTGGCCCTGGGATCTGGGCGGGACCCTTGCAGCTTTGCACACACAGAGCAGATGCCTCATAAATATTTCCCATTTGCCTGAATAATTTCACTGCTTTCAAGCCCCCCAGTGAAAAGCCTGTGAAGTGTTAAAACGAGGTGAAGAGGGGAGAAGTCGGAGCCTCTGATAGTAGAAGCTCTGGTGAGATGAACTGGGAAAGTGCCGGCTGTTAGGGGATGCAGAGTGCTGGTGGAGCAGATGAGAGCGTGCTGATGGATGAGGACTAAACATAACATACAGGAGTGGATGCAGAACAGGAAGCTTTATGACGAGCTACTGCATGGAGCCAAAGATTCAGAGACAGGCGGGGGAAAACCACCGCAGGAAGCCTGCAAGGGAGCAGTTTATAACTTCGAGATTCGAGTGGGAGAGCAACACCTTCAGTATCAGAAATTGGGCCTGGGTGGGCTTAAGATCCCCACCCAGATTGTCAGCAATTCAAGGTTGGGTCACGTCTCTTCTTAACATTTCTTGTATCTTCTCTTGCCCAATATCATTCTCCCCCGCAGCCCCTATAATTGGTGGTTTTCACACAATCATCATAAATCCAGAATACTGAGGGCCAGTGGAGTGGTGTCTGTCTCTTCCCTGCTTCCTCCTGGGGCCGTGATTCTGAGCACATGTGTCCGGCCAGCATCATCTAGTCGCTGGTCTGAGCGACCAGCCAACTGCCCGGCTGTGAGAACCAAGGGCTGGGGGTTGGACAAGGGCACGGAGGCCACGTCACGGCCAGGACCCTGGGTGGGATGACTCAGACGTGGGGAAGGAAGGACGGGACGTGGATGCTGGGGGCCAGCTGGTCCTCTGCAACGACATTCACTGGGCCACGGAGGCAGTGCCAGTGTGGTTTCCATACACCCTCCCATCCAGATTTCTTTGTATTTATGGACCGTGGAGTGTCGGGGGACTCAGAGCGAAGGTTTGTGTTGAATTTTGATAGATTTCCTCGGCCTCAGTTTTCTGGTAAAATCATTTTATTCTTTCATCTTCATTGAGTAGATTCTGTCATTTCCCCTTATTTGAATGATTTTCACTGTGTTCATGTCTTTTGTTAAAAGGCACCTCCAGTGTCTTTTGGGTGTGGGTACGGCTCATGAATGCTCTGATCCAGCCCACTGTTTGCTTCACTGTTGCCCCAAAAGTGCCTGATTCCCCTTGCTCCCCGTCTGAGGGGCCCTTCTCATCCTTCTCCATATCAGGGTTCCCCCTGTTTCCCTCAAATTCTCCATCCTGTGTCAGGGTTTCTCCTCGTACGGTGGACCCAGTGACCCGCCCGGCCTTTGGAAACTAACACTCCCTCTTCGACCTCCTCCTTTGATCCGCAGACACAAGTACCCTGCAGAGAACTAGAGAGAAGCTCTGCCACTATTGCCACCTTTCCTAAGTGTCTGAGCTAGGTGCTAAGTTCCTGCATCACCTTAGAAAGACCTGTATGTGAACATTGTTGAGACCCGTGATTCAGACCAAACGAGGGTACAGCCAGAGGAATCTGTGCAGCCTGAGTTATAGCATTCATTTTTTCATTGAAGTATAGTTGATTTACAATATTATATTAGTTTCAGGTGTACAGCATGGTGATTCAAAATTTTTAGAGATTATACTCCATTTATGGTTATTGTAAAGTATTGGCTATATATCCTTGTAGCTTATTTATTTTATACATAGTGCTTTGTACCTCTTAATCCCGTACCCCATCCTGCCCCTGCCCCCTTCCCTCTCCACACTGGCAACCACTAGTTTATCCTCTGTATCTGTGATTCTGTTTCTTTTTTCTTATGTTCACTAGTTTGTATTATGTTTTAGGTTCCACATATAAGTGATAACAGTGTTTGTCTTTCTCTGTCTGACTTATCTCACTTAGCATAATACCTTCCAAGTCCATCCATGTTCTTGCAAATGACAAAATTTCATTTTTTTTGTGTGGCTGAGTAGTATTCCATCACAGCCTTCATTTAAAGCGTGGTATCACCTTTGGTTTGCCCAAAACACTAGTGAGATTAGCAAAATGTCATGTATTCATCATGCAAACTCCAAGGCTCTGTTTTAATGAATTAATGGATCATCCACCATAATTTGTATTTGATTTTAGCTTATTGTACATTAACTACTCCTTCTAATATTCAAAAATAGTCTGTTCATTAAATTAGATAAATATGTTCATTATATGTTCATTATATGTCATATATAACATATAATAAAGTTAATTATTCTAACTAAAATATTAGTTAAATATGCATCCTGCAATCTTGCTCACACTATCTCTTAGCAAATTTCTTTCTTTATTTAAATACTATGCTTATAACTGTCAGAAAACTCAAAGCTAAGTTTAGTATTTAATTTTTTTTTTTTTTTTTTTTTGCGGTACGCCGGCCTCTCACTGTTGTGGCCTCTCCCGTTGCGGAGTACAGGCTCCGGACGCGCAGGCTCAGCGGCCATGGCTCATGGGCCCAGCCGCTCCGTGGCACGTGGGATCTTCCTGGACCGGGGCATGAACCCGTGTCCCCTGCATCGGCAGGCGGACTCTCAACCACTGTGCCACCAGGGAAGCCCTAGTATTTAATTTTAAAATTAATGTTAGTATTTTAGCAGCCCCAGTTAAGGGCAATGATCAAAATGCCAAATGAGTCGGGTCTGAGAAATGAGAGCTTCTTTTTCTAGCTCTGGCTCTGGAAAAGGAGTTCCAGGTGGGAAGCCGGGACATTTGACTTCTTATTCTGTCCTGCCATCACTGCTCTGGCAGATTTCTCATTTCTACACTGAGCAGGTCTGATGACAGCTGAGCTGCCTTTGGGTCTGTAAGTGGGAAAGGGTCCAAAGGGACCTTCCAGGAAGCAGGAACCCAAATCGCGTGGCGCTCCCAGGATTGCATAAACCTGGTTTAAGGCCGATCTCAAGGCTCCTTCTGCCCAAGTGGATCTCCTCATTTCGGGTGTCGTAACTGTGGCCCAGAAAACAACACCGGCGGTCTCAGTGAAGTGCTGTATCTTGCGCTCCCTGGTCTGTTGCAGCTGGAGAACAAACAGAAGATGCTGAGGCTAGTGAGGGATTGATGAGCACCCAATGCTGGCCCTTCATGCACAAGGCCTGAGCGCCCCCAACGAAGTGGGGGAGGGTCTTCATCTGACACAGTGACACACCGGCCACTTGATTATTTCCAAAGTGCCTCCTGAACAGCAGGAGCTGTGGGTGCCTTCCCTCCTCCGAAAGGCTCTTCTGTGGTTGAAATGAGATAGAGGCAATTAAATAAGAAATACAAACGACTGGCTCTTTGGGTGCTCCTGGGGTATTGATTCGAGTCCTAGAAGAGTAAATTGTCATCCTCTTTGACTTATCTGGGGATTATATTTCACCACTAATTAAAGTTCACCCGGGTTGTGTTCCTTTGACTATAAAGAACTCTCGGACTCTGGCAGATGCCAGAAACAGTCTCTTTGCCGAAGGAGAGTGAGGACCTCTTGCAACTGAAGCTCTCTGGTGCTGCAAGACGCTTGCACTTGTGTGCTGTTGTAAGCGATGCTGTAGAAATTGCACGTTGCTGCCTTCTTTAGAATTCCAAAAAAACATGTAATCTAACAAAACGGACACAGCGTCCTTAAAGCAAAGGGAATTTTCCTGGCCCACTATTGCTTGAAGTTGACTTCACTGCTGATAGAAAGCCCTGCCGCTGGATATTTTTTCTGTTAACGGTGTTGCAGTCATATCTAAATGGCAAATGCGATAAAGTCAGTAAAATTTGTGTTGACCACAGGCTGTCTCATTATTTGCAGGATACATTGCTTCAAAGAGCTGGGCTGGGAGAGTGTCACCCTCCATTTTGTAACATCGGTGACTGAGCCTTGATGAATTTTAATACCATTTGGTTTAAATGCAAATGTTAAAATGAATAATTGCTTTGCTGCAGGCTGACGTTGAGCAGCCTGAGAATATCTTCCTATTAAGCCCATGCATGAGATGGATGCTTTAAAGGAAAAGCTTGACGTGTTACCAATTATTTCATGTAGAAGAATTAACAGAAAAAATGCTTGTTATAGCAATTTCCTCTTCTCCAGTGGCACGCTGGGAGGCCACTGTTCATCTGACTTGCAAAGCGTCGTGACTCCTCACGTGGATGGTGATAAGAATGTTCTCACATTTAATACAGTTTCTTAGGGAAATTATTACTCCTCTGTGTGTGTTAGATGGTGAGCAAAGACCTTGCTTGATGGTGTGTGTGTGTGTGTGTGTGTGTGTTCTCTTTCTTCCCCACACCATGCCATCCTCTAGGCAATTTTAATTTCTATCTTCTGAATGTGTCTTTAACCTGCAGCCTTCCTATTTGCACAGATGGTGGGGAGGTGAGGCCCTCCCAGCCCGCTCCATCGGGGCCCTTCCTCCGGATGGGGAAGACGTGCCAGACCATTCCCAAGGGAGGTGGTGGCAGAATTGTGCACTTAGCAAGACTCAGTACGAGAAAGTTCAGCACCATGCTGACCAATTTGCTCTTGACAAATCGCTTTCAGACAGTTGTTTTCTGGCCAAATGTTTACCTCTTCTTCCTTCCTGGCCGTTCACATACACGTGCACACATACGCCCGTGACCACACACACACACACGCGCACACACACACGAACTCGGGTCTGCTGGCTCCTGACTCACTCCCCTCCCTAGCCATGCTGTGCTCAGACTGTTCCAGAGCATCTCCCGCTTCTGACTTGGTCCGAGGACTCTCTTGAGTTGCCCCCAGGGAGCCCTTGGCAGGTGTCGTGGTGCTCCCAGGACCCAGCCCCATTCCTGCCGCAGGGAGCAAAGTGCGGGTGTCTGACGGTAAAATAGGAAGGCCGGGTCTGAGCTGGACCTGCCCTGGAGACCTTGGCCTAGGGGAGTGCCCGATGACACCTAAATGCAGATAGACTGGGAGGCTACGACTGCTACTGCCATCACCACTACAACTCCTAGGACTACTGCCACCACCACTAGTGCTGCTAGTACTGTTACTACCAATATTACTACCACCACTGCCACCGTTACCAACACCACTCTACCGTTACTACTCCCACTATCACTATTACTACCACCACTGCCTCTACTGTTATCACCACTGTTACCACTACTACTACTGCCATCACTATCACAATGACCACCCCCACCACCATTACTCCTTGTCCCCGCATAACCACCACCAGTTTTATTATGAGTCAAACACTCTGCTAAACATCTAAGTATCACGTTTACTCCTCCATGCAACCCCGTAGTAAACTTTCCTGGTTTACTTAACTTAAACCTTAACTTTCCTGGTTAAGGTTGAGGAATCCAAGGTCTCAAGAACTGCTCGTGGGCTCAGCAGCCTTCCTGCTGATTCCACTCTGACCCTGATCCCCGGTAGCTGACTTCCTATCTTACTCCCTGGGCTGGTTCCCTCCATTCCTCGGTTTACAGGTTCACTTCTCCATCCATCCACTGCCCCATCCATCATGCAGGGCTGGTAGCATGCCTGCAATGTGCAGACTCTGTGTGAGCTCCGCGAGCCTCTGTCTGGAGGGAAAGTCTAGTGGGAGGAAGACTTGGCAGGACAATGACCACAGACCCCAACAAGTAACAACAGAACAGGCGTGAGGGGCTCCACCTGGCTCCCCAGTCACTGCGTGCCTTGCCTGTACTCTCGTCTTTTGGGGGAACTGATTTCTCTCAGTGACTGAGCTTTCAGTGACTTTTAAGATTTCTGAATCCTTATCAACTTTCTGTCCTCGTCACTGCCATTGGCTTGATGATTGAACCATCTCCTAGCTCTGCATCTGGAGCATAATATATATTAACAAGTGTCATTTCCAGTGAATGACTGCATGCTCCCACCTGGTTTTTATGGACGCTGGGCATTGCATTTGTGGCTTGGGCTAGGATTCCTTGATTCCATTCTGCCCTTCTTCCCCGCCTGTTTTTGCACTGTATGTTCCCCACATTCTTGGCCCCTTTGCTCCCCACATTATCCCCCTGCACGAACCCATCTTTATAATTTCTACATGCAAATCCCAACAATGACCAATGACTGGCCTTGCATGCATGCTCCAAAAACCTCATTCTGCCCAGGTTTGCATGATGCCTGAGCTGGACATCGGGAGTCTGGAAACCCTCTCCCCTGTTCTTTTTAAAAATTAAAAAAAATTGTATTGAAGTATAGTTGATTGACAATGTTGTATTAATTTATCCTGCATAGCAAAGTGGCCCCCTCCCCTGTTCTGATGTGGCAAGGCTGAGGAAGAGAATGCTTTTTTGAAATATTTTGGTGGAAGAAACATTGCTCTCATCATGCAGCTATATTTCACAACAGTACGACATTTGGAATTATTTTCTTGTAGGTTTTTGGTTTGTTTTCAGTTGAATAGGTTGAAAACTAATGGGACAAGTGGGGATGCTTTTAAGTTTTGCTGCCGTCCGGAGGGAATTAATTTATCCCTTTGTAATTGAAGATTAGATCCAAAGATTATTTTTAGATGGAGGCTTTCTTAAGCCATGTAGAATTCTCGACAATCAAACATTTTGTGTTTCCCCCCCACTTTCTTGAATTTCTTTTTGTTATTTCCTGACTGGATTGAGGCACAAAGAGATGGAGTGTTTTCTAATGGTCTGGCTGATGCCTGAAAATAATATGACGCTTTTTTCTTCTCCTGAGTAATAAAAAAAAATCAAAATGTCTTTTACGAGTGGGATAATTTAACAGATCAATCTGAGTAAATAACCAAAGTCGCAGTTATTTAGAGGAGGTGCAGTAGATGGTGGTTAAGAGCAGACTCCATGGCCAGACTGTCTGGGTTTGAGTCTTTGCTGCTTATTAGCTGTGTGACCTTGGACAGGTTATTGAATTTCTCTGTTCTCAGGCTCCCTCATCTGTAAAATGAGGATAATAGTGAGACTTACCTCCTAGGCTTGTTTTGAAGATTAAAAATAATATTTATGACTCACTTAGAACAATGTGCTGGAACTTTGTAAACAGAATAATAATTCTTGTTTTGAGCATGTTATCTCTTTTCTGGGAAAGAGTACAGTAACTTGGAGTAAGAGTCAAATTGCCGTTTGGAACATCCCTGATGACTGAAGACGTGTGGGAGAGTAGGTCACTCACTCAGAAATTCGACCCTTACTGACGGTAACTGATGTGCACTGAGAACTGTCTGTGTGCCAGGCCCTTCCCCAGATACTCACAGGTATGATCCATTTCATCCTTACACCAGCCCAGAGAGGAAGGTACTCTTATTATTCACATTCTGTAGAGGAGGAAACTGAGGCTTAAAGGATGTGTCAATGAAAAAATGTTGCTGCCTTATCAGTAAGCAAGGATGTCGCAGCCATCGAACCATCACATTACAACCATCCAGATGGTGAGCCCTGATGGAACTCAGGATGGAAACAGGATGCCCACCATCTAGCAGCCACCCCGATGGTGCACCCTGAGGAGATTCAGGATGAGAGAGCACAGGATACTGGCCCCAGAGAGCTGAGGTGCATGTCAAAGGAATGATTTCAATGAGCCCAGACTCTTGCATCTTCCCATACATTCATACATAAATTCCTTAACTCGAGATGTCTGTTTCTTTTCAATGAACAGTAATCTTCTGAAGTTCCGACTACCTGGTCTTTGTGGCAAAAACTCCTCTATATCCTGGTTCCCCCCCTTACCTCTTCAGAGCAGCTCCTCAGAGATATCTGAGAGGGGCTGTGTCCCAGGCTTAGGTCCTCAGTTTTGCCCCCTGAATAAAACATGATTCTCAACTTTTAGGTTGTGCATTTTTTTTCCAGGCAACAGATGTAAGTGAATTTCCCAAGATGACAAACATGGAACTGGCAGAGCCAGGATCAAACCCAGACTTGAATGACCTCAGTTGCTGATGGCAGCGATCCCTACTGCCCCTTCTGTGTAGTCAACCACAAATGATCACTGTTGAATTTAGAAATCAAAAGAAAAACAATTCCCAACCTGATTTGGGCTCCAAGTTATGCCCTGTTCTCAGTCTAGTTAGGCTTAATTAAGGAAACCACAAAAAGGGATCCCATTTTTTTCCATTGGAATAATAAATGGTACAATCGGTGAGAAAATGGTGGCCTATTTATGTAGCATCCATTTATTCATTCATTTAGTAAACATTGACTCAACACCTGCTGAGTGTGAGCTCTGGCCTCAGGTCTGCAGGTGCAGGCAGAGAAGGATGAGCGTTGTCCCTCCTGTGGGACCTGCCACATGGTCAAAAATACCTGCAGTAGAGGCCGGATTCTAATGAACTTGGGAGATAGGATTTTGCTCATATCTTTCTGAAGTACCACAACCTCAGCCAAGTTCCCCCAGAATTGCTCTCAACGTAGCCAGCTAACCGATTTCCCATTGGGCCTCTAAGTACAGAATTTCCTTTCCTTTCAATTTTTTAGGTTTCGGACTGAATAGCATTTCCTGATGGTTGGGCGTGTTCCCTAAAGCAGAACCGCTTAAGGCTGCCTGAAGGCACTTACGCTGAAATAGTCCACACAGGAGCACCTTTTCCCTCTGAGGGAAGGTTTAACTGAGACCCCTAAGTCCTTAAGCTCAGAGCATAGCGAAGGATTCCCTCATGCTTTAGTTGTGGGTTTTAAAACAGATCTCCAGCTTCTGGAAATGCTAGAGCTTCTGGTTAGCTCACCCGTCCAGGCAGCACAAGGATGCCCCCAGGAGAGGTGGACAGCATTATGGGCTGGTCTGACCACCTTGAGAAGTGCTGTCTACAGTAAGGGCTGGCCTCAAAATGGGATATATCACACCATCCTAGGCCTAATGCCGCTCAGTCTACGGGCTGTATTTAAAAATATTCCGTTTGCAGTTTTCTTATCAAGGCTGATCATTTCATAAAGTGTTGGGAAGAACCGTGGACCATCAGTTTGTGGAAGTGTCTGAGACTGAGGTCCCAGAGGAAATTTGTCTTCAAAAATTCATGTCGGGCTTCCCTGGTGGCGCAGTGGTTGAGAATCTGCCTGCCAATGCAGGGGACACGGGTTCGAGCCCTGATCTGGGAAGATCTCACATGCCGCGGAGCAACGAGGCCCATGAGCCACAACTACTGAGCCTGCGTGTCTGGAGCCTGTGCTCCGCAACAAGAGAGGCTGCGATAGTGAGAGGCCTGCGCACCGCGATGAAGAGTGGCCTAGAGAAAGCCCTCGCACAGAAACAAAGACGCAACACAGCAAAAATAAATAAAAAAAAATTCATGTCAGTTCAATGAACACACGATGAGATGAAGAATTCTCAGCTGTTTTGATCTGACAGCGAGTGTAAGGCGGTCCTAAGTCATGAATTTGCTGAGAGGTGCTCCCAGTGAAGAGGGCACAAGCTCGAGTCAGATTCGGGGGAAACTTCCTTTATCTGATACTCTGTGGTCCAGCAGAGCCAGAGAGAAACTTCTGGAAAGTAAGCAAACGAAGATTCCAAGCCTGCAGTTTGAAAACATCCCCGTCAGATTTCACTTCCTTTGTCTCTTCCCTCCTTTCCTCCTATTTCCACCCAAACATACTCTTCCTATATTTTAGTCTCGGTGTTTCATTCATTCATTGGATAACAAGAGGGCAGAATTTATTTTCTGGTTGATGTGGCCTGAGCACTGTATTCCATCCCAGGTGATATTAATGGATGCCACACCAAAAAAAGTGTCCCATGGTCATATATATTTTAGAAACACCAGGTTAATTCCAGTTACATGAGTTTTCGCTGGAGGCTTCTCGGAACCTTTAATATGCTGATGGCTAGTCTCTAAGAGGAGAATCTTTTTAAAATTAATTTTTATTGGAGTAGAGTTGATTTACAATGTTGTATTAGTTTCAGGTGTGCAGCAAAGTGAATCAGTTATACATATACATATATCCACTCTTTTTAAAATTCTTTTCCCATGTAGTCTATATTATAGAGTATTGAGTAGAGTTCCCTGTGCTATACAGTAGGTCCTTATTTGTTATCTATTTTATATATAGTTGTGTGTATACGTCGATCCTAATCTCCCAATTTATCCCTTCCCCCACCCCTTTCCCCCTGGAAACCATAAGTTTGTTTTCTGCATCTGTGACCCTATTTCTGTTTTGTAAATAGGTTCATTTGTAACATTTTTTAAGATTCCACATATAAGTGATATCATATGATATTTGTTTTTCTCTGTCTGACTTACTTCACTCAGTACGACAGTCTCTAGGTCCATCTGTGTTGCTGCAAATGACATTATGTCATTCCTTTTTACGGCTGAGTAATATTCTGTTGTATATATGTGCTGCATATATATCCACTCCTCTGTCAGTGGCTATTTAGGTTGCTTGCATGTCCTGGCTCTTGTAAATAGTGCTGCTGTGGGTGCATGTATCTCTTTGAATTATGGTTTTCTCCAGGTGTATGCCCAGGAGTGGGATTGCAGGATCATATGGTGGTTAAGAGGAGGATTTTACACACCATTTTCCAAACCCATGGGGGTTTTCCCAAATCACAGGCCCACCATGGTATATACCCCTCAGGGGTGCCGGGCACATTGCAGTCTTGTGATCAGTGTTCCTGGGGGCTTTGCTCATTTGTCCCTTATTTCTCAGCTTCCTTTTTTTTTTTTGCCGTACGCGGGCCTCTCACTGCCGTGGCCTCTCCCGTTGTGGAGCACAGGCTCCGGACGCGCAGGCTCAGCGGCCATGGCTCACGGGCCCAGCCGCTCCGCGGCATGTGGGATCTTCCCGGACCGGGGCACGAACCCGCATCCCCTGCATTGGCAGGCGGACTCTCAACCACTGTGCCACCAGGGAAGCCCCTCAGCTTCCTTTGACTTGTTTTTTATTCTACCCGTATAACATGGACGTATATAATAAAAAGTGAAAGATCTGTTCACCTCCCTCCTTCAATTCATTCCCAGCATCCATACTGTCAATTCTGCTCCAATGGGACAGGCGTGTTCCTAAAAATTACCACGGTAGGCTAAATTATGCACTAAAAGCCACAGGGCTTATGTGAAAAATGGGTTAGAGAACAAACACTCAAAACTTTCATCAACAACCTATTAAGACAAATATTGGTATCTAATAAAAGCAGTCGCTCAGTTGTACACGTGTTAAATGGTTAGAAAGTACATCAATACAACAACAGAAGTGGCACTTTGCCTTGACAAAGATCTGAATTTTCCTTGCGGACATGAATGTCAGAAAGATTGCCGCTGGTTCTGTATTGGGAAGCGGTGAAAAGAGGGTTATCTGAGGTTGAAGGAAAGTCCACCAGATGTGGGTGAGTGGAGCTTATCACACATGCGGTGACTGTAGGATCTGGTAGTCTCGAGGGGTGTGTGTGCGTGTGTGTGTTCCTACCGTGCTTGGCTAAGTTGGGGACAGACCTCTGCATTCACGTCATGTTTCTTGTGGACAAAAGTGCGAACAAACAAATGCAAAATTCTCATTATGCTCAAATTTCTCCCCAATATATGAAACATGGTTGGAACAAATATGTGTTTTTAAAACAAGCATTACATAGCAGAACTGACTATAATGTTAATAGTGTATTTTCTAATGCATGTTTTTCTGTGCAGGTAACAAATGGACACCCACACACATACACAGCATTCTTTTTTTCCCTTAAATAGGATTATACCACACTTCTTGTATGACTTTATTTTATTTGTCTACTTGTGTAGCATGGTTTCTTCTTTCTCTGCCAGTATGTGTAGCTCTGTCTCAGTGTTTTCTGAGGTTTAGTTTTCCAGTGTCTGGAGATAACCTAATTCATTAAAATTTTCCCCTTTTGATGGTCACTGCAGTTTTTCCATTTCTTTCTTTTCCTATTGCAAGTTGTGATGAGCACTGTATTGTCTTCAGTGAAGACTCCCAGCTTTCATTCCGGATGTAGAAAGTTGGAGAGAACATTACCCCCACCTTTACAACAAAAAAGTTAATTGCTGGACAATTCCCAGACTCACAATGTTTCTTTTTTTTTTAAAATTTTATTTATATATTTTATTTATTTTTGGCTGTGTTGGGTCTTCGTTGCTGTGCATGGGCTTCTTCTGGTTGCGGCGAGCGGGGCCTACTCTTCCTTGCGGTGCGTGGGCTTCTCGTTGCAGTGTCTTCTCTTGTTGCGGAGCATGGGCTTTAGCAATGTGGGCTTCAGTAGTCGTGGCTCGCGGGCTCTAGAGCTCAGGATCCGTAGTTGTGGCTCACGGGCCTAGCCGCTCTGCAGCATGTGGGATCTTCCCAGACCAGGGCTCAAACCCGTGTCCCCTGCATCGGCAGGCAGACTCTTAACCACAGTGCCACCAGGGAAGCCCTCACAATGTTTGTTGAATTCATTAAAGAGCTAAAATCACAGGGCAACCAACTAACCTGAAGTCTGAGGAAATACTTGAGTGTCTTAAGAAGTGTGGGACATGAACATTCGCTTACCTTGGGCGGACGCAACCAGATACCATACAAGCCAGTTAAAGGAAGTTAACTTAAATTTCTAATGAATCATTAAGGCCTAGCGTGGTCTAGCATGAGAATATACCCCCCTGGGAGCTGCAGGGACTTGCTCCTTCTCATGGACTTGGCTCCAGCGTCTTGTTCCCAAGACAGACTGGAGACACAGAGAGAATCTCCAGAAAGCCCCCTCGCAGTGCGACCTGGAGGAAGAGGAGAAGATGCAACAAAGGCGTGGAGCCCTGCCTGGACCCTCCTCTGCTGTCCCCCTGTGGACCAGAAGCCTTCAGCTGTTGAGGGACACGCGGGAAACCCTGTCACCCCTGGAACACTGGCAAAGACCCGCATCTGGTGGAAGGGAATAGAAAGAAACCCTCATCCCCCGAGGGAGCGGCAGGAAGACATGGTGGGCTGAGACCATGGGAGACCTCCTGCTTCTGGGAGCAGGGCCACTGAGAAGACCCACCCCCCAGACCTAAGGATACGGTGCTCACCTAGGATTTAGGCTGAATCAGAGCAACAGAGATGGGCCCCTCTGCCTTCCCCTCCCCCACCAGCCAAGCAACCACTGAGTAATAAGCAAAGCCATCCAGTTCTGGGGGAGGGGACAGAGTGTGGAGGAGGCCAGTGGGCAAAAGAAGACCCAGAGATGGGAGTGGACACACATCAAAAAACCCCTCGGCTAACCCAGCCCTGACCCCAAACACAAGGTAGCGCTAGAGGAATTTGAAGCCTGTGCCGCACTGAGGGTAACCATAGTAACAAGAAAACCCCAACCCAGCTAAACCCCTAACTGGAGACTTTCTATGTAAGGTGTTCCTAAAATGGTGTTGCTATCGTCTTTCATTTTTTTTTAAAGAAACACTTTGAAGTACTAAGGTTTCTAAGAAACTTGTTTTGAGACAAGTTGATTTTGAATTTTTTTTTTGAAAAATGGGTTTTCTTTATGTTTTTATTTTTTAAATTTTTATTGGGGTATAGTCAATTTACAATGTTGTGTTAGTTTCAGGTGTACAGCAAAGTGAATCTGTTCTACATATACATATATCCACTCTTTTTTAGATTCTCTTCCCATATAGGCCATTACAGAGTATTGAGTAGAGTTCCCTGTGCTATACGGTAGGTCTTTATTAGTTATCTATTTTATATATAGTACTGTGTATACATCAATCCCAATCTCCCAATTTATCCTCCCCCCCCCTTATCCCTGGTAACTATAAGTTTGCTTTCTACCTCTGTAATTCTATTTCTGTTTTGTAGATAAATTCATTTGTAGCCTTTTTTAAGATTCCACATATTAGTGATATTGTATGGTATTTGTCTTTCTGTGTCTGACTTACTTCACTCAGTATGATAATCTCTAGGTCCATCCATGTTGCTGCAAACGAAGCAAATTTGATTTAAGGGAATAAGGCAGTGGCGGTGACTCTGATCTAGGCATTAGCATCATGTCGTTTAAATGCTATTGATTGGGTGCCTGCTGTGTCCACTGAACTGGGATATTTGGACAATAAGGTGTGAGAAAGTGCAGTTTTTGTAAATTGAATCAATTAAAATGCATGAGGAGGCATCACTATTAAAAACAGTTCTTTTTAAAAGTAAAATATATTCTTGTGATAAAATAATCATTCTTTCGGGGGGCAAGTTATCTAGTTATAACATTGAAACCTGGTTTCTTAAAGAGGTCGTTATGGACTGAGTGTGTCCTGCCAAAATTCATATGTTGAAACACTAACTACCAGTGTGATGATGTTAGGAGGTGGGGCCTTTGGGAGGGGCTTAGGTCATGAGGGTGGAAACTTCATGAATGGGATTGGTGCCCTTGTGACAAGAGACAGGAGAGAGCTTGCTTCCTCTGCTCTCTGCCATGTGAGGACACAGTGGGAAGGTGGCCATCTACTCTCTCCAGAATCCTACCAAGCTGGCACCTTGATCCCAGACTTTCAGTTTCCAGACCTGTGAGACATGAATTTCTGTCCACCCAGCCCATGGTACTTCGTTACATAACAGCCCTAGTAGACTAAGACAGAGGGGTACTACTTTCTTAGATAGTATCTATCTTAGAGTTGTATCTATCTTACCAACTCCAGCCCTAGTAGACCAAGACAGAGGGGTACTACTTTCTTAGATAGTATCTATCTTAGAGTTGTATCTATCTTACCAACTCCAGCCCTTGTGGAGGTGACGAATTGATGACATTATTATCCCGAGTAACCTTTCTTCTGAAAAGACATTGGCTTAGTTTTCTACTGTTGACCGTGCCTAGAGCCGGAGTAGGTAAGAATCAGGGCCGTTATCCCTTTTTTCCAGGCTGAGAAACAAAAGCCCAGGACGGGCAAGTGGAGACACTGGGATTGAATCCAAATTTCCTCTCCATCCAGCTGAGAGAGTTTTCCCACGAGGTTGATAAGGTCTGGGAACTCTTGATTCCATTGGAGTCTGGAGCAGCCAGCCTAGCAGATTGAGTTGAGCAGGCAATGCCAGGACATCTATTCCTGATACCTCTAGAAAAGTGGCGCAGGGAGGGCTTCAGCAATTCAGCACGCTTAGCTGGGACAGTGGATGCTGGCAACTCAGCAGCTGTCTGCTGCACAGAGGGTCCTTGTGCCCCTTGCCTGCCTCTCTGCTCCTATCCCAGATGCTTATTAACCTGACACGCTGCCCCTAGCTGGGCGGAAGAACTGCTCTGGACAGTGCAGACTCAGAGCATCCATCCACGCGGGGCAAACTCCTAGGCAGTGTTTGGAACGTTTGCAGAGATGGAAGACAAGCGAAATCTTGGCCTCTGAAGACACCTGGGGTGATGGTGATGGGGTTTGTCGCCTGGAAGAGGCTCCTGGGTGGGAAGGATTTCTGAGCAGTCATTTAGTTAGTTCACCTCCTGCTCCCACTGCAATTATAGTTCAAGTCATCAGCCACAAAGCAGGCTTTGCTGTGAAACTGGCTGCTATGCCCGCATCACGGGGGGAAGTTGGCATCTTTTTGCTCTTCTTGCAAAATATAGTGGCCACCAGGATATGCGGAAATGAGGTCATTTTCTGTGGAATCAGGTGATACAGTTACTAATTCCCGTTTTTTTCTCTTTAAGATGCTCTCCTTACTAAACAGTTTAATTTAGTGTAGAGCAGCTGACCACAGTAGCTTTTGAACTCTAGCCCATATTTTAAATATTTCTAAACCAGAGAACACAGATCCTGGTAGTGTGTGTTGTATTCTCAAGGGTCCCTAGATTTTAGAAAATAATTAAAAAACATTTTTTTGTGTGGTTTCAATTGCAGTCTTAAAAAATGTGAGCATGTTCTGTATCATCTTGGTTACACTTTATAATCGCATCCAGTTGTGCAATTTTGGGACCTAGATTTGCCTAAATTTGAGTTTGTGTTAATACTAAGCCCAAGTGATTTAAGTTTTAAAAATTTGTATTGAGATATAACATACATATAGCAAAGGGCACAAATCTTAAGTGGACAAGTTGACGAATTTTCACATTGTTTTACAAGATCAAGATAGGGGATGCTTCCAGAAGGCTCTCTAGGGCTGCTTTCCTAAGTCAATACTGTTCCTTCCTGCGCATCCCTCAACCGGAGGTAACTAGCTTTCTGACTTCCACCGCCATTGATTAGTTTTACCTGGTGTTGAAGCTCCTATAAGTTGTGTCACGATGTGTGCAACTTTTGTGCATTGCCGTCTTTTGCTCATCATGTCTGTGAGATTCGTCCACGTTGTGCTTGGAGGAGTTGTTCATTTTTTTTCAATGCTGTGTGCTGTCCCAGTGAATAATTACACCAGAGTACTTTAAATCCACTCTACTGTTAATGGGCAGTTGGATTGTTTCCAGGTTTTGGATTTTAATAATAAGGCTGTGATGCATTTTTTAAAAATTTATTTATTTTTATTTTTGACTATGTTGGGTCTTTGTGGCTGCGTGTGGGCTTTCTTTAGTTGCGGTGAGTGGGGGCTGCTCTTCGTTGCGGCGTGCGGGCTTCTCACTGCGGTGGCTTCTCTTGTTGCGGAGCTCGGGCTCTACGCATGCGGGCTTCAGTAGTTGTGGCACGTGGGCTCAGTAGTTGTGGCTCACAGGCTTTCGAGCGCAGGCTCAGGTGTAGCACACGGGCTTAGTTGCTCCGCGGCATGTGGGATCTTCCCGGACCAGGGCTTGAACCCGTGTCCCCTGCATTGGCAGGCAGATTCTTAATCACTGTGCCACCGGGAAGCCCTGTGATACATTTTTGGATGTATCTTTTGGTAGAAATATGTGCCAATGCTGGGTGCTTACATATTTACCATTTTATATCCTTTTGACAAATTGACCCCTTTGTCATTAAATAATGACCATCTTGATTCTTGTGACAGTTTTTGACTATTTTGTCTGATATAGGTATAGCCACCCCTACTCTCTTGTGATTACCGTTTGCCTGGAATATGTTTTTCCATCCCTTTACTTTCATGTGTGTCCTTAGAATTAAAGTGAGTCTCTTATGGGCAGCATATAGCTGCATCTTGTTTTTCTGAATCCATTCAGCCACTCTGTGTCTTTTGATTAAGAATTAATCCATTTATGTTTAAAGTAATTATTTATAGATAAGGCCTTACTATTGCCATTTTGTTGTTTTCTGATTATTTTGTAGTATTAAATTTCATCCTTTCATTCTTGATATCTACGTTTGTGATTTGATGATGATTTTTTTGTAGTGGTATGCTGTGATTCCTTTCTCTTTTGGGTCTGCTAGTTTTGTGATCAGCATGAGGCTTACAGAAGTATTTATAACAGTTGCAGAGGTAAGAAGATGAATTTGTTCTTACATGTTGAATTTGAGGTACCTGTGGATAAGTAGATGGAGATGTCATTGGGAACTTAGGAGAGAGAACTGTGGTACAATGATGGCCTAATATTGTAATCTTGACATTCAGGATAACCTGAATATTTAATCCTTAAAATAAGAGCTTAACACTGGAGACTTACAATATTCTTGACCAGAGTAGAAGCAGTCATTGATTATGAAAATGGACTTCCATCATGAGAGTGATTTTTCCTATAGCTGCAGAAATAGAAGAGACTTCTTCACCTCATGAATTTTCAGAATCCATGTTGGCCTTAGCACTCTGCTTCGTAACTGGCTTTGCCTGCCAGCGTGTTCTGTGTGGTCCCTTGGTCCGGCCAATTTGTGTCAGTTTGACGCATCTCAGTCTCTGGCTTCCGTCTTGTTCCATTTACTCTGGGCTTGGAAACTACCCCAGAACTTAGTGGTTTCAAAAATGAACATATATTTTGCTAATGAATCTTCAGTTTGTGCAGGACTCTGTGGGGATAGCTGATGTTGACCCCACACAGCATCAGCTGGTGTGGCTTGAAGTCTAAGGGCTAGAATCTTCTGAAGGTTTACTCACTCACTCACTCAGTATCTGGTAGTTGATGCTGGATTTTGGCTCAAATCCTGAGTTGGATTCTTGGCTGGAACACCCTCCATGTGGCCTCTCCATGTGGAGGGAGTGGGGGGGGAGAGAGAGAGAGAGAGAGAGAGAGAGAGAGAGAGAATTTTACAATATCATCCTTTGCAATAGCTTGGCAGGCATATAGCATCACTTTCCCTGGCTTCTATTCATTGAGAGTCACAAGGTCCCTCCCAGGTTCAAGATACATAGACTTCCCCACTTGATGGGGCGTGGCAAGGTTGTGGAGGAGCAGGTGGGACTGGAAGTATTGCTGTCGGGGTTTTGGAGGATGCATTCTGCCACACGTGTATTTGTGGTTCCCGTCACTCCCTGAACCTGCTCTCCATCCTTCATCTCACCTCTCCTGGCACCTGCTGCCCTGCTCCTTCGTACACTGCTGACTGTGGCTCAGACTCACAGGAAGGATGGGGCATACGTTGTCCTTTTTTACATTCTCATGTCCAAACAAAGTGATCAAAGTGACAACATCAACTTGACAGCCACTGGAGGGGAATGCCAAAGCCAAGAAAAATGTCTGCAAAGTCTGGGGCTTCCAGATTTTCTTCTCTTGTCAGCAAAAACAGTTAGATTTAGGGACTTGTAGTTAGCAGTGAGATTTAAGATGTTTGGTCACACAAATCAAAAGCCGCAGGTCTTCTTGGGTTAGCCAGGACAAATTTATGATGGAGAATTATGCTTTTTAAAAAAACACTCTGTGAAATGAGCTAAGATTCCTTTGCCTGCAGGGCAATTTTTCCTTTTGAAATTTAAAATTTCTCATCAAGGTGAAAGGCACTGTTGATGACCTTGTTTATGACTGAGAAAGCAATATATATGCAAAGGGAAGGTCTTCCCAGGAAGTTAGTCTGTCCCTGACTTTTGTTGCAAAGCTGCTTTGATTTATCCACAAGCCAAACTTTCCCAACAGTAGGGATGATTAAACTGGACAGCAATTGAAATATGATACAGGGTAATCTTGATTGGGAGAAGCCACATGACTGGGACAGATATTCTCTACCAGCATCTGGTGACCCTGGGCCAGGTGTTTTGAGAAAATTTATAGGATGAATGGAAAAACAAAGAAGATGGATGGAAATGGAAAAAATAAGTCCCTGTTCTGAAACCACAGAAAGCCAGACAGTTTGAAGGAAACTCTGAGATAAAGACGATTGCCTCACCATCTTTCTAAGTGATTATGCAACACATGGTATGAAGCAAGTGACAAATTTGTATAAAAACGTGACCAAGCACTAGCCATGGGAACTCAAGAGTAATGGTCATGATTGTAGAAGTATAGGCGTGTCAGTTAATGCATTCATTTAGCAAACTTTGTCGAGCACTATTTATGTTATGAGGCACTGTACCAGGGTCCTGAAAATAGAGTCTAAAAGGCTATGCTTTCCCCCTAGGAGTTCCTAGTCCATTAATATTGCTGTACAGGCATCACCACCATCCATCTCCATAACTCTTCTTATCTTGCAAAACTGAAACTCTGTATCCATTACACAATAACTCTCCATTCCCATTTCCCCTGCCCCTAGAATTTTCTTTTAGATCAGCTTTAGGTTTACAGAAAGATTGGGCAGGAAGGCCAGCAAGGTCCTGTGAACTTCCCCTCCCCCTGCATCTCATCTTTTCGAAGACATTGTAACTAGCAATTAAACTCAACACATGTAGGGTGGATGATGCATGCTGCTCAGTGGAGGTGAGGGTAGGTGAGCAGTCAGGAGGGGCTCTGCAAACTCACAGGTGGTGGCAGCTGTGCTGGGACCGTCACTTGGCAGATGGTGATCGTAGGGTCCTACGCAGTATAGTAGGAGACTGTAGGGCAGTGACGTTGTAGGACTGTAAGCCCTCTCGATTTCAGAGAGGTTGAGATGTTGAAAAAAGCATGCTTGTTGGTATCACTAGGATTTACTGCCTTTGCTTAAGATGGTACAGTTTAAAATCCGAGTGTAGCATCTTTGTGAGCTGCTGACTGCAGACATTATTACTTACCATATTATGAATAAATGACAGCCTAGAAAGCATTGACCCTTGGCCCAGAGTCAGTAGGGCAATCATTCTTACTTTGTTTTCTTTCTTATTGTGGAGATAGGATGCCTTGCAGCATGCCCCTTGTAATGGTTTTTGAGACACAGAAGTCTGTGAGGACACATTTCACACAGGAAGACTCTTCATGTTGGCTCTGCATGGTTGATGATAACTGCCTAGGAAGCATTTACAGATGTAGAAGTTCGGTGGAACAGAAGAGGGTCTTTATGCGTTCAGTTTAGCATTTTCAAATGGTAATTGACTTTTTAGGCAGCTAAAGACAATGCTGTTTCCTTCCTTTACTCTCTCCTACTTGTAACTTTATCCTCAAATGTAATCCCCAGTAGGAATGGTTCCCAGTTTTTTTTTTAAAGGCCTTTAAAACACTTTCATTTAAAAATCTCATTTGCTGGAATGACTGCAAATGTAAACCCAAATATTCTTTTTTGAGGTCACAGAAATGTTCTAAAATTGTATTTTTGTGTGGTTTACACAAAACTACATATTTACTAAAAGTTATTGAATCATGCACTCGAAAAAGATTGGATTTTATTTAAAATTTTATGTCATTAAAGTGGTTTAAAAAAAAAAACCAAACCAAAAAACCCTTCATTTGCAAGTACTATTGATTGAATTAGCCTGAGGTCATTTGCTGGATTACTAACATCTCTGTGTTCTCTTCTGGAAGTGGAGAAGTGGAAATTTTGGTAGAAGGAGAGTTTATTAGCTAAGCTCCGGTGAACGGTTAAGGTCTCCCAGTGATGTCTACCCTGCTTTTCCATCCTTATTTAACTACTTAATTTGCTTGACGCCTATAGAAGGCACATAAATTATTGGTAAGCACTGAAATACATGAAGTTCAGAAGAGATGGTGTCACAGGATACTACCGCTGCTCTTCCAGCTCATGGAGAAGTTGACTTTGGAGGCTTCATCTTGAATTAGCTGCAGCTTATTAAGAGGACTTGCATTCTCTAAAGATTTGAGTTGCTGAGTATATTAGTTTCCTAGGGCAGCCAAGGCAAAGCACCACAAAGTGGGCGGCTTGACACAACAGACATTTATTCTCTCCCAGTTCTTGAGGCCAGAAGTCTGAGTTCAAGGTGTTGGCTGGGCCATGCTCTCTCTGAAGGCTCTAGGGGAGGATCCTTTCTGGTCACTTGTAGCTTCTGGGGGTGGCCATTCATCCTTGGTGTTCTTTGGCTCACAGCTGCATCACTCCAGTCTCAGCCTCCATTGTCACATGGCCCTTCCCCTGTGTGTGTGTGTCTCTGTCTCCAAATCTCCCTTTCCGTATGAGGTCACCAGTCATTGGATTTAGGGCCCACCCTAATCCAGTATGACCCCGTCTTAACTTGGTTACATCTGCAAAGCCCCTTAGCTGTGCAAGGTAACATGTTCACAGGTTCTGGGGATCAGGATGGGGATATCTTTGTGTGTGGGGACATCGTTTTGCTTACTGCACCATCTAATAACGAAGTGGAGAAATACGGAAGGGCAGCAACATGGTGGCCATCATGGTGCCTTACCCATAGCGGACACTGGATGTATGTTTTTGAATTGAACTGGAATTTATACAGATCTGTTGCTCTCAATTTCCCATCAGCAGGAGGAACGTTTGGTTGACCTTACTCCTGGGAAACGGCTGAGTGTGAGGCCATGTGGGTGTGGCCCATGGGCTGTGAGGTGGGAGCTGAGATTCCTAATGGAACAATGATGGAGGGCTTTGGGGAGAAAACCCAAGAATAGGTACAAAGCAGAGGGACAGCAGCTAAGGCAGCAAATACAGAACAAGTGAGGGCGGGAGTCCAGAGAAGGGCAGAGTCTGGAGAGGTTAATAATAATGTTAGTAATAATAATGTATTATTTAAACAATCATTCCATGCAGTACTATGTTAACTACTATAAATTATGATATTGAATTCTCACAGTAACTTTATGGGGTAGGTATGTTAATATCCTCATTAGACAGATGAGGAAACTGAGGCAGATAAAAATAAAATAATGCCAAAGATCAAGAGCTAGCAAGTGGGATGATTTAAACTGAGGTCAGTTCAACTCCGAGTGCATAAGATCAACCCACTTTCACATGCCTCAGTCACATTTCTGATGTCCCGAGTCTTTGTATATAGTACCTGCAGCTTTTCCCATAGGCCAGGGCCCCAGAAAAGCAAGCCTGAGGGGGCTCAAACCCAAATGCTGGTTCTACCTGCACCAAATTCTAAACAACTGAGCTGACTACACTCAGCTCATTGAGAATAACAACTCATAACGATCAGTTCTTTTATTATTATTATTTTCCACTGGCAAAGCATCTCTTACAGTGTTATTTGCAGCTCTGATAAATCGATGGCTTCTAAATTAAGTCCAGTGCAGCCTGGTTGTTACGAATTCTCCTGGAGCTGCCCACTGCATTTTGTCAGGAGCACCCAACTGGGGCGAGCCCTGTATTAGCATTTTAATTGCTGGCTGATTGCTTTCCTGTTGCAAGACTCAGCCCACAAAGGTATAGCAAGCAAGTTTCAATTAGTTCTTATCCTTGATTTACTGGGCCTATAAGGAAGATCTCCCCGTAGCACTGGGACAGTAATACTCTTAATGTACTGAAAACAATACAGAACATTAAAGAAACAGAATTGCCTTTTTACCAAAGTACGGGCATCCAAGGTCCCAAGGAAAACTCCTGTTTGAATGATAGTAAATTTTCTTGGGTGGGTTCTCACTGAAACAAAACAAAACAAGCAAAAAACCAGGGGTCCTCTAAATTCCAGGCTGGATATTATCTCCTTAAGGCTAACACGGAGACATCACTACTGAGATTAAATAAATTAAATAAATTAAATTAAATTAAATAAATTAAATAAAATAAAGCCTGGCCTGCTTTATTTCATAGGGGAGCTTGTTCATCAAAATGACGTTTGTTAAGCTCAGCAAATTTATACACAAGGTTTCTAGTTCATTGGAGTACTAGATCTAAGACTTGGAAGTTTGGCACCTTTTGGAAACATTGGATAGCTTGTTAAAAAGAGATTCCTGGGCCCAGTCCACACAGATCTGGTTCGAGAGGTCTGGGGTGTGACCCGAGATGGCCTTCATGTTCCCTTCGGCTTGACTAAACTTTAGACAGATCTCTTCCTGACTCTTGGCCCCTGACTGCCCTTTCCTTACAGCATTTACTTTAGAAAACTTATAATCATAAATTATTTCTTTTCCTCTTGAGATGGAAATCTTCTTCCAGCCCCTTGCGAGTTTCACAATCCAAGAATGTCCTTCTTGAGGAGGGGGGAGCCATCCCTTTGAAATGGCATCATCTAGAAAGATATTTCCCTATTTCTCAGTCTCCCTGGGAGGGCAGGAGCCTAAGCACAGCAAGTGCAACTTAGCAAACACAGAGGCCTCATCACGTTGACCACCCTCCTCCTACCTTCCTCCAGTACTTTTTCATTAGTTCATCCCAGGGCTTAAAAACTCTCCTGCCATGTTTCAGCTAAGTTGGTTAAATCTCTCTCCCCTACTGCAATAGTCTTGAATAAACTCTTCTTTGCTCCTTTAGCTCTGTCCAGTGCAATTTTTCTTTGACTGTTTAGCCTGAATATCTGTGTTTCTGATAAGCTCCCAGGTGGTGGTGATGATGCTGGTCTATGGGCAACACTTTAAATCGCAGGAGTCCAGAGACAATGCAGAATGGGGGGGAAAACCGTGTAGTGTCCTGCTTGGCCCCTCTCTGCTGAATAAGGTATTATCTCTGTCATTGCATCCTGTGGCCAGTTTCCTAACAGTCTGGAGGTGGAGGTGAGCCTCTGTGGGAGCTGGGAGGAGACAGAGTTGAATGGGTGTCCTCCTTAAAAATGTTCTGTCTGAAAGCAGGTTGTTGGTCTAGAGAGATGGGAGAAGCTGCCTGTAATCTGTGGCAAGAGACAGATTTTGTAATGTGCAGGCTAGTCTCTCTTCTTCTAGAGAAATAGTTACCAGAGTTTAGGGAGGGAGATAACCAGTGATGCTGGGGTTTATAAAACCTTGGCCATACTTGCTCTAGAGTGGAGTTTCCCAAGAGGCATGCTTTGAATCACTGTTTCATAGAACCTTTTGAGAAGGGGTTTGTTGCCCAGAAAAAGTTGGAGATCATTAGATTAAATGGAATTTAAAAGGGTTTCTTTATTGCTGGATTCTACAGTCCTTATTTTGCTGATGTACATTGTAAATCTGCAAAAGGAGGATGAGATAAGCGGCACTTTCCAAACTTATTTGAGTTTGCAGTCTCTTCTTCAATAGAAAATCACCCACAGAACACAGTCTGGGAGAAAACGGTGCTCTGGAGAAGTGTAGATTACCTACACCTACTATCTGCATTTTGTAGTGTCAGCAGGGATCCTGGGACATCAGCAATGCCCTGGTTCCATCAAGATGGAACAATTTACCACAAAGTTCAGAGAGAATAGACTTCCCTAAAGAGAAGAATCCACACGGCACATAACTGCAAGAAGGGTCCTGTTTTGGTAAAAGGAATTTTCACCCATTTACAAAATCACCAGACGGCACTTCTGGACCTGGGCGAGTGTATCTATGGGTGTGCAAGGGTGGGTGACATTTCAGTGAGCATGTGTGGTTTGTTGGAGTGCTCTATTGTTTTCATCAGTACTTTCATTGTCGACACAGCCTCTTTTGACGTTGTGTAATAATTCCTCCATATTTGGGAGTCGTCTGTACACCTTGACTTTAATGGATACTAAAAAGTTTCCTGCCACCAAATCTCTCTCTCGCTACAACGTCTTCCGTCAAGCTCTTCTTGGGTTATCATTTCTAGAAGGCGTGTGGGAGGAGGCACCCTTTTGGGCACCATTTAATACGAATGATTGACCAGGTTAGGCCAGGCAGCAGGCAGGGGCTCCGGTCACGCGAGACTCCTCCATGGAGCAGAAAGGGATATTGGGCAGGTGGACCACGCCCCCCCCGCCCCCCCCCAAGCCTGGGACGGCAGCATGGCTCCTGGTCCTTGAGGGAGGGGTCGGGCACGTCATCATCCACCTCCACCAGCTTGCTTATCACCAGGCTCAGGCTCCCCCAGCTCCATGCTTCCGCTACGTCATCCCATGTGCAGGTCGCCCTTTATCCACATCCTACAAGAAATCTATTCTTGGCTTGTCATGCTTAAGCTTTGGGTCACGGAAGACCCATGGGTTGAGGAAGAGATGCCAACTTCCTGATCCTCTGCACCCTTCTTCCGCCAGCACCTGCCTCTCTAAAGAAGTGACTCAGGGGCTTCCCTGGTGGCGCAGTGGTTGAGAGTCCGCCTGCCGATGCAGGAGACGCGGGTTCGTGCCCCAGTCCGGGAAGATCCCACATGCCGCGGAGCGGCTGGGCCCGTGAGCCATGGCCGCTGAGCCTGCGCGTTCGGAGCCTGTGCTCCGCAACGGGAAAAAAAAAAAAAAAAAAAGAAGAGAGAGCGATGTCGGAGGATGGAGCCCGGGCCAGCGCTCCCTCCAGGGTCGCAGGGGCTGCCCAACTGCCCCATTCATCCTTTTATTCATTCATCCAGCCGATGCAGGTCGTTCGAGGATCTCCTGTGAGGTGGGTGCTGTGTCAATGAGGAAATAGAGGCCCAGAGAGGCTGACTTGGATAAAATGAATTAAGCTGGGCTTTGAGACTCAGCTGTCATGCTGGGCATCTCTGTCTGTCCCTCTAGACTCATTCGTCTTCTTTTTTTTTAATTGAAGTACAGTTGATTTACAATGTTGTGTTAATTACTGCTATACAGCAAAGTGATTCAGCTATACATATTTATACATTCTTTTTTCTTTACATTCTTTTCCATTATGGTTTATCATAGGATATTGAGTATAGTTCCCTGTGCTATACGTTAGGACCTTGTTGTTTATCCATCCTGTATATAAAAGCTTACATCTGCTCACCCTAACCTCCCACTCCACCCTCCTCCAACTGCCTCCCCCTTGGCAACCACAAGTCTGTTCTCTATGTCCGTGAGTCTGTTTCTGTTTCATAGATAGGTTCATTTGTGTCATATTTTAGATTCGACATATAAGTGATATCATGTAGTGTCTGTTATTCTCTTTCTGACTTACTTCCCTCAGTATGATAATCTCTAGTTGCATCCATGTTGCTGCAATGGCATTATTTTGTTCTTTTTTAATGGCTGAGTAGTATTCCATTGTATATATATAGCACATCTTTTTAAAAAAATACATATATATATTTATTTATTTAAGGCTACGTCGGGTCTTAGTTGCAGCACATGGGATCTTCCGCTGTGGCACGTGGGCTTCTCTCTAGTTGTGGAGCATGGTTTCCAGAGTGCGTGGGCTCCGGGGTTAGTGGCACGTGGGCTCAATTGTTGCAGCGTGTGGGCTTAGTTGCACCGCAGCACGTGGGATCTTAGTTCCCTGACCGGGGATCGAACTTGAGTCCCCTGCATTGGAAGACAGATTCTCAACCATTGGACCACCAGGGAAGTCCCTACATCTTCTTAATCCATTCATCTGTTGATGGACATTTAGGCTGCTTCCATATCTTGGCTATTGTGAATAGTGCTGCTATGACCATAGGGGTGCATGTATTTTTTTGAATTACAGTTTTGTCTGGATATATGTCCAGGAATGGGATTGCTGGATCATATGGTAATTCTGTTTTTAGTTTTCTGAGGAACCTCCATACTGTTTTCCACGGTGGCTGCACCAACTTACATTCCCACCCACAGTATAGGAAGGTTCCCTTTTCTCCACACCCTCTCCAGCATTTATAATTTGTAGACTTGAAATGATGGCCATTCTGACAGGTGTGAGGTGGTGCCTAATTGTAGTGCTGATTTGCATTTCTCTAATAGTTAGCGATGATGAGCATCTTTTTATGTGCCTCTTGGCCATCTGTATTTCTTCTTTGGACCTGCACAAGTGTCCCAGAAGCCTGGCCTCTTTGGGTGGCCTCACAGGCTTTTTATCCTGTGGCTTCCAGGAGTATCCTGCCCATGGGAGGCACAGACAGGACATGGAAGGTGGGAGGAGAGGTCTGGCTAGTTCTTGCTCCAGGATATTCTCTGGTGTGTTTGCATTTCTCCACTTGAGGTTACAACCCTTTCCTCCAGTGACAGCTCTCACTATATTCAGAAAACCAACACCCCCTTTCCACTCAGGCTGAGCGCCAGTAACCTCCTGATGAAGTCAGTCTTGGGCTAATTCATCTTCTTTTGTTGATTTCTCTCAATCTTGCGGCCAACTTTGGGAATACCAATTCATTATACATCCTTCATTTAATTTTTGGGGGGGTGTACTGTTTCCATCAGCATCCTGACTGGTGCAGTCACAGGTACCCAAAGTCTGGGGGGCAAGTAGAATCTCAAAAGGGGACCCTGGGATTGTGTGCTCATGCCTGGCTTGAAGCTTAGATTATTATCTCCTCTTGGTGAGAAAATGGCTTTGAACAGAAGTGGGACTACAGCTGAGCCCATGAGAAGGGCACACCAGACACCAATTGGGCTGTTGCGTCAATTTATGATATTTTCAATGAGGATGTATAAAACATGAGAAAATCAGGGGAGGGTTATAAAAAGACCTTGTTTCATTCATTCTCAATGAGCTGTCTTAGCAATTCCTTAGGGGCATCTGGTCTCCAGGAAGGACCGTAGTACTTTGAGTCAGAAAAAGAGAGTTCTGGTTCCATTTCATCTAATAATTTACTCTGTGACCTTGGGAAATTACTCCATTCTAGCACTTTGAATGATACATGATTCTATATGAATGGAAGTTATTTCTATTCTTATATTTCTCTCTCTTTAACTACTGCCCAACTTAAAAAGTAGCTCTTTCTCAATATTTCCGTAGACATATTTCAAAAGCTTTTTATGACTTATCAGAAACAATGCTATTACAGAATGAGAAACTGGAAAAGCCGCTGGCTTTCTCTGCTGGAGATGGTCGTACTTGGCACTTGGTGGTGATAGAATCAGGTCTGAGAAGCCAGCGAAACTCTGCACTCTGGACAGAACCAATTAGGTCCAGCCTCAGGCACATCGCCCACTGACACTGAGAGATGGTCCTCGTCAGCTCAAAGAGAGAAACGCCCCAGGGGCAGGTGTGACCGTGTGGTGTTCTGCCCCCTTCTGGTACCCTATATATTTGTATTATATATATATATATATATATATACCCACTGTATATATAGTGGGTATATATGCAGTAAGTATACATAGTAAATATATATATAATAAATATGTATAATAAATATACTTAGTAAATATATATAGTGGGTATATATAGAGTAAATATACATAGAAATATATATAGTAAATATAGAATAAATATAGAATATATAGTAAATATAAATATATATAGTAAATATATATAGAGAGAGGGTATATATATATATATAATACATATATAGAGAGCAAATATACATAAGAAATACATATAGTAAGTATACATAATAAATATATGTAGTAAACATATATACTGCATATATATAGTAGAGATATAGATATATATATTATATATACGTATTTGCTTTGGTTTGTGAGAGTCGCTTTCTGTCACTTGGGTTGATGGGGATGAAGCCAGCGAGCTTCCGATGGCCTGCAAGTCCTCCCTCAAATCTGGCCTCATCCCTCCTGCCCCATCTGTTGGCGTACATCCCCTCCTCTGGAGTGAGGCCATTCTTCTCACCGCCCCTCAGCCATCGAAGGTCACGTGCATCTCTCTGCCTCTTCAGAATCGCCTTCACATCATTCCGTTTCCTCTTGCCCAGCCTCACCTGAACTTCATGGTCCAGCTCAGCCCTCCCGCCGGCCCCTCCTGGGTGCTTGCTTGGGCCACAGAGAGCACCCTCCCAGGCCACTTCCTGGTCACTCTCCACGCAGGGCTTCGCGTTCTGTCTGCTGCCTGGCTTAGTTCATTCGCCGCATCTCTCAGATTTCCGTTCACATTTCAGGCGCATACACCTGTTCTTTATGCTTAAACAACTTCAGTCTCATATTTATTTGCATGGTTATTGGGTAGCAGTTGTCTCCCCACTGCTCTGACACACACAGACACACGCATGGCACGTAGTAGTCATGCAGCTATTTGTGGATGAACAGAAGTTTGAATGAACAAATGCTTGAATGATGAATCAATGAGTGGATAGTGAATGTGACAATTTTGGCTTAAATGTTCAAATCCCTCATAAGGGGTCAAAATGGATGCTGTGAAGAAATGGTGTTTGTATTTTGGACTCATTACCTCTTTATTTTCTACTCTGGTCTCTGAAAACTCCCTGCCCCTTTTCTTTTCCAAAGCTGCCTTTGGGTCATTTTTAAAAAAACAGATAACTTGAGATCTACCCTCCTAACACATTTTGTTTTTTTTTTTTTTTTGCGGTACGTGGACCTCTCACTGTTGTGGCCTCTCCCATTGCGGAGCACAGGCTCCGGACGCGCAGGCTCAGCGGCCATGGCTCACGGGCCCAGCCGCTCCGCGACATGTAGGATCTTCCCGGACCGGGGCACGAACCCGCGTCCCCTGCATCGGCAGGTGGACTCTCAACCACTGCGCCACCAGGGAAGCCCGACACCAGATTTTTAATTTTATTCTTCTTCTTATTATTTTGGCAGCACGGTGCGGCATGAGGGATCTTAATTCCCTGACCTGGGATCGAACCCATGCCCCCTGCAGTGGAAGTGCGGTGTCTTAACCACTGGACTGCCAGGGAAGTCCCCAAGGCATCAGATTTTAATTAGGGGGATTTTCAGAAAAAATAGTCTAAAACTTGAAAATAGGCAAAAACGTGGTTTCGTGACCTTTGAATCTCACGCCCAAGCATTTAATAAGCCCACCTGACGGCCATCCTACTGTCCTGGGAAATATAATTGTGTTGGACTCACAATTGATTAAGACCCAGATGTTTTACAGACCTGTAAACTGAGAGGTTAACTTGTAGAAAACTGATGAAGCAGGCTGATTTTTTCCTAACTAGTAGCAAAGATAACCTCAAAGGTTATAGTTTTATTGACTTACAGGATATTAACCGGTTTAAAAAAATGTATATATATATAACTCAACAAGCTTATTTCAGCATTTCCTTTTCCCACTGATGGCATAAATCCCACTTTTTCACACCCTCATTCAACCAGCTCTTTGATTCTGCAGCTTTTTTCTCACTAATGAGTTAAATAAAACTTTGACGCAATCTCACGATCCGTTGTGAATTGGGTTTTTTTCCAGGAGCTTAGGGAAGGCAGTCAGGTTAGAACAGGGGTGCAAGCTATGCTTTCTCAACAGGTACACTGGCTAAGCTGGGTTTGCACATGGTTTAGGACTGGTTTGGGGAGGGAGGAATGATAGGGATGGGGGAGGGGGAAGGCCCCTCCCCCTGTGCCTCTCACCGCCTGGACCTGGGGTGCCGGTGTTTGCTTTGCTGCCTGCCTGTCCACCCTCTTCCCATCCTCTCTTCCTATTACCCGCTTCCCCTTTCCATCTTTTTTTTTTTTTTAATTTTTTTAGGCACCTCCGTGCAGCATGTGGGATCTTAGTTCCCTGACCAGGGATCGAACCCGTGCTCCCTGCATTGGGAGCTCGAAGTCTTAACCACTGGACCGCTAGGGAAGTCCCCCTCCTGCATCTTTTGTTCTCTTTTCTGCTTTCCACCTTCTCTCCCATTCTTGGCCCTCTCCCCTCTCTTCCTCCTTTTGACCCCTCACCTGCCATCCTGGCTCTGCTTCTCACAGCGCATGCCCTCCCGCTGACAGCCACAGCAGCCTGAAAACTCTGATTCCTCCTTTACTTTGCCACAGTGGAGGTGGTATGTTTCCAATCCCAGGTCAAGGGTGTACATAAGTAGTAATCTTTTATTTCTGTAAGTACAGCCAAGACTAATGCCCAGTTTCAAACTGGTTCATGGAGTCCACATGTATTGTTCCCTGGCAGAAAGAGTGGTATATCTATGTGTCCTTAACTGTTTCCCCAGGTCACGGCACAATAAAAGTAGGGCAGCGGGGAATAAATTACAGGATGGATGAAAATATATATAGGACCTCTGCGATTTTGTTGAATCAAATGCTAGCTTCTAATCAATATAATGTATTTTTTATTATTAAATAGCCCATTATAATATAATAGAGCCATAAATCCTGTTAAAAGTGTTCCCAGTAAGTAATTCCTTTTGGAATAATGACTCTTTGATTATAGAATGATTTGGCTTTTAATTTACACCCGCACTTAATGTGTTCCTCTTAACTTAATATTCTCCCAGTGCTGAGCGCAGCCCAAAGACAGTGATGAATATGCACCTCTGGGGAGCTTCATTAAGGAGCAGCTCTTTTGCGGGGGCCCCTCTGAGTCCCGTGGTCTGCAGGCTTCCAGATCGATCCAGAGTGAGCCTTGCTGCTGGGATTGCTGCTGGGCTCCGGCCAGGGCCCAGGGGCTGGAGTACCACGTGCTTCTGTGCACCTTCAACTTTTCTTTTTGGCCGCCTCTCGTGGCATGTGGGATCTTAGTTCCCCAACTGGGGATCGAACCCGTGCCCCTGCGTTGCCGACCCAGAGTCTTAACTACTGGACCGCCAGGGAAGTCCCAAACCTTTAACTTTCTTCAACTGTGGTCTCTGGATAACGTAATTCCTGGGCATTCGGTCATTCGAAAGCCCTTCTTTAAGAGCCTACTGTGTGATAAGCGTGCACTAAACACTATTTAAAGGACGTGTTGAAAGAAAATAAACAAAAAAACCAACCACAAAACAAGAATCCTAAAGGTGAATGGGATCTTGGAGAGGACAGCCATTCCCACTGGCATGTGATAGGCTGCATCTGCAACCCACCCTTCTCTCTTTCCCTCCCACCCAACTGCCCCTAGAGACCCCTTCCAGTTCCAAGGGTAGAGCAGGGTCTGGATCCTCCTGTACCCAGTGTTCCGAGTGTTGGCCCAAGGCAGTCACTCCATTCTCTAGGACAGAAGAAAATGAGAATCGTCTAGCTAGAATCGCTATTTTCCTAAATGAATTGTAGACTAACTAGGCATTAAACTTCGTCATTCTCAAACTCAAGATGTCGAAAGCTGAATTCACCATCTTCTCCCAAAACATTCTCTTCCTCTTCTCTTACCCATTTTTAGTAAAGCCTGCACCCAGGGGTGTGTGGGTAAATGTTTAACAATGGGCTCTCGGGAATTCCCTGGAGGTCCAGTGGTTAGGAGTTGGAGCTTTCACTGACTAGGGCCTGGGTTCAATCCCTGGTCAGGGAACTAAGATCCTGCAAGCTGTGCAGCACGGTCAAAAAAGCAAAACAACAACAACAGCAAGAAAACAACCAAAAAAAGGGCTCTCAGAAAAAGAGTTCTGATATCACTGGTGTAAATACTTACACTAGGTCTGATTCCCAGCTTCCCATGTGGTGTCCTGATGGGGGGACGAGAGAGATGCTCCCATGGGCTCTAGGGTGCTGGCACGAGCTGACCTCAGCTGACTGCTGGCTGCATGCCCTTCAAGCTGAAAATTAGAAAAAAAAAGCTGAAATTAGATTTTCAAGCTGAAAATCTAACCTGCAACCTTGAGGCTCTTTATTTCCCTTTGCTTCCAATGTCCAGCATCGGGAGAAAAGGCTGGCTTTCCCCTCTGTCCCAAGCCCTTTGATGGCCCTGGCACTCTCACGCAAGCTCATTGCCAGGAGGGTGGGGTATCCGTCTCTCTAGTGTTGGTTTGGATTAGGGATTCACGATGGGGCTATTTTGGAATTTGGGGGAGCATTTCTGGTTGTCATCAGGAAGGGACCACCACCAGCATTCAGAGGATGAGATCCAGGGATGTTCTTGGGTGTCCTAGAAAGGACTGTCCAAGGAAGAGCTGTCTTAATCAGCATGGCTTTCCAAGTTCGTTCAAAAAGGTGGAAATTTTGTTTATAATTTCTGAGCCTAGAACCTAATTCCATTTTACTTATAAACATAGATTATTTATTATTTTTTAATTTTTAATATACTGATTTTATTTTTACTTTTAATATATTCTGGTGTCCTGTCTCTCTCTTTGGTTTCTCTGTACTTGTCAGAGTGGCTTCTGATCTTATTTTTCTCCAGTCCAAACTTATTTATTATATGCACGTCCAGGACAATATAATTTATTATTATTTTTGAGGATAGTTGTGACCAAGCATGAAACATGTATCATTGTATTAGAAATTGTTTGTTTTCTTTTTCTATCTCCTCTAATAAATTAAGGCAGTGTATATATTTTTGGAATTATCTATGTATCTTATCTTTAAAATTCTCCAAGAGGACATAAGATAGGACCTTGGGAATGTCAAATGTCATGGGACCAGCAGTAAATCATCACCCAGCTCTTCTACAAAAGTCACAATCTGAAGCCATTCTGATTCTAGAAACATAAAGAAAACCATGCACATTTGTTCAAAACATATATTTCTGGACTTGATAAATTGACTTTTCTAAGGTGTGGAAAGAAAAGTTTTGTCTAAACACACTTACATGTCAGAACTAACTTTTCCTGCTCCACTCTGCATCCTTGTAGGCTGGGCTGCTCTCATCTGTGTGACATAAATCAAAGCAGCACAGATGGCAGTGATACTAAAAGCATTTAACTATCAGGGCAGCAGGGCATCCACCCATCAGAGAGGGCGCCACCGCAGCAGGAGGGCGGGTTCCCTGCTGGGCCAGGGCTAACCTTTTACTTGTTTGGTGGTGGTGAGGTTTACCAGGTCACAGATGAGGTCACAGGGTTGGGGGGCGGCAGGAAGGTCATTTGGGACCTTGGGGCTGTGGACATTTATCATCTGGTGTCTTAGTCCGTTCAGGCTGCTATAACAGGTACCACAGACTGTGGGGCTTAAAGAGCAGACATCTATTTCTCACGGTCCGGAGGCTGGGAGTCCAAGATCAAGGTGCTGGCAGATTGGGTGTCTGGTGGTGAGGGCTCTCTTCCTAGTTTGGCAGACGGCTGTCTTCTTGGAGAGACAGTGCTCTGGTCTCTCCAACCCATTATGAGGGCATGAATCCCATTCCTGAGGGCTCCACCCTATGACCTAATCACCCCTAAAGCCCCCACCTTCAAACACCATCACATTAGGGGTTAGTTTCAACATACAGGTTTTGGGGGGGGACACACACACTCAGTCCATAGCATCTGGTAGGGAACCATTTCAATATCCTATCAACAGGTATGGCTGTGCAGGTGCTTATGGGCTGAATATAACCCGAAACCTGGCTCCTAACCCCAGATCTAGGACTGAGCTCTCGGGAGAGGCCCTGGGTTAGGCTTGGCTGTTGCCATAGATTCTAGGTGCTCACGCCCCACAAGGCCTTGCCCGCTGGGCACTACCGATACCCAGGTGTCCCCGAATCATCCATGCCATCTGGTTTGACTCCTGTTCCTATGGCACTGCCGTGCCTTCTGGGGATTTATCTTGCTGTGAGGTGCTGATTTAGGGTTTTATTAAAATGTGATTAAGAGGTGCCGGGCGACGATGAATCGCTCCCACCACTTGCCAACTAAACCCACAGAGCAGCTGCCCACCGTATGGAAAAGACACATGGAGCAGCGCTAAGCAGGCCTGGGCAGCAGGGGCCTCGGTGACAGGGTGGCTCTGTGGTCCCTCGAGGAGGTTCAGCCTCCATCCAGCCCTGACCTACAGGCTTCAACCCGACACACAGCTTCCGTGTGTGTCAATCGCACCATCTACACGAAGATACTAGGATGTCATGCTAATCATCAGCGATGCTTTTCCTTTTATAAAAATATAACCTTAAAAACCAAAACAGCTCAAGATAGCAAATGGTAGACATTTTTAAAAGGAGTATTTCTTCTTTTTTTAACATCTTTATTGGAGTATAATTGCTTTACAATGGTGTGTTAGTTTCTGCTTTATAACAAAGTGAATCAGTTATACATATACATATGTTCCCATATCTCTTCCCTCTTGTGTCTCCCTCCCTCCCACCCTCCCTATCCCACCCCTCCAGGCGGTCACAAAGCACCGAGCTGATCTCCCTGTGCTATGCGGCTGCTTCCCACTAGCTATCTATTTTACGTTTGGTAGTGTATATACGTCCATGCCACTCTCTCACTTTGTCACAGCTAACCTAAAAGGAGTATTTCTTTAGATAAATATCCAAAGACATCTATTTCTTGGGTTCAGTTTTGTGTCTTTCTTTTAAAATTTTTTAAATTAATTAATTATTTCAGGCAAGGCTCTTTATTGGGGCCCCTGCTGCTGCAGGAGGGAGTGAGAACAAACAACAGGTTCCCTTGCTGTCTCACTCCCTGTGTGTGTAGGGGGAGCTTGTTCCTTATATGGGGTGAGGGTAGGGGTGTGTCCAAGGGTCAAGCCAGAGGGGTGGCTTAGGTGTTTTGCCCACCCCTTAAGTGGTGTTGCGTGCAGGGGGCAGGCGCAGTACCCTGCTTCTGATCCTGACACCCAGTTTTTGCTCCAGGCTCTTCAAAATTGGAAGTTGGGGTTTTTTTTTTGGTCTCTTTGTATCTTTTGTCCAGAATTTGCCCCAACTGCTCACTTAAATTTATTTTATTGAAGTATAGTTGACTTACAAATGTGTTAGTTTCTGCTGGACAACAAAGTGACTCAGTTACACATATATATATTCTTTTTCATATTCTTTTCGGTTATGTTTTATCATGGGATATTGAATATAGTTCCCTGTGCTCTACAGTAGGACCTTGCTGTTTATCCATTCTCTGTATAATAGTTTGCATCTGCTAATCCCAAACTCCCAATCCATCCCTCCCCCAGTTTGGTGCCTTTCTTGCTACATGTGAATGTTCACCGGCCGACTCTGAATTCTAGCCTGTGTTCTGCGCTGTGATCCTGGCATCACCGCGGCTGTAATTAGAACTGGGACGGGAGCTGCAGAGATGGGGCTGCAGTGGGAACAAGCCAAACTTACCTGCAGATGAGGAGGGAGCACGTGGTCCACTGGGCGTGGCCGGCCTGCCGGCCCTTCTTGTCTGTCCCCAGGTGTAAGGCCCCTCAGCCTGCCATGTCCTTGTCTGTGCCCATCCTCCGCTTAAACCTGGTGCCCCAGGGAACAGCCTTAAAATGGTTTTGCCTCCTGTTGTCTCCTCCCTCAATATCCCAACCTCCCTCTAGACTTCTTATTGTGGTAAAGTATACGTACCAGACAATTCTGAACGTTCGTTTGAGTAGAATTACGTACATTTATGTTGCTGTGCAGCCATCACCACCATCCACCTCCAGAACTTTTCCACCTTCCCGAGTGGAGACTCTATCCCCATTAAACATAACCCCCATTTCCCTCTCCCGCAGGCCCTCGTAACCTCTGTTCTGCTTTCTCGTCATGACTGTGCCTATTCCGGGAACCTCATATAAGTGGAATCACACTGGATTTGTCCTTTTATGTCTGGCTTATTTCACTTACTGTATTGTCCTCAAGATTCATCCATGTTGTAGCAGGTGTCAGAATTTCCCCCTTCCTTTTTAAGGCTGAACAGTATTTCCTTGTATGGATGGACCCCATCTTGTTTATCCATTCATGACTCAATGGGCATTTGGGTTGTTTCTACCTTTTGCCTGTTGTGAATAGTGCTGCTGTCAACATTCGTGTATTTTCTCCAGTTTTGATCCTTGAAAGGTACACCCGCCATATCCAAACCTTTTTAAATGCACTGAGTTTGTCCCGTGGATCCAATATCATCTTCAGATCCTTAAATATGTACCTGCATACCAGGTGCCCCAGCCATGTCAGCCCCAGTTCATCTGCACTTGCTCCTAGCCTATGCTTGGTGTGGTGCAGTCTCCGCCCTGCTTCTGCCTTTTCTCCAGCCCTCTCTCTGCTCTGTGCCCACCTGCTTTCTGAAGGTGTCTCTGTTCTCTGTCTCCAGCACTGCTCTTAACCCCTTGGTCTTTCAATACATTCCATCTGGCCGCATTGTTTCCTGGCAGGTGCTCCTTGGTTGGGACTCTGCCCACGTTCCAGTCCTTCCTTATCCTTCTAGTAATCACGTCCTCCAGACCATGAAGGCTGAACTCACAGAAGAGTTCAGCGTCGATAGCAAATAAGACTTACAACAAAGCTAATCAAACATGTAATTAACTACATGCGTCATGGTTATTATGCGACTTGGTAATTAGGCATAAGTTATAAGGAGCTCAGAAGTGACCATGGTTAATTCTCCTCTGATGTAAGCCACCCAAGCATTTCTGGAGTCGGGAGGGAGTGTGTGCGTGTGTTGATGCGAGAAGGGAGGATGGGGAAAGGTCGTTTGGAGAGGTGGTGAGTCAAGGGATAAATGGAGATGGAGGCTATGACCCCTGCCCAGACCCCTAACAGTGGGTGGGACAGGAAGTGTTCCCCTGAAGCCTAGGCTCTGTCTCTGTCCTCTTTCTCCCGCCTCCTGCCTGCCTCCGCCTTGATCGTATAGCCCCAAAGCAATTTCCTGTTCTCTTTCTTTTATTTTTCTTGTTCCCTCGCCTCACCTGGACAGAAGGAGGAGGGGACTGTAAATGCTGGCCGTTAATGCCGGATTTTTTATTTTTTTTTATTTTGTGTAGCATTTAATGTTATTGAAGTATAGTTGGTTTCCAATGTTGTGTTAGTTTCAGGTGTACAGAAAATGATTAAAGTGATTCATATATATATATATATATATATATATATATATATATATTCTTTTTCAAACTTTTTTTCCTTATAGGATATTACTGACTATAGTTCCTTGTGTTATACAGTAGGTCCTTGTTGTTTATCTATTTTATATATAGTAGTGTGTATATGTTAATCCCAAATTCCTAATTTATCCCTCACCCCCCTTTCCCCTTTGGGAACCATAAGTTTGTTTTCTATGTCTCTAAATCTATTTCTGTTCTGTAAATAAGTTCATTTGTATTATTTTTTTAGATTCCACATATAAGCAATATCGTATGGTATTTGTCTGACTTACTTCACTTAGTATGATAATCTCTAGGTGCATCCATGTTGCTGCAAATGGCATTATTTCATTCTTTTTCGTGGCTAAGATTCCATTGTATATGTATACCACCTCTTCTTTATCCATTCATCTGTTGATGGGCACTTAGGTTGCTTCCATGGCTTGACTATTGTAAATAGTGTTGCTATGAACACAGGGGTGCATGTATCTTTTTGAATTAAAGTTTTCTCCGGATATATGTCCAAGAGTGGGATTGCAGAATCATATGGTAGCTCTATTTTTAGTTTTTTAAGGAACCTCCGTACTGTTTTCCATAGTGGCTACACCAATTTACATTCCCACCAACGGTGTAGGAGGGTTCCCTTTTCTCCACACCCTCTCACATGCTGGATATTATAGTAAAAGAAACTCCATGCTTAAAAATTTCACTGTGCAACTGCCTGAAATTCTAGCCACTGATTTAGCCGGCCAACTCCAATGACAGGCATCGACAGGGCTATTGGAACCTCCAGGTAGATTATGGGACATCCTAAAATAACATTCTCAACCTGCAGGCAGAGGAGTTATTGCGTGGGGTCCGAACATTGTCTAATTTGAATAACTGTCTTGCCCATATTTACCCACATTTAAAAAAAAAATGCCCAAGGACACATGGTGATCAGTAAACTATCAGTCTAAAGTATTTATTGAGTCCATAGTTGACACTTGGGACAACTAGTCAAGAGGAACTTATTCCATGCCACAGCCACGGGGTCTGGCTGGTAGCAGTCACATCATTTTCGGCTGCTGTGTGGACACCTGTGCAGTTTCCCCCTTAGCGTCTACAGGAGGAGGTGGGGGTCAGCTTCCTCTAAGGTGTCACTAGGTGGCTTCTTCGGCATCCCTTTGGCCAGTTCTGAGGGAAGGGGTTAGATAGATGTGAGAGTGATGGTGTGAGCATCATTCTGGTACCCACCCTTGGCACCGGGGTGGGGATAGCACCTTTTCTAGGGGAGACCAGGCTGCAGCTCCCATGGGTCACAGTGAGTCTGTACCCATCTCTTGTGGTGCTGGACTGAAGCCAAAAGAGCAAGACACCTGACAGGTGCCCAGTAACGAGCTGTTTCTTGCATTCAGGTTTAATTGAAACCCTCTTGCTGTAACAGCCTATCACCAGAAGTGATGGCAAACAGCTGGTTATACTGTCATATTCTTCATGATTCTAAATCACATTCAAGCCAACATTTTTCTTCATTGTCTACCTGTCACTTAGCGTGAGAGACCGAGCCGCACGTGGGAAGGGACTGGGAGAAGCTTGGGTGTGGATTCTAAGCCAGCAGCCTGCTTGCTGAGAAGCCACTGTGTAACAGGGAAGACAAAAGGGAAGAACACATCTGACTCAGAATTGGATCTGTTTCTTTTACTTTAACCTCTGTATTCTACGGCTTTTGCTACAAGTTAAGAACGTTGCCTATAGTCTGAAATATACAGGAGAGCCCATATCCAAGGCTCTGACCTTGAAAGGTGTAACACTTTTCCATTCCTATAAAGATACAAAGTTGCAGAAAGGAGAATAACACTTATCTTCTCAGAGGTTTACGAGAACTTCATGACCTGATGGACATGGGCAGCTGCAAGAACAAAGGATTCTACCATAAAGGAAGCCGCTATTCTAAGTTGGGTAAGATGGCTCTTTGGGACATGAATCCACCATCTTCTCAGTCTGCTGGCTTTCTGAATAAAGGCTCTATTTCTTGCCCCAACAACTTGTCTCTTGACTTACTGGCCTGTCGTGTGACCAGCAGTGGGAGCTTGGACTCGGTAACAACTAGCTGCATGTGACCTCGGACAAGTCCCTCACCTTACTGGACCCCAGTTTCCTCATCTATAAAATAACCTAAAATTCGATGGCAATATCCTGGCTTTAGATCTGTATCCTTTGTGGTACAGCACTCTGGGCTGACTTCTGTCAGCCTCATTCAAAAAATTAGCAGAAAGTGAGCAGAAAGGATCATGGCAAACAGTGGTTTTGTTTGGAGGACCCACAGGAAGTCATTAGCTATGCTTTCTCTCTCCTCAACCCCTCAGTCAGCCACCTCGCTGCACATTCTGTAATAACAGCAAGCACATTCCATACCTGCTGCCCCTCTTGTAATGTATGCTTCATTCATTCAATGCTCACAACAACCTGCGAGGCTGGTACTATTATCATTTCCAGTTTTTACTTCGGGAAATGAAATATAAGGAGGCTTATGTGTTCGGGGTCACAAAGTTAGAAGTAGCAGAGCAGGGATTTGAACTAAGGAAATATGGCCTTAGAATCCAACCATTAATCACGATGAGCAGGTAATGATGGGAATTCCTTTGGCTCTTGGGAATCCCTTTCCCATTGGGAGGGGAAGGGGAGCTTCAGGAAAGCACCACAGAAGCAAGAAAGAAGGAACATGGAGGCGTGGAGAGGATGATTTCACTGTCCTTGGTGCTTGGCTAGGAACTGGTCCTGCATAACTAGCCTTGGATATTTTCAGGGAGGAAAATGTGCGTTTCATTTTGTTCTGTCCTTGAGCACAGGATGAAAGTCTCCCGGGGGGAGCTGAGTCCTTGTCTGCCTTTGTTCCTTCTCCTCTTCTTGTTTTGCTGAAAATGACTAGATTCACGCCAGGTGAATATCAATGGCTGTCCTCCGTCTCCCAGAGAGTCGCTCACAGTTTCTACACATATTACAACTCTGTCCTTTTAGGAGCAACAGTGGGTGGAAAGGAGAGGGTGGGAGAGCAGAGGCTTGTGTAAGACAGGCCTGGTGTGGAAGCAGGGTCTGCCTCTTTAAGGTGTGTGGCCTTCAGCCTCCTTTTCTTTGCTTGTAAAGGAGGAGGAAAGTTCTATCTGCCTTGCAGTGTTGTAGTGAGGATTGAACAAGAAAACCTGTGCCCAGCACAACGCCCAGTGCATCATAGGCATTCGGGTAATATGAGTTCCCCTTTCCCTTTTGTCGCGTTTTCCTGTTTCTTACATGCCTTTCTTCCATTTGCCTCTGGTCTCCCTTTCGCCTCCTGAGCTGTCCGGCACAGTCTGCTCAGCCTTGCATCCGAGATCCTTCGTGCGTCAAACGCTTTCCCTTCCAACTCTATGTGTGTGTCTCCTTGTGACAGTCCTTCCCTCCTGCCAGCCAGACGACCTTCTTCCCCTTCTCCGCATACACCCAGGGAGCATCCCCCTTCCTGCTGGCAGACGGCTGCTTCTTACTGTGCCCTCATGTGGCAGACAGAGCAGGCCCTTCGACGTCTCCTCTGAGGACACTAATCCCATCATGAGGGCCTCATCCTCATGACCTCAGCTAATCCTAATCACCTCCCAAAGGCTTCATCTGCAAATACTGTTACCTCGAGGGTTAGGACTTCAACATATGAACTCACGGGGATACAAACATTCAGTGCACAGCAGAGCAAAACCTGAGGTTTCCCTGAGAAGAAGGAATTCTGCCTCAAGACTGCAGCCTCAACTCCTGCCTGGGTTTCCAGCCCTACAGATTTCAGACTCCTCAGAGTCACACATGCCAGCTACTCGAAACCTCTCCCTCCAGCTGGCTAACTGGTAGAGAGATCTCCTACTGGTTCTGTTTCTCTGGAGACACCTGACTAATACAAACTTAGAGGCAGCTGTTGAGTTAATAATTTTCTGCCTTTCACGTTCGGGCCAGGAGTGACTTAAGTCAGCTCAAATCAAGAAATGGAAACTCTTACACTTCTTTGGGAAAATAGTGACCCTGTTTGCCAAAGCGGATTTTCTGACTGTGGGATCAAACTCCAGATCCTCCGCCAGCCACTCTTCCTGCTGCCTCGGGGGTTTTATCGATTGAGTTTTCATTGGCAAGTTTCATCGAGAGCTGCTCTGGTCAACAGTGGCTGCCACCTGAGAGCCTAGAGACAATTTAACACCTGTAGTCATCGCTTTATCAAGCCTATTTCTTTATTCTCAATCCTTGCATTGTTTTAGAAATTTAGAAAAAGATGAGTTAGAAAAATGAGATAAAGTGTAACTGGGAGGGTGTGGTACATCCCCTGGAGACTCATTCTTCTTTCATTTCACCCAGTTTTCACCTGTTCCTTTAGACATTAATTCTCATCAATTGTCTTCATGTCAGGGTGGATTGTTTGATTGAAGTTTCATTGTCCACAATGTGTGTGTGTGGGTTTTTTTTTTTTTTTTTTTTTTTTTGGCGGCACCGTGAGGGTTGCGGGATCTTAGTTTCCTGACCAGGGATTGAACAGGCGCCCCCGGCAGTGAAAGCGCTGAGTCCTAACCACTGGACAGCCACGGAATTCCCCAAAATGTGTATAGATGTCATTTTTGAAGACATGAAGGACCAATTATTATAAATAATATTAATGATGCATTACAGTTGTGCAGCTTTGTACCAGAGAAAGCACTTTAATAAATCTTATTTCAGTTCATGTTTTAAACATTCCTGCACCAGAGCAAAGGCTCTATAGAAAAATCCCTTAACAGTCGTGAGCGATCTTTTTTCCAGGAGCCTTGTCAAGTCTTCAAAGTCAATTTGTCATTTCCCCCCTAAAATGGAATAAAATGTAATGGAAGCGTTTGAAGAATACCTTCAGACACGATAGGCAGAGAACAATACCGCCATACGGTGAGAAAGAAGCCGGATCCCCACGTGCTGAGTTTGGGGCTGTGCTTCCAGACCCTGAGGTCTTGGCGACCTTCCTGCCTGTGACCAGTGACCTCACTCGGCTTCTCAACCCATCTCAACCCCTGTATTTTCTTTGATGTCTCTTGGGTCATCAATCCCCTGTGACGGTTAAAACTGGAAACGTTGAATTTTTAAGGGTTTCCTGCAGGGCTGGCAAATGTGGAGCTTATTGTCAACATTTTCACACTCCAGACCTTTCGGCAGCAATATTCAATTGTTTACGGAAATACCTCCCACTTCTCTTTGGACTTGGCCTCAGATCCTTCTTTGATGTAGTATTTTAAGCAACCACTACCAACCAGTTAGAATTGGTGCTAGATTTGATCCCTCTTTGCCGCTCTGGCATCTTATTATTATTTTGCCTCTCTAAAGTGATTGGAAGGATCTCCATGTGACTCACCCAGGCTCCGAGAATTGTGGAATATCAGAATAAGACACTTGGGAAATGGAAAGGCTCCCTCTACTTCATATTAACAGATGAGAAACTCTAGAGAAATGACATGTATCACCCAAGGACACGTACGGCATCAGGACCAGAACCTAGATTTCCCTGCCCGGTAATCTAGTAACATTCTTAATATCTTTCCAGAGAAGAGGAGAATCCCCTTGTTCTCCCTATTCTGAGTTACTGATAAAATTACAGGACATCTGTGTCAGAAGGAACCTGGTGCCCACCTGCTCCAGCTTCCTATGCAGTGTAGGTAGAGGACCATCTGGCTGTTATCTGAATATTTGAATATGTCCCATGGTCGAGACCTCTGTCAGGAACCCTTTCCATGTTGGATGCTAGTAGAATTAAAATCTTCTTCCCTAGAGCTCTCGACAGTTAGCACCAGTTTTTCCTTCTAAATGAGCCCTACCAACTGTGAATGTATTATCTTTCCCTGGGAAGACAGACATTTAACTTGGTTAAATGCATCTGTTGCCACATGGTTCTTAAAAAGCAAGTCTAATGGTGAACATTTGAGCACAGTGTTGAGTGGGCAGGGAGGTGCTTTCAGGCAGATGTTCTTTGGGGAAATTTCAAGCACTGCTTTCTCCTCTGCCTGCACGGTGAGGCCTGGTGCTCTTGGGGAGCACGAGGGCTTAGTGGGGTGTCTGTGGCCAGGGACCCACAGAGCAGGCTGTTGTCACAGGCTCCATGGAGCTCCTTTATCTGAGTGCATCACTTTGTAGGTATTTTCTGAGAGTTAAAACGGTTTCCTCTAGGTATGTGAGCTTCATCCCAAGGGCCATTTTGACTGATTGTAATTTTTTCCACAATGTGAACCGTTTTGAAAAGAAGAGTGTGCTTTTCCAAGGCACTTTTGAACTGATCGTTTGCCATCAGCCTTTGACAAAGCTACATATTATGGGAAATACCAAAGGAGCAGCCCCACGCTCTGCTATAACTCAGGGAGCACATTAGGCGCTGAAATTCTGATACCTCATTTTCCTGACAAACGATGGAGCAAGAGCCCCACATGGCCGCCCGTGAATCTCCCGTCCCGCCTGCAGTCACCCTGGGAGAAGGAACGTGCCCAACACTTAACCTCTCTGCTCCGGCACGTGGTTGCAGGAAGTGTACAGGGAAAGTTGACCACAGGCTAGGGATGCCGTTCACGTGGCTCCGGTGCCCTAATAACTTGGAGTGGACTCAGTCTTCAAGCACGGGAACATGTCAGGAAACCAGGATTATAGTAGTTACACTTGACATTTCCCTGGATACAGAGGCCTTGGCAAAGGGGCGATTGACAGCCACAGGCGTGAAAACACCCCATCCAAGAGAGCACGTTAATTGTGGTTCAAGTTAGGTCTCCAGGGGCTCTGTAAGAGGACCAGAAGGTTTCCAAGCAGCTTGTAAGCCTTCGTTTCATTCACTTGATATGCAGATGGCAGCAGGACTCAATGTTTGTATCAACCCTGGATGTCCCCAAGCGCATTCAGGCTTAGTTATGACAGTTTTCACCATAGGGCAGAATTCAGAAGTAGAAAACAGGCGAACTTGACCCTCGTATAGAAGACTCGCAATTGAAATACAAGGTTCTCCAGAGAAACCAAACTAAAAGGATGTGTGTGCATGTGTGTGGACGTGGATGCGGTATATGTGTACGTATGTACGTATGTACGTAAAATAAGGGATTGGCTCATGTAATTATGGAAGCTAAGTTCCCGAATCTGCAGTCAGCAAGCTAGAGCCCCGGGAAAGCTGATGGTGTGGTTCAGTCTGACGGCCCGCAAGCTTAAGACTCAGGGAGAACTGGTATTTCAGTTCGAGTCCAAAGGTCGGGAAAAAGGATGGTGTTCCAGCCTGATGGCCACCGTGCAGGAGAAACTCCCTCTTGCTCAGCCTTTTGGTTCTATTCAGAGCTTCCTCTGATTGAATGAGACCCATCACATCAGGGAGAGCGATCTGCTTTGCTCAGTGTGTGGATTCAAATGTTAGCCTCATCCAGAAACGCCCTCACTGACACACCCAGAATAATGTCTAGCCACATATCTGGGGCCCCCACCATGACCCAGTCAAGCCGGCACATAAAATCAACCGTCACAAGTCCACCCCTTGTCAGCTTGGCACCCATACGCATCTCCTCAAACCATCCTTGATCTCCAGATAAAGACAATAATTCAAACCATCCTTAATCTCCAGATAAAGACAGTAATTCTGATCATAATTCTGCTCACATGATACAACTGTTCTGATTACAGCCCCCAAACGCACTGACACCTACTACAGACGAGGGGGGTAAAACCCTTGAGTTATGTTGACTCTTCTTGATACCCTGTAATTTAAACACTGTGATGTAAAATAACAACACTTAAACACTGCTATAAAGTCAATACATCTTATGTTACAAGATAAGGGAAAAAGAGAGGGAACAGAGCAGACATATTTGCCTAACACACATATTCATGACAGAATAAGGAGGAAATACTCGTAACCATTACGTCCTTATTTCTGTAACTGGTCACCTGGTCATAGCTGGTATTTATCACTACCCTCTTCCACTTCCCATTCTGTATTCCCTTTGCTTTCAGCAAGCACCTCAGCTGCTCATGACTCTTTACCTGGTGGGGTGACTCAAACCTTCATTCCTCAAGGGTCTGGGTCATTCATAATCCTGCCTAGATTGAGCTGTTGTAGTTTTGCATTGACCTTAATCACAGGACATAGAAATACTAAGACACGCCCTAAGGGATCTCCTGTATTCCAACATACTCTTGTTTACCTCCATTATGGTGCTGTAATCCAATACCCCCTGGTAGACAGGATCAGTAACTCCCTTCAGCCAGCGCAGTAACTCCCTTCTTTGCCTGTTGATTCAGAGGCATGAGGAACCCAACGTTGCTGGGTGTGGGGGGCAGTCTTAGCTTCTAGTTCAATGGAATCATTGTGTGTCTCCTGGTAGAAGCATTCCTCTCTCTCTACTCAAGACCTCTAGGCCAGCAGAGCATAAGTCATGGGGACGTGAAGTAAACATGTTGCGAGTGGGTCATTAGGGATGATAATGGCGCTACTTCATTGCCACCCCTTGATTCCTGGACCCATGAATCCAGGCCGTGGGAGAATAGACAGTGATTCAGAGCATATACAGCCTTCTGGAGAACCTTGCTCCAGCCCTGCAAGGCATTGCCACCTAGCTGGGGCTATAATTGAGTCTTCCAATGGCTGTTCCATCATTCTGTCAAGCCAGCTGCTTCAGGATGGTGGGAAACATGTATGATCGAGAAGTCTGTGAGCGTGGGCCCGTTGCTGCACTTCTTTCGCTGTGAAGTGAGCTCCTTGTTCAGAAGCAATGCTGTGTGGAGGGCCATGATGGTGGAAAAGTCACTTTGGAAGTCTACAGATGGTAGTTTGGGCAGGAAAAGTAACTCTATATGTGGAGTATCTGTTCTAGTGAGGACCAATTGCTGCCTCTTCCATGATGGAAGTGGTCTAATAACTTTAACCTTCCATCAGGTAACTGGCTAATCACCCTGGGGAATGGTACCATATTGGGAGCTCAGTGCTGGGCTCTGTGCTGGCAGGTTGGGCACTCAGGTGGCCGTGGCCAGGTCAGCTTTGGTGGATGGAAGTCCGTGTTGCTGAGCCCATGCGTGATCTCCATCCCCGCCACCATGGCCGCTTTGTTCACGAGCCCATTGGGCAAAATAGGGGTGGCTGGGGAAAGAGGCTGACTGGCATTGACAGGTCATCTAGCCATTTGATTATTAAAAATCCTTCTCTACCCAAATGGCTTGGGTAGTTAGGGCCCTGGAAAAAGCTACAGTGGAGAGTCAGTAGCAGGGAGCTCTGGGTAAGAGGTGTGTAGATGGACCCATGGTAGTGGACATGAAGTGTGAAGACGTTTATCACATGACAGTGCTCACCAGGGAGAAGCTACTTCAGAAGACTCGCTATCAACTGACCATACAGAGAGACTTGGCTGGCTGAAGTCGGCCAGCCTTTGTCACTAGCCGCCAGGGCTGGCGTCATGCACACATGTATAACGTGGCCATGGTGGCTGGGATGGAGACCAGGCAGCGTGGATTCCTATTCGCCAAGGCTGATCTAGCTACTGCCTCTGCTGGTGTCCAGCCTGTTAGCAGCAAAGACAAACACTAAACCCCAATATGGGTCTATCCCTTGAAGAGACCACACAGATTTTGGGTAGCAACAATGACTGCACTGGACCACTTCCATCCTTGAGAAGGGAACCATTAGTCTTCCTAGAATTGATGCGTATTCTGGGTATGTGTTTTTATTTCCTGCCTGCAGGGTCTTAGCCAGTACCGTCGACCAAGGGCTTACAGGGTAATTGACCCACTGCATAACATTTTTCCAGACCAAAGGACTCACTTCCCAGCAAGGGAGGTGTAGTAGTGCATACACTGCGTACACTGGAACACGTGTCCCGAGAAACTGGATGCATTTTCCGGGTCAAGGGAGACTCTTTGCAAATGCACCAAAGTATGAAAACAAATCATGGGCACTGACTGTGGGATAATAAGAGTGGGGCTGTGGGAGCCAGCTCTGATGCCCTACCTGCCCGCACCTAGGGTGGGGTCTGTCTCGATCCTCCCTCTTAATCCACAGGAGATCAGCCCTCATCCCTGGAAGGGTGAGGACAGTATCCTTTGCGAAAGGCACTCAAGTGTCTTCCACGCCTTCAGTACTCCTCAGGGTACATATTTGCTTTTCTCCATCACGTTTCCCGGCATCACCTGGGAGCACACTTACAAAGGAGACCGTGTGAATAAATCTGGATAGAAAACACATTAGCTATTTCTTAGTCCCATTCCAAAGCTTAGCCGAGTTTATTAGATTTGATTGAAGGATTTTATGTCTGGCCTGTGGGAGAGAGAGGGATTAAGCAATAAGGAGCTTTTCCCTTCAGGATCTCCAAATCCATCACCAGAGAACAGCGACGCTCTGGCTTCTTGGCCACTTTTCTTAAAATGCCAGATTCTCCTCCTTCACTTGTATTAATGAGATCAGTCAGAAATGATGAAGCCTTCTGCGGTTTTGCAAGCCATAAATTATCGAACAGAAAAGCTGGAGGGGAGATTAGAAAGAATCATAGCCCCAAACTTCATTCTGTAGATAAGGGAACCAGAGAGGTTAACTGACTTGCTTGAGGTCACACGGCGAGTTCCAGGTAGAGCGGTGAGTAGAGCCCAGGTCCTTGTCTCCTGAATCAGCGCTGCTTTTTATCCTCTTCTGCCCCCAGAAATGGAGACTGAACCACACAGGGACTGGGGGGTGAGAGGAGGGGGCGAAGGGGAGGTTCTTCCTGTGCGTTTTCTGCTTGAAGCAAGATACACAATTTCAAACAGCAGGCAGCTCTGACATTTTACAAGAGACACCAGCAGAGGTGATGTGTGGGGAAAGCTGCGGGGTGATGAGACCGGGGAAAAGGGCAAAGGGCAATGTGAACCTGTGACGAGAAAGTGCTCCTTGGTGATCTGCACTCTGGTGACACCGACCAGGTGTCCTATATTTCTGGCCACCGTCCACCCCCGCCAGGACAGACTCCCCCGTGAGGAGGTGACCTCTGCCCAGCTCGAGGGAGTGTTTCCTCCAGAGAGTAGAGGACGAGGCATCCAAGAACCTCAGAGCTGGGAGGCTCTGCCCTCGGTCCAGGCAGGACTGGGGTGTGGGCCGCCTGCTCCTCAGGGCTCCTTCTCAACCTCGGCTCTGCCGTCAGCTGAGGCTCCAGCTAGACTGAGGCAGGTGCCAGCAGCCTGGATATTTATGAGATCAGAGAGGCGCTATGTCCTTGGCTTATTTCTTGAGAAGGTGCCAATCTTCCTCTGTGTTGGCTCATTGGTAGATTGTGACTGTTGGGCATGGACATAAAAAGATACTGACTGTTTAACTGGAAGCGGGTTGACTCTTGGCTGTCGGAGATGAGCCTGGGCATGCCTCTGGGGGGGTGTGGGTCCAGGTGCAGGAGATGGAGGTGTCCTTCAGGCAGGAGAAGTGCAGCACTCGAGAGGTGATGGCCGTCCTCGGTAAGGCAGGACGGGAGAGCCCAGGAGGAGTGGTCTGCCCGGGGCAGAAGGAACGGGGCTGTTTGGGGCCAGAAGCGCGCATTAGTGAATATCAGGGATGTCTGTGCACGGGCAGCAGTGTGCTGGGCACGGGAGGGGTTCAGGAGGTGTAGGGGAGCGTGGGGCGGGGGTGAGACAGCGTAGGAGACTGAGGCGGGTGCCGGGACCAGGCCTGGTGGTCGCGGCCAGTCACCAGGGGACGGGCGTCACTGGTTACAACCAGGGCCCTTGCTCCCAGGTTGTGTCCTGTCCAAGCCGGACGGCCTCTGGTCTGGCTGTGTGTGTCTTGCCCAGTGACCACCAGCCGTGGACCTCAGGCTGGTGCCTTGATGCTTCCTCCTGTAGCTCTACGTGGACGTATCCACTCTCTTCCAGGCGTTTAGTCACTCGGCATATTTCTCGAATGTATATTACTGTGGGGCAGTGACCCTGGGGTGCCTGGACCGTAAGCCCGCTGGACCAGGGCTCCCTGATTTCCCACTGGGGGCGTTGCACTCCACTCAGCTTCCCACAACACTGGGGGTCTCGTTCCCTGGGAAGAGGGTCTGCAATTTCTCTGAGCCCTAATATTCTTGGGTGTTTCCAAAATAGCTCCCGTAGCGGACAGCTCTGCATCTCAGACCACCTGCTCCCAGGCTGTCTGCTGGTAACCCCGCCGACAAAACTGCCCCTGCGGTTGCCCTATAGGACAGACTCCCAGCCTCCGAAACCTGCACAGTGCATTGGCACAACTCCCTGGACTGTTTTCCCAGTCGAGTCTGTTACCCCACACAGCGGGTGAGGCTGCCCCTGGCTCTGCTGGGTTCTAGTCGGCGACATCAAAGGCATGGCAGTGAACCGGTGGGGAGATCAGAGAGCGTGTGGGGGAAGCATCACTGCCTCTGCCAGGTGAGGATAGGGACTCGAACTGGATCTTAAAGAACAGATGGGAAATTTGCACATGGCAATTACGCGGTAGGCCTAGATCCACCTGCCTTGTCTACCGGGGACAGATTTCCATCCAATCTGCATTACCTTAATGATCTTCAGACGATGCATCATTGTAAGCAAATCCAAGCCGAGTGAAGCAGATGAAGGCTGAGCAGGTGGTGAAGGAAGAAGCAGCAGCTAATGACAAAAGCAGACGGCTCTTTGGCTGAAACATCCCCATGTTTCTTCCCCCTTCAGAACATTACCTTGATTGGCCAATTACATACTCTAAGATCAGATTGAATTCCACGAAGAAACACTCGGTTGGAAATAATTGTAGGTAGAGTCATTTTATTAGTATTGCTAAAGACCTCTGTTGAGTAATAATGATGGGAAATCATTAATATATATTTTCAGCTGCTTTAAAAATTAAATCTGTTCCACAGTGTGTTTCACAGTTTTATAGCCATTATACAGAACCCTTTGGATCATCTCACAAAAGGCATTCCACAAATTTGATCTGTTCTTGTATTGCATTACAGTTTACAGCAGTAATCTGGCATTTGCTGTAAGGCATCATCTCTTTCAGAAGCAGTGAAGAAGGGAAGTGCAGGAGAAGGAAAAGAGTGGGTTCTGGGGAAGGAGTCGCCAGCCTCTTTTCAGAGGGGTCCAAGGGGAGGGGTCACATGTGATCAATGTTTTTTGGAGAGATTTAGTCCACTCTTCCCTGAGGCTTCCTGTTAAACGTTACCAGATATGTCTCTTCTTCAATTGTCCTTCAAAAAAAAATCCACGCAGGAATTCCTTTATAAGACAGTGTATAACATGGACCACTCTTGCCTCATTGCAGTGGGGCCGAAGGACACAGTACAGATGAGCGCAGCCCAGGGTGGAGAGAGTAGTTCATCTCCTCTGCTTCCTCAGCCTGCTGTTTCCATGGTGACCGTGATGCTCGGCAGACCTCTCCAGGGATTTGAAAATTCAGATACAAAATTTACAGAGTAAATTTACAGGGCAGGCAAGGGGTGTCCTAATCTATGGCAGTATTGTGTGTTTTCACTTGTCTAAGTACTGTTTTAATTTTAGTTTGGAAAACCTAAAAGGTGTCCTTTAGTGGTATTGAGGCATCACACAGTTCTGAATGGAAGGGCCCTGACAATAGTGCCTAGAAGACTGAGCATTGACATAATTTAAATTCAGAGCTGATTAGACATCAGTTCTCGGGGCTACAGTGGCTGCAGAAGGAGCTCAGTTTCTACCCCGAGACCTGAGTGACAATCCTCTGGCTGAAATGAATAGAATAATGACTTACAGAGAATGGGAAAAGGAAGAAATTCGTGGGAGGAGACGTTCACTTCAAGAATCTTAAATGCTTCATGGGAGGAATTCCCTGGCAGTCCAGTGGTTAAGACTCCACGCTTTCACTGCCGAGGGCCTGGGTTCAATCCCTGGTTGGGGAGAAAAGATCCTGCAAGCTGCTGCTAAAAAAATTAAAACATAAATTTCACACACACAAGAAGGTTCTTCGTGGGAACAAGACCCGGGCTTTATAGTGGGAGGGTTGGACCTTGTTAAATGTTACTGGTGGTAGCAGACTGGGGGTATCGTACTAGCTGGCGTGCATTTTGGGGGCTATATCCATGTGTGAGCTTGGCGGGGCAACATGGCTGTCATAGCAATACTAATGCTCACCAATATCCAATGCGGTCCTTCTTGAGCTCGTGGAAGATGGTACTTCCCAGACTCCCTGCAGTCAGGCAGGGCCATGTGACTAGTTCTAGCCAATGAACTGTCACTTGCAGTGATGCATGTCATTTCCAGGGTGACACAGTGCCCCTTAAGCTTTCCTGTTGTACCCTCATCCAGGACTCTGAGGGTCTTGTGCTGAGTTGGATGGAAGCAGCTGAGACTGCTGGGTCCCTGCTTGGAGGACAGCTCCCTGGACTGTGGCCCACACCCACAGAGGATTTTATATAGAAGCAAATACATTTTTGTGTGTTAAGCTAATGAGAGTTTAGATTTTTTTTTTGTTACTTCAGCATAGCCTAGCCTATGTTGACTAACACCTGTGTATAATTTGATTTGGAAAAAGAAGGGTAAATTCTCAACCTAATATATAAAGTAACCATGTGAAAACTTAATATCTGGTTCTTGCTCATGTCAAACGCTTCTGAGGGCAAAAAGAAAGAGACCTTAAATCCTTGAAGGGTGAGATACCATCTTGTGTGCCCCTGGAATTCACAGAGGAGCAGTAGTAAGGACCAGGGAGACATCTTCAGGACACTCCTGATTTCCCACCAGAGGGAGGACAGCCCGAGCGGGCCTGGCCCTGGCTTTTAGTCGCACTGGTTAATGGAGTGAAGGACACCCATTAGGGAATTACCTGCTTTAAGGTCAGCTCAAGGCACCATCAAAACAAGGTGGCGAATGTAAAGGCAGGTGGTCTGGGAGCTCTGGGAGCCCAAAGAAGAGGCTCTCAGCCCATTAAGAACCTCTCGGCAGCCTGTTCTCGCAGTGGACCCCTCTGAGGCTCTCACCGCGTTTGTGGACCCAGTGTCTGGCACATCATGGCACTGAAACAAATGACAGATGCACAGACTGAAGGACAGTATTGGAGAAAGTTTCTGTAGGACAGACTTTCCAGGTGAGTAGAGTCACTGATGGGTAGTTTCAGCCAGGCTGCGAGTGGGAGGTGAAGTAGTGCAGGTGTGGAAATGTGAGCATCTCCTGGTGACACCCATGTCAGGTCCTGGTGGCCCCGGTCAAGCTGGGCAGCGACTCAGTCCTGCCATCAAAGCGATGCTCAACATGTGCTTGTCTTTTGTACCCGGCAGCTTTTATTCTTGGAACAAATCCTGTTCTCGTTCATTTTCTTCCCCATGTCCTAAGGTTGTGTTGGATTTCATTAGAAGCAGCAGGAAATTCTTAGGGAAAAAAATCCTCTTTAGTTATGATAATATTAATCAACTCTGGGGACCCAGTGGAAATCACAGTCAATAGAATGTTTTCCCTAAATGCCATGATTTCTACTGGAACTGCTGTACCATGATTATCATTCAGTGGCGTGTCCTCGAGTTAACAATAGTTCCATGATATTGTTGGAAAGAATAGATCCCAGTGAGACACTGGTTCTCTCTGACTTTGTTTCCAGAGAAATCAATAAGATAAGAAGCTTGGGGACGCTTCTGCAACATGTGTTTATTCACTGGTATAATTTTGTGGTTTTGTCTGCCTACCTGCCCTCAGGTGTTACAGGCTGTGGGTCCTTAGTCCTCTTGGCTTTCATTGCAGACTCCTGGTTACCTTCATATGAACTTCTCCATCCCCATCCCTTTTGATCTCTGGGAAGAAGAGACCCAGTGCTATCAGACAGAGCACCTGCCACGTGCTAGTACAGAATCTGGGGTCTAGACAGATGCCCTTGGGTGGGATAGGTGAGCCTGGGAGACTCCATGGGAAACAGCAGGCAGAAGTCAGAGCAGAAAGGGAGGTTTGGTTGGGCCTGGAAGCAGGCAGTAAACAGAGGACTGGATTCCAGACCCAGAGGAGTTAACCTATGAGTAGGATATGGAGGCTGCCAACCAGTGTCCTGAAAATTTTTTAAATAATGGGAAGATCAAAATCCATTGCTTTTGATTTTTACTTGCTTTCTTGTACAGTCTGAGTTTTGGGGAATGTCTAGTTAATAAAACTCTTTACATTGGAATTTAACTGGCTATAAAATATGGTCTTCTCCCCAGTTTGAACTTCGGCACAGAGCCAGCAGCCAGTGGATAAAATCGGTGCTTACTGGGTTGGCTAAATTGTAATCTTGGAACATCTATGAGCTCAGTTTTTGCCTTTATAGAATAAAGGGTAGTCTTGCTGTACTTTTAAGTGATCAGATGCAAAGGATATGTTTTTCTTTCCATCAGCTCTCTTTGCTTCTGAAATGCCCTTATTAATATGAAAAAATTCTAGACCCTGGAGACCTTTTAGGATTGAATGGGAGGCTACTTCTCTTAGAGTATGTGCAATGGGAATTTTCTCCAAGGCACCCGACTGAGAACAGTATTTTTGAAAGCCTCTCATATAATTACCCTATGCCTCAGCAATTCCAGTCCTGGGCATATACTCAAAAGAAATGATTGCATATGTCTACTAAAAGACACGTACAAGAAAGCTGGTAGTTACATCTCTAACAGCCAAAAAGTAGAAACTCCCCAGATGCCTACCAACAGCAGAAAGGATGAAAAGTTATGATATACACATGCAACAGACAACTACAATAAGAAAGAATGAACTAGCAATATGTACAATAACCTGGATGTATCTCAAAGACGTAGTGACGAGGCAAAGACGCCAGACACAAAAGAGGACACACTCTGTGATTCCATTTATACCTGTTAAACTGCAGTATGGGGATGGAATTCAGAATAATGTTTAACTTGGTGGGAGGATATTAACTGGGTAGGAGCATGAATGAGCTTTTGAGGTGTTGGAAATATCTTTGAATCTTGATCGGGATGGTGAATACACACACGCGCGCGCGCGCACACACACACACACACACACACACACACACACTTATGCAAAATTCACCAAGCTGCCTACCATAGATAGGTTATATCTCATACATAATAATCCTACTAATAAAAAGATTGATAAAAGATACTTGCTTTTTCAATCTAGTTTTATGTTCACATTCCTAATTCTTGTTAGGTTATACTGAAATGAAAGACAATCTATTTCATTAGAGTAAGAACATATTTAGCTAAATTAGTAGATAAGATGTAAGTCCATGATTTAGGGCAAAGAATGGGGAAAATAAGGCAGAACACAAGGAGGTGATATATTTATATGTATTATATTTAGTTTATATTCAGAATGAAATGTGACCAGACGGACCAGAATCTCCCTGAGACTCAACTGAGCAAACCTTCTCCTGGTCACTCAGTCATTGGGCACCGTCTACACACTAAGAATCTGAGATGAGCAACAGCTGTGAGACCCTCCTAAAGCTCCTTGAGAAGATGAAATGACCATCTCATGGGGTTTAGGTAAGTTCCTCCATTGTCAGAGGAGACTTGGGAGGGGTATGTATGGTGGAAAGTGGATGAGAACCCACGTAGTGTCTTGTGCTGCAAATAAGAGAGATTATTCAGGTGCTGCCAGCTCAGGAACTTCTTAGGACGTGCAGATACCTTTCTTCTGCTGTTATTATAGTCATAGTTATTTATTTATATTTTAAGTGGAAGTATAGTTGATGCACAATATTATGTTAGTTTCAGACGTACGATATAGGGATTCGAAATGATCACCGCAATAAATCTAGAAAGCGTCTGTCGCCATACAAAATTATTACCGTACTACTGACTATATTCCCTCTGCTCTACGTGACACACCTCTGACTTACTTATTTCATAGCTGGAAGTGTGCACCTCTTCCCTTCACCTATTTCTCCCATCTCCTCCTCCCTCTCTGCTCTGGCAATCACCCATTTGTTCTCTGCATCTATGAGTCTGTTTTCATTTTGTTTTGTTTGTTTGTTTTGTTTTTAGATATAAGTGAGATCATATGGTATTTGTCTTTCTCTGTTTGACTTATTTCACTTAGCATAATACCCTCTAGGTCCATCAAGTGGTTGCAGATTGCAAGATTTTATTCTTTTTTATGGCTGAGTAATATTTCATTGTATATATACATACCACATTTTCTTTGTCCATTCATCTGTTGATGGACACTTAGGTTGCCTCCACATTTTGGCTACTGTGAATATGGGGATGCAGTCTTTTCAAATTAGTGTTTTTGTTTACATCCAGTAAATACCCAGGAGTGGAAATGCTGGGTCATATGGTAGTTCTATTTTTAATTGTTTGAGGAACCTCCATACCATTTTCCATAGTGGCTGCACCAATTTACATTCCCACTAGCTGTGCACAAGGGTTCTCTTCTCTCCACATCCTGGATAGCACTTGTTATTTGTTGCCTTTTTGATGACAGCCATTCTGACGGCTGTGAGGTGATTCTGTGGTTTTGATATGCATTTCCCTGATGATTAGTGATGCTGAGCATTTTTTCGTGTGTCTGTTGGCTGTTTGTCCATCTTCCTGGGAGAAATATCCTTTTTTTTTTTTTTTTGTGGTACGCAGGCCTCTCACTGTGCGGCCTCTCGTTGTGGAGCACAGGCTCCAGACGTGCAGGCTCAGCGGCCATGGCTCACGGGCCCAGCCGCTCCGCGTCCCCTGCATCGGCAGGCGGACTCCCAACCACTGTGCCACCAGGGAAGCCCGAAATATCCATTTTTAAATCAAATTGTTTTTTGATATTGACTTGTAGGACTTCTTTATATAATTAAAGGCAGAAGGAAATGATCATGAAGATGGAGAGAATGACCATGAAAAAGATGAAAGAAGGTTAGGAGGAGGAACAGAATGAGGAGAAAGTAACATTTCAACTTGGGAAAGTCACTGCAGCTTTGAACCTCAGTTCCCTGATCTGTCAAAGGCTACTGCACTTGCCTCTCTTTTTGTGACGATAAAGCGAAACAACAGATAAGAAAAGATCTCAACAACTGTGAATTGCTATATACCTGGAGGCGTGAAGGTCTAGTAAAGATATTCTGTATCAATAAGTCATGTGACCTTTCACAGCGGGTCAGATGCTGTGTGCATGTGAGTGGTGCATGCCCAGGGGGCGACGGTGCTCACCCTGTAAAGTGATGCAGGTCTGGCTCTGTAATGTCTCACCTGTGGGGTTCGGCTCTCCGGTTCCATAGACTCACACCTGCCCTGCAATATATCAGTTGATATCCATATTGTTTGCCATGTTTCACCCCACAAAGCAGAACTTTCCATCCTTGTCAGCAGTTTTAATGAGTGATGGAGCCAGATGAAAACTGTTTAAATATGCTAATGGGCTGACAGGAGATTAAATGGAGCCCTTAACAAATGACTCTCCATCCAGCCCCCAGTGTCCCCACCCAACACAGCGGCACGTTAATAGCACTGATATTTCTGCCTGTCGGGAGTAAAGACCACACATATCCCGGTCTTTGCTCTTGCTGCCCGCCGTGAGCCTGTGACAGCCAGAGAATTACCACGCCTTCTTTGCACATTATCCCTCTGTCTCTCGGTGGCCATGGAGGTGGCTTTGCGAGGCTGCCCTGAGAATTACTGCCTTGCTGATCTATCTGTTGCTGGGCCACTCTCCTGGGCTAGTGACAGAAAGGAAAACCCAGTTAGAGCACTTAAGATAGCAGTGTGATGAATTTCTCGTATTTTGGGTTCATTTGAAAAACGATAAGGATGAACGTTTCCTGCAAAGGCTTGAAACGTATGAGAACTTGAATACTGAAACTTGAAAGGTACATTTGGGGTGGTTCCCGACTCATGCTTGATGTTTGGGGAGAGATGTTTCAGTGGGGTAAATTAATTAACACATCGGCTGATTATGTTGTTGTGGTTGGCGATAAAACCTGATTGACTTCGTGCTCCAGGACAGTGTTCCCCCAGTTCTGAGTGATGTGGGTCTCCTGTAAAGGACCCTCTGCTCCTCATGTAGCTCCCACTTCCTCTTCCACTTCGAACTCCTGGGTCCTCCTGAAGCCTCCAGGCAGGAAAAAGCAGTGTAGCCCCTCTTACCAGAGGGTGCTTCAACCGCGACCTGGAGACCATGCCGAGAGCTTAGCTAGGGTGATGCCTTGAAGATGATGCTTTCCCTCAAAATCTGTTCCCGTCTCCCTCATTGTCTCCAGATCAATAATAGCTGAATCAGGGTTCAGTATAGTCCAACTGGAGAAATACAGTTTCTGCTATGGGAAGATTGCCTACTCAGTGGAAAATTTGTAGGACTGGGTGATAGGAACTGATAGGAAGCAAGAGAATGCGTGGGGATGGATATTGAAGGTGATGGTGGGAAGGATCGAATACAAGGTGAAAAGTGGCAAGTTGATGAATGTGGGAGCATCCTTCTGTGATTCACAGCTGAGATTACTGGCAGGAACTCTTGGAGCTGGTCCTGATATACAGTTGAGATGACTCCTTGAGGTTTGAATGTGAGGAGGAACGCAGTAAATGAGAGATTCCAGAAGTCTTTTGCCAGGGATTCTCAGGACAGCTCAGGAGGCTCGGGGAAGTGTGCAGTGGGAGTGGATTTATTGCATGAGAAGGAAATCTGATTCTTGTTCCGTAAACAAGCGCAGAGGACACTCATTCACCATGGTGTTAAAGACGGCATGAGCGAGGGAGCCACCAGCATCTTTGAGAAGCCAGTGGTGGCTGTCCTCTGTAGGCCAACATTGACAGTAGAAAATATTGCCAAGGAGCCGGGCTGCCTGTGGTCAATAGGATGATAGGATTCCGGAAAAACAGAAGGCAAGAAGCATTTCTTAAGTGTTAGAAGCTAGTGGATGTACATAGCATAATAGGCCACAAGGCTGAACAGGTGACCAAGGATCCCAACCCCCAGGGGGCTCTGGTGATGAAAAAAGGCTGGACTTTTTCAAGATTCTCTGACCCACAGAAATCTACAGTGCTGGCCAGTAACTCATGATTATCTTAGGACAAGACGTGTAGGTGCTGACTATCCTGCTTGACTTTTGTGATCAGAAAAACATCAAAGTGTTGATGAAATACTTTGATCCCTCACCAAGTTTCTGTATCTGAGCCAACTCTCATGCTTAGATCGAATGGAAAGCTGAGTTCCTTTGAAGAAGGACTCTGTCATTTCTCTGCCCATATTTAAAATAATATTCCCTGGCCCCTTCCTAAAGGGACGTGTGGCCATTTTCTAGAAGAGCCGTACACGGAGGTAAGAGGAATATGCAGAACTCGGGCTGACACTGATATCAGGACCTCTAACTAGTGTGGAGGTGTGTGAAGCCGGGTGACAGATGAGGTTGTGGCCAAGTCTATCCATCTCACAGCTCACACCTCAGACTCACAGCATTTATCTCTGCTCTTTACACAGTGGTCACCTGCTGAAGCAGCTCAACCTCCCACTGTTAGACACTGTCAGATGGCTGTAACCTCTTGGTTCCCTCCTTTGGTTAGTTGCAGATCTCTCAAGGGCATGTCCATGTGTGTAAGCGTGAGGGTGGAGCAAGTGCAGGCGAGGTGGGGAGAGATTTTGTCTTTTACTGAGATTTCACTTACCCTATAGTAAAAAAATAATAACCCATTTCAAGGACGCTGTCCCTCATATCCATCAAATCATGGCAGGAACAAAGCTTATTCATACATTAAGCTTTTATTCTTGGAGTTCTTGAATTCATAAGAAGATAATAACATCTGGCTCCAGGCTACCAAGAGAGCTCTTTACAACTGATTCTCAACCGTGGCATTCGTCACCAGGAATATCACTAAATCTCATTTGTCATTCTTCTACGACATGACAAGCTCTAATATATTTACAGTGTAGTCGTGCGAATGAGAGGTTACCTTGTTCCTTCCGAGGGTGTGTAAACAGAGCGCTTTCCAGCATACTTCTGCACCAATGCAGGTTTTTTTTGCGTGTGTGCAAGGAAGGTGGTGGACCCACGTTGGCTAGACAAGTGGTAGCGTCCGGCTGAATGCCCTCTAGGGAGATGGAGTCAATAACTTTTGACAGTCTTGTCTAGAGGTGTCGGGACTTTTCTTCCCAGTGAATTTTGGTCTGCGGTCGTAATACCAAGTTGATCACTGTGATTGTGATTTTATGCAGCTCGATTTCTGACTTAACTTTGCTCTACTTTCCATTGCTCGGAAGGTGGAGGAGACAATGAGAGGAATGTTATTTTGAGGACAGATTATGAGCAGAGAGAACCTGGGGCAAAGTGCCTGTGTCTTGGAGAAATTCATAACAAGCATAGTATGGGCATTTACAGACAGCTGCCCTGGAGCTTAGCGAAGCAACGTCATATGATTCCAGGTCAGAGACTTGACACTAAAATATTCCTTAAGAGGAAAGAAAGATTAGAGAAAGCTTGAATTCTGGCAAAATAGTTGTGAGAGGAAGCATAGGATAATGCAAAGGGTGTGGGTTGGGGGTTATTTCATCTGAAGTCCTGTCTCTGTGACTTTCTAGTTTCCCCCTTTCTGGGGCAGCTAGAGGCTGGCTCCGTCCTTATCCCCCACCTCAGAATGTGACCTTATTTAAAAATAGGGTCTTTGCCGATGTCATCAAGTTAAGACAAGGTCATTCGGGTGGGCTCAAGTCCACTATGACTGATGTCCTTATAAAAAGGGTAGATTATGGACAAAGAGACAGACAAGCACAGAGGGAGGACGATGGGAAGAGATGCAGGGGGAGCGAACGCCATGTGACCATGAAGGCAGAGACGGCGGTGAGGTGTTTACATCCTTGTGGGAGCCCTTGAATGAAACGCTTCCCCACAGCAGCTCTCAATCCCATGCTCTGCCGGAGCACCACCTTCCCTGGGTCTGTGGGGTATAACGCCCTCCACAGTGCGGTAGTAGCTCGGGGCTGGTATGGGGACGGGCTGGGAGCCTGACTCTGCCTTTGGGTGTTCTGCGGGGACAGCGTGGCTTTTGCCTGACATCTCAGAGTCACCTTTTTTCACTGCTTCCCCTCTTTCCTCAGGTGATCTTTCCCCCCACCCCCTCCAACTTTACAAAAACCCTCCCAGCTCCTTCTTTAGTTCTCAGAATACCATGCGTATTCACACCCGCTTATTCAATAACTATCGATTGATCTCTAGCTGAATTTCAGGCGTAGCTCTAGGCACATTTCAATTAAACATGACGCAGGGAGGTCTCTGACACCACGCATCGGAAATATCCGAGCCCAGGGAACTATATTTAATATCCTGTGATAAACCATATTGGAAAATAAGATGAAAAAATATATATATATGAATAACTGAGTCACTTTGCTGCACAGCAGAAATTAAACACAACATTGTAAGTAAAAGATATTTCATTTTCAGAAGGCATGAATGGATATTTTGCAATGGCAATAAAGTAATTTTTGGTCGTTGAATAAAAAGAAATATCCTAGCCCAGACACCTGTTGACAACAGTTGGGGTCTTTGTCTGGGTAAGTCATACGGTGGTGATTGGACTTTGAGAGGAAAATGCTGGTCCAGGATTGCGCTCTGGGTGTGCAGTTGGGCGAGGAGACTTGTGTCGGGAAGGTGGGCACACGCAGTGTGTTCACACCTGCCTTCCACGGGAGGCAGCACGGAGCTTGTTCTGCACACACACTGAAGAATTGTTAGACACTTCTGTTCTTTCTTGCTCTGAAAGATACTTAAATCTGTTCATCTTTCTAGCTGTCTACCCTCCTTACAATAGTCAATGAGGAATCCTGTCAGGTATTTGGTTAAGTTGAATATTTCTTTATTAATATTAAAATTCATTCCCAGAACTGATGTTAATATTCACAGCGTCAGAAGTAGTGACCAAAACCACAGTCTACAGTACAAAGTATATTAATTGTTCTAGGGTACTCAACTTTTTTTTTTTTCTTCTTCTTCAAAATCTTAACAGGAAATACATTTTCTCTATTTTAAAGAATTTTATTTTTCTGTTTCACCAAAAGGTGGCAGCAGATTTTAGTTTTGGGGTGTACGTCTTTCCCAGGAACTAGGCCTGGAGACCTTAAAAGTACCACCTTCTCATCCCCTTGACACTCCCCCACCAAAATCCCCCCCCCCACACACACAGCTGGAGGGAGAGAGGAAGGAGCCGGTTTTTTGGTTTTGTTTTTAAAAATATTTTTAATTAATTAATTTACAGCTGCACTGGGTCTTCGTTGCTGCACGCAGGCTTTCATTGCGGTGGCTTCTTTCTTCGTGGAGCACGGGCTCCAGGTGCGCGGGTTTCAGTAGTTGTGGCTCGCGGGCTCAGTAGCTGTGGCTCACGGGCTCTAGAGCACAGGCTCCGTAGTTGTGGCACACGGGCTTAGCCACTCTGCGACATGTGGGATCTTCCCGGACCAGGGCTCAAACCCATGTCTCCTGCATTGGCAGGTGGATTCTTAACCACTGAGCCACCAGGGAAGCCCGAAAGGAGCTGTTTTATAAATGATTTGAGACTTGGTGCGGGAAAGAGTGCTTGGGAACAGATGATGGAGTCTGACAGAGCAGAAGAGGGAAATCCTGGTCTAGAATAACTCCTGGAGATTCTCTTAGCCATGAGTCGTGAGCAGCTAATACTCCATCCAGACAGAGGAGTAAATGCCTTGTCCTGGAAAGGAGAGCAGGACAGCAAATCACAGCCTCCACTACAGGGAGGCCAGGGGTCACTCCACCAAGTGCAAGGACTTCCCGTCCTTGATGGGATCAGGAGTTTGCATCAAAGAGTAAAGCAATGCAATGCTTGCCAGGAAAAAAAAAAAGTTAGCTGAACTTTTAGTGCATTTAGTGATGTAGTTGACATATTCTGGCACAAACTCCTTATCTCCTCACGAACTGGAAGGTTTTGCAAACTGGCACTGTCAGCAAGCCGCTTTGAGTAGCGCTGTCATGGACCAGGTCTGTTCCCCAAAAACAGGCATTCACTCTGGGTCATTTCCTTATCAGCTCTATTTGTGAAGTTAATGTTCCTTTGACTTCCAGAGTCTGGGGACATAAGCTTTGCCCACTCTCTGCTTTCCTAACACTCTTTTTCTTTTCTTCCCCAGGGTGGGGAGGTTGATTCATCTTAGAGATCTTGTCAGATTGTGTCTGACAAGACACATCTATTTTGTCTTCCCAAATGTCCAATCTTTGTCAGCTGAGAAATATTTGAAGTGCTGACAAGGCTCTTACGGACAACACACCTACTGCTGCCGAGTCTGGAGGATTAATTCTTCTTAATTATGTTAGTGCTGGGCCATCATTCAAGTTTATTGATGCTGTCTGGTCATGTCTAGGAGATTTATAGGTATCTAAATCCATCTTGCATAGAAGAGACCTCAAACAACTTGGCTATCTTTTCAGAGTCTTTTGTGCATGAGGCAAAAGTTATACGATTATTACAGAAAACTCCTTCATAAATAAGCACTTGCTTCTCTAAGTTTCCTCTCTGGGCCTGAAGGGGAATTTGGGAATTGGGAATTTGTTTGCAATTCCTGTTTCTTTTTCCCCAGCGGCTGAGTTAAAACCCACTCTCTCCAGTCAAAGTGTTTCATTTCTAGTCCAGGGAATATTCTTGAGAATCATATCCAAGTTCATCAGGCAGCATTTAATTATTTTTGTGTACAGGGCCACTGGCTTCATATCACCGGGTATGAAATGACTGGATTTCAGACAGTCAGACGGAAATAGAATACAGGATAACAGACTCATGGGCATTGGTGCGGAAATGAACCTGGGTCAGCCCAGGGTATCTTCATCCTGGCTGCACATTGCTATCCTTGGAGACTGAGTGACGCTGAGACAGGAGTGGTCTTCCAGCATCTGTACATCTCTAAAGACTGACAGATGGTTCTTACGTTCATGTAGGTTTAGAAACCATGGATGAGATCCTCTATCAATCTAGAGAGGGGAAGGACAGTGGAGGTGCAGAGCTGTGTATGTGCAGTGAGTGTACGTCTCCAGGTTTCCATCAGTGGGGATTCGAACCCAGGCCTTGGGAAAGGACCATGAAGCGAGGGCGATGGGGCTGTCCAGTTCAAACATTCTAGCAGTAAGCACTTGAATGAAAACTGTGCCAAGTCCTGTGCCAAGCTCGTAACGCATTACCTTTTAAAATATCACTGTAACTCTATGCAGTGAGTATTATTATCATCATTTTGTCTGTGGGAAAACTGAGACCCAGAAAGGTTTAATAACTGGACCAAGATGACATAAATAGTAAGCAGAAGTCAGGGGATGAACCCAAGCCTTCTGGTGGAACATTTTCTGTTCTTGCCCTCCCTACTAGAGGAAAAAAAAGACCAATTAGGAGACCTGCGGGGGACGACCTGTAGTTTCCTTCGGAGGGTGGATTATATAACATATGTGTGTCAGCTTCCATAAAAATTCAAGTATGGTGGTTGGCAAATTTATCATAATTATCATTGTGCAAGAAAAGAAAACCATGGGTAATGGAATGGGGAGAAAAAGCAGGATTAGAGGAAGAAGCGTGGGGGAAGTGACGAATGGTCGATGGTCACCAAGAAGAGACTGATCAGTGGGGCGCTTTCCTGGTCCCATAGACTCAGAGCTGGGGGGAGTGGGCAGGGAGGACAGCATACACCACGCAGGGCCACAGGGGGGTGGCACTTGGGAACAGACTGAATGCACAGGGGCTGTGAGAGGCAGGCTTTGTTGTGACAGGAGGGTGGAGTGACCCCGGTTCCCATGAAGTGATGAAATTGGTTTGAATAATTCCACGGGCTGATAGGGAACCGAAACCCACTACTCACGCATAAGCAGGCACCATGCCTGGTCCCGGCGACAGGAGGGTTGTTCGGCTGGAGCGGGTAGGGGACTCAGAGCCCTCAGGCCATTTGAGGGCTCCCACTTTTACCAGGTGTCAAGTCAGCATCTAACACTGAGCGTGAATTTCCGGCCTCAGCCCACAGCCATTCCCCCTTCAGAAGGCTGTGTAACGACAAAGCTGGGATTACAATGGGCAACCTGAAAACACGCCATCAGTGTAGAATTGTTCTTAAGAGGAGAGCTGGAAGCTTGCTCACTGCTAATTTGTTTTCTTTCCATAGCCATGCAGAGTTATTCAAATCTGACATTTTAATTTAGCTTTACAGCCACGTGTTAATTTTTCCAAGTCTACCAGAGTGTGAGCCACACGGCTCACACCTACTCGTTCACAAGTCCTCTGGGAGTCACCTCGTCCTACTGCCCTCCTGCCAAGTGGGACCCAAGACTGGGCCCGCTCCTCTGAAAGAATTTCACACTTAGATCTTCTTCTTGGAAAAAGTCCTACGCAAACACCTGGAGGGAAAAGTCATGTTAGAACCAGAGGTAAAAATTAAAGGCCAAATACAATTTCAGGTTTTCCTTAAAATATCACTTTTATGTTCAGCTGGCATGACTCTTTCCCTTATTTGAACTCATAAAATAAAAACTAAAGTGTAACTCTGTTCCCCAAATACGAGGGCCCTCGTGGTCCTCTGGAGGGTAATAGCTGCCTGTGGATCGCGTGGTCACCTTGAATGGGACGGAAGGTGTGAACTCGAGTGTGGACCACAGTGAATTCGAAATGTAAGCGCCGGTGAAGCGTTTTATTCAGGCTGAAATGAACGTGGTTCAGAGCTTTGCGTGGAATCTTTACTCTTGATTTACAAAGGGAGATTAAAGCAAGAAGCAGTGAAGTAATGGTTTATGGATTCGTAGATGAGGGGATAAAGTGGAATAGAAAATGGAAAAAAACCGTAGTCCGAAGTAACAGGCCTAGATTTGAGTCCCAACTCCATCCATCACTCACGGTGAGGATTGAAAGGCAAGTCGTTTCTCCTCCTTCTGCCCCACCGTCCTTATTTATAAAATGAGTACCTCACCAGCTGCCCAGTAATCTCACTGGATGGGGGGAATCAAAGGATGAATGATTTAAAAAAATTACTGTTTTAGAAACTGTATGCACATCTTTTATTTTTTGTTTTATTATCCTCAGTAGCAGCCGTGGCAGTCTGGGAGATGGGGGTTCCATTCGTGTGGGAGCTAGGGGGGCAGGAGGCATGATGTGTATTTCAGGTTTCTTCTCAACCCAAAGGGCATCAAGCATGGCTGCATCGTGGAGGCTTGTTCCTTTGCTAAGCAAACGTGGAATGAATGCGGTGGGGGAGGCTTGTGGAGAACAGTCAACACGGCCGTGCAGCAGAGGTCTCCCGGGATGTACCAGACCGCGGTTAGGAGACAGAAGGTGTGCTGTCCACATTGCCTGTCCCCGTGAGAGGCGTCCCTGGGCCGGGATGCTCTGGACGTGATGGGAGCAACGTTCCAGAAAGGGAGCCTGCTCTCTGGTTTTCCATCTGGTGGGCAGCCCTAGAGCAACCTCATGATGGGAGGGCAGAGGATGACGTGGGGGGTGGCAGGCTGGCCTCAGAGACAGCGTTCATGGGAGAAGCCTGAGAACACCACACCCGAGGCCCAAGCAGCTGGAGTCTGGAGCCCTGGGGAGACCTTGGGGAGACCTCTTTAGAAAATGACGGAACGGTTCAAGCCTTTGCTTTCCCTTTGCCCACGTGCTAAACCCTGGGGAGGGGGTGTGGGTGGTGGTACTTACATGCACAGAGGGGAGGGCGTGGTGTTTTACATAAATCCACATGCAGTCTTCACAAAACGCTTGGGGGTGGATGTTCATCTTGGAGCCTGCGATGTTTCATCTGTAAAATGAAGGGCTCGTAAGTGGCAAAGTGTACACTCAGATGCAGAGAAAGCCTGTGCAGATCATTCAATTGTATTCAAGGGGTTGAGTTCCAGAAGCTGAGTATAAGCTGGGGCAGGGCCCTAAGCAATGAAAACAAAGGTGTCAAAGTTCCGATTTGTAGTGTCTGTGCTCACACGTGGTTGCCTGCCGACTGGGTAACCCCGAACGGCCCATGGATGGGATTTACATGGTATGCGGAATGTGGGTCTGCGCCACACCACAGATGAGAGGGGGTGAGAGGATAGGGTTGGGGGGAAGCATTAGGGGCGTGTAGGTTTGGATGAGAAGGGGGAAGGGACAGGTCCTGGGCATGGGGCAGGCAGCACATTGCTATTTTTTCTGGTCCAAAGACTATTTCTCTGGTGGATAATTCAGGTCAGAGTGGTAGCAGGGCTACACCTCTGTTTAATTGGATAGGGACGCCCTAGGAAGGCATGCACATCCCAGTTGGCCACAGTCCCCACCATTCCTTTTGCAAGACACCAGCCTGTCCATCTGTTACCCTCCTGGGCCGTGCTTTCATTTGGCTTGGGACCTGGTCTAGCCATTTGTTTATAGAGCTCTGGAAGAGTCCCTTCTGCAATACATTTTTTCTTTCTATTTTGTTTTGAAGTAGAGTTGATTTACAGTGTTTCAGGTGTACTGCAAAGTGATTCAGTTATATATATATTCTTTTTCAGATTCTTTTCCATTATAGGTTATAACAAGATATTGAATATAGCTCCCTGTGCTAGACAGTAGGTCCTTGTTGTTTATCTGTTTTATATATAGTAGTGTGTATCTGTTAATCCCAAATTCCTAACTTATCCCTCCCCACCTTTCCCCTTTGGGAACCATAAGTTTGTTTTCTGTCTGTGAGGCTGGTTCTGTTTTGTAAGTAAGTTCATTTGCATCTTTTTTTTTTTTTAGGTTCTACATATAAGTGATACCATATGATATTTGTCTTTCTCTGCCTGACTTCACTTAGTGTGATAATCTCTAGGTCCATCCATGTTGCTGCAAATGGCGTTATTTCATTCTTTTTTATGGCTGAGGAATATTCCATCGTATATATGTGCGTCACATCTCCTTTATCCATTCATCTGTCTATGGACACTTAGGTTGCTTCCACGTCCTGGCTATTGCAAATAGTGCTGCTATGAACATAGGGGTGCATTTGTCTTTTCAAATTAGATGCAATAACGTTATTTCTGCCTCAGCACCTGGAGTGGTGTTGTTGGCTGGTCCCTGGCAAATATTTTCCCTTTTCCTTTCCTAAAAGGAGCTCAGTTTATTTTATTTATCCCTTCATCTCATAGTCTAAGTGCTACAGGGAAAGGACACCACACTCGAGGGGTGGCCTGATTTTTCTCTCCTTCTCTTTGCCCCGTGATTGGTTGAGGAAGGAGTGATGTAATTCTGGCCAGTGGGATGTGAGGAAGGCTTTTCTAGAGCCTTCTGGAGAAGGAGGTTCCTCATTCTGGGAAAACTACTAGAGGCTACTGAGGTCTCTTCACAGGCATTCTGAGGAAGCATGTAGCTGTGCACAGATGAGGGAAGCAGCATCTTCCTTGTGAACAGGTGAGAGAGAAGAACCTGTGCTTCTGATGACAGCAGGGAGCTGCGATTAGCCAGCTGTCAGATCTACCCCACCTGCAGACATTCAGTTATAGAGCCAAATAACTTCCTTCTCAGGTTCATTCAGATTGGTTCCATTCGGTCCCCTCTGCAGCCAAAAGTATTGTAACATTCATCACCCTTGATATAGATCATTAGTTTTTTGTGCTCCATGCCCTGGATACTCCCAGACATTTTTCCTCTGTGCCATATGCAAGGTAGAAAAACAAAGGAAAGCTTAACGGTTGCTGGTTCGCCTCTAAGAACCTGGCACAGAATTGGATGTGATATAAATGACCAGCCATGGGAAAGCACAAGGTCTCTCCAAGTACTAGATGTCCTTCCTTAGAAGAACAGGAGAAGAAAATTTAAAACCCTCTGAATTTGGAACAAAGGAGATATAATTGTATTTTTCATGATGTTATTGGAAATCCCATAAATACTAGTTTAAAGTATTAACAACCCTGACTTTTACAACACCACCAGTAATATCTCAAGCAACATTAAAACCTCTAAATCAAAACTAGGTTTAATTCTGTAAAATAAGTGTATAGGTGTAAGTGTGTTTGTCTGGGTAGACAGAGGGATAGAGAGAGAGAGAGAGAGAGAGAGAGAGAGAGAGAGAGAGGGAGAGAGAGGGAGAGAGAGAGAGAGGGAGAGAAAGAGAGATTTAGGTGTCAGCTCAAAAAATTAATGCAACTGAAATTAGGGCGTTTGTAAACCATAAAAGTTTTGGAATGTCTAACAATTATTTGAAAAATAGCTAATTACCTCGTTAATTAAAAATAACCCCTTTGCCTACCCATAGCCTTCTTAATCGAATGTACTAATTTATAGGCTAAAAAGCAGACTGAAAGAATTCGAAGCTGCACGTAGCCGTTCTTTCTAGTCCAAAGACTTTCTCCAGTAGATAATTCAGGTCAAAGTGGCAGCAGGAGTATGTCTTTGCAAAGATAAAATTAGATTTTCTTGTTACTGCTCCCCCCAAATGGGGAGATCGTATTGTATTTTTTTTCTTTCCATCACAAGGTCCAGGAGGAGACAGCTGCATTAGTGATCCTGAAAAATGCCAATAAGCAGTTTCATTATTTTAAAAGAAAATGCTTCTGAAACAGCAGGTCAGGATGTTGAAGAGCAGGTGCTGAGCAAGGGGGGCGATGACATGAGCCTGCTCGTGATTCCTTTTACAATTTGTTGCCGACGCAGGTTCTGACTCCCAGCTAAGCTGGGTGGAAGCAGGAGAAGAATCGATCGCAGTGGTAGTTTCAGCCGCGGAGCGTGTGTGTCAGTGACACACACATGCAGATGGACGTGCCTCCCGTGAACACAGAAAGTGGAAAGGGCAGGAGCCTCTCTGGCTTCCGTGAAGCACCATGTCCAAGAAGCGAACACAGCCTGTGGGGTTGGGGTGATGGCTTGTGGCCAGTGGTCCACAGGGAAAGTAAAACCAAACCTGGACCTCCGTGGTCGGTACCTGTGCCCCTCGTGCTGCTCTTTCCTCACTCCTCCTCCAGACTTAGAGCAAATCCCAACTTGAAAAATTTTCCATGGATATTGACCTCTGTCAAAAGCATATCGAAAAGGGGCTTCACACTTGGCTTTCTTTTGTTTTGTTTCTTATTATATACGAACACAAAGAACTGCTAAGTTCAATTCTGGTAGAGTTTATTTCCACTTCCACATCAGAAGCCCTTTACATTTGGAATGACTGTTTCATCTTAAATCCTTCAAGTATGCTTTAATCCAAAAATTTAATCACACTGAGAAAGTTCCCTGTGCAACGTGGCCTTTTATGTTAATCCCTTCTTATGTGTCTGTCATCCAGTGAGCGAAATGAACATGAGATCTGTCGTACGTGGCATCAACGATGTGGGTAATCCAGGATGAGCGATGGCTGAGGCCACTTCTCCATCAGATGCAAAAATGGATTTTGCATGAAAACCAGAGGTGCTCCAGAGCTCCCTGATCATTTTTGCACCTCGGTTTCAGCTGATCCGTGCTTTCTCTTCCCTGGGAGATGGAAACGTGTATTTAGCTTTTAATAGTAAATACAAAGGATTTGGCTTTGTCATATATGAACCTGAAACAAGGCATTGGAAGGGAAGGTGGAAGAGATGGGGTTAGGATTCATTGGGGGTAATGAGATTCTAAAGACAGAGGGAAACTTCAGATCAAGACAGAGGATTTCACCCAGGAAATACATTTTGCGTTGCCCTCATACCTCAGATCTAAGGCACCTGGGAATAGAGTGGCCCTTTAGATCCTTCCAACTGTTTTCACGATCAAGGGGATCATCGAACATCTCGATATTCCACACAATACCGTACTGCTCCATAATATTGATGACAAAACGCTAATTGGATCTGACCAACAGCAAGTACCCGAAATGCCCTAGTAGCTCACACAGGAGCCAGGGGATGAGAGAGAAAAGCCCATATCTGGGAGCCTGTCACATCAAGAAGCTTATGAGGTCTGATGACCTGGGGCATGGCAGGAAATCTCCTATAAGGCGAATGAGAAAAGATGGCACCTTGGCGTGCTTACTGCTAAGAAAGAGGCACTGTGCCTGGTGTGCCTCTTCAGGCTCTGGCGGCAGCGTATACCACTCTGGGAGTATCACCTGCACCCACTCATTGGGTGAGTGCGAAGACTGTCAGTTTCAAAAGAGGCAGAGCAAGCAGGCTCAGCAGAGTCCAGGCTGGAGTTCAAGTTCTCCTGCCACTGGAGCCACTGAACCTAGAAGGTCTGGCGGTGCTAGGAGTATCCTCACAGGATAAGGATGCTCGTCGAAGCCTTCCAAGCACAGCAGAGGAGCAGTGACCAAGAACCCTGGGGCTCTAGGGCAAGGCCGTGCCTTGCTTAGCAGAGAGCTACTCTCCACTGGAGAGACAGCTCCCCAAGGGCAACCTTGGTGTGAAGTTGCCTGTTTCCTGCCCTTTGTGTCATGCCTTGGAGTCAACTGATGGATGGGTTCTGTATCTAAGCTAGAGACAAACATGCCCGGGCCGGACACGAGGGGCTCAGCAGCCCTGCAGGAGGCTTGTCCAGACCTCTGTCCAGTGGGAGTGCTGTGTGTTGGACCAGCCAGATACTTCTTAATAGAGAAGATGATTCTGGAAACAAATACAGGTGTATCCCACGAGCTTATGTTGCTGAACTGTATCACCAGGTCTCCTTGAGGCAGGATGCACATCCCAAGTTTCAAAATGACTGTACAGGGACTTCCCTGGTGGTGCAGTGGGTAAGACTGCACACTCCCAATGCAGGGGGCCCGGGTTTGATCCCTGGTCGGGGAATTAGATCCAGCATGCATGCCGCAACTAAAAGATCCTGCATGCCACAACTAAGACCCAGGGCAACCAAAATAAATAAATAAATATTTTAAAAATTCTCATTAAAAAAATGGCTGTACAGCTAAGGAGGAGACAATATCCCATCCTGCATCACATTCCTTTGTGTCTTTGCCATGAAACACCACTCTTGGTGGTCAGCTGGGCACGTCTCCTTACTCACTTAGAGATAAATTGGCCGTGTGACCCTGGACGGGAAGTCTCTGCAGGCATTTTACCAGCCTTGAACTATCTGCAAGATACAAATGCTACTCATTTCCTAGGAAGAAGTCTAATCAGACATTCAATTGAGTCCTTATTTGTGTGGTGTTGGTTTCAATTTGCACAGAGTGGACTGCAAATTACATTTGCACCATGGTCAAAAGGTTGACCTTCTTTGGAAAGTGAAGAAGTAGTATTGGCTGGGACTCTTTCCTTTACAAGTAACTCCAATTTTAATTGCTTTAATTAAGAAAGGCAATTTGTTGGGTGACCTAACTGATGTTTCCAAGGATAGATTCAAGCATGGCTGGATCCAGGAACTCACATAATTAATCCATTCAAGGTGTTTCACTCCCGTCTCCCTTTCCCTTTGAAGACTTTGATTTTTTTAGGCTCTGGTTGTTTCACCCAACAAAATGTGGCAGGCTTATTCTAGCCCTCTCGCTGTTAACACTTCCAGCAGAAGAGGATCTTGTCACTGAAAATGCCAACATTATGTCCCTGAATTGGAAGTGTTGGGTCTTGTGTCATCCGGCCTTGAGAGCTGAGTGTTTGGTTTGCCCGGGCCTGGGTCACATGTCCACCCTTGGAGCAGGTGGAGACAACCCTGCCCAAACAAGGGACAGAGAATGAGGAGACTGCGGTGTCCAGGGGGGTCGACTCTTTGTTTATCAGAAAAAGGGGAAATGGATCCTGAGCTGGCGAAACATCAGTGCCCACTCAAAGCAGCCCCACGTCAGCTGTAGCTTGGGAAGGCCTATCTTTACGTCTAAGTGAATTAAGAACGATCATTGTTCCCTGGGGGGAATGCTCACCTTGGGAGAAAGCACTTTCAAGCAGTAGCTTCTGACTCTGATCAGTTTGCTAATGATAATTATTTTCATTAAAGCAGGTGCTCAAAAGCTTTCCACCTGGCAACGCATTGTTCATGGTTTGAGTTATTGTACGTAGTTGGGAGCATTTAAAGTTGTATTTCTTGCTGAGTATTTGATCAATAATTTGAAGCAGTCAGGGGCAAGGTCCACCTTAATGGAGTTTTGCTCTATCGCCATCACTCTTTGTTCTTTTATTCTGGGAACGTGCAGCTGCTCAGTGGCTACCTTGGGGAAGCTGCGTGGGGCTGGGGTCCCAGAGCAGCCCCTTAATAGCTTGCTCTTAGGGGGTTCCGAATCTCCAAATCTCCATCTACTTATTAGGGAAGTGGAGGTACCCCCTGCCCCCCAGGGATACTGTGAAGCATGAGGGTGGGAAGGCCCTGCGCAGTGTCGAGGGCACGGTGGGAACTCAATTTATTGAACTGGCCTGAATCTGGTGCTTGCGAGCCCAGCGTGGGAGAGCTGGTGGGGCTTGGTACCCTGCCCACTGGCAGATGTTACAACCTGAACAGTGTGAATCGTGGAGTCTGAGGCTCCAGGGAAAGTGTATGTGTACCTGAGTGTAAGACAGTTGTTTTCAGAAGAAGAATTCAGCTGTGCGGTGAGGTTTGATTTTCATCTGAGTCTCTGTGCACTGGGTGCACGCAGCCTCTGCCTCGGTATTTAGCAGGAAGAGGAAGCAACGCCTCCCCAGCCGTGAGCCTTCTTCACGTTGCCGCGGCCTCCATTTCCAAACAGGAAGCAAGTAAAGTGAGTGCAGCCAGGAGGAGCTCGGATGCGCCTCCCCTGCAGGATCCAGGGCTGTCTTTCCACTGCAGTCCTCACCTTTCAAGGAACCGTGGGCTCAGATGAGCCTTCTGAGTGTGTGGTCACCAGGGATGGGGACTGAGGGCGTGGTGTATGAGTAGGAACCACGTTGCTTTGTTGTCCGAGGACACCCAGAGCCCTCGGCATGGTGTCGGGCATGGCCAGTGCCCCAGTATTTGCCACTGAAGCTGAGGATACCCACTATACCTGGCGGTGGTGCAGCCACTATGGAAAGCGGTATGGAGGTTCCTTACAGAACTAGAATAGTGTTACCATAGGATCCAGCAATCCCACTCCTGGACATAGATCTGGGCAAAACTATAATTCAAAAAGATATATGCACCCCAATGTTCACAGCAGCACTATTTACAATAGTCAAGACATGGAAGCAACCTAAATGTCCATCGACAGATGAATGGATAGAGGAGATGTGGTCCATATACACAGTGGAGTATTAGCCATAAAAAAGAATGGAGTAATGCCATTTGCAGCAACATGGATGTACCTAGAGATTATCAGACTGAGGGAAGTAAGTCAGACAGAGGAAGACAAATATTATATGATATCTCTTATATGTGGAATCTAAAAAATGATACAAATGAATCTATTTACAAAACAGAAACAGACTCACAGACATAGAGAACAAATTTATGATTACCAAAGAGGAAAGCGGGGGAGAGATAAATTAGGGGTATGGGATTAACAGATACAAACTACTCTACATAAAATAGATAAGCAACAGGATTTACTAAATAGCACACAGAACATATTCAATATTTTGTAATAACCTACCATGGAAAAGAATCTGAAAATATATGTATATAACTGAACCACTTTGCTGTACACCCGAAACTAATACAATATTGTAAGTCAACTATATTTCAATAAAAAAGAAGGGGTGCTATCGTTCCTCAGATTCAGAGATATTAATTTGTCCAAATTCAAGTTTATTCAGTGCCTGAGATCACACTACTCCCATTTCCAGTATTTGGGCCTCAGAGAATCCCCTGATGTGAATACTGGCTCTAAACTCACTTCCTCAAAGATAGGAGAGAAACCCACAGTGTGTGACCCCCTCCTTCTGGCTTGACCCCTCCTGTGGCAGTTGAACCAGGAGAAGGGGGTCTGTCACCAGAGGATGGGGAGCTCTTTTGGCCTAGAGATGCTGAAAACAGGGGGACTCAGGAGGACTGAGCTAGGGTACTTTTTGTTTCAGAGAGTGTAACCTTTTAAAAAATGATATAAAATCTCATAACATAAAATTATCTATTTTAAGCATACAATTCACTGGCATTCAGTACATTCACAATGTTGTGACACCACGCCCCATCTAGTTCCAAACCATTTCCATCACCCCAAAAGGAAACCCTGTACCCCTGAATCAATGAGTTCCCATTCTCCCTCTCTCCAGACCCTGGAAGACAACAATCTGCTTTTTGTCTCTATGATTTACTGATTCTGGAAACTTCATGTAAGTGGACTTATGTAACAAGTGGTGTTTCATGACTGGTTGCCTTTACTTAGCACGGTGTTTTCTGAGGTTCGCTCGTGTTATGGTATCTCTGCACTTCCGTCGCTTTTATGGCTGAATTGTATTCCATTGTGTATATACCACATTTTGTTTACCTGTACATCTGTGAATGAATATTTAGGTTGTTTCTAGCTTTTGGCTGTTGTGAACAGTGCTGCTGTGATCATGTGTATACGTGTATTTGAGTCTCTGTCTTCAATATTTTTGGTATATACTTAGGAGTGGAATTGCTGGGGCATATGGTAGTTCTATATTTAACTTTTTGGGGAACGTCCAATCTGTTTTCTACAGCAGCTACACCATGTTCAGTTCCCACCAACTATGTATGAGGGTTCCAGCTTTCCCACATCCTCACCAACACTTGTTGTTTTCCATTTAAACATTATCATTGTAGCCATCCTAGTGGGTATAAAGTGGTATCTCAGTATGATTTTGACCTGCACTTCTCTAATGATGAACGATGTGGAACATCTTTCTATATGCTATCGGCTGTTTGCATATCTTCTGAATGTGAACTTTTAAAGAAAAAGTATTTTGTTTTCATCTAACCGTTTTGGGAAGCATTCTTAGGACGTAAGAAACTCAACAAAACCTTGATAATGTGCTCTGTCTCCCCTGTGACTGTAAGTAGATGCAGGGTAGTGGTGAGAGTGGTGGTTGTGAAATAGAAGACCTGAGTCTTAATACTCTCTCTGCTTCAGCCCTGCTTTCTCCTCCTGGACATACTGCTTTGGAAACATTATTCTGTGCTGGGCAGGACATCTCAGCTTTTCCAATACCCAGGCATTGTTTTCTCGACTAGTTGGCTATCTGGTATCTTTCCGATAGGATATACGTAGGACAGAGCTGTGCACAGCTGTGCCGTGTAATAAAGTCTGGGTCTCTGGAGCTGCCCGAGATATTGCTTCAGTAAAGAGAACGTCCGAAGTTGGGCTGCAGCTTTATGCTGTGTCCTCTTTCATCCCCTCATGGGAAACCTCAGTGCTATTTGGCTTTCTCTGAGTCTCGAGGTAGCAATTTTAGACAAACTGCACTTTTTTTTTTTTTTTTTTTTTGCGGTACGCGGGCCTCTCACTGCTGTGGCCTCTCCCGTTGCGGAGCACAGGCTCCGGACGCGCAGGCTCAGCGGCCATGGCTCACGGGCCCAGCTGCTCCGCGGCACATGGGATCTTCCTGGACCGGGGCACGAACCCGTGTTCCCTGCATCGGCAGGCGGACCCTCAACCACTGCGCCACCAGGGAAGCCCCAAACTGTACATTTTTGGTGGGGCAGGAGATGGTCTATTCTCAGGCTCAAATGGATAATAGATGTAAAATCAAAAGTTAACCACCAACAATATCGCAATTAAAACTTTTTTGAAAAACCAAAAGTTAACTACCACCTTCTTCTCCATTGTCACTTGGAGCATGACATGCCCCTACTTGAAAACCTTCCCTGGCTACCGCTTTCAATGAAACGAAGCCCATTAAGAGTCTTGAAAGGCCTGCGTCAGGTGGCCCCTGCCCTCGTCTTCGGTTTCTGTCCCTCAAGCCCTCACCCCTGAGGCCCCTGTCACATGGACCCCCTTTCTGGTTGAACCTGCCCGGCCGTTCTGCCGCAGCCCTGAATGTGAGGCTGTCAGGACCACGGTCAGCGCCAAGCCCAGCTCTTCTCAGCCTGGACACCTGCACTCACTCTTCCTGCATCGGGCTCCCTCTCACCCTTCAGGCCTGAGCTCACTGGGGAGGCCTTCCGCACCCACCTTGTAAAAGACAACACACCTCTTCCCTTGGTTCTTGCTAAAGAAAACATTCTGATACTTGTTAAAATGGTGAGGAAGACTTTATTAGAGCTATTGTGATAGGTGTCAACGCAATAGGGGAGAGAATGGGGGCTTGACTCCGAATACAACACTGACTCGTGGGGATTTATGGCCGAGGAGCAGGGTTGGGGGAGCCTGTGGATGGTAAAGGGCTAGGAGGCGGCATCAGGGGTGGCGGTGGTGGCTCTTCAAACTGGCCTAGCAGGATTCGGCTGAAGGCGGGCCAGGTGATCCGATATCACCTGGTGATGGTGGGAGTGAGGCATTGGGTCAGATGCCAAGGGCAAGGGATTCTTTCCAAGTGGACTTAACAGGGTTCTTGCTAAAACTGGGCTCTGCTGGCCCAGCAAGGATGGGGGCCAAGGTTAGTCTAGAGGAGGGCTCAGAGGAGCTCGAATAAAGTTTGCATAAGGAGAGAGGCTTTGTCCTTACTCAGAGTTCTGTGACCCTGTTTATTTCTTCTATTGCATGTATCCTGATCTGTAGAGAGAACACTCACTAGGATCGCGTCTCTATTCTTTCCTGTTTTGTCTTCCCCAGTAAAGCAGACACTCCCGAAGGCAGAGGCTTTTCACCCTTTTCAGCCCCGTCCTCGGTATCCAGAGTGGTGCTTGCTATAGCAGGCTTTCAGGAGGTGTGTGATCCAGCCGTGCTTGGGCCTTGGGAAGTTCTCCAGAAGTAACATGCGTGTGGAACGCGAGCCCTTTACTGTAGACAGCATGCATGAGCAGAAAGGACGGCAGGGCTCTGGAGGGTTCTGCGGAAAGCAGACCCACCTGTCAGTCTTGACAGCTCACCTGCCCGATACCTGAAGACAGCATCGTGGTCCACGTTCCAACACCCACAGTTTAGGGAAATCCCTGGCAGGGCAGGGCTTCTGCTGTGACTTATGGATCCCGGGAGTGGCCTAAGCTGTTAGTTTTTCCAGCTCGGACTCTGTCCTGACATATCCTGTCTCCCTCGTTTTTTCAGTGGCAGCCTTGATACTTCACAGAAATTCAAAGAAACTCACCAGGGGAACTTCGGGGACCCCGGTGTAGTGCAGAGTGGATGTATACAATCGCATTGAAGCCGGTGCGTATGGGCAGCTGTGTTTTATTCACAACACTGGCCATTGTTATGTTTGTATAGCTTGATATGCAAGGCTTCTTATAGGAAGTTAGTTTTCAACACTGTTAGGAGTTGGACTCCAACAAGCTTGGATAATGTATCCACAGTTGTTCTTGGCATCCGGAACTCTGCAGATGCTTCTGGCAGCTCTGTATGGGGACAGACACACGATGCCAGCTGCAGTGCAGAGGCTCTCTGTGCTTTGTTGAGAACAAGGCCAACGATCTCAGCGGCGTTTTTGAGATATTGGCTCCTTCTATGAAGCCCGACAGCAGCCTACAGATTTTGTTTTTTAATTCTTGAATTTTATTTTATTTATTTACAGATTTATTTTTGATGTTAGCATATGGCTGGCAAAAAATTCACAGCCGTCAAAAGGTTTTTGGCAATGTAGATGTATAGAGTGTGTGGCATTTGATTTTAAACTCGTTTACAGAACTTTTATTTTGGTCTTCATGATGCCAAACACCTGTTTCACGCAATACTCACTTTTCAAGTGGCTGTTTTAGTGTCATTCAGAGAACTTGGGTGTGCACATCAACCTTTATTGTAACAAGGGAGAGTTGAGCATTGCAGTTGACCGTGGTCATTGCTGGGCTCATCAAACAATATGCAGACACTTGTGGAGAAGTCTATGAGGGAGGGATTTCTAACACAGCCACTCACTGTGTAAACTAGGGAATTTAATCAACTTCTGTCTCAGTATTTTATCTGTTAAATGAGCCAGTTTCTGTCTAACTACCTTGCGAGATTTTTATGAAGTCCCTACTCGATAAAATCCAGAGAGACTAGCTGGGTAGCAACAAAAGCAACATCTGAGCTGAGATCTGTCTGGTGCAAGCTCACCCTTGCTCACACCGGCGTGTCGGTGCCCTGCACATAGACGTTGGACTTCATTTAACGAGTAGAATGGAAGACCAGGTGACTTAGCATTTTCCAAGACAGCAGACCCAAGGCAAGTTTTAATCACAGGTGGGCTGCAGAGGTGCTATCCCAGGGCAGAGAAAGATGGAAAACGGTGGTGAGGGGCGGGTGGGGGGAAGAGAAGGTCACATGGGACTGCCCTGCCCCTGCTTCACATGGGGCTGCTAGAAGACACCCTGTCACATCTTGGGGCACCTGGATGGTGCTGGACAGGCCATTCAGAGAATCGTGCTTGGGAACAGTCCATTGGAGGGAAGGGAGAGTAAGTTTTCTGCCGCTGGTCAAAGTTGGCTTCATGGAGGTTTACCTGCCCTTCCCCCTGGGTCGTCATCTGCCCCCCACAGCTGCCACTATGATGTGGCAGTTCACCCCAGAGGCTCTGAGTGTCCTGCTGGAGTCCGGGCAGATGCGCAGGTTCTCGCCGCAGCCCTGGCCCCTCTGAGGAGTGGATTGTACAAGAAGGAGGAAGGAGGTCCAGGCTGTCCAGACTCTGAGTCATGAGGCCACCGCATCAGCTGAAACAGAGAAGCCACTTGGATCCTGGAGTCGGAGGGGGCTGAGGGAAAAGGCTGACCCTCAAGCCATCTGAGGGACAGGGCTTACATTTCCGAGTGTCAGACACATCATATCCCGAGGTTGCCTGATAGGATCTTGACCAGTGGGTAAAAATCCTGGACTTGTAGCAGCGTGGGGAGGACTAGCTTTCTCAAGTCTTAGGAGCCCAACGCCTGTATTTTAGTAAGCTTAGGTGGAAAAATGTCTTCTGGCACTTTTATTCGATGGGAAAGGGGCCTTAAAAGTCAAATGCAGTCTACATCTGGCCATGAGCATAATCAGTGTTGGTGACTGTTCATATCGTGGATGAGAACTTTGGCCCCAAACATACCCTTTATTGAACAGCTTCCTCCCCTACTTACTGGATTTCCAGAAATACCATCTTGGTCACATTGAGTCACGGCAATGTGTTACCTGGAGCAGCGGTCACTCCAGGAGTCTGCACTCCTTGTTTGTTTTAAAGACACAGCATCTTACCCTTGAAGCACTGTGCAAGATGCTAGATGTGGGAAGAAAAGTACAAGGGAGCTTGGTGTGTGGTCTGTGAAATTTACATCTGGTTAGCAACAGTCCTTAGTAGGCCGTCAGGTGAGCTTCAGCCTCCAGAAGTCCTCGCAGGTCAGATTAGGAATGTTTGATGGGAAGAGATGACGGATAACCACCATTTTACTCTTCTTTGTATGCACTCGACTTTTTTAGGCTCCTCATATAAGAAGGATGAGTCACACGGTATTCATCCTTCTCTGTCTACATCATTTCATTTAGCCTAATGCCCTCCAGCTTCATTCATGTTGTCATAAATGGCAGAACTTCCTTCTTAAAGGCTGAATAATATTCTACTGTACGCATGTACCACATTTTCTTAATCCATTTATCCATCAATGGACACTTAGGTTGTTTCTATGTCTTGACGACTTGTGAATAATGCTGCAACGAACATAGGGGTGCTGATATCTCTTTGAGATTCTGATTTCAACTCTTCTACATAAATACCCAGAAATAGGATTTCTGGAAAATATGGTAGTTTCATTTGTAATTTCTTGAGAACCTCCATACTGTTTCCGCAGTGGATGCACCATTTTGCATTCCCACCAACTGTGCACGGGGTAGGTACCATCATTTACCAACTCCCTTTTGTCAACTTCTAGAAGATTCTCATGGGCTTGGGATATTGTGTATATGTTTGTTTCTTTTTTCAGGATCCGAGCTTGGCAGCATTTTTGAGATACCTGTGCCCTTTTTATTTCTCAGTTTTTCCTGGGTCACTAAATTTGTCTTAAGATTGTAAGTGATATAGAAATGCTTTGAGTTTGTCCCATAATTCAGAGTTAGAAATTATTGAATCTTGGATTTTAAATCTTGAGACACCTGTCATTTTATTATTTATTGGTGATTTTCCCCAAGCAAACATCTGCCTCACACTTGCTTTTAATTTCAATGGTCCTGAAAGATTCAGAAATCCCTGAGGGCAGAAAATTTTCATTTGTGATGCCAACATCAACTTAAGACATTTTGTAAATATTAGTGCCTTCAAAATAATGAAGTCTTGAATTTTCTCACTTTCATTAAAACCAACCACTGAAACAGCTTAATGCCTCCCAACTTTGCCCTTGTGTCAGGTTATAGCAGCTCAATAATACTGACTATGTAATTTATTTGTGGGAGGCATGTAAAGAAATTTCTATGTTCCTACTTTCATGTCTTTCATTAATTTGCTAACTTGTTGTCACTTTCTCCTCACTCTTGGAAAAGCTACTCTGAGATGAAGTAACTTACAGAAGGTCACACATTATATTAATGCTGGTAAGCTTGTCCTCTGGCAGCTAGGTGGTTCTTGGAGAATTGGAGAATTCTTTTCTTCTTGTAGCTTGGAGAATAGCTAGCCCATCACCAGGTCCACTGGAAAAGTGCACCAGGAATATTGTATAACTTACCCAGCTGAAAATATTCAGCTGCTTCCCTGAGGATACAACTCACCCCACAAGACGTAATTCAGACCAACATTTCTAAATACAAGGGGTGCGTGTGAGGCCAATTAGCTCCAGTTTCTGAGCCTTTGTTTATACTATTCTTCTTGCCTGGGATGCCCCTGCTTCTTTCTTCTTCTTTCTTCTTATTCAAAAAAGTGAGAGAGTGGCATGGACATATATACACTACCAAACGTAAAATAGGTAGCTAGTGGGAAGTAGCCGCATAGCACAGGGAGATCAGCTCGGTGGTTTGTGACCACCTAGAGGGGTCGGGTAGGGAGGGTGGGAGGGAGGGAGACGCAAGAGGGAAGAGATAAGGGAACATATGTATATGTATAACTGATTCACTTTGTTATAAAGCAGAAACTAACACACCATTGTAAAGCAATTATACGCCAATGAAGATGTTAAAACAAAACAAAACAAAACAAAAAACATTTCCTACTCCTATTGCAAGGGCTGACATAAATTCTGCTTCTGCCATTAAACCCCATCTAGTTATGACACCCATTAATGAGCTTTTTTATTGAGTGTATTTACCACACTTCATGTTTTCCCATCCACTCAAGCCCTGAAAACAGCGTGTCTCACGAGGCAGTATCACCTCGGCAACTGGAGGGAGGAATGGCTTTCAGGTTTCTTGTTGAACTTGGCCATGGAGACACTGAGGAAGTACTCATCTGCAGATATTGTACCTTCCTATGCCAAAATTCAAGTCTGCTTACTTTACATCTTTAACCCGACTCCCTAATCTGCATTTGTGGCATTGTCTCAGGAAGCACATTGGGCAGGAGTTGCCATAGTGCACGTGAAGGGCAGTGCTGCATGTCCCCAAGCCGAGGAGCATTTCTGCCTGTGTGTTGTCACAGATGCCTTTGCCTGCCTCTCTTTTTTCTGGGGTCTTCATTTTAATTTGTTTTTTTAAATTTTTTTATTTTTGCGGTACGCGGGCCTCTCACTGTTGTGGCCTCTCCTGTTGCGGAGCACAGGCTCCGGACGCGCAGGTTCAGCGACCATGGCTCACGGGCCCAGCCGCTCCGCGGCATGTGGGATCTTCCCGGACCAGGGCACGAACCCGTGTCCCGTGCATCGGCAGGCGGACTCTCAACCCCTGCGCCACCAGGGAAGCCCTTAATTTGTTTTTAATTGCCTATTTAACACACCTAGCAATTAAGGTGAAATGGCTCTTTGACAAATGTGAGTACATTTTAATTAGTGCTAATTGTTTTTGTTAATTAAAAGTAATGCTTTATATTGTGTTATTGGTATTCTTTTTTTTTTTTTTTGAAGTTGCCATGCCATATGTTGTATCTTTACAGGAGCTTATCAACATAGACTCTGTCACATTGTATACAGTTATATATATATGTTTTTTCACACACACACACTGTATTTTATTTTTACAAGAGATAAATAAACTGACGCCAAGCATTGTACATGGATGGCCACAACAAAAGCACCAATGACTGCAATTACCAAACACGAAACACACACTACGTCATAATATTGACATTCAGCCCAGGAATCCTCCACTGTAACAGCTCCTTTACTTTGCAGTGAGAATTGATTTGTCTATTTTTTGCCTCTGAGTCCTTGTGGGATTTTTATTTTTTATTCAAACAGAAAGTTACAAAAATTATAATCCTCCTCATCAGTTCACTCAGTCCCATGTAATTAACTGTTTTTTTCACCTTGATCTTTTGTTAGCACTTCTATGAATTCATCAGTTTTCCTTAGAGTTCTGAAAATGCTTCTTCATTCAGTTCAGCAGTATAGCCAGTTACCAGAAACCTGTACTTGTCAGAGTCTTTTCCATGAATTCCTTGAAGATGAAACCCTTTTATAGGAACATTTCTGCAAAAGCATCAGAGTACACCCAGAACTGTCTGTAAATGACAAAAGACTTAAAAGTGCCCACGGTTAAAGATTTGATGGAAGTTCATAATAATGCAATTGACAAGGAAATTTAGTTATTTCTGAGATATACTTTTTTTTTTTTTGCGGTACGCGGGCCTCTCACTGTTGTGGCCTCTCCCATTGAGGAGCACAGGCTCCGGACGCACAGGCTCAGCGGCCATGGCTCACGGGCCCAGCCGCTCCGCGGCATGTGGGATCTTCCCGGACCGGGGCACGAACCCGTGTCCCCTGGATCGGCAGGCGGACTCTCAACCACTGCGCCACCAGGGAAGCCCTGAGATATACATTTTAAAGTAATAACTAGAATTATGACTTATAACATTATACCAGAACATATAAGATTTTTAGAAATTTCATGTAATGTCTGAAACATTTATATTAACATATTTCCATACAAATAACCCAAAGAAAGTTTAGTATTAGTTGTTTTTGTTTGTTTGTTGGTTGGTTTATACTGCAGGTTCTTATTAGTCATCAGTTTTATACACATCAGTGTATACATGTCAATTCCAATCGCCCAATCCAGCATGGTCTTCTCTTATAGATGGATTAATGAGTTCCAATCAATCCTGCTACAAAGGGACTTAGCTTTGTAATCATTCGGACTTTAGGGCATGCAGTCCATGGAGAATGAAGACATATGGCTAGGACTTGAGGCCGAGGTAAGAGGAGAGGCAGCTGACGTGGTCGCTGGCTTGGCCCACTCCCCTGAGTTTGGAAGTGCCCTGAACGTCCTTGGTGAGGGGTGGTCTGGCCCACTGCATCAGTAGGTTTTCAGCAAGGAAGAGGAACGTCCTTAAATTAGGATAATTTCTAGAGGATTTAATAATGGGACTATTTATAAGGGTCTGGGTTGGGTAAAGGGGGGTCACAACGGACAGAGCTGTTACCACCCTTAGGTCAGAGGGACGGGGGTGGGGGAAAGGTTACCAGAACCTGGAACCTGGAATGATAGGTTCATTTAGGGAAGGCTGCTTTTAGAAAATCAATGACCATTGGGTGGGGGGTACGTTCAAATTGAAGCCACTTTGCCGGGATGGGTTCGAGGACTCATAGCCCGTCCTCGCCTGCCTTCTCCCCTCTGAATTCCTGCTAGGGCCCCCCAGTGGCTGAAACACCTGGGGTGATGAGTCAGTGATGAGATTTCTACGAGTCAGACTTCTGGGGCAGAGAGCAGAGGGAGAGTGGATCTGTATAATGAAACACATATACCCAGCACCACTAGAGCAGAAATTCCTCGACCTCTAGACAAACCTGGGCTGCATGGACCAGAGAGCTGAAGGTCCATGTGGGAAAGGACTGGGGGAATCATTCCCGGGTGCACCTGCCACAGCGTTGCAGGGTCCTTTCCCCTGGGGACACAGCCTCCTCTCGGCCAGTGTGCTTCAGGTTTGAGAAGTGGGTCAGTGAGGACACCGGGTGAGGTGTCACAATGTTTTCCTGCGCAGCTGCTCCCAGCCTCCTGCCGACTACACTGATGTCTTGTGGTTGCACAGACTGAAGAATACTTTATGTAGCAGCCAGTTATATTCCTGCTGGGCGTGTCCTCATCTGTCAGCTCTTCCCATAGCTCTCAGGGCCATGCCCTTGTGTACCACCCTGACCTTGATACTTACCTTTCCTGTCCCGCATCCACATTGCTGACAGGGAGCCTGATTCCATTAGGGCATCTGTGACAATCGGCCCGATCAGTAGAGTCAGACTTCACGTACCAGGTGCCCTTGTACCATTTATTATTATTACGTTTTTAACTGTAAATGAAATGTCTTCCAGTCCCTCCCATGCAGCATAGATATCTGGGGTTGGGGGGGTTGCCTACACGGCAGCCACCCTCGCATGCTCGTGCCTCTGAGTCTCTCCATTCTTTGGGCCACCATCGACCTTGGCAGTTCAGGTCGTTGTCCTTTGCCAGGAGCTTGGAGGAAACAGTGGCCCTCGTGGAGCCCTGCAGTAGCAGCAAGTCAGCGCCAGCTCCTGGGGCCTTGCTGGGACCCTCGGTCCTCGGCCATGGGAAGGGTTCCCATCCTGGTAAACCTGTGTCCCACTCCCTCCACCCAGAACCCTCAGGTCCCACGCGTGTCCTCCCGGCTCCTGTCAGTACGGATGGCCTTGGCTGACTCTAGAGGGACCTCTGGTTCTGGGATGACCCTTCAGAGTCACCCTGGAACGGGGGGGCCAGGTGGGCCTTGATTGACGCTCATCAGTCAGTCTCTGGGTGCAGCCTGGCCCTGCCTCCACCCCAGGATGGGGCAGGGCTTGAAGGTCTCGAAGGGCTTGAAGGCCACCAAAACTCCCTGCGGCCTTGGGAGTGAGAGCTTCAGTCAAGGAGGAGGGACTCGACCGTGCACGCTCCATACATGGCTCATGTTTATATGATGATTTGGCAAACGTAGGCAAGAAGACACTTTCATCCGTTATGTCGACAGCCAGAGAGAAGCGTATTTCATTTCTATTCCTTTTGTCTGTTATGTCTTGACGTGCATACATTTCTTATAAATGAAACCATTCCACACAAACCTAGCTTGTCCACCAAGCTAGCCATTTTCCCATTTGTCCTCACGTTCACCCCTACTCTTACCTTGTTCTGCTCTGTGTCATGGATACTCCATTTCCCAGGGTGTCTCGGATCCTGGTTGGGCCCCTGGGAGACTGAATGGAAGCATAGGGGTTGGCAGGAGACAAAGTATTCTTCCCCCGCTCTCTTGCTCAAGGGGGTGGCCCCAGCACTCACAGACTGACGATCCCAGCCCCTGGCCTCTGAGAGCAGGGCCGTGCTCCCCGCCTAGCCATGCAGCGGTAACACCTGCCTGCTTTGCTAATCTTCAGGTTGGCTTGCCATTCCCTGCTTAATTACCGATGAGATGGAATTGCTGAAAACCAATATCTTGTATTAAATATCCTTTGCCTAAAATACTTAGAATAGTTTTAATTAATCCCCAATTTTTGGACTTCGAGGCTGTTTCTTGTTTGTTCCTAGCAGCATTGAGCCACGACCCTCTTTGTTACTAAATCTTTGTGCTCAGTCATGATTACTTTATAAAGCTAAATTCCCAGAGGCGGAGGAATTACTGGCTCGAAAGATTTAAAGCTCTCGTTCAGCTATCGCTAACTTTCCTTCCAGAAGGTTTTACTAATTGCTCATCTTTTCTTGGTCACTAACTATGACTTAATCCCTCACCTGGGCCCTCCGAGCCCTGGATTTCCAGTTTGCAGCGTGTGGCTGCAGACGGAGCACCATGATGTAAATGATGACCACAGCATTGTGCTATGTAGAACCTGCACAAGTGTCCCCAGCAGTTCTGCTGACCTGAACACATGGAACAGAATGGGAACAGGCTTTGTCTAGAGTGAAAGAGTGGCAGAAAATTAAAGGCGCTGAAAGGGTGGAAACTGTGATACCATGTTGCCTCTCACTGCCCGGGTGTGTATATTTCTTTTGTCAATTCTGATGCCTGGCACCAGTTCCTCCTCCTCCAAGAAGCCTTCCTGGATTTTACCTGGGCACTCACTCAAAAATGATGTCTTGTACCGTGCTCATATTTCACTTGTATATGTCTTTCTATTCCTGTCTTCAGGTAAACTTTCTCATTTGGGGCAAGCCTACTTTCCCTGCTCTCCTGTCCCCTCTCTACCTCCCATAGTACTTGTAATAATGCTGTAATGACAGGCAGAGTTGAATAACTTGTTTCTTTTGTTGGAATTCTGGTGATCATTCCTGCCCCACCCCCACCCTGGGGAGTCAGTAACCTACTATTTTTCCAAGGCCTAACACTTTTTTCCTAAGCTGAAGATGCTAATTCCCACCCCCAACTCCTTGGCATTTCCCCTAGGATACTATTCACATCACAGTTGGAAGAGTATTAGGCTTGCTTATTACTCTCAAGGCTGCACCCCTGCTTTGTTTATCTCCTGCGCTGAGGGCAAGTGCCACCTCGTGTATAGAACAGACCCTCAAAGTTGCCAGATTTAGCAAGCGAAGATACAGGACACCTAATTAAATGTGAATTTCAGATAAATAACAAAGAAATTTTCAGTGTAAGGATGTCCCATACCATCTTTTTGATATACCTATGCTAAAAATTATTCATTGTTTATCCAGAATTCAAATTTAACTGGGCATCCTATATTTTTTCTGGCAATCCTATGCTCAAGAAATTGTATTGTTTTCATGTAGTATTGATAATGCCAAGGAACTGTAGGCTGTACATATTTGCTTTATGTGAGTTTCTAAAGCACCACTGATATCTTAAAGTAATTTACCTATTTACTGTGGCTCCCCTTCCCCCCAACCCTTTGCCTCTAACCCCCATTTGTCCCTCTCTGTGTTTACTTTAATCCCTTCACTGCCTCTCTGAGGATTCTAAGGAAGTTATCACAGCAACCTAAATCATATACACAGTTAATCTAGAATAAACCTAGCAAAAAGCATAGATGTTCTACCCATTATTATAAGTGGGGCATTGAAATCTCCAATTATTATTGTTGAATTGTTCGTTTCTCCTTTCAGTTACGTCAGTTTTTGCTTTATGTATTTTTTCAGCCTTTTCGTTAGGTGTGTATATGTTTACAATGGTTATACATTCCTGATGAATAAGCTCTTTTATTATTATACAACGTCTCTCTTTGATTCTAGTCATTTTTTTGGTTCAAGTCCTTTAGTCTGATATTAATATAGCAACTCCACCTCTTTCAAGGGTGCTGTTTGCATACATTTTTCTATCTTTTAATCTTCAAACTTTTTGCCTGTGCTCTGAATCTAAAGTGTGTTTCCTGTCCACAGCATGTAATTGAGTCTTTTTTTTTTAAAGCTAGTTTGGCAATCTCTGTCTTTTGATTGAATTGTTTACTCCATCCACATCCTGGTCTGCTTCTCCTGGAGTGACACACGTGCTGTATGAGCAGAGCTGGGTTGGGGTGGCAGCCCCTGGTCTTCTAGGCTTGTACTCCTGCTGTGGAGCCTCTGCTTATGAATCAGCTGGTATGGGGTCAATCGAGGCCTCGGTATTGTCAGCCCATCATACCTGGGGTGGACGTTCTGTACCATAAGGTAGGAGTCTCATCTTTTTAGCCATACCTGCCTGGAATTCTTTTATTTATTTATTTATTTTTGGCTGCATTGGGTCTTCATTGCTGTGTGCGGGCTTTCTCTAGTTGTGGCGAGCGGAGGCTACTCTTCGTTGCGGTGAGCGGGCTTCTCATTGCGGTGGCTTCTCTTGTTGCGAAGCATGGGCTCTAGGCACGCGGGCTTCAGTAGTTGTGGTGTGCAGGCTCAGTAGTTGTGGCACATGGGCTCAGTAGTTGTGGCACATGGGCTCAGTAGTTGTGGCACATGGGCTCTAGAGTGCAGGATCAGTAATTGCGGCGCATGGACTTAGTTGCTCCACGGTGTGTGAGGTCTTCCCAGATCAAGGCTTGAACCCACGTCCCCTGCATTGGCAGGCAGATTCTTAATCACTGCGTCACCAGGGAAGTCCCTGCCTGGAATTCTGAAGGCCTGAGAAGCACCCGTCACCTACCGTTTCAAAGGGAAAATGTAGCTCCACTGGGAGTGAGATGGGGAGAGAGCCCCCGTCTTCTTAGCTGCATCTGCTCAGGTCAGAGCACCTGTGGTCGAGTTACCCAGGGCTGGGGGACTGGGGGTGGGAGGGGGCTCAGATTCCATAGACTTTCACTGTTTTTACTGAGATTTAGTAGATTTTCTTAAATGAATGTTTCTCCATTCCTTTGCTAAATGCCCTTAGGACAATTTCCAGAGGCTTTAGATGGTTGTATAAAAAAATAATTTTCACTAGTTAAGTGGTTGTTTTTCTGGGGAAGGTGGGTTGGCTGGACTCCCCAAGCTGCCATTCTAGAATTCCGCCTCTAACTGCGACTCTGAACTACATGAAATAAAACTTTTCTTTTTTTCAATTGCCCGCACCGGCATGTGGGCTGCAAACCACCATTTTTGTCTGATGGAAAAGTTTAGCACAAGTATTCTTATTTGCAGAAAGTGACACTGAGTCCTCTGATATTACTTATTAAATATTTGTTATCCTACATTTTTGATCCAGAGAAGGAAACTCACTGGTATAGCTGCAGTTCACGCTCCATGAATATTTAACCCAACAACCTGTGAATTTTTATTACCCAGTGCCTTTGGACCAGTAGTCTTATTATAGATTTAAATCCTCGACTTGGTCTTAGAGATAAATCTATTATTTTGTATTTGCTCCCTAGGGAGAGATTTAGTCTAGAGTTTTTATGGGGTTTTACGACAAGACGACAGTGCTCTGTAGGTCCTTACAATGTTTAGCCGTGTGCATCCTGTTCAAATACTTTGAGATTTTGATGTTTGCTGGAGAATTTATCTACTCTCCTTTACCCTCACTGCTAATGGTAGACGAAGATGCCAGCGAAACCAAAGCAAGCAGCCGAGTTAGCTGTATGCTCTGCTATGTTCCGGAGAACATTTCATCGTTGGTGAAATTCAGTGGGGCAGGGGTGTATTTCTCCCCTTTGACTTTTTTTTTTTTATCGGCAGTGCTGCGCAGCTTGTAGGATTTCGGTCGTCCTGGGTCCTCAGCAGTGAAAGCATGGAGTCCTAACCACTGGACTGTTAGGGAATTCCCTCCCCTTTGCCTTTTAAGGATTACTTACAAGGACTTGTTAGTATCCTTCACATATATCTAATGCAGTACGCCGTATGTCCGTATTTCCCATTTAACGCTTGAATCATTGAAATGTATGGAGGATCCATTTACTAAGTAAGTGGGCTGTTAGAACATCATCATGTGGGCCATAGCTTTTAACCAGATATAGTTTTAATTTACCTCTTTAGGCTCATGGAAACTGGCTAGTCACCCCTCCCTTTCCTCTATCGACCAAAAGCTTATTGAAGACTTACTATGGTTAATACTCTAAGTGATATCTCAGGGATACAAAGAAATATTAGCCTGACTCTCTTGCAAGGACCCCTAGTTCTCCCAATCAGGCAAACTCTATGTGTTAAATTATGAAACAGATAGAAGTTTGTTTTGTCTTTTGGATTCTGTCTCCTATGTGTTCCTTTCTTCACAGACATTATCTGGACTTTTATGTTGCTCTTCCTTTCATGCTTTCAAACACTGCTTTGAAAGGACATTCCTGCTACGTGGATCTAAGGCGATGCTTTGGTCTTCTAAAGGAATTTATGGGCCCAGCTCTTCTTGTTGTACAGACTGTGCCCTGTGCAAGGGCACCTGGCTCAGGGGGCAACATGATGGACTGAATTCAGACCTTAGTCACTTTCCCAGCCCCGGGTCCTTGTGGACTATTCCAGAAAAAGGGATCTCACTATAGCTTTTCTGCCCTAATCCTAAATGGACCACCTTTGACTAATTCCTATGAAGGTACCGTGTGTGTAAGCTGACAGCCTAAATACTGAATTTTAAGGAAAGGACCTGTCGTTTATTATGGGGTTTCAAAAAGTCAGGGAAAAGATAGACTATTTTAGGGGGCCTAGGGTCCCCCGTGTGATTAAGAACTCCTAAGATGAAGCTTGAAGTCTGCCCTACTTCAATGCAGAGCAGACTCAATGGCTGCTACCCCTATATCCTATGTATTTGTGAGAGAATTGTTCACATATTGGTGAAGAGGTAAGACCGAAAACCGCTATTCGGCGTTTTGAGTTAAGCTTTGAGCTATAGATGTTCCTGGGAAAGAGAGGATGATGAATTAAAACAGTTATAAGAAACTGTAACTCAGACAGGTGCTCAATGTCAGTGATCTTGGCCAAGACAGGGTCAGTGATCTTGGGTCAATGGAAAGAGTGAACCCAGGTACGGATGATCACTAAGATCAGAGCTGGGGACCTGGGGTCCAAAATTTAGATGAGAAAGTGCATCTTAAGCATCCAGCTGAAACCTGATTGAGGAGGACAGTCATCTAAACCATCGTCAGACTCCCCGACCATGTCAGTCTACGCCTTGCACGTTTGAGGTGAATGCAGAACTAGAGAAAACTATTGGTGAGCCAGGGAAGCACACGGCACACCCAGGCCTTCTATGGAAACTTTGAATGGGAATGGTGTCTGTCTTCTAGCTTAAGGAAAGAAGAGACAGAAAGCAAGAGGACCTGGGCTCTTACCAGAGTCAAGAGCAAAGCCTGTTGGCAGAACTGAGGGAAAAACATGGCACTGGGGACATCTCTGATTACGTGTATGGGGACCTTGGGTCTCTTCTTAGCTCTGGATCCTATTCTTCTGGCCATAAAAATGGAGACTGTGCTTCAGCACACACGTGGGCAGCCTTTCCTCTTTCGGTTTAGCATTTCTTGGGAATCCAGGGCCAGAGGGTGTCACCGTGTCCCAGGTCTACCTGTGCCTTGATGGCAGAAACGAGATCGAGAGAGAGAGGGAGAGGGTGAAAGAACAGGAGAATTTGTTAGTTCCATTACTGATTCTGTGTGAGTTTCTGTAGAGGGTTTGTACACAATTAGCAGCAAAGTTTGGAGAGAGCCAGTGCATTTTATGACCTTGTAATATTTAGTAGGATTTTTTTTGGTCTCTCATTTCTATGACTTTTGAAACAGTTAAAAGATGCTTACTTGGCCCCCATTTTGTTGGAAGACCAAATATGCAAATTCAACCTAATATTATGAAAAAAAATCTTTGTGATCAGAATTTTAAATGATAATTTATTAATGGCTAGGTGTTGCAAAGATACATGGTTGCATTCAACAAGGAGGGCAGCTCATGTAGCCACTAATAATCCAATTATTATGCATGGAACTGGAGAACTGTTTCTCCTTAAGTGATGTGCTCTCCTGTTTATTACAATAATTAAAATAGTTAACAATGACTCTATGAATTTTGTTTCGTAAATTTTGTTTACAAACCAGATAATGACTTCACTTTTGAGTCATTTTTTACTTCTGCAAGAGGGGATAGACGTTGATATTGCTGTGAGCTCCCATCATGCACTGAAATGTGTTTAATTCCACCTAACCCCAGTAGTACAATGACATACCTGCTGCATAGAGTCTGGCATTCACGCTGAGACTTTCTCATCGGTAAAACTGTTCTCAGTACTGTCATCACGTGTGTAGTGTGTTTTGTTGGGTGGATGCATGTCTTGGGGTTGGTTCGTGTATGGTTTTAGCAGTTGCCAATGTTCCCCCAGTGATACAAGCAGGCTTCGTGGAGGAAGTCAGATTTCCAGAGTTCTTAAGACAGGAAAAAGCTTCCTAAGATAAAGAGAACGAACGTCTGCCAGGATCAGTCCTAGGAATATGATGTTTTTTTGGTTTTTTTTTTTTTTTGGCTGCATTGGGTCTTACTTGTGGCACTCGGAATCTTCGTTGTGGCATGTGGGATCTTTCCTTGCAGTGCGCAGATTTCTCTCTAGTTGTGGCGTGTGGGTTTTTCTGTCTCTTGTTGTGGCATGCGTGCAGGCTCCAGGGCAAGTGGGCTCTGGAGTTTGCCGCGTGTGGGATCTTAGTTCCCTGACCAGGGATTGGAACCCACGTCCCCTGCATTGGAAGGTGGATTCTTTTTTGTTTCTTAATTAATTAATTTTATTTTTGGCTGCATTGGGCCTTCGTTGCTGCGCACGGGCTTTCTGTAGTTGCGGTGAGCGGGGGCTACTCTTCGTTGCGGTGCGCGGGCTTCTCATTGCAGTGGTTTCTCTTGTTGCGGAGCATGGGCTCTAGGCGTGTGGGCTTCGGTAGTTGTGGCGCATGGGATTAGTTGCTCCGTGGCATGTGGGATCTTCCTGGACCAGGGCTCAAACCCGTGTCCCCTACATTGGCAGGCGGATTCTTAACCACTGCGCCACCAGGGAAGCCCTGGAAGGTGGGCCACTGGGGAAGTCCCGATGTTGTCTATTTTAATGGCGGTTCTCAAGCTTCATCTTCAGCAGCTTCATCTGGAGAATTTATTAAAAAGCAGATGCCTGTGTCTACCTCTGATGAGTCTATTGTGTATCTGTGGTGGGTTCAGGCATCTGTATTTTTTATAAGCTCCTCAGAAAATCCTGGTATATACACTATGTTTGCCAATAAACCTCATGTGTTCTATTCCAGTAATTTTCAAAGAGCCACGTCCTGAACACTTTTTTTTTTTTTTGCAGTACGCGGGCCTCTCACTGTTGTGGCCTCTCCCGTTGCAGAGCACAGGCTCTGGACGCGCAGGCTCAGCGGCCATGGCTCACGGGCCCAGCCGCTCCGCGGCATGTGGGATCTTCCCGGACCGGGGCACGAACCTGCGTCCCCTGCATCGGCAGGCGGACTCTCAACCACTGCGCCACCAGGGAAGCCCCTGAACACTTTTATCGTGAAAATTGGTAAGCTGTTGATGATCTTTCCTTGCTGGACTACTTCCTTTCATTGTAAATTACAATGGATAGTAAATCGTGATGTAACACACCAGAGCTTAAAATGTAAATGATTAATTCTGTTGAATAAGTCAATTTGTCAATTTCAGGCTTTAAATATAGTTAAATATTTTAATAAATTAAATATTTTAATAAGCCTTTGTTTTGTTTGCTGAATATTAGATATTCTATAGCATTGTTCAATAACCATTATTTGTAGGATTCTTGTTGGATCGATACTGCCCGGAGTTCCCCTCATGTGCTAACTCAACCCGGTGCTAAAAGTTTTCAGGCCCCAGGTAAAACGGTCTGAAAGAATGAGCCTACTCGAGGAAATGTAATTAAGATAAGAGTTTAGAACTATATTCATTGATTTTGGAAACTTGGCTTTTCTTCGAGTAAAAATCAGTTTTAAGTATTTTTAGAAAAGGATTATGAAGGATTTGCATTTGTTTAACGTGAACTACAATTCTGCAAGTTGCCTGAAATGTCACCATTACATATTTAATCCTTTAATTTAAATTATGGTCTCTGGTGTGTCTGTCACAGTAGAAGTGCTATTTGGTGTCAGTCTAATGATATTTTAGAGGTATTGCATTGGAGTGAAAAGGCCACTGCAGTTGAAACAGAAGATTTGCAGTTATTAACTCTGTTCTCAGTCAAGGCATCTGACTCTTTGAACGCTGTGTGGGGTTGAGAACTGAGTAGGGTATAACAGTATCTAATAATCCCTCTTCTCAACTGTACCCCCTTCTCGCTCTGCAGAAAGCAAATCCTTTATCAGACATCAGAGCGGAAGTCTTCTCAAGAGTGTGGACACCTGGTTTTTCCTGGGAGCGGTCCTTGATGGGAGGCTGACTGGGCTGGTACAGCTGCCGCCCATGTAAAGGGTTGCTTTTCCCACCTTCTCTGCTTCCTCATCTTTCCTTTTCTCTCCTCGTTTTTTGGGAGCTCAGGGCTGGATCAGAGACCATCACTGTGATGCTCCTGCATCATTCTCAGAGAAGCAGAGAGAGTGATGGTTTTTCTTCTTCCGCCAAAACTGGCTGCGGTCTTTGTATGTTAGTTCCATTCTCATCTAGACCAATGTCCGAGGGACTCTGAGTCTTTCTTGATTGAGTTTATCATTCTTACGCTTAGCAGTTAATATTTAGGGTAAAAATTCCCCATGTTGGAGGAGAAAGAAAGGACACAGAAGCAGAAATGATGGTGGCATGAGTGGGGAAGAGTGAGAAGTCTGGCCTCCTTAAACGTCTATGTTCGGAGAAGGTGGGGCTGAATTCTAGGGGCTTTGGAAGCCAGGGTGAGCAGTTTAAATTTGATGGAAAAGGGAAAATGGGGCCAAGCATGCTCTGAGATGCAGGCTTGCCTACAGGAAATTTACCAGGAGCAGTTCCCAGAGCAACGCCCATGGAAGAGAGGAGAGTGGGCATGGCTGAGGCAACCTTGGCATTGGGGCGTCAACAACAACCTCAGCTGGTGGCCCGGGGAGCTCGGAAGCTGGAGCATTTTCAGGTGGTCCCATGGTGCCCTGAGCTTTTTCCTCCCACGGTGGCCAGTCATGAGGTGTGGCTTCCTGTGCCCCCAGTGGTGTGATCTGGGGTGAAGGAGCTCTCTTCATCTGAGGGCAGTTTGCAGAGGGGGTGACAGCTGAGGGATGTCCATCTTCTGGTGGGGAGGACAAATCCTTCATCCCTGAAGGAGGATCTGGGTGGCACATCATGATGTCCGTCACGGGGCATCACTGCCGTGTCTTAAGGACATCTACTGTCAGTGGCAAAATGGTTATTTGGAAGTGGTTAGGTGCCTTTGGCAGAATGACCAAGCGAGTCCTTCAGGCTGAAAGAGGAAACATCCCCGAAGGCTGTAGGTTTACAGCAAAGCTCTCTGGAGGAGTGAGTGGCATAAATACAAACCAGCATTACACCTAACGGCACTCGGTCCCGTACAGTTGGCACCTGACTGGCACTGTCGCCATGTTTAAACGTGCCATCTCGCTTTGCATTCTGGAGGATGCAAAGCCTGCTGGTGGCCGGCTGGGTTTCATCACCATTCTGCTGGTTGTCAGCATCTGCTGGTTGTCAGTGATAAATTAGAGGCATGTAATTCCCAGAACAAATGAGCCATTTTGAATATTGTGAGATGTGTAATTGAATGTAATACTAGCCTGTAGAATAATTGAGTTTAGAGAAACAAATATGCAAGAGTTTGGACTGAACGACCTGACAGAGGAGGAACCCGACAGTCCCCAGACCTCCTGATTCAATCATTGCATGGAAGTGACACACAAGGAGAGCAACCATGCAAAAGCCACACACCTGGGCATTCAATTATTTTCCCCACGAGCAGTTGAAGCCCGTATTAAATTTCATTAATTTTACATATTACATCAAAGTTATTGATCGTACATAGAACATGTCTTTAAATCAACTCAAGTCAATCAACGTTATGGCCCCTCCATTAGATCACGACCTTAATCAGCATGCTATACCCACTAAATGCCAGTAGCAGCCCACAGGTATGACAATCAAAAAGTTGCCCCCAGTTGATAACCACTGCTATAGACCCGTCATAATGAAATTTTAAAATAAGCTTCCAAAGGACTAGGGTGATTTGCAAGTAAGTTAATTGCCTGGTGAAACAAACTTCAATATTCTTGAAAGAAAGACAACAAAATCCATACAGTAAACAAGGCTGCATTTGTAATGTTCAGTGTACACTCCGTGGTGAGCACAGCTGCACAGATCACCTGGTAGGAATAAGGGCCCTGCTTCCCCTGCTGCTGCCATTGCTGTGGCAGGCAACCTAGTCGTCATCTCCCTTCAGGACCTGCCTCTGCTGTGGAGGCAGCTTGCTCCAGGTCACACCCTTTTCCTGGGGGATTGATATGGGGGTATAAAGGCCTGGCCCCCTTGTGTCAAGTTGGGAAATCTCTGAAGAAGTTAAAAAAAAATTAATAAAGGTGTTAACATGGATTTAGGAGTACTAAAAACTCAGCTAATCAAGAACATCTAACAGAAGAAAGGAATGTGGAAAAAAGGAAACAACAGATAAGGCTAATAAAAAACACATCGCAGTGTGGTAGACTTATCCCAACTGTATCAATAATTATCTTAAATAGAAATGTACTAAGCAATCCAGCTAAAAGGCAGCGATGATACACAAAGAAAAGCAGCAAGATCATATAAATGTTATTTACAAGAGATGCATTTTAAACATGAACAAAGATGAGTTAAAAGGAGAAGGACAAAGAGGCTTATCAAGCAAACTTTAATCTTAGAAAGAAAGCTGGTGTCATGGACCGAATGGGGTTCCCCTCAATTCATATGCTGAAGTTCTAACCCCCAACGTGACTACATTTGGACATGAGGCCTTTAAGGAGGTAATTAAGGTTAAATGAGGTCATAAGGATGGGGCCTGAATCCTATAGGACTAGTGTCCTTATAAGAAGAGGAAGAGACACAAGAGATCTCTCTCCCACTTTGCACCTGTGCCCAGAGGAAAGCCCATTGAGGACACAGCAGGATGACGGCTGTCTGCAGCCAAGGAGAGAGTTTTCACCAGAATCCAACCCAGCTGCCACCGTGATCTTGCACTTCCAGACTCTGGAACTGTGATAAAATAAGTTTCTGTTTTTAAGCCACCCAGCCTGGGTTCTTTTGTTGTGGCAGCCCAAGCGGACTCCTACAGCTGCAATGGGTATGTTAATATCCAACAAATTAGACTATGGGAGAAATAAGGCATATTATCAAAAATAAAGACATTTCACAGTGATAAAGGAATCAATTCATTAAGAGGAGAATCCTAGATGTGGAGATTCTCACCCAGATCCCCCTTCAAAAATAAGAGCCTGCTGCCCCGCTGAGGAGAGTGTGCTCGGGGCTGCAGAGAGCTGTCTCATGTCACCTTTCCTGGGGCAGCCGGCATGCTGAGTGAGGCAGGCTGGAAAGACTTGCACACTCTGGCCCCATATGGGATCATGTGATGGGCAATACTCACTCCAAGGCTCCCCACTAACGGTCGAGGACTTAATCTCTACTACAATCCGGGCACTGCTTTCCAAGTCAGGAAGCTCTATGCAGCAGAAGGCAGAGTTTTATTCCGAAACTCTCCTGCTGGGGTTTGCTTGAGACTTATCTACTCCTGGAACGCTGGCACCTGGATCTGCTGGGCATGTGGCCTACCTGGGCGGGTCACTGGATTTGCTGCAGAGCTCTCTTCTGCCCTGGTACACACCTGAACCTGGATTTTGGAAATAGCATATGTCAGACTTCAGAATCTTGTTCTAGCCTATTACTAGTTTAATTTAAAGGCTGCAGAAAAGGTCACTATGCCTTTTTTTTTTTTTGGTGGCAGGTGATACAAGTTGCAACAACCTGTCTTGACGGTGGAGGGGCATTTTGACTTGCCCCGGACCACTGGATGTATAAAACTTCACTACTGGGGCAAATTGGCGAGACTCTGAATCCCCATAGAATTTTCTCCCAATAACTGGCAAGAATAGATCTCACTGGGACATGTAGACATAGCATATAACACGTAACAGTTTGTTTTCTGATTCTGGGTAGTGATTTGGAAACACCATTGGAATTCATGGCTTAGAATCGTAGATCTATGTTCAAGCTACTGATACGTTTCCTTTTCATTTGAACTGTTGTCCTGGAAACCTTTGAAGCAACCAGAGGTGAAGCAAACGCCTATGTAGCATTGAGCTGCAGAGTCTCTCTTTTCTGCGTCTGAACGTGGGTCTCTTGTGGGAATCAGAACTGCTCACAGACTCTCAATCTCTGCAAAAGGAATATCCTTGGGAAATTTCATGAAGGAAGCACACTTGTGCTACATTTGTGGTCTCTCTTCTCTGCGGTGACTCTGTGATAATAAATGTGTTTAAAAATCCATGACAGTGGGGCATCTATAGATGGTAGATTGTTTTGAATTTTTGTCAGCATCATAAACAATTTCACATTTCAAAAGAAATTTCTACCGAAACACTCATGCACAATGTAGATTTGCATGCACAATGTAAAACACAGACTGGTTTGAACAAACAGCACAGTGCTGCTTGGTTGTTTTAAATATTGGCATAGATAAAGATGTATTATTCATCTCAACTCTTTCCATTGCTTTGAAACAGAAAATAATTTCTGTGGCCAGCTCTGAATAAATATGTGAGTTTGTGCCTTAGCAATCATGATATGTTCATCTAGCTTGATGGGAAATGTAGAAATCCCACCTCATACTCCAGTTTTAACTTCTCTTCTTCAGGTCTAATTGCCCTTTCACCTGCTCTTCTTTACATAGCTCTTGGAGGGGATGGGGTGCTGTCTCAGTTCAGAAGGGTCTTCTCTGTGTCCTCCAGAGACAGAGGACACAGTGGGTCAGGTCTGGGTTGAGGGATGGGCCGGAGGTGGGGCTGGTAGTGCTCTAAGTCAAAATGTCCAAAGATCAAATTCAAAGAGTTTCAGCCAAGGCCCTGTGGACCCAGGAGCTCTGATTCCAGAGCGTAGGAGGTCAGATAATGATGCCAGCTAGGAGACAGAGCGATAAACGTTCAAGAATCCCTGCTAACCTGTCAGAAGACTCAGAGGCCAGAATTAAGGCCCAGACACATGACAAAGCCTGCCTGGGGAGTGAGGGCATTCCTGGGGAAGGAATCTGTTCTTCAGGCCATTATACCTGAAGGTAACACTGTTGCTTGTTGCTACCACTGGCAACCAACATAGTTGTGCACAGGGAACTAGATTGTACTTACACTGTGAAGTATAATTTGTGGTTTAAAATCATAGACTTTTAGAGTAAATAAGAGTCTCAGACCACAGATTTTTAAACGTCTGGACTTAATTTGTATTCAGGCCCTCATTCTACCAGTCACAGTAATTTGTGGTTTCCCCTTTTCTGTTTCTCTGGGATGATGTCCAATTTCTGAGGGCAAGCACTGATTAGATTTGGGGTCCTGTGTCATCAATCCAGGAAGACAGGTGAAGAGTCATGCCCCAGTGTCACCCTCAATGCCCCTCCAGAGCCAGGGTCTCCTGCTGCTTGTGGCCCACTCCAGACCACAGGAGAGTTAGGCCATCCTACACCAACAGCTCCTAGAAATCCTCTGTACTCTTCCTAACTGCGTTGGAGTACGGCCTTCTCCAAGCAAGACCTCTCCACACATCCCCTAAGCCTTCAATGTTCATGGCCGATCAAGGGGCATATCATTTGGCGGGAAAATGGCATTTCAGTGGCTGGATCTGGTGGTGCTGGAGCCATTTCTCTCTGCAGAAAGAGGTTCGATACTTAGAGGACCGCTTAGTCCGAATCAGAAGGTGTAAGTCTCATTCTTCGCTTTTCAGGTGTTCTTCTGCTATCCAGAAAATTGAATCTATAAGAAACTACAACAAGCCTGCATTCTTTCCCTTTCCCTCTGTTTCTGGATGACCAACCTTACAGAATTTTGTTACAGTTTCTCAGTCACAGCTTCATCATTGTCTGGGATTTTGCAAGCTGGCCATGATGTCTGAATCTGATTATTCCACCCTGGGTTACAGCCACTGCTTCCAGGGCACTTGGCTCTATTTGTAGGACTTTTTATCAATTCATGACTGTCTGAGTATTCCTGGAGATTCTAGATAAGCCTTCCCATATTCTGGGCTCAAATTCTGACTTACAAATCGGGTGCCTAAAAAATGTAACTTACATTCCAAAATTTCATGTCTAATTTGAGGCACCATTCCATCAGGGTGATAGACATTTCATATGAATTTAGGGTTCTTCCTTCCTCACTTTCCTAGGGCAGCATTTAAGTTCTGTGGGCACATGGCAACAAGGCACAGAGGGAAGGATGCTGCAGGAGTGGGTCTCAGCATCACTAGCAGCCGGCTGAGACGTACGGAGACCTCTGGTCTTTGGTCAAGTCTGTAGTTAGACATGTGGGCTGTTTCCATTCCGTGTATGTCTGTGACGATCTAAGGCGGTTTTCACTTACAAAAGAACATTCATGGCTTTAATGTTCCAGGAACATGGATTACAAATACAGAAAAAATCATTAAAGAGGTTGCTTAAGTTAGTGGATCAGACTTGGAATAGGAAAAGAAGTATTGTTCCGGAAGCTTCTGCCATAGCGTAGTAATATGCTCGGAGGAGCCCTGTGTGAGCTTATTTTTTGCTCCCAAGATGAGGAAGATTGTAGATATAAATAGTTTATTTTCAGGAAAGGACCCTCAAAGGAAACTTTCATCATTTAACCACTCTTCAATTGCTCCAAGAAGATAAAAGTACAACCTCCAAACCTTGAAAATCAGGTCAAATCTTCCTAAACCCTGGAGTTGTGGAGATGCAGAAGAAGCAGGATGCCCATGAGACAGATGTTATTATTCCTGCTTTCAGATCACCAACTGCTGGTCCGAGGTGGGATTTCCATGGAAAACGTAATGAAAATATGACTCGTCTTCCTGCTTCGTTCTTCCCTGGTCTCAGAGTCGGGGGGAGGCTGTACGGAGGAAGTGTAAGATGAAGAATTTCTGTTTTCACTAAGAAAGATGATGTGATTAAGGAACAAGTTTTTGAAAGTCTCAGTCATTTTAAGGAAAAAAGATTTCTTAAAAAGGGGCACCCGCCGCCCCCCCTCCGTATAGAGAATAAAAGCAAACAACTTAGAAATGGGTGATGACTGTATGCAGAGGACAGCTCTGTTGAAGTCCCATGTCACTTGGACATGGTTTCATGTAGCAGGTGCTCTAAATGATTCGTGGTGAAAGGAGTTTTCAGCATTATTACAATGTTACCTGAGGAACTACTCATCGGGAAGCGTTGGTCATGCCATTGTGTAGCAGTGGTAATGATCGCTGCCCAGGAATGGCTCGATCACGCATTTTTGTCTTCGTTCTGTCCAGCGTGTCACTTTGAAACAAAATTAATTTTCTAGACAGAAGAGCCAGAAAAATAAATCCTTTTGGAAATCTTTAGATTCACTCCCAACGCCCCCCCCCCCCGCCCCCACATCTCTTAATGATGTGCCAGGCATCTGCTTAGCACTGGGTGCAGGGCAGGCAGGTGGCGTCCATGCGTTTGACAGATGTGAGCATCTGTTAAGCACCAGACAGTGTGCTCGGCACCAGAGATTGGAGAATGTCCAATCTCCAATGAGATTGGAGATGCCAGAGCTTGGAGAATGTCCCTGGTCTTAAGGACATACAAAGATAAGTGGAGAAGAGATATTAATTGGCAATTAAAATACAGCATTGTAACCACTAGTCATGGAAATCTCCTCTAAGATGAACATCTGGCTGTATTTTTAAGAATGATAATCATGAGGTGCCTCTTCTAGAAACTGGGAAATAACTACTTTGTGTGACCCAGAGAAACACGAATCAAAGTTAGGAAATATACTATTGGCTACTTAACAATTTTTCTTTTTAAATTAGCAGGACCAAGTTTTTTGGTTTTTTTTTAAGAAGTTGTTGGGGGTAGGAGTTTATTAATTAATTTATTTATTTTTGCTGTGTTGGGTCTTCGTTTCTGTGCGAGGGCTTTCTCTAGTTGTGGCAAGCGGGGGCCACTCTTCATCGCGGTGCGCAGGCCTCTCACTGCCGCGGCCTCTCTCGTTGCGGAGCACAGGTTCCAGACGCGCAGGCTCAGTAGTTGTGGCTCACGGGCCTAGTCGCTCCGTGGCATGTGAGATCCTCCCAGACCAGGGCTCGAACCCGTGTCCCCTGCATTAGCAGGCAGATTCTCAACCACTGCGCCACCAGGGAAGCCCAGCAGGACCAAGTTTATAGATAAAAAGGACAAAGGATATAGTATTTCTTCTGTTTAGTCATTTAAAAAACTAACTCTTCAGAGACAATGTTTGTAATGCTTGTGCTGAGCTGTGTTGCTGCCGAGGTGTTGTTTGATTCTTTCTGCTTATTGATTTACAAAGCTTCTTAAAAGGCAAACTTCAGTTTTCCTTTTGAACTGGACAAAAATTCAGAATGTACTAAACCTGACCACACGTACAATTTCCTAAGTTGTTCTCCCTTAAGAATGGCTGCAGAAGCTCCATCTCGTAAGATGTGGGATATCATTTTCTTTGCCTTGAAGACAGAATTTCCTCGAGAATTGTAAATATCTGATATATATATATATTTTTTTTTGCGGTACGCGGGCCTGTCACTGCTGTGGCCTCTCCCGTTGCGGAGCACAGGCTCCAGATGCGCAGGCTCAGTAGCCATGGCTCACGGGCCCAGCCGCTCTGCGGCATATGGGATCTTCCCGGACCGGGGCACGAACCCGTGTCCCCTGCATCGGCAGGTGGACTCCCAACCACTGCGCCACCAGGGAAGCCCTATTTCCTGTATTTTAAGATGCTTTGACATCTTGGGGCCTTTCTGGTCCTGGAGAGTCTCCCCGTCCCAGGGCCAGTTAATTCCTAAAGAAAGTAAAACACTTGCTTTTGAGCATGTCTTTCATGTCCAAACCAGAACCCACAACCTCAAGTATCGCCTTAATCTAACTCTCACACACCAAGCCGATATTCCCCTCTCCCAAATCCCCCCAGGGCCAGGTACTGGTTGACCAGGGACCCCTATAGCCTAGAGACCACTAAAATTATTCACACCAGCCAATCCTAAACTTGCTCAGCTTGTCTACCCTGCCCCTTCCTTGCAGTGAGACCACAATAAAGGCTCCCGCCTGTGTTTTCTCCTTGCCCCTGCATCTTGCCGAATCTGATGCTTCCACATGTGGACTTGCACAGCGTGACTGCCCTCTCCTCTTGGGAACAGTGAGTAATAAAGGCTTCTTTCAGGGAAGTCAGTTGCCTGTCACCTTACCTGCCTGTCATCCATCACACCCGATTAAACAAATCCCAGGGATATTTTAAAACGCCCGTTCCCCCATGCAAGCTCCCCCTCTATCACACTGCCCTGTTGTTGCTCTCTGGGGTCTTATCATCATCTGATAGTATCTTGTATATTGTTAATTTACTTTTTACTTATAACTACAAGCCACTCTTCGTCACAAGGATGTAAGCATGGTGCAAGTAGGAAATCTACTGCCTGTTCAGCATCCCTGGTGCCCGGACCAGAGCCTGGGAGAATGGGCAATCAGTCAGTAATTCTTGTCCAAATGAAATGTGTAGACACTGGGAGAAGAGCAATGAGAAAATCAAATGAAAGAGTATTTGAGAAATCATTTTGGAAGTTCTAAAATATTATACAATTAAAATGGTGAGTTTATTGCTGGATGCCTCTAGTCTCAAAAATTAAGCATTTCATATAGCATCACAGGCAGGTCTCGGAGGGCTTTAAGGAAGTATACTTTTATCCATTTTCCTGCACAGAAGGACAAGATATCTCTAGTGGTCTCAGAAAAATTTCTTATTAGGGAAAATCATGTCAAGATACACCTGTGGCTCTGGTGCTGAGATCTGTGTATTTTCCCATCTTCCTGGACAGTTGGACTACAGTTCCCAGCACCCCTTGCAGTTAGGTCTGGTCATCTGATTGAATTCTAGCCAATAGTGGGTGAGTGAAATTGATGGGCACCACTTCCAGTCCTGGCCCCTACAAGTGTCTCTGGGCAACCTCCAGGCTCCTTCACCTTCCTGGGTGACCTTGGAAACCATGGGGGGGGGAAGTGGAGGTGACACAGAATGGAAGGGGTCTTGGTTCCTACCTTATCACTTGGAGAGTCACTCAAGATCAGCAACATTCACTTTGGACTTAACCTGAGTGAGAAAGTTTTGTTTTGTTTTTTAAGTTTTATCAAAAAATAGCTGATTTACAATGTTGTGTTAGTTTCAGGTGTACAGCAAAGTGATTCAGTTATACATACGTATATATCTATTCTTTTTTAGATTATTTTCCATTACAGATGATTACAAGATACTGAGTATAGCTCCCTGTGCTAGACAGTAGGTCCCTGTTGTTTATCTTTTTTACATATAGTAGTGTGCATCTGTTAAACTCATTTATCCCTCCCCCTCCCTTTCCCCTTTGGTACCCATCAGTTTGTTTTCTATGTCTCTGGGGAGAGTTTTATTGAGTGAAAACACTCGGGTTTTGTGGACAACCTGTTTTAGGAGCTATTGTCTTCATTAACATCGGTGCCTCGAGTGTCTGGGTAAACTCTAGTTGATGCCAAACATCGTGATGACAAGGGATTTAAAGCCCTCTTCTCGCCGGGAGATCAGAGGCTGTGGGAGTTGAATAACTCTTTTGCCAGTGATTTACAGGGCTTCTGTATGGTCTAGGTCCACGCCTCCTGTGCTCTTTCCTGTGTCTGCTGTGGCTTGGGCTCTGCCATGACTCAGTATCTCGCCTTGATTGGGTTAGAAAGGGCAATCCTGAAGAAGTGAAATTCATATCTGTCAGTTTGGCAGAGTTTGCAAAAATCTACTCAAATGCAATTGTCTGGTATTATTTCTCTGGGCTCTAGGCAAATGGCCAGAAGGTGGAGATCTGATTTCCTCCCTAAAATATAACTTTGCTCTCCCAGGCATAGCTGTCAGCACAGGGGAAGGACTAGACCTCAGTCATCCCTTAACAGTGTCCTTCCCTTTCCTAACTGTCCTCTCTCCCTTTCTGGGAACCAGGGCTCTGGGGCTGTTGCCTCATGGCCCCAAGCCCCCAGCTCAAGCTGCCCCCCTTTGTGCCCCTGCTCCCTCTGGGTAGACGGTTCTCTCCTGCACCCTCAGAATCGCTCTCTGAGCCATTCCCTAGAGCCCTCATTTATCCTCAGGGGCCTCAGCCTCTGCTGCTGTCCAGCAAGGGTGGGAAACAGGCGGACATGCAGCCTTCTCAGGCTTTTCTCCACCGCCTCAGCAAAGGAAAGAAAAAGCAGAGGGAATGTTTCTGGCTGGTCCTCTTTCTGTCCCTGGGAGGGTGGGCAGGGAGCAGCCAGGCTGTATTTCTGAGGTCCTCAGATAAAGACCCGCGGGCACTTTCCTGTACACTGAGACTTCTTCTTTTGTGATGTCAGCTTTTAACTTGCCAAGGCAGGGCGAGGTGACAATGCTTGTTTCATTCCCCATTAAAGAACCCTTGACCTCTGGTGTGAAGAGTTCACGGAAACAGGTGTTGAGACTTCCCAAGTATTTAGAATGTGGATTTCATGAGGAACCAGGTAAGTAACTTGGCTTCCAGTCCTGGTTCTGCATTAACTGGGTGTCTTCCAGCAGGTCCTCAGTTTCTGGACATTTTTTTCCACTTGTACAACATGGTAGTGGGTTTCTCAGTGGATTATTTCCCTCCTAACATGTAAAACATAATATGTTTTTTCATCTCAGATAAGTGAACTTTGTTCATCTGGTGATTCAATGCCAAGGTGATATGACATCTTCTCCTCAATAGATTAGCTGTCCTTTAAGAACACTCCTAACCAATTCAACAGTTTAGTCTGCTTGTTTTATTTTACTTTTTCTATTGTGGTAAGAACACAACACGAGATCTACAGTCTTAGCAGATTTTTTGTACACGGGCCTCTCAGTTGTGGCCTCTCCCGTTGCGGAGCACAGGCTCCGGTCGCGTAGGCTCAGCGGCCATGGCTCATGGGCCCAGCCGCTCCGCGGCACGTGGGATCCTCCCTGACTGGGGCACGAACCTGCGTCCCCTGCATCGGCAGGCGGACTCTCAACCACTGCGCCACCAGGGAAGCCCCGTCTTAGCAAATTTTTATGCGCACAATATGGTGCTGTTACCTACAGGTGGCCAATCTCCAGAACTTACTCATTTGGTGGAACTGAAACTCTACCCGGTTCTCCTTCCCTCAGCCCCTGGCGACACCTTCTGCTGTTTCTGAGTTTATTTTAGATGCCTCATGGAAGTGGAACAATGCAGTATTTGTCCTTTTGTGATAATGTGGCATATGCATACAATAAAGTACTCTTCGGCCTTTAAAAAGAAGGGCATCTCATTGTAAAGCAATTATACTCCAATAAAGATGTTAAAAAAAAAGACAAGGTACTTACCAAATTAAAAAATAAATAAATAAAAAAAAAGAAGGGCATCTCAGTGTTGTTTGACTTGTGATCTGAAGTCCTAGGAAGTCTTAGGAGCCACCCTGGGGGCCTGGTGGGGATGGGCTGAGGAACCTGTGGGGTCCTCCTCTCGTCCTACCCCACCCCTGCCACCCACCACATTCATGTTCTCTATGTATTTGGGTTGCAAAGTAAGAAAGCATCCTGGACTAGATGATCTGACAATGATGTTGGTCCTCATTTCAGGTGTTTTGCTCTATTGGTTAAACATGTGTCAGAGAAAAATCTTTATTTTTCATTGAAAAAAATTGCAGTCACCATTTTCCTTGGTTCTCTCTGGTTCTAACGTTCTCTGATTGTCTAAAATGGGACAGGGGATGAGGTCCGCCTTTCCCGGCACACGCTTGGGTAGCACACACTGGTGACAATACCCAGGAGAAGAGGCCATCGCAGCTCCGTCCTGGAAGCAGGGTCAGAGATAGGCTGCTGGGCCGCCTGCCCGACCCACTGCCTCAAGGCGGATCATCTCCACCTGTGCAGCAGCACCCCCGAGGGTGAGCGATACAGCAGACTCACGAGGAAGCTCTTGAGGCTCCTTGGTGAAGAGCTATTATGAGATTCCATTGCGTTAACATGGGTCTCAGCCGTCTTGCATCCTTCTGGTGGTTTACCAGCCCCAAAGAATGAAGCAGAGAGTGCTACCTGAACTATATTTCCGCTTAGAATCAGCCATGTCTGATGGGCGTCACAGTGGGTAGAAATAAATATCATGCGTCGCTAATTCCTCTAGAGAAGCTTGGGTGAGAATATGTATGTTTGGCAAATGTGAACTTGCACATCACAGGACGCGGCCGTGTTTACAGAGCCCACTAGGTGGCGCGTGAGCTGCAGCGATCATGATGGTCTGACCTGGACCAGTCAGAGCCCGCCTCCCAGGAGCTCCCTCAGGCCAGATGCCCCCACCTCACGATTCTGCTCTCCAATATCCCCGGTCCTGTATCCGTCTCTAGTTTCTTCCTCTGTGAAAGCAGGGCCCAGGCTTTCTTGCTGCTTCTTTAATAAAGCACACAGTAAAAGTTTGAATTCTTGAAACCTTCATTTAATCCTTTAAACTCCAACAAGCATTGAAGTTTAATTTTAAAGCTGTCACAGATTCAAAGTATTAGAGAATGTTTATGGACAAATCTCATGTTCAATAAAGGGCTTGTATATAGAATAGATAAGGAACTCTCAAAACTCAAAAACAAACAATTCTATTAGAAAATGGACAAAAACATGAACCGACATTTCATCAAACAGGATATATATATTTCTTTGTCTTTGGAATTCTAGATCTGTGGTCTCAGAATTAGAGAAGCTTCCATACATCTAACAAGCAACTTTCCAGTCCAAGGCAGGGCAGAGGGAAGGAAGCTCTTAAGCTCATCATTACATCCTCACTGATGCACCAACCACAGATGTTTTTAACAGGGTCCTGTGAAGAGGCTGATGTGGACACAAAGTCTGCTCCCGTATGTGGGGACCCCTCTTCCCGGTGTTCACTGTGGAAGTCTAAGCTGGACCAGGGACATGCTTGATGCTTGATAATTGCAACCATTCTCTCTGACTCATGATGTCGGTCACTACCTCCAGTGGTTAAATTCCCCGTTTCCACATCTGCAGTGTGGTGGCCAGCCCAAGGTTTTCCTGGTGCCTTTGAATCCAATCTCCTCCCATACACTGATCTATTAAACTTCTTTCTTTTCTGCTGGAGCCATTTCCTTTTTTGTAAAAGGCATTCAGGTTCATACATTCCAATCAAAACCAATTGATTTACACTTTGCTTTTCTTGAATCCCTTGCAATTCTTTCCCCCTCCTTTTTGTATCTTCATGCTCATTTGCACAACGGTTTTTACTTTCTGCACCTGACCCTGCCCTGCTCTCCAGTACTCTGCAGAAAGGTGTGACATAACTGTGCAGTAGACTGAATTTGCAGGACGTTTACCCAGTGAGGCAACAAAGCCCATTCAGACAGAGCACTCTACCCACTAATTATTCACATAATGTGAAAAGTAAATGAGGCTTGTTAGCATCGATGCTATTAGCACGTTAACTTACTTTAAAACCATTTTAATGATGATTAAGTAACAACTGGATGCTGCATTATTAAGGGGTCTCTATGTTTTTGTGTATATTGGCTGGTTCTTAATTGGCTAATTTCTTTTTTTTGGAATTTTATTTTATTTTATTTTTATACAGCAGGTTGTTACTAGTTATCTATTTTATACATATCAGTGTATACATGTCAATCCCGATCTCCCAGTTCATCCCACCCCCCCATCCCCCGTTTCCCCCCCTTAGTGTTCATATGTTTGTTCTCTACATCTGTGTCTCTATTTCTGCCCTGCAAACCGGTTCATCTGTACCATTTTTCTACATTCCACATATATGCATTAATATGCGATATTTGTTTTTCTCTTTCTGACTTAACTTCACTCTGTATGACAGTCTCTAGATCCGTCCACGTCTCTACAAATGACACAATTTCATTCCTTTTTATGGCTGAGTAATATTCCATTGTATATATGTGCCACATCTTCTTTATCCATTCGTCTGTTGATGGGCATTTAGGTTGTTTCCATGACCTGGCTATTGTAAATAGTGCTGCAGTGAACATTGGGGTACGTGTGTCTTTTTGAATTATGGTTTTCTCAGGGTATATGCCCAGTAGTGGGATTGCTGGGTCATATGGTAATTCTATTTTTAGTTTTTAAGGAACCTCCATACTGTTCTCCATAGTGGCTGTATCAATTTACATTCCCACCAACAGTGCAAGAGGGTTCCCTTTTCTCCACACCCTCTCCAGCATTTGTTGTTTGTAGATTTTCTGATGATGCCCATCCTAACTGGTGTGAGGTGATACCTCATTGTAGTTTTGATTTGCATTTCTCTAATAATTAGTGACGTTGAGCAGCTTTTCATGTGCTTCTTGGCCATCTGTATGTCTTCTTTGGAGAAATGCCTGTTTAGATCTCCTGCCCTTTTTTTGAATGGGTTGTTTGTTTTTTCAATATTGAGCTACATGAGCTGTTTATATATTTTGGAGATTAATCTTTTTTTTTTTTTTTTTTTTTTTTTTTTTGCAGTACGTGGGCCTCTCACTGTTGTGGCCTCTCCCGTTGTGGAGCTCCAGACGTGCAGGCTCAGTGGCCATAGCTCACGGGCCTAGCCACTCCACGGCATGTGGGATCTTCCCGGACCGGGGCACAAACCCGTGTCCCCTGCATCAGCAGGCGGACTGTCAACCACTGTGCCACCAGGGAAGCCCTGGAGATTAATCTTTTGTCCGTTGATTCGTTTGCAAATATTTTCTCCCATTCTGAGGGTTGTCTTTTCATCTTGTCTATAGTTTCCTTGGCTGTGCAAAAGCTTTTACGTTTCACCAGATCCCATCCATTTATTTTTGTTTTTATTTCCATTACTCTAGGAGGTGGGTCAAAAAAGATTGTGCTGTGATTTATGTCAAAGAGGGTTCTTCCTATGTTTTCCTCTAAAAGTTTTATAGTGTCTGGTCTTACATTTAGGTCTTTACTCCATTTTGAGTTTATTTTTGTGTATGGCGTTAGGGAGTGTTCTAATTTCATTCTTTTACATGTAGCTGTCCAGTTTTCCCAGCACCACTTATTGAAGAGACTGTCTTTTCTCCATTGTATATCCTTGATAGTTGACCATAGGTACATGGGTTTATCTCTTGGGTTTATCTGTGGGCTTTCTATCCTGTTCCGTTGGTCTATATTTCTGTTTTTGTGCCAGTACCATATTTTCTTGATTACTGTAGCTTTGTAGTATATTCTGAAGTCAGGGAGTCTGATTCTTCCAGCTCTGTTTTTTTCCCTCAAGATTGCTTTGACTATTTGGGGTCTTTTGTGTCTCCATAAAAATTTTAAGATTTTTTTGCTATAGTTCTGTAAAAAATGCCATTGGTAGTTTGATAGGGGTTGTACTGAATCTGTAGATGGCTTTGGGTAGTATAGTCATTTTCACAATATTGATTCTTCCAATCCAAGAACATGGTATATCTCTCCATCTGTTTATGTCATCTTTGATTCTTTTCATCAGTGTTTTTATAGTTTTCTGAGTACAAGTCTTTCACCTCCTTAGGTAGGTTTATTCCTAGGTATTGTATTCTTTTTGTTGCAATGGTAAATGGAATTGTTTCCTTAATTTCTCTTTCTGATTTTTCATTGTTAGTGTATAGGAATGCAAGGGATTTCTGTGCATTAATTTTGTATCCTGCTACTTTACCAAATTCATTGAATAGTTCTAGTAGTTTTCTGGTGGCATCTTTAGGATTTTCTATGTATAGTATCATGTCATCTGCAAACAGTGACAGTTTTACTTCTTTTCCAATTTGTATTCCTTTTATTTCTTTTTCTTCTCTGATTGCTGTGGCTAGGACTTCCAAAACTATGTTGAATAATAGTGGTGAAAGTGGACATCCTTGTCTTGTTCCTGATCTTAGAGGAAATGCTTTCAGTTTTTCACCATTGAGAATGATGTTTGCTGTGGGTTTGTCATGTATGGCCTTTATTGTGTTGAGGTAGGTTCCCTGTATACCCATTTCCTGGAGAGTTTTTATCATAAATGGGTGTTGAATTTTGTCAAAAGCTTTTTGTGCATCTATTGAGATGATCGTATGGTTTTTATTCCTTAATTTGTTAATGTGGTGTATCACATTGATTGATTTGCATATATTGAAGAATCCTTGCATCCCTGGGATAAATCCCACTTGATCATGGTGTATGATCCTTTTAATGTGTTGTTGGATTCTGTTTGCTAGTATTTTGTTGAAGGTTTTTGCATCTATATTCATCAGTGATATTGGTCTATAATTTTCTTTTTTTGTGGTATCTTTGTCTGGTTTCGGTATCAGGGCAATGGTGGCCTCGTAGAATGAGTTTGGGAGTGTTCCTTCCTCTGCAAGTTTTTGGAAAAGTTTGAGAAGGATGGGTGTTAGCTCTTCTCTAAATGTTTGATAGAATTCCTGTGAAACCGTCTGGTCCTGGACTTTTATTTGTTGGAAGATTTTTAATCACAGTTTCAATTTCATTACTTGTGACTGGTCTGTTCATATTTTCTATTTCTTCCTGGTTCAGTCTTGGAAGGTTACATCTTTCTAAGAATTTGCTCATTTCTTCCAGGTTGTCCATTTTATTGGCATAGAGTTGCTTGTAGTAATCTCTTAGGATGCTTTGTATTTCTATGGTGTCTGTTGTAACTTCTCCTTTTTCATTTCTAATTTTATTGATTTGAGTCCTCTCCCTCTTTTTCCTGATGAGTCTGGCTAAAGGTTGATCAATTTTGTTTATCTTCTCAAAGAACCAGCTTTTAGTTTTATTGATCTTTGCTATTGTTTTCTTTGTTTCTATTTCATTCATTTCTGCTCTGATCTCTATGATTTCTTTCCTTCTACTAATTTTGGGGTTTTTTTGTTCTTCTTTCTCTAGTTCCTTTTGGTGTAAGGTTAGATGGTTTATTTGAGAATTTTCTTGTTTCTTGAGGTAGGATTGTATTGCTATAAACTTCCCTCTTAGAACTGCTTTTGCTGCATCCCATAGGTTTTGGATCGTCGTGTTTTCGTTGTCATTTATCTGTAGGTATTTTTTGATTTACTCTTTGATTTCTTCAGTGATCTCTTGGTTATTTAATTATATATTGTTTAGCCTCTATGTGTTTGTGTTTTTTACGTTTTTTCCCCCTGTAATTTATTTCTAAACTCATAGTGTTGTGGTCGGAAAAGATGCTTGATGTGATTTCAGTTTTCTTAAGTTTTCCAAGGCTTGATTTGTGACCCAAGATGTGATCTATCCTGGAGAATGTTCCATGTGCACTTGAGAAGAAAGTGTAATCTGCTGTTTTCGAGTGGAATGTCCTATAAATATCAATTAAATCTATTTGGTCTGTTGTGTCATTTAAAGCTTTCATTTCCTTATTAATTTTCTGTCTGGATGATCTGTCCATTGGTGTAAGTGAGGTATTAAAGCCCCCACTACGATTGTGTTACTGTCGATCTCCTCTTTTATAGCTGTTAACATTTGCCTTATTGTTCAGGTGCTCCAATGTTGGGTGCATATATATTTATAATTGTTATATCTTCTTCTTGGATTGATCCCTTGATCATTATGTAGTGTCCTTCCTTGTCTCTTGTAACATCCTTTACTTTAAAGTCTGTTTTATCTGATATGAGTATTGCTACTCCAGCTTTCTTTTGATTTCTTTTTGCATGGAATATCTTTTTCCATCCCCTCAGTTTCAGTCTGTATGTGTCCCTAGGTCTGAAGTGGGTCTCTTGTAGAGAGCATATAGATGGGTCTTGTTTTTGTATCCATTCAGCAAGCCTGTGTCTTTTGGTTGGAGCATTTAATCCATTCACATTTAAGGTAATTATAGATATGTATGTTCCTATTAACATTTTCTTAATTGTTTTGGGTTTGTATTTAAAGGTCCTTTTCTTCTTTTGTGTTTCCCACTTAGAGAAGTTCCTTTAGCATTTGTTGTAGAGCTGGTTTGGTGGTGCTGAATTCTCTTAGCTTTTGCTTGTCTGTAAAGCTTTTGATTTCTCTGTTGAATCTGAATGAAATCCTTGCCAGGTAGAGTAATCTTGGTTGTAGGCTATTCCCTTTCATCACTTTAAATATATCATGCTACTCCCTTCTGTCTTGTAGAGTTTCTGCTAAGAAATCAGCTGTTAACCTTATGGGAGTTCCCTTATATGTTGTTGTTTTTCCCTTGTTGCTTTCAATAATTTTTCTTTGTCTTTAATTTTTGTCAATTTGATTACTATGTGTCTTGGTGTGTTTCTCATTGGGTTTATCCTGCCTGGGACTCTCTGCACTTCCTGGACTTGGGTGGCTATTTCCTTTCCCATGTTAGGGAAATTTTTGACTATAATCTCTTCAAATATTTTCTTGGGTCCTTCTCTCTCTCTTCTCCTTCTGGGACCCCTATAATGTGAATGTTGATGTGTTTAATGTTGTCCCAGAGGTCTGTTAGGCTGTCTTTGTTTCTTTTCATTCTTTTTTCTTTATTCTTTTCTGCAGCAGTGATTTCCAGCATTCTGTCTTCCAGGTTACCTGGATCATCTTCACTATCATTATTCTGAATTCTTTTTCTGGAAGGTTGCCTATCTCCACTTCATTTAGTTGTTCTTCTGGGGTTTTATCTTGTTCCTTCATCTGGTACATAGTCCTCTGCCTTTTCATTTTGTCTATGTTTCTGTGAATGTGGTTTTCATTCCACTGGCTGCTGGATTGTAGTTCTTCTTGCTTCTGCTGTCTGCCCTCTTAATTGGCTAATTTCTGAGGTTGGGGCATGAAGGCAGGAGATGACAAAGTTTAGTTTTCTAAGAATTGTCACTGAGGTTTTAACATTTTATAACTAAATTTATAAGAAGTAGCTTCTACAACATTATTGAGCCTTTGAGCTGACTCTCTTAACATAAATAACTAAACTAGTCTTAAGTATTCTAACTGAGTTTTGGGGCATTTTCTCTTCATTTAGTTTATTATCCCAGATCACAAAGTTTAGAACCATTAAAAAATAAATTAAACTAGGATCTTCTGCCCATCAGATAGCTTTTAAAATTCTGCTTGAAATAGAGATTTCCCAGTTAAAATTGATGTTGGGGACTTCCCTGGTGGTGCAGTGGTTGAGAGTCTGCCTGCCGATGCAGGGGACATGGGTTCGTGCCCCGGTCTGGGAAGATCCCACCTGCTGCGGAGTGGCTAGACCCATGAGCCATGGCTGCTGAGTCTGCGTGTCTGGAGCCTATGCTCCACAACGGGAGAGGCCACAGCAGTGAGAGGCCCGCGTACCGCAAAAAAAAAAAAAAAAAAAAATTGATGTTGGCATTGGAGTAACTATTTCTATTCCATGTCAGCTAAAGGAGTTTGGGACACATACATAGTCTAGATCTGAGTCACCAATATTAACACCTCAAAACATAAAAACATATTGTTAAACTAAAAAATCAAAGAAAGAATTTTGTCCTAAACACTCAGCAAAAATTAACTTGTAGGGTACATACAACTCCTTTTCCCTTTTGCCATCCTTGCCCCACATGGGCCAGATATTTGCAGAGCCTTATTTAATTCTTGTGACATCTCTCTGAGGTCATGTTATCCACATGTGGCAGATGGGGAAACTGAGGCTGAGCATGTTTAAGTAGCCTCCTGGAGATCATTGATCAGACCTAGAGTTTCTCAACACAGAGTCCAGGATTACTTGTGTCAGAGTCATGAGGGGTTCCAAAATGCAAATTTGGGGGTCTCACCCAAACCTTCTAAATTTTGGGGAATGGGACACACAAATTTTCATTTTTTAACTACCTCCCTAAGTTGTTTGTATAAACACCAAACTTAGGTCACTACCTCTATAGCATAGATATTCCTTGACATGTGTGAATTCTGCTTGTGGACAAGAACTGCATTGCTTAAGTGGATCCATCGGGAGAGGGTGTGGACAAAAGGGAACCCTCCTTCACTGCTGGTGGGAATGTTGGAAATTATTGAGAGAACGGGAGCAGTATGGTTTATCCTGAGAATTCAGACCTCAAAGGGCATTGATATTTTTTGCCTTTGATAATCTTTTAGAGTGTGAATTACTTAAGTTCCCTGTTAATTTCTTACTTACTTTTGACTAATGACAGCTCTTTTGGTTATCAGGGCCCTAGTCCCTTACATTTGCATTTTCATTAAGGGATTTATTACTATGTATTAGTCCAAATCCAGTAAGAAAGCAGAAACCACCCCAGGCCTTTGAACAGAAAGCATTCAACACAGGGAACTGGTTACAATGACAAAGGCCAGAAAAGTCAAATGGGGGCAGGGAGGCAAGAGAAAGATTAGGGGCAGCAGTAGGATTAGCAACAGGAGGTCCAGCCGTTTCTGGGGGGACAACCGAGGGAAGTAGTGTTAGCAGAATCCAGAAGCTGGGGCCATGTGGCAGGTTCTAGGAGCATCGGGGTGGGGGAGGACTTCTGAGGGCTCTAGTCAGCAAGGAGACACTGGCCGCAGCTTCCTCCCTTCTCCTGTTCCTCAGGGTCCATGGGAGCCTCCCATTGGCCAAAGTCACCAGAAGGCTGGTTGGTAAAGGAGGCTGGGAAGTTGAAATACGCAGCAGGTGGGGGAAATGTAGGGGATGGAGGCAAGTGGTGGATGTGCCATTCCTCCTCAGGGAGGAAGATGGTCCACTATCTCCCTCTCCTCCACCCATGCGATGGACCTGACTAACCGAACAGGTCCTGGATGGTACCTGTTGGGCCGTAATTACCGGGGCAGGGCCCCTGCTCCTTCCCTTCTCTCTTGCCTCTCAGGCCCTTTCACGTCCAGCACACAAGCTCCCAGCTCCCAGGCCCACGTAGGGTCCCCCTCATGACCTCATGCCATCAGAGCCAGGCTGACCCTAATTTCTAGCTTCAGAGAAAGATGTGAGGGATCCACCCATCACTCCATGGTGGGCAAGATAATTCTTACTCCTTGCTGGGAACCCATGGATATGTTAGGTCACGTGGTGTGAGATATTAAGGGTACAGGTGGAATTAAGGGTGCTAATCAGCTGACCTTAGAATAGAGAGAATCCTGGATTATCCAGGTGGACCGCATGGCTTCATGAGGGTCCTTAAAAGTGGAAGAGGGAGACAGAGAAAGAGAGCCCGGTGAGCAATGCGACTGCGGAGCTCAATACATGATAGGGGTGGCCATCCAGATCAATTGCGAAAAGAACCCTACTAGTTGATCAATCTTATATGAGTAAGGTTGATCTTACTTATATAATCTTTTTTTTTTTTTTGTACGTGGGCCTCTCACTATTGTGGCCTCTCCCGTTGCGGAGCACAGGCTCTGGACGCGCAGGCTCAGCGGCCATGGCTCACGGGCCCAGCCGCTCCGCGGCATGTGGGATCTTCCCGGACCGGGGCACGAACCCATGTCCCCTGCAATGGCAGGCGGACTCTCAACCACTGCGCCACCAGGGAAGCCCTTACTTATATAATCTTATCAATCTTTTTATCAGAAGAAGCTAGGCATCCTATGCCAATCATACTCAAAAACAAATTTCAAATATATTAAAGATATAAACATAAGTCATCTTAAAAATACAAAATTTGGGGATAATATTTTTATAGTTTGGAGGAAGAAGGAGTATCTGCTTGAGTGGAACTGGAAACTCAATATTATGTAATAACCTGTAAGGGAAAAGAATCTGAAAGAGAATATATATATAACTGAACTGCTGTGCTGTACACCTGAAACTTACACAATATTGTAAAGCAACTATACTTCAATAAAAAGATTTAAAAAAAAGGTAGAAACTCAAACACATGAAGAAAAGATGGACGGTCTTGGCCACCTAGAAATGTCAAGTCTCTGAACGTGCAAAGATACCACAAAACAAATCAAAACACATGTGATAAACCGGAAGAACACAGGGCAGCTTGTGTGACAAAGGCTTCCCTTCTTCACAAACGGCTCCCACAAATAGATGAGAAGGCAGCCTGACAGAGGAGGGTCGGAAGAAATTAGCTTTTGGGTGAGTTACCGACGAAGAAACACAAACAGCCGGTGTAGGAGCTGTTGCCTCAGTTGTGACCTGCCAGGTTCTTGAGGTTTTGTTTGTTTGTTTGAACGGTCGCTGAAAATAATCAATAAACAATCAATAATAAGAATAGAAAAGAGTTTTATTTGAGCCAAACTGAGGACTAGCCCGGAAGCCCACTTCCCAGATGGCTCTGAGAAACTGCTTTGGAGAAGCAGGGTTTTCAGCACAGTTTTATATCTTGTCAGGACAAAGAACATGAAACAAGTCAGGGATCTGTTTCTTCAAGGTTCAAAAGAAAAATAAAAAAGAACAGACCAGCACGTACACAGCAAGTTAGAATGGCCTTAGCACCTGGGAAGGCAGTCTTATCATTAAAGGAGGACCAGCATTGGTGTCCCAAGAAGAGGGGCATTTAATCTTTATTTTTAACATGGACATTCTTTACTTCTGGTCAGTGAGCTCTTTTCTTTAATAATTAAAGCAGATGTTCAATGTATATTTGATAGACCACAAACAGGCCATTTTAGTTAGCATCAAATTCAAGGGAACTCATGTATAAGCCACAATGACTTCCCTATATTCAATATGTGAACATTTCTTATATCAGAACCCATGGTTGGCAATGTTTACTTTCATTTCTTCTTTAGCCCCAAAGTTATATATATTTGAGTGTTTTATATTTTCTAAGTGGTTAGATTTATTTTGACTGTCTTCTTGTCCTTTCTAGTTTTCTTGAGCAATGGTAAGAAAGCATGTTCTTTTTTTTTTTAATTTTATATATTTTTTTATACAGCAGGTTCTTATTAGTTATCCATCTTATACATTAGTGTATATATGTTGATCCCAATCTCCAAATTCATCACACCACCACCCCTAAGAAAGCATGTTCTGAATCATCGCTGTCTTAGGGAGACCATATGTTTATCAGCTAATGAAATTTTTATTAAATGTTCCATTAGCACCCTAAAAGTGTGTCCTCTGGTTTTGGGTGTAAAAATTTTATACATAGTTATTAAATATTATATCAAGGTTGCTAGTCATGTTATTCAAATTCTTAAACCTCATTTTTATTATTTAATCCATTTCTGAGAAGTGTGTTTCTAATTCTCCCAATTTCTCACTGAATTTACATATCTTTCACTGTAAGCATTTTGATGCTTTATTCTGTGCCCCCGGATACATGACTATTGTGTTTTCTCAGTGAATTATCTCTGTAATCAATATAAAATTTCTCCTTTGTCCTATTTAAGAAGGGTCAGCTTTGACATCTCATGTTAGCATTGCTACACCTGCTTTTTCTTGGCGTTTTCCTCGTGTGTCTCATCTCTTCCTTTATTTAGTAACGTTTCCTGTGTCATTTGGTTATGATGTGTTTCGTGTAAACAGCATGAACTTGTATTTAAACTGTCAGAGGGTGCCTTTTAATGGGGGAATTTAAACTATTAAGATGACGAATATGTCTCAAGTTATTCCAGTGACCATATTGTTAAGTCTTCTGTTTAAAATTTGAAGGGAAAGCACTAGTCGATGGAAATAAGATGTAAAACTTCTAAATTACTAAAGGAAAGAAAGAGAAGGATTTCCACCGATCAAGGCAGCATGAGGAGAGACAGAAATCTACAAGGAGGGCGGTCTATTAAACAAAACCGACAGCTACCTTCTTAGGAACTTCAGCATGCTTCCCCATCTCTCCAGTCACCCTGGAAAGATGTCCTATGAACGATTTGGAATTTTTTCTTTTATTCACATTAATTTAGAAGTCCTTTCTTCAATTTGCGTTAAAGGTAATGATTGCATTCACTTAACTAAAAATTTCCTGGCTCTGCCTAAAATTACAAGGCACCATGTGCAGCTGAGGAATTGCTTATAGCAACCCACTGTTGTGAGGTTGCACCCTTCACACCTCCAGCATAATAGATTTTTATATATATTTGTGTGTTTTTATGTAGTTTTATTTTTTTAATTGAAGTATAGTTGATTTACAAAGTTGTGTTAGTTTCAGGTGTACAGAAAATGATTGAGATATATATATGTATATTCAGTTATATGTGTATATATATATATATATATATATTCTTTTTCAGATTCTTTTCCATTATGGGTTATTACAGGATATTGACTATATTTCCTTGTGCTATACAGTAGGTCCTTATTGATTATCTGTTTTATATACAGTAGTGTGTATCTGTTAATCCCAAACTCCTAATTTATCCCTCCTCACCCCCTTTCCCTTTGGAAACCATAGGTTTGTTTTCTAGCTCTGTGAGTCTGTTTCCATTCTGTAAATAAGTTCATTTGTATCATTTTTTTGGTTCCACATATATAAGTGATATCATATGGTATTTGTCTTCCTCTGTCTGACTTACTTCACTAGTATGATAATCTCTATGTCCATCCATGTTGCTGCAAATGACATTATTTCATTCTTTTTTGAAATAGTAATAGTAGTATTCCACTGTGTGTGTGTGTGTGTGTGTGTGTATCTTCTTTATCGATTCTAGGTTTTTATATTTATCTCACAATTTCCTAGGAGATGTCAGTAAAATCTCTGGGTGATGGGGCATATTTCAAAATTGGTCCTCTGTCTGTGACCATTTTAATCTAATATCTGGTGATTCTTTGTTGCTTATTAGATTTTCATTACATATCCAGATTAATCTGGTGTGAGCTATCTCAGGAACTGTAAAAGTCACTGCTCCATTTCCTCAGAGGAAACCCCACCCTGCAGGGGAAGATGCACCACCAATAGGAGGGCTTCCCTTCCAGGTGCTGGGCAGGGACCGAATCACAGCCCCGCTGAGGGCTCCAGGGTGTCCTGCTGCTGCTGACCCCTCTTGGATCTTAGCTGGTCCAACACACATACACAGAAAAAGCTGGCAGAATAGAGAAAGCAAACACCCACTTTAGCTAAAGTGACAAGGTTCTCTGATGAAAACGGTCTCAAAATGTGTATTTTTCTGAAGCGTTATACTTCCATTAAAAAGTTAAGAAAAACTGGATTGAAGAATGAGGCTTAGTCCTGAAGGGAGTTGGGACCTCCCTCAACCTGAAGACCTAATTGGTGGAGCCATGTTGCATGCGATGAATCTTTTTTTTTTTAATCTATTTTTAAAATTTATTTTTGGCTGCATTGGGTCTTTGTTGCTGCACGTGGGCTTTCTCTAGTTGTGGCGAGCGGGGTTTACTCTTTGTTGTGGTGTGTGGGTGCACGGGCTTCAGGAGTTGTGGCACGTGGGCTCAGTAGTTGTGGCGCACGGACTTAGTTGCTCCGTGGCATGTGGGATCTTCCCAGACCAGGGCTCAAACCCGTGTCCCCTGCATTGGCAGGTGGGTTCTTAACGACTGCGCCACGAGGGAAGCCCCGAGGAGGTCTCTTGAGGTCTGGTGAGCTGCACCATTTCTCTGGTGTAGAATAAAGTTCTTAATATCTTTTTTTTTTGAGCGGAAGACATGGGCCCATTGAGAATTTGATAAAAGCTGTGGCCCCTTTCACTAGAAACGTGTGTTTGCACATAATTTTGCATATAGTCTTTCTTAAACCCACAGGTCCGTGGGCCCCAGATCAATAACTCCTGATAGAATACGCATGGCTAATGTGTGCTGAGATTTGTCCTGTGATGAAGTTCCATGCCCTGCTTTTGGCCTTTTGGGGCATAAATTGGACACAACCTGAAGAGTGGCAAAGGCTGTGAAGTGACGGTCGCCCCTGTGCCCAGGAGCAAGGCCCTGTCTCCTCTATAGTGCAGCTTTCTTCAGAGATGGCTGAAGTGGGTCACATCTGAGGTCTATTTTATCACCAACGCTTCCATGGGGTCTCTATCCCCATCACCACATAGAAGCTGGTCTTGTCAAATTTACCAGCAAACTCAGTCTTTCCAAAACTGATGACATTTTTATTCATCTTTCACGACAGCTTAGCAGCGTCTGATCCAGCTGGTCGCTCCTTCCTTGAAATCGGTTTCATCCTTGACTTCTGGTAGGTTTTCTCCTACTTCTCTGGCTTCTTCTCCTCAGCCTCCTTTGCTGGCTCCTTCTCAGTTGCCAGCATGATAAACGCTGGTGTGTCCTACAGCGTCTTCCTGAGGTCTTACTTCTTCTCTGTCTGTATTTATTCTCTAGATAGTTTCATCTAGTTCTGTTGCCTTAAAATTCTCCTGAATGCTGGTGATTCCAGGCCTGAACACTACTCTGAGTTCTGACATATATATCCAACCACTTACTTGAATTCCCCACTTGGTGAAAAGCTTCTCAGAATTGATACCTGCGGGGACTTCCCTGGTGGCACAGTGGTTAAGAATCCGCCTGCCAATGCAGGGGACACGGGTTTGAGCCCTGGTCCGGGAAGATCCCACATGCCACGGAGCAACTAAGTCCATGAGCCACAACTACTGAGCCTGCGCTCTAGAGCCCACGAGCCACAACTACTGAGCCCATGTGCCACAGTTCCTGAAGCCCGTGCACCCAGAGCCCACGCTCTGCAACAAGAGAAGCGACCGCAATGAGAAGCCCGCGCACTGCAACGAAGAGTAGCCCTCAGTCACCAGAACTAGAGAAAGCCCGCACAAAGCAACGAAGACCCAACACAGCCAAAAATAAAAATAAATAAATTTATTTTTAAAAATTGATATGTGCAAGTGAAGTTCATGATTGCAATAAGGTGCCATTTTCCTGAGATGGGCGGGACTGGAGGGAACCCGTTTGGGGTTCCAGTGGGGAGGTGACCAGTTATCAACATTTACACAACACCCTTAACTTTTATTCTTTCCCCTTATTTTAACCACCGGTCAGAGTTCCGCCTCCGAACATATCACTATTGCATTGGAATTCTCCGTTCTTGTTACTCTAGACCAAGCCGCCTTCCCCTCTCACCTGGAGTAACGCAGTGCCTTCCTCCCTGCTTCCTTTCACTCCCCCAACCATTCTTCCACGGGCCACCCCAGTGACTCTTCTTAGACATAAATCAGATCGTGTTACGTCATTTACATTCTCAAACGTATCAGGGGCTTTTTGTTGTTAGGATGAAATAAACGCTCTTCACCACGGTCTCTGCAGCCTCTATCACCTGCCTGTCTCATACTCTCAAATGCTGTGCTATGTTGGAGCCAGGCTCAGGGGTCTCTTTCTAACTCTTAATTGAAGAATTAGGGCCAAGGGAAGGATTCCAGAGGAAATATGATACAAATAAATTCATTTCCACGTGTATGTTACCTTTTCCCTCCAATCACATTACAAACTCCTGTGAGCAGAGGCTCAGTTTTATGCTTTCTTTCTCCATGATCCCCACTTCTCCCTCCCACCTGCTCCCTTTGTCTTTACGTAGGATGTCATCTTTTTTTATATGTGTATATATAATATTTATTTCTGTATCTATCACATTTTTTATCCACTCATCCATCAGTCAGGACTTAAGTTGTTACCATATCTTGACTATTGTAAATAATGCTGCAATGAACATGGAGGTGCATGTATCTTCTGGAATTAGTGTTTTTATTTTCTTTGGATAAATACCCAGAAGTAGGGTTGCTGGTTCATGCGGTAGTCCTATTTTTAATTTTTTGAGGAAGCTCCATATTGTTTTCCATAGCGGCTGCACCAGTTTACATTCCCACCAGCAGTGCACAAGGGTTCCCTTTGCCGCACATCCTCACCAACACTTGTTTCTTGTCCTTTCAAAAACAGCCATTATAACAGGTGTGAGGTGACGCCTCACTGTGGCTCTGATTTGCATTTCCCTGTTGGTCATCTGCAGTCTTTGGAAAAATGCCTACTCAGACCCTCTGCCCATTTTTAAAAATTGGGCTGTTTGGTATTTTGCTATTGAGTTGTAGGAGTTCTTTATATATTTTGGATATTAACCCTTCTCAGATATATGATTATTTTCTCCCATTCAGTCAGTTGCCTTTTCCTTTTGTTGTTGGTTTCCTTTGCTGTGCAGAAACATTTTATTTTGATGTAGTCCCACTTGTTTTTTTTTTTTTTAACATCTTTATTGGGGTATAATTGCTTTACAATGGTGTGTTAGTTTCTGCTTTATAACAAAGTGAATCAGTCATACATAAACATATGTTCCCATATGTCTTCCCTCTTGCGTCTCCCTCCCTCCCACCCTCCCTATCCCACCCCTCCAGGCTGTCACAAAGCACCGAGCCAATATCCCTGTGCCATGCGGCTGCTTCCCACTAGCTATCTACTTTACTACGTTTGTTAGTGTGTATATGTCCATGACTCTCTCTCGCCCTGTCACAGCTCACCCTTCCCCTTACCCATAACCTCAAGTCCGTTCTCTAGGAGGTCTGCGTCTTTATTCCTGCCTTACCCCTAGGTTCTTCATGACATTTTTTTTCTTAAATTCCATATTTATGTGTTAGCATACGGTATTTGTCTTTTTCTTTCCGACTTACTTCACTCTGTATGACAGACTCTAGGTCTATCCACCTCATTACAAATAGCTCAATTTCGTTTCTTTTTATGGCTGAGTAATATTCCATTGTATATATGGGCCACATCTTCTTTATCCATTCATCTGATGATGGGCACCCAGGTTGTTTCCATCTCCAGGATATTGTAAATAGAGCTGCAATGAACATTTTGGTACATGACTCTTTTTGAATTTTGGTTTTCTCAGGGTATATGCCCAGTAGTGGGATTGCTGGGTCATATGGTAGTTCTATTTGTAGTTTTTTAAGGAACCTCCATACTGTTCTCCATAGTGGCTGAACCAATTCACATTCCCACCAGCAGTGCACGAGTGTTCCCTTTTCTCCACACCCTCTCCAGCATTTATTGTTTCTAGATTTTTTGATGATGGCCATTCTGACTGGTGTGAGATGATATCTCATTGTAGTTTTGATTTGCATTTCTCTAATAATTAATGATGTTGAGCATTCTTTCATGTGTTTGTTGGCAGTCTGTATATCTTCTTTGGAGAAATGTCTATTTAGGTCTTCTGCCCATTTTTGGATTGGGTTGTTTGTTTTTTTGTTATTGAGCTGCATGAGCTGCTTGTAAATTTTGGAGATTAATCCTTTGTCGGTTGCTTCATTTGCAAATATTTTCTCCCATTCTGAGGGTTGTCTTTTGGTCTTGTTTATGGTTTCCTTTGCTGTGCAAAAGCTTTGAAGTTTCATTAGGTCCCATTTGTTTATTTTTGTTTTTATTTCCATTACTCTAGGAGGTGGGTCGGAAAGGATCTTGCTGTGATTTATGTCATAGAGTGTTCTGCCTATGTTTTCCTCTAAGAGTTTGATAGTTTCTGGCCTTACATTTAGGTCTTTAATCCATTCTGAACTTATTTTTGTGTATGGTGTTAGGGAGTGATCTAATCTCATACTTTTAAATGTACCTGTCCAGTTTTCCCAGCACCACTTATTGAAGAGGCTGTCCTTTCTCCACTGTACATTCCTACCTCCTTTATCAAAGATAAGGTGTCCATATGTGCGTGGGTTTATCTCTGGGCTTTCTGTCCTGTTCCATTGATCTATCTTTCTGTTTTTGTGCCAGTACCATACCGTCTTGATAACTGTAGCTTTGTAGTATAGTCTGAAGTCAGGGAGCCTGATTCCTCCAGTTCCTTTTTTCGTTCTCAAGATTGCTTTGGCTATTCGGGGTCTTTTGTGTTTCCATACAAATTGTGAAATTTTTTGTTCTAGTTCTGTGAAAAATGCCAGTGGTAGTTTGATAGGGATTGCATTGAATCTATAGATTGCTTTGGGTAGTAGAGTCATTTTCACACTGTTGATTCTTCCAATCCAAGAACATGGTATATCTCTCCATCTATTTGTATCATCTTTAATTTCTTTCATCAGTGTCTTATAATTTTCTGCATACAGGTCTTTTGTCTCCTTAGGTACGTTTATTCCTAGATATTTTATTCTTTTTGTTGCAGTGGTAAATGGGAGTGTTTTCTTGATTTCACTTTCAGATTTTTCATCATTCGTATATAGGAATGCCAGAGATTTCTGTGCATTAATTTTGTATCCTGCCACTTTACCAAATTCATTGATTAGCTCTAGTAGTTTTCTGGTAGCATCTTTAGGATTCTCTATGTATAGGATCATGTCATCTGCAAACAGTGACAGCTTTACTTCTTCTTTTCTGATTTGGATTCCTTTTATTTCCTTTTCTTCTCTGATTGCTGTGGCTAAAACTTCCAAAACTATGTTGAATAAGAGTGGTGAGAGTGGGCAACCTTGTCTTTTTCCTGATCTTAGTGGAAATGCTTTCAGTTTTTCACCATTGAGGATGATGTTTGCTGTGGGCTTGTCATATATGGCCTTTATTATGTTGAGGAAAGTTCCCTCTATGCCTACTTTCTGCAGGGTTTTTATCATAAATGGGTGTTGAATTTTGTCAAAAGCTTTCTCTGCATCTATTGAGATGATCATATGGTTTTTCTCCTTCAATTCGTTAATATGGTTTATCACATTGATAGATTTGCGTATATTGAAGAATCCTTGCATTCCTGGAATAAACCCCACTTGATCATGGTGTATGATCCTTTTAATGGGCTGTTGGATTCTGTTTGCTAGTATTTTGTTGAGGATTTTTGCATCTATGTTCATCAGTGATATTGGCCTGTAGTTTTCTTTCTTTGTGACATCCTTGTCTGGTTTTGGTATCAAGGTGATGGTGGCCTCGTAGAAGGAGTTTGGGAGTGTTCCTCCCTCTGCTATATTTTGGAAGAGTTTGAGAAGGATAGGTGTTAGCTCTTCTCTAAATGTTTGATAGAATTCACCTGTGAAGCCATCTGGTCCTGGGCTTTTGTTTGTTGAAAGATTTTTAATCACAGTTCCAATTTCAGTGCTTGTGATTGGTCTGTTCATATTTTCTATTTCTTCCTGATTCAGTCTTGGCAGGTTGTGCATTTCTAAGAATTTGTCCATTTCTTCCAGATTGTCCATTTTATTGGCATAGAGTTGCTTGTAGTAATCTCTCATGATCTCTTTTATTTCTGCAGTGTCAGTTGCTACCTCTCCTTTTTCATTTCTAATTCTATTGATTTGAGTCTTCTCCCATTTTTTCTTGATGAGTCTGGCTAGTGGTTTATCTATTTTGTTTATCTTCTCAAAGAACCAGCTTTTAGTTTTATTGATCTTTGCTATTGTTTCCTTCATTTCTTTTTCATTTATTTCTGATCTGATTTTTATGATTTCTTTCCTTCTGCTAGCTTTGGGGTTTTTTTGTTCTTCTTTCTCTAATTGCTTGAGGTGCAAGTTTAGGTTGTTTATTCGAGATGTTTCCTGCTTCTTAAGGTGGGCTTGTATTGCTATAAACTTCCCCCTTAGAACTGCTTTTGCTGCATCCCATAGGTTTTGGGTCGTCGTGTCTCCATTGTCATTTGTTTCTAGATATTTTTTGATTTCCTCTTTGATTTCTTCAGTGATCTCTTGGTTATTAAGTAGTGTATTGTTTAGCCTCCATGTGTTTGTATTTTTTACAGATCTTTTCCTGTAATTGATATCTAGTCTCATGGCATTGTGGTCAGAAAAGATACTTGATACAATTTCAATTTTCTTAAATTTACCAAGGCTTGATTTGTGACCCAAGATATGATCTATCCTGGAGAATGTTCCATGAGCACTTGAGAAAAATGTGTATTCTGTTGTTTCTGGATGGAATGTCCTATAAATATCAATTAAGTCCATCTTGTTTAATGTATCATTTAAAGCTTGTGTTTCCTTATTTATTTTCATTTTGGATGATCTGTCCATGGGTGAAAGTGGGGTGTTAAAGTCCCCTACTATGAATGTGTTACTGTCGATTTCCCCTTTTATGGGTGTTAGTATTTGCCTTATGTATTGAGGTGCTCCTATGTTGGGTGCATAAATGTTTACAATTGTTATATCTTCTTCTTGGATCGATCCCTTGATCATGATGTAGTGTCCTTCTTTGTCTCTTTTAATAGTCCTTATTTTAAAGTCTATTTTGTCTGATATGTCCAGCTTTCTTTTGGTTTCCATTTGCATGGAATACCTTTTTCCATCCCCTTACTTTCAGTCTGTATGTGTCTCTAGGTCTGAAGTGGGTCTCTTGTAGACAGCATATATAAGGGTCTTGTTTTTGTATCCATTCAGCTAATCTATGTCTTTTGGTGGGAGCATTTAGTCCATTTACATTTAAGGTAATTATCGATATGTATGTTCCTATTCCCATTTTCTAAATTGTTTTGGGTTTGTTATTATAGGTCTTTTCCTTCTCTTGTGTTTCTTGCCTAGAGAAGATCCTTTAGCATTTGTTGTAAAGCTGGTTTGGTGGTGCTGAACTCTCTCAGCTTTTGCTTGTCTGTAAAGGTTTTAATTTCTCCATCAAATGTGAATGAGATCCTTGCTGGGTAGAGTAGTCTTGGCTGCAGGTTTTTCTCCTTCATCACTTTCAGTATGTCCTGCCACTCCCTTCTGGCTTGTAGGGTTTCTGCTGAGAGATCAGCTGTTAACCTTATGGGGATTCCCTTATGTGTTATTTGTTGTTTTTCCCTTGCTGCTTTTAATATGCTTTCTTTGTATTTAATTTTTGACAGTTTGATTAATATGTGTCTTGGCATATTTCTCCTTGTATTTATCCTGTATGGGACTCTCTGTGCTTCCTGGACTTGATTAACTATTTCCTTTCCCATATTAGGGAAGTTTTCAACTATAATCTCTTCAAATATTTTCTCAGTCCCTTTCTTTTTCTCTTCTTCTTCTGGAACCCCTATAATTCGAATGTTGGTGCGTTTAATGTTGTCCCAGAGGTCCCTGAGACTCTCCTCAGTTCTCTTCATTCTTTTTTCTGTATTCTGCTCTGCAGTAGTTATTTCCACTATTTTATCTTCCAGGTCACTTATCCGTTCTTCTGCCTCAGTTATTCTGCTATTGATCCCATCTAGAGTACTTTTAATTTCATTTATTGTGTTGTTCATCGTTGCTTGTTTCATCTTTATTTCTTCTAGGTCCTTGTTAACTGTTTCTTGCATTTTGTCCATTCTGTTTCCAAGATTTCAGATCATCCTTACTATCATTATTCTGAATTCTTTTTCAGGTAGACTGCCTATTTCCTCTTCATTTGTTAGGTCTGGTGCATTTTTATCTTGCCCCTTTATCTGCTGTGTGTTTTTCTGTCTTCTCATTTTGCTTATCTTACTGTGTTTGGGGTCTCCTTTTTGCAGACTGCAGGTTCGTAGTTCCCGCTGTTTTTGATGTCTGTCTCCAGTGGCTAAGGTTGGTTCAGTGGGTTGTGTAGGCTTCCTGGTGGAGGGGACTAGTGCCTGTGTTGTGGTGGATGAGGCTGGATCTTGTCTCTCTAGTGGGCAGGTTCACGTCTGGTGATGTGTTTTGGGGTGTCTGTGGCCTTATTATGATTTTAGGCAGCCTCTCTGCTAATGGGTGGGGTTGTGTTCCTGTTTTGCTAGTTGTTTGGCATAGGTTGTCCAGCACTGTGGCTTGCTGGTCGTTGAGTGAAGCTGGGTGCTGGTGTTAAGATGGAGGTCTCTGGGAGATTTTTGCCGTTTGATATTATGTGGAGCTGGGAGGTCTCTTGTTGACCAGTGTCCTGAAGTTGGCTCTCCTACCTCAGAGGCAGAGCCCTGACTCCTGGCTGGAGCACCAAGAGCCTTTCACCCACATGGCTCAGAATAAAAGGGAGAAAAAGTAGAGGGAATTAGTAGAAGTATGAGGAAAGAAAGAAGGAAAGGAGGGAAGGAAGGAAGGAAGGAAGGAAGAAAGAAAGAAGCAAAGAAGGAAAGAAGGCAAGAATGAAAGAAAGGAGGGAGGGAGGGAGGAAGGAAGGAAGGAGGGAAAGAAGGAAAAAAGACAGAAAGAAAGAAGATACAGTAAAAATAAAGTATAATAAAGTTATTGAATTAAAAAATTCTTATTTAGGAAAAAAAAAAAGGACGGATAGAACCCTAGGACAAATGGTGGAAACAAGACTATACAGACAAGATCTCACACAGAAGCATACACATACACATTCACAAAAAGAGGAATAGGGAAAAAAATCATAGATCTTGCTCCTAAAGTCCACTTCCTTAATTTGGGATGGTTCGTCGTCTATTCAGGTATCTCACAGATGCAGGGTATATCAAGTTGATTGTGGAGCTTTAATCCGCTGCTTCTGAGGCTGCTGGGAGAGATTTCCCTTTTCTCTTCTTTGTTCTCACAGCTCCCAGGGGCTCAGCTTTGGATTGGGCCCCGCCTCTGCGTGTAGGTCGCTGGAGGGCGTCTGTTTTTTGCTCAGACAGGACGGGGTTAAAGAAGCCGCTGATTCGGGGGCTCTGGCGCACTCAGGCCGGCGGGGAGGGAGGGGCACGGCGTGCGGGGCGGGTCTGCGGCGGCAGAGGCCGGCGTGACGTTGCGCCGGCGTGACGTTGCGCCGGCGCGACGTTTCACCAGCTTGAGGTGCGCCGTGCGTTCTCCCGGGGAAGTTGTCCCTGGATCCCGGGACCCTGGCAGTGGCCGGCTGCACAGGCTCCGCGGAAGAGGGGCGTGGAGAGTGACCTGTGCTCGCACACAGGCTTCTTGGTGGCGGCAGCAGCAGCCTTAGCGTCTCCCACCCGTCTCTGGGGTCCGCGCTTTTAGCCGCGGCTCGTGCCCGTCTCTGGAGCTCCTTTAAGCAGCGCTCTCAATCCCCTCTCCTCGCGCACCAGGAAACAAAGAGGTAAGAAAAAGTCTCTTGCCTCTTCGGCAGGTGCAGACTTTTCCCCGGACTCCCTCCCGGGTAGCCGTGGTGCACTAACGCGCTGCAGGCTGTGTTCACGCCGCCAACCCCAGTCCTCTCCCTGCGCTCCGTCCGAAACCGAAACCCGAGCCTCAGAGCCTCAGCTCGCAGCCCCGCCCGCCCCGGCGGGGGAGCAGACAAGCCTCTCGGGCTGGTGAGTGCCGGTCGGCACCGATCCTCTGTGCGGGAATCTCCCCGCTTTGCCCTCCGCACCCGTTGCTGTGCACTCCTCCGCGGCTTCGAAGCTCCCCCCTCCGCCTCCCGCAGTCTCCGCCCGCGAAGGGGCTTCCTAGTGTGTGGAAACTTTTCCTCCTTCACAGCTCCCTCCCACTGGTGTAGGTGCCGTCCCTATTTTTTTGTCTCTGTTTTTTCTTTTTTTTTTTTTCTTTTGCCCTACCCGGGGACGTGGGGAGTTTCTTGCCTTTTGGGAGGTCTGAGGTCTGCCAGCGTTCAGTAGGTGTTCTGTAGGAGTTGTTCCACGTGTAGGTGTATTTCTGGTGTATCTGTGGGGAGGAAGGTGATCTCCGCGTCTTACTCTTCCGCCATCTTCAAGGTCCCCCCCACGACTTGTTTATTTTTGCTTTTGTTGCCTTTGCTTTTGGCGTCAAATCAAGAAACTCATCGTAGGATGGCATCTTGCACAATCCATTTAACACGCTGTTTTTTGAGCATCTACTACACATGGGGGCTCTGGATTAAGTACCGGGAGTTTAGTAGACGTTAGATGTCAAGATGGTTTCTCTCCGTCTAGAAATATGAGCCATTGCATGGAGAGGATGGGAGTGGAAGATATCTGCCATAAGAAATGTGCAGCGCGTCAAAGCAGATTTTCAGCTCTGGTAGAATTTTGCTATTCTAATGAATTTTGAAGACTATCTCAGGCTAACTTTATTGCTTTGGATTAGTAACTGACTAAATGTTGCCTTAGTTGCTTGCAAGAGTATGATTTCCCAACGTGCTGAATTCTCTCCTACACTGTAGCTAAGAGGATCAAACTTAATGGAAAATAATGATATTCTTCACTCAAAGAGACAACAAGCAAGGTACACCCTTGCTCCTCTCCCTTCCCCCTTGATAAACATCTCCTACTTAGAGTTTTGCCTGAAGCACAGCAGAAAATAAATCAAAGCACGTTAAGGGAGAAACGATTCCTCTTTTAGCAACAGATTCTTCCCTCTTGACTTAAAGAGAACAACCACAAACGTTAGATGCGGTCAGCTGTTCTATTTGGTGTGGAGAATCTACCTGATAGCTTTGTTTCAAAGCTTTGTTTTTAAAAAAATTAAAGAGAGTCTCATCCGGTTATAACCGCAGGCTTCCTGCTAATTCAAGTGGAATTAGGAACCAGGTACCAACACTGCATACACGTTGCACGGTACAAACTCACATTGCAGAGTTCCGTGAGCAATAGGAATCATGCCTTGTACATTTTAAGCTTTAATTACAGAAGAGCAGGCAGTTTGGTTCATCTTAGATGAGCTGGGCTATTCTGTGCTGGTTAAAAATCAGAAGGGGGTTATGGAAATGAGTAGCATGGTGTCAGTTACTTCAAAAAAATAAGTGTATATATATATATATTTTTTTTTTTTTCCTTTTCTACTCAAATGAAAAACAGAAGCAGGGAAGAGGAAACGTAGGCATTCATGAGCTGTCTCTTGCTGTCGGGGGAGTGAAACCTGCGGTGGCAGCCGGAAGTCAGGGCCTCTTGATGGAAAGTGCCCTAAACCCGAGAACTAGAGAGGGTGGAGCTTGGGCACCTGTGGAGGGCGTCACGCCTAATGGTTGGTCTTGCTGAACCGCCGTAGAAGGAAGCAAAGCAACAGCCTATCAGAATTACGCATTGAAATAAGTGATAATTATCAAACTATATAATTTGATAATTATCAAACTGTCCTCTTGGTGAGGCATGGGGGAGCTAACTTTCCAAAAACATGGCAAAGAATGGCTTTGTCTTTTGAAAAGCTCTAGATATTTTCTTAAAAAACAATTAAACCCAACTCAGTTTTACTAATTAATTTTGGCCAGATATGGTATTCGTTTATCTTAAAACAACTCAGAGTGACTTTTGGGTGCTTTTAAATATCCCATTTCCCCTCAAAGCGCAAGGATTTGGCACCACAAAAGGTGCTGAAGTGGGGCTTCCCTGGTGGCGCAGTGGTTGAGAGTCCGCCTGCCGATGCAGGGGACACGGGTTCGTGTCCCGGTCCGGGAGGATCCCACATGCCATGGAGCGGCTTGGCCCGTGAGCCGTGGCCACTGGGCCTGCGGGTCCAGAGCCTGTGTTCTGCAACGGGAGAGGCCACAACAGTGAGAGGCCCGCGTACCGCAAAAAAAAAAAAAAAAAAAAAAGATACTGAAGTGGATTGATGGCTGTTCAACAGGGACGTTGTAAAACAGACTGTGCTGTTGCAGCATCAGAGGGGTGTGTGCAGACGCTTCCAAGGGGTGTGCTCCAAAGTGACCAAACCTCAGACACATGAACTCAAGTATCAGTCGAGCTACCTTGTGACCATACATCCCACACAGAGTCAGCCTGGAGTGAAAACTGGGTTGAACTGTGAAATTAACTTAAAGATTGGATAGACGAGTGTCTAAATATTTCTATGTGAGCCGTATATTTAAGTCGATTTAGTTCTCTGTATTATTAAATTATTTCACGGAGTCTTTAGATCAGACAGTGCAACTGGATGGAAGGTGTTCCAATGTCCAGCCCTATTGATTTGCCCTTAGTTTATCATTCTTTCCACAATGCCCAGCAACGTATGAATGATACATCTCATAGGTAAGGCTGATCTTTAACTTGTGTTAAATTCAACTTGAACATGTATTATTGAGCACCTTCCAAGGGCTGGAAGACCATGACGCTTATTTTAGGCTCTGCCACTTCTCGTTGTGGGTGATTACTTACCCTTTGTGAGCTGTCAGCCTCTGTGGAATTGGACAATGTCGTAATTATGTCCTGGCATCATTAGGATCAGTTGTTTATTAAAGTTCCTTGTCCATTTTAACAATCACGTGAGTAGGGTATCACTATTGCTATCTTTGTTACGACTGCCACCTCCTCTTTCACTCATCTAGTGATATCCCAGTATAGGCACATCCTAAATATTCAGGAAAACACCTCTTCTAGCTTTGCAAATCGTAAGATGACCCAAAAGTCACCCCAGTTCCTTCTGTGTTTCTGTTACGGAAAACACGATGAGGGTGATCTAGGTTTTAAAATAAACAAAGCACAGCTGGGCTGACACTTCCTGTGCTGTTTTCCATGCCTCTCCTCTGATTGCATGAAGGGTGCATCACCTCTATTGCTTTCTATTCCATCACAATCCCAGTATCTGGGCAGATCATCTAAGCTGGTGGAATACTCACTCCACAAGCCGAATCCTGAGGATTTGCCTTCCTTCAACACCCTTCCAGCTCAGTAACTGCAGAAAGAATACCAGGAAAGAGCACATTCTGGGGCTCACCCTACCATCTTGTCAACCTGGGGCCTTGAGGACTGGATGCCACCACTTGCTCCTAAATTTTGGCCTGGTGGTTCACTGTCTGGCCTCCTGAGTGAGGCCTGGTCCTCAGTAGTGACTCGGGGGGAGGGGTGTCATTTAAAGCAGACAAGGCAGGTGAACTGTCTGAGCTGGAGTCTCCCTCCTGCGTGTGCATCTGGCTGTCTTTCCCCTCCCCATGCCTCTCATCCCAGGACTCGTAGTTCTTCACCTGGTTGGGAGCCTGTAGAGCCAGCCTTCTGCACCACTGATAAAACATCCTAAGATTCTCATCAACAGACATTTTTCTCTTCCTAACTGATCACAAGGGGACTGGCTTCCCAAGTCGATTTCCAGGTTTTTTTTTTTTTTTTTAAACCTCTAACTCATGGCTGGCTGCACAGTAAAAAATAGACAAATGGGGCCTCATCAAACTGAAAAACTTCAGCATGTCAGGGCAAACAACAAACGAGTGAAAGCCGGCCTATGGGATGGGAGGAAGTAATTGCAATTCATAAATCTGATACAGGGTTAACCTGCAGAATAAATAAGGAACTTCTATAACTCAACAACAAAAAACCCAAATACTTGATTTAAAAATGGGCAAAGGGGCTTCCCTGGTGGCGCAGTGGTTGAGAGTCCGCCTGCCGATGCAGGGGACACGGGTTTGTGCCCCGGTCCGGGAAGATCCCACGTGCCACGGAGCGGCTGGGCCCGTGAGCCATGGCCGCTGAGCCTGTGCCTCTGGAGCCTGTGCTCCGCAACGGGAGAGGCCACAGCAGTGAGAGGCCCACGTACTGCAAAAAAATAATAATAATAAAATTTAAAAAAAAATGGGCAAAGGATTAGAATAGATGTTTCTCCAAAGAATACATACAGATGGCCAATAAGCACATGAAAAGATACTCCACACAGCTAACCATTAGAGAAATGAAAATCTAAACCACAGTGAGATATCACCTCACACCTGTCAGGATGGCCACTATCAAAAGTACAGAAATAACAAGTGTTGATGAGGATGCGGAGAAGTTGGAGCCTGTGCTCTGTTGGTGGGAATTTAGAATGGTGCGGTTGCTATGGAAATCAACACGGAAGCCCATAAAAAAATAAACGAAAGAGTACTGCCATATGACCCAGCAATCCCATTTCTGGGTATTCATTCAAAAGAATTGAAATCAGGATCTCACAGAGAGATTTGCACACCCATGTTATTGCAGCATTTTCACAATAATTAAGAGATGGAAGCAACCCAGATGAACATTGACAGATGAATGAATAAACAAAATGTGGTATATATGCACAAAGGAATACTATGTAGCCTTAAAAAGGAAGGAAATTCTGATACCTGTTACAACATGGAAGAACCTTGAGGACATTGTGATAAGTGAAATAAGCCAGACACAAATGGACAAATACTTGTCTGAGGCATTTAAGGTAGTCAGAATCATGGAAACAGAAAGTAGAATGGTTGCCAATGGCTGAGGGGGGAAGGAAGAGAGAAAATGAATGTTTAGTGGGTATGGTTTCTTTTTTTTTTCCCCAGGCAAATCTCTCACTTATATTTTATTTTTTTTATTTTTTCCAGGCAAATCTCTTGCTTTTATTTTATTTAATTTATTTCTTTTTTAAAAATTTTATTCGAGTATAGTTGATTTACAATGTTGTGTTAGTTTCAGGCATACAGTGAAGTGAATCAGTTATACATATATATATCTCCACTCTTTTTAAGATTCTTTTCCCATATAGGTCATTACAGAGTATTGAGTAGAGTTCCCTGTGCTATACAGTAGGTCCTTATTAGTTATCTATTTTATATGTAATAGTGTGTGTACGTCAATCCCAATCTCCCAATTTATCCCTCCCCCCGTACCCCCTAGTAACCATAAGTTTGTTTTCTACATCTGTGACTCTATTTCTGTTTTGTAAATAAGTTCATTTGTACCATTTTTTTAAGATTCCACATATAATCAATATCATATGATATTTGTCTTTCTCTGCCTGACTTACTTCACTCAGTATGACAATCTCTAGGTCCATCCATGTTGCTGCAAATGACATTATTTCATTCTTTTTTATGGCTGAGTAATATTCCACTGTATACATGTACCACATCTTCTTTATCTATTCCTCTGTCGATGGACACTTAGGTTGCTTCTATGTCCTGGCTATTGTGAATAGTGCTGAAATGAACATTGGGGTACATGTGTCTTTTTGAATTATGGTTTTCTCTGGATATGGGTGTAGAGTTTCAGTGTTGCAAGATGAAAATGTTCCAGACATCTGTTACACAACAATGTGAATATACTTTAACACTATTGAACTGTACACTTAACAGTTGTTAAGATGGTACATTTAATATTGTGTGCTTTTTTTTACCTCAATAAAACACACGCACACACACACACAGACACATACAGACACACACACATACAGACACACACACAGCCTCTAAGTCATTGGCTCTTGCCTGCCCGCAATGTCGGAAGTCACTTGTGACATGGTTGGAAAGTTTCAATATTGGTAATGATTTAAGATGCAAATGTTTGCAGATTGCAAGCAATAAAGGAATAAATTGGTACATGTAAATGGCTGAGAACTGTGCTTGGTCCATGTTCAGTATCAACACACACGTGTGTAGTGGTCAGGCATAGCACTGATAGTTGACAGTCTTTAAAGCAGGCCCGTTCTTTTGAACACAATACCAGAAATACTCTTGGAGTGTAGACAGACAGAGATAACTCATCTTCTCAAAATCCCTCCTGTAATCTCTGATGACACTGAGCTGGGAGAGGACTTCAGATTGCTCTGCAGACCCTGGGCAGAGGCAGAGTGTATGACAGAAAAAAGAAAGGGTGGCACAGCCTTGGCAAAGCTGGCTGGTGACATTAAATTCTCTGCAGATTTCATGGCTTGCAGTGATGTTGAAGACCCTTCTATCAGACTCGGAATTTGTAAGAGACTCAAACTTCTTCCTAGAGAGAGAAAGTGATTCCTGTAGCTCCGACTAAGGCTTTGCTGGCCAGGACAGGCAAGGGCCATCCCACAAGTTTTAGTCAGGACTGACACATTGCAGGCTTTTGGGACGACAATGTGAGCTATTTCTGCAGGTTCTGAGAGCCACCTCTTAAGGCAAAAGAATACATGCCCCTCAACTAACAGAGATACAGATGTGGAAAAGTTGTGCCTTGGAAAATAGCAGAGTCTACAGACAACTGGGGGAGCTTTGCCCAGCCTTGGTTTGAAACCATTTCTAAAGCAGCCATTAAAAGATTACACAAGCTGCAATGTTCATACCCTTGGCTTTTCTTTGAGGAAATTGAGTATTTCATGATAGACTCCCCATAAGGAAAACACACACCCAGGAATGCAGAAGCTCAGGCATGTTGGAGGCTTGGTAAGGTGTGTGTGTCGATGGGGCAGGTGTGGGTATCACAGAAAATGGAGGAATAAGAGAATGCACTCCATCTGGGATCAGCGTCCATCCCCCCGGCAGGGTCCCAAGAATGCAGGGGCTGGTCCTGCCTCCTGGAAGAGAGGGACGACACAAAAGCATGGAATGGTAACAGCAAGAAGCTGCTGAAAGTGTGTGGACATGACCATCAAATACAAACCTGCATGGACCAACAATCAATGACAATTATAGACAGCAGACAAGTTAACGGTTTCCTGTATCTCCAGAGCTCACCGTGCAAGTATGCAGCAATAGATAATGCCCCGAACATGGAAAGAGGATGAGCCAGGTCAAACAGTTCTGCCCTATAATGTGGTTTCATGTCTTCTTAGTTTCTCCATTCTCTCCTGCGTGAAGGGCAATGGTCAGTGCCCTCGTAGCATCCCTCAGCAGGCCCAGATTTCAGGCTGACGAGTTCTCTTTCTGCCCTACTCAAACTGGGATCTGAGCATTTTATTTTATTTTTATTAAAAGGGTCACAATATACTCAAATGTGAGAAATATTGCTCAATACTATGTCCTCATTTTGAAGATTCATAAGGCAAACCAATATATTAAAGCTCAGAGCATGTTTCTGACATAAAGAAATGAGTTTAGTTTAGTTCAATGCAATTTTCCCAAATGTATATATACTCAGAACATGTTTTTTATCAGAGAACATTATTAATAGTATTTGGGTCAGCTTCTCCAGAAACATTGGATTAAGTAAAGCCCCAAGTCCTCAAACTCATTCAGTTGCCTCCATAATCACGCCCTCAAGTCAATCTAATCTTACCTACTACTGCTTTTCCATGTAAATCTTCAGATGGGGAGGAAAGGTGGTTTCATTTTTCTGAAATTCTACATGTCCCTTTCTTTTGCCAGTATTTCAAGCTCAAGGGTCATTCCCGCACCTTTGCTCATGTTATAATTCTCCCAGGAATCTCTCTCCAGCACTACCACTTAAATTTTAACGTACAAATTAAGTACTTATCATCTGTAAAGACTTTCCTAATTTCTTCAGTTACTTTGTTAATAATAATGGTTAACACTTCACAAACATTTGCTGTGCACCATAAACTCTAACTAGAGCCCCTTTTATGCATTATTTTACTCAGCTATTAGTATTCTGTGAAGGTGGGTATGTGATTAACTCTCTAGGCCTCAGCTTTCTGATCTGTAAAACGAGCCTAAGAATCTTTTCTTGCATCTGCACAGCTGGTAAGTAGCAGGGATAGAATTCAAACTCACTTCTGACTTCAGAGCCTGTCCTCTTAGCCACCATGCTGTACCTTGTCTCACAGTAACGATTCTCTTATCCAAATCCCTACAAAGTTTTTGATTAGGCTGCTTTTGGAATTTTGCTATTTAATACCTTTTTAAAAATTAAAAAAAATTTTTTTCTGTGTAAGAATTTACATTTATTTATGTATTTATTTATTTATTTATTATTGGAGGTTAGTTTCTGCTGCACAGCAAAGTGAATCAGCCATATGCATATACACAGTCCCTCCCTCCTGGACTTCCCTCCCCCCATCCCACCCAAACAGGCCATCACAGAGCACTGGGCCGAGCTCTCTGTGCTATACAGCAGGTTCCCACTAGCCATCTGTTTTACACATGGTAGTGTATTTATGTCAAACCTAATGTCCCAATTCATCCCACCCTCTCCTTCCCCCACTGTGTCCACACATCTGTTCTCTACATCTGCCTTTCTATTCCTGCCATGTAAATAGGTTCATCTTTACCATTTTTCTAGATTCCATATATTCACTGCCTTGTAATTAATAAGTTGCAAATTCAGAGCTCAAGTCAAGATGACAGGTGGCTCTCAAAAAATACTTGTTGTTTCTTCCATAGTTGGGGTCAATGACACCTTCCTAAATCCACATCTCACCACAATACAAAAGAAGAGCCTATAAAATTACACAAAGTCCAGGACACTAGAAGACACACACACACAACTAGAAGACAATGATTGTGCAAAATTTACGCTGTTTTTAAGTAAAAATAAAATAAAATCTCGGTAAGTAAAATCTCTCAGACTCTTTGGCAAACCTTTGTTACAGGCAAAGACAGTCTGATTTAAAAAACAAAATAAAACAAAACAGAAACATTGCACAGAAGAGAGAATAAGCGAATGAGCAGCAGGTCTAAAATTATTCTAAAACCACAACCAGAATGATAGTTAACCTAATTGTGAAAATACTGAAAACATTTACTAGTAGACCATAGGACTGATTATAGGGAAGAGACTTAAAATATATGTGATTTGAAGTGGCAGTCTTCAAGAAGCATAGTTTCTGGTGAGAAAAAGACAAAAAATAAGGGATAGGCACTTTTGGGGATTGGGTGGTAAAAATAAAAGGAATGAAAGGAAAAATTAAAGTCCTGCAAGACCAAAAGTAATATAAAAACTAGAGGGTGAAGAACTACTCCATGCATCAATTAGAAACTCACGCATTAAAGAAACCAGACTATACAGACAGAAGAGGACATCATGCCACTAGATTAGAAATCCTGTAAACTACCACAAATATGCAAAATGAATACTGTGGAACTGAATAAAGTTCCACATTATTCATACAAAGTATTGTGTGAATACAAAGTATTCCACACATATTCTATACAAAGTTACCACAAAAATATAAAAAATGAGAGTTAACACATTTCAGTTGATGAAACTCCTTCCCTAGAGACAACCATGAAGCAAAACTGTAAGATATGCTCCAAATGAATTAAATATTTTCAAACACCTATAACATGAAGAACCACTTTGAATCAGAAATCAAAAATTAAAAATGGACAGAAAAACAGAAATGAAGAGAGTAATAAGAGTCATTGAAGAACTGCAAGAAAACAACATGAAAATAAGGTAAAGGAAGAAGTAAAAAGGATCAAAGAGAAGAAGGTTGGTTGGGAAGATCAACAAAGAAGAAACAACATACACATAATTGAAGTCACAGATGTAGAAAACAAACAATGGAACAGAGCTAATATGTAAATTGTAATCCCAGAAAACTTTACAGACATGAAAAAGACCTGAATTTATAATTGAGTGTCCACTGATTTCCTCAGAAAACAAAGAATGATTAGATTTATGATATAACCCAGTAAATCTATTAGACTTAAAAGATAAAGAAAAATATTTCAAGGTTTTCAGGTAAAAAGGATTAAAATAACTTGCAAGAGCAGAAGAATTAATCTATAATTAGAATTCTCAAGACAACATAAGAAAACAAAGCAACAATGGAGCAGAATTTCAAAAAACTCAGTGAAAGAAAGTATGAGAAAGGACCTTTATTATTTTAAAGAAATAAATGTATTTATTTATTTTTGGCTGCATTAGGTCTTCTTTGCTGCACACAGGCTTTCTCTAGATGTGGCGAGCGGGGGCTACTCTTCATTGCAGTGCGTGGGCTTCTCATTGCGTTGGCTTCTCTTTGTTATGGAGCATGGGCTCTAGGTGCATGGGCTTCAGTAGTTGTGGCATGTGGGCTCAGTAGTTGTGGCTCACTGGCTGTAGAGCACAGACTCAGTAGTTGTGGCACACGGGCTTAATTGCTCCGTGGCATGTGGGATCTTCTGGGACCAGGGCTCAAACCCATGTCCCCTGCATTGGCAGGCGTATTCTTAACCACTGTGTCACCAGGGAAGTCTAGGACCTTCATTTTTAATCAAACTGTCTGTGAATCATCAAGACTGTAGACAATGGTTTCAGACACTCAAAAACTTGGGGAGATGTGTGCCATGCCCCGTTCTCAAGGAATTCAAGAGAGGATGAGCTTCATCTAAACAAGAAGATGACTAGAAAAACTCCAGCAAGAGAACACAAGGAAAATGGAAACAATAAGAGAAACGAGGTTGCAATCCTAATGTCAAAGTAGAATTGGCACCTAAAAGCATTAAATGTGACAAACAAGAACATTTTAAAATGCTGCAAACATAATATGTAATGGAGATATAACGGTAATGAATATATATATACACCAGTTAACACAACAACCACTGTTATGAAGCAACAATTACAGGAGAAGCAAGGAGATAGAAATATTAATAGAAACAGGTAGGAGATGTTAACACATCACTTTCAGTACAGGACAGATCAAGCTGACAAACCAGTAAGGATATAGAAGACTTTAAATAAACAACAGGGGGGACCACTGATAGGGAGCTAAGGATATAGAAGACTTAAACTAAACCACAGGGGGGACCACTGATAGGGAGCTAAGGTATGCAGATTGGGCAGAGGGAAAAGGAGCTGCAATGCAGTTGCAAATGAGGCCTCAGACAGTCCTGCTGGGAGCTGGGCTACATCTTCAGGTTTCTCCCAGTTTGAGGCAAGAGGGCTCAGCCTTTGGATTCCGGAATCAACAAGTCCCTGACAGGTCATAAGCTCGGGTAAGGCAGCTCCATGTGGCTGAGGGCAATTCCCAATGACCTTGAATCTCATTTGAAAGCTTCTGCCTGCATTCCAGCAGGGACCAGGGAGCCACTGCATGTTCTTGAGGGGCAGAAGGGCAGTATGGAAGATTCTTAGAAGACATATTTTTGGTTGTCCTTCACACTTAGCAGAATCATTAGAAAGGATCTGTGAGTTCCATGCCTGCAGGTAGTGTATGGGTTCATGTAGAAGCAGTCTTTCATGACTGAACTGCCTTCTTTAAATCTGCAGTGTTAACATTTCCAATCACGCTTAGTTATCTTCCATAAAAGGCCGTTGTAATCTTAAAGACATTATCTATGACACTGTGTTTTTCTGCTGCTGGTTAGGCAAATGGCAAACCAAGGTGACTGCTCAGGGAAATTAATGTCCTCGTTTGTCACCAGTCTGCACAGCAAAAGCACTGGTTCCCTTTCTGGCTGATTGAGTAATGGTTTAGAAGAGGAAAATTGATAGGTACAACGCTACTCCTAGAAGGGAAAACTGATAAAAAGAATTGACTACCCAAATCTCTCTCATTTCTATGAGACAGTCTTTCTGCTCACATTAAATGAGCTTGTCAAAATAAATAAGGAGGCGCTGTCACTGTGGTTGGTGGAAGCCAGGTCCTTAGTAGAGGAAATCAATTTGGAGGTGGAGGGTTTGTTTCTGCTCCAGGCAGGCGAGTCTCCAATCTCATTCACTTCTTATTCTTGCTTAGCGTGCAACCATTTCCTTCTGCCTTTGATACAAATCCTACACATCCTCTGAGGCCAACTTCAGTCTCTTCTCTTGGAAGTCAGAGTATCCTTCTCTGAATTTCTACCATTTGCAGTCTGTGCTGTGCAAGTTGGCACTTAGCGAGCGTCTTCTTTTCTTCTTTCTTGTATAATTCTCACTCTTCCATGTGCGTTAGCCTTACCATTTAGACAATCTGACTTTTTGTGGCTGTTGGCCGTGTCTTATACAGGTCTGTATTCCCCTGCACAGAGCACTGTGCTGGGGACATTATAAGGATGCCGTATATAACTGATTAGTTAGACCTGGCACGAATAGCATGCATCTGCTTTTTGCTGCCCAGTAGCCATTCTTTTCCTTTCTGGAAGTAATAATATGGAATAATATCCCAAATAGTTTGAGAAGCCACTCAGTCCTTCATTATCAACGTTGAGTTTTTTGTAGGATTGATCATTCTTCAGGAACAATCTGTTCATCTCATTCTGGTTGTCATAGTGATTGGTTCAGGGATGGGCAGGCAACCCAAGGCCCTTCATGGTAAACCTCAGAGCCTTTTCTGGTATGTGAGTTCAGGGTTATACCCAGCTTATATCCTTGGAAACTAGTAGCAGCCATCACGTGACCACGAGGAGAACCAGTGTTAAAATGAAGGTAGAGTAGAGAGAGGTTCAAGGACGTTATTGAACCACCGGACCGAGGCCTGCCTATAGACTTACCCACTGAAGAACAAATAAAGTTCTCTTTACAATTTAAGCTAGTTTGAACCCTGTTTTTGTAATGAGTAACCAAATGAATATAGGAGATCCTTGGTAAATATTTCCATGCAACCCACAGTAATTTATGTGGCCATTTTGTATCTCCTTGGAGATCAGAATCGTGTTTGGACAGTTTTTCTTTTCATAGTACTAATATTTAGTTACTTTTGGGAGGAGAATATTGCAACATTCTGGCAAGCTGTAGGGATAACTATGGGTAAAGAGAATGAAATGAAAAGCAAGTTTTCTCACTTCGATACTCTCTCCCTTTGCAGGAGGTTTCTTGGAAGTTTTGAGAAACATGGAGAAAACAGCAGGGGGGAGGGGATCAGTCCAGAGTAGTTTTCACCACTTCCAGTTTCTTCTATTCACTGCCCCATGCCTTGACTCAGACAAGGGGATTCTTTTTTTTTTAATTTATTTTTTTATACAGCAGGTTCTTATTTGTCATCCATTTTATACACATCAGTGTATACATGTCCATCCCAATCTCCCAACTCATCCCACCACCACCCACCCCCTGCCGCTTTCCCCAGACAAGGGGATTCTTTCCTCTTCTTTAGCAAAGATTCCCATCCTTTATGCTGCCCGTACTGTCTACCCCCTTCACGAACCAAATACACAGCCTTCATGCCACCTCTCATTGCACTTCTGTCAGTCTCAGAACTCTTGGCATTTTTGGCTGGACAGTTCTTTTTTGTGGAGGCTGTCCTGTGTGCTGGAAGATGGTTGGCAGCACCCCTGGCATCCATTCATTAGATGCTGGTAGCCCTCCCTCCTCTTCCAGAGTTTGACAACAAAAATGTTTACAGACATTGCTAAATGTCCCCTGGGGTCAAAATCACCCCCCTCCCCATCCTGTTGAGAATCTCTGCTCTACGGGGAATGGAGGCGTATAATCTAGGAAAATGATGTTCCTCTGGTTGTCCCTCTTTGGAGATTCTGAGTTTTCCCATTAGCATCCTGAATCCATGCCCACGGGATCTCCATTCTGAAGTGATGGAAAAATCAAGATACTTGGGGCTCTCAGAAATCGGACCCAACTACACTAGTCCTGTGTAAGTGCTCTGAATCTGTGTTCACAGGCAGGGATTCAACGGTCTATCGAAACTGTCATCAGCCACGAATCCTTGTCATAAAGCAAGAGAAGGTAATCCAATATTCCCAAGACAGTGCTTTTCCTTGCATTGTCTTAGGAAAAGAGCAGTAGAGTGCCAGCTACTATTTACTGAGCATCTCCTATGTCCTACTATATACATCACTGAATGCTTTGTATTTATCCAAACTAATCATCACAGACGTGCTCCCAGGTCGGCATTATGACTCCATCGTATCAATTCGGAACTTAAGCTTCCTGAACTCAGCCCTAACTCCTAGCAGGCTACACCTTGGGTGTGTCTGGTCAAGGTGCACACCATTTACCTCGGCTGGCTCCCCGAGGGTGAGTGTTGTCTTCTCCACTAGGAAACTGCTCCCGGCAGGCTGAAGTCTAGGCTTGCTCTTGTTTTATAATAAATGCCTGGGAAATGTATTTTCTCTTGCCCTGGACCCTCTCCCTCGATGCTTTGGGTCCCAGGAAGTTGACCTTTACAGGTTGCAGCAACAAGGCTCCCTGACCTCCGGGCTCCCAGTTAGGTGTGGACAATGGGGCACCAGGATCAGGAAAGGTTGGGCTCCCTCTGTCTCTCCATCTCTCCCTGCCTCTGCCAGGCTGCCTCTCAGCAGTGACTTTGTCTCTCTACCAAAGACCACAGCTCCTCTTGGCGGGTGGGAGTTGTTCTGGCAGTGGAACGCCTGGGAGCAAAGAGACAGAGATTGTGAAGCAGATAAATTGTTTGTTAGCAGCAAAGCACGTGTGAAAGAGCACGTGGATGTACTCAGAGTGAGTTGCACACCACAGGGGCGGCTTAGGTTACTTATATGGGGGCAGTTTTCTGGGTTGTCTCTGGCCAGTCATCTCGCTTGTGCTGTCAAAGGGCAGCAGGAAACCAGCTGGAGCTGCTCAGCCTGGGGCCTGTCTCCTGCCTCAAGAGGGGGTCCCCTTCTCCAGCTGCAGCTGCAGCTCCCCAGATCCTGGTTAGCTGCGCCTTCCCCTCTCTCCAGACCGAGGAACAACAAAGGTCGCTCTTGGCCAGCCTCACGTGCTTCCTGGGTTCTTTCAACCCCAATCCTAGGCAACTGGTACCTGCTCAGATCAACTCACCCTCCAGCCTAAAATTAATTCGCTCTCAAATATAAACAAAAATCAAGGTACCCTGCACTTTAAGTCCTCAGTGAATCTGTCTTATGTTAGCATAATAATAATCTGTCTTACGTCTTATGCCGTGGTTTCTATACTGTGTGACCTTGGCCCAGTGAGTTTTCATCACAGGAGTGTTCTAGTTGTTCACTAGTGGATGCTTCAGTTAACTCCCCTCAATTCGATTATCCTTCCTGAGTGTGCAGACCGCGTCCCGCGGGCACCTAACTGATAGCCTGAACCTGGTATCACTATGAACGCTCAGTGATGTGCTGAGGTTACTTCTGGTAACTTCCCGGGGCTTGCAGGCAGACACCTAACCAGAGTCCCCAGAGGGTGGAAGGGAGGGGGTGGGGTCTAGGTGGACCTGCCATGCCAGCATCCAAGCTGGTGGCTCTGCTGGTTGGTGGGCCCTTTGTATGTAGCGGGCTCCTCTCTCAGAAGGACACTTTTCTTTAAGGTGGAGCAAGGCTAGCACTTACCTGCACGGAGGTGGGACACATCTCGATCCACACTCCCCTTTGGCCTCAGCAGTTCCGTCAGCCATTTCTGTCCTAGTAGATTTGCTGGCGCTCCACACGTATTTGTGCATTTACTGCTTTTAAAAAGTGACTGAAATCTTATCTTTCCCGGTTGTTGCAGTCTGATGGGAAAACCCACAATGCCAGCAGCTGCCGGAGGGGCCCCCAACCCCGGTACGTACCTCAGTGGCTGGCACGTAGAGCAAGCTCTGTGCATGCACCGTTTCTTCATTCATTGGAGAGAATATAATCATTTACTCAGTAAAAACCACCCAGCATAAAAACCATTGCAGGGCTGAGATAAGACAGATTAACAAAGGAAACAGACTGCAAGGTCACTTTAAAAAATGTATTTATTTAGTTTGTTTAGTTATTATACTTTCGTATTTGGAAGCAAATACATTTTAATCTGGGGAGTGAGGCCTCATTTGACTAGGGGAGGGTATTACATAGGGCTTTATCCTAATGGTAATAATTTTCAGGGTCTTGATTGACTTTAAATTGTCCAAAACATAGCATGTAAGAAGATGGAAGGAAGTTCTGAAGTGGGGCTGTAATGAGCTGGATATCAAGAGATCTATATTCTTCTCTGCATCTTTTTTTTTCTTTCTTTCTTTTTTAATTTAGTTTTTATTTTATATTGGAGTATACCTGATTTGCAATGTTGTGTTAGTTTCAGGTGTACAGCAAAGTGAATCAGTTATACATATATCCATTCCTTCTCAGATTCTTTCCCTTATAAGTTATTACAGAATATTAAGTAGAGTTCCCTGTGCTATACAGTAGGTCCTTGTTGATTATCTATTTTATATATAGTACTGTGTATATGTTAATCCCAAACTCCTAATTTATCCGCCCCACCCCATGTTTCCCCTTTGGTAAACATAAGTTTGTTTTCAAAGTCTGTGAGTCTATTTCTGTTTTGTAAATAAGTTCATTTGTATCGGGATTTTTTTTCAGATTCCACATCTAAGTGATATCATATGATATTTGTCTTTCTCTGACTTACTTCACTTAATATGATAATCTCTATGTCCATCTGTGTTGCTGTAAATGGCATTATTTCATTCTTTTTTAAGGTTGAGTAATATTCCATTGTATATATGTACCATATCTTCTTTATCCATTCATTTGTTGATGGACACTTAGGTTGCTTCCTCTGCATCTTTCTAGTGGATGGCATTGGGAAAATCTCATCTTACCTTCCAAGTATCATTGTTTATCATCTATCTATCTACCTACCTATATCTATCTATCTATCTATCTATCTATCTATCTATCATCTATCTATTAAATAAAGAAGGAGTTTGGACCACATAATTCAGATGGTTTCTGACCTTCTGTGATGTGATGATGGGATTCCGATTGTCTGAGCAATGTATTTAAACTCCGCTTCTCTTCTTCCGGTCTCTTAGACCCACACGTCCAGGGCTGGTTGTTGGTAGGCGAATGTACCTTAAATTGCCTTTGATGTGCTCCTGGGGTCCTCTGAGTGCCTGTCCCTGTTCCCATTCAACGGCACCTGTGCTCCCCTCTCATCCCGCATCACCACAGCTCACATGCCTCCAGCCTGTCCGCCCTGTGATATGTTGAGTAGCAGTGGAATTTGCATGGAGAACGTGCCAGCAGCTGTAGGCTTCCATTCACTGCCGTTCCTTGGGAGGTGTCACAGCGCTGCCTGGGAGCCCCCGTGGATTGTTCTTCCCCCGGCCTTGCTGTTAAGCCCCTTTGTGAAGATCCTCTGAGGATTTAGCAGCCGGCCCTGAGCGCATGCTCTGTCTTCTCATTGCATTTCTGGCTTCACCTCAGTACCTTAGTTTTCTTTTCCTACCTTCATGTTTCTCTTCTCTCAATGTCCTCATTAAAAGCTCTTCTTTCTTCCTCTCAATGCCATGCCGATAATCACCTCCATCCCTTCTGCTCCCAGCTTGTATAAATGCCTGGGATTCTAATGCTTGAGTCACTCTCTGGGCTTGGGCCAGTAAATGCAGAGCGTGAATCTAAGTCTGTGTGAAAGGTTATCTGGGAGGAATAAGGTGGGCACGGTGACCCCACCCATCGTTAACATTCAGAAAGCAGGGCTGGAGAGACAGGAAGCAGGTGACGCTACTGGGGCTTTTGGTGGTGGGAAGTCGGGGATTGGGCGGTGGTACAGACACAGGACCAGAAAGCATCTTGGAGGGGTGCTGCAGAACGGATGTGAGGACAGGCCCCCGGCATGAGCAAGGGGAAGAAAAACATCTCTTACATCTAAGACACAACAGGAGTAAGATCCCACCTTCAGGACAGTGGAAAGTTGACCTTGCTCGCCTCCCAGTCCTTCTGTGGGAGCTCTTTCCACCAGGTCATTCATTGCAGATTAGACGGCCTGTCCTCGAACGAATCCAGGTGTTGTTAAAAATGCAGAGAGATCAGCATCTTCAGTACCCAGGCCTAAAAAAAAACCCAGACAGATTATGCCATTATGTTGACCTACTGCTGTAGAGACAAGATGATTAGGGAAACAGAAATCCAAACTTTCAGCTTCCTAGCTTTACGATGAGCCATAAAGGATCCCACGTGGATAACTGAGCTGCGCTCGGAACAAAAATTATGTTCGGTATTTTGGAAGATGTTTAGTGACAGGGGCTCTACCTGGTTTAGTGACAGGGACTCTACATCCCTCAGAAGTGATCAGCCCCTTACGAGTCTTTTGGATCTAATTTGCAAATGGAAAGCAGTTGAGAGGGGATAGATATTACTCAACCCTCTTCATCGCGTTCCAGGGGTGCTTAGCACTGCGCACGGGCAGACTCTGCCGACAGCCCCTTGGGTGTTTGTGGGACGCAGCCATCCGTTCCAGGCTTTTCCTTCAAGAGCTGCAGGCAGGGTTGTAGGAACTTAAGATGGATTTCTGGTTACTGGGGAGAAGAGGTCCTGGAAAGGGAAGCCACCTATAGGCCAACAGTGAGAAATCCAAGCAAGTTAGATTTTGGAGTTCTCGGGACGCGCCTTATTTCCAACGCTACATGTTTGCTCTGGCTTAAAAGCCCTGCCTCGCTCTCTAATTGCCAAGTCTGGGCTGGCTGCCGTCAAAGTCCTCCAGCGCAAGGCGACCAGGAACACCTCTCCCTGCCCTTTGGTGTCCTGGGTGCCTCTGGCTGGTGCAGCCAGGACCAGGCAGAGAGGACGGGCGGGCTGACAGTCAGCATCTCAGCACGGAAGACTCTACGCTGCAGGTACACTGCTTTCTCCTCACCTGTATTTTTGTTTTGTTCTCCTGACAACCTCGAGGGGCAGGTCTAACAGGTGGATCCTGCCCGTTTTACAGAGGACGAGAGAGGGCCTGAGGGCAGGATGGTCGGTGGCCACAGGGCTCCTGACGTGAAGCTCAGTCAGTGGAAAGCAAGGGCAGGTGGGGACTGGCAAAGGGGGCTCCTGCAATCGCCTGGGTCCTGGCAGGATGCGTGTGGGACGGGAGACCTGCCGGGTGGAGGAGGGGTGGGAGTTGGTGGGCTACCTTCTCACCCAGCCACTGGTCGCTGGAAGGAAAGGAGCGTCTTTGAGGGTCGGAATGGCACTCAGGGGATGAAAATGGTTTTGACAGCCTGTGGACCAGCTCATGCTTTTCTCCCTCACTGCCTGTCTTTCCTCCCACCCTGTTTCTTGGTTTGGAAGCTGAGGATCAGAGCATCCGTAGTTCTGTACCATTTGTTGAAATCTCAGCACTCTGCTATCGAAGGCCCATGAAGATGAGTGGCCTGAGGGACTTGATCTACTGCGAAGAACGCGGGAGATTTGCGTTGGCTCAGAGGGGTCAGAAGGGTGTGCCTTGCACACAGCCGAGTGAGGGCGTGCACGTGTGTGCGGGAGCGTGCATGCGCCTGTGTGCACGTGTACCTGGACACACGCATGTGCGTGTGTTTGGCAGGATAGGAGAGCAGGCTGTGGTTAGTTAGCAGGACCAGCAGGTGACCGGCCTGAGGCCACGAGGTGACCAGACTGAGGACAGGAGTGTGCAGTCGGATTGTGGTGGCCTGTGCTTGCTGGGCAGAGGAGATGGGACACAGTCTAGCAGTAGGGTGACTCGTGTCCAGATGGGCCCTGGACAGGTTTGGTTCTGGGGTAATTATTCATAGCATCCCCTTTTGCTTTCAGAAGTGCCTCCCATAAATTATTTGGGCATCCTTTCTAAGAGGACGCCCAAACCTTGCAGGCTCAGCTGGACAGCTGGGCGGAGCTAGCTACCCCCGTCCTCTCTTCCTGGTCCTGCCTAGGAGCTGCGACCTGGCCGCAACCTTCTGCTTTTGTCTCTGGGTCCAGTTCCTGATGTTGGCAGAGCAAGTCTTGTGTGTCTCCTTCCAGGGCCATCTGTTGAGGACACATATCCCCAGGTTTGTAGAAGATCCAGGCTTTGCAGAGACCAGACACCAGTGCCATGTGTGTTTCCTCTGACTTACCTGTTCGTTATCCTAACCACGTCCCCAAACCACGTGCCTCTCCTCCCTGAGAGCATGTGCCTTTCCCAGGGCAGAGGACGCTCACTCGCAGACAGAAGGACAACGTTGGGTCACTTTCTAGTAATTGTCTATTCACGGAGCATGAGGGCCCATTGTTGCTTTACATTCAGGATGAAAATAGCTCTGTGTCTTGACCGGCTTCAAGGAAGGCTTTGAAAACATCAAAACAGAACTCTCTCCGAAAATGCACTCACAGCACTGTCTCCAAAACATCCTATCTAATCGTCTCTCAATCAGAACAGTTTTCTTTCCTCTCTTCCCTGTTATGCATGACAATGACACAGGGTGGGTTCGGATTTCTTCTTGGTACAGTGAGGACAACGCAGGGACCCCTCCCACTTCCCCAGACTCTGGGCAGGCTCGGAGCTGGCGCTCGTGCAGACTCTGCAAGCTGAGGACACTGAATTAAGCCTCTGTGATGATGAGGGCATTAGATCAGCCATCGGGGATCCTGGGCCTTGAGAGGGAATCAGAGGAAGTTAAGGGCGATCCAAGTTAGGGCAGCTGAGAGGCATACCGACGACACAGCCATGGTCTTGGGGGGTTTCCGCACAACGTACTGTAAGAAAATAGAAACCGTGACTAACACGTGCATTGAAACCTGCTTCAAAATATAAAACTCAAGCTGGCATTCAACATCTGACAAGCTCTGACCCAGAGCTTTCCCAGTCTTATCTTGCTCTGCACAAAAATTACGCTGTGTCTGAACTAACCCACTGTCTTCTGTGCCTGCGTGGTGTCTCCTACCAGCCCTGGGCCACCCCGTCCTCCATCAGCAGTACCCCTCCCCCACTCTTCCTAGCTGAATCTCACCTCCTTTTCTCTGGGTCCATCGCACGTCTGCCCCAGTCTCCGAGCACCCACCCCACTTGCCTGGGTCTGACTCAGTCATTGGCCAGTAGGGGCACCATTGCCCACTGCAATCAGAATTGGGTCTGAACACCCGCCCTCCACTTGGTAATTGGATAACCTTGGGTTAGAAACATCACCTTTGGAAGCTGAGTTTCCTCACATGTGAACTGTTGGAGGGGAGGGGAGCACGACAGCACGGAGAGGACCCGGGGTGCCCTGGCTTATCACCAGCACCCCCTGACCAGGCCTAAGGGGCTGCCCAGGGGGTTTGGCCCCTGAGACACATAGACCGGAGGAAGCGCCCTGATTCCTAGCTTAAATAAAGTGGTCACCTTGAAAGAGGGCATTCTTGTAGTCCCAGCCCTCCCAACACACACACACACTGAGTCCACGTTACCTTGGCCAAAGGCCACCGATGTAATCCATGATGAGGGCTCTGGTTTCCTCTGCTCTTTCAGGGACCCAGGGGTCCATAGTTTGCCCCCAGAGAGTCCATCCTTGTTCTCTCCCAAGGTCTCTTTATGATCCAGGTACTGTTTTCCAGTTTTCTGAAAAAACCAAAGACCTGCCCTTGGTCATTCTGTAAAATTACTACTAGCCCTTTCTTGACAAGTTGTGTGTGCTTTAATTTAGAGATGTTCTGCCCAACATCCAGACCTGGCCCCTTCTGCAGATGAGGGACCCCAGTGAGTATTGTGCTAGTTTAGGGGAGCTTGTGGAATCTTTGATTTTAAGGAGGTGGGATTTCTTGAGGAGCGACATTGCATAATTGGGGGCAGTGACTGCTGTCCTACCGCAGGCTGGAGAGCAGTGAGTCACACGTTTTGATTTCTGGCTGTGGAGCTGACCATTCTAGGAGGTCATGGGTAAGTGTCTCTTTGGCAAAAATCAAGGCATAGCCTGTATTTGATAGGTCTCAGTACCCAGCACCTGAAAACTAGATCACAGTCACTTTTTACTTCATAGACATTCACCTTTTAAAAAATTAGGAAAGGGGGCATTCCTTTTTTTTAATTAAAAATGTTACAGTGTGAAGTCCCTCACTCCCCATGCACATCACTGTGAACAGTTTCCACGTGCTGGAAAAAGCGCGGAAAGGAAGATGCTTACCGAGGCTGCCATGATCATTTTATGAATTTCTTTTTGAAATTTGCCTTTCCACCCACCCCCCAGCACCACATCATAAATAAATGTACCTGATGCATTTGACATGACCTCTTAGACTCTCTGGTCTGCTTCCTGGACACACAGCCACTTTCTACATTCAGCTGCCAGCAGATTCCCTTTGGACCCACACGCTTCTGCTGCAGGGAGCTGACCAGTCACCTTCCCCTTTACTGTCCCCAGCCAACTGCGCACCCAGCATTTGTGCCTCCTCTTGTCACTTCTGTCTCTTGAGTGGCTCAGAAGGGGCCGGATAAGACAATGAGGGTATATGCCAGGGGAGTTAACTCCCCACTAGGTGGATGTTGACCAGTTGCAAACAGAAGACGGGAGGAAGCCAGGAGGCTGGGATACATTCATCCTCCTTCCTCTCCTGCTCTGAGGTGTGCTATTTCTGCACTGTCTGTCCCAGAAAGGTGACATCTCATGCTGTGACCTGCTGTGTCGCATTGGGAAACAGTGCCGGCCCCTAACAGCTCACCTTGCATTGCTCCATATTTCCACAAGGTGGCAGTGTCACACACACAGCTTTATTTCGTGATGCTTTGATAGGTTTGTTTTGTAGGATTTCAGATTGCAGGTGCAGCTCAGAGGGGAGAAGATTTGGGGGTGGTGACGTTCCTTCAGGCTTGAATCATGCCATCTTTGATCAAAGCAGAGCTGCGTGGTCACACAGCTCCCGCCTGGGAGGATCAGGCAGGAGCTCATCAGCTCTTGTCAGGGGTTCCCCCCTTAGGTTTGTTTGTGGCTTTAAGACAAGTCTGATTCACACTTCACCTCTGAAAGAGACGGTATTGAGGCTCCCCTGTGGGTGCCCAGTGTGCGGTGGAGTTCTGATTCCTGTCTGGTCCCTGTCTCCACCCATCACATATAAATCGACTAAGGATTTAATGTGGCACTGTTTAAAACTTTTGAAAAGAAAAAGTGCAAAATATCTTTTTGACCTTGATTAGGGTAAAGTTTTTTTGTTGTTTGTTTGTTTGAAACAAACCCCAGAAATGCTCACCATGAATTAAAGGAATGATAAATTTAATTATTTTAACATTAACGATTTCTATTCATGAAAAAGCATTATAAAAAGGATAAAAACCCCACACAAACTGAGAAGATATTTGGAACACACATAAAGTATTATTATCAGAATATATTAAAATATTTTATAAAGTTTATTATAAAGTATTATTATCAGAATATATTAAAACATTTTATAAAACAAAAAGAAAAAGATAAAAATCGGGCAGAAGACATGAATGGACATTTTACTGTTAAGGGGAAAACAAATGGCCAATAAATATATGAAGACATATTCCATTTCATTATTGATCAGATTGCTAAAATTAAGGAAGTTGGTACTATTAAATGGTAATAAGGATTTGGGCCAAGAACTTGTCATACTCATTGCTGGTGGGAACATTTTCTGGGACAATTACTTTAAAAAAAGATTCATGGGGCTTCCCTGGTGGCGCAGTGGTTGAGAGTCCGCCTGCCAATGCAGGGAACGCAGGTTCGTGTCCTGGTCCGGGAGGATCCCACATGCCGCGGAGTGGCTGGGCCCGTGAGCCGTGGCCACTGGGGCTGCGCGTCCGGAGCCTGTGCTCCGCAATGGGAGAGGCCACAACAGTGAGAGGCCCGCGTACCGCAAAAAATAAAAATGCAAGAGATCTGCAGATGTGTAAGCACAGTATTCTCCCCATAAGGCAGGATGTGTTCCACCTCGATAGGCCAGCCCATATCTAAACCATGTGTTCATTGTCACAGAATTCCTCTCGAGAGAGGATGATCCTGAAGACAGGAAGCAGTGTACAGAGAAAAGAGATTCTTACATAAATTACAGGTCATAGCCAATAGGCTTCTGTGCTCCAAGTCCAAACCATTCATTAGGGACAATCTGATGATATGTTTCAGCCCAAACATATCTGAGGCCAAGTTACCATGTTATAGGACGGCAAAGTTTTAAAGCCACCCATCAAGTGTGGTTCTTGCCAGGTAATGGATTTTGAGAATAGAGGTCATCAGATAGAAGTGAAGCAAAGAGCTCAGGGTAGAACCTGAGGAATGCCCTTTACCTAAGATCTGGGAAAATGCGCCAGCTTCCAAATAGACAGCAACTGTTCCCTCGCTCCTTTACAGGCTTTCATTTTTCCAAAGTTCAATCACAAAGGCATTGCCTGTGACAGGCACTTGAATGCTGATTCTGTGGAGACAGAAAACTCTTTTTCTATGTACCGCATGATAGGGGATTTTAGATTCGGGCTGGCCATCCTGTTGTCTTGCTGGCAATCTCAGAAGTGCTTAGTGTTTGAATCCAATTACCAAAGAACCCAACTGATTATTAAAAGAAAGTAGTAGCAAAGGAAGCTGGTGACACAGAAAGAAAAGTGAATACAAACCACATGGTTTGTTTGATTATATATTTTGACTAAATTATTAATAAATTTTATTTCCAAATTGGGTTCGTACCAAGGAGAAGCAAAGGATGCAAAATGATATATTAATGATAAGGATCTTACAAGAACCATAGTTAATAGACAAAAAGCATCTCCTAACGATTCAGAACCTTACAGCAAATCAAGAGAAAAGAAAAACAAAAGCATTACAATTAAAGCACGAGAATGTGTGGTTCAAATTATCTGCATCTCGTTCAGTGGATCCTGGTTGAAATTGTCTACTTCGTGCCATTGTCCCCTTGATCTGAAAGTTTTGGATGGAAGCTGTTTTCTTCTGATGAATACCTGCTTTTAGAGAATTCCAACTCATTTTCAGCTTGAGGTCTCCATACAGGACAGATTTTCCATGAATAGAAAATGTCTCGTCCGGTTGGTGAGCGGCAGTGCGACAAGCGGAAGGGCTCTTTGAAGCTGCCCTCCTGTGTCGGGGGGCCTGAGTCTGCTGAGGAAGGAGAGTACCCCAGCTGGGCAGCTGCCAGCCTTCCACAGCAGGACGGCCACTGGAAGCCCAGCCGGCGGCAGGATGCAGCACCTGAGGCCAAACGTGCCTCCCAGAAAAGGCGAAGCCAGGAGCTTAGAGGAGGGAGGCGCTCCCTGGCTGGCGCAGCCGGCCTGGCAGGGCCAAGGGGGAGGCCGTCCATGCTGGGCCTTACCACCACCAGACTCCAAGGAACACAGTGACACAGGACGAGCTCGCAGGAGGGACCGACTCAGATTTGCCACCGAGCACAGAGGTGCTGAGGTCAGGAGTCTGGAAGCTGGGTCCGTCCGCCCTGTCTAAGGACACTCAGCTGTCTAAGGAGACTGATCCAGCACCTGGTCCCCTCTCCGGGCACAGTGTGGATACTGACCTTTTCCCCGTAGAACTGCGGCTGCAGATAATCCAGAGAGAAAGAAGCAGGAAAGAGCTGTTTCGCAGAAAGAACAAGGTGGCAGTGCTCGTTCAGCGGGCCTGGAGAAGCTACCGGCTCAGCAAGCACCTGGCCCACCGTCCGCACATGAAGCAGCTTGGAACCAGAGATATGGACAGATGGAACCGAGAGTGCGTGGCTTTGATCCTCCAGGTCTGGAGGAGGGAACTGGAACTGAAACCCCCAAAGACCATGGCAGTAAAAGCAGGACCACCAAGAGTCCACCCAAGGGCAGCTCAGGCAACAAGGCCACCAGGCACTCATTGCTCAAGCACTACGGTTCTCGAGAAGGAGAAGTGTGTCCCCCACGAGATCTTCAAAAGCCCATTTGTGCTGGTCTCAACTCAGTGAGCCACTTGCAGTGTATACACCCCCCTGAGAACGGTGGAACATCAAAGAATTGTTCTTATAGCCTGCAATCAGCTAACCCATCAAGAAACGAAACAAAGCTTCAGCTGCCTATAGAGAAGCCTGTCGCCGGAGGGGGGTCTAATAGCGAGTGCAGAATTCTCTGATTCGCTTTTACACCTTGGGAAAACTTTAATATCCATGCCAGAAGGCTTACTAGCCTGAAAATGGTGTAACCACTGAAAGAAATATGTTTTCTCTCTGCTCGTACACAGCACTGTTTTGTAAATTCTTAGCCGGCGCTGACAGGACCAGGGTAGATTATACCTGTGCAAAACTGCCTGTCTGCCTACACGTCCGTCAGTACGGCTGGAAAAGAGTATTTCTAATAACAGGTAAGTCTAAGTAAAACTAAGAAAGTGAGCACTAAAGATGCTGCTGGGCTGGGATTTCTCCCTAGCTGGTGCAAGCCTGGTTTGCTGGCTCCAGTGAAGAGCCTAAATGAGATGGAGAGGAACCTGTCCCACGGCAGCTACCTTCAGTTCACTACTCTTCTGGAATCTAATGCAAGGGACTTCATTACAGACGCCACATCCTGTTATTCCAACATCATCAGTTTTAACTGATCCGTTTAGACCAGAGTCACGACCCAGTGTTTTGCTCTTAGAAATTGTCTAAGACTGTCATAGGTATACTCTTGATTGCGTACATTTGACAGTTCCCGTGTCAGCCTCTGAAGGCCACAGCCGTGGCCACGTCCTCTCTGTGAATGGCGTTCCTTCTGCTAAACACCGGCGGCAGCATCACAGCACCAGGGCCTCAGTCGGGCAGGTCTACAGGCCAGACATTCACGCACAGGGTGCCAATTCGGGCCATAACCTTCCACTTGTATTTTCTGCCTGACCTGCAGATGTGAGCAGTCTTGTCAAAATGCTGTTCCTTTGGCACGGGAAACTGTGCTAACTGTGCATGCTAGCTCTCTAAGAACACCTGGTTTAAATAAAATCCAGTGATCGTGGGCTTTTTCACATTTTTTAAGGGCAAAGCAACTAGGAATGTAGACAGGCAGAAACAGTGGCATGTTAGGCTAACAAATATTTCTAGAACTGCTTGCATTTTAAGATTACTGCCTCCTTTGTCCTGACAGTAAGAGATTGGAAGCAATAAAGTGTTATTTAATTACCTGGGTATTTTACAGTTGGCTAACTAAATTACTTCATTATTATGAAAATGATTATAACATAAATTAAGAACTATTACAATGGATCACTAGTAGAAAATCATTTTGTAAGAGTCACCCAGCTCAGACCAAGCACCATTTAGGTACAGGAAAGTCCACAACAAATGGGAGCACTGTCTTGAAATCCTGCCAGAAAAATCCTCTGGAAACAACACAACTTCATAGTGAGAAGCCACCACTCCCAACAAAACCAAACCAAAAACTAGTTTGTTGCTGTCTGAATGAGCTGGGGCTGAGAACCAATAAATGAAATTTGCCTAGATGGGACCACAAAGACGCAGCTGATTTCTTAGTATACAACAGAAGGTAGCATAATATCGCTCTGTATTTTGTATACACTTAGCTATGAAATACAGAGTACCTGTAACCGCATATCACATGTAGTCCCGGAAGCCAGCCTGTGCATCAGTGGGAACTCCCAAGCATTATTTTCCTATTTCAGTGCAAAGGAAGGTTCACAAACAACTTCTTTAAAAGTTCAAATGTTTATTACATCAGTCTCTTCAAAATGAGATGCGAATAAACAGTTTCAAACAGAGGTGCCACAGTGCCTTTTCGATACACTGTACTCAACACGCTGGGTCCCTGGGGATGCCCAGTGGTGCACACGTTGAAACAATAATGTAAGTCTGTGAGTCAGTGCTCATGGACACCTCCACTCTTCAATGTGTGCAGAGAAAAACAAGAGTGATATGAGAGTTGTACCAAAAAAAAAAATGTCTTGTCTGGGGAAAGGCAAGTGTGTATTCAAGGACTGAACCCTTGAGATTTTTCTGCTGTGCTACTTAACAGTATAAGATTGTGTCCCTCAGGGTTTGAGGGCCGTCTTTCTCAGACGCCTCTTAAGAAAAATCAATTTTCCAGGTTTTAGATTACGCAAGGGTTGTTTAGGAGAATGGTGAGCAAAGGGTACTCATGCCTATGGATGATAAGACTGGATTTATTATGTGAGTCCTCTGCAGTGTTTCTCCAAGTCTCCTTGCCAGAGGGCACAGTCTAGAACCAGAGATAAAATGACAGTTGACCCTTGAACAATGTGGAGGGTTAATCCGAGTATAACTTACAGCTGCCCCTCTGTATCCACAGTCCCTCTGCATCTGTGGATTCAACCAACCACGGACCGTGTAGCACTGTAGTATTACTGTAGTCCACATATAAGTGGACTCACACTGTTGAAGGGTCAACTCTGCTGCAGTCCTGGGCTGACCCTCTACTAACTCATAGAAATCAGTAACAGAAGGAAATTCGGGAAATTCGTATATATGTAGAAATGATAGAACACAGTCCTAAGTAATCAATGAGCCAAAGAAGACATACCAGGAAATTAGAAAATACTTTGAGATGAATGAAAACGAGGCACAACATTTCCAAACAAGGTACTAAGGTCGTCCTTAGAAAGTTATAGTTGAAAATTTTTATATTGAAAAAGAAAATCTCACGTTAATAACCTAAGTTTCCAACTTAAGACATGTAGAGAAGGAGAGCAAACTAAGCCCAAGTAAGCAAAAGGAAGGAAATAATAACAATCAGAGTGAAGATTAATGAAATAGAGAAAAACAGAAAATCAACAAAAGCAAAGCTGGTATTTTGCAAAGATCAACAAAACTGACAAATCTTTTTTTTTTTTTTTTGCGTTACGCGGGCCTCTCACTGTTGTGGCCTCTCCCGTTGCGGAGCACAGGCTCCAGACGCACAGGCTCAGCAGCCATGGCTCACGGGCCCAGCCACTCCGCGGCATGTGGGATCCTCCCGGACCGGGACACGAACCTGCGTCCCCTGCACCGGCAGGCGGACCCTCAACCACTGCGCCACCAGGGAAGCCCCCAAACTGACAAATCTTTAGCTAGATTAACTGAGAAAAAAAGAGAGACGATTCAAACTAGTAAAATCAGGAATGAAGAGGGGACATGGCTACAGACCTTAGAGAAAGAAAAAGAAGAATAGGGGAATAAAATTGCATGTCAGTAAATTAGATAACTTAGATGAAATGGAAAAAATTCTAGAAAGACACAAACTGCCAAAACTGACTTGGAAGAATTTAAAAATCTGAAAAGACCTGTAACAAATAAACAGATTAAATTAGTAATTAAAAGCTTCCCACCCAAAAACGTACAGTCCCCAAATTCTACAAAACATTATGAAATTAATGTCAGTTCTTTACAAACTCTTCCAAAATTTAGAATAGGCGAGAACACTCCCCAACTCATTCTGTGAGGCCAGGATTACCCTGATATGAAAACCAGACAAAGACATTACAGGAAAAGAAAACCTCAGACCAATACGTCTAATGAATATAGAGCAGTCACCAAATCAAAGCCTTTCTGTAAGACTCTGCCAGCCTTGGAACCAACAGCAAGGATAGACTTATCAGCCCTAGGCCTATTCTCTTCCCTATAAATTTATTCACTGTCAAATAGAAAGTGACAAGCACAGAGGGAGAACAGAGATAAGGACAGAAAAAGGAAGACAGGATTCAACCAAAGACAAGAATTTTCAAATTGGACCAGATAATCAAAGGATTCCTAAACAGGGCTACTCATCCCTGGGGGACAAAGTACCCTTGGTGTTTGGGAGCTTGACAAAAAGAAATCATAGCTCAGACCACTGTGTGTGCAGCTCTGGGGTCTCGGAGGAACACGCTGTTCTGAGTGTGGATTGTAGAGCCAGGGCAGGAAGAAGGTCTTGGTTCATCTTGGCAAAATCTGCAGGATTACCAGCTGTCAGTTTCCCAACAGTCCACCATAAAATGCGTCAAACAAGCAAAACAAAACTGCAGTTAGGGAGAGCGCTACATTGACAGACAGAGCCTGGTAGTATCTCAGAAGAGGGAAGCTGGGGTATATTTATGGGGTTGGGGCCTGGGCTGAGTGATTTAAGTGGGTTCTTGCAAGGAGGGCACCTGGTATTGGACAGAGTCTATGATAGCTTTGTGTGGGTGGGCCCAGTAGGGTGGAATTCTTGACATGAATACTGATGAGCCAATGAGCCAGCTGTTAGTTTTAACAAGTAAGCTATCTAGTTGGTTCAGCGTCTTAGCTATTTTTCTAGAAAATACTTGCTTCTGGAGGATAAGTTATTTTTGCCTCAACCAAGAAGTACTTAACACAGAATGGGAAAATATGCCTTTTTCCAGAATCGTTTAGATGGTAATCATTCTCTGAGAATGATGACAGTGCTTGACAAATCAAACTGGGAGAAGATGAACTTCTACATTGTGGAAATAAACGAAGGACGCCCAAACGAGAATGAAAGGAGGCTATTCATTCAGAGACTGCCGTAGCAAGAGAGTCAACCATCGTCACCTGTTTGCCTGAGACTCAAAGGCCGGCATGAAAGAGGAAAAGTTTTCTAATACAAAGAAGAGGAGGCTTCGGGTATGCTCTGATTGGAGGTTGTTGGCCCAGGAGAGCTGGAAGTTGGCAAACTAGAAACATGGCATTTTATATTATCGGTCTGGGGGGCATGTTTGGCTTCTCTTGCTGGCCCAGGTTTGGAAGTGGGGCAGGAAGCAGGGAAGTTGGCCATCCTTCAGCAATCCAGACCACCTGGCCTGATGGCTGCAGAGCCTGTGGTTTGGCTTCCCAGGCTGGTTGCCACAGAGGCTGTGAGTCAGAGTTCTGCTGTCGTGGTGGCCTGGTCATTGTCCATTTGTATATTCAGTGTTACGACACGGACAGGAGAGTGTGTTGGCCTCAGTGCTCAATTGGAAATGGCCCCAAAAGGTATAGGTATGATGAAAACCATGCTTTTAAGTCGTCAAACTAGAGATGGTCCAAGAGCTCTGAATTTCTGAGAATGAATAGAATTTTACTAGTTAAACTAAGATGAACTTTTTTTTTTTTTTTTTTTTTGCGGTACGCGGGCCTCTCACTGTTGGGGCCTCTCCCGTTGCGGAGCACAGGCTCAGGACGCGCAGGCTCAGCGGCCATGGCTCACGGGCCCAGCCGCTCTGCGGCACGTGGGATCTTCCCAGGGCACGAACCCACGTCCCCTGCATCAGCAGGCGGACTCTCAACCACTGCGCCACCAGGGAAGACCTAAGATGAACTTTTGAGGCAGGATTCTTGAAAAGGTTGTAGGATTTTTCATATAAAAGACAGCAGCAAGTGAGTATGGAAACTTAATTGTATGTGAGTGGGGGACTGTATTATTTCTAAGTGATGTTAGGTTAGCCATCTGCAAGCAAAGAGAGCTTCAAACTCTCTTTAGACTCTGAGATGGAAGTTTACAATGGAGAGTAACTTACAAAGGCCAAGTCTGCTTAAGAAACCTTGAACAGGTGTTTCTTGTATATATATATATATATATACACACATATATAACTGAATCACTGTGCTGTATACTTGAAGCTAACATGACATCATAAATCAACTATACTTCAAAAAAAAAGAAATGAAATATTTCTTCAAAAGGTTGTTAACGCTTTGTGGGATTTTGTTCAATATAAGTCGTGGTTCAGTGAAAGTGCTACACATATGAATGGTCATAACTGACAATTATAAAAATATCCCAAATCGTATTTCTACTTTGTGAGTCAGCTGAGCTCCCTAGGGTGGTCTTGGTGTCCCTTCTACATACTAAGAATATTGTGTGATGGTCTCCTTCTGTATTGTTTTGATGTTCACTCACCTCAGCCCTGTACTGCTCCTGGCTCACAGCAAGCCTTCCGCGGATGTCTGCAGAAGACATTTGACAACATGTGGTGCTTCACATCACTCACGCTTGCCTCAGCTCATACCACTTGGTTGTCATATCCATGTGGGTTTTCTGAGTCTCCGATGGGTCTTTGCCATGACTCGCTGGCCTCTCCCCAGTACAGACGGCTTTGTGTGTGAGAGACATGGTGGCTGTGTCCTGCCATTCCAGGGTGTGTCACTTGTCAGGGCCGTGTGTGGACATGGGGTGGTCACGCAGCTAAGACTGCTGTGTGTTGTCCAGTCTGCTTGCCTGAGGCTGCTGTTCATCTCTTTTCTCCCCGTTTTGTACAAACAAGGGAGCCTTTCTTTCTCAGTGAAATGCAGCCTCCCTAACTGTCTTTTAAAGCTCCTGGCATCCTTCTTTTTCTAGCTTGTCAGATGCCATGCACTTTCCACCATGGTATTAGTGCCTTTATTAAGACAGAATCTCTTCCAAAAACATGACCATTTGGATCACATGTGATGGGAGCTCTGCTGATAGATATTGCCTTAGGTTTGTTTTTCAGAATAACAGTTCTTTGAAGAGTATGATAGTTAGATTAGGGTGGAAAAGAAAATAGTTTATAGACTTTTTTCATCAAGTTGCTGCATTTTTTAAACTTTATTATTGAAACTCTATACATTTCAGCCCAGAATTTTCTTTATGATGTAAAATGACAATAATTAACTCATCATGATAATAAAATTACAACAATAGGGACTTCCCTGGTGGTCCAGTGGTAAAGAATCCACCTTCCAATGCAGGGGATGCTGGTTGAACCCTGGTCAGGGAACTAAGATCCCACATGCCACGGGGCAACTAAGCCCACGCACCACAACTAGAGAAGAGAAAACCCGCATGCCACAACTAGAGAGAAGCCTACGTGCCACAACGAAAGATCCCGCATGCCTCAACCAAGATCCCATGTGCTGCAACTAAGACCCGACGCAGGCAAAAATAAATAAAATAAATAATAAACAAGTCTTTTAAAAAATTACAGTAAAAAACAACAGCTACCAACCTACATTTGCATGACTTTTGGGGGTCAAAAGTACCTTTTGGGGGTGCCTTTTCAATTAATTAGATCATTGTAATAACAGCTTTCTGAGGAAGAAAGAGGGAGAGGTTGTCAGTATTTGAAGGTGAGGAAACCAAGGCCCAAGAAGGTTAAGTGTTTATCTCAAGTTCAGTCAGTAAGATAATAAAAGGATGGTTGCTTCAGAATTCAAACATACTCAAATATCCTCCCCGGGAAAAACTAATCAAAACTTTGATCTCTTTTTTCCAATCACTGTCTTTTCTATTTTCTCTGTGTCTTCCTTTTCAAGGCAGATTCTCTGAACTATTAATCTGGGTAACTCAGAAAATACAGAGCTTAAACATTTTTCTCAGGGCAAACATTGTATTCTTCACAAATGGACACACACGCATTTCTGGAATGAGGTTATATCCTGATAACAATGACCAGTATACATTTTGACAATTCAGATAGATTGAGGTACCATTTCTTTACAGTAGAATTCACCTTTTTTAGGTGTTCAGTTCTATGAATTTTGAAAAATGTACACAGTTTGAAACCACCAACGTAATCAAGTTATAAAATATTTTCATTACCCCAGCCTTGAGGGTATTAGGCTAATCAGGCAGAGATAAGTACTGTATGATATCACTTGTAGGTGGAATATCTTAAAAACCGGAACTCAGCAACGGAGTAGAGTGATGGCAACCAGGGGCTGGAAGGTGGGGGAATATTGGGCGATATTGGTCAGAGGTTACAAACTCCCACTTGCAAGTGGGGGGAGTTCTAATATACACTACGGTGATCACAGCTAATTATACTGTATCATATACTTGAAAGCTACCAAGAGAGTAGACCTTAAACGTACTCACCACAGAAAAGAAATGGTAATTATGTGACATGTTGCAGGTGTTAGCTAATGCTGTGTTGGTCATCAATTTGTCACAAATAAATGTATCAAATCATCACATCAGTATACCTTAAACTTACACCATGTTGTTTATCAATTGTGCCTCAACAAAGCTGGGGAAATTTTTTAAAAGATAGATGACTTAAAACTGTCCTGAGTTGCTTTCCTTGGTATTTTTTTTTCCATAGCTTATAATACATTTAGGTTTTTCAAATGATACCAGAACCCATTCTCTGGATCACGTGCTTTAAGATGACACGCTTCCTTGGCTTTGTATTCAGGGATTGGAATCCCCTCTGATTGTTGTATATTTAACTTTGAATATATTCTGGGATAAATTTTTCTTAAAATGCTTACATGTAAGGTTTTGTTTTGAGTAGCACTGCAGGTTATTATTCTGTTACGACTTCAGAATTTGTTTTGTTCAAATAGAAGAACCACTTGGGCATTGGACAAGAAGAGCATGATAAATTTTATGGAAGCATCTCTATTATTCGGTTCTGTGTGAATGCAAAGCCGTTTGCTCTCATACGAGAGCCTGTCCTTTCAAAATCCACCCTTCACTTTGGCTCATCACTGGAGCTGCTCGGGAATGTCACTGCTGCTTCTTTATTTTAGAAAATTTTCATCATGGCTTTATACATTTCTTAAGACAATGATGAAGATTGTAGGTAACTTTAAAACTAGATTTAATGTTAGTTAACAGAATAAATGAAGTTTGGGACATTACATTATGTAATCACATACATCACATGATGTAAATACACGGATTGAGTTCCTAATCCACATCCTGAGACCCAGATCTCTATGGCTGTAGCAAAAAGGAGTTTCATTTGAACAGAAGTGGTCTTTGCTTCTTTTACCTTTTATGTGCCAAATTCTGGCTATTTCTATAATGAATGCAAAGCAGGTAACTCAAGTTAAAAGTAAAGGTTTGACAACTATGCAAGGGTTTTATGAAGCCTCTGGATAAAGTGGCAAGACTTTTTCCCGTAAAGTTTGCATATTTTGACACTAGAGAAACCTTTCCAAATTTATAAATAATAAGTGTAAATTCATTTTAAGCCTTCCGTTTTTGTTTCATTGAACACTTTGGGAGTCAGATTAAAATGACATTCTGCAAAATATTTCACTGTAAGGACCATTGCTCATTCTAAGAAACTCTCAGCGTGGCGTTAAAGAAACATTGCCCTGGACGAGATGAGTAGACGAAGATTGACTTTATTTCCATATGATTGGTAGCAATGCAGGAAGGACAGACCAAGTTTGGGCACTCAGATCCACTGAAGCAAACAGCAGAGGAGTTTTCCAGAGCTGGGGAGGATTGTAGGCCAGCTGTGTTGGCTAAGTGGTTCCCCAAGGAAAAGTAAACCTTCTCCTGTCTTCCTGACGGAGGTAATTTTACAATTTGGAGGCTGGTACCCACGAAGCTAGGCTCCCATCCTTCCACAGAGACTGGAGAGGGGCCCCCTCTGCCCTAATGTTTGCATTTCAAAGGGATGGTTCCCAGGTCCTTGAGAAAGACATTCGTGGATTGTAAAACTGGTAAGAGGCTTCTGAAAAGCTTTACATCTCAAAAGGGCAGAGGAAGGATTTTCAATTATAAGTTTTCTAAAGTAAAGCCTCTAAGAAAAGGGAGGTCAGGAAGAAATCTGAATTTCAGTTGAGCTGAGGGGAATGTGAAGGCAGTCTAGGTCAGTGGTTTCACCTGTGAGAGTCCAGGTTGGTGCTTGAATTTCAGTGATGCAGGGATGGGACAGGATACGTGAGGTAGGTCAGGACTAGTGGTCCAGGACCTCTGCCTCGGGGAGAGGTTTCTTCTTTTTCTTTGTTTTAAAATAAATCTATTTATTTAGTTTTGGCTGTGTTGGGTCTTCGTTGCTGGGCGCGGGCTTTCTCCAGTCGCGGCCAGCAGTGGCTACTCTTCGTTGCAATGCACAGGCTTCTCACTGTGGTGGCTTCTCTTTTTGCAGAGCCTGAGCTCTAGGCGCACAGGCTTCAGTAGTTGTGGCACCTGGGCTCACTAGTTGTGGTTCACGGGCTCAGTAGTTGTGGCATGCAAGCTTCAGTAGTTGTGGCTCACAGCCTTCAGTAGTTGTGGCTCGCAGCCTTCAGTAGTTGTGGCACGCGGGCTCAGCAGTTGTGGCTCATGGGCTCCAGAGCACAGGCTCAGTAGTTGTGGCGCACGGGCTTAGTTGCTCCACAGCATGTGGGATCTTCCCAGACGAGGGCTCGAACCCGTCTCTCCTGCATTGGCAGGTGGCTTCTTAGGCACTGCGCCACCAGGGAAGCCCCAGGGAGAGGTTTCTTCACTGACCTTTTTTACCTATGTGGTCTGCAAAGAACAAGTCCATTTACCTCCTACTGGTTTTCACATTGCTTTTTTTTTCTCCCTGCTGTCATGGACTCCCTGCACTAGTTATTGAACTATATCTCCTCTCAGCTCCAAGCCCTCCCTTCTGTGCTCTGTTTGGTGATGCTGGGTCTGGGGTTCTGTGAGTCATATTTCTGCTTTGTCAGTGAGTTCCCAGTGTCGACTGAAAAAATATGCACAACCTAAAAGTTGAGAATTATTTTATTTGGTGGACAAAACCAAGGACTTAAGCCTGGGACACAGCCTCTCAGCTAGCCCTGAGGGATTGCTCCAAAGAGGTAATGGAAGAGCCAGGATGTATGGGAGTTTTTGCAACAAAAACCAGGTAGTTGGAACATCAAAATATTACTGCTAATTAAAGAAAACCAGACATCTCAAATTAATGACTTCAGCACTTTTCTGGTTTTCTTTGTGCTTTTCTGTGTATGGGAAGATGCAAGAGTCTGGGCTCACTAAAATCATTCCTTTGATGTGCACCTCAGCTCTCTAAGGCCAGGATCCTGCTTTTCTCCATCCTGGATCCCTTCAGGGTTCACCGCTGGCTGTGGCTGCGGTGGCTGAGGGCTTGAGGGCTGCACCAGCCTTTGTTCACTGGTATATAGCAGACGATAGTTTTCATCCATGCCAGTAACTGGGAAGTATCTCCAATGGGGAGAGCTGCAGGGGGACCACAGCCTTGCGGAGGAGGAAGGGCCACCCTCATTCCAATCTCCTCCTAATGCTTCCTGACTGGTTCCCAGTCCCGTGAGCGGTCCACCACCAGTGCCTTCTCCCCTGGCAGTGCCAGGGGCACTGATTCACCCCTCACCCTCCAGCTCAGCAGAAACAAGAAGCATCTGTGCAGGGGCTGTGCTGTCATCTTGGAAACTGGCTTTCATCTTTCTTTTTATGTTCACTCCAAATCTCAGCTACAAAGCAGGGCAGTGTTTGTGAGATTCTGCCTCTTCCATGGTTTGTATCAATATGTAAACCATTCAGTCAGATCTAAGGGTCAATTTGTCAACTGCAGGAAGAATGATATTCATTGAAAGTGTGAATACGTCCAGCAGGTTACTCCTCATGTGTGTTACACGGTTACTCCTCAACTGTGTGTTTTGACACTTCTAACTTCAGCCTAATATATTGTTTATTAAGCGAAATTCATTATAGTGTCTTCATACACAAAAGAGATTTAAAATGAAGTATGTGAGTGCTGGTAACATTTCTCACTTGGCCAGTCTCAACATATGCCAATTTATTGTGCTAACAGCCCCTAAAAGGGAGGGCATTTGCCGTCAGTAAATAAGCCTCAGAGTAGAATATAGAGTGACTGCAAGTACATCCTCCAACATGTAGATCCTTGGTAGATAGCTTCTGACATCTCTCTCCCTCTCTACGTATATTTCTGTTTGTCTGTCCTTGGAGATGCTATTCTATTCTGATCAGTTGGTAGACATCTTAGCTTCTCTGTGTTTAAATACTTGGAATACTACATGTGAGTTAAAGTTTTAAAAAATATTGGTTTATATAAGATATATCCTCCTTCCTGTTATATCAAAATGTGTGAGCTCAAATATATTTCTGTGATCTGTTTTTGTTTCCAATCTATCAAATTGAACTCCCAACTACGTTGCAGCACTCTTCACAATAGCCAAGATGTGGAAACAACCTAAATGTCCATTGACAGGTGAATGGATAAAAAGTGATATATACATACAATGGAATATTATTCAGCCTTAACAAAATAGAAGGGTCATAGAAGAACCTTAGGACATTATGCTAAGAGAAATAAGCTAGTCACAGAAGGGCAAATACTGCATGATTCTGCTTAAATGAGATATCTAAAAGATCAAACTCATAGAACCGAAGAATGGAAGGGTGGTTGCCAGGGGCTGAGGAAAGGGGGAAACGAGGTATTGCTAATTAACAGGTATAAAACTTCAGTTATGCAAGATGAATAACCTGCTTACAGGCCACATTTTGCCTATAAATAACAATACCATGTTGCGCACCTAAAAACCTATCAAGTGGGTAGATCTTAGGTTAAGTGTTGTTAGCAAAATTTAAAAAGAAAAGAGTTTTGTCCTCTTTTTTTTTTTTTTTTTTTTTTTTTTTTTTTTGCGGTACGCGGGCCTCTCACTGCTGTGGCCTCTCCCGTTGCGGAGCACAGGCTCCGGACGCACAGCCTCAGCGGCCACAGCTCACGGGCCCAGCCGCTCCACGGCATGTGGGATCTTCCCAGACCGGGGCACGAACCCATGTCCCTTGCATCGGCAGGCGGACTCTCAACCACTGCGCCACCAGGGAAGCCCAAGTTTTGTCCTCTTTAAGAAATGGTTCCATATAACTTTCTAGAATTTTTTTTTTAATGTGAAACTTGATAATGATTTTCTGACATCTGAAAAGAACGATATGAGTTGAGAGTGAAGGAAGTTGAGAATGAAAATTACAGTTTTCTAGTCCTAAGACAGAATGGTTATTGGAGATCATTCCCCTGTGAAGCATTTCTACACCGGCGCTAAACCAAGAGGAATGTATATCAAATTTTAGAGCTAAAATGGGTGTGAAAGACTAATCCATGGCTTGGTAAGTTATGAAGACCCTCTTGGATGAAGTGACGATCTTGTGGTGGTGAAGCATCCGTTGGACAGTGCCGTGTGCTGGAGCGATTCTCCAATACGGCAGGAAGAGCGAGAACCCTGAAGTCGGACAAACTGGATTTGAATCCTGGCCCTACCATTGGCAGCTGTAGGATCCCAGGCGAGTTGCCTAACTTCTTGGGTCACACGCTCCACACCTGCTAAGCAAGGGTGATGACACCTGCTGGATTTGGTGTGAGGATGAACGATAATATATGCAAAGCCCCTGGCTCCATGTCTGATCCTAGGAGGTGCTTGATAAGTGGAGTTGGGTGGAGTAAAGAACTCGCTACCAAGAAATAGCTGCGGGGCTTCAAAACAGACACAGAAAATAACAACATTTATCCAAGAATCAACTAGTAAAGGAGAAGTCTGAAGGATAATTATATCAGGAGACCTAAGCAGAGGAAAACTTACCGAAATGAGCGTTACCTTTATGGACACAGAGTAAGAATTATTGATTTCAGACTAATAAAAAGTATAATATGACATCATCAAGAGAGTAAAAAAAAATCCCATCAAATATCAAAATGAGGAACAACTTTGAATTTTTACATAAGGCAATTGAAAATCCAAATCGAAGAATGGCAATGGAGAATGGAATGTAAAAATAAACCAAGGGCTGGACTCAAAATGAGTTTCCACAGTAAGGATTTGAATTTCTGCCTCCTGGCTAAGAACAGAGTGGGAATAAGGAATGAAATCCCTTTCCACACACCTATTAGCTTCTGTTTGCCTTTTCTTCCCAGATGTGTAGGATCTTAATGAAGGCAGTTATTTTGGTTATTTTTTTGCGGTACGCGGGCCTCTCCCTGCTGTGGCCTCTCTGGTTGCGGAGCACAGGCTCCGGACGCGCAGGCTCAGCGGCCATGGCTCACGGGCCCAGCTGCTCCGCGGCATGTGGGATCCTCCGGGACCGGGGCACGAACCCGTGTCCCCTGCATCGGCAGGTGGACCCTCAGCCACTGCGCCACCAGGGAAGCCCAAGGCAGTTATTTTAATTGTCTTACTGTATGCAATGCTATTCTTCTCTGTGCTGTGAACCATATCACAGAACAGCTCATTCATTTAAGCGGTTTGCTTAACCCAATTATTCTGTACTTAATCCTAAATCTTTTGAAAGGGCTAAGATTTTTTTCTGAGTGACATCTTCTGTAGTTTTCCAATGAGACAGAAACTTTATCATTTTAGTTAAAGGGACAGATAACAAAATGGACTTTGTGAAACATCTACAACTCTATTGTTGCTTTTAAAAACATTTGACATTCATAATCTCATTTTATTATCACATCCTGTCCATTTCATAGATAAGAGGTCCGAAAAGGAGATGTCACACAGATGAGTTCTATGACCTGAATTTCTGTTTAAATTCCATCTTGCCCCAAACTGATGCACTTCCTAGTCTTCTGTATTGAACCTGGTCTTAGGGTCTTCTTTGACTTTCTTTTTCTCCAAACACCACTGACTTCCTTTGTCCTCTCAGTTCCCAACCCCTAAAAGGGGTCCTGTCCTTTGTCCCTTTCATTACCGGCTCAGGTATTAATTAAGTTGCCAGCAGGAAAGAGCCCCAAGGGGTTGTGACTCCAAGATAAATTTGCATTTGGGGTCAGAAGTTCTTGAAGATAAAAATATTCTTTAGTGTTTCCCATTCAAGATGGTCACTGAGTTCAGATGTTTATCTCTCTTCCCTGTTCAAATCCCATTCAAGTTGTTATAAGGAAATACAAAAGGAATTTCTTGTGAGAGCCGCATCAGTAGATCAGAGATTTGGGGAGAATTTCTGAAGGGTGGGAAGAAGCTGGGACAATGCTGACAGGTAAACAGAGCAGAGGAACCTTCAGTGTGCATCAGCTGAGGGGAAATTATAGACAAGGAGGAAGCCGATCTCACTGGTAGGACTCCGGAAAAGCTCCAAGCAAGGAATCAACAGGTGTGTACAGGTGAGCGGGTGAGGATGCAATTCACATTGAAGTGTTGAACTTCTACCTGCAGAGCAGCTGTGCCATTGGTCTGCCTTGAGCCGGTTGATGCCCTGATACAAGCATTTAGACCCAGGCACAAACCAGTGACACAGTGGCTAATGCTGCTGAACACGCCTGGTCCTTGGGGCTCCCGGGATCCGTGTTGGTATCTCTCCGCAAACTCTCCTCATTTTGTCATTGAAAGTAAGGTTTCCCTGACTGCCTGATGCCCTGAAGTGGAGCCCTTACACCTGTATATGAAATAAATGGTACAGACGTGTTCATGTAACACAGAAAGCTCACTGTCACTCTCTCTTTAAGGCAGGAATCAGCTGCAGGTGAAACCCACCGCAGTTGCCGGTGCTAACTAATCAAATCGTTTGTTCATACATGCAAATAGATAACCAAGGATCACCGCACATTTGTGCGGTGTTATTTTACTTAAAGAGAAAAATTATTTTACTTAAAGAGAAAAATTAACTGCAGAGGAAATGGGTCTCTTGATGGATACTGTGGGAAAAATAGTTTTAATGTTTTCATTGCCTAAATTTGCTTTGAGGCAATATTGCATTCAACACAAAGAACGCCCTGTGAACAAGCGTCAAGCTCTTATACTTTAAGAAGATGATCGCTGAAATGAGCAGTTCAGTGCAAGGGGTGAAAGAAAATGTTATGGAAATATTCCCAAGCATAGAGCCAAAAGGCAATGAGGTGGACCAGGGTGTGACAGAGAAGTAGATGAAGCCTGGAAGAATCAAAGTATGGGATCTATCACAAAAGAGAGATGAGAAGAAACAGAGGAGGGGAAATAAGAAAAGATAGAGCAAGATTTCCCCGAGTTAAAAAAAAGATCGAATCCTTCCGTTGAAAGGGTCCATGAATACTAACCAATATGAATGGAAAAAATACAATAGCGAGACATAGCCTCATTAAAATGTAAGCAACCAGGTCTAAGGAAAAATTTCTAAAACTTCAGAGAGAACAAAACCAAGCAGCAACAGTTTTTCCACAAAGAATGAGAATATGATGGTATTAGTATTAGACTTCTCATCGTCAGCACTGTAGTGAGAAAACAATAGACAAATACTTTTAAGCTGGAGGGAAGTGATTAAAAATATAAAATTTTTTACCAGTCAAAATGGCACGTGATGAGGCAAAATAAGTGCATTTCAAGTCACAGAAAGTCTCAGAAAAATTTTTCTTGTGCACTCCTCCTGGAGACACAAAAAACTACCAAGAATGCGTTCCAGCGAAATGCAAGTAATTCACATGATAGTGACTCCAGCTCAGTGCAGGAGGGTGACTTCCCAGGATTCAGGGGGCCGGTGGTCCTGGAGGACGTGGAATCCACATTGTAGTTTGAAGACCCGGGGCTCTGAGGGGGTTGACGAGTGAAGCAAGGAGGAGGGTTAAGAAGTTGGTAATTTATAGACGTGTGACATCATGTGCTGTGTACTTAGAAACTCCAGGAAAACTATACAGCTTTCTAAGGAAGTCACACCCTCGGTGAAGCAAACTTAAATGTGACCAGATTTGGGCAGTCATGAGAGAAAGAAAAGAAAATTGATTTGGTCTAGATTCTTGGAGCCGTTTATTTTGTGTGGCACTCTTCTAATAGCACAGACTACATTTCATTCTCTGTAGAATGAAATACATATATATACTTATTTATTTACACCACATCTTCCTTATCCATTCATCTGTCGATGGACATTTAGGGTGTTTCCGTGTCTTGGCTATTGCGAAGAGTGCTGCTACGAACACAGGGGTGCGTGTATCCTTTCGAATTAGAGTTTTCTCTGGATATATGCTCAGGAGCGGGATTGCTGGGTCCTACGGTAGCTCTATTTTTAGTTTTCTGAGGACCCTCCATACCGTTCTCCATAGTGGCTGCACCAACTTAACATGCCCGCCAACAGTGTAGGAGCGTTCCCTTTTCTCCACACCCTCTCCAGCATTTTTTTATTTATAGAGTTTTTGATGCTAGCCGTTCTGACCAGTGCGAGGTGGTACCTCATTGCAGTTTTGATCTGCTTTTCTCTAATAATTAGTGATGTTGAGCGTCTTTTCATATGCCTATCGGCCATCTGTATTTATTCTTTGGAGAAATGTCTCTTTAGGTCTACACGCTATTCTATATGTTCAGTTGCTCATCTTTACACTTTAATTATATATATTAAATATAAATATAAATATATATATATATATATTTGGTGGAAAAAAGGAGGGGAAGCCAAAAGAAACCATAGAGGTATCAAGTTCCTTATTTTATAAAATAGAGAATCCAGAGGTAATAAAGTTGAGAGATGCAAAAACAGAGATTTAAGTGCTTTTAAGCTATAGAGTAATCAGTAGTAGAACTGAAACTTATGATAAAAATTAGGGGAAAGAGCAAGGGGGTGTTGTAGAGCAAATGAAAAGGAAAGCGAGCTAATATCTCAGTGGGGGGTCAGGAGGCATTATTTAAAATGCATCCATCAGAGATATATGACAAACACATACTGAGAGACTGCAGGCTTAGCTCCCAGCAGGACCACAGGCCTGGAGGCACCAGCGAGGCAGGGCGGGTGGGACCACGGGCACAGGTGATGACTGTCTCATGCCTTGGTGCTGGGTCAGATCACGGAACTTAAAAATTTTCCCGGGGCAGAGAAGGGCAAGAATGGTCGAAGTCGAATTGTAATTCACACCATTTCAGAAAGAAGGGAGCTCACCATGAAGTTAATTTAATTGTAGAAAATAAAGAAATTTGGTCCTTTTCAGACAAGCGCTCCCACGCAATTGTTTCTGTGGCGCAAACACACATCGCAACATCCCCGAGGCAGGGCTTGCCTTCCTGTGCTTTCCTTCACTGTTATCGATGTTTCATGGCTTTGGACTTATTTTTCCTTTGAGATGACCATCAGAGAGTGTTCAGAGGCCATAATTACACTTTGTTAGGCCACGTGGGTTTCATAATTTCCCAGTTAGATGTTTTTTAGTCACAGTTTAAAATGTCCTCACAATGCGCAAATGCCAACCGCAAATCCACCTTTCCCTAATGGATTTTACTCTTCTGCAGGCGAAATGCATTCTCTCTGGTAACAAATGAAGACGGAGTGGCGAAGCTTGCTGTGACGGGAACACGAGCCAGCACAGGGCACACAGTCGTGTGTTGCCATGGAAGTTTCGGCAACGGCTGCACCACCGAAGGCAATTTCTAAGAAATGGTTGTCAAACGTGACCAAAGCCCCTGCAAGCTAGAGTGCATCACAGATTGGCACAAATGTTTGTGAAGGTCAGAAGTCAGATTACATGTCCTCTTATTTCCATAGCAAACCTCTCTTTATTCCACACGTATGGAACCAAGATCCGTTTTCCTCACCTGATCCTTCACCAGGTGAAAAGATCCCTCTGCCTTGCCCCACCTGCGTGTGCGTGTGTGCACGCAGCATTACAATTAACTTCTCTGACCACTAATCTTTTCAGGCCAAAGGTTTGGATACCTGTTTGAGGCCAAGATAGAGAAAAAGAGGCTGAGTTGGAAAACCTTGTGACCTGGAGGGAGAGAACGGGCTCCAGAAGAAGGGCATTAGGTAGGTGACCCAATGACCAGTGTCCAATGGCTTCACAATGGCAAAGGCTGGACCCTGCTGGGTTTTGTCTCATGAGCTGTTAAAGTTGTGTCTAGGTATTCTCTCTCCTTTTGCCCCCGCTTCCAACCTCCCATTCCTTCCCGAGCTTTCTAGGATTCCAGGACAAATGAATGCCATATGTTGGGAATATGAGTAACAAGACGAAACGCTTGCAGTAATCACTGCTTAATCGTGGTGAGTTGTATTCCGGACCGAGACGTCTCGCCGTGTGGCCCGTATTGCTGGGCGTCCTTTCAGGGAACTGTCGGGACACTTGATTGCAGGAGAGCTGACGAGTGACACGTCCTTCCCGCAGCAGTGGTGGCGGCCCCAGCTCCCTGTCTAGTCACATTAGCTCCCCTCTGCACTCAAACAAGTCAGAAGCAATCATCTCCTCTGCGCCGGATAAACAAATGCAAACACTGCCCTGGTGTGATGTTGATAGGACAAGAGGTGAAGGCGGCTAATATGATACAGATGTACCATTCGGATATAATAAGCCATTTAGAACGATAGTGGATGAAGATTTTCTGTCTTTCCCCGGATCTGTCTTCTTTTCCACAAGGGAGGGACTAGGTAGTTCGTGAGGAGAGTGCCGTGCAATTGCTTTTTAGAGGCTAAGCCTCTCTGCTGCTTCTGCTGTTTTCCCTATGTGGACGATGAGAATCTTTGGTGCTGGAGGGCGGCTACTGGACCTATTAGTTTCCCGTACATTTCATAGTGTTCCTAGGTCTTGAGAGCCCATCTAGCAACATTCAAACCAAACCAAACCAAGTGGCTTGGTTTCCTAAGATGAGAGCTGAGAGTCAGCTAAGATCAGTGAAGCCTTTTGATAGACTTGTCCTAATATTAAAAAGTAAAAGGGCATGATGGATTTGAAAAGCAGAAGCCAGCCACTTGGAATCTGACCTTGGATGTAATTCAGGTGTTAAGTGGAAATAATATTATTTATAAGTAAACTATTCTTTTCCTCAAGGCTGTAGGACCAAAGTTAGGGTGAAGCTTGAAAATGCACGAGGGTATTTTTGAAATAAGGAAACCAAATGGGGCAAAAAGAAACACTGGAGGAAATAAAATCTGTGACGGCGTTTCCCTCTAATGTTTGCATTTATCCAACAAGCATTTGCTAATGTTGGGTCTACACCAAGCAAGCAATGCTTTAGAGAAGAGGGGTAAGGGAAAAGATAGTTCGTGTTTCCATTGCAGTAGTAACTGTTAATTCAATCTTTTGTGCTAGATGCGTCCTTGCCCTCATTTCTGGCAACTGATCGCCCAGCGTGTTGAGCGGGGAGGGTGTATCTCTTAGCCCCATAGTCCTTGGGCTTGACCACTTGCTTTGGCCGATGGAACTTTAGTGAACTTGATGTGACCAATGATCTTGAAGGTGCTTGTGTGGTGTGGCTTGGTCTCTTGCTCTGCTGGGGTCCGTCATGAGAAGGATGTGCCCTGCATAGCTGCTGGTCCAAAGAGAATGTGGAGACACGTAGAAGAGAACTGAACTTGAATCAGAGACTAAAGCCAAGCTCAGCTGACTCACAGCCCAGCACAGGGCTGCTTCAGGTGGTTAGCAGTCTCATGAGGAATGAAAAAGTACAAATGCAAAAGCTCTAAGCAGCTGACTTTTGCAATGGTTTGTTACGCAGCTTTAGTGCAGCTAATATAATTTTTAAAGTTAAATGAAAATTAATTGAATGGTGGGTATAATATAAAAAAGATAAAGTTTTTGGACCAGTTTCTAGACGATGCACTATTTGTCTTAATGAACAACAACAGTAACTTTAGTTTTGAAATTATTTAAAAGCCTGCTCTAGCTGAAAAAAAATCATATAGGGACAAAAAAAATTCTCCGAAGAGGCAAGTTTCTCCAGCCCAAGAAATAGGACGACCAGCTTTAGTTAACTCTCCTTGGAATTCTCATGTGTTTTCCCAAGTATTTTCCTCGGCTGTCACAGTCATCACCCATTTCTTGCTCCCTTGGCAGCTCTTGGGGTGGCCCCTGCCGCTGTTGCCGTTGCCAAGTCAGCGCCTGAGCCGCGCATGCTCGCTGGCTGTGCCACTGCCGTAATTGGAGCGGAGGCTGCCAGCGCCAGGGGTCAAGGGGCTCGTGTCTAACCAGAGGGCACTGTCCCTTGTCGTTGCCAAAGCTGCTGGAGCCAATTCGGCAGACATCGCGCCTCTTCCGATTCTCACTCGAGTGTTCGTGGCAACCATCGCCTCCCAGCGTTTGTTCATGTCACTCAGGGCCGGGCTAAACAATCCTAGAGGCAGGCGCTGCATTGCAGTTGGATTCCTCTTCTCAGTCTCTGGCACGGCCCGCTCTTCGCAAACTCTGCTTGAGCATTTCGACTTTCTTCTCGAGATGAGTTCTTTGCTAGGACTCTCCTTAGTACTTGCGTTAACTATTGCGCTGGTAGGCTGCTCCACCAGCCTTTAGTCATCCCTTAGGGACACTGGAGTCACCCCAGGCTGGAGTCCCAGCCACACTGGGATTTGCACACATCTTGTTTTTCTGTTGTGGAAGGTGACACTAGAATTGGCTGATGGAGATTTGATGGCCTGGAATAATCAATATTAAAACAAGGAAGAGACAGAAGAGCTATGGGAGAGATATTGGATGGCCTAATGTATTCTGAGCCAGCTCAGGGAATCAAAGACACTTCCTTAGCAGGAAACTCCTGCGTTGAATCCCAAGGACATATGGGATATACTGTAGACCTGGATGGTTCTGAGAGTGAAGGTCAATACCGAGATGACCCAAGTTTTGCAAAACTCTAAATATCTGTGACCTAGCATGGAAACGAGGTCACAGATGGTGGCAGGACAGTGACCTCAAGGGACGGTGCTAGGAGATGAAGCCATAAAATGAATGAGAGAAGAATGACCTTGGCGGGACTGTGAATGCTTGGAATGACTGCTTTTTATGCTTCCGGTACATCGTTTAATGAGATGGTGTCTAAGGATCCTTGTACCTCTAAACTTTCTATGATTCTATCTAGACATTTAATGGAAAACTTCAGTTGCTCTCCTAATGCAGCTGCTGCACGTCTGCTATTTTAATGGGCTTTTGCTTTATATCCTGAATATCCGGAGGAGGTGGAGATAAATCAGCCCGAGTTCCATCTACTCCTTCGATCGAGGGAGAAAAAGATGTCTCATAATATTGGAAGAGAGAGGCTGGAAGGTTTTCTTGCCTGTGGGAAAAGAGATGATGGGCTGAAATAAATAATGAGCAGAAACTGTTTTTGTGTCGCTCCAAAACAACATGCAGGAGGGGGGACGTGGAAAGCCCTGGGAGTCCTACGTGTCTAGGAGGGTGACAAGGTTCGGACTCTTGAGTTTGGCACATTTGGGCTATATTTATAATCCCTATCAAATCGCCCTCATTTCGCTGAATTCCAACTTTTATTTCACTCACAGAACTCCTCCTACTACTATTTTTGTAGAGTAAAGCTGATTATAAAAACTTTATTCTTCACCATTTGGCTTAATTCCTTGTGTTAAAGATGACAGTAAAAACGCATCAGTTCAGACCTGCTGCTTTAAATCCCTTTTTGGAAGCAAGTGTGTTCCTTCCTTCTTCAGCATCCTCTAATTCGTGGTCCATAGACTAGGAGATAGATTGAGGGTTATCTTTATTCCTTTGGAAAAGGAGCGTATTATAAACCAGTTAATACTCAAATTGAGAACGCAAAGACAATGCTTAGTCTTTTTAAGAGACTAAATTAAGAAGTTCACTTTAAATCTTTTAAGCTCTCCCTTTGGTGCATGAAAAATGCTCACGCATTATTTTAAAAAACAACGACAAACCTCTTATCTCCTTCCAAAAGCAGGTTAAAAGAACCGTCTGAGTCGTAACTGGCATTGATGTTGGGTTACCTTACTCTACATGGTAAAAAGTAATAACACTACCTCTCCTTTAAAATAGTGCATGTTTTTTTTTTTTTTTTGTCACTTGGAATGAGACTTGTCCTTCACCCCTCAATCAATGAGCCAGTATTTACCGAGATGAAATTCTGCACCAGATGCACCCTCCAGGAGAACACAGGGAGGTGGGAGGGGGCCCGTCTGTCCTGAAGCAGATTGATATAGGGCGGAGGAAATTGAGCCTCATTTTTTTTTTTAAACATCTTTATTGGGGTATAATTGCTTTACAATGGTGTGTTAGTTTCTGCTTTATAACAAAGTGAATCAGTTATACATATACCTATGTTCCCATATCTCTTCCCTCTTGCGTCTCCCTCCCTCCCACCCTCCCTACCCCACCCCTCCAGGCGGTCACAAAGCACCGAACCTCATTCGTGTTTACATGTGGAATGTGGCCATCGCCATGAGACAGGAAAGAGAAAATCGTGCTCCGTGCCACCCTCCTTAGGAGGAATGAGGATTGTAAATAACAGTTAATTCCCTCCCAGTCCAGTAAATAAACAAGTTCAAATCACGTGGTTTCCAGCCCAGGGCTCTTCCATCTGCCCTGAGGTCTGTGAGATTGACCTGGGATCATTACTCAGGGGTCCTGGCCTCCTTCCCTCCTCCAGGGCCCGCCCAGTCTTTTTCTCTGGTCTCCCGTTGTTTCTAGCTCTCTGTGCTTCATGTTATCTGCTGATTTGTTCTCAGTGGAAAGCCCCGGACGGAGGTCAGGGGTAGGAAGAGGGCGGGCCGGGGTCCTCATTCCTTTGGCTTTCTCTCTGTGGGGTCCAGCTGTCTCCCTCGGCTAAAAGAAGCTGCCCCTCTCCAGGAAAGCCGTCCTGCAGGGTTCCTTGCCTTCTGGGGCTTGGTAACCTCTTCCCCAGCTTGTACCAGCCCTGCATTCTCCAGTCTGGTCCCTACACTCTGTCCTCACCTTTGCAAATAAACCCTTCTTGAATTTCCCACAATTCAGTGTTCTGTTTTTTGACAGAGACACTGACAGGTTGAAGGACCTCCTTGTAAACTCTTGAACTAGTGGAGGGACATAAGGAGGGGAACTTCAGGCCCCGTGGTCCCTCGTGGCGGACCCGTATTTTGGTGAGGACTCCTTCGTTTATGTCATTAGGCAATCATCTGACTTATTTCTTATTGCCAACTTCGAATTGTTGAAGCCCAGTGCAGTTCTTAAATAAAAAATATGTGCCCAGCAAATGGAACCGATTTTAAAAGGAATTGCTCGTGGTGATTTAGTGAATTGTCAGGATTCTATTTCATAAATAACAAAACAGAAATTAGGAGCATGTCAGAGCTGCATTAGGGCTCACCCATAAATAAGAATCGTTTTATTAGAGCTGGTAAATTATGCTTACTTAATTCACATTGTCATGCCTGCCACTTTGCTATATATCCTGTGGGTTTTTCGCTCCCTAGATGTGTTACAGTTCAGCAAGACAAACATTTTGGGTAACTAATATATTAGGAATGCAGTTATGAGTAAATAAATGTTACTTTTCTGTGTTTCGTACAGTAGTGATTGGCTTTTCTTCCATTGACATGTAGGGCTGAGCTTCATGAAAATGGGAGATTAATGCATCCTCTGTGTGTGTCTCTCTCTCACTCTTTTTAAGGCCAAGTGTGAAAAAGAAGTGAAAACATGAAGAGTCTGTTAATGAATGTGAGATGCTGGAATAAAGGAGTCTTTGCTCTTCAGCAATGTGGCATTGATCCCACTAATGGTTTGGCTTCTGAGGAGAGAAAATCTTTGATCCGCTCAGTGAGTTGACGGTCACAGGACAGGTGGTCATGTCATGCAGGCCAAGTCCGAAGGCCTGGGAAGCAGGGCATCTCCAGAAGACAGTTTCCATAAGCGTACAATCCAGACCAGGGACAAGACTGATACATTCACGAAAGTGTCAGTAACACTGAAGGGCGACGCGGGACCGGGATGAGGGTCAGGGGGGTGGGAGGTGTCTGAGGGGCCCTCCCAGAGCAATCGAGCTTGAAGGACATGTCCAGGTAGAGACCTGTGTCTCATCTCTTCTGTTTGACAAGGATGCCCAGGTAGAGATCTATGTCTCGGCTCTTCTGTTTGACAAGGACAGTCCTTAACAAAGTTCAGCCCTGCCCCCCCCCCAATGTCTGCGGCATCAGAATCTCTTTACACAGCTTCTCCCTCATCCCCAGGGCTCAGTGACCTTCAGCTCCCTCCTGCCCTGGGTTCCTCACCAGATGGTTCTTCACCCCTCGCCCCACCACATCATCGTCCCATCTCAAACTCCCTCCCCTTCGCCCTTGAAAGCACCTATTTTTCTTCTATTTTTTCAGGCTCCTGTCTACTAGATGATAATGGGATGAAAATAATGCATATAAAACAATGAATATAGTATTATATGTTCCTGGGAACATAGTGCCTTCAGCCAGTGAAGATGCTCCAGGTCAGGTGCCTTGACCATCCATAGGGAAGGTGAGGAGAGGAACTCTCTGGGACCCTTCACATCTTAGCACGTGGGTGGGAGCTCCCCATTCAGGGAATGACATGCTTTCACGGGCCTTGTAAGGTCTCTTCCTGGAAGGCTCTCCCCGCACCTCCAGACCTGCCTGGGGCTGCCGGACTGTATAGACTTTCCCTTAGTGTCACACTTTTGAAAGCACTCTCCTAGCTGAATATTTTGCATTTGATCCCCCAAATGGTAAAGGAAGGTACTTTTCTCATTTGACAGTTGGGGGAAGCGAAACCAGTAATAACAGAGTGTAGGACCCAGGCCTCCTGAACCAGCATGGACCCTGCCACCCCTGTGGCTTTTCTGAAGATGCCACCCAAGTGAGTCTGATTTGCTTAAGACATCTGGGCGTTAATTTCTGAAATCAGAAAAGAGGGGGGCAGACATGGTGAATGGATACATTGTTGCAGTTAGTTTAGCTCGTTGAAGCAGTCAGATGTCCTTTGTGGTGGTTGTAGTCACATCAGTGAGAGCCAATGATTTGTGCTTAAAGTTTAGTGAAACATTGTACTATATTTGTTTAATTATTTCCATTTTACAGATGAAGAAATTGAGGTTGAGACGTGCGAAGTGACTTGTCCGAGTTGACTCTGCTGGTCACGAGGCGCCAGGCTTCCCTACCCAAATCCGCAGTGATGTCTCTTTCACTTGGAGGATAAAGGAAGAACTGAATTCAAGTTATTGCAGACTACAGAATCGCTACCATTGTAGTGACTGTAGTCTGCAATTACTACATCTCTTAGATATTGAAAATCACAGGTAGTAAAAGACTAATCATACACATTTGTTGGGTGTTAGTACCACAGTCCATCTCCGTATTTAAGCAGAGTTGATTGTTTAGAAAATGTGAGAAATAAACAGAGAGCTGTTTTCTGGGTCAGTGAGGGTAACCCCTACCTTGGAAGGATTAATGCAGGCATTTATAGGCAATGAATAAGAATACTGTGGCCGTGTATGTGGAGGATCCAGGCATAGCATTTAGAAGTTACAGGAACTTGAAAAATTTCCCTCCACTCTCACCAACTTGTTCAATGAACTTGACTGGGTGCTTTACAGGGAAGGACTGTACTGAAGGCCACCAAGATGGACGACACTTGTCCCCTCCCAGACCATGCGGAATTAGGAAGACGCCACGGAGAGCGCCAGCCGCAGCTGCGGAAGTGCCTCCCATGGTGTCCAGCGGGCCAGTTCTCAGGGGACTTAGTTTATTTATTTTTTATTCAAGTATAGTTGATTTACAATATCGTGTTAGTTTCAGTTATTCATACATACATATATATGTGTGTATATATATAAGTATATATATCCTTTTTCAGATTCTTTTCCCTTATAGTACAGAATACTGAGTATAGTTCCCTGCACTATACAGTAGTCCTTGTTGGTCGTCTGCTTCATGTATAGTATGTGTACATGTCAATCAGGGGATTTATTGAAGAGCAGAATGGACAGAATGGAAATCCAAATGTCCTCAGACCATGTTCTCTCTACAGCCTATGTGAAGATATCCTAGGTACTTACTTCAGTTATTTGCCTCTAAATATTTTGTTTGTGGAGCAACGAGACAGAATTGGGTGAGAGAACCACTGCGCTCTACACGAGGAGGCCTGAGCTCTGATCGCCATCACATTGCCAACTTGGGGAGCCTTTGGGGAGGCCACTTGAATTGAACGGCAGGACAAACTGGTCAGGATCCCACGAGAATGCCTCGTGTAAGCCTCGCCTCCACTGCGCCTGGCGTAACCTTCATCGCATTGCTTAATCAATCCAGGCCTCGGTTTCCTCACCTCTACAATGGGGGCACCGTCAGAGCCCAGCTCACAGGTGATGGTGAGGCTCAAAGAAGCTGAAAATCAAAAACAGGGAGGGCTTCCCTGGTGGCGCAGTGGTTGAGAGTGCACCTGCCGATGCAGGGGACACGGGTTCGAGCCCTGGTCTGGGAGGATCCCACATGCCGCGGAGCGGCTGGGCCCGTGAGCCACGACTACTGAGCCTGCGCGTCTGGAGCCTGTGCTCCGCAACGAGAGAGGCCGTGATAGTGAGAGGCCCGCGCACCGCGATGAAGAGTGGGCCCCGCTCGCCACAACTAGAGAAAGCCCTCGCACAGAAAGGAAGACCCAATGCAGCAAAAATAAATTAAGTAATAAACTCCTACCCCCAACATCTTAAAAAAAAAAAAAAGCTGAATAAAAAGAATAGAATAAACAGGGAGCCCTGTACGTAGCACTGGGGGTGCCCGGCACTGTCCCACCACTTTCTGTAATGTTGTTCTTCACTTCTCAGAGCTCCACCTTCCTTATCTCTACGGTGTACAGATAATAGCTGCCTTACTTCCTCTTATAAGATTCTGCTGAGGGCCAAGAAAAAACCCTCCGATAATTGTGATTTCAAGAAGAATATTCTTTTAAAATGACAAAGATATACTTGTGGTGATAATTATTATCAGCATCACTAGCCTCGGAATTCCCCTGCTTTACAGAATCCTTGAGGAGGAGTGCAGGAACCGCAGTGGGCAGAAGGATCGCATTTCACGGAAATACTTGTCCAGCAACGCGTCACCCCTCCCGGCCACCCGCTGCCCGTGGAGCTGTGCTGAGCCGTGACCGTGGAACACGGGCAGCCCAATGCTGAGGACCACCAGTGATGTGGAAAAGTGGGGATGAGCTAATGAAAATGGGAGAGGTCCTCTTTTTAAAAAATTTTTTATTGGAGTAGAGTTGATTTACGATGTTGTGTTAGTTTCAGGTGTACAGCAAAGTGAGTCAGTTATACATATACATAGATCCACTCTGTTTTAGATTCTTTTCCCATATAGGTCATTACAGAGCATTGACTAGAGCTCCCTGTGCTGTAAAGTAGGTCCTTATTAGTTAGCTACGGAAGACGTCCGATTTAAGCCTCGTTCATGTATTGGAAATCGGTGCTGCAGTCTATCCTCCAGTCATACACCACGCTCAGCATCGTCTGCCCACGAGAACTTTGGGAGCGTATTGACTCAACTGCCCCCACGAGGGATGAGCTCCCTGTCTTTGCCCGACGGCTCCCTGTCAGCGGGGGCTGCCTGTTGCCCCCTGGCAGACATGATGGGGAGGCTCAAATAAGCCTATTAATATTCAGTCAAATGCCAATAAAGTCCTTGTCCAATGCGATTCATTCACCATATTGATCTACCCTTTTCAAGCCGAGAGCAAATTAAGTGAGCATTGGCTTGTGTTACCTTGAAAACGCAGTACAGGTAAAAATCAAACTGTAATCTTCTGTGTACTTGGAAGATAAATTGGAAAGGCTATTTTGGCGCTCAATTTAGTGCGCCCAACCATTGTCTGGGGGAGATCAGGGCCTCTGGCGGCACGGCAGGGTTTATCAGAAGGTGTCTCTGGATTCGAAAATGATCTAATGAACAATTCTGCTTGTGTTCTGCATCTTCTAAAAATAGTGTCAACAAATTGGCACCATCTCCTAAATATCTGCTTGCATCCTATTTTAGCAGCCAACTCATGGGTTGCCAGGAGTTTATAATATACCCATCTCAAAATAAAAATGCCTCTCCCGCAAATTGTAAGAGAGATCAACATCAGATTGGTAGTAGGACAAGGGTTCTCATGGTGCCCAGTGGGGTGAAAGTCTCTCGGAAACTTGCAAACCCCTATTTATGGGCTGAAAAGCTTATAGAGTTTCTTTTTAAGGATATTTTCTTTTAAGGATGTCTTTAAGGATGTTGATATTTTCTTTTAAGGATGTTGAAGCATTGCTGTCTTCATGTTCAACTCCGGGGCCATTGGAGACTTTGGCCTCAGAGAAGTGGGAGAAGGAGGCGCCTTCAGGATTCACGTCCAGCATCACCTCCTGAAGATGATGAGGGGATGAGGAGTGAAGGGCCTGCTTTCACATCCAGCTGGGATGTGACCGGCTTCCAGCCTGGAGCTCTGAGCATCCCGCAGGTTCTCAAGGCATCGCAACAGATGTGCAGGGAACACAGCGGGTACCAAGCCCACAGGCCTTCCCCTTCCCAAACTCCTGCCTCACGGAGCTTTGTAAAGAAGATCATCACCACGGAATTGAAGATACAGTCAGGGTAAGCTCTATTCTGTTCATCTCTCTGTTACTGAGGAAGGTTGTGAAGCAACGGAAGTCCAGGGCCCTGCTCTTTCCATTTTTGTGTTTCTTTCACACCTGCCGGAAAACCATTTTCCCAGTCCTGATACGCACAGCCCCAGGCTGCACCCTCGCGCGCACGCACACACTCTCACACACACTCACACACACCCCTCAGCTCTCTCTTGCTAATTACTTCTCTCTAAAAACCACAACTCAGGATGGAGAACAAAACAATCAAACATCTTCACTTAAGGTTATTCTTGTATTTTAGAGGATACTTATTAGCTTGAGTGATGGATAAGTCCAAATGTGCAAGGCATCGGGGGACCCCAGTGGTCTGAGAAGTCGCAGGGCACGTGAGGGGTGGGCATGGCGCTGTGGTCTTCAAGGATTTTGACTGATTTGGGATAACAAGTCGTGGACTTCACTGCAAAGCACAGGACGACAGAAAGATCTGAGGGCTGTTTAGAGACCTGGGCTTTTTCTACCACCGAGACAGGGCAAGTTATTTTAGAGGATGCAAGGCAGATACTTTGATGTGATTGACTTAGCATCAGAAAGGTTCATCTCTCTGAATTTTTTTTTTTTTTTTTTTTTTTTTTTTGCGGTACACGGGCCTCTCACTGCTGTGGCCTCTCCCGTTGCGGAGCACAGGCTCCAGACGTGCAGGCTCAGTGGCCATGGCTCATGGGCCCAGCCGCTCCGCGGCATGTGGGATCTTCCCAGACCAGGGCACGAACCCGTGTCCCCTGCATCGGCAGGCAGACTCTCAACCACTGCGCCACCAGGGAAGCCCCATCTCACTGAATGTTAAGACTCCTACTCTGCCTGCTCTTAGCCCTGGATTGGAGGGAAGGGCGATAATCACTGGATTCAAAATTCATGGCTCTGTATAATATTTATTATTTGGTGTTTACTAAGATCTACTTTTTAAAAAAAATTTTTAACATCTTTACTGGAGTGTAATTGTTTTACAGTGTTTTGTTAGTTTCTGCTTTATAACAAAGTGAATCAACTATACGTATACATATATCCCCATATCCCCTCCCTCTTGAGCCTCCCTTCCACCCTCCCTATCTCACCCCTCTAGGTCATCGCAAAGCACCGAGCTGATCTTCCTATGCTATGCGGCTGCTTCCTACTAGCTAACTATTTTACATTCGGTAGTGCATATATGTCACTACTCTAACTTCCTCCAGTTCATTCTCTATGTCTTTGTCTTTATTCCTGCCTTGCCACTAGGTTCATCAGTACCATTTTTTTTTTTAAGGTTCCATATATATGTCTTAGCATTCGGTATTTGATTTTCTCTTTCTGACTTACTTCACTCTGTATGACAGACTCTGTGTCCATCCACCTCACTACAACTAACTCAGTTTCGTTTCTTTTTATGGCTGAGTAATATTCCATTGCATATATATGCCAGATCTTCTTTATCCATTCATCTTTGATGGACACTTAGGTTGCTTCCATGACTTGGCTATTGTAAATAGTGCTGTAATGAACATTGTGGTACATGTCTCTTTTTGAATTATGGTTTTCTCAGGGTATATGCCCAGTAGTGGGATGCTGGGACATATGATAGTTCTATTTCTAGTGTTTTAAGGAACCTCCATACTGTTCTCCATAGTGGTTGTATCAATTTGCATTCCCACCAACAATGCAGGAGGGTTCCTTTTTCACCACACCCTTTCCAGCATTTATTGTTTCTAGATTTTTTGATAATGGCCATTCTGACCAGTGTGAGGTGATACCCCATTGTAGTTTTGATTTGCATTTCTCTAATAATTAATGATGTTGAGCAGCTTTTCATGTGCCTCTTGGCCATCTGTATGTCTTCTTTGGAGAAATGTCTATTTAGGTCTTCCACCCATTTTTTTCATTGAATTGTTTATCTTTTTGATATTGAGCTCCATGAGCTGTTTGTATAATTTGGAGATAATCCTTTGTCTGTTGTTTCATTTGCAAATATTTTCTCCCATTCTGAGGGTTGTCTTTTCGTCTTGTTTATGGCCTCCTTTGTTGTGCAAAAGCTTTGAAGTTTAATTAGGTCCCATTTGTTTATTTTTGTTTTTATTTCCATTACTCTAGGCAGTGGGTCAAAAAAAGATCTTGCTGTGGTTTATGTCAAAGAGTGTTTTCCTCTAAGAGTTTTATACTGTGTGGTCTTACATTTAGGTCTTTAATCCATTTGGATTTTTTTTGTATATAGTGTTAAGTAGTGTTCTAATCTCATTCTTTTACATGTAGCTGTCCAGTTTTCCCAGCACCACTTATTGAAGAGACTGTCTTTTTTCCATTGTATGTTCTGGTATCCTTTGTCATAAATTAGGTGACCATATGTGCATGGGTTTATCTTTGGGCTTTCTATCCTGTACAATTGAACTATATTTCTATTTTTGTGCCAGTACCATACTGTCTTGATTACTGTAGCTTTGTAGTATAGTTTGAAGTCAGGAAGCCTGATTCCTCCAGCTCTGTTTTTCTTTCTCAAGATTGCTTTGGCTATTCGGGGTCTTTTGTGTTTCCATACGAATTGTAAAATTTTTTGCCCTAATTCTGTGAAGGATGACATTGGTAGTTTGATAGGGATGGCATTGAATCTGTAGATTGCTTTGGGTAGTATTGTCATTTTCACAATATTAATTCTTCCAATCCAAGAACATGGTGTATTTCTCCATCTGTTTATGTCATCTTTGATTTCTTTCAACAGTGTTTTATAGTTTTCTGAGTACAAGTCTCTCACCTCCTTAGGTAGGTTTATTCCCAGGTATTTTATTCTTTTTGTTGCAATGGTAAATGGGATTGTTTCCTTAATTTCTCTTTCTGAGTTTTCATTGTTAGTGTATAGGAATGCCAGATATTTCTGTGCATTAATTTTATATCCTGCAACCTTACCAAATTCATTGATTAGTTCTAGTAGCTTTCTGGTGGCACCTTTAGGATTTTCTGGTGGTATCATGTCATCTGCAAACAGTGACAGTTTTACTTCTTATTTTCCAATTTTTATTTCTTTTTCTTCTCTGATTGCCGTGGCTAGGACTTCCAATACTATGTTGAATAAGAGTGGTGAGAGTGGACATCCTTGTCTAGTTCCTGATCTTAGTGGAAATGTTTTCAGTTTTTCACCATTGAGTATGATGTTTGCTGTGGGTTTGTCATATATGCCCTTTATTATGTTGAGGTAGGTTCTCAGTAGGCCCATTTTCTAGAGAGTTTTTATCATAAATGGGTGTTGAATTTTGTCAAAAGCTTTTTCTGCATCTACTGGGACGATCATATGGTTTTTATTCCTTAATTTGTTAATGTGGTGTATCACATTGATTGATTTGCATATATTGATGACTCTTTGCATCCCTGGGATAAATCCCACTTGATCATGGTGTATGATCCTTTTAATATATTGTTGGATTCTGTTTGCTAGTATTTTGTTCAGGATTTTTGCATCCATGTTCATCAGTGATATTGGTCTGTAATTTTCTTTTTGTGTGATATCTTTCTCTGGTTTTGGTATTAGGGTGATGGTGGCTTCACAGAATGAATTTGGGAGTGTTCCTCCCTCTGAAATTTTTTGGAAGAGTTTGAGAAGGATCGGTGTTAGCTCTTTTCTAAATAGTTTATAGAATTCGCCTGTGAAGCCATCTGGTCCTGTATCCTTAATACTTTAAATTTCTTGGTTGATTAGTCATTGAAAGAGGTATAAACATCACTATTATTTTAGATTTATCACATTTCCATGTTATTCTCTCAATTCTGAATTTATTCAGTTTGTAGCTATATGGGGTTCATACCTGTTCCAAATTGTTATAGTTTCCTGGTGATTTGTCTCTTTTATAATTCATTAGTTATATGCGCTGCATCAAGTAAACTTTGCCTGATACTAATGATGAAACATCAACTTTCCTTTGGTTGGTATTTGTCCCGTTTTCTTCTCTTACATTATTTTCAGCACTTGTTTCAGACCAAATGAAAATGTATCTTTTATCTGGGAGGTTTTATCCAATTACATTTCCTGTGTATGTTCGTTCAAATAGGCCTGAATCTACACCCTTACTTTGTGCCTTATGTTTGCTAGACTTTTGCTTGTTTTCCTACCCTCATCCCTATACTATCTTCTTGAAAACAAATCAAGGTGTTTTATAGTTTCTTTTTTTTCTCTACTGGTTGGGAAGTTATACATCTTATACCTATTCTTTGTGGTGGTTAAGCTTAATTAATTAATTAATTTATTTTTTTTGCGGTACGCGGGCCTCTCACTGTTGTGGCCTTTCCCATTGCGGAGCACAGGCTCTGGACGCGCAGGCTCAGTGGCCATGGCTCATGGGCCCAGCCGCTCCGCAGCATGTGGGATCCTCCCGGACCGGGGCACGAACCCGTGTCCCCTGCATCGGCTGGCGGACTCTCAACCACTGCGCCACCAGGGAAGCCCAAGCTTAATTTTTAATTAAAAACCAGTTTGAAAAAAATCTCAAACTTACAGAAAAGTTGCAATTACAGCACAAAGAATACTGATGCAAACATCTTTATGTAATACTTAATGTGTATTTCCTACAAACAAGGGCATTCTCCTATATAACTGTAATACAACCGTGAACATTTTGGAAGTAGTATACCTGCATTCTTACCAGTTGATGCAAAGACTTCATTCTCATTTTCCTTAGTGTTCCAATAATTTCCTTTAGAGTTAAAGGATCCGATTCAGAATCACAAATAACTTAAATTGTCACCTTTCCTTAATCTGGAAAGGTTCTTCGTTTTTTCCTTGATTTTACGTCCTTGGCTCTTTCGAAGATTTTAGGCCAGTTATTCTGTAGAATGCCCCTCAATCTGGCTTCATCCAATGTTTCCTAATTCCTGTTAAAGATGCACACCCTGAATCTAATCATACCACAGAAATGCCATGTGTTTCGTTCTTGGTATCCTATCAGGTGTTGTGTAATTCCAGTTAGTCCTTTTGTCACTTTAAGCACTTGATGAAGGTGGTATTTCTCCATGTAAGTTTGCTCTTTTTCCCTTTATAATTAATAAGTTCTTTGTGGTGAGAGACTGAGACTATGAAAATATCTAATTTCCCATCAGATTTTCAATTTATTAACTGTATCAGTATAGACTCATGGCTTCCTTTTTCACTCAAGGTGTTACAGTCTCCTATTAATGATATTTATTTTCATGTTCAAATTGTTCCAAATTTGGTCAGTGGGAGCCTCTTTAACCTGACTGTTATCTTTTGATGTGTCCCGTCGTTTTTGTGTATTTCCTATCCCTTACTTCCTATTTCTGTTACAATGATTCTGCTCCAAACCTGAAATCTGCCATATCTCCAAGCATTGCTGACTTCTTACAGTGGAGGATGATACTGAGACACCAAGATCTGGGCACTAGGTGCTCAGCTCTAATGGGAGGTCACAGCTCCCACCACCCAGGTGACACAGTGAGAAGTTAAATGTCTGTTAGTTTTTCTCTTTAAACTTTAATTTGAGATGAGCCACATCCACAGGGTGTTTATACCTGGTAACAGCCAGCACTCCTCAGTTGACTGTGGGGAGTCTCAAATGGCAGGCTCACAGGGAAGGCAGAGGCTTGTCTACCTGAAGAATCTTCATGGGCCCCATACAGTCAATCAATTTTCCTACCACCACACTGAGCCCAGGCTTAGCTGGAATGGGTGTGGAGGGAGTCTCTTGGGGTCTATGTAGGTGCCTAGAAAGACCTGAGGGTAACTTTTGGAATAGTAAGTGGAAAGCTTTCCTTATATGGGGACTGTTTCTAATGAAATCCTCCTTAGCGTGTCAGGAAGTGGAACACATCGCTAGGGACCTTGGCAGTGGTGGGGGGGATCATGGGCATCTGAACATTTAACAGTGGGAGATGTGATTGTTCTGGAAGATGCCTGGGTGCAGCTGTTAGTGACCCAGGATCATTCAACATTTGGAGACAGGAAAAAAGCTGGTATCAGGTCCAGTGGGGCCCAGATGGCTGGGGGAAACTAAAGACAGAGACTTCTTCCCCAGGAGGGAAACAATGGGAGGAGTAGACCTCAGAGAGGCAAGAGGTCTTGGGATTGTTAAGAAAAGAATGTCCATCGACAGATGAATGGATAAAGAAGGTGTGGTATTGATATATATACACAATGGAATACTACTCAGCCATAAAAAAGAATGAAATAATGCCATTTGCAGCAACTTGGATGGACCTAGAGATTACCATACTAAGTGAAGTAAACCAGACAGAGAAAGACAAATATCATATATCGCTTGTATGTGGAATCTAAAAAAAAAAAAAGATACAAACGAACTTATATACAAAATAGAAATTGACTCACAGACACAGAAAACAAAATTATGTTTACCAAAGGGGAAAGGGGGGATAAATTAGGAGTTTGGGATTAATATATACACACTACTGTATATAAAATAGATAACCAACAAGAACATACTATGTAGCACAGGGAACTGTATTCAATATCTTGTAATAATCTGTAAGGGAAAAGAATTCATATATATATATATATGTATATGAATCACTTTGCTGTACACCTGAAACTAACACAACACTGTAAATCAACTACACTTCAATTAAAAAAAAAAGGAACTCAGATTAGGAGATGGGAATGTAACAAGACCCGGTTACCGGAAGTGGGACCCGGGTAAGCTGGTAAGATGGCGCAGTGGTTAAGCCCGGGGCTGGCTTCCTGCCCTTGAGCTCGGGCTCCACCTCTGTCGACGGCTGTGATCTAGGGCACAGGGTGTAACCTCTCTGTGCCTCCATGACCTCTTCTGCAAACTGGGATCGTGAACCAGCCACACCACAGGGTCGTGGGGAGGGTGACATAACACAAGTTAAGGTTTAAACAGTGACAGATACAGATGTTAGCTGCTATTTTCACTTAAGGACAAAGCAGAAGGCCAGTCGTTGGAACCAAGGCCCGAGGTCAGGCCAAGTTTTCAGCCAGTTTGACTCGTTCTCTCTGCTTGGACGTTGAACTTGATCCAAGGCTTTGAGGAGAGGCAGGTGGGCAGGGGGCGTGGTGGTGGCGGGGGAAGAAAACTCCCAACTTGGCAGCTGGAGCGTGGAGTGTGTCTCAGACTATCGCTTCTCCCAGGGGCAACGATGCTCCCTCGCTGGGAGCCACTCGGTGCAAGTCCGCCAGGCCTGTGTCAGTTCCTCCATCATCTCGGGTTGGACTGAGGGAGTCACGATGTTTTCTATTTCTTTGGAGACAAGGGAAAGCCACGCAAACATGGCAAACAACGGCCAGTTCTGCAAGCATCTTTCCTCCCCTCCCCACCTCCCTTCCCCGAAAGCACTGGAGCAAAGGGAATGAGAGTAAATTGAAAAGCAAACTCACCTTACAAGCACATAAAAAAGATCAAGTGCAAGGGTGGGGGAGGAGAGGAGGTCCTTAGGGAGGACCTTAGGGAGGCCCTTAGCCGGGCCTTGGGGAGACTTAAGAGGAATCCCAGGATTGAGCCATAAAAATTTATGGCATCCTAGGAATAGTTGAACGTTTCCTTGTTTGTGGTGCTGAGATTTTATGAGCCAAACAGGCGATCTTTAAAGCTTGTTTTCCTTTGCTCTTCAATAGGTTTAATTAAGCTTGGACTTGAGGCTTCAGGTTGTTTGAAAACTTGAGATTTACAACAAAACGACCCAAGTAACCTATATAACCAGTGAAACAGGTAAGGACTGGATTGGTTACGTGCGCGTCCCCAATGGGCTAATAATTTGACACCCTTTCAAAGCAAAAATTTTAATGTTTTTCCTTAGCCATCACTCAGAGCATGCTGAAACAAAAATCTTTAAGCTGTGTTCGGGACTCCCCTGGTGGCGCAGTGGTTAAGAATCCACCTGCCAATGCAGGGGACATGGGTTTGAGCCCTGGTCCAGGAAGATCCCACATGCCGCAGAGCAACTAAGCCCGTGTGCCACAACTACTGAGCCTGCATTCCAGAGCCCTCGAGCCACAACTGAAGCCTGCGCGCCTAGAGCCCGTGCTCCGCAACAAGAGAAGCCCCGCTTGCCGCAACTAGAGAAAGCTCATGCACAGCAATGAAGACCCAACGCAGCCAAAAATAAATTTAAAAAAAAAAAATCTTTAAGCTGTGTTTACACATCTTCTGTTGGACAGTGGTTACCATGGAACATTGGATGGTAACTCATCGTTCTGAGGGTCAAGCCTAGTGAGCTCCCTGACTCGTGGTGCTGAGGGAAACCGCCCCCACCCCTCTATTTCCTCTGAATGACGTGATGGGTCCCCTGCCCACTAGAAGCTTCTGGTATGTTTAAATGAGCTACGGGCTTAGACTTGAACACTTGGGGGTGAAGACAGGCACAGAACACTCTCATTCTCCCCGAAGCAGAAGTTCCTACCGGACACCCAATCCCTCCAGCTCCACAGAGGCCTGCCCTTGACTCACGGCAGACACTCTGTATCAATATGGCAACCGAAGCTGCCTCTGTCCCAGCGACTTCTTTATGTGTGGAATTTCTCCAAGAGGCATGAAAAATAAGTAACTACATCACAACTTAGTGTCTTTTCTTCTCTGTGTCCACTGTGTTTGATTAGTCTTCAGCTCCGGGTCCAAATTTTACTAGGTTACAACGTCTGTGGGCTGTTCAGCTTCCAGCAACCTTTTAGACAGGCCATTTAAAGATTCGCGGGACACCATCCATAAAAGTCATGGGCGTTGCCTCTTTGGATGAGGAACAAGAACTAGTCAAGATTTTCCGGTTCAAGTTCTTCATTTTACGCATGGGAAAAGCGAGGCCCCCAAGGATACAGTGACTGGTGCAAAGCTACTCCATTTCCTGCAGAAGACCTGGGTCTCGAAGCTGGCTCTCCCGGATCTCACTTCTGCTTTCGTCCCACGCGTGGCAGGGATGCACATTCTTAATTATTCTATTAAGCAGATACAGTCAGCACTAACATTTGCACCAGGTCCAATGTTAGCAAGTATTAGCACTAGTCAATCAGTGCTATTATCATCCCCATGCCACAGAGGAGGAGCCCTAGAAAGGCTACTGACTTGCAAGGGCAGAGTTTGTGAAAGGCTGTGTGCCCTGAGAGCACAGCAGCTCTACCCCAGAGTCCATGCTCCAGCTGCCCCCATGCTCTGTCATCTCCACTGTTCCACGCTACAAGCAGGTATATAGGTGTCGGCCCTTGAGATACAATATCTCCATCTGGAAAGACAGACCTTAGCTCAACAGGCAACATCAAATCAAGGTTTGACTACGTATCAGCTCGAAAGTTACTTTTCAGGAATGGTTTTCTTTCCAATGTTAAGATCCTTTGAGGATCTCAAAAAAAAATCATTTCTTTCTCCTCATTGTTGCCTTGTGGGCCGAAGGAATGTTAATATGTTTATCTTCGGTGTCCTAATTATTCAAAGGGTTATTCAAAGGGAAAGAGAGAGCTAGGCTGTTTTCCCATGCAAGTCTCAGCCAGGAGAGTTCTTTTTTCCCCTTGATATAGAAAGCAAAGCAAGAAACATAATAATTCTCAAAGATGACTCACACCTGCTAAGATTCCTGTGTTATGGGCAAATATCAAAGCCACCAGAGACTTAAGCTGTTTTTGGCTTTCTCAGCTATTTTGTGATAGAATGGAGGGGAATGATGTGAAGAGAGTCATTTGATTTGAGGTTGGAGTGAAGGTAAGTGTTTATCTTAAATCAGTCTGAAAAATCCTATAGTTCTTTAGGGGTCAATCAGCACTATTAATGAAAAGGCGAGGTGAATACACAATGAGAGCTAATGGGTCTTTTTAAAACGTTTCACCTGGGATTTAACCCACAATCTGCCACTCTTGGGCTATGTGAACGTGGGCAAAGTCATAGCATTTTTTTGGCCTAGACTCTAGAAAATGGACTTATTCTGAATGAACATGACTATGTTTTTGGGTTGACGTTGGGACACGTGCATGGGAGCTGCGTGAGAGAGAGATGCATGTTGGGGGGAAGGTAGCATGGTCCTTCTTGCCGGGGAGAGGAGGCTCCGATGGGGAACTCACGTGGCAGCTCAGGGGGTGAACAGGTGGTGGACCACCTTAGCCTGGCGAGGAAAGGGCTGTCATTTCATTTTATCATTATTATTTTTTTTTTTTTTGCAGTACGCGGGTCTCTCACTGTTGTGGCCTCTCCCGTTGCAGAGCACAGGCTCCGGACGCGCAGGCTCAGCGGCCATGGCTCACGGGCCCAGCCGCCCCGCGCCATGTGGGATCTTCCCGGACCGGGGCACGAACCCGTGTCCCCTGCATCGGCAGGCGGGCTCTCAACCACTGCGCCACCAGGGAAGCCCAGGGCTGTCATTTCAGCAGAGTGCCAGCCTCTGGGACTTTGGTAGAAGAGGATGCAAGTCACCCGTGCCTCTGATTTTGGCCATGAGAACGGTAATTGGAAGCGATGAACAAAGTCAGTTAACAATATTCACGAGTCCGTGAGAAAAGACGCCTTACAGAAGGCTAAAGGTGCACAACATGTGAAAAGAATCCTCAGATCATTTTAGAGACATTTGGTGAAAATTGAAAATGTCCCATCATAACCGAACTACAAATTTCAGCCACAAATAGAAATGCTAAGTGAGAGCTACAGTGGAGAAGGGGTAGAAGAGTCGAGAGAGATGGGAACAAGGGCAGGGGAGGGGAAAGGAATTACGTCGGAGGGAAACGGATTAATGGAAAACCCAACTAATGAGGCCCTCGAGGTGAGCTCCCCCCCCTGCCCCCGTCCCCCAGTACCACTGGGAATTGGGATTTACTCTTGAAATGGTTTTGGGAGAAAGGGCTCAGACTTGTGGGGAGAGCGTCAGGGCAAGTTTACTGAGCTTATCAAAGGGGATGTCTCTGCCTATCCTCTCTGGGAATGAACCCTGGGGTATTCGTCAGCTGGGGCTGCCATCACTAATGGCACAGAACTTAAACACCAGAACTTTATCTGTTCACGGTTCTGGAGGCTGGAAGCCCACAATGAAGGTATCAGCCGGGTCGGTTCCCCCAGAGGCCTCCTTGGCTTGCAGATGGCCGTCTCTTCACCAGGTCCTCACAGAGCCGTCCCTCTTTACACAGCACTCCTGGCTCTCTTTCTGTGTGTCCAAATTTCCTCTTCTTATAAGGACACCAGTCAGACTTGATTATCAACCACTCTAAGGACATCATTTTGCCTTAAACACCTCTTTCAAGGCCCTATTTCCAAATACAGTCGTGTTCTGAGGCGCTGGGGGTTAAAACTTCAGCATAGGAATTTGGAGGGGGCGGACACAACTCAGCCCATGACACCGGGGAAGAGGGAGAACAAAGACTGCGATACACAAGTCCAGTGAAAGAGGAAGGCGTGTGACGGGTGCTGAAGGAAAACAAAGCATCCATACAGTATAAGACATAGAATAAAAAGTCGTCAAACAGTACAGTTCTCTTGCTGGGATTAAGACTTCTTTTGGCCCTGGCACCTTCAGAGACTATGGACTCCAGTGACGAAAGCTCAGAAAGCATGCCAAATGTGGCCTGAATCAACACCCCTCATTTACTTCCCACTTAGCTTCACCAGAGGAGTCTTGCTGACTCTCCGTGACAGGTAGGCATCCTATGGTCAAAAAGATTTGTGGTAGGTTATGAAAACATCAGGGGATTATGTTCTAGTATCAGTGGTAGCCAGACTGGAGTTATTGCATCTTGACGTGGTACGGTGGTGATGTCTCAGTAGGCTGAGCAAAGATTAAACTGCACGTGTTATACAGAGAAAACACTTGTCATAGTTCCCTGCTGTCATGTTACTTGCTGGACACCATTGTCTGACCCAGGCCTGGACATCACAATTTTACATGCTGGGGAGCCCCCTGGCTTTAGCCAAGACCCTCTCTTTCTGGAAGCAACGTTCAGGACACTTGTTTGTTTGTCTTGTGGGGGGTCGTTAGCCGTATTTGGATGGGCAGGATGGAGCTTGTCTTGAGAAGCTTCCCTCTCATCCTTCCGCTGCCTGCACCTGCCAGCTAGCTCTCTGCCTCAGAGACTCCTCAGTCATCTCTTGTTGTCCTGAAGTCTGAATGTTTGTTAAAAGTAGGTGTAGCAGGTGAGTGATAGTTCAGACAGGTTCATGTGCGTAATTTCCTTCAACTTGGCTAAGGCAAGGTCCATGGTCAGAAACAAGAGTTTCTGGCACTTGGTGTTTTGCGAGTAATTGGAGTCTGGTGGTTACCGTCAGGAGAGAGATTGTAAATGGAACCGAAACAGCTCCACGTCCTTGTTTTTTTTTCATTTATTTTCTCTATCGTTTTCCTGTTTTGAATTGCCTTCATTTCTGTTCTTAGAGTCATTCTATCCTTCCTTTGGGTTTGTTTTGCTCTTCTTCTTCTAGCTTTTTGAAGTGGGAGGTTATATTATTGATTTGAGACTTTTCCTCTTTTCTGATACAGACGTTCGTGCCGTTAATGTCCCCTCCACTACTACTTTAGCTGTGCCCCACGAATTTTGATTTGTTCCATTTTCATTTTCTTTCAGTTCCATGTATTTTAAAATAATTTCCTTGAGACTTCCTTTTCACCCAAGGATTATTTAGACGGGTGCCATTTAGCTTCCGAGTATTTGGAGATTTTCCTTTTATCTGATATTTTTTTCTAGTTTGATTTCATTGTGGTCAGAGAACACAGTCTGTGACTTCACTTCCTCTAATTTTGTGAGGTTTGTTTTACAGCTCAGGACAAGGTCTATTTTTTTTTTTAGTTTTATTATTTGGCTGCATCAGGTCTTAGTGCGGCACACGGGATCTTTAGTTGCAGTGCATGCACTCTTTGGTGTGGCGTGTGGGCTTCTCTAGTTGTGGTGCGCAGTCTCATTAGTTGTGGCACGGGGGCTTAGTTGCCACGTGGCATGTGGGATCCTAGTTCCTCAATCAGGGATCAAACTCACGTCTCCTACATTGGAAAGTGGATTCTTAACCACTGGACCACCAGGGAAATCCCGGATAAGGTCTATTTTAGTACTTTTTTTCATGGACACTTGAAAAGAATATGTATTCTACTGTTATTGGATGGAGTATTATATAAATGTTGATTGGATCTTGTTGCTTGATGGTGTTGTTGAGTTCTTCTGTATCCTTCCTGAGTTTCAGTCTAGTTATGTCAATTGTTGAGAGATGGGTGTTGCAGTCTTCAACTATAAGTAGAGATTTATCTGTTTCTCCTTTAGTTCTATCAGTTTTTGCTTCACATATTTTGCAGCTCGGTTGTTTGGTGCATACACAATTAGGATTGATATGTCTTCTTGGTAGATTGACCCATTTACTGCTGTATAATGTCTCTTTTTGTCTATTAATTTTGTTTTGTCTGAAGTTTACTAATATCTGATATTAATATAGAGACTCCTGATTTCTTTTGATTAATGATTGCATAGTACATCTTTTTTCATTCTTTTACTTTCAAATTGCCTGCATGTTTATATTTGAAGTGAGTTTATTGCAGACAACATATAGTTGGGTAATGTTTTTTTAATCCACACTGCCAACTTCTTTCTTTAAACTGTTATATTTAGAGCATTTACATTTGAGTCATTATTGATATGTTAGGGCATAAGCTTGCCCTTTTATTTTTGCTTTTCATTTGTTCTCTTTGTTTTTCATTTCTCTGTTTTCATTTTCCTGCCTTCCAATGGGTTTATTGAATTTTTTTTTTTTGGATTTCATTTTGATATATCTATGATGCTTTTGAGTGTAACAATTTATATAGGTTTTTACTGGTTGCTTTAGGTATTGCATTTTATATATATATATATATAAAGCTTGTCACCTGTATTGGAGTCATCATATTACCAGGTTGAATGTATTTATCTTGTTTTGTGTGTTTCCAGGAACTGTGGTTTGGTGTCTGCCATTAATTTTGGAAATTTCTCTGCCATATTACTTTAAATATTTCTCCTGTTCCCTTTTCTCCTCTTCCAGCATTCCAATTATGTTTATTTATTTTTCTCTATTAGGTGAGAAAGAAGGCTGGAGGGGGTTGGAGTGGGAAGAATTCTCCTCCACCTGCTGGGATAAATTTCTGACAAAATTTTTTCCCCTAGAGTAGGCTTTTGTTGTGAAACCAGACTGGGCATACTTTGCAATGTTTACTCCTCTCCCCCCGTCAGAGCTGTGAGGGGAACTTTCTCAAATCTACTCTGTGAGAACCTGGTGAAGTTTCTGGAGGAAAAGCCCATGGAAGTGTGGCTGCACCTCCCTCCAAGCTTCAGCCCAAAGGAGTCTCTTACGCTTATGCCAGTAACCTCAGCCTCCAGCAATCCATCAGAATTATCACTTAGGTGTTCTGCCAGTTTATGGCTGCAGGTAACGATCTCAGCTGTGACTCTTTGTATCCACAGATTTGGAGGAGGGGGCGTTTTCTCTGCCACTTCAGTCCTCTAATGGGGCCAGTAAAAATCTTTGACTTTTCAGTATGTCCAACTTTTTCTGGTTATAAGGACAAAAGTGACGACTTCCAAGCTCTTTACATATTTGATCTGAGTCTGGAAGTCTTTCACACTATATTTTCATTGTTGTTTACGTGAGTTCATTGAAGGAAGAGACTGCAAGTTCAGGATCTAGGATGCTGACTGGAGAGAAAGTAAGATTCAAAAATAATTAGGTAAATAAATTAAATGCTCCTTTGAAGGGGCTAAAGCCATCAGCATTTTAAAGATGGGAAAACTAGAGTTCAGATATTAAACAATTCAGCTTAACAATCAGTAGGGACCATATCCTGGACCTTTGATCCAAATTTTATATTCTTTTTTTCTTTTTTTTTTTTCTGGTACGCAGGCCTCTCACTGCTGTGGCCCCTCCCGTTGCAGAGCACAGGCTCCGGACGTGCAGGCTCAGCGGCCATGGCTCACGGGCCCAGCCGCTCCGCGGCATGTGGGATCTTCCCGGACCGGGGCACAAACCCGTGTCCCCTGCATTGGCAGGCGAACCCTCAACCACTGCGCCACCAGGGAAGCCCCAGATTTTATATTCTTGCTGTAAGCAACCTTTGTAATTTAATGTTATACTACACTTACTCAGTGCTGTATAAATTAAAGGGAGGGGAAAATGGTATGTGCTGAAGTAATGAGGACTAAATTTATAGAAGTTATTTATAGAATATATTGAACTAGATTCCAAAGGAGGCTAGACTTTACTTGATTGATGGGAGAGAGGGCTCCAGGTGTTTTCTAGGGAACAGAGTAAGAAAAATGAGCATTGCTTGATGGGAATAAGCCACCACATGAAATGAAGCTGGAGAGTAAAGTGGGGCTAACCGTCTCATTTGAAAATTAAAAATAATTCCATCTTGTGTTTCACAATCTGGACAAGTAGTTCTTGGTTTCATGTCAGAGTGACCAGGTGGTTAACTCTTCCACGGCATTTAAGATTGATAGTTAGCGGGTCTTTCCTCAGTGACTTGCCTCTCCTCCTGCACCATGAGGTCAGAAAACAAGACTTATGCATGTTGTTCTCTAATGCAGCACCCAGACAGTGCCTTTTGGAGGGGGCACATAGGAAGGCTGTGGGGAAAGAACGGATGCCTTGCCAGGGTGGCGAGTACTGTGTCTGCCTGAAGGTTTGTGCGTCAGTACCCGGAAGCAGGTAAGAATGAGCTGACGTTCCCGTGTGGATGGAAAGGATGAGCTAAAGAAGGGCAATGCCAATCAAGAGAGGCTTGAGGCACCAAAACAGTTTCAGAAATTAATGACCCAACTAACTCCTCGAATTGTAATAATGCTAAGAGTCTTCCAGAGATGCACCTTTAGGAAAAACACTCAAATACGTTTGGGGCTTGAACATCCCAGCCAGACTAGTCACAGACTGTCTTACAATCAAAGCAACGGGAGCTAGAGGAGGACTTATCTTCCTCCTTTGCCTTCCGATCCACAAAATTTCTCTGAGGCCCAGCCAAGAGAGGCTGCTTGCTTGAAGCTGGACATGTCCACTGGTCAGTGATGTTGCCTCCGGAAGAACTTTGGGCTGTAACCTTGGAGATGACGGTGGTCTGTCGGGTGTGGAAGTGGTGGGGTCCTGGGAATCTGGGGTATAGTCTTTGAGCCAGCTTCTTGATATGGTGTTCTCAGAGGGGAATACCCTCTGTCTCCCAAATTCTTAATTCCTTTCTCAGCTCAAAGAGTCAGACCCTTCGTCTCGACCATGAAATGATGTGGATATGATGCTTTCTAAGTGTGGCAACGAAGTCAATGAAGAAGTAGGATTTAGATAAAGCCATGGATTCATAACAGACAATTAGGACTGAAGTGTGAGAAGTAGGCCATCTCAGGACACGTGTATTACGAAGTACTTCCCACTATTAGAAGTTTTCTAGAACGCCCCTGAAAGATGGCAGCTTAGCCACAACTTTATTAATAGCTCCTGTTCCAGGGAGTTTCTGCCTTATAAGTCACCTGAGCAACATGGTGTCATAGCTGGAGTTGTCAGGAGTTTATGGAGATTAAATCTGCCTCAATAGAAGAAAGGGAAACTAGGGATAGCTGAGGCTGAGGAATGAGGTTGATATTGTGGAATATTATGGAATAAAAACGTGTCCTGTACAAAGGGTCTCTTACAGCCATCTTAGAGATGCTTAAGTAGGTAGCCAGGGGCTCATGACCAAGGTAATAAGGAATAACCCTGAGCTTGCAAAATAAAGACTAAAACAGGAATGGTGGGCTGGAAAAAGACAAGAAGAGGATTGTGGAAATCAGGGTGAAGGCAAAAGAGTGCAGCCAAGCTGGCCGGCATGGCATTCCAGAGCCAGGGACTTGGTAATATCTCCCTAATCCCCCTCTGCAGTGTCTCTGATCCTTTGGGAGCATCTCTCTGCCTAATTATGCAGCCATGTAACTGTCAGGTAAGAAAGAAAATTAACCCTGTTTAGGCAAGCATCTGGCAGATGGAGGAGCGATTCATTACTCCCAGAAATGCATCTTGCTTCTGTCAACCTAAAGAAAGTGAAATGTTTTCTCCTGGAAATGTAATCATGGACGTTACTCCATCACACTGTTAAACTTCCGCTTTCTCCCTAAAGAACTTTTTTCTCCTACTTGGAGATGTTGCAGAATCCATTATTTGATACGATGCCGGTTGTTATAAGTAACATTTCTTCCTGCACTAACTAGATAGAAATGCTCAATTTAATATATTGGATTTGGGGAAACCATTTTCCCATCGTCTCCAATTAATTGCACATTATAACATGTTAATTATAAGTGTAAATATAATGTCAAGGGGATTCAGGGAAAATATGCAATGACTTTCAAAAGGAAATTCAGAATCTATCTGTGGTTGGGTTTTTGGTGTGTATGTATGTAGTTTCTGTGATGTCTCTTTTCCAAGGTCAGAGCTTCTCCGAGCTGCCTGCCGTAGGTGTATAATAAAGATGTAGGTAAGGAACAGAGAGCGGTAAACGGTAGATACGGGTTTTAGCCTAATATCCGTCTCTTTGACACACAGCCAACTGGAGGAAATAGCAGGGTATCTGTTTTCGTATTTTTTTCGTACACTCTACATCCATTGTGATTGTGTTTATATGTCATCAGGGTACCACAAACTCCTTAAGCTTTTTTCAAGTATTTGGAGATTTGCCTGTTGATGCTAGAGCTGCAGCAGCCTAATATTCTTCTTTTTTAAAAAATTGAAGTACAGTTGATTTACAAGGTTGTGTTAGTTTCAGGTGTGCAGCAAAGTGATTCAGTTATGTGTGTATGCGTGTGCATCTGTATATACGTATTCTTTTTCATATTCTCTTCCATTGTAGGTTATTACAAGATATTGAACATAGTTCCCTGTGCTATACAGTAGGTCTTTGTTGTTTATCTATTTTATATACAGTAGTATGTATCTGTTCATCCCAAACTCCTAATTTATCCCACCCCCTCCTTTCCCCTTTGGGAACCATAAGTTTGTTTTCTATCTGTGAGTCTATTTTGTTTTATAAATAAGTTCATTTGTATTATTTTTTAGACTCCACCTATAAGTGATATCATATATTTGTCTTTCTCTGACTTCACTTAGTATGATAATCTCTAGGTTCATCCATGTTGCTGAAAACGGCAAGATTTCATTCTTTTTTATGTCTGAGTAATATTCCACTGTATCTATGTACCACATCTTCTTTATCCACTCATCTGTTGATGGGCATTTAGGTTGCTTCCATGTCTTGACTATTGTCAATAGTGCTGCTATGTACATTGGGGTGCATGTATCTTTTTTTTTTTAACATCTTTATTGGGGTATAATTGCTTTACAATGGTGTGTTAGTTTCTGCTTTATAACAAAGTGAATCAGTCATACATAAACATATGTTCCCATATATCTTCCCTCTTGCGTCTCCCTCCCTCCCACCCACCCTATCCCGCCCCTCCAGGCTGTCACAAAGCACCGAGCCAATATCCCTGTGCCATGCGGCTGCTTCCCACTACCTATCTACCTTACTACGTTTGTTAGTGTGTATATGTCCATGACTCTCTCTCGCCCTGTCACAGCTCACCCTTCCCCCTCCCCATAACCTCAAGTCCGTTTTCTAGGAGGTCTGCATCTTTATTCCTGCCTTACCCCTAGGTTCTTCATGACATTTTTTTTTTCTTAAATTCCATATATATGTGTTAGCATACGGTATTTGTCTTTTTCTTTCTGACTTACTTCACTCTGTATGACAGACTCTAGGTCTATCCAGCTCATTACAAATAGGTCAATTTCGTTTCTTTTTATGGCTGAGTAATATTCCATTGTATATATGTGCCACATCTTTATCCATTCATCCGATGATGGACACTTAGGTTGTTTCCATCTCCGGGCTATTGTAAATAGAGCTGCAATGAACATTTTGGTACATGACTCTTTTTGAATTTTGGTTTTCTCAGGGAATCTGTCCAGTAGTGGGATTGCTGGGTCATATGGTAGTTCTATTTGTAGTTTTTTAAGGAACCTCCATACTGTTCTCCATAGTGGCTGAACCAATTCACATTCCCACCAGCAGTGCAAGAGTGTTCCCTTTTCTCCACACCCTCTCCAGCATTTATTGTTTCTAGATTTTTTGATGATGGCCATTCTGACTGGTGTGAGATGATATCTCATTGTAGTTTTGATTTGCATTTCTCTAATGATTAATGATGTTGAGCATTCTATCATGTGTTTGTTAGCAGTCTGTATATCTTCTTTGGAGAAATGTCTATTTAGGTCTTCTGCCCATTTTTGGATTGGGTTGTTTGTTTTTTTGATATTGAGCTGCATGAGCTGCTTGTAAATTTTGGAGATTAATCCTTTGTCGGTTGCTTCATTTGCAAATATTTTCTCCCATTCTGAGGGTTGTCTTTTGGTCTTGTTTATGGTTTCCTTTGCTGTGCAAAAGCTTTGAAGTTTCATTAGGTCCCATTTGTTTATTTTTGTTTTTATTTCCATTACTCTAGGAGGTGGGTCGGAAAGGATCTTGCTGTGATTTATGTCATAGAGTGTTCTGCCTATGTTTTCCTCTAAGAGTTTGATAGTTTCTGGCCTTACATTTAGGTCTTTAATCCATTTTGAGCTTATTTTGTGTATGGTGTTAGGGAGTGATCTAAGCTCATACTTTTACATGTACCTGTCCAGTTTTCCCAGCACCACTTATTGAAGAGGCTGTCCTTTCTCCACTGTACATTCCTGCCACCTTTATCAAAGATAAGGTGTCCATATGTGCGTGGGTTTATCTCTGGGCTTTCTATCCTGTTCCATTGATCTATCTTTCTGTTTTTGTGCCAGTACCAGACTGTCTTGATAACTGTAGCTTTGTAGTATAGTCTGAAGTCAGGGAGCCTGATTCCTCCAGTTCCTTTTTTTGTTCTCAAGATTGCTTTGGCTATTCGGGGTCTTTTGTGTTTCCATACAAATTGCAAAAATTTTTGTTCTAGTTCTGTGAAAAATGCCAGTGGTAGTTTGATAGGGATTGCATTGAATCTGTAGATTGCTTTGGGTAGTAGAGTCATTTTCACAATGTTGATTCTTCCAATCCAAGAACATGGTATATCTCTCCATCTATTTGTATCATCTTTAATTTCTTTCATCAGTGTCGTATAATTTTCTGCATACAGGTCTTTTGTCTCCTTCGGTAGGTTTATTCCTAGATATTTTATTCTTTTTGTTGCAATGGTAAATGGGAGTGTTTTCTTGATTTCACTTTCAGATTTTTCATCATTCGTATATAGGAATGCCAGAGATTTCTGTGCATTAATTTTGTATCCTGCCACTTTACCAAATTCATTGATTAGCTCTAGTAGTTTTCTGGTAGCATCTTTAGGATTCTCTATGTATAGGATCATGTCATCTGCAAACACTGACAGCTTTACTTCTTCTTTTCCGATTTGGATTCCTTTTATTTCCTTTTCTTCTCTGATTGCTGTGGCTAAAACTTCCAAAACTATGTTGAATAAGAGTGGTGAGAGTGGGCAACCTTGTCTTGTTCCTGATCTTAGTGGAAATGCTTTCAGTTTTTCACCATTGAGGAGGATGTTTGCTGTGGGCTTGTCATATATGGCCTTTATTATGTTGAGGAAAGTTCCCTCTATGCCTACTTTCTGCAGGGTTTTTATCATAAATGGGTGTTGAATTTTGTCAAAAGCTTTCTCTGCATCTATTGAGATGATCATATGGTTTTTCTCCTTCAATTCGTTAATATGGTTTATCACATTGATAGATTTGCGTATATTGAAGAATCCTTGCATTCCTGGAATAAACCCCACTTGATCATGGTGTATGATCCTTTTAATGGGCTGTTGGATTCTGTTTGCTAGTATTTTGTTGAGGATTTTTGCATCTATGTTCATCAGTGATATTGGCCTGTAGTTTTCTTTCTTTGTGACATCCTTGTCTGGTTTTGGTATCAAGGTGATGGTGGCCTCGTAGAAGGAGTTTGGGAGTGTTCCTCCCTCTGCTATATTTTTGAAGAGTTTGAGAAGGATAGGTGTTAGCTCTTCTCTAAATGTTTGATAGAATTCGCCTGTGAAGCCATCTGGTCCTGGGCTTTTGTTTGTTGGAAGATTTTTAATCACAGTTTCAATTTCAGTGCTTGTAATTGGTCTGTTCATAGTTTCTATTTCTTCCTGATTCAGTCTTGGCAGGTTGTGCATTTCTAAGAATTTGTCCATTTCTTCCAGGTTGTCCATTTTATTGGCATAGAGTTGCTTGTAGTAATCTCTCATGATCTTTTTTATTTCTGTAGTGTCAGTTGTTACCTCTCCTTTTTCATTTCTAATTCTATTGATTTGAGTCTTCTCCCTTTTTTTCTTGATGAGTCTGGCTAGTGGTTTATCTATTTTGTTTATCTTCTCAAAGAACCAGCTTTTAGTTTTATTGATCTTTGCTATTGTTTCCTTCATTTCTTTTTCATTTATTTCTGATCTGATTTTTATGATTTCTTTCCTTCTGCTAGCTTTGGGGTTTTTTTGTTCTTCTTTCTCTAATTGCTTGAGGTGCAAGGTTAGGTTGTTTATTCGAGATGTTTCCTGCTTCTTAAGGTGGGCTTGTATTGCTATAAACTTCCCCCTTAGAACTGCTTTTGCTGCATCCCATAGGTTTTGGGTCGTTGTGTCTCCATTGTCATTTGTTTCTAGGTATTTTTTGATTTCCTCTTTGATTTCTTCAGTGATCACTTCATTATTAAGTAGTGTGTTGTTTAGCCTCCATGTGTTTGTATTTTTTTTTTTTAAATTAGTTTTTATCTTATTTATTTTTGGCTGTGTTGGTTCTTCGTTGCTGCACATGGGCTTTCACTAGTTGTGGCGAGTGGGGGCCACTCTTCCTTGCAGTGCACGGGCTTCTCATTTTGGTGGCTTCTCTTGTTGCGGAGCACGGACTCCAGAGCACAGGCTCAGTAGTTGTGGCGCACAGGGTTAGTTGCTCCACAGCATGTGGGATCCTCCCAGGCCAGGGCTCGAACCCGTATCCCCTGCATTGGCAGGCGGATTCTCAACCACTGCGCCACCAGGGAAGTCACCATGTGTTTGTATTTTTTACAGATCTTTTCCTGTAATTGATATCTAGTCTCATGGCGTTGTGGTCAGAAAAGATACTTGATACAATTTCAATTTTCTTAAATTTACCAAGGCTTGATTTGTGACCCAAGATATGATCTATCCTGGAGAATGTTCCATGAGCACTTGAGAAAAATGTGTATTCTGTTGTTTTTGGATGGAGTGTCCTATAAATATCAATTAAGTCCATCTTGTTTAATGTATCATTTAAAGCTTGTGTTTCCTTATTTATTTTCATTTTGGATGATCTGTCCATTGGTGAAAGTGGGGTGTTAAAGTCCCCTACTATGAATGTGTTACTGTCGATTTCCGCTTTTATGGGTGTTAGTATTTGCCTTATGTATTGAGGTGCTACTATGTTGGGTGCATAAATATTTACAATTGTTATATCTTCTTCTTGGATCGATCCCTTGATCATGATGTAGTGTCCTTGTCTCTTTTAATAGTCCTTATTTTAAAGTCTATTTTGTCTGATATGAGAATTGCTACTCCAGCTTTCTTTTGGTTTCCATTTGCATGGAATATCTTTTTCCATCCCCTTACTTTCAGTCTGTATGTGTCTCTAGGTCTGAAGTGGGTCTCTTGTAGACAGCATATATAAGGGTCTTGTTTTTGTATCCATTCAGCTAATCTATGTCTTTTGGTGGGAGCATTTAGTCCATTTACATTTAAGGTAATTATCGATATGTATGTTCCTATTCCCATTTTCTAAATTGTTTTGGGTTTGTTATTATAGGTCTTTTCCTTCTCTTGTGTTTCTTGCCTAGAGAAGATCCTTTAGCATTTGTTGTAAAGCTGGTTTGGTGGTGCTGAACTCTCTCAGCTTTTGCTTGTCTGTAAAGGTTTTAATTTCTCCATCAAATGTGAATGAGATCCTTGCTGGGTAGAGTAGTCTTGGCTGCAGGTTTTTCTCCTTCATCACTTTCAGTATGTCCTGCCACTCCCTTCTGGCTTGTAGGGTTTCTGCTGAGAGATCAGCTGTTAACCTTATGGGGATTCCCTTATGTGTTATTTGTTGTTTTTCCCTTGCTGCTTTTAATATGCTTTCTTTGTATTTAATTTTTGACAGTTTGATTAATATGTGTCTTGGCGTATTTCTCCTTGTATTTATCCTGTATGGGACTCTCTGTGCTTCCTGGACTTGATTAACTATTTCCTTTCCCATATTAGGGAAGTTTTCAACTATAATCTCTTCAAATATTTTCTCAGTCCCTTTCTTTTTCTCTTCTTCTTCTGGAACCCCTATAATTCGAATGTTGGTGCGTTTAATGTTGTCCCAGAGGTCCCTGAGACTCTCCTCAGTTCTTTTCATTCTTTTTTCTGTATTCTGCTCTGCAGTAGTTATTTCCACTATTTTATCTTCCAGGTCACTTATCCGTTCTTCTGCCTCAGTTATTCTGCTATTGATCCCATCTAGAGTACTTTTAATTTCATTTATTGTGTTGTTCATCGTTGCTTGTTTCATCTTTATTTCTTCTAGGTCCTTGTTAACTGTTTCTTGCATTTTGTCCATTCTATTTCCAAGATTTCGGATCATCTTTACTATCATTATTCTGAATTCTTTTTCAGGTAGACTGCCTATTTCCTCTTCATTTGTTAGGTCTGGTGCATTTTTATCTTGCTCCTTCATCTGCTGTGTGTTTTTCTGTCTTCTCATTTTGCTTATCTTACTGTGTTTGGGGTCTCCTTTTTGCAGACTGCAGGTTCGTAGTTCCCGCTGTTTTTGATGTCTGTCTCCAGTGGCTAAGGTTGGTTCAGTAGGTTGTGTAGGCTTCCTGGTGGAGGGGACTAGTGCCTGTGTTGTGGTGGATGAGGCTGGATCTTGTCTCTCTAGTGGGCAGGTCCACGTCTGGTGGTGTGTTTTGGAGTGTCTGTGGCCTTATTATGATTTTAGGCAGCCTCTCTGCTAATGGGTGGGGTTGTGTTCCTGTTTTGCTAGTTGTTTGGCATAGGTTGTCCAGCACTGTGGCTTGCTGGTCGTTGAGTGAAGCTGGGTGCTGGTGTTAAGATGGAGATCTCTGGGAGATTTTCGCCGTTTGATATTATGTGGAGCTGGGAGGTCTCTTGTTGACCAGTGTCCTGAAGTTGGCTCTCCTACCTCAGAGGCAGAGCCCTGACTCCTGGCTGGAGCACCAAGAGCCTTTCATCCACACGGCTCAGAATAAAAGGGAGAAAAAGTAGAGGGAATTAGTAGAAGTATGAGGAAAGAAAGAAGGAAAGGAGGGAAGGAAGGAAGGAAGGAAGAAAGAAAGAAAGAAAGAAGCAAAGAAGGAAAGAAGGCAAGAAGGAAAGAAAGGAGGCAGGGTGGGAGGGAGGGAGGAAGGAAGGAAGGAGGGAAAGAAGGAAAAAAGACAAAGAAAGAAGATACAGTAAGAATAAAATAAAGTATAATAAAGTTATTGAATTAAAAAATTCTTATTTAGAAAAAAAGAAGGGACGGATAGAACCTTAGGACAAATGTTGGAAGCAAAGCTATACAGACAAAATCTTACACAGAAGCATACACATACACCCTCACTAAAAGAGGTAAAGGGGGAAAAATCATAAATCTTGCTGTCAGAGACCACCTCCTCAATTTGGGATGATTCATTGTCTAAAGGAGGGAAGGAAGGAAGGAAAGAAAGAGAAAGAACGAAGGTAAAGTATAATAACGTTATTAAAATTAAAATTGATTATTACGAAAAAAAATTTTTAAAAAAAACTATGGACAGATAGAACCCTAGGACAAATGGTGGAAACAAGACTACAGACAAGATCTCACACAGAAGCATACACATACACATTCACAAAAAGAGGAATAGGGAAGAAAATCACAGATCTTGCTCCTAAAGTCCACTTCCTTAATTTGGGATGGTTCGTCGTCTATTCAGGTATCCCACAGATGCAGGGTATATCAAGTTGATTGTGGAGCTTTAATCCGCTGCTCCTGAGGCTGCTGGGAGAGATTTCCTTTTCTCTTCTTTGTTCTCGCAGCTCCCAGGGGCTCAGCTTTGGATTTGGCCCCGCCTCTGCGTGTAGGTCGCTGGAGGGCGTCTGTTTTTTGCTCAGACAGGACGGGGTTAAAGGAGCCGCTGATTCGGGGGCTCTGGCGCACTCAGGCTGGCGGGGAGGGAGGGGCATGGCGTTCGGGGCGGGGAGGGAGGGGCACGGAGTGCGGGGCGGGCCTGCGGCGGCAGAGGCCGGCGTGACGTTGCAGCAGCCTGAGGCGCCGTGCGTTCTCCCGGGGAAGTTGTCCCTGGATCCCGGGACCCTGGCAGTGGCGGGCTGCACAGGCTCCGCGGAAGAGGGGTGTGGAGAGTGACCTGTGCTCGCACACAGGCCCCTTGGTGGCGGCAGCAGCAGCCGCCTTAGCGTCTCCCACCCGTCTCTGGGGTCCGTGCTTTTAGCCGCGGCTCGCGCCCGTCTCTGGAGCTCCTTTAAGCAGCGCTCGTAATCCCTTCTCCTTGCGCACCAGGAAACAAAGAGGTAAGAAAAAGTCTCTTGCCTCTTCGGCAGGTGCAGACTTTTCCCCGGACTCCCTCCCGGCTAGCCGTGGTGCACTAACTCCCTGCAGGCTGTGTTCACGCCGCCAACCCCAGTCCTCTCCCTGCGCTCCGTCCGAAACCGAAACCCGAGCCTCAGAGCCTCAGCTCGCAGCCCCGCCCGCCCCGGCGGGTGAGCAGACAAGCCTCTCGGGCTGGTGAGTGCTGGTCGGCACCGATCCTCTGTGCGGGAATCTCCCCGCTTTGCCCTCCGCACCCGTTGCTGTGCACTCCTCCGCGGCTTCGAAGTTCCCCCCTCTGCCACCCGCAGTCTCCGCCCGCGAAGGGGCTTCCTAGTGTGTGGAAACTTTTCCTCCTAAACAGCTCCCTCCCATTGGTGCAGGTGCCGTCCCTATTCTTTTGTCTCTGTTTTTTCTTTTGCCCTACCCAGGTACGTGGGGAGTTTCTTGCCTTTTGGGAGGTCTGAGGTCTTCTGCCAGCGTTCAGTAGGTGTTCTGTAGGAGTTGTTCCACGTGTAGATGTATTTCTGGTGTATCCGTGGGGAGGAAGGTGATCTCCGCGTCTTACTCTTCCGCCATCTTCAAGGTCCCCCCGCTTGTATCTTTCTGAATTAGAGATTTTGTCTTTTCCGAAGTAATATTCTTATTTCCATTATCGCTGAATTTCAGTCTTCCCCTCAGGATGCACATGGAAAGGCTCTGAGCTGGAAAAACTGTAAGGCCAGAGGCAGAAGATGACATTTATGGGCAACTCTGTCTTGGTCATAACTCTATTCCTCCACCATCCCTTGGTGTCAGACATTCAGCCAAACACTAATATAGAGGAAAGAGCTGTTTACTTTTATTAGCCCATTAAGCAAATGCTTACCATGCTCCTACCATGCTGGACAGTGTGGTAGCCCTGGTGCAGAAGAAGAAACACACAGACGGACCCTCACCGATGAGGGAAGAACAACGGGCTTGAGGCACATACAGCCTCCCCTCAGGGATGGAGTCCCGTGCCCAGGGCGCCCACAGACCCTTGCCAGTGGAGGAAGCAGGGCTGGAGCATTTTCTAGGAACAGATAACACACTTGGCCAGACCACGGTGAAGCCAAGAGCACACCTGTCTGAGAATGGGATCTTCTCTGGCTGCCACTGAATAGCAGTGTGATTGGGGGCCGCTGACTCAAATCACCTGCAGGCCCAGTGTCCTCATTCATTGAATGAAGGGATTTAGAGGAAACTTCCCCACTCCTGGGCATATATCAGGAGAAAACCATAATTCAAAAAGATACATGCACCCCAATGTTCACTGCAGCACCATTTACAATAGCAAGGACACGGACACAACTTAATGTCCATTGACAGATGAATGGATAGAGAAGATGTGGTACGTATATACAATGGAATATTACTCAGCCATAAAAAAGAATGAAATAATGCCATTTGCAGCAACATGGATGGACCTAAAAATCATCATACTAAGTGAAGTAAGTCAGACAGAGAAAGACAAATATATGATATCACTTATATGTAGAATCTAATTTAAAAAATGATACAAATGAACTTATTTACAAAACGGAAACAGACTCACAGATATCAAAAACAAACTTATGGGTACCAAAGGGGAAACCTGGGGGGGAGGGATAAATCAGGAGCTTGGGATTAACATACACACTCTACTATATTATAAGATAGATAACCAACAAGGACCTATTGTATAGCACAGGGAACTCTACTCAATACTCTGTAAAAACCTATATGAGAAAATAATCTGAAAAAGAATGAATATATGTATATGTATAACTGAATCACTTTGCTGTACATCTGAAACTAACAGAACATTGTAAATCAACTATACTCCAATAAAATTAAAAAAAATAAAATCAAGGAAGTTTTTAAAAAAATACAGTTGATACAAACAAGCAATACTCACTCCAGGTTTCTATATATAAAATACAGTACATGTATGTGAAATTAAAATCAGTAAAAATGAAAAAACATAAAGGAAACTTCAGTCTGTGTGTGTGTATAGACTGTGTATATGCACGTATATATGTGTATACGTATATATGTCTGTAATTACTGTAAATAAGAAAACAAAGCATAGAGTTGACATTTCTCATCTCTCGTTCCGGGTCTGTTGCTTTTCCTTCTTAGTTTTTGGCTATTTTTCTCCTTTTTCTCTGTTGACATTCACCTGTCATAACACACTGTAGCTCACCTCTGCCTCAAGCTAGCCCTTCTTTGAAATCTCTGCTTCTCCTGTTCCAGTTTTCCTTCCTTTGCCTAAACAGAGCATCAAGAAAGGAAGAAATCAATAGGAGAAATGATATGTTTTGATCAGCAGTTTTCTCTAAATTACATTTGTTAAAGTCTGGCCGTTTCATATTCTGTTTAATGTATTCCATCGAGGTCATTTTCAATCTTGAAGTTCCTTCCCATTTCTTTCATTTCAAAAGATGAGAGGTTAATGTCTTGCTTTTTAAAAATTAATAGCAACTCACTGGAACTATGATAAAGGCAAAACGGAGCTTTATTGTGAATGACGGACATGGGTCTCTTTTGGGGAAAAATGTATGGAAGAACTAAGGCAATGATGTATTTTTTTAATCCCCCCTATTTATAATGGATTATCATTGCATAAAATTTACATACGGCCAACAAAGTATGGCAAGAGAATGTATTGCTCAAACGCTCAGGTAACAACTTAACATCCAGTTAATTCAGTGGTAAACATCGGAGGAATCAGTTGCAAAGGGTTTTTGTGGCAGGGGAGGCCGTAGTGGAAATAACGTTGACTTAAGTATCAAGAGATCTGGTTTCTAACCTGGCATTTAATAAAATTGTGTGTCCTTGGGAAAGTTATTTCATTTCTCTGTGGGGAGTGAGGACAACACCTCCAGGCCCAGTTATCCATCACTGCAGAAAAAATCACCCGGAAGCTTCCATGCCAGCCTTCGGTTCTGAGTGAGTCTGCTGGTTCCGGGTGAGCCTCGAGCCTGCCCAGGTTCAAGGGGAGCAGAAACAGGTTCTACCTCTTTTACAAGAGCATTTCAAACAGGAGATACTTTTTCGGCCATTTTTAGAAAAGACATGCTTTCCACCTAAGCTACCATTTTTAATGCTTAATCGTTGCCTTGGAATAGGCATTGTTTATTATCCATTTTAAAAATAATCAGCACCTACTCAAATATTCTTTGTTTATAACTTCTTGTAGGCTTTCTTTTCTACATATATATTTAAATCATTTCTGTATTTTAAATTATTTGCCCACAGCTTTTTTTTTTAAAAAAAACATCTTTATTGGAGTATAATTGCTTTACAATGGTGGGTTAGTTTCTGCTTTATAACAAAGTGAATCAGTTATACATATACTTATATCCCCATATCTCTTCCCTCTTGCGTCTCCCTCCCTCCCACCCTCCCTATCCCGCCCCTCTAGGTGGTCACAAAGCACCGAGCTGATCTCCCTGTGCTATGCGGCTGCTTCCCACTAGCTAGCTATTTTACGTTTGGTAGTGTATATATGTCCATGCCACTGTCTCACTTTGTCCCAGCTTACCCTTCCCCCTCTCCGTATCCTCAAATCCGTTCTCTAGTAGGCCTGCCTCTTTATTCCCATCTTGCCCCTAGGTTTGCCCGCAGCTTTATTGAGACATAATTGACACATAACATTGGGTAAGTTTAAGGTGTATAGCGGGTTGATTTGGTACATTTACATATTGCAGAATGATTACCAGCATAGCATTAGCTAACACTTCCATCCCGTCACATAATTACCATTTCTTTTTTGTGTTGAAAACAGTTACCGTCTACTCGCTTAGAAATTTTCAATATATGCTACAATATTAACTATAATCACTGTGCTGTACATTAGATCCCCAGGACTTGTTACTCTTATAACTGGAAGTTTGTCTACATATATCTTTAATGTTTATTTGAAATCCATCTGAGACTGTATTACTAAGGATAGAGCTTTTAATATCTTAAGAGCTATAGGTTTGATAGATGTTACGCATATAAATGCAGTATCTTTGCTTTTCAGTTGGCCTGCACAATTCTCTAAGGATTGTTGTGATTGAATTAAGCCCTAGCTAGTATCTACGGGCCAAATCCATGAGGATTTCTCTGGAGGGAAATTGTTATATTTACTTGTTAGTGAGAAATATAAAATGATAAAAATTCCTTTTGGGCCTTAGAGAGAAGATATTGCAACCACAGAAAAAGATACCTGGCTGCTTGGCCTTTCACTGGAGTCCGAGTGAAGGACTGCCCTCTGAGGCAGCGTTGACATCTAAGGAAAGGTATCACATCCTGAACTTACCGCCAGAATGGGGGCGGTTTCAGTTGATTCTGTTGTCAAGGTTCGCCTCCTCTATTGTGTTTTGCAATTGATTTTTTTAACTTCATGCGGGCCTTTCTACTAACAGGCAAAATGCTTTCTGGCCTATGAAATGTCCGCCTGTCCTGATTCCTCTTCCTTGTAACTACCTCTCCCCGCCAGGCATTCACAGCACTCTGTGCTGAACTCGGACTGGACCTGGAAACCCAGACAACCCTTCCAAAGCCTTCCAAAGCCTTATCATCTTCCAGAACGCTTTACACACAGAAGATAAAAATGTAGTTCCGTATAACACCGCGAGAAAACTTTTGCAAAGGTAAGGCATTATTCTCATTGTAAAATAATTCACTTTAGTAGGGGGAAAACCTCACCTTGACACTTCTTGAGATAGCAAGTTAGCTGACTGCTGAGTTCAGACTGCTTTAAGAGCATCACCTTAGCACGTGACTCTCATGAAGATTTCCCCCTAATTAGATGAGAACTTAGCTCTCTCATTTGGATCTTCGCCGAGTCACCCTTTGTGTGGAGTTGCCAGCTCCCAGCAGGGCCCGTAAGGACGGCAGAGCTCGATTCTCTGACTCTATCCACCTCCCATCACCTCCAGCCTCCTTCACTTGGTGGCAGTCCATTGTCTCCGTCTCTGTCTTGAACATACCAGGTTTGTTTCCTCCTCAGACCCTTTGCACTTGCCATGGCCCTGCCCGAACTTGCTCTTCCTCCAGGCTTTGGTTAGTGACTCACTGTCATCATTCTGATTAGGATTGAATGCCACCCCTCCACGGGGCTTCCCTTAGCCCCTGTTAACGTCTGCTCCCCACCCACTCAGACTCCATCTGACTCCCTCTCAAGTCAAGCCATAACCCCAATGTCCTTTTTTTCACAGAACTTTCCCCTAAGTTCCTTATGTCTTATTTACACCCCGGCCATCCCTGGGGACACTTGCTTTCCTCGTGTAATCAGTAATTACTCTCAAGAGTGTTCTGGTTGAAATACGAAACTATAACATTACCATATTTATCACTTCTAGAAATGGGGTTTATTTATTTTTCCGTATCCTTCGTAGATGTCTCTTCACTAGAAAGTAGGCACAGGGACTTTGTGCCAGGTAATTATTTAGGCCCTGGGGAGGCAACAGTGAATACAGATTATGAGAACTCATTCAATATTTTTTGATGGAACCAGTTAAAGAAAACGAATGACAGGCTTTCATATAATGTGTTTGTGCACAGACACATAAACGAACTGAAGTGATGATTTTGTGTTCTTTTGTTTTTCTTTTAATTTTTATTTTATATTGGAGTCCAGTTGATTAACAACGTTGTGTTAATTTCAACTGTACAGCAAAGTGCTTCAGTTATACATGTATTTATTCTTTTTCAAATTCTTTTCCCATTTAGGTTATTACAAAGTATTTAGCAGAGCTCCCTGTGCTATACGGTAGGTCCTTGTTGGTTATCGTTTTTAAACATAGCCGTGTGTACATGTCAATCCCAAACTCCCAATCTAGCCTTCCCCCTCCCCCTCCCCCCACATCACCCCGGGTAACCATAAGTTTATTTTCTATGTCAGTGAGTCTGGTTTTTTTGTTGTTGTTAAATAAGTTCATTTTTATCTTATTTAAGTGAAGATTTTGGATCAAGTTTTATTTCATAGTTATGTGGATGTATGCGCCAAAGAATAATAAATAGGGCAAAACTCACATTCAGAGGAATGAGATTGCAAAGAAGTTGTCAAAAAGTTCAAATTGAAAAAGAAACTTGTTTGGAAAGGTTGCTTCTGCTACATTGCATGAAACTTCCTAAAGAGGTCAGCGACTCCTCCATTAGTACCTGGGGTCTTCTCTGTATCTTTGTCAATTTTTTTCTTTTCAACACTGGCCTTGGAATATGACAAGTTATTCTAGATAATTTAGGCAATATTCTTGCAAGTAGCCATAATGTGGGGGACCCAGATGTGGGGGACGAGTTTATCGATCTGTAGACAGAGCAACGATGCTGGGGTCGCTGCTCGCCTTCGCACACGGAGCCATGGATGAATTAAGAACAGATTTTCCTTTGAGAGGATAAACTGGGAGAAAAAAGCTGAGGTTGCGTTTCAACCTCCACTTGTCTCCTAGGCTTGAAAGCTTCGGGCAGTACACGGTCTGCATCACTTCATGTGGAAACATGGGCGGTAGCAAAGACCATTTATTTTCAGTGTGTGTAAAACCGATGAAATCAAAATTTACCCAGAGAACTATTTAAATTGGCGCTTATTTCTTTCTGACCGCAAGGGTGATTTATTCACATCCACACCCCAGACACGAACACAGCTTCAAATGGACACTTCAGCAGCTGGGATGTACTGAGTTGCAGGAGGTCCCACCTTACAAATCAGAATAGTTCAGAGAAGTGACAAAATCATATGCATGTTTAAAGGCAACCCAGAACTGGGAACCCCCACTGAACTGAATTCCAGTAAGAGACAAGCCCTTCCTAGCAGAGACCATGGGTACTTTCATCCCTGCCGCATTTTTCTTTACTCAGTGTATGTGGGATGTGGCACCCACCTGTCTTTTAAACGTCTGCCAACTACAGATTGGCCCTTGCCATCTGCCTCTATGAGGATTAAATCATGAACTGCTGCAGCGCTGACCTTCCACACCCGCTGAAAGGAGCTCAGGGTGGAGAGCAGGAAGGAGGCCCTCTGTGCTCTGGGAAAACCCGGCAGAACAGGCCTTCAGATAGTTGGATATTCTCAGGAGAAGATTTTATGAGCCCAATTCTTGCATCGCCTCGTATCCAGAAAAGCACTAAAATCATTAATGGAGACATCTCCTCGTGACGAGCAGCCACCTTCTGCCAAAATGCATGGGTTTTTTTTTTTTCATTTATTTTTTGCGGTACGTGGGCCTCTCACTGCTGTGGCCTCTCCCGGTGTGGAGCACAGGCTCCGGACACTCAGGCTCAGCGGCCATGGCTCACGGGCCCAGCCGCTCCGCGGCATGTGGGATCTTCCCGGACCAGGGCACGAACCCGTGTCCCCTGCATCGGCAGGCGGACTCTCAACCACTATGCCACCAGGGAGGCCCTCAAAATGCATGTTTGACTGCATGTTCCCCCTTCACTAAAATCACATCTATACTGACCTCCCCCTGCCTCTTGGGGACAGTTTCTCAGAGCTCTCTGAGAGGCTGTCTCCCAGGCTATAGTCCTCATTTTGCCCCAAATAAAACTTAACTCAGAACTCTCATGTTGTGCATCTTTTTAGGCAACTCTTCATCAGCCACGTGTGGGCTGAGAGGAAGGTTTGGAATTCTGAGGATTCCCAGGCTTGGAGTGAATCCACACCACATCCTTCTCACGGGACCTTCACTGGGTGCATGGTTAGCAGCACCAAGGCAGGTAAGCCCTCCCGATGTGCGCGGTACCTGGACCAAGTACGTGGCCGGGCCCTTCTGGAGGCTTGGGGATGTGCAGGATGGCCAAGGGAGCTTCCTAGGGCACAGGAGGCTCCTCCTGGATGCCAGGCAGCAAATCAAAGCCTGCTCCTCTTGTAGAAGAACGGAGAGAGCTCTCCAAAGGCTCAGGAAGTGGCTGCTCATGTGTAAAGTCTGGAGCCTTAATAATGATATTCGTGTACTGCTTTATTAAGCACTTTAACCTTTACGCTCTAATTCTCATAATAAACACATTACGTTTGTGATGTTATTCCCAAACTCTGGAGGATAACTGGCTTACTCTAGGCTTTAGAAAGTGAGTGTGCAGCAAAATCAGGACAGAGACCCAAGATTGTTGCCTCTTAGTTTATGCTTTTCCAAGAAACAATAGTTACTCTGCTGCTGCACTATCCTTACCTCAGAAAACTCCTGCTGTAGCAACGTTTGTTGTTGAGGTCTCTGAAATACCTGTTTTGTTCTGAACCTCTGAACTTTCTTGGCTCAAAATTGGAATGACAGCCTTTAACACATGATTATCATTTTATAGCAATGTATGCATTTAGAATTCTGAGTTATGATTCACCCAGTTATCTGAATTAAAATATTTTCCTTGCCTTCACTGTTGGGCTTTGAAGTACCACCGTAAACCCACCTACCCCTTTCCCCAGAGTCTGGGGTAGGCGCTTCAATATGCCCCCATAGCACCATAAGATCCCCCACCATAATGCCCATCACAAGATACTGGACCTTCCAGTTTATGCGTCTGCTTCTACCCAGCGGTGAGCTCAGGGATTTTCTGCTTGGAGGAGAAATTATTTCGTATTCATCTTTTATCCCAGGGCTTATTACAGTGGCATTCAAGGGTCAGTCAATAAATACTACTGAATGACTAAACAAACAGGGTAAATAAATGCCTTAGGAGAATCGGTCACCCCCCGGTCTACCATATCTCACCACAACTACATTGATACATTGATTAATAACTTGTCTGGAAAGAAGCTCCTTTATGATGGTGTGGATGATAGTAAAAGTAATATTTTCATTGTGTTATTAAGTGCAGCGTTGTTCAACCTGTCTGCTTATCTGCCAACGTACGGTCCGGGGCAGAGATCACGTCAGCTTTGCTGTCGTAGCTACAGCAGTTTGGTAGTGGCTTACTTTCCTGGGTGAATAAATACCTTTTTATGACGATTATATAATACATGTACAGTTCTGTAAACATTATATATATTAGTCATGCTTTACATGTATAAATTTAAACTTATCCATCTTTTTCTTCATTGATTGTGATTTTTGTCACTTGTTTAATAATTGCTTCTTTTCCCCAAGGCACTGTCTTTATTTTTTGGTAAGATTTGGGGGTCTGATTTTTATATATTGATAGTTAATTCATTAAAATTGTTTTCTTTTTGTGGTGTGAGGTAGGTATCGGATTTTTTTAATGTATGCGTAAACAATTTTCCCAGCTCTATTTATTGAATAGCTTAGCTTTTCTTCTCTGATTTGCAATGTCATTTATCAATGTTCTATAATTAATAGGCATTCTTTTCTATTATATATGTTGGCATTGATATCATAGTGTTTTCATTACTACAGTTTTGTAAGTCTTGATAACTAGTAAGAAATGTTTTGTTCCTTTTCTTCTCTCGTCTTGATCTTTCTTCTTAGAGGTTTTTAAAAAGCAAATTTTTCTTTTGTTGAAGCTCATTTGCTTTTTTCTTTTTCCATTTTATTGATTTCCTACCTATTATGTCTGCCCTATTTTTAAAAGCTTATTCTAAGCTTTTAAGTTCTTCAGACATTTACTTTTAATCTTTTTCTTTTATTAATGCACATATTTCCCTTTTTCTTGGTCCTACTATAGATGACTATGATGTAGTACACTTTTTGGTATTCAATTCTAAATATGTCTTAGTTTCCTACGTGAATAACTTATTATCTTGAGTAATTTGAGTCCATTTAAGTCTGTGCTTGTTGCTGATTTCTAATTACTTGGAGTTTTGCTCTGAGAATCTGATCTGAATGTGTATCACTCACACTCTAGCAGGAAGCAGATGCCGTACTCAAGTGGGTAATTGAGGAAGGTTTAATGAAGAGGCTGCTCATAAATATGTAAGCAGGGTTACAGGAAACCAAGAGCGATGGTTGAAATGCTCTAAACTAGCAAGATGGAGGAGCCATTACTACCCTCAGGACTGAAGGTTAAGGAGAGGAAAAGTTGACCAGAACCCAGAGATAGTAGCTGTTGTTGTAGCAGAGGGTTTCCTGACAGGGGCTGTGGTCTTGGTAGAGAAACTTACTTCAACATATAACGACCCATCACAGAGGAAACCAGGAAGTAAGTACCCTGATCTCACTCTGTTCTCCAGTCCAGTCTCCACCAATGCTTCCCATTTATGCGAAACAACCAGAAGCCAGATGGCAAAGGGAACCATGGACGAAGTCCAGCCAGTTCAGCCTCCCAGGGTAGAGGCAGATGGAAGAAAGGCAGAGGGTGGGTTTGGATGGTATAATGAAAGTGTCCAGTACTGTTCATTCTTTCTGTCCCCTCCAAAGCTTCACTCACCTGTTTGGCATTCAAGTAAAATAAATGTGTTCTCAATGCCGGGGACAACAAAGTTCCATGAGCTGCCGTATAGATTGAGTGATGTCAATACCTGAAAGATAAAATGTTAGCCACCCCGAGCTGCCCACCATCAACTGAATGTTTTTTCCTGATATTCCAAATCATAAGGTTGGATATTAACAGTAATATTAAATTATCCCTTGGAAATGGTATATATCAGAACAGGCACAAGTTAATCGCACAGGTAGCTGGGTCATTTACTCACCTGGAAACTGTGCCTATTTCTGCGTCTACTGCTTTGCCCTCAACACACACCTGTGGCCTCATGAGGGTTCCCTATGAAAAGTTAACAAAAAGGGTAGGTCTGGTTTGCAGATGGATTTGCATAATACACACATAGATAACCAAATGTATTACAGCTCCACACAGGGATGGTGGATTTGGAAAAAAAACAGTGATGATGGGCAATCACTTGGGGGTCAAGCACTAAGTTTCCACCAGGGTCAATAGGAGGCCAGGAACTGCTTACCAACTTGAGGCTAGTTACTGGCAGAAGACGGCATGGCTTCATTCCCAAACCCAAGGGACCATGCAGTGATTCTTTCTTTGGGATTTTTCAGTTGCTGTTAAAATATATTATCTGCTTCACACACAGGAAATACCGTAGCATATCTTGACACACAGCATAAGTGACAAGACAGCTTGAACTACTTCCTGGACATGATACGGAAGTCTAAGCAGTAGACCTTCTTGTTCTTTACTCTTTCCACCCGCTCCCCCCTGCAAACTGGCCATCTTAAGCGTTACCCAATAATCATGTTGCAAGATCATGCTTACATATCCTATATGTAGCCTTCAGAAAGCAAAAAGTCCATCAACAGTTATGTCTATTTCTTTGAAATGGGTGCTACAAAGTGTCACAGTATATTTTCACTTTAGAGTGAAAGTGAAAGAGTTTAGGTCTCCAAACTCTTGTGGGGCTTATCGCTTACCCTCTCACCCTTGCTACTTCCTCTCATCAGCTCCAGTGAGCAAAACGTCATCAACGTGATGTGGTACCTGATGTGATGTTAAGACATTCAATTCCCTCTGGTCTGTCTTAGGACCAAAGCAGGAGAGATGGATGATGTAGGAGTGCTGATGCTCCTGCCACAAGAGATTGAGTTGTTTCTGATCATCTTTACTGACAGAAATGGGGAAAATTACCAATATATGCCAGGTCAACAGCCCTATACTCGGTGGTAGAGCAATGTTGATTTGCTTCGGTAAAGATACCACATGTGGAACTACAGTTATGATGGACATGAGCCCCTGATTAAGTGTGCGATAACCCACAGTCCTCCTCCAAGACTCATCTGGGTTTTGCACCATTCAAACGGGTAAGGCAGAGGGACTTCCCTGGTGGTCCAGTGGTTAAGACTCCGCCTTCCAATGCATGGGGTGCAGGTTCAATCCCTGCTTGGGGAGCTACGATCCCACAAGCCTTAGAGCCAAAAAAAAAAACCCCATAAAACAGAAGCAATATTGTAACAAATAAAGACTCCTGTTTTCCTCCTGTTTGTACAATGTTTTTTAAAAAATCCCTGTGACAGAGTTCTCCTGGTGTGAACCGCATGGGTTATGGCTTCAATAGCAACCAGAAGCGACAGCTCCTAGGTCCTCATTGGGAGAAGCTTCCTACGTGGGGGAAAGAGGGCTGGAAGGCATGAACCCTGAGTGGGAGGAGGGCGCTGCAGCATCACCGGTGCAGGTGAGGGTCATGGCAAGGATGCTGGCCGCCAGAGCCACACTCGGTCTCAGTTATGCTCACCTTTTTGCTGAAGAACAGGGGGAAGCCTGTCCCCTTTCCCTCTCCGAATCGATCCAGAGAAGGTGGCCCTGGCCGGCTTGCCACTCTGTAGAGCCTCGAGTTGGCCACCAGGAGGCAGTGCTGTCTCTTCTCAGACGCAAGGGTAGAAGGTCCCGCCTGGATCGGAGGTGAGTTCTCGGGTGACCTGTGGGAGGTGTGAAGACAGAGAAAGGTGGAGACAAAGAGGGCTTTTCTCTCCCACTCCGATGTAGGGAGGAACCTGTCGCCACCCTGGGGTGTTCTGATCGCAAGCATTTAAGCGGAGCCTAGAGGATCCCCACCCCCACCCCGGTGAGGCAGGTGGGGATTGAAGTTTCCCTCCAGAAGGTATTTGCCTGGTTCACCAGAAAACACCTGACGTTCAATGCTTTAGTCCAATGAGTTCCCTGAAGGCAGGGCTACTGCCTCTTCTCTCTCCTAGCATCCGGCGTGTGCTTAACTGACAAGTCGTCCAGTGAGTGATTTAATACATAAAGCATCTGACCTTTGCTAAGACGCTGCTTTCGGAGGCAAGCACCAGGTTTCCACGTCGGCCCTCCTACCGGTCTGTCGCTGAGAAATAACTTCTGTCTGAGCCTCCACTCCCCGTGTGTAACTCACTCGCAGATGTAAAGTTGAACTCTGCTGAAGGCAGGGACACAGTTACGGATGCATGTTTTTGAAAGGAAAAAATGGTTGTGAATGTGAAATCCACGTTTCTTCCTTGACTGTTTTAGATCTTATAGGGTAGAGTAAATTTCTTATGTGAAGGCACCTAGAGATTTGCCTCATGGCCCTCAAGGCATGATTACCAGGGGGTAAGGGGGAGACGGATACATTGGGAGATTGGGATTGACATATACACACTACTGTGTATAAAATAGGTAACTAATAAGAACCTATTGTATAACACAGGGAACTCTACTCAATACTCTGTAACGGCCTATATGGGAAAAGAATCTTAAAAAAGAGTGGAGGGGGCTTCCCTGGTGGCGCAGTGGTTGAGAGTCTGCCTGCCGATGCAGGGGACACGGGTTCGTGCCCCGGTCCGGGAAGATGCCACATGCCGCGGAGCGGCTGGGCCCGTGAGCCATGGCCGCTGAGCCTGCGCGTCCGGAGCCTGTGCTCCACAGCGGGAGAGGCCACAACAGTGAGAGGCCCGCGTACCACAAAAAAAAAAAAAAAGAGTGGAGGTATGTATAACAGATTCACTTTGCTGTACACCTGAAATTAACACAACATTGTAAATCAACAATACTCCAATAAAAATTAAAAATAATAGTAACACATTGTCTGAGCTGAGAGTGCAAAATGGGTGCAGAGCCCGTCCACTCGATTTACAACCTGGACAGCGGCCTGCATCGTGGACGAGGAGGCTTGTCTGTGGACGCTTCAGGGATGTGGCCTGGTTAGTTTCACGTTGACCCTCCCCAGTTATCCCTGACCACCCCCGTCAGGGGGCGCTAGATAGTAAGGTTCTCGGGAGTAAGAACTATGCTTGGGGTGGGATAGGGAGGGTGGGAGGGAGGGAGACGCAAGAGGGAAGACATATGGGAACATATGTATATGTATAACTGATTCACTTTGTTATAAAGCAGAAACTAACACACCATTGTAAAGCAATTATACCCCAATAAAGATGTTAAAAAAAAAAAAACTATGCTTCATTCATCCAGTAACTCGTTCAATATCCCCTACACACTCCTCGTCCACTTGCCTTCTTGGGTCCTTCAGACTGTGTCCTCTGGGTGTGTGTGTCCCCATGGCAACCTCTCCATACTCAATAAAAGCCATAGGTTTGCACCAGCAAACACGAACCTTAGGTCTGCATGTTTCCTTCACCTCAGCTACACCTTTTCTTACATTACCCAGGATCAGCCACTATCCAACGCGTCATCCCAGCCAAGCCAGAAACACCCTCAAATACAGCTGGTCCTTTTCCACTCCACTCCACTTCCTATTCCGTCGTCCATTCCATCACCTTCATGATGTCATATCTTCACGTTTTGGCGTCGCCAATGTTGGAATAGCTTGTCACTTACCATCTTACCACCCTCTTTCCTTCCTGTCCAGCTCCTTCAACATTCTGTGAGCTCAGCCACGGCAGGGAGGGTCTTGCATTCCCAGTATCTTCCGCTGGTGTTGGCCATATGGAGTCCTGAAATCAGCGTTTGGGAAATGATCAGATAAAAGAATGGCCCGTACGTTCTGAGTCGTGAAAACCCTCTCAGTCAGGGATGTTTACTGCTTTGCTGGGAGATGCATGCAAATTCCTACTTTAGGGAAAGTTGGGATTTTCATAGGCATATTGAATCATCTCTTAAATGATAGAAAATTTTAATATATATAACCTCAGCCTGGTGATGCAGGCAGAGCAAATATTGCTTTTCTGAGGTTTAAGTTGTAAGAGGAAGAAATGGGGCCTCAGAGGTGTAAAGTGATTGCCAAGGTCATGACTGTGTCTGGCAAGAAATAGGATCTCCCCGCCCTGACCGCAGTGCCCTTTCTTCATTGTATCTCCTCCCTCATGACCTGTGGAGTGAATGATGGATGGGTATCTGCTCATGGATGCTTACAATGGATATCTCTGACCTCTCCAGTAATTGATGGGGCAGAATCCTTTGAGTTCAGGCTTAAGGAAGACAGACACTAACTGGGGTAAAATTAAGTGGTTTAAAATGCTTTTGAGATACTTCACCTGAAGACGTGCTACTGACAGGTAAATAAAATGAATATGGAGAAACCTCTTCCCTGCCAATGAATAACACAAAGCTTTCAGACAAGTAGGTAAATTCAAGGAGATTGTCTTTCTTAGCTACGCTTAAAAAGTTCAGTACATGAATAATTGAACAACTTCCTGGCACACTCAATATTTATTTGTAAGCCTGCCCCGGGCAGAAAAAGAGAAAAAGCATTTTGAAAACAAGTTTTGCATTAGCTAGGAGTTTATTTGTTTGCCAGAAGATTCCCTAATTACATTTGCAAAGCAACATATTGTTGTGTCTTGTTATTTTCTCGTTGACCTATTGATGTGAAATATATGAGACAAATTAGAAGGGAGATGGGTAAAAATCTGAACCACATGTGTACGTGTGCGCTTTAGGAGACCAGAATAGAACTTGCAGAAATTTGCACATGGATTACGATCCTTATTACAGTCCTACAATCCTATGGAATAAGAATTGCTTTTGCACTTGCCTTTTCTCTCCAGTTAAGCCAGTGGCCAGTCCAGGAGGGCCACAGAGCTTCACCAGAAGCGGATGCTCAAAAACTGCTGAATAAATGTTTTGCTGGTTTGCAAACTGGTCCCCATATATGGAGGGCAAAGAGAGAGCGAAGAAAGAGGCAGACACTCCAGATTGGCAGGTGGCAGTTTTAATAAGCAAGGGGACTTACCTATGAGGCTTGTCTTGGGGGCCACAGATGATTAGATGTCCACACTAGGTGGTCTCAGCACCAGCTCGCTCTCTCAAGGCTGCGTCCTTGGAAGGGCTCTCGCTGTGGAATGGTGGGCAGATGCACCTTCAAATGTGGGGATGGGATGAGGAACCTCCACTGCCTGGGTCCGCCTTGAGGGTCAGCTGGTGGTCACGTCCTCTCGATGACCTCCTCCAACATGTTTCCTATTCCAAAACGTTCGCAATGTCTTCTTTATGAAATCTAAGTTATGAGCGTGTAAACAAGCAGAGGGTCTTCCATCGTCCTCCGTCTAGTGGGGGTAGGACGTCCCATCCAGAGAAAGCCTGACTGCCTGATTCTGTTGGTTCTTCACGTGCTTATTGGGTCTAATGAGGAGGAGAGGCTGCTGGTGACATGGACCCAAAGATGGGATGCTGGGGAGTCAGCACCAGGGGTCTGGGAAATGGACGCTGCATCTAATCTACCGTAACGCATATTACAGACAATGTGTCTCCTTTAGACCTGAGGGCTCACTAATCATGCATTCACTGCTTCACTCACTGAATGAATAGATTTTGAACACCTTCTATGTGCTGGACGCTGTTCTTGGTGTGGATAACAGCAGGGAGTGAAAGAGACAGCCATCTCTGCCCTGGGGGCGCTCACATTCTATGGGGGAAGACGGCCAATAAAACAACACAGGGATGTGTGATCTAGTGTGATTGGAGACTCCGTAGAGATTCACCGTGAGATGCAGCTCACATCCCGTTGACTGAATATTTGTGATCCAGGATCAGGCAGTCACCTCTCTGGGGCAGGAAGTGAACGTCAGCCTCCCAGGACTGTACTCCTCCCAGGGGAAACCATCAAGATTGCTGCACTTATTCAAACATTGGTTAGAAAAAATTAACCTGTTTCATTTAAATAGCTTTAACCAAATGCAAATTAGTTTTTCCTCATGGGAGGGTGTTAAAATACAGGTCTCCTGCTAATTCAGGGCTTTGCCAAGTAAACTACAGCACCGAGGTTCAGATCTGAGAAAACTGTTGGTTATACTCTATTGGCCATCACAGACTCCTCTCTTCCTCTCATTTCCTCTCTCTCTCTCTCTCTCTCTCTCTCTCTCTCTCTCTCTCTCTCTCTCTCTCCCCCCCCCCTCACCTTGCATATTTGATGTTGTCTTGTAGGTTTCCATTGAAAAAATCAATGCTTGGCTCTGATTATGTTCTTGGTACAGGTGTGAACTCCGATTAGGTAACTGCTGCTGCATTTGACTTTTTCCTTTGATCTGAATTGAGGTGATAAGTGTGGCAGACAGAATAGGAGGGAGATTAGCAGCCTTTCCTACCAATATACTTTCTAAAAAAATAAAATATTCATGCTGGTTATTCTTCATCCCTGCCTTCCCCCCCCCCTTCTTCTTCTTCCTTCTTGGTCTTCTCCGCATGCCTGTTGGGGATGTATTTGTTTGCCCTGAGGCTGTACCCCCTGCTTCAGCCAGAGGCGCAGCTGGGGAGAGGGCGGGGATTTACGCCCACTTTTGGCTTCTGTCCCAGTAGCAGCTCATCTCTCAGAGAAGCTCAGCTCTGCTGGGCGCCTGCACCCCACCCCCTCCGCCTCCCACACAGCTCAAGCCCTCACCAGGGTGCTCTGTTTCTTCTTCTTGACCCTTGGGGTCTGCGAATGCCAACCCCTCCCCAGGACTGCTACTTCTGGGTGCGCCGACCTTCTCAGATGATGTGCTCAACCCCGCAGCCCCTCGTAAGTCCCTATAGGCAGCTCTCTCCAGAATCCCATAGGAACATGCCTTCTCTTTCCAGGTGGGCCCCTGACTGATATTGTAATCTATTTAAGTAACTAAGCATCGAATATAAAACATTACTGTTTTGAGAAAAAAAAATAATTATTTAAAGGGAGACAAAAGCACAAAGGTATGATTTAGGTATCCCGTTTTTCCTTAATCACCTGAAGTTATTGCCTAACTAACCCTGTTTTTCTTCCAGCTTCAAGGGGTCACTTCTTTAAAATCACTCTCAATTTCTGATTTTAGATCAGAAACCCTCCCCCCTCAAAGGATACATTTGACTCTGGAGCATCTCAGCTTCAGAGACAGTTGAAATCTTACATTCTTTTCCGTTCTGGCTGAGAGTTAAAACTGAGTTCTCTGTTTCCCGTAACTGCAGGAAAGGAGTCCGCTGAGGACACAAACACGCAAGCAAAAACCTGTAATAGAAAGTGGAAAGTGTGCCCTTCACCTGGGGAAACTTGGCGAAGAAGTTGGCAACTGTGGTGGGACCTACAGGATGAGTGGGCACGAGTGTGTCATCTGCTGGTAATGACCTTCACCCTCTGTATCTGGAGAAGAGGCACCAGCAGCTGGAGTATCTGGGGAGCCTTGAGTCATGGTGAAACGGATCAGGGGTGGGAGGGGGTGAGGGCAGCCCCAGGAAAGCTGAGGTCACCCCTGTTGCCTGAACTCCCAGCCTGCTATTAAGACAATTTCCAGAGGCTTTATTTCCCTTGTCAAGAACGCCCTTTACTCCCTCTTCCACTTACTGAATGGAGCAGAAAATGTCCTCTACCTACCCATGGAAAGCCTGTTATTAGGAAAGAGTGATTATTTTCACTTCTCTGATTAAAAAAAGCATGAAGGTACAATTTAGGTATCTACTATTCTAAATCTACAATTCAGAAAAGAGAAGCCTTGACATTTTCTTGTTTTAATTCTTTGCTTTTTAAAATGTAGAGTTTGGGTTACTCCTGCGATTTAAACGATTATCCCACTAACTCTGACATGTTGCCTCTTTCAGCCTGAGCTCCTACTTGAATTCCAAAGTTAAGTTCCAATGCACCTGTTTGATTGTAGAGGGTGAGGAGAGAATTTATGAATATTTGAAAGCTTGAACTTGAGGTCACGGCACACTCTTCCTCTCCTCCAGCCTCACCTTTTGGTCTCGTTTCCCCCTTCCTGTCCCTGCTTTCTTCCCTTCCCTTCCGTTTCTCTCCCATAGAGACTCGCTCTTCTTCACACCTCATCCCCACCTGGGGCGTGGGTCCCACTGGCCCCATGAAGGGAAATCATTTCAGCCCTCCTGTGCGAGCCCCCCAGAGGGGTCTGCATGGCTTCCTAGTGGCTCTGGAGATGGGAAAGTTTGCCGTGAAGGAGAAGAGACCAGGTGACATAGCTGAGCGCTGAGTGAAAGGTTGAGAGAGATTCCAAGTGGACTTTGAGCTGTTAAACCTCAGGGTGGAAGTGGGGGTCAGAAGGAGGGTCGTAAGAAGGATGAGGGCAGGAAGGCCGTGTTACCAAACCAAACTTAGGTCCACTCACCCGTGCGTAGTAAAGCCAGTCTACTGTCACCAGGTTGTGGTGAAGAGAAGTTCAGCGTTTATTGCCAGTGCCAAGAAAGAAGAATGGGCAGCTCATCTGCAAAAGACCTGAAGTGCCTGATGACTTTCAGAGAAGGGGTTTTTAAGGCAGTGGGACGGAGGGGTCTGCAGGGTGCGTTCTCAGCTCATGCACAATTCCTTGATTGGTTGGCATCAAGGTGAAGTTCAAGCATTATCTGGTCCAGGACCAGATGGTTTCACATGTAAATTCTATCAAACATTTAGAGAAGAGCTAACACTTATCCTTCTCAAACTCTTCCAAAAAATTGCAGAGGGAGAAACATTCCCAAATTCATTCTATGAAGCCACCATCACCCTGATACCAAAACCAGAAAAAGATATCACAAAAAAAGAAAATTATAGACCCATATCACTGATGAACATAGATGCAAACATACTGAACAAAATACTAGCAAATAGAATCCAACAGCACATTAAAAGTTTCAAGTGGGACTTATCCCAGGGATGCAAGTATTCTTCAATATATGCAAATCAATCAATGTGATACACCACATTAAAAAATTAAGGAATAAACACCATATGATCGTCTCAATAGATGCAGAAAAAGCTTTTGAAAAAATTCAACACCATTTATGATAAAAACTCTCCAGAAAATGGGCACAGACGGAACCTACCTCAACATAATAAAGACCATATATGACAAACAAACAGCAAGAATCACAGTCAATGGTGAAAAACTGAAACCATTTCCACTAAGATCAGGAACAAGACAAGGAAGTCCACTCTCACCACTCTTATTCAACATAGTTTTGGAAGTCCTGATAGCCACAGCAATCAGAGAAGAAAACAGAAATAAATGGAATAAAAATTGGAAAAGAAGGGCTTCCCTGGTGGCACAATGGTTGAGAGTCCGCCTGCCGATGCAGGGGACGTGGGTTCGTGCCCCGGTCCGGGAAGATCCCACATGCCGCGGAGCGGCTGGGCCCATGAGCCATGGCCGCTGGGCCTGCGCGTCCAGAGCCTGTGCTCCACAACAGGAGAGGCCACAACAGTGAGAGGCCCGTGTACTGCCAAAAAAAAAAAACCAAAAAACAAAAACAAAAACAAAATTGGAAAAGAAAAAGTTTGCAGATGACATGATACTATACATAGAAAATCCTCAAGATGCCACCAGAAAACTACTAGAACTAATCAATGAATCTGGTAAGGTTGTAGGATACAAAGTTAATGCACAGAAATCTCTGTCATTCCTACACACCAACAGTGAAAAATCAGAGAAATTAAGGAAACACTCCCATTTACCACTGCAACAAAAAGAATAAAATACCTAGGAATAAACCTGCCTAAGGAGGTGAAAGACTTGTACTCAGAAAACTGTAAAACACTAATGAAAGAAATCAAAGATGACATAAACAGATGGAGAACTATACCATGTTCTTGCATTGGAAGAATCAATATTGTGAAAATGACTCTACTACCCAAAGCAATCTACAGATTCAATGCAATCCCTGTCAAATTACCAACGTCATTCTTCCCAGAATTAGAACAAAAAATTTTACAGTTCGTATGGAAACACAAAAGACCCTGAATAACTAAAGCGATCTTGAGAAAGAAAAACGGAGTGGAGGAATCAGGCTCCCTGACTTCAAGCTATACCACAAAGCTACAGTAATCAAGACAGTATGGTACTGGTACAAAAACAGAAATATAGCTCAATGGTAGAGGATACAATGCCCAGAGATAAATCCACGCACATGTGGGCACCTAATTTATGACAAAGGAGGCAAGAACATACAATGGAGAAAAGACAGTCTCTTCAGTAAGTGGTGCTGGGAAAACTGGACAGCTACATGTAAAAGAATGAAATTAGAACACTCCCTAACATCGTACACAAAAATAAACTCCAAATCGATTAAAGACTTAAATGTAAGACCAGACACTATAAAACTCTTAGAGGAAAACATAGGAAAAACACTCTTTGAAAAACCACAGCAAGATCTTTTATGACCCACCTGCTAGAGTAACAGAAATAAAAACAAAAATAAAGAAATGGGACTTAATTAAACTTAAAAGCTTTCGCACAGCAAAGGAAACTATAAATAAGACAAAAAGGCAACCCTCAGAATGGGAGAAAATATTTGCAAATGAAACAACAGACAAAGGATTAAACTCCAAAATATACAAACAGCTCATGGAGCTCAATATCAAAAAAACAAACAATCCACTTAAAAAATGGGCAGAAGACCAAATAGACATTTCTCCAAAGAGGACATACAGATGGCCAAGAGGCACATGAAAAGCTGCTCAACATCACTGATTATTACAGAAATGCAAATCAAAACTACAATGAGGTATCACCTCACACCAGTCAGGATGGGCATCATCAGAAAATCTACAAACAACAAATGCTGGAGAGGGTGTGGAGAAAAGGGAACCCTCTTGCACTGTTGGTGGGAATGTAAACTCATACAGCCACTATGGAGAACAGTATGGAGGTTCCTTAAAACACTAAAGATAGAATTACCATATGAACCAGCAATCACACTACTGGGCATTTACCCAGAGAAAACCATAATTCAAAAGGTCACATGCACCCCGATGTTCATTGGAGCACTATTTACAATAGCCAGATCATGGAAGCAACCTAAATGCCCATCGACAGATGAATGGATAAAGAAGATGTGGTACATATATACAATGGAATATTACTCGTCCATAAAAAGGAACAAAATTGTAGAGACGTGGATGGACCTAGAGAGTGTCATACAGAATGAAGTAAGTCAGAAAGAGTAAAACAAATATCGTATATTTGTTTTACAAATATCGCACATATGTGGAATCTAGAAAAATAGTACAGATGAACCTATTTGCAGGGCAAGAATAGAGATGCAGACGTAGAGAATGGACATGTGGACACAGTGGGGGAAGGGGAGGGTGGGATGAACTGGGAGGTTAGGATTGACATATACACACTACTTTGTGTAATATAGTTAGTTAGTGGGAACCTGCTGTAGAGCAGAGGAAGCTCAGCTCAGTGCTCTGTAATGACCTAGATTGGTGGCCTGGGGGGTGGGGTGGGAGGGAGGTCCAAGAGGGAGGATATATATGTATACATAGAGCTGATTCACTTCATTGTACAGCAGAAACTAACACAACATTGTAAAGCAATTATACTTCAATAAAACAAACAAAAATCTGGTAGCAATGAGAATTCACTTAATGTTTCTTCCTCTAAAACACCTTTAGCTTCTATTTAAAAGAACATTTTTATTTGGATATAATTTTAAACTCACACAGAAGTTGTAAATTTAATACAGAGAGTTCCATATACCGTTTACCCAGCTTTCCCTGATGACAACATCTTACATTATATTATATAACAGGTTTAGCAAAGCCAGAAAACTGACATTACAAAAATACTATTAACTGGTTTTGACACACACTCATTTTGGGGGGCACACAATTCTACGAAATTTTATCACATTTGTAGCCCTAGGGTCTCCACCACCTCATTCAGGGGTCTCTTTAGTTTCCCTTCTTGTGCTGTGAACTGGAAACTGCTTCAGGTTGTAATCCAGGATACTTGTCAGGCTCATCTTATTTTTTTCCTTCTTTCAGGAATCATACTCCTGTGCTGTCAGTGTCCTATGGCTGAAAATTACTATTTCATATATATTTGCCCAGTTTTCTAGTTAATTTTAGTGGGGAGATAAATTAGGTACCATTTATGCACATGGATGGAAGTGTGAGTATACATGCTGGGAAAATTTAATTGCTCATTTCACTTTCTCAGGCAAAAGTAGTGGAGTTGACAAGTCATCACATTGGTGACGAGCTGCCTCTTGAGTGGGGAGAGCCCCAGGCTGAACTTTGAATTTCCTCTTCTTCACAGGAGCCCATGTTTATGTGACTATTACCGTCTTCAAAGGCTTGCTGTGGTCGCCTGATTTTCTGTGTCAGTTTTCCCTCAAATTAGAATCAACTGATTATCCTTCACCAGTCATCTCCCATTTTTTGTTCAACTTCCCTTGCTTTCTGCCGGCTCTCTGTTAATGCTACTTTTGGATCAAACTCTTACATTCAGAACTGTCAGTTTTAACACAATCCCAGACTTGGCAACTTTGTTATGCCAACTTTTTCTACCGAATACCGTTGTGTCACCAGGCATTTACAGAAATCAAAGCCTTAGAGAATGTCAGAATTGATGAGGTTAAGTGTTATGAATGACAGTCATTTGGTTTTGTAGCTAACAGAGTAAGCATTAAAGGTTATTAACTACACAAAAATGTTTCCTGAAGGATAGTTAATGTCAAGGCAAACTACCCTCTGTGGTGAGATTGTCAGGCTCGAGGGAGGGTCAGAGAGGGAAGGGGAGCCATCACGCTTCCCTCATGTTTAGCTAAAGTTGCCAATGAACAGAATGAACAAAATTATAGAAATATATTTATTGCTTTTAGGTCTCAGTCTCTGCAGTTCTGAGAAACTCGTTTTTCCTTCCTGTCTACCTACCCATCACTTGATGATAACTCAGGACGTATCCAGGATACACCGCCATAGTGAATATCAAAGTCATTTGAAAAGCATGTTGGAATAAAAAGTTCTTACGGTAAAAGAAGGTAGTTATAAACACCAGCTAAAACCGTGTGACCAAAATACCTTCCCAGGAGCACCTAGACTGGTGTCTCATTGCGTGATGGGACTGCAGCTAAGCCAACACCAATAGACCATCACTGTCCAGTGCACCCCTTTGTGAACTTGGTACCATACCAAATTCCTTAAACCATACTTAATTTCTAACTAAAGACAATAACAAAGTCATACTTCGACCCTACACGACACAACTATTCTGTGTACAACAAAATCAGGCCAACCCTTCCCCCAGAAGGGGATGCAGAGTCAGTCCTTGAGTGAAGCCCACTCTTATTCCTCGACATCCTGCAGCATAAACACTATGCTGTAACGTTCACTACTATTAATACATTTTGTGTGAGGTGATAAGGGGACAGTAGAAGAAAGCAAAGAAAATATTTGGGTAATGTATATGCAAACAGAACAAAATAATGAAGTTCTTACAACTATTACAGGCCTTGTATCTGCAACAGTTTCCATGGTTGTAGCTGGTATTTATAACTAATTCTTCTACTACCCGTTCCACATTCCCTTTGCCTTCAGCGAGCACTTCAGCTCGTTGTGGTTCTTTGCCTTTGCCTGGTGAAGTGCTCCAGACCTGCATTGCAGAAGCATCTGGGCTGTTAGCACTCTCCACAGAATTGGACGGTGGTAGTTTCCCATTGACTTTAAGGACATGATGGTACTAAGAGGCACAAAGGGATATTCTGTATTCCAGATGTGCTCTTCTTTACCTCCGTTGTGTAGGAGCTACCAAATTTCCCTTTGGGAGTCAAAGTCATTCACCCCATCAGTATAGCAAACCCTTTCTTTGCCTGTTGATTCAGAGGGATGAGGAGATCCAAGTGGCTGGATGCAATCTTAACTTTTATTTCAATGGAATCATTGTTTTCTTCCCCCTGATGGAAGCAATCTTTTATCTGGAACTAAGACCTCTAGAGGAGTAGAGCCTAAGGTCACAAGGATGGGAAACAACAATCTTGCTAGTGGATCACCTCTGTTAATAATGACTAGAGCCACTCCTGTTTCTGTGTCTTGATTACAGGACCTGTGAATCCCGGCTCTGGGGGAAACAGCATCGTATGTTGGACGGTGATTCAGCACAGTCAGTCTTCTGGAGAACTTTGCCCCACCCTGCAAGGTATCAGCCGTCTGGCTTGTGCTGTAATTGAGTCTTCAAAATGCCATTCCATCTTTCTGTCAAGCCAGCTGCTTCAGGATGGTGGGGAACATAGTAAGACCAGTGAATTCCACGGGCGCGGGCCCGTTGCCATGCTTTGTCTTCTGTGAAGTGAGTTCCTTGACCAGAAGCAGTGCTGGGTGGTGTACCATGACAGTGGATAGGGCATTCCGGATGGTAGCTTTGTCAGAAGCACTGCATGGGGAAGGCACATCTGTATCCAGGTTAAAGGTCTATTCCAGTAAGGGCAAAGCACTTCCTCTTCCAGGATGGAAGTGGTCCAGTGCGGTCAACCTGCTGACTGACGACCCCAGGGAATGGTGCTATGTTAACGGCTCAGTGTGGGTCTCTGTGCTGGCAGACTGGACACTCAGTGATTAATGATTAACCACGTCTACAAAATACCTTCCCAGAAACACTGTGGAAGGGGATGGAAGTGGGTTTTGTTCTTCAGGGATAAATGAAATAATGGAGTTGATGAGTCATCATCTGTCACCTATGTATTAATGAGAGCCATTTGAGAAGTCTATTCTTAGCGACGCAGGCATTGACTCACCAGTGGAATCACAAAAGGGAGTTCAAGGTTTGGGTGTGCAAAGTGAGCGCTCATGTGTGTCTGGGAACACAGTGGAGTAACTTACATGGAAAACCTTCACCACCCAGAAATACTGGTTACAATGGACCATGTATTTTCTAAAAAACACAGGGAGTTGAGCCATTCAATAAGCATGTTACTAAGCACCATCTGGGGATGGAGTGACAAACCCAGTGTGGTTCTGCCTGAAGAAATATATGGAATAAATGAACACCTCAGTCCGGTCAGAGTGGCCATCACCAAAAAACTACAAATAATAAATGCTGGAGAGGGTGTGGAGAAAAGGGAACCCTCCTTACACTGTTGGTGGGAATGTAAATGGGTGCAGACACTATGGAGAACAGCATGGAGGTTCCTTATAAAACTAAAAATAGAGTTTCCATATCATCTAGCAATCCCACTCCTGGGCATATATCTGGAGAAAACTATAATTAAAAAAAAATACATGCACCCCTATGTTCATAGCAGCACTATTTACAGTAGCCAAGACATGGAAGCAACCTGAATGTCCATCGACAGATAAATGGATAAAGAAGATGTGGTGTATATATACCATGGAATATTACTCAGCCATAAAAAAGAATGAAATAATGCCATTTGCAGCAACATGGATGAACCTAGAGATTATCATACTCAGTGAAGTAAGCCAGACAGAGAAAGACAAATATCATAGGATCTCACTTATATATGGAATCTTAAAAAATATACAAATGAACTTATTTACAAAACAGAAATAGACCCACAGACATACAAAACAAATTTATGGTTACCAAAGGGGAAAGGAGAGGGGCAGGGGTAAATTAGGAGTTTGGGATTAACATATACTATATATAAAATAGGTAATCAACAAGGACCTACTGTATAGCACAGGGAACTCTACTCAGTATTCTGTAATAACCTAAATGGGAAAAGAATCTGAAAAAGAACGGATATAGGTATATGTATAACTGAATCACTTTGCTGTACACCTAAAACTAACACAACGTTGTAAATCAACTCTACTCCAATGGAAAATAAAAATTAAATAAAAAGAAGACCTAGGCATGATGCCAAGGAGATTTTACCGTATAAGTCTGAGGTACTGTCCTTCAGAATGACACACAAACTCTGATACAGTGAAACAGGGACGAATAGGTAGTGATCTTTCCATCACAGCCACGATATGCTGGTCTAGGAATCAAATGATGAACATTAAGGTGGGTCCTCACACACTTATTTCTGGAGCCCCATTGGCAGCTATTTTGTATTTCTTGCTCCACTACTATGAACTTGGCTGAATTAGAGGTTTTAGAAAGTAAGACACATTTCAACAAAAGACAAAGTAATGGTTCTTTTCATTTGGAGCCTGAGACTAATACCTGGCAATTTTGGAATCTTTGTGTCGTTGGGCAAATGACGCAAAAGGGAGTTCAAGGGTGATTTGTGGTTGGGTGATTTGATTCTGATTATGAAGGGAAAGGGGTACCACTAAGTACTGGGGGCAGGGAAGGGTAGGGATGAAACTCACTCTTTTGGGAAATGACACTAAATCCTGATCAGCAATGGAGATGGCAGTGGAGGCTCTAAGTCTAAGAATTTGAAAGCAAGTCACTGTCACTTCCTCTTTAATTCTCCCTCCAGCCCAGAATGTCTTACCACTTATTACACAGCAAATCAGGGGCCTATGCACAGAACTGAAACAGAGAGGTTCATAAAGACAGCTTAAGTTCTTGCCTGGATCACGGATAGATGTAGGGCTTCACGGGAAGAGCTCACCATCCGTGCTCCGATGCGGCCAAGACTGTTCAGCCTGGCCTGTGACTCCTCACATCTCTAGGACTCTAACAGCTCTCTAAGTTTTCTGAATTAATGGGATAATCTGTAATGTATCACAGAAACTTCATTTGTATTTCAACAGAAGCACTTTGTCCATTTTCCCTCTAGCAAGTAGATTGATTTTGGTTAGTCATGGGAGACAACGCTGGCAGCATGAGAAACTCACAGTGACATTTGTGAGGATCAAGGTAGTCTAACAATTGTACCCTTCAAACCCTTTTTGGAGGACCTGTAAGGTGCTGGGCACTGTGCTAAAGACTTAAGATTGGAACACAGATCGGGTGCCTCTGATGACTCAACCAGCGCGGGGCACGCACGGAAGCACTGCATCTTAGATATGTTTTCAGAGCAGCACTTGTGCATGTGTTCTGAGGTATTCTGGTACATCATACACACTTCTATCCTGAGTTGCAACTTTTCTTTCACGGCTATGCTGTGAGTAGTGAAATACGTATTGATGCAATCAGGGAAACGCTGGTGAAATAGACTATGGGTTTTAGAATCAGGGAAAGCCACAGTCAAATGCAGCTCTTTGACTTACTGGCCACGGGAGAGCTACGGCTGTGTCTCATTTGTAAGTGTTGCAAATGCTATTTACATCATGAGATCGTTGGAAAGATTGATGGAGAACTTGTATTAAAATACCTAGTGTGAGAAGACAGTAAGTCTTCATTTCGCATTCCAAGCTTTGTATTTCTTTCACTGCACTGTGATAAATTTACCTGGGCTGAAGAATTTTAAATAGTCAGGAAGCTCTCCTGTAAAGAAGACAGAAGAGAAAAGCATCTATTTAAAGGTTTACTAACTTACTAGGTTGTTTTTACACTCTTCCTAGAGGGATTCTCTAGAATAGGTTATTTCTTCCAATTACTCCTCACGTTACACTGCACCCATGAATAAAGGGTGCGTAATTAACGCACTGGATCTGATCACAGCGATACCACCGTGTATAAGAAATCCTCAAGAGGTTAATAAAGCAATGATGGAGTCTTTGGCAAGTGCGGTGCTGAATCTCAGAAATAAGTCAAAATACCATTACATCATCACACTTTTCCCAGAAAAAGGACTCAGAAAAGTAAGACATTGTAATGTTCCCAGGAACGGAAGGAGATTGTCTTCCCTCTTGTGAGAATGCACACAGTGTGTTAAGAGAGGGAGGTTATAAATGTCCCTGCTCTTTCTCGTTGGGCCCTTGGACTCTCCCAGTTTTCAGGCTTGTCAGCCTGTGGATAGGTCAGTAGAAAGATCAGGTCTGGTCTGTGCCCTTGGCTTCAGTTCAGGGGGCAAAGGAGTTGTTATAACCCTTGCTTCAATACCAGTGCCAAGTTTTTTCTCCAAACTACTTGGCCATCAGTATAGCTGCTATCATATTTCCCATTGGGCTCAGCTGTTTGTATTTATATTTGAGCAGCCAGAGCTCTGGAGCAGGAGAAAAAGAGGGGGCCAGTAAATGGGAGGAGTTGGGATACGAAGCCAATGTTACCCTTCAGCATCCTGGAACATTAGAGCTGGAAGGAATTGAGCGTCATTATACTGATGAGAAAAATGCAGTTCAGCTGGAGGAAGTACGTTACCCAAGGTCACACAGCATGTCCGTGCAAGAGACACAAGCAGGGCTCAGGATGGGGCGGCTGAATGGCCTTTTCTCTCACTCACGCTGCCTGTGACTCTGAACCATATGCTGTTGATCTGCTCTTTTCTCGAGGTGAAAAAGAAAATTTCCGGATTTTCCAACCGTTTATGTGTCTTGTTTTCCAGTGTTTAGGACCCGGATTATTGTCCTTTTCGTGGGATCATGCTCCCATTTGCGAATGCTCCTTAACTGTGCGGCATCACAGAGGTGCTCCCTCAGGTGCACTGCTACCTTATGAGAGGAATAGAGGATGATTCCTCTTCAACCTGAATGAGACACTTCTACTGAGACCATCTAAGGTCAGATTAGCTTTTGTGGTTGTTGACTAACATAGAGTTTAATGTCAGCCAAATCCCATGCGTCTACTTTATTCCTTTAAAATCTTAGTGATGGGGCTTCCCTGGTGGCGCAGTGGTTGAGAGTCCGCCTGCCGATGCAGGGGACACGGGTTCATGCCCCGGTCTGGGAAGATCCCACATGCCGCGGAGCGGCTGGGCCCGTGAGCCATGGCCGCTGAGCCTGTGCGTCCGGAGCCTGTGCTCCGCAACGGGAGAGGCCACAACAGTGAGAGGCCTTAGCGATGCACCGTCAACATCAACATTGATTCTTAAAGTGATAATTTCTTATCGTGATGTTACTAATAATAAAGTAATAAAAATCGAACTATTCTTTCCTATGTTCCAGGAACTTTGAACATCAGCTTTACTTATAGGTTTTAACTCATTTAATCTTCACATGAATCTTTTGGGTTAGTGACCATTATTTCTCCTAATATGCAGATGAGGAAACCGAGGCCGGGGAAGGTAAATGTGTTCAAGGTCACAGAACCACTAAGAAGCAAAGTCAAGATTCACACCGAGGGGGGCGTCTACAGAGTCCACACCCTCAGACGCTATTTTTTAAGAACTCAAGTTATGCCTTTCTCTTTCTGCCCTTCAGGGCTTGGAGCAGTGGAGGATGTACCTAAACTTCATAATCGTGTGAGTATAATATTAGTGAGCAAGAATCCTGTAATTACTCAAAGGTAGGCTTGCAAGAATTGGTGATAGAGAACCATAGTGGATTCCAAGTCCATTTCCCCAATCTGTTATGTGGACAAGAAATTGGAACTCTCTATCTCTTTTGAAGACAGACAGAAAAGAGAGAAAATAGGGTAGGGGGTAGTCAAAGCAGGGCATTCCTCTTTCCTTACCCCATGGAGAGAGCCAGTGGAGGGGACCTGCTTGCCTGAGACAATGCAACAGAAAAGGTCAACATGTACGGAAATGTTCTGTGCAGAAGCACAACTTATAACACAACGACATCACCTATTTTGAAAGTAAAGTCCAATAATGTCAAGCGCCTGCCAATCACATTAGCCACTCTTTCCTCCCTGGGGATGCATGAGCCAGGGATGGAGCGGAGGCAGAAAAGTGGGAAGGGGGCTGGGTCTTCCCTTCAAGAGGCAGCTGCTGCTGAGTGAGTACGGGAAGTGCAGCAGACCTGAGCTCCTTGGGGCCTCCAGCAGAAACCAAGGATGAGACGATGAGGCGGTCTGCTGGTCTGCTCTCTCCCACCCAGCCTGGACCGTTTTCTAGGCTTATGGGGTCCTCTTTGGTCTGCAGAGGAATATCCATCAGGAATCATTACATCAGGCTGTTGGATGTCAGTACCAACGCAGAGCCCAGGAGACTGGTACCCACCCAGGGTCGGGCAGTGGCTCCAGTTTTAGCATCCTCTCCACATGAAGCCCCTAACGTGGTCCGGAATCAATCTAATTTTCTGATGGATCATTAGAACACTTTTTAATATCCTCTTGTTCTGTAGTTATGGTCTCCATGGAGCCATCTAGCAAGTACCTGCTTCTATCGTCATAATAAACAATAACACACACTTCATTTGGGCTCTCCTCCAAATTAGGTATTCCGGTGATGATTGCTGGAATTGATCACCCTTGAAATAATATGGAGAAAGTAGCCAGTGGTTAGAAAGCATGCTTCCTATTTATAATTTGAATAGCTTATTTGTCTTCCTTAATTACCACTGGAACTGTCAGTTCTTAGACTCCAGGAGCTATCTGGATCATAGGGTTAAATAACAATTTTTTTAGACCCTTTATTGGCTTTCATTTTTCCTTCTTTTTTAAAAAAATTTTGACACGGCATAAAATGAATTTGCTAGTTAGTTTTCTCTTCCTCACTTGCATTAATCTTATTGTTTCAATCTGTCTCCAATGAGACCAACAAAAGTGGTTAAGCCCATACTGCTTCTAGAGACCCAGTATTCAAAAAAGTTTTAAGACAAGATGCAATTCAAGTGGAGGTTAGCCAGCTGTGTAACCTTAGCCAGGTGGGTGGCCTCTGTCACCTTAAGTGCACAAGGACAAGATGGGGATATCTTATCTCTAGATTTCTCCACCTACAGGTCCTCGAACAGACGCTCCCAAACTTGCCTGGAACACTTGTTTACAAAATGGCCTAGATATTCCAAAGTAGAATCAGGGAAGAGATCTAACTCTTATGTATTGCATTTAACAAACACCACCCAGTGGTTGTTATCATCAAGGAAATTTTGGAAACCCTGGTTTAAGAGGATGAATCTAGGCTGGGTGATTCTTTTTTTTTTTTTTTTTTTTTGCGGTACGCGGGCCTCTCACTGTTGTGGCCTCTCCCGTTGCGGAGCACAGGCTCCGGACGCGCAGGCTCAGCGGCCATGGCCCACGGGCCCAGCCGCTCCGCGGCATGTGGGATCTTCCCAGACCGGGCACGAACCCGCGTCCCCTGCATCAGCAGGCGGACTCTCAACCACTGCGCCACCAGGGAAGCCCTGGGTGATTCTTTTTGACACTGGAGTTCAAGACCTACTGCCCTAGAGGAAAGTGATAACGAATATAAAGTTATAGATAAGATTAGACCAAACTTACTGTAATCAGATTTTGTGTCACCACACACAAACGTTTTTTTCTACCTAGAAGCATAAAAGTTTAGATATGTATATCTGGAATACCATCTGTTAGATCGTTTAGTCCACTCTCAATAATGCAGAAACTCTTTTCAAGTAAAAAGAAGCTCACTATTTTTCCTTCCCCAAAGCAAGAGGGTCTACCATCTACAGTCAAGAAAATCTGAACTAGTCCAATGATGCCTAAACGCTCTGAAGCAGCTTCCATAAAATATAGATTCTGAGATCTCACCATATACCCACCAAATCATAACGTTCACGGATAGGGCTTGGCAATCTGGTTTTGACCCAGAAGAACGAGGTCATCAGTCAAATTCAACAATCACTGATCTCTTCCACTTTTGTTCAATAGCTGAGTGCACTCAGCAACAGAGTCAAAGTGATTCACCAAATCAGACTTATGGGAGGCCTTCAACTTGTCTGCAAAGTTCAAGTCTGCTTGGTGTGAGTCACACACAGGTGTTTTGTCTCTCACAAAGTCTAACGGGGTGATCCCATCACCCTGAGTATTAGAAGAACTTTGGAGGTTAGAGAAATCTACTCATCAACGATTCAAATTCTTTATGCACACTGTCATCTATCGACTCTCCCCACCTGTCAATTAAGATCTGCTCTCAGCCAAATGATTATAATCTCTGAATAGGCAAAAGAGAAGAACTGGGATGGGGGAAATGATCATGGCATTGTGGGTGAGAGAACAAAGTGTGCTTGTGTCCCTGTGCTTTGATCGTGAAGTTTTTAGGACAAGTCAACATGAAGATAGAGAGTGTGGGCATCTTATAAACCACTGAATTCTAGCTTTACCGTTACTTCCTTTTCTGAAAAATTGGGGCAGGTAGCTTCCAAAATGATCCCAATGATTATAATCTCCTAGGATCTATTCCCTCTCCCATGTTGAACAGAGACAACCTGTGTAACCAGCAGGGTATGGTGGAAAGGATGGGATGTGATTTCTAAGCTTGGATCATAAAAGGCACTGTGGCTTCTTCTTTGCTCTCTCATGAAGCACTGCTCTGGGAAAACCAGCCACAATATAGGGTGGGCGCACTTAAGAAGTCCCGTGGAGAGGTCCACACCATGAGGAAAGGGGCTTCCCACCCACAGCCAGCGCCATCTTGCCAGGGATGTAGGTGGGCCCCCTGGGAAGAGCCTCTTCCAGCCTCAGTCCAGCCTTCAGATGATGCAGCCCTGGCTGACATCTGGCAGCAACCTCACGATGGCCCTTGTGCCACAAACCCCTGCTAGACTGTGAGATAAGGGTTCACTGCTTTAAGTCGAAGTTTGGGATAGTTTGTTATGCAGCAATAGATAATCAGCACATATATGTTGAGTGGTTATCCCACAGATATAAGACTGTTGTATTTGCTATGAGATGATCACGACTCTTCAGCATGGAAGAGGTAGAAGGAAGCACCAAAGATGAGATTTACAGGCTGAAAAAGTCAAGGCTAGTGAGGTGTGCTACCAGCCACGAGGAGACAGTCCTTGCACTGCATTTTAGACCATCTTTCGGGTGACTGTAAATAGGGCATGAGATGCCAATTTAGAAGGAATGGCATGAGTGAGAGCAAGTGGTAGTGAGAGCCCCTCGCCCTGGGGGAGCAAGTTTAAATTCATTTTCTTTCTTTCTCTGGTCTAAGCCACAAAACTACCCCTTTCATGAATCACAGGGGACCTTTCTATTCCTAAGGGGTAGTAAGGGGAACAACTGTGCTGTCTGAACCAAAGGGAAAGCACATTTTTTTAAAAAAAACATTATTTTATTGAAGTATAGTTGATTTACAATATTGTGTTAGTTTCAGGTATATAGCAAAGTGATTAAGTTTTATATATATATTATATATATTTCAGATTATTTTTCATTATAGGCTATTACAAGCTATTGAATATAGTTCCCTGTGCTATACAGTAGGTCTTTGTCGCTTATCTATTTTATGTATAGTAGTGTGTGTGTGTGTGTGTGTGTGTGTGTGTGTGTGTGTGTGTGTGTGTACATATATATATATACACCACATCTTCTTAAGCCATTCATCTGCTGATGCACTCTTGGGTTGCTTCCAGGTCTTAACTATTGTAAATAGCGCTGCAGTGAACACTGGGGTGCATGTATCTTTTCGAATTAGAGTTTTCTCTGGATATATGCCCAGGAGTGGGATTGCAGGATCATATGGTAGCTCTATTTTTAGATTTTTAAGGAACCTCCATACTATTTTCCACAGTGGCTGAATCAATTTACATTCCCACTAACAGTGCAGGAGGGCTCCCTTCTCTCCACACTCCCTCCAGCATTTATTATTGTAGACTTTTGGATGATGGCCACTCTGATTGCTGTGAGGTGACACCTCATTGGGGGTGTTGATTTGCATTTCTCTAATAATTAGTGATGTTGAGCATTTTTTTCATGTGCCTGTTGGCCATCTGTATGTCTTCTTTGGAGAAATGTCTGTTTAGGTCTTCTGCCCATTTTTTGATTAGGTTGTTTGTTAGATTCTTTTTTTATTCAGTTCTATGAGCTGTTTGTATATTTTGGATATTAACCCCTTGTCAGTCACATCGTTTGCAAATATTTTCTCCCATTCTGTAGGTTGTCTTTTCTTTTTGTTGATGGTTTCCTTTGCTGTGCAAAAGGTTTTAAGTTTGATTAGGTCCCATTTGTTTATTTTTCCTTGTATTTCTTTTGCCTTGGGAGACTGATCTAAGAAAATATTGTTACAATTTATGCCTAAGAATATTTTGCCTATGTTAATGGTGATTTTTTATTTCTCCCTTTGTTTCTACATTTATTAATTGGGATTCTCCTGTGAGGAAGAACTGCCACTTCTTCCATTGATTTATTTATCCAGTTATTTATTTTTATCAGTATGGACTCATAGATACTTATTTTATTCTTTGAGTTATAGTCTAGTACTATAGTTATTTATTTTGTTTATCTATGTCTTGAGTTGTTGTAACTTTGCCCATTGGGAGACCTTTCAGGTTGGTTTCTGTTCCTTTTCAATATGTGTGCTTTTCTGTTCAGCAATTTCTTATTTTCTAGCTCCACAAGATGCTCCAGGCTCATCTGGTATTTTCTTTGTTCCAGTCCTGAAATCAACTACTAAGGAGGCTTGGTTCTGTCAACTGAAAAAAAAAAAACAAACAAACCACACACACAACGTAAAAGTTGAAAATTATGTTTTATTTGGAGACATTGCTGAGGACTATATAGCTGTGGAGACAGCCTCTCAGCTCCTCTGAGGAATTGCTCCAAAGAGGTGAGGGAGGAGCCAGGATAAATGGGTGTTTTTGCTGAAAAATAAATGTGGTCAAAGATCAAAAGACTACTGCTACTCACAAAAAACCAGACATCTAAGGTGAATGATTTTAGTGCTTTTCTACGTATGAGAAGATGCAAGAGTCCGGGGTTACTGAAATTATTCCTTTGATATGCACCTTAACTATCTAGGGCCAGTATCCTGTTTTTCTCCATCTCGAGTTACTCTCAGGGGTGGGGGTGTGCTGCAGTGGCTGTTGGCTTGATGGCGAGCATAATTTATTGTTTACTGGGATGGCAGGCGACATTCTTTGTTTACTGAAATGGCAGGCAACATTTTTTTTTTTTGTCCACAGTTCCGTTTTTGTTTGTTTGTTTGTTTTGGAGAATGGTATTTAGAAACCAAACCATGGAAGATAATTGTGCTCATTGATACTGGGGTGTCACTGCTGCTTCCATAGCTGTCCTCAGTTGAAATAGCTAAGAATATATGGACTCATATAACACATGCATACACACATCTGTATTTATGCTTTTGGCATGAGTCCATATTGATATCTCCAACCCCAGTCCAGCACCAGAGAAGTTTTTCTAGGCTTTTCCCTCTCCTTATTTGTAAATTCTTTCTCTGCCAGTGAGACACTTAGTTCTCATTTTCTGCAATGTACTTATTTGTTCGACCCTAAAACACAAAGTAGTTTCAGAATTCTTAACCCATGGGAATTTCCTTTTCTTTACAACCCATAAAGATTCTTTATCTTCTCTAGATCTGTTTAGCTCTTTGCTTCTTTCTGTCTCTGTGAATATGATTTTCAAGTTACAATCTCCAAGTGTTGATCATTGACTTTTACATCTTTTTTTTTTTTTTTTTTTTTTGCGGTACGCGGGCCTCTCACTGTTTTGGCCTCTCCCGTTGCGGAGCACAGGCTCCAGACGCGCAGGCTCAGCGGCCATGGCTCACGGGCCCAGCTGCTCTGCGGCATGTGGGATCTTCCCGGACCGGGACACGAAACCATGTCCCCTGCATCGGCAGGCGGACTCTCAGCCACTGCGCCACCAGGGAAGCCCTTGCATCTTGTGTTCTAACATGTCCTGCTTTCCTGTGTGCCTTGCCGTGTCTCAGCCTTGCCCTATTTAGGGATGCTTCTAATAAATGCTTTCACTTTGTCTCTGGGGCATTGTTCATTCTTGTGGACGTTGTTTCTTGGAAATTAGTTTGTTGTATTTTACTAGTCATAACTCATTTCTCCCTGCCCGCCCCCAACTAAGTACCCAGCTTCTTATCCAGCCCGCATGTCTCCTATGTCTTTTTAACATGAGGCGTGTAGAAAAAACAGAACTTGTTTCAAAACCCATAATGATGTTTCTAAGAGACTTTCTCCACTCTTCATGCCCTTTAAAATTCTGTTGTGAAGTCAAATGACCTTGGGAGTTTTTAGTATAGGGTAAATCTAAAGGAATTTGAGGTGATTTAGCATGGGGAAAAAGTTTATAATTTCTCCTGATTTCCAGTCTATGGGAAGATATCATTTTGTTTATTTATATACGAAGAGGGGCTTTCAGTAATCAAGTCGTTCATGAGGAAATGATGAACTCTTCAGGAATATCCAAGTATTTCATGTTTCTTGTTTTACTGTAAATTCTCGAGGGCAATGGCATAAACACCCACACCCATGCCTGCATTGTATATGCACATTAATTAGCATGGTAGCCACAATAATAAAACAGGATTAAAAGAAACATTATTGGAAAATACTGTATGAACTCCTAAATTAGTGACTTGTTAGTATTTAGAAAATAACCAGTGTTCACCAAAAACCAATATTGCACTCAATGTTTTAAATTGAACGTTGGAATGGAGAAACCCTTAGGTTGTTTCCAACTGTGGGAATTGGGACCTTCCCACGCTGACCTGTGGGAGATCCCAGTTTACTGAGTTTCACCACCTTGCTCTCCCCACTCCCGCGGGCTCTGTGTTCCTTGTTTTGCCATCTGGAAGCAGCCTCTCCCCATATCCGAGAACTCAGACATTCTTCCAGGGCACACTTGATCCTAAGGCATAGGTTTTCACATTTAATTACCAGTCTGCCACTCATTAACCCAGTGATTCTCTTTGTTTTTTGTTGGGGGTTTTGTGTTGTCTAATTATGATCTTTGAGGGATTATTTCCACCCTCGGTTATTTTCACCCTCGCTGCTTATTGGTGAACACCCCTGTTGGAGAATTTTAATGCAACTCCGGGCTCTGTCATGCCCTTCTGGGTTAGTAATGAGAGCAGAGGCTGGCAAATCAGAGAAGCTTTGGCGTTTGTGATACACAGCTCACCCCCTCCCTCTCCTCCATGTGGGGAACAGGACAAGCTCGGTTGACTCTGCCCCCTGCTCTCTTGGGGGTGGGAGCGCATCTTTGCCTTTCCTCTAGGAGGTGTGAAATATTCACTCTCCCCACAATCTACATGCCAGTATCTCCTGAAAAGAGACCGTGCATTCCACTGAGGGACAATGTCAGTGAACAGGGATCTGGGGATCATCAGGTGGGCAGGATAATAATCATGCAGGCTCACCTGCTCAGAACCCGGTGAGGATAAGTGATCCTGGAAACATTCAGTTGACTGAGGGTGCCCTCCTCGGTCAGCTGCCCCCCAATTCATATGCTTTATCACACAGAGCTTCTTAGACCTTCGCCAATCCCTTATTTAGTCTCACTTTAGACACAGTTTGAATACACTTCCTTGTTTGGTTTCACAATCTGAATCAGGGATAATATGGGGAACCGAGGAAATACCTTCTCTCAGCTTCATCACTAAGAGCCTGCGTGAACCTGAGCAAATAATTCCAGCAGACTGGACGTGGGCTTCTTATCTACGAGTGGGGGCTTGGATGAGGTGACTGCTAGGTCCCTCCAGTTTAAACATCTTGCTTTTCTGACTTTTGTGAATGCCGCAGGGACCTCAGGTTAGACCTGCCTGAGAGAGTAACTCAACAGCAATAAAAAGAAGCACTTCTCGTCTTCAAGACCAGAGATCAGGTCATCAGGGGAGAAGAGACCCAGTGAAATAGGGACAGGGCAAGGAGTGCTGAAAGAAAAGTCACCCAAGAGAGAAGGTCTTTGCTACCCAAGGAAAGAACTCTGGGTTCTGTCTGAGTTGGGGACGCTTTGCGCCTTGAGAGCCCTCACGGGCTGAGTGGCAACACTGTTTTGCTTTTCGCAGTTCCTTTGAGGAGATGCTCCTCTGTAAATGCCTGATTCCGAAGGCAAGCAGGCTTCCCGCGAGGTGCTTGGGCGCTGATCTCTGGGCTGCAACATAAACTGCCTGGAGGGTGGCTGCGGAATGGAAACTGAATGGCAGCTGGATGCAGGATGCTCCAGCCCTGTGCTGAGTGTTAAGTCAGGGAGGGATTTGACATTGGTCCCCCCTTCCAGAAGGCAGACGCCTCTGTTGTCAGTCTAGAAATGAGACAGTGGGAGGACCTGGCCTTCTCTTAGTTTTTGTTACTTCCAAGCACAAAGCAACACAAAGCCAGGTCAGAGAGCAGCCCGGACGAGGTATGGACACCTCTAGCCGTGTGAGGCACCTGACACCGTACCCGTGCTTATCACCCGGTCCTCTCTGCACAGTGCTTGGCATGAGGACGGCCCTGCAGTGGCGGCGGCTGCTACAACTAAGGGCTAAGAGGGAGGTTCTGAATGTCAAGTGCTGGGGAGAGAGAGATGGCGAAGGTCATCACGGTGGAAGAGCCAGGAAGTGCTTTACAAGGGAGCTGCAGGGTGTGCTCCATTCAGAGGATTCACTTAGGGTCCATCCTTCCTTACGCCAGACTGTCAGAGCCAGGGAGTGGAAGGGGACTCAGAGGACAGAGGCCACGAGACACAAAACGACGAGAAGAGGATGCAAGTGATAAAAGCCACAGAGCAAAGCTGAGGACTCCAGCAGGGAGGAGACTTCCCTGCCGTCTTTAAAGCTGGTTCTTAGCAATGGTGTCACAGGATGTCCCGGTGAGCTCATCGGTACACCTGACATCCCACCAGTGTGATGATAATCACACGGAAATAACCCGCAAATGAAGAAGGGGCCTAGAAGTCCTTGGTTGGACAGAGGCTTCAAGGTGAAAGGCAAGGACAGTCCACAACCCCTCTCCTGTGGGGTCACCCGGAGCTATTTCACGCTATCTCCCCAGAAGCCCGGCTTGTGCCACACTCAGCATTCTCCCCGGCCATTCATCCTGCAGGAAAACGCCATCATTTTCTTGCCCCACCTTATCCTAATCCCCCATCCTTCAAATCCCTCTAGTTCTATCCCCAGCGTGAGCCCTCCTCCCTGCACTCCATGAATTCTAAGCTCCTAGTCACTTCTGTTAGCATCTGGTAACCATCTCGTGCGTGAATTTTGCTTCCACGTCTATGTCCTAAGCTTCCTGAGAGCAGGGATGATGTCTTAGGCTACTTTGGATTTCCCACGATGCTGCGTCTGGAGCTAGAATGCACCACACCTTCAGGACATAACTGTCTTAGTGATGCTGCACTTGCCTTTTGCTGGATGTATTCGTGGGCTTCCTAAGTCAGTCCTGAAATCAGTGTCTGCGTCAGGTGTATAATTCATATGACCTGCTTCATTCTTTAGGAATATTTGGATTCTGGACAGCAGAGACCATCTCAAACTCCAAATTCCTCCCTCTTTAAAGCAGTGCCTTGTAGACCATCTTCTGTGCCAGAACAAGGTCTTTGTGAAAGGGGTGGTGTAGGGTAGGAATGTTGAGTGTGGGCATTTATTAGCAAATCTGGGAGAAAGAGAGGGGGATAGTCTTCTTCATCTGTAGAATGAGAATCATGCCTAACTCACAGTGAGGTAGTGAGGACTCAGAGGGAGTGTGCACACACGATGCCTGCCGTATGGTCCCCAGTCTGCGAACGGTAGGTGTTAATAATTATGATTTACTCAGGAATCTCCAGACGCGCCGCTGGCCAGTATCTTCTGCCTGGTGTGAATGTTCATTTTTCCAAAAATGGTTTCAGGTCTAGTTGAAAGTGAAATTGAGCCGCACTGCCCATCAGGTTGTTATCCAAAGGCCATTTAGGTCTCCTAACTGAACAGGAGGTCATATTGGACACAGCCATGACCAGCTGTCTGGTTGAGAAGGCTTTTAGCAAGGATGGGTTCTGGGAAAATTCTGGTTAAGTGATCATGCAAACCAGAGTACAAGGCTTTGCTCAAAAATTGCAGGAGAGACGTGTCCAAGCCAGGCAGTCAACAGTAGATACCCACCCAGGGCTATTCAAAGGGAAGGTCCGGGATCAAGCACTGAGCATGAAAAGCTGGACGGGGAGAGGATGGAGGGCGTGGGGACCAGTGATGAAGGTTGACAGCCCTGGTGCCGCAGAGACGCCGTGGCCTCCAGAGTGATGCCCCGAGGAGGGCACAGCGCCTTTGTTCTCTTCTTCCCGGTAACGGGGAACCCCAGCCTGACTGCGGGGAGCATCAGACAGCTGGCTGCCGCTCTGCCTCCTTTACTGGGCTTAGGACTGAGCTCACCCCGGGGATGTGTCATAGGGCACAGCAAGGTCTTTGAGAGTAACTGGCTACAGGAAATACACACTTTCGTTAAAAACGAGTTTAGACGTGGAGACTCCCTGACTTTCTCTTCTGAAGCTCACCTCTCTGTAAACTGGTAGCCACACTGAATGCCTTTGAAAAATGCCCCTCCAGGGCTTCCCTGGTGGCGCAGTGGTTGAGAGCCTGCCTGCCGATGCAGGGGACGCGGGTTCGTGCCCCGGTCCGGGAAGATCCCACATGCCGCGGAGCGGCTGGGCCCGTGAGCCATGGCCGCTGGGCCTGCGCGTCCGGAGCCTGTGCTCCGCAACGGGAGAGGCCACAACAGTGAGAGGCCCGCGTACCGCAAAAACAAAACAAAACAAAACAAAATGCCCCTCCAAGGGACCCCAGGGGAGCCTTGGTTCTCCTCCTCCAGTTTCAGAGTGTTTCATGGCCTTCTCTTTACTTACTGCAAAAACTCAGTCCACTAAGTTCTTCACATCCACTGCAGAACCCTTCTCAGCTGCTGTTGCTGAGGCTATCTGGGAGGTCCACACTGAAATTCTTGGCTGGTTTTTTTTTTTTTTTTTAATCCCCTTTGCCCATCTTCTCCAAGGACTCTAGAGCTCTCAGTAGCTCAGCAAGGGCACAAATGCCCTTGTCTATTATGTGCAGAGGATCACACCATATGTTTAGAGCCTAAAGAAAGTAGTGCAGTCAAGTTCCCTAGGGTTCTGGGGGGCGGGGGGAGTGGACAAACAAAATCCTGCTTAAGGAACATGGGGCAGGACTTGCCCTGTGGCAGGTGAGAGGTAGGCGACTTGAGGAAGGACAGGTCACAGCTGGCTGGCGTGGTCAGAAAGGCTTACAGGGCAAGCAGGGCTCACCCGGTCTTTGATGGAGGGGATTGGGAGGGTCAGGGAAAGGCCTCAGGTCCGAGGACACGCATACCCTCTGAGAACACTGGGTCTCTCGAGCTGACTGGAGAGAGGGATGCTTCTTGGAAGGAAGCTTAGACAAGGAGGTAGGGGTCTCTCGCGCCCGAGTGAAGAGTTTTGTTTTATCTTGTAGATAATAGAGGCTCAGAGATTACTTTTATGAGGGATCATGTGGTCGTAAGGAATGCATAGATGTCGGACACCTGTTGGAACCAAGGGACGTGTAAGAAGTAAAGACATGAGGGAGTCACTGTGAGTGTTTAGGACCAGAGTTAACCAGTGACAGTAGCAATGGGATGGACAGGAAAGTCAGAAACGTCACAACGAAAGCTTGGGCGAGACGTACTCCCTGACTATGGAGAGAAGAACAAATCGGAAGCATCACTGATGTAATGTGATGGGGAAGATCAACCAATGGGACCAGGAATCAGGAGACCAGTGCTTCCGTAAGACTTTTCTCTAGTGACCCTAGGAAATCGAGCTAACTCTGGACCACCTCTTACTCCTGAATGAGAGAAGCAACTATAATTTCAGGCCTTGCTTCTCAAATTTCCTTGAGAGTGAAATAAGAGTTGAGAAGAATACATTTTTGAAATGTTAGGACGCTCCTGCAAATCAGGATCATGATTAATATCCCCGTGCAACTGCAATCCTTGTGACTCGTTAATTTTGCAAGTCGTGCCCAGATCAAGGGATCTGGGGGAGGTACAGTGCGCTAGCATCTGTGTGTTTCTGGAGGGAGGTCAGAAGACTGCCTTGCCTCACGGCAGGAAGGGAGTTTCCTATTTTCAGGCAAAACAATAAAAAAGAGCAATCTCTCCCCAGGAGCTAGTCTCCGAAGACATGATTCTCATAAAAATCGTAACTGAGGTGTAACCTTATGTGGTACACGAGCATTAGCCTCAGTCCCCCTGCTAGGGGAGGACGTTTCCACCAGCCACAATAAACATAAACGCCAGATAAAATCACAGCCTGTGCGAAGACTCTGCAAAGCGCTCTGCTGCCGCCACCGTGTGTTCTGGCTTCCCACACGCGCTGCCATTTCCAAGCTCCAGACGGATGCTGAGGGGACTGGTACCCACCCCGACCCTGTGACTTTCAATCAAGCAGACACCCTATTAGCAGGTGGGGTTCCAAGCATCTTGCTGGCTGCCTGGTACTACAACCCATGTCTTTCTCACCCGGATGCTGGCCGGAGATGTAGGGTTGAAGGTGGTGGGGTTGCCGGAGCAGACGGTCACTGTAACTCTGGGAATTATCAGCCTTTAAACGACAGATGAGGTTCAAAAGCCGTCGAGTGTTCTACAGCTGTCGGGGGATCAGTGTTGTCATTCTGTTAGTTCAGCATTAATTTGAGGAGGTGATAAGATCTTAGTGCGCGTCAGGAGTTGGTGCCACGAAGCTAGCTGGCTCCGTAATAAATGTTCCTTCCAGATTATCTTGTTTAATCTGCACCAGCACCTTCCGGTGAGGCACTTTTCTAATGCCCATTTTATGGATGAGAAAACTCAACACTGGAGAAGGTAAACACCTTGAATAAAGCCACAGAACTAATAAATGATCGTTCCCGGATCACACCAAAGTCTGCACCAACCCAAGCGTTTCACTAATGTTGCCAGCTCTCTGACATCCTGGGAATGAAATTCTCTGCCTGCCCTCCCACCCCCGCCAATTCTACCTCTTTGCTTGGCATGTACAAGCACTCAGTAAATATTTTTGGATTGATTGATCACGAATTGAATGAGGCTGGAAGTATGGCATCTGCCGCCCGGCATGAGAAGGAACTTAGCTGGACCAGATCATCTGAGTTCGTGGAGGTCCCGGGGCTGACACGGTGAGAGGAGAGCGGGATGGGGAAGCAACTAAGAACTAACGAGGGAGAAATGGGGGAAAGTGGAAAAGATGAATCAGAGTGAGTTAAGAAAGTAGAGAGAAAAGGCAGAGGCAACTAACAGAAGTGAGTGCTAGACATTAGAAAACACTGTATGATCTCACTTATTGGTGGAATCTAAAAATAGCCAAGCTCCTAGAAACAGAGTGAAACGGAGGGTCCCAGGGGCTGGGGGCAGACTTGGGGGGAAGAAAAGGGGAGATGTTTAAGGGCACACACTTGCAACCAGTAGATAAGTCCTGCAGATCTAATGCACAGTCTAGTGAATATAGACAACATTATTGCATTATAATTGTTAAACTTGCTATGAGACCAGCTCTTAATTAATCCCACCATGACAAAGTAATAACTGTGCCTGAACAGAGGCGCTGGCTAACACTGCAATGGCAACCAGACTACAATATATACATGGACCAAATCAACATGCTGTACACTTTAAACTTACTCAGTATCATAGGTCAAATATACTCCAATAAAGAAAAAAGAGAAAAGTGGGCTTCATGTCATCGCCTTAAGATAGGTAATGGCTTTCTCACACCTTCATTTTGAAGCACAGAAACGCGTTGATGCAGGTGGTTCTGAATTAAATGTATGTGCTGCAAATCAAAGTGCCACGAGTTTCCCTGAGCAGGCGCTGTTCATTTTTGTCAACCTGTTCACTGAGGTCTTTGCCCTCCTTCCCTCTGGGAAAGGAAATGGCGCTGCCATTAACAGGCACCTGCTTCCATCAGGTGTCACTCATGGGTAATTTGTCTCCTGCAGGTGCGAGGGCCTGATGAACCCTTCAGGCCTCACAGGGCTCCTCAGCCCCTTACCTTTATATTATTTATTCCCTGGCTCACAGGGGGCAGCCTTCAGTCTCTTATTTCTCTAATTTATTCCTTCTAGCCGAGGTTTCTCACTTTTGGTCCATCATGGAACAACCTTTGATAATTGATGGCCCTAGAGCAAGCACATTACTTTTGTTTCAAACTGTGGAAAATCTCAGAAAAGACAGTAAATCTAAAAAGTTATCTACACATGCAAAACAGTTCTCTGTCTTTTTTTTCACTAAGTCCTTGTAGGGAAACCCAAAGGCGCATGCAGGACCCTTGAGACTCAGAGAATTTTTCGCAAGCTATTGAATTTTAAATGAAAGATTTCCCCCACACTTCAGAGGAAAACAAATTGTATTTCTGTTAGAAGTTGAAAGGGGAAGGAGGAAAATGGGAACAAGTGGGGAGAGCTGGAGGGGTAGGGGTCCTGGGGGTTTAGCCATTCCTGAAAGGTGCGTGTGAATAAAGGTTAAGGCTACTACTTGTGAGAGGCTTTCCCCTCCACATGGCCCCAATCCCAGGTCTGTTCACGTTAAAGTCCCTGGGCATCTCCTTCTGTCGCTCCTGCCTTGGATCACAGAGGCCTGTGGTGACTTAGCGACCTTGTCCCGCAGAGGGAGAGGGTGGCGATCTTGGCCAACTCAGCCATCATTCTCCTGGGTTTGTTTCCTGTGCACTGGCTTAAAGACCCAGCCTGTGTGGTATAGGGGAGGGAGCGGGCAGAATCAAGTGCATTCCAAAGAATAAGCAACTTCAGTGAGAGACGAATTCTTGAAACACAATTCTTTGATAAGCTTGGGATTGTCTTTGAACTGATCATGAAATCACTTTCTCTTCCTTTGGGGCTAGAACATATTTCCCCGTTTCTCCTGCGGTTCTGTGTGCCAGGTCACAGATTTCCACCAGGTGGATGCGAGTGCAGGTCGGGCGCACAGCATCCTGTGCCCCTCCCACCACGCTCCTCCTCTGGTCCTGATGCAAATGAGCAGCACATCCTCACAGCTTCAACTGAACAGGTTGCTTCCCACATGGAAGGGGCTTGGGTTTCCTTCTAGAGAAGGAAAGCTGCCTGCAGGTCAAGAATACTCACATGAGTTTCACGTGAGTGAGGAATAAATCTAAAAGCATGTAATAGCTCAACACAGAGATGTATTTGTTACAGCAACACATGGAATTGAGTGAGAGAGAGCGCTCTGTTTCTCAGAAACAGTCTTTTGCATTAAAAAAAACCCTGAGTTTAGATTAAAAAGAAAAAGTAACACATTCTGGGGCAAGCCAGATTGTAGAAGGAAAAATAACATTAATTTATTCTTTAACAAATATTTATTAAGTAGGCACTTAGTTATTTTGGAAGCTTGCAAGCAAAGGGGGTGTTCTTCATAAGAAAACAGACATACCCCTGCCCTCATGGGGCTTACAGTCCAGTAGGGAGGCAGACTAAAAACAGATAGGTCGTTAGCGTGGCTTTAATAGGTTCAAGGGATGTGCTCTGAGCCAGTGAACAGGGTGGGACTCACTCTTCAGATCTCGGAAAGGACTCTCTGACTCCACAATTTAAAGTTATAATTCGCAGAGGCTGCTCTGACTTAACATCTGGCTGAGGCAGTAGCCCGTGCAAGGGTCCTGACTCCGAAGAGATCTTTGCTGGACCGGAAAGAATATTACTATCACTAGAGAATAGTGAGTCAGATGAAGGGGAGCGTGAGGACAGATCATGCAGGGCTGTTTGGACCTTGGTAAGGATTCTGTCGGATATCCTGCTTGTGAACGGAAACCACTGTAGGCTTTGAACAGGAAGTGATATACCAATAAGGCTTTGTCAGCTATGTGTAGAATGGATCAGAAATGGATACCAATTAGTAGCCTGTGGTTTCAGTTCAGGTGAAAGGTTATGGCTACCCCGGACAGGGGATGATAGTGAGAATTCAGATCCACAGATGTGGATACGGAAATGACAAGACCTGGTGGTGGTGATGGGTATGAAGGTGAGTGACGGTGACAAGACAAAAGTGAGTCCCAGGTCCTGGGTTTGAGCATCTGTTTACAGAGATGGTGAAGACTAGAGGAGGAGCAGGTGAGTCACCTTACCTGGTGTGAATTCAAGCCCAGGGTAATTCACCCTGCTTAAATATACACAGATCCTGGCTAGGGATTACATTTTGAAAGACAGACCAAATACAAAATATGTAGGAGATATTGGGAATGAGAAGAACTTTAGATGATGATGTATTCACGCCCTTATATTAAAAAAAAATGTCATAGGGGCTTCCCTGGTGGCTCAGTGGTTGAGAGTCCGCCTGCCGATGCAGGGGACACGGGTTTGTGCCCTGGTCCGGGAAGATCCCACGTGCCGCGGAGCGGCTGGGCCCGTGAGCCATGGCCGCTGAGCCTGCGCGTCCGGAGCCTGTGCTCCGCACCGGGAGAGGCCACAACAGTGAGAGGCCCGCGTACCGCAAAAAAAAAAAAAAAAAAAAAAAGTCTTAGAAAACAAAAATTGGGGGCCTTATTGGTATTTTCAAAGATAGTTTTGGTCTTTAGTCAAGCTATTAGGGAATTTTCTTCAGTGTATGGTATTTTCTCAAATAAAAGTCGTCAGGAGTTACTGATAGATGTTTACTGAATAGATACATTTCCATGGTTTCTCAGAATTCAGAAGATGGAAATCACAGCATCAAAAAAAGTCCCCAGTGGCATCAATTGTTTCTCCAAACAGTGGTTCCTGACTCTGAAAGGAGAAAGGACAATCCCTCAGCTTTTTAGAAAACTTCTTTGGATGCCTTGTATACTCGGCAGATACAATTCTCAGAACGCGTCGGGTGCTCTGGTGTGGAAACAAGACATTCAAGGGAAAACATAACACAGAAAGTAAAGCCTCTTGCAAGTGTCCACACTTTGGGTCATGCTGTCTGTTGTAAGCGTCCACAGCATGAGAGAAGTGAAGTCTCAGAAGGAATGTAGACCTATCAGCCTGAAAAGCTATCGTTTGCTTTAATACCATTCTCTGTCTATATATTTTGCACTTTACAAAGTTCCTTAAGGTGTTCAGTATTAATTCTTGCTTTAATATAAGGAGCACTCTTAAATTCAAAAAACACAGGCGTTTAAAGGGGGCTCCCAATCATTTTGCCCTAAGAATGAATGAATTTATTCAGCAGATTTTGTTCCCAGTTGTCACTGTGATATGCTTGAGGGTGAGCAGAGGAAATAGGATTTAAGATATTGGCAACAGACTCACTGGGTAGGCAGAGGGGCGTCAGCAGAAGTCAGTTTGGGCAGAGGGGGAAAAGAATAAAATAAGAGTTATTTTCTTAGACCAAGGAGAATGTCTCCCTTCTGCACTGTGAGCCCTGGAAGGCAAGGTCACAGTCTCCGTCTTGGCCTCCACCACACAGAGGTGAGCACAGTGCGTCCCTGAGTGTAGGAAACAGTCATTGGATGTAGGATGTAGAAGAGGCCCCGAGAGATACTGTGCCTATTTTAGTCCTCAAATTGGTCCCAAATTACAGAGACCCAGACCAGTCTGTGCTGCTCTTTCCGTGGGTCCTTCAAACATTCCGGAACTTCCTTGAAGCCAAGTAAAAGCAACATTTCATTTCATGAAAAAGAAAGGCATTGATGGGTAGCATACCTAGTTGAGAAAAATGATCCTGGTGAAATGACTATTAGATGACATGCTGACACGGAACTGACCTTGATGAAGGTGGTTTTGGTTTCTATTGTGGAGATAACAGTCTAACTGGTGTAGTTTCCCAAGGTAATGATGGGAAAGGATGTGGATTCAGGGACTGTAGGCTCTCTTTTGCCGAGTCGTGATAAAAGGCGAGTTGGACACGTGGAGAAGCAAGAGACTCATCTGAGTTCAAGGGAGGTTCTTTTATTATTGTTTTTAAAGATGAGAACATCTTTGTACGATCAAGGGAAATAATCCACAGAAAGGGGCATTTATGATGTGAGAGAGGATGGAAAATTGCCACGGTGATATCTTTGAGCAGATGAGAGGGGATTGAATTCAGGACACAAGTGAGGCGGGAGGCGGGTGGGTGGGAACTGTGCTTAGATACAGGCAAACAGATCAAAACAGTGATCTTTAAGAGAAGAGGGGACTGTTCTAGTGATCCAGATGGCTGTCATGATCACAGGGAGCTAACGAGGCTGGCTAATGGCAAGAGCTTCAAAGAACCAGATTCATTTCATGAGTGAGGAGGGGTGACGGTCTAGAAACCACAATGAGGAACTGGAAACCCCTACTTCACGTCCCAGACCACCTGTGCAAGGGGTTCGAAAGAACAGGCTGAAGGGGATGCTCAGTCCTCCACAGTCAGCCCGTTCCTGCCAGAGAAGAAGGTGAAGAGATTGTTCCAAGAAGACGTTGAAATAGAGAAGAGCTCGCTGATGACCTTGAGTTCTAGAAGGCCCGGTGGGAGGATTTGGGCTATAGTGGAGCGTGAGTGTTCAGAGATGTGCAAAGCTAAGTGGGGTGAGTTTCCAGTTAGTGAAGGATGAGGTGTGACTCAGTGATGGATGTGTATACGATGAAGTGGACACAGGAGTGTTGTGCAAATTGGGGTGGTGAGGCTGTGCATGCCGGGGACAGGGAGGAGACTTCTCCGAAAGCAAGCAGGGTTCTGGGTGTCTCCAGCCCCATCACTCTGATCGCGGGACAGAGGCTGGTAGATGGCCCACGGTGTGCACGGTCCTGGGGACACTCCCTGGCACATTTGCGGAACAGGGCTATGTCATGTGGTCCTGCCTCTTCACCCGCTGCACGCCTCCGGGGGAAGCCATTTCCATCGGTTCCACGTGAATGGTGCCCTGTGGCAGCTCTTTCCGCAGAGACCAGTGGCACCAGTAGCACGTGGGGCTCATCAGTATTTCTCATGTAAGTGATGAGGAAACTGAGGAACAGAGAAGTTCAGTGACTTTCCCAATTTCATGCTGCTATTGTTAAGGGAAATCAGATTTTTTTTCTAAAATTAAAAGTTTATTTTTTAATACAATTTTTATTTATTTATTTACTTATTTATTTATTGCGGTACGCGGGCCTCTCACTGCTGTGGCCTCTCCCGTTGCGGAGCACAGGCTCCGGACGCGCAGGCTCAGCGGCCATGGCTCACGGGCCCAGCCGCTCTGCGGCATGTGGGATCTTCCCGGACCGGGGCACGAACCCGTGTCCCCTGCATGGGCAGGCGGACTCTCAACCACTGCGCCACCAGGGAAGCCCCTATTTTTTAATACAATTTTTAAAGGTTACTTTCCATTCACAATTATTATACAGTATCGGCTATATTCCCTGTGTGGTACAATACATCCTTGAGCCTATCTTATACCCAATAGTTTGTACCTCCCACCCTCCGTCCGTATATTGCCCCCCCCTCTTCCCTCTCCCCACTGGTAACCACTAGTTTGTTCTCTATATCTGTGAGTTTGCTGCTTTTTTGTTATATTCGCTAGTTTGTTGTATTTTTTTAGATTCCACATCTAAGTCCTATCGTACATTATTTGTCTTCCTCTGACTTAGTTCACTTAGCTTAATGCCCTCCAAGTCCATCCATGTTGCTGCAAATAGCAAACTTTTGTTCTTTTTTAATGGCTGAGTTGTATTCCATTGTATATATGCACCACGCCTTTATCCATTCATCTGTCAATGGACATTTAGGTTGTTTCCATGTCTTGGCTATCATAAATAATGCTGCTATGAACATTGGGGTGCCTGTATTTTCTAGAATTAGTGGAATTTGGGGGGATATATACCCAGGGGTGGAATTGCTGGGTCCTATGGTAGCTCTATTTTCAGTGTTTTGAGAAACCTCCATACTGTTCTCCACAGTGGCTGCACCAACTGACATTCACGGAACCAGCTTTGGTTCCGGCATTTGCATGTGCTCTTAATCTTGATGCTGCTTCTTGAAAGCCAAGATTCTTTTGTCCCTCCGAGGCTACTGTTAACAGCGAAAGGAAAGCCAAACAAACACTGAAATGCACTTGAAGGGAAAGAGTCAATCTATTTAAGAGAAAACTTTAAAAACCAGAGCTATCTTTAGGGATACAGGCTTGCCTCGATTTTCCGGTGGTCTCTTGCTTTCTGTTTTTATTTAAGAGTCAGCAGCAAAGGAGATCTGTGAGCATGGTTAAAGCAGGATTTCATTTACGGTTACTGGGATGAGACCCGGTCATTTTGTGAGAGGCGCCCTGAAATAGCAGGTCTTGTATCTTTTGCTAGGCCGTTTCTCTTGGGAAGATCCTCTGGCCTCGTGCCTGAGGATATAAATATGGCCACTGGTTTCCGGAGACCAAGCAAGGGAAGTGGACTGGGGAAGTCCCTTTCCAGCGTTTGGGTTTTTAATGAAAGCTTTTGTTTTCTTCCCCTTTGCTAAAACCTTCCCCTGTGCCTGGAACTCCCAAGCCCAGAGCCCCCAGCTCATAATTGTATTTGCGACCTGTTTTGAAGCACTTCCAATCCCCCCCATCTACTTTGTTCCCATCACTGCTGTGGTGACAAATCCCATGCAGGGGTGACCAGCCCCACGCAGGTTTACCCTGACAGCACCTGGCCAGCAACTCCTGATTCTGCCCCTGAGCTTCCCGGGTGCCTTGGAGGGGAAACTCAGGAGGTATCACATGTGTGCAACCTGGAGGGACAGGGAAGTGGATGCCACCAGTCACAGGAGGTGGAGGTGATGGACATGTATTCTCCCCGCCCCTTTCCCAGGGCAGGGGGTTCTGTGAACAAATTCACACACCTCCTCAGAAATCCTGGTGAGCTGGGACAACTGGTCACCCATGCGCTGGTCCACAGAATAAGGCACCTGCTCCTGACTCTCTCCTTCTGCTCGTCCTTCACTCCCGCTTCCTGGGATCAGATTCCTAAATGAAGTATTCCCAAGCAAGCCTGTCTCAGCTCTGCCTCTGGGGTACGTGTATGGAGAGGTCGGCCTTTGTGTCTTTGTGTGGGTGTTGAAGGGTGAGCTGGCCGAGTGAAGGGACAGAGGGAACTGAAGTCCTTCACAGATGTCCCCCAGCCCCTCTCTCAGGCCCACTTTCAGCGGCACCTGGAGCATTCACCTCCTGGGGCTTTTCCACAGTTCAGTGGTGTCAATCGCCTTGCGTTCTGTTGCTCTCTTTCTCTGCAGGAGATCAGGTTTCAGCTTTCCCCACGAACGTATTATTTACCACCTAACACCTGCTTTGCCTCTTCCAGCATCTCTTGGCATCTCTCGTCTGGGATCAGCTCCTCGATGGGTCTCTGTGTCCTTGTAGGTTTGTAATATAACGTCACGCGTGTGCTTTCTTTTTAGTGGGGCTTCCAGAGGGACCGTAGGGAGAGAAAACACACGTGTTCTGTGCCCTGCTCACAGGCGAGCTGGTGTTTTCCCTTCATGTCACCTAGTGTGACGTAAAGAGCAAAAACCCTGTGCTCTAGCTCTGCGTCACTGGTGATTCATGGGGAGATTTGGGGTAAGACGTGGAATGCCTCGGAGCCCCGGTTTCCTCATCTGTGAAATCTGCTGTGTGAATTGACCTCTGACCCCTCCAGCTCCACCTTCGGCCCTCGGAGAATCCCAGAAACTACCAGCGGTCAGTGTCTCAGGGCAGAATTGCGTTGATCTTCTGGCTTAGGGAACCATGTTCTGTACTTGCCTCCCCAGGAAATGCCCGGACTGATGAGTTTTCATCTTCTCTGGGGCCTGGAGTCAGCTTGTATGAACTCTGCAGAACGTTTCACAGGCCCTGTGTGTCTGTCTCTAGAATTGACTTCCATTTGCTCCCCTTTGGCACATTTAGAAAGCTGTGTAGGACATTGGCAGACAATTATATGGGAGTTCCTGGCCTTGTATTCATGTTTTTCTCCCTTTTTCTAGCATTACCTATACCTTCTGGAATAGATTTGGATAGAGGGGCCAAAACATGGACTCTAAACCCACGGCCTATTTATGTGTGTGTGTGTGTGTGTGTGTGTGTGTGTGTGTGTGTGTGTGTGTGTATACTGGGATACACACACACACACACACACACACACAGCAATGTGAATATGTTCATTGTCTTAAAGCCCTCCCTTCTCCCAGGTCAGCGAAGCGTATGTGTGGTAGGGGTGTAGCTTCTCTCTAACTTATCTGTTCAAATCCATCTTTACTATTCCCATCTCCCTGTCCTTTCCCTACAGATGGTTTGACAGCCACTGGATGTCAGGCTCTGGAAACCATTTCTGAGATTGTCTAACGAGCACGAGCTGTCACAGAGAGAGAAGCACTTGGCTGTGTCAAATCTAGAATAGCACCGTCTCCATCAGAACTGAGTATCTCCCCTTCGACCTTCAGATGCAGCTCACATATCACTTCCTTTGCAAAGATCCTCTTAGTTGTCCCAGACAAGGTTAGACACTCCCTCCTTTGTTTGCTGTTAGACTACCTTATCATTCTATTGCAATATATGCATGTTTCCATTAGAATAAATACTACCTTGCATTATAATTGTACATGAGAAACAAGATATTAAAATGAGATGCTTGTCAGTTTGGGCTGAGGCCCCAAAGCCTGGGAGCACGGAAAGCAACACGGCGTTTTCAAGAGAGGAGCTAGTTGACTTATGGAGGAATTGCTTGGGGAATGAGCTGAAGCTGGTTAGTCAACGTTAGTTAATCTTCAACCTCCAGCCCTCTCAAAAGATGAGGTTGAAGAGGATGAGGCAAAAAAATCCCTCTGGGGAGGCTTTTCAGAGAGCTCGGCATTTCCCCTCTACTCTGCCACTTCACCACCCCTATGGGGATGAGGGACAGGGTGTTGTAGTCAAGAAAACCAGAAGGACGCTCCAGAAGTTTCCATGGAACGTGCAGAGCATACAGCCTAGTGTCTGATACCCCTCAGATGCTTAAAGGCAGGAGGATGCGTCTGGAGCTCCCTGATGGGAGGCAAAGCTACACATTTCCCGAACATTCCACGTTGTCTTAAAACTGATGCATGCCAAGGGGACCACTAGGAGGGGAGGGGGACCCCAGGGAGAAGGGAGGCTATAGAAGCTCAGGGGCACAGGGAGAACTGCAAGGGGCCAACCGGAGGAGGGAGGTCGCCCAGCTGAACACAGAGTGCAGGCGGGCCTCCCAGAGGAAGAATCTCGAGGAAGGAGCAACACACAGGCAGACACAGACACACAGATACACACACAAAGACACACACAGACACATACACACAGATATACAGAGACACACACAAAGACACACACAGATATACAGAGACACACACAAAGACACACACAGACACATACACACGGATACACAGAGACACACACACAGACACACACACACACACAGAGGCGTTTTTTCGCTGCTCACACAAGCCAGCGGCACCAATGCCAAATCCTCCGGGGCACCTGCCTTGTGGATGTAAACTCACCTCTGCTTCTGTAGCTCCTCCACCTCCAACTAATCCTGGAAGGGTCAGAGACAGGAGCTCGTGGGTTGGGGATGAACTGGCATGAAGACACAACGGCTGGCTGTCCCTTCCTCTGTGGTGTCTCCTTGCCTGGTGACACCGCAGTAAGTACCCCTCAGCTCTGCCGGCCCCTTTCCACGGGCTCCACCCTGACCGCCTCCTCCTCCCCCTACCGTGATCACACCCAGCCTTCTGAACTCAGCCCGCACGCACATCGAAGATAAACCTTTCCCTGAACGGTTTCTATCTCTGGGATTCCGCGAGGATAGCGAGCCCCAGCACGTCTCGGAATGGGACACAAGGCACAGAGGTCCCCAGAGCACATCGGGCAGAAGAAGGGGATGCTTCCCCATGGTAGACTAGGGCGTTAGGCTGGGCATCAGGGTCTACCAGGTGGGCAGGGCATACGGTCCAAAGTGTACGACCGGCTCCATTTGATTCCGACTGCAGTTAGTAGCAGAACGCCCTGTGAGGGTTTCAGAGCTTGGGTCCAGATCAGGAAATCTGGGAATGAGGAGTCTTTGGTGAGGCTGTCTGCTGGGTGCTATCACACCGATGGTCCCGCCAGACAGTGGCTACTACAGGCTGGGATTCAGAAGCAGAGTCTGGGGCCTGAGGAAAGAGTCCCATGCCCTGGAATGTGACACGTATTTCTTCATATACGTGTATAGTTGAGTTTGACTTTCACAAAGTTCAGTGTGGCAGATGTGACTCTAGACCGGTATTTTCAAACATTTGCAGGCATAGGTCATCACTAGGGGAGCCGATTAAAAGGTACATCTTCCCATCGTCAGGTAGGATACACCTTACCTGTTCCTCCTTTCGGAGGACAGAATAGAACATGATGATTGGAGCTCGCATGATTCGTGATTCACGGCTGTGCGTCATCAGGCCTTGCAAGATGTCCATCTTCCTGGGGGTTGCACTCGGTAATTACAGAGTTTGGGGTGGGCCCTGGCAATAGGCAGAGCAGCAAGTTTCCGGGCTATCGGGGGAAACCACACATGGTCCCCAGACCACCAAGCATGTGACTGAACTCTGATCAATTTCCATATTTACTAAAAGACCAACATAGGCTTTGTCTTTTCTCTGTTTCTCCCTCCAAGTGTTACGTAATTAAAGCCGAGGCTGTGGGTGAGCAATTCAACAGGGGCTGGGGGACCAAGGTCACAATTAGATTTTCCTGCAGTCGCGTGATAACGGATTATTTCAGCCCTTGAAGAGGCAGGTGGGCGTGCATTCTAACAGTGGGCAGAATGGTCTATGAGTCACCCTCCCATCTGACTGAATGTTTGCCCACACGGAAGATTTGCTCCATCCCTCGGTATGAAATCGGGCTTCCTCCTTGCAGCTGCCTGGTGAGCAATTTATAGGACACAGAGGATGAGGACAGTAATTAGGTTTCGGTTTTGGTTTTGGTGGGTGATTCAAATGCCGTTGTTCCCTTGTCATTCCTGATTTCTGAAGAGTCCACTGCTCTCCCACATTCACATGTAGAAGCCGGAGGATGTTTACAGTTTCTCTGCAAAGCAATTCCTTTGAGAGCTGTTTTTCTGTCTGCACGCTGCATGATTAAAAATAGAAACCATGAGCCCCAGAGGGAGTTAGGAGGAGATCCTCTGGGTGCTTTCAGCTTAGGTGGTTTAGGAAAAAAATATTCCTTCTTTATTTTTGGTAGAGGAGGTAGTATTTCCAACAGGTGGAGCTGGGGGGAAAAAAACCTGTTGCGACTATGTTTCTTAGTGGGACAAATTACTCTTAGGACACTGTTTGAATGGATGAGTTGAAAGTCAAATTTGCCTGCTAAGGAGATGCTCTCTAGGAGATGCTAATGTGGTTTGTGTTGTGATTTCCAAGGATAGTTTCTAGATGACCTATAATGTGTTTTCCTTTCCCTTGTAGATAACAACCCTCTTATTATCTGCAGCCTCAAGAAGAGAACAAAGCAGACCAGGCCATTAGGGGACTGAAATTACACATTTAACTTCATGAACATTGTGTCTAAGTGGCCTCATTCGTTCAACATATATTTATAAGTAGCTCTATGCCACGTACTGCTCTCAGCACTGGGGACGCATCAGTGAACAAAACAGTCCAAATTCCTGCACTTAACGCAGCTTACTTTCTGATGAGGTCATCGTCTGACTCCCTGGCCCTTACAATATGGACTTCGGCGTGACTTTGGACAAGCTGATAAAACTCTCTGAATGTGAATTTCCTCGTCTGTCAAATGTGTTCCTTGTGCTATTTGTGCTTCCCCAGTTCTCCCGGTCTTGAGAGTCACCAGGAATACTTGGTAAGCATAAGCCCCTCCCACAGGGACTCTGATTCGGTACGTCTGGACCAGCCTTGTCCAGCAGAATGGAATATGAGCCATTCATGTCATTTCTAATGTTCTCACAGCCACATTTTTAAAAAAAAAGTATAAAGAAATAAGTGAAATTAATTCTAATATCTTCTTTTAAATATAAATGTATTGATTGATTTTTGGCCGCGTCGGGTCTTCGTTGCTGCACGTGGGCTTTCTCTAGTTGAGGTGAGGGGGGCTGCTCTTTGTTGAGGTGCGCGGGCTTCTCATTGCGGTGGCTTCTCTCGTTGCGGAGCACGGGCTCTATGGGTGCGTGGGCTCAGTAGTTGTGCTCGCCGGCTCTAGAGCGCAGGCTCAGTAGTTGTGCCGCACGGGCTTAGTTCCTCCGTGGAATTTGGGATGTTCCCAGACCAGGGCTCGAACCCGTGTCCCCTGCATTGGCAGGCAGATTCTTAACCACTGCGCCACCAGGGAGGTCCATATCTTTTACTTAATCCCATAAATTCAAACTTCTATCATTTCAAGATGTAGTCAATAGAAAGACAGTCATGAAATATTTTATACTCTTTCTTTGTACGAAGCCTGCAAAATCTAGTGTGTATTTTATACTTACAACACAACTCATTTCGGATTTGCCACCTTTCAAGTGCTCACTCATCACCCGTGGCTGCTGGCCACCGTCTTGGACAGCACTGGTCCCCACAGAGCCTTGGAATCTGTACATTGAACAAGTGGTTCAGATGATTCTTACGTCTGAGCAACTGTGGAAGAGACTAGGCCAGACGCTCCCCAGGGGAGCTCCCAATTCTCACTTTCTATTAGAATTTCGAGGTGTGTGGGGGGCACATCAAAGCATCTATCACTCAGTTGGCAATTAGCACATATTCTTATTTTCAGAACATCAGTTTCGTAACTTATTTGATCTCCTCTGTTTTCTCCCCCTCCCATCCTCTATGTGGTTAAACTGAGAGTCAAGGCTTCTTAAGGATAATGACATAACAGTGCCGGAGACACTCAATGAAGAGAACTTCACACGATCAAAGGGCTAAGGAGGCTGCCTGAGGAGGATAACCTAAAAAGAACAAAGCGCTTCAAGCTAGAAAAAGAAGGTGCAAAAGCCAGGGTGATCAAAGTTTGTAAAGTCATGAAGTAAATGGAAGCCTGAACAGGAACGTTTTGAAATCCAAAACTTAGCCGAAGGATGGAGCCTATTGGATAGCTTGAAATCACTCGCCTTAAGACAAATGATGAGAAAACAATAAGAATTCTTTAGGCAGCAGACACAGAATTTAGAGAACCCATTCCCTCAAGGATAGCAAAGGATATAATGCAAAGAGGTTCAGGCAATGTTTCGGTTTAAGCCCTAACCTCTTACAATATCCTAAAACATTCCCTATCTCCCTAGTAAGTAGTTGGTTTTATCTGTGGGAGGAGGTGAGCTTCAGGTCCTACTACTCTGCCACCTTGATTGCCTCCCCAGTCGCTGGTTTTAGACAGAATACTTTCCCTCTGTCCATCCATCCACCCACCTGTACATCTGTCCATTAAACTTTGTAAGGGTCTACTCTGTGAAATAGGTTTTGTTAGAGGTTTTCATATGCAGGGCTTCATTGAATACACATAACAATTCTGCAAAGTAGATACTATTATATCTTATTTCACAGATGGAGTTATAGGCTCAGAGAGGTTCAGTGACTTGCCCAGATTCATCTGGCTGACACGTCGTGTTAGTGCTTGGTTTAAAAACTCCAAGCCTTAAACAAAGTCCAGTGGTCTTGACAAACAACAGCATGAGGCTAGATGTCTACTAGGCTGACCCAGAGCATTCTTATGAGCAAAGGGGGAAGGTTCTCCTCTCTCAGAAGATCTATCACCATGGCTGAGTTCAGCGTGCCTGCCAGGACCTCGCGAGACCAAAGCCAGCATGCCCTGCACCCCACCAGGCTTGTGGAAACCCTCTTCTGAGTTGTGATCACGTGGTTACAGACGTGTTCAATCAGTTTCATTTGTTGAGCTTTCTTGGGGCAACACAGTGTGACAAACCTTGTTAGAATCACAATAGTACACAATCATCAAAACTAGTGGAAACCATTCAGATCATCTTTTCCAATCTTCTCGTTCACAGTAATGGCCCCGCTGCTGTGTGTCTGTGGCCTTGGCCAGCGCTGGGATTAGAACTGACAGCCTGACTCCCTGGCCAAAGCTCCTTCCAGGCTGGTAAGCTTTGCACACGATGCCCTTTCCCTGCTATCCAGTAGGCAAAACAACTCAGAATTTGACATTTCATTTCTTGACACTTGACGGAAAGGCCTGAGATATGTCACATCAGACTGAAAAATCACTGGGCCTGATAACATGCAAAAATGATTTACAGCTTGGAACTGAAGATTTAGCGCTGGCAAAAGTTATTCTGGGTGACTTCAGAGGAGAGGCTTAAATGGCCCCCATTTGTTTTCTCTGTATCCCACTTTAGAGCTCTTGGTACACGCTATCTTCTCCATCCGAAATAACTGTTTGTTGCAGGGCCCAGCAGTAAGGGCAGGTAAGAGTCACGGGGTTGGAGATACACGAACCGGTAGTCAACAGTCACGAATCACGATTCCCATACTGCACACGTTCAGAACACAACACAGGCCAGTCAAGCAGGGAACGGGGGGAACTAAGGGTTGGGTCCTCCCGCAAAGAGCCTTCAAGTCACTCTGCTTAGCATCTCTTTTGAAGACGTCACGGTTACCCCAGGGGAAGGGATCTTGGCTCTATCCATTGCTCCTGTTCCAGTGACACGCGTGACCCATCAAACTTCTCATCTAAAGCAGTCGTCTTCGTTCATCACTTGAAGACTCCCGCAGTCCCGCAGCGGACATTTCAAAACAACTAGTATGGAAGTTCCCATTGGCCACTGTGACTCCACGTTGAACTACTTAACATGTCTCGACAGTGCTTAAATCCTGTAAGTTTCACAGAAGATGAATAGGAAACCTAACATGAAAGAAATCACCTCATCACAATACCCCATGTGTATTAGATGGACTAGAATAAGCTTAGCTGTTGTAGCAAATAAACCCCGGCCTCTCAACCTGGGACGTGTAAAGACCCTGCTTCTCACTCACAGCACGGTCTGATGTGGGCCGAGCGCACCTCCCGCATGGGTCCCCTGAGCGAGCTTCCCCGCACCGCTCTGCTCTGCGCCTCTCACAGACCTGGGTCCTCTCCTTGGCAGTGACTCTGGGATCCGAATTGTTTTCATAATGCAGCGACACCATCTTAGACTCTTTCCTTCCAGGCAAGTGGGGAGAGAGAGAGATGGAGGGAGGGAGAAAGGGAGGAGGAAAGAGATAGATAGAGAGAGAGATAGAGATAGAGAGAGAGAGAGCGAGCGAGCGAGCGAGCGCCTAGAGAAGACACACGTGCTTGTATTGGCCTCCAGGATCGTGTGGACACTTGGTAGGGAGCAGCAGTCTCTACCACGCCAGATCTGGACTGTGTCCCCCTGCCCCTGCCACACATCAAGAAGCCTTTCTTCCCTAAGCACTTAACCCAGCAAGATGGGCTCCGTCTATTAACAGGTTCTTGGTTCACCGACAGGACTGGAAGCTCTTTCAGGCGAGGGAGCTCCTAATGACCTTCATCAAGTATTCTCAGGGATCATATGCTCATGCGCTCTGGCAGGTGGTTGATTTGGGGGAAGGAGTGTGACTCCAAGGCAGATGGCCTGTGGCTCACTCCCAATGCCAGGTGGGGGACAGGGTGTGAGAAGGGCACCGCTGACTGTCCCTGGGGCCTGGGGGGAGGAGAGGGCGTCTCTCTGAGTAGGGAAGCCCCACTGGCTTCCTTTCCTCATTCAGGAAAAGCTTTCACTCTGTCCTGTAACTCGTTCCCTCCGCGACATTTACAGAGTGGTTGCTATGAGCCAGGATGTGTCCTAGGGGCTCCCTCTGCTTCATAAGAAGGGTGTAGCCAGTGTTGTGAGGTCTGATGAGGGGACTTCACAAAGCACAAGGATAGGGCAGACGGGAGTCATTTGCCTCAATGGTAGAAAAAAAGAGAAATTCCATAAAAGTGGTCATTATTATCTGGAAAATAGTATAGAACAACCCGCAGAGAATGAATTTCACACGTAGGATTACAGCTGTGAAAAAAGTATTGGGGAAAGGACAGCCTTGCCCCTCAAGCCTTAGGGGACAAATATGGCCAACAGATAAAGGAAAGTCTCTGTTCCTAGAAAGCGAGTCAGAAGACGAACTGGCAGAAACTGGTGTGGCCTGCTCCCCTGTGATCTGGTGGAGAACCAGTTTAAGGGGTATTTGATCAGAATGGAGAAAGTTGCCCAGCTGCCTTAAGCCCCTCTACTACTGTCCAGGAGTCCTTGTGGTTCCCTCTCCAAGGAAAGGATTAGACCCAGAGTCTGGGGCTGATGGTTAAATGCCTCCAACTGCAAAGACTGATCAGTTGGTGGGGCAGGGAGCCACGGGCAGCCACAGAGAAAGTTCATCGTCATTAAGTGATACCACCGGGAATTAGTGGGAACAGGACATCACTGCAAAGAATATCACTTCTATGGGCAGACCTTCCACCTCACTTAGGAGTCATACCCTGGAAAAGTAGCTTACATGTTAGTGCTGCCTTTGCGATGGTCAGTGAGTGCGGCCGGCTGAGAGGCACACAGACCAAGGTCACAGTGTGGGTCACAGGGGGCAAAGTCATGGTATGGGGCCGTATAGGAACAGGTGACAGGAGAAAGGACCAGGGAGGAAAGGTGCCGTGCTTGGTACAAGAGTCTGGGACAGTTGGATTTGTCTTGAGTCTTCTGGACGCTATGGTTAGAGGAACAACCCGACAGCTCCTGTTAATAGCAACTGGTCAGAACTGCCTACAGTTACTCCCAATGGGCATCTGTCAAGCTAGATTCCCAGGGCAAGCATCCCAACAGAGACAGAAGCTGTATCTTTTTTTAAGACCCAGCTGTGGAAGTCGCTCTGACTTTCTTCTGCCACATCCTACTCGTTAGAAATGAGCCATTAAGACGGCTTGTCTCCAGCATTTACTGTTTGTAGAGTTTTTGATACTGGCCGTTCTGACTGGTGTGAGATAATAAATGCTGGAGAGGGTGTGGAGAAAAGGGAACGCTCTTGCACTGTTGGTGGGAATGTGAATTGATACAGCCACTATGGAGAACAGTATGGAGGTTCCTTAAAACACTAAAAATAGAACTACCATACGACCCAGCAATCCCACTACTGGGCATATGCCCTGAGAAAACAATAACTCAAAAAGAGTCATATACCAAAATCTTCATTGCAGCTCCATTTACAATAGACAGGACATGGAAGCAACCTAAGTGTCCATCGACAGATGAATGGATAAAGAAGATGTGGCACATATATACAATGGAATATTACTCAGCCATAAAAAGGAATGAAACTGAGGTATTTGTAGTGAGGTGGATGGACCTAGAGACTGTCATACAGAGTGACGTAAGTCAGAAAGACAAAAACAAATACCACATGCTAACACATATATATGGAATCTAAAAAAAAAAAAAGGTCATGAAGAACCTAGGGGCAAGATGGGAATAAAGATGCAGACCTACTAGAGAATGGACTTGAGAATACAGGGAGGGGGAAGGGTAAGCTGGGACAAAGTGAGACAGTGGCATGGACATATATAAACTAAATCTAAAATAGATAGCTAGTGGGAAGCAGCCACATAGCACAGGGAGATCAGCTCAGTGCTTTGTGACCACCTAGAGGGGTGGAATAGGGAGGGCGGGAGGGAGGGAGATGCAAGAGGGAGGAGATATGGGCATATATGTATATGTATAACTGATTCACTTTGTTATAAAGTAGAACCTAACACACCATTGTAAAGCAATTATACTCCAATAAAGATGTTAAAAAAAAAAAAAGATGGCTTGCCTTCAAGGAGAGGTGAATTGGAGCCCTCCTTTTTATGGAGGGTCAAAAATGTTGCAGATATGTTTTGGTGATTTTTTTTTGAATACGCTTCTTTTTTAATTTTTTTTATCATTAACAAGAGTTCAATTTTTTTTACACTTTTTTCTTTTGAAACAAATCTTACACATGATAAATGCACAAGTCTTTCATGTACATCTGTCGAGTTTTGACAAATGAATACATCTATATACTCTAAACCCTATCAAGAGATATAAAACATTACCATCATCTCTGTAAGTTCCCTCAGCCCTTTCCCAGTCTGTTCCTGCCCTAATCCCAGATGCCAGGGGTGTTCTGTTTTTGCTTTTTTCTATTGTAGTTTCAAGATGTTGATTTATACCAGTTAGTATCATTACTGAGTCCTCAAATAATTTTTCTTCGGTTGTTACTTGGTCTTCTTTTTAAAAGCTTATTTTCCATGTTCTGGCCACAAGTTATGTGCATTCATCTCACAGGCCCACTTCCACCCAGGATCTCCCAGAGGCTCATCTGTCATGGGATTCGACTCATGATATCACCATCTAATTAGGTCCAGGTGCAGACAAGCCCCTGAGTTTGGCTTGCCCAGCACAGCACCCTCAGCTCCCACCCTCTGCAGGAAAGAGACTTCCTTACAGAGTGCAAGCGCCCTGCAGACAGAAACCCATCCCCTTTTACCCCTCATGGTGCTTAGCACCAACTAAACATTAAATGCTCTGGAGACATCATCTTGCAGATTTTCTAATGTTTCAGAACAATCAAACCTCGACATCCCTCCCTTCTGTTCCCAAGTAGCACAATTCCTTGTCACGGTTGGCTTTCTGCCCTTGGAGCTCAGGAACTGCCTCAAGAACAGCAAGTAAGCCCGAGTGCTCGTGCCAGTGCAATGACCATCAACAGTGGCAGGGAGGGGCTCTGCGGCGTAACGAGGGGGCACTGACGCCGCTTCACTTCCCAAATTCTCAAACTGCACGCTGCTCCTGGGATCCTCTTGGCAAGCCCTCCCTGCCTTTGGGATATCAGACCAACTGCAAAACCAAAGAGACAGCCTTACATGGAAGGCCCCCTGACACTGCTTACAGCCAAATCAATCTGTTCACGGTCATAACTGAGATACAGGGGCCCCAGCTGCAGCCTTCAACTGGACCTCGATCTGCCTCACGACAGGACCAGGGACGCTGAGGAGTATAGAAGGAAACCTCCTCTTCCCCTCCAGTCTTCGGCCGCCTGTCCCCACGCCCACCCTGCGCGCACACTCCCGTGAGAAAGACTTTTCAGGAACAAAGGGTGACACATAAGAGTAGGAGCTCATTTCATCTTTACAGCAGCCCTATATGTTTCTTATCCTCAGATAAGACACTGAAACCAAGAGGGGCTTATGACTGGCTGGGGGTCCACAGCCCGTGATAGGCAGAGCCAGGATTCAAACCTTAGTAGATTCCAGAATGTGTGCTATTCACCACCACCTCACTGTGAAAGGCAGACAGTGTGTTTTGGGTACAACAATGACATAAACAGGTTTCTAATATAGGACTAATAATGCAACATATCCTACCTGTAGGTCAGGAATTTTATGTAGACTAATAAGAAAGCGCTGAATGTGTGGACGTTGATTTATAATTTATAATGATCGGCGGCCACGCTCTGGGTGCCTTCCAGGAGCAGACACTACACTAAGCATTTTACATATTGTGTCACTATGCTTCATACCCTTGCAACATCGTTATTATAAAAGTGGGAATTGAAGCACTGAGGAGTCCAATACGTTGCCTACATTTGCATAGCTGGGGTGTGACTGGGCTGCGGTACATATGCTTCCTAGCTTTCCAGATACAGCTCCTGCCATCTGTCTAACCTGACTGTCCCTGTCACCATTCCAGCCCTCTATGTAGTATTCCCAGCCCTCCATGAAGTCATCAATTTGCTAAAAATAATTTCTGTGGTTGATGGGTTTTTAACGAAGCATGCTGTCTCTGGCCCCTCCCTAGAAGTCTATGTCCAAGGGGGTGGGGAGTGGGTGTTCAGAGCTCCCGCTAATCTTAGCAGAGGCTCCAGGGCTGAGGCTGTGCCCTCTCTGATTTCTGCCTCATCTTATTTTTAATGAGGTCAAGGGCATCCACTGGGGAAAGGGAGGGGGCTATCTCTCCTGGTGGTGCCTGGAGCTCTCTGCTGTCACCCCTATTTCTTTGGCTTCTCACACAGTTGGTGTCAGAGGCAGAGACATCACTCACCCAGCTAGTCCTTGTAGGTCACGTCATTTTGAGCCAGATACCCCAGGTGGGTGAAGGAGAGATGAACCTCTGTATCTCCCAGATGTCACCTGCCCTTCAAAGCCCTCTTTCCATATCCGACAGGCAATTTCCTCACTGAGCTCTGCCTGGTGGGCTCTTCCCAGGCAGAACCAGCAAACTTGACCCTTCAAAAACAGATGCTGGTGGCAAGAGGCATTTCCTGTACCTCAAACTGTATGAGAAGCTGGTCCCAGGGACCGCTCGAGCTTGGAGTCACCCAAGAGATGGCAGGAGGGGCCCCCCACACGGACCTTGGTGTGACCCGTGGAGCGGACACCCGCTCGGGAGCCCAGCTCAGCCCCAAAATCGCCTCTGGGAGAAGTGCTTCTCCTCTGACGGCCTCTGTCTTCCCATCTGTGGTGTGGGGAATAACTCCATCTCATCTCCCACATGAGCGTAAAGTCAGTGCTGGAACTTGGCTCGTGACGCTGCAGTCAGAGCCCTTTTCTCCATCCTCCTCGCTATCCGTCTTCTCAGCCCAGTTCCTGGTCCCCCCGCCCCCCTGCCCTGGCCAAGCCCCACCTGCTTCCCTCTTTACAGCCACATCTGTCCCTGCCCTGCATGCTGCTGGCTCACACTCACTGCGCTTCCCCATCTGCACTGGTGGGCCTGATGCCTTAGCCATGACTTCTGCAAACTCGACCACAGGGGACTCATCTTACGCTCGCCTCTAAAGATGGGGAAAAGCAGAGGGCAAAGGTTATGCACACTTTTACTCTATTTTCCTGTGATTAACATTAGAGGTGGGGCTTTGCTGTTAGTTGCCTATACGTTAATAATTTTTATGTCTTCCTGTGTATTGACACTTTTTATTGTGAACTGTCCCTCTTTGAACTCTAGCAATGTTTCTTGCCTCTGAATCTATTTTCTATGATAGTGATATCATCTCTCTAGCTCTTTCACAGTCATTGTTTGCATAGAACATCTTTTTTCATCCTTTCATGCTCAAGCTATTTGTGCTCTAGAATCTGAAGTGTTTCACCTGTTGACAACGTATAATTGGATTTGCTTTTTTTTAAATCAAGTTTGAAAATCTGTCTTTTAATTAGAGTGTATAGAACATTCACGTCTAATGTAATTATTGAAGTGCTTGGGTTTCACTCATTTTGCTATTTGTTTTCTCCAGGTCTCATGTATTTTTGTTCCTCTGTTCTTTCTTTACTGCCTTTTTTGTGTTCAATTTTTGTAGTGTGTAATTTTTCTTCCTCTGTTCATTTTTACATATATTTTAAACAGTTTTATTGAAGTAAAATTGGCATAAACTGTGAATGTTTAAGGTTTATAATTTGGTGAGTTTTGACATGTACACACCCACGAAAGCACCAGTATGCCCCTTTGTCTCCCCACCCATCCCCGCCCATCAACATAAAATCCCTGGCCTTATTTCTGTCCATGGGCATTGGTTTGTATAATCTAGAATTTTATATAAATGGAAGCCTACAGTGTATTGGTTTAATCTAAATTCACTCAGCATGATTATTTTTCAAAAATAATACATAAGTAAAAACAAAAATAAATAAGCATGATTGATTATTTGATGATTCATCCAGGTTGCAGTGTATCAACAGTTTATTATTTTGAAAGGCTGAGTACTATCACATAATAGATAGAGAGATATTACTACAGACACAGATATATACTACATTTTGTTTATCTATTCACCTGTTTATCTATTCACCTGTTGGGACATTTGGGCTGTTTCCAGTTTTAGGCTATTATAAATAATGCTGCTATAAACATTCATGGCCAAGGTTTCGTGTGGATATATATTTTTATTTCTCTTGGAGATACAGCTGGTAGTGAAATTGCTGGATTGTATTATAAGTATACTTTTCTAGGATACAGGATTTGAAAATATTTTGTTCCAGTCGAGGCTTGTCTTTTTGTTTTTTTTTTAATGATGCCTTTTGAAGAGCAGGCGTTTTGCGGGGAGGGATGGATTGGGAGTTTGGGAGTAGCAGATGCAAACTATTATCTATAGGATGGATAAACAACAAGGTCCTACAGTATAGCACATGGAACTATATTCAATATCCTGTGATAAACCATAATGGAAAAGAATATGAAAAAGAATGTATATATAGGTATAACTGAATCACTTTGCTGTACAGCAGAAATTAACACAACATTGTAAATCAACTATACTTCACTAAAATAAATTTTTAAAAAAGATAAAAAAAGAAGTTTTTAATTTTGATGGAGTCCAATTAATCAAATCTTTCTCTTTTATTTATTCGCTCAGTTTTTAGTCATTGCGTGCTATATCTTTTAAAATTCCTCTATTCTAAATTATTTGATTATCTTAGTTTTAATTCTCTGTGTTTTCACAAAGTCCTTTAACCAGTACCTGGTTGCGCATTCTGTTTTCATCCACTGTGACCATTTGCTGTCCTCTATTATCTCACCTGGGACCATCTGCACCTTAGATTTCATCTTGAATTCCTTGTGGTACTTAAGCAATACCCAGCACGCAGAAAGCCCTCAAAGAACAAGGGTTGCGTTATTTGTGCATTGCTCACGTGTGCTGTTTGGGACCAGACTACGCTTTGGGGTTCACATTCTTCCTTCAGAAAGACAAATGACGACCTCTGAGATAGGGGACCTCTCCAGTACAACGCCATGCCTTTTAATCAACGGGAATCATGGTTTCATGCCCATCCATCCCTCCAAACTCAAAAGAAACTGCGACACGTGCTTGTTGAGAATGTGACGCGTGCTTCTTGCTCTGTGACCCTTTGATTCATGTTAGATGTGGCCTCAAACACACCCCTCTTCCCTCTGTTGGAGGAGACTGTTTCTTGCTAGCAAATGTTTTGCCTCTGCATCCTGTGCATGGAAAAGGCCTTTGCATCCCGTGGAGATTCTGCGTTTTTACTCAGGTCAGTAGAGGGTACGGGATCCCACTGTGTCATCCAGGTTACGAAACGGCAGGGTGAACAGCCGTGATCTTTTTTTTTTTTTGCGGTACGCGGGCCTCTCACTGTTGTGGCCTCTCCCATTGCGGAGCACAGGCTCCGGACGCGCAGGCCCAGCGGCCACGGCCCACGGGCCCAGCCGCTCTGCGGCATGTGGGATCCTCCCGGACCGGGGCACAAACCCGTGTCCCCTGCATCGGCAGGCGGACTCTCAACCACTGCGCCACCAGAGAAGCCCCAGAAGGGACCTTTTGAAGCCTGGACTGGAATAATGGAAGGAGAGTATGAGAAATATGATGGGACTTGACGACTCTGGTTCCTGACAAACAATACTGGCCACGAGGAATACATCTCATTCCAGATGGCCACACGGCTACAACGCAGTGCGTGTCTCAGCAATGAACTCATCTTAGAAACCAGTCTTTTCAATCAGCCCATGATCTCCAACAGCTTTATCTTACAGATGAGACCAAGATGTACAGCCTCCTGCTGAAGGTCCCAGAGCCTTGTACAGGTTTCGAGGTCCCTAATCTCTGCTCCCTCTAACCTGGCAGTAATATGCAATTGACTCTGCACCCCTTGGGTGCATCTGAAACTTGACCTCCAGGATCCATCCTTACCACTGCCTGGAGCAGAGTGTCACAAGGGTCCTTACCCCTGGCGTTTGTTCCTCAGCTGAACTTTGAGTCAGACCTCTGGTCCTGCCGGAGTCTCCTCTCCAGGGTCCTAACACTGGATTCTCACCTTGTGCCCCAGCTGTGCTCCTGGTTCCCAGGTGTTAGTCTCCATACCTGCTCCCCAGGTCTCCTTGGAGCCCGTGGCTCGGGATTGGGCTGGACCGTCTGCTCGGCTCCTGCTGGATTCAAGGCTGCTCCGTCCTCTGCTCTTCCTGATATGCCTCCAGCCCCTCCTGCATGCTCTTTATTGCACTGACTCCTTGGTTTCACGCACAGCTCCTGGAAACCTCCCTCTACATCACGGATCCAAAATTGATGGTCCCGGTGTGACTGCCTAGTGGCCACCATGCCTCCTCCTGAGTGGCTGGCCGTCTCATGGTTCTGAACCTCCCAGGCCTTCTGCCGCCAGGTTGATTCTGATTTGCGCACTGAACAGTGTTTACAGGGAAGGCAGCTGCTGGCTTTCGTGCTCACCTAAGTCTGGCTGTTCCTTGTCTCCATCGGGGTGTCTGATGGAGGTTCGTCTACGGCTTTGACCTCAAACTCCCTTTGCCTTTTGTCTTTTTAGACACTACTGTTCATCTGCTGGGCTTACCTGCCATGGGCCCTAGGAGGGGAGCCACACTGCAGCTAATGGGATAAAGAAGGGGCAGCCTTTCCCCTCCACCCCACTGACCCTCCCACCTTCCCTCACAAGACAAAAATCTAAACAGGGAATGTACAGAGAGAGCTCCCTCCTTCTACCTGACCTAGCCATTCCAGGCACTTCCTGTCTGCTGTTCCAGGCACTTCCTGTCTGCTGTTCCAGGCATTTCCTGTCTGCTATTCCAGGCATTTCCTGTTTGCCCTTCCTGTCCTTTCCTGCCCTCCTCTGTCAGATCCTGTGCTCTGACTCCCCAGGCTTTTTTGTCAAGTGATCTCCGGCCTGATTCAGCCACTGGGAGACTCGTACTGGGGACCAACCCTCCTCCCCCCGCCCCCCCCCCCCCCCCCCCCCCCGGTTTGAGGCAGTGTCTATGACAGTGCCGTTCCTCCCACAAAGATTCCGCTCCTGCCAGACAGCCCCTCTGTCCAGGAACCCAGCTCAGGTACTGAGCCTCTCACTGAGATGCCAGCTTTTGAAGAACTGCACACCTGGGGAAGGGGGGCTCACTGTGACCATCTCCTCTCTTTGCACCTTAGCCGGGGGTGGGGGCAGCTCCCGGGATGGCTCTTGTCTGGGCCCCTCACTGTGCCCTCCCTCTCTGCTCTGACTTCATTGATTGTCCTCTGTACCATCAATTATACAGCAGCCTTTGGGTATAAGTGAAGTCACACTATATGACGCATATGTCAACTTTCACATAATGCAGCTTATACTGCATTTATCAGGTTTAATACGACATGGTTTCAGAAATACTAAAACATAAACAATGGTCTATTTTAGGATCCCATCCTTAGTGCCATGTTGATTTCCCCTTGCGAAGGTTGAATATGTGATGTAAATCCTTGCAGGAATTCTCAGAACATCTCAGGTGTTTAGTCCTATTCCTATTAAGTTTAAAAAAATTTTTCCATTTCTCAAACTTACCTGACTATAGCTACCCTTTTGTGCCACATCTATTAACAACCAGTGGAAAGGCGTTTCCCATAATATACACTGAGAAATATTGTCATCATATGAAAAATACATGATTCACAGTAGACCTCACATTTCCCATCCCTTCTTTCCTTCTTTCTTTCCCTTCCTGCCAGCCTGAGGTTGAGTTCTAAACCTTCAATGGAGACTGTGAAATAAATTCATGTTTTATGGCAAGACAAGAAAAATCTAAACGTAAGAAGTCTTCTCTGCTCTTTGGTCTCCCCTCTCCCTACTGTGCCTTGTGCGCCTGCATTATGCATGGACCAGACCTCCCCCACGGAAAAAAATACCTGCTCAACCATGAAGAGCAACATCCTCCCAGCATCAATAAGACAACTCCTTAAAGATAACGTTCCTCCTTGACCTTGTGTGGGTCACGTGATCCACCTCCATGGTGCCTACATCTGGATTATGTAAATCGTCAATAATACGTCATCTGATGTACAGCCCTCTGTCTCATAAAATTTACATAAGCTATGTCTTGACTTCTAACGGGTGGAACAGTTCTCAGAGCTTTCTGAGATGCTCTTCCTGGGTTATAATCCTCAAATCTGGCTAGAATAAAATGTTCCATTTCTTTCATAGATCGACTGATTAATTTTTCTTTGACAAGATCTACTTCATCTCTGCTTCTCAATTAATGAAAATTCTATTTTTATTTTTTCGTGGAACCATAGACCACTGGACCCATGAGGAACTGTGCTGGGCAGAAGTCCGATAGTGTCCCCAAGTTCTCAGCCCCTGGTGTACACGCACTTTCTCCTACTTATTGAAATGCTAATCTGGGTGCTGTTCTGAAGGGATTTTGCAGATGTAATTAAGATCCCAAATTAGTTGACCTTAAAGTAGGGAGATTATCAAGGTGACCTAATCAAGTGATCCCTTAAACAAAGGTGAGACTTTCCTCTCCTGGAGAAAGAGGTTCAAAGCACGAAGGGTATTGGATATGTGAGACGGTCTCCTTTGCTGGATTTGAAGGCAGATAGCGTATGTGGCTTTTAGGGGCTGGAGCAGCCCCTGTTGACCCCTAGCAAGGAAATGGGACCTCAGGGCTGTAACCACCAGCAGTTGAGTTGTGTCACAACCATTTAAGCTCCAGATGAGGATGAGCAGAGAACTTGACCATGGCCAGCCTGGACTCGACCTGTCGAGCTGCGAGCTAATAAATGGGTTCTGTTCTGAGCTGCTCACTGCGTGGGGATCAGTTATGCAACAAAAGGAAAGTAACCCAGGGACAATGTTTTTCTCCTTGCAGCTGGGGAAACTGAGGCTGAGAGAGGTGAAGTTGTATCTCTTGATCTCCTACGTGATGCCTTTGGCACCATGCCGGTGTCCAGAGGTGGGACCAAGGTGACTACACGGGGCTCTCTTTCAAGGGACAATTTTTTTACAAGAGGAAACACCTGGTTTTCCATCGGATTAATCAGACACTTGCTTATCTCCACTGCAAACCCCCTTAGGTATCGAGTAGGGGGTGCTTCAGTGGAACTCTAAGTAGGGCCAGCCCTTCATGCTTCAGTTATTTTATTCCCAACCTAAAAATAGCTGCAGCTGGTGCTGTCCTTGGCCTGAGCCTGGATGTGGCCGCTGTTTGCCCAGGATCCTGTTGCCGAGGATGCAAGGCTCCAGAGCTCCCAGCGGGGCACCCTCTCCGGTTCCAAGACAGATGGCTCAGCACTGGTGAGGAAGCTCCTTCCTGCCCCCCTTCCCGGTCGCTACTGCGCCATCTGCTTGTCCTTCCAAACTCCCCCCTTCCTACTTTGGCTTCTGACAAGAGGCAGCAGAGAGAAATTGGGCGTTGGGGGTCAACTGGGCTTTGGGGGTCTTCTCCGTATTTCGTTGTTTCCTGGTACCCCAGTGCCAAGGGAAGCCTCAGTCCTGGGCACGGGAAGTGAATGGCTCCACGTGCCAATTCATAAGCACAATCTGACTCAACATCTAGGTCTGCTTATGTATAACTGGTCAACCCAGGATACGTCCAGAAAACCCCACGGTGCGGTTTAGAGAGTTTTAAACCCCTAAGTCTGACTTAGGCTAAGCCGAATAGACAGGTCTTACTAGAGGAAAGGTTGCGCCGCCATCACTGGTGTACAGTAAGCCTGTCTAAGCATCTGCTACTGGCCTATCCAGTCTTCACTAGGTCCCTTAGCACTAGGTCCCAGAGCAGAAGCATACGGTATAAATCATCAGGGAAATGCCAATCAAACCACAACAGGCATCACCTTACACTTGTTAGGATGGCTATTATTTAAGAAAACAAAACGTAAGTGTTGGCAAGGATGTAGCAAGAAGCGACACATTGTTGAGAAGTGGTACACGGTTGGTGGGAAGGCAGATTGGTAAGGCCGTTACCAGCATGGAGGTTTCTCAAAATATTAAAAATAGAACCACTGTATGATTCAGCAATCCCCCTTCTAGGTATTTATCCAAAAGAAACAAAATCAGGATCTCAAAGGCTCATCTGCATTCCTGTGTTTATTCAGCATTATCACAACAGCCAAGATACGAAAACAACCTAAATGTCCCTCAATGGATGAATGGTTAAGGAAAATGTGGTATATCCACACAGTAGCATATTATCCAGCCTTAAAAAGAAGGAAATCCTGCCATTTGCAATAAGACAGATGGACCTAGAGGACATTATACTAAGTGAAATAAGCCAGACACAGAAAGACAAATGCTGAATCATCTCACTTAGATGTGGTGGAATCTAAAATAGTCAAAGTCATAGAAGCAGAGATTAGAGTGGTGGTTGCATGAGCTGTGGGAGGGGTAGATGAGGGAGATGTTAGTCAAGGGGTACAAAGTTGCAGTTATGCAAGATGAACACTTCTGGGGATCTAATGTATAGCATGGAGACTATAGGTAAAAATACTGTACTTTATTCTTGAAATATGCTAAGAGAGTAGATCCTAGGTGTTCTCACACACACACAGAGGTAACTGTGAGGTCATGGACGTGTGAATTAGCTTGATTGTGTTAATTCTTTCACAGTGGATACAGGTGAACCCCTTACATATATACAATTAAAAAAGAAAAATAGGATATAATTTCTACTCTCAGATAGTATATAAAGAATAAAATACAGATTAAAGTTAAGTGACATAATTTGAAATATACACAAAATCTACTGCATAATGCCCCAAGCCAGAAGAATCACTGTGGGATGAATCTGGAACTTCTTGTGGAGGACATAACATTTGAAATTTATCTTGAAAAAGAAAAACGGAGCTGGAGGAATCAGGCTCCCTGACTTCAGACTATACTACAAAGCTACAGTAATCAAGACAGTATGGTACTGGCACAAAAACAGAAATATAGATCAATGGTACAGGATAGAAAGCCCAGAGATAAACCCACACATATATGGTCATCTTATCTTTGATAAAGGAGGCGACAATATACAGTGGAGAAAAGACAGCCTCTTCAATAAGTGGTTCTGAGAAAACTGGACAGCTACATGTAAAAGAATGAACTTAGAACACTCCCTAACACCATACACAAAAATAAGCTCAAAATGGATTAAAGACCTAAATGTAAGGCCAGACATTATAAAATTCTTAGAGGAAAACATAGGAGAACACTCTATGACATAAATCACAGCAAGATCCTTTTTTGACCCACCTCCTAGAGAAATGGAAATAAAAACAAAAATAAACAAATGGGACCTAATGAAACTTAAAAGCTTTTGCACAGCAAAGGAAACCATAAACAAGACGAAAAGACAACCCTCAGAATGGGAGAAAATATTTGCAAATGAAGCAACTGACAAAGGATTAATCTCCAAAACATACAAGCAACTCATGCAGCTCAATATCAAAAAAACAAACAACCCAATCCAAAATTGGGTAGAAGACCTAAATAGACATTTCTCCAAAGAAGATATACAGATTGCCAACAAATACATGAAAGAATGCTCAACATCATTAATCATTAGAGAAATGCAAATCAAAACTACAATGAGGTCTGTGTCGAATGGACCTGAGGATATGGGGAGGGGGAAGGGTAAGCTGTGACAAAGTGAGAGAGTGGCATGGACATATATACATTACCAAATGTAAAATAGATAGCTAGTGGGAAGCAGCCACATAGCACAGGGAGATCAGCTCGGTGCTTTGTGACCACCTAGAGGGGTGGGATAGGGAGGGTGGGAGGGAGACGCAAGAGGGAGGGGATATGGGGACATATGTATATGTATAACTGATTCACTTTCTTATAAAGCAGAAACTGACATACCATTGTAAAGCAATTATACTCTAATAAAGATGTTTTAAAAAAAGAGAAATATATCTTGAATAATTAATATTCAATTCCAAAAGCCTATCTTTATTTCAGATGGATACATAGATAAATGTATCCATTGAAGAAAGATGGACCAGAAAAGATTTGAGAAGGCAAACATTTCCTCTAATCCCTCAAGCCTTTGATACCAAAATATAACAACCAGAACAAGCTTGCAAAACTTTTGTTTTGCCCATTATCCTGTTTGTTTCTGTATCTTCACTAGAATTTATACTCCATCTGGTATTGAAACAGTTTTGAGACATCTTCAAAATTAAGCACCGTGTAGAATACAAAACATTTAAAAATTATAATAATTCTCTTATTGTCCTGTAAGAACTTTTTTGCCTTCTGTTAATTGACTGTATTCTTCTTACCTTCCTTGTTACCAAGGCAAAAGAGAAAGGCATTGATTTATATTTCTGCTACTTTCTGAAGGCAAACATTCTGGTTTATTTATCAAGCTTTTTCCCATTATTGAATTCAAATGGGGATGAGTCAGAGAATCCTTGGTAAGAGAATAGACAATGCATTTAAATACAGTTTTAGAAAACATGCATAAGTCTTGTTCAAGTGGAAGGAGGCACACCACGAATTTATCTTAGTTGCCTGTGAAACGGCTTTGACTAGGTTATAATAGTCTGTGTTCGTTGCAATCTAACATTCTGGCTTCCTGTAGCCAAAGGACATACAAAACCCTATTAGACTGTGAGTGAACTTGGGCATTAGACGGCCTTTCTCGGATATCAGATGTCTCAAGTGAGCCTTGGCCGGCATGGATTTCCATCTACTCAGAGCTGAATTCTCTAGCAAGCGCCTGCAGCACACTCATCGGGGTTCGTTAATATGAGTCTTATGTTTTCAACACCACGCACGCTGCAGGGAGAGCTGTCGTTCCAGTGAGTAAAATTAGTCAGGTGGAGACCCAGTGGGCTGCAGGGGGATCTGCAGGACTTAAAGGTAATGCACTCTCCACTTTTCAGATTAAAATAGTCTTTTCCATGTGATGGGACCTTCACACACATGCCGAAGATGTCTACGGGAATGCCTTAACCAACTCCTCCTTGTTCATTTATTTACTGATTTTACTGACTCAGTTTGAATAAAATTGCTTCTTGGTGGATTACAAGAATGAGTAACTTACAAAATCCATCACCAAGCAGTCTAATCAATCGTCCTGGGAGTATGATTATTGATCATCGTTCACTTAAGTGTCCCAGCACATCCAACTCAAACAGTCTAATTTTCATGTATCTGAGCCTGAGCTGCTTAATTTAACCTGAATGGGCTTTGAATTGTAAGATATTAGTTACTGTTCCCAATATATGGCTCTGAGCGGAGAACAAAGCTATGACTTTTATACAAGACGACTTATTCCTCCCCTCACTCTAGACCACAAGGAAGTGGACAGGCCTGGAGATTCTCAAGAACTGGGAGGGAGGAGCCTTTCTGGAACTCTCCAGCAACAGTGCTGATTGGACGGTCCCTCCTATTCAAGAAAACGCACAGGGCCACTCTGCAGGGTGTGTCTTCAAGGATTTTCCTCTCTCAATTGTTTGCAGACCCGAGCAATGAATTTATTGCCAGAAACCAGGGCTGTAGATACTAAATGTCAGATCCAGTCACAGGGTGGCCGTGACTCTCTGCTCTGTCTCTGCCTGCTCTGTGCCATCTCCCTGTGCTCTAGAATTCCTGCTGTCAGGGGTAAACTCAAGGAGTACATGCTTTCTCCTCTGAGAAGCCTGGATGTTAAACATTATCTCGGAGAAAGTAGAAAGGCCTATACATAGGGTGATCCTGGAATTTACATTGTGTCTGACAAGTTGCCTTTACTATATAGGTAGATAGATAAATTAGCTAAAATCTAAAACCATTTTTAAAACTAAAATTATTTTCAAAATTTAAAATGATATATCAATATACATTGAAATGGAATAAGACTCTTTATATTATTTCAATAAATATTAAAAATGAACATAGGCAGGATAATTATTCTTGGAACATTGGAAGCCACTTCCTCTTCCCTGAGGCCCTAGTGATCACAGAACAAATTCTGCTAAGTGGAGGATATTCTCAGTCCTATGTATTTTTTAAATAAGCAGAAATATCAAATATGTTCACAGGTGCTTTTTATTGCCTCTATTTATACTAGATTTTCTCAAAAATAATGTTTACAGGACTAAACCGTACAGAATTGTTTAGAATATTGTCAAATTTGGATGCTAAAAATCATTGACCTTCTCCATTTTATTCTATTCCACTACAGAATGTAATTTATCAAGTTAAAAGGTTGAGACATTCCAAAATGCAATTATGAAATTTCCAAGTAAAATTTTCAGACTATTTGGGATTTTTTCATTTAATTTATCAGCCTCCTTGCTTTTGAAGGGGTGCGTTTCAGTGCCTCCTTCCTGAATAATTACAGTTCACTGAACAGTGTCAAATCTAAAGTTACTCTTGTCGTATCAGGTATTGACATTATTTGAATAAAAAGGATTCCACCTGAGCTTGAAAAACATGAAGTCAAAATTTAGAGGATTCATTTAGTCCTAAAAAAACGAGTTTAATACCATTGCTTAGGTTGTTTATATTGAAGTACTTCAAAGGCTCACAAATTTCTGCCATCTGACGGCAGCTTCAAAAAGAGAGAGCGCGCGCTGCCGTGCTAAAGTATTTTTACTGTATCCAAAGTCAGATTTTTCCCCAAAAATACTGTAGTTCAGTTATTCTTTCCCCACCCTTCTCTCTCCCCTACACCCTGCCCCCCGTACTGGCCATACACCCAAATAAGTTGCAATATTTTTCCAGTCCAGATAGAAGCTGTCACAGTTTCCTTAATTTAGTAAAACTGCCTTTACAATGTGACTCTGCTCTACCAAAATTTATATTACCAGCTCAAAACCAAATAATTTTATGTTTAACGTTTACCTTTAAATTGAATTTGGAACGGGCGTTCAGCGTAGCATCAGCCATTTCAACTTTGACAGGAGGAACTCCCCAAAGTTCTTCTTTGATTCTAGAATAGGAGGAGAAAAGTGGAGCTACGATTACAATTCATGCGGCTGATTTCCTTTTAGAAGTACCTGGTGACAATAATTAAAAAAACTGTTGTCCTTCAACTATTTGAAAAGTATTTCTGCTGCTAATGAAGTCCAAGTATCAACAGCCATGACTTGCGTGCGTTCTTACACACTTGAACTTGGAAGAGAAAATGAACGTGATTCACTTTGAAGAACAGTCCTCTGATGGAAAGGAAAACGCCTTCGCAGAATGATAGGAAAACACACTTTCTGTGTCCGGTGAAATCATTATTGGGGGGCTCAGTCTTTTAAAAATAGCTATTGGGTGTCAAGTAGGTGTTAATTTCATTTTAGTAGGTTTGCACCTTCTGGTTTCACGTGGTCAGGGATGTCTTTAGGACTCTAAGACTGGGGCTCCACATCGTCTCTGAGCCCCAAGTCCAGTCCTAGATTCCTGACATGGACCATTGATTTGCCTGTTGGAATTTATGTAAACCCTTCTCCACTCCCCAGCTGGGACACCCATCCTCTGCCTGGATTTCCTCATAATTTTTGCCTTCCCCCAGGGTCCCCTTCCCTGTGATTTACCTGTAATGCCATCACTACTGGGCTCGTGGCTGTTCTGGTCTCCCTTCCTCCCTCAGTGACAAATCTGGACACAGGTTTTGCCTTTTTCCCACCATTAAACTTAATCCACTGTGGTAAACCTCTCCTTCCTGCTCACTTAGTATGTAATGGAAAGCAGGTGCTTTCCATTACAAATAGGTGAATAATGAATTTGAAGGGCTGGGGATTTCTTTTTGACAATGCTATAGGACATTTCTAAAATCCACTGTCCACAGATGCTGTCCCAATTAACTTCACAAGTGATAGTTTGTATACTGTCTAGAAAGGTGGGTCCCGGTCTTTGCCGAATAATTCTGGAAGCAGAAGATTTTCTCTCGGGGAGTTTTTCTTTCATTATTAAGTGATACCTTAATAGGTAAAATTACTCAGTGCTGTTGGGACGTGGGCGAGGTGAGAGGCGGGTCTCTTATCCACCTGTTGGCAGGTGGCAGGGTGGTTTCCCAGGTCCCGACCTGGCTACTAAGTTCTAACCAAACCTGGCTTTCAGTGACCCTGAGATGTACTGCAGGGGCCTGGCAATGACTGCCTTGGCTAAGTAAGATGGAGATCCAGTGAACAGAACTTAGATTTAAGGGTGTGTCAGACTTTACAAAGCACATCCATAAATGTGCGAAGCCCCCCACACAAGGGCTAAGGCAAGAGCACATTAGTTGGAGGTGGAAGCGAGGTCAGATCAGGCCGCCCTGTTGTCGAGACCCTGGGCTCTTACTCCAAGGCTGGTAGATGATATTCTTCCAGACTTGGGGACGGCTGGAGAATGGCTTGTTGAGACGACCAGAAAGACTACCCCTAAAGCCATCCACATTCCCTCAGAGCCTCCTCTAACAAATGAAGGAGTGGAGAGAGCATTCTAGCCCAGGGTTTATTGTGGGGGAACAACCAGAGCAAGGTCACAGAAGAGAGACACTTTTCTGAAAAGGGTTGGAACCTTCCTGCACCCAGACCATGAGTCCCAGCCCTCTTAATTTTAGCAGGAAGGAATGGGAGACCCGAGCATCGGGGCGAGGTCTCTGCTGGAACCCAGGGCGAAGCAAGGTGTGGCAGAGAGGAGGCAGAGGTCCTACGGGCAATGGTTTTGGCAAGTGAGGGTGCAGTTTGGGTTCATTTTCGGGTGAGGGATGGGACACTGAATGTGAGTAGGAAAGGATGTTGGATACAGGATCACAAGGACAAGTCAGAATCCTGGTGTTGCCTTTATACAACAGAAGACACGCATCTCCTAAAGGAAGTCAGTTCAAGGGAAAACTGTGCATTCCAAGATCTTAAGTAAAAGTTCCCGCAACTAAGAGGCTCTTATTGCACTCAGCATGCAACAGATCCAGGAGAAGAAGGGCCCCATTTCTGAAATGGCAGATGGAGGATTAAAGAGAGGTGGAGCGATACCCAGAGCCCGACTTAGACAGAAGAAGTTTCCTCCATCGGGTCCCGTCCTGACCCTTGCTGTGAGAAAGCCGGGCAGTGAGGTTGACCTGTTACAAACAAGGAGAGGCTGATGAACAAAGTCATGAACAAAGTAAACCTCCGTGCCAATGCCTTCAAGCAGGTAATGATGTTCCTGTTTTCATCTGCTTCCTAATGTCTCCTGTCCCGTGGTGGTGCGACTAAGCCTCAACTAGTAATATCATCCCAGCGGGGTGAGCCAGCAGCTAAGAGTCCGGGCTTAAGACGGGGACTCTGTGTCTTCAAGTACCAACTCCTCCACTTACTACCTGGTCTCCTCATCTGTGAAATGGGTCTAAGACCTTTTCAGGTTGCTAGATTTAATAGATAAAAATACAGGATGCCCTGTTAAGTTTGTACTTCAGATAAGCTAAGAATACTCCAAATGTTGCACGGGGCATAATTAAACTAATCATTTATTTGTTGCTAATCCGGTATTTAACTGGGTGTCCTGTATTTAATCTGGCAATCCTAACAAGGTTACGTTTATTATCTTATATGCGTCTCATAGTAAAATGCTAGCATATTTTATGCACACAGCAAGCATTAAAATAGTAATTACCACGATTTTTATTCTATAAAGATTATCTAGGGGACGATACTCAATACTTTGTAATAACCTATAAGGGAAAAGAATCTGAAAAAAAAAAGATATATATGTATATATAACTGAATCACTTTGCTGTACACCCGAAACTAACACAACATTGTAAATCAACTCTACTTCCATCGAAAAAAGACGATTATCTAGTACAAACCACTTACATAGTATATTAGGAAGCTGAGGCTTGGAGAGTTTATGCTGCATACCCAAGAACACACACATGGGTTCTTTTTTGTTTTGTTTTTTTTATTTCCCAAGAGACAAAACTCAAAGCTCCAGATGCCTCACTGCTGATTTTTCTACGTCTCACTGGTTACAGCAGCTCCAGGTAGACTTTCCCAGTGAGTGGAACGATCCATCCATAACTGCCCTTTAATTATTCCTTTTCTGAGCTCAATGCTGGTTCTTTGTATGTAAAGTGTGGCCAGAGGACCTACAGCCTCAGCCTACCTAGGAGTTTGTTAGACGGGCAAGAACAAAGTTCACCTCTTTCATCGGAGTCCACACTTCAAACAAAATCCCCAAGTGGTCTGTTTGCACATTAACATTTGAGGGGGTCTTTCCCGCCATGTTTCACCTTCAGAGCAGTGGTTCTTGTTCTTGGCGGTAACTGAATCCTCTGAACAGGTTTTAGAACCTACTGAGGCCTGAGCCACACTCAGAGATTTTGACTTAGGCAGCCTGGGGTAAGCCCTGGGAATTGGTGTTTCCCTTCATCTCCCAGGTGGTCCTCATGTGCAGTCTTGGCTGAAAACTACTGATTTAAAGAGTGCTTCCCCACCTGAGGCAAAAGATGCTGGAGGAAATCAATGTCTCCAGTGATAAATCTTTTCCTTTAGCTTCGAGAGATTGAATATACAAATGGACAACAGCAAGACCGTATATAAAATCAGCACACTGGGGGACTTCCCTGGCGGTCTAGCGGTTAGGACTCTGCAGGTCCACTGCAGGGGGCATGGGTTCGACCCCTGGTCAGGGAACTAAGATCCTGCATGCCAAGCGGCATGGCCAGAAAAAAAAAATTAGAACACTGACCAAATCTTCAGCAGCCAGCCCAGGAGACAAACCTGTTACCTACAGTGGCCAGCCCAGGAACCAGCCTACCATCCACAGGTCAGACTTGCAGTAAGACAAAGAAATCCCAATATGCACCCCTAACTGATGACACAGGAGCCGCGCTTCCAGCTCCCTGGCGCCCACAGCCTCCATCCGAGCACCCTCCTACCATCAGAGCTCCTACCACAGCCTCCATCAGAGCTCCTCCTACCACCATGAAGCTGTCCTGCTTCCCTGCCTGCCTTTGAGTCTCTGCGGAGCCCAAGGGATGGCAGTCGGCTCCTGCGCTAAAGCAACCTCTGAATGAAGAGCCCTTTGCTTGTTCTCATTGGTGGGTTTTCATTTACCTCCACAGCTGCTGCTGGAGATGGATGGTTGCAGGATGAGCAGAAGGGACAGACAGAGCCACCTTTCAGTCCCCCCTGAAGAAGCTGACACTTTCTTGTCTACTCATCCCAAACCCGTCTCAGCAAACAGTAGCACCAGAATTAGAATGGGCCGGGCCACTGGTCACCTCAAGTTCCCAAGGTGACTTTGCTTTCGAGGAGCTTTCCTGCTCCTCGTTTCTCCTCTGTCCTCTGACCTGCCCCCTTCTGGTCCACATTTCTGAGAGTCATTGCGATGCAGGGCATGCCTGCGTGTGGACCCCTAGTGAAAGGGAGCAGGGCCCTGTGGGGCTCCTCGGCACAAAAGCCTTTCTGTGTCCCCCCATTTCTTGATTATGGGAAATGGTCTCCACTCAGCCTCCATGACCTTCCCTGAGTTCCAACAGGCAGGTTCAGCTGCTAACCAGGGAAGGGAGGGGATGCGGAGACAAGGGAGCAGCAGCTAAGAAACAATAGTGCAGCCTTGGGGCAGCGTCCTGGTTCCCCTCAAGGGATATATTGATACATAACAATATCTTTGAGCTGTTTTGCAGATTCTGAAGCCACCACCAGGCGGGAGAAGTTAACTCTCTGCTGCCCACAAGCACACAGACCCCAGACCGGCTGGAACCAGAAGGTTGATGATGCTGACTCCCGATGACCTCACCACCAACCAATCAGAAGAATGTCCGCAAGCTGACCGCCCTCTTTGAACCATTCCTATAAAACTGCTCACGACCCCCTCCAGGGCGGGACACGCAGTTTGGAGGGCATTAGTCCGCTGTGGCCCCCTTTGCCTGGCAAAGCACTAAAGCTGTTCTTTTCTACTTCACCCCAAACTCTGTCTCTGAGATTTTATTCGGTGTCAGGGTACAGAGCCTGGGTTTGGCATCGCTAGCTCCACTGTGGATTAACTGTGTGACAACTAGTCTGTGCCTTGGCTCCCCCCATCTCTTGGGGTTCTCGCGAGACTTAACCAGGTTGATACATGTAAAGCCCTTAGCCCGGGACCCGGGCTTATTAAGCGCTCTGTGAGCTAAGCCACTGTCATCATTATTCTTCACGATGCTCTTTTTTCTCCTCACTTTGTCACTCAAGCAAAGAGACAAACTCTCTCCCTCATTGAATCAACCCATCGATTGAATCAAGGGCTGCCCTAAAATACCATGAATGGGGTGGCTTAGGCAACATTTATTTTCTCACAGTTCTGGAGGCTAGAAGTCCACAATCAAGGTTCTGGCTGGTTTAATTGCTGGTGAGACCACCATTTTGGCTTGTAGACGGCCCCATTCCTGCTATCCTCACACAGCCTTTTCTCAGGGTGTGCATATGGGGTGGGGGGCAGGGGAGGGGGAGGGAGAGAGAGCTCTGCTGTTTCTTCTTATAAGAACACTGATCTTATCCGATCAGAGCCCACGGCCATGACCTCATTTAACCTTAATTACTTCCCAAATATAGCCACTCTAGGGGTGGAGCTTCAGCACAGGAATTTGGTGGCAACGCATACATTCAGTCCGTAAGAGATGCATGTTCCAAACAGAAAGTGGAAAAACTTAAAAGTTCATATCAGACATCCTGGTTCCAGTCCTGAGATTCCTGCCACAGGGGCACCGTCACTCATGTCTCATTCTGTTCTTATCAACGTAACTAGGGGTCCCATTCAGGCTTCCAAGTAGCTTCTCTCTTCCCCTGATGCCTAGAGTCCCAGGTCCTTCAAAACGTCTGTCGTCTGGGCTTTCCAGGGTCTGTTCATCAATCCACATGAAAACAGCTCCTGGCCCCCCGGAGAGCATTCCATTTACTTCATTAAGTCAATCTATTCAGCTCTCTTCCTTTCAACAGCTCTCACCCTCACCTGATCCTCTTAAAATATGAAATGTCAGGTTCAAAGACCCATGAACTTCTGCCACATTCAAGCATTCAAACCGATTTATTGAACTGTGCCGAGTGGTGGGGAAAATAATGAAAAGAGGAAAGAGTCCTTCTCTCCTGGAGTTGAAGTTTCTAGAAGAGAAGGAAATGTGACCTAGACTGGGGGTGAGGGAATACACCTGAGGGAAGTGACCTTGGCTCTGGGATCTCAATAATGTATAAAAGTTTGCTTGGTCAAGGGTGTGTGTCAAGGGTGGGGCTAAGGAATTGGAGAGATCATTCCTGACAGAAGGACCTCATGAAGAAAGAGCCATTATCAGGAGCAAATAAAACTTCAGGACTTTTAGGTGTATCAGTCAGGGTCCAACCAGGGAAACAGAAACCACTCGTAGTTCTTAACCAGAAGGAATTTAATAGAGGGAATTGCTTACTTTGGTTAAAAAAAAAAAGAAAAAGAAAGCTAAGAAACGGAACGCAAGGCAGTGAGACACCAGAGATTAGTAACGGCTCACAGCTCTTTCTATATTTAAGTTTTAAATTTTAAGTTCTTCCATTTGATAACTTTTGCACTTCAAAGCACGTCGTTACAAAAGTTAAGTCACAGACCGTGAGAAAATATTTGCAGATCAAACTCTAATGAAGGACCGGTCTGCAGAATACATAAAGAGCACTTACAATTCAGTCATAACCACAAAGAGCCCAACTCAAAAATGGGCAAAAGACTTGAGCAGACCTTTCTCCAGAGAAGACACGTGAATGGCTAAGAAGCACACGGAAAGGATGCTGAACACCATTCATCTTTAGCGAAATGAAATCAAAACCACTTCGTCCCCACTAAAATTCCCATGAGACTCCTAGGAATTTCCTTGAAAGAAATGAGAGCGCATGTCTTCACAAAGACTTACATGTATGAGTGTTTATGGCGGCTTTATTCATCGCAGCCCCAAGATGGAAACCACCCAAATGTCTGTCAACTGGTCAATTCAGAATTTGGTAGAGTCATACAACGAAATACGATGAAGCAATAAAAAGGAATGAACGACCGGTACACGCTACAACATGCGTGGACCTCAAAATGTTATGCTAATTGAAAGAAGCCAGGCGATGAATATTAATATTAATAAGCAAGTGAATACTCCTTATTAAATGTAAGTTTATAGAGCCTGAGTGCCGAATGGTGGTTATTGGGAAGGGAGCATTGATTGACTCCATGGGAAGTTTTGAGGGACAATGGAAATGTTCTCCAGTGGAACTGTGGGAGCGATGGTTCATCTCTGCAAATTTACTAAAAATTATTGGGTTGTACACTTGCAGTAGTTAAAGCAGGGTTAAACTACACTCCAATAAAACTATTAAAAATTGCACAGAATATATCTTGTTGCTATGACTTGGACTCACCCCCTTCTGTTGACATGATCACATTATCTCCAACCTTCCTCCCCCACCCCCCGCCCCATATTTGTTGCTCTTGAAGATTTCCTACCCATTTCTGGACAGCCTTGTTGTTCAATTTCTAGCTCAGTTCACAGGCACCAAATACTTCACTAGAACATGATGTTCCTCATTCTGAAAACTGCTTTCCTTCCAGTAATTCTGAACCACTCTCGTCCAAGCCCATCTCTCACACTAGTTGGCTACAAGTCTGCGTGTTCTTGGGCCATTCATCACCAAGGCGACACATCTCTTGTTCTCTGCAGGCTTCACTGCCTTATATAGTAGAGGAGCATCCCGTCCTGGGCCTGCCTTCCAGTCTGTAGTCCTTTACTCAAGGCTGCTTCTTCCACTCAGAGTTGATGTAAACCTGACCTTATTCCTCCCTCTGCGATTTGAAACAGCAGAGAAAAAAAAAGGCAGGACAGCAGCTTTTAATGGTTTTCAACTTCTCACCAGGAATCTGCTCACAGGCTGCTATAGACTGAATGTTCATGTTACTCCAACACTCATATGTTGAAAACCTAATAGCCAATGTGAGGGTTATTTAGAGGTGGGGCCTTTGGGAAATGATTAGGTTGTGAGGGCAAAGCCTTATACATGGAGTCAGTGCCCTTATCCAGGAAGCCCAAGAAAGCCTTTTGCCCCCTGCCATGTGACGACACGGAGAGAAGGTCCATGAACCAGGAAGAGAGCTCTCACCAGACTCTCAATCTGTTGGTGCCTTGGTCCTGGACTTCCAGCCTCCAGAACTGTGAGAAATAAATGTCTGCTGTTTATATGCCATGCAGTCTATGGTCTATTTTTATAGCTGCCCAAATGGCCTAAGACACAGGCCCGTGGCCTACACGTCTTCAAGAAGAAAAACCAGGGGCAAGCAAAGGAGCAAAGAAAAAACTGGACAGATTCTATGACTGGGCTCATGCTTAGAAGAAGCTTGAATTTGCCCTTTCCTTTCTTTTCTAGAAGGGACAGAAGAGAAGTATCCTTCCCACACCCGAGTCTATCAGAGTGAGATCTGCTATCTTTGGTTCTCTGTCATTTATCTTCAAATATTTAACCAAAAACCAACCAACAACCAAAAAGAAAAAACACTGGACTTCCCTGGTGGCAGAGTGGTTAAGAATCTGCCTGCCAATGCAGAGGACACGGGTTTGAGCCCTGGTCTGGGAGGATCCCACAGGCTGTGGAGCAACTAAGCTCGTGTGCCACAACTACTGAGCCTGTGCTCTAGAGCCCGCGAGCCACAACTACTGAGCCCACCTGCCACAACTACTGAAGCCTGCGTGCCTAGAGCCCGTGTTTCACAACAAGAGAAGCCACTGCAGTGAGAAGCCCACACACCACAACGAAGAGTAGCCCCCGCTCGCCACAACTGGAGAAAGCCCACGCACAGCTACAAAGACCCAACTCAGCCAAAAATAATAAATTAATTAATTAAAAAAGCAGGAATTAAAAGAAAGGAAAAACACTGCCTCCCACCCATACCCCCAAAGAAAGAAAAATTCATGTTGAACGCTCCCAGAAGTGTGGTGAAGACAAAAATTCCAGCTCTGACCTGATACTGCTTGACCTAAGACAAGACCCCAGAAACTTTGAAGGAAACTATTCTTGTCCTTTGATTCTTTTCAAAGGTTCTTTGAAGAATCTTCTAGGAAAGAGGGCTTTGTCTTCTTGATCGTAGAGGATTTACTTGAAACTCAGTTGCAATAACAGAACTAATGGCCCAGTGGAAAAAAAAGAGAATTTTTAAATATCGTGATTAATGTCATATGCTGCATTTCTTAACCCACTGAAAAGAAACTGAGTGCTGGTACCCAAAAAGTGAGTGGGATGATTTATTCATTTTTATTATTAGTAACATGACACTCAGGTGTGCATGAGCGCAAGCATGTAGGATAAATTTGCCAAATAATTTCTCAGCCAAACCAGATGAAAGAGTGAAAGGAAACACTATTAATCATTATTCCAGGGCTCCAGAAGTAAGACGCACCTGCCTTGGGAAAACAGGGTCATTTAGTCACCGTAAATGTAAGGAGCATCTCTTGCAAATCAAAACAACAATGAGGTACCACCTCACATTGGTCAGAGTGGCCATCATTAGAAAGTCTACAAACAACAAATGCTGGGGAGGGCGTGCAGGAAAGGGAACCCTCATGCACTGCTGGTGGGGATGTGAATTGGTGCAGCCACTACAGAGAACAGTATGGAGGCTTCTCAAAAAAACAAAAAACAGAGTTACCATATGATCCAGCAAGCCCACTCCTGGGCATATATCCAGGCAAAACTATAATTCAAAAAGATACATGCACCCCTATGTTCATAGCAGCGCTATTTACAATAGCCAAGACATGGAAGCAACCTAAATGTCCATCAGCAGATGACTGGATAAAGATGATGTGGCATACACACACACACACACACACACACACACACACACACACACACACAATGGAATACTACTCAGCCGTAAAAAAGAATGAAATAATGCCATTTGCAGCAACATGGATGGACCTAGAGATTATCATACTAAGTGAAGTCAGTCAGACAGAGAAAGACAAATACCATGTGATATCACTTATATGTGGAATCTAAAATATGACATAAATGAACTTACCCACGAAACAGAAACAGACTCACAGCATAGACAACAGACTTGTGGTTGCCAAGGGGGAAGGGGGTGGGAGAGGGATGGATTGGGAGTTTGAGATTAGCAGATGCAAACTATTATATATAGAATGGATAAACAGCAAGGTCCTACCATATAGTGCAGGGAACTATACTCAATATCATGTAATAAACCATAATGGAAAAGAATATGAAAAAGAATATATATATATATATATATATATATATCTGAATCACTTTGCTGTACACCTGAAACTAACACAACATTGTAAACCAATTATACGTCAATAAAATAAAATAAAACAACAACGAAAACAACAAAACGTAAGGAGCATTTCTGAAAGTCTTCAGAAATGGCCCTCCTGGAAATCCCTTTTGTTACATCAGCTTAGAGAGTTTCAGGTAGAGTTTTATTTGCTTCCCAAGCAAGCTGTCCTGGGTGCACTAGGTGTGGGCAGTCTCCTGCCACCAGTGGGGGCTGCTCACAGCTCTGGAGGCTGGAAGCCCCAGATCAAGGTGTCAGCAGGTTGAGTTTCTTCTGAGGCCTCTCTCCTTGGCTCGCAGGTGGCCGCCTTCTCACTGAGTCCTCACCAGGTCGTCCCCCTGTGCTGTCTGTGTTCTCATCTCCTCTTCTCACAAGGACACCAGTCATAGTGGATCAGGGCCCACCCACAGGGCCTCGTTTCACCTCAGTTACCTCCTTAAAGGCCCTATGCCACAGTCACATCCTGAGGTTCCGGGGAGGTGGGGGTGGTTTCAACGTATGCCTTTTGAGGGACAGAGTTCAGGCCATCCCACTACCTTTTCCACCCACCTGTGATGATGACTCCATACCCCGCAGTCAGACCCCCCGCTCCCCTTGACTTTGCCCTCCTGGCTTTGTCCCCATCCCAGGACGGACTTGGAAGGACTCAGCCGCCAGGCGGCAGTGACCTCTCGTTACAGACAGCGAGGGCAGGAGAGTGAGGGACAGGAGGGGACACCCGGCCAGCCTCAGGGTCTCAGTGCGAGACATCAGGAGAGTCTGTGCCTCTAGCTGAGCATCCTTCTTTCACTTAGTCCTGTTCCTCGTGCCCCCTCGCTGGGTGCAGGGAGACCCAGGGACAGAGGCTAGTGGAGCACCATTAGTTCTGTTGTTTACGTTGCCGTTCCAGCTGCCGACAGGGCAGACTGATAAGGAGAATTCTGCCTGTGAGGGAGACTGTTTACACAGGCACTGCAGAAACAGAGCTGCTTGGAGAGTGACTGTTTTCCTGGGGAGCAGCTAAGGGGCCTCTCCAAGGGGGAGGTGGGCGGGGCGAGCTGTAGTTGGCCTGTCAGCTGAATTTCTGGGGCATCTGCTGGGGGACAGTGTTGTCACGGAGCCCAATCCTGCAACGAGGAAGCGGACAGGTCAGCCCTGGTTTCAGGTGTGTTCGCAGCCCACCAGCAATAGTCGCATGAAGACATCAGAAGAGAAAGCACGCAGGTGACAACCAAATGAGGGAATGTGTAAGGGAGCTAGAGACATAAAGGCCCCCTCAGCTCACTGGTCCTCAGATCCTAAGAGGATGGAGCTGCAGGGAAGGGCACAGGGTCGGTTCTCGGGGGCTGTGTTTTCTGGGGGACTCTGCTTTTGTAGATGGTCCCCTTTGGTGCCTTCTGATGGAACACGCAGCCAATGTGACGGAGCCACCCCTCCTGGGGGACAGGGAATGGAGCCGCACCAGGGCCGGCCTTGCAGGCGCCCAGAAACCTGGCATCTCAGAAAGTCCGCAGACCTCACTGCTCCAGGGGCGTCCCCCAGCTGCAGTGTCTGGGGCAGTGGCTCCGGTCTCCCCGGCTGTGCACTGCCGGGGATGCTGCCATCCACACGTCTGCCGTCCTGCCCATGGGGGCAAATCAGTGCCGACCTTGAGGCCTCCCATGCCCTTGGTCCCAGCCCCTGAGGCACTGCGACTTCAGAAGGTGTCCTGCGCAGGATACAACTTCCGTTCAACGAAGGGGCACGGAACTGAATAATGCAGCGTTTTGGGAACTTGCCGGTTGCCCCGTGGGAGCTGAAGCCTCTTCAGAGCCGGGCAGAATCACCCCCTCTCGAAAGCAATCGCACACTCGTGTTTCTTTGTATCAGTCGCCTCTGTCCATCGTTTGCCTCCCGGGTTTGGATTTTGGGGCAGGACGATGTCATGGGAAGCAGGAGGTAGTGTGCAAACCGAGACCCACCACCAACACTCCGTGAATTCCAGAGTAAGCGCGACTCAGGGCGCCCCAGGGGGCGGAACGTGAGCCTCGGGCCTCCGCGCTCAGGCTCTGACCCCCAGCCCGGGGGACCCTCACAGACCAGACGGCCGCCTGGGTCTCGGGGGTACTTTCTTCGGGGGGGGGTGGGGGGATGCACTTTACGTAGGGGCCGCTCATCTCACTGTTCCAGCTGCTCCAGTGAAAACTGTTCCCGCAGTTCGCGCCCCGCTCCTGAGAGCCCCTCCTTCCCAGCGTCCCTCCCTCTGGGTCACTCTACATGATGTTTGTTGAAGGTGGCGGGCCTCTGTCTGGCTCCCCCCCAAGCCCCACCAAGCTGCCTGTTTCACAGCTTTCCGGGACCTACGTTCTCCCTCCGTCTGCATGTTTCCCTTTTCCTTGCAGGACAAAGAAGCATCTGAGCCTTGCCGACCCCCCGCCTCGGGGATGGGGGATCCCTCTCCCGGCCCCTGGGGGGAGGTGGGCCACCCCTCGTCCAGGCTCTTGGGATGCACTGGCGTGGAGGTGAGGTCACAAGGCCCCGGAGACACCTTCCCCCGGGAGCGGACTGGCCCTGCTAGCAGAACTGAAATGAGTTCTAACGAGGAACAGACACCTCCACATTCCCCAGGGCAATCACGGGCTTGGCACCGGCAAGAAGGTGCTGCAGGCCATGGACCACTTGAGACTCAGCTCCTCCCCCCGCGTTTCCTATTTAATGGCAGAAACGAGACGGTGGCCCCGACGGCAGACACGCGGCGACACGCTGCACTGGGGAAGGGAGAGGCCTCAGCTGGCACCACAGGCAGTCCCATAACTGCAGGGCCTTTGGAGGGAGCTGGGGGCCACTTGGCTGAAATGTGACACCGGGCACCGTGACCTGAACACACGTGGGTTTGGGGGGAGGGAAAGGAGAAGGTTAAGGATTGCGGGAAGAGGAGAAAGTCACCGAGATCCCAGAAATGGACGGACGGGCAGAGATGACGGGGCCCGGGGGGAGGGGCTGGGGGGTGGGGGGTAGGATGCTGGCGGGACAGTGATGCAGGAGGGTGAACGGACACTGTAGGGCCTGGTCTGCGAGGCTCTGAGCCGCCAGCAGACCGGCGGGGTGCGCGGGTTGGAGGCCGTCCACATTCCCATCCCATGGCTGGTTTGTTCTGACCGCCCACATCTCAGCTTGATGCCTCCTTTGAAGCTTGTTTTGCAAAGTGTTGCACTGATCACCACCTGCGAGGCCATCTGTGCTCGCGAAGGCCGGCACCCCAACACCCGCCCACCCACAGGTGCGCCTGGCAGCCATGCCCAGGGCTGGACCCGGAACCTCCACTTAGAGCTGGGCTGCCCTGGGGCCGGTGGTCCTGGTGCCCCTGCCATCGTTCCCTTTCGCCTCCCCCTCCTCGCCGTGCAGCATCTCACACACACTGAGCACACGCTCTACACACGGTACGCATTGACACAAGACACCGCACAGACCGCACACACTGCGCACGCGCATAGCCCTTTCTGTGACTTGGTCGGAGTTCGTTGCTTCTGCTTCCAGACTTAGCACACGCCTTTCGGGACTTTAGCTGGGCGGAGGTTGAGGGTAATTTGATGAAATAAGTCCCTTAAAGTTATTTCCGTTGCAATAACGCTTCCCGTCTACTTGCGTTTCTAAAGGGGCTTTTCTTCCCTCTCAGCTTCCCTGGTTCTTCCACAGCCTGGCCCACGTGACACAGAAATGAACCTTTATGCTGGTACAAGTGTCTCTTGTGATCCTAATGTTGGTACCATTGGGGAAATAGGAACAGATACCAAATGCAGCAGCACAAAACGGGGCTCATCAGGGATGCCCCCGGCCCCAACCCCCCTCTTTCCTTTGTGAAGAGCAGTTGTATGGGCTTTTTACTCATGTGAGGCTCATTTCTCTCCCTTGTTTGAGGGGAAAATATGAATTCTGTGAAGTAACATGAGAACTCGCGACCTGCTTGGTAAAGTAATTCGAATGCATGCCGACATAGTTTTAACTGCAATGGAGGTTATAATTATTCCTTCTCTGGGAACCCACCCCCAAAGCCTGCCCTTCCTCAAGTCCTCACAGCTTTGTTTTCCTAATGAATTTTCAAAAGATAGAGATGGAGGGTTTCACCAGTTTGAGACCAACTTAGGTGCGACTGCTGTGGATGAACCTTGCCTTATGCAGCCCTGGCAGGTAGCAGGGATGTGAAGATTTGCTGAATGAATGAAGAATGAGTTAGTGAATGGATGACTGATTGGAGGGGAGGAGCTTAAACTTCTAACTGTTTACAACAGCCCTCCTATCGGTGGCGTTAGGAGTCACCATAGCAAGAAGCTGTCTATATTTCATTCATTCCCTCAGAACTATTCATCAAACTTAAAAAAAATTAATTATTGGGTTTCCCTGGTGGCGCAGTGGTTGAGAGTCCACCTGCCGATGCAGGGAACACGGGTTCGTGCCCCAGTCCGGGAGGATCCCACATGCCGCGGAGCTGCTGGGCCCGTGAGCCATGGCCGCTGAGCCTACGTGTCCGGAGCCTGTGCTCTGCAACGGGAGAGGCCGCAACAGTGAGAGGCCCGCGTACCGCAAAAAATTAAAAAAAAAAAATTAATTATTGAATTTATGTATTTTTGGCTGTGTTGGGTCTTCGTTGCTGCACACGGGCTTTCTCTAGTTGCAGCGAGCGGGGGCTACCCTTCGTTGTAGTGCGCAGGCTTCTCATTGCGGTGGCTTCTCTTGTTGCAGAGCATGCGCTCTAGGCGCCTGGGCTTCAGCAGTTGTGGCACGTGGGCTCAGTAGTTGTGGCACACGGGCTTAGTTGCTCCGCAGCATGTGGGATCTTCCCGGACCAGGGCTCGAACCCGTGTCCCCTGCATTGGCAGGCGGATTCTTAACCATTGTGCCACCCAGGAAGTCCCATCAAACATGTTGAAAACACTAAGGTGTGTGACAGCTAATAAGGGAGAGATGCACATTAAGAGGTGTCATTTAATGCCTTACATGGCTAAATACCTAAAACATAAATTTGATCTGTCAACAAATATTTGTTGGATGATTACTCCAGATTAGGCACCAAGTTGAGGGCTGGGATAGGGCAGTGAAAATCTAGCCCACATCTCCCTGCCTTCATGGACCTCACACTCTAGAAGGAGATGCAAACAATAAGCAACAAATATACCAAAGAGTTTATATATAAAACCATAAGTAAGATTGTACAGTACATATATAATTTATATATATACATACTACATACTGTAATGTGTGTACATATATAGAGAAACATACTATATGCACACATATGTAGTATACATAGTATCATATAGGTAGTCTATACAGTACATATAGACACCTTCGTGTGTGTATATATGTGCATGCATGTGGTATGTAGTGTATTAGAAGGTGATAAATGCCATGCGAAAAACTTAGGGCAGGTACAGGTGGTCACAAGCACCTGTATGGGGAGGGGTGGTTGCAGTTTTAAGTTGGACATCAGAGTAGTTGGCACTAGAAGCTGTCATTTTAGCAGCTCTTGAAGGAGGTGGGAGAACTGTTCATGTAGACGTCTGGGGTGAGCATCTCCGGCGTGGCGTACCTGGCATGGTCCTCCCCCAGGGAGAGCCATCTAGCCTGTCCAGAGGTTCTTGGAGATGCACGGGTGAGGAGTGTCCTGCCGGCTCCAGGAAGAGCAAGCCAAGGCAGAGTGTTGCCCCTGTTTGGGGTTTCGTAGGACATGTTCCTGGTCAGATGTGACCATACGAGCTGTTGGGCATCTCCTTTCTGTTCCAATCAGGCCGCAGTAATTCTTCTCCTTGTCTTTGTCCTTCTTCTTCTTCATTTGAGTCTATAAAAATTAGTTGCTGTTCACTTTCTGTTCTTTCCTTACATGAAGTTTGATTGGGGTTGTGGATATGGGCTGTTGGGGTGGTCACTTTTGTTTTCTGCTAAAACACAGAGGGTGAATGCCCTGAAGGTAAATGGATGGGTCCCAGCTGAGAGTAATGCCCAGTTCCGTAACGTCTGGGCAGGAATGGGAGGTTGTGGACGCCAGATGCTGATGCCATAGAACGTGCTGGGTATCTGGCCGCAGACCTCAAGGCACAGCCCACTTGGCTGCCTACAACCTGTGTGACTTTGCTGCATGTAACGTGTGTTCGTGGATTCTATGAGGCGTCCGATGAATCGTACGGAGATAATGTATACAAAGTTCCTAGCACAGTCCCTGGCACTAAAGTGCATATGACTTCTTAATGATAACAGCACTTTTTATTTCTGAAGCCAGTAATGCCTTGATCCAAAGGGAAACATTTCTCATGGTAGAGCTCCAGACCCTGCAGAAGGGAATAGCTTTATGTCTCACCCCTAAACCAAACCGCAATGTGGTCCTTCTGTCCACGTCCATCTTGCCCGCGACCTTTCTGAAACGTGCGCCTGTGTTTACTCAGCATCCTTGGGAGAATTTGCCCATCTGAAAATTCTCTGATCACCAGGTAGGATGGGTGTGGTGAAGGTTCTTACTGCGGGTGGGAGGTAGGACCGTTCACTGGCCTCCCTCCCAAACTTTTATTCTGTGAGTCAGAATCTGCTTTATACGTGTGGTTGTGCATTTCACCAATGCAAGCCTTCAGGACAGCATTTCCCCAGCTCCCCGCGGAGAAAACGGAATTCCCTTAGAGCCGACAGTAAGGTCACAGGGGGGTGTCATGGGTGCCTGCCAGGATCACAGGTGCCACTGGGGTGACTGACTTTCTCCCCAGACACGCTGAGGTCTAGGGCTGTGCCAAGGCACTCTGACAGAAGCACGAAGGTGCTAGATGGAGGGTGCGCTTGGGCAAATACTGTCTCACCAATCAGTGTGAGCAGCTTTAAGAACTGATGTACTTAAAGGCTCTCTGCATATGGCAGGAAAGATAGCCACTGTGAGCCCCAAACTTATATTTTTGCAGCTCATAACTCAAAAGGAAAAGAGATCCATGTACTAGTCAGGGTTCCCCAGAGAAACAGAACCAACAGACTGTGTGCGTGCACGCGTGTGTGTGTGTGTGTGTGTGTGTGTGTTTAATATAAGGAACTAACTCATGTGATATGAAGGCTGACATGTCTCTAGGTCTGTAGTTGGCAGCTGGAGTCCCAGGAGGGCAGGGATGCAGCTCTAGTCCAGAGACCGGCACGCTCTAGACCCCACAAGAGGTGAAATGTTTCACGTGAGTCTGAAGATAGGGAAAAATGATGTCCCAGCTCAAAGCAAGAGGCATTCCTCTTACTTGTAGGAGGGTCAGCCTTTTGGTTCTAGTCAGGCCCTCAACTGGTTGGGTGAGGCCCACCCACATGGGGAGGGCAACCTGCTTTACACAGTCCACCAATTCAAACGTTCATCTCATCCAAAACACCCTCCCAGACACATTCAGGATAAAGTCTGACCACATGTCCGGGCACCTGATGGCCCGTTAAGTTGCCGCGTGAAATTAACCATCACAACCCTCCAGCTCTTAGCTTTTCCTTTTGCCTAATTCCACTTAAGGCTTCTGTTGGGCTCTGTCTGGTTCGTGTCCACCCTGTGGGCCAATCACTCTGTATAGGGGGACGAAATGCCATATCCGTGACTCTGTAGTCAGGGAACAGGCGTGTTTGATGGTCCCAACAAAGGCATATAAAAGCACTGCCCCCGCAGAGAGGATGGCACGTGACAAAAGCAACAAAGAGCCATTGCAGCTGAAGTTTTGCACAGTAAATCCATATATTTGTATGCAGTTTATAAGGCGTTTTCCTACATATTATTTTATTTGGTTCTCAGAAACACCATGTGAGATAAGCATGTGAGGAAGAAGAAACTACCATGGAGAAATTAAGTGGAGAACGGGGACTCAGACGGTTATGCCATCGTTCCCCCAATCTTAAGTGATTTCTGGCATTAGCTGGGAGGAAGAAATCATCTATCTGAAGTCATTGCCTTTTCTGAGACCTTCTAACCGCCATAGCTAAGGGTCCCTGGCTCTCCCTTTGGGGAAGGGCTTTAGGGACTATTGGGACCTGATGCAGCAGCCAAACTGCTAAGCTAAGGACTGTTTGCTCCATACCCTGCCCCTTTCCCCCCAGCTCTCACTGTTCCCCCTATGATTCCTGGCCCAGATTGCTCCTCTTCTATTAATTTTGTGTGTCATGCCTCTCTACCCACGTGACTCCCATTATTATCCCCCCATGACTTCTGAGAGGAGGTCATTTATCAGAGTTCTCTTTTTGAGTAAATGAGAAATCTATCACTCCCAGGAGAGTTAGGAATTCAGGAGTCATCCATCATCCCTGAATGTGTGCAATTTAGGAATCTCCTAGAGACAGTGCTTTAAGGCAAAAAGAGGCTTCTGTGATAGAAACGGTATCATCGATGCTTCCAAGAACAAGAATAATATGGAAGTATCTGACCAGCAAGGCTGTGGTTGGGAGCCAGGGTCTTAGAGCATCTGCAAGATTTCAGACCCCCTCTACCATATAAAAGTCAGTCGGACGTGGTAAGACGGCCGTATAAGTATTCAGCTCTCTGCAGTTTGGGGGTCTCGGCCTTGAGATCCACAGATGGCGTGAGTGGGGACGCGAGTCAGAGGGAAACCAGGGCGCTAGTCACCTTCCTGGCACGAGCTCATCTGCTGTCCACCTTCTAGACACTCCCCGAATCCTTGGGCCTTACGGGCCCCGGTGCCTTTGCAGCTGCTGGTGACTGAGTTCCTTCCTTGGAGCTTCTGACTCTTCAGATGCTCTTCTCTGTTTTGAATTGAGGAGGTGAAACTCATCTCCTGGCTGTGCTTTTTCAAGTATTATTTAGGGAAATCTGGATTCCATTCAGCAGAAATTTAGGAGGGTGTGGAGAGGGTTGGTTCCCCCATCCTGCCAGCCCTAGTGTTTAAACAGAAGACAAAAGGCAGGACTGGCTTTGAGAGAGCTGCTTCTCAACAGGCTTCCCCAGGAGTCTGCCTCTGCTGATGACAATCACACAATCACAGCTCCGAATGAGAGCGTGGAGGGGGGACAGCAGCGCAAGCCAGGAATGAACCAGGAGTCTCAGGGCCACCGCCGTGATGCGGACAGGTTTCCTTCCAAATCATACTGTGGGGCTCAGATGCCCGCAGGCAGCAAGGGCCCAGCTTCCTGGCCTGCCACCAGCTCCAGGAGAAGTCTAAGCGCAGACAATCTAACAGTGACTTCCCTCTCTCCACTTTGAATTCAGTACTTACTTAGTCCCCAGCTTTTAACGTGATCTGTCAGTGTGGGGAAAAGGGAACCCTCCTACACTGTGGGTGGGGATGTAAGTTGGTGCAGCCACTGTGGAAAACAGTATGGAGGTTCCTCAGAAAACTAAAACTAGAGCTACCATAGGATCCAGCAATCCCACCCCTGGGCATACACCCCCAAAAAACTGTACTTCAAAAAGATACTTGCACCGCAATGTTCATAGCAACACTCTTCACAATAGCCAATATGGAAACGACCTAAATGTCCATCAGCAGATGAATGGATGCAGAAGATGTGGTATATAAGTACAATGGAATATTACTCAGCCATAAAAAGAATGGATAATGCCATTTGCAGCAACATGGATGGACCTAGAGACTATCATACTAAGTGACGTAAGCCAGACAAAGACAAATATATAGTATCACCTATATGTGGAATCTAAAATATGACACAAATAAACTTATCCACCACAGAGAAACAGGCTCACGGACATAGAGAACAGACTTGTGGCTGCCACGGGGGAGAATGTAGGTGGAGGGATGGATGGGGAGTTTGGGATTAGCAGATGCAAACAATTATATATAGGATGGATAAACAACAAGGTCCTACTGCATAGCACAGGGAACTATATTCCATATCCTATGATAAACCATAATGGAAAAGAATATTTTAAAAATATATATGTGCATAGCTGAGTCACTTTGCTGTACAGCCGAAATTAACACAACAATGTAAAGCAACCACACTTCAATTAAAGAAAAAGAAGCGTTCCACCAGAATGCGTTCCAGGGACTAACCAGCACAAAGGCTTGACGTTTTAAATGTACTCTCTTTCCTGGACTTATTATCCGTATTGTCCAGACCTAAGGAGTACTTGATAATTGAATCTCAATAGCTTAACCGTCAAATTCTGTCAGTTTTGTCCTCAAAGTCTGTACTGTTTTCAACCAGGTGGAGTGGTAGTCATCCATGGATATAGCTCTTTATATTATTCTGCTTTTAGTACATGTAGTTATTGAAACCTAAAAAGAGTTCAATCTCTGGTTTAAAGTTGAATGGAATGTTTGCGGTGCCTATGTTAATGTCCTCCCTCTGTCTTTAGGCCATCTTCCGTTAAAAGTAATGTTTTTGTCCATTAATTTCTCTACTCTTTCCTTAATTAAAAGTTGTGATTTTTTGCTGATTCAAGCTGTGATTCTCAAGGGAAGAGCAATAATGCATAAAAAATTCTTTATTTCGGAAAAATGACAAGTTAACGCAATTCTGCCTTATTGTTAATTAATTAATTCATCCATTCACTGAGCACTTATTTATCGAGGGCCTACTCCGCCCAAAGCACTAAAGTGGGGGTGGGTGGGCAATAAAGGTGAATAAAACCAGACCCCATCTTCATGGAAAAAATGCGATTCTTTTAAGGCACAGAACAGGAAGAAACCATGTCTCCACAAGGGGCTCAGGAGAGGAGGTGACGGCATTTGAATTCACTTGAATCCCCAGAGGCTATCACCCCAGCCCTTGGGATCCCATAAGGGTTTGGACCTTCTATCAGCCTCATTCTGCAAAGGAAAAAGGCAACAAAGAATAACCAGACGTTTGAGGAAACCCTGTGGCATGAAAAAGAAAGTTTGAAGTAAGTAGAACAACCAGAAACACTTAAATCAGAACCAAAAACTCGATATGAAAAAGGTTCAGTAAGAAAACAAGAATTAGCTCTTGGAAGTTGAAATAGGACCATGTGTATTATGGGATAGGGCATTAATTATTCAGTGTAAGAGGTCAAAGCAAAGTCTGAGAAAACCATGCAGAATTTAGAGCACAAAAGTAATGTGAGAAAATATATGAAGAAAGATAAGAGGGTCAGATCCAGAAGTTCTAATATTTAATTAATAGATGTTACAGAAAGCAAGACCAAGGGAAGTAGAAAGAGGTAATAATCAAATAACCCCCCCCCCCCCGCCCCGCCTCAAATTATCCAGGGCCAAGTAAGACCTGAGTCTTCAAACTGAATATACTTAAGTTTCAAATGAGACCAATTAGAGGAACAAAAAATGGTGGTGTAATTATAACAACTTGAAATGAGTAGAAGATAGAAATCAGTATAAGTATGCTGAATCCTTAGCTCTTACAACTAGAAGGCAATGAGAAATCCAGAAATAGTGATACAACATACTGTTTAGCAATATGAAAATAACTAGCAGAACAATTAAAACTGCACGTGGCTAAAACTGGTTACACTCTGGAATGGGACTGAGGAATGTGTTATAGGACTTTTAATACTTCTATTATGTGACTTTTAATATTTGTTATTTTTAAATTACTTAACAATAAGGCAGTCAATATTTTAATACTGACGGATAAAAATCATTCATTAAAATTTGTTCCTCAACTAGAGAAACTTGAGACATCTTTACTCCATAGGCAAAACTTGTTAGTGGGAAAACCAACAATAACATAATTGTATGATCAATGTATATACACCTGTGTATATGTAATTATATATAAAATATATAACCTGCTCTCCCTGCGCAGTATCTTCATGGGAGCCATGACCTTGGCCTAAGTAACTGTGTCATTCTATGAATAATTAACACATTATTTATTTAGATTTATTCATTTACCTAGATTATCTTCTTGTCTTGCCAGGCTGAGAGTTAGCATGTCTTTTGAAGATTATGTAGCATACTTCTGATCTGTTTTGTGTGGATTTTAGAATTCAAAGGGTTTTTCCCCTTGTTTCCAAGTTCCAATGGCCATTTCATATTTTTTCCAACGCAGTTCAAGGGAATAGTAGGGCTAGGGCTAGGGAGTAAGTAATCATAACTGTTAACATGCTGGGGGGTTGGGGTCAGCAGATGCAAACTATCCCATAGAGGATGGATAAACAACAAGGTCCTACTGTATGACACAGGGAGCTACATTCGATATTCTGTGATAAACTGTAATGGAAAAGAGTATAAAAAAGGAAGGTATGTATGTGCATCACTGAGTCACTTTGCTGTCCAGCAGAAACTAACCCAACATTGTAAATCAACTATAGTTCAATAAAAAAAATTATTTAAGGGCTTCCCTGGTGGCGCAGTGGTTGAGAGTCTGCCTGCCGATGCAGGGAACACGGGTTCGTGCCCCGGTCTGGGAAGATCCCACGTGCCACGGAGCGCCTGGGCCCCGTGAGCCATGGCCGCTGAGCCTGCGCGTCCGGAGCCTGTGCTCCGCAACAGGAGAGGCCACAACAGTGAGAAGCCCACGTACCGAAAAAAAAAATTAGTAAAAAAATAAGTTTTATATGGACTACTCAACAAGCATATGTATAGATGAGAGTGTCTACTATCTATAAGTGGGGTGGGGTAGGAAGCAGACATCGGGGGTGGAAATTAGGGGATAAACCAACAGGAACTATTTTTTTCCTGGACATTATGATTTGGAGTGTCTATATGTGCTGTTTCTTGTTACCTTGTATAGGGACTTCCACCACCACCAGTCCTGGTTGGGCAAAAAACGTAAATGACTAGCTTTGCTATATGATTTTGGATAAATTACTCTCCTGCCTATTAGTCTCAGTTTCCTAATCTGTAAACACGGGGGTAGTAATAATGATCTTGCCGTGCTCTTGTGAGGACTGAACTATAAAGTCAATGTAAAACGTTCACCTATTGGATCCTGAGTCCCGCGGGCCAGATTGTGCATAATAATATAATTTACTCAACGTTAAATGTCCAAATGGGATCCATCAGGGTTTCTCTGTAAGCTTAAGTAGTCTGCATTATCAAGATAATTAAGTCATTCTTTTACTCCGTGGACCCCAAAGCCATCTTTTAACAATTACCAAGTATACCTGACTTTAGATTCGCTATTATTAAAGAGATGTAAAGATTCTAGCAAGATCTTGGAGAGGAGGTGGTGAGAGTGTCATGCTTATCACAAGAGGTCATACGTTTTAAAAAAAGGTTGAGAAAATAACCCTCTGAAGATTTTTATGAAAATATTATTCTGGTCCTTGGAAGCCCCTTCCTGGATATTTATTATCTATTATCTAATAGATAAATGGCATGAATTATCCACACCACCTAAAGAAAATACATTTTCCACACTCACTGTCTATAGATATTAAATTGGTTCTTCTGTTCTGACATGTTCACCAAGCTGCGATTGTCTGCACTTTGAAAAATATGTACTGCTTTTTAATGAGACCCTGACAGTTTAAAAATTCTAAGCTCATATCATTATTATTGTAAAAATTAAGAATTATCCTTGTAACTATTTCTACTGCATCTCAGCATGCATGCCCTCCATTCTTGCCTGTTATACTCTAATGTAGGCAAAGGAAAGGGGGCTCTAAATTACTTATTAATCTCAACAAGGAAACTGTTTCAGAACCTAAACAGCATGAAAACTGGAGGGGGGCAGGTCTTAAGTATTAATTAATAAATAATTCACATCACTAGTAAGTAATTAACATCACGGCCTGTTCATTTTGCAAAGTAGTTTTATAAAAACTAATTTTTGTGTATGGAAATTAATTATATAGAAATTGGTGATAAGGCTGTGTGAACCTTCTCACCATATACAAATATGTGTTATAGCAGGAGAGCGAGAACCCAATTCAGGAAAACAATGGGAACCCAGCCAGCTCCAGAGATCCGCACGGAATCAGCTGAGGTCTCTGTAACAACCTATCTCAGTTCAACGCCCTGGTTGCTCTGACCTGCTTCCCGCACAGGTGTGGTTCCTGTGTGAGCACTCCCTATTCAGCTTCCGGCACACACCTCCACCTCCAAGATCCTGGCTACTCCCAGAATAGGCCACCATTGGCGCTTGCAGGTGGCCTTCCCTCTGGGCTTACATGGGGGGCTTACATCAGTGGCCCTTTAATTTCAACATGTGGCTTCTAAGATCACCATAGAAGGGAAAGGAAGAGCAGAGAAGGCACTCCTGCTTCTTAACCACATTGTTCCTGCAATGAAATGTGGGCTTCTGTGTACATTTCATTGCCTATGACTGTCCGTGTGGTACAGGACCAGGGACACGTGGTCCCGGCTAGACAGCCTCTTCCCAACCCCCCTCCCCACCCCCCCGACACAGATGCTCATTCCTGCCACATTGCTGGAAAGATGGGCTGCTGTCGGTTCTTTCTTAATCTGCTGCTTTTGTCCAGTCAGCTTGCTAAACTCTGTTGTAAGCTCTAAAAGTCATACTACACACCTTTGTCATGTTTCAAGAACAGTCTGGACTTTTCCAAACCTTGCCAGGAGGGTCTCCAAGAAAATTATAATGGAGTGTAGTTGGCAGGGATCTTTCTGTAATCATTGATTAAAGACATGCTTATAAAAGTTCACTATTAATTAAGATGTCTCATGAGGGTTAATTAGTCAAGTAAACTTTTATTGAAGTATCACTTAAATATTTTTTAAAAGGTGCAATTCATAGTGTACAGTTTGATGATTTTTCATGAAGTGAACACACTCATCTAATTAGCACCCAGATTTTAAAAAAGAACCCTGCACATAAAATCACTTTTTATATTGCTCTATTTAGCAGCTAGCTTGCTAAACTGTTTTATAAGTCATCTATAAATTTGTCTATAGATTCTCTTGGGTTTTAAGTGAAAACAGTTATAATTATACATCAGTTTTCTTCCTTTCCAAATCTTATAATTTAATTATTTCCTGGTCTTATTTCACTACGTAGGACCTCCTTTTAATATTGAATAGAAGCAGTACTAGAAGCTTTTTTTTTGGTCAGGAACAAGACGGGGTATTTCTGCTAACATTTTACCATTAACAATGATATCTGATGTGACCTTTTGGTAAACTGTATAGTTAGTGAAGTTCTCTGATTCCTCATATGCTAAGACTTTTGAAATTGTGAGTGGGTACCAAAGGTTTTAACATTTTTGGGCATGTGTTGCAATAATCCATCATGACCAAGTGGGATTTCCCTCACAAATTCATATACTTCATCTTCTTTAATTCATTAGCTGAAATTAGAGGAGATAAACCATATGGTTACCTTTTTTGTAATACACTGCTGGATTTCATTTTGCAGAAAATCTTTTGAAGAATTTTGCATTTAAGATTAGGAAAGAGATTGGCCTAATGTTTTTCATTCTTCTGACCTTAATTGGTTTTGGTTTCAGAGTTTTAGTGATCTCATAGAAGGAGTTAGAAATTCTTTTCTATTCACTGGCAGAGTATGAATAAGGTTGAGATGAAATTTTCCTTGCAAGTTGGAAGAATGTACAGTATTGATAAGACAAGAGTGCCTTTTTTAGGGTAACTTATTTACCCACTAATTCAATTTCCTTAGTAGGTACAGTATTTTCAGGGTTTGTTAATTTTTCCCCTTGAGTTATCATAAGTGAGTTATATTTTTGAGAAATTTGTCCACGTATCTAAATTTCAAATTTATTAGCTAAAGTTGTTCAACGTATTCTCTTAACATCTTTAAAGTGTCTGAGAAATCTGCAGTTGTGAAACCTTTTACCATTCCCAATGCTATTTCTTGTGTGGTTTCCTCTCCTTCTCCTTCCTCTCCTCCCCTTTCTCCTCTACCTCCTCTTTCTATTTCACTGAGGATTTCTCCATTTTATAGTGTTTTTATAGATATAAATTTACTGGGCCACAATTATCGTCCTGCATAAACTGAGTAGGAAAGATAAAGGGAAACTTCATCCTTGAGCGTGGTACCTGTGCAGCATTTTATTTCTCCACTGGCATAATATATAACAAGAAAAATAAAACAAGAGTTTGTGAATAAAAAAAGAAGGAGAAAAGAAATAACTTTTGGTTTGTTGACATTCTCAACTGTACCTTTATTTCTATCTCATTTTTTCTTTTCTTATCTGTACTATACCTTTCTACTTACTTTTAAAGAAACTTCTTAAATTGATTAGCGCATTCACTTTTAACCTTTCTTTGATTTACACATACGCTTTAATAGCTATATGTTTTCTTCCAAGTGCAGCTTTAGCTGTACGCCGTACACTTTTTAGTATGTGCTATATTTATCATCTGACAACACTAAAACAATCTATGGATATCTAGACCAGTAGGTAATGTAGAACAATATTTTTTGGAAGGATCAAAAAATTCTGTTAACTCTCTGTGCTTGTGGTATATTCTTGCATCATGTTTAAAAGTTACTTAATTTTGGGCTTCCCTGGTGGCGCAGTGGTTGAGAGTCCGCCTGCCGATGCAGGGGACGCGGGTTCGTGCCCCGGTCCGGGAAGATCCCACATGCCGTGGAGCGGCTGGGCCCGTGAGCCATGGCCGCTGAGCCTGCGCGTCCGGAGCCTGTGCTCCACGTTAGGAGAGGCCACGGTGGTGAGAGGCCCGTGTACCGCAAAAAAAAAAAAAAAAAAGTTACTTAATTTTGAAAAGGTTAAAGTAATCATTGTTTTTTGTTGCTGTGGTTTTCCTATAATTACTTTTTATCCTAGAAAAAATTATGACTTATGCTCATGACTTGTCTCCCCTAACAATTCTTTGTAATTTTACGTTTTCCAAATTTAGGTCCCCAGGAAAGAATTATAAACTGTTTTTTTAAAAAATGTCTAAAGCTATCATTGTGTTTGCTATAATGTCCAAGAGGTAACACAAGATTTGCTTCTTTATCTTATTAAAATAAGGATCATAAAAATAGACTTGACATTCAAATTTTATTTAATTATTGAGCTATTGAGATAACCTTTTCTTAAAACCAAACTTGAGATAAACTGTGGGAAAAAAACTTGACAAATTAAGAGGGAATTTTAGTCTCTTGTTTTACCTTATAGAAATAAGTTCACTGCTGTAGTTCAATATGGTTCCAAAGACTGGTACAATAACTGTCTAGGAATTAATTTTTAATTAATAATGGTCTATTTTTAAAATTGAAGTATAGTTGATTTACAATATTTTATTAGTTTCGGGTATAGAGCATAGTGATTCAGTATTTTTACAGATTAGACTCTAAAAATTAAAGTTAAATTTTAAAAAAGTTATTACAAGATGATGGCTATACTTCCCTGTGCTATACAATATGTCCTTGTAGCTTACCTATTTTATTTTTTATTAGTTAAAAAAATTTTATTTTATTGAAGTATTGTTGGTTTACAATGTTGTGTTAATTTCTGCTATACAGCAAAGTGACTCAGTTATGCATATATATATATATATATATATTCTTTTTCAGATTCTTTTCCTTCTTTTTCAGATTCTTTTCCATTATGGTTGATCACAAGATGTTGAATACAGTTCCCTGTGCTATACAGTAGGAACTTGTTGCCCATCCAATCTATATATGATAGTTTGCATCTATGAATGGATATTTAGTTGTAGATTTCAAAGCCCTTTTCAGTCAGATACAATCCGAGATGATCACAGTATTCTTTATGTAGGTTTGTCAGTGTTCTCACTGCTCTTAATATGTTTTTATTCCCGTGTCTACCACTCATAAACTAATTATGTATTTTACCTCAAGAGAGGATTTCACTCTTCCATGCTGAAAATGCTGTCTAACATAATACATTATCCAGAGCTTTTCAGTTTTCAGTGAGAAAATTTCATTCAGATTCTAAGGCTGTTCCTGGCACTTGTCCCATCTGTCAAACTCATTACCCTGGAAAAACTGTAAAAGTGGGACAATGACAAGAACCAATTTCTCAAGTTACATTTAAGTACCTTTTGATGGATTATATTCAACTGCCTTCAGCCATGAATTCTGACTCTGTGTTGACTACTATATGCCCAGATGGACAAGTCTTTCTTGGAAAGGCAACTACCCTGGCAACAGCAAAACACTTTTCTAGACTTTGTATTCCTAGTCTGGGGTATTCCAATTAGGCTCTGCGGTGATGGGAAAAATCATTTCACAGGAATCGTTTGTTTATAATCTCTACCATTGACTCAAAAGCTACACTGTGCCTTCCAACCACAGTCCTATGGGAAAACACAGGAACTCCCACCACCTCAGACTGTGACCTTATTTGGAAATAGTGCGACTGCAGTTGTAATGAGTTAATATGAGATCATACTGGAGCAGGGTAGGCCCCTAACCCAGTTAGTGTCCTTATAAGAAGATACACAGGCACAGACACAAACACACACACACACAGACACACACACACAGACACACACACACACATACGGAAGGCCCTGTGACAACAGAGGCAGAGGTTGGAGTGATGAAGCTACAAGCAGAGGCAGGCCAAGGATGGACATCCACCACCAGAAGCTGTGAAGAGGCCAGGACAGATTCTGCCCGGAGTCTCATGGGCCGTGGGGTCCTGCTAACACCTCGATTTCAGACTTCTAGCTTCCAGAACTGTGAGAATAAATTTCTGTTTTTCTAAGCCATCATGTTTGTGGTACTTTGTTATAGCAGCCCTAGGAGACTAAGATACTCCCTGCTTACTTGAAAATCAAATAGGAGGGAAATTAAATAGTAAAGAAAAATAAAATTACTAAAATCCCATCATGAAGAAGAAACCATTGTTAATATTTTGGTGAACATCTACCCAGATATCTCTCTAAGCCTATGTGTGTTTTTGTTAGTGTTTGGGTAAAGGTATAAAACTGGAAGAATGAGATGGAATTGGAAAAAATAAAACTTCTCATTGTCTTGAATGGGAAGTTAAAAGGCTAAATATTTCATTGAGCCTTTACCAATGGTCATTTCAATACTTAGACTGGATTGTATGGTAGCTCTCTTTTCAGTTTTTTTGAGGAACTGCCATACTGTTCTCCATAGTGGCTGCACCAATTTACATTCCCACCAACTGTGCACAAGGGTTCTAATTTCTCCACATCCTCATCAACACTTGTCTTTGTTTTTTGGTTACTAGCCATCCTGCGACAGGTGTGAGGTGATATCTAGTGGTTTTGATTTGCATTTCCCTGATGATTAGTGACATTGACCTTAGTGACAATTCGTGTGACTGTTGGCCATGTGTATGTCTTCTCTGGAGAACCTGTCCAAGGGTACATTTTGATTTAAAAAAAAAAAAAAGACCACCTTTAAATCAATAAGGAAACAAGCAAACTGACAGACACAACTCCTTAACAGTCGCTTCACAAAAGAAGGTGTTCAAATGGCCAATAAACATGCCATTTCTTTTTTTTTTTTTTGCGGTACACGGGCCTCTCACTGCTGTGGCCTCTCCCATTGCGGAGCACAGGCTCCGGACGCACAGGCTCAGCGGCCATGGCTCACGGGTCCAGCCGCTTCGCGGCATGTGGGATCTTCCCAGACCGGGGCACGAACCCGTGTCCCCTGCATCAGCAAGCGGACTCTCAACCACTGCGCCACCAGGGAAGCCCAAACATGCCATTTCTTTAAAGTACAAAAGCAGATGTAACTAATCTCGCTGTTGAAAGTTAGGAGAGTGTTACCCAGCAGACAGTGTGAGTGGACGAGGCCACAAAGGCGGCTCCGAAGTGCTGGTGATGCTGTTTCTTGATCCGGATGCTGGTTACAAGGATGTGTTAATTTCGTGACAATGTACGCAGCTATGCCCTTAGGCATAGAGTGATCAACTTATGCCTTAGAGTGATCAACTTGCCAATGACACAAAAGCTCCCAGCAGCATTGGGTCAGGGGGTCAAAACTATATGTGAGAGGTAATAAAAATACAAACATAAACTCAAAATAGATTAAAGACCTAACTGTAAGACCCGATACTATAAAACTCCTAGAGGAAAACATAGGCAGAACACTCTTTGACATAAATCATAACAATATCTTTTGGATCCATCTCCTAAAGTAAAGGAAATAAAAGCAAAAATAAACAAATGGAAACTTATTAAACTTAAAAGCTTTTGCACAGCAAAGGAAACCATCGAGAAAATGAAGAGACAACCTACTGAATAGGAGAAAATATTTGCAAATGATATGACCACTAAGGGGTTAATATCCAACATATATAAACAGCTTTTACAACTCAACATCATAAAAACAAACAATCCAATTTAAAAATGGGCAGAAGAACTGAACAGATATTTTTCCAAAGAGGACATGCAGATGGCCAACAGGCACATGAAAAGACGCTCAACATCACTAATCATCAGGGAAATGCAAATCAAACCCACAATGAGGTATCACCTCACACCTGTCAGAATGGCCATCATCAAAAAGAATGCAAATAACAACTGTTGACAAGGATGTGGAGAAAAGGGAACCCTCGTACACTGTTGGTGGGAATGTACATTGGTGCAGGCGCTGTGGAAAACAGTATGGAGGCTTCTCAAAAAACTAAAAATAGAACTACCATATGACCCAGCAATTCCACTCTTGGGTATATATCCAAAAAACCCCCAAAACACTAATCTGAAAAGATAAATGCACCCCAGTGTTCACAGCAGCATTATTTACAAGAGCCAAGACATGGAAGCAACCTAAGGGTCCATCAACAGATGAATGGATAAAGAAGATGTGGTATAGATACACAATGGAACATTACTCAGCCATAAAAAAGAGTGAAATTTTGCCATTTACAGCAACATGGATGGATTTGGAGGGCATTATTCTTAGTGAAATAAGTCAGACAGAGAAAGACAAATACTGTACGATATCACTTTTATGTGGAAACTAAAATATACAACAAACTAGTGAATATAATAAAAAAGCAGCAGACTCACAGATACAGAGAACAAACTAGTGGTTACCAGTGGGGAGAGGGAAGGGGGTAGGGGCAACATAGGGATGGGGGTGTGGGAGGTACAAACTATTGGGTATAAGATAGGCTCAAGGATGTATTGTACCACATGGGGAATAGAGTCAATATTTTGTAATTACTGTAAATGGAAAGTAACCTTTAAAAACTATAAAATTTTTAAATTAAAGATTAAAAAATTAAAAACTACAATTTGATAGAGAGATAGCGCTCTCTGGAAACATCTAAGTTTAAAATCCATAGGTCTGACATTATTTGAACTAGAAATTATTACACATTAGTCATATGTTACCTTTAAATTAATATTTTTAAAAATTTTGCGTGTACATTTTAAGGTGACAAATAGATTTAACTGGAAATTTTTTCACTCATTCTCATGAAGTCTATGAGCTAAGAGAAACAAACACGCTTAAGTGAGATATATGACTAAGATGACAATTTGGAAGCTTATTCAACGAGCCCTTCTGAACCAGCGGCTTCTGTTTTAGGAGCATTTAGCAAACGGAGTCATGAGCCCTTCTATGTAGGATGTGCGCTTTCTCTCTGAGTTTGTTTTTCCTTAATTGCTTTTGTGGGAGATTATAACCTGGGAGTCATTGACTCAGCCAGTAAAACCTCAGAGCCATCCACTGAGCTTCCAAAATGTTAAAAAAACAACTGACACCAAGATTAAGATGCAAGGGACTTCCCTGGTGGCGCAGTGGTTGAGAATCTGCCTGCCAAGGAAGGGGGCACGTGTTCGAGCCCTGGTCCGGAAAGATCCCACATGCCGCAGAGCAACTAAGCCTGTGCGCCACATCTATTGAGCCTGCGCTCTAGAGCCCGCGAGCCACAACTACTGAGCCCGCGTGCCACAACTCCTGAAGCCTGCGCACCTAGAGCCCGTGCTCTGCAACAAGAGAAGCCACCGCAATGAGAAGCCCGTGCACTGCAACGAAGAGTAGGCCCCTCTCGCCACAACTAGAGAAAGCCCGCAGGCAGCAACGAAGACCCAACGCAGCCATAAATAAATAAATTTATTTTGAAAAAAAGATCGAGATGCAAGAGTCTTTTCCATTTTTTTCAGTTGTATTTCTGTCCTACACAAAAACCTGAGCAAAATGTTGTTTAATGATGTAATGGTGTCATTAATGTTCACAGCTGTAAGGAGTTCTGGAAGAAGACTGACCACAGGACCCCTGCTCCTCTCCCGTTAGGAACCAGCTTCATGAACTTGGACGTTCAGTTGACAGTTTGACCCAAGATCCATGATTCTCAGTGGAGGCCCATCCCTCTGGGGAAATTTTCCCCACGACCGGCGACTTTGGTTTTTCTTCCTGACACTTCCTTCCGGTGGGAAGGCAGCCTGTCCAGTTAAGTCTCCTGTCCAGAGAGACAGATGGACTTGTGTCTCGGTCTTGGGATGGGCTTTACTCTTTGAGAATCAGAGGTCCCTTCCCCCCAGTATATTTCTACCATTTCTAGCATTCCCTACCCCCCTTTTCTGCTCTGTTTTTCTTAATAACATCATCACTATCAGATATTATAACTATTTGTTCACATTTTTGCAGTCTTTCCAAATGAATATAAACCCCAGGAAATTAGGGGTTTTTGTTGTGTTTGCTAATGCCTAGAATGTCTGGGACAGTAACACACACAATGAATAGTTCTCAGATGTTTCTCTCATTCTTTCATTCAAAGCCTGATTGTAAGCCATTCATCTACAGAGCAAAGGGGTCTCCTCTTCTGTTGTTTGTTTGTTTTTGCTGTAATCATGGCAAGTGGCCAGGGATAAGCAGAGGACAGTCTGGGGGCTTGGGGGTTGAAATAGAGAAGAAAAGCAGTGATTTCCTCCCTTTCATATTTTTCTCGGGGGAGATGAGTGTTTTATTCCCAAGGCTATGCAGATGGGAAGACTCCCTCTGCCCTGGTGGCCTGGTAAATGGTGGCAGCTGGGGTCAAGAGCAGAGACCGAGGCCTCGGCCAAACACTTGCAAAACAAGAAATTAATTTTTGAATTCTCTGGACTTTTTTTCCTTTGTGAGAACTGCAGCTGCAACACATTTTAATTTGCATTTGAATGTACTGCTTTTTAAAAAATCCATTATAAAATCAATCACCCTTTTTTATAGTGTGTATGAAAATCACCATTTATCAAAACTACCATTAAAGAGAATGGAATTCAAAAACAAAAAAACCCCACAGCAAATCCTAAATTGCCTATTCAAAGGGGTAAATATACCACAATGGTCAAATTCTGAGTTTCTTTACTATCAATATGAAAAGGTGCGGTATTAATGCATGGAAATATTACCTGGGGTCTCTCCAGGACTCCCCTAAAAGCCTTTCCCCCTCCCACACTCCTGTTCCCTTTCCCCCCTATTTTATCCTCCCTTTACGGAACTCTGTCTTCAGAATGTTTTCGTCAATCCTGTTTGGCGGTTGCTGCCTTGAGGGAAGAAATTCTTTCAAACAAGAACAAGAGTCAACCATCGCTTTATGTTGGTCAACAGTCTCTCCCCTCTGACACAGGGCAGACCGTTCACTACCGAAAGGCATGAAGTGATGCCATATTTCCACGACATTATTACCTTTGGAGAAGTAAAACACAGTCCTGATGAAATAGAGTATGACGGATATGTACATTGACGAAGACGGTCAAACCCAAGGGTCAGTGATAAGTGGCCACCATGTGTGTAGTGGAAAGGCAGGAATTCTGCATGATTATGGGGCAAAATGAAGACCTACAGGAGGCCTGGCAACAGAAGACATGGACCTCCCAAAAAGTGAGGGCCGTCAAGGACTTTGCTTCATTAGAAGTTCTAGAAAGAGACTGACCTAAGAAAATATTGCTACTTGGATTTGACTGTCTTGGGTACTTCATCTACGTTTCAAGTAATGTAGTAAAAGTCGGCCTTCTGTTGGAGTAACTACAGAAATAGCATAAATATGCAGCTATTCTAGTTCTGTCCTTAATTAGCTTCATAACATTGAAGAAGATACAGAGCTACTTTAGTATTATACCAAGCTTGTTCATCTATAATAGAAGGGCATTACATGACATATTTTTTTTGAAGTATAATTGATTTACAAGGTTGTGTTAGTTTCAGGTATACAGCAAAGTGATTCAGTTATATATATATATTTTTTCAGATTATTTCCATTATAGGTTATTACAAGATATTGAACATTGTTCCCTGTGTTATACAGTAAATCCTTGCTGCTTATCTATTGTATATGTGGTAGTCTGTATCTGTTAATCCCATACTTCTAATTTATTTGTCCCCCTCCCCACCTTTCCCCTTTAGTAGCCATAAGTTTGTTTTCTATGTCTGTGAGTCTGTCTCTGTTTTGTAAAAAATTCATTTGTATCATTTTTTAGATCCCACATATAAGTGATATCATGTGATATTTGGCTTTCTCTGACTTACTTCACTTAGTATGATAATGTCTAGGTCCATCCATGGCATTATTTCATTCTTTCATTATTCATTAATATTTCATTATTATTCATTATTTCATTCAAATGGCATTATTTCATTCTTTTTTATGGCTGAGTAATATTCCATTGTATACATGTACCACATCTTCTTAAGTCAACCATCCGTTGATGGACACTTGGGTTGTTTCCATGTCTTGGCTATTGTAAATAGTGCTGCTACAAACATTGGGGTGCATGTATCTTTTTGAATTTGAGGTTTTGTTTTTTCTGGATATATGCCCAGGAGTGGGATTTCAGGATCATGTGGTAGCTCTATTTTTAGTTTTTAAAGGAACCTCCATACTGTTCTCCACAGGGCTGCATCAATTTACATTCCCACCAACACTGCAAGAGGGTTCCCTTTTCTGCACACCCTCTCCAGCATTTATTATTTGTAGACTTTTTAATGATGGCCATTCTGACCTGTGTGGGGTGATACTTCATTGTAGTTCTGATTTGTATTTCTCTAATAATTAGAGATGTTGAACATCTTTTCATGTGCCTGTTGTCCATCTGTATGTCTTCTTTGGAGAAATGTCTATTTAGGCCTTCTGCCATTTTTTGATTAGGTTGTTTGTTTTTCTGGTATTGAGTTGTATGAGCTGTTTGTATATTGTGGAAATTAACCCCTGTCGGTCGTGCGAACATTTTCTCCCATTCCATACGTTGTCTTTTCGTTTTGTTGATGGTGTTCTTTGCTATGCAAAAGCTTTTTAAGTGTTATTAGGTCCCATTTGTTTATTTTTCTTTTTTTTTTGCCCCAAGAGACTAACTTAAGAAAATATTGCTATGATTTATGTCAGAGAATGCTTTGCCTATGCTCTCTTCTAGGAGTTTTATGGTGCCCCTATCTTATATTTAGGTCTTTAAACCATTTTGAGTTTATGCGGAGAAAGTGACAATGTGCTACGTCCAAATCTAGACCTCAAGAGAATTTGCATGCTTTTGTTTTTTCTCTTGGAAACCTGTCCAGCTTTCATGCAGGCCAGCCAACCGGAGCACGAGAGACACAACAATACCATTCCAGCCAAGGCCATCCTAAGCCAATCAGCTGATCCATTCAACTCACCAGCTGACCCCAGAGGCATGAGAGAGCCTGGCCAGATCAACCCTCCAGGTGGCCCACTGACCCTTGAGAAATAACACATGATACACCTTAAGTCATTAAGTTTTAGAGCTGATTGTGCAACAGTACCTAAGTGACACAGATGATGGTCACTTCTGAGATTCACTGGTATGCATTTTGGATGCATTTTTGTTTCAAAGAGGGATTATTTTAACGTTGTTTCAACTGTATCTAATTGATATTAATCTTTTCAGGACTTGGTATATATCTCAACTCTATTTCTCAAAAAACAGCCAGATATATTTTTATTTTACTAATAAGCTAGTAGGTAGTTCCTAACCTTAGTTTAAGAAATAGGAATAATGGGGCTTCCCTGGTGGTGCAGTGGTTGAGAGTCTGCCTGCTGATGCAGGGGATGCAGGTTCGTGCCCCGGTCCGGGAGGATCCCACATGCCGCGGAGCGGCTGGGCCCGTGAGCCATGGCCGCTGAGCCTGCGCGTCCGGAATAATGGATTATTTGACTTGTAAGTCCCTATTCTAAACTTTTAGCTCAGCTATTAGTCCAAACATCCCAGAAAGTTTCTAGGCATGCAGAATAAATTTTGGAGAATTGCTTGCAATGTTGCCTATTATTATAAATACTAGGTGAATTTCTTCTGTTGTGAATGAACTTAGGTGAATTTACTTATTGGATAGGAATTGAGCAGAGATTCTTTACCCATGGTGACATCAAAGATTCCGGTGCCAACATTATTATTCAAATGATGAATTTACTGCATTTATAAACATGATACATGCTCACTATAAACATCCAAGCAATTCAGATAAGCATAAAGAAAGCAATAAATCATCTCGAATCCTCAAAAACACTAGTGTTGTCGTTTTGTGAATATCATTTCAGATATTTCTCTACTCAGATATAGAAATAGAAGGATGAGGAAGAAGATAAAGAGATTTTTCAGTATAGTTTCAGAACATACATATTATTATTTTTTTTTTTTTCGGTACACAGGCCTCTCACTGTTGTGGCCTCTCCCGTTGCGGAGCACAGGCTCCGGATGCGCAGGCTCAGAGGCCATGGCTCACGGGCCTAGCTGCTCCGCGGCATGTGGGATCTTCACGGACCGGGGCACGAACCCGTGTCCCCTGCATCGGCAGGCGGACTCTCAACCACTGCGCCACCAGGGAAGCCCTACATATTATTTTTAATTTGAAAATTATTACATTTAAAAATCCCTGATTTTATCTAGAGAAAAAAGAGTCAAGGAAGAGTTCAAGTTCTTATGAGTATTAATTAATTCCCTTGGAACTAGTTTCTCAAAGTTCATTCAAGACCTTAAAAAGACTAGAGAATCAAATGCCTCTTATGTATCTCCCAGACCTTTCTGGCCTCACCTCTCCCCTGCGGCAACTTTGCATGGGTATGGACCCATTTTATAAAGATATGACGGTGTGTCGCTATTTGCCATGCTGTGGCTTTCAACTCCTAGTCTGGGGCTTTCCTGTGAATGTCACACCAGGATCCTACTCAGCACATACATGACCCAAAAGGGCAGAGGAGTTAACACCCAGAGGAAGATTTTTTGCCCAATGGAAAATGAGAGCCAATGTTAAATTTCCCCCCCTTTCTCCATGATCCCTAAGCAGGGGAGCCTTGAGATGCAGTTTATACACTTCTCAGGGCCACATTCCTATGAATCGCGCAGTCCTCACTCTCAGCAACAGCCCACTTGATGATACGTTTGTACACTGCCTCCCCATCTTGCCTACCTCACTCATCATGTTCCTAAGTCTAGTTCTCTGGAACTGTACTTATTCCAATAATAACTACAGGGCTTTTTAGTGTTGAATTCATTCTAAGATATTCATACCAGAAGTGGACCTAGGTCATTAGGAAAGCAGATCTTCAAGACAGTGTTTGGATATTCTTGAGTTTATTGATAGCAGTAAGGATCCCGCTGCTGGTGGTAAGGGGAGTGGTACTCATAACCCGGGCATGCAGTGGCATCACATGTAGTTAGTTGGGACAAGGTATAGATGGAAGGTGAGGCATTGGGATTGTAACATATAGTATCAGGGAAATAATTTTTATAAGGATTGTGAAGTGGTTCAGCTTCATTAATGACACTGGAAACATTTTGAAAGTAAGTAAAATAGGCTCAGGGCATCAAAAGGCTAACTTAAGACCCTCTGAAAGCCAAAGGATCTCTAGCATTAGACTCGGAAGCTGTCACCTCCTACAGTCTTATGAGAGACTGTTTGAAAATGAGGTCCGGGATCTCACTGTAAAGTGGCAGACTGCCAAAGAGACCAAATACACAGCCTTGACAAGCCACTGATAGGAAAATAGCGGGAACCTGAGATGTAGGATGGGGACATCTGGATGGGAACCTGAGAATCCTTAAACCCCCACTTCTACCTAAATGTTCAGTATGCAACAGCAGAGTCTTCCCTGTTGTCAGAGAAGGGCAGTTTCTCCTGGCTTGAAGAATAAAGCAGGACTTCACCTGAAGCCAGGTGACACTCATTTTCATTACAATGTGTCATCACCACTCTTTCTACATTCCAGAGCAACGCTCATCCTTCCCAGCTTGGGTCGTGCTGAGGACTAAATGCAATTATTGGCCTGGGGGTAAATAAATTATGTGCTAAAAGGGATTGCAGGAGCTGGCTAGTTTTCCCAGGAGAAACTGGGCAACGTGTGTGGGAGTCCATCTGTAGGATGCCGGACCATGGGGGGTGGGGTGGGGTATAAAAGCTGGTGAGAGGAGAAATGATTGACACGGGGGTGCTTGCGACATACATGAGCCGGTGCTCTGGCCAGGACATCTGTAGGTCATCTAGTATCTGCTGGAATGGATCCTGGAAGTTTAACATGATATTATCCCACAGTAAATGAGATGGAGATGTTAGATTTTCCTTGACTTTTGAAGAAAGAGTTAGCGTATAAAGGAAAATGGGAATAGTAGAATGGATTTATTATGCAAGATCTGAGAACCCACCACCAAGAATGTTTCCCAAGAGGGCCCCAAGGACATCTCTTCACTAAGGTAATAAGGAGTGCATTCACAGGAGGGCATCTGGATCTTTCGGAAGCTCTTCCAGAGCTGATCCTGGAAAGTGCTGTCGTGAAAATGGGCTCCATGGAATCAATGAGGACGACTCCAGAATTGCAGGGACCTAGTGGAAGTTTTTACTTCCAAGATCTGTTCTGATGGAAATAGTGGAAATAGTCCCCACTATTTTCCTATCAAAGGTCAAGGCAGCACATAATACTGGGCCTAAATTTTAGGTCTCAGACTACATCAGGGGCCTAGAAGGAACACGGCTAGAAGTGCGGGAAAAGTAAGCGTGGGGTATATGCCTGGACCTACACAGAATGGACCCGAAATATGGGGATCCCTGGATCTCACGTTAACACCCACTGGAGAGTGAGTGCCCCCCAGGAAGAAGGTACTAAACACCACACTGAACAGGATGATCTGGCCTGCGGGTGTCAGTCAGCCTCCCTCTTTGTCTGCTCCAAAGCTTGCAATGGGCCTGTGCATATAGCGGCCATGGGGGCAGAGACAGAGGCTTTGAGCGTTGCGTGAAAGGACAGCACGGGTGCCGTCTCACCGAGGCAGATGCAGCTACTGTCACAGCTGAAGGCCCAAAGGGTCAAGAGCTGAGCGTACGGATACAGCACCACTTCTCCACGAGCGGCTGGCCACCTGGTGGCGGATAAACTGTGCCAAACTTCCATTCTGGAGGGGGGCGGACATCAGTCCTTGTGCTCACTGCAGATTTCGGTTTTCTGTTCCTTTCTCTGCCACCAGCACCACTATTTGAGATTTTTACACATTGCCTGATATTCCACACAACCTTACCTCAGTCCCAGGGAGCAGGTTATGGCAAATGAGGTGCAGCAAGGAGCAAAAGACAAGGGGATGCACTGGTCTTACTCCACGCTCACAGTACGATACAGTGTTAAGGATTCAGTCCACACATCTAGCACCCAGATCATAGCTTTTATACACCATTTTCCATTTAAACAATCTGGGGAATCTTGGAAAAATCACTTATTCCAGGACTGGTCCAGGTAAAGTTTTTAAAAGATGAGCCTGGAACAACTGTTTGTTCCATGAAGTAAGGAAGTGCACATAAGAGAATGGGAACACATCATGACGACGACACAGGGCTGGCTTGAAGGGGCACTTGTGGCCAAACCTGGGAACCTTAATATTAGTGATTACAGACATAGAAAACAAACTTACGGCTACCAAAGGGGAAGGGGGAGGGATAAATTAGGAGTTTGGGGTTAGCAGATACACACTACTATATATAAAATAGATAAGCAGCAAGGACCAGTTACTGTATAGCACAGGGAACTATATTCAATATCTTGTAATCAACTATAATAGAAAGGAATCTGAAAAAGAATATATCTATATATAACTGAATAACTTTGCTGTACAGCAGAAACTAATACAATGTAAATCAACTATACTTTAATAAAAAAATTAGTGCTTAATTATAATCTATTGAATAAAGTAAGAATCCATGAGAATAAGAAGAAAGGAAGGAGAGAAGGAAAGAAGGAAAAAAGGAAGGAGGAAAGGAGGGAGGGAGGGAGGGAAAGCTATTCCTTGAGTAAAATGTCAACTAACCAGTGTAACAGTGAGGAGTTGGGAGACAATCATTGTTTGAACATCGTAGTATATTGATTTAGTCAAGAATAATCAGCGGCCACTAAGCTAGTTTGTGAGCATTTGATAAGGCAGACAGTATCTATAGACTGTCAAAGAATTTCTTCGCAGATTACTAATAAATTACAAAAGGAAAAATCAGTCACATCATTTGGAAAAAAACCTGGCAGATACCGACCGCCCTTAGGAAGTATTCAAATTAACATAATAACGGGACAAACCAAGAAAGCATAGGATTGTGTTTCCTAATGTGATGCAATGAGAAGAACACAGTATCTTTTATGTTGCAATTTTTCCAAAAGTAGATAAACGGAATGGAATCATAAGGGCATATCATGAAAACACAAACTCAGGACATCCTAACTGTCCTGTTCTCTTTAAAAATGATAATGTTAAGAAAGACCAAGAAAGACTTGGGAAGCTTTCAGATTAAAGGAGATTAAGGAGACACGAAAATGAAATATAATGTATGATTCTGATTTGGCTCCTAGCCTAGAAAAAATTTCTAAAAAAGACATTCCTGGGACGGTTGGGTAAATCTGAATAAGGTCTGTAGTTATGCGAATGAACGTCCTAGTGATTAGGAAATCCATATATACTAAAGTATTTAGGAGTAACCAGGCATAATTTCCACAATTTACAAATGATTGAGAAAAAATGGCAAAGCAAACATGGCAAAATTATATCAAATACTGAATGTGAATGAAGGATAGAGGAACTTCTTTGTATTATTTGCACAGATCTTTTATAAATTGGAAATTATTTAAAAATGAAAACTAACAAAGAACATAGCTCTTGCCAACCTAGGACTGTGGATCTGGGGAACTGGCTGTCAGAATAAGTATGACACTGAACCGAGGACCCCGCCCACCGAATGCAGGGTGTCTTAGTTTTATGGGAAGAAGAATGTCTATCGGATTCCTGCTCTGGATGGCCCTGGAATTTGTATCTAAGGTCCAGGTTGGACAGACTCATCCAATATTCCGGGATTAAAACTGACTGCAGTGCTCAATATTAGTTCCTAGTTGTTATAGTTCCCTTTTATTTTGACCTAAGGATTGTTTATGTCTTACCAGATCATCAATGGATTTAATTAAGACTCTGCAAATTTTCTCTTAGTTTTTTTGTTTTAATTTTTCAGTAACAGGGTTTTCTTTCTCTTTTTCTTTTGAAGGTGACTGGTTTTGACAGCAGGAAACCTAAAAATAAATCTTTTTTTTTAAAAAAACTTATAGCTCAATAATTTATTCATAGCATGTCTGGATATCAATACTTCCTGATATAGAGCATGCTTTTTAAATCTGCAGATTCCACTCTTATTTAAAGAAAATAGTTCCTATAAATTTTATGAGGACTTTTGCAGCTTTTTGTTGTTGGATTCGCTGAGGAATCGTTCTTCTGTTAGGCTGTATTTACCGCTCTTATTATCCTCACTCTAAAATTTCTTTTTTATTGAAGTATAGTTGACTTACAATGCTGTGTTAATTTCTGCTGTACAGCAAAGTGATTCAGTTATACATATATATGTGTACATATATATGTGTATATATATATATATATATATATATATATTATATATATATACATTCTTTTTCAGATTCTTTTCCATTATGGTGTACCACAAGATATTGAATAAAGTTCCCTGTGCTCTACAGTAGGACCTTGTTGTTTATCCATCCTATATGTAATAGTTTGCATCTGCTGACCCCAAACTCCCAATCCATCCCTCCCCCACGCACTCACTCTAAACTTTTTAATACTTTTCTCTGTACCTAAGCATTCCCTTATTGTCTCATGTCACTCCTCCATCCAACCAACTGGATTTTCAATCATGTCTATTTTTTTCCTCGAGGTATCTAATTTATTTATTAGAAAGCACACACGTATATTCTTTATGATACAACTAGCTTACTGATTAGATAAATAATGGCATATTTTGTGTTCTCAATTTACTTGCTTAGCTCTATCATCTCTTCATCATATTTTTAGAATTTAATTTCTCATTTAATCCCTTAATCGATAAGATTTTTAAAAAATCAACTTTCTATGTTTTATTAAGTACCCTTATAGTTAAAATCATTCCTAGAATACCTGCTCTGGATGACACTTTCTTCCAGAATCATTTTTTTTGTCTTTTATATGTTATGATCCTTCCTTCCTCCTGTATTGTGTTCACCCCCACCCTGCGTGTGTGCCTGTACGTGTGCGCGTGTGTGTGTGCGTGTGTGTGTCTCTCTCTCTCTAGCTCATTTATTTTGGCCATAGTATGTTTGTCTAACTCTAATAATAATGTTTGCTTTAATTTTTTTTTGCATACTTAATATTGATCACTTTGTCCACAACATTTTTGGGCTCTGACACATGAATGCACCCTGACAATTTTTACCTTAAAATGAACCAGATCCTCTCCCCGTCCATCCAGCTATAGCTAAAAGGCTGACTATGGCTTTCCATGAACTTTTCTGTATCCCAAAGGCTCTGGTGCAGGGGAGGCCCTGTTTAAGAGGGATTTAGTTTTTTTCTCTCTCTCAATCTCTTTCTCTGTCTCTGAGACAGATAAAGATTCTCTCTTTGACCAAACTTCAGACAGACTCCTCTGAGCCCTCTTTTTGACAAGGACTCATCCTCGGACACTTGTTTTCTGCCTGTGTAGCCCAGTGTAGCAAGAATCCTATTAAATCAGTTTAGTGAGAATCCCCCTGCCCCCCGGCCTTGATAGCTGACCCCCCGTGGTATCTGATGCAGGCCCCCATCCCTCACCTTTGATGTCTAAGTCCTCGGCCTCCCTTCAGCAAGTATCCCGTTCAGTCGATTTAGCAAGAATCCTCTCACTCTTGTGTCGCCTCTTAGTAATTCTCCATCCACCAGCCCCCCACCCCGCTCCTTGGCTATAAATTCCCACTTGTCTTGCTGAGCTCAGAGTTGAGCCCCATCTCTCTCCCTATTGCAATAGTCTCGACTTGTCTTCCTAACAATTTAGCAAGTGCCAGAGTAATTCCTTCTTTATCGAGATCCATGACGTGACACATTATATACTCTATCATTTATTAGTTTGTGCCTACACGTCCTACTAGAACATAAGATCTAGTAGGAAGGAGAATGATTGCTCTTTTTCATCAGTGAGCTTCCGGCACCTAGAATGGACTTGAGACACAGCAGACACTTAACATTCACTGATTAATGTACGAATGAATGGATGTGAGAACCTCAGTTACTTTATTTCACCGAGCCTGCAGTACTTTTCACTCTTTCTGAACTGAGAAACAGTCGGTAATCCAGATGAGAAAGGTAGTATGTAATAAATGTTCAATATAAATCCAATAGTGGTAAACAGCCTTGTTCTCCCAACTCAAAATCGGGTTCTGTGTATAAAGTGACATACCCTGGAGTACCTTCTCTTCTCTTGTAGCTGTCCCAGTGGTAGACAGAAGTTTCAATTTTCCCTTTGAATTGTTAAAGGGCTGCTCCAAATTGTAAGCTATTAGGGAGAATCTTTAGGATTTTGTTGACTCTCCTTTCCTCGTTTGTGGTCCTGGGGTGAGGATGGGGCAAGATGTGGGCTACAGTGAGCCATATTATAATCACCTTTTTCTTTCTCTTTTGCTGTCCCTTCTGTAAGGGACCTTATTCATAGTTTACACACTGTGTGTTGTGTTGGACCTCTCTCCTTGTCGCCACTGAAGCTTTGACTGCGTGTTTATTTATTTACCAGGTACTTGTGGGACGGAGATGATGTGGGCTGGCTTCATTCTTCATTCACGGTCGCATGGCCTCTTCTGCTGTCTTGAATTTAAATCTCCTCATCTTGAGTCAGGAAGATTTGTTTCTGAAGCTGGGTGGGAAAGACACTGGATTTGGGAGTCAGGAGCAAATTGCGTTCCTGGCTCTGACCGGCAAGGCAAATTCTCACTGTCTGTTTCCTTTACTCCCAAGTGTGGATATAGCCTGCCCTTGGCACTGTACAGAGTTGTAATGAGGACAGAATCAGACAATAGACACAAAAAAACACTTTGAAGGAAATTACGGGATCTCCAATCGTAAGAGAATATTACAATATTAATATTCTCTTTTATTTGCTTATGGAAACTGGGCCTTTCCCCGGAGTAAGAATCGTGAGTGTTCAGTCTCATGAGGGATTCAGGCTTAATAGGAAATCTTACCGCGACGTTGCCTTCTGGAAACTTCCCTGAAAAGTCCGCCAAAGTATCAGTGATTATGTCGGGAGGCCGTTTGGCAAGACCTGGATTCACTGGGTGATGGTAACACTTCCCCGACATATAAGGTCACCCAGACAGGGTGTTATGTTTTCAGTTTGCTTTTCTCACTGAGCAGATCTAATTTTTCTCTGTTGCAGTCTAAAGCTTTAAAGCAAATCAGTTTGAGTTTGTGAGCCAGAAAAATTCAAATGTAACATCAAAGCCGTCCCCACAAGCCAAACAGTTCTCTTCATCCAAGATGGAGTTAAGCCAATGCAGACTTTCAAGGTGACAGACACCACCATGAGTTGATGGGCTCAGCGTCCGCTCTGCCAGTCTGAAAGCTTTCCCAACTGAACCACACTTTCTTTTCTGACAGCCACAGGTGAAAGGGAGAGTAAGAACCCCAAGCTAGTAGCTAGTTAATAAATTTGTAAAATAGGTCTAATTATATTTATTACTAAGCTTTTGCCTTTATCTAAAGCGACACGTAAGAAGATGATTTTGTGCTTTTATGCATATGGATTTGAGAAAAAAATCCCGTGTTTTCCATCCCTCTGACTCAGCTTATTTTATCTGGCAGGACTGACCTCGTGGTCGTGGGATGTGTTTGTGCTAGACTCCTTCATTCCTTCTCTTCGTCTGTGTTAAGAAAATCACTTGTCAGTTTGGGGCATTCTTCTGTGGAAAGGCTCTTGTTAATAATTGTGTGCTTCCTCTCTCCCTTTTGCAATGAAAACTACTGCCCTTATCTCCCTATATCACAGTACCCGGGAGAACCCAATCACGCCAGAAGCTCTCCTTTGCTTTTTTCACTCCAGAGTTACCAAGGAGGCCCTTGGTAGCCTCCTTGAGTCTCTCAAGCCTCAGGGGTAAGAGGAAAGTCAAGGGCAAGGCCACAGGATCCACCTTAGCTTGCCACCTAAGCTCTCGGAGAACTTTCTCATTCGCATCTTAACATTTTTTTCATTTTAAATGCGTAATGTACATGTATTGGCGGGACAAATATTTAGCAGAGCTCTCAAGAAAGTTGTGCGTGTTTCCCTTGGATAAGGTTTACTGCTAATATTGAAAAGCTGGCTCGATTTTAAGAGAAGAAAACTAGTATTGAGTATCCAGCCAAGACCCCTGGGCGCGCAGTGCGCGCAGGACGCTGGACAGCTCCGAGCCGAGCATCCCCCGCGGCCGCTGCGCCCTGTCCCCTCCGGTCGCTGCCCTGATGTCCATCCCTGCACTGCCCTGGCCGGGGCCTTATTACATCTTCCTCTACAGGCTTCAGTCGAACTCTCCTTGTTCCTGTGGAGCCCAGGGACTCTGCCCGCTTCTCTCGCGGGCGCGTGTGGATGTGGCCGCGCACTGGATTTCCGGTGGTTCCCGTGGACCGCGTGGCCCCCTGGCGCTTCTTTCGGGCGCTGAGCTAGGCTCAGGGATCAGCCGCTTTTAAGCCGTCGGTACAATCTGCCGAAGAGCGCGGAGACAGTTTGCACCGCCAGCTCACTATCTGCTGTCAAGATGTCCCATTTCCCCTCCCCCTCCGCGGTCACAGCTCCCTGGGAGTGGTGGCCGCATCGTTATCCCGCTCGCCCTGGGGCTGTGGTAACCCGGCCTCGGCACTTCTGCCGGCGTCTCGCCAAGGCCCCTTGGGGCCCTACTCGGCTTATTTGTCAGACTTTTCTGATTGGCGCCCATTGGACACCCAAGGCCTCCCAAGGCAGGAGAAGCAGAACAGAAGTCAGAAGCTGGAAAAGAGGCAGGTCTTACACTCTGCAAAGGCCCAGAAATGAATATAGTCTCCTTGTGCCGGTGAGGGACACTCTGGCCCGCCATCGTTTATCTTATGTTTTAGTGGAGGGGCCAGGTGGGCAATAATTTGTATTAAGAAGAAAGGCTGGCAAGGAGGCAAGGAGCCCATGTCTACCCAAGAAATGTGTATTAACACCTGCTAAGTGCCTAGCTGTGTGTCCAGAATCAAGAAGGCTACAAAGCCCCTTGGGGTTTACAGTTGTTAGCAGCATGCAAACCTTGCCTCTTCAAGACAACAGAGAAACCACGTGGAGTATCATGGAGGCACAGGCTGAATCCCGCCTCATAGGACTTCAGAGAAGGGACCAGTCTGGGTTGACGAGGATCAGGGAAAACACCATGAAAAAGGAGAGATTTCAGCTGAAACACTGAGGGACCATCAAAGAGGGACTGATGGAAAGAGGAGAAACAGGCTCTGTCAGGAGCCTGAAACAGGAACCAGGAGAGGGAAGGAGAGATGGGAATCCAGAAATACGAACCAGGATTAGGAGAAAGAGGGAGGCATCTTTGTCTCCCTCTGTTTCCTGCTTCTACTCTGGGAGTTTATGTTCACGATGGTGGTTGGAGTCCGGAGAAGTTAATTCTCAGGGATTAATTAATTAAGTTAATTAATTAAGTTAATTAATTCTATCAATTAGATTCTTCTTACGGCTGTCAAGTGGAAAGGAAGGGAGAAGCTTTTGGCAACAAAAATTAAACCAAAACATGATATCCTGTTGGCTCTCCCTTTGTCAGAATTCATGAAAAAGGGCAGATAAGAGCGAGGATTGGATGTAGCATAAACTTGGGCTTTGTGGACGCAGCCCTGCTTTTCCCCATCCTCAAGGTCAGTCCTATGTAGAAAATAAGTCTGGCTATCATTTTAAGACACTCGGTTACTTTCTGGATATTTTCGAATATTTATTTTCTTTGCCTTTAACAACTCAGTTGTGAATCATAATAACATATCTAATATGCTGTGTAATATATAATAGGTGTTTTACAAATACATGTTGACTACACCGGCCCCACTATTCAGATATGAAAGCTTCCACCACAGGCATTTTCATGTAAACGTACAATACTGTGGATCTCTGGCCTCATCACGTAGTAACGGAACATGCTTCGTCTTCCTTCGCTTTGGCACTGATTTGCCAAATTAAATTAAATGTCCTCTCCATCCTTCCTTTATCTCCCAAACCCTAAGTATTAAATGAGACTAATATATATTAATGTAATATATGGTAGGCACTTAATGTGTATTTAATGTGAGTCATGAATAAAATATATTTGGTCCACTCTGTAGACATGTGAACTGTAATTATATTCCTCCAGTGGAGACGCAGTCATTCCCTTCTCCAGGGGGAGGAGAGAGGGATTTCTGAGACCTCTTGTGTAAAGCGGGTAGGGGGTGGGAGGGCCTGTTTCTGGTGACTATAGGATTGGGGTGCTCCCTGCAGCACTTCCTTTAAGATCGGCCATGGGTCATATTTGAAATGGAGGAGTTCCATCCGGTGTACTCTCGTCTAGCACCTGCAGGGGACCCTCATCGTAAGCAGTAAGAGCAAGGTTTGCTCAGAGAGACTCAGCACAGCCCCTGATGGAATCAGACGCCGCCCTGCTCAGAAGCTGCTGTGTCCTTAGAAAAAGGGGGTGGGGTTATTTTCCCTTAGGGACCTAGAGGTAGAGGCGGTTTTAACTTTGAATGGTTTCCCCAAAAGAGACTTTTGGACTCGTACGGCATGGGATAGCCCTCTCTGTGGTGTAACTCTATGTCCGCAGCTGAAAAGAGTCACTCCCAATATTTCTCCACGACTCTCACACCTAAGGGAAAAGCAATAGATGCTTCCCTGACTCTGGTTCAGGTTCTTAGGATTGTGCTAGATAGTGGTTGTGGTACCCAAGGGGGATCGTTGTCAAGGAGGAAGACCCCTTCTGGGAGACGTCTCCTCTCCCCCATTCAGTCATCCCTACAGGAACTTGTCTGGCTTAAAATGGTTAGAAGGTCCTGCAGATTTCAGGTACATAGTGAAAGTACCCATCCCATCCTTTCCTGCACTACCACGTGATCTGTTTCATGTCCTCATCTTTGACTACCTAGACTATTATATGATAGCCTCCCACTGGGTCACCCATCTGTACTCTTTATCAAAAATATTTCCTCTGCCCAGCCGGAAGAATAATAGTTTTCAGATACAAGACCAACCATGTCATTCCCTTACTAAAACCCTCTCCAGTGCACACAGAGCTTCTCAGCCAGGCTCACTGACCCTTTCTGACTTGGCCTCTCTTGCATCCCTCTAGCTCTTTCCCGGTCTCAGGTTATTTCTAACAATACTGACCTATGTGTCACTTCCTGGACACGTCATGCTGTTTCAAGCTACCAGCCCTTCACTCACATCAGTCTCTGCCTTGCACATAACTAGCCCATAACTCTGAATTGTCTGTAGTTCCCAATAATTTTATGTCCCTTTTTTATGGGAAGTTGACCCTTGGATTGAGTGCAAATAAAGGATCCCCAAGAACTGGATGAAACGCTTCCTCTTCCTCGTCCCAGTAAAGGTTTCCTAAGGCTCAGGTTTCCTTAGCAACAATATGAAGGAGTAAGGACCTGGTGGGTACCACCCACCTCCCTCAGCTCTGCCTCCAGCTGGTGCCCCGTTGAGATCACAGGAGTTGCTTAGTGGTGCACCCTGCCCTACCATGCTTCCCTCACTCCCTTTTCCTGAGCGGACTCCTTCAATAAACCACATGGAGAAGAACCCTTGTCTCAGCCCTGCTTCTAGGGAACCCTATAGGAGAACAAAACTTGGCCTCTACCCTAAAGAATGAGGAGTTTACTAAGGGAAAAAAACAAGAAGACAATGCTCATATTCACTGTGGTAGGTAGCATTTGAAGTGACAAGGAATGGGTTCAATAGGTTGGAATTTCAATAGAAATATTTCTTCCTGTTATTTCCTCCTCCTGGAATATTCACTTGCCCTTTAGGCTTATTTCCACAGTAGACATTAGGATATAAACACGGAGAACTCAGTGTGCAATGCATGAACTCTCACAATTATCAAATGATAGATCTTTATTTGTAGATTAGTTGGAAAGAGCAGCAAAAATATTTTTTAGAAAATACAATTTTTATAAACTATTTTTACTTTTTTTTAAGATACATTTTTTTTTTTTTGCGGTACACGGGCCTCTCACTGTTGTGGCCTCTCCCGCTGCGGAGCACAGGCCCTGGACGCGCAGGCCCAGCGGCCATGGCTCACGAGCCCAGCTGCTCCGCAGCATGTGGGATCTTCCCAGACCGGGGCACGAACCCGTGTCCCCTGCATCGGCAGGCGGACTCTCAACCACTGCGCCACCAGGGAAGCCCAAGATACATTTTTCATAAAAATGTTTTTTATAAAAAATATTTTATCGTATGGCAATGATACCAGTGTATTTTCTAGGTAATACCTCTGGTCTGCTCTTCCTTTGAACGAGTCCTTTTGTAAAAACTGATTAAAATTCAAGACATTGGCCAGGGAGGTCTACATTTCAAATTGTAGCGATTCTTGCCTTCAAGTCTTTTGGTATAGACCAAATCCCCTGATTTCTTTAGGATGCATTAGGCATTGCCTCAGTCTAGGTTATAGTTAAATAGATGTCTATTTCCCTTCTTTAATCTAGTTCACCTAACCTCACTTTTCTGGATCAACCAAAGTACTACCTCAGCCCTGATGCAAACCCTCTAATAGGATTTGAATAAGGTACTGCTATATAACCTTTGAAAAATGATTGGATCTCAATACTAGGACATGGAATTCAGAGACGTGTTTATCCTTTAGCTTCATCTTAAATGTCTGGTTATATTCCCTAGGACAAATGCCATTCCTATTAAAAGAAATAAAAAGAAGAAAAATACTTCACTTTACGAGAGTTTTATAAGGGAACCTTCTTCTAAAACTAAAAGTTTCAAGTATTAACATAGGTCTAATTTATCTGGTTTAATCTCCCACTTATATTGGGATTAAAAACCAGTAATCTGTCTTAATACAAACGAATGAGGTAGTATACATTTGTTGGTTCTAGGAGCAATGTACACTTATTGTGGAGAATTCTTTAAATACACAAAATACATAAGAGAAAATAAAAGGTAAATATCACCCACAATTCTTTCTCCTGGAAATAACCACTCAATACGTGGTTCATTTTCTCACAATCTTTGTTTTCCCTATGTAGCAATTTAAAACATAATGGTAGGGGCTTCCCTGGTGGCGCAGTGGTTGAGAGCCTGCCTGCCGACGCGGGGGACACGGGTTCGTGCCCCAGTCCGGGAAGATCCCACGTGCCACGGAGTGGCTGGGCCCGTGAGCCATGGCCGCTGAGCCTGCGTGTCTGGAGCCTGTGCTCCGCAATGGGAGAGGCCACAACAGTGAGAGGCCCGCGTACCGTAAAAAAAATAAAACATAATTTTAATTTAAAATGTATATAGCTTTACATTAATTTAAAAATGTTATTGTTTAATCAACATTTTTTAAAAGTATTATTTCCTTTCATCCAGTATTGCCATCTTTAAGGATTTTTCCTCCCAGTTTTACCAAGGTATAACTGACATATCGCACTGTACAAGTTGAAGGTGTACAGCATAATGATTTGACTTACATACATTATGAAATAATTGCCACGATATGTCTGGTGAACATCCATAATCTCAGACAGATTCAAAATAAAAGAAAAAAATGTATTTTTTCTTGTGATGAAAACTCTTAGGATTTACTCTCTTAAGAAATTTCACATATAACACACGGCAGTGTTAATTATATTTGTCATGTCATACATTCAATACCTGGTACTTATTTATCTTATAACTGGAAGTTTGTACCTTTTGACTATCTTCATCCAATCCCTTCTCCCTATACCCTGTCTTTGGTAACCATGAATCTGATCTCTTTTACTATGAGTTTGTTTGTTTGTTTTTGAAGTGTAATTGACCTGCAACACTGTGTTAGATTTCGGTGCACAGCATAGTAATTAGATATTTCTATACATTTCAAGATGATCCCTGTGATAAGTCTGGTACACTGAAAGCTATCAACACTGATGAAAGAAATGAAAGACTTAAACAAATGGAAAGAAACCTCATGCTCATAGACTGGAATACTTAATACTCTTAAGAAGGTAAACTTCCAGAAGTGATCTATAAATTCAATATAATCCCTAACAAAATATCTACTGCCTTTCTTTTGCAGAAATGGAATAGCCAATCCCCCAATTCATATGGAATCACAAGGGGCCCCCGAATAACCAAAACAGTCTTGAAAAAGAAAAACAAAGTTGCAGAACTCACACGTCCTAATTTCAAAACATACTATAAAGCTACAGTAATCAAACAGTATGGTAATGCTATAAGGACAGACCTATAGTCCAATGGAATATAATTGAGAGTCCAAAAATAAACCCATACATCTATGGCCAAATACCTTTTGACAAGGGTACCAAGATCATTAAATGGGAAAAGAATAGTTTCTTCAACCAATGTTGCTGGGATAATTGGATAGCCATATCCACCAAAAGCACAAGCAACAACAACAAAAACATAGGTAATTTGGACTTTATCAAAATTAAAAACCTTGTATATCAAAGGGCATTATTAAGAAAGTAAAAATACAACCTATATAATGATAGAAAACATTTGCAAATCATATATCTCATGAGTCTTGTATCCAGAATATATAAATAACTCTTATAACAAAAAGACAACCCAATTAAAAAGGGGAAAAGGATTTAATGAGACATTTTTCCGAAAAAGATATACAAATGACCAACAAGCACATGAAAAAAATGTTCAACATCATTAGACATTAGGAAAATGCAAATCAAAACCACAATGAGTTACTACTTCATGGGCACTTGAATTACTATAATAAAAAATATAAAATAAGAAGTGTTGGTAAGTATGTAGAGAAATTGGAACACTTGGACGTTGATGGTGGGAATCTAATATAATCCAGCCACTACGGAAAACAGTTTGGCTGGTCCTCAGAAAGTTACACATAGTATTACCATATGACCCAGCAATTCCAATCTAGGTATATTCCCAAAAGAATTGAACACAAGTACTCAAACAAGTACATGGGCATGCATGTTTATAGCAGCAAATACTCAGAAGGTAGAAGAAGAGGCGTAAGTGTCCATCAATGGATAAAGGGATAAACAAATTGTGGTAATATTGGAATATTATTAACCCATAAAAAGAAATGAAGTACTGATACATGCTACAATGTGCATGAGTCTCAAAAACATTATTCTAAGTTTAAGAAGCCAGACACGAGAGGTCGCATATTGTATGATTCCATTTATATGAAATGTTCAGAATAGGAAAATCCACAGAGACAGAAATTAGTTTAGTCATTGCCAAGGGCTGGGGAGACAGAAGATGGGAGGCAACTGCTTAATGTACCCAGGGTTTCCTTTTGAGGAGGTGAAAGTCTTTTGGACTATACAGACGTGGTAGTTATACAACACTGTGAATGTCCTAAATGTCTCTGAATTGTCTGCATTAAAATGATTTTAATTTTTCTATTATATGAATTACACTTCAACAAGGAAAGCCAAAAAAATCATATGTTGCCTATATCAGTAGGCTGCTCCTTTTTATTGCTGAGTAGTATTCCATTGTATGGATGCAATTTCAGTGATCGAGAACAAAGCAATGGCTCCCAGAAGATAATACTGGGAGAAAGATGTAACCATAAAGAGGTAGGAGGGTTTTTTTTATGGTTCTGTATGCCTGTGGCGGGGCTCATACACGGATAAAATGTCATAGAACTAAACATCAAAAAAACGAGTACACACAAAAACTGTTACTATAGCTAATAGCATAACAGTGCCAACTTCCTGATTTTGACAGTTCTGGCTACAAGGTGACTTATGTCCCATGTCTAAGCACTCCACCTCTACCCAGGCTTAGTAGCACTCATGAGCTTCTTTGTGAAATATATGTTTTTCTGTTATGGATTTCAAGATTTTGCTCCATAAACCTAGGGATTGATGCTGTGATTCTCCTATTGGGGTTTTCCTAAACTCTACACTGAATCTTTTCCCACCATAGTACCTCTAGTGACATATAGTCTCCTGGGTCCCACCGCCTGAGTGTCGAGAGGGCTTGTACAACATCCTGGACCTCTGACAGCCCTAGTACCATCTGGTTTATGAGTAGGAGTAGTATTCCAAGTGTGGAATATGCTGCCTCAGGACCCACTGCACGGTGCTGCTGTCTTGGTGGTGAGAAGTGATATGTATGAATTTATCCTTAATTCGTAGGGCAGGTCACACTATGCCAAAGAGCCCTCAACATTTCAGGGATACGACTGGCCCTTTAATATTGATCTCCGAACTTCTGGACTGCGCACATCTTACAAGGCCTCCAATGTACATGCTACTTCCGTCCCAGGTAACACGACACCATCAATATCAGGATATGTGTGACATTCTGGGGAATAGACAGATGGTGCAGGTCTCTTTGAGCAGAAGAGTTAACAGCGCTCTGGAGACAGGTTATAAACGTATAGTGTTGTCTATTCCAAGCGGTTGAGAATTATTTCTGATTTCCCTTTATCAACAGGAACGGAACAGAATGCCTTTCCCACATCAGTGGTCACACACTCTATACCTGAGGCCATGCTAAGCTTCTCTCGTAAAGATGCCACAACTGGAGAGAAGCTGCAATTAGAGCTGCTACACAGGTGAGTTGGGAATGGGCCCAGCTTGGTGAATTACATAGAGAAATAATGGGAAGCCACCACTGAGCTCTTTCTGTGTTTAGGGGTAGAACTCATCTCTGCTATTTCCTCTGAGATGCAATATTATTTTAAATTTACTAACCTGGTGGGGAATTGAGAGGCAATTGCAAAGCCTTTCACTTGGCCATCTTCACCAGGATAACTCATTTCCCAGCCCAAGAATTAACACAGCTGTTCTACCAACTACATATATTGTGTATTTATTCCAATTATACATTCAGGGGCCAGGAAATACCACTAGTTGATGGCATGTATACCTTTGGCCTCAGAACTCCCCTATTGCCTGTCCCACTATACACACCACCAGCTACTGGTGAAGAGGGTTATGATGATATTTTATATCCCAGGGACCCTCCAACCAACAGTTTTTGACATGTGTGAGTATTCCCTTTCCCCCACAATGTGTTACCTACATAAATGGCTCTGATCCCCTTTGGGGAAAGACTGGGTGAATCATTATTGTGCACAGCTGTTACGATGTTCAAAGTTCTTTTACCCAGGCTCCAGACCTCTCCATCAGTCAATGGGCTCTGTCCAAAAAGTGATTCAAGTCTAGAATCTGGGCCATGGATCATGGTCTCATCCCTCAGTCTTCTGGTCAGTTATCCTTGATTTTTGGGTTGGCAAAGCCCCTTGTTGGCTGCCCATCTATCTTGACCCAAGAGATACCGTATTCTATTAACTCTCTTCACAGCTCTTTTGGCATCAGAGACCCTGACTGTCACTCTGACCTTGTTACTCACTAGATAACTGTCCCACTTTGCTCCTGATGGCTAAGCACTGTCACCATATTTCTGTTATTTAGGAATCCTATCACCCCCACTGATAATAGTGAGTCTAGTTCTAGAAAAGCATCTTCCACCAGCAGCTCTGGATGACAGAGGATGATCACCATTGAGCTTCTCAACAGTGCTGTGTCCTTATCATTACAAACCTTATCACCTGGACCTTTGTGGTCATATATCCACTCTAAAATACCAACTCCTCTGAGTCTGATTCTTTCATCCACCTTCCGCCACGGAAGTTCTGGCATTGATACTTAACTCAGTGTCTGCCACTCCTTTCTCAAGCTTCCAAGTGCCATCTTATTAGCTTGTTAGCCCCCCGCTCCTTGAGGTGCTATGAGGATGCTAAACCCTGCATCACGGTAGAGTTCTCCCACATAAATAAACTCTCGTTGTCCAGTCCTATATTCTGGGCCTTGAGAAGCATCCTCAGGAGTCTGTTCTGTGCCAACTAATTTCTACAGCTCATTCAGAATACAGTCGCATTCTTTCTTGGCAGATCTAGAACTTTTCCACTGCACTTATGTTTTGATCTATGCTTTGTTATTCGTCCAGTGACCAGGAGGGGAAGTGTGTGTCACCCCAGGGGTGGGAGTAGGGTGGTGGAGGGGACAGAGAGAGCTCATGCATTTTTGCAAGGCAAAATCCTCTACATCATCTTTAGGCAAATACAGAACATTAGTACTAACTGGGAGGATTTGCTCCTTCTACAGACCCAGAGGGTGTAGGATTCAAGATTTTCCATCGTGTACTCCCAGATTTCCTTATCCCAAGTCTCAGGGCCCCACCCTTCTCAATCATGGCCCTGACTTTGGCCATGCATTCCTGCTGGAGTTGAGAAGTGACCTTCTCTGGAGTTCTACTTCTCTTATAATTAAGTTCTGGGCCTGATACACGATTTACTTTCTGTCCTTTGGCTACAGAAGATGAGAGCGTTTTTATAAATTACCAAGAAGTCCTCTGGTTTTCACACCGAGCCTCTAATTGATGACTAACAACCCTCAGCATTTTATTGTTTTTCTCCCGTGCATCCATCATCTGATTTGATGATCCCTGTAATTGCTGCTTCCCCCATGCCTCTCCCACAACTGAGAAGTTACACACTGCACCAGCCAGTGCATTTCCCTCCCCTGGTGTCTCATCCCATTTCATCACCGATGAAAGTTTCGGCAACTGCACAGTGACTGCAAATCACTGGCTTCCTGTCCTCTGCTTTATCATTAATATAATGCTTATTGCCAGCCTACCAGCAGGGGATCAGCTCCCAAATTGCATTTTGGAAGTTGTTTCTTCAGACCACTCCTGGCATTAAATATTACCAATCACATTATCCATGAAACAGACCATGAGACAGAGATTTTTATGGAAGAAATTCATTGCATTATGCCCTGGCGATCAACACCCATGGGGGAGTGGTGAAGGCGCGAATGGCAGTGGCAGAAGCTGAATAAGGGTCCATTTGCAAAATGACCTCAGCGGACTCCACGGGGGCTCGGGAGGCAGGATTGCTCTCCAGGGCTGCCCTAAAGGAAGGATGGGACGTCAGGTGTCATTGGATGTGGGCTGTCCCCAGAAAGAGGTGTAACCTGAGGTGGGGAGACTATCTTCATCTGAGGGCAATGTCCAGGGAGAGAGGTTCAACTGAGAGCTGTCAGCAACCAATATTTTCAAAATATGGATAACTCAATTCTTCAGTCCGAAAGGGGACAGGACCTGGGAATTACACCTCGGAACCCAGCGTAGAATTTTAGGGAAAATCCTATCAAAGAAGATTAATGGGTTCTAACCAGGCATTTTAATAAGTGGAAGAAGTAACGGGGCAGAGATTCTAAGGGCTGATTAGTTCCAAATTTGGGGAGCATTCTAGGCTCTGGTTTAAATATTGTGAATCTGACATCAGAGCAAGTATGAGATTATGTAATGCTTTAGCTCCCTGCAGAACAAAAAAATGTTAAAGGAAATTCTTCTGATGCAAGAAAAGTTAAATCAGATGAAATGGTGGGTCTAGGGAGACCTTCAAGATGGTGGAAGAGTAAGACGTGGAGATCGCCTTCCTCCCCACAAATACGTCAGAAATACATCTACACCTGGAACAGCTCCTACAGAACACCTACTGAACGCTGGCAGAAGACCTCAGACCTCCCAAAAGTCAAGAAACTCCCCACATACCTGGGTAGGGCAAAAGAAAAAAAGAAAAAACAGAGACAAAAGAATAGGGACGGGACCTGCACCAGTGGGAGGGAGCCGTGAAGGAGGAAAGGTTTCCACACACTAGGAAGCCCCTTCACAGGCGGAGACTGCGGTTGGCGGAGGGGGAGAGCTTCGAAGTCGCGGAGGAGAGCACAGCCACAGGGGTGCGGAGGGCAAAGCGGAGAGATTCCCGCACAGATGATCAGGGCCGACCGGCACTCACCAGCCCGAGAGGCTTGTCTGCTCACCGGCCGGGGCGGGCAGGGCTGGGAGCTGAGGCTCGGGCTTCGGTCGGAGCGCAGGGAGAGGACTGGGGTTGGCGGTGTGAACACAGCCTGCAGGGGTTTAGTGTGCCACGGCTGGCCGGGAGGGAGTCTGGGGAAAAGTCTGGACCTGCTGAAGAGGCAGGAGACTTTTTCTTCCCTCTTTGTTTCCTGGTGCGCGAGGAGAGGGGATTAAGAGCGCTGCTTAAAGGCGCTCCAGGGATGGGCGCGAGGCGCGGCTAAAAGCGCAGACCCCAGAGACGGGCATGAGACGCTAAGGCTGCTGCTGCTGCCGCCACCAAGAAGCCTGTGTGCGAGCACAGGTCACTATCCACACACCCCTTCCGGGGATCCTGTGCAGCCCGCCACTGCCAGGGTCCCGGGATCCAGGAACAACTTCCCCGGGAGAACACACGGCGCGTCTCAGGCTGATGCAACGTCACGCCGGTGCAACATCACGCCGGCCTCTGCCGCCGCAGGCCCGCCCCGCACGCCGTGCCCCTCCCTCCGCCCGGCCTGAGTGAGCCAGAGCCCCCGAATCAGCGGCTTCTTTAACCCCGTCCTGTCTGAGCGAAGAACAGGCGCCCTCTGGCCACCTACACACAGAGGCAGGGCCAAATCCAAAGCTGAGCCCCGGGAGCTGTGAGAACAAAGAAGAGAAAGGGAAATCTCTCCCAGCAGCCTCAGGGGCAGCAGATTAAAGCTCCACAAGCAACTTGATGTACCTGCATCTGTGGAATACTTGAATAGACAATGAATCATCCCACATTGAGGAGGCGGACTTTGGGAGCAGATATATATATATATATATATATATATTTTTTTTTTCCCTTCTCTTTTTGTGAATGTGTGTATAGCTTCTGTGTCTGATTTTCTCTGTATTGCTTTGCTTTTACCATTTGTCCTAGGGTTCTGTCTGTTGTTTTTTTTTTTTTTTAGTATAGTTTTTAGCACTCGTTACCATTGGTGGATTTGTTTTTTGGTGTGGTTGCTCTCTTCTTTCTTTTCTTTTTTATTTTTTAATAATTATTTTTTATTTTAATAACTTTATTTTATTTTTTTCTTTCTCTTTTTTCTCCCTTTTCTTCTGAGCCATGTGGCTGACATGGTCTTGGTGCTCCAGCCTGGTGTCAGCCCTGTGCCTATGAGGTGGGAGAGCCGAGTTCAGGACATTGGTCCACCAGAGACCTCCCAGTTCCACGTAATATTAAATGGTGAAAGCTCTCCAGGAGATCTCCATCTCAACGCTAAGACCCAGCTCCACTCAATGACCAGCAACCTACAGTGCTGGACTCCCTATACCAAACAACTAGGAAGACAGGAACACAACCCCACCCATTAGCAGAGACACTACCTAAAATCATAGTAAGGTCACAGACACCTCAAAACACACCACCAAATGCAGTCCTGCCCACCAGAAAGACAAGATCCAGCCTCATCCACCAGAACACAGGCACCAGTCCCCTCCACCGGGAAGCCTACACAACCCACTGAACCAACCTTACCCACTGGGGACAGACAGCAAAACAACGGGAACTGCGAACCTGCAGCCTGCAGAAGGAGACCCCAAACACAGTAAGTTAAGCAAAATGAGAAGACAGAGAAATACACAGCAGATGAAGGAGCAAGGGAAAAACTCACCAGACCTAACAAATGAAGAGGAAACAGGCAGTCTACCTGATAAAGAATTCAGAATAATGATAGTAAAGATGATCCAAAATCTTGGAAATAGAATAGACAAAATGCAAGAAACATTTAACAAGGACCTAGAAGAACTAAAGATGAAACAAACAATGATGAACAACACATAAATGAATTTTAAAATTCTCTAGAAGGAATCAATAGCAGAATAACTGAGGCAGAAGAATGGATAAGTGACCTGAAGATAGAATAGTGGAAATAACTACTGCAGAGCAGAATAAAGAGAAAACAATGAAAAGAACTGAGGACAGTCTCAGGGACCTCTGGGACAACATTAAACACACCAACATTTGAATTATAGGGGTCCAAGAAGAAGATGAGAAAAAGAAAGGGACTGAGAAAATATTTGAAGAGATTATAGTTGAAAACTTCCCTAATATGGGAAAGGAAATACTCAGTTAAGTCCAGGAAGCACAGAGAGTCCCATACAGGATAAATCCAAGGAGAAACACGCCAAGACACATATTAATCAAACTATCAAAAATTAAATACAAAGAAATATATTAAAAGCAGCAAGAGGAAAACAACAAATAACATACAAGGGAATCACCATAAGGTTAACAGCTGATCTTTCAGCAGAAACTCTGCAAGCCAGAGGGAGTGGCAGGACATATTTAAAGTGATGAAAGGGAAGGAACTACAACCAAGATTACTCTACCCAGCAAGGATCTCATTCAGAGTCGATGGAGAAATGAAAACCTTTACAGACAAGCAAAAGCTAAGAGAATTCACACCACCAAACCAGCTTTACAACAAATGCTAAAGGAACTTCTCTAGGCAGGAAACATAAGAGAAGGAAAAGACCTAGAATAACAAACCCAAAACAATTAAGAAAATGGTAATAGGAACATACGTATCGATAACTACTTTAATGTAAATGGATTAAATGCTCCAACCAAAAGATGTAGACTGGTTGAATGGATACAAAAACAAGGCCTGTATATATGCTGTCTACAAGAGACCCACTTCAGCCCTAGGGACACATACAGACTGAAAGTGAGGGGATGGAAAAAGATTTTCCATGCAAATGGAAATCAAAAGAAAGCTGGAGTAGCAATTCTCATATCAGACAAAATAGACTTTAAAATAAAGACTTACAAGAGACCAAGAAGGACACTACATAATGATGAAGGGATCAATCCAAGAAGAAGATATAACAATTATAAATATTTTTGCACCCAACATAGGAGCACCTCAATACATAAGGCAAATTATAACAGCTGTAAAAGGGGAAATTGACAGTAACACAGGAGTAAGAGACTTTAACATCCCACTTTCCCCAATGGACAGATCATCGAAAATGAAAATAAATAAGGAAACACAAGCTTTAAATGATACATTAAACAAGATGGACTTAATTGATATTTAGAGGACATTCCATCCAAAAACAGAATACACTTTCTTCTCAAGTGCTCATGGAACATTCTCCAAGATAGATCATATCTTGGGTCAAACATCAAGCCTTGGTAAATTTGAGAAAATTGAAGTTGTATCAAGTATCTTTTCTGACCACAACGCTATGAGACTAGATATCAATTACAGGAAACAAATCTGTAAAAAATAGAAACACATGGAGGCTAAACAATACACTACTAAATAACCAAGAGATCACTGAAGAAATCAAAGTGGAAATCAAAAAATACCTAGAAGCAAATGACAATGAAAACACGATGACCCAAAACCTATGGGATGCAGCAAAAGCAGTTCTGAGAGGGAAGTTTACAGTAATACAATCCTACCTCAAGAAACAAGAAACATCTCAAATAAACAACCTAAACTTATACCTAAAGCTATTAGAGAAAGAAGACCAAAAAACCCCCAAAGTTAGCAGAAGGAAAGAAATCATAAAGATCAGATCAGAAATAAATTAAAAAGAAATGAAGGAAACGATAGCAAAGATCAATAAAACTAAAAGCTGGTTCTTTGAGAAGATAAAATTGATAAACCATTAGCCAGACTCATCAAGAAAAAAAGGGAGAAGACTCAAATCAATAGAATTAGAAATGAAAAAGGAGAAGTAACAACTGGCACTGCAGAAATACAAAGGATCATGAGAGGTTACTACAAGGAACTATATGCCAATAAAATGGACAACCTGGAAGAAATGGACAAATTCTTAGAAAAGCACAACCTTCCAAGACTGAACCAGGAAGAAATAGAAAATATAAACAGACCAATCACAAGCACTGAAATTGAGACTGTGATTAAAAATCTTCCAACAAACAAAAGCCCAGGACCAGATGGCTTCATAGGCGAATTCTATCAAACATTTAGAGAAGCGCTAACATCTACCCTTCTCAAACTCTTGCAAAATATAGCAGTGAGAGGAACACACCCAAACTCATTCTATGAGGCCACCATCACCCTGATACCAAAACCAAACGTAGATGTCACAAAGAAAGAAAACTACAGGCCAATATCACTGATGAACATAGATGCAAAAATCCTCAACAAAATACTAGCAAACAGAATCCAACAGCACATTAAAAGGATCATACACCATGATCAAGTGGGGTTTATCCCAGGAATGCAAGGATTCTTCAATATATGCAAATCAATCAACGTGATACACCATATTAACATATTGGAGGATAAAAACCATATGATCATCTCAATAGATGCAGAAAAAGCTTTCTTTCAACAAAAAAAAGCTTTTTTTCAACAAAATTCAACACCCATTTATGATAAAAATCCTTCAGAAAGTAGGCATAGAGGGAACTTACCTCAATATAATAAAGCCCATATATGACAAGCCCTCAGCCAACATTGTTCTCAATGGTAAAAAACTGAAACCATTTCCACTAAGATCAGGAACAAGACAAGGTTGCTCACTATCACCATTATTATTCAACATAGTTTTGGAAGTTTTAGCCACAGCAATCAGAGAAGAAAAAGAAATAAAAGGAATCCAAATAGGAAAAGAAGAAGTAAAGCTGTCACTCTTTGCAAATGACATGATACTATACATAGAGAACCCTAAAGATGCTATCAGAAATCTACTAGAGCTAATCAATGAATCTAGTTAAGTAGCAGGATACAAAATTAATGCCCAGAAATCTCTGCCATTCCTATACACCAATGATGAAAAATGTGAAACAGAAATTAAGGAAACATTCCCATTTACCACTGCAACAAAAAGAATAAAATACCTAGGAATAAACCTACCTAAGGAGACAAAAGACCTGTATGCAGAAAACTATAAGACACTGATGAAAGAAATTAAAGATGATACCAACAGATGGCGCGATATACCATGTTCTTGGATTGGAAGAATCAACGTTGTGAAAATGACTCTACTACCCAAAGCAATCTACAGATTCTATGCAATCACTATCAACTATCAGTGGCATTTTTCACCGAACATAAACAAAAAGTTTCTTAATTTGTATTGAAACAAAAAAGGACCCGAAGAGCCAAAGCAATCATAAGAAAGAAAAACTGAGATGGAGAAATCAGGCTCCCTGACTTCAGACTATACTAAAAAGCTACAGTAATCAAGACAGTATGGTACTGGCACAAAAGCAGAAAAATAGATCAATGGAACAGGATAGAAAGCCCAGAGATAAACCCATAAGGTGACATATGGTCACCTTATTTTTGATAAAGGAGGCAAGAATATACAATGGAGGAAAGACAGCCTCTTCAATAAGTGGTGCTGGGAAAACTGGACAGCTACGTGTAAAAGAAGGAAATTAGAACACCCCCTAACACCATACACAAAAATAAACTCAAAATGGATTAAAGACCTAAATGGAAGGCCAGACACTATAAAACTCTTAGAGGAAAACACAGGCAGAACACTCTATGACATAAATCACAGCAAGATCCGTTTTGACCCACCTCCTAGAGAAATGGAAATAAAAACAAAAATAAACAAATGGGACCTAATGAAACCTAAAATCTTTTGCACAGCAAAGGAAACCATAAACAAGATGAAAAGACAACCCTCAGAATGGGAGAAAATATTTGCAAATGAAGCAACTGACAAAGGACTAATCTCCAAAATATACAAGCAGCTCATGCAGCTCAATATGAAAAAAACCAAACAACCCAATCCAAAATTAGGCAGAAGACCTAAACAGACATTTCTCCAAAGAAGATATACAGCTGGCCAACAAACACATGAAAGAATGCTCAACATCATTAATCATTAGAGAAATGCAAATCAAAACTACAATGAAAAGCGAGAGAGAGGCATGGACATATATACACTACCAAATGTAAGGTAGATAGCTAGTGGGAAGCAGCCGCATAGCACAGGGAGATCAGCTCGGTGCTTTGTGACCGCCTGGAGGGGTGGGATCGGGAGGGTGGGAGAGAGGGAGACGCAAGAGGGAAGAGATATGGGAACATATGTATATATATAACTGATTCATTTTGTTGTAAAGCAGAAACTAACACACCATTGTAAAGTAATTATACTCCAATAAAGATGTTAAAAAAAAAAAACTACAACGAGGTATCACCTCACACCAGTCAGAATGGCCATCTCAACAAATCTACAAACAATAAATGTTGGAGAGGGTGTCAGAAAAGGGAACACTCTTGCACTGTTGGTGGGAATATAAATTGATACAGCCACTATGGAGAACAGTATAGAGGTTCCCTAAAAAAGTAAAAATAGAACTACCATAGGACCCAGCAATCCCACTACTGGGCATATACCCTGAGAAAACCATAATTCAAAAAGATTCATGTACCAAAATGTTCATTGCAGCTCTATTTACAATAGCGAGGACATGGAAGCAACCTAACTGTCCATTGACAGATGAATGGATAAAGAAGATGTGACACATATATACAGTGGAATATTACTCAGCCATGAAAAGAAATGAAACTGAGTTATTTGTAGTGAGGTAGATGGACCTAGAGTCTGTCATACAGAGTGAAGTCAGAAAGAGAAAAACAAATACCATATGCTGACACATATATATGTAATATAAAAAATGGTTATGAAGAATTTAGGGGCAGGACAGGAATAATGATGCATATGTAGAGAATAGAATTGAGGACACTTGGAGGGGGAAGGGTAAGCTGGGATGAAGTGAGAGAGTGGCACAGACATATATACACTACCAAATGTAAAACAGGCAGCTAGTGGGAAGCAGCCTCATAGCACAGGGAGATCAGCTGGGTGCTTTGTGAACACCTAGAGGGGTGGGGTAGGGAGGGTGGGAGGGAGGGAGACGCAAGATAGAGGAGATATGGGGATATATGTATATGTATAGCTGATTCACTTTGTTATAAAGCAGAAACTAACACACCATTGTAAAGCAAGTATACTCCAATAAAGATGGTGGGTCTACATAAAGAGACGAAGAACACAAGGTACTGTGAATATGCTAGTAAATGCACAAAAGTTTTTAAAATCATTTTCCTTTTTAAAAGATTTTTTGAAAGATAACTGAGTGTTTCTAGAAGAATGATAATAATGTTTTGTGCAGTTTACACAGAAATAAAATGTATGAAAAAGATAGTGCCAAAGCTGGGTGGGAGGAAATTAAAGTATACTTTTATTTGGTAGTTATATTAAATGTGAAATGGTAAATTATTATCTCACGGTAGATACATAAATAATGCCTATTCTAAACTATAGAACAACCACTACAAAAGAAGCATAGCTAATATGCTGATAGTGGCAATAAAATAGACTTGTAAAACGCACTTAATCCAAGATTGGACAAGAAAAAGAGGATAATAAGGAATATAAACATATAGATGGGGGCCTCCCTGGTGGCACCATGGTTAAGAACCCGCCTGCCATTGCAGGGGACACGGGTTCGAGCCCTGGTCCGGGAAGATCCCACATGCCATGAAGCAACTAAGCCCGTGCGCCACAACTACTGAGCCTGCGCTCTAGAGCCTGTGAGCCACAACTACTGAAGTCGGCGCACCTACAGCCTGTGCTCCACATAAGAGAAGCCACCACAATGAGAAGCCTGCGCGCTGCAACGAAGAGTAGCCCCCTCTCGCCGCAACTACAGAAAGTCCGCGCACAGCAACAAAGACCCAATGCAACCAAAAATAAATAAATTAATTAATAATAAATAAATAAACATATAGATGGTAGCTTTAAATCTAACATTATTGGCACTACATGTGCGGATGGTCTAAACACTCCATTTAAAAGACATAAGGCAGAGAAGTTAGATTAATTAAAAAAACATGACCAATTATAGGTCTTCTACAAGACGTGCTTTAAATATAAAGATACATTTAACTTAGAAGTTTAAAAAATATGGAAAAGACACTGCAAACAGTAATTATAAGACAGCTGGAGTGGTAATAATTATATTGCACAAAGTAGGCTTCAGAACAAGGGCTATATCCATGAGTAAAGAAAGACATGTCATAGTGAAAACCTGGGAAAATCCATTAAGAAGACATAATCCTAAATGTATACAAACATAACAGAGCTTCAAAATACACAGAGCAATATCTGAGAGAACTGAAAACAGAAATAGATACATCTACCACTGTAGTCGGAAATTCCATCACTTATCTCTCAGTAATGGATGGAACAAGTGAACAGAAGATTCCAAAGAATCCAGAACACACGAACGGCACTGTCAACAAGCTGATCTAATGGACATTTACGGTATATCCACCGAACAGGGGCAAAATACACATAATGTCAACTGTACCTGAAACAGCCACCAAAATAAATCATACTCCAGGGCATCAAATACTTCTCCACAATCTTTAAATAAATTAAATCAAACAAAAATATAATCTCTGAATCAAATGGAATTAAAATATAATAAGAATATATTTGGCAAATTCCTCCAATGTGTGGAAATGGAACAAGACACTTTAAAATGCCCAGAGTTGTTGTTTTTTTTTTTCTTTAAAGGAAAACACAAGGAAATAGTTTGAATAAATGAAAATGAAAATATTGGGTTGATCTTAAGATTTTACGGAAAAAACCCGAATGAACTTTTTGGCCAAAACAATACAACATAGGAAAACTTGGGAGATGCAGGTAAAGCAGTGTTTACAAGGAAATTTGTAACTTGTAATTAGAAAGTTCTAAAAATAAATGACTGAATATTTCAAATTATAAAAGGTTAAAAAAAAAAAGAGAAACGTAAGCAAAAGTAAGTATCATAAATGAAGCCTGGATAGCTGAAGACAATGGTAATAGTCTAGGTCCCCATCCCACCAGCTTTTCTCCAGCTCTAAGGAAGAATATCAAGAAAGGAAAAAAGTATACAAAAACCACACCCTCGCCATAACAGAAAATGCCCAAACTTCAAAATAGCTACATAATAAAGGGAGAGGATGTGAAATTCTGGAGTGCAGCTTCTCATGCACCTTTCCCACACACACTCTCCTTCCGGCTTTGTGAGAAGCAAACAGACCAATTACAAGGGCAGGCGCGAGAAGAAGGGAGCTGGCCCTGGGCCACTGACCCACAGCTACTGCCCGAAAAGACTTAGTCCGCCCGAATCTGAAAGTATTAAAAAGTGTCCTGGTTCCCGGAAGGGACTCAACACACAAGTTGAAAGGGGAATCTTCCAAGTGAATGACTTCCCGGGGAGGGAAGAAAATGCAAAAAGGAGGTGAGACAGGACATTGGTGATATAGTGGTGAAGGGGAAGAGCAAAGGGGGAAATTCTGAGGTCCTGCAGGACAAAGCCCCACAAACTCAGAAGAAACACAGCCCCTCTCCCTCACCACACATATTCATACCGAAAAAGAAAAAAAATCCACTAGAGTACCTGCACGTTGCTTTACTAAAAGAAGTAGGCACTGTTAAACTCGGGATTATGTAAACCACTCCAGTCCCACAAAAATGAACAATAAAAGTTTAACACGTCACCACAGGTTACTGCCAAAAACCCTACCCAAACTAAATTCAATACCCATCAACTGAGGCAAACTCTCTCACCCTGGCAAGTAGTCATGAAGCAGAAAACTGTAAGATGGCACTCCAAGTGAAATGACATGTACTCAAACAAGCATTTGAGGGTATGAAAAAGAACCTTGATGAGAAATCCAAAAAGTATGAACAGAAGTTAACAAACAAAAAACACCAGGAAGAAACAGAAAGACAGCTCATTGAACTTAGGAAAGAAATGAAAGAAAAGACAAAATTACCTCAGATTTTAATAATAAATTACAAGATGTAGGCTCAAATGAAAATTTAATAAGAATCATTGAAGGAAGATGAAAATAATCAAAATAATTTTAAAATGAGGTTAAAAAAATAAAAACATCAGAAAAAAGTAGTGGAAATGGAAGACAGGCAAAGTGGGAAAAATATCTATATTTTTGGGGTCCCCAAGGAAGAAAACAGAACAATAGGATAATTTTAAAAACTGTAACCCAAGAAAACCTTCTAGAAAAAAAGATTACTTTAATCTATACCTTGGAAGGATTTATTAGGTATCTGGGAGCATGAACTCTGAATGATCAACTCAGAGACACATCCTAGTAAAACTCTTAGATTTCAAAGATGAAAAAAATTTTCTCAAGTCCTCAAGCAAAGATCAAATAATTTACAAAGATGAAAGCATTAGACTGATTCTTCAAAAGGGAACGTAAAGGAGGTAAAAATAAAGCAGCATTTTAAAAAATCATCAAGACCACTGGAAAACACCTGTCAACATATAAGAGGTCAGGTAATTCTATACCTTCCTCAAGCCCTTTTGAAGAATTTATTAGAGAATGAGCTCCTATATCACAGTGACCAAAGCTGAAATAATTTGAGGAAGAAAGTAAATAACGACAGTTGAGGATATAAAGCTATAAAATAACACAAATATCTGTGTTAATATAAATACATTGAGGAAAAGGACCAGCTTCTTCTTTCTTTCTTTCTTTTTTTGGCCGTGCTTTGCGGCATGTGGGGTCTTAGTTCCCCGATCAGGGATTGAACCCATGCCCCTGCATTGACAGTGCGGAGTCTTAACCACCGGACCGCCAGGGAAGTCCCAAGGCCAGCTTTTTCTTATACTGGAATTCTAATTCATACATGTAGACGGAATGATGAAAAAGGAAATCACTACTGGACAAACACCGCAGCAGACATTGTTACAGTCAAGAGCGGTGGGTGATAAACCACAATGGAAAAGAACACGAAGAAGAATATATAGGTGTATAACTGAGTCACTTTGCTGCACAGCAGAAATGAACACAACACTGTAAATCAACTATACTTCAATAAATTTTTTTTGAAAAGAGTGGTGGATAGGTGTTAAAATTTGTGGACAAAAGTAGGATGAGAAACTGGATATCTGCATAGATTGAAGGCATCTCCCTACAGGGACTTCCCCGGCGGTCCAGTGGTTAAGACGTTGCCTTCCAGTGCAGGGGGTGTGGGTTCGATCCCTGGTAGCGGAGCTAAGATCCCACATGCCTAGCAGCCAAAAACCCAAAATATAAAACAGAAGTGATATTGTAACAAATTCAATAAAGATTTTAAAAATGTTCCACACCAAAAAAGAAATCTTAAAAAAAAAAATGGCATCTCCCTACAGGCTAGCCATTAACCATATAGGAAAAATAGTAACTTTACTGTGGAGAAATATGGCAGAAAGTACATTAGCCATGTGTCCAAAGTTAGAATCACCAGTAATAAGATATATTGATACTTCCTTATATGAGGTACTGAAGCTAAGAAAATAATGACATCTGTATTAGCAAAAAAAATAAATACATAAATGCTTAGGAATGTACTTAACAAAATACATTCATAACCTATACACTGAAAACTACGTTAGTTTTTTTAGATAAATTTAAGGACACACGAGTAAATGGAGAAACATACTATGTCCCTGGATCGGAAGACTCAATTTTAGAGAGCAATTCTCTATAAAACTGATATATGGATTCAATGCAATCTAATCAAAATTCTCTCTGGATATTTTATAAATTTAAGCGGATTCTAAATTTATATGAATATACAAAGAATCCTAAATTGTCAAAACAATCTTGGAAGCACAAAGCTGGAGTTACAGTAACTGACTTCAAGACTCAGTATAAAGCTACACGATCGAGATAGGGTAGTACTGCCGTAAGTACACACATACAGATCAGTGGAACAGAACAGACAGGCCAGAAAAAGACCAAATGTACATAATAAACTAATTTTCAATGAAGCTGCCACGGTAATAGAGAAAAAAAAAGAGATTTTTCAACACATAATGCTGAAACAACTAGATATACAAACGGTGAAAAGTAAGCCTCAACTACAAGCTAAAACTAGAAAATTTCTAGAAGAAAATATTGGAGAAATTCTTGTGATGTTACGGTACGTTAAGGTGTCTTATGTAGGACACACAAAGTGCAAACTTTACAGAAAATTGATAAATTTGATTTCATCAAAATTAGATGCTTCTGCTCTTTGAGAGCCATCTTTCGGTACATGAGAAGGAAAGCTACACAGTGTGAGGAAGTATCTGACAGAGTCGGTATCCAGATCACATAAGAACATACATGGGGTAGGGGAGGCATGGATTGGGAGTTTGGGATTAGCGGATGTATGTATAGGACGGATAAACAACGAGGTCCTACTGTATAACACAGGGAACTATAGTCACCATCCTGTGATAAGTCATAATGGAAAGAATATAAAAGTATATATATATGTGTAACTGAATCACTTTGCTGTACAGCAGAAAATTAATACAACATTGTAAATCACCTATACTTCAATTAAAAAAAAGAATATATAAAGAACTCTTACAACTCAGTAGTAAGAAAGCAATTCAATTAAAAATATTAGATCTCCAGGATTCATCTTGCATAACGGAAACTTTGTATCCTTTGACCAACACCTCCCCATTTCCTCAACCCCCAATCCTTGGGAACCAACATTCTACTCTCTGTTTCTATGAGTTAAACTATTTTAGCTTTTCATATAAGTGGAATCAGGCAGTATTTGGTCTTCTGGGTCTGGCTTATTTCACTTAGCATAATGTCCTCCAGGTTCACCCATATTGTCACCAATGGCAGGATTGTTTTCTGTTTTGAGACTGAATAATATTCCATTGGATATAAATACCACATTTTATTTATCCATTCACCCATCAGTAGGCATTTAGGTTGCTTCCATGTCTTGGCTATTGTGAATAATGCTGCAATGAACATGGCAATGCAAGTATCTTGAGATCCTGACTTCAATTCCTTTGAAGTGGGATTGCTGGTTCATATGGTAGTTTTATCTTTAGTTTCAGTTAACAACACTATACTGTATACTTAACATTTTTCTTATGTTAGTGTTCTTATCGCAAAAAGAAAATAATTAAGAAGGCAGGAGGCAGTTTTTGCAGGGGATGGACATGTTTGTGGCATTGGTTGTAGTGATGGTTTCACAAGTGTCTCTCCAAACCCATCAAGTTGTATACATTAAATATGTACAACTTTTTATATGTCAGTCATACCTCAATAAATTGACTTTTGTAAAGCTCAAAAGATTTACACAGAAACTTCACAAAAGAAGACATATATAATATTATTATATATCATGTATTATGTATTATATATTATATGTATGTGGCCAGTGAGCACAGCCATATAAGGGGATGCTTAACATTATTAGACATCAAAATAATGGAAATCAAAACCACTAGAATAATCAAAATGTAAAAGACTGACAGCACCAAGTGGTGACAAAGATGTGAAGCAAATGAAGACAAAGATGTCTGGCACCAGAGGAAATGTGAAAAGGTATATCCACTTTGGAAAACATTTCAAGTTTCCTTGACAGTTTCCCATACATTTAAGTATATTTACTGTATCATCCTGGGATTCTACCCCTGGGTACTTACCCAAGAGAAATGAAAACATATATCCACATAAAGACGTGAGCCGTTGCTTTATTCACAGCAACTGAAAATTAGCAAGAACCAAACGTCCGTGGACAGGGGAAAGGACGGATAGATTGGGTTACACCCATGCAATGCAATATGGAATCCCTGCTCATCAACAAAAAGAAACGAACTACTGATGTACATACGTAACAAAACGATGCTCCTCAGAAACACTACGCTGAATGAAAGAGAGCTAACGCAGAAGAGGACACAGTGTGTGATTCAGTTTCTTTGCAATTGCAGAAGAGGTGAAACTAACGTATAGTGACAGGAAACACATCAGCTTTCGCCCGCTCTTAAACGTGAGGAGAACTGACTGCAAAGGGGTATGAGGGGAATTTGGGGATGATAAAAATATTCCACGTCTTGGAAATGGTGATGGTTATATGGGTGTATACATTTGTCAAAACTCATTGACCTGTGCACAGAAACTGAGTGTGTTTTATTGGTATGTAAGTGAACCTCAATAAAATTGATTTTTAAAATCACTCTTGAGATAAGCTTAGAGCATAGCATAGCCATATAAGTTGGTTGCATAAGAATGAGAACTCTTGAAAATTTCTGTAAGTCCGATTGATTTTTCTATTTTAAGTCATCTCAAAACTCAAAAGGGCATTGAAAGTACTTTGAAAAATTTCAGACTTGCTTGAGCTAGGAAGCCTTTTTAGAGACTCAGCGTAGCAAAGGGAGATCACCAGAGAAATCCATTAGCTCATGGCAAAGTGGCCCCTCAGACCTGAGATCCAGGGCCAGGTCTCCAATGCTGAGAGAGGGGAGAATGTCTGTCCCAAAGGGTCATAGGTGCAGAAAATCTGACCCAGGAACAAAACCTTTGCTATAATGGGGGGGGATTGATCTTAGAGTTGGGGTGCAGGACCTGAGCTAGCCTGACTTCAGTAATGGCCCGGCACTGAGAACCAGCTTTCTCCTTGTGTCTGAGCCCTCCAGAGCTGTGTTAAAGCTCCTTTACCAAGACTTCTAGATGCCGGGTGGAGGGGGCATTGGCTTAGAGGTCAGATTTGCCTGCAGGGACCAGGCAGGGCTGACAGTATTGCTGTAGGAACCTTGGTTCCTGTCCTGTCTCTGGTCACTTTCTTCCCTCCCCACAGCAGTGGGACAGGACAATCAATTCCTCATGACTGCTTTAGGAAGGAACAGTTAGAATATGGCTGTCTGCCCACCAGCTGTGCTCATGCCTCGACATCGGCCTCTTAGGTCATTGGTTTGCCATCTCCAACCTGCTGTTATGGCTTTTCCTATGTCTTGCCTCGTTTTCCTTTAATCTTCACAAAATAGGATTCTTAGATTATTGACTTGGCACTCCTGAGTCTGAATTTTCATTTTCAGAAAGTTGGAAGTATATATACGCAGGTAAGTTTTATTCAAAGGAATACATTCTTACAGAGATGTATAATATACAGACAAGTAAATAAAAATCAGTTTCAATACTCTACCCTGAAGTACTCACTATTTACATTTTTATGAATTTCCTGCTAGTAGGGACTTAATTTATTTGCTCTTTGGCTTATTTCAGGGAGGATTCAAGGTGGCTTACAATGGACACTTCATGACAGCAAAGGACTTGCCAATAGTGATTTCCATTATATTGTCGGTGTTTACTAAGGACCTGAGTCTGGGAAGCACTTAAGAACTATTTTCTGAATGGGTATGTGAATGAAGGTCATTATAAGACCCAGATGTCCCTTTAGACCTGCTGATCTTTTTCTAGAACCATGTTGATACTCTGGCTGATGGGATGTAGCCCAGAGGTAGGTTTTATTTGGAAGGAGACGGGTAGTACATTAAGTGACTGATGGCTAGCTGGACCAGAGCATCCTGACATATGATGCTACAGGGGTATTTCATTGTCCAAACTATCCCTGACCCCATGGTCTAATATTTATTGATAATTTATAATGTGCTTGGTACTGTGACAAATTATGTACCTTAACTTACTTTTTATAATCACTCTATGAAACGGGAGCAATTATGATCTCTAATTTATAAGTGAGGAAACTGAAGATCAGAGAGGTTAAGTAACTTGCTTAAGGCACCACAGCAGAGTCAGATTTGAACCCGGGCAGTCTGATTCCAGAGCCTGAACTCTTATCCACTGCACCCTGATATATGGTCACCATAATCTACACAATAACAATAAGCTACATAGGCAACGCACAGAACCATGCTAGACAATACACAGGTCATGACAGTACACAGTCACTGGTCAGGAAGTCTCCACTATGAAGGCAAGTGTGTCTGGAAGTTCACTAGCCACTCTCTGCCTCACCAGACACAGATAAGATGGTGGGAGTGGCAAACCTTGGCAGGCAAACGTGTGGGCAGGTGGTGTGTGGGGTGAGTGGTGGGGAGTTTGTTGCCCTGTGATACACCTGAGACACACACTCTCCTAACTGATCATTGATGGCCATTCAAGCTTCTTTTTTTTTTTTTAAGATTTTTTTTTTGATGTGGACCATTTTTAAAGCCTTTATTGAATTTGTTACAATACTGCTTCTGTTTTATGTTCTGATTTTTTGGCCACGAGGCATGTGGGATCTTAGCTCCCCAAACAGGGATCGAACCCGCACCCCCCTACATTGGAAGGTGAAGTCATAACCACTGGACAGCCAGGGAAGTCCCCATTCAAGCTTCTTAAAATACAGTTTCCAATGATTCTAAGTCACTCTGTTTCAGAAAGGACACCGTTTTCTACTGAACCCTCTTCTGATTCCTGAATTTGTTGAAATATGATGAGCTTGGATTTCACCTCATAATGTGCAGGGTAGAGGTAAAAGGAGTCACCAAAATGCCTTACTTTTCTTCTCCCTTCCACTCCTGAATAGGTGAATGGAGATTTCATGGCCTCAGACAATACCCTCCAAACCACAGACAAATAGGGCATATCAAACAGATGCCAGGGAAATACTTCCACCCACCTCCTGACCCATCTACTAAACTCACCCTAGCAAAATTCCATAGACTAACTCAGGGCAAAACTCCACCCACAAAGCCCATGACACAGCAGCTACGAATTCCCAGGTTCCATTCTTGCACCATCGATAACCCAATAGCAGGTCAGTATTTAGCTGAATGTTCTACAGAATGTGCAGAAGGGCCGGGGATGTTTCCAGAATGTTAAACCATTTACATTAGTGACAAGGACCATGTATCTTATACCATCTACGTTCTCTTTTAGTGTGTGCTAAGTACCACAGGTAGTGTTTAGCTGCCTCAGCTCAGAGAGAAAGTAGTATGTTCAAGATTACTAAGCTATTAAATTGCATAGCTGAATTTGGCTCTAGTGGTGCCTGTGATCATGGTGGTATTACAGGAAGGATGTGCAGAAGCCCTGGCCTGGAGAGAGACCACCAGTGGATGTCTCTCAGCCCTGCACAATCACTCTGCTCACCTCAGGAGCAAGATGCTTCTCATCAGACCATCAGGCGATGCCATGGGTCTTCTTGGTGAATGACCACTGGGATGGTGAACCCCACCTCACACCACGCCTTGCTCTACCTTGAGATCTGCCCCCTTATCCTATGTCTCTGGGGATCTCTCAGTTATTCTGAGAAATGGTGCCACTCAAAGAGAAAATGGGGGTGTCCCAGTGTCCCCAGCGCTCATTGATGAGGACTGAATATGTTTGCTGGTCCTGAATCCCTAAATCCTAGCAGTCTCTGCCCAAAAAACACAAGTTATAGCGCAGAGAAACACATCCCTGTCTCGGCCACACAATGGACTTGCGATTGCTCTCACAAAAACATGCAATCAACCAAAAAAAATACCAATAAAAAATAATAATGCAGAGCTGCAGGCCCATCGCAGGGCAGAAGCTGTGTTGCCTGGGCCATGGATTTTGCTACGGACTTGAAAAATCTTTGTTTGTTCATGCCATCCTTTAATATTTTCTCTGTATGTATTTACACATGTATGTATTTTACACATGAGCCTGTGATTGCTTTGGTTCTTACTAGCTAAAGTCTTATTCCTCAGCTTGGACACACTTGGGTCATTCTGTTTTATACAGAGCTTATCCGGAGTGGTTAATTTTGTGCAGAGTATAGAGCTTTCTCCAATTTGTCTTTTAGCAACGATAAAGAAAATGCTGTCATGTTCCTCACCATCGTCATCGGCACCAACTTAACTCCCTGTCATGCTCTACTCATTCCGTATGTGTGGACAGCCTGAGAAAATCAAAGTATCCCTGAGGCATGGGTGTGTACAGACAATTATTAATTAATCATGTTTTGCTCTGCTAGAGCCTTGATTGATTAATTGAAACAAAGAGTTTCTTGCTGAAGAATAAATACTATGAATGGTTTAATCAAGTCAGAATCCATGAGAGCCCGAATCATACATCTAAGGTTGATCTGTATTCAGTTGCTCATTTCAGCCAGGGATCACACTGAAATTTCAGTGAATGATAAATGACTTATTCTGGGAAACTCTCATGGACAGTAAATTGGCTCCAATTTTTGTAGAGTGTTTCTCCTCTGGGAAGTTTGCAAGCGCATTCTGTGTGCTCAGTATTTTAGAAGCGGATGGTTTTTGATTACTTTATATTAAATAGCTCAGTTCTTATCTACAGCCAACATTGTTTTTTTTTTTAGTTCTATCTTATTTATTATTTATTTTAACATCTTTATTGGAGTATAATTGCTTCACAATGGTGTGTTAGTTTCTGCTGTATAACAAAGTGAATCAGCTGTATAACAAAGTCTACGTATACATACATCCCCGTATCCCCTCCCTCTTGCGTCTCCCTCCCACCCTCCCTATCCCATCCCTCCAGGTGGTCACAAAGCACCGAGCTGACACTGTTAAGATATCATTTTGCTTCCAACAGCCATGCTGTTGCACTGACGCATTGACAAGGCGACGCACAAGCAGAAGTAAATTAGCCACCAAGAGTAAAACAAAAGATTAACTTCATTCCTTACCGGAGACAGTATATCATCAGCATTTTCTTGATTTAACGTATTTTTCTGGGTCTTCAGCCTACAAATTAAAAAGAAATGAACATACAGTAACATATCTGTCTGGCATCATGAAATGAGTTATATCATTAGCAATAATACATTATTTTTTTTCCTAATTACAAGAACAACCTATAACCATTTTTTAAATGTGGAAAATGCAGACAAGAACAAATATGAAAATAAAAACCATCCATGATACTGTACTATAGCCCTAGCAACTGAGGCACGTCTTTAACCATCCTAATATAAATTGTGTCAGTCTTTTGTTCCTGTGTAGGCTACATATAGGCATAACTGTGCATGTAATTTACACAAGTAAATATTTACTGTGTGGTCTAGTTTATAAGATACTTTGTGATTTAATAAATCATAATTATTTTTTTATGGCATTCAATGTTTTCCCTACCTTAAACATGTTAAGGAATACCTACAATTCTATCTCTGGAGCTCTCCTAACTTATTTCATCAATAACAAACTGTTAAACATTTGGATTGGTTTCAATTTTAGATCATTTTTAATTATAGAATTAAAATTAGTCACTGAGCTGCACCCTGGTATATTTCTATACGCAAACCTTATTATTTCTTTAGATAACATGTTTACAGGTAGAATTGCTGTGTTAAAGAGAAAGTCCATTTTAAGTCTTAATACGTTTTGCAAAATTTCTTTCCAAAAGACTATACTGATTTACATTCAAACTAACAGTGGCGTTTCCTCAAGCCCTCTCCAAAGTGAGTTATATAATTTATTATGCTTTTCCCGGAAAATTGTAAAATATTATTGTATCTTAATAGTAGTTTGATTTCTACTTTTTGTTACTAGGGTTATTAATTGTACTTCTAATGTGTATTCCCTTTGCGTTTAGACATTTTTGGAGGGAGTCCTCCTGAAAAATAGTATATACGTATCATTTACCTTTTTCTGCATGACAAATTACCACACATCAGTGACTTGAAACTACATGCATGTTTTTTTTTTTAATGTCACTGTTTCTGAGGGTCAGGAGTATGGTGTGTCTTGGCTGGATCCTTCACATCAGAGGATCTCAAAGGCTGTAGTGAAGGCGTCAGCCAGGCAGAGGTCTCATTTGACGGCTCAACTGGGAAGGAATCTGCCGCCAACCCATTTATGTGGTTTTTGACAGGATCCAATTCCATTCAGGCTGCTGGACTAAGGGTCTCAGTTTCTAGCTGACTATTAACCAGAGACTCTACCCCCAGATTTTTGTCATGTGGGCCCTCTGCACCTGGCAACTCGCTTTATCAAAGTCAGTAAGGGGCAGAGTCTGCAAGCAAGACAGAAGTTCGACTAATCACAAAGTGGCATCCTCTCAACATGGAGTTATCCTATTGGCTGGAAGAAAGTTATTCTGGGGAGAAAGTCTGCTTAAGCCCACGAATATCAGAGGTGGGGGGTCATCAAGGGTCATCACAGAAGTGACCTACCACAACACACTACTCTGCTTTCTTGGAGGTCTATATAAAAACAGAATTGACCTTTAGCTGATGACTCACACCTCTATGTCTCAGCTTCCTAATATGCGAAGTAGGGATAAAAATATTAGTCAACTCATGGAGTTGTGAAGATTAAATGAAATAATTCAACAAAATACTTAGAACAATCTCTGGCACATAGCAAGTACTACATCAGTATTTGCAGTTATTTTCATCTTCTTCTTCACCTTTATCACCATCATCATCACATCATTACATTATCATCATTACCATCATCACCATCATCATCACCACCATCATCATCACCATCATCATCATCACCATCATCATCACATCACCACCATCATCACCATCACCATCATCATCACCATCATCATCACATCACCACCATCATCACCATCACCATCATCATCACCATCATCATCACCATCATCATCACATCATCACCATCATCACATCACTATCATGATATCATCATCATCCTCACTGTGTTACAATGCCCTCAAGGACAAAACTTTTCATAGGGTTGTTAACTTCCTCAGAAATACCTGTTGAATGTATGAAATAATGAGTGAATAAATGGATGAAAACAGAAGTCATTACCATCTGGGATTATTTGGTCAGTCCAATGTTTGCATTTTCTAGTTTTTCAAGGTCTTTTCTGCCTTTTCATCATTTGTCCATTGTCATCTCTTGATAGTCAATTTTCTCTCCCCTATTAGTAATTTCCCTTTCCTCTCTGGGAGACCGTCACCTGACTAACTAAAAGACAAACTCTCAAAACTCAGTTATGCATTAATTACAAGGAATTAATTATTTAATTCAGAATGTTTTCTGAACAAGAAATGAACTTTTCTTGCTTCCTGTTGCTTAGACTCTTCAGAGCAACTTCTTTCTTTCTCCTCCTTCTTCTGCTCTCAGGGGTATCCATGCCACTATTCCCAAGGTCTAAACTATCCTTGTTTCTTTGGAGGAATTGTGTGTGTGTGTGTATGTGTGTGTGTGTGTGCGCGCGCGCGTGTGTTTTAGTACTTTATAAAAGAAGTTGCCAAGAGCCTTCACAAATAATACCTAAAGGGCCTTTTAGTGGCAACTTCATAATAGCCACATAAGAGCAGTTTAAGGGGTGAGTAAATCTTGATGAAAAGGGGAATAAGAGTTTGTCCTGAAGCTGACTTTATCTAGGAAGTACGTTATTTAGTACATATTTATTAAATAGGTATATTTATCTGCCTTGGCCTTGTTGAGAAGGCTGATGGAAATTATGGAGAGGCTAAAGGCCCCTCCACTCTATGTCTTGGTGTCTCCATTTTACAGGCACAAACTTACAGTCACAAGGGATATGTGACAAGACCAAGATCACACCATTAGGTTGTGGCCTTGGGGTTTGAAGCAGATCTTCTGCTGTAAAACTCAGGATGCTTTCCAGGAAATAACATCTGAATGCCTCTGGGATAGACACTGAGATAGCAGAAAGAGAAGATTCATCATCTCTAAGGTCTTGTTACTTTATTCTAACTATATCCAGTAAGGATTTTTACATTCAAGAATTCTCAATTTTTCTGTCATAGAAAGAATCACTAGGGACTTCCCTGGTGGCGCAGTGGATATGACTGTGCTCCCAATGCAGGGGGCCCAGGTTTGATCCTTGGTCAGGAAACTAGATCCCACATTCATGCTTCAACTAAGAGTTCGCATGCCACAACTAAGGAACCCAGGAGCCGGCGAGCCACAAATGAGGAGCCTGCCTGCCACAACTAAGACCCGGTGCAACCAAGTAAATAAATAAATGTTTTTTAAAAAAAGAGAAAGAATTGCTATTTAGGAAACCCAAGTTTGGGCTTCCCTGGTGGTGCAGTGGTTAAGAATCTGCCTGCCAATGCAGGGGACACGGGTTTGAGCCCTGGTCCGGGAAGATCCCACATGCCGTGGAGCAACTAAGCCCGTGTGCTACAACTACTGAGCCTGCGAGCCACAACTACCGAGCCCACACGTCACAACTACTGAAGCCTGCGCACCTAGAGCCCTTGCTTCACAACAAGAGAAGCCACCGTGACGAGAAGCCCGCACACTGCAACGAAGAGTAGCCCCACTGGCCGCAACTAGAGAAAGCCCGCGCGCAGCAACAAAGACCCAACGCAGCCAAAAATAAATAAATAATTAAAAAAATATTATTAAAGAACCCCAGGTTTTAGGTTTGATATGAATTGGTTCTGCAGCAAAAAATAATCTGCCTAATGTCAAATTTTCCCTCTTCCTTATTAACAAAACTCCTTTTTCAATGACTGCTTTTGTTTGTTGTTGTTGCTGTTGCTGTGTATGTGTGTTTCAGGTACCAAAAGCATTCAGCTAAAAGACGACATTTCTCAGCCCAAGTTGAACGACAAATGGTCATATCACTGTTGTGACCAGGGAGGTGTTCCTGGCTGGGAATTTGAGAAAGGCTCCTTCAGGGGGGACAGAGTTTGAGTAGTGCCCTTTTTGCTCTTCCATCTTCCAGCTGTTTGCTGCCTGCCAGGTGGATGAAATGCTGCAGCCCCTGCTGGGGCTCATGAGGGGACCATGAAAATGGAAGCTGCAAACAGCCTGGACTTTTAAGGAACATGGGACCATCGTATCAGCCTAGACTGCCCACCTTGGATTTATTTTCTTTTGTTTTTGGATTTAGTCTATGTGGGACAAAATATGTCCTTATATGTTTAAGCCACTGTTAATGGGGGTTTTGTCTTATAAGCAGGCAAATCCTAACTAATAGATTATGTGATCTTGATAGTAAATTCACATTTCTATCCCTAAGTTTTCATATCTATAAGACGGACTCCTGTGAGAGGTGGGGAGAGAAATTTGGCATTATGATTAGCTGGTTTTAAGTGTTCGTCTAGTCCATTATTTAATGGTTCTAATTAGGTTTCCGGTCTCCTACTATTCCAAAGTTTCAGAATATTGACTCTAAGCCTTTCATTAACCCCCAAAAGGTCCAAGTTTCAGTATGAGTCAAACTGAAAAAAAAAACAAACAAAACACGAGAAGAGATCTACTCCTTTAAAGAATTATTTTGTTAGGTGTATTTTCATATATGTGTGTGTACGTGTCTGTGTCCTTTTATAATATATCTTTCTGAACAAATTTAATTCTCAGCAAAATAAAACCTCATTCAATTCAATTCACACAATTCAAACCGTGTGATAATTCGGAAAGAGGCTGGACCAAAGATTACTTCAATTTTTTTCATGAGGAAAAAAAAAAGGATTTCCCAAATAAATGAACACTGTAAATACGGCAATTTATCTCTGCTTAGGAGAACAAATTGTTCTCAGTTAACACAGAAAATCTCTTTATATAAAAATTAATTTAATCATTAGAAATCATTCTTACCTAGCTCATTAAATTTTTGTTTAAGAAATGCGGAGATTTCTCTGTCACTTACCACCAGACTCTTGGTTGTCTGTGATTCTGGGCATCTCCCTCGAGAGTGGGAAACAAATTTCCAACTTACCTGGAAAGTGCCACACTTTCCAGATGCGGGTTATTTTTTGCTGTAAACTCTATAAGCTAAACAGATCTCATGCAATAGAGGCTGCTGGGGTCTTCGTGGGGGAATTCTGCAAGTCTGTTGGATCCGTCTGTGTGTTCTCCGAGCACTCATCGGCTCCAGCCCTCGGTCCCTTCACACAGTGCTGCTGCAGGAGTTCAGCCATAAACGATTCTAAGGGCCGTGGAGAGCAGAGCCAGAAGTGCCACGTCCCATTTAAACTTGTGCTCTAGCTCTTTGGGGGAGTAAAGCTTAAAGCCAAGCATCCGTCTCAATTTCTACTTCTTTCTATTGGCCCACGCATTACAGCTCCTGCCCCAGCCCCTCCTGAGACTTTAATGGGATTGGTGAGTCCGTCCTTGAAGGTCAGACGTAGGTTTAGCCCTTCTCATTGCCTCTCCTGCCGAAAACCCTGTCACCCCTTTGGTGATTGATGCCTTTTCCCCCATCACGATTCCCACTTAGGTCTGTCTATTCCATCTACCAAGATCAGCATCTTCCATGCCTTGCCCCAAACTCCCAGTTCTGTATTCCACCTACTGAGGCAAATCTAACAAATTCTTACTAAGATGTTAATGGCAGATAAGGCTTTATCTCCTTTTCTCAGGTAACTCGTGTATATTTTAACAGGGCCCTCCAGGGCTGTGGAGGGACCACTGATTATGAAAATTTAGGCAGATTGTGTAGATGTCCTTCAGTGTGAGGGAGTATGAGGTATTTCTGCTTCTCCAGCCTCAGCTAGAAGATGACTTTCTAGTAGTCATTTTATTACCAGTACTGATAACACAGCAAAACTGTCAGCATGAGTTCAGAGTCAATGGATGTTGGGGCAAACGGCGCCTTAGAGATAATTTCATCCCACCTTCCCGCTCTTGAAATGAGTATTTGGTGGGGGCCAGGGGGGAATGGAGGAGGGCTTACTGTAATCCATAACCAGATGGCCCAGTCCCTTTAATAGCTCCCTACTCTCATCTGTTTTATGCTATTTCTGTCCTGCAGAGAAGGCACTAGTGTCATTCTGTCTTAGTTTCTTTTTGCTGCACTGGAAAAAAATCAACAAACCAAAGGTGGGCCTTAAATATTCAGAAATCTAGATATAACCCATCGTTTCAGGCCCAATTCTCTACGTCCCTTCCTCGCAAGCACACTTCCTAATTTCTTCCTGCTTCACTGAACTTCCTGTCTCTGGAGTATCCTTGACATGCACACCGTCACTTCAACACAAAAAAACAACTGAGGCATTATAAAGTGTTCTACTACGTTCAAGTCTTGTCTCATCAACGAGACTGTAAACTTCTTGAGGGCAGAGGACTGCACCGTCTGTATGCTTCACTGTGGCTGTGCTGGGCTTGGGGCTGGGTTCCCAAGCTGTGCTCTCGGCAGCATCTCCTGAGTGCCAGGCTGCTCTTCCAGAGGAGTGGACGTGTGCCCTGCCCTCGTGTACAGTTCTCAGGACAGGGAGATTGGAGTTTTCATTCTTCAACTGGCTACTAGGAGTTACTCAGGAGAGAAAGGAGGACGCTTTAGGAATTGCTACAGAAAGAACACGTGGCAGAGGAAGGGCCCAAGAAGGGGAGGGGGGTGGGGGAAGGAGGAAGAGGAACAAGAGCTCCTTCCTCAAGCTCGCTTTAGGTGCCTTGGGAGGGCGTGGAGAAGTGCTGTGCGCTGGTTCAGTGCCAAGACGCAGCCTGGAAAAGTTAGATAAATAATTGACCACTTTCAATTATTTAAACCACTGTTTCTTAATCTTTTTTGAATACTGGGCTCCTTTGAGAATTTGATGAAAGTTACAGACCCTATCTTGAAGTAAATAAACATATATATATAGACACACACACACACACACACACACACACACACACACACACACACACACTTTTGCAAATCAATCCAGGAGATTCAAAGAACCACCGAATGACCATCCTCGGGCCCCAGACAGAGGCTCATTTTCACCCTCGACAGCTTTGTGAGCAGCACATGAGAATTAAGCTCTCAAAGCAACGGCCAGAGCTAATGCATAAACAGACACTCAACTCAAAGCCTCGCAGGCGGATTTTCCGATGAAAATGGGAGTGTTCTATAGTGGAGGGGAGTGGCTGAAGTGGCCTGCATTTTTCAGTCATTGGAGTCCCAGACGGTGATCCGAAGAGTGCATTCATTGCTCTCAAGGGCCAGAGCAAGTCAAATAAAATAACTTTAAGCCAGTTTGGGACATGCTTTGTGTGTTCACGTGTGGACAGGCTTTACTTCCCTGGGGAATCAGGCTCCACGTGAATAATGTCATTTCCTCCTCAGAACCCTATATTACTCTCTCCCCCAGCACATTTCTGGTTTCTAGCTAACAAAGGAAAAAGAGTCTATGTTTTTTCACTGTGGGGAATGAAAAGGGCCCGGAAAAGAAGGTCCAGGGCATCACAGGAATAAGGATTGGGAGACAGACAGGGGCCTCCTTTGTGTCAAGTAAATGATCTTCCAACTCGATGGAAGCCTTTAGGGGAAAGCGAGGAAGATTCCATTTCAGGAACTAGGACATCTGATGCTACAGCAGGAGCGGCCATGCTGTCAGGAGCAGCAGCAAACCCTTCTCATTTCTAGAGGCTTTTCTCGAAGACAGTCGTGGCAATTGAAAGTCGGGATGGGAGTGGTTCTTTAACAAATTGCGTCATCTCAGCAGAGCTGAAAGTTCCCCGTTGGAAAATGGACGTTTAGCTGAAACCTAACTTTTAAAGACGGATTGCTGAGATGTAAGAGGCTCTAGGGTGCCAGCACGAGGTACTGACACGAAAACTCCATCCTGAAGATGTGCTTTCCCAGTCAGGACGGTAATCCAGTCTCTGTGAAGTGCGGCTAAAGGTTGCTCACGACAAGATGCTTGCTCTGGACTGTGCTGGGTGTAGCCTAGATGCAGCTGCTGGTGGTGGGGTCCTTACGCATCAAGGGCTAGGGTGAAAGGAAGACATTTGAGTGAGCGTGTGAACATCAGGGAGTGGACGCTATTGGCGGGAGAGAAAAAGGAAATGAAAAGGTAGTCAAGGGCTGAGGTCACATTCCATGTGCTTCATTATGGAGAGGATGCCCTTCAATCCATCCATCCATTTATCCACTGAAAAATATTTATTGATCACCTGCTTTGCCCAAGTCACATAAGTTTGCCTTGGAATTACTATCTTAAGACAGAAGAGATTTCCCATTTCATGGAGACCACATTCTAGCAGGCGAGAAAGATACTAAGCAACAAAGTGCATAATTAATCTTTTCCTTTGGAGGTCCTGAATTCTCTCCTCCATAAAAGCATGGAGGAAACTGGCAAGAAGTGTCAGTATCAACACTGAGAAATTAACCAAAGGCTTGCAGCGATTCTGGGAGCCTTCACTGAAGAAAAACAGCCCAATCTCAGTAGAGTCGGCAGGCTTTGTGGCCTTGTCATAGTCCCTGTTCCAGCCCCTCTGTCTACGGCTCTGCAGTAGCCTGGGAAAGCAAGGGGTCTCATCACAGTGAGGGCCGGCAGCCCCGCAGCCTCACGGTGGACACCATGGGGTAGAAGTCCCTCCACAGCTCTGCGCCCAGAGAATCTCATTATTTGACACCCCGGATGGTTTTCTGGAAGATACCACTTGGGTGGCTGCTTTTATTTTACCTGATTCAGAGCCTGCCGTGCACCCAAAGCCTTTCTCAGGGGCATTTGTCAAAAACATTTAGAGACTGGATACGCAAATAAATAATCAGCACGTAATAGTTGGGCAAACAAGGGGCTAGCCAAAAAGCACAAAAGGAAGATCTGGAAAATGAGGGGGTATCCAGAGAGGCTCGAGGAAGGTCTGGTATATTCTTGGGGATCTAGAAGCCCGTGCGTGGAGATGAACAAGCCACGGGCTGAGTTCACATGACAGACCTGGAGGGGCCTGGGCGGGAGGTTCTGGATGAACTTGAGGCTCTACCCTTCCTTCTTGCCTCTTGGCATGCCTCATGCCTCATGCGTTCTTGTTGACAATGGATTCCATTAAGTGATATCACGTGGCATCTCTGGGAATCAGATTCCCCCGATCCCTGGGGCTTGCTGGGTTGCTGTCTGTAGTTGTTTTGTGGTTTGTTATGCTTAGTGACTTTTCTGTAAGGTCTGTATACTCTTCCGTCTATAGGCGCTGGAGTCTCTGTTCAGGGAGTTTATTGGGCATCTAATGATTGCAGAGATTCCCTTAAATGCTCGGAAACAGTAAGTCTCCGGGCTGTCTTGAGTGTCTCCATGTGTGTGTTGGGACATCACCAACACTCAGTGGGCAGCTGACATCACTGCCTTACCCTTCGCTTCCTGCTGAAAGAAGCCAAGGCACCAAGCCCACATGTTGCGTAAAGCAGTTTATACACACCATCCGTGACAGGCAGATCCCTAGAGGTAGAACGTAGATTCGGGGTGTGAGGCACCGGGGAAGGATGGGATGGGGAAGATGGCTAATGGGCATGGGAATTCCTTCTATGGTGATGAAAATGTTCTGGAATTAAATAATGCTGAATGTACTAAATACACTTGTGAATGTGCTGGAAACTGCTGAGCTGTACAGTGTTAAAGGATGGATTTGACGGCTTGTAAATGATATCTCAATTTTTAAAGGGCTACGTGGGGTAACCTGGATTTGGCTGATGAGATAGCTCTGCTTATGGCCAAGATGGTCTCATAGAGACGGGATTACCCTCTTGACCGGGAAACTTAAAAACAGAAAAAAGTCCAGGAGACGATGGCTTTGAGGTTTTGGGCGTCAGGCAATGGAAGACAGTGACCCCTGAGACATGGGGAGAAAACAAGAGTCCTATCTTTGCCCTGGATTCTTGCCCTAGAGAGTTAGCTGTGTGAAGGGTGGAAACAGGCATAAACCGGGAAACTTCCTGAGTTATGGAGACAGAGCTAAGCGTTCGGAGAGAACGTGGCGCTTACAGCTTGCATGTAGATTATCAGAAATGAGAGAGCTGCAGACAGAGAGATCCAGAGAACTACAGGGGACGCCCCTCAAATATTCAGCAAAGAACTAATCAGCACATGAGGAAGCCACCAGAGGCTGGGACTCATAAGCCCACAAAATGATGAGCAGTAACCACACCCAGCGCTCACACAGTACCCGACCTAGTGTTTGTTCCCACCAGCCGGGCTGGAAAGCTTCCTAATTTATAGGTATTGGGTACAGTACACAGAAGGGTGTTCTCCGCGCGTGTGGAACATCTCGCCCTACACTCATCACGCCCAGCAAATTTTCAAAACAAGACGTAAAAAGATAAAACTGCTTCCAAGTAACCTAACTGCATTCCAGGGTGGAGGTAAGGAAGCTCAAAAATATTCATAAGAATGCAAAAATATTCAGCTTCCAGCAAGCTAAAATTCACAAAGTCTGGCATCCAATCAAAGATTATTAATCATAGAAAGCAGCAGAAAATCACAGCCCATAATTAGGGTAACAATCAATCGGTTGAAACTAACCCAGAAGAGACATTAATGTTAGAATTAGGAGAAAGAGCCAAAAAGATCATGTTTATAACAGTATTCCATGTATTCAAAAGCTAAATGGAGGCATGGAAGTTACTAAAAAACTACTTAAATTTGTAGAGTTGAAACATACAATATCTAAAATGAGAACTACACATGATGGGATGAACAGCAGGTAAGGCGTTGCAGAAAAGGATTCGAGAAAATTAGAACACCGCAACCTAAACCATCCAGAATAAAGCTGAGAGAAAACAAAGTAAGTCAGCAAGGCATCAGGGAGCAGTGGGACAACTTCGCATTGCCTAATATACATGAAATCAGAGTGCCTGAAGGAAGGCTGCAGGGGGGCAGATAATAGAAAATTACGTAAAGAAAGAATGACAGAAAGTTTTCATCTTGATAAAGGAGCTTAGTCAGCCTAGGCTGCGCAAGTCCGGGCAGCCTCCGGATTTCACCAGGCAGGGAACTGCGGCCCAGCCACTTCCTGCGAGGAGGCCCCTCCCTGGGACGGGGTTGCTATTGTCCAGGAGCTCCGCCCAGGCCTTGGCCTACTGGAGTTTATCACTGAACTGCCTGCGCATTTTCCACATCTGTTTTCTTTCTGGGAATAGTTTTCCGGGTGCTGAGTCTGCTTCTGCCCCATCAGCCTGGCCTGCTCTTGCAAAGGGACCCGCTCCTCTGCGAGCGCCAGACCTGCTTCAGACGCCTCCATCTCTGCGGCCCCTTACTTCCTCTTCCTGTCTCCCTGCTTCTGTGCGGCACTGGGCTGAGGGTCCACCCTCAGCAGCCCTCTCTGCCTCTTCGGGGTTAACCCAGCCAGGTGCCAGCCAGGTGTCCCCAAGCACCACTGTCCAGCTACACATTGCTCAGTGGACGGACCGTCCGGGCGCTTCCTCAGCCCGAGCCCCTTCCCAGATCTTCCCCGTATCCCCTTAGCCTTATAGATTTTGTCCTGCCAATGGCTCTCCGGCCTCGGTTTTCGTGGGGTGACAGTAGAACAGCGTGTAGAATGCTGACCAGCTTAAACTGCTTTTACTCCCTTAAAACACGCTGTTGATGAATCAGACGGAGCTATGTTACAGAGACGGCACCCTGCACGTGCAAGATGGGAATGCATGTCTCCAGGATGACTCTGGAACCGAGAATCTTCCACCTACTGAACTCAAAGAATAGAACTGTTGCCACCAGAGCCCTTTACGAAGGAAGAAGTCCTTCAATAAGGAAAATCTGGCTTCCAGCAGCTCAAGTAGTTTATATGGACTGATTCAAGACCAGCCAATCAGCTTCGAAGTTTGAAATTCCCCGAACCCCTTAAATTTCACCCGGAACCCTGGATCTGGGAGACAGATTTGACCTGTCTCCTGTCTCCTTGCAGGTCAACCTTGCTATAAAGCTCCTTCTTTTCTCAAAAGCTAGTGCCAGTTTGGCCTGTAGGTGCATTGGGCAGTGAGCCCTTTCTTGGTAACAACTGCAACACGGGACTCACAACATTCCAGCTCCCACTCTGGTTGCCGTCCCCTCTGCTTGGGAATGTGGCAGCTTCTCCCGTGAGCAGTTGATTAATAGCAGGAATAGATAATGAATAAATAATGAGTCATCACACTCTGACCTGTTAGAAGCACAGGATTCAGGCAGAGCTTATAACAGAGAGAGCTGACCTAGTCGGAGGGATCACAGAGGTTTCCCTGGGAAGTGATGTGGATGATAAAACATTTAGGGTTATCAGAATAAGTAAACGAAAGGGGAGATTAGGAAAGGGGAAATCGTAGGCTGAGGAAATCACAGAGTGAGAAGCTTGGCTTTTCTGAGCAACTGAAGGAGGCTTCCGTGACTGGAGGGGGAAAGTTAAGGTGGTGATAACAAGAGGTCAGATTAGACTAGAATGGCCAGACTAGAATGCTTGGATTTTGTCCTAAGGTTGATGGGATAAACTTTTGAAAAGTTATAATCAGGGGCATAAAATGATGTAGTCTGAAGCATAATAAGATAGGTAGGGAATGCAGGAGAGGTGGGTAGAACTCTTTGGGAGACCATGGCAGGATTCTCCTACATGGTTTGGACTGGAGTGATGGCAATGGGAAAAAAAGGAGGAGGACAAATTTCCAACGTGTTTTCTTTTGTCCTTGTGATCAGGAATTTAATTCCATGTGTAGGACACAGAGGAGGAGAAATGAGATATGGGAGGAGTACAGGCACAAGGAGTGGGGTTTCAAAACTGAAACTATTTCCAGACTTCTTCTATCCATTTGGAACTACTTAGACATAAGGAAAGTTGGAGAAACCAAAGACATTTGCAAACAAGCATCAAGGTGAAAGGTGCAGACCATAAGTTCTAGAAGAGCTGACCTTAATTTCCAGGCAAACTGGCCTCTGGTTGTGAGGAGGTGTCCTGGAAGATGTTACACTCAAAACTGGCCTTGAAGGTGGGAAGTATTTAGATAATCTTAGGAAGGTAAAGCCCTCAGAATTCAGTATTTCAAGGACTACTGCCATCATCCAGTCCTGGGAAATCAGTAGAGACAGAAGAGATTCTCATTCAAAACAAACATAATTTCTTACCCATAAAGGGTAATTAAACCTTGGAGGCAGGTGAAACAGGAGCTTAATGAAGCTGTAAGTGTTCAAAACCTCATGAAAGAATCATTTCCTCTTTCCCCTTCATGGATGAGCTCTTTCTCAGTTCACTCACCGGGTGTTCGTGTGATCACCAGGTCCCAGTCAGAGTCCAGAACCACAGCAATGAGGTCTGCACCCCTCTGCTCCCTGGGCTTTGGTGTGGGGATTTGAAAGTCCTCTCTGGAGGTATGACAGTTCTTCTAACTTAAGCATCAAACACTAAGAATATTTAGTTTTCCTTTTTTTCTCCCCTGTGTAAATCTATACATAGAGCTGGAGAATGTGAAATTAAACACTACTCACTCTAAGGGGTCCACTCACCTAACTCTATTTTAGACTATAGGGTCAGTACCTATAACCCCACAACATCTGTGATGGTTAATTTCACGCGTCAACTTGATTGGACCATGGGATGCCCAGGTATTTGGTCAAACATTATTCTGAGTGTGTCTGTGAGGGTGTCTCTGCATGAGATTAACCTTTGAATTGTTGGACTGAATAAAGCAGACTGCCCTCCCAGGGTGGTGGGCCTCACCCAATCAGTTGAGGGCCTGACTAGAACAAAAAGTCTGGCACCTTTTCGTCCCCCCTACCCTCTCAAGTAAAAGAGAATTCCTCCGGCCTGCCTGCGTTTGAACAGGGGCTTCAGCTTTTTCCTGCCTTTAGACAAACTGAGACACCTGCTCTTCCTGCACCTTGAGCCAACTGGCCTTTGGATCGAAGCTACGCCATCCACCGTCCTGGGTCTCCAGCTTGCAGACTCACCCAAAGATCTTGAGACCTGTCAGCCTCCGTAATCCCGTAGCTAATTCCTTATAAGAAATCTCTGCCACACATGTATGATATATATACATATTACAACCAAGAAAACCAAAAAACCAAAGTGAGCTGTGTCTTCTTTCAGCTGAGGTTCCCTAAGCATGGCCCTGGAATGTCTAAGGATGCCTGTCTCTCTCTATCCATGTCAGGTTTGTATTTAAAAAATACTCTTAATTTGCCCCCAAATCACAAAGCCAAGACAGCTTTCTGCTGGCCCCAGAGTGAGATCAGCTCAGTCTTTAATGAAGCAGCCTGACTGAGGGCATAGTTGAGACCCCTTACCATCTAGAGCTCAGCACAGGGTATAGAACCCGAGTTGGGTTCCTCTATTTTAATTGCTCTCTTACTTCTTTCCTTCTTTAACTGTTCCCCTGGAAGGAGATTTTGGAGCTGGTATAGTTTGTGTCCTTGAGACGCAAGGATTTTATTAAGGGATGTACGTGTGAGAGAAATGGGGGACTCATTCTCATGGGTGCCGCACAGCTACCGAAAAATTACATTTATGAATGCTTATTGTATAGATCTAGTACCTTGCTGGGATTGAAACCATCCAGAGAGTTCACACACCTGTCTGTTAAGATCTCACTTTTCAAACCCAACCTTGGATTCATTTATGCTTGAGTTATGCTGTTTCCCTCATCCTTCCTTGAAGATGCTGTGTCCTTTCTCATGACTGCCTTCTCTCATGCTGAAGGTTCCACTTGGAATTCACCTCTTTCTCTATTTTTTCCCCATTGATGACCTTGGCATCTTTGTTGAAAATCATTTGGCCATACACCTGTGGATCTATTTCTGGTCTCTCTGTTCTGTTGCATTGCTCTATTTTTTTTTCTTTTTTTGGCCATGCCATGTGGCTTGGAGGATCTTAGTTCCCTGACCAGGGATCGAACCCAGGCCCCAGCAGTCAAACTGCTGTGTCCTAACTACTGGGCTGCCAGGGTGTTCCCTATATGTGTGTTCTTAACACCAATTCTATACGGTCTTGACAGTATAGCTTCTTAGTAGAGCTTATATAAATCACATAGTGTTCTTCAGCTTTCTTTTTCTTCTTCAACATTATTTTGGTTATTCTAGGTCCTTTTATTTCCAAATAAATTTTAGAAAGAACTTGCCAATTTCTACAAATAAGCCTGCTGGGATGTGGAGTGGAATTGCATTGTATCTTTAGATCAGTTTGGGTAGAAGTGACATCTGAACAACATTGAGTCTTTCAACTCATGAATAGTGTATGTCTCTTCATTAATTTAGGTCTTCTATAATATTTCTCAGCAGCGTTTTGTAATTTAGTTTGCTTGGAGTTTGCACTTATTTTGTTACATTTATCTCTAGTTATTTCACGTTTTTAATGCTATTGTAAATAGCATTTATGTCATCCAACAGTTTGTTGTTATTATAAAAATACACTTGATTTTTTAATATCAACACTGCACTTTACAATCTTACTAACTGGATTTCTTTGGAAATTCCTGACTATTTTGTACAGAAATGATCACGTCACCTGCAAAGAACGATAATTTTACTTCTTTCTATCCAGGCTGTATGACTTTTCTTCCTTTGGCTGCCCTTAGAAAAAACTGTGTGTGAATAAAAGACTCATCCTTCCAAGCTAAAACTTAGAAATATTAGTTGAGTTGCTCAAAGTTAAACTACTAGTTGACCATGTCCCTGGCCAGGCCTCATCTAAGATCACTTTTATTTTGGATGCTGTAGGCACCAGGAACAGGGTAGCAATGCAACTGCATTAGGACCTCACTGCAGACATGTTAGGTGGTTGAGATATTCTTAGGGTTGCAATGTCCATCTTCAGCCATCCTCCCGATGTATACCAGGAAAACAGAGCTGAATGATGGGTACAAATAAATCAACCTTCTTCATAAATCAGTTTTTATTTTTGCACCAGTGTTGCAGTGGGGTTATTATTAACTTTTATAAAATGGGTAGGAGTAGCTGAGCAATTTGATTGTCCAGTAATAGCACTCAGCCTGGAGTATAAATCTTTATGAGCACGCAGGTAGAAATTCATTAGTCACATCACTCTCCTTCATACTGCTTCCCATAAAAAAGACAGTAAATGTACTTGGGGAAAAGCTTGAACACTATTCCTATAACCCTTTTTCCTCTCCTTTAACTCAATGTAAATATACTACAGGCTGTCAGATTCCTACTGGAAAAAGAATTTAAATGGTGAGTGCAACTTCAGGAAAAATATAGCACTGAATTCCAGACTTTAATGTCACCATCTCTTTGGAGACAAAAGTAGCAAAGGAACTGATGTTAAGCCACATTGAAACATTTAGCTTTAAGCATGGCCCAGAAATAAACAATAGTTTACTAAGAAGTTAATCTCTTTAAGCAAAATTGCCTTTTATTTGTGCAGAACGATACGGAACTAGCATTGCATTGACTACTGGGGAGAGGGGTAAATAGAATTATTACCAAAAGAGCAGAAGGCACAGTTCTCCTAAGAGGATCACAGTCTCTTTGTTTTATTTTATTTATTTATTTTTTTTGCCCATGTTGCTTGGCATGTGGGATCCCCGTTCCCTGACAAGGAATTGAACCTGCAGTGGAAGTGCAGCGTCTAACCACTGGACCACCAGAGAAATCTCTCATATTCTCTTTAAAGCTATACTTCTCTCCTGGAAACAATGCAAGAGAATACATAATTGGTTGTTGGCTGGTGTGAGAGACAATTGAAAATCCATTTGAACAAAAGTAACTTCATGGAATTGAGTGTTAGACTAGACCTTATTCATAAGGCAGTAGAATTTAGATAGATATGGGGAAAGAGAGCCTGAGATTTAATAGGTAGATAAAGAGAAAAGATAAAAAAAACCATGGGGAAATGACTTTAACATTCTAAGGGATGCAGGGATGTAACATGTTAGTCAGGATAGGCAAGAATGCTGCCTATCCGGAAAAAAAAATCAAAATTCTCATTGGCTTAAAATGTCATTTTATTCTTCATTCGACACGCCCAGTGTGGGTCAGGAGGGGAGACTACTCATCTAGTCCCTCATGGACCCATGGAGGTCGAGCAGCCACCGTCTTGAACACGTTTTTCTTTGGACCACACAGACTAGAGAGTCTGGGAGGAGAGTTTCAAATCAGCAATTCAATGATTCATCCTGTAGTCAGATGTTTCAGTGATGTACCCAGACCCCACTGAGCAGGACTTGTTACATCTACCACAATGGGACCAGAAGAGAATACTGCCGTAGGTCTGGAGTTTGGGGAAATAAACACAATTTTAACAACATTCCTGTTCACCACAGATAGGTTCTGTGAGGACTGAGTAACACAACACGTCAAGGGCTTAGGACAACGCCTGAAGCACTCTGAATCCTCAGTAAACGTTAGCATTTAGAGTTTTTAGGGAGTGAGTCTATGAAGTTTTTGGCAATTACTAAATCAGATATTCTCTAGTAACTAATTTACCATATTATTTCTAATCTGTGGAACTCTTAATCATCTTATCACTATATTACAAATAAGGACCCAGATTAAGACATAACCAACTTCCTTCCTACTACATGGCTCTTAACTGGCTAAGTGTGGACTTGTACCCAGGTAACTTGGACTCCAAACGCTACTCTCACTTTGCAACATTGCCTTTATAAAAGAGCCTTCTTGAGAGACCTTCAAGATGGCGGCGGAGTAAGACGTGGAGATCACCTTCCTGCCCACAAATACATCAGAAATACATCTACATGTGGAACAACTCCTACTGAATGCTGGCAGAAGACCTCAGACCTCCCAAAAGGCAAGAAACTCCCCACGTACCTGGGTAGGGCAAAAGAAAAAAGAAAAAACAGAGACAAAAGAATAGGGATGGAACCTGCCCTTCGGGGAGGGAGCCGTGAAGGAGGAAAAGTGTCCACACACTAGAAAGCCCCTTCACTGGCGGAGACGGGGTGGGGGGGGGAGAAGCTTTGGAGCCGCGGAGGAGAGCGCAGCAACAAGGGTGCGGAGGGCAAAGCGCAGAGATTCCCGCACAGAGGATCAGGGCCAACCGGCACTCACCAGCCCGAGAGGCTTGTCTGCTCACCCGCCAGGACGGGGCGGGGGTGGGAGCTGAGGCTCGGGCCTCGGAGGTCAGACCCCAGGAAGAGGACTGGGGTTGGCGGTGTGAACACAGCCTGAAGGGGGCTAGTCCGGGAGAGAGTCTAGAACTGCCTAAGAGGCAAGAGACCATTGTTTCAGGGTGCGCAAGGAGAGGGGACTCAGAGCACCACCTAAATGAGCTCCAGAGACGGGCGCAAGCGCAGTGATCAGCGCAGACCCCAGAGACGGGCATGAGACGCTAAGGCTGCTGCTGCCGCCACCAAGAAGCCTGTGTGCGAGCACAGGCCACTCTCCACACCCGCCTTCCGGGGAGCCTGTGCAGCCCGACACTGCCAGGTTCCCGGGATCCAGGGACAACTTCCCCGGGAGAACACACGGCGCGCCTCAGGCTGGTGCAACGTCACGCCGGCGCAACGTCACGCCGGCCTCTGCCGCCGCAGCCCCGCCCCCAACTCCGTGCCCCTCCCCCCCCCCCCCCCCCGGCCTGAGTGAGCCAGAGCCCCCTAATCGCTGCTCCTTCAACCCTGTCCTATCTGAGTGAACAACAGAAGTCCTCAGGTGACCTACACGCAAAGGTGGGGCCAAATCCAAAGCTGAGCCCCCGGGAGCTGTGAGAACAGAGAAGAGAAAGGGAAATCCCTCCCAGCAGCCTCAGGGGCAGCGGATTAAAGCTCCACAATCAACTTGATATACCCTGCATCTGTGGGATACCTGAATAGACAACGAGTCATCCCACATTGAGGAGGTGGACTTTGGGAACAACTGTAGACTTGGGGTTTGCTTTCTGCATCTAATTTGTTTTTGGTTTTATGTTTATCTTAGTTTAGTATTTAGAATTTATTATCATTGGTAGATTTGTTTATTGATTTGGTTGTTCTCTTCCTTTTGTTAAATACATAGTCATATATATTTTTTCCTTTTTCTCTTTCTGTAAGTGTGTATGTGTATGCTTCTTTGTGTGATTTTGTCTGTATACCTTTGCCTTTACCATTTGTCCCAGGGTCTGTCTCTCCATTTTTTTTTTTTTTTAGTATAGTTTTTAGCGCTGGTTATCATTGGTGGATTGGTTTCGTGGCTTGGTGGTCCTCTTCTTTCTTTTTTTATTCTTTTTTAATTATTTTTAAATTATTTTTTATTTTAATAGCTTTATTTTATTTTACTTATTTATTTTCTTTCTTTCTTCCTTTTTTCTCCTTTTTCTTCTGAGATGTGTGGCTAACAGGGTCTTGGTGCTCCAGCCGGGTATCAAGCCTGTGCCTCTGAGGTGGGAGAGCCACGTTCAGGACACTGGTCCACCAGAGACCTCCTGGCTCCATGTAATATCAAACTGCAAAAGCTCTCCCAGAGATCTCCATCTCAATGCTAAGACGCAGCTCCACTCAATGACCAGCAACCTACAGTGCTGGACTCCCTATGCCAAACAACTACCAAGACAGGAACACAATCCCACGCATTAGAATAGAGGCTGCCTAAAATAATAATAAGGTCACAGAAACCCCAAAATACATCACCAGACCTGGTCCTGCCCACCAGAAAGACAAGATCCAGCCTCATCCACCAGAACACAGGCACCAGTCCCCTCCACCGGGAAGCCTACACAAGCCACTGAACCAACCTAACCCACTAGGGGAAGAGACCAAAAACAATGGGAACTATGAGCCTGCAGCCTGAGAAAAGGAGACCCCAAACACAGTAAGTTAAGCAAAATGAGAAGACAGAGAAATACACAGCAGATGAAGGAACAAGGTAAAAACCCACCAGACCAAACAAATGAAGACGATACAGGCAGTCTACCTGAAAAAGAATTCAGAGTAATTATAGTAAAGATGATCCAAAGTCTTGGAAATAGAATGGAGAAAATACAAGAAACGTTTAACAAGGACCTAGAAGAACTAAAGAGCAAACAATGATGAACAACACAATAAATGAAATTATAAATTCTCTAGAAGGGATCAATAGCAGAATAACTGAGGCAGAAGAACGGATAAGTGACCTGGAAGATAAAATAGTGGAAATAACTACTGCAGAGCAGAATAAAGAAAGAAGAATGAAAAGAATTGAGGACAGTCTCAGAGATCTCTGGGACAACATTAAATGCACCAACACTTGAATTATAGGGTCCCAGAAGAAGAGGCGACAAAGAAAGGGACTGAGAAAATATTTACAGAGATTAAACTTCCCTAATATGGGAAAGGAAATAATCAAGTCCAGAGAGTCCTATACAGGATAAATCCAAAGAGAAACATGCCAAGACACATATTAATGAAACTATCAAAAATTAAATACAAAGAAAAAATATTAAAAGCAGCCAGGGAAAAACAACAAGTAACATACAAGGGAATCCCTATAACGTTATCAGCTGATCTTTCAGCAGAAACTCTGCAACCAGAAGGGAGTGGCAGGACATATTAAAAGTGATGAAAGAGAAAAACCTACAACCAAGATTACTCTACCCAGCAAGGATCTCATTCAGATTCCATAGAGAAATTAGAACCTTTACAGACAAGCAAAAGCTAAGAGGATTCAGCACCACCAAACCAGTTTTACAACAAATGCTAAAGGAACTACTCTAGGCAGGAAACAAAAGGGAAGGAAAAGACCTAGAATAAAAACCCAAAACAATTAAGAAAATGGTAATAGGAACATACATACCGATAACTAACTTAAATGTAAATGGATTAAATGCTCCCACCAAAAGACATAGACTGGCTGAATGGATACAAAAACAAGACCCGTATGTATGCTGTCCACAAGAGACCCACTTCAGACCTAGGGACACATACAGACTGAAAGTGAGGGGATGGAAAAGGATATTCCATGCAAATGGAAATCAAAAGAAATCTGGAGTACCAATTCTCATATCAGACACAATAGATGTTAAAATAAAGACTATTACAAGAGACAAAGAAGGACACTACATAATGATGAAGGGATCAATCCAAGAAGAAGATATAACAATTGTAAATATTTATGCACCCAACATAGGAGCACCTCAATACATAAGGCAAATGCTAAGAGCCATAAAAGGGGAAATTGACAGTAACACAATCATAGTAAGGGACTTTAACATCCCACTTTCACCAATGGACACATCATCCAAAATGAAAAGAAATAAGGAAACACAAGCTTTAAATGATACATTAAACAAGATGGACTTAATTGATATTTAGAGGACATTCCATCCAAAACAACAGAATACACTTTCTTCTCAAGTGCTCATGGAACATTCTCCAGGATAGATCATAACTTGGGTCACAAATCAAGCCCTGGTAAATTTAAGAAAATTGAAATTGTATCAAGTATCTTTTCGAACCACAACGCTATGAGACTACATATCAATTACAGGGAAAAATCTGTAAAAATAGAAACACATGGAGGCTAAACAATACACTACTAAATAACCAAGAGATCACTGAAGAAACCAAAAAATACCTAGAAACAAATGACAATGAAAACACGACGACCCAAAACCTACGGGACGCAGCAAAAGCAGTTCTGAGAGGGAAGTTGATAGCAATACAATCCTACCTCAAGAAATAAGAAACATCTCAAATAAACAACCTAAACTTATATCTAAAGGAATCAGAGAAAGAAGAACAAAGAAAATCCCAAAGTTAGCAGAAGGAAAGAAATCATAAAGATCAGATCAGAAATAAATGAAAAAGAAATGAAGGAAACGATAGCAAAGATCAATAAAACTAAAAGCTGGTTCTTTGAGAAGATAAAATTGATAAACCATTAGCCAGACTCATCAAGAAAAAAAGGGAGAAGACTCAAATCAACAGAATTAGAAATGAAAAAGGAGAAGTAACAACTGGCACTGCAGAAATACAAAGGATCATGAGAGGTTACTACAAGGAACTATATGCCAATAAAATGGACAACCTGGAAGAAATGGACACATTCTTAGAAAAGCACAACCTTCCAAGACTGAACCAGGAAGAAATAGAAAATATAAACAGACCAATCACAAGCACTGAAATTGAGACTGTGATTAAAATCTTCCAACAAACAAAAGCCCAGGACCAGATGGCTTCACAGGTGAATTCTATCAAACATTTAGAGAAGCGCTAACACCTATCCTTCTCAAACTCTTGCAAAATATAGCAGAGGGAGGAACACTCCCAAACTCATTCTAAGAGGCCACCATCACCCTGATACCAAAACCATACAAAGATGTAACAAAGAAAGAAAACTACAGACCAATATCACTGATGAACATAGATGCAAAATCCTCAACAAAATACTAGCAAACAGAATCCAACAGCACATTAAAAGGGTCACACACCTCGATCAAGTGGGGTTTATCCCAGGGATGCAAGGATTCTTCAATATATGCAAACCAATCAATGTGATACACCAAATTAAAAAATTGAAGGAGAAAAACCATATGATCATCTCAATAGATGCAGAGAAAGCTTTTGACAAAATTCAACACCCATTTATGATAAAAACCCTCCAGAAAGTAGGCATAGAGGGAACTTACCTCAACATAATAAAGCCCATATATGACAAACCCACAGCCAACAGCATTCTCAATGGTGAAAAACTGAAAGCATTTCCACTAAGATCAGGAACAAGACAAGGTTGCCCACTCTCACCACTATTATTCAACATAGTTTTGGAAGTTTTAGCCACAGCAATCAGAGAAGAAAAAGAAATAAAAGGAATCCAAATCTGAAAAGAAGAAGTAAAACTGTCACTGTTTGCAGATGACATGATCCTATACATAGAGAATCCTAAAGATGCTACCAGAAATCTACTAGAGCTAATCAATGAATTTGGTAAAGTAGCAGGATACAAAATTAATGCCCAGAAATCTCTTGCATTCCTATACACTAATAGTGAAAAATGTGAAAGAGAAATTAAGGAAACACTCCCATTTAGCATTGCAACAAAAAGAATAAAATACCTAGGAATAAACCTGCCTAAGGAGACAAAAGATCTGCATGCAGAAAACTATAAGACACTGATGAAAGAAATTAAAGATGATACAGATGGAGAGATATACCATGTTCTTGGATTGGAAAAATCAACATTGTGAAAATGACTATACTACCCAAAGCAATCTACAGATTCAGTGCAATCCCTATCAAACTACCAGTGGCATTTTTCACAGAAGTAGGACAAAAAATTTCACAATTTGTATGGAAACACAAAAGACCCTGCAGAGCCAAAGCAAACTTGAGAAAGAAAAACTGAGCTGGAGGAATCAGGCTCGCTGAATTCAGACTATACTACAAAGCTACAGTAGTCAAGACAGTATTGTACTGGCACAAAAACAGAAATATAGATCAATGGAACAGGATAGAAAGCCCAGAAATAAACCCATGCGCATATGATCACCTCATTTTTGATAAAGGAGAGAAGAATATACAATGGAGGAAATACAGCCTGTTCAATAAGTGGTGCTGGGAAAACTGGACAGCTACATGTAAAAGAATGAAATTAGAACACTCCCTAACACTATACACAAAAATAAACTCAAAATAGATTAAAGACCTAAATGTAAGGGCAGACACTGTAAAACTCTTAGAGGAAAACATAGGCAGAACACTCTAAGACATAAATCACAGCAAGATCCTTTTTGACCCACCTCCTAGAGAAATGGAACTAAAAACAAAAATAAACAAATGGTACCTAATGAAACTTAAAAGCTTTTGCACAGCAAAGGAAACCATAAACAAGATGAAAAGACAACCCTCCGAATGGGAGAAAATATTTGCAAATGAAGCAACTGACAAAGGATTAATCTCTAAAATTTACAAGCAGCTCATGCAGCTCTATATCAAAAAAACAAACAAACAAATCTAAAAATAGGCAGAAGACCTAAATACACATTTCTCCAAAGAAGATATATAGATTGCCAACAAACAGATGAAAGGATGCTCAACATCACTAATCATTAGAGAAATGCAAATCAAATCTACAATGAGGTATCACCTGACACCAGTCAGAATGGCCATCATCAAAAATCTAGAAACAATAAATGCTGGAGAGGGTGTGGAGAAAAGGGAACCCTCTTACACTGGTGGGAATGTAAATTGATATAGCCACTATGGAGAACAGCATGGAGGTTCCTTAAAATACTACAAATAGAACTACCATACGACCCCGCAATCCCACTACTGGGCATATAGCTTGAGAATACCATAATTCAAAAAGAGTAATGTACCACAATGTTCATTGCAGCTCTATTTACAATAGCCAGGACATGGAAGCAACCTAAATGTCCCTCGACAGATGAATGGATAAAGAAGATGTGGCACATATATACAATGGAATATTACTCAGCCATAAAATGCAACGAAATTGAGTTATTTGTAGTGAGGTGGATGGACCTAGAGTCTGTCATACATAGTGAAGTAAGTCAGAAAGAGAAAGACAAATACCATATGCTAACACATATATATGGAATCGTAAAAAAAAAAAAAGGTTCTGAAGAACCCAGGGGCAGGACAGGAATAAAGATGCAGACGTAGAGAATGGACTAGAGGACACGGGGAGGCAGAAGGGTAAGCTGGGACGAAGTGAGAGAGTGGCATGGACATACATACACTACCAAATGTAAAATAGATGGCTGGTGGGAAGCAGCCTCATAGCACAGGGAGATCAGCTCGGTGCTTTGTGACCACCTAGAGGGGTGGGATAGGGATGGTGGGAGGGAGACGCAAGAGGGAGGGGATATGGGGATATATGTATATGTATAGCTGATTCACTTTGTTATAAAGCAGAAATGAACACACCGTTGTAAAGCAATTAAACTCCAATTAAAATAAATAAGTGAAAGAGCCTTCTCAACACTATTGTTTCTATGGAATGTAAGTGTTCTAGATTTCTTCAAGCGAATTCACTTCATGTAAAAATGTGTACTTAGTAAATATATATTCTATGTTGCCAGGCATTCTGAGAGGTTCTGAGGATTAAAAGATAAGAGATCTCTGCCACAAGTTATCCAAATATCAATGGAGAAGATAAGTAAACAGACACTTGCAGTACTATGTGAAATGTACCATGCTCATCAGTTAAGATGTTATCAACCGCAGTGGAAACACAGAGGAAAAACAATTAGCCCAGAATGAAGGTGTGTCAGGGAAAGCTTCCTAAACTAGATGGGCTGAGTCTGCAAAGTCTAGTAGAAGGTAGGTGGGTAAAATGACATGGTTTGCAGGCTCACATTCCAGGCTAAGGAAGCCATGTGTGTCAAGTCGTGATAACTTAGGAAGCATGGGGCAAACCAGCACAGTACATGGTTGCTGACAGCTGCCATTATAGAGTGGAAGAGTTAGGAGGGGAAAAGTAAGATTCAAACCTACGTAGATAGACATTGACTAGATTTTCAAGGGCTTTCTATGCTGTGCTGAGACTTTTAGATTCTGTTCTTCAGGCAATGAGGATGCATTAAATGATTTATTTCAAGCAGGAAGGTGACATGATTAGACTGGCATTATAGAAAAGATTATTTCAGTAAGAGATGAATTTGAATTAGAAGGGGCTAGACCTGGATACACGGAAATGAGCTAGAAGGCTTTTTAGATTAATCTTGCCAAAAGCTGATTGAGGGTTGAACTAAAGCAGTAGAAGCAAGGATAAAATAAAAGGAATATATATGATAGGTGAGCGCTGGAGCTGGGGTGGCTGTTAAGAGATATTCCAACTTGAGGCAAGCTGGCCAGGTCTTTGTACCCTTACATGGACCAGTCATTGGATGTGGGAGACTTTAGCTACTTCACTTCAGCAAGCGATGCTCCTGGCAGCTGAAGGGATGCGGTGGAGGGACTGGGATCTGTGGGGCACAGTGCAGCATCTGCCACAGCCAGGCAACATGCTAGGTCCCGTGTTACATGCAGTGATTCATTTAGTCCTTACAACAATCCTATGAGGCCGGTACTGTTGTTATTCTTATTGTACAGATGAAGAAATGGAAGCACTGGAAGTTTAAATAACTGGCTCAAAGTTATAGAAACAGGATGAATAAGAAGTAGTATATAGAGAGAGGGAGCACAGAGAGAGTATATATATACATATATAGTATATATAGGATGAATAGGAAGCAGTATATATGTATATATATATGTGTATGTATATATATAGAGAGAGAAAGAGTATATATATAAAATTCAGAGAGAGTATATATATAAAGTATACAGTATATATATACATATATAGTATATATAGGATGAATAAGAAGTAGTTACAAAGTATGATGACTAAGAAGTAGTATATATAGTAGTATATATAGTATACATAGGGTGGATAAGAAGTAGTTATAGAAGTAGGATGAATAAGAAGGATAAATAAGCAGGGTGAATAAGAAGTAGGATGAATAAGAACCAATCAGGTACCTGGGCTCCAAAGCCTACATTCCTTCTGTCCTGAGACAAAGGATGTAATTCTTCCCATTGGTCACCTGTATGCAGTGTATGCAGCAAAGTCATTACACCTGTGACAATTTTGCAGCCATTCTCCCAGATCTTGCTATGAATTCTGTTTCTCTTGGGTGTCATGCACCATTTCTAGGTTTTGTACTTAATTATTCACAGCATTCTTATGACATTTTCAAAACGTCTAGTTAATAATGAGTTTGTCACTATAAAAACTGTTCTCCTGAAGAAAATAAGTGGGTAATAAAATTACTTAAAATGAAACAATAAAAATTTGGAAATACAGGTACATGTGGAAATGTGGACTTTCTAGACACTGATGTAGTCTGGTAAATGATTCCAGGCATTTTAAACGGTGAAGGAAATACCCACCAGAGTGGCTAAAATAAAAAATCTGACAAAATGAAATGCTGATGCAATTCATAGAGAGCAATTGAAATTCCTAACCACTGTTGGTGAGAATAGAAAATGGTACAATCACTTTGAAAAAGTTGGACAGTTTCTCATAAATTTAGATATATATCTATCCCCAAACACAGAAATTCCTAGGCAATTTCCCAAAAGAAATAAAACTTTTATTTACTAAAAGACTGGTTAAAAAATCTTCACAGCATCTTTATTCATAATATTATCCAAAGACTGGAAACAGCCCTGGTATTCATCAACAGGAGAATAGAAAACAGTCTGAGTGATAGTCACATGATGAAACACTGCTCATAATAAAGAAGAACAGGTGCTCGATACACCAATATGATGGAGGATCCCAGAAACAGTGTGCTGAGTGAAAAAAGCCACAAGCAAATTATTTCATTACGTGAAGTTCCACAACAGAGAAAACTAATCTATGACCTCAAAAAATCAGAATAGTGGTTGCCTCAGATGGAAGGGGCAGACATGATTGGGAGGACATGAAGGAACTTTACAAGGTGACAGTAATGCTATATATCTTGTTAGTAATGTTCTATGAAATAAAAAATACATGTGTACGTATTTTTTATTGGGTTGGCCAAAAGGTTCGTTTGGTTTTTTCTATAAGATGACTCAAGAAGCACTTAGTTATCTTTAACTTCATTTGAAACAATTTTGTTAGATTGTATGTGACAGCTGTCATATCAGCGTGCATTTAAAAAACTGGTGACTTCTCTGGTGGTAGTGCACGCAGTGGTTAAAAATGTGCCTGCCGGGCTTCCCTGGTTGGCGCAGTGGTTGAGAGTCCGCCTGCCGATGCAGGGGACACGGGTTCGTGCCCCGGTCCGGGAAGATCCCACTTGCCGAGGAGCGGCTGGGCCCGTGAGCCATGACCTCTGAGCCTGCGCATCCGGAGTCTGTGCTCCGCAACAGGAGAGGCGCAGCAGTGAGAGGCCCACGTACCATTTAAAAAAAAAAGCGCCTGCCAACGCAGGTGACACAGGTTCGAGCCCCGGTCCGGAAAGTTGCCGCAGAGCAACTAAGCCCATGCACCACAACTACTGAGCCTGCGCTCTAGAGCCTTCAAGCCACAACTACTGAGCCCACGTGCCACAACTACTGAAGCCCGCACGCCTAGAGCCCATGCTCCGCAACAAGAGAAGCCACCACAAGGAGAAGCCCACGCACCACAACAGAGTAGCACCCGCTCGCCGCAACTAGAGAAAGCCCGCGCAGCAACGAAGACCCAACGGAGCCAAAAATAAAAAAAAATTAAATTAAAAAAATAATGAAAAAGACTTATCAAGGGCTTCCCTGGTGGTGCAGTGGTTAAGAATCTGCCTGCCAGTGCAGGGGACTCAGGTTCAATCCCTGGTCCGGGAAGACCCCACATGCTGTGGAGCAACTAAACCTGTGTGCCACAACTACTGAGTCTGCATTCTAGAGCCCGTGCTCCGCAACAGGAGAAGCCACTGCAATGAGAAAACACCTCAAGGAGAAGCCCACGCACCGCAACGGAGAGTAGCTCTCTCTCGCCACAACTAGAGAAAGCCTGTGCACAGCAACAAAGACCCAATGCAGCCATAAATAAATAAATTAAATTAAATTAAATTAAAAAGACATCAAAATTGTTGAATTTTCGTGTAGCCATTTTAATACTGAAGATGCAAGGAAAAAAAGCAACATTTTTGGCATATTATGCTTTATTATTTCAAGAAAGGCAAAAACGCAACTGAAATGAAAAAAAAAAGATTTGTGCAGTGTACGGAGAAGGTGCTGTGACTGATCGAATGTGTCAAAACTTATTTACAAAACAGAAATAGACTCACAGACATAGAAAACAAACCTATGGTTACCAAAGGGGAAGACAGGTGGAGGGGTAAATTAGGAGTTTGGAATTAACATATACATACTACTATATATAAAGTAGATAAACAGCAAGGACCTATTGTATAGCACAGGGAACTATAGTCAATATCTTGTAATAATCTAGAATACATAATAATAATCTATACACATATATAAGTATAATTGAATCACTTTGCTGTACACCCAAAACATTGTAAATCGACTACACTTCAATAAAATAAAAAGCATCCCATCCCCTGCACAGAGTTGCTGGTAGGCAGTCACTTCTGTCAGAACCTCTCCTCTCAGGGATGGCTCTCTGCCCCATGAGGGAATCCAGGCCATTTTTAACATGTCTAGCCACTGACCCCAAGTGTGACTTCCCATCAATGTTACCCATTGCTTTTCATTTCCTTTCTGGAGTGCTACAGTGTGATAAATTCCTACTCCATGTTCAGCTTTTAAAGAGATGAAGACAACTAAGGAGACAAATTACAGAGTGAAAAGGAATCCTGTGGAATGGGAGAAAAATATGTGCAAACCATCTGTCTGCCAAGGGGTTAAAATTCAAAATATTTGAAATCTCTTACAATCCAACAGCCGAAAAATGACCTGATTAATAAATGGACAAAGGACTTGGATGGGTATTTCTCCAAAGAAGACATGCAAGTGACTACCAGGCACATGAAAAGGTGTCAGCATCACTAATCACCAGGGAAATGCAGATCAAAACCACAATGAGAAATCATTCCCATCTGCTACATTGGTTATTACTGAAAAACCAAAAGATAAAAGTTTTTTTTTAATTAATTAATTAATTAGTTAATTTTTGGCTGCGTTGGGTCTTCATTGCTACGTGTGGGCTTTCTCTAGTTGCGGTGAGTGGGGGCGACTCTTTGTTGCGGTGCGCAGGCTTCTCGTTGCAGTGGCTTCTCTTGTTGCGGAGGACAGGCTCTAGGCACGCAGGCTTCAGTAGTTGTGGCACAGGGGCTCAGTAATTGTGGCTTGTGGGCTCTAGAGCACAGGATCAGTAGTTGTGGCATACCGGCTTAGTTGCTCTGTGGAATGTGGGATCTTCCCGGACCGGGGCACGAACCCGTGTCCCCTGCATCGGCAGGCGGACTCTCAACCACTGCGCCACTAGGGAAGCAACCCCCCCCCCCCCACGCTTTCTAATAAAAAAAAAAAATCCAGAAAGTTTTGATTCGCATCCTTAGGACACACAGCTTAGAGTAGAAACAAGACACCGAATTCCAAGGGCATTTGCTATTATCCACAGGTGTGTTGTCCTTGGACTAAATAAGAACAGATTTCCCCGCAGGCTCTGTCGTTGTCTTGGGACCAGATGACACACCATTATTCATGTTAATGAGGTGAATGATGATACTGAAAGCAAGACTGTTCAGGTTGGTAAATCATAGTCAATAGTGTAACCTCAGCAAATAACAAGAATAGACAGGACCCGGAAGGAGTAACTTCAAGGCAGTAGGAGTGATGAAGCACAATGATGGAATGAACAGTTTGCTACCGAATAGAGGACAAAAATAAAATGTAAAACATGGAAATGACCTGCAGCACACCCAGAAAAAAATACTGACATTGAGAGCGATCACAGTTCTAATTTGTTCTTTTTCATTTATTTTTATTTTATTTTGGATTATAGTTGATTTACAATGTTGTGTTAGTTTCCGGTGTACAGCAAAGTGATTTAGTTATACATATACATATATCCGTTCTTTTTCAGATTCTCTTCCCACGTAGGTTATTACAGAATATTGAGCAGGGTTCCCTGTGCTGTACATAGGTCCTTGTTGATTATCTATTTTATAGATAGTAGTGTGTATGTGTTAATCTCAAACTCCTAATTTATCCCCCCCCCACCTTTCCCCTTTGGTAACCTTACGTTTGTTATAGAAGTCTAATTTGTTCCTGCTGAAGAAAGGATTAGTTCTGAAAATGGATAATTCTGGCAGTTAACAGGACTCATATATTCCATATACATGTATATGTTTTTATATATATATATATATATATATATATATATATATTCAGCAAAGCAATCAATGTTATTTTCACCGAAACTGCTCTTTCTGTTAGCAAAACCACCACTGAGAGGTCATTTCAAGTCCTTTCTGCTTCAAATTTTCAATCATATTATCTTTCAGTTGTGAATCATGCTAAGGACTATGTGATCTAAATCTCTTGTTTTACAGATGACACCTGAGGCCTCAGCTGGTTGTGACTCACCCAGGGTTTCATGGATGTTATCAGGTGTGGCTGAGCAGGTGACAAATTTAGGCTTGACAGGGACATGAATAAAGAGATCCAGGGATAGACATTTCTGAAAAGCACCTGCTTCTCAGGCGCTGGTTTCTATCAGTAGCCCAAACCCCAGCTGTCACCTCCTGGGGAATCATCATTCCGCCATTGAGTTGACCAGTCTTTATGCTGCCTCAACCCCCCAGCAAGTGCTTCCCGGTTGTTTAAACAACGAGCGCCATCAGAGTTACTCTTGCTATCATGCGGAACCAGAACCGCCCCCGCCCCCCGCCCCAGGAAAGAGGGGTGGGATTGCTGTTTCTCCCGAAACCCAGCCCGGTGCTCTTCTGACCATGACAAGTTCTCTTATACCCAAGACCTCCTAACGCCTGCATTTGTTTCCCAGGGCTGCCGTGACAACCGACCACAACCTGGGTAGCTTATTAAGCCAACAGGAAGGCACGGCCGTACAGTTCTGAAGTCCAGAAGTCTTAAATCGAGGTGTCATCAGGGCCACACTCCCCCAAGCCTATAAGGGAGGATACTTTTTTCTTTTTTAAATATTTATTTATGTTTTTATTTACGATTTATTTATTTATTTTGGCTGTGTCGGGTCTTAGCTGTGGCATGTGGAATCTTTAGTCGCGGCATGTGGACTCTTACTTGCGGCATGCACGCGGGATCTAGTTCCCCGACCAGGGATCGAACCTGGGCCCCCTGCACTGGGAGCGCGGAATCTCACCCACTGGACCACCAGGGAAGTCCCAGGAGGCTGCTTTCTTGCCCCTTCTAACTCTGGCACTGCCAGCACCCCCTGGCCTCCCTTGATTGGCAGCTGCATCACTCCCACCCTCCCACCTCGTGTGCCTCTTCTTCCTCTTCTAAGCCCACCAGTCATACTGGATTAAGGACCCTCCCTACTCCAATACGATCCTATCTGAACTGAGTGGATTACTTCCAAACAAAGTCGCGAGCTGAGGTATTGGAGGTTAGCGCTTCAACGGATTTTGGGGGAAACACAATTCAACCCGTAAGAGTGCCACACACCTCTGGTGGGTGACGCTTATACCCATGGCTGGGTCTGGTTATGCAGAACTGCTCCGTCTCCACGCATCCCTGTCTCCTTCAGCTATTCCTTTCACCAGCGCATCCTTCAACTTTCTGTTATTCCTTAGAAGCCCTTTGCTTTGAAAAATTGGCCTATTCTGGAAGAATCACCTCAAGAGGGCAGCACAGAGAAAGGTCCAGGCGGTTTTTTAAATACAAACTTGGGCAAATCTGCAGCACATCAAACAGTTACTATTTTAAGAAATATGTTCAACAGCCTTGTGGTTGCAGGGCGTGGGGGAGGGGAAGGATTGGGAGTTTGGGGTCAGCAGATGCGAACTACTATATACAGAGAATGGATAAACAACAAGGTCCTAATGTGGAGCACAGGGAACTATATTCAACACGCTGTGATAAACCATAATGGAAAAGAATCTGAAAAAGAATGTATATATATATATGTATAACCGAATCACTCTGCTGTACACCTGAAACTAACACAACATTGTAAATCAACTCTAGTCCAATAAAATAAAGAGATAAGTTCAAGTCTGCCTAAGTCACATCAGGGAGGTGATATGGGGTATGCACACTTCTTCTGCAGCTACAGGTGTCCCTGCTTCTCACTTTCTTCCCAAGGTGCAGGGCACGTGCCCAGCGACTCCCTCCATTTCAGCTATGGACTAATCACCTCACGTTATGGGCCACAGGACTGTGCTGGGAATGGAAATTGAAGAGCCATAGAACGTGCAACACGATTCACTTCATTCAAGTGAACCCTAAAGTGAACTGTGGACTGTGGTGATTATGTTGTGTCAATGCAGTTCATCCTTGGTTTAATTAAAAAAAAGGTACCACTCTGTTGATAATGGCTACACAAGTGTGTGTCTGGGGGGGTACATGGGGGAATCTCTGTGCCTTCCTGTCAATTTTGCTGTAAACCTAAAGCTGCTTTTTAAAAAGGTCTCAAAAAATAAAAGAATTAACATTCACGGTAGACATTTTTGGCAAACCTTTTTTTTTTTTTTTTCGGTACACAGGCCTCTCACTGCTGTGGCCTCTCCCGTTGCGGAGCACAGGCTCCGGACACGCAGGCTCAGTGGCCATGGCCCACGGGCCCAGCCGCTCCGCGGCATGTGGGATCTTCCCGGACCGGGGCACGAACCCGTGTCCCCTGCATCGGCAGGCGGACTCTCAACCACTGCGCCACCAGGGAAGCCCTTGGCAAACCTTTTTCACTTATGTGTGTATACCTATTATATACGTGTGTGTGTGTTTTGGATTGTGATGTAAAATGTGCTTCTTAGATCAAAAATGTTTGCAGGCCACTGTAGTTAAGTTATGCTGGCAAATAAAAGCACAAATTAACCTCAAAAAACAAAAAAGAATAAAAGAGCAGTTTGACTCAGCCACTACCCTCAGGGAGCTCACAGTCTGGAAGAGCAGTTACAGAGCTGTATGTAACGTGACAGATTTCCACAGCAGGGGTACAGCATTGATAGATAACGTACAGTGCGACCCAGATCGTCGAAGGGCTCATTCTGCATTCGGGGATCAGACAGAAAAATAGAGAAATGCCATTTTGTCTGGAGGTTAAATGCTAAGCAGGGAGCAAAGGAATGTCGGTTTGGGCCACGATGGGAAGGCACTGTCCAACTGGATGAAATGGGTAAAACAGCTCTTTCAGGATCTGGTCACAGCCCTTAAGACAGAAGCACACATTTGAGCCCATATTCACCGCCGCTTCCTCGGGTAGGGGAAGAGGGCTGAGAAGGAAGCAAGAGCTTCACTGGACGGAGGAAGCATCATTGTGTGAGGCTGGACTAGGCGGGCGGGGGACCCCAGACGACTGCAGACATATCCCCTGAGAGCCTGGGTGGTTCCCAAGCTACGCACGGGGCGATCTACAGAAAGAACAGCAAGGAAGAGTTACATGAAAACTAACTGCTGAGCAGAAAGTAGATGTCACACATGCAGGGAGATGCTGGCTTTTGTGCCTGACCAGAGAGGACAGACCTTGGTGAATTAGACAGCTGTGACCCAGGAAAGGCCACTCCCTAGTAAACAGGGAAAAACCAAATTCAACACACCTTAACCAAGCCCAAAACCCAGTCTTCACAAGAGAAAAGTGAGCCACTTTTAAGTAATTTAAGTGCCTGCCGAAATAAACTTCAACACTCTTCAGAGGAAGATAACTGCATACAAAGACTACACTATACAATCCAAAATCTCCCGCTGACAACAAAAAACTGAATGGATAGATAGTAAGCAAGAAAAAGCGACTTATAATAAAAATTTGAGTTACTAGCAATAGACCAAGATTTGACAGCTTATATAATTTTTGACATGCCTTTGATCTGCTGATCTTTTCTCCTGCTACTAAACCCATCCAGTAATACGTCATTTCAGATATTTTGCAATTCAATTCGAAGTTTTTACATTTGCTAAGAGTTTCCTTTTTCTTTTCTTTCCATTTTTCTTTTCTTCCTTCCTTCCCTCCTTTCTTCTTTTTTTTCTTGCTGAAATGTACCATACTTTCGCCTAATTTGACCATTCGTTCATTAAGTTCTTTGACATCATTAAATTAGTTACTGTTAAGTCCTTGTCTGCTAATTCAAAATCTGGGTCATTTTTGACTCTGCTTCTATTGTCAGATTTATTCTTTTGATTATGGGTCATATTTTTCTGCTTCTTCATGTCAAATAATTAGTTTTTATTGCACGTTGGATATTGTGCAAAGAGGAACAGTGGAAACTGAAGTGGAGAATATTTTCCCCTAGTAAAGGCTCTGCTTGCTTCCAGCTAATGAGGCGTTGATCTGGATTGAGGCTGGGTGGTCTCTAACGATTGCCATTCCCCTCCTGTGTCTGGAGAGTGGGGTCAGACGTCAGGTGACTCCTTCCCAAAGCACTTTGAATTTGTTATACATCACATGGTCATGAGCTCTTTCTCTCTGTCCCAATCGAGCCCCCAGCCCCCTGCATCCCGATGTGTTCAGTAAAAATCCCATCAAGTCATCATGCTTGCTCTGTGTTATAGCTTCTTCTCATGCAGGGTCATTAAGAACACAGCCCTAGAGAATACTATGCTTAGTGAGATAAGCCAGACAGGGAAAGACAAATACCGCATGATATTACTTACATGTGGAATCTAAAAAATAATGTGAATGAATGTATATGCAAAACAGAAGCTGACTGACAGCCACAGAAAACAAACGTGTGGTTTCCAAACGGGAGAGGGAAGGGGGGAGGGACAAATTAGGGGTATGGGATTAACAGATACAAACTGCTATATATAAAATAGGTAAGCCCAAATGTAAAATAGCTAGCTAGTGGGAAGCAGCCGCAGAGCACAGGGAGATCAGCTCAGTGCTTTGTGTCTACCTAGAGGGGTGGGATAGGGAGGGTGGGAGGGAGATGCAAGAGGGAGGGGAGATGGGGATATGTGTATATGTACAGTTGATTCATTTGTCATACAGCAGAAACTAACACACCATGGTAAAGCAATTATACTCCGATAAAGGTGTTAAAATAAATAAATAAAATAGGTAAGCAACAAGGATTTATTGCACAGCATAGGGAACTATACCCATTATCTTATAATAACCTATAATGGAATATAACCTACAAAAATACTGAATCACTGTGCTGTACAGCTGAAATGAACACAATACTGTAAATCAACTCTACTTCAATTAAAAAAAAAGAATTCAGGTACTTTCTCTTTGACGTGCAACGTTCCACTGCTTCCTCAATGCTCCTCCTAGGCTGTGCTGCTAGACCCGGCAAATGCCCACAGGGATGAAGTGGCTGCTTGCCTGTGCTCATCAGAAGAAGGCTTTGGTCCTGTCTGGAAGTTAGCTTATCCTGTTTCTTCACATCCAGCGCTCATTTATATAAAATCTGAAAGCTTAACCTATGTTTTCTCAATGTTACAGCAAGACCTGTGATCTTTTTTTATTTTGTGCTGGAGTATAGTTGATAAACAATGTTGTGTTAGTTTCAGGTGTCCAGCAAAGTGATTCAGTTATACACAGACATATATCCACCCTTTTTTCAGATTCTTTCCCCATATAGGTCATTACAGAGTACTGAGCAGAGTTCCTTGTGCTATACAGTAGGTCCTTGTTGGTTATCTATTTTACATATAGTAGGGCCTGAATGAAAAATAGTTAAAATTGTATTCTCAGCAATTGTATCCCTTTGTCATCATGTATGTGATTAGCAGATTCTTGGTTGAATACATGACCAAGATGTATTAGATTTTCTGTTTCATCCATGTCTGGCACACCTGCTGCTTGCTTTACCAATGAATTCTGAGCCACTGCTGCATAACAGGTCATGAGCAAATCAAAATCCTTTTCCACCAGCCATCTTCTGGTGACTGCTCCCAGGGCAATTTAGGTGACCAGAAAGACAGCTTTCTCCCATCGCCAGCAGCTCTCTGTGGGCCCAGGCAGTCCTAGGGCAGAGCATGATGTGCATGTCCTCAGTAGCTGCTGAAATGGTGAGGTTACGCAACCTGGAAGCAAGGGGGAGTAGACTCTGATCTAGGAAGACTGCAGGCAATCACAGGGAGCTGGGATGCATGTTTCCAAAGCATGGTTTTCTATGAAGCTTTAATAGACCTGCTGCAGTTCTGCATGAGTCCATCTGCTAAATCACGGGCAGTGGCCCATGGGGACCTGCCGGGGAGCAGAGGTGAGTGTGTTAGAGCCCCACCCGCACTGGTCTCCACCTTTCTTTCCCCGCTTTCTCTCTCTTCCATTGCTCCTTCCTAACAAAAGTGTCCCAGCTATTTTTTTTTTCTTCTGCAGCTCTGGTTTCTGAGGAAACTGGGTTAAGACAACCTGAATCAGGCATCTTTAAGTCATGCAGTGGGAGGGAAGCAAGTAAAGACAAATTGCATTGCTCTAGATACAGGTGGCAAATGTCTGGTCAAATAAGTGAGGTACAGCTTACCTGCCAAGAGTTGTTTCAATGCATTTATATAGGGAGAGCTCCTCCTATTTCTAGGAGCAGAAGCAAACCATCCATTTATAGACATCTACCTCTGTAAGGTTCAGGAACATAACAGTGTGTGAAAATCCAAATATGATATTCCATCATGGAGTAGAATGTGTTTCTCTTACTTAAATTCTTTTCTGATCCACTGACTTTCTGGATTTCTACCTTCATTCATTGAAAAGTTAGCAAAAAAAGTGACAGGACAATATCCTATAGGACAATATCCTAACAACTGGTTCCAGAAGAAAGGATCTGATGCCATTTGCAGCAACATGGATGGACCTAGAGATTATCATAGTAAGTGAAGTGAGTCAGACAGAGAAAGACAAGTACCATATGATATCGCTTATATGTGGAATCTAAAAAAAAAAAAAGAAAAGATGCAAATGAACTTATTTCCAAAACAGAAAAAGACTCATAGACATAGAAAAGAAACTTATGGTTACCAAAGGGGAAAGGGGGTGGGGGAGGGATAAATTAAAAGGTTGGGATTAACAGATACACACGACTATGTATAAAATAGATAACGAACAAGTACCTACCGTATAGCACAGGGAACCCTACTCAGTATTTTGTAATAACCTATAAGGGAAGAGAATCTGAAGAAGAATACATAGATATATGTATAACTGAATTGTGGGTGTGTACACCTGAAGGTAACATGATATTGTAAATCAACTCTGCTGCAATTGTAAAAAATAAAAAAGAAAGGCTCTGAATCATGAAACTGCCACTGAGGAACTGTACTACTGCACAACTTGCATAATCTTCTGGGCCTCAGTTTCCTCATCAGATAAAATAAGGACCAAACAAAACAAGCATGTGAGTGCACCTACTGTCCTACACAGCCGCCTCCACAGAGCAGGTGCTCAGCAGTGACAACAGCCTGAATCTCTGTGTTTATTTCAACCAGACTGCTTTGCTCTCTGTCGCTTTTAGAAGAACGTCCTATTCCACCTCTGGGTGCTAATTGCCTTTTCCAATCCCGCATCTCATTGAGCTCTGTATATCTTAATTTCCAGTGCCAGTCGTAATTGAGTGTTCAGTCATTGTTATAGTCACTATCCTGACAACATTTATTAAAATGAAGCAATTAACTATTGTCTTCAATGGAGTTTAGAGGTAAGGCTCATTAGACGGAAGCTCGTTACAATGAACTTAAATGATAAATGCAAAATTATTTTATCCCAGCTCTGTGCTGAAAATTCATTCCACTGGATTTCCCAAGAGTTGGCTTTCCTTCCTCATATCAGAGCAAAACTGGTCTGGAACATTTTAGTGAAAAACCATATTCATTAAAAGGATGCTGTTTAAAAATGTAAAGCCCCAAACTGGTTCACAGGGGGTTCTGTGTTGTTAACACCCGAACCCCAGCGTATCTTACTTCACTGGTGCTACTCCGGGGATCCCAAGTGGAGGTACAGAAGAAAACAGGCCCAGCTCTCAATGGCCCAACTATTTATTTGCTTTCAGCTGCACAGCACACGAGTCTCCTTTCACGCAGAGTGGTAAGGATGACGGTGCAGAAAAGAGGGCCCTCTTCCCATCGATTTGCTTCAGGAAAGCTGGGGCTCTCAGTGCTAAGTGACTCTCTACTGGAGTAATCAGTTATTATAGAAAATCGCAGCTCCCCTGGCTCTCTTGCCAGAGTCCAGGCATTAGGCAGAACATCTAAACAATTGTATTCTTTTTCCAACAGTCTTGTGAAAAGGAAATAGAAGTAAAGAGGAAATCCATCAGGCGGCATCCAAACTCTCTTCCTCATCACAAAGCAGCAGATGCAAAATTACTGCAAAGACACCTTTTCCAAGTGGCAAAGTGTGCTTTGGAGTCGCATAGAACTGAGTTTCACTCCTGGCTGGATGGTTACCTGTGTAACCTTCCAGACACTCGTAGCTTCACAAAATCTCACCCTGTGGTCTGAAAATGGAAATAATGTTTAATCTTTCCAACTGTGGGGATACATGAGACAATGAATGAAAACCCTGAGCGCAATCTCGCAATCTCCGGCACATAGGCACGTAATACACAAGGGATAAATGTTTCTTTTGCCCTTGGCTTCTACGGGTGGCATCAAGCATTAGTTACAGTTTAAAAGATACAATATGGATGTTGAAACGTGCCCGCACGTAAGCACGTGTGAATAGTGTATACAACTTTCATGACTGTCTCTCTCGTCTGATGACCGTGTACCCCAGCTTTTGATTCATGCAATAAGGACTCCTCGGTGTGGTCTCTGAAATCTCTCCAATAATCAGATGGCAAATTAAAATACATAGTAGAACAGTCCTCTCAGTGACCACGATCTAATTGTGACCTAAGGGAAAGCATCTAAGAAAAAAGAATAAGGAAATGAAAGAAAGCTTGCTTCACCACAGCAAAGCTGAACGTGAAACAGGCTGGGGAAACATTTGGGAGGTGGGGGGAAAATGTATCAGGTAACAGAAAACCTGCTACAGAGTGGCTTCAAATAATCTGGTTTGGTATTTTTTCACATTAAAAACATCTACTGTTCAATACTCTAGGGTTTTTGTGTGTGTGTGTGTGTGTGTGTGTGTGTGGTACGCGGGCCTCTCACTGTTGTGGCCTCTCCCGTTGCAGAGCACAGGCTCCGGACGCGCAGGCCCAGTGGCCACGGCTCACGGGCCCAGCCGCTCCGCGGCATGTGGGATCCTCCTGGACCGGGGCACGAACCCGTGTCCCCTGCATCGGCAGGCGGACTCTCAACCACTGCGCCACCAGGGAAGCCCAGTCTAGGCTTTTGAATGGAGTAGTTCAACAGTGCTATTAGGGTCTCAGGATCTTTGTATCTTTTTGCTCTGCTGTTACTACCTGCTTGTCTTTTTTTTTTTTTTAACTTTTCCTCTACCCTCTTTTTAAAATTTATTTATTTATCTATTTATTTATTCAAGATCCACAAAATGGATGCTAATCCCAAACACCATAGGGTGACTGTTACTTGGCTCTCTTTCTCTTGCTATATATACATGACAAACGCCCACACCGTAGGAATCTGTGGATACAGGGAGTGGTTGGCTCCTTGCCACGATGGCAGTGGAAACTGGAAAGTCTCAACCTGGTGGTTACAGCCCAGGGCCACGCCAGCCACATCCGCCAGGCAACAGCTCTGCAGAGGCAGCTTCATGTTCTTGGCATTTTGCTCAGGCAACTTGGAGGATCTAGTTGAGGAGAGGGAGTGAAGGGAAGACTCAGGAACATGTCGCTGTGCAAAGCCTAAGGGTTAAAGGACTGTGAGTGTGCAGTGATTTGACAGCAAAACTGAGGAACTGAATGACTGAAATGAGTACTACTGGACTATGGACCTGAAACCTTCATCAGTTATCAACTGAGGGTCGCCATGAAAGAAAGCCACTAACTGAACGTGGAGAAGCAACATCCTCATTAAATGGGGCCTGGAAGAAGGAAGCACATCCAGAATGTTGGAATAAGGAGCCCTGAAAATCCATTCCTGCATCAAAGAAGCAAGACCACTGCAACAACTGTCAAAATAAACATTTAAAAACTCTAAATTTTTAAAAACTCTGATGATTGCCTTGCAACAATGCAAGGAGAGTTTATTCAAGAAAAGTGACGGCATCTCAACAAGAACAGTGAGCGCGTGTTTTCACTTGCACTGTCCCACCCACCTCTCACCAGCCTGCAATCACTGGAACTGCAGAAACCCACAGCTCCTCAAGAAGCACGGTTTTCCAAGAATTGTCATTACTTGACCTGACTAGCAGCTCCCTGAATATGCCCATGAGGAGGACTTGTTTAATTTGACCTGACTCAGAGCTCACTCAGTACAAACAGTGCTTTCCCTGGGGAGGTTTGTTGAAAAAAATTACCAGCAACTGTTTAACATCGAAGCTGCGGAGGCAGTGATAATAGAACAAACAAGAGGCTGATCAAAAACGGAAGGAAAGCTTCAGAGTGAGACAGCCTTGGTAGGCTTTAAAAAGCTCCAACACACCCTGGCGATCTAGAAGGCCACACACGTGCCCAGGAACGGTCTGAGAGACTCTGGTGTCTCACTGCTGGCTGACCTGGAGGGTACGTTCCAGAAGGAAGTGAAGGCTAAGGCAGAGCTGCAAGGGTCTGGCTGCTGAGGGTCTTGAGGCAAAGACCCTCAAGGGAGGGGAGACCACGTGGGTTCAAGGAGTTCAGGGATATGCTGATATTTAAGGAAACCTCTGCCAGTCATTCGCTGACCACCACATTAGCTGCAGAGACGTCAGTGGCCACATAGGACAAGGATGCAGACTTGATAGAATTAGCTCAAGAAAAGTCACTAAACAAACATGGCAACAGCAGCAGCAAACAATAAACAAGGACCTCACATTTTCCATATGAGGAAAATACGATTTCCAGAGTTACCCCATCACAATACTTAAATTGGTCAGCAGGCAACAAACAATTATGAGAGAGGGGGAAAAACACAAGGAAGTATGGTCCATACGCAGGAAAAGAAGCCGTCGATAGAAACTGTCCCAAGGAAGCAAGGACACTGGGCTTCTTGAACAACAAACTTAAATGACTTATTTTAACTATGTTCAAAGAACTAAAGGAAATCATATCTAAAGAACTAAAGAAAAGTATGACAATAATAACTCGCCAAATAATTACATACAGATATATTTCCAAATAGAAATGCTAGAATAGAGAAGGCACAATAACAACAATGAAAAAGTTACTACAGAGGCTTAATAGTATACGCTGTTGGTGGCAATGGAAAGCAGTGCAGCTGCTTTTGAAAACAGGCTGGCAGTTCCTCAAAATGTTAAACATAGAGTTACCACACGACCCAGCAATTCCACTACTAGGTATACACCTGTTTGGGCTGCTGTAACAAACTACCACACACTTAATGGCATAAAACAGTGCAAGTGTGTTATCCATCAGTACTGTAAGTTAGAAGCCCAGCACAGGTCTCAGTGGGCTAAAATCCAGGGGTCGGGCTTCCCTGGTGGCGCAGTGGTTAAGAATCTGCCTGCCAATGCAGGGGACACGGGTTCAAGCCCTGGTCTGGGAAGATCCCACATGTCACGGAGCAACTAAGCCCGTGAGCCACAACTACTGAGCCTGCGCGTCTGGAGCCTGTGCTCCACAACGGGAGAGGCCGTGACAGTGAGAGGCCCGCACACCGTGATGAAGAATGGCCTCCGCTCGCCGCAACTGGAGAAAGCCCTCACGCAGAAACAAAGACCCAACACAGCCAAAAATAAAAATAAATAAATTAAAAAAAGAAAACATCCAGGGGTCGTTAGGGCTCTGCTCCTCTGGAGGCTCAAATGGAGAGTCCATTTCTTTGCCTTTTCTGCCCACATTCTTGGGCTCTTGACACTTTTCCTTCACCCTCAAAACCAGACACAGCAGATACATCCTTCTCACTTCATACTCCTCTGACCTCCCGTTCTCCCTCTTTCTTCCCATTTCAAGGACTCGTGATTACATTGCACCTGCACAGACAACGCAGGAGAATCCCACTATCTTAGGATCAGCTGACTGGCAACCTTAATTTCCCTTTCCCATATTCATAGATTCTGGAGATCAGAACATGGACATTTTTGGTGGGGTGCATTCTTCTGCCTTCCACCGTACCCAAGAGAATTGGAACCACATGGTCACACAAAAGTCTGTACGAGAATGTTCATAGCAGAATTAATCATAATAGCCCAAAACTGGAAACAACCCAAATGTCCATCAACTGAGTGGAAAAACAGAATGTGGACTATTATTCAGATAGAGAAAGGAATTAAGTACTGATAGGTGCTACAGCGTGAATATATCTTGGAAACATTATCCTGCGTAAGAGAAGTCAGTCACAAAAGGCCATATGTTATATAACTCCATTCACATGAATTGTTTGGAATAGACAAATCCTCTGAAAGAGGAAGTGTGGTAGTGGTTGCCAGGTATTGAGACAAAGGCAGCACAGTGGTTAATGAGTATGGGGTTTCTTTTTTGGACGGATGAAAATGTTCTGAAATTAGATAGTGATGATGGTTGCACCTCTCAGTGAATAAAGATACTGAATTCTACTTTTTAAAAGAATAAGTTTTATCATTATGTTAATTGTATCTCAATAAAGCTAATATTTATTTATTTATTTATTTATTTTTGGCTGGGTCTGGTCTTGGTTGTGGCGCAAGGGCTCCTCATTGCAGCGGGCTGGCTTCTCTCTAGTTGTGGTGCACAGGCTCAGTAGTTGTGACTCACGGGCTCTAGAGCACAGGCTCAGTAGTCGCAGCATGCAGGCTTAGTTGCCCTGTGGCTTGTGGGATCTTAGTTCCCCAGCCAGGGATCGAACCCACGTCCCCTGCATTGGAAGGCGGATTTTTAACCACTGGACCACCAGGGAAGTCCCAATAAAGCTAATATTTAAAAACATGAAATCTTTGAGAGAACTCGCAGACGAGTAAATTGTGACTGAGTACCCCTGACAGATTCTTGCAAAATAACTGAAAAGGCTCATTAAGCATTTGCTTTGCACACGTTCGTTGTGATTTGTCATTTGTGATTTTCTTCTCACGCTCAAGGCCACACTGCATAGAGTTCAAGAGCACAAATTGGTGTCGTTTTGTTTTGTTTTGTTTTTTTAAGTCAAGCGAGCCTTGGTTCAAATCCTAACTCGGCTACTACTAACTCAGTAGCTCTGAGTTACTTTACTGAGTTACTTTAAAATAACTCAAGTCATTTTACTCTCGTGTTATTTTCCTCCTTGTGAGATTTAAATAACTGTAAAACCTCCTCCATGAAGCTGCTATTTTGAGTAAGTATAAAAATATGTATTTAGAATGGATGTTCTCAGTGGAGGAGACATTGTCCCCAAGAAAATTGGTTCTTGCAAGGACAACAAAAATCTCAGGTATTACAATGGTTTTTGTTCCTCTGAAACTTGATCGCACCTGACAAAGTTTTATTCCTTAGTAATGCCATGAGGATGGAGAGGGAAATTAGGAAAAAAATATGTCCAAAAAGCCTCCCGGGGGGACGATTTTTTTAAAAAAAGGTTGAAAAACACCTTTAGAGCTTTTATCTCACTATCTGATTGGCTCAAAAGAGACTCTGAAAAATCACGAGTATGTTTCCTTAGAGTGGAGTCTTCTGCTTCCCCATTCTTAGGCTGGAACAAACTGCTACATCCAAAGTTACAGGCTGCCGGAGCCACTTGGAGAATAAAGGGGTTTCTGTCAGTGGCCGGGATCCTGTATTTCCAGGGTAGTGCCCTTTGACTTGAAATATAGAAAAAGAAACAGAGCAAATCTATCCAACGTGTCTGACTCTCCTAGTTTCCCACCACGTCAGTGAGCCTGTGGATTCTTCTGCTGCAAGACTGACTGTGCTGTATTTGTGGAACCTACACCTGCTTGACCTGACCAAGATTAGAGGCGTGACTGCAGACGGAACAGGGTTCCACTTCATCACAGCGAGAGGCTGGATTCCAGGTGGAGGCAAGCAGGCTGGGTGCCCTGATTTCCCCCTGCTGTCCTCAGTAGACCCCTCCTACTGCCTCTGTCCAGGTGCTGAAGTCCTGCCTTTCTCTCACCACCCTCACTTAGCTCCCGCTCCCAACTCAGCAAAGTGTGTCCTAAAGGCTGCGACCTCTTAAGATGGAAAGTATGCAGCAAACATAAAGTTAATTATTTTAACAGGAATTGGACTGTGCCTAGCAGGCATTCACCTGTGCACACCTCAATCTACAGATGCTTTTAGAGTCAAACTCTTTACTATCCATGGATCATTTCACTTCTTTAACGACTTACCTCCAAGAATCCTGGAGATTCGTTTTTTAAAAAATGAGTGCAGTAAAAGATGCATCCTTTACTGGTGTAGTGTTTCATTCAACAAATATTTCTCAAGTCTTAGCTGTGCGCAGGCATCGTCCTAGGCTCTAGGGTTACAGAGATTACAGGCTTTATGGGACTAACATTCTAGCATGTGTGTGTGGAGGGGAAGAGGGGGTCCTAATAGATGAATAAATAAATATCACTGTATCATGAGGGTGTGATAAACACTGTGAAGAAAAATGAAACTACTTAAGGAGGAGAATGACTCTGGGCTCTGTTTGTCTAAGATGTTCATAGAAGGTATCTCTAAAAGGTAACATTTGAGCAGGGACCTGAAAGCAACAAGGGGAATATTTAAGGAACTGGTGTTCCAAGAAGAGAGAAGTAGGTGTAAGAGCCCCACTCCAAAATGGGGGTAAAATATGCCTGGCATTTCTGAAGAAATTCTCAGAGGCCAGTGTGTGGCTACAGCTCAATGTGTACGCAAATCAGCACACACACAGCACATGCCCATAAGTTCCGCTGATACGAAAGTACATTGAGAGTGTTTTGTTGCACTGAATAGAGTCTATGACTTGGTTTCATTTCAACTCTCTGATTCCTTTTTGTGTCTCAAATAGGGATTATCCCAGACCACTGTAAGAACGCTTTATTCACAGATTGGAGGCAATATGAAAATTCAATGCCAGGTGGTATGCATGCCTGTAATTTTCATCTATCCACTCATAACATAGACACTCACCCACTTTTAAAAATCCTGAATTTGTTTTGGGAAATCTCTCTCCCCTGGTTCAATTATTTAGTCATAGAATTTATGATTTTTTTCCATTAGTCTCCTGTTTCCCCATCTCATAAAAGAGAATCTGACGAGTAATACTTATGTGTGAGTACATATATATGCCCTAGTTATTTGTGTCCCTTCAGGAAAGTGATGGAATATTTTCTGAGATGATAACAGTGAAATGTGTCAATTAGAGTGTATATCAAGTGCACAGCACTTTACCAGTTGTTTTTAATCTGTTACTTTATTAATTATGATAACAATTCAAATCCTAGGCAGACTTTTTTTTTTTTTTGCCAAGTCACGCATCATGCGGGATCTTAGTTCCCCGACCAGGGATCGAACCTGTGCCCCTGCAGTGGAAGCACAGATTCTTAACCACTGAACCACCAGGGAAGTCCCAGACATTTTTATTATTTACCCACTGCAGTCACCAAAATGTTAACTAACTTACCAAGGTCGAGGACAAAGTGGGTGGCAGAAGTAGACTATGAATATTCAGGTCTGTCTCCTGTGCACTCTCTGAACTTCCACACATGAAACCTACATGAGGCATTCACACCATCCAGCAATCCCACTCCTGGGCATATATCCAGAGAAAACTAATCCGAAAAGATACACGCACCCCAGTGTTCACAGCAGCACTATTCACAATAGCCAAGACATGGTAGCAACAACGTAAGTATCCATCAACAGATGAGTGGATAAAGAAGATGCGGGGGCTTCCCTGGTGGCACCTGCCGATGCAGGGGACATGGGTTCGTGCCCCGGTCCGGGAAGATCCCACATGCCGCGGAGCAGCTGGGCCCGTGAGCCATGGCCGCTGAGCCTGCGCGTCCGGAGCCTGTGCTCCACAACGGGAGAGGCCACGACAGTGAGAGGCCTGCGTACCGCAAAAAAAAAAAAAAAAAAAAAAAAGAAGATGTGGTACATGTATACAATGGAATACTACTCAGCCATAAAAAAGAATGAAATAGTGCCATTTGCAGCAACATGGATGGACCTAGAGATTATCATAGTAAGTGAAGTAAGTCAGACAGAGAAATACAAATATCATATGATATCATCTATTCGTGGAATCTAAAATATGACACAAATGAACTTATTTACAAAACAAAAATAGACTCACAGACATAGAAAACAAACCTATGATTACCAAAGGGGAAAGGGGGGAGGGATAAATTAAGAGTTTGTGATTAAAATATACACACTACTATATATAAAATAGATAACCAACAAGGACCTACTGTATAGCACAGGGAACTATACCCAAGATCTTATAATCACCTATAATGGAAAAGAATCTAAAAAAGAATATATGTATATGTCTGAATCACTTTGATGTACACCTGAAACTAACACAACATTGTAAATCAACTATATTTAAATAAAATTTTAAAAAGGAAATGAAATGGGTGAAGACAAGCTTCACCTCTATAACTATGCCCACAGCTTTCCCCCACGCCACTGACAACCAGGGACTGATGGATTTTATCTTGGGCATTTTCTCAGCAGTTGGCAAGGAGCAAGATATCCCCAGAGGTGGAAGTAGAGGGTGTGTCTGCCGTAGCTACAGAACCCAAGAAGGCCAGATGGTCCATGGTGCACACTGCCTGCTTGTACAGCTACGCAAATACATTTTCTTTGACTTTTAATTGTACCTGACAGACGGAGACAAATACATTTGCTTTTAACAATACTTCAGTGGTATCTGGGGCATGTTTGAACAGTTTTTTCTGTTAAATGATCCTCTATCCCACTGCGCTAAAAAGGAAGCTGTTTATCTATCTATCTATCTATCTATCTATCTATCATCTATCTATCATCTCTCATCTATCTATCATCTATCTATCTATCTATCTATCATCTACCTATCCGTCCATCCATCCACCCACCCATATACCTCTCTCCTCTCATCATCTCTAAGAATAGTTGTTTTTTGTTATTTTTATTGCAGTGTGATTAAAATACAACAGATACTAATTAAGCTCAAGAGCTCCATGTGCTTTGCATACAGCACGTCATCTTCAAAACTACGTGGAAACATTTCTAAACCCCAGGGGGTTTCTTCATCACCCTTTCTGGTCAATCTTCCTCAACTCCTAGAAAAAAAAAAATCACTTTCTGATTTCTCTCATCATGAATGGTTTGACTGGTGTTTTGGAGTCAATGTAAATCAAATCATGCGATTTTGTGTCTGGTTTCCTTGTCTCAGTAGAATGTTTTTGAGATTCATCTCTAGTGTTGCCTATATCAAGTTTGTTCCTTTTCCCTGCTGTGATACATTTTATTGTATAAAGATTTTTTATTTCATTTTCCTGTTAATGAGCATTTGAGTGGTTTTTTGGTCTGGGGCTCATTTGACTAAAACTACTATGAGCATTTTTTTATTGTACAAGTGATATATGAGGATATATGCTTTAATAGTTTTATTGAGCAACAATTGACATACAATAAAATGAAATATTTAAGGTGCATAATTAGATCGATTTTGGACAATGGAAACCATCAGTGCCACTGTCAAATCAATGAACACACCCATCCACACAAAAAATCCCTGTGGTCCTTTGTAATCCCATTTCCCCCTGTTTTGCTCTGTTCACGGGCCACCACTGAATGGCTTTCTACCACTATAGATTAGTTTGACCTTTATATAAATATCAAGGGAATATAAAAGGGGAGAGTCACCGATTGTAGTTTGTCAGAGCCTTGTTTCATTGGGCAGGATTATGTTGAGATTCATCCATGTTATTGTATTTACAACTTTGTATTCCTTTTTATTGCTAAGTAGTAGTCCACTGTAGGGATACGATGAAAATACAACAGATACCAATTAAAGTTTATCTGTTAGCCTGTTGATGCACATTTTGGTTTAATCCATTTTGTACTATTAAAAATAAAGCTTCAATAGATGTTCATGTACAAGTCTTTGAATGGACATATTCTTTCTTTCTTAGGGTAAATACCTGCGAGTAGAATGACTAAATCATAGGGTAGGTTGTTGAACGTTTTAAAAAATTCTGAACTGTTTTTAAAGAAGTTGTACCTTTTTTCCATTTCCACCAGCATTGTATGAAAGATTTCCCATGGCCCCACATCCTTATCAACACTTGGGATGGTCAGTCTTTACTTTCAGACATTAATAGGTGTGTAGTGGAGTCTTACTGTAGCTCTAGTTTCAATCTCCCTCATGTTTAATGATGTTAAGCACTTTTACCTTGCTCAGCATACATCTGCCATCCATATATCTCCTTTGTTGAGATGCCTGTTCAAATCTTTTCACTTTTCAAAACAAGTTGTTTATGTTCTTATAATTGTTTTGAGGGTGATCTATATATTGTAGAAACAAGTCCTTTATCAGATATGTCATTTGCAAATACTTTGCCCAGTCTAAGGCTTGCCTTTTTATTTCCTTACCAATATCTTTCAGAGAGAAGTTTTTTTTAAAATTTTAATGGAGTCATATTTATTTTTTATTTTATGGATTGTGCTTTTGGTGGTGTATCTAGGAAAACATTGTCTAACCTCAGATGACAAAGATTTTCTCCTATGTTTACTTCTAGGTGTTTTATAGATTTATGTTTTATTTAGGACTGTGATACACTTTAAGTTACTTTTGCATGTGGTGTGAGGTATGGATTGAAGTCCAGTTTTTATTTTTTTGGTATTTGGATTTATTGAATACAATTGTTCTTGGACTATTTATTAAGAACACTATACCTACTGAATTACCTTTGCATCTTTGTCAAAAATCAATTGATCATCTACTAGTCAGTCTACTTTTTTACTCCATTTTGTTCCATTCTTTCTACTTATCTTTATAGTATTTTTATAGAGTAGAGTAGCTTTATAATAAATCAAGAAATAGATAGTCATTGTGCATAAACTGCTCTTCTTCAAACATGTTTTGGATACACTAGGTCATTTTCATTTTCATATTAATTTTAGAAACAGTTTGTCAATTTCTGCAAAAGTTGTGCTGGAGTCTTGATTTAGATCCCAATGAACCTGTGGAACAATTTGGAGGAGAACTGACATCAAAACAATATTGAATCTTTAATCCATGAACATGGTATAACTAAGTTTATTTAGGTCTTTAATTTATCTCAGTAAAGATTTGTAGTTGTCAATGCAGTGTTTTGTAGCTTCCAGAGAGCCTGAACATGTAAGTAGCTCATTTTTTTTCCTGGCATTTTAAATGGTATTTTTAAAATAAACTTTTAAATTTAGAACTGCTTAAGATTTACAAAAAAGATTGAGAAGATAGTAGAGAGGGTTCCCATATACTCCACATCCAGTTAACACTATTGTTAACATCTTACATCAGTGTGGTATGTTAGTTAACCAATGTGAATACATTATTATTAGATCAAGTCCACATTTCATTTAGATTTTCTTAGTTTTTAACCTAACGTCCTTTTTCTGTTCCAGGATTCCATCCAGGATAAGACATTACATTTAGTCTTCATGTCTCCTTAGGCTCCTCTTAGCTGTGACAGTTTCTCAGACTTTCCTTGATTTTGATGCCCTTGACAATATTAAGGGATACTGATTAGGTATTCTGTAGACTGTCCCTTAATTGGGATCTGCCTGATACTTTTCTCCTGATTTTTCTCATTTTGAGGGAAGGTGAAGCGTCATTCTCATCACATCATGTCAAGGGTACATGCTTATCCCTATGACGTATCACTGTTGATGTATGCCTTGATCACCTGGCTTGAGATAGAGTTTGCCAGGTTTCTCTGCAATTATCTTTTTTTCCTCCTTTCCATATCCGTAATCTTGGGAAGAAAGTCACTATGTGAGGTTCACATTTACGGGGTAGGAGTCGTGTGCCATCTCCTTAGGGATGCTGCGTCTACATAAATTATTTAGAATTCTCATGCATTGCAGCTTTGTTTATTCTTCCTCATTTATTTATTTATTCAATCATTTATTCATATCAGTAGAGACTTATGGATATTTATTTTGTTTTGTTTTTTAAATTAATTAATTTATTTTTGGCTGCACTGCACGGCATGTGGGATCTTAGTTCCCCGATCAGGGATGGAACCCGCACCCCCTGCAGGGGAAGGCGAAGTCTTAACCGCTGGACTGCCCAGGAAGTCCAGATATTTATTTTGTACTCTGGGTTATAATCCAATATTACTTTATGTATTTTTTGCTCAAAATGTTCCAGCTTTGGACATTGGGAGTTATTTCAGTTTGTTCCTTTGTGTCCCTTTGATACTCTCAGCATTGTGGAATTGTTGTGTTTTCCTTTTCCTTACTTTCTGGCAGTAAAAGATGCTTCAATTTCATCTTGTCTATTTCCTACCCCATTCCTCCAAGGGGCCTGCTTTCTAATACTGGAGAATGATATTAGAAATACGAATCTGGCTGTTAGATGTACTTGTTGCTTCTGGGGGTGGGGAAACAGGGTATCTACTGCTTCTAGGTCTTCGCAGCTTACAGAGCAGGGAGTTATATGTGTTTGTATAACCTGTGTACATGCACATATCTAAAAATATTGCTATGTGTAACATCTGTTTTATATTAAGCTAAACATGAAATCATACTGATGTCTTCAACTCTAATCCATTGCCATGGGGATCATTCCAACTTGGGGAGGGGACTTTTAAAAAGAGAGAAGTACTCTCAGTGGCCCAAAGAAATTATTTTCTCAGGGTTACAGAGAAAATGATCAGTCTACAACACAAATCTCTCAACATCCAGGATAATATACTTTTCTCAGCAGTTTGCCTCGTTCAGGACAGGCTAGGTTTACTGTGCAAGAAACAATCTAAAAATCTCAATGGCTTCATATATCAAATATTTATCACACATGCCACACGTCCAGTGAGGGCCAGGAGGGTGGTCCTACTCACGGAGAAGGCTGTATCTTGGCATATGCTTCCACAATCAGAGGGAAGACCATGGCCATCAGAGCACTGAACCTAGAGTTTACACCTAGGAGTGACATGTCACCTCCACTAAGGTATTATTGGTTAAACAAAACAAGCAAAATGGCCTAGTCAACTTCAAGGAGAGCTGTGAAGTACAATCCTTCTACAACACCCAGAAAGAGCAAAACCAGAATTTCTGTAAACAGCCTTAATCATTACCAATTAGGGTCAAGGCTCTATCTTTCTTTAAATTCCACATCTGACTATTTAAAAGCAGTTAACTTCTCTACTACCTTAAGAGACTGGCCTTCTGTGAATATGCTGAGTGTGGTCTTAGTTGAATCTCTGCATTGAGATGTTCAATCTTCTATCACTGATTTGCCTCAGCAGGAAAAACGAAAACTAATGTTCATTCTTGCTCTGTTGGTACTTCCTGGCCAAACATTAAAAATGCAAAATGAAATTGCTAGAGTCCTATTATTCCCTTACACGTTACTTACTCAATGGATTTTAGAACGAGACCATATTATCTCCTGGCAGTTGTCTGAAAATGCTTCCTCCCTCCTCACTCCATCCTCTTTCTATTTCATGCCGTTTCTAGCTTGAGGGGACCTCTGACTTTCCCGCTGCACAGACTCTCTGTGGTCACTGCACAGATACTTCTCAGAGAGCAACCTGTGACTTGACACAGCCGATGGTGAGCAGAGTGTGAAGAAGAGAACACAGCACAGAAGGAAGCTGTCTTCGAGACGCCCACCTCTGCATCTCCTAACTTTTGTTAAGTTCCACTCTTCGTCTCCCTCCCCACAGGGCTCAAGTTTCCTCCAATCCACCTGTCAACCAGCCCATGGTGATGTTATCTACTAATTGTTTACTTCCCACAAGTTTTTGCACATTGAAAGGGAACATCAGGAAAACTACAACAAAATCATAATGACTCCCTAATGACTTAAGTTCAGACTTCATGAACAGGGGCACGCACACATTGTGTAGGCGGTCTCCGCCACAGCAGGCAGAGACACAAAGAGGTGACCTCAGAGTCCCAGGGGGCGGGGTATAGGAGGAGGATGAAAATGCAGGGGTGAGACCGTGGCCCTTAGGATGTTATGACCCCAAATTAAATTTGATAAAATACCTAGAGATCATCGAATTGCAGGTGACTGACCAACATTAAGTAAACTCAAAAAAGACAGATGTCAAAAACTCAGAATAATAACTTGTTAGATTATAATGTGTCCAGCAGACTTGGAGTTCCACTTTCACAGGTCAGGGCATTGTGCCTTATTGGCAAATCTACATGGAGGACCAACGTGTAACACATCCCGGGGGAGTAGAGAGAAATGTGATCGGTTGATGTCATCTCCTGAAAGTTACAGAGGACGATGCACCTGCTCTTCTGACCTGTGTGAATGACTTGAGGCACCAGCCACCCTGGGCACCGTGCAGATAGACCCTTGAATGGCTCTCCCAAGACATTTTCATATTTGAGTGGATGATTCCTACATGAATACAGTTATTAACTTAAGAAAAAAGTCAGCTAAAATAATAATGTTAGTAAGAGACTGTATTTACTGAACATTTATAATGTCAGATATTGTTCTAAGCACTTTACATATATTAACTCATGTAATTTCCATCACAACCTCTTGTGGAAACTGATGTACAGAGAAATATATTTTCCCGTGTTTGCACAGCAGCTAGGATTGATACCCAGAGAAGTCCATCTCCAGAGCCTATTCCCATACTCACTGTGTATCAATCAAACTACAGTTCAAATCTTGACCTAGAAGCCTTTTAAGGTAACATTGCGTTTTTCTAATTGATTGTACATTGATTTTCTAGTTTGGCTCCCAGGAGTGGTTTCCAGCTTCATAGGAGGAATTTACAGTTGCCTTCGTATATTCCAAGATCTCATATGTGGTTTCCATATTAAAAGAGACTAATCCTGAATTGAGTCCGATTTTATTACATAGCAGATTTCTTATCTTTCAGGCATTTTTTTCTCCTTCCTTTTGGCTTTTATCTTTCTTCTAGTTACCCACTGAGGATTGAGTCACTCCTAGATTTCCTCTACCCGGCAGGAGATCCCAGGAACATTTTACAAAGGGTCTGAGGCATAGCTGGACTAATAAAGTTGGCCTCCCATAGGACCTAGAAGTAAAGGCTTACTAGAGAGACAAGTCCATAAACATGTCTCAAAGAAGGATGACCAATTTTCAGGGAAATAAAAATTCATGCTTCTTTGAGGATGGTTTATAAGGCCCTGTACCACTGCTTAAAGGACCTTGGAGCTTCCCTGGTAGAAAATTGTGCAAGAGGCCATGCTTATCCTTGTAGGCTGGAAAGTAACCGGGAAAAGACTTGATTCAGGCTGAACTTTCCAGGCTAGCTACAGTGTTCATGGGACAGGGCCATTACACAATTGACAACTGGGGGACAGTGTCTATCCTACATGAAAGTGTCTGCCACGTTGGGCCTGCTGCTTTGTCTGCAATGTTCTCATGGAGAGATTTGGCGTTTAACCTTTTCAGGGTGATGGATCCCCTGGAGAACCTGGTGAAAGTTACAGATTGTACCCTGTAAAAATGCTAAAGTCACACACGCACAGGACTCTGCATACAAACCCAGGAGCTTGCATCCCAAGTGGTACCCCATCTCCTCGTGACGGGGATATTTTCCCTTGGATGAAGCGTTTACTTTTTCTAGGAACAGGCTTTTACAATGTCACGCCTGCACTGAGTAACACACAACAGACTTTATCAGAGATTAGCAAACCAGGTATTGCTTGATACTGATGGAGAGTCACTTTTGTGGGAGAAAAAGGCCTTCAAGAAAGAAGAACAGATCATAGGAAAGGGGATGAAACCTATAATCAACCCCAGGTTGCTTTTTGGTCGAGGGGAAGGGTCACGGCAGATGGTCTCCGGCTGTCAGAGGAAGGGGCCCAGGGCGGCATCCAGACCACATAATCTCACTTCACTTTCTACCACCTTTCCTACTAACCATCAAATTCACTGAGGGTATAAGTTGTGTTCCCACAGTTCTTAAAGCCAGAGCTTGATCCTGTGCCCCAAACATTGATAACTCTTACAATGATTCCATGAGATATCATTCCCCTTTTACAGGTCAATAAACTGAGGCCCAAAAAGTTTAAGTGGCTTGTCCAAGGTCACCTAACTAGTAAACTGTGAAGCTGCCATCCAATCTTGGTTCTTCTTTTTTTTTTAATTTTTAATTTAATTTTATTTATTTTTTTACACAGCAGGTTCTTATTAGTCATCAATTTTATACACATCAGTATGTACATGTCAATCCCAATCGCTCAATTCATCACACCACCACCCCCAACCCCCGGGGTTTTTCCCCCTTGGTGTCCATATGTTTGTTCTCTACATCTGTGTCTCAACTTCTGCCTTGCAAACTGGTTCATCTATACCATTTTTCTAGATTCCACATATATGCGTTAATATACGATATTTGTTTGTTTCTTTCTGACCTATTTCACTCTGTATGACAGTCTTGAGGTCTATCCATGTCTCCTCAAATGACCCAATTTCATTCCTTTTTGTGGCTGAGTAATGTTCCATTGTATATATGTACCATATCTTCTTTATCCATTCGCCTCTTGATGGGCATTTAGGTTGCCTCCATGACCTGGCTATTGTTAATAGTGCTGCAATGAACATTGGGGTGCATGTGTCTTTCTGAATTATGGTTTTCTCTGGGTATATGCCTGGTAGTGCGATGGCTGGATCATATGGTAATTCTAGTTTTAGTTTTTTAAGGAACCTCCATAGTGGCTGTATCAGTTTACATTCCCATCAACAGTGCAAGAGGGTTCCCTTTTCTTATACACCTCACTGTAGTTTTGATTTGCATTTCTCTAATAATTAGTGATGTTGAGCAGCTTTCCATGTGCTTCTTGGCCATCTGTATGTCTTCTTTGGAGAAATGTCTATTTAGGTCTTCTGCCCATTTTTGGATTGGGGTGTTTGTTTCTTTAATATTGAGCTGCATGAGCTGTTTATATATTTTGGAGATTAATCCTTTGTCAGTTGATCCATTTGCAAATATTTTCTCCCATTCTGAGGGTTGTCTTTTTGTCTTGTTTATGGTTTCCTTTGCTGTGCAAAAGCTTTGAAGTTTCATTAGGTCCCATTTGTTTATTTTTGTTTTTATTTCCATTTCTCTAGGAGGTGGATCAAAAAAGATCTCGCTGTGATTTCTGTCAAAGAGTGTTCTTCCTATGTTTTCCTCGAAGAGTTTTATAGTGTCCGGTCTTACATTTAGGTCTCGAATCCATTTTGAGTTTATTTTTGTGTATGGTGTTAGGGAGTGTTCTAATTTCATTCTTTTACATGTAGCTGTCCAGTTTTCCCAGCACCACTTATTGAAGAGACTATCTTTTCTCCATTGTATATCCTTGCCTCCTTTGTCATAGATTAGTTGACCATAGGTGTGTGGGTGTATCTCTGGGCTTTCTATCTTGTTCCATTGATCTATGTTTCTGTTTTTGTGCCAGTACCATATTTTCTTGAGTACTGTAGCTTTGTAGTATAGTCTGAAGTCAGGGAGCCTGATTCCTCCAGCTCTGTTTTATTCCCTCAAGACTGCTTTTGCTATTCGGGGTCTTTTGTGTTTCCACACGAATTTTAAGATTTTTTGCTCTAGTTCCGTAAAACATGCCATTGGTAATTTGATAGGGATTGCATTGAATCTGTAGATTGCTTTGGGTAGTAGAGTCATTTTCACAATATTGATTCTTCCAATCCAAGAACATGGCATATCTCTCCATCTGCTGGTGCCATCTTTAATTTCTTTCATCAGTGTCTTATAGTTTTCTGCATACAGGTCTTTTGTCTCCTTAGGTAGGTTTATTCCTAGGTATTTTATTCTTTTTGTTGCAGTGGTAAATGGGAGTGTTTCCTTAATTTCTCTTTCACATTTTTCACCATTAGTGTATAGGAATGCCAGAGATTTCTGTGCATTAATTTTGTATCCTGCTACTTTACCAAATTCATTGATTAGCTCTAGTAGTTTTCTGGTAGCATCTTTGGGATTCTCTATGTATAGTATCATGTCATCTGCAAACAGTGACAGTTTTACTTCTTCTTTTCCAATTTATATTCCTTTTATTTCTTTTTCTTCTCTGACTGCCATGGCTAGGACTTACAAAACTATGTTGAATGATAGTGGTGAGAGTGGACATACTTGTCTTGTTCCTGATCTTAGAGGAAATGCTTTCAGTTTTTCACCATTGAGAATGATGTTTGCTGTGGGTTTTTCGTCTATGGCCTTTATTGAGATAGGTTCCCTCTATGCCCACTTTCTGGAGAGTTTTTATCATAAATGGGTGTTGAATTTTGTCAAAAGCTTTTTCTGCATCTATTGAGATGATCATATGGTTTTTATTCTTAAATTTGTTAATATGGTGTATCACATTGATTGATTTGCATATATTGAAGAATCCTTGCATCCCTGAGATAAATCCCACTTGGTCATGGTGTATGATCCTTTTAATGTGTTGTTGGATTCTGTTTGCTAGTATTTTGTTGAGGATTTTTGCATCTATATTCATCAGTGATATTGGTCTATAATTTTCTTTTTTTGTAGTATCTTTGTCTGGTTTTGGTATCAGGGTGATGGTGGCCTCATAGAATGAGTTTGGGAGTGTTCCTTCCTCTGCAAGTTTTTGGAAGAGTTTGAGAAGGATGGGTGTTAGCTCTTCTCTAAATGTTTGATAGAATTCACCTGTGAAGCCATCTGGTCCTGGATTTTTGCTTGTTGGAAGATTTTTAATCAGAGTTTCAATTTCATTACTTGTGATTGGTCTGTTCATATTTTCTATTAATTCCTGGTTCAGTCTTGCAAGGTTATACCTTTCTAACAGTTTGTCCATTTCTTCCAGGTTGTCCATTTTATTGGCATAGAGTTGCTTGTAGTAGTCTCTTAGGATGCTTTGTATTTCTGCAGTTTCTGATGTAAATTCCCCTTTTTCATTTCTAACTTTATTGATTTGGGTCCTCTCCCTCTTTTTCTTGACGAGTCTGGCTAATGGTTTATCAATTTTGTTTATATTCTCAAGGAGCCAGCTTTTAGTTTTATTGATCTTTGCTATTGTTTTCTTTGCTTCTATTTCATTTATTTCTGCTCTGATCTTTATGATTTCTTTCCTTCTGCTAACTTTGGGTTTTGTTTGTTCTTCTTTCTCTAGTTCCTTCAGGTGTAAGGTTTGATTGTTTATTTGAGATTTTTCTTGTTTCTTGAGGTAGGATTGTATAGGTATCAACTTCCCTCTTAGATCTGCTTTTGCTGCATCCCATAGGTTTTGGATCGTTGTGTTTTCATTGTCATTTGTCTCTAGGTATTTTTTGATTTTCTCTTTGATTTTTTCAGTGATCTCTTGGTTATTTAGTAATGTATTGTCTAGCCTCCATGTGTTTGTGTTTTTTCCCTGTAATTCGTTTCTAATCTCATAGCGTTGTGATCAGAAAAGATGCTCGATATGTTTTCAATTTTCTTAAATTTACTGAGGCTTCATCTGTGACCCAAGATGTGATCTATCCTGGAAAGTGTTCCATGTGCACTTGAGAAGAAAGTGTAATCTGCTGTTTTTGGATGGAAAGTCCTATAAATATCAATTAAATCTATCTGGTCTATTGTGTCATTTAAAGCTTCTGTTTCCTTATTTATTTTCATTTTGGATGATCTGTCCATTGGTGTAAGTGAGGTGTTAAAGTCCCCCAGTATTACTGTGTTACTGTCGATTTCCTCTTTTATAGCTGTTAGCAGTTCCCTTATGCATTGAGGTGCTCCTATGTTGGGTGCATATATATTTATAATTGTTATATCTTCTTCTTGGATTGATCCCTTCATCATTATGTACTGTCCTTCCTTATCTCTTGTAACATTCTTTATTTTAAAGTCTATTTCATCTGATATGAGTATTGCTACTTCAGCTTTCTTTTGATTTCCATTTGCATGGAGTATCTTTTTCCATCCCCTCACTTTCAGTCTGTACGTGTCCCTAGGTCTGAAGTGGGTCTCTTGTAGAGAGCATATAGATGGGTCTTGTTTTTGTATCCATTCACCAAGCCTGTGTCTTTTGGTTGGAGCATTTAATCCATTCACATTTAAGGTAATTATCGATACGTATGTTCCTATGACCATTTTCTCAATTGTTTTGGGTTTGTTTTTGTAGGTCCTTTTCTTCTCTTGTGTTTCCCACTTAGAGAAGTTCCTTTAACATTTTTTGTAGAGCTGGTTTGGTGGTGCTGAATTCTCTTAGCTTTTGCTTGTCTGTAAAGCTTTTGATTCCTTCATTGAATCTGAATGAGATCCTTGTTGGGTAGAGTAATCTTGGCTGTAGGTTCTTCCCTTTCATCACTTTAAGTATATCATGCCACTCCCTTCTGGCTTGTAGAGTTTCTGCTGAGAAATCAGCTGTTAACCTTATGGGAGTTCCCTTGTATGTTATTTGTCGTTTTTCCCTTGCTGCTTTCAATAGTTTTTCTTTGCCTTTAATTTTTGCCAATTTGATTACTATGTGTCTCAGCGTGTTTCTCTTTGGGTTTATCCTGTAGGGACTTGCTGCACTTCCTGGACTTGGGTGGCTATTTCCTTTCCCATGTTAGGGAAGTTTTTGACTATAATCTCTTCAAATATTTTCTCTGGTTCTTTCTCTCTCTCTTCTCCTTTTGGAACCCCTATAATGCGAATGTTGTTGCATTTAATGTTGTCCCAGAGGTCTCTTAGGCTGTCTTCACTTCTTTTCATTCTTTTTTCTTTATTTTGTTCCACAGCAGTGAATTCCACCATTCTGTCTTCCAGGTCACTTATCCATTCTTCTGCCTCAGTTATTCTGCTATGATTCCTTCTAGTGTAGTTTTCATTTCAGTTATTGTATTGTTCATCTCCGTTTGCTTGTTCTTTAATTCTTCTAGGTCTTTGTTAAACATTTCTTGCATCTTCTCAATCTTTGCCTCCATTCTTTTTCCGAGGTCCTGGATCATCTTCACTATCATTATTCTGAATCCTTTTTCTGGAAGGTTGCCTATCTCCACTTTATTTAGTTGTTTTTCTGGGGTTCTATCTTGTTCCTTCATCTGGTACATAGCCCTCTGCCTTTTCATCTTGTCTTTCTGTGAATGTGGTTTTGTTCCACAGGCTGCAGGACTGTAGTTCTTGCTTCTGCTGCCTGCCCTCTGGTGGATGAGGCTATCTAAGAGGCTTGTGTAAGTTTCCTGATGGGAGGGACTGGTGTTGGGTAGAGCTGGCTGTTGCTGTGGTGGGCAGAGCTCAGTAAAACTTTAATCTGCTTGACTGCTGTTGGGTGGGGCTGGGTTCCCTTCCTGTTGGTTGTTTGGCCTGAGGCAACCCAACACTGGAGCCTACTTTGGCTCTTTGGTGGGGCTAATGGCAGACTCTAGGAGGGCTCATGCCAAGGAGTACTTCCCAGAACTTCTGCTGCCAGTGGCCTTGTCCCCATGGTGAGCCACAGCCACCCCCTGCCTCTGCAGGAGACCCTCCAACACTAGCAGATAGGTCTGGTTCAGTCTCCCCTGGGGTCACTGCTCCTTCCCCTGGGTCCTGATGAGCACACTGCTTTGTGTGTGCCCTCCAAGAGTGGGGTCTCTGTTTCCCCCAGTCCTGTTGAAGTCCTGCAATCAAATCCCACTAGCCTTCAACGTCTGATTCTCTAGGAATTCCTCCTCCCGTTGCTGGACCCCAGGTTGGGAAACCTGACGTGGGCCTCAGAACCTTCACTCCAGTGGGTGGACTTCTGTGGTCTAAGTGTTCTCCAGTCTGTGAGTCACCCACACAGCAGTTATGGGATTTGATTTTACTGTGATTGCGCCCCTCCTACCGTCTCACTGTGGCTTCTCCTTTGTCTTTGGATGTGGGGTATCTTTTTCGGTGAGTTCCAGTGTCCTCCTGTCGATGACTGTCCAGCAGCTGTTTGTGATTCTGGTGTTCTCGCAAGAGGGAGTGAGAGCACGTCCTTCTACTCCGCCATCTTGGTTCCTAGTTGCAAGTTGGGCTTTGAGGGAATGTATTTCACTAAACACCTGTGTACTCATGCCTCACAGAGTGTCCAATGAGTCCACAGAAGACAATCCCTCTGGCCACACCAATGGAAACAGTGCCCTGAATGAAACAGTCCCTTAGGTGCCTCCTTGGTCTCTTAGAGGAGGCCCTATTAATTCATCAGACAGGCTGTACTTCATTAGCCATCAGGGACAAGAAAATCCACAATGAAATATCACTACACATTCTACAGAATGGCATCTGAAATCAAAGTTGGTATGCAGGTGGTGCCAATGGAATTTTCCCACCAGCCAACTGTGCCGTATCAGAACATCAGTACTATCTGGAACCGCTGCCTGTGTTTGATGGGAGAAATGGAATGGCTCTCTTCTCTTTTCCTGATCTTTCCTCACCACTGCTCACTGTGTAGCTCAGTAATGAATATGTGAAGTTTGAAACTCCATCTGTAGGCAGCCTCTTCCTCTCCAACTTGTCAGGATGAGTGCCAGGAGAGATTCATGAACTGAGATGCATCGTTAACTGGTGGTCACACTGCCAGTACAAGTGGAACATCTGTATCAGCCAAACTTTTAAAATAACTTGTAATAAATTTTGAGCTCTATAAATGTTTATCTATTTAGCAAATGCTGTTAAAAAACATCAAACTTCAAGGATGAGGTCAACTCTCTGTAGGTGTGTCACTTCTGTTCCACATGATCTGAACACAGTGCTGCCACAGCGATACCGCGACAGTAGATCTGGGAAGCAAGATGGCGGCTGAGCGACTCTTGGTCCTTCTTATAACCGACCTGCAGGTGTGCTCTGCAGATCTTAGAGACGCAAAAACTGTCAACATAAGCAAAACCAACACGACATAACCAAATACAATCCATGGGCTACAGAACAGAGTTAGAGCAGTGATTTTTCAGACTGCGATCTCTGGCTTCTTGATACACCTTGAAAAATTTCAGAACAATGCAAATTTCATCTTGAATTACCAGCAAAACATATGTAATTCCAGATGCTTTCATTTTCATGTAATGACTAAAAGCTTTTTGTGTATTACCTAATAAGTGAATTGCTAAAGGTTATTCAAATTAACATTCATAACTGAAAATGAGGACAGGAGCAGAGGCTCCTGATACCCTTACTCAGCATTCTACGAAGAAGTCTGGTTGCCATGAAATGTCTAGCAACGTTTGCAAAGCTTATGGAAAGCAGGTTCCCTGACAGGTAGTTACACTTCTCTACTTTCAGGAAGGACTCTGTAATCGTCGCAACATCCACGTTGAGTTAATCGTGGTGTTCGATTGCCGTTATTTTTACTTTTGAATTACAAGTTCCTATGAGCTTATGTTTATGATGTTTAATTTTTTAGTAGTGTTTGATTAACATAAAATGAGTAGAGAGGAATATCTGCATTAGCGATAGTTGTGCCTGGGGTTCTACCATAAACAGACCTTCAGTGTATCCACATCATAAATATTAATCACCCTTGTTGTCAAAAATAAACAATCCACTGAAATATTCAGATACAGTGGCTTGTCATTATCTTTATATTTTTCCCACAGGAAGTTGGATCTGGACCGGTTGGTCAACTATAAGCTCCTCATTGCCCCCACTGTACAGTAATTGGGCCATAAGTCATAAGTATTTGATAACTATTGCCCTAGAAAATATAAGGCAACACATATATGCATATTAAAAGTTAGACTAGGGGCTTCCCTGGTGGCGCAGTGGTTGAGAGTCCGCCTGCCGATGCGGGGAACATGGGTTCGTGCGCCGGTCCGGGAGGATCCCACATGCCGCGGAGCAGCTAGGCCCGTGAGCCATGGCCGCTGAGCCTGCGCCTCCGGAGCCTGTGCTCCACAAGGGGAGAGGCCACAGCAGTGAGAGGCCCACGTACCGCAGGAAAAAAAAAAAAAAGTTACACTAAATGTCTACCTGGTGATGACATCAATGTAGATTAGATTCGTCTGGGATAGTTTCATTGATGCAGTAAAATTTGAATTTTACTCTGCATTTATAACAAGCTGTTTGGTTGATGGATTGAGGATTGACTGACTGGCTTGGACTTAACCTTGCTAGACGTTAGACGTGGCCCAAGTCCAGTGGAGAGAAAGCACTTCCAGCTGAGGCAGTGGCAATAAGCAAAGGTTTTGTGTGGAAATGGGACGTGTCTACAGATGGCCGGAAGGTGAGCCCACAGGGCCCAGACTGTGGGTGATGGAGAGCCCTGCAGATAAGGCTGGATGGGGAGGACCCATGATGTACAGTGTTCTGAAGGCCGGAAAGAGCAATCTAGAAGGGCTGTGGTCACAGCCAGAATCCCCTTCAAACACCGCTTTGCGCCACTCCTGCTTCTGCCTCTGCCCATCATAGCTCTTCCCGGGCTTGCGTTCATGAAGGGAGCTGCTTCCAGCACACGCAGTGTGTCCATGGACCACGGACCACGGGTTCTCTTGGAAAGAAAATGATTCTGGATGAAGCGATCAGGCACATCACAGCTAATCCAAGAGCTCGCCAGAAATTCAGAAGAGTGCCTGGGCAAGAGCCTAAGCCCCAGCTGTCAGTCTGCCACGGTTCTTTCTTCCGGGACTGAACTCAATCAGAAAAGAGCCACCCTCCTGGGGAAACTGCTGGATTTTCCATTTTTCACTGGAATGGGTCTTTGGAAGTTATTTTCTCTGTGGACTCCGAGGTCCAGTGTGGATTTAATTGTGGCTTGTTTAATTAATTGGAACGAACAAATTGCTAATAAGGCAGAGAACCATTTGTTTTTATGAATTACTTTTGAACTTTTATAATAGAAAGATTATGAGATACAAAAGATAAAATGCTCACTCGTAAATCACTGAGCCCAAGAAATGGACTATTAAAGTCACTGAACAACTAATTGAGCCCCTCCTCAATTGCTTCTCTTTCTCCTTCAAAATTAAGCATTATTGTATATTCTGTAGTTATTTTTCCTGTTTTTCTTTATAGTTTTACTAACTATATATGTATCCCCAAAATACATCAGTTAGCTTTGTTTTGGAGCTTTCAAAATGATTTCATACTATACAATGAAATATTACTTGTTTTTTTATTTTTTAAGTTTATTTATTTTTAGCTGTGTTGGGTCTTCTTCGCTGCGCGTGGGCTTTCTCTAGTTGCGGCGAGCGGGGGCTACTCTTGGTTGTGGTGCGCGGGCTTCTCACTGCAGTGGCTTCTCTTGTTGTGGAGCACAGGCTCTAAGCGTGTGGGCTTCAGTAGTTGTGGCACACGGGCTCAGTAGTTGTGGCTCGCGGGCTCTAGAGCGCAGGCTCAGTAGTTGTCGTGCATGGGCTTAGTTGCTCCGTGGCCTGTGGGATCTTCCCGGACCAGGGCTCGAACCCGTGTCCCCTGCGTTGGCAGGCGGATTCTTAACCACTGCGCCACGAGGGAAGTCCCTTACTTGCTTTTATTCTAAAAAAGAATGTATAAGTAGGGGAATAGTGCATGTTGTTACATAGTACTCAAATGTATTTGTTTTTACTGTTTTATTTTATACTTCTATGTGAATATGAACATAATATTGTATATTTATTCATTTTACTGTGATGGACATCTGGATTTTTCCAATTCGGGGGTTGTGTGTGTGTATGTGTTGATGTTGCCCTTAGAGCCCATGTTGCTTGTCTCCCGGGCAACAGGAGAGTCTCTCTAGGGTAATAACTAAGAATCTCACTGCTCAGGAAGGGAACCTGTCAATTTTGTCCTCTTCTGCCAAGACCGGTCTCTTGAGTCTCACTGTTCATGTGGGAAACCACGTGAAAGAGTATTGGGAAGACCCAGCACAAAGTATTGAAGACACAATTAAAAGGCCCGTCTGCAATGACAAGCAGGATCTTTTATTCAGAAGTGTTAAAATAGGAGATTATTGAGGTGATACCATTTGAGGGGCACCAGGCAGGGAGAGCACCTTCAGAGCATCTCCCTCCTTTGCATCAGCAGCACCTTCTCCGGGGTTTCTCCTGGGAGGACAGAAGCCCCTTCAGCCCATCTGAGCAGGGTGAACCCTGCCTGGAGACCCCAAGGCAGCAGGGAGGATTTCTGCATCTCAGGAAGGGAAGGAGGGGACAAGGAAGAGATATGCAGGGAAGAGGCTTTAGGGAGAAACGTACTTGCTCCCTGAAATGGACCCTACATAATTAGTGGGAGTTCGTCATAAGAGAAGATTACCATGGATAGATAGAACCTCACCAGCCAAGGGACAGACACACTCATATTTGAGGCTAGAATACAAGTTTTAAGGAGAGATGTGATTTTTCGACAATGGTGTTGCATACAAGTCTGGAGAACAAGATTATGGAATCCCCCAACTTTTAGTGGATACAGGGTCTGGAGAACAAGATTATGGAATCCCCCAACTTTTAGTGGACACAGGGTCTGGAGAACAAGATTATGGAATCCCCCAACTTTTAGTGGATACAGGGCCATGTGTACAAGGAACAGAAAGAGTAGGTTTACAGAGGGTTGAGAGGGTCGTCGTTTATCTCACAATTGACCCAATATTTTTCACTATGCAAATTGAAAACATGTCAGATTATTGTACATCCTATGTTAAGGTTTCCTGATTTCTGAATAAGAGTTATGGATTTAAAAATTTCTGGTCACTACATGTTTTCAGGAACATGTATACACTGAAGGAAAATAATTTTAATCTTATGCTCTCCAGTTTTACGTGGATGAATCCTTCTCAGCCTTTAGATCCATCTTGAATGTCATCTCCACCTCAGGACAGCTTCCTCACTGCCTCCATCACTCACCCACAGCTTATCACATCACCCAGCTGACATTATTACAGAATTGCACACTGTCTGTAATTGTCACAGAATTGCACACGCTCTGTAATTATCTTTTTAAGTTACTATGTCTTTGCCAACTGTCTCCACATTTGCCTGTTCTCTACTTGTAGGAATGTATCCTATGTTGCTGTCTGTTCCATCTTCAGCACCTTTCGCATGTAAGGTACTCAGTAAATATTTGTGGAATAAATGAATAAATTTTAAAATTCTGGCTATAGGAAGACTCACAGAGAAGAGACCTCCATTTTTTAATCATTATTATACTATGTCCTAGGGCAGCAGGCTAAAACTACTGTATCCAAATCGAATACTGTGGTTTACCCAAAACATGAAAATTTGATTGCCAAAAAGTGGCAGAAACTGTGGTTGCTCTCGTTTTCCAGAAAACCATGGATAATGATATAACATATTACTCTTGTGCTGTACTTGGTATTATTTTTAGCCTCAAGTCTTATAATGTCAACTTTATCCGCATGTTATATCAATAAAGAGAATTCTATCCCCTTGAATGTCTTGGAAAGGATTTAGAGGCTAATGGGGACAAGAGTTGCCAATAGGTACACAAGGTCCACCGCCAAGAGAACTGCACTCCCAAGAACATTAGCAGTATCGTTAAAAGACCTGCTTAAATATTTATGCGGTTTCTTATTTTTAACAGAGGCAAGGAATTCACCATCACCAAGACCATTTCCCTCATTCTATGTGGACAGATTTGTGGGCTTCTATATGAGAGTAACGTAAAAACCCTTTTACGATTATTTTGTTCATAACACTTCTGCTTATCCACATTTTCCCAGCTTCTAGAAATTACTATATTGTGTGTGCCCTTCAAATAGTTCGGTTTGGAGAATATCACTGGCTCTGATTTGGTCACAGTGGATGCCCAGGGACAGATCTGTCCCAGGGCCAGTCTTATGAATGAACCACAGAGGTGACTGGGTCGTGATCCTGAACAGTGATGTCCCAAATATCACTCCACTTGGAAGAGCATCTTGCTTTAGATCTTTTCACTTTCTACCCTGGGATACAGGATAGGTAACATTGTGATAAAATAATTCCATATACCCTTATTATTGACCATCGCAGGCCAATAATGTTTAGGGAATGAAAAGGAGATGAAACAGAACTTCCCCAGTGGTTAAGACTCTGTGCTTCCACTGCAGGGGGCATGGGCTTGACCTTTGGTTGGGGAGCTAGGGTCCCACATGCCTCATGGTGCAGCCAAAAAAACAAATTTGTTTTTATTTTTTAAAAAAAATTTAAAATAAATTTTAGAAAAGGAAAAGGATTTGAAACTGGAAAGCTGGATTGGAGCAATATTTTGAAAAATTTTAGAAGCTACACTACAGTGGTCATATTTCATCACGTAGATGTTTCTGAGACACGTGAGTTTCATGGGGGCAAAAATGGTCCTAGCATGTGAGAGGGGAGCCTGGAACTTAGCCCATCCAGAGGACTCATGAAAATTATGCTAACAGGGAATGAAAAGAATTTAAAAAATCACTCTTTCAGAACTATTTCAGAACTAACTCTAACCCTAACCCTCTTTTCCAAAAAGCATTGCTTCCAGTGGCACGGTGGAAGGTTCTGACCTCCAGCTCTCTGAAAATAAACTCAGGTAAACGATCTGTCTTTTAACGCCTTCTCTCTTGGAAGAATTTGATGTGTGAGTGCATGTTGGACTTTTGTTATTAATATGTCAAAGCAAAGTGATTTTTCATCTGATTTGCTTGTCTTTGGTGCAAAATTATGCTAATTCAATGTAGAAAAACGAAATACAGAAATGAAGAGCAATTGGGGGGATATTTATACGCACTGTTCTGTGTTATTAGATCTCACTCCTCACTTCCACCAGTTCTGCATAAAGGATCTTCTATGCGGTGTCTAATCTCAAGCAGACAAAAACTGGCCACTCATTTCTCTTTGTAACTTTCCTCAAGCTACTGTTTTCCCGAGTGTGGAGTCTCGTGAGACAAACCATGAAACAATCAGCAAATTCATTATGATGCTGTTGCCCAATAAAAATTTGAGATTGGTTGGTATATTGAAGGAGTGGGCTTTATTTAAAGGTTAGTGAAAGCACCTGGAGATAAAAACGCCCATTGTAGCATCTGTCCACTCTTTGGTTGGCAAAACGTTCACTCAAAGTGGCAGGGTATCTTTTGGGGACATCAGGCAGGGCTGATTTCTGGCATGAATAGGAGGGAATTACTCTCACATTAGACTTTTAACAGGCATGCCAGGAAAACCACAACATCTAAACTAATGTCAGAGCACCGTCTTTCATATATAGGTAGATCCAGCCTCAGACAAGCAGCCACATAACTATTAAATACTCTATAAATTGTTGAGCAAAGGAAAGGAAGGAAAGAAGGAAGAAAAGAAGAGAAAGAAAGGAAGAATTTGAAGTCATGGACCCAAACCTCAGAACGTATCAAAAGTTCCTGGAGGGGTTGTGAAAGAAATACTGCTAGGTATTATCCTCTGAGTTTCTGATTCAGTCTGGAAGGAAGGGCAAGAATTTGGATTTCTAACAAGTTCCCAGATGATGCTAATGCTGTTGGCCCAAGGCCCACGCTTTGAGGTCCTCTGGTGTGAAGTTCGCGAAAGTCAAGACCTCTTCCCCACACGAAGGTCCAGCTCACGTCATTCTTAATGATGAAAGATTGAAAGCTTCCAAGATTGGGAACAAGGCAAGGATGTCCATCCTCCCCACTTTTATTCAGTATTTTACTGAAGTTCCTAACAGAGTGAAAGAAAGAATGAGGGAGAGAGAAGAGAGAGAGAGAGAATCCTAAGGAATCCACAAATTATCAACTGGAGATAATAGGTGAGTTTAGCAAAGTTGTAAGATGCCAGGGCAATGCACAAAAATCAACTGCATTTCTATGTATTTGCAATGAACAATTGGAAATGGAAATATAAAAATAATAGCACTCAATGGGGACTTCCCTGGTGGACCGGTGGTTGAGACTGCCCTCTCCCAAGGCAGGGGACATGGGTTTGATCCCTGGTGGGGGAACTAGGTTCCCACATGCCACATGGTGTGGCCAAAAAATATATAAGAGCGCTCAAAAATTAAAACTATCAAAATATATGCATATTCTATACACTAAAAATGAGAAAATACTTCTGAGAGAAATTATAGACCACCTAAATAAATTAGATATACCACATTTATGGAATAAAGGGCTCAACTTTTTAAAGAGATTAATTCTACCCAAATTGATATATAGATTCAAAGCAATTCCAATCAAAATTTTGTAGGCTTTTTCTAAAAAACAGAAATAGGCAAACTAATTACACAGGGGAAATGAAAATGCAAAGGAATTAGAACGGTCAAAACAATTTTGAAAAAAGAGGAACAGAGTTGGAGGACTTATATTTGCTAATCTTAAGACTTACTATAAACCTACAGTAAAAAAGACAATGTCATATTTACATGAGGAGTAGCCATATATACAATGGAACAGAATAGAGAGTCCAAAAATGTCTTCCATGCATATAATCAACTGATTTTTGGCAGTGGTACCAAAGTAATTCAAAAGGAAATGGATTGTCTTTTCAACAATTCTGCAACAACGACAAAAAAAGAATAAACATACGAATGAAAATAAACCTCAACATTTACTTCACAACATTCATAAAAATTACCCTTGAGATAGATCACAGATCTAAATGTAGGAACTAAAATATAAAACTTCAAAAAGCAAGCATGGGGATGTCTTATTGAAATTAGGCAAAGATCTTTCAAGTGAGACCAAAAAACCATGAAACAAGAAAAGAGATAAATTAGACTTCATCAAAATTTAACACTTTTGTTCATCAAAAGACAATGTAAAAAAAACAAAATGAAGAGGCAACCCACAGACTGGGAAGTATTTGCAAAACATATACCTGATAAAGAACTTATATCCACAACATAGATACACACACTTACACCCCCAAAAGGAGAAAATAAACAATTTGATTTTCAAAAAAGGAAAAACTTTTTTGAACGGACACTCTACCAAAAAAGGTATGATTGCCAGAAACCACAAGGTGCCTAATATCTTTAGTCATGAAGATATTAGTCATGAAGGAAAATTTAAAACTCCAATGACACACTATGAAATAATCACTAGAAAGTCTAAAATTGAGGATACTAACAAGTTTTGGTGCAGATGTGGAGCAATTAGAAGTCTCAGACATAAAATGGTACCACTTCTTTGGAAGAGAGTGTGATCGTTTCTTACAAAGTTAAACATACACGTCATACAACCCAGCAATCCCATGCTTAGGTATTTACCCCAAAGAAATGAAGATACATCCACACAAATACTCAAATGTCCACAGCAGATTTATTCACCTTAGCCCCAAACTGATGCAATCCAAAACCCATTAACTGGCAAGTGGATAAACTGTGATACACTCATAAAATACAACACCCCTCGTCAATAAGTGAACCACTGATACTTGCAACGACATGAACGAGTATCTAAATCATTCTGTTAAGAAGCCAAAGAAGAGAAAAAAAAAATATATGTGCTGCCTGATTCCACTTATATGAAATAATGAAAAGGCAAAACTCCAGTGAAACAGCACATCAGTGATTACCAGAGAGTAAAGTGAAAACTCTTTGGAGTGATGGATGGAAATGTTCTTTATTATGATTCTGGTGATGGTTACACGGCTGTATTCATTTATCAAAACTCATCAAATTGTACCCTTAAAATCGGTGAGTTTTGTATCTACTTTAACTCAGTCAGTCTAATTTTAAAAGTTAACTGCACTGGTTTGGTTAAGCTTTTAAGCAACTAAAGACAACAAATTATTGGGCTTGTACTTTATACAAGGCACCTCACAGATCTCTAGGAGGGAAGAAAAGAGCAAAGTGCCCTGAAGATGTGCAAGACAGGTCATGACCCCAAACCATTCGACCTAGAACATCTCTAAGCTTCTCCTGCCCTGCGCCCTTCCAGCCCTGGGTCATAGTTAGCCGCCCTGCTGGGCAGTCGGGGAGGTACACAGCTCAGACCTCTCTACAAGACAGAGCCTGCCTTTCAGCTCGGAGGTGTGCAGTCAGCCCTCCTGGCCCAGCACCTCCCAACGCATGTCAACCAAGGCCTCACTGGTGGGGCAGCTCCCACACGACACCTGAGCCGGGCAGGGGAGCAGGGACAGGCCACTCCTGCCCACTCCTCTCGTGCATATTCTGTGCTTCAAACCTCTCCGCTCGGGTCACCTGAGACGTTTCAGATCGTTGTTACGGTCTGAGTCTCCCATTGCCCGGTTCTGCTTCATCGTTTTTATTTTTCACAGGTATTACCCTCCAGCAACGCTCTTGTATTCATTCCCGCCTCCACCATTCTGTCTGCTTCCCAGAGGACCCACCTGACACTTAAGAGAGATGGAGTTGTTCTTTTCAGGAGGCGTTTGGCCACGTGAAAGCAGCCGGCATCCCTGGATCCCCAGCGTGCTTATGTTGTCACAACTGTGTGTGCGTGTGTGCGTGTGTGTGTGCCTATCAACGGGCAGGTGTATATGCTATTGTCTATGCGTGTAGCTGCATAAAAGGAGCGGCCCTCCTCCGCACAACCTGCTGTGTGTCTGGAGTTAAAACACCATTCATTCGGAAGAAGCTTATTTTCAGCTATGGCCTGGCTGACAGATGAATAACTCAAAGCAAAGAGAGGAAGAATGAGATATGGAACTTCAGGTAAAGAGAAATCAAGGATTCTGATTCTCAGAGTCAAGCACTTCATCCTGCAATCGGCTCCCTGTACATCAGGAAAAAACCTAGTCCCTCTGACTTTGCAGGAGCCAAGGAGACACAGTGCCTTGCTTTGCACACTTGTAGCATCACCTTTACCCCCAGTGGGGTGTGGATGCTGTGAATGAACTGAGGTTCTCTCCCTCTCTCCCAACTACTTCTTCATTTCTGTCCAGAGAGAAATCTGGGGATGAGAATGAATTCCCACAAGCTACAGAGGGCCAGCGTCAGCTAGTGTGTGGATCCACGTACATAGAGACACATGACAACATAAGATGCTCCTTCAGCACTGCACTGTGAGGTCAACGGTTCCCAAGTCTTGCCTCAATTCCTGATTTTTCATCATGTAAGAAAAGACCAGTTTTCTTTGAAAGAAAGTTAACACTTGATATAAATGAATACCTCTGGCAAATCATTACCCAAACAGTTTTCACACGTGAGAACAGGATAGCAATTGTAACCATTCCTGGTAGAAAGAATGAACCAGAAGCAGAAACTACCGTTATGTTTTTGTTTTGTTTTTTTTGCGGTACACGGGCCTCTCACCATTGTGGCCTCTCCCGTTGCGGAGCACAGGCTCCGGACGCGCAGGCTCAGCGGCCACGGCTCACGGGCCCAGCCACTCCACAGCATGTGGGATCTTCCCGGACCGGGGCACGAACCCGCGTCCCCTGCATCGGCAGGCGGACTGTCAACCACTGCGCCACCAGGGAAGCCCTAGAAACTACCATTATGAACAATGCCTTGGTAGCATCATTTGCAAATATTTCCTGCCCACTCTAACCACTTTTGTTCAATATAGTTTTGGAAGCCCTAGCCACAAAAATCAGAGAAGAAAAAGAAATAAAAAGAATGCAAATTGGGAAGGAAGTAACACTGTCACTGTTTGCAGATGACATGATGCTACACATAGAGAATCCTAAAGATGCTACCAGAAAACTACTAGAGCTCCTCAATGAATCTGGTAAAGTTGCAGGATACAAAATTGACATATAGAAATCTGTTGCATTTCTATATACTAACAGCAAAATACGAGAAAGAGAAACTAAGGAAACAACCCCATTTGCCATTTGCATTAAAAAGATTCCTTGTAATGATCTGATCAATAACACAAAACTGTGCATCTAGGGTAATGAGAAGAAATGGATTTGTCAGAAAGTATATTGGGTCTATGTAAAGAATAAGTAAATATTTAGTTAGAACTCAAGAGACCTTAGTCTGGTAAGCAATTACATAGTGGATTCTAGGCTGCATAAATTTACTTGTTTGCACTTTCTCGAACATTTATAAAGATCACAGAATGATCTAAGATATTATATGATAATATTTCTGAGGAGCATTAGAAACTAAAACATCAAACCTGGAGAACACATTCAAAATACTCATATCCTGCCAATCGTACAGAAATATAAGAAAACTATATCTTCCGGAGTCAATTTCACTTTTATTTCCTGACCACCCTTGAGGGAGATGTATTTGTTTGGGACCTATGAAAGCCCTCAACCTCAGCGACTATTGAAGGCCAAACCACCATGTAACATTATGTATGGACATTTTATTTGTGTGGGCACGTGAGTGTGTGCTCACACGTACGCACACGTGATGCAGGCACAGGGGACAGATGCAGGTGGGCTGGGCAATTGCTCCCCCACGGTCTCTGCCAACCACTTCCCTCCATCCTTCATGTAGATAGCTGACATGTCCTCAGTCTTATGTAAAGCTCCACCTGCACTGATACATCTAAACCTGGGACGTCTTAGAGTCACTTTGAAGCTCATTCTTGAGAAGAGATTCATCAAACAGAGAGACTTAGATGCCCTTGAGATGATGCCCTATCTGATCCCTGAACTCTATTGTCCAGTCTTCAGGTGCTTGAACACAATTAATCAGCAGGACACAAGATGTCTAGAAAATATTGATGGGAGAACCTCATAAATACATAATCATTGGAAAGTCTAAATCACATTTGAGGTGCAAAACAATAACAACAATGGTAATAACAAAGGGAAAAAATGTTCTCTCCGGATCATGCAAGAAATGAATGACTTTAAGGAATGAACCCCACTTCACATCTGTTAGTTTTGCCATTTCCACTGGGATAATTCCCCAGACAGTTCAATGAGAGCCCACCCCTAGGAGACGCTAAGATACCCTTCTTGAATTTAGATGCACTTCTCTCTCATAGAGCTGAAAGTGGGATTTTCACATAAAACAGAGAAACAGGGAGGATATTAAATTGTATATACTCTGTAACGATGACCAATATCACTGTGAAATTGCTTACGGTGCCGTTTGCATGACCTTTATTGCAATGACTGTGTGATGTTTTATTGAATAGATTAGACCGTTCTCACTCAGTTTAGTTACTGGAGAAAATCTAAACTGACTTTCAATGAGTTCAGCTGACATAGGAAATTTTCTATATTAAATATATAATTATTATAATATACTTACGCTGTCTCTTAAGCATGTCTGTAGTTGTGCCATGTTTCCACACATGCATACCTATAATTATTCATTCATACTAAAGCTAGTAGCAATTGAACGCTAACAGTAAACTCTTAAAGAATTTACTTTTTGCATTGTCTATATCAACTCCTGTCTATCCCTCTCTGTACTTCTGCAGTCATCACTACTCTTCTGAAAAAAAGTTGAACTAAGTCACATTTGTCTTTGACTTCAAGTCCACTTTTTAACATTTATTTATTTATTTATTTTTAACATCTTCATTGGAGTATAATTGCTTTACAATAGTGTTAGTTTCTGCTTTATAACAAAGTGAATCAGTTATACATATACTTATATCCCCATATCTCTTCCCTCTTGCGTCTCCCTCCCTCCCACCCTCCCTATCCCACCCCTCTAGGTGGTCACAAAGCGCCGAGCTGATCTCCCTGTGCTATGAGGCTGCTTCCCACTAGCTATCTATTTTACATTTGGTAGTGTATATATGTTCATGCCACTCTCTCACTTCACCCCAGCTTACCCTTCCCCCTTCCCATGTCCTCAAGTCCATTCTCTAGTAGGTCTGCGTCTTTATTCCCGTCTTTTTTTAACCTCTTGAATTTATTTTCATCCCCCTCTCCCACACACACATGCTCTTCCAAGGCTCCCAGAATCCATTTGGTCCCCATCCTTTCCCTCATTGATTAAAAATATGCTACCTCTCTCAACAATCTCCTGCATTTCAAAAGAATATCAACAAATACTGAGCTTATTGCTATTATATTAGAAGATGCTTATTATTGCAAGACACTAAACTCATCTGGTAGATACTAAAAAGAACAAGTACACAGGACTCATGCAGTATTGTCTCTTTTTGCTTATTGGACAGTTGACAGCATAGGGTGCAACACCAGACCCCGAGGGCTCAGAGCCAGAGCGTCACAAGAGTGAAGGAGCATCTCGGACTCGCCATGTCGAGCTGTCCCAAGAAAGAAGGTCTGCACTGGAATTTGCACAAGTGAGGTACACATTTTATGAGACTGCGCCCCTGAGGCTTAGAATGGTTGGTTACAGCAATTATCCTATCCTGACTAATGAATAAACTTGAACCAGGAGTGGGGCTTTGCAGAAAGAAAGGAAGGGAAGAAGGGACAACATAAAAATTGAAAATATGAGACAATAGCTTCATGATGGGCTGCATGGAGAACTCCTGTAGGAGATGCCGCACTGGGACAAACGTATTAAAACTGTTGTCTGCAATATCACTGGGTACATTTGTCAAGGTGTTACAAGGAAATTTTAGTGCGAGAAAAAACAAGAATAGCAAGAGTCCAGTACACTGAGGCCTGGAAGGACTGTTTTGCTTCTAAACCCAAAAAGTAAGAAATGGGGTTGAGAAGGTCTTTGAGTGACACCGGCAAGCCCCAGGCTCCCAGCAAAGACCAGATTAAGGTGTGGCTTTTTCCTGAAGCCACCACCTAAGGTAGCAGTGGCTAAACTGAAAGGACAGAGGGGCAACGATGTAAAGAGATGAAAACTGAGCTCTAGGTAAGAAGTTCCGGTGCAGTTGCTGGCTCAAAGAACGGACTAGAGCAAATCAATCTGGAACCTAACTAAGTGTGATTGAACCACAGAGTCGAAGGGACGGGACAGTGAAGGATTTTGACAGGGAAGCCATAAAACACACAGCTGCTTCCCCAACTTTGCAGGAGCAGGAAGCCAGATGAGAAAGCTAATTAGCATCCTACAAGGTTATACTCCTTCCCACGACTTCAGGTGTGGCCAAGATAGATAAAGGAAAAGAAAGAACTCTCCCCAGGGTAGAAAGAGCATAGAGAGCAATGGACCAGGGTTTCCCCGGGAGAGAGCAGGACCAAGGTACAACTGATGGAGATCCTGCCCTCAGGACAGGCAGCGCTCACAGCGCTGCCCGCAAGGTTCAAGCACCGCCTGGACCAATGCCTGCTGATGAAGGGTCTCCTCTTTCATCCGCCCCCATCTTAACACCACTAAGAATGCCTGAAGAGGGCGACACTGAACTCAAAATAAAGAATTATGAAACTTCACAATCCCTGGGACGTGTGCAAAGAGCGTCATGCTCTACATTCTCATCCTTACTGATGACCAGATGCCCCCGGAGGTGGGTCTGCATAGCAGCAATATTGCCGGCTCATCTCCGAATAAGAGCGATGGCTTTGGAAAATGTCCACATCAGAGTCCTGGGATATTCCACACGGGAGGACATCGCTGGGTGGAGAACGTAGAACTGTAAACCACAAGTTGTTTGAACAACTCAAGAGAGTCAACATAAGGGGCATCCAAAGAAGGAAAAAACTAGCCGATTGAAGTGTTGGCATTTCCAGAAATAATTCTCAATTCAGTATAAGACTGCCCCCCTTCCCTGGTCACACCCCATCTGCCAGTAGAGAAAGTGGGTCTCTGATGTAGCCTGCTTTCCTCCTGCTTGGCTGTTTAAGGCTCTGTGTGTAACACTATCCCTAGGCAGTTGAGATGTGGTTTCACATTTCCGTGTTGTAACGTATTTTAAAATATTTCAATATCAACGTATGTGTGGGCACACGTTAGTTCTTTTTTCTTAAATTAATTAATTCATTTTTTTCTTGGCTGTGTTGGGGTTTCGTTGCTGTGCACGGGCTTCTCACTGCGGTAGCTTCTCTTGCTGTAGAGCACGGGTTCTAGATACAAGGGCTTCAGTAGTTGTGGCATGCGGGCTCAGTAGTTGTGGCACATGGGCTCAGTAGTTGTGGCTCGCGGGCTCTAGAGTGCAGACTCAGTAGTCATGGCGCACGGGCTTAGTTGCTCTGCACCATGTGGGATCTTCCCGGACCAGGGCTTGAACCCGTGTCCCCTGCATTGGCAGGCGGATTCTTAACCACTGTGCCACCAGGGAAGCCCCACATTAGTTCTAATTTACACCTAGAAGAAGTTCCTGGGTACTTGAAGTGTCCTAACTAAGAATCACCTCTCTGGGGTGTTTTATCCCAGTGGCTGAGGCTGGCTTTAGCTTAGAAGAAGCTCAGTGGTCAGACAGAAGCCCTTGATATGAAAAAATGGAGTTTTGTAACTTTGAATTATCTTTTGTCTGTCCACAAAATCTGGCTTTCCAAACTATTTTCTCACTATGAACAAAACAAGTCAGCTTGGAGACTCTAAAAAGTCCCACTCTGAATGTCAAAAGCTGAACGTTATTTTTCTTTCTCATTGTGGGTGTAATAATCCTAAATTTCTGTGAGGCGGGTGGATTCCTCCGGCCCAACACAGGAGGTTTACAAACAAGGAAATGCAAAAGAGAAAGCATGCAAGGTTCTTTCAAGAACTATTACCTCTGTTCCACAGCTGCGGCTTCAGCCTTCCTTCCTACACTACTTTTTTTTAAAAAATTATATCTATCTATCTATATATCTGTATAACTGAAGTGTAGTTGATTTACAATGTTGTGTTAGTTTCAGGTGTACAGCAAAGTGATTCAGTTATATACATATATAATATGTATAACTTCTCCCTTATAGGTTATTACAAAATATTGAGTACAGTTCCCTGTGCTATACAGTAGGTCCCTACTGGTTATCTACTTCATATATAGTACTGTGTATCTGTTAATCCCAACCTCCTAATATATCCCTTCCCCACCTCCTTCCTCTCTGGTAACCATACATTTGTTTTCTGTCTGTCAATCTATTTCCATTTTGTAAATAAGTTCCTTTGTTTCATTTTTTTAGATTCCACATGTAAGTGATATCATACATTTGTCTTTTTCTGTCTGACTTACTTCACTTAGTATGATAATCTCTAGGTCCATCCATGTTGCTGCAGATGGCATTATTTCATTCTTTTTTATGGCTGAGTAATATTCCATTGTATATATGTACCACATGTTCACTATCCATTCATCTGTTGATGGACATTTAGGTTGTTTTCATGTCCCAGCTGTTGTAAATAGTGCTGCTATGAACATAGGAGTGCATGTATCTTTTCAAATTATGGTTTTCTCTGGATATATGCCCAGGAGTGGGCTTGCTGGGTCACATGGTAGCTCTATTCTTAGTTTCCTTAAGGAGCTCCATACTGTTCTCCATAATGGCTGTACCATGAGGTGTCAGTTCACTCTGGTCAGAATGGCCATCATCAAAAAGTCTATAAATAATAGATCCTGCACTACTTCTTGAGTTAAGCTTCCTGGGTTCATTTCTCTAGTTTATCGACACCCAGGTCTGTCCTCATCTTGAAATCACTACCAGCAGATGTCACCAGTGGTGACACTGCTTATCGCTAAGTCCAGCGTACACCGTATTAGTCAGAATGTACCCACTTCCACACAGCTGATCCTCAGGGCTCGGTGGCTTCAGGCGACTGAAGACTGTTTTGTTTTCTCAGGTCACAGCCCAAGTGGGAGAGGGGCTCTGCTCCACGTCGTCAGGGACCCAGGTGCCTTCTGTCTCATGACGCTGCATCTTCCCTGCTTGCCCTCCGACCTCACTGCAGAGCGGTGCACAGAGAGTCGGGGGGCGATAGCTGGGCGAATGATGTGGGGTCAGGGGTCTAAGTGGAGTGAATCCCCTCAGCCCGCCGCACAGCAGCCCCATAGTCACATGCCTCCCATCTAAATGCAACAGGCTAGGAACTGCAGCTCAGGGAGCCCAGGAGGAAGAGCTGAATGCGGGTGCTGGGAGCAGCAACTCCAGCCGCCATCCCCGTACAGTCCTCACGTCCCTTGACCCCTGTGCAGTCTTCCTACTCTGCTGACCTTCTCTCCCTCTTGAAATGCTCTCTCCTCTTGGTTTCCCTGCCTTCTCTCCAGCTACCCTTCGGAGGTTCTTCCTCGTGGTCCATTACCTGAAAGATGCCACTTCTCCTGTGTTCTCACTCTCTCTCCCTTGGCAACAAAACCCACTCGCACAGCATCACCTATCCGTGTGAGAAGCCTCGAATGGTATCTCGGCCCAGACCTCTTTCAATGGCCTCGTGGGCATTTCCTCTTTGAGATCCTAAAGGCATCTCAAAGCTGCCTCACCCACGCTTACACTCCTCACCTTCTTGCCACTTTTTCTGACTCAAGGACTGGCCCCATGGTCCGCACAAACCCCAAGTCATCTTTTTTTTTTTTTTTTGCGGTACATGGGCTTCTCACTGTTGTGGCCTCTCCTGTCGCGGAGCACAGGCTCCGGACGCGCAGGCTCAGCGGCCATGGCTCATGGGCCCAGCCGCTCCACGGCATGTGGGATCCTCCCGGACCGGGGCACGAACCCGCGTCCCCTGCATCGACAGGCGGACTCTCAACCACTGCGCCACCAGGGAAGCCCCCAAGTCATCTTTGATTCCCTTTCTCCTTCACGTTCTGCTTCTAATCACTAAGTACTGATGATTCCACCAACTTCTTGTTTCTCTAGTTAATTTTTTTAAACCCCTCTCTTCAGCATCCTGGCTCCTTGCCTTGTGTATTTCAGTTCCTCCCAGGGGATCCTGGCTTCAGTTACCCTCCACGAGGCAGACAGACCCAATCACGTGCTTTTGTATTGAAAACACAAAAGTAGCCCCTCAAACCCAGTCCACTGCTCTCAGGATAAAATCCCACACACTAACCGGGTCTCTCGTATGGCTCTGATCTCCCAGGGCTGGCTTCCATGCCTCCTCTCCCACCCCTAGGTGCTCACATCGCTTTATAATTCTCCCCACACCTGTAAGAACATGACTACAGGGTATGGCAGGTATACGGCAGTGCTCAGCAACACTTAACTCAATAAATGAACGAATCACAGCAAGAAAGGAAGGAAGGAAAGAATTCAGATATTTCATAATCTGGGACACATACTGGAGCAGTAAATCCTGATTATACTAAAAATCAGCATAATATGGAACTACAAATCCTCCAGTAAGTACACTTACAAATAAATTACGTGTCATCAGCATTAAAGAGCTTTGTCAAACCGTCATGGGAATGTTTGTAAAGTGTATCTAAGCTCTAAATTCATTATTTCTGGATTATCTTTAAATGAAGGGACCCTCAACGATCCAGGAATAAAGCCCCGTAATAACTGCGGCACTAAATTGGTACTTAGCTCTTCCACTGGAAGCCGTTTTCCTAGCACATGATCGTCTATTTCATTAGCATCTCAACAGTATCCATTTGTAATCATCATGGTGGCTACAGTAAGCAAATGTTATTTTTTTAATCCTAAGAAATGATCTACAATAAAAACAAACTTAAAAAGTCATTTTCTTTTTTTTCTTCAAACGAGCTCAGTGGTAACAATCTGACTTTCATGTCTGAACTGATTCTGTTTGATACGCCTGCATCTCTGGAGAAACGCCGGCAAGACAGACTGCATCCTAATCGCCAAATATATCAGAATTGGCAGTGACAGTTGTGAGACTGCTAGATTTTTCTTTCAGGCATGGTCAGTAAGCAACTCAGATGGTTTCTGGTGAGTGACATGAACAGCCTCACCATTACAGTCGTCAATGGCCCTCACCTGTGGTGCGGGTAATGCTGGAGCCTAACCCACGGGTAGCTGATGGTCAGTGTGTGAAGAGCAGTGGTCACACGGTGAGAGGTTCAGGAGGGGAGGGGGCTCCTGGGGGGGGCGCTGAGGCAAATAAGCAGGAAGCAGGAGAGGAGATGCTGAGAGACGGACCAAGTGAGGTAAACACAGGGTCTGGAAAGGAAGGAAGGAAGGAAGGGAGGGAGGGAGGGAGGGGGAGGGAGGGAGGGAGGGAGGGGGAGGGAGGGAGGGAGGGAGGAAAGAAAGAAAGAAAGAAAGGGAGGGAGGGAGGGAGAGGGAGGGAGGGAGGGAGGGAGGGAGAGGGAGGGAGGGAGAGGGAGGGAGGGAGGGAGGAAAGAGAAAGAAAGAAAGAAAGAAAGAAAGAAAGAAAGAAAGAAAGAAAGAAAGAAAGAAAGAAAGAAAGAAAGAAAAGAAAAAAGAAAGAGAGAAAGAAAGAAAGGAAGGTAGGAAGAAAAAGAAAGAAAGGAAAGGAAGGAAGGAAAGAAAGAAAGGTAGAGAGATGGATAGAGAGATAGAGAGATGGATAGAGAGACAGATGGACAGAGAGATAACTAGGAAGATAGATGGATGATAGAGAGGAAGGTGTTGGTGAGGATTTAGCTGGTGCTGTGGCGGGCTGTGTCCTGGACCAGCTGTGTGTAGCTAACCCAAGGGTCCTAGGCAGAGGTTTGTATAATTGGCTAACAAGTCCCTGGGGGTCTGAGGCAAGGGCTTCATGAGACATTAGCACCCGGGAGCAGCTGAGAGCAGGTGTGCGGGCACCGAAACGATTACTATCATTTTTACATCGTGCTCCCCGCTGCGCTCTTCAAGAGGCTGAATGATGCCCGGGTTCTCTTTCCCAGGTGCCTCTTCCTCTCAAACAAGATCTCCAGGTGGCGAGGGTTGCTGCTGTCCCGCACGTCAACGGATCCCACTTCGTTCAGTTTACATTTCGCTGCAGTGGTATCTGTGAAGCTGTTTTAGGCTGCAGCTAAGAGACATTTTTCTTATTATTTTGTCCCTTCCGTTCATCTACAATTGACATATTTTTTCTGTATTATCTTTTAGTGCTTCATGGCAAAATGTCCACATTTCTCATTCAGCTACCCCAAGGTGTTTCTTGTGAGCAAAAGACAAGATAATGATCCCTTTATGAGAGGAGAGAAAGTTTCCCAAGTGTTTCCAAATCTGCCTTTATTTCATTATGCCTGGATCACTTGACAGAAGGGACTTCAAAGCTGATTGTGATGATGATTTACAAAATTAAGCAAGAAGCTGGAGGGACTGGGAACTTATCTAGTCTCATGAAGTTAGTAATGGATCTTACTTGGTAGAGGAGCATTAATAACACTGTTTTCACAAAGACTGAAACACCGTATAACTCAGCAGGTATATTAGAGTTTAAGAAAGAGCTATAGAATAATTTCCAAATCAATTTCAAGATTCACCCATTTGAAATTCAGATCTTTTGTCCTAAAATCATTGCATTTCCAAGCTACAAGAATCTAAGAGATATGATCTGATTCATTTTGGTGTCTCCATCAGTACAACAGTGAATCCATCAGTCAGCATCTCTCCCTGTGGCTGATGTCAGGGAAGTATGAAACGTGAACCCTGTCCTGAAACTTGGACCCGAGACCAAAGCTTAGGAAAAGAGGAGGGAAGACCATAGCGTGCACACACCTGTTGAGGACCCTGAATGGTATGTCAGTTCAGCAAAGGGAGAAATCTGTCTGAGCTGGAGGACTGCATGGAAGAGGTGGAATTTGACATTGACTTTCTAAATTACGTAACACTTAAAAAGCTAGAAAGAATGTGGGTGAGGATTTCAGACACTGGGGTCTGCCTGAGTGAGCCACAGAGGGACGAGTCAGCGCAGTTAATGGCCAGGGGGAAATATATGGCGGCCACATGGAGGATGGCGCTCACTCTTGACTTCAAATATCTGGTACGCGATCACAATAAACGTTCCTAAATAGTCAAGTATTGGCAAAAGGGTTGATTATTTTGAGACGGAATCTAAGAGAAGGAAAGATGCCTCTATAAATTACTGATGCAACATGAGGGACACCCCAGTGGCCCTGATTTCCAGAATCTGGTCCTACTCGAGTTGCTTCCTGTTCCCTTCCTATCCTGACGGCTGAAGTTGCATACACTGGGTGTGCTTCCCTCAACAAGTTCACGCATTCATGCACATCTGCTGATGTCTGATAATTTCTTGATACATAACCATTTGCAGTAGTCGCTGAAATTCCATTTTGAATAGCCTCTTAGAAATTCAGGTAGGAGCACAGCGGTGCAGGTCAGGAAATTTGGAGGCATGAAAATTCCTTCCCAGGGTCTCCTGGCACGCGCAGGAGATGACCACTCTCAGAGACGAAGCCCTAGGATGACAGGAATGAGGCTTTCCTTTCTGCACCTCAGAACAGGAAAGAGCAGCTGCGTCTTTTTTCTCCACTGTGGCTGCCATCTCGTCATGTTTCCTTTCCCAAGAAGACTTTGTACACATGGCTGACCCCCAAGCCCATGAGGCTGGTGTCCTTGGTCCATTACCAGTTGTTAGGATATCTTGGTCTTATGATGGATTTGTCATTAACTTTTAAAATAACTATGCATTTTTAATTGAAGTACAGTTGATTTACAATGCTGTGTTAGTTTCAGGTGTACAGCAAAGTAATTCAGTTACACATATATATACATACATATATTCTTTTTCAAATTATTTTCCCTTATAGGTTATTACAAAATATTGAGTACAGTTCCCCGTGCTGTACAGTAGGTCCTTGTTGTTCACCTATTTGATATACAGTAGCGTGCATGTTAACCGCAAACTCCTAATTTATCTCATTTATTTGTATCATTTATTTGTATTGTTTTGAAATTTTATATCTGTATGTATTTATTCTGATGGATCTTGAGGTTATAGAATCCGGTGGATACACATTTAAAATTGCTTAATCTTAGTGAAGCAAACCATCAACATATAATATCTTTATTTTTTATATTTTTTTTCCCCTTGGAGTCTCTATTTCTACGACGTTAATGTACTTTCACCAGTTGTACATATTATTATTTTATTAGCATCTCCTAAATACAAATAAATTAGTGTTTGTCTGGTACACCTTTCCCATCCTTTGACTTCAGATTTTCTGCGTTCTTATGTTTTATGACTTTTAACTAGACAGTTTGGGTCAGTATTGTGACCACTGAAACCTTTGAATTCATTATTGCCTAATGTTTTTTCCTTTTTCTGCATTTTTCCATTTTCCCCTGTTTTTCTTCCTTTGGAGCAATTGAGGTCTGTTTTTGTTGTGTTTTTTCCATTTTCTCTTCTACTAGATTGGCTGTTATTCTTTCTATATTTTTTGGTAGTTCTACGAATTTTAATGTGCATTTTTACCTTGAAAAGGTTTAAAGGGCAATCAACATATTTACAAATTAAGCCAATTACAATGTTTTAAGTCTGATTGCCCATTCCTGACTATTGTACTATTAACTTCCTAACTTCGAAGATCAGGTTTTTGGGTTTTTTGTTGCTCTACAGAGCAACAGGGTGCTTTCTGTAGATCTAGCTTCCAAGTCAATAATTCTCTGTTGGCATCATTTAGTATGATGCTGTTGTTAAGTTCATAAACAGATAGATGAGAGAGAGATTGATTGATTGATTGGTTCTGAGAGGATGCAGGTCCCTGGCTCGGAGAACAATGTTTGTTATCCACAGAGCATCTTATCCAGTTCCCCACAGTGCAATACGATGGGAGGCAGGAGTTCAGTGGCACATGTTTTAGACTCCCCTGGCCATACTAAACTACTTGTCATGTCTTTTTTTTTTTTTGCGGTACGTGGGCCTCTCACTGTTGTGGCCTCTCCCGCTGCGGAGCACAGGCTCCGGACGCGCAGGCTCAGTGGCCATGGCTCACGAGCCCAGCCGCTCCGCGGCACGTGGGATCCTCCCGGACCGGGGCACGAACCTGCGTCCCCTGCATCGGCAGGCGGACTCTCAACCACTGCACCACCAGGGAAGCCCTGTCATGCCTTTAATGTGCCTCACCTCACTCACCTTTCGGCTGATGTACTTGGAAAGCCCCTCTGCCTGACCTCATTTGGGGGGCAGGGGGTTTCTATTTCACTTTAACTCATTCAGGTACCACATGCTCCAGGAAGCCTCCGGTAAACTTGCTCTTTGCCCCCTTCGCCCCCCTGTACTTATCTCTCTCCAAGCACTCATCACAGTTTTTCAGTCAACAGCTTACTCTTTGTCTATCTCACCACCCTTTAATCTCCTTGAGGGCAGGAGATGTCTTTCCCATCTTTGCATTCCGAACGCCCATTGAAAGCATGGCACAAAATAATTCGCAGGGTTTCTACTGCCCTCACCAGACAATCGTTGTGATCCAACGTTCTAGTTTTTATTACTATTTTGTAAGATGGTATTAGAATCATAAAATGTTAGATGCAGAAGAATACCCATGCTGCCTTCTATAAGTGTGTCATATATAGAGTCACGTGGTTTTGGCTTTAAGCACCGATGATCCGTTAGGATACTCTCAGCCCCACAACCTCTTCAAACCATGGACCAGCACAAGCTTAAGTGCCTACAATCTCATTTCCTGGGAGGAAGAAAAGGTGAGCGATGCCGGCCACAAAGAAAAGGGAGGAAAATGGCCACTGGGTAAGTGAAACACAGGGTTTGTAGATTTATTAGTAATTCTGCTCTCCCAGAAATGTCTCGGTCTGGAGAAAGAAAATATTATAGACATTCCTTTCTATTCTAAATATTTTCCCTAACATCCCTTACTGAGTTCCATGAGCATGTCTAAATTGACAGAGCAGCAACGGTAGCTCATTTATTCCAGGGTCCTGCAATTTGCATAGTTCCATAACCTGTTAGCACCTGCTCATTGATAATTCTGAGCTTGTGCTCTCCTGCTGATTTTTCCTGCAGAGGTGGAAACGCACTCAATGTCAATCTGTCCCTTTAATTTTCCTGTGCAAAGTCAGGGGCCAAAGATGCTCAGCGACTGCAAAAGATCATTATTATTCTACCAACTCTAAGAATACAATACTCCATCACTACAACTTCTTAGGAATTAGTGCCCCTAAAATCAAGACCGTGAGGCAGCGCAGAAGACAGATTCCCATAATACTACCCGCTCGCCGCAACTAGAGAAAGCCTGCGCGCAGCTACGAAGACCCAACACAGCCAAAAATAAAAAATAATAAAGAAATTTATTTTAAAAAATGCTACACAAATTATTTTGCAAAGGGCCAACTGTAGCCTACCGCGGCCTAACAGGTTCGTTGCAAATTGTACAATTCTATATCCATCTCATCAGCTTTCAGAACACACACTAGCTATGGACAAATTGGCTAACGCAAACCCAGGCTAACTGTAGGCATAAACAGAGTCCCCAGTACACCTGTATAAGATCTCAGGGGCTACCACAGAAATTTCTTTAAAAAGAAAATAAGACCAAAACAACTGTACCCCAATCAAAAAAAAAAGAAAAAAAGTAAAGAAGACCTCCTTTGCAATTGAGAGGTACAGTTTAAAAGGAACCTCTCTGGGTGATAAAATGTATGGGCTTAAATTCACTCTAAGGTTAAAATGAAGTATACTTTCCAAGACCAGAGAGTTCCCAGAAAATTTCATTGCGGTGGAAAAGGCGGGGGGGGGCGGGCAGGGGGGTCCGTGAAAGAATCTGGAGATAAAATTACATCTTTATTTCCTTCACCATTAACTGAAATTTAGCACCTCCTTCAATTAGGAACGTAGGCAACAGCCCTGCTGCAGTAGCAATGCCTGTGACTTCATTACCACTAGAAATCATTGACGCTTTTAATACCACGTTAAGCTTGTTGCAAATGTCTCAGGATATTATTTACTCTCAGCATGACTTTGAAATTCTTATCTGTAACTTGTAGTTTAAAAAGCACGTTCCTATATCAAAATTTCTTTTTTAAAGTTTTGATAACTGCAATTTCAATATAGTCATTCATTTTCTTTGTAATCCCATGGTTTTCTTTTTTTCTTCTTCTTTTTGCATTTGAGAACTTCTTTCTTAGGAGGGTCTATAGACTTCACCAGAGGGTCAAAGGGTCTGTTTCTGAAAAAAGGGTAAGAACCCTGCCTTGAAGGTCAAGGAAGAGAGGAAAAGCCAGAGATTCTGTTGATAAAGTTCTCCAACTTCACAGTTTTGCTCTTGGAGGAAAAAGCAGATGTCCCCTCATGCATACACTAAGGCACAATTTAAAAATCGATCTCAGGGTAAAGATGGTGAGCAAATTCCAAACACAGCTTCTTCTAGGTTGACGGCCAAAGGTCATCCAGACCCTGAACCTTAGGAGAGGCCAAGCCTGAACCTCTGTGCAGGGAAATTCACCTTTTATAGAGCAATAAAAGAACACCATTTCCTAAGTAGGGAGAATTCTTTTGATTGGTATTAACTGAGGATTGAAAACAAGCACAGAAATTACGTGGACAACAAAAAAAGGCGATGAAACCTCCCTTTTCCCAATCACGCCCCTTTCCTCTGCAAGAAAAGTGTGAAGGTAAAGAAACCCAACACTCTTTTCTACCTACAGTCTTAGCAAATCTCTCACAATCCGTGTGGATGAATGTTTTACTCTCTAAATACTAGGGATTTGATTCTCTGATCTGGCCACACTCACTTTTAATCAAACCAAACATAAAATTACCATTTCAAGTGCCCATTTTGTGCTAGACACACTGTTGAATAAATGAGTGACTATTTGTTGAGCACATACTATTTGCCAGGTACTTTCTATACCAAGGGTCAGCAAACTTTTTCTCTAAAGGGCCAGACAGTAAATATTTTAGGTTTTGCAGGCCCTCGGACAGTCTCTGCAGCAGCTGAGTGCAGGACAAAAGCAGCCACAGGTAATGTGAAAGCAAACAGTGGACCGTGCTCCCCAAAAGCTGATTCACAGAAGAAGGCGTGGGGTCATATTGAGCCCATGGGCTGTCGTTTGCTGACTTCTGTTCTCATGAACAAAGGACACACCGTTTCCATTGCATGGAGTTTACTTTCTAACAGAGGGGCCTGCACCGTAAGCCAAGGGAACAAGTTCATCCTACAGCTCCCTTTAAGGACAGAGGTGTCATAATGGGGAGCCCAGCAAGGGATGGGGCAGGGGCGTCATGCAGGGAGACTGCAACGTTAACTAAGGGGCAGGGAAGGCCTCTTTGAGAAAGGAACATTTGAGGAAAATTGTTAAGGAAACGCAGGAGCAAGCCATGAGTCAGGGAATTAAACTCTCTTGGACAGGAAGAAACCTGAGACTTGATGACAATTTACTTGTCAAAATCCAGATGCCCAGGCCCACCCAGACCAAGAGGTTGTTCTTTCTGATTGCGTTGAAAGCTCTCCAGGTGATTTCCAGGCATGACTGAAAGTCTGCACTAGGCCATACTGACCTTTAACTTACTAAATTTCTTTTTAAAAAATTAACATAAACACTAATACTTTTACATGCAGAACAGTAAGAGTTAGAAATGTCAGACATTCTATAGCTTCTGAGATGCTCATGGACTTGGTCAAGATATTCTGCAAAGCAGATGAGATTAAATATACAAAAAAATCTCTTGGAAGAAACGCTTATGATGAAAAATAGGATTGGATCGGGGGGAGGCTGGGGGACACCACAGAGCGAGAGGGAGAGAGAATTAGCACAGCCCTGAGACAAAATACAAATGAACACAGCTGTCCATCACGAGTGAGGGTGGACATCTTCTGATGCCTTCTGTTATTGGAATGGAAGAACACATCTGCAAGATCAACGGCTGCAGACAAGGTACATGAGGCCACACCCATCTGCTTCAGCAACAGTCCCTGTCTGGCTGCGATCACAGCTTATTCTTTAGTCTGTGTTAGCCAACCGTCTTTTTCCAGGATGTGTACGATTCCTGCAGGGGCCAAACTGCTGAACTGAGTAGAGACATAATGGGTTCACTTGCCCAGTATTCTTTGAGTCTTTAGTGGTAGCATAAATCTTTGCCATCTCCCTCTAGGTTATAATATATATATACACATATATATTTTTTTTTTACTGGTACGCGGGCCTCTCACTGTTGTGGCCTCTCCCGTTGCGGAGCACAAGCTCCGGACGCGCAGGCTCAGCAGCCATGGCTCACGGGCCCAGCCGCTCCGCGGCATGTGGGATCTTCCCGGATCGGGGCACGAACCCATGTCCCCTGCATCGGCAGGCGGACTCTCAACCACTGCACCACCAGGGAAGCCCAAGGATATAATATTTTTTATTTACTATCTTGGCAGGGGAGTGAGGAGGGATCTTCAGAAGTTTCCACTGGACCTTCCCCACTAGCATAGCTCTTATTCGCCATCCTAGAAACCCAGGGACGGGGTCACTCCAAAAACTAAGGATATCAATTCCAGTTATGAACTTTGGGACTGGAGAAACGACCCCTGAGTAGATTCATGGTCCCAGTGGATCACTGTCAGGTGGATGGAAGCTAAGACTGCAGATGTGATGTAGCTCACATGCTCCCCATTCTGAAAGCTGGGCCATGATGAGCGTTTGGACCTCTGGGTATCAACGACAGTGCAGACCCTATGTCCAGCCGTCTCTGACATGCCTGGTTGTTCTGCTTTCCTCAGTATAAAGCACCTTCTCATCACCCCCGTCTTCTGCCTCCCAGCCACCGCGGTGCTACCCCACATTGCCCTGCATCGAGTGCCGTGCTTCCCATCTCTAGGACCTGTGTGTATGATACACCATTTTCCTGAGCCTCTCTTCTGTCTCCTCTTGTGGCCACACCTGACTGACCATCTCATTAAAAAATACAAACACTTTCCCCAGTCAGCATCAGTGAAACGTCACAGCTCAGCTACCGCTTTGTGCCAGGGATTATCCACGCCCCAGCTCACAACCAGCACGACAACTTCACCTGCAGGTGGAGGGTGAAAAGCATCAATTCCCCAATTTACTGCCTAACACCTCAGACCACTGTCAGTGCCACCTTTGTTAGTCCATGACCTCTGACCACTGAGATAGGATTAAACAGGTAAGAAGTGTATTAGGTGAAATCCCTATGAGAGAAAAAGGAGGGGGGAGCGAGGAGAGGATAGGAGGGTATCAGAGGGGCCCCTCCCCTCCCTGCCCATCCTCCAGGGCAAGAGAGAGGAGAAAGGAAGGCGGGAGTGTCTAAGATGGAGAGAAGCCTTCAGGAGAGTTTGGTGAGGCCAGTGGGAGCCCTCAATCCAAAGTCCTCCATCGGAGGAGTCCCAGGTCTCCAGAAACGGACCTGTCTCAGCATCTCTGCCATGCTCGCCGGTGCGACAATGGGGGCCGTCCCAGCAGACAAGGGTCCTCGGTCACTGAAGGGTCCTCTGTCGGAGACCCCTGAGGTGTGCTCTCTCAGCTGAGTCACACATCCTTAGCCCCACCCTCCCCATGCACTGGGATGCCCCAGAGTTGCCCTGTACCTGAGCCGGTGAGCTTAACGGTGCTACGTGACTTCAAGTGTATCCATGTCCGTTTATCCCCCAGGAGCACCCCAGATGCTTTTCTTTTCAAATTTAGTCCTGCTCCTGGGAAGTGATCTTTGTTGTTGCTTTGCTCCTTTGTTGGAGTGAGTGATGGGAACCTGTTTCATGCTCTCTCGTTACTGACTACCATTTCTGTGCTCACCTGTCCCAGAAGATTGATTCTTTCTTTTTAAAACTTTATTGAGGTATAATTGACACACAGAAACTGCACACATTTAACGTACACAATTTGATGACTGTGGACATAGGCATATACCCATGATATGATCACTATAATAAAGGAACTAAATATCTCTATTACCTTTCAAAATTTCCTGTGTTCTTGTGTGCATGTGTGTTTTGCAGTGGGAGTCCTAACATGAGGTCTATCCTCTCAGCACTTTATTTCTGATGTTTAAGAGGATGTCCCTACTTCCAAAGGAGCACATCTCTGTACCGCATTTCCACCTGAAGTAGGACCACATGTGGCAAAATTATATCTTACTCTGGTTGATGTTGATGTATTATCTTTCTTTTTTTCTCTCACAGGAGCCTCAAGGGTAATTTTTTTCTTTTTTACGCCATTCCCACCTCCACTCACAACAAAAACAGAAAGAAAGATGCAGAAAACTAGGTTCAATGAAATTTTGACCTTAGTGTCACATGAAGATACCTGCTTCCAAAACCTCTTCCTGGTGAGACGGGGTCTAGGGGAAGTTGAGAGGGAAGAAAAAGCAGCATTTCAGAAGAGGAGGAAGGATGGTTGGGAGGAACCAGGGACATCAGAGTGAGACAGAGGAGAAGGACTCCCATCAGAAAACCAGACAGGGACTCAGGGGAGACCTGGAGGTGGGGGGAGCACAAAGGGAGAGGCTTGGCCCCCCAAACAGGGAACTAAACACAACCTGTTGCCTATTCTCTAGAAGCAGGAGCCTGTGAACAAGGACTGTGGTTACAGGCAGACACCACTGACTTTTCTGTTTCAAAGCTCGTGATCCCTTTATGAGTGAGTTCCTACAATATTCTTTTCCTGGTCAAATAAACTTTGTAGAAGTCCAAGAAGAGTTTAGAGAACCTGCAGCAAATTTGATCAATAATTTCAGATTGACGCGCTCGCGCCCATACACGCCTGGGGTAAGGATGGAGGGAGCTGGGTCCTGGGTAAGTCCCGCGATGGAGATGAGACCGCTTCTCTCCTGGGTTGGTAAGTGGTCGTCATGCCACCGCAGGCAGTTCCTCTTGTTTGCTTGGAACCACCCGCCCATGCAGGCATCTCTTCATGTCCACTTTTGGGGGAATAGCCCCCCTCGGACTCTGTACTCTGCCAGGGAGCAGGTGTGTGACCGAGGCTGACAGTCTCTGTTCAGCTGGCCAGGTGGGCGTCCTGAGCCCAGGTGCTCACAGCAGCCCTCACAGAGGGTCCCTAAGTCTAGATTCGAGGAAGGCATATACGGGAGCTCATCCTTGTTCGGGTCCAAATCTGACTCAGTCTCAAGCAATGGTGCAAATCAGATACGACTGGGCAGCTGCCTGTCTTGTCAACAGGCTGATACCTTTATGCTTCACAAGCCTAGAAAAAAATGCAAAAGCAAGAGATTCCCACAGAACTCTGGGCAGACTCCCAATTGCCCTAGGAAACAACTCCACCCCAGCAAGGACTACTCACTTCCATTAAACACACAGCCTACAGGGAATTAGGGCATGTTCTTCTGCTATGACTTCTGCAGAATTTTAATTTCTTTTTTCTAGTTGTTCAAAATTTTCCTGAAAGATGATGAAGTGAAACCCAGGAACTGAAACACCACAGACTGCATAATGATGAGACTTCTGTTTAGAGAATCCTGGGGGCAATTTGGCTTAAACACTGACTTAAATGTCATTTAAGTCAACTCAACGGAGTTGTAGAGTCACTTTTGAGCTTGATGCTCTGTTATGAAAAGACAAGAAAGGTAATGGAAGAAGCCTACGTCCTCTGGCAAATAGCTTTGGCTCAAAGGACGGCAAACATCATGATAAGTACCTTATAACGATGGTGCAATGTATCGTCAGGTGTAAACAAACAGTAGAGCAGGGATGTAAGTGGGGAATATTCAAGGGTGCCTTGGAAGCAGTTTTCAAGTTTGCAAGCTCGGACTTCTACGGTCCTTACGGACGGTGAATCTGAGTCAGAGTCGGTAAGATGCCCGTGACAATGCTGAGAGAGAAACTGCCTAACACTGTGACGGAGAGTCAGGGTGTATCGCATTGTTACTTCCATCTGGTGGCTGTGTGCTTTGTCACACCTGGAGAGGTCCAGGTAATTGTGAGGCATATTGTTTCAATTATGATCAATAGGTGATACTACTGGGCAGTTTGCCTCTAAAAAGTATCAACATGTAATTTAGGAAAATAACATGGACTTTAAGTAAAACTTCCTACTATTTACTACCTTCCCCAAGTTACGGATTTCCACGTCTGGATATTATAGTTGAAGTTTGTTTCCTTCAGGTTACTTGGTGCCATGGACTGAATGTCCCTACATCCCCCCCTTCATTTTGGAGACCCTAACCCCCAGTGCAATGGTATTTGGAGATAGGGCCTCTGGCAGGTAACGAAGCTTAGACGAATTAATAGGGAGAGAGCCTTCGTGATGGGATTAGTGCCCTTTTAAGAAGAGACACCAGGGAGCTCTCTTCCTCCCCTCTCCTTGCCATGTGAGGACACAGTGAGAAGGTGGCCATCTGAAAGCCAGGAAGAGAGCCCTCACCAGGAAAATGAATCAGATGGCATCTGGATCTTGGCCTTGCAGCCTCTGGGGCTGTGAGAAGTGTATTTTTCTCCTGTTAAAGCCAGCCGGCCTGTGGTATTTTGTTATGGGTGCCTGAGCTGACAAACACACTTGTTACAAAGAATATCCCTGAGAGTTAAACTATAAAGTCAATCTATAAAGCACCGAAAGTGCATTACGCAAAGTCACTGTGGGGAGAAAAGAGACCTCAGGTGAGAGCAAGACTTGACTACAATTGGATTAAAGGTATTAAGGCAGAGGCCAGAGCTCTGCCTGGACCGCAGAGAAATATTCGAGTCAAGTACAAAAAATGCTTCACTGGGAATCAGAAACCTGGGAGGCTGGTCTCGCCTCCGAGTCTATAAAGCTCTGCAAACTCAAGAAGCAACTTGAAACTCAATTTTTGAGCTCAAAGAAGTAGAAAATCACTTGCTCTGTCCCTGCGAAAGTGCAGTATATATACCTCTCAGAACTAGTCAGAGAACAGTCACCTGCCTGTCCTACCCTTCCTGTGGGGAGTCGGGGGGCGTGTGACTGGGTTACCACCATCTCTACACCGTGTGGCCAATTTACACAGCCACTGTCCCCTGTCTTCTGCCAGCATACGTGATTCAGCTGGGTCACATTCTATAAGCAACACTTTCATCCACGTCCAGCAGAACAGTCAGGAAGGACTCTTGCCCCCGCCCCAGGACCTACAGAAGTTCCTTCTTAAGTTTGCTCTTTTATAAACGTCACCCACAACGGAGACAGGGGCTAGGCCCAGCTACCACACAATATGTCCTATTAATTAACATAATAAACACGCAGGCATTATTACCTCAACACAATTTAAAACCTGTTTCATTCTAGGGCCCATCTTGTCCCTAGTGTTCTATTTTTAAAATACTATTCGATGTCCATAGCTGTTTTAATACAAAGGTATTTCTACTCAACTACTACCTCTCAAGGTCTCAGATATTGTTTTATGCAAAGCTTTTAAATCACAATAAAATGGTGATGAAACGGCAATAACTCAGCTGTCTTTTCCCATTGGCTTTAAATTGCATCGTATTACTCTAAAAATATTTCGTATAGTATAAGCTCACTCTCTCCTTACTTCCCTTCCGTAGGGTTGCTGGTGCACCTGTTATCCTGTGTTCATCCTGAAATTAACGACCTTCTTCTGTGCCTGCCCAAAACCCTGCCACCTTCAGCCTCTGCATCCTCCCAGCAGCCCCTTTGTTTGACCATGTTGGTCTTCAAAGCAGGAACAGGCCAATAAATTCCTGTAGCCCTTTTTAGCTCTATTTCAATATTATATTCCTTAGATTTGTGTGTGAATGCTGCACTGGAATGCATTTTTGGAGCCAAGGTGATGAAGACTTCACATACCCATATTCTCCCAAGAACTTAAGAAAATGCTGATGCAAAGGAAGAGGTTTAGAAATATGTGTCAATTAAATAACCCATCGCAATTTGGGAGAATGAGAAGAGTTATTTCTCATCGTAAACACTCATATACACGTGTACACACACGCAAAGGGAATTAAATATTTATGCCCACCTGAAATGCAGACTTCAAAGCACTCAAAGAGGGACAGCCAATTCTTGTTATTTGTAATTTTTATGTTCTATAGTTTCCATGAGTCCTGAATTAGCGAACACGGAACCATTTTTCCTATGGAAAACGCAGGCTTAGGTTCCCGGGAGCCTCTGGTCACATTTTTCGTCAGCCAGTCAATACGTGACCTCGTTTTATCTGTGTTTCTGCTAAAAGAAACCTCATTGAATATATTTTTGGATTCATTACCATTGAATTCATGGCCAGCAGCGCCATAACGCAGCCTGAACGATGCTCATCTGACACACGTGGGCATCTTCTCCATAAGGCACATCACAGCCTTCTTGCTCTTAGGAACACAAGAAGGCACCTCGTCACTACGATCAGGGTCCCCTTTTAACAACAAAATCACCCACAAAGAGCTAAAAAAAATGCAGAGACCATGCCACTAAAGAGACCCTGAGAAGGACACTGGTCTACAGCACGAGAGCTGATACCAGAAGGCAGAGCACCGCCTGGCTCAACCTCAGTGAGCAGCTCGGGGATTTGAAGTCTGCAAAGGGCCGCAAAGGTGCTGGGAGCACTGATTTGGGGCTTACAGATAACTTTTAGGGAGTAGGGGATTTTGCAAATACGGACTCAGCAAATATTGAAGATCTACTCTCTGTGAGTCTCCCTGTTGCAGGCAGCATGCGGGGGCCGGGGGGCTTTTCCTTTTGCAATGTTTCCCGAAAACCCATCTGTACGCTTTATTTATTTATTTATTTTTGGCCGTGCCGCACGGCATGTGGGGTCCGACTCCCTGACCGGGGATCGAACCCATGTCCCCTGCACTGGAAGCACAGAGTCCTACCCACTGCACCACCGGGGAAGTCCCATCTACACCCTTGAAAGGGAAAGACAGGAACTTCAAGTTATAAGACTTCTGTTCCAGCCAGGCTCCACCAAGCATGCCTCGTCTGCACTTGAACCTCGGGGTCCTCAATTAGCAGTAGAATTGGACAGGGTGAGGACACATTTTTTTCATTAGTGCTCATTTTAAATGATATACATGTTTCTGGTGCACGTTAATTTGGGCTTACCATTGTGTGGTTCTTCCTTGAAACCAGTCTGCTGATTCCTGCAAACACTCAGACAGAGTGAATTTACTGCGAAAATTGAGACACTGTGGGGTCTCCTACCCCTACAGTAGCACTTTGGAGACCTGCAGGAATTGTGGGGTGACCTCAAACCCACCCAGGGAGGGGCTGGCTCCATTATAGCTAATAATTAAGAGTCCTAGTAAGCATGATTGGTTGAGAATCCATACTCAATAATTATACTATCTGAAAAAAAAAAAAAAAGTTAAAAGTCCACTCTGGAGGCATGGGGGCTCTCAAAGGGGACAACTTCAGAAAAACAAAACAAAATAAAATGATATTAATGATGGTGATGATAATTAGAATAATAAACATGGGCAGAGGACTTGCTGCTCTGAGAAATGAGAACAAAAAAATTTAAAAAGTAAACTCAAAGGATTATGTTAGACTCAGTAAACGCAGTGGTGTTTATAAAACACCATGGAATATGTTGAAAGCGTGGTGAGCAGCTAGACAGTGAAAGGCCAGCTAATAAATGGAAATCAAATCTCTGTGCTCAGATGTTTTTTTCCTTTTATTCTTCACTTTCCTTGATACGGCTTAGACTATCTCTGTCTAATAATAAATTATCCATTTTTTAAGTTAAGAATGATTTGCTCGGGCCACATCAAACTGTAGTCGCCGGGCTGCTTGTTCCCCACATCCAAACACTCTGTGCTTATGGAAGAGACTCTGACAAGTACAGGTTTCTGGTAACTGGCTATACTGCTGAACTGAATGAAGAAGCATTTTCAGAACTCTAAGGAAAACTGATGAACTCATAGAAGTGCTAACAAAAGATCAAGATGAAAAAACAATTAATTACATGGGACTGAGTGAACTGATGAGGATGATTATAGTTTTTGTGACTTTCTGTTTGAATAAAAAAAAAATCCCACAAGGACTCAGAGGCAAAAAATAGACAAATCAATTCTCACTGCAAAGTAAAGGAGCTGTTACAGTGGAGGATTCCTGGGCTGAATGTCAATATTATGACGTAGTGTGAGTGTGTTTCGTGTTTGGTAATTGCAGTCATTGTTGCTTTTGTTGTGGCCATCCATGTACAATGCTTGGTGTCAGTGTATTTATCTCTTGTAAAAATAAAATACAGTGTGTGTGTGTGTGAAAAAATTTTAAAAAAATTTTAAATAAATAAATAAAACAAACACTCTATGCTTCAAGGGCTGCTTATAATGTGGCCACTGAAAGACCACCGCAAATCGTCGGGTGCTAGTTAAGACCAGGACAGTCATAACCACAGGAGGGAACCGGGAGACATTCCTTGAAACCCCCAGTCGTGATGGAGCAGCACCTGAGGTCAGGTGTGCTGTGCACGGTATGATGAAGATGAAGTAAACCATACGCTTTGACAAAGTTTGGTGCTGCTGAAAATGCAGATGGGGACAAACAGCAGGCGGCGGTTCTGACCCGTCCAGACTTCCCTCCTGCCTCCATCACAGAAGCCAGGCTCTGTGTGGTCAGAAATGTGACAGGCATCGGGACTTCCCTGGTGGCGCAGTGGTTAAGAATCCGCCTGCCAATGCAGGGGACATGGGTTTGAGCCCTGGTCCGGGAAGATCCCACATGCTGCAGAGCAACGAAACCTGTGCACCACAACTACTGAGCCTGCACTCTAGAGCCCGCGAGCCACAACTACTGAGCCCACGTGCCACAGCTACTGAGCCTGCGCACCTAGAGCCCATGCTCCGCAACAAGAGAAGCCATCGCAATGAGAAGCCCACGCACCACAACGAAGAGTAGCCCCCACTCGCTGCAACTAGAGAAAGCCCGAGCATAGCAATGAAGACCCAATGCAGCCAAAAATAAATTAATTTAAAAAAAAAAAGAAAAAGAAATGTTACAGGCATCATGCTCTCTACACAGCCTTCCCTGGTGGTAGGTCAGACCCTTCGTCCTTCCCAGCCCCGTTCCAGGGCAGGTGATGAGTTGGACAACAATTATTCACTGACTATGAAAGGTCTGCCCGGCCTTCTGCCAGGTGCCCTCGCTCAGATTTTCCGTGAATACTTGACACATGTATTTTTCAATTTGGGGAGCTGGTCTGAAATTCCCAAGCGGTCATCTTTCATAAAAATGGTGTGATAGAGGAAGTCTCTAGAATCACTGCTTTTCCTAGGAGCAACTTTGTATGTCCTTATGAGCTCCCTCTTCTGCCCACTGTCAGGAAACTGGCTACCCATATCTTTTCCTGACCCCTAATTTGTTTATATATTGGATGGGCCAAAAAGTTCGTTCGGTTTTTTTTCCGTAAGATGTCTTTAACTTCAAACAACTGTGTTAGACTGCATGTGACAGTTGTCATGTCAGCGTGCATTTAAAAAAAGACTTATCAAAATTGGTGAAGTTTTGTGTAGCCATTTTAATATGGGCCACTTTTTGGCCCACCCAATATTTTCTATGAGAAAAATAATCAATGATGTCACGAGATGCGCACACATCATTATAAGTTGATTACCTTCCTGGAGAATTTTCCTTTCGGTTTTGTCATCTTTCAGATTGCAAAGGAATGCATCTTGAATGCAGACACATCAGGCCAGAGAGGGAGACATTCGTGGGCAGAGAGCTTCAGTCCTCCACATCCTACCCCTCATAGAAGGTTCTAGCAATGTCTACTCAGAAGGCTCATGGTCCAGTTTGGCCACACAGCACTTCCTTCCTCCCACAGACCCCAGTGCGGTGCTTATGGGACACATCTCCAAAACAAAACCCCCTGTCCTGGAGTCCTCTGTCAGAGAAGAACTAATTTACACCCTGACAGTGCTCATGGAAGTGTCTGCCTTCTCCAAGGCAAGCGTAAGTGTAAGTGGTATAGCAGGATTGTTTTGAGGAAAAATCTCCCATCATTATAGGTTTTACCCCTAAAAATGATAACGGAAAATAGTGGGAATTCCAGAATCACTAAGGGACAGAAGGAAAAGAGAGACATGGAAAGGATGCTTGTCACGTAGATGGAGGAAAGCCAGAATGAGGATAAGAAAACAAAAGCAGTGTTTTTTATATTTCAGTAACACTGAGTACACACAGTAACCCACCTGTATGGGAGAACAGTACTCCTCCAAGTCAGTGCTAATAACAAGATTCAGTTGGATTTAATATAATCCTAAATCTAATTTAACCTATATTTTAAAAAATGCACATTATATTATTAATTCATTCCCTATACCTGTTATTCCTTTTTATTATAAAATTTATCTGACACAAACCAAGACGGATCTTTATGTTTTTTCAGGCTTTTAAACATCTAATATAGCATATCATCTCTAACGATGTAGAGAAAATCTGTAATAATCAGATTTTAAAAGGGTTGAATATTGTTATAATTCAATGGAACGGGTAAAAAGCATGGTTATTAAGTTACAAAATTCTCACTCTCCCCTTAAAAAATTGGATTCATCAAGAAAATTATGTCATGTCTTCATTTGTTCTTAAAATATAAGAATAAAAAATGCAGCTAACTTTAGTTTTAAAGGCATCATAAGATTAAGAAAATTTTATTTAAAATAACAACTTGGCCAAACTGCAATTTACTAAAGAAATTAGGATAGAAATGTAAAGCACATGTGTGTTTATTGTGCGTAAAATAATAAGAATTAAATCTGGTTGAGAGTAAAGGACAGTAGCAGACCCTTGGACTAGAAGTTAGGATATTTCAATTCCAGTTCAACAATGGCCAGGTCTCGGTGGACAAGTCTTTTAAATCAGTGCTCAGTCAGTAAATTTTATTGAGCAGCTACTATATGCTGGGGGAATGTATGAAGAATTGGGGTACCTCAGAACTTACGTTCCAGCTACTTTTTCTGGATTTCCATTTTTATGGGTCTATGAATAGGGTTGAGGCTCCCTGCCTACGTGATGTGGTGCAGCCTCAGAGCTTCAAGCAGTATCCACACAGCAACTGCTTCCCAGTTGTTATCTCCAGGTTTGTCCCTCTCCCCTGAAATAGGGATTTGCATATCCCACTGCTTGGATGTTTAACCAGACTTCTGATTGGCCATCCCCAAACTGCTCCTCCCACAAAAACCTGGGAGTCAGTCTTGATTCCTCTCCCCACTCCCACCCCAGAATTTCTGGCAGAAAATCCTTCAGCTCTGTGTTCAAAATGCTGTGTCCTCAGAATCTGCTGATTTCTCCCCACCCCACCATCGTGACCCCCAAAGGCTTTGCCTGGATTCCTACAACAGTTTCCTAATAGGTTATAAGTCAACTGCTCTTAGACCTCTACGCCTAAATCTCAACACAGAAGCCAAGTGACTTTTTAAAAATGTAAGATCGGGGCTTCCCTGGTGGCGCAGTGGTTAAGAATCCACCTGCCAATGCAGGGCACATGGGTTCGAGCCCTGGTCCGGGAAGATCCCACAGGCCGCGGAGCAACTAAGCCCGTGCGCCACAACTACTGAGCCTGTGCTCTACAGCCCGTGAGCTGCAGCTACTGAAGCCCTTGCTCCTAGAGCCCATGCTCCGCAACAGGAGAAGCCACCGCAATGATAAGGCCATGCACCACAATGAAGAGTGGCCCCCGCTCACCGTGACTAGACAAAGCCCTCACACAGCAGCAACGAAGACCCAATGTGGCCAAAAATGATAATAAAATAAATATATTTTTAAAAAATGTAAGATCGAGTCACCCACTGCTCACTAACTCCAATGACATAGCATCTTGTTCAGAGAAAAATCCACTATCTTTACAATCGGCCTCAACGACCATACATAACCCACCCAATTACCTCTCTACCCCATCACTCTCCTCACTCACTCTGTGCCAGCTCCACCAGACCCCTCGCCCTTCTCCGACACACCATGCACAGTGCTGCCTCGGGGCCTTTGCACCTGCTGCCGTCACGTGCGGTTCCCTGCCCACAGGCGGCCGTGGGGCTCACTCTCTCTCCTCTTCCAGGTCTTGCATTTTCTCAGTGAGGCTTCCCCTACCCAACCCCTTTCCCATCCACACCCCCCTTCCCTGCATTGTTTGTCTCAACAGCATTTCTCAGGATCTGACATACAAAATATCATACTTATTTTTTATTCTCTGTCTCTTCCTACTAACAGACAAACTAGATGAGAACAAAGATTTTTGTGTTTTTATCCACTGCAGTTATCTCCAATGCCTGACACATAATAAATTCTCAATAATTATTTATTGAATTAGCAAGTGACAATGAATGCATTGAAAAAATAGTGGGTGTTAATTATATGTTATCTTCACATATTCTGTGTGTGTGCGTGCGTGCGTGTGACAGAGAGAAACAGAAAGAGGAGGCCTCAAACTTCATGAAATGTCAGCCACTAATCAGTCAACATGCATTGCTGAATACTTTGTACAAGAAAATCTTAGATAGATTGATAGAAATAGTTCATAATCAAACAGGAGAGAAAATTGAACAGATCTGTAATATCTTGGAAGCTGGGATGAGTGTGGCCTAGTGTATCCTCCATGGCTTCGTGGAGGTAAGAATTCACTTTTCTTGGAAACAAGGATAATGATGAGAGACGTCTATGAAGGCCTGTAGGCAGGAGGACCAGATCAAGCAAAGGGCAGTGTTTCAACCGCAGGCCATGCGTTCTCTGGACCTGGGGGCAATCCACCTGCCAGGAAAGGAGCACGATTTAGGGAGATAGACAAGTAGTCAGGTTACTGGGGCCACAATGTGGAAGACTCTGAAAGCCAAACTAAATTACTGAAAACTAATGGCCAATGAATATCATCTGAATAAGCCAGGAAAACCTCTCGTCAAACAATACACAATACGAGGCCTAAATCTATAAACAGCACCATGATTGGCTGCTCTGGACCACCTGGAAGCCAAGTGCGCGGACGGCTCACATGCCCTTCCTCAGCTCCCCTTTACCCACTGCCGTGGTTTTGAGCCTCATGGAAACCAGAGGCCCTTCAGACCCTTGAAAACCACGGCTATAGATCACTGGGGTTTCCCTCTACATGTAATTTACATGTGTCTGCCATCATCTGGAAATCTAGTTAATATCACAGAGCCACAGCTGGCTATGCCTGAATGCCCCTCCTGAGCTGGTAGCCAGGAGATAACCCATCTGTGTGAACCTGGGCCTGGCTTGGCCATCTTCAGTGTCCTTCATCCCAGCACTCATTCAACAAACCTGGCCACTGTGCACCAGGCACCATCGCAGGCAGCGGGTGCAAAACGGAACCTAGAAAAGCTGATCGGGTTAACTGCTGCTGAGCAAACAACAGGTTGGTGTCCTGGAGCTTACAGGGTGGGATTAACCAGAGTTATAAGGTTGGTCGGAGAAGGAGCTCTGAGGAAGCACGTTTAATCTGAGACGTTGAGGGAGGCAGGGGCTGGCTATGGGGTGAGTGAGGGAAGAGGATTCCAGATGGAGAGGACAGCACACACCAAGTCCTTATGGTAGGAACGTGTCTCAGACATGCAAGGAACTGAGCGATGGTCCCTGGGCTTGGAGGTCATTTGGTTTTTGTCTTCAGAGCAGAGGAGGACCCTCGCTACTAAACACGGCGGAGACTGCAAGATGCGTTATTCCTGGTCTGTCCCAGATGCTTCTGCTTTTTAAGTCTGATACATCCACACCTACATCTATATCCTCACGTACACCTACATCTGCACCTACATTTACACCTACCTCTAGACAGACAGACCCTCCCCCCCCCCCCCACACACACACACACGGACTACTTCCAGAGGTCACTAGGCCAGAGCTGCACTTGCCAAGTATAGTCAGCCCTGAACTTCATGGTTTACAGACTCCACATCTGCAAATTCACTGACTCGCTAAAATCTATTTGTAACCTCAAAATCAATACTCGTGTCACCTCTGCAGTCTTTCACAAACGTGCCCAAGGTGGTGACGATTTTGAGTTGCTGCCATGCGCGTCCCCTGAGGAGGTCAAACAGGGCGACGCCCTGCCTCTTTGTTTCAGCTCAGACTGCAAACCAGGGTCCTGTTCAGGGTTATTTCGTGCCATGTTTTTCACATTTTGTGGGTTTTTTCTTGGTGATTTCGCTGCTGAAAAAGACCCCCAAGCATAGTGCAGCCGGCCCGCCTCATGTTCCTAAATGTGACACAGGCCTCACGGAGAAGCCACGTGTGTGAGACAAACTTCGTTCACGCATGGGTTATACCGCTGGTGGCCTTGAGTTCAGTGTCGGTGAATCAAGAGTTACATATTCAATATGGTGTCTTTAAACAGAAAACACATAAAAGAAGGTTTGGATTGATCAGTTAAGAAAATGTGGTGAGCAGAGGCTCACAGGAAACCAGCGCTGTGTTTCTTCCAGGAGCAGTGGTTCGACGTTCACTAATTCGGTGTTCACGCCGCTTTATAGAACACGCCACGGTGGATGACAAGAATTGACCATAGAAGATTTTGCCTCATTGTACGCAATTGGGAAGAGTGGTATGTAACTGGGAAGAGTGGAATGTAATTGGGAATAGAGGTATGTAATTGGGAAGAGTGCTATGTAACTGGGAAGAGTGGAATGTAATTGGGCACAGTGGTAAGCAGTGGATGAGAGATTAAGGCAGAAAACCAGGAAGGGGGACCTATTTGAAAGCACTGATCTTTAGATTTCTGTACCATTTTTCACACTCTCCAAAGACTTGAAGTAGCCCCTAGATTTGCAGATAAGGCAAAGCTAGATTTAATCTCTTTTCAGTGAGTTGATGAGCAATCGTAGTTCTTGGTACACGTGCCCTATTCTGCTGGTACATCTGAAGCTGGAATACGATTACCTTCCGCAACCAAGTTAATTAACAAAACAAGAAAATGAATCCTGAACTGTCCCGTGACTCAAGGACAACCCTCCGTGGGACCGACTGGAATGAATCTGAGTAATACCATTTTGAACAGAATGTTCCTGAAGTTTATATTTTTGTGTGCAGTTGCTTAAAAATATAATTTCTCAGTAAAGACTCCCTACTACACCTGAATCCGTATTATCACCTTGTTCATTCAACTGTACTTAAATAAATCAAAACTTCTCACAATGGTCTCTAAGACTGCGTGATTTCACTGCAGCTTTATTTTGTAACTCTCTACTTGATTATAAATTTCAAACAAAGGGAAGCGTTTGGATGATAATAGCAGCCTACCGGATATCTATCCAACGGTAACATTTTGTCCTATTTGCTTCAGTTCTTTTAAGGAGAGGACGGTGGACAGACACAGCTGAGTCCCATCTTTTCCACTGGCTCTGGTCCCGCCTCCTCTCCCAGGTGTACATCCTCGGGATGATGTCTATCCCGTGTCCCTCTTGTTTGGAACCTTGACTACTTCTATACGGAATCATGAAGAACATAAAAGTTTTGCAGGGAAAAAGGAGCTTGGAGGTCACCTAAGTGATCATTATTTTACTGTTTTCTTTAGGACTAGCCAGGGGGGCAATAATAAAAATCTCCTTGCTCTTTGAGAACCTAATGATGACCCTGCTGGGTTATTCACAATACCAGCATGCAAGAGCAAAAACGTACGGGGTCCTCATTCAAGTAACGTGCTTTCATTTAACCCCTTACAATTTTTAGGAGCTCTGTTTTCATTTCCGTCCCGAGTAAACACAGGATAACTCAACAATGATTACGGGTGTTCTGTTCATTTACTTGCCTTTCAAAAGCACTCATTTTGTTTTGAAAGATGAAGTTCCTTCACAAATACTGTATTCAGTGAATGTTCAACTTTATTTTATATACTGTCATGGACAGTGTAACTGGAGATGATGGTCCACAGTGATGGCTACAAGTCCCCCAGGCCACACAAAGAGAGCCCAGGTAGCTCAGATGACAGGCATCGCCAAGCCCTATCCTATGAATAATGCGTTAGCTCCTGCCATTGCCTGCAGCTCCACCATCGGTCAGAGAGGCCCTGATTGTGCCTTTGGCTTTCCTGGGTCCTCCACGGATAGGAGCATCACCGAACAGCGTATTGCAAAATTCACCGGGTGGTTAGTCATAGAAACCCAAGGCACAAATGCACAGCCACTACCTCCTGAGTGCCTGCTGCTGAACGTTAAGAACGTAAGAAAATGTCATTGAAGCCGAATCTGCAAATACAAATAGCTAGCTAGTGGGAAGCAACCGCACAGCACAGGGAGATCAGCTCGGTGCTTTGTGACCACCTAGAGGGGTGGGATAGGGACAGTGGGAGGGAGGGAGACGGAAAAAAAAAAAAAAAAGAAATTGGTTCTAGAGAATCCAAACAGCACATTCTTCTTTCCTGCTGAGAACGAGTGGCCAGCAAACCGATTCCTGCCTACTAACCGTGAGATAAAGTCCAGGCTCTGTAGTCAAGCATTCAAAGATCCGACCTGCTTTTTCTCTACAGAACCATCTTGCTAGAATTAGACCGACCTGCCTGGTTTACCAAGACGGGCTATGAGAATTCCTCCCCCTCACCTTTCCTTAAGTGATGCCCGTGGCTCAGAATAACCCGAACCATTTTCCTTATCTCCTGAAATCCTCCTGAGTCCTCAAGGCAAAGCCACGTGCCCTTCCTGCCTGTGACCCTGACCTTCCCTGCACCCACAGGACCCCCACCTCCCAGTCTCCTGCATGGACAGCTCTGAAGGGCTGCACCACTAATAGGACAGTGAACGTACATGCTGAGAGCTCACCTACAAGTGGCATTATTAAGGAAGAAGAACCTGGCTTAAAGATTGCTGGTGTGGGAGCCTTTGCTCACACTCACCACTACCTGCTTTGTTTCATTTCTGAGCACCAAAAAAAATACAATTCCCAACTCTCGTGCAGGAGGCTTGCACCACAGGACTAATTCTGGCCAGCGGGCCCTGAGCAGAGATGCAAATTCCCGCTACAAGGAAGCATGAGCCCTCTGGTCCCAGATTCGGGAACCGCAAGCCCTACGTGGAGAAGACAGAGCGGCACAGTGAAAACAGCTGAATCTCTGAGTCATTGTGTTGCCCGCAGGAGACTCTGAGGAAATTGAAATGAAAACCTTGGCTGTGCTGAACTACTCTTTTGGCAATAATCTGTAACCATAACACAGCTTCAGATTCTAATCCTGCATCAGCCATTAACACGATAACGTGGACAAATGATGTCTACAGCCTCTGAGGGAGAAGGAATTTGTCTGACAACCTGTAGAGAAGTCAAGCATCGGTTTCCCCACTGCATCGTACTTCCAGTGCGCCCACACATTTTTCTTATTTAGTCTCCTAGCAAGGACCACGGAGCTCGCTCCCAGCTCCCTGCCATCGCAAACAATGCTGCAACGAACACGCTTGCGGGTTCCCGAGAAAGGATCTCTACAACCAGGACAGGGTTTCCAGGTGGTATGATGAAAAAGTTCTGGAACTAGAGGGTAGCCATGTTCGCACACACTGTGAACACACTTAATGCCACTGAATTGTATATTCCGCCATGATAAGAAAGGTAATTGATACGCTACATTGCTTGAAACATTCGTTTCTCTTAAGGAGTTGGGTTTTGTTTGCACTATTGATTTGCTCAGTCAACCTCTTCATCACAGAGAATACCAACGAAACAAGCTCAGATTTCTGCCAAATTAGTAAGATTCCACCTAATGAAGCTTTAGACTAGAATTCAAAAATCATTAACCGGACTAGGAGTCCAGCCAGATGCACCACTATCAGAAGAAAGGGCCTCAATGACTACTTTTTTCAAAGTGGAATAATTCATTTATTTCCCTAAAAAGTACATCCCATTAGAGCAAATTTTTATGTCTCTGCACTGAAACATTTCAGTTCTCCCAGTGGGCATAGTGACAATTACTTTAAGAGATGCAGGTTCTTTCAGTTTAAGGTCATATTTGAGCTATACCTGTATCTACACGTATCTACATGTGTATCTATACACATACACACCATCAATATCATAATTTGACATAAACTACTGAGGACTTAATGCATTGGAGTCAATACATTAGGGCGTCTGCCCTAAGTGTGCAGAAATCGTGCATGTGTCTCGGTTTGAAGAAGAGGGGCCAGAGAGTCGTGGCCAGAACGGATGAAGGAAACTGTTCCCAGTGTGGGCAGCAGCAGCCTGCAATGCAGCATGGGGGAAGGGAAGGTATGTGGGGTCGGTCAGAGAGAACACAGAGCTGGCAGATCTAAGGGGCCAAGAAGTACAGTAGATGATGAAAAGCTAGGAAAGAGAAACGAAGTGCCAATACTCAAGGTCACTTTGCTGAATTCACCTGGCACGATTACAACATCAAATTAAAATAATAAGACCCGGAGAATGAACTCTGTCATCTTACACAGTTTGGAAATAATAATTTCGTACCCTGAAGGACCGTGCACAATCAATTCAAAAGGCACCCACATATTTTCAGGAGTGCCATATACCAGACCGATGCAAATGAACTGTGATTGCGGATTTTACTTGTCAAGGAAAAAGGCAAATAGGAAGGGATTCCCTTAATCACGGCTGCGTGGTGTATTTGGGGCCAGGAAATGGAAGAGATCATGATTTCCCAAGTTTTCCTAATATTATGTCACCCCTGCAAACGTCAAAACCATTCACATAACCCTTATTGGGTAACAGATGAACGGGTGGCATATACTGACTAAGAAGTAGATACCAATTCCTTCAACACTGCTATTCACACGAGCTTCTAAGTACATCTCAAGTACAGTTGTGCGTAGTAGGTGAGTAAACGACCTTCCCTCTCCAGACTCCAGACACTCACCTTGCAAGGAAACCTACAAATCCTTAGCTCTGTGTCCTGGGATTTCCAGCTTGGTTTGCCAGCATCTGTGCTGGTGAAAGAGAGCTACCTGTTCAACTTATCTTGTATCAGTTACGTGGAATGATTGCTTTCATAACACAGAGCGCCCGTCTACAACTCTTAAGTTCACAGTCATTATCCGAAGTAATCTTCCACTCGTGCCTCTGCCCCGCCCGAGAGGTGAACTGATTTCTCTCCCTCCTATGAAACGTGAGTGTGCTGGGCTACATCCCCTCTGAAACCTCTTGTAGTTCTAATTATTCTATGATTTTATAACATGATAAAACTGAACTGAGGCGATGGCTGTTAGGTCGTACTTCCTCATGCGTCTTAGTTTGGGGCCCCCTAGAAATAGACTCTAAAGGCTTATGGGGCACCAGTAGTTAAGTTGGAAGATGATTCCAGACACGCCACCAGGAGAGTGGGGAATGGAGCTGTGTTGGCCCCGTTCCTCAAGAAAGAGACTCCACATTGGTGTTAAACATGAAAAAACTTGATGAGGGAAAACGCTTGTGTGAAGGAAAATAGCGAGGGTGGCCTGGAAGCTACCAGACCGCAGTGCAAGTCTGATCCGAGTGCAGGAGAGAAGCTTGGGTGCCTTTTTGGGTCCATGGATGCTCTTCAGAGAGTCTTCGAATGAAAGTTGGCCCTCAGCGAGGTCTCCGATCTCCCAAGAGATGCTACCGTCTCCGCCACACTCTATTCCTGGCTGGGGGGAGGGAGGCGGGATGTTGCACAGCTGCCAGGACAGATTCCGAAGCATAACAGCTGGGGCCTCAGCCAGCTGTTGTCCCGCCCTGCAGCTGGGGCCTCAGCCAGCTGTTGTCCCGCCCTGCAGCTGGGGCCTCAGCCAGCTGTTGTCCCGCCCTGCAGCTGGAGGTTGGCCAGGGCTCTCTCAAGGCCACCACGTAAGCCACGGAAGGGACCCAGTAGGGGTGCACTGTTAATCAACTTTCCACGTGGGCAACGGGGACTGTGAGATACAGAGTTATCTTATCCCAGGCTGAGGGCTGGGGTGTTCATCTTCCAAGCCCCGTTGTCGAGTTGGTTAGGATTGCGGGCAGGGGCGTGAAATCCATGGCGCCTCTAGCCTGCCACACACCGATCAGAGCGCAGAAAAAGCCCTCAGACAATCGGTACAGGTACTTGCCATTGGAAGCCAGGCCGGTAGGGACAGAAACGGCCAACTGGATATGGTCAGGGCCCCAACAGAGCCTGTGCCACTGCTAGAGACACGTGGCAGCAGAGATCCACCAGCCCCATGCTGGATGCCTCTCTCCAGCATCAAGGCCACATAGAAAGACCTAAAGACAGCTCATGGTCAGGATTTGCTGTGTGAAAGCTTTAACAAAGTGAAAATACCTACTCCTCGCTGCTGACTTTTTTTTGTTGTTGTTGTTGCAGTATGCGGGCCTCTCACTGTTGCGGCCTCTCCCATTGCGGAGCACAGGCTCCGGACGCGCAGGCTCAGCGGCCATGGCTCACGGGCCCAGCTGCTCCGCGGCATGTGGGATCTTCCCGGACCGGGGCACGAACCCGTGTCCCCTGCATCGGCAGGCGAACTCTCAACCACTGCGCCACCAGGGGAGCCCTTGCTGCTGACTTTTGCAAGAAGATACAGAAATCTTGGGACAGACTCCTTTCTTGGCAGCCAAGAAGCTCTATTTAGCCTTGTCACTACCCACTATGAGGTTTTTTTTTAAAATTAATTTATTATTTTTGGCTGTGTTTGGTCTTCATTGCTGTGTGCGGGCTTTCTCTGGTTGTGGCGAGCGGGGGCTACTCTTCATTGCAGCGTGCGGGCTTCTCACCACGGTGGCTTCTCTTGTTGCGGAGCACAGGCTGTAGACGTGGGGGCTTCAGTAGTTGTGGCACAAGGGGCTCAGCAGTTGTGGCGCATGGGCTTAGTTGCTCCTCAGCATGTGCGATCTTCCCGGAACAGGGCTCAAACACGTGTCCCCTGCCTTGGCGGGCCGATTCTCAACTACTGTGACACCAGGGAAGTCCCCCACCCTGAGCTTCTAACAGCCTTTTTTTCTTTCTTTATGAAATAAATTGAACAGACTATTTAAAAGTTAAATAATCAGGCCATCATATGGAAGACCCAATAGACTTGAAGTAAGGAAACAAGGTACAAGACAGTTAAGTTTCAAATAAGAGCAGAGCTAGCATTGCAAGAAGCCCTAGCCAGCCAAGGGGGCCAGGGTGGGCACACTCTAGGGGCAGGTAATGGGTGTGATGACATGAGTCTCTCACTGAAGACGAACAGATTCTGTAGAACAGGGTGTTTAGAACAGGCTTCTAATTGGTGGTCATTGTTTGCAAAATGCAGACTTGGACTACTCCACAGCCTGGGGTTATATAACCAACTCATTTTAATAAGGGCTGAAAGCGCCAAAGCAATCAACATGATAAATTCTTCTGGACTGACTTGCAAAGGAATAGATGATGTACCTGCAAATGTATGAATATCCATCATAGCTCCTAGGAGGATAGAGCTTTCACACTATGTGCCAGAAATTTTCTCATGGCATTACAGAATTTAGGAGCATTCCAGAATCGCCCAGAATTGCCCCAGATGCCAGAGTGACCGATATGTGCTTGGTCTCAGTGTTCTGCAGAAACATCAGCTCTGCAGAGGGCCCACTGAAAGTTCAGTAGGTGTTCAATAAATATTAATGAATGTTGATGCTAAATTAATTGTGGAGGTGGTAGGTGGCATCATAGGAAGATTGCTCCTAGGCGGAATGTATTTTTCTCAGTCCTGCTTCTAGACTGATGAGAGAGGATGACTTACAATAAATTCATTTCACTCTTCTCCCAGATCCAGAGCTAAAGATGAGACAGCCAGCGTGTAGTCACACGTTCAACATGTCCCTGTTTTTTGCTTCTGCCTCTCTCTGCTGTAAAGGCTGGATGCCAGTTTGCATCGCAGGTGGGTAAACTAAAACTATCCCGCTTTTCTGAAAGAGATGATTACAGATAGGAATTTTAATCAAATACAATGCACAACGTGTCACCTCATTTTGTTGTTGTTCTGTCGTTTGCTTAGCGTGGTGTGAAGAGTGGGCAGCTAAAAGACAGAGACCGGTAACTTGAAATCTCACCGTCAGAAACATGGAATGGCCACTAAAACTTGATGTAAAAACTCCCAGTGGTGGTGACCTGATAGCGACATTACAGCTCATCCCCTGGAGCAATTAGCAGAAACCCCAGGGCTAGGCCCAGGTTTCCACTCTTCCCTCAGATACTGAATATCAGCACTTGTCTGTTTTTAAATTCCCAATTCAAGTTATAGAAAAAGCAAAACAGACAATTGTTAAGCAAGGAAACAGTAGCCGAAGGCAGCCAATAATGCGAGGCTGTGTTTCACCTGGTAAAACCTATGTCACATTTGACTCGTTCGTTCTAGGTACTGATTTCCTGACTCCTGGGAGGAAGGACGTTGAGAAGTGTGGATTGATGGTTCACATTTTACCTTGGAGAACTCCTCTATTGCCCTAATCTGGGGTGGTTGGTGTTTGCTCCAACTTCAGGGCCGTTGAGAAGATGCCTGGGGGACTTGGAAGACAGCAGCTGCACTGCAGAGTAGCAAGTACACAGCTCACGGGTGTCCCAGTGATGGGGGAGGGTCTGGGGAGTGGGCAGCAATGGAGGAAGGAAAAGAACTGGGAAACTTCTGCCTGTAGCCTTATTTTCGTCTTCAAGCCTGACACAGTGTGATCTTTTGTACAGTATTGTTTATTCAGGACTGAAAAATGCATCACTAATGAATACGGCCAGATCTGTAAGCTCCAAATTTTACTATCCCCAAAGTACGATTCATTAGTAAAGCTGGCCACACTACAGTGAATTTTCTAACCTTCAAATTAATCATTAAAAAATAGTGATGTGCACTTATATGTGCAATCTAAAATATGACACAAATGAACTTATGTATGAAACAAAAACAGACTCACAGACTTGCCAGGGGGAGGGGAGTGGGGAAGGGAAGGATTGGGAGTTGGGGATTAGCAGATGCAAACTATTATGTATAGAATGGATAAACAACAAGGTCCTACTGTATAGGAACTATATTTAATATCCTGTGATAAACCATAATGGAAAAGAATACAAAAAAGAACATATGTATAACTGAGTCACTTTGCTGTACAGCAGAAATTAACACAACATTGTAAATCAACTATACTTTAATAAGATTAAAAGAATAGTGATATGGGTTATAGAAGGTGGCTTCTGAAGTGCCTTCCAAGGATTCCATTGGATCCTATGCTTAGTGATAGCATAGTCTCCAGTTATGCTGAAAACAGAAGAGGTTTTCTAATGTTACCTAATAAACTTGGTTATTTAACTAAAGGGACTTCTGAGCACTGTAAAAGTTACCATCTGGGTTTTCCTTGCTTCTTATAGTATAATATGAGAGAAGGAGAGATAAAGTGAGGTAAGAATATTTAAACAGGGCTTCCCTGGTGGCACAGTGGTTGGGAGTCTGCCTGCCAATGCAAGGGACACGGGTTCGAGCCCTGGTCCGGGAAGATCCCACATGTCATGGAGCAACTAGGCTCGTGCACCACAACTGCTGAGCCTGTGCTCTAGAGCCTGCGAGCCACAACTACTGAGCCCACGTGCCACAACTGCTGGGACCTGCGCTCTGGAGCCGGTGCTCCGTAACAGGAGAGGTCACCACAGTGAGAGGCCCACACACCGCAACGAAGAGCAGCTCCAACTCGCCGCAACTAGAGAAAGCCTGCACGCAGCAATAAAGACCCAACGCAGCCAAAAAAAAAAAAGAATATTTAAACAAAAAGACAACAGGAGACCCCAAGACTAAAAAGATACACTCAGAGACTTCTGGTTTCAGCCCCAACATGGAAAGAGTTTAGGGGTCATCACTCCCATCCTTACAACAAGGAAAACCTGAATGCACTGAAAATCGATGATGTTTCTTGGACCCAGAAGAGCATGGAGGCGCCAGGGCACTGGGCTTCCCAGGAATCTGCAGAGGTGAGTGAATACAGGAAGGTGGGGCTGAGATCTGCTTCCCTGGAGACACAAACCCGAAGGACCCTCCCTCAGTGGGAATTGTGATGAATTTCTGGAGGCTGAGAGTGGAGCAGTGCGGGGGCGGGAAACTCTGCGGGGCCTCAGGGCGCCACCCACTTGTGGATTTTACCTCCAGAAAAGAGTGGACTTGAGCATATGTGTTAGTGTGAAGCGCTCCCAGTCGCTCCAGGCAGCCGTAACAACGACCCCTGCCACCTGATGACGCCTACCGCCTTGCTAAGCCCCTTCTACACATCAATATTTCGGAGCCAGTGTCTTTACCCAGAACACAGCACGATAACACCTACCTCAGAGCTGTAAAATCAATGAGAGAAATAATTTGCGCAGAGATATTCACCAGGGAAAGCAAAGCCCAGATTCCAGACCGACACCTGCCTCCACAGCCATGCCGGGTCCACTGCGGTACTCAGACGCCCCAAATGTGCCTTCACATTTGTGGAGCAGAAATGTCACGAGTCGCCTTTGAACTGTCAGTGGGCAAAAGCGACGGTACATGATAACTTATTTTACAAAACGGAGACGATTCCTGTTTGGACTCGGGACTATTAAAGCAATGACTGAACGTCAGCCAACACCTGAGACTGAAATCTCCCTTCTACTGTTCTAGGGGCACCATATGGAGATGTGCTTCTGTTAGCAACTCCCTGTGCAGCTCTGGTTCCCACAGGTGAAACCAACTCCGTCCTTCGTTTTACACATGATGAAACTAAGGCTGTGGGACTGGGAAATCGAAACCGAATTATGAGCCTTGACATTTCCACACAGAATATTCAAACTACCACTACCTAGAGAAATCTAGGCAAAACTTCACATTTGGCTAAATAACATGTATGTATCCTAACGGTCCACTGTTCAGACTTGTGATTCTAACTGTTGCAATGCAGTCTTCATGGACCAGGTGCCCTTTCTTGATTTATTTTTAGTTCCCAAGGGTCAATTTTCCACCTCTACCCGAAGGCTGCCTAATTAGACCACGACTTCCCAGGCACCAAAGAAAGAAGACGGAGGAGAACATACAAAGAAAAAACCCTGGGGACATGCAAATACTTCACTTCAGAAAGAAGTGGATGCACTCTGCTGCCCTCCCCCCAGCACGGCCCGGGTCACGCAGATGGCGCCTCGCAGACCGCCGCCTCGTGCAGCGCCTGCCCCGGGAGCTGTAGCTGGTGCGGACTCTGCCGAGGAGCCTGGATACCGTCCCAGCTCGTCCTCCGCCCCCTCCACTGCCTCGTCTTCCCCGTGCAGTGGCGCCCGGCAGAGCCTCTTTTGCCACCTTCCGACCATCCCGGGAAGATTTGGCGGCTCCAGCCGGGGCACGAGCTGCAGGCGAGAGCGGGTGCCCGCCCCTCCAAGTGGCCCTGCTCAATTCAGCCGTGCCGGCCGGCTGGGCTGCCTGGTCCGCACGGACTGCGGCTGCAGGCGCGGCGCTGGAGGGCGTGGAGGGGTGTGCGAAGGTCGGTGCTGGAGGCCCGCGCGAGCCCGTGCGCTACGCGCCCTGCAGCCGCAGCTCCGCCCGGGGGGGCGGGGGGCGCGGGCTTCTCGTGCTTCCGCGGCTTTCCCCACCCCTTACTCGGGTGGAAGAGCTCAGTCCTGCCGCCCCCACCCTCCCCATACACTTACCTCCTCGCCCCACCTCGGAGCTCGCCTTTTGGATTTGCTCGCGCTTCTGGTCTGGAGAGTCCTGGACTATTTCCCAGGAAGGCAGCCCTGGGCCGAGCGCCCTCGGAGCAGGCGGCGCCGGCCGGGCTTCCTCCGGGTCCCAGCAGCTGCTTCTCCTTCTTCGGTTCGGGCTGCAGGGCTTAGCATCCCTGGGCGGGGGGCCCCACGGAAACCTGCCGCGTGGGGACGCCGCCCGGACGTGGCTGCACAGGGAGGACCCACCTCGCCTCTGGGAAACGCACACCTTGCCATCCTCCACGCGCCAAGGAACTTTTTTAAAGGTGGAGAATCGGCCTCCAACTTCCTCCGGACATGAATCAGACAGCGGGAGCCTCCAATAACGTCAGATGTCCCCCGGGGAAAGGCCACAAGGTAAGGGACCCGCGACGGAGGGGCTGGTGCGGGAACCTGGAGAGCAGGTGGCGGCTGCAGTTTGCGGGCGAGTGGACAGGCGCTGGTTTGCGTATTCCGAGCCGCCGGCCCCTCCTCAGCCGGGGAGGGGGTCCTTGAGTCCTGTCGGTGGACCGGGCGCGGGGGTTTGTGAGAACAGGTTGTGTTTAATCGACCCAAAGCCAACGCCAGGCTCTGCAGGTGCAACTGCTCTGGGCTGCCCGGGGCGCGGCCGACTTGCTGGCAGACGCAGCTGTTTCCACTGATTGCCGCGTTTCGGGGAGGGCGAGAGGTCAGCCGGCGGGCGGGAGGCAGGGCCTCTCGGAATCAGCCCGCGACACCTGCGCCGGAGCTTCCATTAAGGGCTTCCCGGGAAGCGTTCTGGGCTCTGCCCGGGGCGCACGCTCTTGTCGGTGTCACGGACACGTGCGTAATTAACTTTAATGGGCCGCTGCGTGCCTGGAATGATTTCCAGGAAATTACTGACGTTCGGAGGAAAGAGGGGCGGGCAGCGGCCCTCTGAGGAGCTGTTCTGAGAACCTCTCCAGTGGCCCAGAGCGGGAGGGACATGCCCAGGGAAGCATCTCTGTCCGCACGCAGAGAAGCAGATCCCCACGGAGGTCTCGGTTCCACGGCGATCTCGTGCGCGGCACAGCCTTGCTTGGCCATGGTCAGTTGTCCTCTTTTCTGCCTCACCAGTCTGTTCTCACCTTAGGTAGTGCTTAGCTTGCGAGGAAATTCCTTACCTGGGTTACACAGGGAAGCTGCGCGGCCGTGTGTGTATCAATGTGCTTTAAAAATATTTTAGAGTAGTTCTCATTTCTTTTTTTTTAACTGAAAGAAGGCAAGTACTTTGGATCTTAGATTTGATGTTACCTGAATCTGTGCTCTGAGCTTTTGTCTTGTGTTTGCTACGCCTGTTTTTGCTTCTACCTTCTTTATATGCAGAGAAGCATGTGTTTACTAGCGTGTTATTAACAGATTGTTCTCATTAATACCTATTTGTTGGCTGTTGGACATATGTGGAGCTGAAGTGAGTAATGGTATTAGATGCGTTTGGTGGATAAGGGAACTCCTGGTCTGTTATGTAACATAAGGATTCAGGACTGAATACTTTTATTTCAATTAAGTGATAACCAGCGTTTTCTACTCCGTTCAGGCCTGAGTGAAATATTTGAATCAGCGACTCATGTCTTGACCTCTGGTCTCATTAACTATGATTCGAGTAGTTACACTTTTCACGTTTACTTTATTTAATATCCTTAGGAGATGTCTTTTTAATATGGTGTCGCTGATATTATAAGACTTTAAAGATAATAAAGTTTCACTCATCAGTGAGTATGTAGTAGAGACATTCAGAAGATCATTCAGTAATTTCTTTTTTAAACTGCCTTCGGTTCCGATGGTAAAGTGGCTTCTTGGCAATACTGCAGGGTATTGACAGTAAAACTTTCCGGGAAGCGTTCAAACACACAACAACAATTTAGAATGTACTAGAAAACCTTTAGTCATGAGTTAGGGGTCACCCTGTGCCTCTAGCCGGTGCCCAACAAACGCTTGGTCCATTGAATGATATTAATTCAATAAACAATCATCGGCAGGCATTTATTTAGCAAACTGTAAACTCCTCCTAAGTTCCAAGAACCCAAGTACAAATCTGCAGATTGCTTTCACTCTCTAGAACACAGCTCTAGTCATCCCCACCCTTCATGCTTTAAAATCTTTGATGGTCCCCATTGCCTAAAGGGAGGTTATGATTATCCATCTGCTGGGAGAAAAAAAATTCCAATCCCCTTCCTCAAAGAAGAATCTAGTTAGGTTGTCCTCTGCCTTCGCACTCTGTGAATTGTAGCTGGTAGTTGGTTTTGGAGGTTGCTGCAGTGCTGGGATGGAGGGTTAGTGAATGTTCAGGAGAGAATGCAGGGCACGTACGGAGCAGGGGTTAACAGTCGACATTGGAAAGTACTGGACGGACCACATGAGACTTAGGTTTCAATAGTTTTAGTAAAGCATCAAACTTAATAATATCAGTTTATTTTATTGTACGTTTGAAGTGTTTGTTTCCATTTTATGTGCTCTTGGGAGGGTTCATGTTGGGACACTTCTTGGGCGGAAGAGCCTCAACCTCTCCGGAAGCCGTTTCAGCTGGACTCCCTCTCGCGTTGTTTATTTACTGAGGACTGTCACAGCCGTTTCTGTTGGGCACTTTATTATGACTTGTTCTTGGGCAGACGTTCCTTGGGAAACATTTACTGTCTTCCTCTTTTCGGGTGGCCACTCAGTGGTTGAGTTTAGCCATCGTGGGATGTGTTTTTTGCCTCTGGGATCCTTCTCAAATATTGACACCCCCAGAATTGGGAAAAGAAAGGTCTTTTTTGTAGCTTCCTTGCCCCTGACTGTGGGGTCATCGACCATCTGCTAATAGCTGCCACGGACCACAGAGGGCACCAATCCAACTGTCATCCCTGGTGTGGGCAGGAGCCACTGGTCCAGAGTGACAGCCACCTGGCACTGGGAAAGTAAAATGTCCCCACGGGATCCTGCAGTCTCCCCTACTCCGTGTCAGTCTGGTGCTGGGCGCACTGAACGTATCCGTCAAGCACTGGTCAAGCACCAGTCAACAGCGAGGGCTGTTCTACAGATACTTGCAAGAGGGCCTAACAGCTGGGTGCCACCCACAGACCAGGGGAGCAGCTTACCTGGGGCAACTCCACAGGGGTGGGCTCTGCACCCACCAGGGCTTATTGACTCCTGCCAGCTCTGGTCTGCTATTGAGACTTTCTGGAAACTCACTAAGTGCCTTACTCTCTTGCTTTCTTTTTTTTAAAAAAAGGTACAAAATGAATGGTATACACTTTATGCTACTAATCACACAGAAATACACATGTGAAGAGAAAAGACAGTAAGGAAAGATACCACACTGTTAACTCTGATGAGCTCAGTATTAGGAGAGGGAATGATTCTTATTTTCACTATACTTTCCACTTAAATCTTCCATGGTTATAATATATTGTAAGGTTTTGTAGGGTTTTTTTAAAATATATTTTGCAATAATATCACTAAACAATGTGAACGTTTAAAATTTTGGTTTGGAAAACTTACATACCATTGTAGAAGGAATTTATTAAAATCCAATATAACCTTTATAGAAAGAAGAGCTGCAGTTTTATTATTTATACAAGATGTTTGCATTTCTTTTTCACAGTCTGAAAGATACTAAAGTCTTCCGTGGTAAAAGGTGGGGTTACTGATACATCTCAGTATTGCAGAATGGACAACTTAAACTTTAATGTGTAGCCGCTCAACTGTATTCCAAAATTATTCTGTAATTTGTTTTTAAAAAATTTTTTTCCCTTATGTTAACTTCTTACTTCATTGGTGCTAATTACTAATCCTTTTCTTCACTGCTTTTTGAAACGTAAGAGCAGTGGTACATAGAAGTGACTGCTACTGATGTGGGGTGAGCATATTCAGGCCTGCAGGGTAGCCCCTCATTCTGTTTTCTGATCTCGCCAGAGTATTAAAATTTCAATGTCATGCGTATTGAGAGGAAAATAAATTTTATATTTAAAACATTTTGACTGATAAACTAGATACAATATTGTATCTGAAGCTCTAATTTTGATTGCTTTATGTTGGGCATTTTTATAGTTGTTGGGGGAAATCAAGAGGACATAACTGCTGGTTGACCTGTGAGCTGGACCAGGGCAGTTGGAGGCTCCTCCCCCCGCCCCCGTCCTTGGAAGCTGCGTCTGCCTACTGTTCCCACAGTGGGAGCCGTTCCAAGGACGCAGCGTTGAGAGAGTGAGCTGCTGTTGAGACCACCTGGCCTGAATACGTGACCGAACCCAGTTAAGGCCTATCTATAAACTTGAGGATTCTGGCGGGCGGGTAAGGAGATCTGCGGGTCTTGGGGCCACCCGAGATCCAAGTCCCCTTGCTTATTAAAACTGCCCCCCTGCCAGTCTGGAGTGGTCTCTGCTTGCCCTCCACATGTGGGGGCAGGTTTCAGATTGCACCCCGAAGCTCCTGAGGTTTTGAACCAGAAATAATCCAAGTGGTAAAAGTTTCTTTCTGATGAACTTAGCTTCTTTCTTCCTATTCACTTCTGCTTTCTACTTCTAGTGCTTATTTCACCACGAGACAGGGATGGCAAAGATATGGCCTATGGGTTCAGTTCAGGTTGGGTCTCTGTCATTTTCCCTTCAGGGCCTTAAAAACAAAAGACTCTGTCAACAGAAAGCATTTTGGTTCAACAGGAGTATGCATTTTGTGAAATAATACTGGCTAGACCCACCTGCAGTTTTACTTGGCCTTTATTCTGAAAGGTATTTGTTTCCCGTTAGAGAATTCTGAGTTGAAAAGATTTTGGTTTCTCTTTCAGCCCTTTTTTTTTTTAAAACATCTTTACTGGAGTATAATTGCCGTACAATGGTGTGTTAGTCTCTGCTGTATAACAAAGTGAATCAGCTATACGTATACATATATCCCCATATCTCCTCCCTCTGCATCTCCCTCCCACCGTCCCTGTCCCACCCCTCTAGGTGGTCACAAAGCACCCAGCTGATCTCCCTGGGCTATGCGGCTGCTTCCCACTAGCCATTTTACATTTGGTAGTGTGTATGCGTCCATGCTACTCTCTCACTTTGCCCCAGCTTCCCCCACCCTGTGTCTCTCTCACTTTGCCCCAGCTTCCCCCACCCTGTGCCCTCAAGTCCATTCTCTACGTCTGCATCTTCCTGTCCCGCCCCTGGGTTCAGAGCCTTTTTTTTTTTAGATTCCATATAGATGTCTTAGCATCTTTCAGCACTTTTATTTTATTTTTTTTAAATTTTATTTATTGTTTTATACAGCAGGTTCTTATTAGTTATCCAATTTATACATAATAGTGTATGTATGTCAGTCCCAATCTCCCAATTCATCCCACCACCACCCCCTTTCCCGCCTTGGTGTCCATACATTTGTTCTCTACACCTGTGTCTCTATTTCTGCAGCACTTTAAAGGTGGCATTCCACTGAATTCTCGTCTCAGTTTTTTCTACTGAGAAGTGAGTAGTCATTTGCTACACTGGTCCCTGTGTGTAATGTGCCATTTTTCTCTATATACTGTCAAGATCTTCTCTCTGGTTTTCATTGTTTGAATGTTACATGCCCGGGCATGGTTCTCTTCCTGTGTATCCTGCTAGGGGTTCAAAGGTCATCTTGAATCTTTAAATTCACCACATTTGGGAATTTTGTGGCCATTATCTCTCCCAATGTTTTCTCCTGCCCTATTCTCAATTTGTTGAGATGACAATTATACGTATGTTAGGCACTTTATATCATTTTGCAGATCTTCATTTTCCTCTCTCTTCTTCAGATACACAGTCATTTCTATCGCTGAGTTTTCACATTTTGTGCTGTCTTATCCATTCTGCTGTTTGCAACTTCAGTGGTTTACTTCAGATGTTGTATTCTTAATTCCAGAATTCCCACTTTGTTCTATCTTCCCTGCTTAGATTTGCGGTCTTTCATTCGTTGTGTGAGTCCCATTTTCCTTTAATTGATGGCCCTCATTCGTAATCGCCACTTTTAAAATCCTTGCCTTCTAACATCTGGGTCGTTTGGGGACTGATCTGTGTTGATTGTGCTTCTTTGTTGAGAATGGGTCACGTTTTCATATTTCTTTGTATGTTGAGTAATTTTGAATTTTATCCTTGACATTGTGAATGTTGGGGGGAGACTGGTTTCTGTTGATTCTCGCTAAGGTAGGCAATTAAGTAAATAGCAACTTACATGTAATTGTGTTCCTTTATCCTTATCTAGATCACCTTGAATTTCTCCAGTATTTGCATGCCTCAGGGGGCACCCAGGGATTTGGGCAGCATTTATACACAGAATTTGAGGCTCTCCTACTGTTTTTTTTTTTTTTTTTTTTAGTTCTAGAAATCCCCCCTCACTTTCTAGCTGAAGCAGCTACCTCAAACCCTGTCCTCTACAAAATCTGCTCACTTCGGGTTGTTCTCTAGGGCTTTCAGATTATCAACTTGTTTTGCATTTTGAAAATTACATGTGTGAAGCTGGTTTGTCATGACCTTAACTCAGCCATTGTTGGGTCTGGGACTCCCCCTGTCTTTCTCACCAATAAATTTAATGCCCAGACTTTAGAATCAGTGGTTTGGGGGACCTCGCCTAGCGAAGCCCTGGAATCAGTGACATCAAGTTTCTATAACTCAACAGCTCTCTAGACTTACTCCTAACTTTTTCTAAATCTTTTTTTTTTTCTGTTTCAAATTCTTTATTATACATCATGGTTGCACAGTTTGAAGATGGTTCAATACAATTGATTTTCAATTTTTCTTTGAATATTTTCCAGATTACTACATGGAAGTGACCATGAAAATATTTGGCATTTTAAAATTTTGAAACTCTGAACAGGCACTTACATGAAGGAAAACATTACCATTCACAGATAACCACATTTAAAACAGCTGCTTCAGGGCTTCCCTGGTGGCGCAGTGGTTGAGAGTCCGCCTGCCAATGCAGGGGACACGGGTTCGTGCCCCGGTCCGGGAAGATCCCACATACCTTGGAGTGGCTGGGCCCGTGAGCCTGTGCTCCACGACGGGAGAGGCCACAACAGTAAGAGGCCTGCGTACCACAAAAAAAAAAAAAAAAAAAAAAGATGCTTCAGTACATGGTACATGGAACCTTTTGCCAGTTAAGAAGTTGGTTACTGACCATTTTTTTTCAAAGTATTTATGGAAAAATTATATAGTTTTAACAAACTAAAATGCCAACATAGCGTCAACTCCGCATTGCAGAAAACATACAGTGGTACCTATCAGTTAGTAGTAGCAAAATGGTTACTTAATCTGGTACCCACCCCCCCAAAAAAGCTGCAATGACATGCCACATAATCTCTTATGGAAAAAAAATTTAAATTCACACCACAGAAGACTTCAAAGAGAACAAAATTCAGGAAGCCATGGAATGGTGGACTCAGAGGCACCTACAGTAAAACACTTGTGTGCGTTTCTCAAACATGTATGGAAAATCATAAATGTAGTTTTCAAAAATACTGAAATGCCATGTTTTAAATCTTTGCAGGATGTACAGGCCACTCAGGTTTTCTAATTTTATTTGAACACCCAATATTTAATTTTTTGCATGTAGAGAATAAGAGGTAATCATTAGCATGAAAAAGGAGAAGCAAAGAATTTGTCATCAACATTATGCAGAAAGAAAGCAAAATTACAAATACCAACCTACTCACATGAAAATCTTTAATGTTTATGCTGATGTATAGCTGAGTGCTTATCATTAAATGAAAGTGTGCAGTTAAAAAAGAAAAAACCAACATGGCAGTTTAAGAAAGTTCCAGTGTTTCAAAGAAAGCATTTTTTAAATATGTATATACGTGAAGAACATTTACTTATGCCATAAAATAAACTCAGCGCTGTACGATGAAGGAAGGCTATCGTAAATGGGGTTTTGGCTTTTCCCCCGCCCTACACGCTGCGACCATCTTTAACCTGCCGAGCTTAAATCTCAACGGATGTAGGAGGTTTTTTCTTCTTTTTTTCTCCTATTCAGTTCACATTTCAGGCGGCTCAGCAGATGCCTGTGATTCTGGCGATTCAACTCTCTGGTGAAAGTTTGCCCTCTGTTTCCTCAGTTTTTCAGGAGCGTTTCTCCACAAAATGATCTCCTGCTGCTTGAAGTACGTCCTGTCTTCCTCATCAACAAGGACTAGAATTAAAAAGCACCTCATGGGGCTTCCCTGGTGGCGCAGTGGTTGAGAGTCTGCCTGCCGATCAGGGGACACGGGTTTGTGCCCCGGTCCGGGAGGATCCCACATGTTGCGGAGCGGCTGGGCCCGTGGGCCGTTGCCACTGAGCCTGCATGTCCGTAGCCTAAAAAAAAAATACCTTATGGAAAATTTTTTGTTCACATCTCTCACTGTTGGAGTTGGGTCATATCCCACTAAAAACAGTCTTATTGGAGTTGATTCTCCTTTTACTGGTGTACCATCCGTTATTTCATATTTAGCGATTGTTTCTGTTGTGGCACTGGGTCCAATTCCCGTGATCTCTTTTTTAAATCAGTTGTAACTCCATGTGTTGGATTTTTTATTCTTACTAATAAATAAATTTTTCCCACAGTCACATCCTTTAAATGATACTTTATTATATTCAAATTCTATGTGTAGACAATCTTCAGTGCCCGCTTCCATCTTAACAGAGTTGTTGACATCAGGATAGGCAGCAGGCTGGTGAACAATAAGGGCATACATATTCCTTTACCAAGTCTGTCAGTCTTCTTGCTGTTGTCACTTTAAGGAAATACCTTAAGCAGCATTGGCACCGATATGAGTCGCGTGGCTTTTCCACTTGCGTACATACAAAGTCATAACTTCTGCTCCGAGCCAGTTCTCCAGGTAAGGCTACTTCTTTCATTAGGTTTACAGACTCGTGAGTATTACTCTTGTCATTGAAAAGTTCAGTTTGACCTACAGATTCAGTTCGGATTCCTTGGTGTTCTAGCCTCTTTCCAGGTTGCTGAAAGGCTACGTTTACCTTTCCTGAAACAGATTCTCCATCGCAGAAAAGATAGCGCTTTTCTACTTTGCCCACTTCCGTTTTCATTTCCGCCATTTTCCTGTTTTCCCCATCATTAAGGACAACATCGATCTCACACGTGGGACCAAACAATCCTCCAAGAAAACCCATTGTCGGTGCTGCCACCGCCGCGTCCCCCGCACTTCACTCCTCTTCTTCCTTCAGGAGAACTCCCAGCCCAGGCTCCTGTTTTTCTAAATCTTTAGTACAAAATTTAATGCTCCTCTGCACTTTGAGACCATATCCAGGAAAGAAAGGCCAGCTGGTACCATTCTCCCAGTATTGCTTTACCCTCCTACCTTCCCCTCCCCAGGACTCTTTAAATCTCTGTGAACCACTCTTCTTGTTGGTTCTCAGTCTTTTTTCATATCTTCTTTTGTCACTCTTGCCTCTCTGTCTCTCTTTTTTCCCTCCAATGTATGTTCTCCAAAATTCACATTCTGATAAATGATAACTTGTTAAATCGAAAGGTTCTCATTTGTTCCTTTTTCCCCCTTTCACAGAAAACAAAAGCCAATTTAATGATCTCCCTTCTCCAAGATAACTCCTCATTTCCCACTCTTTCCTGCCCCTTCCAGTTTAGATCCGCAGAGCTTCGCTTCATGGGCCATTTCACCCACTTTCCAAACTTTTCCTCAGTCTGCACTTTTTCTTTTTGGAATTAAGCACCTCCTCCTCCTTTTCACGGGTTGAAGGATTTCCCTGCCGGGTCTGGGGACACAGCTGAATCACCGACTTCCTCTCCTTAGGAGGCCTTCCTAGTGGTTAGATCAGCCGTGACTCACAAGCTGCTCTGGGCATCACAGACACACGCGAGGCTTGCGAATTGCGATTATCGCTGTTATAACGTGGTTCACGTCCTGCCTTTTCTCCTCCCTCACACGTTCTGGCCTGGGAGTGAGCACATCACAGCCACCGTCCCTGGCCTGGGAGTGAGCACATCACAGATCTAGAATTCACCTGACAAGGTGTCCATCGTAACTCCGGGTTGCAGGTACCACTCTCCAGCTTGTCTTTTGGCTTGAATTTCAGACCTTTCTACCTGTTCTGATCCCTGTACCTACCAGGACCTCAGCCGACAGCTCTTACTGAATTCCCAGCTTCCCTGATCCTGAGCACTGACATCTGTCATCCTCTGTGGGAGTGCCTGTTTTTCCCATTAGAGAGAATCCTCTTTGTTTTATTTTATTTTGTTTATTAATTAATTAATTTATTTGAAGTATAGTTGATTTATAGTGTAGTGTTAATTTCTGCCGTACAGCAGTGATTCAGGTATACATATGTATACATGCTTTTTCATATTCTTTTCCATTATGCTTTATCACAAGATATTGAATATTGTTCCCGGTGCTATACAGTAGGACCTTGCTGTTTATTCGTTCTATATATAATAGTTTGCATTGGTTCATCCCAAACTCCCAATCCATCCCTCCCCCGTATGCCCTCCCCCTTGGCAACCACAAGTCTACTCTCTATGTCTGTGAGTCTGTTTCTGTTTCATAGGTAAGTTCATTTGTGTCATATTTTAGATTCCATATATAAGTGATATCATATGGTATCTGTCTTTCTCCTTCTGACTTACTTCACTTAGTGTGATAATCTCTAGGTCCATCCATGTAGCTGCAGATGTATGCCAGTATCTTTTTTGCTTCTGTTCCTATTCCAGTTTCCCCTTAATTTCTGTGATGGTTTTATTTTTTCTCCAATTTATTTCCCAAGTTTGCCCACCGTTGCTTCATTTTTTTCTTACCTTCTCATTCTCTCTTTCCTGGATTATTACATATTTCCTGATGCCCTCCCTTAATAGAGGCAATTCTTAAGATTTAAAAAAATGCATGTGAGTCTGTTGCTGTTTTGTAGATAAGTTCATTTGTGTCCTCTTTTGGATTCCAGATATAAGTGATATCATATGGTATTTGTCTTTCTGACTTCTCTTAGTGTGATAATCTCTAGGTCCATCCACATTGCTGCAAATGGTATTATTTCAAGAGAATCCTCTGTATTTTAAAAGCCAATATTTTGTAATAACTGTAAATGGAATGTAACCTATAGAATTGTCTAGAAAGTTAAAAAATTAAACAAAAACCAAAGATAATTTTGCTCAGGTAATTTTGCTCAATCCTCTCGTTTCATAAAACCTGAGATCCAACAGGGTATGAGTAGTTCGTGAGAGAGTCAAGACTCAATTTTCGTTCCCTGCTTCCCAGACTTGCCAGATTCCATGGAACCAGGGCTGTTTCACGTCTGTCTTCTTTATTTGCACACAAAGTCAAGGGCCACATGCTGTATCAGCCTAAGGACGCTTCAGTGGTATTTAATGTTCCCAAGGGTGTGTCCTCGTCAGGGTTTGTCTTGCCAACCATGGTTCTTCATGCTAAACAAGGAGCTTCCTTGTGTGGTTAGTAATTTCTGAAAGAAATAGGAAAAGAAACCCATATAAATAAAAATATATATATGTAAATTCTTTTAGCTACCCAGAATCTAAATCATCCTGGAGAATTTTAGAAAGTTTAATGGAATGCATGAAACATAAATTGCTTTAATGACTTCCAGAATATTAGTGAAAATCTATTTATGTTATTTTGGTTTATGTTTTATTGATTTTTAAATTTTTCATTGTCCTCTCGCTTTCTCAGTAAAATGCATAAAACAAAGATAAGCTCATGCATAAGTTAACCAGGAATAGAGGGCAGTAAATGAGAAGTAAATGTTTTTCTGGTCTAACAGGTTGGATTGTTTTAAGTCAAAAGCTGTCCCTCAAGTGCAGTATTTTAATGATCTCTCATCTTGTATCTTGTGAAGGAAACAGAGGGATTGGAATTTTGTAGATCCCAAATCTCATATTACTTTTGACTAAGGGCCTGGAAATCTATATTTAGTCAGCAGAGGTGGAGGAAAGTTATCTGACACCTCACTCATCCCCTCCCCACATTTTAGGGCCTTAGAAAGTTTGAATTGTCTTCATGCCACATGATTATAATGCTCTTTCAAGTGTCTCTATCTTCCTTTTTCTATTTTTAAAATTTAAAACAATTTTTTATTGAACAATGTAGCTGATTTACAATGTTGTGTTAATTTCAGGAGTACAGTAAGGTGATTCAATTATACATATATATATTCTTTTTCAGATTCTTTTCCATTATGGTTTATCACAGGATATCAAATATAGTTCCCTGTGCTATACAGGAGGACCTTGTTGTTTATCTACTTTATATGTAGTAGTATGTGTCTGTTAATCCCACACTTCCGTCTTCCTTTTTTTTAAATGAAATTTTCAAATGCAGTTAAGAAGACATAAGATATTTAGACATGACTAGATAATTAAAAATTATATCTGACAAAATGTGAATGCAGCAGAACAAGTTCATATTTTTTAATTTTATTTTTCATAAAATAAAAGATGAAGCTGCATGGGGCCTTTGCTAAAGTCATCTCAAATGTATGAGTTCAGATGTGGAAAAACTCGTTCGGCGGAGGAATGTGGAATTGAGGGAAAGGGGGATGACTGGGTCTCACAGTTGGTTGAGCTGTGCCTCCTGTTTGGATTGAGTCTCAGGGAAGTGGCTGCAGCCCTCTGGGCCTTTTTTTTTTTTTTCATTATGTGAAAACTGAGGACATTCAGTAGGTTTCAGAGCCCCATCGAGCTCTTACTTGCTGATGATATTTCAACCCTAGGAAGAGCCAGGGCGAAGTGATTGCCATGATTAAGACGTCCCTGGGCATAGAAATCAAAGGCATTTCTGTAGTAAAATGTACTCAATGGAAACGCTAAGCCAGTGGGAGTCCTTCACACTTTAGCGTAAAAACAAACACGATGAATATCTGACATAAACTTGAGGCCTGAAGACTGGAAGGTCCTAAATGAAATGAAGAGGCCATCAACAGTTTGAGATGCTTTTCTCTGTCCTTCCACTTTTCACAACTTTTTCCTGAATGTTATCTTATTTCATCTTCATAATAGCTACTAAGGTAGATACCTAAGTTTCTATTTCTCCTTTTTTTTTTAAACTGAGGAAATGGAGCTCCATGATTATATGCAAAGCATTTGTAGTCACGGTGGGGGGGGGGTAGAAAGCAAGAAAATGTGTTCAAACTGAAAATGTATAAATATAGTAATGCATTTTGTTATTCAGTAAGTTTCAACCCCTAAGTCTATCTATTCCTTTCCTCGGTGCTGAGGTTTATTTATGTATTTCATAGGCATTGGACTCCTTGTTTACTGTTCTTAAAAAAAAAACAAAAAACTGCTACTTTTATGAGTGAGAGAGGATTTTCACAGATGAGACAGGAAACAACAGCATAAAATACCAGGGGGTGTGAAACATGAGTACAGCCACATTGCAGGATTGCAGTTGGTCAGAGAAAAGAGTGGTCAGCAGTGTTTAGCCGGGTCATAGCATGTGTCCTACAGTCATAGAAGTAGCACGCAGACGCAAGGCTTAGTGCAACACACCTTTTCTTCTTCCCTGATTGATAACTGTGATCTTTGGCAACTGAGGGACGCACAGAATTCTGATACAGTTATTACTTCCCATTGTCTGTATTGGCTTCTGGTGCTTTTTATTTGGAACCCGTGAGAATAGAGTCTCGTTCTTTCCAGTACAGGAACTCTGCAGCTTAATTTCCTCTGCGTAACAGTCAAGAGTCTGAGAAATCATCAAGAGGAACACAATATGAAACAAATAAAAACAATAAAGCAATGTGTATCGTCTTCTCCCCGGCTGTATCCACTTTCGTGGTGGTGCGACATTTCTTTCTCAATTCACTCGTCAACTCCCAGCTGGGCATGTGTGTACCAGAGATGCTATTCATTGCTTCCTGGGCCATTTATGGTCTGTGACAGTAGAACCCTGCCCACGCCCCTCCTTTCCTGTTTGAAACAGAGGACTTGACCTTCTCCTGATACAGCTGTTTAGACCAGGGCCGACCACATGCTCCCAGGGGGATAAATCCCCAGGATGTGCTGAGCCAGTCAAACACTCTTGGAAATTTGAGCTAAGAGACACCCATCAGAGGACAGAGGGCTCACAGGTAAGGTCACATAGACTCTGACAGCCATGTACGGTCATGGGCTGCTAAGGATAACTGTTGGGAGAAAGGGGAGGGGGGAGCAGCAGAGGTGACAGACACGATGACCCCTGAGACTCAGAGGACCCGGCCTCACTTTCAGACTTTCTGGGTACAGTTCACGTGAAGCCTGTCTCTACTCCCCTTTATTTCCTCGTAGGCTCCTTCTGTTTCCTGAGATGTCCAATATGTAAAGTTGATAGAAAATAAAGAAAACTCTATAATTACTACCAAGATTTCCGATTTTTCACTCCCTCTCCCCATTCCTACCAAATAGAACTGTTTTGGTTGAACAGACTTTTTGATAAGCTTCTTTGCATTCTTGCTGTGTATCTCAGGAGACACAAGTGAGGGGGAAACAAAAGTCACTGAATTGCTTTCTAAGCAGGAGTGGGACTGATGGCTACGTTCCAGGTTATTAGTGGACAGAGCTCGCCAGAGCTGAACTTGTCAGAAAAATAGAGGGTATGTGTGAGGCTTTATAGCAAGAGATAAAAGGGAACAAGGAAGAAAAAGATGATGTTGCTGGCGGCCAGGAGATGTGGGTTGGGGAACAGAATAGAAATGTTGGGTGTCGTATGTCACTTTTCAGAGAAGTAGCAAGAAAACCTGTGGGCTCACTGATGTGCTATATGGCTAGACCTGGCTCTTCTGTGGCAATTGGAGTTGGGTCGTTCGATGTAACATTGAATATAGGTTCAAGATGAGGGTCGGACAAGGTCTCCACTGCCCAGAATATCTCGATCACATCCACAATACATTTGTTTGTTATTGTTTTTGCCTTGCTTTTTAATTTGAGCTACTTTGGGGGGTTTCTACAGTTTTCGCTATCAAATGAGCTCTGGGAAAAATGATGTGGAATGTGTAAAGCGCCTGGGGGCTTCAATAAGCCTGAGACCCGACCTCCTTCTTCAGTGAATTCCCAGGTTCTTCTGAATGCCCTGGACTCATGGAGCTTTCATGAAACGACCTTATTTTTTTCCACCTGTGCCTTTGAAACAAATCTTTGGCTAGTTTGTACCCAGATTTGTGAAGCTATTTAGCTTTTGCTGGGTCCTTTTCTGTTACAAATAGTGTGATTTCAGAAGTTAAAATGCCCAGGCCAGTCTACTGAAATAAGCTTAAGACAGGCTTCTCCTCTCTCTCAGCTTGACCTGTTTGAGGTCCAGAAGCCTGTGGGACGGGTGGGGGGCGGCTTCTCTGTGCCTCCTTCCTGGCACGTTTCTTATTCCTCTTCTGCGCCCACCAGTCCCCATTTGTCACTCCTCCAAGGCTGAGTTCAGACAGAGAAGAAATGAGGGGAAAGGCAGAGCGAATATGGAGGGTCACAGATTGCTCTAGCTGTGGCAAATGCACAAAAGTGACCTTTTATTTTCGTGGGGTGTTTTCAGGGCGTTTTCTTTGAATGTGCTCACACAGGATATTGAGGGGTGACTGTAGCATCTTCCCCAGCTGTGGTACCGTCCCCATCCTCACGCTTCCTGGTGTCACCCTGGGCTAGGTACTTTGCTCCGTTGGGTGGGGCTCCTGGCTTCCACCTCCCACGTGGTTCATTTCTGGTTCATGAGAAGCATCCTGCGTCCCATCACCATTACTGGTACAGCTTGCTCACTCTTCACATCCGGCTGCCTGAGAGGCACTCTGGGTTCAGCTCCTTGATTTTAAATTTTTCCAGGAGGGGTCTGTGTACCACGGCTTTATGCTTCGGGGGGCCCCATTTCAAGCTCCCTGAGGGGAACTCTGTTCTCGGAGACAACCAACAGCTTTGCTTTTCCTCATCCGGTTGTACATCCTTCTCCACCGGAAGGATGGAGATTCCAGAGAATTCCACCAACTCTCTGTATTGGAAGCTTCCCCTCAGGTGGGTGATGGCTATTGTGTGCTATCCATTTCAAACCCTTTTATCGTTTCCTGTATTAATAGTCTAACAGACCCTTTAGGCTGTAGGGATGCTTGGCTACCGTCATTACAGTTCTTAACTTCTGGTGCCTCAGTTGAAACTGAGTTAGGAAGATGCTGTTAAGCTTGGTTCTCTCTCTACTTGGAGTTATCTTACATCTCTGAGAACACCGGGCAGTTGGTGACATGTGTAAGGGGGGATGCTCCCTAAGCGCAGTGTGTGTACTGAGAGGATGTGTCTTGGCTTCTGTGATTTGAAAAGGATTCACAGAAGCGCTGGGGTTTCTGCTGGGCAGTGGAGGACACAGTGCTTCGCTTGAGATGGTGCTTTATCTAAAGAACACAGGCAGCCTCGCCAAAATGGAAAGTTTCCATTTTCTTTACTCATTAAGTATGGGGGTTGCTTACGTGCTCATGTGTATCCGAGGAAAGTGGGAACTCTTGGCAAATTCACCCTTCACGCTAAAATCCCCTCTAGCGTGGTGCTTCTCAAACCTTGCTGTGTACACCCCTCACCTAGGCATTCTCGTAAGAACGCATATTCTGATTGAGTAGTTCTGGGGTGGGGCCCGAGATTCTGCATTTCTTAGAAAGCCCCCCTACGCTGCTATTGGTGGTCATCCTCAGAGCACCCATTTTTTTTGTATACAGGCCTGGTCCAGCGTCTTGGGTCAGCTGTCCACTTCAGATAGCATCTTCTTCTCGTCCTGCTCTGGTAGTTTCTCCCCTCAGAGCACACTTTGAGTAGCCAGGCTCCATTGCTTCCCTGAGTAATGCGTCACGTATTAAGTGACGCATTTGGTATGTAATTGTGACAAATCGCTGGAAGTCTTTCATTTTGGGAAAAGGGTCTTCGTCGTAGTTTGCACGTAATGGTCCCTCATTTCTTTGATCTGTGATTAGAAATTGTGGTACCATTCATTTGGAGAGGAGGATTGAAATAGGAAGGAAAAGAGTGGGCTTCCCATGGTCCGCTAGGCTCTCAACTGGCTTTGTGGCCGTTACCAAGGAATCAGCATCTCCATGTTTAGCCACTTTTATTAAAGAGTTTATTGTGTTAGGTGGTCTCCAGGGGCCTAGAAAATACTAATATTATATTTCTAAATATATTTTGTGCTTGTCTACTCAGCTATATTATTAAAAAAAACTTGGGAGCCAACTCTGTATTTTTCCATATATTTTTATTCCTGGAACAGGCGCTAGAACCTTGCCCTTAGTTCATGGCCAGTAAATATTTGTGGATGATGTGGACAATGCAGAAGAACTTTGGTGATAGGAGAGTGGATCCAAATAGTGAGGGATCCACCAAGTTGTTTTTTTTTTAAATTTATTTTTATTTATTTATTTTTTTTGCGTTACGCGGGCCTCTCACTGTTGTGGCCTCTCCCGTTGTGGAGCACAGGCTCCGAACGCGCAGGCTCAGCGGCCATGGCTCACGGGCCCAGCCGCCCCGCGGCATGTGGGATCTTCCCGGACCGGGGCACGAACCCATGTCCCCTGCATTGGCAGGCGGACTCTTAACCACTGCGCCACCAGGGAAGCCCAAGTTTTTTTTTTTTTAAAGGGTATTTTTTAAAATTTATTTATTTTGGCTGCACTGGGTCTTGGTTGCTGCACGCAGGCTTTCTCTAGTTGCGGCGAGCGGGGACTACTCTTCCTTGCGGTGCGCGGGCTTCTCATTGCAGTGGCTTCTCTTGTTGCAGAGCACGGGCTCTAGGCGCCCAGGCTTCAGGAGTTGTGGCTCGTGGGCTCTAGAGCACAGTCTCAGTAGTTGTGGCACGCAGGCTCAGTAGTTGTGGCGCATGGGCTTAGTTGCTCCGCGGCATGTGGGAGCTTCCCGGCAGGGAACGAACCCGTGTCCCCTGCACTGGCAGACGGATTCTTAACCACTGTGCCACTAGGGAAGCCCTCCACCAGGTTTTTTAAAGTGTTTTTAGCAAAGCTTTATTGATTAATGATGTTGATTTCCTAAGTGAAAATAATAAATTCCATAATATCCACGTGTGCTGAGTTTCTTGTCTCTGAGTTTGACTAGGGTTAAGAGAGGCAACCCTTCCAAAATCCAGTCAGATCAGTAGAGCAAGAGAGTTATACTTTCTCATTATAAAACAATGAAGTTTTCTGAAGAAACAGGCCAAGAAATATAGGCAAAGAAAACCTATATTTCCTGTCTCACACATTTTAGTGATTCTGCATCAATAAAACTTCCTGTTCTCTTTAAGTTATGGTTCACCAGGACATTATCAAAACCCCTTAATCTTTCTAAATAGTTCCTATATTCTTAAAGTATCTATTTTAATTCTAGACACATCAGAATCCACTTAATAACTTGCAGAATCCTTGGTGGAGCTCTGAGCTGTCACGTCACGTACTCTCTCCTGGGTTGTAGAGGTGTTAAATTAAGGAGAGTCAAGAAAAAGATTGATGGAAAAGGCAAAATGACCCAGTCAAAATCTTTAAATTATGTGCTATTACAAACAAGGAAATGTCACTATGACATTTACTAGCTGGAAAAGAGGAAGGAGGAGGGGGTGAGCAGGAGTTATAAGTAAGCTTAAGTCTAGAAATTCCTACTTGGTACATCCACATACTGGAGTGAGGCAAATGTTTCCATTTATCCAGGAGAGCAGAAAAATACCCATTTATTTTTTTAAATCTACTTGTTAAATTATAGCTTTTATCTTAAGGGCTATAGATTGAGTAAATTGCTGCACGGAAGGCAACTTTGAAGATGGAAGATTCAAGTGTAAAATTTATGCCTTTACCCAACTTTCAAAAGAGTGAGAAAAGCTCTACATATATGGATTTGATATTATGGGAGACTTTGAAGTCTTATTCCGGACAAATGTATCAGAGACTACAAATTTTTAAAGTTACATTACTCCCCATCGAAGATCCCTTTGCAGCACTGTTGCTTTGATGGCGCCATATACATCCATTTTTGTTGTGTTTCGCGTAAAATGGATACCCGGAACGGATGTTTCCTGGAGGGGTGTGAAGGTAGCCCCTGGGTGGTAACGAGCGTGTCGGTGAGTAAAAACCGAGGCAACATGAGCTCCTTTTATCATCTAAATGGATTTCAATATCTGAAGTGGAAGATTCAAAGTTAGAAAATTGGTAATGGTATTAGGGTCGCAGGAGAAAAACAATTACTTGGATCTGGGTGTGGTATTATGGGAAATAGACTAGAAAGTTAATCCAGGGTCAACAAAGCAATATCTCAACAGCTATGAAAATACGGTTAGAAATAAAGTGCTTTATGGTGGACCAGGCATTTTTAATTTCTTTGGGTAAAGTGCAGCAGTTTGGAAAAGGAGGAAGTATTCCTCATGATTAGGCAGTGATTAGGCAAGAACAGGAGGACGGTTTCTCTGTGGATTAGAAGATAGAAAACTGTGTGCCAGGAGTGGATTTCTTTCACGTAACCCTCACAGTGGTCCTCCGAGGTGCTCTTGCAAGGACTCAGAGATGTTAAGTAACTTGCCTGTGGTCCCATGTCCACTAAGATGCAGATCTGGACTTCAGACCTAGGCTCTGAATCTTACTGCTTTACGCCAACACCATACTGGATAGTCAATGGTGGAAAGGAAGTAAATTAATCAAAATCATCATTTAGCTATTTGGGCATTAGTCGAATTGGCTGTTCACTAGGTAAAGTTCTTGTACATCAGGGGAACATTATCATACAATAGCAGTGTCCTGATGTTGCAGAAACTATGGCTCTGATATATTTGCTGAAAGGTCATTTATTTTCACAAATTGATCTTGTAGCCATTAATCTCACAACTCTCTCATTAGTTCTAATGATAAGTTTTGGTTGATTCTGTATATTTGATCATACTATCTACAAATAAAGACAGCTGTATCTCTTGCTTTCCATACCTTATTTTCCTATTTATATCTGTATATCTATATCTGTATGTAAATATAGATATATCTCTATATAAGAACCTGCTGTATAGCACAGGGAACTCTATTCAATACTCTGTAATGACCTATATGGGAATAGAATCTTAAAAAGAGTGGATATATGTATGTGTATAACTGAATCACTTTGTTGTACAGCAGAAACTGACACAACATTGTAAATCAACTATACTCCAATAAAAATTAAAAAAAAAAAAAAAAGAATGTGAACACTTACTTACTTGATTCTGATGCTTCAGACCCCAGTAGGAAGAATTCAGCCTGAACAGTTGGTGATTTGGTGGAGGTTAAGTGCAGGTGGGTGGGAGCCATGAAGGCCCCTGGGGGCAGCTTTAAGGGGGGAGGGGGAAGGTTCACACTCTCTGGAACAAGAAGAAATTATCTCATGGGTGGTAACTCATGCCACTTCAGATCCGAGATTGGATCCTGCAACAGAAAAAGGACCTTCATGAAAAAGCCGGGGAAATCCAACACATTCTTTAGTTCAGAGTATTGGAGCAATATTAATTTCCTGATTTTGCTGCTTGTACTGTTGCTGTACGGATGTTAACATTAGGGTACGCAGGAATTCACGCCTATATTCGCAACTTTTTTGTTAGACTAAAACTGTTTAAAAATGAAGAGTTTTTAAACAGGAGCTTAAGGATTACAGAGAAGAGTGTATGAAGAAAAGTGTGAAACTGGTTATCGTTAAAAAAGTGCACACAGAGAAAGGAGCATTTATGGAAGCTGAGCATGAGGGTTTAGAGAAGAGAAGCAGTGAATCCAAAGAATACGGTGTCTTGCAAACCAAGAAACTGGCATTGCTGGAGCTGCGCCCCACAGAGCACACCTGTGGACTCACCCCCAGACAAGAAACGATACCAAGATTCCATACGTTTGTGGGGTGGTCAGTCTTCTTGAAATTAACAGTATATGTGAGCACAGTAATGAGTTTTAGAACCCTTTTTTAAAAACAAATTCAATGTTTCCAAAATTCTTTAGTTATGAGTACTTCTTTATTTTCAAATAGCCCTTTGATAATCAACTTCATGAAATCAGGAATGAGGTCTACTTGGGGCCAGTTATACAAATACAGTCCACAGCACATAATAGGTATTTATTCGTTAGACAAGTATTATTATCTAACAATATAAGGGATGTTGTTAGACCCACTAACATCCCTTAGACCTTGGGTTCTGAGGAATATGCTTGGGCAAAGCTTGAACAGACACGAAAATGACAAGAGGGTGGCAGCCTTGGGGCAAGTAAGAGTGAATAACCCTGAGAATATGGGCGTAGAAAAACGAGGACCAGTTCTCTCCCAAGCCTGCTGATAAGAAGGATGAAGTGAGAATCCAAATTGGTGGTAAATCGAGAGGGATGTGTGGTCGTGGACAGAATAGGATTTTTAGGTTGATTAATTCTACCAGCTGGTCCTCTAGGTTTCCATTTGGATTTTGATGCAAAGAGGTGCGTTGAAACAAAGATGTTTCCCCATGGGATGAATCATAACCTGATGTCTCCTCATAATCTTGGATTCAGAGGAAAGGAAAGAAATATAGTTCCTAACGCTAGAGAAGGAATAAAAGAGAAAAATAATGAGCAATGGTGGCCATGATAAATTCCCCTGTCATATTTATTACAATCCTTTCTTGAGACGTTTGTGAGAGAGACACTGATGAGGTCCGGACCATTTTATGTACTTAGGCATCCTCCCTGAATTGTTCTAGAAGAGAGAGTTTTTAGTGCAGATTAATGAATTATCTGTGCTAGTCAGGATCATGAAGCATTATGACTACTTCTGGGTCCATGTCTCAATTCGCCTGTACAGCCTGAAGGCTTCCGCAGACCCTGGGCAGCCACCCATCACTTTAGAGTCCTGAGGTTTTTGGTTCAAGATGAGAAATAGCCTAGCAACTCGCTTGAATCCTTCATTAGTCCTGGATCAAGATCCCCCAGGGCTGCAGGGAAGGCCATTCAGGCGGAGCAGAGGCAGATGTGGGCCGGAAGTGATCAGCCAGGGAAGGTGTCCTGCTCACGGGGCCTGCCAGCGGGCTGACAGGTGGGGAGGGATGGGCATGCGGCCCCTCGGGGACCAGGCGCACTCCCTGTGCACATGGCTCCCAGCTCTATCCCCTCCATCAAGTCGGTCTACTTAAGGGAAATCAGGCTCTGCAGACTCATGTGCCCATTGAGAGCTCTTGTGCTTCCCTGGGCATCTCTCAGGGAACAGGGCAGCCCTGCTCGCCATGTCCTGGAGGTGGGAGGTGATTTGACGGCACAGGAAAGTCCCCTCCCCTGTGATCTGCCCCAGAATCTGCCTCTACGGAGACGGAGATGACACTCGTTGAAAACAAGTTTAGCTGCCTCAGTCATCTTAAGGGTATTTGAATTTTAGCCTAATTTATAAGATGTCATTAATGGTTTTCTCATATATCAAGATGCGTAATCAGGTGATAAAGCAGTAATCCTATCTTAAGGTCACAAACTATTATAATAAACTGAAGAAAGCCATAGGCCCGCGACCCAGAGAAATACACACATGAACCTACTCATGTGCATCTCTCATTTAACATTGACGATTCAGTCTAGAAGGGACAGTCAGGATCACTGTGGTAGACACCAGTTTTCTCCCCCATAATCTTCTTCACAGGCACCGGGAGGGTTTAGTCCCATTGCCATCTATTGGGTGGACATGATTCATCTAAACCAATAAGAATAATACAAAGCGACCAGCTCCAGGAACTCAGGCCTAACCAGCGAGTCTGTGACGTTGCCCAGGTCATGGTAGGCATGGTCCAACCATGTCGAGTGGCAGGGCTTTCCCCGGGAATCTAAGATAGCGCTCCAGCCTTCAACAGACCACGGAGAAATTCACTGCTCGGGTGGGATTAAGCATCTAGTTGTGAGAGCTCAAACTCCCATTGGTGTGTACCCCCTTTGAAGTTGTGTTTACTACTATTATTTGCAATAAAATGAGTTCTGAATGGTACAGTCACCCCGGGCGGAGTCTTCAAGTGCAGGTGTGCCAGAGAGAGAGTTTCCAAGAACTGAGGATGGGCTGGGAAACCAGGAGGGCTCAGGAAGGGAAGGTTCTTGTCTTTCCAGCACACCGCCAGCCTGTGTAAAGGTGGAGCTCTTGACCTGTGCCCTTGGTGTGTGTGGAGCCAGAGTCAGGCCTGGCCGTGTGCGTTTCTCTACCCAGTCTGTGACTAACCTTGGTCTACAGACCCCGCAGTTGGTCAAGGTCCCGAGACGCAAAAGAAACAACTAACACCCGGAGGACAGAACTGAGCCTGGCAACTTCAACACCACGTGGGCGCCTTGTAGACAGCCCCACTGCTGCCCTGCTCTGCGGAACTCGCTGAAATGTGCACCTTGCCTGCAGGTGATGTAGCCGAAATTTGGCCTCTGAGCCCTGGTACCGAAATTCGGTGACAGAGTTTTGGGTGAAGTAGAAAAGAACAGCTTTATTGCTTTGCCAGGCAAAGGGGACCACAGCGGACTAATGCCCTCCAAACTGCATGTCCCGCCCTGGAGGGGCTCCTGAGGAGTTTTATAGGAATGGTTCAGAGAGGGCGGTCAGCTTGCGGACATGCTTCTGATTGGTTGGTGGTGAGGTCATCGGGAGTCAGCCTCATCAACCTTCTGGTTCCAACCGGTCTGGGGTCTGTGTGCTTGTGGGCAGCAGACAGTTAACTTCTCCTGCCTGGTGGGAGCTTCAGAATCTGCAAAACAGCTCAAAGATATTGTTCTGTGTATCCCTTGAGGGGAAAACTGGACCCTGCCCCAAGGCTGTACTATTGTTTCTTTTCTTTTTTAATTTACTTATATACATATCTTTGGCTGCCGTTGGGTCTTCATTGCGGTGAGCAGGGGCTACTCTTGGTTGTGGTGCGCCGGCTTCTCACTGCGGTGGTTTCTCTTGTTGTGGAGCACAGGCTCTAGGCACGCGGGCTCAGTAGTTGTGGCACACGGGCTTAGTTGCTCCGCGGCACGTGAGATCTTCCTGGACCAGGGCTCAAACCCATGTCCCCTGCATTGGCAGGCGGATTCTTAACCACTGCGCCACCAGGGAAGTCCTCCTGTCGTATTGTTTCTTGACTGCTCTGCCCTTGTCTCTGCATCCCCTCCCTTCCCTGATTAGCAACAACCTGCCCTTTGGAACTCAGGGAAGGTCACGGAGGCTGAATGAAGCCTGTTTCCTGTAATCAAGAAACGGGGGACACAGAAAGGTTTTTGTGCCCAGGAGCCCCACAGGGTCCTGCTCGGTTTCAGTGACACCTGCAGGTTCATGAAGCCCTTGCCTGTCTTTACCTGCTCACCTGAACCTCGCTGAAGATGAAGCTGGGAAACCCACAGAACCTTTTATGGAGCGCGTAGAACTTCGCGTGCAGGGTATATTCCAGACGTGTTCACAGAGCACAGAGCGAGGCACAGGGCAGGCGTGCAGTCAGGTGTCTCTGACTGGTAAGCTTTTCTTTTTTGGTCTCCTTCAGGGTTAAAAACATCCCCCTGCCCCCCAAGGCCTCCATCCCCGGCTTCAGGCTGGGCTCCGAGGCCTGGTGCCCAGCTGCTATTCCGAGGCTGCTTCTCACTGCTCTGTTTGGTTGGTCCCCTGTTTACCATAAGTCACATCTTTTTCATTTGGGGAATCCTTTTACTAAAACTCAAAACCTGAGGAAGAGTGTGTGGGACGTGAATTTTGAATCCTTTAAGGTAGGAACATCTTTAATTTTGCATTCACTCATGATTAATAATTTGGGTGGCGTAAGTACTCTAGGTTGAAAGTTATTTTTACTTTCAACCTTAAAAGCATTACTCCATCATCTGCTAGTGACAGTGCGCAAACTAGAGGTGTCATCTTGTGTATTATTATTTTCTCTTTTAGAATTCTCTGTACTTGATTTTCTTTTTTTAAAAAATTAATTAATTTTTATTGAGATAGAGTTGATTTACAATGTTGTTTCGTTTCAGGTATACAGCATTGTGATTCAGATATATATATATATATATAATATTATATATATATGTATATGTTCTTTTTCAGATTCTTTTCCCTTACAGGTTCTTACAAAACATTAAGTATAGTTCCCTGTGCTATACAGTAGGTCCTTGTTGGTTATCTGTTTTATATATAGTAGTGTGTATTTGTTAATCCCCAATTCCTAATTCATCGCTCCCACTTTATCCTTTGGTAACCATAAGTTTGTTTCCTAATTCGGTGAGTCTGTTTCTGTTTTGTAAATAAGTTCATTTGTATCGTTTTTTCAGATGCCACATATAAGCGATATCATATGATATTTGTCTTTCTGTCTTTCTCTGTGTGACTTACTTCACTTAGTGTGATAATAAGCTTTTCTTTTTAACCACATCCAACTATAATTTTGGGCAAGTCATAAAATCTATATTGTTTATAAAGATGTGGAAGTTGTAAAGATACAGAAGCTGTAAAGATGTGGAAGCTGTAAAGATGTGGCAGCTGTAAAGCTGTGGAAGTTGACATTGTATGTTTATCAGCTTTTGCTCCCAAACACTGTTAGAAAGTTAAAATGGCAATAGGAACTTGAATACTCTGATGATAGGATTATAAATTAGTACAGCTATTGTGAGAAAGTACCACTGTATACTAAAGCCGACCATGACCAGACCCTACCACCCAGTAATTTCGTTCCTAAACACACACATGTGCACCAGAAGACATGTACACGAATATTCATAGCAACGTTGTTGTCAGAGCCTTGGACTGGGAACAACTTTGATGGACATTAGAGTAGACTGGATACATACATGGTGGTATTTTTCGTATACTGGAATACTATAAAAAAATGTAAAAGAATGAGCCACAGTGACATGCAGCAACATGGACGAATCACATGATCATATTTTTTTAAGGAAAAGAGTCCATAATGTGTGTGTAAACACATAGTACAGTGCCTGGAACACAGTAGTTATTCTATAAATGTTAGTTTGTCATTCCTCTTGAAATATAAAAGCATGTGAGAAGTTACAATTAGTGCTCAGTGAGTAAATGAAGGAGGTTTTCCTAGTTTTCTCTGCGCCTCTAGTATGGCATGTGTAATTAAAGTGTGTCAACAAATCTAATAAATGTGTAATCAGCATTTTGCAAAGAACATTGCCATCATGTAATCTAGCCTGTGTTGCAAATCCTAATTCATCAATCTGGAAACAAAAATAGGCACTTCTGTATTTAGCATGAATTTAATTGTAGAAGATGGAGGTTCTGAATTTGGAATTACATGATAGGAAAAATGATAAAGAATATTACTTTTGAATTCCCAGAATTGATTCTACCTTGTTCATTAATATTTAGCTAGCATTCATCCTGTCATCTTTTATGACATTGAGAAGAATCAGATTGTTTGCAGGGGAGATATTTGATAATCCTCAGTATTTGAGTTCTTCTTGTTCTTGAAGAGAATTAGTTTGGGGTGATATATTGTGATAAGAGTGACTTAATTTCAGGTAAAGATATGCCTCATGACTTCCATTTTAAATCTTAAACACCCACAGAGTTAAATTGCAGAGAAGCTCATAAAAATCACTGACTATAAATGAGGGCACATTGGAGTTCTAACGATATGCTTTAGGAGTCTGAAAAGATCTAGTGGTCCATTGTTAATAGGCCACCCCAACAAAGTCTGTGTTTTTTTCCCTGAAATGCTGAATTTCACAGGGAACAGGCAGGTAGAGAATGGTGGGAAGTTGATATAAATTTCATTTATATTTACTAGGTTTGAATAAATTTAAAGTTAACCCCTAAAATATCAGACCAAAATTGAAGACTGAATAAGCATCTCTAACTATTGAATGATAAAATCTTTTCGGCATATAGCTAATTCTCAGTCACCCAGCATAGGAGGATGAGAATGAAGTTCTAACTACCTCTAATTCACAGGGAATCCAGAAATCTAAATAATAAATCCACAGTAGTCAAAAGTAGACTTCAGGGCTCTCTGGTCACCTCTTGTTACCATTGTTGCTCTTGTGTTTTGTTTGTTTTGTTGGTTGGTTTGTTTTCCAGTCTGTGGAAAATGAGCAGCTGGGAATTGGAATAAAGTTAGATCCCCAGGAGGGCAGGAGGGAGGCTTGGTAAGGAGCCAGGAGCTGGTTATCATGGCTTATCACAAACCCACATCTCTCTGTGCTCGCGTCTGTCTGTATCTTCTCCTCAGGTCCCTTTGTCTGTTCTAACACGGTTAGCACGCTGTTTGGCCAGCTGCTAGACTGAAAGCTTCCTGAGGGCAGGGCTCTGTTTGTTGACCCGTCCCAATTGCCCAGAACAGGGTCTGGATTATGGCGTTTGAATATATATTTGTTGGTTGAATTAAATATACACAATTTTAGTATTTTGTAGGGACAATTTCATCCCCCTGATTTCCCCTTCTTTTCTATTTATTAATCTTTTCAGTCATTTACCAGGTATCTTCCCATGTTTTCAGTTTTTCCAAATTTACTATGATACATTTTTTTTTAATTTTGAAAAAGTTTTATTTTTAATGTATGGTGGGCATGCCCTGCAAATCGACCTATAATTCTTTTTTTTTTTTTTTGGCGGTACGTGGGTCTCTCACTGCTGTGGCCTCTCCCGTTGCGGAGCACAGGCTCCGGACACGCAGGCTTAGCGGCCATGGCTCACGGGCCCAGCCGCTCCACGGCACGTGGGATCCTCCCGGACCGGGGCACGAACCCGTGTCGCCTGCATCGGCAGGCGGACTCTCAACCCCTGCGCCACCAGAGAAGCCCTCGATCTATAATTCTAATGCATTTTTAAGTTTGAGTTTTCTCATTGAGAAATAGGTGCTGTATCTCTTCATTTTTTAAAGTGTTTTCCGATCTTCAGTAGAACTTGATTGTTTTCTTCATGTAGGAATAAAAAACAAATATGGAGAATTAAATATTTAAGTACCTAAATATTTATTATTGTTTGTCATGTAAACACGTATCCATTTCATATTCTAACTGAACGTATTTGCTAAGGCCACACTGACTTCTGTACATTTATTTTGTAATCCGCCATCTACTGGACCGCGACATAGGTTTTCAGTTGGTTCGCTTGAGTGCTCTTGCCAGACATTTATCATTTTTACTTCTCTTTTGCAAAATTCATACTTCAGTCTTTTTATATTAACTCTTTCTTTAGTAGTATTCATGGTATATGACTAACAATGCTGGTTAAAAGCATTAATCTAAGTACATGAGCAATTATATATCAATGCAAATATGAACACGGTAAAAATATGTAAATAATGTTAACTGATTCACAAAATAACATTTCAGATAACAAAAGCATCTAGAGATCTCCATATCCCTAGTAATTAAAATATATATAAATTAAAATGAGGCTACTGTTTTGATCTATAAGCTTGGAAAGATCAATCTTTTAAATCCAGTGTTCTTTTCAGCAAAGGAACAAAGTCTCACCGCTGCTTAGGGAAGTACAAATGTATACAAACACTCTAGAAATGAATTTGGAACTATATGCACAAAACTCTGGGGGAGAAGTTTTTTCTTTTAGAAATGTGTTTTGAAAAAATAATTAGATAAATTTACAAAAATGTTTGTAAAGAGAGGTTCATTGTAACTGAAAATAACAAAAAACAAAAAACCAAGCAATATCCAAACCTGAACAGCCATTCTCTAGAGATGGTGTCTTTATACAGGCAACATAGTCAACTGAGAAAAGTGTTCCATTTTTGTTTTAAAAAACTATACAATAATATGTCAAAATTTCATCGGAAGAAGTTTGTTTACTGTGGTTACTAAATATCAATATTTAGACATTGAAGGTGGGAGTGATCTGCACTTTTTGTTTTCATGTGTGCTGATCTACTTTGTCTGATTTTCTGTAACGGTGATCTGAATTGCAAGGGTGTTCCTTCTGGGAACCTGTAGTGTACACCCTAGGAGCTAGAGCAGGAGAGGAAGAAAAATGTTATTGACATGTTAGTGGCTCAATACTGGCCTTCCTCAGGCTGCCTAGCCAACCTATGTATACCTTCATCCGATTTTCTTTTATGGCAAGAAGAAGAAAATCTAAATTCTTTAAGACTCAGAGAATAATTTCAAAGTATCTATTTTATAGACATTAACTCTCAAAACCCCAAAGCTGTATTACTCCATTAAAGCTTGTGGGTGTGGTTTGGGGACTTTTTTTCTTTTAAAGCATGGGTCCCCTGGCCTATTGGTAACATTTAGTGAACTATATTCTGTAGCTACCAATAGAATGACCGGTTCAAGTTGAGGACAGTATAGACTTTTCATCCATCAGGGGGTCTGTAGACTTTCTGGACCAAATCATTAATAAGTGCAAAAGTTTCACTGGAAAAAGAGCCAGGTGAGAAGAATCCCATTAGCTCAGTGATTCTGAAATTTGCCAGTTTCATTGCCCACTTTATACCCTATTCTGTTGTTTCACAACGTCTCTGCAATCACAGGTGCTTTGCAATGATGGCCTCTCGCAATCAGTGCTGGCCCCTGGGACACAGTCATCACTGCCTGGACATGGTGCACCTGGTCAGGGGAGTTCATGCTGTCATAACTTTGAGTTCTCTGGGTTATTGTAGCTACTTGTGTTGGGTTCAATTCCCATCAAATTCCTTCCTGTTGTTACCTGAAAATCTTCAGTTGACACCTCGGGTAAGAAAGTACCAGTGTTGTTATTGGTGCTTCGAAGAAAATCTAGCTAACAATAGTGGAGAAACCTTTTAAGAAATACTGCGTCGTTAGTGCTGTGATGCTCCAGAAGATGCCACTCTGTCTAAAATTACAAGTAATGGTAAGACATTGTGTCATACTTCAGTTGCACTGTGTTTTTGTTAATGTGTTTTTTAAAAAAATTTATTGAAGGGTAGTTGATTTACAATGTTGTGTCAATTCTGTACAGCAGAGTGATTCAGTTTATATATATATATTCTTTTTCATATTCTTTTCCATTATGGTTTATCCCACAATATTGAATATAGTTCCCTGTGCTAATAGTAGGACCCTGTTGTTCATCTGTCCTATATATAATAGTTCGCATCTACTAATCCCAAACTCCCAATCCTTTCCTTCCCCACCCCCCGCCTTGGCAACCACCAGTCTGTTCTCTCTGTCTGTGGTAATTGTCTTAACATAAAATAATGTGTCTTACAATCAATGGTGTCTTAGATTCAATCAAACAAGGAACATGTTTTATACTGTCCCCTTTACTATCCTAAAATAGATTTCCTAGATAATAAAGCTACCTACGTACATAATTTTCAAAAATCAATATAATCATCTATCTGCAATATGACAAATAACAGGATATTAATATGCATCCTCAAGGAGACTGATTTCGTGCAACCATAACCACATGCATAATGGAGTAGTCAAATATTTGTATCTACCTGCGGTGAATCACAGTGGATTTAAGAGAAGTGAGGTAATCAGAAGCTATTCTTTACAAGAAGTACATGAAAACAAAAGGCACAGGTACAGGTGGGTGCTAGTGTACAAAGTAATGCTACAGTAAACAATAACTAGTAAGCATTATTTGTATTGATGAGACAAAGAAGAAAATAACCTTAATTGAGGTGGAGATAACACAGCTTGGAAGATTATAAACTGTTGAAATGGAAACAATGAGAGAGTGTTTTCACAGAAGAGCTGAGATTTATTTACGAGTGTAATGTCAACATAATTGCCTTTGTTGTGACATGGGATGGGACAGTGACAACTGTCACTGAAAATACATTTACTGTTAGGAAATTCTTCTACAAGTCCAGGCGTGAATCAGTTCGCCACAACTTAAAAAGATCTTGAAGATAATATACAATGCTTTTTGCAGGTCAACTGGAAAAAATTATAACACAGGCGCCTGTAGAGAATTTGTGTAAACTTCTGAGGGTAGTATCTGAGGAGGATAGGAAAAATAACAGCTAATCCCAAAACAAATAAATATTACAGTAGCTAATTTTCATAAGTTTATATCACTATGCTATATAAGTTTTAAGATGTGTAAGTTGGCAATAATATGAAATATTTTAAAAAATCACCTTTATTAATGAAATTCAATGAGATCCCTACCTTTCATGTGACCTCATCAATGTAATTGTATTTGATTTTAAGTCTCCCAGAAGGAGTCTCAAATCTCCTCCCTTACATCATGGCAACTGGGTCCGCATGCTTTTGTATAGCATCTGCTATCACTTTTCTACTAACTATGACATTGAAAATTTTACAATGCATTAAGCAGAGGTATGGAGTGAATAAATTATTCCATTACTCAAGACAATATCTTTAATCCACTGAATCATCCCTCTCCACAATAATATTCTCTCAAATGTTTGTACGTTTATGTAACTTCTTGTAAAACATTTCCATGATAACTATGCACTCATCTCAGTCTATTTAGGCTGCTATAACAAAAATACCATAGGGTGGGTGATTTTTAAACAAAAAAAATTAATGTCTCACAGTCTGGAAGCTGGGAAGTCCAAGATCAAGGCACCGGCAGATTTGGTGTCTGGTGAGGGCCCCTTCCTGCCTCACAGGAGTCTGTCTTGTAACTGTGGCCTCACGTGGCAGAAGGGAAGAGGGAGCTCTATGGGTCTCTTTTATAAAGGCACTAATCTCATTCATGAGGGCCCCGCCCTCATGACCTAATCACCCCCAAAGGCCCCACCTCCTAACACCATCACACTGGGGATTAGGTTTTAACCTATGAATTTTGAACATATGAACAGTCAGTTCACAGGGGTAGTAAAGTATCGAAAATATACCATCCACAGTAGATTCCATCTACTGGGGCATCTGAAATTCACAAAGGAGGTGGGACAATTTTGTTTTGTAGAATTGACCTGTGTGTTGAAGAACAGTTAGCATAATTTTTACCAGTTTATTAAAAGCCAGTAGCATCCCTAATTAAAAATACTCTCGGAGGTTTTCAAAACACTCCAATTAGGGGTGGTATCGCCCCCATGGAGAACCACCGCAGTCACTAGCCCTGGGAGCGAAGAGTGGAAAACGAGTAGGAAGTAGGCAACCTGGAACTCTGTCCCTAGTCCACACATAGTACTGGCTGCACGATTGTTCTGCTGCATGTTTCTCGAACATATTTCAATGGGGGAGGACATTGTGACCCAGGTTGGACCCTTCAGTTAATTAAGTAATGAACCTTAGTAGACTGAACAAAACAAGACAAAATTTTAACCTAAGACATCCTTCACTATAAACTAGGACCTGCATTTTATTTTATTATTATTTTTTTACCTATCAGTAATTACCTTATTTTTTTAACATCTGTATTGAAGTATAATTGCTTTACAATGGTGTGTTAGTTTCTGCTTTATAACAAAGTGAATCAGCCATACATATACATATATCCCCATATCTCCTCCCTCTTGCATCTCCCTCCCTCCCACCCTCCCTATCCCACCTCTCTAGGTGGTCACAAAGCTCCAAGCTGATCTCCCTGTGCTATGCAGCTGTTTCCCACTAGCTATCTGTTTTACATTTGGTAGTGTATATATGTCCATGCCACTCTCTCACTTCGTCCCAGCTTACCCTTCCCCCTCCCCGTGTCCTCAAGTCCATTCTCTATGTCTGCATCTTTATTCCTGTCCTGCCCCTAGGTTCTTCAGAGCCATTTTTGTTTGTTTGTTTTTTTAGATTCCATATATATGTGTTAGCATATGGTATTTGTTTTTCTCTTTCTGACTTACTTCACTCTGTATGACAGACTGTAGGTCCATCCACCTCACTACAAATAACTCAATTTTGTTTCTTTTTATGGCTGAGTAATATTCTGTTGTATATATGTGCCACATCTTTATCCATTCATCTGTTGATGGACACTTAGGTTGCTTCCATGTCCTGGCTATTGTAAATAGAGCTGCAGTGAACATTGTGGTACATGACTGTTTTTGAATTATGGTTTTCTCAGGGTATATGTCCAGTAGTGGGATTGCTGGGTCATATGGTAGTTCTATTTTTAGTTTTTTAAGGAACCTGCATACTGTTCTCCATAGTGGCTGTATCAATTTACATTCCCACCAACAATGCAAGAGGGTTCCCTTTTCTCCACACCCTCTCCAGCATTTATTGTTTGTAGATTTTTTTGATGATGGCCATTCTGACTGGTAGGAGGTGATACCTCATTGTAGTTTTGATTTGCATTTCTCTAATGATTAGTGATATTGAGCATTTTTTCATGTGTTTGCTGGCAATCTGTATATCTTCTTTGGAGAAATGTCTATTTAGGTCTTCTGCCCATTTTTGGATTGGGGTGTTTGCTTTTTGGATATTGAGCTGCATGAGCTGCTTGTAAATTTTGGAGATTAATCCTTTGTCAGTTGCTTCATTTGCAAATATTTTCTCCTGTTCTGAGGGTTGTCTTTTCGTCTTGTTTATGGTTTCCTTTGCTGTGCAAAAGCTTTTAGGTTTCACTAGGTCCCATTTGTTTATTTTTTTATTTCTATTTCTCAAGGAGGTGGGTCAAAAAGGATCTTGCTGTGATTTATGTCAGAGTGTTCTGCCTATGTTTTCCTCTACGAGTTTTATAGTGTCTGGCCTTACATTAAGGTCTTTAATCCATTTTGAGTTTATTTTTGTGTATGGTGTTAGGAAGTGTTCTAATTTCATTCTGTTACATGTAGCTGCCCAGTTTCCCCAGCACCACTTATTGAAGAGGCTGTGTTTTCTCCATTGTATACTCTTGCCTCCTTTATCAAAAATTAGGTGACCATATGTGTGTGGGTTTATCTCTGGGCTTTCTATCCTGTTCCATTGATCTATATTTCTGTTTTCATGCCAGTACCATACTGTCTTGATTACTGTAGCTTTGTAGTATAGTCTGAAGTCTGGGACCCTGATTCCTCCAGCTCTGTTTTTCTGTCTCAAGATTGCTTTGGCTATTTGGAGGGCCTGCATTTTAGTCAGAGACTCAAGTAAGTCCAAAATGGCATGCTCTTCTTCCCAGGAAATCTGGACAAAAAAAGTGAAGGGACAGGACTTCCCTGGTGGCCCAGTGGTTAAGAATCCACCTGCAAATGCCGGGGACATGGGTTTGAGCCCTGGTCCGGGAAGATCCCACATGCTGTGGAGCAACTAAGCCCCTGCACCACAACTACTGAGCCTGCGCTCTAGAGCCTGCAAGCCATAACTACTGAAACCCACGTGCCTGGAGCCCGTTCTCCATGATGGGAGAAGCCACCACAGTGAAAAGCCTGCGCACCGCAACGAAGAGTAGCTCCCACTCGCCACAGCTAGAGAGGTCCCGCCTGCACCAATGGAGACCCAACGCAGCCAAAAATAAATTTAAAAAAGAAAAAGAAAAAAAAAGTGAAGGGACACATCCCACAACCTTCTCCCTACACCCTTGGGAATGACAGATGAAAGTGGCATCTCATTATTTTGGAACTTAAGCTTTTTTTTTTTTTTTTTTTTTTTTTTTGCGGTACGCGGGCCTCTCACTGCCGTGGCCTCTCCCGCCGCGGAGCACAGGCTCCGGACGCGCAGGCTCAGCGGCCACGGCTCACGGGCCCAGCCGCTCCGCGGCACGTGGGATCCTCGCGGACCGGGGCACGAACCCGCATCCCCCGCATCGGCAGGCGGACTCCCAACCACTGCGCCACCAGGGAAGCCCGGAACTTAAGCATTTTAATCCAACTAAGAGTGCACAGGAAAGTTTCTGTTATTTGTTTTGGATGGCAACACAGCCAAGTATCAGCTAATTCCAGTAGACAGTCACTGGGGGGAGTGATCCCAGGCATAGCCAATGTCTCCTTAGATATAATAAGAAGGACTCACGCAAACACACACAATGCTATAGGATCTACTTTATTCTGACCAGAAAGAATATAAATCAAATTAGAATTATGTGGGAAATAGACATATGTAGGAAAGGTTCTAGAAGGCTCACTTTTAGGTCACTTTTTGTCAGTCTTATCAGTACTAACACAAAAAATGATTTATTACTAAAGTCAAACCAAGAACACTATGTTAAAGCTCCTTTTAAAATGGAAATAAATTTGAAAACCTAGAATTATTCGAATAAAAAATTATAAAAATGTACCCACATTTATCTAATTGAGCTATTGTTCTATTTAGGAATGCTTCATTTGTTTAAGCAGAGGAAGCCAGCATTATTCAGCAAGTGATTCTGGAACAGTTAACTTTCTGGAAGAAAATCAATTTAAAAGCTGTGTAGCACACACGCATAATATTAAATTCCAGATATAGTAAGGAAAAAAGCCATACAAAATTAATGGAAATCGTGGGTGGGAAAGATATCTTAGGCTTGAGAGTAAAGAAAAATGTCTCAAGGAACACTGAAAGCTTTGAGGGTATAATTTTTTTCAATCCATGGGAACGGAAGACAAAGTATGAAAAACAGAGCAAATACAACAGGAATTTCATCAAACTAATAACTAAAGAAATGAAGTTTTAATTGATCCCAGTTTAACAAAGATCACTGAAGTGATAACCATCTTTGGGCAGCATTGTGGGTACAGATACATATAGCGAGTACATATATACAGAGTGTACATATGCAATATATATGTGTGTGTTATATATACATATGTGTGAAAAAATCTTGAATGTATATTACATGAACAAAAGGAGATTAAAATATTGTACATTGTGATATATATGTAGCATATATATCACATATATGTGACAAACTTGTAAATAATCATCTTTCCAGGTCTGTTTTCATTCTCCTTGAGGCATCAGACCTACATGGTAGCATCACCACCTCCATCAATGGGTGACAATTTCCTCTAGAGAACGCTAGAATTAGCAAGATAAATGGAAAATATTCTGCAGAGACATTGGAAATCACTGCCTTCTTAAGGATACCTATATGGGTGTACATATTCATAGTGATAAGACCATAATAAAAGCTCAGAAATATTTGTAATTATCTATGTATTTCTAAACTTTATTTGATGTACTTTGCAATGTTGGTGTTTGATCTCATTTTATTTGAGATCTTATATTAGCTTAATATTTTGAAACAGATTTTCATCTTTTTTATCCTTGTGCTCGTCTCAAAGTGAAGAGTCATAATGGCCATGGAACTGTAATATATCCATTTACCAAAACTTTTGGAAAATGTCTTTTATTCTTGTCACATTGAGAAATGGTCCATTCGTTTTGGACTGTATGGGATTCTCTCACACTGTATTCAGTTTATTACGACTTCTTCCAAATCTGAGATTTATCATCTAAATCGGTGTTCTCCCATTACAAGGAAAATGAAGCATGAATGATATTAGGTGGGTGTTTCTTCATAAACATTCTTGAGAACTTCAGTAAACCGCAGGTCAACCAGTGTTAAATGCCTGTATTCACTATTTCTGTTCTGAAGTATTTCAAGCTTTATAATCTTGGGGGGATAAGATATACATGGGAGGATAAGGTATACATGAAACAATGAGAGAAATATTCAAAGAATGTAGAGCAGGTGAACAAAGGAAGATTGAAAGCGTGTTGTATACATGTTTTTAAAAGGCAGGTACATAAACAAAAAACTGTTAAATTCAGAGAACCCTTGAGTCAGCTTCTGTCCTCAGGGTGGCTGTGAAGGTTATCTGACATTGTTTTTCCAATCTTTTTTTTTCTTACTTTCATACATCTAGCATGTCACTTTATTTTCAAAAAAAAAAAAAAAGAATTCTGCTAGGGAGGAAGGGCAGGTATTGATTTATTCCCTCATCCCTAAAGCAGGAGGAGAAATACATGGAAAATTGAAGTGACCTCCCTAAGGTCAGATGGTTTCATGGCGGTGACACTGAGACGTTGAATTCACTGAGCTGGGGAAGCTTTGGTCTGCAGGAGGCAACTAGGTGGGCCTCCTAGTTGCCCACCAGGGTCCAGGATTGGAATGGGGCAGGTCTGCATATACCTAACCCACCAGCACCTCACCTGGGACCAGGGGGGAACCCCCAGCACAGAGGCCCCAGCGAGGGTTCAATGAGGTGAAATGAATCACGGAAACTCCAGGCCCAAGTTCAAGGCCCCCTGTGCCTACCGTGGGGAATTCTTCATGGAATGAGTCATCTTGAGCTTTATTTAGGGGGTTCATTGCTGAGATGCCAAAATGGTATTGAGGCCCTGATACAGTACTGTTTCCGCATAGAATTCTATCTGTGCTCTAGAAATTTGACAGACACTAAGAAAGAAAAGACAAACAAAAATATTGACTTCTAGCTGATCTCTGAAATCAGCTCCTACACTGGCCTGAAGCATGACCTTTGATTATTCCTCTTTCAGCACAAGTTATTACATTCCTTTGTTCAATTACTGGTGCTTTAAAATACACTAGAATTTTCTCTCTCCGATGGCGCTACCTGCAATTCCCTGCCTGCTCAGAAAATGCGTCGGGAAAGGAAATTTGAATTCTTACTGCTGAAGATAAAATTAGGTTTTAAAGTTTGAAAACTGTAGTAATCGTTGAATAAGAAGCCCCCCTCCCCCATGTTTATTCTAAATAATTGGAAAGAAGTATTTCACTGGGTCAGGAAACCCCACTGGCTCTCCATTCAAAGTACATCCAGAATCTGCCCACTTCTGTCACCACAATTGCCGTTGTTTGAGCCACCATCTCTTGCCCAGATCACTGCAGTACCTCCCTCACGCAGGGAGGTCATGCCCAGCAGGGCCGGCACGGTGGTCCTGGAAAGACAGAAGCTGGGTCCTCTCATTGCTCTGCTCAGAATCCTGCCAGGACAAAGGACAGGGTCTCACTCAGAGTAACCCAGTCCCAACAGCAGCCCCCGCGTCCTCCTAGCCACCTCGGCCTTCATCTCTCACCTCTCCCCACTGGCCTGTTCATTCCAGAGACATCGGTCCTGGGATGTTCCTCTAGCACCCAGCATGCCTCAGCCTGGGATGTTTGTCCACTTGTACCCACCATCCAGACACCTGAGTGCCTTACTCCCCAGCAAGTTCAAGTCTTTGCTCAAATGTAAACTTCCCAAGGGGGGCCTTGCCAGTCCACTCAGTTGGAAACTGTCCTCTGCTCCCTCTCATTCCTGATTGTTCTTATCTAGCTCTACTTGGTTTCTTTTTTATTTTTTTAATTAACTTATCTACTTATTTATATTTTTGGCGGCGTTGGGTCTTCGTTGCTCGGTGCGGGCTTTCTCTAGTTGCGGCAAGTGGGGACTACTCTTCATTGCAGTGCACGGGCTTCTCACTGCGGTGGCTTCTCTTGTTGAGGAGCATGGGCTCTAGGCACACGAGCTTCAGTAGTTGTGGCGTTCAGGCTCAGTAGTTGTGGCACACGGGCTTAGTTGCTCCACGGCATGTGGGATCTTCTTGGACCAGGGCTCAAACCCATGTCCCCTGCATTGGCAGGCGGTTTCTTAACCTCTGTGCCACCCTGTGGCACAGGAAAGTCCCTGTTTTCTTTTTCATAATGCCATAGTTCATCACTTCTAATGCAGAGATTATGTTCCAAATTTTGATATCTCTAAGACTGGGATGCATCGTCACCATCTGTGGCCTCAGGGAAAGGTGGTGAGGCTGTTGCCATTACTTATCCACTTACATCAAAACGTAGAGCGCAGGTGTCAGAGGCTGTCAAGAAAACCCCGTTAACAGCAGTGAAACACTCTTAATGGCGCAGAGCATGGTATTGTGCAGGGAAAAATGATAATGATTTGACTTGCATTGAAAAGTGATTCAGAAGAGTCAGTCCTGAATGTGAAGACATTTTAGGAATGTCTTAACCAATGTATTTCATTCATTTTTTTATTGGAGTCTAGTTGATTGACAATGTTTTGTTAGTTTCAGGTATACAGCAAAGTGATTCAGTTATATATTCTTTTTCAGATTCTTGTCCATTATAGGTAATTACAAGATGCTGAATGTAGTTCCCTGTGCTCAAGGACCCTGTGTAGGTCCTTGTTGTTTATCTATCTTATATACAGTAGTGTGTTTCTGTTCATCCCAAACTCCTAATTTATCACTCCCCCCCTTTCCCCTTTGGGAAACATAAGTTTGTTTTCTATGTCTGTGAGTCTGCTTCTGTTTTATAAATAAGTTCATTTGTATCATTTTTTTTTAGGTTCCACATGTAAGTGACATCATACGGTATTTGTCTTTCTCTGTCTGACTTACTTCACTTAGTATAATCTCTAAGTCCATCCATGTTGCTGCAAATGACATTATTTCAGTCTTTTTTATGGCTGAGTAGTATTCCACTGTATATATGTACCACACCTTCTTTATCCATTCATTTATTGGTGGACATTTAGGTTGCTTCCATGTCTTGGCTATTGTGAATAGTGCTGCTGTGAACATAGGGGTGCACGAATCTTTTCGAATTAGAGTTTTCATCTTTACAGGATATATGCCCAGGAGTGGGATTGCTGGATCATATAGTAAATCTGTTTTTAGTTTTCTAAGGAGCTTCTGTACTATTCTCTGAGGTGGTTACACCAATTTACATCCCCACCAACAGTGTAGGAGGGTTCCCTTTTCTCCGCACCCTCTCCAGCATTTATTGTTTGTGGATTTTTGATGATACCCATTCTGACCAGTGTGAGGTGGTACCTCACTGTAGTTTTGAGTTGCATTTCTCTAATAAGTAGCGATGTTGAGCATCTTTTCATTTGCCTGTTGGCCACCTGGATGTCTTCTTTGGAGAAATGCCTATTTAGGTTATTTCATTCTTAATTTTTGACAAGAATGATATATGATAAACAATAATGTAGAAAAATCTAAAGTATTATTTTAATAAAGTCAAGTGAAAATTAGTGTTTCCATTTTACGTCTCAAAATGGTGTTTCTTTCTCAATGGTAAATAAAGTAATGGTCTATCTTACAATCGATAACATTTTAAACTTAAAATATAGTATATATTTTACTTATTTTCTTGTTTACAATCTAACAACTTTACTTTTAGGTTTTTGTTTTATTTGTTAGTTTTAGAGTCTCTTGTACTATTACATATTTTTTAATTGAGAAGTAGACATAGAATATTATGTTACTTTTGGGTGTACATCATAGTGATTCAGTGTTTGTGTATATTGCAAAATGGTCACCACAATAAGTTTAGTTAACGTCCATCACCAAACATAGTTACAGTTTTTTCCGTGGGATGAGAACTTTTAAGATCTACTCTCTTAGCAACTTTCAAATATACAGTAAAATATTGTTAACTAGAGTCGCCCTGCTGCACATCACATCCCCAGGGCTTGTGTATCTTATAACTAGAAGTTTGTACCCTTTGACCCTGTTTACTCCTTTTGCCACCCTCTTCTCCCCACCTCTGGTAGCCACCACCAATCTGTTGTCTGTAGCTATGAACTTTTTTTTACTTTTAAATCTTCTTTTCCTTATAAAATATGCTTTCTACTTCTGGTCTTTTTCTATACTGCTGTGGGTTTACTCTTATGGCCCTTTAAGAATGACCATTTCTCTTTGTTCTAGTGGTGGTATGTGGGCAGGAACTGACCTAGATTCAGGGTGAAGATGGGAGAAGCAGGAGAAAGAATAAATAGAGATGGGAGAAAGTTTTCTTTGAATGTAAATAAATACGACGATGGAAATTTGATTTACCAAAATGCTAGAAATTAGACTTATGAATATTAAATGTGATTTAATGGATGACCCTTACACAGCCTTTTTATTTTCATCTTTTTTGCTAGAAATCTTTCTAAAATTGTGGAATCCTTTTCCTACTGTCTCGGTAAGCAGGAATTGACATGTCACACGTAACATTTAGAAAACTGAAAATTCTTTTAGAAATTAGAATGTGCCAATATTTCTTACCTTAAAAGACAATAGAAGTAGAGTTTAAAGGTTTAGGAGATTTGATGTCCATTTTAGGAATGAGTACGGATGCAGGCATAGTACGAAAACAGAGCATCCAAGTCCTAACACCAGCTTGCTTTCCAGAGATTTGCCACTTTTTCCTGAACGTTTATAACCGAGGAAACATTACTTATTTGAGGTTTTCGCTGTGTTTAGGTGGAATGCAGGTGATGAATTATTCCTTAAATGCTCTGAGGCTGAGCATGTGTTCTAATCTGGATGCCTCCAGCTCGGTGGCAGGAGGGAAATGCACACGCACGCTGCTGTGTGCCAAAGCTGAATACCTCTGCTCCTGGCCGTTCTTCATTTCCAAATACCCACATCGATTCCTTCCTAGGCTCGGGTCGATGCTTCTGCCTGGAAGCTGTGGAGGCAGGATGAAGTGTGAGAGAAAAATCTGTTACCCTGGACAGCAGTAAGGTGGCCTGAAACGAGAGAAATACCATCCCTACCTTAGGGAGAGGAGTTCCAACAGGCAACCAAAGGGAGGAAGCAAATGTCATTGTAAACAGTATCTGTGTCCTTCTTCTTCCCCTTGCTATTAACTCTTTGCTTTCTGGGGGCTCAAAGGCTTGGTCCCCCACTCCACCACGTTTTAGCCATCACTTAGCCGTCCATCATGTCTGTGTATCACTATGACCTTGCAAAACGCCTAGCATGGGGCAGAGGTGCAGAAAATGATGATGAACAAATGGGTCCATGAATGTGACCTGATGCTTGGCCCCCTGCATCAGTCCACAGTCTTGTGACTCTCAGTGACCCCCCCTCCCCGGTTTGCTCCTCTTTCCTTTTTTTTTTTTCCCCGGACCGGGGCACGAACCCACGTCCCCTGCATCGGCAGGCGGACTGTCAACCACTGCGCCACCAGGGAAGCCCATGCTCCTCTTTTCTTAATTCCCGCTGAGAATATGCTCAAGTTGGAAGGATCCTCCAGCCCCTCACTTGACGTGGGGATGGTGGTGAGCTGTCCCGCTCAGGGAATTGTAGTCCCTAAGACGGTGTGATAAACTAACATACAACGAAGAGAGCCTGGGACAAGGTCTTGGATCTCCTTCCTCCTGAGGATGCTCTTTGCCAAGTCAGGTGACGTCTCTGAGCCACACTTTCTCATCTCCTGCAGGTGTACCATCATTCCTCTCTGCCTTCTCCTCAGGGTTGTTGTAGAGATCAAATGAGTTCGTTTTTATAAAAGCTTTCAAATACAGCCCTTCAAATGAAGGCATTGCTCACGGATTAGCGATTATAATTATTCAGGTTCTTCTCAGCAAGGGAACACGTTTGCATCCCGGTAGAAATCACCAGGGCCTTAAAGGGGCTGCTGATAGAAGGAATCCCAGTCCAACCCAGGAGGAAAATGCTTTGGTGTCCCGAGGGGGCCCTGGGTCCCCTCTGTGGCCACCTGATGCTGAAGTTTTAGACAGAGTTCACTGACTTGGTGCCATGAAAGCATTTCTTCGTGACATCAGCTAGACGAGTCCCATGCTTGTCATCTCACAGCTGCAAAGCCCTGTCTGAATTACACTTTGATTTCAGTGACCAACTGAAAAATCATCATTGTTCACAGCAGCTCATTTCTGGTGTTGACAGATGACTGGAAGAGAGCTCAGAGATGGTAAGACTGTAGGACATAGGCTTAACCAACCCCTCCGTGGGCCATGCAGTTTTTAATAAATCACATACCATTCTAGATGGGGGAATTATCTGGTGGTCCAGTGGCTAGGACTCTGCGCTTTCACTGCCAAGGGCCCGGGTTCGATCCCTGGTTGGGGAACTAAGATCCCCCAAGGCGGCAGCACAGCCCCCCCCCCAAAAAAAAATTCTAGATGGAATAAATGCATTTTAGTATACTTATTTTTATTTCAGCCCTAATAGTGATTCTAATACAGAGTTGAGAAAAATGGCCAAAATGATGCCATTGAAATGTGAGGTAATAGGGAAGAAAGCGTTGAAAATATATTCAGTTACTAACTGCACTGTCCGAGGAGGACAAAGCCATTTGTCTAACTAGTGCTTATCTCAGAAACTGTAGACATTTAAATGGAATTATCTGGCTTTTTCTCAGTATCTCTTCTCCCTATTTCCTCTCCAAAATAATCCAAATGTCTGCCTCTCCTTTTTTTTTTTTTTTTTTTTCTTGCGGTACACGGGCCTCTCACTGTTGCGGCCTCTCCCGTTGCAGAGCACAGGCTCCGGACGCGCAGGCTCAGCGGCCATGGCTCACGGGCCCAGCCGCTCCGCGGCATGTGGGATCCTCCCGGACCGGGGTACGAACCCATGTCCCCTGCATCGGCAGGCGGACTCTCAACCACTGCGCCACCAGGGAAGCCCCTGCCTCTCCTTTTTAAAAAAATTTATTTTACTGAAATATAGTTGATTTACAATGTTGTGTGAATTTCTGCTGTACAGCAGAGTGATTCAGTTACACATATATATACGTTCTCTTTCCTATTCTTTGCCATCATTCTTTATCACTCTGCCTCTCCTTCTTAATAAGCACTGGGACATCTATCCTGTGGCAGGTTCTTGATATTTCTGACTTAGATAATAAAGTCCTAAGTCGCGTTCCATTGAAAGTTTAAGCAATAATTATGTGATAATGGTAGAATGGTGGGCAATTGACCTGAGGATCCAAGGCGAACCACGCGGTGTAAATGTGCCATGATATCAAATAAGGTTCTCAATCCCAATTCCAGTGTGTGTGTGGAGGCTTCCCTACACCAACAGGTAATTCTCGGAAGCCAGCAGTGTGTCTGAGAATTCAACTCAGTTCTAACACTGTCTCCCCGGAGATAGGAGCGGACTCCAGAGGTGAAGGGCTCAGTCCCACAGGACCACCCTCCACTTCAGAAACCAGTTGCCAAGTCCAGGTTGTCACCTGTACTTCTGACCGACCGTTCCCACCTCCTTGGGTTTGGTGAATTTGCTAGAATGGCTCACAGAACTTGGGAAAACCCTTTTACTCCCTAGGTCACTGATTTATTTTATAAAGATATTAAAGAATACAAATCAACAGCCAGATGAAGGATGCAGAGCACAAGACGTGGGTGGGGAAAGAGTGCAGAACTTCCCTGCTCTCATCTAGCACCACCCTCTGCGAATCCCCGCGTGTTCACCACCCCGAAGCCCCTTGAACCCTGTCCTTCTGGCTGGTTATGCAGGCTTCGTCACAAGGGCATGATTGATTGAATCATCGGCCATTGGCGACTGACTCAACCCCGGACCCCTCCCCCGCCCCAGGTCAGGAGGTGGGACGGGAAGTTCCAACCCTCCCATCTTGTGGTTGGTTCTCGGGCCGGCAGCCCTCACCCTGGAGTGGGATCCAAAAGTCTCCTTCCCAGAAGCGTTTCAAATATAATTCCATCACTCTTATTGCTCAGGAAATTCCAAGGCACTGGGGAGCTGGAAGCCAGAAACTGGACGAAGACCAAATGTATTTTTCCTATAAACCACAGTATCACAGATATCCAAGATGCTCTTCTTTTGATGAACTGTTCAATTGGAACCTGGTTTTAATAACACACCGCTCCGAAGGGAGCCTTATTTTACCTGGCCTAGACTGTTACTCAGGACACACTCTCTACCGTCAAGCAGGGATACAATAACCCAGAATGAAAAGGTCCCCAAGTACGGATAGCTCCTACTGGTGAGTCAGGATGCTGGGCAGTGAAATGTCTAGAACAGTGAACAGTGAGCATGAGAACGAAGCAAATTGCCGGTACCTGACCGGACCCAATGGCCACCTAGGAGGCTTGAGTTAAAAGATGCTCAGGGCTTCCCTGGAGGCGCAGTGGTTGAGAGTCCACCTGCCGATCCAGGGGATGCGGGTTCGTGCCCTGGTCTGGGAAGATCCCACATGCCGCAGAGCGGCTGGGCCCGTGAGCCATGGCCTCTGAGCCTGCGCGTCCGGAGCCTGTGCTCCGCAACGGGAGAGGCCACATTAGTGAGAGGCCCGCGTACCGCAAAAAAAAAAAAAAAAAAAGATGCTCAATCATTTTCTTCTCAATATGTGATATTTCGCTCTGGACGATGACATCTTACTGGGTTGAGCTTTGCCCTCTCACACGCCCTGTTTAAAATACAAACATATCTGGGTTACAGCATGTTAAACGGATTATGTGGGGAGAGGCGTTCTTCCCTGGGCCAGAAAGCCCAGGCCCCCCCCCCGGCGTCAGGTGCCGAAGAGGAAGCAGTGTGAGAAGGAGGGGGGACGAGCTGAGAGAAGGGGGCAGGGCACAGGCAGCCGACCCTGTGATTTTCCAAGCGTGTTTCGTTGTTATGAGGTCCTCAGGACCCCTCTGGTGGTAGGAAGTGGCATATTCATCCTTTGGGGAAAGCTGCCTCAGAGTGAAGATGGGAACAGTCCACAGAAGCCCGAGTGTGTGAAGTCAGAGGAACCTTTGAGGTTCTGGGTCTGGACCCCTCATTTCACAGATGCAGATATGAGAGCTCTTCTCTCAGGGCACGCACCTGTTCTGTAAATTGCGTCTTCTGTGGAGATGTGTAAAGGCCTTTTCCGTGCTTGTGTAACTGCTGTGTTTTTGCTGGATCCTCGTCCCAGTTCCAGCCAAAGATTCTTTACGTGAATTCTTGAATTTCATGAATGAGGACGGTTTTCAGCATCCCCTTCCGCACCAACAAATCACCCTGTTTTAACAGCCTGCCGTGAATTTCAAGAAGGCTCTGTGTACGTGGAAGTACGCAATGCACTGCAAGAAAGACCAGGATTTTTTAAAAAGTAGGAGAAAAATCTTCACATGCATCGTGAAATGTTAATGGAGGTGCGTCATCGAAGGTTAAAAAGTACAGACTCCTAAATGAACATGCCTCGTGAAGATGTGGTTTAAATCGTCACTGCTATCGCTCCCAAGGTTAGCCTTTCTGACATAAAAATCTCAAGGCGTCCTAGTGACGCGTCAGCAGAAGAGGCTTCATAAAGTCCCCATAAGTTCCTCTTCAGTCAGAACAAGGTAAATGTGAGGTCACTTGTAGAGCTTTTCCCAAGCACTTATCTAGCCATATGTAGATTAAGGTAGCTTAAGCACTTTTAAAACTGTGTGGCCCCAAAGCACCAAGTTTAGAATGGCAGTGAGCTTGGGATGGGGAAGGGGGAAAACCTGCAGTTTGAGGTAGGCAGGACGGATACTCAGCTATGTTTGTCATGTTTTGTTTCTTAACCTGGGCGATGGGTGCAAGGGTCATGGGATCTTTTCTGCTTATCTGAAATAGTTCATACTTCAAAAAAGGAAAAGAAAACAGAGGATAAAAAAATAAAGAAATTAGAGTATTTCTCAGAGCTGAAGAAGATACCTGTTTTCAAATTGAAATGGGCCATGTAATAAGACAAATAAAATAAGATCCATATTGCCCAGAATATTCATATTTAATATGAAATTATAGAAGAATATATGGACAGGATCTTAAAAGCCGGAGGTGGGAGGGAGTGGAGTGGAGGGGGAGGGAGAGAGAGGAATATTGCATGAAACAAAGCAGGGTACCTACAAAGAAATGAAAATTCTTTGGTATTTTGCTTATTAAAAGGTTTCGACCAGAAGACAATGGATAAATGTCTCCAAGGTTGGAAGGGAACATCCGGAATTCATGGGTTCCAGAATTTAACACCTAACCAAACTTCCCATTAGTGTGAAGGTGAAATAAGGACATTTTCAGCCTTGCAAACTTGGAAGCCTTTATCTCACATGACCCATTTCAGGCAAAGACAGTCAAGGTCATAATCCAGCAAAACAAAACAGGAGCCCAAGACGAGAAAGCAAGATTGTTAAAAGTTTATTTATTTTATCAAAGTCTAGTTGATTTATAGTTGTGTTAATTTCTGCTGGACAGCAGAGTGACTCAGTTATACACATATATACGTTCTTATTTATGTTCTTTTCCACTGTGGTTTATCCCAGGATAGTGAATATAGTTCCCTGTGCTCTACAGTAGGACCTTGTTGTTTATCCGTTCTATATGTAATAGTTTGCATCTGCTAATCCCAAACTCCCAATCCATCCCTCCCCCACCCCCTCTCCACCTTGGCAATAAGTCTGTTCTCTGTATTTGTGAGTCTGTTTTGTAGATAGATTCATTTGTGCCATCTTTTAGATTCCACATATATATATTTGTCTTTCTCTTTCTGACTTACGTCACTCAGTATGATAATCTCCAGGTGCATCCATGTTGCTGCAAATGGCATCATTTCATTCTTTTTGATGGCTGAGTAGTATTCCGTTGTATAGGTGTTATCACATCTTCTTTATCCATTCCTCTGTCATTGGACATTTAGGTTGTTTCCATGTCTTGGCTATGAGAAAGCAAGATATTTTAAAAGAAAGAAAGTAAACCAGGAATACGGTAAAGAATCATCAGGGATAATTGAATGACGGGGGGGGCAGCCTAGAAAGTACATTACAGCTTTCAATGAATATTAAAATTAAGCAGTCACATGTATGATCTTGCGGGTTGTGAAAAGACCTGTTTCTTCTATTTAACAGGATTACAAGGTGAGTTGACTTCATCAATCACGCTGCCTTTTATTCCATTTCTAAGACCACTGATCGTAAGATAGACCATACTTTACATGCCCTAAGAAAAAAACAAAGATCGCCAATTATATTTCACCCAAATGCTTTAATCTCTCTTAGCACGTTAATTTTATATTTATTGAAAAGGCCCATTTAGAATTATTTAAAAATTAAAATCATAGGGCTTCCCTGGTGGCGCAGTGGTTGAGAGTCCACCTGCCAATGCAGGGGACGTGGGTTCGTGCCCCGGTCCGGGAGGATCCCACATGCCGCGGAGCGGCTGGGCCCGTGAGCCATGGCCGCTGAGCCTGCGCGTCCGGAGCCTGTGCTCCGCAACGGGAGAGGCCACAGCAGTGAGAGGCCCGCGTACTGAAAAAAAAAAAAAAAAAAATTAAAATCATAGACCAACTGGAAGCGTAATAAAAAAGGAAAATTAAGTAAATTGTTTATGTCATATTCAGAGTAACTTTTCAATAGAGAGGCGTTCGTGTTGCTGTTTTCTGTACATCATCCTCTGTGCCGTGAGTAGCGTGGTCGACGCAACAGTTCTTGAAACAGTGCTACACTATTGTATTTTGCAGTACTTGCCAAGGTCATTTTCTTTATCATCCAGAAGGTGTCCACAGAGAAATTTCTGTTAATAACTAGTACTCGTGTTCCTTCCTGAAATGGACTTCTTGGAACCTGACTGAAATATTGAGCAGTTGTGGTTAAACGAGGATGATAACCAAGTTGGAAAAAATTCACAGTTTTTTCAGGAATATTTGTTCAGTTTTTGTTTGTTTCTCCTTGTTATTTTTGTTGTTATTTATGTTTCTCTCCACACTCCCTCACATCATTTACATAAAAAGGCAATCCATTTGATCTTAAAGCTAGGATCATTTTTCTTCCAGGGGCGCAAGCTTAGTAATTTAAACTTCTGTCTTCTCTGTAGCTTTGATCACACTACTTGATACTGCAGGGAATAATATTTCCAGAATCCTAATAGTTTAAATGTTTTTAATTGATTTTGAATTTCCCAAGTATATCAGAAAAGGTTTATTTGTAATTTGAGAACAGCATGTAAATAGTACAAACCTTGACATTATAAGTGGAATGAATAGTAGGTTTCATACTGGAAGATACAAGAGGTAATATAGGTGCAAACATTCTTCATCCTACAAACGGTAGTCAGGAGATGCTGTCTAAAATTGATGGGTATATTACTGAAAGCGATTCCAGCTGCTATAGCAAATAAACCCTGGTATCCTGATCTTTTAACAAAATCGTAGTTTCTATTTCAGTCACTAAGTGAAAGCAGGTGGCCTTCAAGATGGTGAGTCAAGGACCCACGTCCTTCCTACTTGTGGATCCATCATTTCCTAATATTTTAAGACTATTTTAATTCTAACCTCAGAATGGGAAAGAACCAGAAGGTTCTCAGAACGAGTCCAGGATGTCTTATGGGCCAGGCCTGAGAATGGCATATACTTCTGCCACATTCCAATAGCTAGAACTTAGTCACACAGAAAGGCAGGCTAAGCAATGCAATGAGCTGTGTGATTTGCTGGAAGAGGAAAATTGGTATGGTGAAAAATAAACAAGTTTCCTCCAAAATGGATAAAGAAAGAGTGATTCAGATTTATTATTAAAATGATAATGGTGATTTTAAAAATCTAAAATATAAGAAGAAAAGTTGGTAAGAAGAAGAGAAGAGAACAGTTGAAAGGCAAGGTCAACAGACACATGAAAAGATGCTCATCATTCCTAAGTATTAGAGAAATGCACATCAAAACTACAGTGAGGTGTCACCACACACCAGTCAGAATGGCCACCATCAAAAAGTCTACAAGTCATAAATGCTGGAGAAACTGTGGTGAAAAGGGAACTCTTCTGCACTGTTGGTGGAAATATAAATTGGTGCAGCCACTGTGGAGAATAGTATGGAGGATCCACAGAAAACTAAAAATAGAGCTACCATATGATCCACCAATCCCACTCTTGCGCATATATGCAGAGAAGACTCTAATTCGGAAAGACTCATGCACCACAATGTTCATGCACCCCATCAAAGAGACATGCACCCCTAGTGCATAGATACATGCACTGTTTGCAGTAGGCAAGACATGGAAGCAACCCAAAGGTCCATTGATGGATGAATGGGTAAGCAAGATGTGATACAGACGCATGCACACGCACACACATGCACACACGCAGTGGAATACTACTCAGCCATAAAAAAGAATGAAATAACGCCATTTGCAGCAACATGGATGGACCTAGAGATTATCATAGTAAGTGAAGTCAGAGAAAGACAAACACCATATGATATCACTTATATGTGGAATCTAAAATATGACACAAATGAACTTATTTACAAAACAGAAACATACTCACAGACATAGAGAACAGACTTGTGCTTGCCAAGCGGAGGGTACAGGGGAGGGATGGACTGGGAATTTGGGATTAGCAGATGCAAACTGGTATATATAGAATGGATAAACAACAAGGTCCTACTGTAGAGCACAGGGAACTGTATTCATGATCCTATGATAAGCCACAATGGAAAAGAATATGAAAAAGAATGTATATATAGGTATAACTGAATCACTTTGCTGTACAGCAGAAATTAACACAACATTGTAAATCAACTATACTTCAATAAAATAAATTTAAAAAATTAAGTAGATGCCTAAGCTTCTTCCCCAGGTTGTGGAGGTAGCTGACAGGACAACTAGAAGTGGTACCACCCAAAGTGGCCCCCTTTGAGGATGTGGACTTAGGATGGTGCTAATGCTGCTTTTGGTGATGATTGTGGTGATGAGGAATAATTTACATTTTTATTGTTACTTTTCAGTGCTATTTGGAATTTTTATCCTTACGTCTATGGATATCTTTTGTAATTATTCAATTAATCATAGTAATAGTGGTAACAGGCTAAAAAATTAAAGCCAAGGGCAGAGATCCACGTGAATAATAAGTAACTATAGACAAGGAATAAGAAACAATAATTTTTCATAACTTTGATTATTACGTTAACAAATCCTCATACCATTAAGGGGAAAAATGCAGGATACAGAATTTTTAACAAATATGATCTCTTTCACATAAGTAATATGCATAGAAAAGCCTAGAAGGAAACAGTTATTATTTTGGTAATTTATTTATGATGAATTCTTTTCTTGTCTTTTGTCTCATTTTGTCTTTATTATTTTCTATACTTATGGTGAATTATATTATTGTCTATACTTTTCTGTCTCAAAAATTGAAATTGATTTTATTCTCAAAAAAAAAATGATGCGCCATGAAATATAACACAATAACTTACAATTGAAGTTGTACATACGGTGCTTGGAGCTGTAACTGGCTTTGTCTAATGATGGAATAACCATTAGAGCTAGGAATCAAGGTCCTAGGTTTTTATCCCAAATATATTGCTAATTAAACATATGATCCCAGGTAGGTCACTTTTTCAGTGCCTCAGTTTCTCAGTTGCCAGTTGATGTGTACATTTTCAGTACCTCCAACCTGAGCATTTTCTCATAACCACACTCGTAACCTACTTGTGCTGCCGTCGGATGTAAAGCAGGGTAAAGTCCGCAGAGCCCTATCGTAGGAAATGTGTGTTTCTTTCCACCTTCAGGGGTGAGGTGCCTGCAAAGTGAGGAGAGCCTTGCTGTGATTCATCTAAAATCTGCTTCCTGTGGCTTTTATCCATTGGCCGTATTTATGTAGCTGAAGGGTCCACACAGCTTGCCTCTACAGGGAAGCACTTCTGCCCTTCTCTTGTCTCTAACTGAATAATCCCGATTCACTCTCCCTGTGCCTTTCTACCACTTCCTCATGAGGTTGGTTTATGACCCAGTTAGTGCACTTATAATATTCCGTATCATTTGTTCCCAAACCCCCTTTCTTCCGCTCAGTTATTTGGCTAGGTGAACTGTTCGTAGGACAAAATGAAAAAAAATGTTTCTTTTCACCCCTGCGAAGGACTGATTGTCTGTGTCCCTCCCTCCACATTCGTATGTTGAAATCCTAACCCCCAATGTGATGGTATTAGGAGGTGGAGGCTTTGGGACATAATTAGGTCACGAAGGTGCAGCCCTCATGGTGGGAGTTTTGCCCTTGCAAAAGGGACCCCTGAGGGAGGAGGCATGGGGGAGGGATGGATGGGGAGTTTGGGCTTAGCAGATGCAAACTGTTGTGTACAGGATGGATAAATAACAAGGTCCTACCATACAGCACAGGGAACTATATTCAATATTCTGTGATGAATCATAATGGAAAAGAATATGAAAAAGAATGTATATGTAAGTATAACTGAATCACTTTGCTGTACAGCAGAAATTAACACAACATGGTAAACCAATGATACTTCAATAAAATAAATTTGTTTTAAAAAGGGACCCCTGAGAGCTCGCTCACCCTTTTCCTGCCACAGTGAAAAGTCAAGAGTCTGCAACCCTTCCCAGCACCTGACTGTGTGGGCACCCCGACCATGGAATCCCAGCCTCCAGAACTGAGAAATAGATTTCTGTTGTGGGGAAGCCACCCAGGCTATGGTATTGGGTTACACCAGCCTGAATGGACCAAGACAGCACCTTCCCCCAATCCCAGAACACACTTCAGTTCTCCATTTTTATATCAGAGTGGGTGGTACATTGCCTACCCACCCCAGAGCTGGCACAGCTATTAATCAGCTAATATCTAGAAAGTCCTCCAGAAATAAAATCAGTATATAAATACTCAGTATAACGAGGATGATTAAGCAGCCCACTGGTGGGCAGAAAATACTTCCTTGTTTGTATGCGCTTAGCTGATCTAACAGAAACTGTGTTTGTAAGATCCCTGCCAGAAATGTTTCCTAGTAATAAAATATAAATCCTTTATGGATTACGTACTTAGACCCCCTTAACGTTTTTTAAAATTACCTCATACATAACTTGGATAACCTCAGGCTTTCTGAGGCGCTTACCACACTCTCAGCAGCACTGAGTTAAAATATACGTTCGGCATCATATTTTTTTCTAGCCTTCAGGAAAGCCTCACCCAAGTGCTTTTTCAAAGGCTTTTGAAAATGAAATATTCCGAGAGGGCCTCATGTATTACTGCTGAATTCAGGAATTCTTAGCAATCACACTGGAATCCATTCCCTTTGGAGTCAGCCTCCTTTCCTGCGTGTATCACATAACAACCCTTTTCCCCAAAGCCCACTTCGCACTTTTGCAAAAATGACAACTTGGCCTGCTATGCTCCTGGCCCAACCAAAGTGGACATGCATCTGGGATGGAATTTAGTTGCCTGAAGTGCTCTGGGTTTTTCTAGGAATGGAAAAGGAGGCTCTCTTTTCCACCTGACCCCCTAATTCCAGTTGAAACTATGCCCATTGAAGCATGGTCTCTCTCCGTGGGCTTCTTTTATTGGTTCAGTTTGGTTTCAGACTTTTAAAAAGATTTGCAATTTCTTGCTGCTTGCCTACAGATTCTGAAAACCTGCATTGCTATCAACGATTGGATCTAAAAGGTTTCTGCTTACATACTTTACCCACTGGAATTAATTTGTTTTCTACATTTTTCTGGGAAGCGTCTGAGTATTATGACCTTCATTAAAAATTCACCTAGAAGCTCCAGTGTATCTCTTCTGCACATCAGTTTGGCTTCCATATGCCATATCAAATGGGAGAGAAAAATAGATTAAGAAACCCAGTATGTTAATTATAGACATGCAATTTGTAAGCTCTGTTGATCTTTGTTTAAAATATGACATTTAGCATATATAAGTACATACGAATAATATATGCATACCTATACTAATGCAAAATAGGAACTTTAACACATATGTATGCTAAAATAAGAGTGTAACTCATCAGTTGTTCAAGTGTATAAAATTAGAGGTATTTGGAAAAATAAGTAGAATACTGAAAACAGAATTGAAATCACCAACTTTTATGACGTTTACTGGGAAATTTATGACCACCAAATGTTGAAGACCAACTCTGAACAGAAAAAAGTCAGGAGGTGTAAATGAAAAAGTTAAAATAACTAACAGATAAAAACCTGTGAAAACATTTCCAAGATGAGGTGACAGGATCTGTGTGGGGCAACTTTCTCATCTTTTAGAAAAAAATACCAGATGTTTAAGTTATGTCAATTTGTAATGTTAACAGTTTTCAGTAGAACATTCAGCAGTCTATGAAAATGTCCAAAATACCAGAAAGAAACATACACTCACGCAACAAAAAGAATTTAAAGTTGTATTTTATAATTTTGACTTCCACTTCTGGAAAGATGGAGTAGACACACTTTTCCGTATTCCTCCACGGAGTACAGCTAAAACCCTGGCCATTTATGTAAAACAAACGTAAGGAGACTCTGAAAGGAGGAGAGAAGGCAGACCAGCCAGAGACCTCGAGACCCAAGGAACCAGCCAGTGTGAGTTCCTTGGGTTTCTTTTTCCCCTCACGTCTCCCAGACGAGGTATGGAGAAGTGGGAGACCTGGAGACACCAGTGAGTCCAAGCAAGAATGTCCCACGAAAAGCCCGCGCTCTCCAGCAGGACCACGAAAGGGGCAGCCTAGCCAGGCAGAACACTTCCAGACGAGGACCACCCGACTCCAGCTAACAGCATGCAACAAACTGCATCCCACTCCCAGCTCCCCAAGTGAAGCCCAGAGGAATAAGTGAAGGAGAGCCATGCCAGGGTGTAATGGGGCACCTCAAACCCGCTATGCTGTTGTCAGAGAAGCCTCCTGGGGAGCCAGACCCTTCCCTCTCCCCTGGCAGGAAGGGGATCCCCTGCCGTGGTGCCCGTGGAGACCACGTGGAGAGCTGCACTTCCACCTCCAGCTGGTGTGGCAAGAGGTCCTCTCACTGCCACTGGAGAGTCAGAACTCTCGCTGGTGCCCGGAGAGAAGGACAGCACCCCAGAGGGTCAGACCACATGAGGAGCAGTGGAGAGGTGCCCCCCACCCCGCCAACCGGGGTGTTTTAGTGGGCGTGTGTTGGGGAGCCTGGGGTCCCACTTCTGTCCTGGCATCTGGCATCACTGGACATTAAGTGCAGAACCTGGACTCTCATTCCCACCAGGCAGAGCCCCCACTTCCTCTGCCCACAAAATACAACATTAAATAAGATCGAGAGTCTTAGAACATAATAGGGATGGTGGGCAGAGAGGGTCTGACTCTAAAGGTGCCGCAGGAGGGAGATGGACTTGTCTGTATCTTGATCACAGTGGTGGTTATAGGAATCTGCTCATGGGAGAGAATGACATAGATCTGTACAGACCCACTGCTCAGATGTGGGATTCCAGGTTTGGGTATGGTACTACAATTATTTAAGAGGTAGAGCTATTGGGAGAAACTGAGTGGAGGCTATATGGGACCTCTCAGGACTACCATTATGATTTCCTCTGACTCTTATTTTCAAACAAAAAAGCTTTTAAAAATCATGTGCCGTATATAAATATTTAAATAAATAGAAAATAAAGGAAACCAGAGATCGCGTATTATTATTATTATTATTATTGCTTTTATTTCACTGCATGTGACTAGGATAAAAATTTCCAGTTGGGAAAGGAACTACTGTATATCCAATGGGAGAATATATTCCTGGGCAAAAAATGGAAATATACACGAATCCATTTCGTGTATGTGTGGGAAATTTCTGGAAGAATACACAGGAACTTTGGATCTTGGGGCTGACAGCTGGGGAGAGGATGGGACTTTGCTTTTCATTTCTGCCTTTCTGCATGCTTGCAGATTTTACCATGTGAACTTATCACTTTCATAACTGTATTACCTACAGGCTATAAAGGAAGAAATGATTTTGCAAACAGATCATATGGAAAAGACCTGGTTGGAAATAATATGAAAACAAAATGGAATTCAAACCATAGAAATCTACAGTTGGGGGTAATTCTAACTCAAGGTCTATAGAACACTTAAATATATTTATTCCAGAACTTACAGTTTCTTGGACTTCTTTCCAGTCGTCCCCAGCGTGCAGTGCAGTTACATAGATACATTACGGTTGTCCATTTATCTTTATGTTCTCTCCATGAGTACGCGATCAGCTAGGCAAAAATGCAGGACTGTGTGCGACTATATAAACAATATTTTGCCATTTGGGAGGCCCGAGAACCTCAAGCAAAGCATTATAAAAACTCAAGGCCATATTCTGATACTTTGGTCTATACAATTGCTTCTCCTCTTCCTTGTTTGTCCTCTCTTGCTGAGTTTCTCCTTTTTCCCTTTGATGATTCGTGCCACCAGATTTCTGTCCCCGTTCATTCCACAGAACATGTATTGACTGTCTACTGTGTGACAGGCAGCGTTCTGGGCATTGAGGATACAACTGTGGGGAAACCAAGGTCACTGCTGGACGGGAGGGCACTTACCAGTGCTGTGAACGGGCTCTGAGGGTCACCACCTCCCATGTCAGCACGCCTCATTCTCATGGACTCAGCACGGTGTGGAGAAGGAATTGGGCAAGTCAAACATATTCACTAATTGCTCAGGGCATCCTTTCCGTGCAGACTTAAATATGGACGGTGGAAACCCCTTCTTACAGCTTCCAGGAGCACATGTTTCTTGTCCGGTGTAACCAAATGCTACTCAGCAGCCCTGTGTGCTCCAAAGGAGGGGAAGCAGATGCTTCATCTGAGAAGGGAATTTGGGCCCAGAATTGTATTTTAGAACCTGTGCTCCATTTCATTATGTGTTTATGGGAAACTGAAATAGAACAAGGGAAAACAGATTCGGGCCCAAGGATCATGCACTGGTCTCCTGGTTACAGCTTGAGTCTTCTGTTAAATGGTATAAATCCTTTTCAGTGATATGAATTTGACTCACCATCAATGGCAGTGGATTGAGAAACTTTTCCGGTTTTAGCTGTTAGCCAGGAGCCCTCAGTGAAGTAAATGACTTAGAAATATCAAACTCTTCTCTGAGATGGGCTTGGAAAGATTTCAAAGCTTCAGTCATTGGATTTTCACTTCTTAGCACAGCAAAACCTGCTAAAAACAAGCTCGTGTTAGATTGCTTTTCTCTCTCATAAAGCGAATCTGCGTGCACAACATTTTTTAAAAAATGAAACCGTGATTGGCATGAGCCGACGCTGGACTTTGATTCATGTTCTTGAGAATTTTGCAAGTTTTCTTGAATTTCCAAGATCAACTGGAAAGTCAGCCTTTGGGAGACTATCTGCCCTGGCGAATCTTCCAACAAAAGTTAGAAGAATAAGGACGGAAGTGTAGGACAGAGGGTTGGCAAGAACATCTCTTCTCTCCACGTTGATTGCCAAGTTGGCCTCCATTTGGTTGTTCTGTGTGTATATTGGGGACAGTGGTTTGGGGGATCTGGACTGTGTTGTATTAAGTGAGTCCATCATAGGTAGCATTTTATCTCATTCCGAATGTAATGTCCTTATCACTTAAGAAAGAGTTTTGCATGAGGAAAACACAATAGTTTAGAATACATTTCACATGTTTTGGCTAAAGAGCTTCTGCAAAAGAGAAACTATGTTATTTTATCAAATGTGGACTGTTTTACTTCCATGAAATAAAAGATTGATTAGCTTTTTTAAAGGAAGCTGTTCTGCATTTATTGGATCCACTTAGTGTCCATAAAAATCACTGATTTAGATTGAACATTCTTTCTACATTTTTGCAGACCCCATTAGAGGAAAAGAAAATTTTTGTGGAATGAATTAAATTAAACGAAAAGTCATCTGAACACAGAAACATAACTTTGAGCAGGGTCCAGGGGTACAGAAATAAGTCATGAATGAACGACTGAGAGTGAAATATTAAATTTGACCAATGAGATGCCATAGGAATATGTAGGACAGATGTTGCAGTGTTTTATATTTAGTAATGATTGATTTTGTTTCTGTAAGCATAGCATTGTTATTCAGAAGATAATATACACTTCTGAGCATAAATGACTCTATTTCAATTGACAGTCTTTTGGAATACTTTTTCTTCTTCCATTTTCCAAGAGACACATTATATTGGGACAAAGGTGGTCGTTCACCATAGAACTGTTACAATCCCAAAGCTCTTCTCCTTCTGCCCTTGCAGGCTCATGGCAGAGGTGGGGTGAAGGTAGAGATGTCCTTATCAATGTGGCACAGCCAAGGAGGGTTTCAGGTTCCCTTGCCTTGCAAGAAAAGCTTAGAACTTGTCTTCAACCCTTGGACAGAGATTTGGTTGAGGCCTGGCATCTCTCAAGGCGATATTAAGAATCGCTGTCATGATCTCCTAAAGTATTCATCTCTCACAAATGCTGTAGGGGAAGTGCATTCAGATTGCAAAAGGGATTTGCCGGAGTTCACCACAGTGGTGATGGAAACCATCTCCTCCTCGGAGCCCTGCCTCCAGACCCTCATCCGCTGACTCTCCCCACGTCATACACCATCTAAAAATTAATATTCCTTTGGTTCAAGCGTAGCCCAATTTACTCACACTCAAGACTTGAATTGGAATGTTTCTGATGGGCGGAGAGGGGGTCAACTTCACCAGTCTGGCTTTGGAATCTCTCTATGCCACATACTTAGGTTCTATCTGTCTTATACACACGGCGCTCAGTTCTAATAAGACTGAAGCCCTATGCCCTGAAGGTCCCGCTCACTTTAGAACAGCCTGCAGTGTTCCCTTCTCCTGTCTTGCTCATGCATTTTGCTCCAGCTGGACCACGGGACATGTTTCTTTCTTATTTTTGCATCCTTAGGTCATAGTGGACCTCTTCTGACGCCAAGAATTCACACCTTGTCTTAAGATATCTAGTGGACTTCCATCTTGTATTTTAAACTCTTGGTTTGTTGTTTAATAATGTGAGTATATCCCATCTCCTCAGAAATATTAAAAGAATACCAAAGAAAGTGAGGGTCAGTTAATTTCTTTCTTTCTTTATGATAATAATACCATCAATGCTGCACATCTTCAGTAATATACTTAATCCTTCTGGGGTTCACTTTCCTGAGAAAATAATTCCAGAGTCACAGTGTCTTTATATGCAAAATGAGGATATATCCACTCTCCTTGGTGATTCTAAAGATTAAATTATATATTTAAAAAAAAGAGCCCAGCAGCGTGTCTCTCATAAGGAATTACTGTGGTTGCCCATCACCTTTCGGTTCACGTAGCATTTTGCAAATATTATCTTGTCTGATTCTTGAGACAGTATTATGAGATGGCTGGAACAGGCATTTTTATCTCCATTTTTCAGTTGAGTAAACTGAAATTCAGTAACACTCAGGGTAATTTTTAGACTGACCTGTTAGCAAGCAGTATTTACTGGAACTTTGGAATTGTAATCATACTTTCTTACCTTTGCCTATTGAATCATTGTTGAATAAGTAAACAGCTTGAGGCAAGAAGAGTGTGTCTTTTCATGCAGAGGAATGGTGTGGCAAACAAATAGACATCAATCCAGTTAAATTAAGTAGCTATAGATATACTGTATATTTTTAAATTTATTTGAGTGAAGTATAGTTGATTTGCAATGTTGTGTTAATTTCTGCAGTACAGCAAAGTGATTCAGTTATACGTATACATACATTCTTTTTCATATTCTTTTCCATTATGGTTTATCATAGGATAGTGAATATACTTCCCTGTGCTATACAGTAGGACCTTCTTGTTGTAGCTATATTTTAATGCTAAATTTCAGTTTTGATTACTTAGGTAAGTAAAGGGAGGACGTTTGTATATTCATTTTACAGTACCGTTAGCAAGTGCTGTACGGAATATCTCAGCCACCCAATGTAGTACCATGCCCGAATAACAGTAGGATGCAGGGAAACTGGTACAGCAAGATCTTCCTCCTCGTGGCTAATGTGACTTGAAGATGCCCCCTTTTTATTATGTATGCAGAGAACAGACTGTAAATAGGTGTGATGTTAATGAGTCCAGAGGTGAATTAATGGAAGAAAAGGGAATTTATTTCTGTCTAGTGTATTGTTCCTTGTCAGTTTCCTTCCTTTGTAATACAATTTGTAACAAAATGCCTGACAAGTAATTTAGTGAGGGGTATGATTAATGCTGATGTGGTTTTTAAGGAGGGTGAACAGTTATAGGAAACATTGTTTTAGATCTAAAGGCTGTCTTTCTGGTGTAGTGCAAATACCTAGAAAACTAAAAGACTAAGCTTGCCCTCTACTGGAATTCAGAATTACACCACAGGCAGTTTGATGAGCTTAGGGAAGAAAGAAAGGATCACTATATTTTTTTGTTTCATACATTTAAAAGTCAAGCCTCCTCTTACCAAATTGGTTAATCTACTGTAGTGTCTATTCTCAACATAGATCCAAGTATGTGAACCAAATGCTTTCAAGGTTGATCTTCCAAGTTCCCATGGAAGACAGCTTTGGACAGCAGATGATCAGGTGGGTCTACGAAGTAATCACAGCAGTGATTTCTGCTCTCTGACTCATTTTGCAAAATAGGGGTAATCAACGAACAGGCAGTTAGGAATCCGAGTTTTTTTGCCTGGGTGTTAGGGACTCAGTACCACCCCAGGAATAAAATCGTACCAGAATCTAAAACATCATCAATCAAGTGCCCATGAGTGCAGACCTGGGAGTTGAGGGCGCAGGTAGTGTTAGGGACAAGATGCTGGTCAGTAGCCTTTGGAAGAAACTGTACCCCCAGTTCATTGGCTCTGAGCATCCCTGGGACAGCAGTCTAGGAGGTGGTGTCATCACAGCACCTGCTGCTGGACCAATGCCGGTGACGGTTGCAGGCTGGGAGACTCGGGAGTGGGGTGCAGGGAGAGGTGCAAAATATGGCTCAGCTGGACGGGAAGGGGCTGACAGCTGACTTCAAGCCCAGGAAAGTGTACTCCTGATTTGTCCTCTCCTTCTCGCTAAACGTGGTTTAGTCTTCTTGCCTTATACGATCTCCAGCAGCCACCAGCTGATGCCTGTATTGTGTTGTAACATGAATATTTATATCTGCACACTCAGTAGTGCACAGACTTCGGAATCTGGGAAACAGGAAGTTTTTCATGCCAAAGGCTGATGCCAAACAAATCAAATCTTCGCACAGATCTTCTCGGCTCAAGTCTTTCTCACCTTTTACTGCCTTTGGCCAAAGGTTTGGAGAGAAAAATAGGTGCAGCGTTATCTATCAAAGCTAGAAAAGTAAGCACCTGAGGGGAGAAAAAGAACAGCACATCCCAGACCTCTGCATCACCCTGCTATTTAGACGTTAGTATCTAAAATAGCAATTTGCTCTGATTTTAAAGCAGCCAGAGCGAAGCGGATTTAGAAGTTCCATATGCCTCCATAAAGGACATTATATAACTTCATTTTTTCTGGTTTTCTTTAATAGCAGTAACTGGTTCCTATTCCCTAGACCAAGGTGTTCCGCAAAAATAGGGCAATGGCATCTTTCCGTTTACAGAAAAATAATGGATTCAGTTTTATAGAGTTTTCAAGTTTCTCTCTCAGTCCTTTTCATAACACTTTGGTGCCTGCCAGGACTCAGCCCTGCCAGTCTCGACGAGGCGTGATGCATGTTTAGAGTTAGGTATTTTCAGTACGTTTAATATATCATGGTGTTTTGTAACCAGGTTGTGAATTCCAGAGCTCTTCCCGGTGAATGGATCTTAGATCCACTCTGAATTCTAGTTAAAATTACCCTCAAGGTTCAGATAGGTTGTGAAACTGAAAATGCATGGATTACTCTCTGTTTGGTGCTGCTGAGACAGAGGCTGCCTCTGGTCCACCTAGAGGTCCAGCAGTTCCTGTTTTGTTCACGGCCGTGGACTTCCCTATACAACCAGGCAGAGTGACGGGATGGATGTGACCATTGTCGTTATAATCCCATATCACCAAGTATCTGCTGATGATCAGTGAGGTCAGAAGACAAGTGATAGGGTTTCTTTTTAGAGCATCATCATTTCTAAACATTGGGAGATTAAACAGGACTTAAGCTCAAGGAAAATGAGAATTTTTGAGCTGTTGTCCTTCCCCAAATATAGAAGTTGTCCTTTACAATAGAATGTTGCCAATTTTACATCTACAAAAAAAAAAAAAAAGATTTTTGTTTTTAATCCAGGTATTCACAGTAATACCTATCAGTCGACTGTCAGCTATGTGCCATTTATGTTACAAAGAATAACGAATTTATTAATGCCATAAACCTGCAAAGCAGACGTTATTGTCCCAAGCTTTACTTTGTAAAAATGGAGGCTCAGACAACTTAAATAGTGTAACCAAATTCACTCAGCTAGAAAATAGTAGAGGCAAGGTTTGGACTCCAGCTCGTCTAATACTGAAGTTCACATTTGTGCCCTGCTACCTCTGCAGGAAACGTGTTCATTTTGTTGACTGGAAAAAAATGCACAACCTAAAGGTTGGGAGTTAGGTTTTATTCAGCAGACTTTCTGAGGACCTGAAGCCCGGGATAGCTCTGAGAGATCGCTCCAAAGAGATCAGAGGAGCCAGAGTCTGTAGGGTTTTTTGCAACAAAGACCCGGTAGTCAGCACGTCAAAAGATTACCGTTAATTACAGAAGATCAGACATCCCAAGTTAAGGAATTTAGTGCTTTCTATGTATGGGAAGATGCAAGAGTCTGGGCTCATTGAAATCATGCCTTTGATATGGGCCAGTATCCTGTTTTTCCCATCCTGAGTCCCCCCAGGGTGCACCGCTGTGGTGGCTGCAGTGGCTCAGGGCGTGGCAGTGGGCAGCCCCTTTGTCTACATCTTGAGTTCCCTCAGGGCTCACCATAGGGGCAACAGTAGCAGCTGATGGCTTGATGGCCGCAGCATCCTTTGTTTGTTGATAAGGCAGGCAACGTTTTTCACTCACAATTTAAAACCCTCTTTCTTCCCAGAATAAATAAATTTCAGCACCAATACAGAACCAGTTTTCTACCATCTCACTGAATATATAGAGAGCCAACGAGAACCTTTCCGAATATCTTGCACTTTTATAGCTCTTTGTAGTTATATGTATAAGATTCCACTACCTGCGTCCCAGGTGAGTAATAAGGAAGCTAGCTTTGGGAAGGGAGCTACTTGGGAAAAGAAAGCAAGAGTCATCTTGGAGGAGTGAAATAAAGAGAGCCAGTATGAAATTCCCCAAGCAGTAGAAAAAAATGTCTACACATTCAGCTGCAACCCTCACACTGTCATCCTAGAGATGAATGAGTGTGTTCAGGTAGAACCGGGACCAGACCTGTCGCTGGGCACAGGGGTTCTACTGGCCACTGCTGCGCCTGAGTCGCAGGGGCAGAACTCCACTTGTGGAACAGAGTGATTGTTCTCTCTGATCTGTGCTTTACTCTCCTCTGCGTTTCGATGACTCTGGACCACAGATGTTGAGGAAAATTAGCAAGCAATTACAAACCCGGAGGTTAACTCTGCCCTGCTTGAGTCAGGTAGAAAGAATGAGAATTGGGTTATTCTGTCACTGTTACTGAAACAAGATAGAGATAAAATAAAGAGAAACAGAGACCAAGGGGAGGACAGGACGCTGAGCAACGAAGAAGGCCTGGGCGTTGCGGAGAGGATGCATTGATGGAAATGACAGAAACCAAATTCAGGGCAAAAGAGCTCACATCAAGGATCACCTTATCTCAGCTCGATTTCTTGGTATAAGAAGTGGGAAACTATTCCTCAAACTTGAACAAGAAAATCGACAATGGCTGGGTTGAGACCTGGAGTTCACTTTTTGCCCGAAGCTGATATAGCTGTACGATGACATTTGCTTTCGCTTAAGCTAAAATAACGCAATAGTATCGCTCTGATTGTTTGAGCTTATTCATGACATTCCCCCCTTTAAAACTGAGACGTTAGGAGCATTGTAGCTTTTGAATAACATTCAGTGCTCAAAGCCGGTGGTTCTCATACCTACTACTGGAAACACCCGCAGGGATTGTTAAACCAGACTGTTCGGCCTCTCCCCCAGAGTTTCTCATTCCAAGGATCTGGGCTAGAGCCCAAGAATTTGCATTTCTAAAAGTCCCCAGGTGCTGCCGCTGGACCCACACTGTTGCACAGTGATGCCTTATTAACCATGACAAACGTCTTGCTCTATACTCTTCTGTTTTTTTCTCCCTTTGGAGAAGATGAACTAAGAGAAAAAGCTATAATTCTTATACTGGTACCACCGACTAGAAGAAAACAAAGAGTAATTTGACAATCAGATTTAATCTGGCAGGTGAGATAAAACATAAACACAAAGGCAGTATATCATTAGTCATCTCTCTGAGGTTCTTAGGTGTGTATATTATCTCTTTGCTGAGGCCTTGAGAGTGTAATTCCTTGGCCAGAGGTTTTGCCGTAGAATGATGAGCAAGTAGGGTGTTCAGTTGAGTTATGGAGCCTGAAGATGTACCTGCCAAGGCAAGACACCTGAGCAGAAGATCACAACAGAGGGACACTTCCCACTGGGAACAGCTGTTTCTCCTTTCTAGGGTCACAGCTACATAGAGTTCTCTCCTCCACTTACCTCTGGGGTAGAGACACATTTCTACGGTGGACATAAATAGACTCTTTAAAGTTGATTGCATCCAGATACCTACTCATTATGGGATGATGGATTCAAAGTGTAGTGCCGGGATCACTTGGGAGACTCATTAAAAAAACAGATTCCTGGGACCGCCCCAGAGTTTCTGATTCAAGTCTAGATCTGATGCTGGCGCTCCAAAATCTGCTTTTCTGATTTCCAAATGAGGGTGTTGCTGCTGGGCTATACTTTGAGAACCATGGGTCCATATCAAAAATATACGGAAAGATTCTACATTGACAAAGTGAAGACAGTTATTCAGAACAGCAGAGACCTGGGCTTTGGTCGTCGTGTGATAATCACGGCTTACATAACCATCCTGTCCCAGAGTCTGTATGAGGAATAAATAGTTTTCCTGAATGTATAAATTTGTTACTTTGACTTTGTACAAGGGCAGAATTCAAATAGGATGCCAGTTGTGATGACCACCTTTAACATCTAGTATAATATCTCATTCCAGGTTGCTTCACCTAACTTGTTGCAAATGCATGGGAGTGTGGAAATTTCAGTTACTGTTCTGTTACTAATTGCATAAAAATATTAGCGAAAAAGGACACACTGCCCAGAAATTCCCAGTCCAGGAAAGAGTGGATGCATATAAAGGATCTTCGTATAATTTTACGTTTCTAATGTTAAATCCTAGAAATGAGAGTATTGAATTAAAATATGTTTAATCCTTCAGTAAAAAGTCTCGTGCTTTTTCTTAAAGCATTTCATGCATTTTACCCTGTAATTTGGTTGTATGACTTGCATTAATTTTGGTATTCTGTAGGAGATTTCCTAAGGGCAGGATAAAATTGAAAAAGATTTCTGCTTCTAATGTTTAGGTATTTAGATGGGGTCTTACATATAATAGATAGTTAATGCTTTCTCATTAAATCAAAGTTTTAGCCCCTGTCTCTTAGTATAAGAAAGTCACTTGGAAATGAAGTCAGAGGCTCTCTGAGATGCGGTACAAAAGACTCCTGGGGGACGAGGACATTGAGAAGGGCCTGGGTGAAAACCATCTCACAACCCAAACAGAAGGGATTGCTGAAGGAATTGAATGTTCATAGCCAAGCAATTCATGGAAAAAGACAGCAGATATTTCTGCCTAGGATCCAGTAAGTGTCATCAAGGGGCCCTGAGATGGGGGTGGTATTTGCTTCCTGCAGCAACAGCTCCTGCCCCTGCATCCTCACTTCTTGGAATAAGAAGCTCAAGAGAGCTTTTCTTATTGAGCTGAGCCTGTGACACCAGAGGCGAGGGCATGTCAGAGAAACAGTGCATTGTACAGAGCCCTGCTCTGTCAGGGAAATGGTACCCAACGAGCTATCAGGCAGAAAAACTCTCCCTCCTGTAAGAGAAGCAAATGGTGGCTAGAAAGAGAGCAGAACGCCAAACCCAGCACCTCCTCCGTGGGCTGCCAATTGAGCCGCAAAGAAGACAGCAGATCGCCTGCAATATAGTGAAATATTAAAGTACCAGCTGAACTCATCATTGGATCACTGACAACACCGAACTCTGTCTTCATAAATATTATAGAATGATGGAGACTACTTCAGCATGGTGCAAAATATTTTGGAGAAATGAATTCCCAGTCTTGAAACATTGTTTATTGCTTATACACAAAGATGCATTCTTACTTTGCAAGTCAGAATATTACATATTTTATCACTTAATTCCATGAGTAACCTCCAGCAAGTTGCACAATGAAAGCCTCAGTTCACGTGCGGTAAGTGATGTAACTGAGGTTCTTGTCTTCAAGGCCGAAACCCTCTCGTCTCGTTGACTTGCCCACTCCGCGCTTTTTCTTCCCAATTTCAAATGGCAAGTTCGGGCTGCTCCAACTCATTTTTCTCGTGCCGAATGAGGCATTGAATTAAATTTTCTAAATACAAATTAAAGAGGCTCTCTCTATTACCAGGAAGATTTGTGTCTTGTTAAACAATATAATGGTTTGAGTCCAATGAGTCTGCAAGAACTACTCCAATCAAATTGGTTTTGCCCAGATTTGAAAATCTTTTCACATTTTGCCTATATATTCCACACAAATGCATAAATCAAAGTAACTAGAGTCAGCTGAAAAAAGGAATGTTCTAAGCATTTACTGTGAATAAAGGATATCTGAGAAAATAGGCTGAGGGGAATTGGGACGTGACTGAGATGAGTAGCAATGGCTGATGAGCTGATTTAACGCACTTCAAGAAGGGGAGGCTGGCAGTCACTGGACACAGTGTTTTTTTCTTTCTATGTAAAATATTTATCTTGATGAAGAAGTTTCCAGATACAAAGTGACTGTCACTGTATATTTTTAACTGTAGATCCTCCCATGATTTACCAATTTAATATGTATCCATGTCCTTCTTGGCTTCTCGTGGATGTCCGAATGGAAATGAAGGACAAGTGATGCTGAGATGGAGGGAGTTACTGTGAAATGTAAAGCGATGAAAACAAGAGCTTTCTGTAGAAACTGGGGGTTCCTATAAGGGAATATCAGCTGCACATATTTAAGTCTTTTGAGCAAAACACTGCAAACTTGCCCTCCAGAAGGGTTATACAAGTTTATAGTCCAAGGAGCAGTAGACAGAGATGCTACCAAACTTGACGCATACCAAAACAATTTACTATTGCGTTGAGAAATATCTCATTATTGATTGAATCTGCATTGTATATCCTCTAGTCATATTTCCTCTCTCTAATTTACTGTTCTTACTCTTTGCTAATCATTTTGAGTAAGATATTTGATCAGTGATTAATACATCAGCTCCCATAATTCAATACTCTTGCGGTTAGTATTCTTATTATTGGCCTTTTAGCTTTTCTCTCTTTTTCTGAGATATTTCCTTATTGTATTTTGCATTCCTTCCTTTCCTTCATGGTTTCTGCCTGTTTATTCATGTTGAGATCTGCCCCCGTATTGCAGAATGACATAAATTTTTACCTTAATTTTCTTGTAGTCCTTTTACGACTTCATCTTTTATATTTAAATCCTCAAGCCATGTGGACTTTACTTTACAGTAGTGAGCGAGGAAAATTTACCTTCATTATTTTCCAGAATTATGGGCCAGTTGTCACAAAACCTATTGAAGTCATGCTTTTTTCTCTGATTGGAAATCCACTTTAATCATACTGTAAATTATTATTTATTCATGGCTCTGACTCAGAGACAAAGTTTAGTTGAGAAATAGACCCAGATATTGGGATAAATTTTAGGACACATAGGGTATTCTTGTAATAGTCAAACCCCCTCTAAAAATTCTTCACAGATATCATTAGTCTGAGTATTTCCAGGACTTTGATAGAAAGTTCCTTTTATGGGATAAAAATTGACTTTCTCCCCCAACACAATTCTTATCCTCTGTACCGGGGTCAACAAACTTTTTCGGTAAATATTTCAGGCCACAGGGTCTCTGTTGCAAGTACTCAACTCTGCTGTTGTACCAAAGAAGATTCCTTCCAAACAGCCTTTATTTATGGGAGCTGCAATTTGAGTTGTGTATAATTTTCACAAAAATGTTAATTTCCGCAAAGAAGAAAATATTGTTCTTCTGATTTTTTCCCAACAATTAAAAGATGTAAACAACAGTCTTAGCTCACGGGTCATACAAAAACAAGTGGTGGGTAAGATTGGGTCTGTGGTGTAGAACCTGCCGGCACTGCTCTATGTGATAGCCCTTCGTGTATTTAAAGACAGTTGTGATAGACCTTCTATAATTTCTAGTTGGTAATCAGTATACTTATAAAATACGTTGTTTTGAATTGGCATGTGTACCAATTAATTGAGATGACTTACTACAAAGTTATATGAACAACCAAACTCTAAATTAAAATGTAAGTTCAGGAGTATGGTAGAAGTGAGCAAAAATACTTTTTATTGTACAACTTTTTTTTCTTAAAATAGGCTAAATTGGAGATTTTCTGTGAGGAGATCTTATAGCCCAATCTCTTTGTTCAGCTGAAATCTCTACTTTAATAATTACAGTGTTTTTTCCATTTCTCTTTTGATGAACACACACGTTATTCGGTGTAAACAAGTGGATTCCTTTTACCGTAATACTTACTTTGTTAGATATTAACGTACTACTACAGATTTCTTTTGACCAGTGTATCACGTAATTTCTTATTCTATACCTTCAATCTTTTGTGTACTTTTTCTGTTTTTTCTTTTTTTAATTTAATTTTTATTGAAGTATAGTTGATTTACAATGTTGTATTAGTTTCAGATGTACAGCAACGTGATTCAGTTATACATATACATATATCCACTCTTTTTTAGGTTCTTTTCCCTTATAGGTCATTACAGAGTACTGAGCAGAGTTCCCTGTGCTGTACAGTAGGTCCTGGTTGGTTACCTATTTTAGATAGATGTGTACGTGTATTGTAGATATGCCTCTCCTAAACAGAGGTTTGTGTTTGCTCTAAGTCTTTGTTAATTTTGGATTTCGCCATCACTATAATTACTCGTACATTGGAATTCCACTCTTCTCCTTTCTATTTATTTGTCATACGTGGCTAAGCTTCTCTTCTCTTGCCTTGCCTTCTTTTGAATTAAAGAAACCAATTCGTTTTCTTGCCTCACTAGTATGAAAGTGAAATACTGTCTTTCTGCCCTTTGGTCATTACCACAGACATTTTAACAGGCCCATTGAATGTAATTCGTCAAAAACTAATCTATTTCCTTCTTCTCATCTCAGCAAACAAGGACTTTAGGCAAATCTACCTCTAATCATGCCCACCCTCCCTTTGCCCCAACTGGACTCCTATTATGGCCCAGGCTTTAATGACACCTTGATTGTTTTAATTATTTCCCATTGTTTTTATTACAGATGGTCCCTGACTTAGGATGGTTCAGCTGAAGATTTTTTTGACTTTATGATGGTGTGAAAGTGATATTATGAATTCGGTAGCAGCCGTACTCGGAATTGTGAAATTTGCTCTTTCCCAGGCAGTGCTGTGTGGTCCGATCGTCTCTCGTGATGCAGGGCAGCTACAGTCAGCCCCGCGATCATGGGGGAAACCATGATACCCTGACAACCATTCCAGACCCAGACGGCCATTCTGCCTTTCACCTTCAGTACAGAGTCCAGTAAATTACACGAGATATTCAACCCTTTATTATAAAATAGGCTTTGTGTTAGAGGATTTTGCCCAATTCTAGGCTAATGTGAGTGCTCTGAGCACATTTAAGATGGGCTGGCTAAGCTGCGATGTGCAGTAGTTTAGGTGTATTAAATGCATGTTAGGATATTTTCAACTTACAATGGAATTATGGAGAAGTAACACCATCATAAGTCGAGGAAGATCTGTATTTTGATCATTTAAATTATTATTATCGACTTATTTGCTCTTTTTTTCCTCTTGAATCAGTACATACGAGTGGCATCTTGCTTATTGGACAGGTTCATGTTTAGCTTCATGACATGCCACCAAAGGCTTTCCAGATTCACTGTCCTTAGTTTCACCTGCCTGCCCGGTGATGTAGGAGCGTTTCAGGTGCTCCACAGACCCGTCAACACTTGGTCACTTTTATTTTAGCTGTTCTAATGGGTTTTTAATTGTTTTCCCTGATAACGTACAATGTTTTTTTTCTTAAAACATAAGTATGGGTATATTGACTTCTCTCAAGTGCATGCAAGACAATAATTACACAGCAACAAATCTTTTGTTCTACAGTGATTTGATTCAGAAGCATTTGAATGAAATTTACATAATTTCACATTCATACCCTTACATTTTAAAAAAGATTTATTTATTTGTTTATTTATTTATTTAATTTATTTTTGGCTGTGTCGGGTCTTAGTTGCGGCACACGGGATCTTCGTTGAGGCATGTGGGATCTTTCGTTGCAGCGCATGGACTCTTCATTATGGTGCGTGGGCTTCTCTCTAGTTGTGGCATTCGGGTTTTCTCTTCTCTAGTTGTGTCTCTCAGGCTCCAGGGCACGTGGGGTCTGTAGTTCGCAGCACGCGGGCTCTAGTTGAGGCACGTGAGCTCAGTAGTTGTGGAACATGGGCTTAGTTGCTCCACGGCATGTGGGATCTTAGTTCCCTGACCAGGGGTCGAACTCGCATCCCCTGCATTGGAAGGTGGATTCTTTCCCACTGGACCACCAGGGGAGTCCCTTGCATTTTTAAATACTGTAAGTAGAAAAGCCCCGGAGATAACCAATTCTTGTATTTCCTATTTATCCCGCTATACATCCAAACTTTAAAAAGTGACACACTGAACATTATACAGAATATTTAAATCGTGATTAAAAACTTGAGATTTTAAAATCACTGTTCCCCAGTATGATTCAGAAAAGTCCTCATGCTGACAAGTGCAGTCCCCGGTGGCGAAGTGAATTGCAGGAGGGGAAGAAAGAGGAGACAGGCAGAAGTTTGCTTCTTTTTATCCTGTGTTCATTGGCTTCTCAAATTAATTCCTCTCTTTTTGTCCAAGTCCTTTTACCATTTTATTATTGGGTGGTTTATTTTGCTGCTTGTAGGGATTCTTTATATAATCTGGATCCAAGTCCTTTGTCAGATATATGCAAATGTATTCTCCCAGTCTGCCTTTCATTCTCTTAATGGTGTGCTTTGATGAGCAAAGCCGTTAGTATTGATGAAGTCCAATTTATCCTTGTGTGTGTGTGTGTGTGTGTGTGTGTGTGTGTGTGTGTGTGTGAGAACTTCTTTATGTGTCTTTTCTGAGAAATGTATTTAGACCTATTTTGTGGTCCAGCAAGTGTCCAACTTCAGTGGAAGTTCATGTGCCTCATCCATCTCTCATCTCCTTTCAGAGATTATATTATCTTATGTTATATTATATTATATTATATTATATTATATTATATTATATTATATTGATTTATTGGGACACACCACACAGCATGTGAAACTTCCCCAACCAGGGATCAGTCCTGCGTCCTCTGCAGTGGAAGCGTGGAGTCTTAACCACTGGACCACCAGGAAAGTTCCAGAGCCCAGTACATGCGTTTTACCACATGATACTGTCTCAGAGTTCGACAGGGCTCTGTTCTCTTTTTTTAATCATATTTTTTCCCTCTCTGTTTTTCAGATTGTACAATAACTGTTGATTTACCTCAAGTCTATAGACTGTTTCTCCAGCAGTCACCAGTCTGGTGTTAAGAACATCCAGGGACTTTTAAAAAATTTCAGATATTGTTCAGTTTTCGGATTTCCACTTGTTTTATTTTTTATACTGCACCTGTCTCTGCTGGGATTACCCATCTCTTCAGTCTTTAGAATCATTTTCCCTTTAAGCCCTTGGCCATGTTTTAATAGCTGCGTTTGGTTTCTTGTCTGCTAACCCCAAGTTTTGATGATCTCAAGGTCTGTTTCTACGGGCGCCGTTCTCCTGAGTGTGCGTAATACTTCGCTCTTCCTTGGCATGTCTAGTCTTTTACCTGTTGCTTTCTGCGGGCTACTTGGTGTCTTCTGCATGCACCTATACTTCGCAAGTCAGTTAACATTAGTGGGATTTTATAGGCAGACTTTGCCCCCCTCCCACTGTGGTTCCTTCATTTCTGAGATTTCTCACCTCAATTTACAGCCACTCTGGCTGCCGCAAACTCTCTGCTCCGGCACCTACAGCCAGTAAGCCTGGGGCTTCCTGCCTTCTTTCCAACTGAGCCGCGTCCGTGAACTGGAGAGTATCATTAGGGGAAAGATGGTTCTAACTCAGTGAAGTTCTCTCCTTTCAAGGGTTCAGCTTATCCCTACTTTTAGGAAGTCTCTAGAAGCATCAGATTGTGTTACTTTAAAATTCTTTCCCAGGGTTGACGCGGTTAGTCTGATATACACTACTTAACCGTTACTAGAATCGGAATTATCCAAATCACTGTTTTAGTTCATGAGCTCTCTCGGGCTGTGTTTTCTATGTTGTAATACCCATCCTTTAAGATTCTTTGTTTTTTTGTATTTTAACTTCTAGCCATTCTCTGAATATTTTTCTAACTTGGCCAGTCAGTGTTGATAGTCTCTGCTCTCTTGTCATGCTTTCAATGATTTCTTCACCACATTAAGCCTATTCATTTTATGTGATGTCTTTTATAACTTGAGGTCTGTTGTATAGGGGGAAGGTTGTCTCTTGATTTTAATTTATGACGGCTTGTTTTGTTACATTTAGTTGAGCTGCTTGTTATTGTAAGTTTTTCTTCCTTTTGAAACTTTATAGGAATTCTTCAAGCATGGACTTTAAAGTACATTCCTGCAGAGAAGAAATTTGTTGTATTTTCTTCAACCGAAATATGGAGGACATCCAAAATTGGATTGCCTTAAACTAATGTTTGGCTTGATGTGTTTGGGGCCATACAGCTCATGTGAATCTGGAAGTGGTCAGGAATATTTTTTTTTCTTGTTTTTGAACGTTCCACGAGTAATGAGGCCGAGCCAGGTGATTCTCCCTCAGGCTCCCCTGCAGAGGTGTGCTTTTTCAGTCCCCACTGCTGTCATCCCACTGAGTCCAGCTGCCAACCCCACCTCCTGGGCTGCTTGGGACCAGAACTTGCCTCCTTTCCTGATGGTCCATAAAAAGCCGAAATTTCCTCCCACTTTCACTCCTATTAAACCACACATTTTTTAAAAAGCAAGACGAGTTAAACGTTTTATCCGTCATTTCTTTTGGAATGCCATAAAACCCAAGTTTCTTCCAATGGTCCCTGGCAATTTTGCTGGGGATGGAAGTTTTCCTGTCAGCTTTCGCTTCATGTGTTTCGAAGCTGGGTCTTCAGTACATAAAGGCTTCTGACTTTTCTTTGATGTTCTTGGAGCCTTCTTCTCATCACCGATAAGAAGCACCCCTCCTCGTGTGCTCCGCTGATATCCCCTTTGTCTTCTGCTTTGTCTCATACAAGCACTTTTCTTTGTCAGCATTTGCTTGGTATTTTCTTTACAGACCTTCGTTTTTATCCCTTTTATTTTTAAGTGTCTTATAACGAGTGAAAAAGCAAAATTAATTTGTATTCTGTTTACAGCAGCACCCCTGTTATTTAGTAGATAAATGTGGCTCCATTAGCCATTACTGGGAGTATGAATATCTTTGGACATAGTCCTTCTGTCTTACTCTGTGCTTTCTTCTTTTAATACTTGCCAGCCTTTTATTTTTCCCTTTCTTGTATTATTACCTTGTCTTATTAGGTATGAAAGCATCACCCAACTTAGTGGCTTAAACACACACATTTATTGTCTCAGTGGCTGTAGGTCAGGAGTCTGAACACAGCTTCCTGGCTCCCCTGCTCATGTCTCTCGAGCCTGCAATCAGGTGGCCGCAGGGGCCGTGGTCTCATCCGATGCTTCAAGGGAGAAGGACCCGCTTCCGAGCTCAGTGTGGTCACTGGCGGTGTTCAGTTCCTGGTGGGCTATTGAAGGGAAGGGCTCCGTTTCTTGCTGGTTGTCAACAGGACGTCACCATCCTTGCCACGTGGGCCTCCGCAAACCCATAGGACGGCCCACAGCAGGGCAGGTGGCTTCTTCAAAGGCAGCAGGGGGCAGATCTGCCTGGAGGACTGATGTACAAGCTCACATCATGCAATCACAAACACCCCATCGCCTCTGCCATATTCTCCTGTTAGAAGAACATCCCAGGTCCTCCCCGCTCAAGGAGAAGGGATTACACAAGCCCACGGCCATCAGGACGCAAGAGGCAGGACGACTGCCTTAAAGTCCATCCACCACATTTCCCAGGCCCTTTCTACATTGAGATTATTTTCTTTGTTACTTTTTTTTTTTTAATGGTTTGGGTTATTTATATTTTAACATTCCTACTCACACCCATACTTTCCCAGCGGTGTCTAGAGTTGACCAGATTATATATTCTTTACCAAACAAACCAAAGTTATTTAATTCCTAATGTTATGTATTAAAAAAATTAGTGCAAATACGAGGTTTGGTTACGATCAAGAGAAGAGCTAGCCCTAAGCATAATTACGATTTCAGAGGTATTATTCACTATGGATTCATATCTGAGCCTACCCTAGGAGCAGTGTACCGCGCGTTTGTCACTTACCTCTGAGACCCTTATGTAAGCACATCTGCCCCCAGTCCCATTCTCAAGGGCCCTATGTTTTGCTAACTTATTAGAATAATTAATTTAGCTTTAAGTGTTAATGACTAATAATGTCTTTTATGTAATCATCCAACTCACATTTTTCAAGATAACCAAGGCCTCTGTGCCTGAATCCGAGGGAGGGCTATTAACTCCATCAGAGGATCAATCTGCTAGATGTACCAGATGCAAGCAAGATAATTAGCCCCAGGAAAAGTCAGGGCGATGTGTGGAGTTAGAGCTTCTTTCTATATCAAAACTTGTATCTCTGGCATTTGAAAATGCCAAAACACAATTGTATTCAAAACATCGAGACGATGTTAGACTTCCTGTCACCTAATTCACTGACTCTCTCTGTTTACTTTGCAAGGATAGAAAATATTGATGAAAATTATAATACATGCTCCAAATTCATTCCTTTTCTGTTACGGAGAAGATTTAAAAAATGGAAATAATTTGTTTCCTTACAAGACCACATTTTAGGTCACCAACTAGACTAAAGCTCTCATCTAAAGTCTTTTATCATATCCCTTTTCTAACAGGTTAGGCAAAATCCTTAGTGGTTATTTGGAAAATATTGGACATAATTCCAATTTATGCTTATTAGTATGTGTGTGTGTCCTTAGAGCACAGAAATCCTGTGTGTGTGTGTGTGTGTGTGTGTGTGTGTGTGTAAAATTGCTGGCACTAGTCGCTGTAGTCAACATTTAAAGTGCTAAGCTCGACACAAAATCTAAAATTCTATCAGAAAGGAGCTATTTCTACCGCTTGACAAATGTCCTCTCTGCCCAGCCCCTGCTCACGGCTTTCTGGCCGTGACTTTGGAACAAAGCCATGATTCTTCCACCAGAGGCTGGGGTTATACTTTGAATGCTAAGTCATTTGGGATGATGTTCTTTTCATTTGATGCCTGCATCACTGTTCATGCAGTATGAAGACATCAGTTAAAGAGAATGCAGAATTGATGTTCTCTCTAGACTAGTCACGACGCTTAGCACATAAGCACACATCCAGAATACTTTCTGATCGAGTTATGGCTGTGGAGATTTGGGGCATGTTTGGTTTGCCTAGTGTAATTCAGATCCTATCTGCAGAGTTCTCAAACCTCATTGAGGACAAAATACCACATAGTTGAAACCTGTGATAATTTAGATGTGGTCAAGGTAGCTTGTCCTTTGTACAAACGAAGTGAATCAATTGTATAAAAATATTACAAACTGAGTTCTTTGTTGACTCCAAGGTTCTCTCTGGCCCTAAAGTTGTGGGGATGGGATTGTTTTCAAGCACCATTTGCATACGGATGCGCGGGTCTATCTTTTTAATTAGTCGCTAACGAAGGTCTCCTAAGGCTAGTGTAAGAGACACTCCCTCGGCCTGGATTGAGCCGTGGGTTTTTCACTTTTTGTTGTTTCTTCTTCTTCTTCCCCTTCCCCTTCTTGCTTGAAAATGACCAGATAATTTTCTATGCGATCAGTTGAAAGAGAGACTCAGTGGAATCAGTGACCCAATGACCTGTAGGTGTGTGGTCACAATATTTGGGAGAAAGACATGGTGCACATGAATGTAGCCACCAGGAATAAGGTTCTTGTTCCCAAGTTTGGGACAGTCGCCCCAGGGATTGGTCCTGCTGCAGCGCAGTGATGGGGGGACAGTTCTCGGAGGGACAGTTCTCGGTGTCCAGGGAAGGCAGAGATGCTGCTATGAGTGTCAGGACTGTTTTCTCCAGGGAACGTCTGGACCAGACCAGGACCGGATGCTGGTTCTCATCCCCCTCCCTCCCTGTATCCGTCTATGATGCCATCTCCCACCTCCACTTACCCCGTCACACAAAGGGTTTTAAGTAGTTGAATAGTTCACAGGTCAGTATTTCCAAGAACCATTTGCTTCTTTTGCAAACCTTGTCTACGAGCACATTTGCAGTTTGCTGTGTGAGGAATTCAATCCACTGCTCCTTCACAAGACACTCCGCAAGCCACTTTGGAGACCGTGGTTTGTTTCCTTCAGCTTTAAACAGAAATGTGTAATGAAGATGAGATCTTTTTTTTTTAACATATTTATTGGGGTATAATTGCCTTACAATGGTGTGTTAGTTTCTGCTTTATAACAAAGTGAATCAGTTACACATATACATATGTTCCCATATCTCTTCCCTCTTGCGTCTCCCTCCCTCTCACCCTCCCTATCCCACCCCTCCAGGCGGTCACAAAGCACCAAGCTGATCTCTCTGTGCTATGCGGCTGCTTCCCACTAGCTATCTACCTTACGTTTGGTAGTGTATATATGTCCATACCTCTCTCTCGCTTTGTCACAGCTCGCCCTTCCCCCTCCCCATATCCTCAAGTCCATTCTCTAGTAGGTCTGTGTCTTTATTCCTGTCTTACCCCTAGGTTCTTCATGACATTTTTTTTTCTTAAATTCCATATATATGTATTAGCATACGGTATTTGTCTTTCTCTTTCTGACTTACTTCACTCTGTATGACAGACTCTAGGTCTATCCACCTCATTACAAATAGCTCAATTTCATTTCTTTTTATGGCTGAGTAATATTCCACTGTATATATGTGCCACATCTTCTTTATCCATTCATCCGATGATGGGCACTTAGGTTGTTTCCATCTCTGGGCTATTGTAAATAGAGCTGCAATGAACATTTTGGTACATGACTCTTTTTTAATTACGGTTTTCTCAGGGTATATGCCCAGTAGTGGGATTGCTGGGTCCTATGGTAGTTCTATTTGTGTTTTTTTAAGGAACCTCCATACTGTTCTCCATAGTGGCTGTACCAATTCACATTCCCACCAGCAGTGTAAGAGTGTTCCCTTTTCTCCACACCCTCTCCAGCATTTATTTTTTCCAGATTTTTGATGATGGCCATTCTGACTGGTGTGAGATGATATCTCATTGTAGTTTTGATTTGCATTTCCCTAATGATTAGTGATGTTGAGCATTCTTTCATGTGTTGAAGATGAGCTTTTGACTTCCTTTTCCATACGTAGGCCTTGCTGAATGTGAGTGGGAAAGAACACAGCTTGATGTGGTGGAGTTAATGGAAGCCGTATATAATCACCATTATCTGTGACAATTAAGGCAGCACCAGGCTGTGTTGTGACAGTTTACTGGGCTGTGTGATGATGCACGAAAGTGATGTTTATAACCCCCTGGACTGCGTTGCCACTCAGAAATTCATAGCTATATAAATTCATTCCGTGGATTAAGCATATGTCTTCAGCGTAGCCCTAGTTTGCTGGACCTTTGCACTGGGGATGCAGCCCACAAAATGAGAATAAAAGCATAGAATTGATCAGAAAATAAAAAGTTGCTGGACGATGCACAGAATCTCTTGGTGTCACGAGAGTGCTAGAATCTCTTGATAAGGGGTCCCTGGCTGGGGTGGGAGAGAGGGACCGGATGCACAGAGGTGGAAGAGATGCGGGGGCAGGCACAACTGGAGAAGGGGAAGCGGGGTCCAGTCCAAGGACTGGTGGGGACAGTGTTACAGCCTGAATGTCTGAGTCCTCTCACAATTCACATGTTGAAACCCCGCATGGTGATGGTGTTAGGAGGTGGGGCCTCTGGGAGGTGATTAGGATTAGATGAGGTCATGGGGGTGGAACCCTCATGAATGGGTTTGGTGCCTTTCGGAGAGTCACAGAGAGCTTGTGAGGACACAGTGAGCTCTGCAACCCAGCAGAGGGCCCCACGAGGCACGGAATCTGCCAGCGCCTTGACCTTGGGCTTCCCACCATCCAGAACTGTGAGAAGTGGATTTCTGTGGTGTATAAGCCACCCAGTCTGTGGTATTTTGTTATAGCAGCTGCACAGACTAAGACGGACGTGACCTGACTGCTCATGCAATTCACATCAAGGTACATATTGCAACCCTGACTCGAGTCTGGACTCAGGCAAGGAGACAGGAGGCTCCCATCCAAGGGGGCACAGTAGCGCCAATGATCAAAGTCAATGACAAGTGGGGAGGAACCCCAGGCTCTATGAGAGATGGCCGTCCAGCCCACGCTGTGCAGGAATAGGTGGGTGAGATGTGAGAACTGAAATCAGTGTTCTGAGCTGGGCAGGACAGCAACTCTAACACAGGCGTGTGAGATTTGAGGTCTGGCTCCACCATTAACAAGTGATGTGACAGACAACCTGTTACTATCCGTACCAAGAGACGGAATGGTCCCTACTGAGTAGGGGTGTGCTGAGGCTAAGTCAGGTAGTGCGTGACGCACCCAGGGCGTGTCTGTGACCCAGTTATCACTAAGTAAAGGTTGCTCTTACTATTCTTATTCTCATTATATAAATTATTATTACTATTCCTGGACAACCAAAGACTGCACCATCTCCAAAGCAGAAACAGGCTCACAGACGTAGAGAACAGACTCGTTGCCAGGTCGGGGGTAGGGGAGGGAAGGATTGGGAGTTTGGGATTAGCAAAACTATTATATACAGAATGGATAAACAACAAGGTCCTACTGTAGAGCACAGGGAACTATATGCAATATCCTGGGATAAACCATAATGGAAAAGAATATGAAAAAGAATATATATATATATATATATATATATATATATATATATATATATGTATAACTGAGTCACTTTGCTGTCCGGCAGAAATTAACATTGTAAATCAACTATACTTCAATAGAATAAACTAAAAATAGATTGCATCATCTATTCTAGTATATTTAGATTTTTAAAAGTGGACCACTCTTTCAGTCTAAAGGAGTGACTTGCGAAGAATTGAATTTCAAATAGCGTGGCCCCTGGGGCAGGCTCCCCCGTGTTGGAGGAGCAAGCTATGCAAGGCCCTTCAGACCCCCCTGGCGCCCCTCACTCTTCTCCACCCTCCCAGTGCCCCAGGGACCGCATCCTTGCTTTGTGGCTTCTGAGAGGTCGGCCAAAGGGAAGCACTGGGGGGAGGGGCAGGGCGGAGGGGAGTGAGTCAGGGCACTCCCTCCCCACCAAGCCCCTGAGCTTCCAGCCTCCATCAGGCAGCCTCTGCAGCAGCTGCCCTTCCTGGGGTCCCATCCCTGCCCCCTCCTCCAGCCCCTCCAAGCTTGGGATGGGGAATGGTTCCCAGTTACTAGCCCCACATGCTGCGCTACCCTTGGTTGGTTTTTCCTAAATCTTGCCTACGCCTTAAAAAATGTCCCTTTAGGGGCTTCCAGTGGTTAGGACTCCATGCTTCCACTGCAGGGGGGCATGGGTTCAATATCTCGTCGGGGAGCTAAGACCCCACAAGCCGCTCAGGGCAGCCAAAAAAATTAATAATAAAATGCAGCACTTTTAGAAAAAAAATAAAAATGTCCCTTTATTACACTTTCCTCCGTTTCTCAGTATGACGACTTCTGTGTCCTGCCCTGGGCACTCTTGCTGCCCTTGAAACCACGCCCTTATCATTGTTTCCATGGCTTCCGAGCTATTTAGAGACTATTCTGCCTCACTCCCTTCCTTTCTCATCACCAAAAACAGCTGACATTGTAACCTTTGGCACAGAGATACTCACAGGCACCCCTAACATGCCAACAGAGCAGGGGAAACATAAATGAATGCTCCCTGCCTGCGTATCCCTGTTATAATTACATAGAATATGGTAATTTTTAAAAGCATGACTGAGATGCTTAGTAAAATAGCAGGTGTTACAAAATTGCATTTTTATTATCCTTCCGCATATCAGACGTGGAAATGATGGTCTCTCCAACTATTTCACCACTTGCTAAATGTTCCTAGTCAGTTATCACCGATAATGCTTCCTTTTAAATCATATGTGGACAATTAGAGACTTTTAGGTTAATTAATTTTCTATATTAGGAGAAAAGAGTTTATGTAAATTTAAGACAGTGGTATTAATATTATTAACAATAATAGTTATCATAAACTATGGATTTATCATTGATATGTATAAAAATAGAGCCCTGTAAAAATATTAAAAATTGTAGTTAAATTTTATAGTCTTAAAATTAAAACTTTCTGCATAGCCACACTTTCTAAGTAGGACATATCTGGCCAATTACTTAATATAAATAAATGGTCATTGATTATCCATACCTACCATTATTCTCTAAAGCATCTGGCTTATCCAAAAGATACAAATCATTCCAAAAAAATTGCTCTGTCAAATAAGGAAGGAAGTTTGGGTAAAGGGTAGATAAGAGTTGGAAAACTAAGAAGCCAGGACTTGGGTTTGAAGATAAATTACATGTCTTGAAACGTTCTATCATGAGCTGTGCGCCCGGCACAATTGAGAGAAAGACAATGGGATGCACCATGTACATATCCACAAAACACACCACCTGGTGTGAATCTCATTCTAGCATCAAGACAAAGAGAAGCTTACTCATTGAAAGGGACATTGTGGCAATGGAAGGGAAATGCTCTTGATGACATCACTGGACTGGTTTTTAATGAATGAATGAATGAAAACTGCTTTTTAGTGAATTCTTCAATGTAGACAGATATTGTAACCCAAGGGACAATTTGGTGGTAGCAATTCTTTAGGGAAAATGCCCTAAAAGGAAACTTTCTCTTTCACTACAGCCAGAACAGTTCTGACACCAAATGCGTGTGGGGTTTTCCCACACCAATCAGTCCTCCAAGCCTCCAGACACCAACTGCGTGTCCTACAATCCACTTCAGTTCTGACACTATCTACCTGGTGTTAGCACAGACCCCACAGGTGATAGACTCAATCCCGCAAGACTGTCCCCAATTCAGATGCCAATTGCAAGTAGCGGGTCCCCAGATTACGCACCTTCTGTCCAACTTGACTACAGATTAGGGGTCCATGAACCCCTTCTCGGGTTCAATTAATTTGGTATAACACCTCACCAAACTCAGAGAAACACATTGCTTACATGTACTTGTTTCTTATGAAGGATGTGATGGAGGATACAGATGGGCAGCCATATGAAGAGGTGCATAGATAGGGTGAGGTCTGGGGAAGGGGCTCAGAGCTGCCAGGCCCTCCCCAGGCCCAGAGACTTCTATGGTGTCTCCATTCTGCAGGCATGATTGACTATTAATTCAATCCCCATCCCCTCTTCCCTCCCCAGACGGTGGGGCAGACAGTTCTAATCTGATTTGGTTTTCCTGATGACCCACCCAGAGTCCCCAGGTTAGAACAAAAGATGCTCCTATCACCTAGGAAATCCTCAGGGATTTAGGAGCTCTGTGTCAGGAACCTGGGTCAGAGAACAAACACTGGAACAAAAGATGCTCCTAGTACACCTATCACTCAGGAAATTACAAGGGTTTTAGGAAACCTGTGTCAGGAACTGGGGGCAGAGACAGAATATCTATTTCTTCCTATGTCAAAGACGCACAGTGGTACAACCAGGAAAAATGATCTGATGATGGCTTAATCATAGCTGTTAGTTTACTCATCTTCCCCAAATTTTGTTATGGTCTCAGAGAAGATAGATCTCTCAGGAAAATCACATAGACGAAAGCAACGAGCAATTGGTGGAAATAGACAAGTAAAAAAGGTGGGGAAAGAAATGCTTATCTGGGGAATTCCCTGGCGGTCCAGGGGTTAGGACTTAGCACTTTCACTGCCGGGCCCGGGTTCGCTCCCTAGTCAGGGAACTAAGATCTCCCATGCCATGCAGCGCTGCCCCCCAGAAAAATGCTCGTATGCTTCCATGTTTGACTTTATTCATCTCCATCCCTGCAAAGCCTGGCACCAAACTGGACTTCAGGCTTAAGAAACAAATGCACCCAACCTGGATTTGAGAAATAAAGGGAAAGAGGAAGTTGAGAAGAGGCAGAAAAATGATAAAATATCAGGATGGAGTTATAATAGAGGCAGCTGGAAATGATACAGCAAGATTTTAAAATACGAGAGAAAGAGAGAAAGAGCAAGAAAGGGAGGGAGCATCTATACCTTTAAGAACTCCTGCCGGGGCCCCAGAGCTCTGAGAAAGCAAAGGGCATGCTCTTTTGCTCCCAGACCTTGGTCCATCAGCATCAAAGTCAGACCTGATATGGGTCCCACTCCAGCATCTCAAATCTACATTTCGAACTAAGTGCGTTTCTGCTTGACGACACCTGCTACCGACGACACCTGCTACCGTGGCAACTGCCCCTTTCACCCAGAGTGGGCTGGCCCCGCAAAGCAGCCCCAGATAATTCTTAACTGAAACTCTGGGGTTTTGTTTTGTTTTGTTTTGTTTTTAGAAGTCGTACCTAAAGAATGCCTAAAATGTTCTCTCCTGATAGACAGGTTTTCTTCCCCCTAAGTGAAATTACAGTTGCAAAGGGAAAGCAAGCTAGATTGGTGGCATCAATTCTGGTTTTTATATTTTAAGTTTCACCAAATGTCTCAACAGTCTTAATGCATTCAAAATATTTGAAGTATAAAAATTATACATTTAAAGAGGTTTTAGAGCTGAGCAACAAATGGGTAACATATTACTTAAAATGTATATCATCAAAGGTCAGTTTTCCTAATGCAAAAAAGAATCATAAATGGAACATAAATGAGGAAACATAAATAGAACAACAGGGAAAAGTAGGCAAATATTATGAGCGGACAATTTCTATAGAAAAAGGTATAAAGAAGACGGGTTTATCTTAAATAGTATTAAATAGCAAATAAGATTTTATCTTAAGTGTTTTGTTTCTATTTAAAACATACACATCTGTTAGCCAATCTCTCGATATGATGAGCGTTTCAGGTTTTCTTTATTAATTAACTATACCTGTGATGCATTACCTTTTATTTCCAATTTCAGTTTCTTGAAAGTAAAATTTAAAAACTTTCTAAGTGCAGAATCCTTCTGGAGTTTTCCTTTTTTCCCCTCACAGCATTTTTAAAAAGTTTTGTAGAGGTACAATTTTCATACAAAAAATTTCACCCATTCAAATTGTACAACTCAATTTTTAGTATGTTTACAGAGTTGTGCAGCCATCAGCTTAATCTGATTCTAGATGAAAAAGAATCCTTATACCCACTTGCAGTCATTCCCCCCCCCGGATGCCCATCACAAACTTGTCTCCTCTCCCGCCAACTCATATCCAGTCCCAGGCAACCATTACTGTCTGTCTCTGTAGACATTTCATGTAAATGGAGTCATACAACATGTACTCTTTTGTGACTGGCTTCTTGCACTCAGCATAAGAGGTTTATAAGATCCCTCTATGTTGTGACGTGAATCAGTACCTCATTCCTTCTATGGCTGAATGATATTGCATTGTAAGAATACATCCCGTTTTGTTTATCCGTTCATCCGTGATGGACACTTGGGTTATTTCCCCCTTTTGCCTATTATAAATAATGCTGCTATGAACATTTGTATCCAAGTTTTTGGTGGGCATATGTTTTCACTTCTCTTGACTATATACCCAGGATTGGAATTGCTGGGTCAAGTGGTAACTTAACATCAGGCCTTTTGAGGAACTGTTTTCCATGGTGGTTCCACCATTTTACACTCCTACCAGCAATGTGTGAGGGTTCCAGTTTCTCTCCATCCCTACCAATAGTTGTTATTATCTGACCTTTTTATTATAGCAATTTTAGTGGGTGTGAAGTGACAGCTTGTTGTGACTTTGAGTTAATATTACTTTTGTAGAAAAACAAGAGTCAAACTCATATTTTAAAAGGTATTTTTAAAAAGTCTCCTTGTGGCATTTTTAGCAGGGAAGAAATGTGTTGTAAGTGCGCTTCAGCCATCAATTTGCAGCGGGTCCACAACTCCAGAACATCCAGGTTTGATTCTCCTCGATTGCTGAGACAGATGACAGTTTCCTGACAACCGTTCAGGTTTTCGTTCCTTTCTGGGCATTTATAATCTTGGGCTCAGAGAAAAGAATCCTGGCAAAAGTCAAGAGATCTGTGTGTTCCCGGCTCAGTGGCTAAACCGAATGCATAATCTTAGGAGCAAATTCAAGTCCCTCTTTTTACCTACAGACATGTTCTATGTCCATTACTTTTAGACCGTTAAGTGTTGGGCTATTTTTTTTTTCTACAAAATATTCCATAGGAACCCTAAAATATATACTCTGCTCTCCTGGTTCTCTTAAACAGATATTACGTAAAGGAATTTTACATTGCCCAAAGATAATAGGATTTTCATGCATTTAACTGCTTTTATTTTCCGATACTTTGCTTATTTACAGAGCTTCTCTATATAGATGTTCCTAATGTATAAAAGAGCTATCAACAGTTAACAGTTCCTACACTTCATTAAGAAGGTATTTAATACCAACAAAATACTGTACTGGTCAAGAGGTCTTCACTGGGGTACGGAGGCAGTGTTAGCTGAGCAGGTGAAATAGCTGTGGTCGTAGCCTGGAACGTTGACTAGTGGCATGAATAGGAGTATGAAACCCAGGCTCTTTACCCTTCCTTCCTCCACCTGTGAAATGGGTATGTAGTAGAACACACTCATTAGTGTTCAGAGACAGGAGCTCGGAGAGAAGAGAAACCCCAACCCACAGATGCTTTGGTCCATAGTGGTCTATTTCCTAAAATAGAAACCGCTAGGGCGCATCTAATGTAGAGGATCTGGTTCAGAATCATCTCGTTCCTGAGAAGTTCATGATGTCAGTGCTCAAGGAAAATAACCCCGTTCAATTGAGCAAGGCCTGGGACAGAGATTAACTTACACAATTTCCTCGACTCTTGGTCTACACAGGCAAGGGAAAACGCTGTCAAAGATAAAGGTCTTCTAATTAAATTTGGAAGGGCGTTTACGTGTACACTTGGGATTTCTCTGACATATCTCACTGTTGTGGCCTCTCCCGTTGCGGAACACAGGCTCCAGACATGCAGGCTCAGCGGCCATGGCTCACAGGCCCAGCCGCTCTGCGGCATGTGGAATCTTCCCAGACCGGGGCACGAACCTGTGTCCCCTGCATCGGCAGACGGACTCTCAACCACTGCGCCACCAGGGAAGCCCCCTGTGAAATTTTTAAAATAAATATTGACAGATCTCATTTTTTTCAGAAGATCTCTTCCTGGAAATTCATGGGTAAATCAAATTATATAGGATGAATGATGTCTTCAGTGCAATAAGAAAGCTCACATTTTAAAGAACTTGAGTAATGGATTAATCTGTGGGTAAAGAATAGTTTGTGATGAGAAAATCACTCTCTTTTCCTGTGCACTGTGATGGTTAGTTTTATGTGTCAACTTGACTGGGCCACAGGGTATCCAGATCTTTGCTCAAACATTATTCTGGATGTTTCTGTGAGTTTTGTTTTGTTTTTTTTGGATGAGTTTAACATTTGAATCAGTAGACTGCGTAAAGCAGATTGCCCTCTTTGACGTGGGTGGGCCTCATCCAGTCAGCTGAAGACATGAATAGAACACAAAGGTTGAGTAAGGGGGAGCTCCTACCCGACTGCTTTGAGCTGAGACATCAGTGTTTTTTTCCTGCCTTCAGACTCAAACTGAAACATTAACATTTCTTGGGTCTTGAGTCCGTTGACTTCTGGACTGGAGCTAATGCCCCTGGTTCTCCTGGGTCTCCAGCTCACCTGCTGTAGATGTGGGGACTTGAGAGCCTTCTGATTCATGTGAGCCGATCGCTTATAGTAAATTTATACTATATATACATATATATATATATACACACACACACCACATACATGTATATTCTGTTTCTCTGGAAAACCATAATAAAGCTACCTTGACTTTCAGTTTTATGAGTTGGGAATTTCACATGTTGAGTTTCCTTACAGCGGAATTCACCTCGGCAAAGTTAAGCTTTTAGTAGTAAGTCACAAGAAATGAACATTGACAAAACCACACGATGCATCTGTTCTTCTGTTGTAAATATCACCTGTTGTCAAATGTGAAACTGAACATTGTGCCAAAAGTCTCAACTTAAATCAAAGCTGCTTTGATCAACGCAGTTGCTAATGCCAACATACGTAAATTAAGGATGGAGCAGAAGGATGGACAAAACAACAACTCCGTTATAGCAGGTTTGGAGAGAGCCCGTCCGAGTTAAGTAACGTCCACGAGCCCACACTGAGCAAAGGTAGATGGTGTGTAGGTGCCGCAAAGCATGGCAGATCCCACCTGCTCAAACCTCACAGAAATACTACAGTGAAAACCATGAGATGAGCATGCCTTCTTGTAGATTAGAAAGAAAACTGGAAATTCAACTGCAAAAACTGGAGCTGAGTCAACACTTAGTTGATAAATGTAGGACCACGTTTGCATCCCATGTTCATAAATGCAGCACAGGAAAAAAAAAACATTCTGAGGATGGGGGTGAGGAGAGGGGTTCTGATGTCTGTGCTATCTTCAAATATTTCCTAATTTAATTTTCTTATAAAATTTAATATCCCAAAATAATATGGCAGTTGAGCCTCCTCCTTTTTTAAGCATTTCCCCCCTTTACTCTTGGCTTCTTTCTTCCTCCTGGATTCCTCTTTATCTATCCTCATTCTTTGTCTCTCCAGCATTCCCTAGGTCAATGACTAAAAGCAGATGAGCTGCAAAGACTGAATAGTCATTATTTAATATTCAGAGTTGCTTTGCTGTTCTATTCCCTCTTTATGCTTGCTTTAGCCCTATTTTTTCTACAGGCATTTCTTTCTTTTTTTTGCGGTACACGGGCCTCTCACTGTTGCAGCCTCTCCCGTTGCGGAGCACAGGCTCCGGACGCGCAGGCTCAGCGGCCATGGCTCACGGGCCCAGCCGCTCCGCGGCATGTGGGATCTTCCCGGACCGGGGCACGAACCCGCGTCCCCTGCATCGGCAGGCGGACTCTCAACCACTGCGCCACCAGGGAAGCCCAGGCATTTCTTCCAGAGGCCACAGGCAGGAGTAAGGTAGCACAGGCGAGCCAGACAAATAGTTTTGGCTGATAGCTCTCGGGTGAGTGTTGGGAAAAACATTCAGACTACTGTCAGAATTATTCATTTATCAACTTAAGTTTAAACCATATTATTCTGCTTTGTATTTCTAGAGATAATTTCAAGGAAGCTATAAAAATGGCAGGTTAAAACAATCTTGTCCTGTACCTTGGAATAAATTTAACCAAGGAGGTGAAAGACTTGTACACTGACACTGAAAACTGTAAGACATTCATGAAAGAAATTGATGAAGAATAAATCAATGGAAAGATATTCCATGCGCATGGTTTACAAGAATTAATATTGTTAAAATGTCCATACTACCCAAGGCAGTTTACAGATTCAATGCAATCCCTATCAATATTCCAATGGCATTTTTCACAGAAATAGAGCAATCCTAAAATTTGTATGGGATCAAAAAAGGCCCCAAATAGCCAAAGCAATCTTAGAAGAGCAAAGCTGGAGGCATCATAACCCCTGATTTTATTACAAAGCTCTGGTCAATAAAACAGTATCGGTACTGGCGTAAAAACAGACATAGATCAGTGAAACAGAATAGAGAGCCCGGTGTCTTCAATAAGTTTTGTTGGGAAGACTGGACGACTGCATGCAAAAGAATGAAACTGGACCACTATTTTACACCATACACAAAAATTAACTCACGGTGGATTGAGGACATGAATGTAAGACCTGAAACAGTAGAAGAAAATATAAATGACATTTGTCTTGCAGTAGTTTTTTTGGATTTGACACCAAAGGCAAAGGCAACAGAAGTAAAAGTAAACAAGTGGGACTACATCAAACTAAAAATTTTCTTCACAGCAAAGAGAACAACCAACAAAATGAAAAGACAGGCTACCAAATGGGAGAAAATATTTGCAAATCATACATGCGATAAAGGACTAATTTCCAAAATACATAAAGAATGCATACAGCTTAATATCAAATAAACAAATAATCTGATTAAAACATGGTGGAGGATCTGAATAGATATTTTTCCAAGGAATGCATTCAGATGGCCAACAGGTACATGAAAATGCTCAGCATCACTAATCATCAGGGAATTACAGATCAAAACCACAGTGAGACATCACCTCACACCTGTTAGAATGGCTCTTATCAAAAAGGCAAGAAATAACAAATGTTGATGAGGGTGTGGAGAAAAGGGAACCCTTGTGCTTTGTTGGTGGGAATGTAAATTGGTGCAGCCACTATGGAAAACAGTTTGGACGTTCCTCAAAAAAAATAACAATGGAACGACTATATGATCCAGCAATGTCACTTCTGGGTATTTGTCCAAAGAAAATGAAAACACTAACTTCAAAAGACATATGCCCCTCATGTTCATTGCAGCATCATTTACAATAGCCAAGATATGGAAGCAACATAAGTGCCCATTGATGGGTAGATATACACACAGTGGAATATTATTCAGCCATAAAAAAGAATGAAATCTTGCTATTTGTGACAATGTAGATGTACCTTGAGGGCATTATGCTAACTGAAATAAGTCAGACATAGAAAAACAGATACTGTATGCTCTCACTTATATGTGGAATCTAAAAAGCAAAACAAAAACCAAGCTTATAAATACAGAAAATAGATTGATTGCAAGGGTAGGGGTGTAGGGAGAAATGAGTGAACGCCGTCAAAAAGTACAAACTTCCAGTTATGAAATAAATAAGTCATGGGAATGTAATGTATAGCAGTGTAACTATAGTTAATAATACTGTATCGCATATTTGAAAGTTACTAAGAGAGTAGATCTTAAAAGTTCTCATCACAAGAAAAAAATTTTACTTAAATTAGGTATGGTGACGGATTCTAACAAGACCTCTTGTGATGAGCATTTCACAGTGTTTACACGTATCAGTTCATTATGTTGTACACCTGAAACTAACATAATTGATACGTCAATTATACCTCGGTAAAATATACTTTTGCTGTGTTTTCTCAGTTTTCCCTCCCTCCTCCAAAGTGTGATGGGATGGGAAAAGCCAGGTTGTGAGGGAGAAGTTTTGGTGAGAAAGAGAGGGAAGAAGATTCTAAAGGAATTAATGCCGCTTCAAACAAAGAAGAGAAAGAACCATTTTAATGCTGCTTAAAAGCAGAATTAGATTGGCAATGTTTTTGGTCCACATGAAGCTGGGGTTAGTGTAAAAGTCAACAGTACAAGGATGATCTGTGCCCATGTTCATTTCTAGAGAAAGGCTGTCATTAAGAATCCTAACATAGGAAAGTGCTTCTTAAACCTAAAAAAATGAATAGTGTTGGGCTTCCCTAGTAGCGCAGTGGTTGAGTCTGCCTGCCGATTCGGGGGACACGGGTTCGTGCCCCGGTCCAGGAAGATCCCACATGCCGTGGAGCGGCTGGGCCCGTGAGCCATGGCCGCTGAACCCGCGCGTCCGGAGCCTGTGCTCCGCAACGGGAGAGGCCACAGCAGTGAGAGGCCCGCATACTGCAAAAAAAAAAGAATAGTGTTGTGCCTGCCACTTTCCAGGCAAATCCTAATCCACGTTCCTTTAAAAGCTGCTTTTCCATTAGCTTTGTTTCACCTATTTCTTCCACTTACTTCTTAAGCCAAATCATTAGTTACAAGTATTTTTCACCTGCTGCTTGCGTGTGCTTATATGTACCTACCATATATGTGTGTGTATATATATATTATAATGCTTATATATATAATATGAAGGCATTTTGGATAATTTACATATAATTACTGTTGCAGTCGCTCAGAATTTTCTGCTTGAGTGTGGGTTGGAAACGGGCCTCTTATTCATTCTTACATGCGATTTTTTGTCAATGTAAAAAAATGGAAAGGCTTCTCAAACCGCTCCTAGCCTCTCCTTCCCGCCACTGCCCCCCAGGCGAGGACGTACACACACACACACACACACACACACACACACACACACACACGACAGTGAGTTCAAGCCTGATGCGCTGATGTCGGTTGAAACAGCTCCAGTCCGGTTTTGGCGGTGGTCTGGTCCTCGGTGGAGGAAAGCCGCGGCGTGCGGAGCATCCTCTGTGCGCTCTTCCCGGCGGCTTGGGTTGGTCAGCATTTGAATTTGGCCACCTTCTGCGTGCGCGCTCTCGGGAGCGCGCGTCCCTGTGTGGTCCAGGGAGCTAACCCGCGGGTGTGAAAGATTCAACCGTCCACGAGCGCCCCGGGGGTGGTGATCAGGGAACACTGGGCGCGATCACTGGGCAACCCGCCGCTTGGGGTGGAGGTTGGGTGGGGGCTCAGAGCCGGGGTTTGGGCTCCGGGGCCAGGCAGACAGACCCCTTGGTGCGGGGCTGGGCTGTGGGAAGAGCGTGGGATCAGGTCCGAAGAAACAAAGACGCTTTAGGGGCCGCAGCTGGGGCAGAGGCCTGGGGGGAAGGTGGAGCCTGGGAAGCCAGGTGTGCGGGCGCAGAGCGGCCGGGCCAGCCGGTGCCGGGAGTGCTGCTACCCAGCAAGGAACCCCATGCCGTGGACCAGCCGCGGCGGCAGATTCGGATGCAGACCCAGAGTGCAACCATGGAGACGCAACGTGTGTCCCATGGTAACCCTAAACAACATTATTTATGAGCCCTCCGCTTCACCCTGCTCGGCTTCTCCACCCTTGCAGCCGACGGTGCTAGGCGGCGCCCGACTCTGCCCGGCCTCTCCCTCCCCTCCCGGGGGCGCAGACAGGAGATAGTCGCGGCAGATCCAGCGTTCACGCTGGGCGGGAGGCGGCGGCTCTACCCGCGGACATCGCGGCGGTGCCTGTTCGTAAAAACCAAGCGTGCGTGCTCCGCGCACACCCGGCCCGCGGGGAGGGGGCGTGTACCCCAGGAGAGGGTGCTTGGAGGGGCTCCCGGCTCTGCACAGACCTTTCGGCGCGCCTAACCTTGATGGCAGCCCGAGGCTTCCTGGTTCAGCCGGGTTCGGGCTGAACAGCCGGTGTGTGTACGCGCGCGCGCGCGCGCGCGCACACACACACACACACACACACACACACACAGATACACACACAAGGGCCCGCGCGCCCTGTCGTCGCCGCCGCCTCGCCGGGGTCCCCGCCCTTAGGGACCAGTGCGGCGCCGGCGGCACCCGGCGCTGCCCGCAGAGCATCCCCCCAGCCGGCCGCGCCGCCCAGTGCCCCCGCGTGCGCCCCGCGCGTCTCCCAGCTGTCGCTGGCGGAGCGCGGCTGGCCGGCCAGCCAGCAGGACACGCAGGCTGTCTAGCTGGCCCCGCGGCTCTCAGCCTCCTCCCCGCGCTCCCGCTCCCGGCGCCCGGTGTTTGTTGAAACAGGATCTCACCCTGCTCTCCGGCTGTGTATTTTTCTATCTCCGCGGCGGCCGAAAAGAGTTGATTGCTATTGTGATCCGCCGGGGAGAGGAGAGGGGCAGGGTGGCGGAGGGGGAAGCCGAAGCGCTGGAAGAATTTTTTTTTTTTCCTGCGAAAGCCAACTCCACCCAGTCCTCGGCCGGTCCAGTCTCTACTTTAATCATCACCGAGACAATGGATTAAGTTACTCTTCTCTGGGCCAGAAGTCGGGTTCAGACTTGGGGCAAAATGAAGGAAAAGGCGATGATTAAGACGGCTAAAATGCAAGGGAACGTGATGGTGAGTGCTGGTGAGGCGCGCGGGGGCCGGGAGGACTTGCAGGGGGGATCGGGGACGGGAGGCGAGTCCCGCACCCCCGGGAAGGACCGCGACCCCCGTGCGGAGCGCGGCGGTGCCGCCACCATTTCCCACCTGAATCCCCCCTACCCGCAGCGGCGGCCGCCCGGCTGCGAAGGATCAGGCGTTCGCTTGCAAATTACAACTTTGCAGCTCTGGGTCCCTGTGCTTTGGGCAGGTGGCTCGGTGTCTTGGGCCACGGGCGGGGTGCGCGAGGTGGGCAAGGGGAGGCGGACCGGCCCTCGCCGGCTGCGCGTCCGTCCCAGTGCGCGGCAGACCCCCGGGAGACACGCGGAGAGCGAGGTCGCCGAGGCCAGGGGAGGACCGCGGGGCCGGGATGCCCGCACCGGCCTCGGGGCCGCGAGTTCCCGAGCCCGGGACCTGGTAGGGTCCGCAAAGCCTGTGGCTCACTCGGGGCGGACGCCTGTCGCTCTGTTCCGGCGGCTGCCCCCGCGACCGCCGGCCGGCCGGGCGGGGCCCTGCTCCCGGGTATGACAACAACGACTCCCCCGAAAGGCCGACTCTGCCAGCGAGCGTAATAATGGCACATCGCTCCCCGAGGAGGACCGTGCGCCGCCGGGGACCTCGGATCGGTGGGAGGCTCAGGGCGGCGGGCCAGGGGGCATTGCGCCTTGACAACTTTGCTAACTCGAGGACCCCGGCGTCCCGCGTCCCCCGCCGACCCCCGCCCTCTCCCGGGCACCGCGCCGCTTTGGCGCTCCTGCCGTCCTCATCCCGAGCCCATGCCGGGGGCTGAGGGGGTCGAGGACGAGGAGGTTGCCATCTTGTTCTCTGGAAACTGTGTGTGTGCCTGAGCGTGTTTATTTGGCTGGCGCTTTAACCCTTTCCGGGTTGCTGTGGGATGCTTCGGAGGAGGGCCCCTGTTTTCACGCTACTCGCCCGCCGGTACTTTGTTGTGAAGCAGGGGCGGGGAGGTAGGGCTTGGCGTGCGGCTCTGAAGGTACCGCTGGAAATGCAGGGACTCCTTCAGGTCCAGGGTCTGCAGCTGGTTACGAGGTGGGTTGGGTGCAGGCGATGGGGGGCGGGGAGCAGAGGTGTGTTTGGGAGAACTCAGCCGGTGAGCCATTTCGAGGTCTTGCTTTCAACAAAAAGAGACGGGAAGTGGAAAATGTATTCGAATTGAACCAGTACCCAGCCGACTTAACCACACCCACGGCAAGACACCTGTTGCCTGCCGGAGGAAGGAGTGCCATCCGCTTGGAGCTTGGCTTCTGGCCTGAGGAGCGCGGTAACCATATTAAAGGGACTATTGTGTAGAGCGCCCCCGACCCCCCTCCCCACGCAGACGACAGGCCAGTTGTTCCAGAGCCTTCCTTCATCAGTCTGGGTTCTCCGAGTGGCTTACCTAATTGTCTGTGGAAATACACCTGTGTCCCTAATTTTCCCACTCCCTCTTTAGCCGTCGGGCTGTTCCGCGTAATTTCATGTATAAACAGGGCAGAAACGCGTGTGGAGTAATGTTTTCCAATTAAATTCCCACCCACACCCGTAATTCCTCTCATATATTGTGCCATAATGTGCTAGTGAAACGTACACATTTAGGACTGAGGGGAGAGAGAGGATTCACATTTGTTCTCCTGTTAATAATAACGATGCTTGATTGATTCTTCACCTAAGTCTATTGTCCAGTAAGTGTTTCTTCTCGTAAGTTAGATGGTACGTTGTGACATAGCAACATCTGTATACGACATCGTCATTAAAAACTTTTAAGATCTTCCCTCCCACTACCCGCTCTCTGCGTTCATTGCAGAAAATAAAGAGTGAGAAGAACACTGATCTCATTTTCACTCAAACGGTGAATCAGGCTGTCACCCTCCTCTGTGTCTGCTTTTTATAAGTGTAATCAGAGCAGGTTGAACTGAGTCTAGATAAGTCTACGGCCACCAGTTAGGTTTTTAGACTCATCTGTTTGTTGGCCTAAGAGAAAAATGAGACACAGACTCACTCAACTTTTCAACGTTGCATCAGTTCTTAAATTGATAACTATTGCTCTGCGGCTGGGTTTGTACCTTTTCTGAAATGTCACATTCCGGCTAACTACACGCAGCTTTACCTGAGTGATCATGCCGCACTTAAATCGTTGTTTGGAGACTTACTGAGCCCTAATTTTTCATCAGCTGTTTTGGAAGACTCTGGCTAATCGCAGCCTCTGTTGGACTCGATGACGGGCAAATTCTTTGCACTCGCCGCCTGACTGCAATTCAGATGATACTTTACATTCCCCACGAGAGCGAGGATGACTTCCTCCCATTACGGACGGTTGAGCGGCTGCATATCTGACTGCTGTGTAAAGTGGTGGAACGTGCCGTATATGCACTGTTGATGCATCAACGGACACACAGAGACATGGACACAGACTCCGTCTCCATGCAGGACCCTTGGAGCTCTCTGGACCCACATCTGAGGTTTGATGTGTAAAAGGGAGACACTTGGTCCTGCCAGAGTGATGGGAGAGGTGCCACGTCCCCTTACAGCCAGGAATGGAAATTGCTTTTTATTCCAGTCTCCACTCACTCACGTTCCCAGGTGTGACCATGTGGTCTGGACCTGTGGTCTCTTGTTCCCGAGAACTGTGACAATAGCGTGTGGCTTGTCTTTGCCCTGCTGTAATCCTTAATTGGAAAATCTATTTTCCTAAAATCTCAGTGACCGTTTTATTCCTCACATGTTGCTTGAGAAGTTTATTACTCCTGGCAGCCGATTCAGAGAAGGCAGACTCCCTGGTAAACTCTCTCATTTTGGCGTAATTAATGAGTAAAAGAAAGAACACGGGTGGAATCCTTCACAACTTCTATTTTCATTCTTGAGAAGAGTCTTTTTCGTAAACTTTATTTCTGATATTGTGAGAACTAAGCCACGTTCCATCTGCGATTTCATACACCTAGAAAGTGACCGAGATTTTTCCAGTCTCTCGGAACAGAAATTGTTTTTTCAAATCACTGTATTTTCATAAAATCTACATTTGAAAATTCATATGGGGGATGACTTGCATTTGTTTCAACCCGATCTTCCTTTATGACTGTGTTGATACCCTACTTATTAAATTCAAACTGTTGTTTGAATTAAATGGGCTATTTGAGAGAGGCTTATCCTCTTGCAGTAGGTTCTAGGGTCAGTGGAAAATTTGATTATCCAGAGGATATTACTTCATGCTCAGTTCCCTCACTCTGTCCATCTGAGCGTTTCCCAGATATGGGGTTGCTTCCTGGAGACGAAGTAAAGGTTATTTAAAAAATCAGAGTCCCAGGGGGACTGCCCTATGCCCTAGGTGACAGCGTCCCGCTTCCTTGGTGTGTTTTGGTGGCCCTGCAAGCAGATGGTGGGTGAAGGAGGATGGCCAGGCCCTTGGTGACCAGAGTTGTGTCAGAGGAGGTTCAGAAAATGGAAGCTGAGGGTCAGAGGTCTGCAGGCCACAGGGATGCCTGAGAATCTTCGTGGTTGGTGGGTGTTGCTTTTAGATGAAAGTTGCAGCCTGGGGATGAGTTTCTCATGTAGGGAAAGCTGATGTTTTTCCTGTGGCCACTGATGGTAGGGCTCTGATCACTGACTGGATATATCTGTGACACCACGAGCCTGGGATCTTCTGCAATCTTACTTCCCCTTCCTGTGTTGGATAGAAACCCCGGAGAGGAACCACCCACAGTGAGAGCTGGCTTTCAGGCCCTCTGGGTACTTTACTGATTCAGTTCTACTAAACAGGATGACCTTCTCGTGTTGATGCCCCGCTTATAATAAGCCCGGTGAGCAGAGGAAAGGCTTTGAGGTTTATAGATGAGTTAGTTATAGGAACTTGCGTGGGACACAGACCCCCCCCGCCCCGCCGCTGTTGACCTTCCTTGGGAACAGGAACACACACTTGTGAAATGACTTTTAGGGGCACGTCCTTTAGAAAGGCAGTGTTTTTCCTCTATCTGAAGGTAATTGGAAACATGACCCCGCTTCCTTCCAGCGATGGGCACCCTGGTGACATGGCGATAGTTCTACACGTGAGCTTTTGGGCGCGTATATCGGACGGGATTTGCCTTCTTGAAATGGGTTCCAAGATTACTTCGGAGGTCATGGTTTTCAAGAGTTATCCCTGTGCATCCCAGGGGTGTGACATCTTCTTAGAGACTTCTCTGCTTCCTAGTTGTTCATGTCCGTTCATGAAATCATCAACCCCATCAGCGGACTCCTCTTGAAATGCTGATTAATCCCACCTGTGCAGAAAAAAAAAAAGCCTGAAGCAGGTATCATTTCACACACCTCTTACAGGATTTAAGGTGCTAAGATTTCCAGGAGGAAGTCCTAACCCAGAAATGGATGGTTAGGTCAGGATCTTTTATAAAGTGGCTTGAGTAGAACTGTAGAGCATAGATAGGGCAGTCCTGCTTTTCCAGAGTCCTGTGCAAGTCTTCACTGGATGGATCGCTGGGTCTTCCTGTTGGGACATGTAAATACCCTAAGTTGGCCTTTTCCTATGCCTCGATGATTTCCCTCCCTTCTCTGATCTGTCCTGGTCGCTAATTTGGATTTTGAACTCCCTGAATTATTCCTAAGAGGTGTGGTGTGTTTCCAAAACACTAGCATCTTCGTTCACCCGCAGGAGCTGGGCATGGGGAGCCCCAGGTGGATGCGTGAATGGACAGGTGTTCATTTCTGAGCTCAGGATGACGGCTTTTATGAGCAAGCCCATGGTTCTGGTTGTGCTTTTCTTTCTTTTAAGAACTTCTTCAAGCTCTAATGTGTCCGATAAGAGGAGAGAGAATTCCACACATAGTGTATTTTCCACTTAAAACTACAATGAGGGCTTCCCTGGTGGCGCAGTGGTTGGGGGTCCGCCTGCCGATGCAGGGGACGCGGGTTCGTGCCCCGGTCCGGGAGGATCCCACATGCCGCGGAGTAGCTGGGCCCGTGAGCCATGGCCGCTGAGCCTGCGCGTCCGGAGCCTGTGCTCCGCAACGGGAAAGGCCACGACAGTGGGAGGCCCGCGTACCGCAAAAACAAACAAACAAACAAAAACAAAAAAAACTACAATGAAATTGAAGCTGGTGCTCAACTTTAGTGGTCGCCACGTGTGGTTTTTTTCTAGCGCCACTAGGCAGTTGTCTCGCACCAGCTGGGTGTCCTATAATTCAGCTCAGTCCCAACCCCATCCATCTGCAGAGAGCGTCCGATCCCACAGGTAGAGGACTCGGTCACAAGGCTGCTTCCACTTCAGACGACACCTCGAGTCTAGCTGCTTCGGAAAGATCGGCTAGAGATCGGAGGTTCCCAGGACCCCTCCTTGGGTTCCATTAATTTGCTAGCATGGTTCACAGAACTCAGGAAACCAGTTTACTTATTGGATAACTGGTTTATGACAAAGGATGTTAAAATATAAATGAGCCGTATGAAGAGCTGCACAGGGCCCGGTCTGGAAGGGTCACAGATACAGGAGCTTCTGTCCCTGGGGAGTTTGGGGTGCCGCCAGCCCTGGCGTGTCCTGCTTCACCAACCCGGAAGCCCTCCACACACCCCATCCTTTGGGGTTTTTACGGGGGCTCCATTACATAGGCAGCCTTGATTAAATCGTCAGCCGCCAACCACTGATTCAATCTCTAGCTTCTGTCTTCTCCCCCGAGATCAGAGGGTGGGAATGAGAGTTCCAACCCTCTAATCGTGGTTGGTTCTCCTGGAAACCAGCCCCATCCTTAGGGGATTCCCTAAGGTCACCTCGTTAACGGGGAACTCAGATGTCATTTAAAGGGGCGTGTTATGAATAACAAGATACTCATCTCACTTTAAGGCTCTGCAGTGATTTCAGGACAAAAGACCAAATATTATGACAGAAGACGCCCTGTGGCTCTTACAGCTCTGGACATCCCAAGGCTTTGGGAGCCGTGAACCGTGGCTGCAGACCAAACTGTGTATTTGTTATAAATCACGACATCACAGTTCAGTAACTATCACCTCAGTACCGTTTTTATTTCGGGAGGTAAATAAATTAATCCCAGGTCATTGTTGTCTTTTCCTTTCATTCCTTTAAAATAAGTTCAGTGAGGAGGAGACTTTTGTGACCTCCTTTGGTTTCTTGGAGCCGGTTCTGTTGGATTAACAGGACCCACAGCTTAGAACTCAAGAAAGAGCATGTCCCAGACCTCATAGGACACATGCACACACTGAGCTGAGAGGTCGGAGCTGGACAGAACCGGTCAGAATTCCCCTTTATCCCTGTCGCTCCTGGGAGGATGGGGAAAGTGTTCCCACACACGTGTGATGCAACCACTTCCCAGAGGTCAGTGCCTGCGCCACTGTTGAGCAGAGTGCAGACTGGTTGGGTGGGAGCTCTGTGGGCACAGTCGCCTTGGTAGCTTGACTTTCTTAGCTATGAAGGGAAAGTAACCACGCTGTAATAACCACGGTGCCAAGGGTGTTCTGGTTTCCAGGCTGGTGTTACTCGTCGGTGACAATAAAAAGGAATTGCTGGCCAGAGGCCAGCCACAAGACCTGGTTGTCAATGTACCAGCTGTGACTGGGTGTCAAGCATGGGGAGAAACTAGGGCCAGTTGCTTTTCTTCATGATAATGGCGTTTGAAAAATAAGGTTTTCCTCTTTTTTTCGCATCCCCTATTAGGCAACATACAGTTTTACTTCAAATAATTCTCTTTTTCTGATTTTGGGTTGTTTGGGTTTTTTGTTGTTGTTGTTGAGTTGCACGAGCTGTTTGTATATTTTGGAAATGAAGCCCTGGTCAGTTGCATCGTTTGCAAATATTGTCTCCCATCCTGTGGGTTGTCTTTTCTCCTTTTGTGATTTTGGTGGCATATGAACAACATGGAGTGAAACCTCTACTAATGGGAACCCAGCTGAACTTGAGCCAGCTGGACTAACCGTCTCCTACGATTCTAGCACTTGAGGCTGAAATGCAACTTCTAGGGTCTGTTCTTGACTCTATATACATTAGGTCATTTTTCTGTACCTTCTAATTCTACATTTTTGGAAAATGAGAGTGAATGCTCTTCAAGCCAAAATTCTCTCCTTCTTACAAAAGGATTCAATTGTGGACTAGAATCTCTATGCTCAGGAAAAAAAAGAATTAACACATTTTTATAAAAACTATAATTATTTATGACAGAAGACCAAGGATTTTCTGGTTGAATATGAGTTTCCCAGAAATTTCTGTGTATCTGACCAAATCAAATCCTGATACACTTTCCATAATGGGATTTTTTTTGGTCTTCTCCCTATGACTTGGTAAATTGTGTGTATATTTTTTAAGATTCCCCACTCTTTTTTTTTTTAACATATTTATCGGAATATAATTGCTTTACGATGTTGTGTTAGTTTCTGCTTTATAACAAAGTGAATCAGTTATACATATATTTATATCCCCATGTCTCCTCCCCCTTGCGTCTCCCTCCCTCCCACCCTCTTATCCCACCGCTCTAGGTGGTCACAAAGCACCGAGCTGATCTCCCTGTGCTATGCAGCTGCTTCCCACTAGCAATCTGTTTTACGTTTGGTAGTGTATATATGTCCATGCCACTCTCTCGCTTCGTCCCAGCTTACCTTTCCCCTCCCCGTGTCCTCAAGTCCATTCTCTACGTCTGCGTCTTTATTCCTGTCCTGCCCATAGGTTCTTCAGAACCATATATGTATTTTTAGATTCCATATAGATGTGTTAGCATACGGTATTTGTTTTCCTCTTTCTGACTTACTTCACTCTGTATGATAACTTACAGTTTGCATAGCACCTTTAGAGATTATAAAGCAACGTTGCACACACTCTTTTATGATATTAGAGCAACCCATTGTGTGGACAGGCCAAATATCATTTCTTTTGTATGGTTGAAATTGCTGAGATTGGGAGAGATTATTCAGCTGCTCCCCACTCCCGGTCCAGGGTCTTTTTTGCCCATCATATATTCTTTCAAAAATTATCTTCTTTCCCACCACAACTGGAAGGAAATATAGAGCCTGAATGTTGGAAGGGATATAGAAACCATCTAGAACAAGATCTCTTCTAATGCTCTGTCCCTGTAGGATTTCTAGCCTTTTCTGGAACTCACTCAGGGACTCAGAGCTCCGGCTCTTGTTGACAAGTTCTACTTGCTAGAACAGTCTGTTCACATGAAACCTACCTTCAGGGAATTTCCCATAGTCCCAGCTCGAAGCCTTTGAACTATGGAAAGTTAGTCTAATCCCTGCTTTAAGCTACAATCTGACCTTCAGCTGATGTGTCTCCTTTGTGGTCTCTTTTCCGGGAAGAACATGTCCTTCCATTTATTTACATTTGATCGGAGTGACTATGAATTTAACCATTAGAGATTCCTTATTTCCGTCCATCCATTGCTATCTTTTTCCATTTCTTAGCTTCCCCAAGTCTCTCCCTATTTTATTGTTGTTGATTTTTCACCTGTTTAAAACTAGGTTACAAAGCTATGATTAAATTCAGGTGTGCACAGCAAAGGTGGTCTTTTCAAAATGGAGCAGTAACTTTTGTGAAAATCTCCAGAGAGGAGAAGGCTAAGCCTTCTGGACAGAAAGTTGTGACATTCACAACTGGTTTGGGTTTGCTTACAGAAAAGAGAGAAGCAATCCCCGCAAAACTTTACGACAATGATGAGGCTTTTGCAAAGCAAGAATTAGTTCAGTCCAGCTGATAGAAGGTGACACCTCCTCAGAGCTCTTGCTTGCCGTTTGCTGTATAAGAAGCAGTTCAGTATCACCTGGAAACAAGAAACTCCAACAACTTAGAATTCACCTTTCTGTTCCCTTGAGAAACATATTAGACCCTGACCAGGGGTCATCTGCCCTAGGACCTTCTAGTAAGAGAGGGAAAAGCATAACCAGGGGAAGGCAAATTAAAATCGCAGTGACAAAACACCCAATGGAAAGTCAAATATTTATTAAAGATTTATAACACTTAGTTTTGGCAAAGATGTGGAACACTGGGGGGGGAGGGGCACATCTGAAACTTCGCGAACGATTTCACATTAGCTGCACGTGGATGATCTCCATGCCCCGTGACTTCCTGTCTCACTCCCAGGCATGTACGTGCAAGAAATGCTTGCAGGTGTGCACTCAGGGACAGGTACAAGAATGCTGATGGCAGGAATGTTTGTACTAGCCTCAAACTGGAAGCCGGTCAAATCGCTATCAGCAGTAGGATGCAGGACTCCATCAGTGTATTGATACAGCAGGGTACCAGACAGAGGCAGAAACGTGGACACAGGCTCGAAAGCCCAGGGACTTTCCCAAACATGCCACTGAGCAAAAGAAGCCGGGCCTGAAAGAATACGTACTGCATGGCTTTGTTCATGTAAAGTTCGAAACAGGTAAAGCTAAGATGTCCTGTTAGGGGATGCTGACGTGGAATCCCTGATGGATGGGATATTTTTAGAAAAATTAAGGGAATCCTGACTGTACAAATCAAAGAGCCGTTACCTCTGGTTGGTGGGAGAGGAGGTTATGGCAGGGAGGCGTTCGGGGGACTTTAAAAGCGCGGGGAGGACTCTCATGCTTGACCGTGGCTTACACAGGCTGCTTCGTAATAATTCCTTCTAGGTTTGTACATTGATATTGGACGCACTTTTCTGTACCTGTGTTGCATTTCACAAGGCGTAGAGACAGATTGTCAAATGTCTTTTGCATCTACTGGGTGAATGGATGGTCCACATATGGCGGACATAGACCCCCTTTTTCTTGTAGAAGAAAACCAACCGTAGCCCTTAGAAGTCAAGGGGCCGTTGATGTTGAGTATCCCTTCACCTGTGAGGCGTGGTAAGTCCCTTGTGCAAAGGTAAGTATCAGGGCTGCCCTGTGGGAGCCGCCAGGGAATGACAGAAGCCAGCAGTGTGGCCGGAGACAGGGATGGTCTCCAGACACAGGGCAGGTCGGGAACCATGAGAGAAAGGAAACGCCAAGGCAACAGCTGCAGGATAAGAAGCCAGGGGCACCAGCAAATAGAACAGATCTATCAGGAGAGTTGAGAAAGGCTGGAAAAACTAACAGAGCCCTTGGGGAACCACTGACCCTGGGGAGGAACTGTCCTCAGTTGTGGACATCAGAGACCTTCGAAAGAGAGCGGTGTCGACGGGCAAACAGCGGCTGAGAGAAAATGAAGCCATATCTGGCCTCTGTACCCTGACACCGAATTAAATCTCGGAGACAAGAGTTGTGGGTGAAGTAGAAAAGAACAGCTTTATTGCTTTGCCAGGCAAAGGGGGCCACAGCGGACTAATGCCCTCCAAACTGCGTGTCCCTCCCTGGAGGGGGGGTCCTGAGCAGTTTTATAGGAATGGTTCAAAGAGGGCGGTCAGCTTGCGGACATGCTTCTGATTGGTTGGTGGTGAGGTCATCGGGAGTCAGCCTCATCAACCTTCTGGTTCCAACCGGTCTGGGGTCTGTGTGCTTGTGGGCAGCAGACGATTAACTTCTCCTGCCTGGTGGGAGCTTCAGAATCTGCAAAACAGCTCAAAGATATTGTTCTGTGTATCCCTTGAGGGGAACCAGGACCCCGCCCCAAGGCTGCACTATTGTCTCCTGACTGCTCTGCCCTTGTCTCTGCATCCCCTCCCTTCCCTGATTAGCAACAACCTGGCCTTTGGAACTCAGGGAAGGTCAGGGAGGCTGAAGGAAGCCTATTTCCTGTCATCAAGAAACAGGGGGGGCTTCCCTGGTGGCACAGTGGTTAAGAATCTGCCTGCCAGTGCAGGTGACACGGGTTCTAGCCCTGGTCCAGGAAGATCCCACATGCCGCGGAGCAACTAAGCCCGTGAGCCATGGCCGCTGAGCCTGTGCTCTAGAGCCCGCGAGCCACAATTACGGAAGCCCGCATACTAGAGCCTGTGCTCTGCAACAAGAGAAGCCACTGCAATGAGAAGCCCACGCACCACAACAAAGAGTGGCCCCCCCACAGGGTCCTAATCATTTCAAAAACACAAGTGATGAAAACCACCCTTCTTTCTACTAGAATCCAAGGTCTTGCCTGACTTATATGCCATCTAAGTGCAACTCGCCCCTGAGGTCTGACCAGATCATGGGCTTTGCTGATGCGTATGTGCATTTTGCTCAGGTGAAGTGGGTTTTGCATCCTGAATAGTGGGCTTTATGGAATCTTGCTGCTGATCATTACTAGAGAAGAAGGGAGGTAGAAACAAGGCACTGGGCTTCCATTAACGTTCAGAATTAACAGCCGCACAGAAGTGCAGAGGTGAATGGGAAGAAATGTCCTCTTCTGCTGCCGCCGCCGCTGCTCTGTCTGATTCCCCTGATCCAAGTTTATATCCTCCCTCGAGACTGTGACGTGCCATCTCTGTTTTTCCCATGGCAATTGCATGCCCAGCTTGAGGACATTGAGCCCTGCTCCTAGGACAGGACTGTTCCCCCAACCTTAGCAGCCCACTGTGATCTCAGCCTAAAAGAATCCCTTGACGCTAAGGACAGTCGGGTGTTGGCTGACCAGCAATGAGATGGGGTTTCTCTCTTATCCCCCTTTTGTTTGTTGATTTGCTTGTTTTTGTTTTCTCCTGAATTATGTTTTTCTCTGAAAATATAAGCTTGGGTTAATAAGCCTACTGAAGAGGGAATGTCCAAACAGTTACTGGTTTCTGGAAGGAAGAGGAGACTGAACTGGTCTAGGGGGCAAGTCCATTGTTTTTGTAGACGCCCTTGAAAAACTGATCCGCTGCGAATGAAAAATGTTGCTACCGTATCAGCAAGCAACGGATGCTTCGGCCATCAGCCCATCAAGCCGTCAGCCGTTCCCAGGGGTGAGCCCTGCGGGAACTCAAGATGGAGACAAACTGGCTGCCCACTGCCCAGCCCTGAGCCACTGCAGGCCCCACCCCGACCCATGTGCACCCTGGGGGGACTCAGGATGGGAAAGCACAGGATACTGGCCCCAGAGAGCTGAGGTGCTTCTCAAAGGCATGATTTCCCTGAACTCAGACTCATGCATCTTCCCATACTTAGAAAAGCGCTCAATTCATTAACTTGAGATGTCTGGTTTTCTTTAATGAATGGTTTTGATGTTCCAACTCCTGGTCTTTGTTGCAGAAACCTCTGAGTACCCTGGCTCCTTGCCTGCCTCTCTGGAGCAGTCTCTCGGAGCTGACAGGCTGCCTCCTGGACTTGAAGTCCTCAGAAAGTCTGCCAAATAAGACATAATTCTCGGCGCTTAGATTGTGCATTTTTTTCCAGGCCACACCGCTTTGGATTTTGACTCTCACTTAAGTTCTCCAGGAACCTTGCAAGTAGCTGCTTTGCAAAACCAAGTTTAACCTAATTTGATCTCTCAACTGCTGCTCTGCTCCTGTGTTATTCTCAAAGTGCTGGAGCAGTAATTAAAATGGAGGGTGTTGAAATCAACAGCGCACACTGATTTTGCTTGAGGCGTGTGAGTGTGTGCACAGGCAGGCACACGTGTGCTCACTTGCATACAGATATTCAGGAAGCTGAACTTTGCATCCTTCGCACTGTGATACTTTAAGACCGTCCATTATAATCTGAAAAGCATGCAGGAATTAACCTGCTGTAGACTCCCAGTTCGGTTTCTCAGGATGAATCAGTCATCACTACTGTCGACTTGAGGAAAAACAAAAACACATAAGAGCCGGGAGGTTAAGTTTTGTTCAGAGACTTGCTGAGGACTGCGGCCGGGAGACGGAGTCTCAGTAGCTCCGAAGAAACTGCTCTGAAGAGGAGGGGAAGAAGGAAGTTTATGTGTGATTTTTTTGGTAGGAAGTACATGCCGTCAAGCATCCATCTTGGTAAGAGGTTGCTGCTCGTCACGAAGGACAGAGATCCTCAAGTTAAGGCTTTTAGTGCTTTTGTATACAGTACGGGAAGACGCAGGGATCTGGGGTCATTGGAATGCTTCCTGAGATGTGCATGTCACTGTTTAAGGGCCTGCTCATCTACAGCACGCGGTGCCTCGTTGGGTTTTCATCCCGAATTCCTCTCCGGGTGCACTGTCAGCCAGCCCTGCTGGGGGTTAGGACTTAACCCTGTGCAACTGGGTGCTGAACGGAGTGCTCTGTTTTTTGCTCACGCACACTGCTTTGAAGGTCGTCGTGGAGAGTGGTTCTCAAAGTGTGGTGCCCGGACCAGCTTCACATGGGAACTTTGGAAATGCAAATTCTTGTGCTCACCCAGACCTACCCAAATGGAAACGGGGAGGGTGGGTCCAGCATCCGTACTTTATTTTTTCTGTATCCTGCTTTTATTGTTTTGCAGCAGAAATCCCAGTGTAGGACATAACTGCAAATATTCGGCTATGCAAAAGAGAATACTGCTTAAGTCCATGTGGGAGACAGGAATTTTCTTAAATAAATACTTAAACATAAGTCAGTCTCACAAGCACCTGGAGTCTAGGTCTGGTGATTCTGGTGCATATGCTAAAATTTAGTTCTGAATTTACCAGTTCTCCACCTTTCTGGGGTGAAGGGCCATTTCTTTTGCTTTTGTTTTTTAACTTTCCATCATAGATCAGTACTTTTATAAAATGCAATCACAATGAAATAATTTTTTTTGAATGATATATAAAGTACACACCCTGACTTTGTATTATTAGATCCAAAGATCTAAAATGACCCCATCAAATTGCTGTAAACCTTTCTAAATGGCAGGCTCTCCATTTCTGTATTTATCTCTTAGAGAACCAGTGATAAGAGGTTGCCCACGGGCTCTTGGTCGAGGACCACGCTCAGAATAGCTTTCGGCTGGCGGGCCTTGGAAAGCCTTCCTCTACCCTCTACTGCTGGGTAGCACGGCCTGTTATCTGTCCAAACCCCTGGTGGGAAATAGAATTAAAAACAAAATCTCCTCCCAGCCCAGCATCTCTCGCCACACAGTCAGAAGAGAAAGAAGCCAGTTTTATTATTGAATACACGTTAAGCAGTACTGCAAAGACAGACAGAAACCTCCCTCTTGAGAAGCTTATTTAACTATTAAAAAGATTTATAAACAAGATTGGAAAAGAACTGAGGAAGAAGTTCTGAAAGAAATGGGAGGTAGAGCAGTGTCTCTTCCCTTATTTGCAACAGGGAGAATTAAGCCCCTGATTTTTAATTTGTATTTGCCTTTATACCCCTAAATTCTGAAGGTGTCACGTCGTCTTTTTCTTTTTCTTTTCAGCCTTATCAGTAGCACGCTTTATGGTAGCAAGCAGGTCTGTGAGTTAGGAACCCAGAATCACATTATTTTCTTAGAGTAACCATTTCATTTTAAAATCGATTCATTAGGGGGTGCTGACAGGGGTAGAATTAGGATCAAAAGATGACTTTCATTTTTTTGAGTTTTGCCATTAAGGAAGCATTGGGTGTTTTCCCGCTTTTCACTAAATTTTATTTTTGGCTATGATTATTGTAAATGATTCCTTTTTTTCAGACATCTGGGAAATGTTAATGACTGCAGATAAGACTTTATTCTGAAGCCTACCACAGAGGCTTTTTTCCTTTGTCAATACATATAAAGGAGATAATGTTGAAATGATCTGATGCAAATTTGAAAATTCCCTGTTACACGAACAATGCTAATGACAGCTAATGCATTCCCAAAGCTTCTGTGTGATCCCAGTCAGAGGCTTAGAAATGTTTCAGGACCACCCAGCAAATATGGCAAATACGGGAGCAGTGGAATTTTTCACGGAGATTAGCTCCTTGAAAAGTGGATTCAGTGTGAATTTAAGGGAGTACAAAGAGCTGAAAAGTCCGCGTAGCTCAGTGCAGAGGCAGGTCTCTGTGGACCCTTTTCTCCCAGGTCGTGGAGTGGCTAAGGAATCTGGGAGGGGTGGTCACTGCAGTCGTTAGAAAGGGGAACTGTCTTCGTATAACAAAAGCAGAGGAAGGTGAGGAAGGGCTAATACAAAAGCAGGTCAGGCGATGATAATGAAGAACCAGCCTCTTGAGAATAACGTCAAGTTTCTGCCAGGACCACCCGAGTGACCGCAGCCATGACACTGTTCATTTGGGTTATGCCTTCAGACCCCTGTCTTTCCTCTGTTGACCCAGGGAATTCTTCCTGCAACGTGTTTGGAGAATAGAGAGTCACACTCTTTGTAGTAGCTTTCCTTAGGTTGACTCCGGTTGCCATGGGGTCTTGGCACACGTGCATCTTACTCGAGAAGCTCTTCTCACTGCTTCAAGCCCTGTGTCCTCCCTCCTTCCTTCCTTGAACTCCTGAATATTAAACATAAACGAGGAGAGGTGTGTGGAGCTGGCACTGCAGTGTAGTTGTAGCGAGAACACCGTTCGGGTACCTTCTGCAAGCTCCCACATGTAATTAAAAACAAAGTCTCCCTACCCAGGAATCCTCTCCGCGTAGGTAGGAGGGAAAGAAAACACTTTTATTCTTTGAGCTGGCATTAAATCAGAATGCCCATCGCAGGTGATCCACCAGGAAAATGCTTCGAAGGAAGGAAATCTCACCCCTTATATGTGGCCAAGCAGGTGTGGCTCCTTCCATCCATGTTTTCATGATAAACAGTAACTAGTCCTCAAGTTAGAGGCCTTGGCGGTACCATTTGTGGGCATAGTTCATTCCAGTGGTCACTTGGTCATCTGGTGACCATCTGTGTCCATTTATTGGCTTCATCCAGAGGGGAGGCAGACGTTTGCATGTTGGAGCAAGGTGTCCACCAATTAATGTTAGGCTCCTGTCCCCGCAGGACCTGGGAGATGGGGGTCTCTCTCCCTGGATGTTGGCAGTTTATAGGGATGGCGGCTCGCAGAGTCCTGGGAAAGGCATTCGTGGGTCAGAAAGCTGACAAAAGACGTCTCTGGTCTAGAAAAAGATACATTTGAAAGAGATGAAACAGCGCTTACAAAGACAAGCTTTCTAAGGTAAATGCTGTAAGAAAAAGGAGAGGAGGGAATTTTTTCCCTTATTTTCAACCGGGAGAATAAGCTGCTTATTTTTTTCCCTTTTTTACAGTTGAAGTATAGTTGATTTTCAGTGTTTCAGGTGTGCAGCAAAGTGATTCGTTTCTACATATGTCTATTCGTTTTCAGATTCTTCTCCATTATAGGTTATTACAAGACACTGAATACAGTTCCCTGTGCTGTACAGTGGGTCTTTGTCGTTTATTTTACGTGTACTAGTGTGTATCTGTTAATACCCAATTCCCAGTTCATCCCCACCGGAAGCCTCTTATTTTTAATCTGTATTTGTCTTTAAAGCCAAAACGTTCAAATGAGTAACCTGTACAACACCCAGCAAAGCCACAGACACTCACCAGCAGTGACTGGACAGAGGCTGAGGGCTTGAGATGTCGACAGGATTTAAGGCACAACTGAGGCTCAGGTGACTCAGGCCAGAGACCCCAGTGCTTGATGGGACCGTTCCTTCTTCCCAGAATTTACGAGCAGGAAACACACTCAGCCAAACAGCTGCAGCAGGGCTTGCCTCCCGTGGGCTGGAAGGAAGCATTCGGGTCCTGCCCTGGGCAGGAGGGCGAAGCATTGCCTACCACGTGCTTGGCACGTGGTAGGCAATGAAGTAGGCACTTTGCATGCTGCATCTCTCCAAACTCCCATAACGGCCCTGCATGGAGGTAATATTATCTACGTTTATCAAATGAGGCTCAAAGATGCGCAATCGGAAAATTGCCCCTGGTCACTTAGATGGAAGGGAGAAGTCCAGGATCGTATAACTCAGACATGTGGGGCTCACTCTGGTCTTAGGAGAAGGGATCAAGCTTTAGATTGCCCAGGCAAAGAGGAAACTTTTCAATATATAAAAAAGGTAATCACTCAGTAAAATATTAATGCCTGGGCTTCCCTGGTGGCGCAGTGGTTGAGAGTCCGCCTGCCGATGCAGGGGACGCGGGTTCGTGCCCCGGTCCGGGAGGATTCCCCATGCCGCGGAGCGGCTGGGCCCGTGAGCCATGGCCGCTGGGCCTGCGCGTCCGGAGCCTGTGCTCCACAACAGGAGAGGCCACAACAGTGAGGGGCCCGCGTACCGCAAAAAAAAAAAAAAAAAAATTAAAAAAAAATTAATGCTCTGTTCACTGAGGCCACGTGAAGGGCATTTGTAAGCTGGTCCAATAATTCAGTTTGTTGGCTATAATAATACTTTAACTTTTCTTTTTATCTTCTTACCCTTCCATCACATCATCTTTTGATTATTCATTTGTTCAATTTGGGCTCCAGCATTAAGGGTTTGTGTTGCCATTAACTACGCCCAGTACTTTCTATTCTTTGTGTATCCCAGGAGTTCACCAGAGGTGCCCTGTCTGCTACTGAAGTGGGGGAGAACTTTGCTTAGCAGGGCTTTTTGCTGTTTTCAGAAGCTGTCAGTCTCTGGCTCCAGGACAGGCGTAGGGTTCTCTGTGTAAAGAAGCAGGTGGGCAAATATTTCGCTGAGCAGAGAAGTAAAGTGTGGGGTTCTTGGGCCCCGGATCTCCTGCAGCTTTCAATTCCTTAGCCTTGGGTTAATTTGCCCGTGCCTGGCACCCTCATCAGTTAGAGAAGGGCAAGTGGAGGGGATAAAACTGCACTCCTCCAATGCTAATGATCTCATGAAAAGGCTGGTGGGTGCAGCAGTGGGACCGTGGGGTGACAGGGCTCATTCCGGCTCTCACTTTCCCTTATTATTTCTTGAATGGTTGGCGAGTCCGGGGCGTTTGCTCACCATCTGTGGAGCCTCTCCTATGCAGACATCACGCAGGCTCTCAAGAGGACCCCTCAGTGAACAAAATATAACCCTACCTTCCCCTTCTGGGGCTTCCATCCTAGTGGCAAAAGTAATATGTAACTGGTTACAAAACTAATTATGTAACTACAAGTCTGATGCATTCTGCAAAAAAAGTAGACTGAGATTCTTAGTATTTCAACATAGGCAATGCAGTCCAGTTCGGGCTGATTTTACAAATAAGAAGGGAGGTTTGAAACTAGTATCTATGTGAAAGGTATGACACACTGATGAGAAAGATGATTCTCCCAAATTGTCGATCCAAGGCCAAATAAAAATGTCATAATTACGGATATTTCTTCAAAGGGATGAAATCAGTATATAGTGGCAATCTGCTATTACAGCAAGGAGCTTAAAACGAAAAATTTCAATGAAATTTAAAGTGAAGCTTGGGTATTTATAGTTTTTGAGAGTTGTGAGAGAAATCTAAGATACTTAATTGAGGAAAGGCATACGGACTCACTTTAGGTGTACAGATGTGCTTATAAGATGTCAGGAAACGAGGAAGTATGCGGGGCACCTGAGAGGAGCAACAGGTGAGCAGATCAGTTTTGAAAAGTGGAGATTGAATTGCGATTTGATGCTGGAAGCAAATACCAAAGAACTTAGAGCCACTAATAGTGAATCAATAGAAAGCAAAGCTACAGTGAAGCTTGGAGAGTGGAACTTACAATTCACAAAGTTGAGAAAAAAAAAAAAAACTAAGATGATGAATAGAAGGGTTAGACATGTAGTTTTGTTTATAAGTGGAATATATTTTCAGAGCACTGAAGGACACTCAGCCTCAACTTTTATGAACAAATATGTATCAAAGTGGAAGAAAAATACTGCAGGCTTCTATTAAAATAATATCTAATCTCATTAGCTACTATAAAAGCTAATACTTAAGAGCTGAGCATTCTGATGCCTTTTGTGTTAGATCACAGCCGGATTTTCAGTTCTGGGGACTTAAATAAAGAGGCCAGGCAAGGTGGTACCCATCCAGAAGAGAGGCATCACCATCATGAAAGGTGAGAAGTTGTGCCAGCAAAGGAAATTGGAGGTGAATGGTGTTTAACCTGGGTGTGGTGGTTAATTTTATGTGTCAGTTTGACTAGGCCACAGGGCCCAGATATTTGGTCAAACATCATTCTGGATGTTTCTGTGGGGGTGGATTTGAATGAGATTAATATTTAAGTCAGTGGGCTTTGCGTAAAGCAGATTGCCCTCCATAGTGCAGGTGGGCCTCACCCAGTCAGTTGAAGGCCTAGAGAGAACAAAAGACTCACCTCCCCGAGCAAGAGGGATCCTGCAGCAGACGGTCTTCAGACTCAAGCCACAGCATCGGCTCGCTCCTGGGTCTCCTGCCTTCTGACCTACCCTGTAGATTTTAGACTTGCCAGTCTCCATAAATGAGTGAGCCAATTAAAAAATGTCTCTTTTTTTTTTTTAATTAAAAAAAATTTTTTTTTATTTTATTTTTTTTTGCAGCACGTGGGCCTCTCACTGTTGTGGCCTCTCCCGTTGCGGAGCACAGGCTCCGGACGCGCAGGCTCAGCGGCCATGGCTCACGGGCCCAGCCGCTCCGCAGCACGTGGGATCTTCCCGGACCGGGGCACGAACCCGTGTCCCCTGCATCGGCAGGCGGAACCCCATCCACGGTGCTGCCTGGGAAGCCCTGTCTCATTTTTATATATGTACACATCCTGTGGCTTCTGTTTCTCTGCAGAATGCCCACTCATGCACTGGGATGGAGGGTGTGACAGGTGTTCGTAAATATTTGGAGGGCTTTCATGGAAATATGTTCAGGTTTATTTGGTGTGATTTTTGAGAGTTACAGATCCTAGGATTGAAATTAGAGGCTGGCAGTGTTTAGCTTAATAGAAGGAAGACAACAAAAATGGACACATCAATCTAAAAATTAAAATATATATATGAGTTGACATGTTAGACAGCAAAATTCAAAACATTTTGCTGTTTATAAAGTTAGGGGATAATCAGTTGCACAAGATATTGTAGAAATGACTCAGTGTGTCCATTGGGAGTTAGACTTATAAAGAATTTTGGAAGTTTCTAGTCTAACAGTCTGTATTTCTGGTAACACACATTGTGAGGTGCTGAGAAACATTTGTTTATTTTATAAAGGATGAAACAATAGACTTAATAAAAAGCTGAAGGTATAGTTATGGCTTTTAAATGGAAACTTCAGACCACAAGTATGTTGTGTGAAATCATTAAATGCGTCTGGATAGGAGCAAAACCCTGGAAATAGTGACAGATTCTGGTTCTTTTAATACTACTTATTATAGATATGGACAGAAAAAAATGCAGATAGCGGAGTATCAATAGCGATCCATTTGAAATGCAAAGGGAGTGGTAAGCAGACACGATTTTTGTGTCACTGTGGTTACACGGTCAAGGAACAGAGGCATTTTCTTTTTATTTTTTTAACATCTTTATTGGAGTATAATTGCTTTACAATGGTGTGTTAGTTTCTGCTTTATAACAAAGTGAATCAGCTATACGTATACATATATCTGCATATCCCCTCCCTCTTGTGTCTCCCTCCCACCCTCCCTATCCCACCCCTCTAGGTGGTCACAAACCACCGAGCTGATCTCCCTGTGCTATGCTGCTGCTTCCCCCTAGCTATCTATTTCATATTTGGTAATGTATATATGTCCATGCCACTCTCTCACTTCGTCCCAGCTTACCCTTCCCCCTCCCCGTGTCCTCAAGTCCATTCTCTACACAGAGACGTTTTATACAGCTCTTTTTCTAAGAACACTGTATGTATTCTTTAACTCAATTGAACACATTTCAAATGAACTAAAAAACTGCCCATCTTCAAGGATTTCAGTAGAAGATTCCTTATGAATACTGTCATAAAATGAATGGTTACATTGTCCAAATATTTTTTTGTGAAGGAAAATATAAGTGGTCACATATTGAATTTATTCTAAAAGGATTATGTGTGTGTTGGGTGAAAAGCATTAAGCAATGCATTGTTTTTGTTGTTCTAATTCACTTGGGACTGGTATTTGGTAGGGATATTGCTTTCTTTTGTTCCCACATGGTTTACCTAGAGATCTGAGATAATCCCGGGTCTTGAATGGACCTGGTGAGGTTCTGAGTCTGGGGAAGAGGAGGGGTGTTAAGTGACCTCTAGGGACTCCCGCAGGAGATCGGGACTAGCTGGTGCCGCTGCAGCCTCCGTGACGAGCAGGGGTCCTTGTTGTCGTAGGGGAAAACCACTACCCATCCATCCTGTCTGCTGGATTGTTCCCATCAGAGGGACAAATGTGCTCTTATCCTTTTCTGCCTTAAAAAAAAACCAAATCTAAAACCCCACAAAACAGCTTGAAGCCGTGGACCCTTCCAGTGACCAGTCCTTCCCTTGCAGGAATGAATAATAACCAAATGTCGCTATTTCCACTCCTCTCATTCCGTCTTAAAGTCTTCTCTGGTCAGGCTTTGGTCCTTGCCACTGCAGGGAAGTCTTGCCACATCACAAGTGACCTCCTTGCAGCTAGATCCAAAGGTCAGTTGACACTGTCAATACCCCCCACAGGGGACGCCCCCTTCTTTTGGACCGTCTTCTTTTGTTTGCTTCTGGGTCACCAGTCTCTCCGTCTCAGGGCCGCTCATGTTCATATCCTGTCCCGGCTACAGCCCCTGCCCCCCCACCAACCCAGAGCTCAGGCATCGTGCTTCTGCCCGTTTCCAGGTGATCTCATCCAGTCCCCATGGCTTTATGTTCTGATGGTTCCCAAGTTTATATCTCAGCCTCTGAGCTCCAGATTCTGTACCAAAGTTCTTCTCACGTACCTCATGGGCTTATCAAAATGGGCGTAGCCAAAACAGAACTCCTGATTCACTCCTTCTAAAATGCAGCAAGACCCTATGGGGCCTTCCCAGGACAGAACTGCCCCCATGTCCTCTGCCTACCTTTTGTCTGTAGAAAAACTTTAGCCAAAGAATAAATTTAATCAGAGAAGTGAGAAAATACCAGAAGCAAAGGAAAACAGTCAAACGTGACCAAATAATAATAGTTGAGTCATTAAACAAGTCAGGGACCTTCAGTTCCTCCTCAAGGGCTGTAGATAATATTCTGAGCCATGTCCTTTGAGCTGCTTTGTAGATACTGAAACCCCTACCAGGTGGAGGAAGTTAACTGCACGATGACCAGCCTGTAGCCATGACATAAGCTGCCGCAATCCCTAGAACTGGCCTCAAAGAAATGGGAACAAACCAACCTTAGAACTGAAGATTAACCGAACGTAAGACAATCAAGATGATGCTGGTCGGACCACCATGTGGCCAACTGCAAGGTGCCTGTCAGAGCTGCCTGGGCTGTTCTGCGTGTAGCCCCCTCCCTCCCTCTGTAGCAGAGCTCCCCTATCAGAGCTCTTTTGCTCCCTGATCGACTGCGGGGGAGTTGGCTTTTGCACGTCAGTCCACCTTCTCCACAGGTTGCCAGCCTCCCGCATAAAGCAACCTTTCCTTTCCACCAACACTCGCCTCTCGAGTATTGGCTTTCGAGTGATGAGCAGCCGGACCTGAGTTCAGTGACACTTCCAAACCTTCCTTCTCCTTAGGCTCCCTGCTGACCTTGGTGGAATGATGGACCCATCATTCGTGATGAGGTTCAAGCCCAAACACTTGGATGATCCTCGTCTCCTCACTTTCCTTCACACATCACAGCCAGTCGCTCCGTCAGCAGACAGCTCAGGCTTCAGATGCCTCTTGAATCTGACCTCTTCTCTCCTCTTGTAGGACCTTCACCTCAGGCAGTGCCACCAGCCTCTCTTACCTGGACCAGAAATAGCCTCTTCCTTGGCCTCCCGGCCTCCACTTTGGGTCAGACACAGATCATTCTCTTTATAGCCTCTAGAGTGATCTTTTGAGACGCAGGTCAGATTACTTCACTTAATAGCTTCTCACTGGACTAGGATAAAACCTATGTCCTTACCCTGACGCTGCCTGTTTGCTGCAAATCCCTGCAGCCTCACTTGTTCCGTGCCCCTCCTCGCGTCTGCTCTAACCCGCTGGCCTCGCTGGGGTCCCTGCAACACATCATCCTTATTCAGCCTCGGTTCCCTTCACCTACTTTCCCTCCTCTTGGGGATCTCTGGCTCTAGATGTTGGCTTCCCCCTTTCTGGAATGTTCTTCCTCTAGACCTTCACACTAAACTCATTCTTCACTCTCTACCCCCTGCCCCAATATCGTGACACCTCCGTAGTCCTTTGCTAACTAGTATCTGGTACTTTTCTTGAAATCATATAATTTATGCACTGGTTGGATTGACCATAATCTGTCTCCACCACCAGAATGTAAGCTCCCCAGGGGGATCTTGCCTCGTTCACTTTCTGCTTCCCCGGTGGCTGGCATGTAGCGGGTGCTCTACTGAATCTGGGTGGGAGGGATTAATGTGGGGCTGGGATTGCTCAGAATATGGTCTTTTAAAACAGCCTTTGAGTGTCTCTGTCTTTTTAAAGTTTTCCATTTAAAGTAATTCAGGGCATAAGTATACAAACCGGTAATGAATGTGAACTGAAGCAAGGGAGAGCAGCGCAGTAGGATTATGGAAAAGTCCTGTGGGGATTGTCATGGCATAAAGAAAATGATACGTGTCAGGCCCTGCTTTCAGTAGCAACATTATAACACGTGGATTCATAAATCGAGGTCAGAAGAAGTTCCTTCTGCAGTTCCTTCTGAATTCACACGGGATTCAGAAAGAGAGAAATCCATGTCCTTTTACATCACTGTCACCAGTTCAGTTTCAATGCTGTTACGTTTTGTCAACTATTTTAAAGCAGTTTTCCTGTCTTGTCCCCCACTTTGGGTCAGGCACCACCGAGTACACTCAGTGCTGTGAACATTCCATTAAGCACTTATCAAGGCAATAATACCCACTCGATGCTTTACAGCTTATCCTGGGACAAGTCCAGGACCACTTATCTGAGAACCCTGGGTTCAGTTAGGAATTCAGAACTTTTCAGAGTTTAAGAAACTAACTCAGGACTTTTACTGTATATTAGGTCACACCCTGAGTGGTGTCTGGGGTACCAGCCTGTAAACAAAACCAGGATGGTTTCTATGGAAAAAAAAATAATATCGGCACTAAATGGGGTAACTAAAATGATCAATTGCTTCATATCAGTTCTGGTAGATTTTGCCACCAAATGAGTTCAGGTAAGATTTGGTGGCCAGGTGAGTTTGAGAGAGCTTGATGGAGTTGGAAATTGTGGCCAGTGTATGCTGAACTCATTGCAAAGTCATAATATAAACACACCCAAGTGAAATGAATGGGGGTCATTGCATCGGATGCAGGTAGAAAGTGGCATGGGGTCCCTTGGACGGGTGAATCAATGAGAACCTGGGGAGCAGAGACTTCAGGAAGGGGTTGCACCTGCAGCTGCAGTGTAACCTGGGAGCCTCTGCAAACAGCCGCGTCCGCCCAGTCTGCACTCAGGCTCCCTTTCCTGTTTCATTTCTGTGGCCAAAATAGCTCTTTGAATTTGGTGCTTAGAAGGATTTAGAGATACTAAAAATTGCAGCATTTCCTACAGAGCTATTTGTAAGAAGAAAGCAATGGAGGTAGAGAAGTGGGTTGTTGAAAATAATAGCGTGAACTTGAAAAAGGAAAAAAAAAGTGAGGATTAAAATAAGGCAATCTGCCTCATACTGAAATTTCTCAAGCTCAGTGTTCTCCAAGGGGTTTTACTTTCATTTTTCTTAAGGGGTAGAAAATCAAAGCCTTAAAATTATATCTATGTATATATATATTTTTATATGTATATATATTATATATGTGTATATAATATATATATTTTATATGCATATATTATATATTTATATATATTATACATGTATATATAAAAATACATTTCTATGTAATATATAGACATTTTACAGGAAGGAATAGTTGAACTGTTGAACTGTGGAGAGTTCCACTCTCCAGGTAGTCCCTAAGGCCTCCTCATTAAGACTCTAATCAGACCCTTTGCAGCTCTTCTGCCTTAAGAAAAACATGGAATAACCTGAAAACAGATGAGCATAAACATCTTCAATCGAGCTTTGGAACGTCAGGGTGCCTGTCGAAAACGCTGCTATTATGTTAGCTGGAACCAGGGAGGGAGGTCTCTTTTCCAGGAGTAACCATGTTTATAAAAGTTTTCTATGTAGTACTGTGTTTGGGTTTTCTCATCTTCGAAGAATGGGTCTCAGTGAAACACTGTGGTTCTTTCCAGCTCTTAGTGTATCAATTCTTTGATTTGATCTAGAATGTATCAAAGTACCTCTTCAAACAGAGATGCATTGTTGCTTCTTGTTTCTATAAGCTACCTTTCAGTATCATAGTCTCAGAATTGGGATGCGTGCTAGAGAGAGGTTATTTGGTATTGCTTCCCCTCAACTGTAAAAGTACTCCTTTTAACCTTGATTTCTACCACCCTGTAACTTCTGCTTATTGGTCCGAGAGCCGTAGTTTGCACCAGCACCATGTATGTCTTACCTGTGTTCACTGGGTATATATTCAGTATCTGAGGAAACCTATCACATCTTCCCTCAGCATTCTTTTTGTACAGTGAAAGACTGTCCCCTGATCTTGGGGGCCATTGTTTCCTTTTACTGTTTTAGACCTTGGAAACATTTTAAAGCTTTGCAGGGGAGCCCTTTAATATTGCACGCCCGGAAGTTAGTGATGCAAACTGCAGAGCACAGTGAATATTCTCCGTAGGGCTCTATCTGAGTAACGCAGGGAAGAGAGTTCAGCCAGTTCTGTGCCTAAGATTTCACATTGGAGCGTTATATACTAGAAATGTGGCGTTTCTTATGAAAGCCAAGAATCTAGTCACGTCTCTTATTTTCTGAACAGCCAGAGAGAAAACTCGCCTTTGATATTCACTGAAAACTGGCTTATTTAGTTAATCCAGTTCCTGAGTCCAGGAATCCCCACTTGCCTTTCCCTTACCTGCCAGCAGTGTGTGTATTAGAATTGTTTCAACGGGAGGGAACACTTTCAAGTTTCAGGAGTGCCTTCTGTCCACAGGAAAAGTTTTTGGAGCAGCTGTATGGAGTTATAATTTGCATAGCATATTTTAAGGGTACAATTCAGTGAATTTAGGACACGTACAGACTGATACTATGATCACCAAATCGAATTTATAACACTTTCCTCACTCTAAAGGAAGCCTCGTGTCATTTCACAGGTTTGTTTTGAAAGTGGATCTTGGAAAAGTCACTTATTCCTGTTCTGCACAGATGAAGATGTCCAGGATCAGAAACCACCTTTGTCCTCATTTCATAGGGTCAAGCAGGTGTGACCTTAGAGAAAACTTTCCGCCAGTGCACTGTCAGTTAGAAAGCACTGTACAGATGTTGGGTTATTATTAGATTATTTTGTCTATGCGTGGCATTTCTCCCCTCTCCCTCCCGGGCTCATCAATAATTGGGTCTTAACGCTTTCTTTTATTTATAAGTGAAAATGTCAGATTGTCGTTGATATTGTCTAGCTAAAATTGCTAATATACCCTTTCAGTTTTAATTAGTAAAGAGATTAAACTGTCCAGTAATAGAACTGCTTCTGTTTTATCTATGTGCTCTGTGGAGGGGAGGCATTTGTTCTTATACACTTGCTGGTCAGTGTGTTGAGGGGAAAACACAAAAATCAGGCTCAAAGCTTAAGTGGGGAGCCCAGAATTTCAGTTCCATAGAGCACAGAAACCCACCCCTCCCGAATGTAATAGGAACCTGCGAAGGATACAGTCAGCATGTCCGAAGTGACTCCATTGTATAAGAGATTAGAGAAAGTCAAGATTTTGGACCATTTTCTGGCATCCTTAGTTATGTCCAAGAACAGAGTGCCCGGGATGGCGCCCCGCCGCCATTCCTGACACCAGGTGTATCATCCACTTGTCTCACCTGTAGACGTCAGTGCAGCTGGCCTCTCCTGGCAGATTACGTGGCATCCCCTCTTCGATTGGCCAATAGTTTTAACAAGATCTTCTTTTTTAAGAAGTTTGCTTCTCTCTAATCCCGAACTTAGGTAGGTGGAAACTGAGAGAATGAGTGTCAACGCTGAAGGCAGAGGTGCACTTTGAGATGCCGTTGGAGCATTTTGAGGAGGGTCGGTTCATGAGGATGAAACGTAGGTGTGGGATGAAGACAGATGGAAGGTAGCACTGGCCGCTGGTGCTGGGGACAGAGCTGCTGGGTGTGGGCAAGGGCTTTGGCCGCCTGGACCTGCTTTAGTCCTGTGCTGCCTGGTTTGCAGGGTCCCTGTGCCACTTTCTGTATTTTTGGTAAAAAGACAGGAAATGATAATATTTAGAAGTACAAGACAGTAATATCTTCAGACATGTCTTGAAAGGATTAATACATCAGAATTTGAGAAAGTGAAATTAGTAAACAAGAGTAAGCCCCTTACCTGGGCCAGGAGCTGTCACTCTAAGATAAATGGCTCCTCTATTCATGGTTCCAAAGAAACGTCTTCTTAGAACAAGTGCGGGGGGCCTGAGCAGCCTGCCACATTCTCTTCCCTTTTACCTCTTCTGTATTTTCACATATTCCTCAGAGTTAGAGGCAGCCTTTGGCTCACGCTGGCTCTTACTTTCAAAGCTATAAAAAGGAATGAACATATTTACCTTCTATTTTATAAATTTTATTACCATGTGAGCGTGCACGTGGGCGAGTGTGTATGTATGTGTGGTAAAGAAAAATTTCTGGTGAATGTCTCTTATTTATGTATCTTTCGCTGACTCCCATAAGGTGTTGGGACATGATTTTGTCTTGACAGTAATCCACAGCTGTGGCATCACTGACTCTTGCTGTCACGGTTGGGCGAGTAGGTACCATCGCATGACTTTTCAAACTGAAATGTGCATCGAAATCATCTGAAAATCTTGCTAAAATGATTCTGTTCCTTTAGTCTGGGGTGGGCCTGGGCTTCTGCATTTCTAACAAACCCCAGAGTGATGCCCTTGCTGCATCTTTGAGCCGCACTGTGAGTAGCAAGCCTTCTAAGGCCCAGGATTTGGTGATCCAGACAGGCTTCCCCAGACTGCCATTCCGGTACCTCGGTTCATGGGGTTTAGGGCTCCGGCCAATCAGAGTTGGATCAGGGGAATCTATTCTGGAAGGAAAGTCCTGCTTGGTTAAAAGATTCCCTCTTTCCCGGGACTTCTCTGGCAGTCCAGTGGTTAAGGCTTCACCTTCCAATGCATGGGGTGTGGGTTCGACTCCTGTTTGGGGAGCTAAGATCCCACATGCCTCGGGGTCAAAAAACCAAAACATAAAACAGAAGCAATATTGTAACAATTCAATAAAGACTTTATAAAAAAACAAAAAAGATGCCCTCTTTCCTATAGTTTACCAGTGTTTAAATCGATTCAGCATGTGATTGTACATATAGTAAGACATATATATATGTGTATAACCTTGGGGAAATTTTAAACCACTGGGTGTCTTACAAGGTCATTGGGGCAGTACTTTTACCACCTGTCTGGACCAGGCAGTGAGAGTTTATGGTCTCAGGGAGGGTGGGTGCTGTCAGGAAGTGGCTGCCACGTCCCTCCCTCCTGGACGCCTGGGCTCCCTCCAGGTATTGAAAGGCTCTGGGGAGATAAGAATTAAGTACCTCCATTCAAAAAAAAGTTTATGAAACTTTACTGTAGACTCAGAAACCTTCTGTGGATTACATAGGAGTATTCCCTTCCAGCGTGCTGAGGGTAGGCTAAGCCTCTATTTAAAAACAGTATTTTTGTTTTTATCTTTCATATTTCCATCATTTCCATGTGCACCAGGCTTGTCTCTGCAAACATATAAATTATGTTTATCTTTCTAGTGATGGCAAGATAAAAGAAAAATTTCAAAGACCTTTCCAGAGTGACTTGATCGCCTCAATTTTAACACCTTTAGTCACGCAATCCAGAAAATGGCATATTTCCCTATAAACATCTTATTTGGTCATTCATGATGTTTTCCTGTCGTCCTGGAAGAGTTATGAAAGGCTGCAGGATGTACATCTGATAATATTGGTTGTTAGTTTTAAACCGGTGAGAATTACACTGCCTCTGGCCCGCTTGGGCCTTGCAAACAGGCCTGTTGCATTAAATACCGCATTGTGTTTATTCCCTGTGGGATTGTGGTAGATACCACTTTCTGGAAGTAACAGTCGTAAGTTATCATGTCTTATTTGTCTCTACAACATGATCTTAGGGTACTTTGCTGTGGAGACTGACACTTAAAATAGTGGGAAATATAATTTTAAATTGCTTGTTTGAAGATGTCTTCATTGTTCCTTGTTATAAAATGGTGAAAATAATTTATCAGTAAAGATTCCTTTCAGCTGAATATCTTTTGCTGCCTTAAAATGATTGATCATATCAGTTAGTCACTATGGCCGTTTTCTAGGAAGGCAAAAGGAAGAGGTGATTTTTTTTTTAATTGAAGTATAGTTGATTTACAATGTGTTAATTTCTGCTGTATAGCAGAGTGACTTAGTTATACATATATATACATCCTTTTTCATATTCTTTTCCATTATGGTTTATCCCAGGAGATTGGATATAGTTCCTTGTGCTATACAGTAGGACCTTGTTATTTATCCATTATAAATGTAATAGTTTGCATCTACCAACCCCAAACTCCCAGTCCATCCCCTCCCTCCCCCCACCCCCTTGGCAACCACAAGTCTGTTCTCTGTGTCTGTGAGTCTGTTTCTGTTTCATAGATAGGTTCACTTATGCCATATTGTAGATTCCACATGTAAGGGGTATCATATGGTGTCTTTTCTCTTTCTGACTTACTTCACTTAGTATGATAATCTTTAGTTGCATCCATGTTGCTGCAAATGGCATTATTTCGTTCCTTTTTATGGCTGAGTAATATTCCATTGTATATCTATACCACATCTTCCTTATCCATTCATCTGTCAAGGGACATTTAGGTTATCTCCTTGTCTCAGCTATTGTAAATAGTGCTGCTTTGAACGTAGGGGTGCACGTATCTTTTTGAATTAGAGTTTTGTCTGGATATATGCCCAAGAATGGGATTTCTGGATCATATGGCAGCTCTATTTTTAGTTTTTTGAGGAACAGGTGATTTTTTCCAAACATTATTGAGTGGTGTCATCTCTGTATAGCCAAACACACCAACAACAGATCATTATCTTCTCCAGGAAGTTTTGAGGGGTGAAATCCAAGCTAGTGTGCGTTACTTGGGAAAGTCTCATGCTGCCCCTGTTGTGGGCCAGCTGCAGAATTCATGGATTGGAAGTAAGTTCTAGATCACAGGTGGCTTTCCTTGGTCTTACCCAGGAACTGTTTGTAATCAATGAGAAAGCCCTGGGCCTGGCAGGCGGAGAAGCCGCTGTGTCAACCGCGTGCCAGGTGATCTGCTCTTATGTCCCTGCTCCATCGGTGGAGGACCGGGTTATGCATTTCCTCAGCAGCTTCTCATATGGTCCCCGGGGGAACCCCTGGTGTTCGTGTGCAGGATGCCCGGCTGGGATGAAGAGACGAAAGAACATTCATATAGCAAGCTGGCTCCAGTAGAGACCCCAGACTCACTCTTGGCCTCATTCACCTGAATTCTTACCTATTATTTTCTACCCATTTGATTCCATAGTAACCTCTTACCTCTTCCTAAGTTCTATAGTTGTCTACTTTGATGAAAAGAATGTGCTTAATAGAAGGTTTCCTGATGTAGCAGATTGATTTTAAGTGATAATTTTCAGAGGATTAGAGCAGCGAAATACACTTTAATCAAGGAGATATAAACTCAGGTGGATGGATTGTAAAAGCCATCAGTCCAACTCCTTTTATTTACGAAAGGGAACTTTTATACCTGGTGTCTGAGTCAGGGTTCTCCAGAGCAATAGAACTCATAGGATAGGTAGTGAGATATATAACAGCATGCCTGAAATTTGAAACTGTTGTTTCACGCATTTTAGATCAGAAAAATTAAATAGGAGTTGTTGATGCTGTGATTGTCTTCATTTGTGGGTTGCTTCTTGGTACAGAATGCTGTAAAGTTGGCCAGAAAATGGAAAGACTTTCTGAGCCTTGGATACATCTGTGCAGAAAGTCACACCTCCGCCTGGCAGAGGAGATGCTCCCTAATCGTAACAATATCTGGAGGTCATGTGATCTTTTAATAAATTTATTTTTGGCTGCGTTGGGTCTTCGTTGCTGCGCGTTGGCTTTCTCTAGTTGCGGCGAGCGGGGGCTGCTCCTCATTGCGGTGCCCGGGCTTCTCATTGCGGTGACTCCTCTTGTTGCGGAGCACGGGCTCTAGGTGCGTGGGCTTCAGTAGTTGCAGCACGTGGGCTCAGTAGTTGTGGCACGAGGGCTCAGTAGCTGTGGCTCGTGGGCTCTAGAGCGCAGGCTCAGTAGTTGTAGCACACGGGCTTAGTTGAGCAGCGGCATGTGGGATCTTCCCGGACCAGGGCTTGAACCCGTGTCCCCTGCATTGGCAGATGGATTCTTAACCGCTGCGCCACCAGGGAAGCCCAGATCACGTGATCTTATTAATAGATGTTTACTATGCCTGAGACGGAAATCCCTACAAAACGTTCTATGATAAAAATGACTCAAATGTATCTCACGGGAGGTCAAGTGAGGCCACATCAAGAACAGGAAATCTGCAATTTTTGCTGCTGTTGGCAGAACCCTGTTTCCCATGAGGTACAGCCCACAAGCCATTCTATGACCGCTGATAATTAGCTTCAATGAAAGAAGTTTAGAAGGATGAGTCACTATAGACATGGCACTGGGTTACTAGTTTCTGTTGTTGTTGTTGAACTGCCTTTGGAACAAAGTTCTTTCATGTGTCAGGTCTTCACGCTATTGGCCAAGAGTAACAGGATGTAACCCGCTTGCTCTTCCGAAAACTCAAGAATGTTCTGATGCCATTTGGGGATAATCCTCTCATGGTTCAGGTACTCGTAGGACTGATTTAAAAGAAGGAAAGGAGGGAAGAACTGAGGAAGGGAGAGAAAGAAAGAAAGAATTTGTCCATTTCTTCTAGGTTGTCCATTTTCTTGGCATATATCGATAGCTGTTCATAGTAGTCTCTTATGATCCTTTGTATTTCTTTGGTGTTGGTTGTTAACTTCTCCTTTTTCATCTCTAATTTTACTGATTTGAGCCTTCTCCTTTTTTTTTCTTGATGAGTCTGGCTAAAGGTTTATCAATTTTGTTTATCTTTTCAAAGAAGCAGCTTTTAGCTTCATTGACCTTTGCTTTTTTTTTCTTTTAGTCTATTTCATTTATTTCTGCTCTGATCTTTATAATTTCTTTCCTTCTACTAACTTTGGGTTTTGTTTGTTCTTTCTCTGGTAGCTTTAGGTGTAAGGTTAGATTGTTTATTTGAGATTTTTCTTGTTTCCTGAGGTAAGCTTGTATCGTCATAAACTTCGCTCTTAGAATTGCTTTTGCTGCGTCCCATAGGTTTTGAATCATCGTGTTTTTGTTTTCATTTGTTTCTAGGTATTTTTTAAATTTCCTCTTTGATTTCTTCAGTGACCCGTTGGTTGTTTAGTAGTACATTGTTTAGCCTCCACGTGTTTGGGCAGTTTTTTCCTTGTAGTTGATTTCTAATCTCATAGCGTTGTGGTTGGAAAAGATGCTTGTTATGGGGAGAGATGGGGGGTAGGGGCAAGGGAGGGATCTCTGTTCTCTGAAGTGGAGGACACTCCCAGATCCCGATTCACCGATGTGAGTCCTCACCTCAGTCCATATTTAGGTGGTCAGTCTTTCTTAGCCGTTATTAATATTATTACAAATGGTGTCACCAATTTCACTACTAAATGAAATGTACTAAAAAACTCCCTTCATAGATTGAAAAACTGAGGTTTAGGAGGCTTAAATAATGGTATTTACCCATAGGATCTTGAAGGACCTGTGGTAGATTGTATTTGCTTATTTATTTAGAAAATACAGAGTGTTGGTTTTATTTTATTTGTTGTTCATCAAGCTATTCTTCTTTTTAATTGAAGTATAGTTGATTTACAGTGCTTCAGGTGTACAGCAAAGGGATCAGTTGTCTTTCACAGTTATTCAACTCCTTGCACTATAGACTTGGCCATACAGCTTGTATTAACCACCAAAATGTAGGGGAAAGTGACAGCTTCATGTCCAAATGGAAGTGTTCAGAGCCTGCTGGTGTTCTCTGTATCTCTCTTTTCCTGTTAGGAGATCAGCATGTGCTCTGGGTGGAGGCTGTGCTGTCAGCCTGGGTCCCAGCGTGGAGATGACCCTGAGCAGAGCCACTGCTGACCCGTGATGGACATTTAGCAAAAGCCAGAAGCAAGTCTTGTTCTTGTAAACAGCAGAGGTGTTGTAAACAACAGATCCTCTGGGACCTGGCGGTGATTGTTACTGCAGCATAACCCAGCTGATCCTGATTGATACCAGATGCCGTAAGTGCTACCATTCTGGGATTCTAGATTTCTGTTTATGTAAAAATGTATAGCGTCCCTTTGTTCCAAAAAAGGATTACAATCAACTTAAAAAACACCCCCAATTCCACAGAATTAAAATGCATAGATTACCTAACACACACACCTATTTGAGTAAAAGAAGTGAAGGCAGAAAAATAAATCCAGGGCAAGCCCGATACCATTAGATGGAACGCGAGCTGGGAGGCGTCTGCCCCAGGCAAGCAGCGTGTGGGCTTGGCCCTTTCTGGACTTTGTTACAAAGAGGGAACATGTTGTTCAGGCTTCAACAAACCCCTTGCTTTCATCTCAGGTGAGCTAACTGCACAGCGAACAATAGCAGAGTGGGAATTCAGATACACTACTTTATTAATAGCCAGGCAGGCTCACAAGAACCTCTGCACTCGGGCGCTGGATCCGGGCACATCACAGGTCACCAGGCTCGGGACAGCCTCCTGCCTCCTTCTGTTTCTTCCCAGCTCACACATCTCCGTCTTGATTCCAGGGACTCTAACATACCTGCCAGGGGAGAAGGATAGCCGGGTGTGAGGGGGAGGCTGTGGCCATGCTTACACACCCAGCTGTGTCCCCGGAGAGCAAACATGAAAAAGCACAGTCGTGGCGGGACCTGCCATCAGCTCTGTTTACACCAGGAAGCAGAAAGCTGGTAGGCGGTGACTTGCGACACTGCAGCCCCGTGAACCATTAATCTGGGTCCATTAAGATCCTGGTCTCCTGCGGGAACCCAGAGGTAGGAGTCATCAATGATTGTGATGATGTGGAAGCACTCTCAACCCTCCCACACACTGCAGACCCTGGTGGGTTTGCTTTTCTTTGTTGAAAATTCAAGCAACTGTCCCGGCCACCTGTCACTGATGTCACACATTTCTTCAAGTCTGAGATGCACGTGATTTACATGGCTTTTTGGATCTTTAATATCACGGTGTGTATGTCATATTTTAACCGGGAGTACTTTTCCTTCGTAAGTGGTCCAAAAAAACGAGGTTGCATATTCGACCAATGATCTCTGAGTTTTGATGAAATGTGACATAAGGACATTTGTCAGAGCAGAAATATCACCTCGTGTCAGAGAAGAAAAGAGCCTGCAGGTTCGTGGGGGGCTTCACGAGACCAGACGCTCCTGGTGCCGGGCGTCCCGTTTTTGGATACAGCCAGGAGCGGGTGGTCCACTGCTGGCAGCCCACAAATGAGGCACGGGAATCCACCGTCCCTGACATCCAGGGCTCCAAATGGTTTGGGACTAGCAGGCTGCCCTCAAGATGGCCAAAGCCACGTATTTGTAGAAGCAGGTGCTACAAATGCTCTTTGAATCTCCAGCGATCAAGGAAGGAATGAAGGATGAAGCCAAATGCTGCCAACCAGGCAGGGGAGTCAGGGCAGCCCAAGTGGCAAAGGGACATAAAGGGATTTGAGATGACCAGGCATGGAGGACTTAGGGGACCAATGCTTAGAAGCCCGGAATCTCTTTATGGTGAAAATCACTGCCTGTTAGAAAGACTTGCCTCCAAAGACAGCGCCAGGTGAACACAGCGTCCTACATCTTTAAAATGGCAAAAGCCACTTTCATTACGGGTGTGTGTGATCCTGCGTGCTAAGCGCCTGAGGTATAACTTGAAGACGACTGCAGTAGGCTGAGGGTTGACACTTTCTCTGGAAGTTCGCAAGCCTAGAGAAGACATGTTCATGCGCAGAAGACTCCCTCACCTCCATGGGGGGAGCTGAGGGGTCAGTGAGGAGTGTCACTCTTATATCCCTCATCCGGTCGTTCGGGGGGTCTCTGTAAGATCTCCAGAGTGGGAGGGATGGGGTCCAGGAGCGTAGTAGCTGAACACGAATACTAAGTTGATCATGCCGTGGTTTAAAAATCGCCAAACTTAAATATCGCCAAGCATAAAGTTATCTACAGTTATTTACTGGCTGGATAACCTAGGGCTAGTTATTTCATTTCTCTGTGCCTCAGTTTTCTCATGTGTAACATGGAGTACGAACAGTATCACCATTTAGGTTTTTGAGGAGGTTTAAATGAATATATATGTTGAATTATTAATAAATATAACATTACTGTAATATATGTATATATAATATATAATATATGTATATGTGTATATATGTCTGTGTGTATATATATATATGCACATTCACTTAATCTGCATCAATGAATATATAGCTATAGATATACACACATATATCATTGATGCACATTAAAGTTGTTATTAAGCCATCTCTCTCTCTCTGCCTATAGCCAGCTTCTCCCCCTTCTTGGAGATCTTATTTAAACTCTTCAGCTCTCTGGGCCCTTTCCAGGGCTTTCCTTCCCCTTTAGCGATCTCAGCACTGGGCCTGGGGCCTGGGTTCTGGATCTGTGCTTCTAGAGGTGGGAGGATCACTGTAGCCGTGACTGCTGCGCCCTTGAGGCTGGTGAGCGATGGACCTTCTGGCTGGTTGTTGGCCTGAGGCATTGAGGGCCAGATCCAGAGGGCCCAGGGCTCTGGGGCAGGTACTCCTGGGCACCGTGGGTACCCACAAGCCAGGCTGCGTGCAAAGCCAGAGCCACAGTGGGTACCCAGTGCTCTCTGTAGGCGAGGGGACCACCCAGGATCCTTTGAGAAGTCAGGATCCTGGGCGCACCAGGGTTTGGTGGGAGGTTTCTGCAAGCTTGTGGTGGGGAGGTCAAGAAAGCTTCTGGACTAGAGGACACTGCCATCCTTGTCACCCGCTTAGCTCCACCTGGTCTGATCGTTGACACTGTATTTCCAGGGCTGTGGGCCATCCAGGGTGATGACAGAGCCAGCTGACTGGGCCAAGGGTGGATGGTGGACCCTGTGGGACGGTGCTGGGGCTGGGGAGAGGAGCCATTAGTTGGAGCTCAGGGAGAGCTCTGATTCCCTGCGAGGGCTGGTCAAGCCCCTGCTAAATGAAGTTCTAGGTTCCGATTAAGGTGGCAGTCCAGCTTGGTGGAAGGTGTGTGACCTAAGGCAGGTTCCTTAATCTTCCTGCACCTCTGTCCCTACAAACTCTAAAACATCTCCTCATTAGGGGTAGCTGAATATTCACGTTTGTTACATGGTGTCAGTGTCAGGTGACATCTTAGGTGTCCCTAGGGGGGACAGGATAGTGAGGGTAACGGTGATGGATTTCTTAAACAGTCCACCGCAGACCACAGCAGCCACCTGACATCACTGGGATTTCTCAGGGGTAAACTCCTGACACACGTAACGGCTGTTCACTACCGAGTCTACCTCCTTGTCGCCTCTCCAGTTGAACCCAGGAATTCATTGATTCAACAAAAAAGTTATCAAGCCCCTAGGAAGCGCCAGCCCTGCTTGTAAGGTTTCTGGCATCCCAGTCCTGATTCATCGCTGTTTGATCCTATGTAATCTGTTGCCTCTCGCTGGTCACGTTCGTGTTTCTATCTGTGAGCCTTTTGTGCTCATATGTACAAGTAAATCACATCAGAGCAGGAATCAGGTCAATTGTGAGACTCTATTACAAATTACTTGAAATCCCATTTATATCCTAATAGGGAAAAAAAAGAGAGAAGAGAGAAGCACACCTGATACCCACTCTCTATGTTAGAACATGGGTGTATTAAAAGGGGAAGGGATGCTGGGAGTTCAGCAGGGGCAGGAGAATGCCAGGCCTACTTGCCTTTCCCACCGAAGGGCTGGAGTTTTCTCCATCATATCTGTGGACGGTGTTTTTGGAAGATGGGTGTGTTTTATTTAGGTGGCTCAGATGTCTGCAGTGGGGAGGTTTGATGGAAGCTGGTATGTCATTGATCCGTGGGCAAATGCATGAGAAGTTAGCTACACAGTTTTCCTCCTGTTTTTGCCTTACCTGTTATGCAGAGAACCTGAGAATATGTCTTGGTTACAGGAACTGGTTGTTGAAGTGGACAGGGATTGGAGAAATGATTTGCTGTTTAGAATTTCTCCTTGTATGACATTCCACCAGATAAACAGATAGCTGTTCCCAGGTCCCCTGGAAAAATGCAGATTAAAAAAAAGTTTTTCAAACTTATGGTTACCAAAGGGGAAACGTGAGGGGGAGAGATAAATTGGGAGTTTGGGATCGACGTATATACACTACTATATTTAAAACAGATAATCAACAAGGACCTACTGTATGGCACAGGGAGCTCTACTCAATATTCTGTAATACCCTAAGTGGGAGAAGAATTTGAAAATGAATAGATATATGTATATGTATAACTGAATCAATTTGCTGTATACCTGAAACTAACACAACATTGTAAATCAACTATGCTCCAATATAAAATAAAAGTTAAGAAAAAAACAAAAGGTTTTGTTACAAAAATATTTCCTTGGTATATGTTTTTATTTTACAGGAAAAAACCATGTGTTTTACTTAAAGCTCTTATCGCAAAAAAAGAATACATACCTGTGCTCATTTGTAAGAGATTCCAAAGTAAAACTTTACCTGAAATTCTGTCATGCTGATATATATCACCTTTAATATTTTGGTGGCCACCTTTACTTCATCTCTGTTACACATACATATATAGTGTGGAATTTTGCATTTCATGAATGAGATCATGAATTCTACTTGAACTATGTTCATTGTAACATCTGCTGGGACTCTTGGGTCCCCAAGAGATATGGGAACTATGTTACCGAGTACATGAACAAGAAGTACGTCACGTTATCTTAAAAATGATTTGTTCTTACACATTTTTATTGTGGATGAGTTAGAAAATATAGAAAACCGGGAGAGTAAAAGTCACAGCAGCACCCAGGGAAGATTTACGTTAATACCATATTAAACTATTCCCAGGATTTTTCTGTTTCTATATACAGAACCGGATTAGAAGGGCACGGTTGAGAGACAGCCCAGCCTAGTGGTTGAGTCCATGCAGGGGGGGGGCAACTTGAGCAGGAACCCGAAGCAGAAAGGTGTCTGCTGGGTTGGTGGTCAGCAGGGAGAGAAGAGGGAATTCGAGACACGTCCAGTGGGAGGGGTCAGAGACGCCGAAGGGCCAGTTATCGAGGGCCTGGCACCTTTGTAAAGACTGGCTTTTCCTCTAGTGAGAGGGAAGTGATGGGAGGGCTTTGGGCAGAAAAGTGAAGTGGTCTGATGGGTTGTGCAGGATCACACTGCCTGCTGTGTCGGGAAGAGGCTGCAGGGGTGTGAGCATGGAGGCTGTTCCAGTAATTCAGACAAGAAGTGGTTGCTGGTGGCTCAGATGAGGTAGGTAGTCCTCAGGTACGGAAAGTAGGATTTGGGGTCAGATTAGACATGAGGGATGAGAGACAAAGAGGGGCCACGGCTGACATCAAAATTGGGGCTGGAATTGTTTACAGTAGCCAAAGTACGGAAACAACCATGTGCCTATCAATGGATGAATGGATAAAGAAGATGTGATACACACGCGCACACACACACACACACACACACACACTATGGAATACTACTCAGCCATAAAAAAGAACAAAATCTTGCCATTTGGAACAACATTTGCCTTTGAAGGTATCATGCTAAGTAAAATAAGCCAGAGAAAGACAGATACCACATGACTTCATTCATATGAGGAACATAAAAAAACAAAAAATAAATGAGCAAACCAAACCACACAAAAACAGACACATATATCCCTCTGAGGAGTCATCGGCAAACAGATGATATTTATAGTCTTAAGATGGATGAGCTGATGAAAGAAACAAATATGGGTAGAGAAAAGCCTTGGAGAAAATAGGAAGACTTGTAAGGTTATTGGTGACGTTTGCAAATGGCTTTGGAGAAAGGAATCAATGTTTCCCCATTAGCAGCAGGTGGGAACAATTGCACCACTGCATTCTCATCTGATCTCTCTGTTACTAAGTTTTTAATCGTGACCAACTTAAAAGATACTTTTTTTGCTGAATTACTATTTAAATTGTAATTTATTTGATTGTCAGATAGAACGAATTTCCATAAACGTAGTTAGTCATTTCCATTACTTACTCTGAAGTGAATTATCTGTTCATTTTCCATAATTTGAAGTCAGAGAGACTGTGTTTTATTCTCTCACAGTGGGGGCCGTTGAACATGTTTAATGAGCACAACAGGATGAGGGCGGCTCTCTGGGAATATTAAGAGGAGAGTTCCTAGCCGGGCATCTTCCCTCATAAGTCATTGATGAGTGATTTAGACTGTAGAGCTCCAGCTGTGTGAAAAGTTCAGAGAAACTGGTTTTGGATAACTACCAGTCAACTGTGAGTGAGTTAGCTGACCATTAATGGAAGGAAACCTTTGCAATTCTTGTTGGCCCCATGTGGAACAACCATTTAGGACTGTCTGTCAGCCTTGAAGTCAAGACTCTCAGTATGGGAGACAGAGTCCCATTCCTTTACTTGCCTTGTTCCTGAAAGCCAGTTACCCTTCCCATCTCCCACCCCACCCCTCCCTATAGTGAGACCACAGGAAGTGACAGCGTCATTCACATCTAGCTTATACAACATGGAGTCAGAGTAGCCACTTGTGGTTCATCATCTTCAGGGAAGGTAGCAAGACTTCCAGGCTCGGCAACCACTGCCTCCCAGTGGCCTCAGTGGGATGTGGTCCCAGTAGACTTTTCAAAAGCAGGAAACATCCTGAACCATCTGCTGCCTCTCACTAGATCCTCCAGTGTAATCAACTCAAAAGCCATTGCATAGACAGCTCAGGGAGGCAAACTTCAGCTTGTGGAATTGCCTTTAGAGCCTGGGGATATTCTAGGGATACATTCTCTTTAATTTATTTTATTGAAGTCTAGTTGATCTACAATGTTGTGTTAATTTCTGCTGTACAGCAAATGATTCAGTTATATATATATGTGTGTGTGTGTGTGTGTGTGTGTGTGTGTGTGTGTGTATTCGTCATACTCTTTTCCATTATGGTTTATCACAGGATATTGAATAAAGTTCCCTGTGCTATACAGTAGGACCTTGTTGTTTATCCATCCTATATATAATAGTTTGCCTCTGCTAATCCCAAACTCCCAATCCATCCCTCCCCTCCCCCAGCCCCTTGGCAACCACAAGTCTGTTCTCGATGTCTGTGAGTCTGTTTCTGTTTCGTAGATAAGTTCATTTGTGTCATATTTTAGATTCCACATGTAAGTGATATTATATGGTATTTGTCTTTCTCTTTCTGACTTCACTTAGTATGATAGCCTCTAGGTCCGTCTATGTTGCTGCAAATGGCATTATTTCATTCTTTTTTATGGCTGAGTAGTATTCCATTGTGTATATGTGTCACATCTTCTTTATCCATTCATCTCTTGATGGACATTTAGGTTGTTTCCCCGTCTTGGCTATTGTGAACCGTGCTGCTATGAACACAGGGGTGCATGTATCTATTTGAATTATAGTTTTGTCTGGATATATACCCGGGAGTGGAATTGCTAGATCATATGGTGACTCTATCTTTAGTTTTTTTGAGGAACCTCCATACTGTTTGCCATAGTGGCTGCACCATTTTACAGAAGGACACATTCTCTTGAATTAAAAAAAAAAAAAAAAAAAAAGACGGTCATTCAGTGGTGGCCATTGGGGTGAGCTTGACTTGAGGAAATATTTACTAAACTTGGTTTCAAATAAGCTAGCAGTGGCAACCCTGCTTCACATGCACAGCTTGTTTTAGAATAATGTGCCTAATTTTCTGAAACGGTTTTGAAAGCAGTTCTCAAAAAGGAATTCCAAAATATTGTGAACAGAGGCAGCATTTCAAGGATTAGCTGCGTTCCATCCTGAGGTGCCTCTTCTACAGGAAATCACACTTACTTGTGTATCTTGTTTGGCCTCAAAAGACAGCCTCAGGAGATTGTAGGCCACACGTGTACCTGGAGCTTCCCTATTGAATTTGGAACACCAGCTGATTGCCAGAAACTGTGTTTAAAATCCCATGGATAAGAATCCCAGTGAACTACAAGATGCTGTTAACCACTTTCTAAAAGAAAGTTAAATTCATCACTTAAGATTAGAGTGGAGATCCTTGAAAGATATGCCGTTTTCAGGAGAAAAAGTCTCCCATTCCAAAGCACATGGCAAGCGAAGGCTCACTACCCTAGCCCTTCTGGAAGCTTCCACAGTCTTCCTATGACAGGAAATGAGACAAGTTTTGCCCTCATTTCAGGCTCACGGCGATCAATGTAACTTTTCTTTCTTCAGGTAAATGTCCTCAGAAGAAAAATATTGTTCTTTGCTGAACAAACTAGTTCAAGTATTTCATGGGGGAAAAAAAACTATTTAAATTCATTATTCTGTCAGCTTCGGCGGAGGTCCTCTGAGGCTGTCAGTAACAACCATTTTCTCCTAGCCATGATTTCTGTCATACCCCGAGTACACGAGTTCTGTTTACAAATGATTTTTCCTGGGATGCCCGTTGAATTTTAATATGTTTATCTTGAACTTGTATTATGGCTGGTGGCCTCAGCATTGTATTTCAACAACACTCCTAAAAGTGTCCAGAAGGATGTGTGAAATCAAAGGGCTGTGTATCCAGTGGTTTTTCAGCATTTTGTGCATCAGTTTGCATCCCCCCCCCCCATCAGCTGGTCTTCTGCCTAAAGCAGCTTTCGTGTGCTGGTTAATGTATGGCATTCCAGAGTAGCTGATCTCCCAAAACGGGTAGGAAAACTGTTCCTTCTCATTTGTTTTCGGAGCAGAACTGCAGAAGGAACTCTGCCGATCATTTACAAGTGACGAAGGTGAGAGCTCTAGAAGGCAAGGTAAACTTGCCGTTTTCTTTTTTGCTACTTGCCTTTGAGTTATCACTTTGTTTATGTAAAGTGTCGATCGGCAACATCCACAGAGGGGACATGTCTTCTGACGGAGACGGAGATCACTGAGAAATGGCAGCCGCTGAAGGACAGCAGGCTGCGTGGTCTCCTGTGGGGCCGGGACAAACGGGCCAGACTCTGGCCGCAGAGTCTAGAAGTATCACTTGTTTGACTTGCTCCAAACTGTGGGGAGAGGTGATCTGCCCTGTAGATCTACCCAAGCCTAAGATTGTCGTGTTGTGAGGGACACTGGGCAGGACCCCAGAAGCCTGGTTTCCATCCAAGGTCACCATCACTGTCTTTGTCCCCTGGTGGTCATCCACCGTTAGAACCCTCAGTTGCCTCAACTGGAAACGAAAAAACCTTTGATCCCCCCGATGATCTGCAAAACCGCATTTGGCTGTAACGACCTTCGGCTCCGTGACAGGTGCAGCTCAGTTTGCCTTGTGATGGGCTCAGCTCCTGCCCTGCTTCTGCCTGGAGCCGAGGGGCGTCCTGTGGAAGCTGCCGAAGCTGGCACGCCCAGCTCTTGCCTACTCAGATAAACCCTTGTCTGGGCTGAGAATATAATGACCTGTCTCAGAGCGAGAAGGAAAAGCAGTGCCAGAGTATTCGCTGTGTCTTTATCAGCGCCAGGGACACTTCTCCCTTCGCACGTGAGTTAATTTCTGCAGATGCCTGGCTGAACAGCTGGCATAGGACCAGCCAGTCGGTGGCACGTTAGTCGGGCACAGAGGAAACGAGAAGATGATCTGATGCACAAGTCTCTTCCTGCACCAGCCAGTGCTTTACCTTTCGTTGGGATATTTTTGTAGTCCCACGTTCTATTTCTCTCTCTCTTTTGCACACACACACACACACACACACACACACACACACACACACACACGAGACCCAGGTTTGCTGCAAACTCCTCTGTTAATAAGGAAGCCAGCCCCTCCCAGGAGCTTTAGGGAATCGGGGAGGCAGGATAGACACTGGTCAGCAGATCAGGTGGCGGTTGTGTGGTGGCAGCGCCCGTGAACCTGGATGAGATGAAAACAGACCTCGGAAGTTCCGCCGTCCTGGCTGGGGTGCAGGAGGCCGAGAGGAGGTGGCTGGGCCATCAGAGGAGCACCGGGGACGGTGGGTGGACGGCCTGACCAATGCTGAGCCCATCCTGCCGGGTGGTGTGGAAACAAGGGAAGGACCGACAGCAGGAACAGATGTAGCCCACTCAGCTCATCACCTGCCGGGCTCTGTGGACACGTAACAGGGCAGATGATGGAAGGAGGCTGCAGAGGGCCAGCGGGGGAGATGGGCCTGGAGTCCTGTGTTCCTGGATGTGGGCGCACGAGGACACGGGCTTTGCTTGGTAGGGCAAGGAGTGAGTCAGAGACTGGGGGCGGGACAGGGCACATGTCCCCAGAGGGCGGCCCCGTTGCCAGGCCGTGAATCACCGCTGTTCTCACACGATCCTCAGCTTAGAAGGGACCACGGCCTCTCACATCAGCTTAAACGTCTGGGCATCAAGGCCCATGCCCCACTCTCAGCGCAGAGCAGCCCCCGCCCCGCTAGACCCCCCTCCCCGCCCTCACGCAGGCCCCTGTCAGCCCCATGGCCACGTGCTTGGTGTACGTTCTCTGGGTGGTTCTCTGTGCTACCCTGGGAAACACGACAGGAGCCCCACTGTACAGATGGGGAAAACGAGGCTCACGTGGTCAGACCCGGCCAGGCCTGGGCCCACGCCCTGCCTCTGGCTCTGGTCTGTGGTGCTCGCCGCGCCGCTGGCCCGTTCCCCTGACCTCACACTTCCACTCAAGGGCCGCCTCTATGGAGTCTGCGCGTGACCCAGCCCACCGGCTCCATCCTGCACCCCCCAGGCCCCACTGTCTGGAGCGAGGCCTGCAGCCGGATTACGAGGCGTCCTCGCTGGGAAAGCTGGCCTCCCCATTCTCCGAGGACCTAGTACTGCGCTGCACTCACAGTCACCAGCACATGTGATGAGCCTCTAACCAGTGGGATGAAATGTTACTTAATTTACTTTTCTTTCCCAGAACTCTCGTGCCCTTAGTTGAGTCTGGGCTGGGACAGTTCTCTTGAGGGGAAAGTGAAGCTGTTCTGTCCATACTGGCTTTTGAGCTCTAACTTCTCCCAGAAAATATGTAGGTATCACAGTAACGTGCAAGAGGGTGCAAGTTTTCTTAGAGGCTTATAAACTAGTCAGTGGAGACGTGGCCCAGATATCAAGATAATACACCGTTATAAACAAGGTAGCAAGGCAGAAGGAATTACCTACCGATGTAGGAAGAGTTTTTTTTCTTTTTTAATTGGAATATAGTTGGGTTACACTGCTGTGACAGTTTCTGGGGTACAGCAAAGTGAATCAGCCATACAGACACATATATCCCCTCTTTTGGATTTCCTACTGAGTAGAGTTCCCTGTGCTATCCACCAGGTTCCCATTAGTTATGTGTTTTATACATAGTAGTGTATATATGTCAGTCCCAATCTCCCAATTCATCCCACCCCCACCCTTCCCCCTTGGTATCCACATGTTTGTTCTCTACGTCTCTGTCTCTATTTCTGCTTTGCAAGTAAGATCATCTGTACCGTCTGTCTAGATTCCACATGTACGCGTTAATATACGTTATTTTTCTTTTTCTGACTGACTTCAGTCTGTATGACAGTCTCTCGGTCCATCCACGTGTCTACAACAGGAAGAGTTTTAAGTGAGGTCAGGTGGTTTGTGTTTCGAATTGAAGTTGGTGGGAAGTGTGAGCTGGGGTCCCCATGCTGGCTCAGGATGGAGAGCCCAGGTCAGACGCCAGCATGGGGACCACAAGCTTGTCACCAGGTCTGCCTGGCGCACAACTAGATGGCATCCCCCATCTCCTGCAGCCAGACGTAGCCCTGGGACTGAATTTCTGCCACTGTCGTGGGTGAGGAAGTGACACATGGCACCTCCAGGACAGCCCCTAGACCCGTGAGACGTTACATTCTGTCGTGTAAGCCTCCTGGCCTGTGGTGCTTTGCTGTGGCCGCCCGAGCTTGACCAAGACCAACCAGATGGCAGTATGATTCCTCAGGGAGAGAAGCTCAAGGTCGGGACCCCAGGAGCCCTGAGAATGGGGCTGATGGGAGGTTGGCTCCCAGGCACCGTGTGGTGAGCGGTAGACAAGAGTCACGTGGAGGGGGTGCCCTGGGGATGTGACAGCAGCTGTTTGGGGCCTTGGGGCCTGGGTGAGAAGCCCCTGCCTTTAGAAAAGCATCTAGTCTGAAATTCTAGAGCTGCTCTTAGGACAGACAGAGGGGTGTAGAGAGTCCCGTGAGCGCCATGCCCCTGGGTACCCCACGGTGAGGAGATGTGGGTAGAAGATCGTGGTTACCCATGGCTGCCTGAAGGATGAAGTTTATTATATAAAACCTACACGAAACTGATGATCACGAGACCAAGGAGTCGTGCGGCCCAGTTCTCTCAGGGCACCTCCTCCTCCAGTTTGTTCTTTTGTGTTTTCTTCTTCCGTCAGAGCCGCCCTGATGCCCATTTCAGTTCCATTCACCCTGGTGCAGGAGAAGCTGGGTGGTAGGGGTAGGAAAGGGGCTTGAGCTGCCCCTTGGAGACATGACAGCCGGTGGAGTGAGAATGCACACGCTTTGGTTAAGACTTATGAGATTCCACAAGCAAAGTCCCATTCCCCTTAGGAAAGGGTGGCGTGGGCTCCGAAGAGTGTGCCGGGGACCGCAGGGGCTGTCCTAGTTCTCGTGTGAGGATGACAGTTTGTGCATTCCAACCAGGGTCCCTTCTCTCTCTCTGAAGAATGTGAGGGACTTTCCCCAGGTCTGACCTCCCAGGTGGGAGGCGTGTGTGGACCCCGAGGAATAGGGCATACGCTTGTGTCTGGCATCTCACAGATCATCCTTTGTCACCTTCTCCTTTATCTTCATTCCCTTCGTGTTGCCTCAGATGAGGTCTCCAGATCTGGATTAGGGACCTCCCATGTTGTACCGAACTCTGTCACTGGGTTGCCAAAAAGGTGTATGAGGGAAGCAGTCAGATTTATCACTTGGACATTTAGAGCAGCCATTCAGATGCTTTCAGGAAAAATGAGAGTTTCTGGGGTCGAGAACCAAGCCTGTAAGTCTTCAGAGAGCAAAGCGAGGAAAATGACATTGGATTCTGAAAAACACATAGAGTCTCTGCTTCTGGGGGACTGGACGCTAGAAAAAGTCTAACAGATGAGCTGAGAAAAAACAGCACGCGTCAGAATTAGTGATACAGTCATCCCAGGCGGGCGTGTGCTTTGCTTTATAAGGACCAGCGCTGTCCCCGCGGGGCACGACCTTCCCCGCATCTCCCCTCTCCTTTCCTGCATCTTCACTTTTTCATTTTCTATTCTTCAAGTCCTGTCCCTTGAGGAAGGAAAACAAAGAATGGTGGGAAAATCCGCGAACCTCAGAATGACTGTTCCTAATCACTGGGTGCTTTGCGAGGTCACCGGATTTGTCACCCTGCAGAGTGCACTGAATACTTCATTGAACCTCATCTCTGTCATGGTACTTTGACACTCCGTTTGCCCAACCAAATCCTTTAATTAAAAATTCTTAGGCTGTAGACACAAAGGCACTTTTTCAACATACATCAGGGCCACCAAAAAAGTAGGTTTTAATTCGTTGGTGTGCTCTTATAATACAAAGGTTTTCCCCTCCCCTTTTCCTAAGTAAAATTCTTTTTTTTTTTTTTTCTGGGCTATCACTGTAATTCTCTATACTCAGAATAAAAATATTCAATAAGAGGTAGAATGACGTCATTTTTGATAATGTTTTTATTTTTCAGTGCCTAGAAAAGGGTACATTAAGATCCCCATCCATTAAATTAGAAATGGTGTTATTACTTACACTTTATAAATAGAGTCATTATTATTGGTTAATATGGACTCAACGCTTAAAGTGTTCTAGGTACGACACAGAGTTTGTAAGGTACAAGCGTTACATTATAGAAGTGTGTCAATCTCTTCTGACTGCCAAGAATGATTCTCTTATTTATTCAACAAATATTTCTTAAGTGCCTGCGCAGTGACGGAGCCACGAGCAAGAGAAACATGGCCCCGGGGGGCTTGTAGAGGGTACAGGTTCACAGTCTAGCAAGGAAGACAGACATTCAACAAACAATCATCGAAATTAGTCTTACATGATACTTGTGTTAGGGACTCCAAGGTGAGTGTGGGGTGCTGGGAGGACCACGATGAAGGGGCTTAACTCAGGCTACAGTTAGGGATCCTTTCCAAGGTCTGGTTTCTCTGCATGGCTTCCTTCACTTGCTTGGCATTTCTGTGCATGTCAGAAAGCTTGCGCTAGGTTCAGGGGGATAAGAAGATGAATAAGACAAAATTAATTCTTATTCTCAGGGAGCGCCACACCCCAGTAAGAAAGACATATATAAACGCTAGTAAGTGCCCAGGCTTCTGTTACACCACTTACCACACTACGTCTGCAAGGTAAGTTGCTGGTACTTCCTCCTGGGAAGGGGTACCAGGAGACAGCTACCCAGAGGACTAGGAAAACCGGTGGATCTCGGAGGGCGCGTGGATGGCATATAGCATAAAACTTTCTCTTACAAAGGAACAGAACATTACTGACCGTCATATAACCAGGAGCATCGTCAAAGCAGCAGAAAGTAGAGAAAGCTGAGGACTATTTTGACCCAGCTGGTGGTGTGTTCAGGCTGAGAGATGGCATGGTCCCTCCCCACAAATAAAATCGTACTAACTATGAATAATGGCCCCCTGGCTTCGTACTACCTCTTTTTTTTTTTTTTTTTTGCGGTATACTGGCCTCTCACTGTTGTGGCCTCTCCCGTTGCAGAGCACAGGCTCCGGACGCGCAGGCTCAGCGGCCGTGGCTCACGGGCCCAGCCGCTCTGCGGCATGTGGGATCTTCCCGGACCGGGGCACGAACCCGTGTCCCCTGCATCGGCAGGCAGACTCTCAACCACTGTGCCACCAGGGAAGCCCTCGTCCTATCTCTTTTGACTCTGCTTACAGAGGGGAGGTTTAGCCAGTCTGCACATAGAAAGCGGAAACCATGCAGAAGAAAACAGGGAAAAACCAGTCAGTTTCACCAGTGAAAAGCTGACACTGACCTGTCCTCCCAACCTGGAGAGTCAGCCTGAGTATTGGCAGAGGATTGAGGACACGGAATTCCCTTATCAGACCCCTTGGTTGTGGCTTCAGTAGGATTGATACAAACTACATGGACAGTAGCTCGAGCGTCCAGGCCTAGCAGACCATTGCTCTGCAGTCAGTTCACTGTGAGCCTTTTGCACTGAAACACCCTTTATGGGATGGTACTAGGTGATGCTACTTCATAGTTGGGGACGCCAAGGTCCCAGAGAGGGGAAATGGTTTACTCCATATTTGATTACCTGTTAGTTAAAAGAGGGATGGGGGCCACGATCCACGCACTCCGACTGTGCTGTCTACTCTGCTGGACCCACTTCCTCTCACACCTCCCCAGATGGCTCCGGTGACTAGGGATGAAACACATGTAAATGCCACAACGGTCCCCAGCGCTCACCCTCTAGAGGAGACAGCCTACCTGGGAGGGGTTAGTCACTGCTCCAGCTGCCACTGGGAGCAATCGTTTCCACAGCCCCGATCCGTGTAAAATCTTTTAAGAAGCTACTTCTGGGCTTCCCTGGTGGCGCAGTGGTTGAGAACCTGCCTGCCCATGCAGGGGACACGGGTTCGAGCCCTGGTCTGGGAAGATCCCACATGCCGTGGAGCAACTGGGCCCGTGAGCCACAACTACTGAGCCTGTGCGTCTGGAGCCTGTGCTCCGCAACAAGAGAGGCCGCGATAGGGAGAGGCCCGCGCACCGCAATGAAGAGTGGCCCCCGCTTGCCGCAGCTAGAGAAAGCCCTCGCACGGAAACGGAGACCCAACACAGCAAAAATAAATAAAGAATAAATAAATAAATAAATAATAAAAATAAAGGAATTCCTTTTTTTTTTTTAAAAAAAACCACTTCTTTTCTTTTTTTTTTTTAGAGTGGCATTCCTTTTCTTTTAATTGAAGTACAGTTGATTTATAACATATGAGTTTCAGGTATGCAACATAGTGATTTGATAATCTTATAGATTATGCTTCATTTAAAGTTATTATACAAAATTGGCTATATTTCCTGTGCTGTACAATACATCTTTGTATCTTATTTTTTTTAACATCGTTATTGGAGTGTAATTGCTTTACAATGCTGTGTTAGTGGCCACTTATTTTCTAAGCATATGTTGGTTCCAGACGAGTCATCTGGCCTCTTGCTTTCAACCATATCACGGCTCCTGAATTCCCCCCTAGAGAAATTCTGGATGTGGGAGGGACATCCAGAAGGCATTGAGGGGTAGGGCCTGTTTCTCACGAGTGACCAGATTGCCTCAAGATCTTGCCCGTGTAGACCAGGAAGTTACCGCGGATGGATGAACTCTTCTGCACTGATGCCATCCAGGAAGGTCTCGTGCGGTCTCAGAAGTGTGCCCTGTGTGCGGGTTTCTCATGAAGGTGAAATGTGCTAGTGCGTATTAAGCCTGTGACACACACCAGTGGTGACACAGAAATAAGCCCTTGAAGGGTTAGAGCACGTTGTCATTAAGGACCAGCTGCTGTTGGTACAAGGTCAGGCCAGGTGCTGAATTCCCTGCAACCTGGGATGCCAGATGAACAGACCACGTCAGCAGTGCTGTTTTCTCTAAAGCAAGTGCATCAGCCCATCCGCTGCTTTGACTTTCACGTCTGGGCGGGGGTGAGGGAGGGTGGGGTCTGTAACGGAGCAGAGATTCCAGGCCCCTCTGAGGCTGGTGGTTGAGTATCTCTCGCCATTGCCAAGGTCACAGCCGTGGAGTGAGCCCTGGGCTGGACACGGCTGGACAGAGCCCCAAGCAGCTCCACCACTTGGGTGACTTTTTGCATAAAAGAAAGAAGAAAGGAGGGATTGTGAATTTCCCACCTTCATCTACAGGGGCCTGACTGCCTCTCTAAGCATCTGCCGTCCATGCTGGTGGCTCAGGGTCTTTCCCAGAAATCTGGATTCGAAGGGTAAGGTTTGCCAATGTCACTGGCTGTAGAGCTAAAGAAGGTACACAGGGCCACATGAGAAATACAGTCCTGTTGAAGAAGGATCAGTTTTTGTCACTGAAGCTATCAGAGGAGTTTCAGAATAAGCTAAATAAGAATCTCTTTCTCTTTTTCTCTCTATACCCGCCATCCCACCCCGCCTTTTCTGAGGAAAGTTCCATTTCCACAAGGCCTTGAAACCAAGTATTTCACATTTAGCTGGGAAAGAAGCGTAGTGTGGAAAGCCAAGAAGCTCTCAAGAATGCCTCAGTGGGAACTTGAAGTCCTAGTGGAAAGGCATCGGACAGAGGGACTCTGTTAGCAGTTCCAGGGTCAAAGGGTGCCCGAGGGGCTGGCCCTTCCCCAGCCTCCATCCAACTTGCCGCCTCCAAGGTGCACATTTCCATGAAAAAGAGGGCTGCTGGCAGCCCGCTAGTCCAGCCCTGCACGCCTCTGCATTCACTGTCTTCAGGAGCGGGGCCTTTGCCCCATGTCCTGGCTTCCTTGAACTTCAGTCCCTCCGGGCTGGAGGCTGCATCTTCTCGCTCTGGGACTTAGAAGAATTCTCTGTCACCTGTGCACTGCACCTGTTGGTCGATGCCCGAAACCCTCTTTTTCATGACACCAGGTGATGACACAGAAGAGGCCTGTTCCCTGGGGAGCCCGGCTCCTGACCCCAGAGGCTCTGGCTGGTGTTGATTGTTTACTGGGTTTACTGGGTTTGTTTACTGGGTTTACTGGGTTTACTGGGTTATTGAGAGCTGGGTGACTTAGCAGGGACCATAAAGGGCCCCAGGGGCCCAAGGCGGGAGGGGTGATGCTGGGGAGTCCAGAGTGCAGGGGGGAGGCTGTGCCCTCAGCATCAGTGTCGGGAGGTGCTCTGAGGGTCAGGAGGTGGCCCTGCTCTAATGTCCCCAGATGCACAGCCTGCTGGTCTCGGGGGCCTCTCCTCACAGGGCACCCGACCAGGGATCCTCGGGCCTCCGTGTACCTCGGAGGCCCAGCTCTGGGTACCACCCCGCCTCCCCCTCCCACCTGCACAGAGCTTTCATCTTCCGCCTGCTCATTTAGACACCGTGTCCAGTCAGCACAGAATAGGATGGACAGGCCCTGTGCTAAGTGTGGAAGGGCCACTTCGCTCAGAGCTGACCTTCCTAAACTGCTGGCGAGGACTCTGCTCAGGCAGGCCTGGCCGACGCTGCGTGTGACGTAGCCTGCGCGTGGCGGTGGGGTTACTTCACCCCCACGTTCTCCTGTTTGCCACCCTGTTCCCTTTCAGACTGTTCGGATTTTGTAAGAGCCTTGCTCCTCGCTAAATATCCCTAATAAAGTTTTACTAAAAAGGGCCCAAGGGTAATTATTTTATTAACTAGTGAACTCCCAAATACCGAAATCGAAATATCCAAAGGAATGAATCTCGAATGGCCAATTTGTGGCATTCTACCTGTCAGCCAGGGAGAGATTTTGAGGTAAAGAGACTGTCCTTTGTCTCTCAAATTCTATACCTACACATCTGCTGATTTTGTAAGTAGGATCTGTTCAAAAGAATGACGAATCATGGAACTTTCAGACATTAGATGGATTCAGTTGGCCCCTTGTCTGGGGCCTTGAAGGGCTGTCAGCCCAGCCAGGCCACATCCCACCAGCCCCCTCCTTACCTCAGCCCTGGGGAGGCGGGGCAGGACCTCGGAGCTTCCTCCAGGTTTCCCTTGGTCCCTTTGGTGCACTCTGGTTTCAGATCTTCATTTACTTTCTAATGACTTGCTCTGTTTTCTTTCCCTTCCTAAGTGTCAATCTCAATTGCAAACACCCCCAGGAAGCCACACACACCCGCTCCATTCAGCTCCTTCCGTGGTGTGAATGAACAAGGAGCCCAGCGAGTTTTTCATAGATTATTGTCAGAAAAATGTGTCTGCCAGCTTCTGTGTTTATAAAAAGCAACTTTGCTTTCCCAGAAGCCAACAGTGTTTATTAAACATGTAGTAGAGAATTTATATTTAATATTAAAAACCTTTTTACCCCTAGTCGGACGGATACGATGCTGCATGTTTGGAGAAGGAGGATGGGGAGAACGATGTGCCCCAGCAGCAGCCTGGAGCAGAGGCTGTGCCGGCCGAGGCCGAGTCCCCCTCCCTCCCCAGATAGCGGCTCACACTTAGGCAAATGAGCATCTGCTGTGTAAGTGGAAAATGGTCCAAGGGAAATCAAGGAGGATGCTGCTCCTGGCATGTAAAATAATCCCCGGATTATCAACTGAAATAAGATTGCGTAAGAAGCCCTGGTTATTGCACTGATTCGAGAACGCCCAGGCTCTGGTCTGTCTGGCCATTCACCTCGCAGCGAGCACGTACTCCTACCGTCTGCCCGTGAACGTGTGTGCGCGCGCGTGTGTTCATTCATCACTGGAATAAGACCTTTTCCAGCCACTTGTTTGAACACATACTCTGAGCACAGACATGTGTTTGGATCTGTCAGTAGAGGGATAAGCAAGGTGACGGGCCCCTGCCCAGTTCGTGGGACACTGAGTTGTGAGGGACAAGCAGAAGGGAGGGAGACGGGACATTCCAGGCATAGAGGGAAGAGCACGCGGGGCTGCTGCTGTCATAAGAAGGTCTGTGGGTGTCTTGGAGGAGCTGAGGGAAGGCTGGTCTTGCTGTGACACAGACAGAGATGAGCAACAGTGCACGGGCAAGGAGGACGAGGTGGAGGCCCCATGAGGAGAGGGTCTTGAAGACCATACGCGCACGGGAGTGACTGGCAGTTTCTTGTTTTTGAAAGATGACGCCTTGTGAGTCCTCAGACCAAGAACCGCCTTTTAGTTCTAGGAACAAACCAAGGTGTTTCCTGCCCCAGGGCCCTTGCACTGGCTCTGCCTGTGACTGGTTCTTTCTTGCAGGTGTCAGCCTCAGCAATTCCCCCCGACCGCCACAGTCTCTCAAGGGGCATCCTGGCCTCCCTTTCACGATGGCTCATCCCAGCCGGTGACTACATAGTGCCTCTCTGCTTTGTGCTCCTTTTAGCGTACCACAAAGTCGCAAAAGCCTTGTTTCTCTGTTTGCTTGTGTATTGTGGGTCCATCTCTTCTCTCTTTGCAGTTTCTGTGAGAGGACTGACATCTTCTGAGTTTCCCGTCTCCCTCCATACCTAGCCTTACCTGACACACAACATTCCATCAATAGATATAGGTGTGTCAGAGAAATCCAGAGCTGGAAGGTGCATGAGTGGGATTCAGAGCTGGAAGGCCCATGAGAAGGCATGGAGGTGTCAGGGTCAGGAGACAGTGGTGGCTCGCTACAGTAGAAGCAGATGGAGTGAGGATGGGTGAGTCTTGAGAGCAAGTGGGTGGTGCTACGGACGGGATGTCTGTGGTCCCAACATTCGTATGTTGAGGTCCTCACCCCCACTGTGATGGTGTTAGGAGGTGGGGCCTTTGGGAGGTGCCTAGGTCCTGAGGGTGGGGCCCTCATGAAGGGAATTAGTGCCCTTGTAAAGAGACCCCAGACAGCTCCCTCGCCTGTTCTGTCATGAGGACAGTGAGAAGACAGCTTCACCAGAACCCTGGCCACACCGGCACCCTGACCTTGGACTTCCAGCCTCCAGAACCATGAGAAATAAATGCCTGATGTTTAAGCCACCCAGTCTGTGGCACTTCGTTACAGCAGCTCGAACTAAGACAGATGCTTTGTGAAATTAGGGAGTTAGAGAAACAGAATGACGGAGGAAGGGGTCTCGAGAACACCTCACCTGAGAATCAGGGGCGCGGGGCTGGGGTGGAGAACAGAAAGCTTGGGAGGCGCCAACCGGACAGCCTTCCTGCTTTTTCCTTATTTGTTGTAACTCTCCTCTGAGGATGCGTTTGAAGGTCTCATTGCCACTGATGGAACTGCCAAACCAAAGGTGGTTTCTGAAAGCAGTTTTAGCATCAGTAAGGGTGAAGGAAACACCCCCAGTGTTGCAGGGAAAGCTGGCAGAGTCTGATTCTGTGAGGATATGTTGTCCTGCGTGCCCCCAAGCTGCATGCCCTGTTGACTGAGCATTGAATTTTTCTCAAATCCTCATTTTTATTGAAGTATAAAAGTATTTATTTTCAATCAGCTCGCCAAATTCCTCAGTGGAGCACACGTGGATGTGTGTGGTCAACCCCTGAGGGCTCACGAGAAATATTTCCAAGTCTAAGACCAGTATTTCGCCTCCAAAGAGCCTGTGGCCTCATGTGAGAGGGCACAGACGTGGGTAACACAGCTTGCAGCTGTGGCCAGCGTATACACACAACGTAGTGACATATCACAGGAGCGGGATGCGTGGAAATAATTGATAAGGGATGCCAGTTGGGGGAGACTTTCTGGAAGGGGGTAGCAAGTCAGGATGGTAAGATTTTGCAACACCAAGGAGGGGTGGGGAATTTTAGGCAGAGAAGGGAGCAGTTTGGGCAGTTTGGAGGGGATCCTGGAGGAGCTGTATTTTTCCTCAGGAAAATGCCAATTTCCAAACAGATGACGAATAAATAGCAAGGCCGGGCTGGCAAGTACCCCCTAAACTTGTTATGGTCCTGTTGAAGGTGTGATACTCCTCAGACTGTCAGGATAATTTGCACAGTGTGCAGCGATTCTCTTTCCCAGAAGGTGCTTTAGAACCTAATCTAATTACCTATATGGGAAGAGAATCTGCAGAAGAATACACACACACACACATGCACATATATACATATATACATGTATATCTGAGTCACTTTGCTGTGCACCTGAAAATAACACAACGTTGTAAATCAACTATACTTCAATTAAAAAAAAGTGTATGTTGGATAAGGTAACATAAAAAAGTAATCTTTCTTTAGCTTCCTTTTGGCCAAAGGAATCCTGGAGAAATCATTGACACACTTAGAGGTGGAAACATGCCATTTGTAGGTTATGACTTTGAATCCAAGATCACGTACTGTATTGATTTGCTCCCATTAGGGGCCACCGTAACAATGTACCACGAACCAGGTGGCTTCACGACAGACACGTGATGCCTCGCAGTTTCAGAGGCCAGAAATCTGGAATGAAGGTAAAGGCAAGGTTGATTCCAGGGCTGTGAGGGCAGGGTCTGTTCCAGGCATCTCTCCTTGGCTTGTGGACGGCCGACTTCATGTTCACATGGCTCCTCCCACTATGCCTGCCCCTGTGTCCAAACCTCCTTTTGTATAAGGACAACAGTTATAATGGCAACTCAGTCACCTCTGTAAGGACCCTGTCTCCACATAAGGTCACATTCTGAGATCCTGTTTGTTAAGACTGCAACATCTGAACTAGGGAGTCACGATTTAACCCATAAAACCCACCATGAGCTTTTTCAGAGAAGCTGCTATTTAAGAAAAGAACAGACCGATCCGAGTGCTGTGACTCCAGTGGTTTCTGTTGCCAGCGGTAGCGCTTCTGTGGTCTGGGGATTACAGAGGAAGAGGATTTAGGGCAGCCGCGTGCTCTCCTCTTGTTTTATTTGGAAACTGAAGCATTACTGTGTTGGTGCATGTTCGAGAGAGGGCAGGAGAGACAGTGAGTGAGTGTGTGTGTTTGTATATGTGTGCGTGAGTGTGTGTGTGTGAGTCTGTGAGAGTGTGTGTGTGTGTGAGAGTGTGTGAGTGTGTGTGTGTGCGCACGCGCACGTGTGTGAAAGTAGACTAAAGTTTGGCACTCAGCGGACTGGACATGAGGATGCGTGAACATTTTCGCCATGAATTTTGGACACGTTACGAGACAACCAGCAAACCTGCAACAGTTGTTCTCTGTAAGTCAGGAATTACTTTTGGGGCTAGGCTTGGCCTCATGGATAACTTGCTTCACGGCTTTGAAAAACCACTTTGAAATATGACGATTAATATTGAGGTGGATAAATGTGGCCTAGAGAGATCTTCTACTTTGTCTGCCTTACTGGATTCTTTTAAAGAGTAAAATATACAAACATATTAAAGAATTTATAAAGTGTAATGCGAATTAGAAGAAGGTCCCGTTGACTGTGGTCTTAATGCAGAACCCTCCCCGCCCCGCCCCCTGCCACCGAGAATAGTAACTATTGTCACCTAGAAGGAGTAGGGGCTCCTCACTCCAGCAGTAATCAAGACTGCCCAGTAGGATATATTAAACAGGGTTAAATAAAGAGGTGTCATTAAAGAAAACTGAAGAAGCTCATTTTGATTCACGTTCAGGGCATGTCATTACATCAGGAAAGAATATGAAAGAGAAAGCACGTGTGGTCTCTACTCTTAAAAAGCTCACAATTAATTTCGTCATTTCTAAAAAAAATTTTTGGCCGAACCGCACGGCATGTAGGATTTTAGCTCCCCCCGACCGAGGGTTCGAACCCATGACTCCCTGCATTGGAAGGCAGTCTTCACCACTGGACCGCCGGGCAAGTCCCTGTCATGTTTTTAAAGAGATATTCAAAACGCAAACACGTACAACAGAATAATATATGATTTTGTTCCCAAAGCACTAGCTGAAACTCATGGATGACCTGATGCCGTTCTGTTTTTGTTTTTTTAGTTTTATTGGAGTTGATTTACAATGTTGTGTTAGTTTCAGGTGTACAGCAAAGTGATTCAGTTATACATATATTCATTCTTTTTCAGATTCTTTTCCCATTTAGGTTATTGTGGAATATTGAGTAGAATTCCCGGTGCTATGCAGTAGGTCCTTGTTGGTCATCTGTTTTATATGTCGTAGTGTGTGTACGTTCATCCCAAGCTCAGGTACGCCACTCTGATGCTCCTTCCCCAGGCACTGGCACGGTCTGTGCCCAGCTTGCCTGCACAAGGAGTTCCCGGCGGTGGGAGGGGTGGGCGGAATTTGAAAATGCAGCTGTTAAGTGCAGCCTCAGAGATTCAATACACTTGGTCCACCTTGTCTGATGGGAATACATTCCAAGACCCCCAGTGGATGCCTGAAACCTCAAATAGTACCTATGATAAAGTTTAATTTACAAATTAGGCAAGTAAGAAATTAACAATAATAACGAATAATAAAATAGAACAGTTATAACAATATACTATAATAAGTATATGTGGTCTTTTTTTCCTCTCTCAAAATATTGTATAAATTTAATGCCTTTTCCATTTTAACTAAGCACTGTGTCTGCAACTTTTGCAGTAAGGAAAAATTTCTTTTTCCTTCTTCACAACTTCACAGACAGAAGCTTCGTTTTTACTGCAGGTCTTTGTTTTTACTATAGATCTTAGCAACCTCAGCATACACTTTTTATTTCCTTCAAGAACTTTCACCTTTTCACTTAAAGGAAGCACTTCTCCATGGCACGGTCGGATCGCCAGCATCACTCCTCTTGCGCTTTGGGGCGTTATTGAGTCAAATGAGGGTCACTTGAACCCAAGCCCTGCGATACCCCCTAGTTGATCTGGTAACCCAGACGGCTACTAAGTGATTAAGGGGTGGAACACGCTGGGCAAAGGGATGATTCACGTCTTGGAAGGTGGAGAGATTTCATCACGTTACTCAGAACAGCTCATGTTTAGCAGTTATGATGTTTATTTCTGATATTTTCCGTTTAATATTTTCAGGCTAAGGTTGACGTGGGGAACTGACGTCTCGGGTAAGGGGAGCTACTGTATAACAGCACGGGACCCTTTACTCTGAGGCAGGGGCTGTGCCCCAAGGCACAGACTCCATGCCCCATTTCCCAAACCTTCTGCTGCAACAGAGCCGAGGGGACCAACCTCATTTTCCTGCAGCTCAGATCACCCTTCTCAGCTTGGGAACGCTGCTCTTAGAACTCAGTCACATGGTGCGCTTCAGAGAGATGCTTCTGAGACCCCTGGGCTAGTTTTTCATCCCTCGTGTGAGAGCCTGCATCTTAGTGGGGACATTTGCAGATAGAAAGCAGGGAAGGGTGGAATCTGTCAAGGGGAGTCATGACACTGGTTTGTGTTTCTTCTAAAAAATGAGCAGTTGATTTCCCCCACTCACCTAAAAGGTAGAGAATTCGCTTTTTGTAAGTTAAGCCCTGGACTTTAACACCCCAAACTATGTAGGTACCTTATATAAACGTTATTTCCCTCTAATCAGCTGAAAGAAGAATTCAGTTCCTCCTGTGTGACTCTAGGGGGGAAACAGACATCCTGTGCGGAAGGTAGAAAACTCCTGTAGTAAGCTGAAGCTCTCCAGCTTTTTGAAAGATGGGCTGGGCTGGGCTGCAGGGACACATGTGACTTCTGATGAAGCATGGGAAGGAACATGCCCCTGTGCGATGGGACCTGGGACACAGCCAGCGTTAGGGGGTGAGCAGATAAACAGGAAGCAGCACTGGGGGGAAAAAGGGGAGATGGGCACATTCAAAATGCCAAAGGTCAAAGAAAGACCAAAGAAGTGGCCCATCGTACGTCCAGAGCTGGTCCGAGGACCAGTGAGGACAGAAGGATGGAGGACCTTGGGTTGCAGGGTGAATAGGAGGCAAAAAAAAAAAAAAAAGAAAAAGAAAAAAAGTTGAGATCATGATTGTAGAACACTCCACCTATCCATCTAGCTACTAATTGCAGCTCCAATGTACAAGTCATAAAGCCAGGCGAAGAAAGGGAGTTGTTGTTTTTTTCTTTTTCATCAAGAAGGATCTGAACATATTCCTATTTGAAGGTGAGATGCTAATGGATTGAAGAGCTTTGAGAGGAATCGGGTGGGCAGGGTGGAGATAGAGAACATGGCGAGGAAGGGCGGTGAATCTCAGGGGAGCAGCTGTTTTCTTTACCAGGTTGTTTTGTCCACAGAATGTGGCTCATCTCCTAAGGTTTCCTAATGTGCCGCCCACCCCTCCGTATTTTTTTTGTTGTTGTTGTTGTTGTACGCGGGCCTCTCACTGTTGTGGCCTCTCCCGTTGTGGAGCACAGGCTCCGGACGCACAGGCTCAGCGGCCATGGCCCACGGGCCCAGCCGCTCCGCGGCATGTGGGATCCTCCCGGACCGGGGCACGAACCTGCGTCGCTTGCATCGGCAGGCGGACTCTCAACCACTGCGCCACCAGGGAAGCCCTACCCCTCCGTATTTTGACTGACAGACCCAGGCTGCAGGGAATTGCCTTGCTTTGTCCAAATCCCTTCCTTCCCTGGCGATCATCACTCAGGATGTGCTGTAATTAAACAATGTACAAGTAATTGACCAGCCTGACCACGGAGGCATTTACAGTCGGGTTGGTGAGAGACTTATTTTGTTTTACCTGATTTGGGGGTGACATCCCCCTACCACTTCTATCACCAAACATAAGAAACATTCACGTGTGTGTTTTCCCCTCGGAAACAACGCAATCAAGAAAACCTTACTACATTTACCTCACTGCCCAGGTGGACAGTTCTGTACTTTCGAGACACTTGTCCTTGTGCATTGTTTTGGAATCTATACCTCCTAAATGCAAGACCTACTGCCTATTGTTCTTTGTATTGAGAATAGCGTTTTTAATGTTTAACATAGTAAGTGCTCAATTAACGTGACACTAAATTTTCTACCATTTGTGTTGTTTCTTTGTGGCTGCTCTTCCTGAGTAACTGGCAACCATACTGTAAAATAGATACTATCATCCCCACTTTGCAGATGATTAAATTCGGGCAACTGTTTCCACGTAATATGGGCAGTTGGTGTATCATTGGGTGACACTTGTTGAGATTGAAATCCAGATTTTAATCCTCTCAAGTATATGGAAATCAAAGTGTTTAATTAATTGTTTTCCTTGAGAGGATTCAGTCAAGAAGGGCGGTTTGGTTTTGCCAGATACAGACTGTGCCCTGAGTTTATTACAGATGTGCTCACCCCCAGAAGGACTGAGATGTGGGGAACCAAGGTTTTGTGTACGTCTTAGGATGGGCATCCCTATTCCTCTTGGTGAAGAAAGGACCTCTTGACAGGCATCTTTATTTCTTTAATATACTCCAGACTTATTTTATTAATAGTTTATGTGTCTCAGCTAAATCTCTAGGGTAAGATAAATCACATCCTTCACCAGGAGAACTCGAGAGGAAACCAAGCGTTCAGTTATAACAATTTATGGAAATGCTTAAAATGAGTAGACCACACCATCTTTCAAGGTCTTGTCAAGTACAGAAGTCTGACATACAGTTTAGAAAGGCTCACCATAGAAAGCTCTAAATCTTTGCATAGTCAAGTGTGTCTTAATACAGGAGAAGATTATTTTTGTGGGTCTTCCCCTAGAAGAATTTTCATGTTCTCTTCTATAATCTTATAATGTAGCGGGCGAGGTGGGGAGAGACAGAAGCCCGTATTTATCTCCAGCCTGCAGCAGTGAAATGAGATAGTTGAGAAGGTAGTCCTTGAAGGAGCACTGAAAATAAATATGAATACTATCATTATCTTTTTTTATTTGGTAGTCTCACCCACTTCTCAAAACATTTTTTATCTTCCTTTAAATGTCGAGTGCCCTTAAATCTATATTTTATTTCATCCTCAAAGTCACAAGCATTAAATAAGGGTTTGTGTTATCACTGCCCCGTTACAGATAAGGAGACTGAAGACGAGGGGTTTTGGGTAATTTCCTAAGGTCACACAGCTGGTTAGAGATAGAACGAGAGTAGTGATGTGGACCTCCTGGCATTTTTTTTTTTTAACCTAAGTAAAACATGTCTGATCTCTTCTGTATTTACTCTCAAAATACTGTGTGTTTTCACTGAAGCTCATTCAGGGGTTCTTGTGGTTCGGGAGATTGTCACCGACCACCTCTGCTCACTTACTGCATCTTTTGGGCAACCGTGTGGCTTTTCAGTGTCCCAGTTTCCTCCTCTCTGAAATGATGGAGCTGGAAAAGGAGTGGTTGCCTGGTCACCTGGACCAAACTCTGGGATTTGAGAATTTTTTATGCTGTTCAATCAGTCAGGGTTCTCCAGAGAAACTCCACTGAAAGGATACGTGTGCGTGTGCGTGTGCGTGTGTGTGTGTGCGTGCGTGCGTGTACACATACATAAAGAGATTAGGAATTTACTTTCTGTTTGTCTTGCAATTCGATTTTCAGGAAAGGAAATTCTTTCCTGAAAAGAGATTTATTTTAAGGAGTTTCGTCACACAGTTGTGGGACTGGCAGGTCTGAAATCTGTACGTCAAGTCGGCGGGCTGGAAACTCAGGAATGATTTCCACGTTCCAGTCTTGAGGCAGAATTTCTTCTTCCCCTGGAAACATGAGTTTTTGCTCTTAAGGCCTTCAACTGATTGGGTGAGGACCATCCACATTCTGGAGAATAATCTACTTAAAGTCAACTGATCGTAGGTGTTAGTCACATCTACAAAATCCCTTCACGGAAACATCTCGACTAGTGTTGGACTGAACGACCTGGGACCTTAGTCTAGCCAAGTGGCCACACAAGATTAGCGATGTGTGTCTGTAAAATACACCGATCACTACTACAATGATGTGTGTTTCTTTCGTCAAGAGATACCTAAATTGCATAGCAAACTATGACCAAATACGTTCAATCCTAAAGAATTTCCTTGAAGATCAAATTGCAAAGGCTCATAAAATTTAAGTTTCGAATAATTGAGTGTGTGTGTCTCCCCGTCCATCTGCTAATTTTCATATTTCAAATTTGAGGCCTGTAAGATTCTCCTCGTAGTACAGATAGTCATAATTGTTCAAGAGGGTTGATCTGGTTCATGCAACATGGAAACGATTTCAAACAAAGGCTGAAAACTCGATACCCACTGTGGTCAGGCAGGTGAGAAAATTGAGCCCAAGGAGGCAGAAGTGGTGGGTGGTAGGTGTGCAGCTGGGGCCGAGTTGACCTGGAGACCCAGCCTTACCTAGGACGTTCTAGCCAGTTGTCACAGTGTGGGAATGGGGACCCCCAATGACCAGAGCTCCTAGTTTTTTAAGATAAGCTGTAAACATGGGTTATTATATAAAATTTAGGGCTTTCCTTGTGGTGCAGTGGTTGAGAGTCCGCCTGCCGATGCAGGGGACACGGGTTCGTGCCCCAGTCCGGGAAGATCCCACATGCCGCAGAGAGGCTGGGCCCGTGAGCCATGGCCGCTGAGCCTGCGCGTCCGGAGCCTGTGCTCCACAACGGGAGAGGCCACAACAGTGAGAGGCCCGCGTACTGCAAAAAATAAATAAATAAAAAATAAATTAAAAATTTTACAGCGTTAGCAATTAACTTTAAAAAAATTAAACTTTATTTGGCCTGGAAACCTTCTTCAGCCTGCAGGATACCTGAGTGTGACATCATTCCTCCACGGCGTCATGATGAATAAGATGGAGAAAAACGTGCTGTAAAATAAGACAGTGGGGTGTGGATTCACATCAACCTGGACAGAAAGCCCCAGTGCGTTTCTGCAGACTCTGTTCTTCATCCTGTCCTACTGAACAACTGCATAAATGGCTTTGATGGAGAAGTACAACCTTGTGGAGGAAAAAGTCCTCTTCATCATCTCATCACCACGGATACATATGAATGCTTACTGTGACCTATTTAGTACTTTACATGCATTGGGTTATATAATCTCCTAATAATTGTTAGGGTGGGTCCTTTTATTATGTTGTTATTATTTTAGAGCTGAGAAAATGAGGCACAGGCGATGCTAAGTAACTTGGGAAAGGTCACACAAATAGTAAATGGAAGAGAAGAGTTATGATTTCAGAGCCTACGTTCTTAACCAATAAGCTCTCTCAGGTGCAGTTATTAAACCTGAGGATAATGTAAAGAAGGAGGAAGTGGTGATTGTGTGAACGACAGATGCCGCCCTTCTTTCCATCCTGCCAGGACTCCTTGGATTGTGGTCCTAAGAAGGTGGCCGGCGAAGCTGGCAGATACACCTGGGCAGGGGCTCCCTGATCTTGTCCAATGCTCAGACTCCAGCTGCTGATTGCTTAGTGCAGAACCACAGTTCGGGGCCGGGGGTGGTTGCTGGGCTGCCCCAGAGAAGGACTTAGGGAAGGATGGAGAGGAAGGATGGAGAGGATGGATGGAGAGGAAGGATGGAGAGGATGGGCAGCGGTGCTCTCTGAGGAAGGCTGCAAAGACCTGGAGGTGTTTGTCCTAGAAAGCCTGAGAAAACAGCACTCAGGGTCGAGAGCCAGATGAGCATGGAAACAGCTGTCAGCTCACAGGGCATAGAAGACCCCACGATGGATCTGACATGGCAGCAAGGCCATGGCAGAGAGAGGCGGCCGCAGTCTCCAATGGCTTCCCCACAGGGACCAGCTGGGCCAGCCTGTCTGACTCAGGAATACAGGCTGCTCGGCTGGGCATTTTCTTCAGCAGTTTTCAAAGGATGGACCAAATGTAAGCTGCTATGGGGGGAGCCATAGCCCTCTGTCTTTTTCGAGAATTGCACCCTTTCAGCGGGTCACTGGGCAGATTTCAGAAAGGCAACCCAATCGTGGTAGCCCGCTTTCCCCCACACCTCAGGCGAGCCCAGCCCCGGCACGCGGGGGTTTCCGGCCACTGCAACACTTGTCAGTGATCTTGCACGCGTGCTTATCTGTCCCTGCTTGTAGAAGCAGCCCCATCCTGCAGCAGTATGCCTGCCTGCTGTGCTCATTACCTGCAGTCTGTTCTAACCAACACCTTAAAAACGGCCGTCAGTGTGAAAGCTTTGCGGATTTTCCCAGTATTAAAAAATAAATAAAGCAAACAAAACCCAGATATGATCTTAGTTCTAAATTCTGGCTAATAGAGAAGTCATAAGAAGGCAGACTTTGGATAAGTCTCTTTGTACATTCTTCCTTACATTGTTCCTAAATGGAGTGGATGACCTGCCAAGGGAATGACTTCCCATCACTAAAACAGAGCAGGACCGTGTGGAGCCTTCCTGGCCCTGCACACACACACACACACACACACACACACACACACAGCACCCGCAATGCCCTCTGTCTGCCTTTTGTCTGTAGTAAACTTTAGCCAAAGAATAAATTTAATCGGAGAAATTAGAAAATGCAGAAGCAAAGAGTCAAACAAGACCAAATAATAATAGTTGAGTCATTAAACAAAGTCAAGGACCTTTAGTTCCTCCTGAGGGCTATAGATAATATTCTGAGCCATATCTTTTGAGCTGTTTTGTAGATACTGAAAGCCCCACCAGGCAGAAGAAGTTAACTACACGGTGACCAGACTGTAGCCATGACATAAGCTGCCACAGTCCCAAGGACTGGCTTCAAAGAAATGGAAAAAAACTGACCCTGGAACTGAAGATGAACTGTACTTAGAAAAATCAAGATGTCACTGATCAGACCACCGCAGGACCAATTGCAAGATGACTGTCAGAGCTGCCTGTGCTGATTTTGCATGTAGCCCCCTGTCTCTGCCTATACACCCCTGAAACTCTCCTTTAAAAGCCCTTGCTCCCTGATGGACAGGGGGGAGTTTGCTTTTGGACATCAGTGCACCCTCTCCCCAGATTGCTGGCCTCCTGAATAAAACCACCTTTCCTTTCTACCCACACTCGCCTCTCGAGTATCGGCTGTCGAGCGATGAGCAGCCGGACCCGAGTTCGGTAACATCACCAGTGAGGTTCAGTCAGAGGGACGGTAGTTCAAGCAACAGATGGAGGCCCAGCGAAATAATCCAACCAATGGCATGGTCCTCAGGGTTCTGAGGTAGCAGACAATAAGGGTAGAGTTTGAGAGCCAAGTGTAGGAGGATTTGAGAGACAAGTGTAGGAGGATTTGAAGGACTTACCATGCCTGTTGCACGGATGGGTCCTCCCAGGTCACTACAAGTCCCACCGACTATCCGCTGGATCAGTCTAGGGTCGGGGCCTGTTGTGTGGTTGGATGAGCACCTCCAGCCATTCTGAAGACCCTCCAGAGCCAGACCCTGCCTCTCAGAGCTTCTGAAACAATTCACGTCAACCCACTTCCCACCTGGACACAGACATCTTGGAGACTAGAGCTGGATGGACTTCCTCGTTCACAGGGTGCAAACCCCCAGTTTACAGGGGAAGAGGATGAGGCCCGAGTCGGGGCAATGCTGTGGTTTATCCCATGTTGTGGAAATCCCTAATTCAGCTTTAATCCGGTGGGTCATTCGTCCTACTTTCCACTCTCTGTGTTTTCGGATGTTTGGACGTAAAAAATTCAGAACCACCTCTTTCTGTTTCTCATTCCTTTTTCACGTGAAGAAGTGTGTGTTCATCTCCTTCCTCAACAAGTTCACATGCTCTTTGGTGAATAACTGTATGATTCACGGAGCTTAGGGCAGGTGAACTGCTGTAGCAAATAGACCACGTGATAAATAAAGAATCAGACACAGTAAACGTCTACTTGATGCCAGTGTAATAAGCTAGTGGGATGGGAGCAGGTACCTCTAAGTGGGCTCGGCCATCTCCACTGTACCTCTTCTGATATTCTCTAAGGGACTGCTTTATTCCAGCCCCTGGCTGGGTAAAGAGCAGGGAGGACTCCACGTGGAGGTAGTCATGGTGCCCGCATGTATCCCCTTGTGCTGCGCAAGACTCAGTCATGTGACCAGGCCCAGCTGCAAGGCAGGCTGGGAAATGGAGATGAGGTGGGCGAGCAGAAAAAGAAGGGGAGATCCACCTTGCCCAAGACCTGCAGTTTTGGCCAGGGCCCCAGGGTTTGGCATAGCGCTGGGTACATCTGTTTCTTTTGAGTCTGATTTCATTTTATTTTATTTTACTTTACTTTATTTTATTTTATTTTACTTTACTTTATTTTATTTTTTTATCAAAACATAAAAAATTTATTTCTCTGGGCACTTCTGATCCATGAAATCACTTGGGAACTCTGGTTCCTTTCCATTTCTTGCTCCACCTTCACCTTGGGTATGGCCAAAGCTGGATCACAGGGCACATTAATGCTCCAGCTCATGGGAAAGGGGAGAGAATACGGAGAGCCTCCATCAAGACCCGGCGTCACCTCTGCTTATGTTTCACCTGTGAGAACTCAGTCCATGGCTGCACCCAGCTGCAAGGGAAGCTGGGAGTGCACTCAACTACAGTTCAGTTATAGCTGCAGGATGGATTTGGGGAGGGAGCTGCCACTCTGGATTTCACATATTTTCCTTTGCTCCCTCATCCATCCATATATTCCCTGTAGCACCAGCTTCTTCTCTGTAGAGGTCCTTCAACCTCAGCTCTTCCTGGCTGGGTGAGTCTGACTTCTCTGTAAACCACAGGATGGTGGGAGGGGGCTCACACCCTTGGCAAGTCACCGTTCTCCCTCCCACGTGGACATACATGAGGCTCTCTGTCCTCCCCTCATGCAGCCCCATCTCTGGGGGTGCCGGACAGCAGGAGCAGATACTATAGCTGAAATCAGCTCTCTGGGTGCTGCCCCCTGAAAGCCCAGGGCATCTCGCCCCTCACATCTGGCTCCCTTCCTGGGCTGTGCAGAGGGAGGCACTCTGTTCTCCAGGGCCTCCACTCGGCACCTGTGAACATGGACAAATTAAAAACAAAAACAAACAAAACACTGCTTCCCAAGCACCTGGAAGGCAATCTGCTCTGTAGGCACACACCCACTCCCTCTGCCTGTGATAATATTTACCTGCCTGGCAGAGAGAGCTGTCCAGGGAATACACGTGCTCACCTACTGATGACTGCAGAGATCCTCTAATGAAAGGCATTTGGCGGCAGAAATTAACGATGGCACGCTTCAAAGGCAAGCCAAGAGCTTGCCCTCCTCTCCATTCTGCTGGGGGCTGTTTTGATGCTGCTGGGTGCTAAGGGTAAGAGAATGACAGTAACAAGAAGCCATGACTTTCGTTTGGATCCTCAGATCCACAGCACTTTGCTCCTGGCCCAGAGCGTGCGTGCTGTTAGCGGGCCTCCATGAACCCAGGTGTCCTGGGGCCCATGAGTGGGGGGGACCCCACTCGCTCAGCTGGTGTGGGGTGTAGGATCCCCTCGGTTGTTATATTTTCGGGGGGACTCAACTTGTTGCCTTTTTTTTTTTTTTTCACTGCAGCCTCCTGAGGAAAAGGGTAGAATTTGTTGAGACAAAAAAACACATTCCCTACAGACACTTCAAGTGGAAAGCCAAATTGTTAACTTTTTCTCCTAATTAATTCCCACTCTGAAAGAATTAAATAGAGTTCATTTTCGACTCTGTTTTGGAGTCAGGAGAGTTGATTGCAATGAGATTAATGCCAACTTCCAGTACAAATCATACTTCTTAGTATAATTACTATGCAGTGGGATGTTCATTCCTTTACTTTCTTCTTCTTTTTTTCTTTACCATTCCCGTATCTTTCTTGTTAGGATATGTTTATGGCCTCACAGTACTGTGTGTGCTCGGTCAACCCCCTGGCATCCTTGGTGTTGGTTGAGTTACAGGAGTGCTTGGTGAGAAGCTTGTTGAGGGACCCAAATCTCACAGGAATAGACTGGACCCCCTTTGAGGTGGCTTGTGTCCCTAAGACCCCTTGCTGGACTGTGTGTGTGTGTGTGTGTGTGTGTGTGTAAGGGTGGATTCATGGACAGTAGATACATGTAAGTTACATATACTTTAAATTGAAAATGACAAATTATATTTCAGATTTTAAAATAGAATTCCTCTTTTATCTTTGGACTCTATCCTGCTTTGGTTTCTCTCAATACCTTTTCCTAGGAGTGGGCATCAGATGTGTGAAACAAAGGCAGTTGTTTGTATAATCTTATTGTGAGCTCGTCATAGGTACTGTAGTTTTAGTTTAAGTATGCAGGAAATATACTAATGCATTATCCTGATAAGATATTAACAAATTGAACGCAAGGCTCACGTCCTCGTTCATCATCTCCACAGCCTTTCCCCTGGGAATCCCTAGAAGGAATTGCTGTCATTACTTTGCTATGTAAATGTCTAATCTTTATATACTATATGTAATATTAATAGAATATTGAAATGCATATTAATATTAAGTAATATCAATATATTTAAATACGTATTTATATATAAAGTATAAAATATATACCTATATATACATAAATACACATATATGTTCTTATATGTGTATATACACATTAGGGTACTTAGATATATAGATATAACTTTGTAGATTTTTTAGCATAAATAACATTATGCTGAGGTTTTTTTTCTCACCTTAATGCATCACCCAAGCAGGACTTGCTAACACCCATTTGTTGACTTAGATTTGAACACATGCACTTCATCCACTCAAACCCCTGCAGAGTGATCTGTGGTGCAGAGACCCTGTAGCCCTAAAACTGTTCCCCTATTAAGAGGTGCAAACTCTATGTGTATAACAAGCTGCAAGGACGTATCGTACAGCACAGGGAATATAACCAATACTTTATGATAACTGTAAATGGAGTGTAACCTTTCAAAGTTGTGAGTCACTGCACTGTACATCTGTAACGTATAATATCGTACAGCAACCACATACTGCAACTAAAGAAGCTGTTCCCCTATTGACAGGCATTCAGGTGGCTTTCACATTTCCGCTTTGAGCAGGGAGGCTACAATCATCATCTTGCTGTATTCCCCTTCTGCCTTTATGTTGGTGTTCCTCCTGCAGAGATACTGAGAAATGCAGTGGCTGGGATATACGTTACCTATATTTTAAACTGAAATTGCAAACGACAAGCATATTCCCAAGCGGCGGCACCAACTTATAGTCCCGCCAACAGTGTATGAAAACGCATATTTTCCTTCACCTTTTATTTAAATGAAGTAGAGTTGATTTACAATGTTGTGGTAGTTTTGGGTGTACAGCACAGTGATTCATATATATATATATTTTTTTCAGATTCTTTTCCATTATAGGTTATTACAAAATATCGAGTTCCCTGTGCTACACAGTAGGTCCTTGTTATTTATCTGTTTTATATATAGGAGTGCGTTTGTGTTAATCCTGAACTCCTAATTTGTCTCTCCCCTACCTTTCCCCTTTGGTAGCTGTAAGTTTGTTTTCTGTGTCTGTGGATCTATTTCTGTTTTGTAGCTAAGTTCATTTGTATCTCTTTTTCATTTTAGATTCCACATCTAAGTGACGTCCTATGGTATTTGTCTTTCTGTGTCTGACTTACTCCACTCAGTATGACAGTCTCTAGGTCCATCCATGTTGCTGCCAATGGCATTATTTCATTCTGTTTTTTTTACAGCTGAGTAATAACATTACTCACGTTTTCTGATAGAATAAAAATGTAAAGCACCTAGTGTGTTAAGGTAGAATCTGGAAAGACACATCAGCATTTGTGATTTTTTCCAGTATTATTTTTGAGTCCATATATATACTCCTCTATATGGTCCACAGAGACATAGTAATGAAACTGACTTTTTTCTGTCAAGTTTACTGTAAATGATGATCAACATGAATGCTGCTCCCTTGGCATACGGCATAATTTGGTCAATGTGTGAACAAACTTGTCTCTCTTCTTTGGAATTCTATGACAATTTCTTTGGAATCTCTTCAAAAATTGGGGGCAGCCGTTGATCCCTTGAGGATAGATGTTTGTTGGGTTGTTTTTGTAGACAGTAAAAGCCATTTGGAGACAAGTCTGGCCAATGAAGTTTGTGGTCGAGCTCTAGCAGCTGGGCTGGCTTCTGGTATAGACATAATCTTATCATTGGAATCAATTTAGTTTGTCAAAACAAATCGGCCACTTTCTTTGTAGTCACACACCATCTGGGTCAGGAAAGATTGTTGTGGGCAAACGCCACGGACATTTGCTCTTTACGTTATTGTAAAAGATGGGTGATGGTTGATGTAAGGGAAAGTGGAAATTGAACAGGGTGAGCAAATATTGAACTTTATTTTGTCACAGGGAAAAAAATGCAGTCGTTTCCTCACTGAACCTATGAATCATTTGTTGGTACTTGAAGCAAAACCCAGCAGCCCAGCTCACTCTGAGCAGATTGAGTTTTCGTCTCTAGGGAAGGAATACGTCCTCTCTGCAGACTCCGAGCTACCAGCTAGGGGTCCCAAGTGGATATCTACCTACCTGCCAGGTCATTAGGTGATCTGAGGGTGCATCATTGCCTGCAGACATGCACATGTTTTCCACTGGTATCCCTTCAGGGGAAAGTCCAGCCTTTCATGGATGCTTTCCAAAGGGTTCTTAAGCGTCCTGGAAGTTCAGGTGTTGGGAGTCTTCTGCTCTTCACCCTCTCCCAGGTGGGCAGGTGGCTGGAAAATCCTGCTGTGCTTTGAGTTTGCAGAGATGTGATGATTTCTAACACCGCTTTAATGATGATGGGTCTTTGAAAATTGCTCAGAGCTATTTTTAAGGAGTCTCAGAATAAAAAGTTTCCGCAGGAAGGTGAAAGAAGCAGGTGTCCCGCGGCTGCCGAGAGCAAGGATCTCTGGCGTTTATCCAAGCCCCTTGTCCTCAGGTACCAACTCAGCTTACCCGGCTACATCTGCATCAGGGATCCGAAAGCTGTGGTTAAACCTCATCTCATCTGCTTATCCTCTCAGGAGAGGTCGGAAGGTGATGATTTTCCCTTTTCCTCACCAGTTGCCAACCAGGGCTGGTTTCGCCTGCAGCTCTGCGAGGCTGTGGCTCTTCCAGCATGGCTCGAGGATCAAGGTGTGTTCCTTTTCCGAAGGAATGATGCTCGCTGTTGTTGGAGTCTGTCCGCTACCTGCCCAGAGGACAGGGCCACCACCCCACGTCAGACCTCGAGGCGGCTGATGAGTTTCCTGTAGAAGCGCCCGGGGTACAGGAGAGACGTGCGTAGCTGGGGAGGAGAGAATACATGTAGCGCTGTGTCTCCGGGCTGGGTTTTCACAAACCTTTATTTAAAAGATCCACAGCGGATGACTGATTTTGAAAGGCAAAATCTGAAAGGGGCAGTGAGTGCCCTGAGGATAAACACCTTCCACACGGTAGTTTTGAAGGGGAGCTCTGTGCAATAGGTTTTATTTTATTTTATTTTTGTACTCCAATGGTTTACTTTAAATCCTTACCCTGTTTGGTATATTTCTACAGAATTTGATACCAGTGACCTTGTTCCTCTTTGAAGTTTGGTTCTGCCTTTGTTCCTGTGATAAGACGAGCTCTCGCCTTTTCTGCAAACTATTTCAGTTCTCTCCTTTTTGCTTCTGTGTGTTCCTGACCTTTAAACACTGGCTTCCTGGCCTTCCTGGCCTCAGTCTTGTTAATTATCTAATGCCATGTAGTCACTGTGGCTTCATCTGCTCCTTTGGCCTCATATACCACAGCCGTCATGCCGTATGTTCAGTACCAGCCCCTCACGTGAACTTGATTTCTACTTGAGAAACTCCTAACGAACATTTAGAACTGGTAGCTCCATGGCCATCTCATGCTCAGCATGTAGAAGGGAAACACATCATCTGCACCTGGAAACTTCCCCGCCTTCCTGTACTTCCTGTCTTGGTTAATGCTGCCTTCATACACCCAAAAAGGACAGTCTAGAAGCCTAAGAATCATCCTGAAACACCACCTTCTCAACCCATAAGTACTCAACCTTTAAGCAACAGAACACAACCAGCAATTTCTTGAATTTCACATGAAATTTCTCATGTCCATGCCTTTGTGCATGTGCTTTCTTCTTGGGAGGTTCTTCCTTCTTATCTATATTTAACAAACTCCTACTCATCCTTCAAGACCCAGTTTCAAGGTGCTCTTTATTTTGGAGACTTTAGACCCTGCTACCCAGAGTGAATGAACTGCTCCTTCATTTGTTTCCTTTAAAGGGTTTGCACTATATATATATATATATATATATATATGTGTGTGTGTATATATATATATATATATATATATATATATTTTATCATACTTATTGAAGGCTCCTAGGCTAAGAAAATATCCTCACGAGAGCTGTAGCTGTTGTAACGAGTATGCCATATTGTAAAATGGGGAAAGAGAGCAAAAGGGATGTGAGGGTAAGCGAGAAGGTGAGAAGGGTGGGGGAGAAAAAACACACTAAGTTTGTGGCAAGAGCAAGGAAGCACCAGAGTGAAAGACGGGGCAGCAGCCCGGCTTCCCTCCTGGGTTTCAGGGTCTGAGCTGGAGAAAGCCTCCTGCTTCAGAGGCCGCTTTCAGAGAGACGGGGCCCCCTTGCTCCTTCCTAGATACTCATTGAAACCCCAGAAGGGACCAGGCCTCTCCCTGCGCCCTTGCAACTCAGTCTACTGAGGAGAATTTACTATTTGTGAACGTGTTCTGATTTCCAGATTTACTAACAAAAATTCATGTGGTCTGGAGGTGTTAAAATGTTACGAGTTTTTCTGGAAAATGTCTGTTATACTCCTCCATTATTGGCATTTCTGAAAATAGGACATTTTCTAGCGGTAACATGGTCTGAGGTCACCCAGCAGCACAAATACCCGCCGGGCACACGGGGCTCCATGACCTATGCTCACCAGATGCCTGTGTTTCCTGTCAGGCTCCAGGGCCTGGGCCCCCAAACCTGAGTGTGCACCCGCTCCCGGTAGACTTTGGGGACCTTAGTTGTCACCTGAGCTCCAAGAACAGTGGACCAGGTGGACTTGCATCTCCAACATTGGTGGCTCCTTCCTTGTTCACAGGTGTCGCTTCTGAGAGGTGTCTGGCCGGAGGGGGCTGTGTGAAAGCTGGCTTTGCCCTCATACCCTCCTTGTTCTTCTTTTCTCTGTGTTTGTTTTTTGGGGAAGGAGTTAGCCTTTGGGTTAATTCGGACAAGTGTGTTAATAAAAATGTCTACTCTCTTTGTTTCCTTGTACGATACAGTGTTTCATCGGTCAGCCAGGGTTTTCTTGATCTGCACCCGTGGCCTTTATCCAGGGCATCTCATAATATTTCTTTTGTACAATCAGCTGAGGCATATACTCCACAGGGCTCCCATTAGCTCGCACGTTACAACTAGCGCCAGTTTGGAACCTTGGCAGTGTTGCGGTGTCTCTGTGTCTACACCTCTCAGCGCTTAGATATTTGGGTATTTCTGTAGTTTCCCCTCGTTAACCGCTGTGGTCCTGCTTTAGGGCACAAGACACAGGCGCTAAGAGTGAAGCCCTGGCTCCAGAGTCTTGTCCTCTGTGGACAAAAATGAAATAGCCTCGATTCATCAGTCTGTGAAAAACGAAGCCAGGACACCCCTGATAGAATGTTTGTATTACTCTGGGCTATAACAGAACCTACGGCGGCGCTGTTCATTTGGAAACGTGCTTGTTTGGGTACAAAGGATTACCTGCTTTCCTGTTGAGCTGGTGTTAATTAACTTACTTATTTTTTTGATGATACAGACTTGCTGAGGGTTCCATTCTCCACGGAGGAAAATCATCCCAGGCCAACTGATCAATTTTCAGACCCTTGGGGTTGGATCAGGCTTTAAAGAAGAGGGAGCTGTGAGAGAGGCTTTGGGAAGGAACCCCTTTGCCTTTGTGACAGTGGATGTGACAGATGAATGAGAGTGGAGTCAAAGACTTATAAAAGCACCTCCGTGGTTGTGACCAAAAGCTTCCTGTGGAGAAAATCTTTTGTGTTGTGAGGTGATAAGATCGAAAAATACACATATATCCAGGGTTCTGACATAAACCATATTCAACTGTATTCACAATTGATTTGTGTGTGGGGGGGGGTGGGGGGGTCTGGTGTTTATGATGCAGTCAGTTTTCCTCCAAAATTTTTTAGAGAAAACAGTCATTCCCCCCGGAGGCTCCCACTCACCCTCCGCAGGACAAGAGGGACCTCGGTCCCCACTGCCTCTGTCCTCCCCTCTTCCCTCTGTCCCATTGCCGTTCACCCTTCATCTCTCCGTCCACCCACATCGGCCTCTGCATCTTCCCGCCCTGCTGTTCCAGTGAAGGAGAGTAATTAAGCCGATTTTTCATAGTTGACTTTTTGAGGGATGTGGGACTTCGGTAAAATACAACTACTCTTAGAAGAGGCACTAGACAAAATGAGGAAAACCTCACTTCTCCCAAAGTCAGTGATCTCTGGGTCAGAAGGAGACTTCCGGGAGATCCAGTTCTCAAAGGCGAGGGGGAATGTTCATCTACATGCATAACCCTGCCCTCCTGTGCTTGGAGGACACTGGTGGCTTAGGGTCTAGCGTTCCAGACCTGATGCACGTATCCTTCCTGAGAAGCACAACGTGTTATGTAATTTAGCTCTGTTTCCCTTAAGGAGATTTCCCAGCACCTTGAACCCCAGCTGTTACTAGGAGCCACTGAAGCAAGGCGCCCGCTCAACAGGCCAGCAGTCGGGGTTACAGCAGAGCCCCTGGAGACCACCTGGACGTCGCTGCAGTGATGGGGCAGGGGGATGCAGGGGGCTTGGCTTCACTGCACGTCTCCTCAGCTGTACCACTGGGAACACTTCTCAGACTGGCTGAACACAGTGCGCTCCATCAGCTGGAACACCAGCCGCTTGACCCAGAGGCCCGAGTCCCTCCCGCATTTTCCACCACAAACCTGTTGGCTGTCTGTGGTGCTTCTTTGTGGTGTTTCATGGAATTGTTATTGTGTGTGTGTGAGAGAGGGTTTTAATTCTCTAACAGACTCTACATGGGCACAAGTCAAGGGCTATTAAAACTTAGGAACCAGGAATCAGAGAAGGAATAATTAATTCAGTTACAGAAATAGAAGGTGTGGCAGAAACAGCTGAGTTGTTGAGTTTCTGGTTGGGGTTCTCTGCTGGTACTAGCCCAACATCTTGAAACCAAACTCCTGGGCTTCAGAGAGTCTTCTAATGCCACGTTGATCAAGGATCTCTAGGAATCTTGTGAGATCCCAGATAGAGGAGTTGGCCTGGTCGTGCGCTCTGCCCCGTATTCCACAGCTCTGTTGACCTAAAGGGCTGCCCCAGCACCTACGGACATTTGTTCACTCCCTACACCAGCAGCCAAGCACAAGGCTTGTCCTGTCCTCCAGCGGGGGCTGTGGGTACATCGAGGGAGGGCAGCTCACTGGAGAGCAAGTCTTCTTATTCTCTTTTTAATTTTTAAACACCTTGTGCAAAATCCTGACTTAATTCTGCATAAGAATTAAGATGTGGGGCAAGGTTCCCCTTTCCCCGTGTCCCATTCTCCCTTTGCCCTTCCCCAAAGCATTCATTCTAATGTTTTTGCTGTATGTCCTTTTCTCTAAATAGGTTATTGTAAAAAATATATACCGTTGAACTTATGGGGCTCCTTTTTTTTTTTTTTGGCTGCGTCGGGTCTTAGTTGTGGCACGCGGGATCTTCGTTGAGGCATGCGGGATCTTTCATTGTGGTGCGAGGGCTTCCCTCTACTTGTGGCATGCGGGTTTTCTGTCTCTGGTTGCAGCTCGCGGGCTCCGGGGTGTGTGGGCTCTGTCGTTGTGGCGTGGGGGGGTCCAGAGCTCGTGGGCTCAGTAGTTGCAGCTCATGCGCTTAGTTGCCCTGCAGCACGTGGGATCTTAGTTCCCCGACCAGTGATTGAACCTGCGTTCCCTGCACTGGAAGGTGGATTCTTAACCCCTGGGCCACCAGGGAAGTCCTGGGGATGATTTTTCTTTTAAACATCTTTATTGGAGTATAATTGCTTTACAATGGTGTGCTAGTTTCTGCTTTATAACAAAGTGAATCAGTTATACATATACCTATGTTCCCATATCTCTTCCGTCTTGGGATGACTTTTTTAATGATGAATTTTTTTATTGATGTGTAATTCACAAACCACAAGATTGTTATTTTTGAAGTGTACAAAATTAAACTGGTTTTTAGTGTATTCAGAGTTGTGCAACCTACACCCTGATCTAAGTTTAGAATATCTTATCATCTCAAGGAAGAAACCTTCTCTCTGTTAGTATTCATTCACCGTTCCCTGCTGCGCCTGCCCCGGCCACCTAACGTTTGCTTGTTCTGGACGTCTCCTGTAAATGGAATCATGCAGCGTGTGATCTCTGTGACTGGCTTCTTTCATCTTGAATAGTGTCCTCTGGGCTCCTCTGCGCTGCACTGTGTGTTTCTAGCTTCATTCCTTTTTGTGACTGATTGATAATAATATCCCAGGGTATGGAAATGCCATGCATCCACGCCTCAACTGTGGACATGTGGCCTCTTTCCACTTTGTGGCTATTAGGAATAACGCTGCCCTGAGCACCGGTGTACAGGCTTTGTGCGGACACAGGTTTTCCTTTCTCTGGGATGTTCACCCAGGAGCGGGGTCACTGTGTGATCTGGTAACTGTGTTTAACCTGCCCACCCGGAGCGGGGTATGGAAACAGGACAAGTCAGAATGACGGGAAACCCTCTGTCCTTGCTGAGGTTCAGCCATTTTCCTTGAATCAACGCTCCTTGGGTGTTGCATGCCGTTGGTTAATTTCCAGAGTTCTAGAGAAGCAGGTCTGGGCTGTTTCTGCTGCTGCTCTCATTGCTTTGAAGGAGCAGTAGCTTCCTTCCACCAGCTTTGCTACGTCAGGATGATGGGGTACAAAGTTCAGTAAGTGATACTGTGCCGTGGTGCTCATTCGGGTTATTATTTTTCCTTCGTTTCTTTGCTTTTGAGCTCTATTAGTGTCGCTTCTTGAACTTTGGTTCTCACTGATGCATAGTATTCCAGAGATCAACTCATTAAATTACATTATCCTCCCCAACTCTGATAGAAAAACACCCTAACTGGGGCACTGTAGTGATGATGGTGAAATATTTTCCCTTCGTTGCACAGTAAGTTCACACTCTTTTTTTCTTCGTTTTCTTTCATCTGCTTGTTTGGGCTGTCTTTATTGAGGCAAGATCTGCATGTGTTAAAATTTCCCAGTTTTCGAGTGTGATGTGGTGAGTTTTGAAAAATGTATCGAGTCATGTAAGCATCATCGTAATCATGATATAAAATACTTTATCACCAAAAGCAGTTCCCTTCCCCTCCTTTACAGTCAATTCCTTTCCCCACCCCTGGCCCTTGGAAATCACAGGTTTGCTTTCAATCACAACAGGTAGGTCTTTTCTAGAATCTCATGTGAATGGAATCATGGAGTATGTGTCCCTTTGTGTCTAAGTTTTTTCTCTTAGTAAAAAGCTTCTGAGATTCAGCAGTATTGTAGAATCTCTCTTTAGTTACTTCCTTTTTATTATCATGTAGAATTCTTTTGTGTGGACATAGCTCTCTTTGTTTATCCTCAACAGTTGAAGGGCATTTGGGTTCCTTCCTGCTTGGAGCTATTTTGAATAAAGATATAAACGTTCATGTACAGGTAATTTTGTGAACATAAGTTTTCGTTTCTTTTGGGAAAATATCTAGGAGTAGAACTGCTGGTCATCCAATAAGTACATGTTTAACTTTGTAAGAAACTGGCATATGGTGGGTAATGGTTTTGTGAATTTATTTGCCATCTGTAACTTCTTTGGCAAAGGGGAGGTGCAGAGCCTTTGCTAATTTATTATTGGGCTGTTTGCCTTCATATTATTGAATTTCTAAATATGTATTGTTAAATAAATATTTTGTAAATCGTTTCTTCCAGCATGTGGCTTGGTTTAATTTTCTTAACAGCCTTAGTAGTGTCTTTTGAAGAGTAAAGTCTTTTAATTTTGATGAAGTCTAATTAATCAAATTTTTTATTTTATGATTTTGCTTTTCATGTCCTATTTGAGAAACTGTTGTCTCATCCAAAGTCAGTAAATTGTTTTCCTATGACTGTTCCTGGAGATTTTATTGTTTTCTTACATTTAGTTCTGTAATCCATTTCATGTTAAATTTTGTAAATGATGTGAAATAACTTTGTAGGATCTTGTGTGTGTGTGTGTGTGTGTGTGTGTGTGTGTGTGTGTGTATACATACTACATTGTTTTAACACAGTATATTGAAATGAAGATCATTTCCCCATTGAGTTGCCTTTACTTGCACCTTTGTTGAAAATCAATTAGCTGTATGTATATGGGTCTATTTCTGGACTCTCTCTTCTCTTCTCTTGGTCTGTTTGACTTCCTTTACGCCATTATTGCACCATCTTGATTACTGTAGCTTTAGTAAAAAGTCTTAAAATCAGTTAGTTTAAGTCGTAGGATTTTCTTCCTCTTTAACATTGTTTTGGCTATTCTAGGTTTTTTGCATTTCAATATAAATTTTAAAATGAGCTTGTCAGTTTGTATAGAAAATCCATCTGGGTATTGATTGGGATTGCATTGACTCTGTTGATCAATTTTGGGAGAATTGACATGTCAGTAATGTTGAGTCTATTAATATATATGCATGTTCATCTCTCCACAAACTTAAGTCTTTTAAAATTCCTCTCTACTGCGTTCTATATCGTTCAGTTTAAAAGTATTACACATTTTTAAAGTTCATTCTTTCATTTATATTTTTAATAACATTTTAAATGTTTTTTAAGTTTTAAAATTCAATTTCAACTCCAATAGCTCACTGTTATTGTATAGAAATATAATTTATTTCTGTACATTGACCTTTTGTCAAACAACCTTGATAAACTGACTCATTAATTTTAGTAGCTTTTCCATAGATTTTTTTTTCTTTAGGATTTTCTACATAGATGATCATATCATCTACAAACAAAGCCAGTGCAATGGTGAATAAAAGTGTGAGAGATGAAATCCTTGCTTGGTTCTTGATCTTAGTTGGGGGAAGTGTTCAGCCTTTAACTGTTAAGTATAATGTTACCTGTGGCTTTTTCTTAGGTGCTTTTTATCAGGCTATGGAAGTTTCCAGATTATGGAAGTTGCCGTAACCTCCCTCTTGGCACTCCTTTACCTACACTGCACATATTTTGATACGGGATTTTTTTGTTCGGTCCACAGTCACACCTGTATGCAGATAAATACTCAGTGAAAGGCTCCAGGGGACACAGCTGCAGGTCTGACTGTGAAGCTCTTTCCTTTACTGTCCTCTGCTCCAAAAATTCCAGCTCCATTGGCCTCCTTGAGCTCTAGACTCTGTGTCCTCAACTCATGAGACTGCCAGGTGTTATGTCAGTCTGCCTTCTTATTTAAGGCCTGGGGACTTTCTCCAGGCTGTGATCTGGGGCGTTTGTTAGTTCATCTGTTTGTTTCCCATCTTTCAGGGATTACTCTCTTCTACTGCCTATTGTCTAAAGTCTACGAAACACATTACTTCTTGTGTTTTTCCAATTTTATAGTTGTAGGAAGGAGAGTAAATCCGGTCCCTGTTTTTCCATATGGCCAGAAGCAGAAGTCTATAAGTTTGCTCATGACATCCTTAAAGTCTGAATTTGATCCTGAGTCTGTGATTTCAGGTAGGAAGCTTGAATGAGGCAGAAACTTCCAGAAATAGATTTTCTCTAAGAGAAGTAAAGGTCAGCGATGACAAGACATGTGTCCAACACGAGAAAACTACTCTGGCATTCGTTGTTCTTCATAATGTATTAGATTGGCCTAGGGAGGATCTAGAAAGATACAGATGGCCTGTCCTACCCCAGACATAATCAGAATACCTGCATGTGGGGCCTGGGTGTCAGTATTTTATAAAGGCTACTCCAGTGAATCTAAGGTACAGCTAGTGTGAGAACCACTGTGCTGACCCCGTTAAGGTGATTCTGACCTTTCTTGTATGAGATAACCAAGACGCTGCGCATAGGCTTCCCAGGTGCAAGTCTGTATGAAATGAAGGGCAGGCGCACCTCGTGTTATTGCACTTTGCAGACAAAATCAAACGTTTGTGGCAACCCCTCCTGGAGCGATTCTATCAGCACCATTTTTCCAATAGCATTTGCTCACCTTGCGTCTCTGTGCCACCTTTAGGTAATTCTCACAATATTTCAAACTTTTTCATTTTTATTACATGTGTTATGGTGATCTGTGATCAGTTATCTTTTCTCTTAATTTTTTTTATTGTGGTAAAGTCACATAATGTAAAACATACTACTCTAACCCTATTTAACAGCACAGTTCAGCGGCACTAAGTACAGTCACATTGTTGTGCAACTCGCACCATCATCCGTCTCCCGAATGTTTCCACCTTCTTAAACTGAAACTCTGTTCCCGTGAAACACTAACTCCCCATTCCCCCTCCCCACCCCCCACCCCCCGGCCCCTGACATAGACCAATGTACTTTCTGACTCTATGATGTGACTCTTCTAGGTACCTTGTATAAGTGGAAAGTGATCAGTGATCTTTGATGTTACCATTGCAAAAAGTTATGACTCGCCGAAGGGTCAGATGATGGCTCGCATTGTTTTTGCAATAAAGTGTTGTTAATGAAAGTATGCACATTTTTTAGACATAAGGCCACTGTACACCTAATTGACTACAGTATAGTGGAAACATAACTTTTTTATGCACCAGGAAACCAAAAATTTGTGAGACTCAATTTATTGCAATATTTACCTTATTGCTGTGGTTTGGAACCCAACCTGCAATTTCTCTGAGGTCTGAGGTCTGTCTGTAATGTAGGAGGCACGATGTGGGAATACATGACTCCTCATACCTTCAGATTGCTGGAATTATTCTGCGGAGTTGAGGGGCAGGAGGGATTGACCTCCCTCTGGTACAATAGCAGTTGGAAAGTTTCTCTGAATATGTGCTGAATATGGTGAGGATGGTAGAGCAGTGCCCTGTGATCTTACACTGGAGTATAAGGCACGCGCTTGCTACTTTGTAAATTGCAGCTGGCCTCGTGTATGAATTTGATCAGGACATTTAACGTCTCTTATCCTCTGTACTGTTGTAGTATTCCCCTGTGGAAAATGGTCTACTTCTGTTATCTTTCAAGACTTAGTGAAGCTTAAATAAAATACACCAAGTGAAAGCATTTAGGAATTGATAAGAGGGGGAAACTACAAGTCCATTCAGTATGTTGTATGTTCTTTAATAAAGTACTGTGCGGCTTCCCTGGTGGCTCAGTGGTTGAGAGTCCGCCTGCCGATGCAGGGGACGCGGGTTCGTGCCCCGGTCCAGGAAGATCCCACGTGCCGTGGAGCGGCTGGGCCCGTGAGCCATGGCCGCTGAGCCTGCGCGTCCGGAGCCTGTGCTCCGCAACGGGAGAGGCCACAACAGTGAGAGGCCCGCGTACCGCAAAAAATAAATAAATAAAGTACTGTGAGTTATAGCAAAAGTGGGATAGATGTAATGGTGCCTTCAGAAATTAGGCCTCGTACAAGTTTCAGATTCTTTTTAATGATGATGCTGTAAAGAAAAACTGTGGACAATAACATGGGGAGGGTTTTCTTTACAGTTATTTGCATTTTATTCCCTCAATCTTTCTATAGGACCGAATCCCCTTGGCTTTTCTCCTTCATGTGCAGAATCAAGTTCTGCTGTGGGATTTTGTGGTGTGGCTGGAAATACAGCTCATGAAAATCTTAGAAGGATTAAGCCAGTGCTCTGACCTGCATCAAGCAATCCTTTTTAAACATTCAGTAAAATTTTGCCACGTAGGCATAATCTAAAATGAACTCTGTGGAAGTCCCATGAACACAATTGGGAAGAAACTTCTGTGCAGCTCCCATGCATTTTCTGCTTCCCGTTATATTACAGAGCACTTAAGTCAACCGAAAGATGAAATAAATCCTGTGAATCCATCCCTAGTCCTGGACCGGGCAGTAGAGCTGGAAGTCTGGTGGGAAGTCTGGCACTTGTCATCGTGATGGCTCCAGGGGAAGGGGCGAGATGGGCCCTTGGCTTCTGACGGGTCACCCAGACGGGTCTCAGGGATGGTGGATATGCTGTGGTTGCGTGTGTGTGTCTGTATGTGCACGTGTGTAGTGGTAGGGTGGTCCAATCTCGTCTCTTACTGTTCCAGATGGAATGGCCGTGGTTGTTCACCTTCTCTGAGAATTCTTCCTGGTGGCTCATGGCAGGGTTTCGGCCGCAGAGCATTTATCGTCTACGTGAAAAAGAGTAGCTAGAGTTTGGGGCCATGTTCATTTATTACTCATGAGCTTTGAGGCTGGCCTTGGTCTACATTTGTTTCTAGAGATGAGGCTTCTCAGGCAAAGCTGGTGTATCTTCGTTTCGGTGACTTTGACAGTTTCATTCCCACTGGGGCTCATGCAGCCCCGTTAGTCCTGCACACGACCATCAGGTGGGCGTGTCACTGACAAAGTCCTCAGAAGGTGGCCTTGCCTGTGCTGGTCCGGTAGTCTGGAAAGGATCGGGCCCCCTGGAGCTCGATCAACCTTCAGACCATAAGTCTGCCCACCTTCGAGCCATCCCTGGGCCTTTTCTGTCCCGGGCCAAATGCCAGGCCTCGATTGGACCATAGTGAAAGGCCACAGCTTCGCAGGTGTTGCAGGTAGGTCATGGCACCTTTCACAATAGGCTTTCTCATAACGGGGTTAGTTCAAGGCCGTAGCTGACGGCAGGTGTGTTCACATTGCGCTGTGGTGCACACTCCCTCGTTTGCTCAGGTGAAAGCAGGACTGTAGGGCTTAGTGTTCTTAAAGATTCAGTTCCTAGAGAAGGAGATACTTTAACTCACCGTTTCCTCCTTGGTGATCCCCACATCATCCCAAATAAAGGAGAAAGCTGAGATGGTTTCTAAGAGCCCCTCAGCTTTCAGAGTCTACAACACATTTCCTGGTTCAGAATCAGAAATATATGGGAGTGTGTGAAATGTGGAAGAAGTAGACGGGACCTGAAGACACACACACGCACACACACACACACGCACACACACACCCGAGAGTGTTCAGATACACTGAAGCACGAAGATACTCCTCCTTTCTTGTAACTCTTTCCTCTTGTCCCCAAGGCTCACTTATTCCAGCTCTCTGCCCTGAGGGTCGGTTGCAAAGTGCCTGAATATTATGTCCTTTGCTTTACGTCTAGTCTAGTCTCATTTTGGGGGCATTTGGTTGACCCTTGAAGTCAAGGACCCTGAGATCCGAGAGACAGCCGTCGGAAGCAAAGCGTGGGCTGTTTACTTGGGGTTCAGCAGAGGGAACAAGCCGAGTGCAGGTGCCCAGTGCCCAGCCCCTGGCAGGACTCCACTAAGCTACCACTGCAGAATCTCTTTATGGTTGGAGGTGAAGCTGATCCTTTCTAATGTACTGGCCCCTGGACCGTGTCCACGTGCAGACTCACATTTGGGCTAAGACATTTGAACAGACGCTTAATACCTCCTATGTGCCAGACCCAGAGGAGGCATGGGGTCACCCCCAGGCACCAACCCAGGTCCATGGTCCAAAACAGGAAACATGTTAGAACTGGAGAATCTGGGCACACATCCAAGTGAAGAAAATGTAGCAGAAGAAAGAGCCACTGTGGGAACACAAGGATTCTTAGATTTAGAGGAGAATTCAGTTATGAAAGGGGTCATCCGTGAGACCACCCTTACGCACACGTTTTGAGGCTAAATCATTGGAAATAGGATCAAAAGAGCCCCACAAAGTGCCTGGGAACTTTAGCCTCTAGAGACTTTTTAAAGTCTCTAGTAGAGAAATTTTACTAAAAGGTTGTCTTTCAGGAAAATCGGGTTCATTTTACCCAGAGACCTTGCAAGTTTCAGAGGAATGTCTTCTTGTTATGGGCCTGCAGGGAATTAAGGCAACTTGAACTAAAAGAGGAAATATGGTACATTTTCTAAACAATTCTGTGACTATAGTTCTATTTCTTGACTTGACAAAGCAAGTCCTACCTAAAGCTTCCTCTTAAGGCCTTGGTCAAAATAAGAGTTCTTATAACTTTGTCTCAACATGAAAATGGGGAAAACAAGCCGTAGAAGTCAAGATAATAGTATTCTTTAAATCTCTACTGCATATCCTTTAAGAATGATGAAAGCAGTATAAGCCTAGAAATGAATAGTGGAGGGCTTCCCTGGTGGCGCAGTGGTTGAGAGTGCGCCTGCCGATGCAGGGGACACGGGTTCGTGCCCCGGTCCGGGAGGATCCCACATGCCACGGAGCGGCTGGGCCCGTGAGCCATGGCCGCTGAGCCTGCGCGTCCGGAGCCTGTGCTCCACAACGGGAGAGGCCACAACAGTGAGAGGCCCGCGTACCGCAAAAAAAAAAAGAAATGAATAGTGGAGGCTTAGAAGTCAAAATGCCTGACGTCAAATAATGGCTCTACCACTCACCAGCTGTGTGATCTGGGGCAATGAACACAGCCTTTCTTAGCCTCAGTCTTTTCATCTATAAAGTGGGGAAATAATACAATCTACTTCACTGAGATGAGAATTAAGTGAGTTAATATTTGACAAGCTATGAGTACCCAGCACACAGAAACTTTTCAGTAAATTTCCATGAATGTTATTCTTGATTTTGTTATTTATTATTTTGGCCTACAATGTGCAAGATGTTGGAAGGTGCTTGGACTTGGAGTGGGAGCCCTGGCGGCAGGTGAGCCCCAAACATGAACAGGTCAAGACCGGAGTCAATCTGTTGTTTTTAATTGAAGTACAGTTGATTTACAACATCATGTTAGTTTCAGGTGTACAGCAAAGTGACTCAGTTATGCATATACGTATAAATATATATTTTTCTTCTTCAGATTCCCTTCCCTTATAGGTTATTACAAAATACTGAGCATAGTTCCCTGTGCTATACAGTAGGTCCTTGGACCCAGTGTCAGTCTTTCAAAGGAAAGAGAAGCCCAGATCCTGAGGTTAAGGAAGAGAGTGCAGGAGAGGAATGATATTTAGGGCCTACAGGTTCTCAAGTGCGAAATATGAAGGTATCTGAGCCAGCTGTTTGCATCCTTTGGGAGACATTTTTCTAAAACACAGTAATGAGGAAACCTAATCTTACCAACAGTAACATCAAAGACCAGTTCATTCCATTTGCCAACAGCAAACCGTGGTTTAAAGCTGGGTTTCCTGTGGCATCTAAGTCTTATTATCCCTTCAGGGGTGCAGAAGGAATCACGCAGATACTTTGGTAAAAGTGCGCTCGTACTTTGAAACACTGATGATGGAAAATACAATTCGTTAAAAGCAGCGAGAACTTCAAATTCAATCAAAATATATCTTAGAAATAATTGTGTAGTGAAAGTAAAAGATCTGATATTTAACCCAGTGAGGAGAAACGATGTTCTTGGAAAATGCAAAAACATCGTCAACATTTTCAGAAGCTTAGCTGCCTGGAAATAAATGATGATGGAGACTCAGAACATGATACATAAGGGCAGGAGGGGGACACAGCACAAAGGCAGCCATGGGGGCTTTACTGCTGGACTTAGAAGTGCAGTGTCAGGTGAGGCAGGTGTGCTCATAGCATCACACAGAGATGGAAGGGCCATCAGCCTGTGAGCCAGGACCCCGACCTGAGCCTTTCCCAGCCTTTCACTTCCACCGCACGCCTACCCAGTCTTGGTGGCTTCTGTTTTTTTTTTTTTCTTTTTCCTGGCGCCAATACTCCTTAAATTCAGAAATCTTCCGGTTTCCTTTCTTTTTCCTCTCTGCCCCCTGTCCTCCTCGTGCGCTAAGCTTAAGTGGTAGCACCACGTGCTCAGATGGTACCATGATGCTCTCATCACAAGCGGAACCACAGCTTGTGGTTGGGATTCTGGAACAATGTATAGTACTGCAAGTATCTGAGTATGAAAATCCTCTATTTCGAGTCCATAATTGTCCTTTGAGGAAAAATCTTTGAGGAAGAGAAAAACAAGAGACCTTAACAGAAGCCGTCTAAACTATAGCCGTGTCTTACTTCTAGGCACCTGACTAATCATTAAGGTAAATACTAACTTCTCTTTCAAAACAAACACTCAATAGATACATGGTTTAGAAACTCTCCAAAGAGAGAAAGAGGGATAAAAGTCCCCAGTTCCCCTGGTTCCGCTTTCTGGTGTCTGACCAGCAGCCCTTCTGCTGAAAATACAAATCCGGTTCTTCTCTTTCTCATTCCCCTTTGGAAGTGAAAACTACATATCGGTTTGTCACTCTTTAAAGATGTCTTCATGCAAAAGAATTGCCTTTGAACTGATTCCAGGCAATCATGTCTTCCTCAGTGCCTTTGGTCTCTTTGTCTAAGTAGAGAAATAAGTAATCGTACTAATTTTTTATGGCTTCCTCTGAACTTCCTCCAACATCTGTTCATCTGACTCCTGCTGGCCCCAAACTAGACTTGACTTTTTTTTTTTTTTGCGGTACGCGGGCCTCTCACTGTTGGGGCCTCTCCCGTTGCGGAGCACAGGCTCCGGACGCGCAGGCTCAGCGGCCATGGCTCACGGGCCCAGCCGCTCCGCGGCATGTGGAATCTTCCCGGACCGGGGCACGAACCCGCGTCCCTTGCATCGGCAGGGGGACTCTCAACCACTGCGCCACCAGGGAAGCCCTGGACTTGACATTTTTAATTAAGGTGTGATCCAGCCAGACATTTGCTTAGATCTTACAGATCTGAAAAAGTACCCTTAAGAAAAGATTAGGCAGATAGAAAGAATTTAACCCCCCTGTCTCAGTCCACACATGAAAGGACTCATTAGATGGTCACAGCCAGAGCCAGGAGCAGAGAAGCACAGAAATCACACTGGGATTGAGTGTAATCTGAAGCGGCAATTCAGCTTTTAGCCAGAATCACTGGTGAACTTTTCCTTTAAAATCCTGCACGTTCTTGACTTTGCAGGCATTTATGCTAAAACTATCGTAGATGATTTAAATTTCAGCAAGAAATGCCATTGACTTCTTCTGAGGAAAACTGGCCAGGCCGTAGGTAAGTTTGGGGGCAAGTGGCATTCGTGTGACAACGTTTCTCTTTATGCTGCCTGACACAGGGCTGGGCTCTGAAGTGGGTGCTCAGAACGTTTAAGTCGAATCATTTCATTTGAATGAAGCTTTAGAAAAAGTCAAGAAAAACAAAGACGTGCTCATAAAATAAGTTTGTAGTCCAGTCGCGTTGGCCCCGAGTAAGTTTTGTTTGGTTCGGTTTGCTTTGTTTAATATTTAGGCAGGCAAGGTTAGTTAGGAAGTGAGCATATATTTTTTATTTGTTTAGATGTCGTTTATTGTTTGGTAAAAGTTGTGATGCACCAGGATGTAAGATTTCATACCTTTGAGTTTTCATGGGTCTCCCCTGCTGATTCTTTCACGATTAGAAGGGAAAACTCTCAAAGGCAAGCGGCAGATTGTCATAAACATTGTTTTAAAAAGCTTTCCATTCATGCACTGCTCAGCCGAAGGAGACTCCTGGTATCGTTACTGTGGGTGCAATGCCTTTTCATGACGATGAGTTGCCAGCTATTGGTCCCCCTCTGTGAACTGAGCAGATTTAAAAAATCATCCCAGGGCTTCCCTGGTGGCGCAGTGGTTGAGAATCTGCCTGCTAATGCAGGGGACACGGGTTCGAGCCCTGGTCTGGGAGGATCCCATATGCCACGGAGCAACTAGGCCCGTGAGCCACAACTACTGAGCCTGCGTGTCTGGAGCGTGTGCTCTGCAAAAAGAGAGGCCGCGATAGTGAGAGGCCCGCGCACCACGATGAAGAGTGGCCCCCCGCTTGCCACAACTAGAGAAAGCCCTCGCACAGAAACGAAGACCCAACACAGCAAAAATAAATAAATTAAAAAAAAAAATCATCCCAAAGTAGGTATGTTTCATGTAGTCTGAGAACAAAACTCCTCTTGGAAGCTTATCCCCCCTCCTGGGGGAAGAGGTGAGGAAAGATTGCCAATCCAGTCTGCAGAGAAGTGACTTCTGGGTAATTCACACATAGAATTAACAGACACGAGAAGGAATGAAGCCGGACCATCTTTTTTTTTTTTCTGCCCTTAGAAAACTAAACTAAATGTCAGTCACATTCCATCTCTGCTGGACTTGATAGCTTCCTCTCCTGACCCCAGAACAGTGAAATCGGTCCAGGAGCAGTGGCTGGGTGGAGTGGTGCACGATGTGAGCACTGACCTTCCTTCCAGGGGTGAGTTGTCATCGCAGGGCTGGCAGTCAGTCCTGAAGCCCTGCGCCCGGGGACGACAGGCAGGACTTTCTTCATCTGCCTCCTCTTGGTACCATTGATTTGTTGTCTGACTTAAATACAGAGTTCAATTTGCAGGTGTGTAAGTGCGCCCTAAATAAAACGGTCTCCTCCTTCGGAGCCAAAGGGCCTCCGTCTGGGAAGCTGCTGTAATTTATGAGGACCGAGGCAGCAGCATCCGCGGGGCGGGGGGGGGGGGGGGGGCGCTCTGTCACCAGCCAGTATGGACTTGGTCCCAGGGATGAGCTTGGGGGGAAGTAGAGGCAGGGGGAGACAGGATGCCAGGTGGAACTAATTGGGGCATGGGGACCTGAACCCTGGAAACCGATGCCAAAGCATACGCAGAGCCTCTCAGCAACTCCTCTCCTTGTCCCCAGAGAATGCCTGAGAGCGAGGGTGGGATTTTTCTCGGTGAGTTTCATCTTAGGTGGGTGTTTTTTCCCCCTTCTTTTTTTCCCTTGATGGAGGAGGGAGGGCATGGAAGGGTGAGGCGTCAAGCCGGGGGTGAAAAGAAGCTGGCGGCTTTTGCTTCACTTGCCGGCCAGGAGGGCTGGTGGTGCCGGAGTGGGTGCGCCGGAGCCGCTCCTGGGGTCTGGTTGCCAGCAAGGTGAGCAGACAGGGATGTGGCCACCATGTCCCTCCTGATCGCAGCCCATCACAGAGTGGATACCACTGTGTCCTCTGGTTTCCCCGGTGCACCGGTAAGCGCGGTGTCTGTGGCTGTGTGTGTGAAGGGGAAGAGGTGGGCAATTTTTACCTTTCTTCATTTGGAAGGAGAGTTGGGGCTGACACTTTTGGTTGTCTCCTAAATTCTGATGTCACCCACCCTGTCTCCAAACTTGAATGTCACCCAGAGCGCGGAGGAGGGCACAGGCACAGGGGATGCCCTCGCTGGGGGAGCCCAGGGTGGCCCAGCGGGAAGGGGAGATGGGAGCTGGGAGCTCAGGTCTGGTCACTGGCTCGCAGGGATGGGCAGGCGCCAAGGAGTGGGAGTGCTTCTTCAGGCGGATGCGAAATCAGAGGAATGAGGAATTATGGGGCTTCCGGCGGTAAGTCGGAGGAATAAATGAATGCCGGAAATGCAGTTTCTGTGAACTCCAAATTGCCATGGCGACTGCATTGCTTTCCCAAGGCTTGAAAGTGAGGAGACAGCGAGAGGTGCAGAGCGCGACGTGTGGAAAGCTGTGGGGTGGAGAGTGATGGGAGATGAGTCACTCGGTTTATTAAACAGGGGTTTCTTGGCACAGAAAAACGAAATCAGCGTTTTACCCTGGTGGGGGAATTGGTGTGTGTTTCCTGAGGTAAACCCTCCCTTCCCTGTCACAGAGATCGACAGCCAGAGGCTCACAGCGCACGAGGTGGGGCGCGAAGGGGCGTTGAGCGGTGGCATGAGGACGGGGTGCTCTGGTGCCCAGCGCTGTGTGAGTGTGTGTGCGTGTGAGTGTGTGTCTATAAGTGTGTGAGTGTGTGTCAATGTGCGTACCTGTGTGAGAGTGTGTAGGTGTGAAAGCTCATGTGAGCGTGTGTGTGTGTGTACGCGTGCGCGTGCAGGGCCAGGGGGGCATTTGAGGCGGTGGGATGGAGGGGATCCTTCCAGGAGCAGGCCCTGGTCAGCCTGGTCTTCACCTTGCCCGGGGCTCAGGAGGAGGGGCCGGCCGGCTGGGGCCCCTCCCAGTGCCCGCCCCTACAGCCCCGCCCACGGATGGCCCTGCCCATAAATGACCCCGCCCACTGCCCACTCCCTCCCTGACAGCCCCGCCCAGCACCCGGCCAGCTGCACCGGCCCAAGAGTCTTGCCCCTGGCTGACCCCTGTACCCCTGAGGGATCCTTCCCAGAGAAGTCACCAGAGCTAAGAGAACAATTTAAACTCTGAAGAGGACATTTCTTCTCCTTCTTCCTTTGCCCAGAGACTTGCAGTCACTTCCAACATGCAGCTGGAGAAACGGGAGGCGTTTGGTGTGGGAATGTGCAGGCGGGAGAGGGCTCAGACTGGCATGATGTTGTTTGTTTGTTTGTTTGCGTTTAGTGCCAGTTCTTATCGCTTGGGAAACGTGGGGTGACTTTCAAGAATAGGCTGCATTCCTCACCTGCCTCTGAGTATCCTCTCCGGGAGTAGTCCAGGCTCAAGGTCAAAGACAGGACAATTCCCATTGCTTTGAACGGTGGCGTTGTTGGGACAGGTCAGGGGCAGGATCCAGTGACTGTCTCTAGGTTTTGCCCTAGAATTACAGGGTCAGAGCCTCAGAGAAGAGTGGGCAACCTGTCCACATTTAACACATAACTTTATTTTATTTATTTTTGAGGGGAAATCCTTTTTTTTTTCTTTTTTCCAGCTTTATTGAGATATAATTGACAGGTAACATGGTGCAAGTTTAAGGAGTGTAATGTGATGGTTAGATACGCAATTATATATTGCCAAATGATTGCCACAGTAGGGTTGATTAAGACCTCCATCACCTCACATAATTACCAGTTCTTCTTTAACACGTAATTTTAAAGCTCACTGAAGCAAACAAGAGGAAGGAAAGACTTCCAGGTTTACTGAGCTTTGGAAAGCTAGTATCTGGGTCCCATTTTAGGATTTTCCCGTTGTTTGCTGAAAGCGGATTCAAATTTTATGTCCCCTCTGGGTTTAAGTGTCGAGAATGTTTTGGGGTACAAAATGTCAGGATGCAAAGCCCACAAAGAATGTGCAACAGTCATTATAGTGACAGGTAAAAGGATCCTCTGGAAGGCTGAGGAAGGATAAGGGTGCTTGCAAACCGCAACGACTAGAAGAGAAGCCTGCTGCCAACCCGTGGGCACCCAGAGCAGACGAGCAGTGGGGGGAGAGGGGCAGGGAAGAAAAGAGCACATGTGGATTTGGGGGGAAAAGATTTAACTCACTGCTTTTAGAGGAGAGCATCGTGATGACCCTTATCTGCCTTTTCCGTTTGGGAATCAACTATTTTCAAATATCTGTGTTTATGTTAGAGTGATCTTTTTGGTGTCTTTTTATCTCTTAAAAAGGAAAACTTCCAGTTCCTACTTGTGTTTTCCTGAATTCAATAGTTTACATTTTCGGAGCAAAGTAAACTTTCAAGGAAAGCTACAAAATTTCCTCTGTAAGTTTTTAGTACCGATTCTAATAATAAAAATTAGTTCATTTGCAGTTAAAACGAATGTTAATTTTTTTTTAAAAAAAAAGGAGATTTGGTTTTCCACAGCCATGATATTTAGAGTCTTCTTTCCTGGGTTAAACTAATGTACATTTACTTAGAGCCTCTGGGCTCTAGCTGCACCTGACTTTATTTACATCATTATTTCACCCAAGCCTGTAAGTGCTCATTCAGTGCCCATGGAACCTGTTTTGAGGACGCAGCCCCACTGAGTCATTCACTGCCTATCAGACAGCAGTCTGTGCAGGACACACTGACTCCACCCACTCGAGTTCCAGAAGGTTTTTTTAACCTCCCAGCCCTAGAGCTCCAGCATCACACCCTCTGTCCATCTCCTTCCCTGTCTTCTTTCTCTCTCTTTCATTTCATGCATGTATATATGGCAGGGGGTTCAAAGGTGTTGATTCAATGAACGGACGAACGAATGTTTGCCGAAACAATGGATCCAGCACCAGGATTGCACCTGTCATCTTCCAGACACACCTTTAGGCTGTCTTTCTTTGACTTCTTCAAGGCTGACACGGATATTTATTGAAACTTTATTTCACCTGAATCAGAAATACTGTGTGGGATTGATCTGCCCAGAGCCCGCGGTGCCTTAGGAAATTCTGCATCCTAGATTCTTAAAGTTCTCTTCCTGACTAATATACTTCTGCGAGGTATCAGCCTTAGCAGGAAATCACAGCAAACCACACCTGGTTACCGTTTAAACTCCAAGTTGTCAACTTTGCAGAGTGTGTGTGTACACGAGGGCATGCTCCTCTTTTCCACCTGCCCAACACCCACCCTGTACGCCTCACTTCATCCTCAAGAGTGTACAGGCGATGGGACAACTGAGGATGTAAGAAAATTGTGTGTGTGACCTCTGAGTCAGATCACCTCAATAATCTCATTCATCCATTGCATTCTTCTACCCTTCCTTGTGTAGGGCTGATCATTTTGTATTTCCCCAAGAGCCTTTTGGGGCAGGTTTTAAACCAAATTGAAAAACAGACTGCAGTCAGTACCCCCACTTTCTCAGTCACCCAGCACATCCCCTACCTGGACGAAGGGAAGCACCTCCAGGCCTTAGTTCCAGCCAGTCTTTACTAAGGGGCTAACTGCAGCTCTTAGCGCTGTTGGCCGAGTGCGATGCCCAGTTTCTTTTAGGAGATTCTTTTTTAAAAATGTATTTTATTGAAGTATTGTTGATGTACAATGTTTTATTAATTTCTGCTGTACAGCAAAGTGATTCAGTTTTTTATATATATATATACTGTATATATATATATATAATTTATATATATATATAAAATTCAGTTTTTTATATATATATATATATATATATATATACACATTCTTTTTCATATTCTTTTCCATTATGGTTTATCATAGGATAGTGAATATAGTTCCCTGTGCTCTACGGTAGGACATTGTTGTTTATCCATTCTATATATAATAGTTTGCATCTGCTAATGCCAAACTCCCAATCCTTCCCTCCCCTTGCCCCCTTCCCCTTGGCAACCACAAGTCTGTTGTCTATGTCTGTGAGTCTGTTTCTGTTTTGTAAATAAGTTCACTTGTGTCATATTTTAGATTCTGCATATAAGTGCTATCGTATGGTATTTGGCTTTCTCTGACTTCACTCAGGATGACAGTCTCTGGGTCCATCCATGCTGCTGCAGATGGCATTATTTCATTCTTTTTTACGGCTAGTATTCCACTGTATATATGTAACACATCTTCTTTATCCATTCATCTATCAATGGCCTGTTGTTTCCATGTCTTGGCTATTGTGAATAGTGCTGCTATGAACTTTGGGGGGCGTGCGTCTTTTTGAATTATAGTTTTATCCAGATATATGCCCAGGAGTGGTATTGCTGGATCATATGTCAACTCTATTTTTAGTTTTTTGAGGAACCTCCAGACTGATGTTTTTCAAGGGATAACTGAAGAAACTTCTATCACAGCTGTTTGGTCAGTGATCCAGCATTATCGATTTATGCTGTACAGTGTTAGACCTGGAAGATGGTTCAATGCTTTCCTTCTACAGGTGAAGGTAAATGACCTCTCTTAGTCAGGTGATATGAATTCTAATTCAGACCGTGTCACTAACCCCTAGTTCACTACAGCATGCTGCCTCTTCTCTAAAGAGACTAAAGGAACAAAGTTATAACGAGGGAATAAAAAGTGTGAGTGCCATTTTTAGGAAGGTGGTCCTTCTCTCAAGTCACGCCACATAATATCAACTTCTCTGTCTACCCACAGAGCCATCCCCATCCATTTTCAGGAAGACTTCAGCTGTGATATTCAAGGGAAGTGGGGTGTGTGAGTGCCCTGGGTGGAAGTTACCTTGGGGCTAATTTTTAAATCATTTTTGTATCCAATATTAAATTTATCGTTAGCTATTTTAGGCATAGCTTCGATAACTTTTGCACCCTGTTTATTGGAGTCTAGAGAGGACCGTCCATCTGATCAAGAATGACCATAGATTTGGACTTGGAAACGCAGAGCTTGAGTGATTTGGCTGTGTCTTTAGTGATCCCCAAACATCTGTTAGAAATTGCCCATAATCTCATTTTGCTGGTGTTTCATTTCTTTGTATTAAAAGCTCTATTCTAACATTCTAATTTCATGTTAGGAAGTAATTCTTTTTACCCAATTGAAATACAAGTCAAAGCTCTTACTGACTTCACGTATGAGTTAAGATTTACTTCTTGTAGTGCCTATGACAACATAAAACCGTCCTGCTTACAAAATGTGCCTACAGAGAAGTTCCAGTTAATTGATTTTAGAAGATGCTTAGAGGCTTTTCATTTGCCCTAAGCAGGTATCTGGCATCCCCCAGGTGACATGTGGTCCAGCATGAGATCTCTCTGGTTTACTTTGAATCTGCCTTTTCCGTATGAGATTTTCAGAAGCTTCGAAAGTACAGCGTCCTTTCAATTTGTAAGGAAATAGTGGCAGGAATGCTCCTGAAGAGAACATAGGGATCAGAAGACGGCCATCTGTTTCAGGGCAGTTGCGGGATGTAAGGCATGGATGGAGCCCTCAACTTCCCAGCAGCCCCGGCAAGGATGGGAGAGCAGGGATGGGGCTTCCGCAGAGCTCACCTGGTGGAGGCAAACCAGCCACCTGCCAGGCATCACCTGCTAGTGACACCCAAGGGTGAAGTCTCTCCAGCCTTTTATCAGAAGGACTGAAGGCAGATGCAACGTGGTACAGGGATTTAGTGGATGGCGTGCTTGATCACGTCTCTCAAAAAGAAATTTCATACAGCCGTCCTTAAAATGTGCCGTCAGCATATATTGGCAGTTCAATGATCAGGAAAGGTAATTCTAAGAGGGAATTAAATCACCAGATGAAAGGTGTAGTCCTCTTTACCTTCAAGATCCCGATGAAGCATTATTTCCTCCAAGAAGCCTTCTTTGAGGGACACAGGCCACGTTGATCACTGTCTTTCCAAACCTCTGTGGCGTTCATTAGCTATATCATTTACTTAACAGTAAGAGGGACCTTTGACAAAAGCCTCCAGGCATGTGTGTCTAAGTAGGTGATATTCCTCAAGGGCTGTGGTTGTGTCACGTGCTGTCGTAAAGCCAGTAGCTAGTTCGTTTCCTGTCACCCGGTATGCCCTTGGTTTTGTTGTCTTTGGTAGTACATAGAGCAGGCCCAGTTAGGCATTGGAGGCCATTGCACCAACGTTCAAGAGGTGCTCTGGCTGTGATTCCATAGCATGAAGATAGGAGAAACTAAGGCCAGATGGAAAAGTAGCAAATGTCTGATTTTCATTTCATTTGGTATGGTTTGAAGAGAGAAATTATGTAAGATAAAAACAAATAGGTTCTGTGGTTGGACATTTTAAAATATTTCCATTAGCTAAACAGTTCCTTCTGTCTTAAAAAGATATAGAGGTAGAGAAAACAGGAACTTTCTTACTTATCCTTCAAGGCTCAATCTCACAGGCTATTTCTCGGGAAAACCTCTGTCCATCCCCGTGCGGACAGACATAGCCCTCCTCAGTACCCCCGCGTTTGGCATCAGCCACTTATGATTCCAGGACATAAGCCCATCATCTCGTGTATAAATGTTTTATAACTACAGTGTATCATAAATTGTTTGTGGGGCAAAATACTGAACAGAAAAATACACTCTAGAATGTGTTTTCCCTACAAACTCATTACGGTGGTAGTCATCTTGGGTTAATTTCCTTCTAAGCCTTTTGAATAACTTTTAGGTTTTCAAGTTTTTTAAATATCCCCGATGGATAATTTTTTGCAAACAACCTGCAAACAATGAAAAATAATTCGATGCCAAGAATAATAAATAAAACAGATACTCAGGATGGTTGATAGGAGGTTGGGATTCCAAAAAACTAGCTGTCCTAAAAGTAAGGAAACTGATCGTGTCTGCACGCTTCGTAAATTTTGAATCCCTTATGGAATTACCTACAGAGCGAAAGTGCCTTCAACCATGACAGAGTCACAGAAATAAATGACAGGGTAATTTTGGGGAAGACACTATTCCCTTTGAATTAAAGACATTTACACACCTCTCTCTCTGGTGCCTATAATCATACCAGCTGTCCTTTCAACTGCACCGATGACTCCTGCAGGATGCCCAAGCCGTACATGTCTTGTACATTACATTGCAACCCACATGGCAGTGAGGTCCGGCAGCTCTTGTGATGGAAATCGTGGTTTGGTTTCCTGAGGTTGAACCGGAGAAAACCTTACCATGGGATGGAGCAGCTGCAGGGTGTATGGAAACTCCCATTCTGGGGAGTCACCTTCACTTTGCCCCTGTCCCCACTGAGCTGAATTTGGGATTGCTGCTCCCTGTCTGGCTCTCCTGCCCAGGTGTCCACTCCAGATATGCTGACCCGAACTCCTCAGGGCTGAGACCAAGCTGGGAACCTTGCTACTATGTTCTGTATTTCAATATCCGTTTCCCATTATCTCTGTTTATCTGGGGAGTGAGTGAATAACATGCCATTTATAAGTCAGTTTTGTTCAACGCATGTTAATTGCATACATTATCGCTCTAAGCCAGGCATTCACTGGGCCACCACCGAAGGCTTGTTTCCACGCTCCCTGCTTTGCTCACCTAAAATAGAGGCCGTCTTATGCTCTCTGAGTGTGAACGCACACACACGCTCTCACACATGCCTGTTTTGTATTCAAACAAGCTGATCGTGCTCATTTGAATACAGCATTTCCCTTACTTTAGGTGCTACCAAAATTAAGGCAGGTGACAGTCAGCTCAAGCAAATGCATTTATCAAGCCTTCAGCACGTGCTCACCAAGCGCCCGCAACGTTTAGTGCTGTTCAGAGGCTGGGGATGTACCCGGGTACCAATGAGGCAACGTTCTGCGTTCATATCACTTGCATTTTAATGTGAGAAGACAGAATGGAAGAAGCACTTGTCAAGTAGTGACAAGTGTTAAGGAGAAAAATAAAGACAGGATAGGGAGCGATGGGGAAAGTCTATTTCAGAAAGACAGGCCATGGAAGACCCTTCTGATAAAGGAACGTGAGAGAGAACTGAGTGGGGAAAGGGCCAGAGCCATGAGGGTACCTCAGGAAAGATAGCAGCCTCCCTTGTCATGTTCCGGCAGAGTTCTCCCCTGCCTTTGGGTCATAGGATGTGAGAGTTGGAAGGAATGTCAGCATCATCTAGTCTAGCATCCTTTACTTTACACTTAAGCAAAGTGAGACCAAGAAGAGGTTACAGGTCCAAGTTCAGCTTCACAAAGACATATCTCTAGTTGGGAGGAGAAAAAAGAGAGAAAAAATGTCAAACGTTGACTATGCAGAGAATCTGCTCAAACATTTAACAAAGCGTGTAAGAAACTAGCTGAAAGATAAGTTCCCGAACGTTTGATCAAATATTCTATATCTGATTTCATACTATAAGGGCGCGGTGATATAGTAAATATTTGCTCTGATTTCTCAGGGACCGCAGTCATCATTTTATATAGCTGGATAATGTGCTGACCCATATACTATCCTTAGGCTGTTAAAAGCATATGTCAGGGGAAATACCCAAATCCCTCAATGCAATTAATGCCCTGGTACAGGAGACTCAGAAATTTTGGGATGTCTGCTTCTACAACCTTATTCTAGATCTTAATATCCCAGGAGAATGTCAGAGGGCTTGTGGTTGTGGGTCTGACAGAGAACATTATAGCAAACCAAGTGATAAACTCACTCACTTGCAGTGAGATAGGAAGTGATTGTGTTCTTAATAGTATTTATAGTTTTAAAGATACTCTCAAGCTCATTTCCCTATTAGTTAAATGTCCCCACTGACTCACATTTTCCTATTAAACCTTTCATAACATTTGGTGTTTGTAGAATTGCCCATCTTTTTCTGGGACTGTTTGCTCCAAGAAGATGTAGCTTTCCCTTGTACCCCAGCCTTTATCAAGTGCTTAGTAAATATTTTTTGAACACGTGGAATCCCATCCATAGACAGTCCATTATGCCTCTGCCTTGAAGAAAGCTCTCTTTTGTTCATTCATTTAGAAACTGTAGGAAGCTGCTGGAGAGGGAGCCAAGGAAGTCTCATGAGACTTCCAGGTCACTAAACTTGGTCGATGATTGATTCAATTTCCATGAAGCCCTGGCTAAGCTATGGTGGGAACCCATAATGCCTTCCAAATGCAACAGGAGCAGCCCAGCCTTCCCCTTGAAGGAGAACCAGGCACTGTGAGTCAGGTTTTCTCAGCTGCATCGTTTGTGCTTGTGCAGTAACCTTCTCCAACAGTATCAATGCTTTAGGATCATAAGGGGAGTAATGGGACTACTTACCTCGGGCTGCAGCTCACCGAGCACACAGCTTTTGGTTGTAATTAACTCCCTGCCGTCACCTGCGCCAAGTGCAGTTGGTTCCGAAAACTGACAGATAGGACACTGCTAACTCTGCCAGGATACTTGTTTCTAGTATCTCATTCATTCACTCTGCCTTTTCCCACCGAATCCACAAAGCCTGGCTTGAACTCATGGGCGCTCCCTGACTTCCTGCTTCTCTGACTCCATGTAGCAATTACTGTTTAAACCTGTTGATTCTTTCAGTGAGCATTTCCTGCGTGCTCCCTGTGATGGAAATAGAGTCGCAGTCAAGGGCAATCAGCTCCTTAAAGGAGCCATTTTTATAGTCAATTTCTATCCTACTTCATATCATTCTGTAATTTCAGTTTGGCTGGAGAAACAAGATTAAATGATATTCTTAAAGAAACTCCTCAGAGGTGGAATATTTATATTCAAATAGTTGGGAAAGTAAGCCTCAGTCGCTTTGCAGTGTAATGTTTAGTGTGTCGCATTTAGCGTTTATGCCTTAAATGGATGGGTGTGTGAATAGGTTCTGGGTGTGATAATGTTTCCTTTGAACACAAATATATTTTAGGATTGTCAGAGCCAGTGGGAAAAATTACTAAAGGACATTGTTTCACTGGCACAAAATATTTTGACATTTTCACTTCAAGATGCTGGAATACGATTTCCCCAAAGGCCATAAAACTCGGCTCAGGTACCAGCAATCAGTTCTGCTTTCTCATTAGCTTCGTGCTGATGGTGAACCATGGGCATCTCGAAAGGCTTTGGTTCCTTGTCTGCTGATAGGAGGAGGACTCAGTGACTGATTGGCATTGCTCATGCAGAGGTGTTCTGGCTGACAACCCTACCCAGGGCCTCTGTGCTCTCAAGCAGGGAAAGGACGCCCTTCCTGTGCACCCATGGCCTGGGACCTGGCCTCTGGCTTTGCACCAGGAAGGCTCGATGACCAGGTTCTGGTCTTTCCATCAGAAGAGCTGAGTTTCCTGACCTTGGGAAGCTGTTTTGGCTGCAGTATTTTCATCTTTCAAAAGAAGGGTTTGGAATAAAAGAAAAATACTGAGTTAACATATCCTGGGTACTTAAAATCTTCCGCATGTTGTAATTGATTCAGTGCAAACCACTGTGTGACCAGATACTACTGCCATGTCCCTTTCACAGGAGGGAAACTGAGTGACTTGTCACAGGTCACACAGCTGGTAGGCCAGCTGTCTAGCCAGGGGCCCGGGCACTGATCCCAACAGCCATACTCTACTCATGCTGTCTGTGACCTCAGGCCCAGTCCTGGGGGTAAAGAGATGTGGAGAAAGGATAGCACAGGCAGATTGCAAGGAGGGCCTTTCCTGAAGGCCACCTTTGTTGGTGACCATCGTCTTCCCAGGATGCCTGAGAAATCTGCCCTCCCCCTTCCAGCTCTGCCTTCCTTTTGCCTCCCACATCCCTCAACGATCAGCCCAGCCCTGAGACACAGCCTAGCATCAGGTATCCTGCAAATTTATCATCCTGGGAGCTCTGAAACCATGCCCTCTTCATCTTAGAGGCCCCAGGCTGTCAAGATGGTGAGAAAACTCATGACTCTGCTTGGAGATGTTTCCCAACACGGCTTGGGTCTCAAGGTCTTCATTAATCAGAAATCCATCAATTATAGTCATAACTACACTTTGCTGAAATTCTGTGGAGGGGATACGACTCAGTGATGTTCATTATTAAGCTCTTTCTTCAAACAAAACCTTTCGGGAAGTGCAGTATATAGAATGATCCAAGGGAGCCAGCTCTGGAGGTACAGATAGAGGTGTAGACAGAGATCTGAAGGTCCATCCTCCTCTGCTTCGCCAGCCCCTGAGCATCTGTCTGTACCCAAGGGCTCCACGGAAGGCAGAGGATAAAGAGTATTTGGCAGTCGTTGAGCTAGATGACCTCCAAGGCCTTCGCCTTCACCACTTCTGACTGCTTCATTCTCTGCTTTCTGGTGATGAAGATACAGTTACAAGTTCCTACAGATTGGTCTCCACTCGAAATGTTATTAGAGCCCATTAATAAGCAAAATCCTGTATTTAAAATTTTAAGATGAAATGAGGGAAGGGAATCCATATGATTTCCTTTTTTAAAAAATTGAAGTGTAGTTGATTACAGTGTTGTGTTAGTTTCAGATGTACAGCAAAGTGATTGTTATATATATATATTCTTTTTTCAGATTTTTTCCCCTTACAGGTTAATAGAAAATACTGAGTAGAGTTCCCTGTGCTATACAGTAGGTCCTTGTTGGTTATCTATTTTATATATATATAGTGTGTATATGTTAATCCCAAACTCCTAATTTATCCCTCCCCACTTTCTCCTTTGGAGACCATAAGTTTCTTTTCTATGTCTGTGGGTCTATTTATTCCACGTATAAGTGATATCATATGGTATTTGTCTTTCTCTGTCTGGCTTACTTCACTTAGTGTGATCATGTCTAGGTCCAACCATGTTGCTGCAAATGGTATCATTTCATTCTTTTTTATCATTTCATTCTTTTTTATGGCTGAGCAATATTCCGTTGTATATATGTACCACATCTTCTTTAGCCATTCATCCGTCCAGGCACATTTAGGTTGCTTCCATGTCATATGATTTTCTTTTACTTCCCCAGTGGATGTCCCACTTCCCAGAGAGCAGCTTGGACTGCTCCGTGCCGGCCAGGCTTTGCAGGTGTCGCCACTGGAGCCCTCGGGTTTCTCTGCAGCCCCACAGGTTTTGTCGTCTGTGCTACTCTTTGGTACTTAATATCTACACATTTGTGTTGTATTTTGTTTCCGAGGTGTATGTTTTCAAAGTTACACACACTTTTTTTTTTTTTACTATATTTAGAAGTTAAAAAAAAAAACACACTTGAAGTTCAAAAATGCAGTTTAGCTGTAACGTTTATCTGTCCTTCAAAGCAGAAGCAAGGTGAATGGATCTCGTGGAGCCTGGGTGAATAGTCATGTTTAGCAATACAGGTGTTCAGACTTCCCATGTCATGGCTGTTTATATATTCTGGGAAGAATAAGTCTTGTCTGCTTTTTCATGCTCTCACCAGCTTACTCCTAAGCTTAGTAAGTAGCTGCCATTGGAATGGAATTTATGGGTCACTGAAAGCAAAACTTGCCCCCAAAGATTTCCTTTATAGACCTGCAGCAGTGCCAGGAAGGTCTGCATGGCTCAGCCCGATGCCTCAAGGCTAAAAGCTTCCTAAAACACAAGACTTCCTGGAGGTCTTGGCTGTGTCTCATTTATTATTGTATGTCTAGTTTCTTGCACATTACATAGGATGTAATAGGTATCTTGAAACTATTGGATACCCTCTAAATGTTTCATGAGCTCAAACAGGAGATAGGGTATGGATAGATCTGGATGAATAGGGTTGGCTCATGTACTGAAAACTGCACTTGGTGGGAACAGTGTTGAGAAGGATTCTGAGGATTTATCCATTGGAGCTACAGAAGAGTCTGACCTGAGAGTGTGAAGGAGGAGGGGTACCACCTGTGTCTCAAGTCATCATCTCTGCCTCAGAGTTTGAGGGCACCTGCAGGTAGCAGAAGGTGGGCCTGGGCCCCAAGTAAAGAACCAGGAGGTGGGTTTGCCTGAGGCATCCAGTAGCAAACGTCCAAAGCGAGAAGGACCAGGGCTAGGAACTCTACCCCTGCTCACGTCCTGGTTCTGCCTGCGTCTGTCACTGTGTCTTTCTGTTCTGCCAAAGGTCAGCGTAGCTTCTGTCATGGCGTTTCAGAGCCTTGAGTTCAGGGTCAAACAGGACATTTGGAGGGGAAGGAAAAAAGGAAAAGAGGTAAAAAAAAATGAAGTATGACTTTCCAGACAGGTTTTCAAGAAAGAAGAAAAGGGCTTTGGTTCGTTTCTGAGGCCTCCTGAAGGTTAGGTCATAACTACATCCGGGGGGAGTTCACGTTGCTCCTGCTTTTATATGTACTGCTTTGCTCAGTTCCACCCCAAGAGCAAGTGTCTTCCTGGGTGTGGATGAACCGCAGAAGCCCTCAGTCTAATGGCTGTGGGACAGCATCCAAAAGGCACAGCTTGGAGCTTACAGATCTTTACTAATGCGTGTGTCCCAGATAACAAGATGGAAAGAAAAAAATTAAACCTGTGTGGATACTTCGGGGCTGTAAGTTTTGAACAATGAAGAAAGCTTTAAGAGCAAAGTCAGTCTCCCGTTAGTTCGGCCTTGCTTACAATCAGTCGTCATTCTGTAAAAGCAGAACTTGTCTGACGCTTTCCTGACACAGAATCCTGTGGTTTTGGGGGGGGGTGCCTTTGCTAGATGTATGAGTGAGAGATTGCTACGTTAGCACCCCAAACTCAGTGGGCTTAACACACCCGTCATCGAGTTGCTAAGTGTCCATCATCGGATGAATGGATAAAGAAGATGTGGCCCATATATACAATGGAATATTACTCAGCCATAAAAAGAAATGAAATTGAGCTATTTGTAATGAGGTGGATGGACCTAGAGTCTGTCATACAGAATGAAGTAAGTCAGAAAGAAAAAGACAAATACCATATGCTAACACATATATATGGAATTTAAGAAAAAAAAAATGTCATGAAGAACCTAGGGGTGAGACAGGAATAAAGACACAGACCTACTAGAGAACGGACTGAGGATTTGGGGAGGGGGAAGGGTAAGCTGTGACAAAGCAAGAGAGAGGCATGGACATATATACACTACCAAACGTAAGGTAGATAGCTAGTGGGAAGCAGCCGCATAGCACGGGGAGATCAGCTCGGTGCTTTGTAACCACCTAGAGGGGTGGGAGGGAGGGAGACGCAAGAGGGAAGAGTTATGGGAACATATGTATATGTATAACTGATTCACTTTGTTATAAAGCAGAAACACACCATTGTAAAGCAATTATACTCCAATAAAGATGTAAAAAAAGAAATTTGACATTCATTAATAATTGAAGTATGGAACGTGACAGGTGAAAATTGATATTGATTTCTTTCCTCTAATATTTGGAAGAGTTCTAAAAGGTAAATAAAATGAGATAACAAGAGAAAAAAAAAATCCTGCCTCAGGCTTGGCGTGATCTTGCTGTGACTTGTTGGCTGTCAGCTCCTGGGCGGGCTGCCTCCTGCTGATGCGGTGCTGTTATCTCTTGACCCAGTTTGCTGGGGGCATCCTAGCTGAGGCAGCCCTGCTCCAAGTGAGTCTTTTTCTCTTCCTCCTGGACTGAGAGGCATGGTGATTGTGAGGCCACGGCAGACATGCAGGAAAGCAGGTGGACCCGGGCAAGTTCTCTTAAGGTGCAGACCCAGACAGGTGCACTGTCACGGCCCCCTCATTCTCTTGCTCCGAACAAGTTCATAGCCAAGGGATAGAGAAGCATGTTCCATCCCTTTGGCAGAAGGACCTGCAATGTACCTGGACTGTGGATAAACTAGGGGTGAAGAATTGAGGCTGTGAGTGCAGTTTCCCACTTGAGATCCCACTGAGGCATGAGTGACCTTTCCAGACCCTGAAGATGCCCAGGTGGCCACGAGGGAGGCTGTAGGAGGGACACAGGTGGACTGTCATGACCGACTTTGACCCTTGCTTTCAGTCTCGCTTTTTGTAGACTTGCTGAGTTTTAGCTTCCTGAATTGGTATAGATGTTTGATTCTTGGATTTCTTTTCTGTCGTCCGCTAATGAATCAACCGCATGTACCGGGTCGCTCCTAGACGAGATGCATCTGCTGCGTCTGGGTTCCTGGAGCCGAAGGGGGCGGGGGAAGGACTGACATTTACTGGATGATCATGTCAGGAACTCTGTACCAACTGTGTCTTCTCCACGTTTGGTGGGATGCGCATTTTGGTGGAGGAACGCTGCAGGCCTTCCCTTGGTGTTAGTGCAGGTGTATTTCCAAGGTGAAGCGTTCTTGGAGACATGGATGCCGAATTTCCAGGATTTGGGCTCAAATGCAGAAGATAAAAATTTGTACGTGCAAGTTTCCTGTGGCTTTGGCGACGGCTATATTTTTGATGCATAGAAAACAGTGATAGACAATAGCCCTCCAAACTTTGAACCGATTTTTAAAGAATGTCGGCGCACACAGTTTGAAGCCACAGAGATTGCCCTCAGAGCAGGAGCATGTCTATAAGATGACCTGGAATTTCGCCACCCACATCCCAGGGCTTAGTGACTGCAGTGTATATGGAGAATTTTGTACAATCTTTTACTTTTTCAAAATGTTACAATTCTCCTTCTTACTGGATACACTTATGGAACTAATGCCTGAATGTGGTGCACTTCTCTTAATGTAGGCTCTCTGCACATTCGTGTTCTATTACAATGAACGGTTTTAAAGAAGGTCATTACGGTCTGTTATGTCAAAAGATATCATTTCCTTCTGCCTTTTTCTGTTTTCTTTGCTTTCAAAAATGGGGGTATCGTCAGACCTGAAAAAAGTAACTTTATTTCCTGACCTACAAAAAGCATTATCAGGCATGATACAAACTCTTATTCTCCAAGTGTATATGTTGGCGAACAATTGAAAGAAGTTGAAATTACACGAAGAGGCCTGTTTTTCATCGCTTCTTGGAGGTCTTTAATCAGAATTCTTACCCCTAGAAGATACTTAATTCGATTAGACTCAGGTGGAATGCTGCTCTCCCCTGTGGAATCAGCTGAAACGGCTGCCTGGGCCATCAGAGAAGGAGGCCAGCTCTGTCCAGGGGCCCCCGCGCCCTGCCTGGGTTTGCACAGGGAGGCCTCACTCTAGGTGGTTGTACCTGTTCTAACCGGGGCGCAGCAGATAAAAGGCAAAAGATTCGGTGGCTGGTCCTGTGGTCAGAGCTGGGGATCCAACTTCTGATCTTTTTTGAACAAAAACTCATTGCTTGGGAAGGAAGTGTATGAAGTCATTAACATTAATTAATAGCTCATCAAGAATTCGGTTTGAGGGCTTCCCTGGTGGCGCAGTGGTGGAGAGTCCGCCTGCCGATGCAGGGGACACGGGTTCGTGCCCCGGTCTGGGAAGATCCCACATGCCGCGGAGCGGCTGGGCCCGTGAGCCATGGTCGCTGAGCCTGCGCGGCCGGAGCCTGTGCTCCGCAACGGGAGAGGCCACAGCAGTGAGAGACCCGCGTACCGCAAAAAAAAAAAAAAATTCAGTTTGAGGGCTGGGAGATGCTAGAAAGAGCCTGGAAGAATGGGACGCAGGAGAGAAAGCTCACAGGGTGGGATGGGGGGAACCCAGATGGGGCAGCTGTTGCCCAGGAGGCCAGACCCGCAGGAGGGATGGTTTCGGGGTGAGGTGTGGCCTGCCTCTTCCCTGCAGGGCAGCATGAAAGGACACAAGTGGTGAAGTGTTCCTTCCACTCCAACTTGACCTTCACGTTGAACAGCAGTGCGGTGCATTTTCCAGGAGGGGCCAAGCTCTCTCTGCAGCTGTGGAAATGTGGCTGGCAATGGCCCTTTACTCGGAGCAGGCATCCGGTGCTAGATGGACACGGTGCTCACCCCACCCACCATATCTCAACGCAGCGGGCAGGCCTGGAGCCTCAGGGGCCCAGGCGGGGCTGGCCCTGGGTGGACGTGAGTAGCTGCAGGGCTGGAGGAAGCCAGACCTCAGGGACCTGTCCCTGGTGCCAAGGGGTTAGTGCCAAGGGGTCCAGCTGCTTGAGGCCCAGTGATGGGGAACACGGCTCGCAGGAGGGTGGAGGGCCTGCACCTTCCTTGGTTCTGTAATAACACACACGTCATTGAGGACCAACCTTAACCAACAGTGGGTTTACACCTCAGGTGTTTTCCCTCGACGCTGGGTAGACCCCAGGATGTTGAGGTTCAAGGTTTTTATTCTGTCAGGTCAGAGTCAGAATCCAGCTCATCTGGAGACCTCAGGATGTCCTTTGTTGTAGCAAGAAATGGAATTAAATGGCTTGAGGCTGTTTGAAGTAGGTTTTATTCCGGGTTCTATTACCCGTGGTTCTCTCCGGTTTCTTGCTGAATATCCACAGTTGTGCTCAAGTGCTAAATTCAGCGACCTTTGAAGTCACAGAAAGGGCTCCACCAGTTACGGTCTCTCCTACCAGCAGAGCCAAGGATTACAAAACCCCATCTCCGGGGCAGGCTCTGCAGCCAGGTGACCTGAGCTGAAGTCCCTGTTCCACCACTAACAGCCGGTGGGACGTTGCCCAAGTTCATTAACCTCTCTGTGCTTCAGTCCCTCACTGGAAAACGGAGGACATAGTTGTGCCCTGTACATCATACGTCGTAGGGCTACAGTGAAAATTGAATGAGTTAGTCCATGAAGAGCTCTTAACAGGGTACTGGGCACATGAGAGGCCCTCAGTAATTGTTTGTTGTGATTATTAATGGTCCCCCCGGTAGGGATCTTCAGTTACCCTGGTCAGCATGGCTGGACACTTGGTGCAGGGAAACCAAAGTGTAGAGCGGTGTGGCTCTTTTAGGTGGTTGACTGTTCCATCCTCCCCCTCCCCCTCCGCCCTGAAAAGGGACCTGGGTTTTCACTCTCACTTCAGATGCTCCCCTGAGATGTTCAGCTCTTCCTAAACTACTGGAAGCTTAGGAAGTGACTCTGGACAGAGTTCCGTCATCCCACGAGTCACGGAGCACAGCCTGGACGGCACCATTCTGTGTGAACTCCCAGGGAGGGAACATGAGTGGCGCCCCCTGGAGTTGTGTGGTCACTCAGAGGGAAGACCACGTGACATGAACCCACTCGCCCAAGCTTTTCACTTTCCGCTCAGCCTGACGTATGTTTGGTCTTCTCGTAAAGCAATCCCACACTCACATCTGAGTATAAGAAGTTGCCATCCATTCGTTTCATTTTTTAGAGTGATTTCGTTTGTATGATGGTGGTTTTCAATACTTGCTTGCTTCCAAGACACCCAAGGAGCATTTAAATTGTACACACTGAGGTCCCAACCAGGAGACGGGTTCTAAGGGGCTTCCAGGAAAACTCAGGTGTCTACGTTTTAAAAAATTCCTCAGCTACAAAGCTATAGTGTTCAAAACAGCATGGTACTGGCACAAAAACAGACATATAGCTCAATGGAACCGAATAGAGAGAGCAGAAATAAACCCACACAGTTTTGCTCAATTAATCTATGACAAAGGAGGCAAGAATATACAATGGAGAAAAGACAGTCTCTTCAGTAAGTGGTGCTGGGTAAACTGGACAGCTACATGCAAAAGAATGAAATTAGAACGCTTCCGAACACCATATACAAAAATAAACTCAAAATGGATTAAAGACCTAAATGTAAGACCTGAAACCATAAAACTCCTAGAAGAGAACATAGGCAGAACACTATCTGACATAAATTGCACAAACATTTTTTGGGGATCTGTCTCATAAAGCAAAGAAAATAAAAGCAAAAATAAACAAATGGGACCTAAGTAAACATAAAAGCTTTTCCACAGCAAAGGAAACCATCAACAAAATGAAAAGACAGCCTACCAAATGGGGAAAAATATTTGCAATAATGTGACCTATGAGAGTTAATATCTAAATATATAAACAGCTCATACAACTCAACATCCAAAAAAAAAAAAAAAGCACTGATTAAAAAGTGGACAGAAGACCTGAATAGACATTTTTCCAAAGAAGACATACAGATGGCCAACAGGCACATGAAAAGATGCTCAACATCTTTAATTATGAGAGAAATGCAAATTAAAACCACCTGGTGGTGCAGTGGTTGAGAGTCCACCTGCTGATGCAGGGGACACGGGTTCGTGCCCCAGTCCGGGAAGATCCCACGTGCCGTGGAGCGGCTGGGCCCGTGAGCCATGGCCGCTGAGCCTGCGCATCCGGAGCCTGTGCTCCGCAACGGGAGAGGCCGCAACAGTGAGAGGCCCACGTACCGCAAAAAAAAAAAAACAAAAAACAAAACAAAAAAACCCACAATGAGATATCACCTCACATCTGTCAGAATGACTATCATCAAAAAGGACACAAATAACAAATGTTGGCAAGGCTGTGGAGAAACTGGAACCCTCTTACACTGTTGGTGGGAGTGTAAATTGGTGCAGCCACTGTGGAAAACAGTATGGTGATTTCTCAAAAAACTAAAAATAGAGCTATCACATGACCCAGCAATTTCATTCTTGGGTATATATCTGAAAAAAAAAAGAAAACACTAATTCAAAAAGATACGTGCACCCCGATGTTGTACAGTTGCCAAGATATGGAAGCAACCTAAGTGTCCATCAGCGTATAAGTGGATAAAGAAGATGTGGTGTATATATACACATACACACACACACACACACACACACACACACACACACACTGGAATACTACTCAGCCATAAAAAAGAATGATATTCTGCCATTTGCAACAACATAGATGGACTTAGAGGGCATTAGGCTTAGTGAAATGAATCAGACAGAGAAAGACAAATACTGTATTAGTATGTAAAAAAATACAACAAACTGGTGACTATAACAAAAAAGAGTCACAGATATAAAGAACAAACTAGTTGTTACCAGTGGGGAGAGGGAAGTGGGGAGGGCCAAGAAAGGGGTAGGGGGTTAACAGGTAAAAACTACTATATATAAAATAAGTAAGCTACAAGGATATATTGTACACCATAGGGAATATAGCCAGTATTTTATAATAATTATAAATGGAATATAACCTTTAAAATTGTGAATTACCATGTTGTACACCTGGAACATACATAATATTGTACATCAAGTCTACCTCAATTAAAAAAGAAATCCTCAGATGAGCAGCCAGGGATAATAGCTTCTGATTGATGCTCTTGTTTTTACCCTGAGAGAGAGAACTGGAGAGATGTCGTTGTACCCATTTTATAGGTAAGGAAACCAGCACCTGGAGGGTAAGATGTGTCTGAGGCCACGTAATTAGTTCACGCATTGCTCAGGGTAATTACAGCTCTGTTCCTTAGCCAACACTTCCTAAATCTCAGTGGCTTAACCGGGGAACGTATATTTCTTACAGCATGGTTAACTGCCAGTAGGTGGCTCCCTGGACCCCCCATCTGAGGAGAGTCTCAGGGCCTTTCTGTCCAGGCTATTTCCCCTCCTCTGTGGTCTCCCAGTCTCCGGGTCCTTCACCCCCAGCTGTGTGGGCAGAAGATAGAGCCTGGCCGTGTCCTGGGCCCACATTTCATTGGCCAGAACTCATGTCCTGGGCCCACATTCCATTGGCCAGAACTGAGGTGTGCAGCCCACCTGGACACAAGGGATTCTGGAAAATGTAGTGTTTCTGTGTGTCCGGGAGAAATAACCCAGTTTGGTGAACATACGGCATAGCTTCTACCACTACTTGATGACCTTAAGACAATGAAATCTCAGTAGTGAGAATCTTCTTTACGTTAAGCCTATGTTACCACTGACATGGTCTTTCATCATCACAGCAATCCAAAGAGGTGGTTATTTATCTCCCCGCGTTTTAAGGATGAAAAATCTGAGATGCAGAAAACCTCAGTGAACACCCCCTGAGGAAGGTGGGGAGCCAGACGATTCACATTCATCTCCCACCTCTAAGTCCAGGGTGGTTTGGCCGGACCACACCCGCTGCCCGTAGCTTGTGGGGCTAGAACAAAGTGCATTCCCGGCTCCCATTGTAGCGCTATTTCCCATCATGTGTTCTGAGCTGTGTTACCACATGGTCTGTGGAATCAGGCTGAAGCAAGTCTTCATTGACTGGAGGGAAAAAAAGAAAGAAAAAAAACTTAAGTAAAAGTTTCTGGAACATTTTCCTGTTACCAAATGGAAATATGGAATTTTTCTACTTCCTGAAATCTGTTCATACCTCTCCTGAGGGGCTTGTCTCTAAAAACCTCACAGAAGATTCCATCTTTCCCAGATTAGCAGCAACGGGACAAGCAGTAATTAGGAATATTATTTATAGCACACAGAGGACTTCTGCATGTCAACCTTCTCCCAGAGAAAGTACCCTCCAATGTTGATTTCCGTTTGATAGACGCCAGGTGTTTTTCCAAACAAGAACTTTCTTGGAAGCCGATGGCCTGAGAAAAGGTGGTCTTACTAGGTTGCATTTCTCCTCACTTTGTCTGCCTGTCCCCAGTGGTCATATTTGTTCAAGTCCAGCTGAAGCTAGTTCCTCTGGGAGCTCAGAGCCCCCAGCGTGCTCAGGGAGCCGCCACCTGTCAATGGCATATGGTCTGAGGGCATCTCAGCAGCTCCGGCCTGACCCGCCAGCCCGGGGCTTCCAACTGTCAGCTTATCCTCTTTGGAAGACAAATAGGGTATAGCCAGCAGCTACACAGGCTCTAGGAGGATTCAGCGGGCTTCCAGGCCCCATGTGAGTCATCCCTGACCCTGAGCCCTGGCTCCGTGGGAGGGACCCAGAGCCCCGCCCAGCTGGCGTCCTGCTGAGGTGAACAGCAGGGGTCTGGCCACTCTGCATCCATCATACTGGCCTCCTCTCTCCTCCCAGCCCAAGTTCACTATCGGTAGTTCCATGCCAGCTCATTCATTCCTTCAGATGGGCAAAGGCACTGCGGGTCCTTCCTGCTTTGCTGGGCCCTGAGCCCCTTAGCATGAAGTAGAGATCCCGCCTCACCCCAGAGGTGGCTGCCACTCTTCACCCCAGAATTGACCCCCTCGACCATGAAAAGATTTAAGGATGTAGCTAAATTGCAAAGCCCGAGCATGAAGACCCTTAAACCATGGTCTCAGGCACTTGGAGAAAACTAGAACTTTGTCACTGAGCCCTTGCATTCCAACTTACGTGTCTTACATGAGGAAATTGACATCTCATGTGCCTGAGCTCGCAAAGGAACGAGGTCGACATACCTGGGACTAGATGCATCTCCACTGCGCCCTGCCCGGCTAGGAGGGACTCATGGTGGAGGAAGCGGATCAGCTCCTTTTTCTTCTAAGGCTGTTTAGCATTTGACTCTTCCTGTCCTGGGACCGCCGGCCTCTCGCCTTCCACCAAAAGCCTCCTAATAAAGAATACAGATCAGCTTATCTCCTCCTCCAGGGTCTGGGGTTGCTTCCTACACCTTTCAGAAACAGAAGGCAGCAAGTCCATCTCAGCGAACACACGCATTCTGCTTTCATCTGAGTGATCAGGAAGGTGATTTATAGACAGTTACAACGGAAGCTCAGAGGCCCCAGCATCGTGCAGCAGCGGAGTCCAGAAAACTCACATCAGGCAGAAGCCACAGTGGAGGCTGCTACTCAGTGATCCTGGAGTAATGGCGGTCACGGCCAAACTCGTCAGTTCAACCAGAATCATTTATTCACCATGATCTCTACTGCCTCGAACGACTTCTCGTGAATTAACGAGCCTCTCTACTTGCATATCAATATCCTGTTTTATTTCAAACCAGAAAATGAAAGGCAGGATTAGGTTTTGTTCTCAGTGTCTATTTTTCTATGTTATTGATCCAGGTAGCAACTACGGATGGAACCGCAGAATGGATTCTGTCTTCAATTCATTTTTTTAAATGGGCTTTTATTTTCATCAGTGGTGAATGAAGGGTGCCCGGCTTCCAGAGATGGAGCTTGAAGTCGTTGAAGTGGCCCAGAGTTTGGAAACTTTATAAAAGCCGACTGCGTGATTGGATTGAAGTTGTGCTCAGAACAAGCCTCCACACCAGACTCGTGCTCAAGTCTATTTGGTTCCTGGCACACGACCCTTGAAGAATTGTATTTGATTTTGTACATTTATTTATGCTGGTGCCTCTGGCTCCCATCCCGGTCAGAAAGAGTCAGAGCTGGGAGTGGCACGTCAGCGACAGCAGAATGGAGTTACGTGGACAGAACAGCATGGAGACCATTCCCCACTGTGCATCGGGGAGGCTGCTGGGCACAGAGGACCCTTCCTGTAGCACCTCTGTGTCCCCTCACGTCGCCTTGCTGGTGGATGTGATCATCTTCCCTCGGGCCACAGGCAGCCCCTCCAGCCCCCAGAGAAGAAGGACCTGACAGATACCTCCCTTGATCCAGTGCAGGTCCCCAGGGCTTGCAAACTGCATCACAGAATTTCCACTTGGGAAGCAGAGTCATGGTGGGCCCATGACTGCCCTTCTTTCCGGCAATGAAAAATGAACGCATGGAGTCGTATATCCCGATGCTAATGAGAACTCGCCTCTGTAGCTGGTGTTTCCGTCAGGAGTCCCCACTGCTTGATTTACAGTGTTTTGGACTCACGCTTTGAGCTGTGTCTTTGGATCATTCCATGGCACAGTAGGCAGCTGAAATCTAAGCTGATCTCAACAGAGAGGCAAAAAACGAATCTTTTTTAAGTGGGCTGTGAGACCTGCAAAATAAATCTCAGTTCGTGAACTTCAAAAACTCAGAAATGATACAAATTGTATTTGTCTTTTCTCTATGAAAATAGTGTCCAGGGGAAGAGAAGTGATTTTATATATTATTATTTCTACCCAACGTATTCTCTCTCACTTAAGGCAAATATCTGTTGGGAAGCAGAGGCTGGCGCAGGTAGCCAAGTCCATCAAACAGAAAAGCAGGTTTTTAAACGAAATGTAATTCCCTAAGGGTGAATGTAACCATTTGCCAAATGCATTCTTTAGATTAGTGACAGCAGCGTGGAGTCACATCAGGAAGGACCCGAGTGAAGATCTTACTCATCCTCCGTTTCACAGATGAGGAAACTGAGGTTCAGAGAGGCAAACGCTCCTATGTCCCAGAACTAGTAAGTTGGAAACCTGGTCTTACAACCCATGAACAGTGAGTCCCACATTCATGTTCTTCTGATGAAACTGTACAACATGATGGAAAGGATTATAATGGGGGCAAAAACAGCTACAGACAACACAGATGTTACCATCTCCATTTTATAGTTAGTAAAACTCAGGCTCAGAAATGTTAAGTCACCTTCCTGGGGTCACAGAGAAAAGAGTGTCAGACCTAGCTTTAGCACCTGGGCTGGTCTAACCAGAGAGTCAATTTCTTTGTTTTCTTCTCACCCCATGAGAGTGACTTTTTGTTGTCTTCTTTTTTAGGCAGAAAATTTCCTTCCAAAGAAATTAATGATCGAAGACTAAATGTAAGAGCTAAAACTATTAAACTCTTAGAAAACAAGCATAGGCATCATCTAAAATTGAGCCACATAGAAATTCTAAAACTGAACAGAAAATATAATATATAATATCTGAAAAGAAAAAAATATCACCTTTAAAAATATCATTAAATGTGACCTTGGATTAAGCAATTGTTTCTGAGATGTGAAACCGAAAGCACTAACAAAGAAAAAATAGGTGAATTGGATTTTATCAAAATTAACTGTTTTGTGCATCAATGAACACCATCAAGAAAGTGGAAAAACAGTTCACAGAATGGGAGACAATTTTTGCACATCCTGTACGTGACAAGAGATTTGTACCTAGAACACATAAAGACTATAATCCACACTAAAAAGGGAAATAGCCCAATTAAAAAGGTGCGAGTATTATGTATATCTTTTTTTTAAAATTATTGAACAGTTTATAACAACTGTCGCAAAGTTCTTGTGCTGTTATTCCATCCGTCGTCCCTCAGTCTATTCCTGTGGAATTGTTTCCCCCGGGTTAGGGGTTAGTTTCCTGGTTCCCTGGAGGTCTAATAACTTTTAGTTTAATGTAGCACACCTTGTGGATTCTGTGTTGTTGAGAGTCTGAATTTTTAAAATTTCTTTAAAGAGTTTGAGTTTTGTTCAGGCAGTTGGTTTGCCGGCGGGTCAGAGCAGGTCTACGTCAGAGACTGGTGACGCCCCCGTGTGTCAGCTGCTTCGACAGATTCGGGCTGTGATTCCTATTTCCTCCCCCCAGTGAGGCCACTGCCCCCCGTGGTCTCCACCCCTCTGTGCTGTAGGTTGAACGTCACCCTACACGGACAGCCGGTGCGGACAAGGAGCTTGCTTTGTGCTGGCCCTGCCTTCAAGGGTCGTGGCCCTGCACTGTCTGTAATCCAGCACCTGAATTTGTTTTATGTGTTCTGTCCAGTGTTATTAATTAGGTAAAACCAAATATAGTTAAACAAGCGATAGCTATTTTGTTTTTTGGTTTTTTTTTTTGCGGTACGCGGGCCTCTCACTGTTGTGGCCTCTCCCGTTGCGGAGCACAGGCTCCGGACGCACAGGCTCAGCGGCCATGGCTCACAGGCCCAGCCGCTCTGTGGCATGTGGGATCCTCCCGGACCGGGGCACGAACCCGCGTCCCCTGCATCGGCAGGCGGACTCTCAACCACCGCGCCACCAGGGAAGCCCCGCCATAGCTATTTTGAGTTAACTTCACACCATTCTACTAAATGAGATGGTCATGTTCAGAAAAATGTAAAATTCTCATTTTATAGGTGCAAAAGTTTAGAGGACAGCCTGTGTGTGTACTAGGATCACATAGGGAAATAATTCAGAGTGCAGCCTATTGTCTTTATCTGCTCGTTTCTGAACCACTAGTCTATATTCTTATTTCAGTTTCCTGTCTTGATTGGCATGTCATTTGCTCTGCTTCCCCATACGTCTATTCATTTAGAAAATTCACTAGGACTATAAAAGGGACAGGATATAAGCTCTTTCCCAAGTCCCTTTGAAATAACTCCACTATCCTTTGGTTTTAAACACTGGAAGTCATAATCTGATCTGAGTCAAACGACGAGGGAAGAGAGATGTACGGCCATCCACTCTGTCCTTTTCTGAGCTCTCCCTTGCCATCAAGTTGCCTTCAACTCTCCGATCCCTCACCATCATTTTTCTCCGGCTCACTCTGGCCTGTGCATCTCACCCTCAGGTTCTAGAACTAATAATCTAATTCCAGTAAGGTGTTAATGATTGAAGCTGGCTTGGTCATTAGTTCACTCCCTCATTGTTCTTATCATAAAACTAGTGATTCTGCTGCCATTTTCCAGTTCCTCACTTCCTCTTACTGTACATCTCTCAATAAACTGAAAATGAAACCTCCCTTCAAATTTCTCATGTGTCTCCAAAGGATAATGAAGCAACGATGCTGGTCCCGAAAGTACTAGGATGCAGTGCTCACTAATGATCCCATCACAGGTCCACCACCAAGTTCATCATCTAAGGACACCTGCATGATAACAATGGATATTTATTAAACTCGTCCATTAAGAGGCTCAGAATATGCTTTTGGAATGGACCAACTTTTCATTCAGACATTTGAACTCTACTAAATGAAATTTTGGAGAAACTGTTTCCCCGTTGACAACTTGCCTCAATGGAATGAGAAAGAAAGAAGCCCCCGAGTATTGGTTAATCTTCTCAAACCCAGCATGTGCCAGGGTTTCTGGAGACCCACAGTCTCCTCTGCCCTCAACATCTTTTCTGTGTTTTATTTTCCGTTTCAGCAATGTCTGACATAGCTGACCTCCATCTTGAAACACTCTCTTGGGATTTTCACTTTTACGGCAGTGGCTGCTCCTTTTTGATTTCCTTGATTGGTTCCATCTCCTCAGCTTGACCTCTTAATGTTGAAATACATTAGAGCCCAAGTCTGGTCTGTCTTCTCTTTTCTGATATATCTCACTTCTGGATGAGCTCATCTAAGTCCATGGCCTTAGGTACTATGTATATGGTCATGATTTCCAATTTTCTGTCTCTAGCCTTGACCTCACATTTGATCTCCAAACTCAGTTTTCAAAATGCCTCTCTGACCAGTCCACGTAGAATCCTCACTCAGTCAAAATATGACCCCTCATCCCTGTAGCTTACCAAAATTGTTCCTTTACCATAGTTTCCCATCTCAGTAAGGGGTACCAATAATCACCCAGTTGCTCAGATCAAAAACCTTCGAGCTATAATTCATTCCTCTTTTTTCTCATGGCCGTTCTCACCCATTCGGCATCTCCTATCAATCCTAAATTCAAAATATATCTCCAGTCAATTCATTATACTCCACTCCCATTGCCACCATATGAGTCCTAGCCACCATCATCTCTTGCCTGGATCACTGAAGTCCCTCCCAAAAGATCCCCCTGCTCACTTTCTTCCCTCCTATAAGCCATTCTCCATAAGGAAGCCAGAGTGATCCTGCAAAAAGGATCATCAGATCAGATCACCCTCCTGCACATCATAACCTGAAGCTCCTTACCAAGATCCAAGGTGCACACATCCTGTTTCCCTGGCCTCGTAAGATCCCTCTTCTCTGCACTCCCCATGCTCTGGACATATTGGTCCACTTTCTCTTCCTCAAATATGCCAAGTTCTTTCTGCATTAGAGCCCTTATCTCTGCCGTTTCCTCTGTCACAGATAGTTGTGTGGCTGTGTCCTCTTCATCGTTCAAGTCAACCTGAACATCACCTCCTCAGAGAGCCTTTTACCATCCACTCTACCTAAAATCTTTCCCCCACCCCTCAGTCACACTGTTTCCAAATTCTATTTTATTTTCTCCTACGCACGTATCACTGTTAGACATTAAACAGGAAAATAATTATAGATTATTCTATAACAGTTTCCCTATTAAAGTTTTTTCTTTGTTTTGTTTCTAATGTGCTCAATAAATATTTATGAAATCAATACGTATAAATTATAAAAATCGAAACATTCAGTTTTAAAAGTGGGTTTGTTTTTCTCACTGATGCCACGTAACTGGTGTGCATAGTAATAAGACGTCTGAATTCAGAGCCGGGAGTCTTGAAACCTAGCCAAAACGTTGACATTCCCTGGGGTGACCCTGAGCTCCCATTTGATTCTCTGCTAGGTACTCTGATACCTTCCGGGTCTCCTTCATAGGGTTAGTGAGGAGATCAGCTGACATAAGACCTTGGCAGATACAAAGAGAATCATAAAGCACCACATAAATGTTAGATTTTTGTTTATGTTACACTGAAATAGCCACTTGGAAAGTTTTCTTTGACTGTGTGTAGAACAAGGCAGAATTCATGTGAATAGGCTGTGGTCAGACACACCTGATCTTCAACACACTGGCATTCTTACACCCACAGGAGCAGCTGGGCAGCCGGTGTTGTAGGTGGTGGCCAGAGCGGGCACCACTCCTGTACCCTTCAAGGTGCCACCACTGAGATGTTCCCTATCTGGCTGTCCCCATCCTGCTAGAGATCACTTCCTTTTGGCATTGATCATGAATACCCATGTCGTCCATCCATTGCAGTACCACAGAGCCCAACACAGTGCCCGGCTCAAGCTAGATGCTCAGTGATTAAAAGTGGATGTCGGGCTTCCCTGGTGGCGTAGTGGTCGAGAGTCCGCCTGCCGATGCAGGGGACACGGGTTCGTGCCCCGCTCCGGGAAGATCCCACATGCCGCGGAGCGGCTGGGCTCATGAGCCATGGCCGCTGAGCCTGTGTCTGGAGCCTGTGCTCTGCAACGGGAGAGGCCACAACAGTAAGAGGCCTGCGTACCGCAAAAAAAAAAAAGTGAATGTCCATCAACAGACAAATGGATAAAGAAGATGTGGTACATATATACAATGGAATACTACTCAGCCATAAAAAGAATGAAATAATGCCGTTTGCAGCAACATGGGTGGACCTAGAGATAATCATACTGGGTGAAGTAAGTCAGACAGAGAAAGACAAATACCATATGATATCACTTATATGTGGAATCTAAAATATGATACAAATGAACCTATGTATGAAACAGAAACAGACTTGTAGACATAGAGAACAGACTTGTGATTGCCAAGGGGGAGAGGGTTGGGGGAGGGGTGGATTGGGAGTTTGGGATTAGTGGATGTAAACTATTATATAGAGAATGGATAAACAACAAGGTGCCACTGTATAGCACAGGGAACTATATATTCATTATCCTGTGATAAACCATAATGGAAAAGAATATGAAAAAGGAATGTAGAGGGGGACCTTCAGAATTACGGAGGAATAAGACATGGAGATCACCTTCCTCCCCACAAATACATCAAAAATACATCTACATGTGGAACAGCTCCTACAGAACACCTACTGAAGGCTGGCAGAAGACCGTAGACCTCCCAAAAGGCAAGAAACTCCCCACGTACCTGGATAGGGCAAAAGAAAAAAGGAAAAACAGAGACAAAACAATAAGGATGGGACCTGCCCCTCTGGGAGAGAGCTGTGAAGGAGGAAAAGTTTCCACACACTGGGAAGCACCTTCACTGGCGGAGACGGGGGTGAGCGGGGGTCGGGGGGGAGGTTCGGAGCCACGGAGGAGAGCGCAGCCACAGGGGTGCAGAGGGCAAAGCGGAGTGGTTCCCGCACAGAGGATCGGTGCCGACGGGCACTCACTCACCAGCCTGAGGATCTTGTCTGCTCCCCCGCCAGGGCTGGTGGGGCCTGGGAGTGTCGGAAGTCAGATCCCAGGAAGAGGACTGGGGTTGGTTGCATGAACACAGCCTGAAGGGGGTTAGTGCACCACAGCTAGCTGGGAGGGAGTCCGGGGAAAAGTCTGCACCTGGCTAAGAGACAAGAGACCATTGTTTTGGGGTGCGTGAGGACAGGGGATTCAGAGCACTGCCTAAACGAGCTCCAGAGACGGGCGCGAGCCGCGGCTATCAGTGCGGACACCGGAGACGGACATGAAATGCTAAGACTGCTGCTGCCGCCACCAAGAAGCCTGTGTGCGAGCACAGGTCACTCTCCACACCCCCCTTACAGGGAGCCTGCGCAGCCCGCTACTGCCAGGGGCCTGGGATCCAGGGACAACTTCCCCGGGAGAACACACGGCGCGCCTCAGGCTGGCGCAACAAAACGACATGCCGGCCTCTGCTGCCACAGGCTCACCCCGCATTCCATACCCCTCCCTCCCCCATGTCCTGAGTGAGCCAGAGCCCCCTAATCAGCTGCTACTTTAACCCCGTCCTGTCTGGGTGAGGAACAGACGCCTTCAGGCGACCTACATGCAGAGGCGGGGCCAAATCCAAAGTTGAGCCCCCGGGAGCTGTGGGAACAAAGAAGACAAAGGGAAATTTCTCCCAGCAGCCTCAGGGGCAGCGGATTAAATCTCCACAATCAACGTGATGTACCTGCATCTGTGGAATACATGAATAGACAACGAACCATCCCAAATTGAGGAGGTGGACTTTGGGAGCAACTGTACACTTGGGGTTTGCTTTCTGCATCTAATCTGTTTCTGGTTTTATGTTTATCTTAGTTTCCTTTTTAGAGCTTATTATTATTGGTAGATTTGTTTATTGATTTGGTTGCTCTCTTCCTTTTTTTTATATATATTTTTTCCTTTTTCTCTTTTTGTGAGTGTGCTTCTTTGTGTGATTTTGTCTATATAGTTTTGCTTTTACCATTTGTCCTAGGGTTATGTCTGTCCATTTTTTTGTTTGTTTGTTTTTACTTTTTTTAGTGCTTGTTACCATTGGTGGATTGATTTTTTTGGTTTGGTTGCTCTCTTCTTTCTTTCTTTTTTATTTTTAATAATTATTTTATTTTATTAACTTTTTAATTTAATTTTATTTTTTTTCCTTTTTTTTTTTTTTTTTCCTCCCTTTTCTTCTGAGCCATGTGGCTGACAGGGTCTTGGTGCTCCAGCCTGGTGTCAGCCCTGTGCCTATGAGGTGGGAGAGCCGAGTTCAGGACATTCGTCAACCAGAGACCTCCCAGCCCCACATGATATCAAATGGCAAAAGCTCTCCCAGAGATCTCCATCTCAACGCTAAGACCCAGCTCCACTCAACAACCAGCAAGCTACAGTGCTGGATACCCTATGCCAAACAACTAGCAAGACAGGAACACAATGCCACCCATTAGCAGAGAGGCTGCCTAAAATCATAATAAGTTCACAGACACCCCAAAACACACCACCAGATGTGGACCTGCCCACCAGAAAGGCAAGATCCAGCCTCATCCACCAGAACAGGGAACCAGGCCCCTCCACCAGGAAGCCTACACCACTCACTGAACCAACCTTAGCCACTGGGGGCAGATACCAAAAACAACAGGAACTACGAACTTGCAGCCTGCGAAAAGGAGACCCCAAACACAGTAAGTTAAGCAAAATGAGAAGACAGAAAAACACACAGCAGATGAAGGAGCAAGATAAAAACCCACCAGACCAAACAAATGAAGAGGCAATAGGCAGTCTACCTGAAAAAGAATTCAGAATAATGATAGTAAAGATGATCGAAAACCTTGGAAATAGAACGGAGAAAATACAAGAAACATTTAACACAGAACTAGAACTAAAGAGCAAACAAAGAATGATGAACACATGATAAATGAAATTATAAATTCCCTAAAAGCAATCAATAGCAGAATAACTGAGGCAGAAAAACGGATAAGTGACCTGGAAGATAAAATAGTGGAAATTACCACCACAGAGCAGAATAAAGAAAAAGGAATGAAAAGAATTGAGGACAGTCTCAGAGACCTCTGGGACAACATTAAACACACCAACAGTCGAATTATAGGACCCAGAAGAAGAAGAGAAAAAGAAAGGGACTGAGAAACTATTTGAAGAGATTATAGTTGAAAACTTCCCTAATATTGGAAAGGAAGTAGTCAAGTCCAGGAAGCACAGAGAGTCCCATACAGGATAAATCCAAGGACAAACATGCCAAGACACGTATTAATCAAACTATCAAAAATTAAATACAAAGAAAAAATATTAAAAGCAGCAAGGGAAAAACAACAAATAACATACAAGGGAATCCCCATAAGGTTAACAGCTGATCTTTCAGCAGAAACTCTGCAAGCCAGAAGGGAGTGGCAGGATGTATTTAAAGTGATGAAAGGGAAAAACCTACAACCAAGATTACTCTACCCAGCAAGGATCTCATTCAGATTTGATGGAGAAATTAAAACCTTTACAGACAAGCAAAAGCTAAGAGGATTCAGCACCACCAAACCAGCTTTACAACAAATGCTAAAGGAACTTCTCTAGGCAGGAAACACAAGAGAAGGAAAAGACCTACAATAACAAACCCAAAACAATTAAGAAAATGGGAATAGGAACATACATATCGATAATTACCTTAAATGTAAATGGATTAAATACTCCAACCAAAAGACATAGACTGGCTGAATGGACACAAAAACAAGACCCGTATATATGCTGTCTACAAGAGACCCACTTCAGACCTAGGGACACACACAGACTGAAAGTGAGGGGATGGAAAAAGATATTCCATGAAAATGGAAATCGAAAGAAAGCTGGAGTAGCAATTCTCATATCAGACAAAATAGACTAAAATAAAGACTATTAGAAGAGACAAAGAAGGACACTACATAATAATCGAGGGATCAGTCCAAGAAGAAAACATACCAATTGTAAATATTTATGCACCCAACATAGGAGCACCTCAATACATAAGGCAAATGCTAACAGCCATAAAAGGGGAAATCGGCAGTAACACATTCATAGAAGGGGACTTTAACTCCCCACTTTCACCAATGGACAGATCATCCAAAATGAAAATAAATAAGGAAACACAAGCTTTAAATGGTGAGGTGGATGGAATAGAGTCTGTCATACAGAGTGAAGTAAGTCAGAAAGAGAAAAACAGATACCGTATGCAAACATATATATATGGAATCTAAAAAAAAAGGTTCTGAAGAACCTAGGGGCAAGACAGGAATAAAGACGCAGACATAGAGAACGGACGTGAAGACGCGGGAGAGGGAAGGGTAAGCTGAGACGAAGTGAGAGAGTGGCATGGACATATATACACTACCAAACGTGAAACAGATAGCTAGTGGGAAGGAGCCGCATAGCACAGGGAGATCAGCTCGGTGCTTTGTGTCCACTTAGAGGGGTGGGAGGGAGACGCAAGAGGAAGGGGATATGGGAATATATGTATACGTATAGCTGATTCACTTTGTTATACAGCAGAAACTAATACACCATTGTAAAGGAATTATAGTCCAATAAACATGTTTAAAAAAAGAATGTGTGTGTATATATATAAATATGTGTATAACTGAATCACTTTGCTGTACAGCAGAAATTAATGTAGCATTGTAAGTCAACTATACGTTATTTAAAAAAATAAAATTCCATAAGGGAGGTTCACTGGCTGCTGGGGTACGAAATGGGAGAAGGGCACTGAAAGGGAATAATAATCGAAAGTTCCAGGCCATTTTTTGCTCATTGGGCAGTCTTTTCTTCGCTCTGTGACGACTCTCAAAGTTCCAGCTTTATTTTCTTCCTGAATGGGCAGAAGCCAGCTCTTTGTGGGGTCTAGGAAGAGGCAACCATCCCTGTGCTTGGGGAAGAAAGAACAGTTCCCGAGCTTTTTGAGCTCACAACCAGGCTCATTTGGGCTTTTCAGTAGAGTGGATGCCATGACATTACATAACCGGCACTCGAGGAGGACCTTCCAGGCAGTTCCCAGACGAAGGGCACAGGGTGACTGTGATGTTAAAAGAGGCATTTGTTGCTGTTTATGCTCAGAGGAAATCAAGGTGAAGCTACAGTTATTAAAAGCAGGCTGAGGACTTCCCTGGTGGCGCAGTGGTTGAGAGTCCACCTGCCGATGCAGGGGATACGGGTTCGTGCCCCGGTCCGGGAAGATCCCACATGCCGCGGAGCGGCTGGGCCCGTGAGCCATGGCCGCTGAGCCTGCGCGTCCGGAGCCTGTGCTCCGCAACGGGAGAGGCCACAACGGTGAGAGGCCCGCGTACCGCCAAAAAAAAAAAAAAAAAAAGCAGGCGAAGCACATTTGCATGAGAAGAATGCATGTCACCCGTGACTCCTCTCCTGCAGGACAGGCACAGAGCACACCCCCTTCCAACCCTGCCTGTTTGTTCTGCATTAGGATGGTGGCTTTGGTGATAAGAAAGGGTTCGGAATTGCATTTCCGCCACTGTTTTGCAACTTCTCAGGCATCACTGTCCCCCATATCTTCAGGGCTTCACATCCAGCCATTAAAGCAAGTGGGGGGGGGAATACAGCAAAATGCAAAACGAATGCCATCAATAGAGAAAACAGTTTCAAAAATTTCTAACACAGATGAGTAATGCAAACCTCCATCGTGTTTGTCATGTAGAACGCGAACATTCAGTATTCATAATTTGCAAAGAAAAATGGCTGTCACCATTTGTTAACAACTCTACTGTGTTCTGGCTACAAACTGTAAGGTCGGATCTTAACAAAACGGCACCGCGAAACAAAGGAAAGCTTCAAGTGAGCTTTATGAGGGAGCGCTCCCGGGCGAGGTTCACTGGTCCGAGAGAAGGGGGCCAGAGAAGTCGCGTCCAGTACTGGATGAGGGGGATTTCTATTGGGGTAAAAGCAGAAGGCGGCTTGCAAGGGGAGGGGGTGGTTTGCCATACGGGGTAATTCCTTATTTGGTGAGGATACAGCAGGGCCAGGTGTTGGTTGGTCTGTTGTGGGGCGTAAGCCCATTTTCCCTTCCCGTCAGCCCCATTGTTTTGTGGGCAGGAAGTTAGAGTCTCTTGTTGATTCCCAGAACAGGTGAGGTCCTTATGTCCCAATGCCTCTCCTACCTCATACTGGTCGGTGTTTTCTCTTACCCCCCGGGCCTCCTTTCACCCGGGCCAACGGACCTTACACAAACCTCACATGCCCCATCTTATTAAGAGTTTCTTATCACTTTTTAAATTTAATTTTGTGAATAATGTGATGTTTATCCGAGGAAAACCAATATCCTGTCTAAAGCCAGACTTTCTTCATTCCCTCCCACCTCTATCAAATATTTATCTGCCTCTGCCATTTTCTTTTTTTTTTTTTAAGTTAATTTTCAACACCCGTCTACGTTTTTAACACACAAGGTGTAACTAGCTACAGTAGCCAATCGTTCTTCCTCCAGAGATGTTAATTACAAGACAAGGAGCGTGCAAGGCAGTTGCGTTGTTTTTCAAATTCCCTCTTCAGGGAACATGGTCAATGAAGAATTGGATCAGGGAGAAATACTTGTATAGTGTCGCTGTGTCCACATTCTGAGGATGGTGGTCGTATTGATTTACTAATAGCTTACAAATAATAACCAAAAATTAGTTCTTCTGAGCTTATGGTTTTCTCCTCTTACCATTTCAGTCTTGATGGGTAATGCTATATTCAATTCAGGGAACTCACAGAAGAGTCCAGGGAGCCTTTATTTGTTTTGGTTCCTGCAGGGACCCCTTTCATTATGGCGTCTGGGTGATCGTGGGAGATCCCACGCCTGTGTGTCCATAGGACACGTGGAGTGTCCATCTTTGCATCTCTTGCTGACCACACCCTGGGCAGGCAGCTGACCTGACACCCTCAGGTTCCAGATGAAGCTCCATGACATTTTACGCGCGCACACACACACACACACACACACACACACTCACACAAACTGTACACACTCATACACCAGCTCTCCTGTCTCGTCAAGATGCAGGGTTTGTTTATATTATGAATTCTGTCCACAGGTTTTTAATTTCTTCCTTCAGATCAAAACATAGTAGAGCTTCTCCATAGACAATTAGTGTGAGAACTTCTACTGCTGAATGCGGCACAGCACAGAGGCACAAGGAAGGAGACAGAAGGAGAGAAGTAAGGGGAGAAAGAGGTAGAAAGAAAGGGGAGAATAAACATACCTACGAAACAAACAGACTCACAGACATAGGGAACAGACTTGTGGTTGCCGAGGAGAAGGGAGGGAAGGATTGCGAGTTTGGGGTTAGCACATGCAAACTATTATATGGAGAATGGATAAACAGCAAGGTCCTACTTATAGCACAGGGAACTATATTCAATATCCTATGATTAAAACGTAATGGAAAAGAATATAAAAAAGAAGGTCTATATATGTATAACTGAGTCACTGTGATGTACAGCAGAAATTAACACAACATTGTGAATCAACTATACTTCAATACAATTTAAAAAAAAAGGAAAAACAAAATAAAACAAAAAATAATAGATAGGGAAGCTCACCAGTGACCTGGGGCCCTTGTAGATCACAAAGTCTACACCTCCCACTTTGACCGTGGTTTTTGAGAACATGAAGTGACCAGCCTGAAACTGTCAGGTAGTGGAGTCTGAGTTGGACCAGGTCTTCTCAGTGCTGATCCAGAGCCTTCCCTTCCATTTTGCCGCTGCTTCCACGGCTTTCATTTATTGTCTGAGGTATATCAGCGCGTATTCATTTAGTGCCCACTTTTCTCCACGGTGGTCAAGCCTCTGAATACTGCAGGAGAGTTTAAACATTCTCTGACCTCAGTGAGCTCAGCTTCTCACTGTAGAGGTAACTTCCAGCCCACGCACGGATCCTAGAACCATCACATTGCACAGAGGGCAAGTGCGAAAATGAATAGAGCATAGGAAGACCTAGAAATGTCTGGGGGAAGGGGCAGCAGACGGAAGACGAGGCTTTCAGGAAGGGAGAAGTGCAGAGATAGTGCTGGCAAAAAAAGACTCCACGGCTAACGAACTAAGCAGGCACGTGACACATGCCCCCACGGTTGGGAGTGCAGAATGGAAAGAGCACTGAGCCCTCTCAGCGAGGAGCACACGCTGCACACAAAAGATGACTAGGCCACATAGGAAGGCTCCAGGCAAAAAGGAAGAGAGACAGCTGCCGGCATCATTTCCCCAACAGAGGACCACGGGGATTTGCGTAAGAGCTAACACGTGGGGGCACCACTCCCAGCCCTACCCCATCACCGACAGAGATGGCACTCAACCGTACTGCACCTTCTCGCACAGGGAAGAGTCCACGTTTCGTGAATCTTTGCTGCTGTTAATTTTTGTGGATCACCCATGAGCCTCCCAGCAGCCCTGTGAGATAGATCGTTGAGCTGTTGCCATTGTCTCCATTTAACGTGGCTGAGGCGGGGGAGTCACAGAGGGAGTGTGTGATCTTCGGGTTGGAGGAGTCACTTAGGCACCAGTGAGCTCCCCGCCATCTCCTCTGACTGGGTCACCACCCGTCCTCCCAGAGGGGTCAGAGCTGGGACTCCGAAGGCATTTGTGGGTGCCACCTGACCCCAGACCCAGCCCCTCCCCGGGAGTGTGGTCTGAGAAGAAGCCTTTGTGCCACCCCGTTTCTCAGCAGCACCTCCAATCGAGAGAGGCCCAGAGACTGCTTCCAGATTCCTCTGCAGCCTTCAAACCTTCACGTAAAAAGGGGAAACGTTGAGGTAGTGCTGCCTCATTTATTTTTAAAGATTTTTTTTTTGATGTGGGCCATTTTTAAAGTCTTTATTGAATTTGTTACAATATTGCTTCTGTTTTATATTTTGTGTTTTTGGCTGTGAGGCATGTAGGATCTTAGCTCCCCAGCCAGGCATCGAACCCACACCCCGCTGCACTGGAAGGCAAGTCTTAGCCACTGGACCACGAGGGAAGTTCCATGCCTCATTCTTTAACAGGGGCAATTCGACATTGCACGTGCATCTGTAAAATGCTACCTGTATTCAGCTTCCTTCTCCTCCTCCGGCCAGTCATGGACTGCAGGCTTCTCTATTCCATTTATTTGTGGCTCCGTAACACACTATCTCCATACATAGTGGATTTTAAAATTTTTTTAAATTGAAATGTAATTGATTTACAATGTTTTGTTAGTTTCAGGCGTACAGCAAAGTGCTCCACTTATACATATATCTATTCTTTTTCAAATTCTTTTCCCATTTAGGTTATTACAGAATATTGAGTAGAGTTCACTGTGCTATACAGTAGGTCCTTGTTGGTTATCTATTTTATATATAGTAGTGTGTATATGTTAATACCAAACTCCTTATTTATCCCTCATCCCCCTTTCCCCTTTGGTAACCATAAGTTTGTTTTCTATGTCTCATACATAGTGGTTTCAACCAACTTCTAAAAAATATATAATTTTGGGGGTGAGTATTTCAGACAGGGCTTGGCTGGGCAACTCTTAGTCTCCATGTACCTCAGGCCCCTTGGTAGTGCTGGTCTGTAGGATCCTAAGTATCTTCTCTCAGAGATCTGGTGCCTGGGCAGGGGTGGCTGGAAGGTGGGCTCGTACGATTTCCGGAGCACAGCAGCCTCAGGTCTGCACCCGTGGTGGCTGAGGGCTCCCTGATGCCGTCTTCCTGGAGTCTCAGGCTGAAGCTGCCAGGCTCCTGCTGGTTTAGCCTTGGAAGTCCCGGGATGGCATTGGCCGTGTTCTGTCAATCTAGTACATCATTAAGTCCAGGTCAGATTTCAGGCAAGGGACCTGTCAGTGGGAGGAAAGTTGGAGCAACTGTGAAGTTCCTGTTGCTATTCTTCCCAAGTGAGTAGGATGAGCATGAACTTGAAGCATGGTTGTAGAAGGAGCCTTCATGATGCTGCGAATTCCACTTATGGTCTTTGTATGGAAACAAACATAATAAATTATAATTACAGTTGCCACCAGACCTTTTCTTAGCAAGAGAATGACCTTTCTTTCAGAAACATAATTTGAAAAGTTGCTTTAACATGGAAAGTAAGACGCTGAGAACTCAGGCAACACAGAGCTGGTTACGCCATGCTGAGTGGAAAGTGGGGACCATTTGCATTTGCCTTTGAGAAGGAAAGAGAGATGAGAACAGGAGAGAAGGGAAGGTGTGAGAGAAGAGCTGGAAAGACAGATGGTGAGCACAGGGTGAAAGTAGAAGCTGCAGAAAAAATCCTAGTGATGAGGTGGGGAAAGGACCCTGCAGCATCGCCCGACACGTGATTGAAGGATGTATGTCACCTCCTGCCATGACCCCTCCCTCCTCCAATTTTAAGCCACCTTTTGGAGACAGCCATTGCCTTGTAAGAGTGTTGTCTTTTGTGTGTGTGTGGAGCATAGGGTTGAGGAAGATGCCGAATCTCACACCTGATCCGACACACATTTGCATCGCAGCGAGTGGATGGGCAAAGAGACAGGAGTGGGAAGGGGAGATGGCCAGCAGAGGTGCATTTACCCTCCCTGGGTGTTCAAAGAAATCTCGGTGAGGATTGTGGGCTTCCTCCGGGAAAGACGGGGAGGTTGGAGCTTGTCGTAATCAGACCTCAGGGCAGGGAGGACCCAAGTGCTATGTGGTTTCCATGCTGTTTGTGGTATGGACTGTCTCCTTCTCAACTCCTCGCCCGAGAGTCAGTGCGGGACCGATTCCCCTGCTCCCTCGGGGTGGGAGCCTCCTAAAATAGAGGCACTGATGGCTGTCCTGAGCATCAGCTAGGATCACCTCTGGTCCCACCACACCAGGTACTAGCCTCTGTGTTTCAGTGAACACTTAGGACCCCTTGAGTGGCCCTTGAGAGATCCTAGGATCCCTGGTGTGGGTTGTACCAATCCTGCCTCTGAGATGGCAAACACACACACCACCCCTGGGCATCTTTGGAACCTTTATCCACAGAGTTCTCATGGAGTTGTGTGACTTAACAGAGGGAGGGGTCCTAGAGCGGGGTCTGGAGACGGTTGTGCACACACACACACAGGTGCACACGCACATACACGTGCACGCACACTCACACACACGTTTCTTGAGTCTGCATTCCCCGAATCGTAAGGGGCCTGTCTTTTCACAGCCATCTGCATCCCAAAAGCTTAGAGGACTTTGCCATTTGGTGAAATGGAATTGGGACATTTGAAGCGCTGCCTCTGTATTTCTTAAGCAACAGCGTGTGGTATTACAAAGACTACACGTCTCCAAAAATAATTTAGGTGGTTTTGTTAAATGACTCCAAAATGGAGAAGAAGATTATAAAAGATTGGTCTGTCCATCTTAAAAATTCATCCAAACGATTATTCGAAGTGGAGGCTGTCACCTACAGCAATTCTAGGTTGAGCTCCTACTGCTTTTCAATGCTTACCTGTGACCTTTGATGTTCTGATGAGTCTGGGACTCTGGTGCTTAGATTCGCTCAGTCTGCCAAGAGAGGAAGTTATACTACCAGGCTGCATAATTGCCGTCTCAGCTGTAAAAAAAAGTGTGGAGGAGAAGGAATTATGGGAGCAAATATGGTAGTTTTCATTTGAATGACAAGACTAAACCTGGCCAGTTGTCCAGCTCTCGAGCCACACGTCGTGCCTGTTGTTAGGTGCCCAATTCGGAGACTTTGATTAGTTGATCTATTTATATGTGCGCATTGTAAGCATCAAAACCACTTTTGTGTGTATTATTTTTCTTGTCATCCACAAATCATAATCCAGAAAGATTGACGGTAATTGAATAAATGGCCGTGTGTGCTTACAGACCAGGCTTGTTGGAGACAGAACAGATTTATTAGATGATCCATTTCATTTTTTTTTCCTTATCTGCCAGTGCTCGTTGGAACACTTCTTTCCAAACATGGGGAACTAGAGAAAAAATAGAGTGAGGTTCTCAAACTTTTAGTTCCGTGGGCATGAACTGGAGTTCTCCAGGGTCAAATCATCACCCAAGGGCTCTTTGTGGACTAAGCCGCGTGGGCTTGCATGTCCCATGTTGTCTAAAACCATTGCCCACAGGCTGCCGGACTCCAGAGGTTGTGATCTGGAGCAGAGGGGAGCAGACATTAAAACAGGGTTACTCCTGGGACACCTCCTTTCATCGTTAATACCCAAGAGCAGCAACTATTCACTTCGAGTATTCAGGTCATCTGATTATTTTCTCCCTGAGAAGGGAAATGAGAAGTGAAAGTCTTCAGGTGAGGAATACATTTAGCTCAGAAGACAAGGAAAGGCCATGATGAGTGATCATCTTGGTGGAGTGGGAGAAGAGAGCTGAGAGAAAGATCCTTAGGAGGTAGGAGGTTGGGAAGCAGAGTGTGGAAGGTTCTCGGGAAAATGTTGCCTTTCACTAAAACTGGAGCAGTGTGGACCGTGTTTACACCCTTTAGGCAAATCTTTCATCCTGCAACGTCATTTTATCCATGCAGCAATCTCCCCATCAACTGTCGCAATGAATGACCCCAAGCCCTGCGCGGGTATGAACGAAGCTGCCTTTTCCTACAATAAAGGCTTTGGGCTCCTTGTCACTTTAAAGGTTTCAATTCTCTTGCCCACCCATTTTTCTCAGATGTAAGTTGTGACACATTTGAAGGCCGTGAAATGAATTTAGTGGGTCCTGATCAGGTTTTCTAAGCAATAAAAAACAATACCCCGTGCATCGTAGCTAGTAGAATGAACTATTAAATTGTGGAATTTGGTGTATTATATATGGATTCAGTCTATGTTTACTGTGTTGCTAGGTAAAATCTCTCTCCTAAAAGACTGTAGTGACAAAAGTTTGATAAGCTCGGAACCCCCTTTTTTGACCATGGAAAAGAAGAGGGATGCTGAGCTGGAAAGGATTGACTTTGTAGGCCTGGGGTGTCCAAACGCTCTACATTCCCTGGAAAGCCCTGTCTTCAGAGCTGGCCCTTAGCTGCTCCTGGAACGTTAGCTCCCAGCCCTCGGAACATTCTGCCCCTGCCCCATGAGTGTTGTCATAGGCCTGAGGCCTTGGGCCACTTAGTACCGGTTTGACCAGACAGTTTGTCCTAAATGTGATTTAGGGTTAAGCCTGATTTTTCTCTGAGGTAGTCTGAGTGGCCGAGGTCAGTTATGTGGGTGCTGCGTGACCAACCCCTAATAAAAGCCCTGGGCACTAAGCCTCGGGGGAGCTTCCTTGGTTAGTAACATGGTTTCTGGGGAATTAAGTACGTCCACGAGATTCCCCTAGCAAAGAACGCCAGGGAGCTTACACCTCATTCCCGCTGGATTTCGCCTCATGTACCTCTTCCTTTTCCTGATTTTAATCTCTATCCTTTTGCTGTAATAACTCATAACTGAGTATAACAGTTTTTCTGAGTCCTCTGATTCCTAGTGAATCATCGAGCCTTGGGGTGGTCTGGGGACCCCTGACCCGGATGCAGGCATAGGACTGAACCAGGTCTGAGCCTGGACCATGGTTAGACCGTGGGCTTTTGGGCTCCCATGGAGGGGCCCCAGTAAATGACTCCTTCAGTGGTAAGGAGGTGGGAAGGCATTACCTTTTCTCCATCTGTGACAGCAGTGGTTCCCGGGCACTACTTGTTTAGGTGCCATTGGGTGGGTTTCTTTGGGTGAGAGCGATAGCTTGGGAATATTTTACTCCTTTCTCAGTCTCCATGGAGGGCATGAACCTGGTGCAGATAAACACCAGGGCTTATCGTGAACTTTATCTCCAAAAGTAATTCTAGCTTTTCTGAGATCTTTCATTCGGGCCTATTCTGTTCATCAAGTAATGACCTCAGTGATATGTAATTTTTAAAATTATATTTAATTATGGTGTATTGCAAACCAACGATCTGTCTCTTCGGAGTCCACGTGAATTAAAATCAGGATAAAATTAGAATCCAAGGCACAAAAAGAAAGTTTATCAATGGAAGCTTCATTCTCCGATTCTTACTCGGGCTTATTCTTATTCTGTTGTGTCGGGGAAAATAACACAGAGAGATTAGTAGTAAAAGCTTTGAAATCTAGTTATAATGAGGGAGTTCCAAAGGAAATTAAACGTAGCATGATTACTTTTTAAAAAATATAAATGTAGGGCTTCCCTGGTGGCGCAGTGGTTGAGAGTCCGCCTGCCGATGCAGGGGACACGGGTTCGTGCCCCGGTCCGGGAAGATCCCACATGCCATGAAGCGGCTGGGCCCATGAGCCATGGCCGCTGAGCGTGCGCGTCCGGAGCCTGTGCTCCGCAATGGGAGAGGCCACAACAGTGAGAGGCCCGCGTACTGCAAAAAAAAAAAAAAAAAAAAAAAAATATATATATATATATATATATATATATATAAATGTAATAGAGCATCTTAGCAAATAATCCTCCCCATACAGCCAGCTCTTTTCCCATCAGGAGGTAGAAAAGAATATTTGAGAACTCTTATTAACGAATCATAGTGTCTGAATTTTTATGACACTATTACTTTATCTAAACGTTTTCTTGCATCATTAATTTACTTGATTCTCCCAGGTTTTCCTAGTCATCGCAGTCACTTTCACACAATATGTAGTTGGAGAACTGCTGCTTGACCTCATCTTCCTCATTCCAAGAGCCCTGGGTTTTTGGTGAAAGGTCCCGGCTGAGGCAGGCCTGAGAGGAGGAAGACGAGGGGACAGCGGGTGGTCAAGACTGGGTCCCCCCCCGCCCTCCGCCGCTTCTGCATTGACCAGAGTAGCCACAAGATTCCATAATGTCAGTGTGGGAGACCATGGGCTGTGGCGGAGGGAGACCTGAGATGGACGTTGCTGGACCTTGGTTCTCCATGGGAGAGTCTCTCCTGCTCTCAAACAGCTCTGGTGTTTCTGCTTCTCACTGGACCTTCCAGAATCTTCCATGCCAATGGGAAGTTTCTCCTCTTCTCCATGCCATGCTACGTGCCCTAGGCTTTGATCAGTTATTTTGACTCTTGCGATAGCACCATCAGAAAAGTCAAAGCCTCGCTGTGAGTGTCCACATGCTCTGTTCTTTCTTGGCCATAACTCTTGTCAATTACCTGCTTCCCTCCTCTAAGTTTACTTTTGGATCTGAACGAGTGTCTCTCCATCCTGCACTCTGACAGGCCTAAATCTCAGTATCTGGTCCCATGGGTCCCTTTTTATCCGTTCTTCACCCTTCATTAAATTTCTTTTCCAGCACACCCTTCCTTTTGGAAAGCTATATACTTTTTAAAAATTAAAGTATAGTTGATTTCCAGTGTTTGAAGTGTTCAGCAAAGTGCTTCAGTTCTGCATATATATATGTTCTTTTTCAGATTCTTTTCCATTATAGGTTATTACAAGATATTGAATATAGTTCCCGTGCTATACAGTAGAGGTCCATGTTGTTTATCTGTTTTATATACAGTAGTGTGTTTCTGTTAATCCCAAACTCCTAATTTATCCCTTATCCCCCTTTCCCCTTTGGTAACCGTAAGTCTATTTTCTACGTCTGTGAGTCTGTTTCGGAAAGCGGTATCCTTTTAAGTGATGTTGTCCCCTCATCATTTCTTCAGGGCACAAGGGATTTTATACTTATGATCTTTCACATTCCCGACCATGTACCTTTCAGTTTGAGGACACGTAACTCCTGTATTTCATTTATTAAACACAAATCCCATCCACGTTGACAATATTTTCCTCTCATCAGTGTCAAGACTCTCAGGTTCCTCTTTCCTGTCCCACTCTGCCTCCTGGTCAGAGGTTCCATTGGGTCTCTGTTTTCACCAGACTCCATGGACCACACTTCTCAGCCCCCTGTGCCCTGTGCCGCGTAAACCTGTGTTTCTGATTCACCTGTGCTCCACTTTCCCACAGCATGATTTAACCCTCAGAGGGCTCCCACCTTTTCTAGTCCCTGTCTGTCTGGCCCTTTCCTCTAGTCTGTCTGTGCAGTTTCTCAGATCGCCGTGCTCCGCACCCCGGCCCTCCTCCCCTGTGGTCCCCGGCGAACCCAGACTCTGCACTCAGGGCTCCTCCTATCTTCCCTACCCACTGGTTCCCCCCAGCCCCGGGGAGATGGCCTTCTCCTTCTTTCATCAGGATGCTGAATTCCTCTTCATCCCTCCTCTGCCAGAGCTCGCATTCTCAGCCTCCTTTTTCCCTCTGGCTTTAGGAAATGTATCTGCATCTCTTGAACTGAAGATGCAGCCGGAGCCTTTCTCCCCACATCCACCCTGGACCCCGAGCCAAGGGGGACCTCTGCCTCGCGTTTCCCGCTCTCGGCCACGTGGAGCCTTTGATCTTGCCGAGTGGGGCGGGGCTATGCGATCACAGACAGCATTGCACCTCCTTCCCCGCGCCTGGGGCTCCGCGTGCTGTGCCCACGTGGCCTCGCGTCCTGGGCCCCTGGGTCAGCCGGGGCACTTGTTTGTTTACAATTCGTTGCGTTGAGAAGCTCCCAGTGTGTCAAAGTCATCTCATCCTCTCTGGAAGAAATTAATTTCACCACAGTTCTCCCCCAAACCTCATTCACTGAAATTATTTTTTTAAATTGAAGTATAGTTGATTTTCAATGTTGTGTTACTTTTTGCTGTACAGCAAAGTGATTCAGTTACACGTTTATGTACATTCTTTTTTATATTCTTTTCCATTAGGGTTTATCCCAGGATATTGAATATAGTTCCCTGCGCTCTACAGTAGGACCTTGTTGTCTATCCATCCTATAGGTAATAGTTTGCATCTGCTAATCCCAACCTCACACTCCATCCTTCCCCCACCCCACTTCCTTGTTGGCAACCACAAGTCTGTTCTCTGTGTCCGTGGGTCTGTTTCTGTTTTGTAGATACATTCATTTGGATTCACTGTAAGTCTGCACACGCTGATTTTGGTGTGTCCGCAAGGTCACCCTCCATCCCATGAGCCAGCCTCCTCCTGGGGGGATGGGGCGTCTCTCCTCCTAGTCCTCCCAGAGCTTCCAGCTCTTCTGCAAGTGATGTTCTTTCTCCATAGTAACTCCAGTGGTTCTGCTTTGTGACGGGCATGTCAAACCCCTCATTTCCTGGGGTTAGAACATGTATATGTTACCCCCCAACGTATATGTACATGTGCACATCCATGTGTATTTTCCCCCTGCGCTCACCTCTGTAGAGCTCACCGTCAGGTGAATGTTCTGTATGTCCTCAGGACAAACCTGCCTCCCACGAAAGCTGCAGTGACTCTTCTTCCTGCCTCTGAACCCTCTCCTGAGGAAGGAGACGAGGGAGGCAGGCTCAGCTGCTCTGCATCTCTGCACCCCCTGAGCCCCTCTTTCTTTCTGTCCCCTCCGTCCTGCACCCTCCCCTCTCTCTTCCTTTGTAGACTCTCTCATCCATGCACCGACTCGACCACCAAGGAGAACGAACGCTGGAATCCAGCATCGCCAGCAAACGCCCTTGCACTGGCCTTGTGGAGGCATTTTTTCTCCTTCTCAGCCTCTGAGCACAGCTTCTGTCCCACCCTCCCATCCCCCACCTGCATGCACACACATACACACACGCATACCACCCATGCACACACGTACATACACATGCACACACGCATACCTCCACATGCATGCGTACACACGCACACACACCCACAGACGCACCATCTCTATCCCCCAGCCCCACCCGGCCCCGAAGCCTGGTGTGTGTCGGGGGAGCGTCTGGCTCTGGGGAGGGTTTTCAGGGTGCACCGCTGTGCCCGTGCTAGCCTAGGAGTTGATCTCTAAAACACTCCAGATATCGATTTTCTGCCACATTTTTTAAGTCAAACTTAAGCGAGAGGCATGGCCGTTTTTATGTGATGCCGTGCCCACTGCCTCCTCGGGACAGTTCGTCAGGATTAGCTATGGTCTGTATCCAAAAATAGCGCTTTTGGCCTCGTGGCTCTTTCTCAGCCCCTGAGCCAGTTCTTCTGAAATGTTACTGACACCTTCCCCACCAAATCAACCAAAATGTCAGAAATCGCTCCCTTTGTTTCCTTCATACACACAGAGACCTGACAGACAAGACGTGACGCTGAGCCTTCTGTGGGGCGGTGGGAGCGTCCAGGTGCATCAGGGGACCCGAGCCTGTCCTGGCTATGATGCTGATGCTGAGGGGTCCCTCTCAGGATGGTGCAGGTGTACACACTTCGGGGATACACCCCAGCAAGACCTGGGGCAGTGCCAACATTTCAAAAGATGTTTCCATTGCTCCGAGGTTCTGGAAGCACATGGGGCAGATGGGGAATCTCAGCCTCCACACTCACTGCCTTGTAGACCCTGGCCTCGCTTCTTCATGGTGTCCAGGCTCCATTCTCAGAGTCCCCTCTGGGTCTGGTCCTGTCTTCCCAGGAGCTGCTTTGCCTGGACGCCTGCGGAATTCTCTGCTTTGACATCGGGATTTCCCGTCTGCACCTCTCCCTGGAAACTCCCCTCCAGAAGTCCCCGGTGACCGTGCACCCCCAGCCCCGTCTGCTAACCATGTCCCAGCTCTGAGACATTTCAGAGGACCCGTGTCCCCGAGCTGTTTATACACAATCAACGTAGCTCAAGCCCCCTCCTGCGCCTCCCTAGGGGTCTGAGGCTGTGTCCACTGGAAGCCATCACCTCCCAGCCTCGGCAGCGCTCTTGCTGGCCATCACCTCTCCCATCCTTTCTGCCCCCAGACTGAACACAGTTCCTTCCTTTTCACCCCCCCAAGGCACCACCAGCTCAAGGACAATGTGTGTGTTAGGTCTCACCAACTGAAATTTTCGAGATTTTTGAAGGAAAATCCTAATGAGAGCCAGGCTTCTCTGTTCCTAAAGGTCCTTCCTCAGGCTCGGGAATCTTTCTCTTATATCTTAGACCTAGACCTCTCCTTCTCAACTCAGACTCTAAAACAAGATTTCTTAGCGTTGGTCCAGGGGTCCATGAACTTGGATGAAAGAAAAGGTCATGATTATTTTTACCAGTGTCCGACTAAAACAGAGCGACCTTTCAATATGTCTGTTGACAGAAAAGCTACAGTAGTTTTGTCAGTACCTGTGACCAATAGAAATCATGGGTATTTTCATATCGCAGTGACAGCTGAAGGTGTCTCAAAGTATATAGTTTACTCTCACCGTTCATTGAAATGATAGTCACTTCAGCCCTGCCCGTGATTCCGGTGGTGGAACGGCTGGAAGAAGGACCGCGGTCTTTGTCTTCTTTGAAGAAAGAATTCAGCAAAGAGACCAAGGTTATGAAATAGAGATAGCGTTTATTAGAAGCAAAGTACGTGTGGAAGAGCACACGGGTGAGCCTGGAATGAGTCGTGCACAATAGGGGCGGCTTAGGTTCATTATAGGGGGGCAGTTTTCCGAGTTATCTCTGTCCAGTCATCTCGAAGTGTCAGCAGGAGACTGGTTGGAACTGCTCAGCCTAGGGCCATCTCTCTCCTGCCTCACCCCTGCTTCCTGGACTCTGGGAGTGTGGGCAGACCCCCAGACAGCAGCAATGGTCAGGCTCAGAATTTCTAGGCCCAGAGACCTTTCAGCCACAAAACGTCCAGCAGCTGCCTTCATGGTGGCATTTAACTCAAAAGCCTTTGGAGGGCCTAGTGTTTCTGGAGTCCAGAATAAGTGTTCCTTATGAAACAAGTTATAAACATTTTTATCCTATTTCTAATCATGTCTCTTTGCAAAACAGGAGTTCCATTGCTATGATCATCAAAACAAAAAAGTCAGAATTGTATCTCCAACCTGATGGGGATGTTTCCTTGTCAGAGACATCCACAGTTAAATGTTATTAATTTATCTCAGCCAAAACCGCCCTTGCACTAATACATCATTACAAACAAAAGTTTACTTTTAACTGCCTACGTTTTAAAGGTATTGCACTGTGAATCATTAATAAACAAGTATAAATACATTGTAGTTTTTGTATTTTTAAAACTGTATCTCTGGACTTCCCTGGCAGTCCAGTGGTTAGGACTCCACGCTTTCACTGCTGTGGGCCTCGGTTCGATTCCTGGTTGGGGAACGAAGATCCCGCAAGCCTCAAGGCATGGCCAAAAAAAAAAACGAACCAAAACAAAACAAAAAAAACCCCCAAAACCCTATATCTCCAAATAATGGGTTTTCTTTATAATTTGATGTCTTTTATTTTATGAATTTAAATATAAGATTCTGAGAAAAGAAGCATGGGCTTTGCCAGATTGTTGTAGGGGTCACTTTTTTGTCTCATTTATGTCTGAAGAGACAAAAAGAACTAGAATCTCTGTGGTAAAGAGACGTTTTCCTTATCTTCTCTGTTCACATAATTTTAGAGCCTCCAACCTTTTTGTCTTCAAAATTTATCTACACCCTCTTCCCAAATGGTTACTTTGTTGTGTGGAACAATTAACTCTTCTTTGCCTCGTGTAGGGCAGTATCTCTGACGCTGTCCTAGGGTGACCAGTAATATTGCTAATCACAGCTAACTGGAGACGGTTCCTGTGTGGGAAGTCATTTCTCTGGATTATCTCCCAAAGTTATTAAATCACTCACCCGAGACCCTGTAAGTTAGGGATATAGAACCTGAATCTAGGGATTCTGGCCCTAGGACTCTAAGCATTTGATGTTAACTACTGTATTATATGCTCTGGACTCATTCAAATAACTTTCAAAACAAATACATACAGCATAGTTGTCCTCCTTCTGCTTTGTCCCTAGAATATCCACAAATCTGCAGTGAAGAAAAAAGAAAACGTTTGTTTCCTCTCTCTGTCTCCCTTTTCTCTTTCTCTCTCTTTTTTCTTTTCTTTTCTTTTTTGTCCCTCTGCAATGGGATTTGACTCTGCAGAGAAGTCTCTTGCATTCTGAGGCTGTTTCCTTGTCTCCGAACCAAGAACGTCAAGCTGAGTCATCCCCAAAGCCCCTCTGGCATCCTCATCCCTATTTAAGTTCAGCGTGAAAAAGGACTCCTGACTGTGATGGCCTCCCAGCTGCTTGAGGAGTGATGGTTCTTTATATTGACCACAGGGGCAGAGGGTTTCCTGCGAGGCTCTACATCTTTCCCATGAAGAGGTGACCTTGTACCTACAGCTCCTTCATCTCCATGTGCCTTTGGTGTAGTTGTATTTGTCACCTTGAGTGATTCCACAGCTAAACCAGCAGTTGCCCATAGTTCTTTGTTGATTAATTTTCTAGAAAAAAAAAAAGATCCCGTTCAAGATCATAGTTCTTTTTGGAAACCAACAGGATCCTAACGTATATCCTGCATGCTGGTTCACAATGCCTCTTTTTACTTGGTGCCCATACCTGTGCAAACAAGAACAAGCAATGTTTATTACAAAGGGCCGCTTTTTCAATTTACTTTAGTGTGATATTATTTCTAGACCTCTCTGCAATTTGAATGTAATTAATTAGAGTTCATTTATACGCATCAAACAGCACGTTTTTTTCTTTTTTAATTGAAGTATAGTTAATTTACAATGTTGTTAGTTTCAAGTGTACAGTAAAGTGATTTGGTCATACATATATATATATTCTTTTTCATTATAGGTTATTTACAAGATATTGAGTATAGTTCCCTGTGCTATACACTAGGTCCTTACTGTTTACCTATTTTATATACTGTAGTGTGTATCTGTTAATCCTAAACTAACTTATCCCTACCCCCCACCTTCCCCTTTGGTAACTATAAGTTTGTTTTCTATGTCTGTGAGTATTTGTTTTGTAACTAAGTTCATTTGTATCATTTTTTTAGATTCCACATATAAGTGATATCATATGATATTTGTCTTTGTCTGAAAACAGCACATGTTCATAAAGACCGCTAGTGGACTGTTTCTGCCATGGTGATATTGGTAGAAAGGTCACTGAGATGATTACAATGAGTGATGTGAACTCTACAATTGTAGTAATACTGTTTACAGCTCTACCAAAATGTGACTTAGTAAGTGTACAGCCAACTAAATCCACCACTTTTTTCTGTACAACTCTTGTCAAGCTAAATTTGTTCCTTCCCAGAAACTATACAATCTGTTATTTTATCTAACAACAGAGATGTACCTGCTCAGATCCTTTCAAAGCAAGAAAGGTGTTTCTGTTTCTGATAGTATATTTTATAAAGTTTACAGCATGAAAGAACCTTAAGAATGCCCTTGTTCCAACCCTGTGAATTTATAGATGAGGCAACTGAGATTCAGGGAAAGACATGAAACTTGTCTAAGGTCATACAGGTGAGGAAGAGAAGCATATACCACATTTACTGCTCCAGACCCCACTGTGCCTTTATGCCACCCCTGCATACCACTGCCGGTGCCGCGATGCCCTTCACCAAGGCCAAGGTCCCCAGAAGCAAATGTATGGGTCTTCCTTCCCCCCTTTTTTTCTCCGTCCTTCCTTCCTTCCTTCTGTGTGTGTGTGGGGGGGGCTATTGAGATCAGTGGTTCCTCTTTTGCGCTGCCTTTGACTTAAGACGCAATGTGTTTTGGAGCTTGACGTGCGTTGCTCAGCAATCCAACACTTCCCTTCCCTTTTTATTAGTACAGATCACTAATCCATCCTTCCAGCAATCATCAGTACACATAACGCCATCCCCAAATGCTCTAAAGGTGTGAAACCAGCCAAGGACGAGTAAGTTATCCCTGCAAGTCCCTGGGCCTTGTCTGCATCTCCCTTCACTAATCTTGGCACTGGCGGATCACTTCAATTTCACTTTTGTTTTTTTTTCCTTTCCCTTCTATCGTCGACATACTTGAAGGCTGTTTTTGTCTCATAAAGACTCAACCAGTAGAAAATTGAGAAAATGAATCCGTCAGTTTATTTGGTCAGTCCTAAACAGTGGTTGAATTCAAAGTCCCACACCCATCCAATCCAAATGCAGAGAACTGAACTCTTCTGAAGCTAAAACATATACAGAATGGCCAGGGTCCACAGCTTCAACTTGACCTGTTTCTAGATCTTGGTTTCCTGCTAGAGCATCCGTCTCACCCAATCCCAAGACCCCTGGACCAGCAAACTCTTTGTGCTCTAAGATATTCAACCTTAAGTGTATTTCCTGGGGTCTACATTTTGGGGGTACAGTCTATACCCTTCCTTTGTGGAGAAATCACTCACTAGCTCATTGTTAGGCTTCAGTGGACGCTATACTCTTCTACGCCACCTTAATGAGAGAGTGAAAAGGCTCCTTTAGAAAAGAATCATGGTGTGGTCAAGTAATGGGTTTACTTTAAGATTTGAAAATAAATAAGGGAATAAGGTACACTCTGGAATTCATCCCCTTTCAGATATAGCAATGATACAGAAATACAGTAATCACTTGGGCTTTCAATGTTAAATTACATGAATCATTTCATTCATTACAGATCATGAACCAGTAACACAGGCCTGAAGTGATGTCTCTCGTACGCTACTAATTTAATTTCCTTTCTACCGCTCATCAAAGTACAGAAAATATTTTATTTTCCTTGCAGGAATTACTTGTGGTGCTGGTAGTAAAACCAGGGGATGGAGACATCCAGCTGCTGGTGTACAAATTCCATCTGTATATTTTAGCATTACACTTTTATCGAGAGAGGCATTTGTCAACGCCAGCACACCTAGAAAGGCTTATGGAAGACGTAAAAGCATCAACAAGCTCAAAATTACAGCACAGGCACAAACTGAATGTTTTTTAATCTTGTCTCATCCGCAGATATCCACAAAGATGATTCCCATAGACCATTTTGGCACCATTTGCCCTTTTTTTTTTTTTTTTTTTGCGGTACGCGGGCCTCTCACTGTTGTGGCCTCTCCCGTTGCGGAGCACAGGCTCCGGACGCGCAGGCTCAGCGGCCATGGCTCACGGGCCCAGCCACTCCGCGGCATATGGGAACTTCCCGGACGGGGGCACGAAGCCGTGTCCCCTGCATCGGCAGGCGGACTCTCAACCACTGCGCCACCAGGGAAGCCCCCATTTGCCCTTTTTTTACATCTTCAGTACAATGTATTTATTAGCTACATTGATGAAAATAGGAGAGCAACTCTCCTTGATGTTGGAGAACTTGGCAAACATAAAGTCTTTAAGAAGTGAGTAGACTGTCTTATAAATATGAACCCATTGGCTGAACCACCCAGTGAAAGGACAGTCATGGTATAGCACCAGGGAGACTAATGGAAAGTGCATGGATGTGTGTGTGTGTGTGTGTGTGTGTTAAAATAAACATCATATAAGACATATACACACTAACAAACGTAGTAAGGTAGACAGCTAGTGGGAAGCAGCCGCATAGCACGGGGAGATCAGCTCGGTGCTTTGTGACCGCCTGGAGGGGTGGGATAGGGAGGGTGGGAGGGAGGGAGACGCAAGCGGGAAGAGATATGGGAACATATGTATATGTATAACTGATTCACTTTGTTATAAAGCAGAAACTAACACACCATTGTAAAGCCATTATACCCCAATAAAGATGTTAAAAAAAATAATAATTATATATGCACATGTAAAAAAAAAAGTTTACTTAATCCTTTTAATAATCCTCTGAAATAGCTGTTGAATCTCTACTTTCTCCAATGAAAAACCTGAAGGAACTGAGTTTCAAATGTATTGTCTACAGCAAGTCGGAGGCCCTGAGTCAGGGTTCTTAATCTGCCATTTGTGGCGTTATCCAGTGGCGGCTTCCATTACTCATGGTCGGGTGAGTTGTGGAAAGCGCACCAGCAGATCATCCCTGGGCATCATTTTTGCCCCTCCTCAGGAAGCAGGGCTAGAAACAGAACAGACTTCCCTACACTGCAGGTATTCTACTCATTCAAGCAAGGAGATACTTTCCCACCAGGAAATGGAATTTCTGTTTGTCACTTGCTATACTTCAGTGTCTGTGGGAGACCAATTATGCGTAGTGAGATGGCATGATGACAGGCGTGTGCCCACTTTGTACTCACGTGTGCACCACTCATCCGTGATTTATGTTCCAATGAGGAGGTGATATTCCTTGGGATCTAGAACCCAACAGGCATGTTTTTGGTGTGCGTGCCTGGTCATCACAGATCTCAGTAGAAATGATATCCCAAGGCAAAAGGAAGGCAGGAAACAATTGGTTTGAGCATAATATTCAAAACTGTAATGTTATTTTGTTGTGTCTTTCTTAGTCTTTCCAGGTCAGGGTTGGTTTAGATCTGTGCACCTCAATGCAGGCATTTGGAAATCCCTGGGCTCAGGGAAGAATCATGTTATTGCAGTATCAGGAGTAAGCTGTGTTTCAGCAGCTTTGGACTTCGGAGAATGACAGCCTTTCCCGGCACCGGAGAGGAGAAGGGTAGTTGACTGTGACCAACTTTGACCCTGGCAGGTACCTTGGAGGAAAAATTTCAGTCTGTTTACATTCTGCAAATTCATTTTCCCCGATAGTATTCTCAGGTGTTCACTGAGACAGAATCACTGTTTGAAACCAATAGCCAAAGTCTCCCAGGACCACACAGCAGGCTTATCCAAAGGCTCTGGCCTGGAACCATATGTATTTCTCCAAGGTTCACAGGTAGCCCTTCAAGCAAATATTTATAGAGGTTTTTTCCTAAGAATCACTGTTGCTATAATTAACAATAACACTTAGTCCTTAAAGATGACTTCATAGATGAATAGGTATGTGAATAACTAATTTAAGCATTTGACACCACTAGTATATATAAGAAAGCAATTAATTTCATCATGTAGAAATAGTACATTGACTTCTTATCAATGGTATTAATTCCACTTTGGATAGATAAACCAGACTGGGGGGATTTAATATCTGTTATAAGTGGCATTGTGCAATATTACTTTCTCTAGAATACATTTTTATTAGCCTCTTAGAGATAAATTGCCATGCCACTAAAACAAATAAAAATCTCAAATGAAAGCCCTTTCTCTCTCCACACTGTTCAGCCTCCTCTGGATGGAAGACTTGTTCATACATGAAGGGTACTAGGAGGCCAAGTGGCTGCCCAGCCCTGGTGCCCTGAGTGCATTTCCTTCATGAATTGTGTCAAAACCTTTCTTGATAACATATGTACTCAGATGTTTTGCTTGATTAATATCAAACTATTTATCTTTCTCTATTTCCCTTGGGAATCTAAGATGTTAGAAGCCACCCCCGTAATACATATCGATAAATTCAGGGAAAGAGTATGTAAACTTGCTTCAATGGATCTTTGATATGATAGGCAACCCAGACTTGTCTACCATGATTTTTTTTCAGATTTTATTTTATTTTATTTTATTTTGATTACCAAAGCAAAGACATTGATAAAGCAAATACAATCTGCAATAATAAATACATCTTCAATAGATGCTAAATATCATTAAATTATTATGTAATTTAGACAGTAAACATGGTCTATTTTTGCTTCTTTCCAATAGAATACATCACTTTTTTTAATATACAGCAGGTTCTTATTAGTTATCAATTTTATACACATCAGTGTATACATGTCAATCCCAATCGCCCAATTCATCCCACCACCACCACCACCCCCGCTCCCCGCCTCTTTCCGCCCTTGGTGTCCATACGTTTGTTCTCTACCTCTGTGTCTCAATTTCTGCCCTGCAAACCGGTTCATCTGTACCATTTTTCTAGGTTCCATATATATGTGTTAATATACGATATTTGTTTTTCTCTTTCTGACTTACTTCACTCTGTATAACAGTCTCTAGATCCATCCACGTCTCAAGAAATGACCCAATTTCGTTCCTTTTTATGGCTGAGTAATATTCCATTGTATATATGTACCATGTCTTCTTTATCCATTCGTCTGTCGATGGGCATTTAGGTTGCTTCCATGACCTGGCTATTGTAAATAGTGCTGCAATGAACATTGGGGTGCATGTGTCTTTTTGAATTGTGGTTTTCTCAGGGTGTATGCCCAGTAGTGGGATTGCTGGATCATATGGTAATTCTATTTTTACTTTTTTAAGGAACCTCCATACTGTTCTCCATAGTGGCTGTATCAGTTTACATTCCCACCAACAGTGCAAGAGGGTTCCCTTTTCTCCACACCCTCTCCAGCATTTGTTGTTTGTAGATTTTCTGATGAAGCCCATTCTAACTGGTGTGAGGTGATACCTCATTGTAGTTTTGATTTGCATTTCTCTAATAATTAGTGATGTTGAGCAGCTATTCATGTGCTTCTTGGCCATCTGTATATCTTCTTTGGAGAAATGTCTATTTAGGTCTTCGGCGCATTTTTGGATTGGGTTGTTTGTTTTTTTAATATTGAGCTGCATGAATTGTTTATATATTTTGGAGATTAATCCTTTGTCCATTGATTCATTTGCAAATATTTTCTCCCATTTTGAGGGTTGTCTTCTTGTCTTGTTTATGGTTTCCTTTGCTGTGCAAAAGCTTTTAAGTTTCATTAGGTCCCATTTGTTTATTTTTGTTTTTATTTCCATTACTCTTGTAGGTGGATCAAAAAAGATCTTGCTGTGATTTATGTCAGAGAGTGCTCTTCCTGTGTTTTCCTCTAAGAGTTTTATAGTGTCTGGTCTTACATTTAGGTCTCGAATCCATTTTGAGTTTATTTTTGTGTATGGTGTTAGGGAGTGTTCTAATTTCATTCTTTTACATGTAGCTGTCCAGTTTTCCCAGCACCACTTATTGAAGAGACTATCTTTTCTCCATTGTATATCCTTGCCTCCGTTGTCATAGATTAGTTGACGATAGGTGCGTGGATTTACCTCTGGGCTTTCTGTCTTGTTCCATTGATCTATGTTTCTGTTTTTGTGCCAGTACCATATTGTCTTGAATACTGTAGCTTTGTAGTATAGTCTGAAGTCAGGGAGTCTGATTCCTCCAGCTCCATTTTTTCCCCTCAAGACTACTTTGGCTATTCGGGGTCTTTTTTGTCTCCATACAAATTTTAAGATTTTTTGTTCTAGTTCTCTAAAAAATGCCATTGGTATTTTGATAGGGATTGCATTGAATCTGTAGATTGCTTTGGGTCATATAGTCATTTTCACAATATTGATTCTTCCAAAATCCAAGAACATGGTATATCTCTCCATCTGTTGATATCATCTTTAATTTTTTTCATCAGTGTCTTATAGTTTTCTGCATACCAATCTATTGTCTCCCTAGGTAGGTTTATTCCTAGGTACTTTATTCTTTTTGTTGCAAAGGTAAATGGGAGTGTTTCCTTAATTTCTCTTTCAGATTGTTCATCATTAGTGTATATGAATGCAAGAGACTTCTGTGCATTAATTTTGTATCCTGCAACTTTACCAAATTCATTGATTAGCTCTAGTAGTTTTCTGGTGGCATCTTTAGGATTCTCTATGTATAGTATCATGTCATTTGCAAACAGTGACCGTTTTACTTCTTCTTTTCCAAATTGTATTCCTTTTATTTCTTTTTCTTCTCTGATTGCTGAGGCTGGGACTTCCAAAACTATGTTGAATAATAGCAGTGACAGTGGACATCCTTGTCTTGTTCCTGATCTTAGAGGAAGTGCTTTCAGTTATTCACCATTGAGAATGATGTTTGCTGTGGGTTTGTCATATGTGGCCTTTATTATGTTGAGGTAGGTTCCCTCTATGCCCACTTTCTGGAGAGTTTTTATCATAAATGGGTGTTGAATTTTGTCAAAAGCTTTTTCTGCATCTATTGAGATGATCATATGGTTTTTATTCTACCATGATTTTTTAAAAAAATATGTATTTAGGGCTTCCCTGGTGGTGCAGTGGTTGAGGGTCCTCCTGCCGATGCAGGGGACATGGGTTCGTGTCCCGGTCCGGGAAGATCCCATGTGCTGTGGAGCGGCTAGGCCCGTGAGCCATGGCCCTGAGCCTGCGCATCCGGAGCCTGTGCTCTGCAACGGGAGAGGCCACAACAGTGAGAGGCCCGCGTACCGCAAAAAAAAAAAAATTATTTATTTGGCTGCATCGGGTCTTAGTTGCGGCACACGGCATCTTTCATTGCAACGTGTGGGCTCTTCGTTGAGGCTTGTGGGCTCCAGAGCGTGCAGGCTCAGTAATTTTGGTGCGCAGGCTTAGTTGCCCCACGGCATGTGGGATCTGAGCTCCCCGACCAGGGATCGAACCCGCATCCCCTGCATTGGAAGGCAGATTCTTAACCCCTGGACCACCAGGCAGGTCCCTGTCTACCATGATTTTACAGTTGTTGTTTTAGCCTCATTCATTCGTTTGACAAATATTCATTGCTCGTGTCCAATGTTCCGGGCACCGTGATAGACACTGGTGTGAACAGTGAGGGAAATGGAAGCAGTTTCTCCTCTCAAGGAGCTTGTACTCTGGGGCAGGAGCCCAACATGTCTGCAAGAGGAAAGCACACACAATGTGGAAGGTTTTTCAAATTCTTCTTTAAAATCATACACTAATTTCATAATGAGCATGGCCTACCTGTGGGTTATGGTCCATAGTTTCTGAAAGACGCTGTTGTGAAATATAGCATCCTCATATCACTGGAGTGTCTCAGCAGTCACCAATCAGAGCATCTCCCAACAGACTCCAACACAGTATCTTCCAGAAGACCACCTCTGTGCAGACTCTGCAGAAAAGTGGGGCTTAAGTGAACTTCCCTCTAATTTGAGCACCTTCTCTGTATACTACAGAGTTCCTCGCATGAACCTTAATCGACCCATATCTTCTTCTTAAGGAATTTCTGATGGGGGAGATAAGACATGGTCAGCCATATTAATGCTCCGTAATGTGTGTTGGGTGAATAAATGAATGAATAGCACAAGATAGAGAGTGGTGTGTTTTATAAGGCAGGTACTTACAGACGTTATGAGGGTTCAGCAAGACGATTAGTAACTTCTAAAAAATCATGGAAGACCTCTTGGATGGAGTGCCTCTCATTGTTGTGGCCTCTCCCGCTGCGGAGCACAGGCTCCGGATGCGCAGGCCCAGCGGCCATGGCTCACGGGCCCAGCCGCTCCGCGGCATGTGGGATCCTCCCGGACCGGGGCACAAACCCGTGTCCCCTGCATCGGCAGGCGGACTCTCAACCACTGCGCCACCAGGGAAGCCCTGGCGTGCCTTTTGAGCTGGACTTTGAAGCAAGGCTGTGATTGTGCCATCTGGAAACTCAATTTCACGTCTTCCTGAGATGTGCTTCAGTGCATGACTCATCAAAGTGACGGAAGTAAGTGGACAGAAACCTAGTGGAGATGTTCCTGTATAATGTCGCACTTGGACTGTGATACCAACACCACAGGACTTCTAAAATTATTAAATAAGATGATGTATGTAAAATATATGATTATAAATCTCCCCCTCGATTGAATCTATTATCATTATTATTAATCATCAACAAAACCCTTCATGGGTTGAATGTTTACAGAAGAAATTCAAAGTTCATTTGCAGGTGTCAGTGGACCTATGGATGTCCTAGCTTCCAAAATCCATTGCAAGTTTGTATTAAAACATGCATGTTTTAAAATCTGACTGAAAATAAATAAATTGTAACGCTGTGTTTTCCCAATTAATGAATAACTTTTCAAAGATCATAAAATTCATATTCTCCGCGAAGACTTGTGCAGCCATGACCGTTGTAAGGCTGCTCTCCGAGGTCCTGAATTTATTTCCTATCGTTTTGGAAAGGGTGTCAGCTATCGTAGCAGAGCTTCTTCTCTCTGGATTTCTTTTTATCTTTTTTAAGGAAGGGGAGAGGAGGAGGGGAGAAGAAGAAAGCGATAGGTGGAATAAGCCAGTCTAGGCCAAATAATGCTTGTGTATAATCCAGTCCATCGCCCCCTCTCAGTAGCTCCCTTGCTGCTCTGACACATCAGCCATGCCAGTTTGGTATCGCATACACCGAGGGCACAGTGGATAGAAAAGACCAACGGTGATCCAGGACCCCTTCTGAACCATGACATTCTTGGTCCGCAAACCATCTCTCTGACATAGCTGTCCTCCATGGTGAATGGTAATGTAGCACATTAATATGCCCACTCTCCCTCCCCCCGCAGAATATCTGAATCTTCAACAAATGAAAAGACAAGAGTTATGGTTCATCTTTGACTCGATTTTAGTTTTCTGAAAGCATTTGAAAGATTTAAGGCATGAAAACGTATAACAGCAGACTTCCTTTTCATAGGAAACAAAAGTCTTCTAAGAGGCTGCCTCATTTCCTGCGCTCAGTGGAACACAGAGATGGTGTGATCAGAATGAAGGGCCGCCCTTAGTCATCCAGGGCCGAGCACAGCTTGCCTTTCTGAACTCCCATAGCGCCCTCAAGCGGCAGCGTCAAGCTCTGAGCTGCTCTCCATGTGCTCAGAACCAGCACATTCACAAGACCCTTGGTTTTGTTTTGCTTTGTCTTTTCTGTTGTTCGTTGTGTTGCTTTTGTTTTTGCAGTTGATTGAATGCATCAAAGGGTCATCGAAATGAAAAGCTGTAGGGGAACAGGATGTGCCGAGTTGTTTTGGAATGACAGGGCTGCTATCTCAAGGGCACTGTTGGTGTGGAAGGACTGTGGAGAGAAGCTATGAGAAGAAATAAGAGTGAAAGAGAGACCCAGGAGACCGAGAGAAATGTCTCTGTCTATTTTCCTCGTGTTCTTTCCTTCCCCCGGATTGAGGCAAAGAACAAACAACACGCAAGGTCCAAACAATCAAAAAACAGGCTGCAAGATATAGGCAACATACTTTATAAGCCTGTTTTTCATGCTTTCTTCCCTCAACTCTGAGTTCTGTTAAAAAAAAAAAAAGGAAAATCATCTGAAATATTAATGTTCCTTGCCTTTGATAAACAGGAGGCTGATAAACATGGAGCAAAATTTATATTCAACTAACTTTTAGGGGTCACCACCTCTGCAGGCTGGATTAACGATGCAAAGGCATTGCCCCTCCCACGTTCAATCCCAAAAGGAAATTCCAGACCTTCATTCTGTAAAGTATTAAAAACATGTATGTGTGCTGAAATAGGTTTCTTCCCAGATCGTCTAGTGCAAAGTTCTATATGTCTGTTGGAGCTGGAATACCTTTACTTGTGTTTTTGATGCCTACTCTGATTCCTAGCGCTCTGGACACATGCCCAGCCTGCAGGTGGCACAACCTGCCCTGGTTGAGTGGGTTCCAAACTGGCTCTTCTGACGCCAAGTCAAGGTTTGCTTCTTAGGACCGTCTTTGAGGTAATGACATTGCACATTGGACAATATTTTAAGTATAGAGTGCTGATCAGCCTAAGAGTTCTGTTACTGTTATTTAATTTGGTAAAGCAATGACTCTCTCCTCCCTTCTCCCCTCCCTGTTTTGGACCCACACTGGTCTTCTCTGTGGCTTTAGGAACCCTGGATAGAGAATATCTCACGGAACATGTTTCTTCACATACCTGAGGCTTTCGAGAGTTGAAGTACATTGTCCTCCAAATGCTCTAGCTGGAAGAATGTGTCAAAGTCAACAAGATGTCTAAATGCACGATCATAGACAATAACAAGAAAAAATCAGATGAAAAAGCTGAATGATGTGTTTTGTAGAGTATGAACTATGGGCAAGCCCCCATTCTCCCAAAGGTTAGGTATATATAAGAAGTTTTGGGCTTTCCCTATAATAATAATGCATTGGAATCTCTCAGGAGCCCTGTGTTGTAGGTAAAGCTGACGGGAATAACCTCTCTTATCGTCTTCATGCTGTAGATGAGAAAACTGACGCTTAGTGAATTCTCCTTACGCAAAGAGCCGTTGAGGAAGAGCCAGGGGTCTGATTGTATCTGTTGGGGACACTTTGGGCTACGTAACTATTCCTGACTGAAAGGGGCTAAAACAGGGGTTTCTAATTGGGAGGCTGTTCTGAGTTTTGTTTAGTGGCTCCATGCCATTGGGGCTCTGCGTTTGTATCAGTGCAAAAGCATTTGACCTTCTTCTCATAGTCACAAAGAGGCTGCAGTAGCTCCGTACCTTCCGATCCTCACACAGATGTGTTCAGAGACAGAAAACTGGAGGCAGTGCTGGGGGACAGGGAAGAGGTCCCTCTTCATACCTCTGTCTTCTATCTGAGAGGAAAACAATCTTTCCAATGCCGCCCATAAAACTTTATCCATTTCTTTAGCCAAGTAGACACCATGTGAGGACAGAAATTCTATACTGATGGGCAGAAAGTGAGAAGGAATAGGGGTGTAACTTTTGGGGAACCAAAAGTCAATCACACTGGCAGTTCTCACCACTGAGAGGGAAGGACGTGTGTGTAAGGAGATGCTTACAGAAATTTTTCCTGTAATTTCCGCTGGAAAACAAACAAAAAAGCTTTGGCTTTCTCCAAAGCACTAATTTAATGAATAAAATCCAGCTTTTTCCCAGTATAAAGTGTATTACAAGTCTGGGGTTTTTTTTAAGTAAATGGACAATAGGATACGTCTTTGGGGAACTCTTTAATCTGACCAGTATCACACACGGAAATGATAAGATATGGTTCCAGGAGCTAAAAAACCAGAATTGCGTTAATCTTAGGGATGATGATTTTTTTTTCCTCAAAGATAATTGACATCAAAGGGAGATGGAAGAGTCTGTGGATCGCTTGCTTTAAACCTCTCCCTGGAGCTGTGCCAGTTGGTGCAGGACATCCCCATCATTCCACCTAAATCGGAAGTGGAGAGCAAGGACTGGGGCTTAAACACCGAGTCGGTCTGCTCTCTGAGGCGCCATCATATCAAGGGGCTGTTTTTCATCATGTGGATAAATCCAAGCAGACTGCCTGCTTTGTCAGGGCATCGGTAGCTATCTGCTAAGTTCAGGTCCTGAAGTTTACGTTGTATCATTGGAAAAGAGTAAAACGCAGATGTAGGGCTTCCCTGGTGGCGCAGTGGTGGAGAGTCCGCCTGCCGATGCAGGGGACGCGGGTTCGTGCCCCGGTCCGGGAAGATCCTACATGCCGCGGAGCGGCTGGGCCCGTGAGCCATGGCCGCTGAGCCTGCGCGTCCGGAGCCTGTGCTCTGCAACGGGAGAGGCCACAACAGTGAGAGGCCCGTGTACCGCAAAAAACAACAACAACAACAACAAAACGCAGATGTAATCAGTGGGTATAAGGTTAGACTAGTACCTATTCCGAGGTTTTCCGTGAGAGTGCCCATCATGGCCCAAGTATCCCACCTGAGGGTCTGATGTAAGTCGGTAACTTAACTGAAGCACTGCGCTGTGTCTTAGCAAGCTCATGAGTCTTCTGTTCTATTGCACAGTAGAGTTGGATTTAATTATTGTAAATTATTTTTCTTTGCGTTAAGTACTCAAGAAAGATATTTCTCTTATGAATTTGAATAGCTCAATTTGGAAACTCAGAATTCATTTAGATTACAACCAACCATTTACATCTCATTCAGGGTCGAACTGAGGTTGTGTGGGATATTAGAGGTCTCAGAGAGAGAGGAATACGGGGATGCTGAAACAGAGATGTACACATAGCCTTATACTGCTGCTTCTTTTACCATAGGATGGCTAAGAAGTTCTTCAGAGTCCCTTGAAAGCATCCATGGATCCATCCTTTCTCACGAAGATTGAGAAAGTTCTGTGTCAACAATAAACAACGTTTATTGTTGGCTTATAAAGAAAGTAATGGTGGGGATTATGGCTGCAACTCGAAGGATGAGGGGATGGGACCCGTCAGGGACTTAAGCTCAATCGGAGGAACGAGTGAGACCCACCGCATCCTATTGGAGCAGAGAGTCAGTGTTGGTTTTGCTGTGAGTGAGGAAAAATCTGTTCAAATTGCAGGTTTATATGACTCATGGATTTATTTAGCCAACGGGCAATTTTTGTTTACCTGTCAAGAAATACATAAATAGAAGCGATTGTTAGGAGAATTACTTTTTTTGAGTTCCAAATTAAAATGATTTGAAATGCAATTAGTAGTATAGAAAAGGCTATTTCTCCCCTTTACGAGAAGGAAATTGTTCTGAGATGGGTACAGCAGCGGACTTGATAGAGTTACAGTGCAGAGTGAATTGAATTACCCACGTGAAGCAAATGAGTGGCTTCATTTCAGTTTTATTGCCCTAATATAATCTGTTTTCGTTAATGAGGGTCCTCTGCATCTCACATCTGACATACCCATACACGCAAGAACCAGGTTTTGCATTGATATCGCTTGCATTTGCTCAAGGCAACGTGAAGATACAGAGCATCGGGCTTGAAGTTTATTTTCTTCCTCTGGGTTAGGTCCCATGCTTCATAGGGTCTATTGTGTATATGCATTGGTAGTTAGCCATAAATATTAACTGTGTGCATGTGGGTCAGAGAATGTGTTAAAATTCAAGAAAAACTATTGAACCACATAAAGTCGCATCAGTCTATTTTAAAATTTGTATGTTCCGTGGGAATTTGGAAGAAATCTTAAGTGACGGTGAAAAATAAAATAAAATGGGTTTTATATTGAACATTTTAATGTGTCTTAAAGGAGTAGATTCAGGAAAATTAAGTTCGTAAAAGTTGGTTTTCAACTTCAACATGTTTATTAACTTCATTGATTTTTAATTCACGTCAAGATTTTTTTTATTGCATTAAAAAAGCAATGAGGCTAAGCCAGAGGCACTGAGCATTTTAAATGAAATCAATTTTTGAAAGCAAGGTCCTTTCTTTCTTGAAATTCTGCAGAGCTTGTCTGCCAAATTGCATATATTCAGGCAACATGGGAGAGGCTGTCTGCTAAGATACCAAATCAAAGTCTCTCTGAGATAAGCCCCAGCAGGAATGGTATCTTAGCTTTGACCACATCGTTGGTGTCTGCTTTGTCAATTCCCTTTTCGCCACTACCTTCTTCCTGAGATGAGCCTTAAACATCTCAATTCACGGGTGGAAGAGCATTCTGAAAAGATCACCTGCTCTCTATTCTATTTTTGACTTTGAATAAACTGCTAAGATAACCCCCTTTTTAGTGAGGAAGACTGGCCTTTGTACATCCTGGAAAAATTCTTACCCCCTGGAGAATCTCTGTTCAATACTTTAAATGGGTGAGCCATTTCCTGAGAGTCAGCAAACATTTTGAGTATCTTTCAGTTCACCTTGGTTGCGTTTTAGAAAAATGCTCTAGTGATTATTCTAGTGCAGTGTTTGTTTCTCAAACTTGAGTGTTCATCGGAATTACTTGGTGGGCTTATTAAAATACCGATGGCTGGGCCCTTCCCTGAGTTTCTGGTTCAGTAGGTTTGTGATGGAGCCCAGAATTTTCATTCTAACAAATTTCTAGATGATTCTTCCACTCCTGGTCCAGGGACAGTTCTTTGAGAGCCACTGTGCTTTGGGGTTGAAACTGCTGCTTTGTGCTCCTACAATAGATAACTAGGGCGCTATTATGAAACATTTGTGATCTAGGTCTCTAACAGTCTTTTTCTAATAAAACTACGTGGGCTGTAAATGTACCAAAATGAGCAATAAATTGAGAAAACTACACCTTTTCAGAAAAGGAAGGGCTTATCGATACGGCCAAGTAATTTAGAGCATCAGCCCTGATCCACTGAGAGGAGGGCTGACTGTAATCTGTATGAAAGCCAGAACTATGTTCATTTTAGTTATTCATCTCATCCCTAGCACATAAAACAGAACAATGACTGGTACGTGGTGGGCGTTCACATATTTACTGAATAAATAAGTAAAATGCTTACAACAGACATTGACATTAGCTATACCATTTTTCACGCATAGATCTGATTTTAGTTTTAGTGAGTTAGAACGTGACATATACCATGATGCAAGCATGCTGTATCATCCCGAACGCCGTGGCTTCCATAAGATCAAGATTCCCATTTCTGTTGGTCAGCTGTGATATATCTGGTCTGCCCTGGGCTCAGCTGGGTGGCTTTGCTTCGTGTTCCCTGATCCCTGAGCTTAACTCCAAACCATGGGTTGGGTTCAAGTCTCTCCAAGCGTGTTTGTTCTGGAGGCCAAGCTGAAGTGGTTGCAGCTACCCAGGCCATGTTCTTGTAGGGTGGGTCACCTGAGTGAGGGCAAGAGGTCGGCCAGGTACCTTGACGGCCTTTGCCTGTATCAGGTCCATTCACATTCCATTGGCCAAAGCAAGCCATACAGTCCTGCCAGAAGTGGAGCTAAAGAGGCATCCGGGGTGAGCGGATATCTTCCGAACATTCCCGCCCATCACAGTTCTGAATATGGGAATAGTGGCTTACCTTAAAGTGAATCATCAGGGCACAGAAACTCATGGCTTGGAGATGTAGTCATGCACCCAGCTGTGCCCTTGTGCCTTTGGAAGAGGACGCTGTTGCCGGAACTGCCCCGTTACGCACTTGAAAGGGTGGTGTGTCTGCTGGTGTTTGTGCCATGGCCGAGGCTTGTTTGTTTTTCTTTTCACTCAGGTCTCTGTTGTTTCTTAATTATTTTTTATTGATGCTCTTCCAGACAATGTCTGAACTCAAAGGAATGGTCTTAATTCCGGCAGGGTTTGACACGGGGTAAGATGGAGAGCGACAGGGTTTTTTAAGAGACTTTTGCAAATTTGACCGAACAGATGTCCAGGAAGCAGGTGGCCCTTCCGCCTCCGTGACCTGCCTCAGGGATGGCTTCTGGCCCTGACTCTCTAAGGCATCTCATCGTCGCTATTTGCTGTGTAGAGGAGGTCCTCTTCTCTCCTGCCTCTTTGTGTGTGGAAGGCAGATGCAAGGATGCACCGGAACGTGCGGTGCCTGGACCTGGGCGCCAGTTCCCGGGCTTAGCTCACCTTCTTGTGCTGTTTCTGGCTGGTGGACTAAATCAGCCGCACACCCAGCCTTGCCCAAATTTCCGTCCTGCCGTACATTCTAGGAATACATCATATCCCCTTCTGTTCCTTATAACTGGAGTGGTTTCTAGTGGAGCCAGATTTTTCACTTTCTGTAACGATTTCCATTGGCCTGTAGTTGAATAGAATGTACATGGCAGGATGAATGAATCAGCACTAGCTCTGTTTTCTACTATCTGAATAAGACCCTGCATTTGAATGACCCTGCTTCTATCTTTTCTTTTCTATTGCATTGATCCTTTCCAGTGAAAACCCAAGAACCCCTTTGGATTCTCAGGACATGATGGAAGAAAAAAAAAAGCAAAACCTAAAACAAGTGAGGGTCTAAAGCCCTGTACTTCCAGGCCTGTTTTACAATTAGTGTTATGGCCAAACCAGAACTGGTCCTTTGAAATGCCCGCCATCGAAGAGAGAGCAGATAAACGCTTCCTCTTCTTCCAAAACACAGCCATCACCTCTGTTGGTTAAAGAAAGGGAGACGCTGAATTGCAGAGGCTGGTTAATGTCACTTTCACATTAAAGGGAAACAGATTCAACTTAATTCACAGGCCCCGGGGAAGTGCCTGATGTGAAAGGCAAGGAGCTCTGGGGGCATTTCAGAGCAGGAGTCACTTCCCCTTTAATCTAGTAACGTGTGATGTATGAATGAAGACATTTCGGCCGATGACATGGTTGCTCTCCGATGATCACCAGGGACAGACAGAAACAACAGACTCTCTTCTGTATTTCATGCTCTAAAAACCTTCGGAGCCTTGGGAAGCATGGTGCAAGCTATAATCGAATCACCAGACAGTGGGAACAGACAGAGGTTGGTGCCTCCTCTAGAAAGTGATTATTTAGATAATTTCTGAGGCATCACTGGCAGTGGAAGCTGAGGTCTTCTAAATATTCAGAGAGCAGCAAGGAATTTTTAGAGAAAAGCAAAATATACTGTCTCCTGATACTGGTCCAGAGCAAGACGCCACGGAGGAGCAGAAAAAGGAAGGGAAGAAAGGAGGGTGCGAAATGGGAGGAACGAGGAAGTGGGTCACGGTCCAGTGTCCACGGGCGGAGGTGACAAATGAGAAGGGATCCCTAAAGGAAGGGAGGGTGGGTTCCCGCAGCCCCAGTGGGCTAAGAAGAAGATGTGTGCTCAGTTGAATCCATGGTTGTTTTACATACCTGGCGATCAGATCAGCTTTACCACGTGTGTTGATGACCACGTCCGTGTGAACAGCCACTGCTGGGGCAGGTAGCTGTACGTGTGTTTCAAACTGTGTGTAAAAACCAGGCAAATGCGTAACGTCAGCACTAAAATGCAGGGAAGTGTGCTGCTGGAAATTAACCTTTAACTGTATTAATTTTGGCATAAGCCTTTTGGTTGGGTTAAAATAAATGTTTTTCTTTCAGACACATGAATCTGTAAGTATCCATTTGAAAAGCTCCAAGTTAATTCGTACTTTAACTTTGTGTTAAAGCCAGGAGTGGCAATTCCTTTCTCTTGTGCTGGACGTTTCCTGTTTGTAAAGAAGTCTTACCACGCAGACCCGTATTGGTCGTCATCTTGCAAAGAAATAATTATTTTAAAGAGAGCAAGAGACAGTTTTTGCTCTGTATTTATGTAGTTAGTACTGTATTTTCTCAAGCTACCTAAATACTTGCTTTAGTTCTCCCCATTTGTATGAATGCAATGTGATAATATTTAAAAAACACGGATGCCCAGTGTTTTAGGGAAGCCTTTCTGTCGGAGTATGCTCAACTGGCCATTGCATTTCTGCAAATATCAGTGTTTGGAAAAGAATAAATATCTTAAACAGGGTTCTTCCCTCCTCCTTCTCCTCCAAGAGAAAGGGGAAGTAAACTATAGGGCATAATTCTCTCCTAGAAATAAGAAACCCTCTTGGGTAATAAAAATCATGCTTAGGCTGCTGGGCTCAATATACTTTGGGTATTTTTACAATGCTTAGCTTGCATATAGACCAAAAAGTTCCCTTTATTGTCATTTAAAAAAATGACTATCCGCTATATTTTGCAGCATCTGCCTAATTATATTTGTTTTCTAAACTGGTTTCAGGGAAAATAAACACACACTCCCACTTTTATTTAATAAACAGGGAATAAATAATCATATGAAACTAGATGGAAAAATGGGTCGGTAAACAGGGTTTTAAGCCATATGGAGGAATTGAAAATCTTAATATGAAATAACCCACAAAATATTTTCAAAAATAGTTCCCCATACTTAACCAATGAGCAGGAATGGAAATCTGCTTCCATAGAGCGTAGTCAACATGTTCAAGTATTGAAGGCTGAGTGAAGGGTTAGGGTTAGGATTGACAGGTTTCCTTCTGCAGTGCTGCACCGCTGTTTACATGCCCCTTGGGAAGTTTTGGTACCTTCAGGGTCTTTTTCCTCATTTAGAGGATGGGGTTCTGAAAAGGTTATTGAAGGCAGTAAGTGAATTAATTATGCACCATACAGGGCCACCGCTTGCGATTCTCTGCAACTGAGTGACTTCATTCATCCTAAAATATTAGCTAGCTTCCTCTTTGCATTAGGGACTTCGGAGTCCTGACAGTCTATCCAAAGAGACACCGCAATGTGTGTATCAAAGTTTAAGGCAAATCTGGTTGTGTGAGTGCCTACACGCTTGCAAACATGGGCGCACAGACTCACACTCAAAAGTCTAGAGCATTCTTTAAAATGAGTTGTGTTCAGTGTGCAGGTGGAGCAAAGTAGCCTGATTCTTTTTAAGTCAGTTGATGGGCCCTGGATCTAGACGGCACCGGAGAAGCTTTGCACGTGCGGGTGGTTGTTTTATTAGTGTTGTGTCTCCTTCCCTTCACACTGGCCTCTGAGGGGCTCTGTGCACCCTGACAGCCCCCTGCCCTCCATTTGTCCCGTCTAATTTTCAGATATGCTTCTGTTAACACAGATCTGTACCTCAGCTCTTCCCCCAGTTGTTTGAATTTTATAGCTTTTTTTCACTTTACAAATAATTTTAAATAAAAACTGCTTAGCATCTTGTCTGAATCCTTTAGTTAGGGTTTTTAACTTTGACCAGATTGTAATTTGAAGACCTACAGGCTCGCCTGAGAATATAATTTCAAAAGTGAGGGATATGTGTGCCTTTCTTATCTCCCTTCTTCAATCTATTCTCCTTTATACACACACATCTATAAAGTATGGTGTACGATATCTAAACTATTCCCATGTAAATACCCTATTTTGTATAAACTATATTGGTACGAGAAATAGTTTTATCATGCTTCTTCTTAGAATTTGTGTAAATATATACACGCACGTTTCATATATATGTGTGTATGTATAGTACATAAGTAAGACTCTAACAGCATCTATATTTAGTGAAATGTCAGATCTAGATGGCAGAGTGGGCAGCGGGGGCTTTCCTTTTAAGTCGGTTTGGAAAGGCAGCTTCAAGGATCTAAAGCACAGCTGAGCAGGGGAGGGGGGATGAGAGCAAGGTTTCCTATTTACCTAAATGTGATAACTTCGAAAGTTTAGCTTTATGGCCCTTGTAATTGTTGCCTCTGTCTTCAAAGTCAAGCGGCGCAGCGATGCTCTGTGGCTGGCACACCTGCCTGGGTAACAGGCCTCTTGGTGGTGCGGGGAGCCTCCCAGCTATCGAGATGCTGATTTTACGTGTTTTTATAGTTTCTGTAAAGGAAACGTTTTCGAACTACGGTTAAGATGCGCTTTTCTTCTTAGCGGAAGGAAACCACAGTGGATTAAACAGAGGGTGGTGTGGTATAAATTTTAATTAAAACAAGACTACCTGCTAGGTTGAGAGCTTGGGAAGAGTGTAGAAAGGATTGGAAGGGGTCCTCTCCCAGGAGACTTATTCACCTGCATTCAGTTTCTCCCCCCAAGTTAAGGACACAGCGGGAAGAGGCAATATTTTTAGGACCAGGAACAGCTGGGTCTCTTTTTCTGGGATTTCTGCGCTTGGACAGTGGTGCCAGGAGATGGCCTTGGACTCAGATCCAGCAAAGGCCGGCAGCCTGCCGTAGGGCCCTCTGAGTGGCCGAGGCCTCTCCCGTTTTTCTGCGATGGTCACGGAAACCGTGGCGGAGCAGAAGCACCACTGGAAGGTAAAGGCGAAGATGCCCACGTCGACCTCAAGTGGAAGGGGCAGCGAAGAGCGAGGGCAGGTGCGAGCCCTCCACCCGGCCCCTCCCTCCGGAGTCTGGGCTCCTCGTCGGCTCAGGATGGGACAGGTCCATCGCAGCCGGAAGCGCTGCAAACAAGAGGGAAAGGGCAGCGCAAGGAGAACGGGGTTGGGGGGGGACAAGGAGACTTAGAAGGAAGAGCGCTCCGATTCCTCGAGAAAGACGGGGGCGCGGGTTCCAGCCGGACAGAGAGTCCCCGGAGGCCAGGAGGGAGGAATCCACCCCGGGAAAGGGAGGGGAGAAACCAGACAGGCCGCCTGCGGTCTGGAGTCGGAGCCCGGCGCCGAGGCTCAGCTGGTGTCTTTCCACACAGGGGCGCTGGAGCACGTTTGACTGCAGCAAGAGGAGTGAGCGCGCACCCTGACCCGTGCGCCCCTTTGGTGTCGTATCTCCGCTCCCAGTTCCTCTCAGGGGAGGGGTTGGGGGCGGCGCGGAGCAAGCTTTGGAGAAGTGGCCGGCCTCACAAACGCTTTACCCTCCACTGGCTGTGATGCATTTGTTGAAAATGAAAATGGAGTTCGCGATATAGACAAATGCGTGGGGTGTACGGGGAGGAGCTTTTGAGTTGCTCTGAAGGCATATCCACCAGGCCGGCCCTCGCTGGCCTTCCGTGACCTTTTCCTTGCCTTCTTTTTGAGACCGGGTGAAGGAAAAGGAATCTGTTTTTGGAGAAGAGCTTGGTTTGGGAGGGAAGGGGGCTCGTCAGAGACAGTGACCCCCGAGCCCCCTCCCTTGCAGCCCCGTAGTTTGCTCTCCATCACGCCCGTGCACACCCCCAGGTCCGCCGGGGGTCTCGGCCGTGGCTGTTTCACGTGAGGCAAGAAAAGCTGGGAAGGAAACACAAGGGGGAGCGCCTCGGAGGGCGACCGGGCTGCAGCTGCGCGCGGTGCGAGCGCGTGGACGCGGAGCGCAGCCCCGCGCCGAGCCGAGGACAGGCGTCTCGGGGACAGCCCCCTCCCTAGGTGCCCCCGACGCCCCTCCCCATCGCGGGCCTCTTCTCGCACGCTCCCTCCCCGCGTATCGCCGGATCCGCCCTCCCGGTGGCCCGGAGCCCCAGAGCCCCCAGCGCGCCTCCGCGCCCTGCCCGCACCCAAGACGTGCGTGGCCCCGCCGCCTCCTCGCTGCCAGCCCTGGCCACCCGGGCGCAGTTCCCGGGGGCGGGGGTGTGTGAAGGGGCCACGTGGGGAGAGCAGGGGAGGAGGAGCCGCGCGGGGGGCCGGGGGCGGGGCGCGGGGATGCGCTCTGGATGCCCGCCGGTCTCTAGGCGGGGTGCCAAATGCCGGGGCCTAGGCGTCTTCCCTCCTTTTATGGTTTTTTGTTGTTTGTTTTCTTTCTGTCGATGGCTTTGAGCAGGCCGTACGTGGCCACGGCAAGGAGTTGAAAAGCAGAAAAGACGAGCGAGAGAGAACACACCCCCAGACCCCGGCTTCGCCGAGCCGCCGGAGGAGGGGGCGGAGGAGGCTGAGCCAGGCAGTCGCCCGGCGGCGACTTGAGAGTGGCGCGCGGGAGGAGCGGCCGCGCGGCCGCCGTCCTTTCTTCCTCCTCCTCCTGTTCTTCTTCCCCTTTTCCCCCGGCGGGAGTGGGGAGCGGGAACCCGAAAGGGGGAAAGCCATTATCAAAACGCCCCAAAGACAGCCGGCGAGAGCGCGCGGAGACCGATGGCTTCGCTGTACCAGAGGTTCACGGGCAAGATCAACACCTCGCGGTCCTTCCCGGCGCCCCCGGAGGCGAGCCGCCTCCTGGGCGGCCAGGGGCCCGAGGAGGACGGCGCGGGGCCCAAGCCCCTCGGAGCCCAGGCGCCCGCTGCGCCGCCCCCGGAGCGCGGCGGCGGCGGCGGTGGCGCGGGCGGCCGGCCCCGGTTCCAGTACCAGGCGCAGAGCGACTGTGACGACGAGGACGTAAGAGCATCTGGGTGGGTGGGTGGGTGGGTGGGCGCGCGGGGCTCCGGGCAGCCCGGGGGAGACGCGCCCGCGCCGCGTCTGCGATGGTCTTGGGGCGCCCTCCTTCCCCACCCCTCCCCCACCCCTCCCGGGAGCGCCCGCAAATACACTCCTCGCGCGGATCTCGGTCACCGCTGTCCTGGAGCGGGTCCTTGTCTGCAGCGGCGGCGGCGGCCAGGAGTTGGTGGCGCTGAGAGAGCAGCGCTGGTGGAGCTGCGCTGCTGGGGCGTGGAATTGGCTGGGGGTTCACGGGCGTGCGGATGCTTGGTGTTAACTGCTTGGTGCCGTGGATGCCAAGGAGGGAATTCGATCTGTCTGTGCTTACAAGTTGGTTTCTCTTTTCGTTCCTTTCTTTCTTTTGTCTGCTTTAAGACTCGAGGAGGAGACTGTCCCAGGCTCTTTTTCTCCCCCCTCCCACCTCTCACTGGAATCCTTACCTCGGGGCGCTGTCCCTTCACTCACTTCTCCAACACCTCGCCCTCCCCCCCAGTGCTGCTGGTGGTGGTGTTCTTTTCCGAAAAATAAAATAAAAGCGCTAGCATCCGAGGCCCAAGCCCTTGTGCCAGGGCCCAGCCCAATTTTTGCTGGTGGGAGTCAGGCCCTGCCTGTGCCCACACCTAGCCTTGGACTAGCAACCACCTTAGGCTGTGTGAGCTGAAAACTTCTCGGGCAGCACGTTTTTTACTCTTCATGGGGCTGGCAGCCTGGGTTTCAAAGCTTGGATTTGCATATCACCTTAGTAACTGATGACTCAGGCAGGACACCAGCCGGCTGCAGAGATGGATGAGTTCAACCACCTCTGTTGACCCTGTCCATCTGTTCAGAGGGCCAGGGAAGGCCACGGAGAGAGGAAAGTGATGTTTCTGAGACCTTCTCTTCCCAGAAAAAAAGAGAAAAATCCCAGACAAGCTCTCAGGCAGGCAGGCAGGGCTGGTACAGCCCCTGGCTGGCGGTGTTGGGTCCTAGAGCTCACTGTGTGTAGCTCTGAGAGTTTCCCACCTGGGGGCACCTGGGCATAGGTCCTCACACAAGCCTCTCAGACGGCCTACCCCGACATACCCCCGGCAGTTCATGTCCCTGCCCTCAGCAGGAGGCTGTGGTCATTCAACATGTCCTGCCTGGGATCACTTTAAAATCCAATGAACTGGTTGTTTTTGTTTTGTTTTATCAGTGGAGGATGTGGAGAGTGTAATAGACATGACAAAAGTTTGTGGGAGATGTGGTTCATTTGTGTGTGTGTGTGTGTGCGTGTGTGTGTGCGCGTGCACGCACACCCTGTATCGGATCTTGCATGAGATTTTCTTATGTTGGGTTATTTCTAGACTCCCCTGGTTAAAAGAGAGCTATCAGAGAGATGTCCCTCACTTCAGTGGGTCAGGTCCTGAGGGAAATGCATGAATTCTCAGGTTCAAGGAGCCAGAATCTTTGAGGAGCAGTTTCATTGGGGCAGTTGAAAAATTCTGGAGGATTAAACTCCTGAGAATCTTGGGGAAGACCACTGAGCTGCAGTGCAGACAGAAATGATGTACTTTTTGCCTCAAATCTGACTTAAAACTGTTGGATTGTGTTATGCTTGAAGTGAAAACCATGAGCAATTTCTTCCTAATAGGCTCTAGGTGTCGCTAGGGGAAAGGAAAGGGGAGAGTTTCTGCATTTTGTTTTAGATCATCTCCACCCATCTTTTTTTTTTTCTTCTCTCCTCATCTTAGCTTGGAGCATGTATTCCTCCTTTTCAATTTGACATATGTCTAGAACTGTTTCTCAGATAAGCCAAAGGGTTGGACCGACGAGCAAATTATGAATTTAACATTTGCAAATGATTTCTGCTGAAATGGCTCTGAACAGTGTATGTAATTTAAATTCATTAACTCCTGACATCAATTTTTTGTTTCCTGGAAAATACAAAAAAGGGTGTGTGTGTGTAGGTGTAGGTATAAATATAGTGTATGTGTATGTCGTATCCTTATGAGATATATATATATATCATGTTTAAAATGTACGATTAAACAATGACACACGGGTAAATGTGGCATCAATTGCTTGAAAACTTTTATGTGCTTTTCTCAGAAAAAATATTCGGAATTGAAAAAACTATGTCTAAAAATGTGCTAAATGATAGAAGTGCACAGTAAACAGATTACCTTTCCTCCGGGCACAGTGGCTGCCCTTTGCTGAAGACAAGAGCGCTAAAGAAAGTAGATAGAAGAACTGCTTTTCTGATACCAGCCCTTGTCAAGATTTAAACAATCTTGAGTAATCATCCTGCTACTCAGATTTAAACATGAAGACATACAACTGATTAGGCACGCATTACATATCATTCTGTGTATCTTGGGGCGGCCACGTAAACATGTACTTCAGCAGTTTGGGCATCCGCGGGGCACAGGTGGGAGCTGTCCGAGGTCCTGAAGGGTCCTTTGCATTAGCGCACAGGAAATCTTCAGCACTTCTGTTTGGAGTCCCAACCCCAAGGCTGGTGTGTCATTGCTCTTCTGTGGCTTGTCTGTTCCATGGAACAGAAACAGCTTTCCCACCTCGGTCACTGAGATGCTGGTAAACACCATACCTTTAAAATCCAATGAACTTTGTGCCTCGTCCTTCCATCCAGAAACGGGGCAATAAAATGTAGTTCTTGACCTCTATATGTGTGTACACACACATGCCTGAATATGACTGAGAACGGGCAATTCTTCACAAAATAAAATTGAAGGTGGTTATCAGGTCTAGAAGAGATAAGTCAAATGCCGAGGTTGCGTGGCGGGTGACTGGGAATGCATTACCTGTCTGCACCAACTACCCATGTAAGGGACCTCTCTGCTGTGTAGCACTACATAAAAGCGCGCTTGGGGTGGGTCAGTTTTAAAATGTGAAGTTTTACTTTGAAAAAGAAGGGAAGCCAGAGCGCTTTTTCTATTAGAGTTTCCTCATCAATCTTAGATTTATTTAAGTATAAAGTCAATGACTAGGGCTTCCCTGGTGGCACAGTGGTTGGGGGGTCCGCCTGCCGATGCAGGGGACACGGGTTCGTGCCCCGGTCCGGGAAGATCCCATGTGCCGCAGAGCGGCTGGGCCCGTGAGCCATGGCCGCTGAGCCTGCGCGTCCGCAGCGGGAAAGTCAATGACTTGGGAAACCCCTCTGAGGAATCAATAGCTATTTTGGTTTAAAATTCATTCTTGTAGGTTTAAAAATAAGTTGACTCTTAAAGGGAATGTTGCTGGAAATGGCTTTTAATGGAATTTAGTAACTTCCGATAGAAATTAACTTCAATTATTTTTAGAATACTGAACTCTGTCACGCCCCTGCTTGAGCATTTCCTTTTGATTTCTTAAAGGACTTTAGGACATGGGTAACTGTCAGGGCAGCGGTCTCGTTGGGGCCACATCACCATGTTCCTGTGTTCTTCATTTTTAGTGGCACATGATTTCCTAAGAATACAAGTGTGATGACAACAGGATTTTCAAACAGCAATTTGGCCGAAACAGGGTTGAGCAAAAATCACTGCTTATGCTGTGTATCAGCTTATGCTGTCACTGCTCCTGTTGTATTTCATCTTCCTGTATGTCTGCAGCAACTAGCCCTTCTTCTTCCTCTCCACCTTGATTTTTCACCGGTAGGATGCCCATATCCTGTTAATTTCTCCTTGGAGTCTATCAACTTTAAGTTTTTTAAGCAGCTTGGCTCCACAGAAATGTTTATATCCCCTCTTCCTTTCTTCTGCTCCAATTTCAAATGCTTTTAAAAATATTTAGGTTCATAGTATCTTCCTAACGTATTGAGAAAAAGGCTGAAACTTTCATCCCCCTGCTTGATCCCATTGTTTTCATGACGAATTTGACAGTGCTTAGTGTAACTCACCTACAGAACAGCTGTGGGATGTCATAGGGCTGTTCGGAGGTTTCGTCTTCTCAGTCAAGTGGTCTAAGACTGAATCCACTAACTTGTTCCGAGGATCCTCTTTTCCTTATTTAGCTTGACAACAGACTCACATTCTTACTGTCTTCACTGCAGAAACTGCACACAAATGTCGTCAGCGTCCCCTTAATTACTTGAGACAATGGCCTGGCTCCTCTTCAGTCTTTGTCGTTATCGCTTTTCCTCCTGTTGACCATCACCCTGCACTTCAAACTTTTGCCTCATATGTCTTTCATGATGCCACATGAATTCATGTCCTGTCTCTCTCTGACCTTGGCCTTTGAATTCTTTGGTAAATCATTCTTTCCTCCTCCCTTTCATGCAGGGGGTTGGGGGAACCTACACTCCAAGGTTTTGGTCTCCACTATTCTATTCTTTCCCTTCCATGCTTTCTTTTTAAGATAAATTAGTGATGGGATAAATTAGAATGAAGATAAAAGGGAGCTGAGTCAGTTTCACAGCTTCTGTATTAGCAGATGGCTAAAGTTAAGCTTTATTCCTCTGGTATACATGTCCTAGCATCTCTTGTGGAGATCATTTGCTTTCCTGTTTTACAGAATTGGAGAACTGGAGAATTGGAAGGACCTTGGCAGTCACCATCTTGATTTCTCTTCCCAGCTTTTGTTCCACATGTCAAGCAGCTGGGCGCTAGACCATTTCTGTGGTGATGCCAAGATATCCGCGTAGAATATATCCCTAAACTTGTCATTCCCCTCTCCTTACAACTCCCTATTCTGAATAACGTTCTGCCTAATCTCCTTATTTCTACTTCTAGTACTGCCATCCCTTCCACCTCTGAGCGTGGCGTACAGTACACATAAGCTTGTACAGTTACATTTTCCCACTATCTTGATTTCTTTCTTATAACATTAAGTATTTCACTAGATAAGCTTTGAGGTATCCTTATGGGTTTAATGCCCTGTAACACCATATCATAATGCCCTGCTGGACACAGCAGTTGTCCTCATGAAAAGTTTATTTTCTGCACTGCAGAACAATGTTAAACACATGAGAAGCGTTTACTGTCTAAGACAGTCTCTCTGTGAATGTTTTGGTAAAGTATATATAACAAAATTATACAAAATTTTGCTTACTGTCTCAGCACAGAGCATGTAGTCATCATTGGGAAGTTGTCTGTGTTACAAGGAAGTAAGAATGGTGACATAAACAAGGATTAAGTGCTAGTTGACTGATGAGTGAAACCAAGTGTAGCATCAAAGATACCGTGCCTCCGCATTGCACCTTGTATTTTTTAAAGCACCACTACGCGTATCTCATTTCACCTCCATAGTTACCTTGGCTTGGGGAGAACCATAACAGAGAGCTAATCTGTTGGTTTGAAAAATTAATCGGGGTAAGCCTACGTTTTTTCATTTGGATGAGTCAATTGTCCACTGTGAATTCTAGCAAATAAATTTCAATCTGTTAACAATTGAGTCAGCCAAAAACCTACATGTTTGCTTAAAGCCGAATTTGCGAAAAATGAGCATTCTGCCTTCTCAGTGAATTTGAGTTCTGTGTAGCAGTAAGGTATGTGGAAGTGGGCACGGCAGCCTATTTTATATGGCATGCTTTTTTTTTATTCCTGCCAGTGCGCACTTTTAAATAATTTACTTGTATATGTTAACTGTAGATTTAAGGAGGTCTGGAGTATTAGAATAACATAATATCAATTTATATGTTTGACAATGGAATCCACTCATTTTCCCACATGGGATTAATATCCTAGTATCACTCTGTAGACAGGACTTTCTCTAGATGTTGGCTTTCTCTAGATGTTGGCTTTCTCTAGATGTTGGACATTTTTCCTCCATAATATAGAGCTTTTTATTTCATACCCCAAGCTTTCCCTCCTTTAATAGAGTCAGAATGATTAATGAGTTTAATTTTTGCAAGCATCTGGCAGGAGTTGCTGAGTAAGATGTACAGTCTTGTTGTATATAACCCTGTTCCTTTTAATTACTCTGATGATAACAGTGCATTTGTCAAGTGCATATGGAATGCTTCTCTGCAACATACAATATTGATCCCTTTCATAGAGCATTGCCTATAAAAATAATATGTACAGTAACCCTTTTAAAATTAAATTCTAGGGGTAAGACAGGAATAAAGACACAGACCTTCTAGAGAATGGACTTGAGGATATGGGGAGGGGGAAGGGTGAGCTGTGACAAAGCGAGAGAGAGGCATGGACATATATACACTACCAAACGTAAAATAGATAGCTAGTGGGAAGCAGCCGCATAGCACAGGGAAATCAGCTCGGTGCTTTGTGACCACCTAGAGGGGTGGGATAGGGAGGGTGGGAGGGAGGGAGATGCAAGAGGGAAGAGATATGGGAACATATGTATATGTATAACTGATTCACTTTGTTATAAAGCAGAAACTAACACACCATTGTAAAGCAATTATACTCCAATAAAGATGTAAAAAAAAATTAAATTCTAATAAATTTAGCGTTAAGGGCATTGAATGCCCATGTACCATATTTTGATTTTCTTCCATTTTAATAAGCACATTGGTTTGATTTTATGTACATTAAAAAAAAAACGCACTCAACCTTTCTGGTTAATGACTTTTGGAACATTTATCTTTAGAAGGATCTAGCATCATGAAATTATCTGAAATAGAACATTTAAAAATTTGATAACATCTCATTTTACAAATGAGAAGACTACAAGTAATTATGTGAATAATATTCCACAAATCACTTGTGTTCTCTGGACCTCAGAGAAACTCAGCCTTCCCTTCTCTCCTGTGTTCTTCTCAGTATCCTCTGTGGTACCGTAATCGAGTGGAGGAATTAACTTAATTATATCACTGAATTTCAAAAGTATGAACATTATGAAATCTAACGGTCTAACTTATTTTGGTTCTAAATGGATATGCTAATTGCCAAAGGAAAAAACAGTTTCGCCACAGTAGTATACGATTTTTGCCCTGAATGGGTTTCCCCAGTAGTTTTACTCTTTTTCCTCCATGTATTTCTTCCTGGGTTTTCTAATAACATCCAGATCCATCTGCAGCGCAGGACATGTTCACTTTTGTCCCATGATGGAGGAACGTATATAGGTAATTTTTCAGGAAGCCTAGAAGCCAGTAAAGCCCACAAGGTCCAGATGGTAGAATTCCAGGTGGTGAACACCGTGCCTCCCAGATTAGGGAACATCTCAGTTGAGAGCAGCAGGCATTGGGGGCTGAACGCTGTAGATGAACACCCGGCAGGGACTGGACTCTTATAGGGACGCAGGAAAGAGGGAGACTCTGTCCTGGAACAGTCGTTCCCTCAAAAAAGACAAACAAATTTACTTTCACTCATCCCTTCAGTGTGTAGATGAACATCTTGAAGGCATTTAGAATGCATTAAAAGCATCCTAGCACCATGCCCAATGGAAATGAAACACACACACACACACACACACACACACACACACACACACACACACGGCTTTTAATTCAAAAGGAACTTAAGGATTTTCCAGGGCATCACAGTCATTGTCAAAATCAATTTTTAACTTCCTCTAGTGTTCAGATTTCATTTGATATCAGCTTTTACCTTAGATGATTTGGGGTCAGTTTTAATATGCTTCTGTTAAAAAAAAAAATGGAACAGGTGATATTATCATCTTCCCCAATTTAGAACTGAGAAGACCAATTAATCCTTTCTATCTCCTGTTGTTTACTATTTGGGAAGGTCTATTTTAAAGACAGAACTACTGGAATTAATACAGCCACTTTCATACAGCAATGGGCTCTTCATTATATTATCTGTGATATATTTATAAGATTGTCTATATCCATTATATTTTATATATGGTGCACCTCATATATTTTAAGGTGATATCAGCCAGAAGGGGAACAGGAATGGAGTAAGGGAGCATTGAAGAGCTCGGAATAAAAGAAGTTGTACAAGGGAAGCGGGGGGGAAGGTAAAGCAGAAACTAAAGGTAGAGGAATGCAGGAGACAATCACGGGCTTCTAGTCTCCCTAATCATTTTCCCCAAAACGTTCAATTTTCTAAACTGTACTCAAACCCTTCCTATGCTTCATGCAACATGCCATCCAGTAATTTGCAAATTAAAAACAAAAATGAGAAACCTCTTTAAAAGTCCTGAGAGGTGAAGTTATCTCATCTGCTTTTAGAATTGCGAGATATTTGCAACCACACAAGGTAGCCGACCCCCAGGTGAACGGCTCTGAGCCCTGGAGATGCATTGCTTGTTCAGGGCCCCTTGTTGCTTCTGTGCATCCTTCCCCAGCATCTCCACGGCTTCTGAGCAAAGACTGCTGCCTCTGGGTATCTGAAGTCGATGGAGACATGTGGTCCCGTGCCCCTTCTTATTCCTCAGGCTGCCTCAAAGGTTAGACTTTCGTCCCCGCTCACCTTGCCACGTGGTCTCGGGAACATTCACGAAGAGGTTGGATGCCATTTTCTGGACCGCTTGGCTACGTTACAGAACACCTAGCTAGTTTCCCAGGTGAACTTTTAGGTCTTCTCCATCACGTTCATTTCATCTTTTCCGATTTGCAAATGTGTGTTCCCCGTGCCGGGTATGAGGGAAGAGTGCTGCAGGCGAATCGCTGAATCCACAGTGAACCCGTCTGTTCACAGCCTCACCCCAGAGCGCACTGCAGGCGAGAACAGCCCTTCGGAAGGAACAGAGGCTCAGCTGAAACCTGCATGAGGACAGTGGTTCGTTAGGTGGAAGGATGCGGAGGGGTCACCAGTGGGTGCAGGTGGAGGGACGGAGCAGGGGAGTCAAGTTGGGCTCAGAGTTTTCGAACTGGACTTCAAGCTAAGTGTTCCTGGCGGGGGGAGGGTCCTTGGTGCTGCTCTGCACGTGTTTGTGGGTCTCACAGGCACCTGTGGGGTTGTCCTCCTCTCCCCTTAGCGTTGCGTGTGGCCGTGTGGCCGCTGGAATGGACTGCAGGTGAGTCTAGCTCTCCTAAGTGGACGCTTCACGAGCCGGCACGTGAGTTGCTGTGCTCTCTCTTTCCTTTTGCCGTAGAAACGAGCAATATTCCAGGTAGTTGCCGTTCAGTGGGAAAGATATAAACTTATGTTTGTAAACCACTGAGATTATGTTAGGACAGTATCACCTAGCCTGAGCTGAGGGGCACAGGGCAATCCGTGTTCATGGACAAGTCGCCATTCATCATTTCTGGACCTTGACTGCATCGTCATCTATGGGCAAAATCAGCACTTTCTAACCTTCTACAGGAAGTTTCGTTCTACCTTCCTGCATCTCTCTTAAAACTTTTTAGTTCTCAAAAAGACTGAAATGGGGCTTCCCTGGTGGCGCAGTGGTTGGGAGTCCACCTGCCCATGCAGGGGACACGGGTTCGTGCCCCGGTCCGGGAGGATCCCACATGCCGCGGAGCAGCTGGGCCCGTGAGCCATGGCCGCTGAGCCTGCGCGTCCGGAGCCTGTGCTCCGCAACGGGAGAGGCCACAGCGGTGAGAGGCCCGCGTACAGCAAAAAAAAAAAAAAAAAAAAACTGAAATGGAAATTCCCCTGGGAGGGCAACAGATGTAGGAGTGCCTGAGTCTTATCAGTTCCCTCATTTCCTGTCTTTGGGAGCATGTTTGTTGGGTGACGGGAAAGGATAAGAAGGGACCCATTTCCTAAAGACAGTGTGTGCGTTCCTGGTGGGTGTAGGGGTGGGGAGGGAGGGACTGGGCAGTAGGAGTGGGCAGACAGGTTCCTAGATAACAATGATGAAAGCAGCCGTCAGGATGTTGCTAAGGGTCAGCCTTAGAAATGAGCTTTTGGGGGTTTTGACTGGAAACCTTTCAAGCTGGAAAGGTAGGGGATCAGAGGTTCACACAGGGAAGCCTCAACATCCTGAGGCTCTGTCTTTGGTGTATGCTCTGCTCTTCATTTTACAAGCATCCTGGAATCCATGTTACACGGAGCCTATATTTACAACGTAGAATTGAAGAGGGCATGTTTTCATCTACATGATAGGAAATGTTATCAGAAACACCCAGCTCTAGCATGATACTCTTTCTCCAATTCCTGTCCTGCCTGTGATCAGTTCATCTCCATTTTATACGTAGAAAGGTGTCATTAGTTTCTCTTTCTTTTTTCCCAGATTTTTAGTTCCTCTGAATGGACAGAAAATTCAGCCCCTAAATGACTGGTTACCTATTAAAGGGAGAGGGGGATGCTGTCGAAGACGGGGCACTGTTTCTATAGCAACAGGAGCTGACTGTGATAAGCAGGGAGGTCTGGTTTCCTTGTCTGGCACTATCCTTACTGGGCATGCAATCACTGACATGCTTCCTCGTTGCTGTCCTGCAGCTCTGGGGAGATCCTATCAACCGGAGGCTTTTGTTTCCACGGGCACAGGGAGTGCACTGGGCAGAATCTGATGTTCCTGCGCTTGCCTTCCATGACCTTTAATCCTGCTGCTTCTGCTCCGGTGGGTCTTTTATTTCATCACAACCATAGGAAGAGCACAGTCTGGTTCCTTGGCCTTTGGGTGCTCCTGGCGTTCATCGCAGTGTCTCTGAAGCAGGGGAGTGCTCGAGGGGTCACTTTGGGCCCCTGGTGTCTGCCACTCCCTCTTACAGACACCTGAGAATCATTTTCCTCCTTTGACAGACACCCGGGAAGAGGTTTCCCACCATCGTCCAAGCTGTGCTTCCTCTTGCCCCCGTCCGATTCGTCCTGCCGCGAGGCCAGTGCACGTCCTTGTCTTCTCACCTCACTACAGACAGTTGCCCTTCTGGGTGTCCCTGCCCCGGGTCAGAGCTGCTCCTAGGCTGGGAGCTGGGCACAGGCTCCTCACTCTTTCAGCAAATGCCAAGGTCCCTGCCACGACCGCAAGGCACTGCACTGGCTCTTCCCTCTGCCGGAACGTCCGTCCTTCCTGCCCTTCGCGTCTCTGCTTCAGCGTCACTATTTCAGTGGTCCACGCTGGCCACCCTATTTAAAGTTGCAGTTCCCCCGCCCATCAACCCCGATGTTCCCCACCCTGCTCTGCTTTGCTTCTCTTTTACCATATGGCATTTATCACCTGCTGATATATTATATAATTTTCTTATTACGCCTGTTTTATTTTTGTCTCCCCCTATTATAGAGTATCAGCTGACTGATGTCAGGATCTCTGGCTGATTTGTTTGCTGCTGTATCCAGTTGCCTGGTACAGCATCTGGTACAGCCAAAGTGCTCAATAAGTCTTCGTTGAAGGAATGGGTGAAGGATTGGCATCTCACCTGAAAAAACTCTCTGCTCGCGTCTATTAGAATAATCACACTTCTCCAGCCTTTTTTTTTTTTTTTAATTGAAAGAGTTCTGAAATTAGAACTCTGGACCTCCTGCGTGGCCACTTACTGCTGCAAATGAATTCTCTTCTTTTCAGGATTTCATTTATTGTTTGATTCTGAGCAACAGTTGAGAAGACAAAATAGCTATTAAGGAAACAGTAGGAGTTACTTTTGTAGGACCTGCTTAAGATGGCTGATAGTTAGCATTTGTAACATTTTGTCTGAGTTTAAAAGTAAGTGCGAGTTAAAAATAAGTCAGAGACAAATAGTGCATGATATCGCTTATATGTGAAATCTGAAAACTACAACAAACTAGTGAACAAAACAAGAAAAGCAGACACAGATGTAGAGAACAAACTGGTTGTTACCAGTGAGGGGGAGGGGATTTTAAAAGGGGGTTTTATGGGATTATATGAAATCATGTGCATGAAAGTTTTGAAAATTGTAAAGCACTATAGAATTTAAAGAATCATTCAGTAAAAAAGTATGAGTTAAATTTTCTATATATAACTGTTTCTGCTGACTTTTCTCTCTCTCTTTTTTTTTTTTTTTTGTGGTTATCAAAGGAAGCAGTCCCATTAGGGAAAATGCAAATCTTTGAGAAGAAGAGATTCTTATAAATACAGCAATGCGATACGTTGTTTTTGATTAGAAATTTGCATTACCTACTTCTCAATTTAAGTGAAAGAAAACGATCACAGCTTCTTTTTCTGTGATACTGTGATCGTCTCTTTATCTGGCAGGTAGAAAGTCAAATCAGAATGTTTTTGAACTGTATATCACTAGAGGAAAACTAAAGTTCCCAGACCAAAATGCACAGATTCTGACAGAAAAAAAAATATTCCTGGATTCGATAATCTAGTTGAAACTGCCAGGGGCGCTTCAGCTACCTACAGCATACATTTTTGTGATAATACGGTCAGAGGCACCTGGCGCTTAGGATGGCGGGGGAACAGGCAGCTGAGATCTTTAGGTTTGACCCTGATTTACCTTCTTTTTCTGCCCGTCTGCAATGTGGTCTGGCAACACTGCCCTCCAGAGGCTGTCTCAAGGCTGCAGTAAGACTGATTCAAGACTCCTTAAATAAATTATGCGAAATAAAGATGTGCAGTTTTGTTTTTTCTGTGGCCAGACAGGGTTGGAATGCGAATATATGTCGTGAGGGCTCTTATACCCACATCAGACTGGGCTGCACTTTTCACAAACGCTGGGGAAATCCCATCAGACCCTCCTTTTGGAATACCGTCTGTGTCACGGGCAACACTCTGAACGGTCATCGGGGACCGGCAGGGGCACTCCATCCTTCGTCTAAGGACGTGCTAATAGCATGTGTAGCTCCTGACTTGTCAGATGGGGCCAGAGTGCAGGAAATTAGATAAAGATAACGCAGCAGATAATAAGGAGATGCGTAGCCTTGGACAGTCGGCTCTCTGACCACTGGATTTAAGTAGTGCCTCTGTACGCTTAAGGCCAAAAAACTCACAGAAGCATATTTTCTGCTATCATTTCGTGAAGAATAGGAACGCGAGTTAATGTCACACCGTTTCAAAGCGCAGCACCCTGGCTCAAGTGCAGGGAGCCTGAGGGGTGTACACCGCATGTGAAAAGACATCTCTCCTACACACCCCCTGGCTCTCTGTACCTGAGAGGACCCAGGGAGCCCTGGACCCCTGCAGACCCGCCCGCAGAGCAGCCCAGGCAGGGGCCCCACCCCGCGGGGCCGCCACCCTCCCTCTGTCTCTGAGCGTCAGGTGTATGATGGCAGGGACTGGGGATGGTCCCGGGCCGACCATATCAGCCAGCCACTGTCAGAGCACCGTCAGATGCCAGTGGTCCAGGGCACACGGATGGCCCGAGATGAGGCCACTGGGTATGTGGGCAGGGGTCCAGAGAGGGGAACCTCAGAGAAGACAGCAGAGCCCAGCCCGGCCCGCAGACAGGAGGTTCTGGCAACTTGGCGTGAATAAGGTCCAGCCAGGGAGGTCAAACGTCTACGTGGTAGAGCATCATTTTGATACCTTGTCAGCCAGAGAGTGTCCCCCTTAACTGGCTCATGGAAGCCAGACCCCAGGCTTTCGTTTGGATTTGTTGTGCTTTTCGAGCTCTGCTTCCCCAAGTCATGGGTTCCTGATTGGAGTCACCGAGGGGGTGGGATGGAGCCTCCAAAACTTGATCCCCTCCTTAGAGCAGTTGTGCTTTTAAAATAGTTTACGTGTACGTACAGTTTCGCATGAAAAAGGGGATGTGGGTGTTACTGAGCTCTTGAGCGACAGCCCGGTTATCCAAGTGTCTCACAGATGTCGGCAGGATTTCCTCATGACCTCATCTTGCTGTGGTCTGTGAAAGCGCGGCACATAGAATCGATCACGTGTCCACCCAACGCCGTTGTGGCAGCGCACAGGGCTGGGCGGTCGCTTGATGGTCCATGGTGCAGGCAGGGCACTGCGGCGGGTGATGTGCTGGGTCTGGACCACCTGAGCTTGAACGCGGACCCTACTGACCATTTACTTGTAGTTTAGCCTTAAAAAGTTACTTAACTCTCCTTGGACTTCAATTTCCTCATTTATAAAGTTCAGGGGAAAATATTATGCTACGGTATTGTTCTCATTGGTTTATTTTGACCTTCTAGTTCATACATGTAAAACACTTAGGACAGGGCCCAGCACGCTATAAATCAATGCAGTTTTATCATGAAGTCCTTATTACAAGATCTAATTGTTCTGAGAAAGAAGGGTGGAGGACTCTGCTATGCCTTTCGGAAGAGCATCTTGGGGCTGGAACTGTGGAAAGGAAGGGAATGTGATAAACCCCCAGTGATCACATAGGCTCTGATTATTTAATTGTAATCCCTTGTATTTATAACTGAGCTGTAATCCCAATATGTGGGTCATTTGAGTGGTTTGGTTATGAGAGAGCTGGACCAACGGACTCCATGGTTTTAGGAGGAGCCAGTGATGCCAGAGTTAATCAGGATCCCCCTTGGAGTGGGTTTGTGCCCCTTACACCCCTGCCCCGACTTCCGTGCCGGAAACGTGGAGGCTGGAGCCATAGGTCCTAGGTCAGGCTCCCCTCCTGAGAGGAGAACAAACGAGGAAGTACAGTCTGACCCTGGATTAATTCCTGGGATGGTGTCATCTCGACACAGATGTTCACGGCGACCCTCTGGAGCCTGATGCCTCAAAACTAAACTAGAAAACGGTGGTTGAAAAACATGACTTCTCTTGAAGACCGTCCTGTGATTGAGAATTTGAAATATCACGCTCAATAAATAGATTTTCCCCAGCAGTGGTCAGAATAGGTCCAACTGAAAGACACAGGAAACATTACTGAGGGACTGGCTGCTAGGGAAGGGGAAGCATAAACACAGGGGCTTCAACTTGAGGATTTATTATAAAAGGACAGGCTAGCAAACATGGCCGCATAAAACAGAATGAAAGAAAGTATGGAATCGGAGGAGCTCTTTAGGAAAATAGTGGAAGATTGGCCAGATATGGATTTGACTACAGTAATTAAAATAAAAAAGTGTTCTAACTGTAAACAAAAGTGTTGAACCCACTTCTCTTTATGATTCTTATAAAATTTCACTTTAGCGTAATCCCTGCCTCTTTTTTTTTTCCTGCCTCTTAATTACGTCTCTCTCTATTAGCAAATATGTCGGCACATTTTCTTTTCATTTAAAATCTTCCGGAAGTCTCTTCACTCGGGCTTCAGAAGCAGGTGGATGGGGACCTGGGTGTACCATCGAATTGTCAGAACAGAAGGCGTATGTGCCTTTGAAGTGGTTTCTGCTATGTGGGTGGAGAAGTGTCCTCACCACCCCCAGCAGGGAGACTGTCATTATTACCCTCAGCAGTTGGAGGGGTGTTTAGAGATTCGGTGGTCCGGTGGTGATGTTTCTTGGTCAAGAGCAAACCAAGGAAGCCATTATATTTCTTCTACTCACGTTGAGCTTACCTAGTCAATTTCAGGTTTCTCGTGTCTCTCTCTGTCTCTGTCTCTCTAACTCTCTGTGTCTCTGTCTCTCTCTCACACACACACACGCACACGCATGCATGCACACACACACACCAAGCACAGAGACAGAGGAATGTCCAGCACAGTGGCTAACCCAAGACAACAGATGCGCTACCCTTTAAACCAGGGCTTGTCAAGACTTTCATCTGAAACGTTCTTCTCGGAGGTGAGGAAGGCTGTACTCAAGCACCCAGACTCTGGTTGGTTGCCGCTGTGGTCCAGAGCACACGATACCTGCCTGATTTCCCAGAACTCAACCCATGGTGTGAAGAGAGAGACTCAACTTCAAGGTGCTGGATCTCTCTTGGACATAGGCAGCAGTCCCCATGAGCTTGCTGGTCGCAGAAAGCTCACCAGGACATGTGCCAGAGAATGCGACACCACTGGAGACTGGAAGGGGTGGAGGAGAGAGAATATGAATGGAAGGCTTTCCCAAAATGAATCACAGCCAGCATTGTATTCAAGGAGACCTTGGAGAGTTTCCTACAAACTCAACAACCTTCAAGATCAAAATACTCCCAAACTGACTCAGTGGCTCAGTGAAAACCTTGGAAAGGTATCGTGTACCTGAAATACCTGATGGTCAACTGTGTTGCCTAAAACATCTTGAGGTTGGCTGTGGGCATCAGTGGTTCCATGACCACCCACCCTACTGGGGTTGATATGCAGCAGGTGTAACGTAGAAAGTCAGGAGGACCTGGTAACATCTCTGGGCACCTGACTGGCTCTCTGGGTCAGTGTTTCTCAAAGCTCAGTGCCTCCCAAGTGCTCATGTTTACAAAGAAGGGCCTTCCCAGGGGGACACACATCAAAATACTATGAGAGCAGAAACGTATCTAGGGAAATACGGAAGGAAAATCTCTAATCAGCCCGGCTCAACTGAGAGGCGAGATGCAAATTTTAGTGAAGCCAGGCCAGAATGAGAAGGGAGAATCTGTGTCCACTTTTAGAAAAGCTCCCAATAGCTCCGAAAGCCTTGCTTTGGGGGAGAGCACTTTTTAATGACATGACTCTCGTTCAGTGTCGAAAAGTCAGAGCACATCTGATTGTTGGGAATAATCGCAGCTCCTGGCACTTTTCCTGGTCTTTATGGCTCCAGGACTGGCCTGGTCTCATACTCATTGAGTTCAAATAAAATCTGTTGACTAGTAAAATATGAAATTTTGCTTAAAAATACAGTTATGAAGAATCTAATTTAATCTAATTCTTTTCACATCATGAGTGTGTATATATTTAACTGTTAGCTTTGCAGTTCCTTTGCAATAAGCTTGGGTCCTTGTTAACAGAGCTCAGGGGAAACCGTGCAGGGGCACCTTCCAAGCTGGCCTTTTTAACTGTCTCCTTGTGCAGAAAAGAGTACTTGGTCAAAAAATTTGGGAAACATTGAATTCTTTTTTTAATTGAAATATAGTTGATTTTTTGATGATGGCCGTTCTGACTGGTGAGCGTGTGGAGAAAAGGAAACCCTCTTGCACTGCTGGTGGGAATGTAAATTGATACAGCCACTACGGAGAACAATACGGAGGTTCCTTAAAAAACTAAAAATAGAACTACCATACGACCCAGCGATCCCACTACTGGGCATATACCCAGAGAAAACCATAGTTCAAAAAGAGTCATGTACCACAATGTTCATTGCAGCTCTATTACAATAGCCAGGACATGGAAGCAACCTAAATGCCCATTAACAGATGAATGGATAAGGAAGATGTGACACATATATACAGTGGAATATTACTCAGCCTTAAAAAGAAACGAAATTGAGTTATTTGTAGTGAGGTGGATGGACCTAGAGTCTGTCATACAGAGTGAAGTAAGTCTGAAAGAGAAAGACAAATACCGTATGCTAACACATATATGGAGTCTAAAAGAAAAAAGGGCTATGAAGAACCTAGTGGCAGGGCAGGAATAAGGACGCAGATGTAGAGAATGGACTTGAGGACACAGGAAGGGGAAAGGGTAAGCTGGGACGAAGTGAGAGAGTGGCATGGACATATATACACTACTAAATGTAAAATAGATAGCTAGTGGGAAGCAGCTGCATAGCACAGGGAGATGAGCTCGGTGCTTTGTGACCACCCAGAAGGGTGGGATAGGGAGGGTGGGAGGGAGACGCAATTTATCCCTCCCCCCTTTCCCCTTTGGTTAACCATACATTTGTTTTCTATGTCTGTGAGTCTGTTTCCGTTTTGTAAATAAGTTCATTTGTATCATTTTTTTTAGATTCCACATATAAGTGATATCTTATATTTGTGTTTGACTTCCTTCACTTAGCATGATAATCTCTAGGTCCATCCATGTTGCCGCAAATGGCATTATTTCATTCTTTTTCATGGCTGAGTAATATTCCACTGCATATATATATATATATATATATATATATATATATATATATATATATCTCACATCTTCTTTATCCATTCATCTGTTGATGGACATTTAGTTTGCTTCCATGTCTTGGCTATTGTAACTAGTGCTGCTATGAACGTTGGGGTGCATGTATCTTTTAAAATAAGAATTTTCTCTGGGAAAATTTCTCTGGGAAAATTTCCCAGGAGTGGGATTGCAGGATCATATGGTAGCTCTATTTTTAGATTTTTAACCAACCTCCATACTGTTCTCCATAGTGGCTGTACCAATTTACATTCCTACCAGCAATATAGGAGGGTTCCCTTTTCTCCACACCCTCTCCAGTATTTATTGTTTGTAGACTTTTTAATGATGGCCATTCTGATGGGTGTGACGTGGTACCTCATTGTAGTTTTGATTTGCATTTCTCTAGTAATTAGTGATGTTGAGCATCTTTTCATGTGTCTGTAGGCCATCAGTAAAACATTGAATTACTAAAGGTCACCTTATTTGCTTTAAATAAGAGCTTCACAGTGAACATGAGCATGTTAAGTAGATGTATTTACGGCAGGACTTCTCCCTCTTTATGTCAGTTTGTGAAATGGCAGTATTTTGGGGGCAGGAGGAGGAAATGTCCTGCAGACTCTTCTGGTTACTTTGCATCACATCCAGGTTAAGAAGTCCGTTTATCTCGGATCCTGTTCGTTTCCCAGGGCTGCTGTAACAAAACACCTCAAATGCGGTGGCTTAGACCAACAGAGACGTACTGAATTCTGGAGGCCAGAAGCTCAAAACCATGGTGTCGGCAGGGCCACCCTCCTCCAAAGCCTATGGGGGAGGATCCTCCCTGGTCTCTTGCAGCTTCTGGTGGCCCACCTTTATCTCTGCCTCATTGTCATGACTTTCTTCTCTCTGTGTGTCCCTTCCCTTCTTCTTCTAAGGACGTCAGTTATATTGGATGTAGGGCCGCTATACCCCAGCACGACTCTATCTTGACTAATTACATCTCCAACAACGCTATTTTTATATAGGGTCACAGTCTGAGATACTGGGGGTTAGGACAGCATATCTTCTTTGGGGAACCCAATTCAACTCTCTTTTTTTGCGGTACGCGGGCCTCTCACTGTTGTGGCCTCTCCCGTTGCGGAGCACAGGCTCCGGACGCACAGGCTCAGCGGCCATGGCTCAGCGGCCATGGCTCACGGGCCCAGCCGCTCCTTGGCACGTGGGATCCTCCCGGACCGGGGCACGAACCCGCGTCCCCCGCATCGGCAGGCGGACTCTCAACCACTGCGCCACCAGGGGAGCCCCAATTCAACTCTTAACACTGACTTACTGATGATTTTCTCAAAGAAAGTAGCTTTTTGGTTATTTTAAACTGTTGGGAGGGTTACTGCCTGGCTTATCGGAATTTTAAGGAACAGTGTATTTGTCACTAAATTTGACTCGTCTTCTCTGCGTAGTGGATCCATGATTCAGTCGTTATTGCCCATTTATGGGTGCTTACTGTTCTTGGTGACTTTTCCTTTGGGGAAAGCGATTGGGGGAGGAAACTGATTCTGATGTAAATAGTTAGGAAAGCCAAAATAATAAGGTACTGAATATCGTGCTTTGGGGGCTATGTGGTCAAACAGGGATATATCACGGCTGGATAAATTAAACAGGAAAGGGATAATCACCGGTTAGCTGGTGTCACTAGACTCCAGAGAATGGCACCAGGATGGTCCAGACCCAGAGGTGTGGAAACCATTCCTTTCTCCAGATGACTCCCTCACTCCACAGAGACTTCTGATTGGTCCTGTTCTAGGACGCTGCGCGCCCTGTTGGTCTGGGAACCTTGGCCCAGCTAATCTTGTGACAGTGAAGCCCCGGGACATACACACCTGCTTCTGTCGTCCTGTTCCGAGAACCAGCAAGCCGGCCTCTGGCAGGATCACTGCTGGCGGAGGGTGCCTGGCTTTATTTATAGTCCTTATTTCTTTCTTCCTACCCCAAATAGATTGCAGACGTGAGTCGTGGAAATGAGAAAATAAACGTAGAGAGCTGCCAGACGGTGACTAGAAAACTGCTGTGTATTCTGTGCTGTGAGAACAGGAAGGTGTCTAGAACCTGGTGCTTTGAAGGTATCCAGCCACCTTATCGCTGCCTAGAATCAGGACTGGCATCCTTGGGGGCCAGGCTGTCGGCCTCATTATTTCTCCTCCTGCCCCTCAAGAGTGGGGCATGGGCTCCCTGGAAGCGGAGGAGACAGGTGCGTACCGGGCAGTCATGTGAGCAGTGGCGGTTCCTAGGAAGCCACTCCTGACCTACCTGTTCCAAACCTACGTGCGGACGAGTAGCTGGTGATGCCAGGTGCCGCCCCGACTTTTAGCCCTGATGCCGCGTGGGGTTAGGGCTGGAGTTGAAGCGCCGGGAGCTCCGGTGAGAACCACGGTGAGGAGAGGTTCTTAGGGACCGGCTCCCACCGGCACCACCCAGGCCTCTCTCCAGGGGCCTGGCCATATGTCACTGCTGTCCCTCTGTGGCTAATCGCAGTGTCCCTGCAGTTTCTACTGCTGCAAGCATGTGGGTAGAGGTTTCTTTGTTGAGTGACGCTTTGTCCTCTTCCCTGGCTCATGGGGTTACAGCTCAGACTCTGCTCTTTTGGTAGAATCTTTAGGGAAGGGAACCTCATTTTATGGCCCCTCTTCCTACCCCTGATCCCCAATCTGGGTTTAATGTCACTGCGACAGGCTCCCGGAATGCCCTCTGCACACAGGTGGGGGAGCGCTTATCACACCACAGAGGAAATGGCCAGTTTTTCTTTCTTTTCCACTGGAATTTGAACGTCTGTAGGTCAGGGGCCGAGCCACATGCTCCAGGCCCCTCTGAGGTCCAGCCCTGCGCTGGTTATGTGGTCGTGACTAAGAGTTTGTGTTGTCTGTCCTGCTTGTCAGGCCATCTATTCATTAGTTTGCCAACAAGCAGTCCAGGATGCGAAACGATGAATTCCCGAGGCTGAACGTGAAGAAGAGGCAGGAAGCTCTCCAGCAGCCTGGTCCATGGGCGCCCCGCTGCTGACATTTCTCCATTATTCATTATTTCCTTTCCAGATGCCTCCTCACATGCTGTGCCCAATTGAAAAGAAATGAGTTTATTTTTAAGATGTGTCCTTTCCAAAAGCAGTGGCCACCTCTCCCTTGGCGTTTCCAGTTCCTTCCAGGGCAGCGGGTAAAATCCCTGCCTGGGATGAATGATAAAAGGGGGGGGATTAGCTGGGAAAGAAAGACATGCAAATGTCACAAGCTATTAAAAGCAGTGTGGCCTCTGCTGCCCTTTCCGGGCCGTCTGTCAAGTGACTCAGTGTCACCTCAAGGGATGTGTCGCTGCCACAGGTCTGCTTTCCAAGATGACCCATTTCTGCCCTGGTTGGGACTCGGGTTTCATCTGTGTGCCCTGGCTCGCAGCTTGGTGTCTTTCCCATGCAGCCACTCCTTCACCTGACGCCTCCTTCCCTGAGCCCTGCGTCTCAACTACCTGACCCTCGACCTTTCCACCAACATCCAGGATCTCACGGAGGCTCTGTCTTGCCTCCACGCCTTGGTACACAGGCTTATCCACCGCCCCTCTGTCCCATTCCATTTCTGGACAAAGTCTAGACGTCCTTCAAGACAGCACAAGTGTCACATTGTCTGCTGGCTGTGGAGGTGGGGATGGGAGAATCAGAAGTTCCCTCCCCTCTGCCCCTAGGGTACCACTCCATAAAGCAAGCACAAAGCAAGAAGTATCCTCACTGCGACGGATGATTCCTGCACGCACTGAACACTGCCACTCGGTCAGAGCTCTTTAAAGCCAAGGACGTGTCTTCTCATTTGGGGACACCTAGTGCTTGAGACAGAGCACGTATCAAATACGTGTTAGTATGGGCAGAACGTGTGAACTGGTGGAAGAGACACCTTGCTTTGGATTATTTCTAAAATGTCAGCACCGCTCTGTTTTCTGAAACAGGAAATCATTAATAAAACTAGGAGAGATCTAGATAAAACTGACTTCCAGGTCATCGGTATGGTCCAGGGACCGGTAAACGTTTGCTCTTTCCTGATGACGACGTGTACAATCTCTTTGCAGGTTTCTGATGCAGCCAGCTTTGGTCCCGTGTCCCAGGAACTGGGAATCGGTCTTGTTGTCACGCTTGTGTCATGAGTCTACCCTGTGGACAGGGGGACTGGCCAGCAGTAGGGCTCCATCGGGACACACAGTTCTCAGGACTTATCAGCGCCTTGAATGCCCTGTCATTATAATGTCTTCCTCTCAAAATCACCCACCCTCTCAGGTCCTGTTCTAATGCTGTCGGCTCCCAAAGGATGATCTCATTGGCCTGTCGTGCCTCCTGAGTGTGTGATGGTTCCTGTGCCCGGGTGCCCACAGCCATGCTAAGACTGTCACTCTCTCTTTTCTTACTATTTTGCCTTGAACCACAGATCCTTGTGTGAGCGGCAGCTGAGGGCAGCCACCACTGCTATTTAACAACAAACCCAAATTAGGCAGAAATGAATTTGAATAAAGAAGGGAGGAAAGGCTGTGAGGGCATCGGGAGATGGGGGAATACCTCACATCCCTGGTCACGGTACAGAATGAAAAAATATACGAGTTCCCAGAGCCCCGTTCCCGTAATATTCCTTGAGTGAGAAAAAAACAGGAAGGGCCTGAAAGACACAGAACCAGCAGTAAGATGCAGCCCCTCCTGAACGTCCCGTGCCTCTCACCACCTTGGGAAGCACAGGGCAGACCCCACTGTGTACCAGGAATTGAATAGTTACACTGTTGGCCCCATCGCCCTCTGCAGACTAATATTTTTAAGTGTGTTAGCACCCGAGGCGTGATGAGAAAGGGTGCAAATTAGGACCAGGTCAGGGGGGTCAACAAAATAAGCCTGTCTGTCCTCACTCGACCCCCGTAACTCCTCAGGGGCCCCAGCCTTGCTGCCCCGTGGACATCAGATGGGACAGAGGCCTGAGTCGGGCCAGGTTCTGCTCAGGGGGTGGTAAGAGCCCGGGGGTTAGGATCTCTTCCCCTGAAGCCTGCGTGAGGGCTGCAGAGCGGGGGTTGTCTTTTGTCCTCTTGTGCAGCCCTCCTGTGTCCCAGGGGCTGTAAGCACACCCCGAATATCCACATTTTCGATGTTGGAAACCCTCATCCTTTTCTAAGCCTCATCTTAATATTTCTGTAACGACTGAAGCAAATGTCCGCCCTAACTAGGTTCCAGTTTCCTTGTCATCACACCACAATGGAATCCCATGGACCGGTCCTTCAGAGCAGCGCCCTCTGCCGGTCTGCTCTAGGGCCAGGTCGGCACGTTTGTTCTTGCAGCTGTGAAGCCCGCTGACCAGGAGGTGCTGGACTGAAACCTACCGGCATTCAGGTGGAAAGAGGTGGGAGAGCTCAAGAGAAGGGGGTCCTTGAGCAGTTCCACCCTCCAGGTAGAGGTTGGCAAATGAGCATCCTCGCCTATCCAAGAATAGGAAAAGAGCTGGCGGTGAGGACATTTCCCTGACCAGATAATACATAGCAGGGATCGTGGAGGAGAGACCATTTATTCGTATCACAAACTTTTACTGAACGCCAGCTGCAGCCCAGTGCACGGCTGCTGCCATGGGATACGGGAGTGCTTGAGCTTCTCATTCCGGTGGGAGAGACAGACACACAAGGAAGTGGCTTGGGGACATCCTAGGAAGCGTCCCAAGCAGCGCCATCTGCTAGAACTTTGTGTGATGCTGGGAATTTTTGACATGTGTGCTGTCCAGTCCTGTAGCCAGTAGCCCGCTGTGGCTGTGGAACACTTGGAATGCGGCTTGTGCCACTGAATTTTACATTTTATTTCATCTTAACCTATTTAAATAGCCACAGGTGGATAGTGGCGACCATCTTGGATAGCACAGGCCTGTGGGATCGGGGTGAGAAATTTGTAGTCAAGTAATAGGAAGGTGTGTTGATTTATTCATTCGTTTGAAAACCCCTATATGAATCTCTTTTCCAGTACAAGGAGTTCAGTTTGTGGCACTTCATCAATAAAACAGTCATTGCCCTCAAATTGAACACATGACCTTATTATTATCTGATAGAATATGCAAAGGCCCTATGGGAGCGAGAGGAGAGACACTTAATTCCCTCTCCAGGGTGTCAGGGAGAGTTTCCTGGGAGACATGAGTGCTTGTGATGGTTCTGGACAGATTAATAGGAGGTAGCCCATAGGAAGAAGGAGAAAGGTATTCCAGGCTGAGGTGACAGCCCCTTCAAAGGCCCAGTGACATGAAGTGAGCTCAGAGCATCCCAGTACTTAGGTGAGCCTGGAGAATAGTGTCTGTGGGACAAAGTGATGGAAAGTGAGCAGAGAGATGGGAAGGGGTCATGGGGCTCCTACGTGGAGTTCAGACCTTAGATGGCCCTTTACAAGGTGATGGGAAGCCATGGGAAGATTTGAAGTACACACGTGGCAAAGTCCTCTTGAGGTTTTTTTTTTTAAAAGTCATCCCGAGTGCATGCTGGAGAATGGACCGGGAATGTTTGGTTGAGGGAGAGGGAAGTTCGGGGACAGTCGGCCCGGAGCTCTTGCCAAGACGGCTATGGTCGCCTCCTACAAAAGCGCGAAGTTGAACAGCAAGTGGAAGGCGTTACACACACTGCAAGTGCAGGTTAGCTCTGCTTGTGATGTTGCGTGGGTTTCTGTTTTTCCGTTTCCATTTCAGTATTTTCCAAATAGCAGAAGCAACCTTGGAAAGAAGGGGGGCAAGTGAAAGAGATTCTTAAGAGACTGAGTGGTGATAGATTAGGTTTGAAAGGTGAGGTTGGTGAGTGTTATGGACTGAATGTATGATTTCTCCTCCCAAATTCGTATGTTGAAGCCCTGCCTGCCAATGTGATGGTATTTGGAGATGGGCCATGGGGAGGTAGTTAGGGTTAGATGAGGCCATGAGGGTGGAGCCCTGATGATGCGATAAGCGTCCTTGTAGGAAGAGACACCAGATGGCTTGTGTTCCTGCCCTCTCTGCCACGTGAGGACACGGCACGGAGGAGGCTGTCTGCCAGCTGGGAAGAGGGTTCTTGCCAGAACGCGACGATCAGCTCCCTGATCTTGGACCTCCAGCCTTCAGAACTGGAGAAAGTGAAAGTCTGCTGTGTAAGCTGCCCAGTCTGCGGTAGTTCGTTATAGCAGGTACAGTGGACTGACACAGTCAGGAAAAGGGAGACGGTAGGAGGGCCTCAGGGTGTGACATCTGTGCTGAAAGAGGGACTGTGGGGGCAGAACCAGTGGAAGAGACAAGAGTCATCAGTTTGGGGTATAAAGAGCCTGATGTGGTGAAAGACCTGAGAGGGAGAAGTTCGCATTTTGAAGTCATTACTCTGTTGGGGATGTTTCAAGCTGTGGGGCTTGAAGACGTTGCCCAGAAGCAATGGGTGGAAAAGGCGGCAGGTGACCAAGTCAAGATGTTGGAAGGTGTTCAGAGGCATCCGATACAGCAGGAGCAGCTAAAGAGGAAAAGAAGGAGAGACCAGCGTCACGGAACCCAAGGGAAAGAGAGCTTCTTAGATAAGGAGGCAGCTCCGCACCGGGCAAGTCCCTTGAAAGCAGGAAATGCCCAGTGGATTCGGCACGCGGGCATCACGGGTGTCCACAGCCAGACTGGTTTTAGGAGCACAGGGGCCGGGGAGGTGGCCACGGCTCGAACAAGGCACAGGGCTCGGTTAGTAGTTAGTACCTCACTAACCGGAAAATGAGGGGGATTGATAAAACCCTGAGGAGTGGGGTGAACCAAAGCTGGAGCGACAGGGGCAGTCTCTGGTTTTCTTGCAAGAAACTGGAAGTTTCTTGCAAAACTGGGCATTATTTCCTCATGCCCAGACAGCAGCTTCTGGTGAGAGCCTGCAGACGCCAGGAAGATGCCATTCAATAAAGAAAGGGATTGAGGACACATTCAGCTGTGTGGTACAGAGGACCTCCTTGGTCCAAGGGGCACGAGTCCAGACTGTTGACAGTTGGAAATTTAGTAAATTAGGTCACCAGGGACTCAATTCACTGCTGTGCAGTCTCTTGATTGGAAATGAACCAACGAGAATGGTCAAATAACAAGGAGTTTTGGTCTCCCCTGCACTTACACAAGTGTGTACTGTGTGTGTGTGTGCGTGCACCACCACCCCTCTTTTAAGAGAGAGAACGGAAATCAGGCATGGCGAATACGCACACGCTAAGCATCTCAGAGCCCGTCCTGTAAGTAAGACACTGGGCTGTGGTCCATGTGCCGGGGTCAAGCATTAGATTGAAAAATAGTGAAGAGGGGGTCACTTAAAATCAAATTCCGGGTTATTTCCATATTCTGCCTTGAAAACACACATAGTTTATTTTTGACACATCTTGAAATAGAAATAAAACTATAAAAATAGAGAACTCAAAGAAGATGACTAACTTGCTTGGGTTTTCCTCTGTTAGGACACTTTTCAAGGGTTAATATTGGGCTGGCCAAAACGTTCGTGCGGGTTTTCCATACGACGGTACCTAAAAACCCGAACACATTTTTGGGCCGGCCCAGTATCTAAACCCCAGAGCCTGAGGGGAAGAGTACGATTTGGGGAAATATTCAGATGATATTTATGAAAGTATTTGGCCCATTATTTATATTTGAAATACTCACTTGGAACTCAGAGTAGTATTTTGTTTTTAAAACATTTAAACCTGGTTGACCGCTGAAAGGTCACGGACTATTGGTTCTTTTCTTTCCTTTTAATGATATTCTATTTAATAGTATACAAATGGTCCTATGTTTAATAGTCAGATGAATTAAGTCAGCATTTACTTCATTCCTCCTTAAAGAGGCCTTAAAAAAAATAGAAACGTAGCTTTGCCACATGCCCAATAACTTGGAGGACTTAAAAAATACCTGGTTTTCTCAAATGCAGTGCATCTGTAGATTCCCATCATACTTCAACTAAGCTGATATCAGGATTTTAGCTGAAGCAGCAAAAATGAAGGAAAAATGCCCCCAGCATTCCCTGCCTGGGGAACAGGTGATCACCTACCCATCATGCGTCGGGCTTCTCACTCTGCACAGGTGAGAGAGGAAGAGAGCTTGTCAGACAGGTCCAATCCCGGGTTCAAATCCCAGCTCTACCACAAATGTATTATACGGAAGAAAATCTTTAAGCCTCGGTTCATTTCTGTCCTTTATAAAATGAGACCAGTTGATACATGCATTCCTCAGAGGGAAGTTGTGATATATCAATAATTTATGAGATTTCTCTTTTTAAAAATATTATTATTATTTGTTGAAGTTTAGTTGATTTACAGTGTGTTAATTTCTGCTGTACAGCAAAGTGATTCAGTTATACATATATATATATATACATTCTTTTTCATATTCTTTTCCATTATGGTTTATCACAGGATATTGAATATAGTTCCATGTGCTATACTGTAGGACCTTGTTGTTTATCCATTCTATATAAAATAGTTTACATCTGCTAACCCCAAACTTCCAATCCATCCCTCCACCACCTCCCTCCCACTTGGCAACCACAGGTCTGTTCCCTCTGTCTGTGAGTCTGTTTCTGTTTGGTAGATAAGTTCATTTGTGTCATATTTGAGATTCCACATATAAGTGACATCCTATGGTATTTGTCTTTCTCTTTCTGACTTCACTTAGTGTGATAATCTCTAGTTGCATACGTGTTGCTGCAAACAGCATTATTTTGTTCTTTTTTATGGCTGAGTAATATTCCATTGTATATGTGTACCACATCTTCTTTAACCATCTATCTGTCAATGGACATTTAGGTTGTTTCCATGTCCTGGCTATTGTGAACAGTGTTGCTATGGACATAGGGGTGCATGTATCTTTCTGAATTATAGTTTTGTCTGGATATATGCCCAGGAGTGGGATTGCTGGATCACATGACAACTCTAGTTTTAGTTTTCTGAGGACCCTCCATGCTGTTCTCCATAGCAGCTGCACCAATTCACATTCCCAGCCACAGTGGAGGAGGGTCCACTTTTCTCCACACCCTCCCCAGCATTTGTTATTTGTAGACTTTTTTTTTTTTTTTTTTTGCGGTACGCGGGCCTCTAACTGTTGTGGCCTCTCCCGTTGCGGAGCACAGGCTCCGGACGCGCAGGCTCAGCGGCCATGGCTCACAGGCCCAGCCGCTCCGCGGCACGTGGGATCTTCCCGGACCGGGGCACGAACCCGTGTCCCGTGTCCCCTGCATCTGCAGGCGGACTCTTAACCACTGCGCCACCAGGGAAACCCTATAGACTTTTTAATGATGGCCATTCTGATGGGCATGAGGTGATAACCTCATGGTAGTTTTGATCTGCATGTCTCTAATAATTAGCGATTTTGAGCATTTTTCCATGTGCCTCTTGGCCATCTGTACGTCCTCTTTGGGGAAATGTCTGTTTTATAGTTCCTCTGCCCATTTTTCCTTTGGGTTGTTTGTTTTTTTGTGGTTGAGTTGTATGAGCTGTTTGTGTGTTTTGGAAATTAAGCCCTTTGTCGGTCACATCATTTGCCTTCAGTAGGTTGTCTTTTCGTTTTGTTTATGGTTTCCTTTGCTATGCAAAAGTTTGTAAGTTTGATTAGGCCCCATTTGGTTATTTTTGCTTTTATTTCTACTGCCTTGGGAGACGGACCAGAAAACTTCTGGGTGTTTTACAGTATCAGTTCTATGACACGCTGGTAGGTGGATGTCTTAGATCTGATACACATGCCTTCAGGCTTTCCTTCAACTTTTACGTTTGCATTTAGTTTCCTGAATGACATATTTAATTATTGCGGTCATACAAAACTGTTAAAGAAAATAACCAGGTCAGTTTTCTTCATTAGAATCCACTTTAAACAAGAATGGTCCTCCGTTTAACAGAAAATTAAAATTGGTAGCATGGAGCACTCTTCAAATAGTTTGGTTAGTTGAGGGTATGGCAAACTGTATTTGTAATGTTCACTCAAAGCCTTTCTAATGAAGTGAATTATCCATGGACCAATCTCTGAAAATTAGTGAATGATCTAGAGTAGTTTAATACATTCTCTTACTCTGTCCTCATAATAACCCCATGTAGTAGGGTTTATTACTCTCATTTTTCAAATATGGAAACTGAATCTTAGATTAAGTGACCTGCTCAAGGCCTCCCAGTTAGTCAGAGGCAGAAGCACGGTGAGAACCCAGAACTTTCTGATTTTAAAACCCATGTTTCTCCCACTTCCCTGGTTCCTACATCAGAATGTCACATCTTCATCCTTCAGCTCCAGTTGCTGAGTCTTCATCAAAGTAAGATGAGGGCAATAAACTTATGGAAATGTACAAACATATGTAAAAGTAGAGGGAATTATATAATAAACTCATCACATCCATTATCCAGCTTCGTAGCAAGCATCTCTCAGTCAATCTTGCTTCATCCATTTCACCACTACTAATATCGTAAGGCAAATCAGAGATACCATGTTGTTTCCACTGAAAATATTTCATTACATTGGTGGCTGTGGTCCTGTTTGTGTCCCATTTTATGCTAAGCCTTGACACAAACTGTGTTCTAGAATGTCTTCATGTGAGAGTGCAAAACGGTTCTTGTTAACGATAAACGGATTCTGGGGGAAAGGGGTGGGCGGGAGCGGCGGGGTTCTTCTTTCTTCGACTTCTCTTGGCATTGCAGGGAAAAATCCAGCCAGTGAAATTAGCCTAAAAACCTCAATCCCTTGAAAACAAAAAAACCAGCAGTTTTAAGGAAACACATATAATCCCCTTAGGGTAGCTTACCATGCGCCCGGTATGCATGCTGGGGAAAAATGGGGTTATGTACTTTTTAAGTGTGGACAGCAGAGGGCAGAGTTTACTGATTAGATTCTGTTTTCCGGGCTGAGGCTTGAGGAGGAAAAGCAGCCGTGTATCAAAAAAATTGTTCCCTAGGCCAAGAGAGAGAAATTGTTACGTCAGGGAGAGCGAGCAAGATGGAAGGGCTGGAATCAGGTTGCATTTCTGTGAATTCTCTTTAAATTCTGTACATTATTTCGGGATTTTCATGAGAGGGGCTCTTCTTTGGAGAATCAAATGTCTCTTACTGTCGTTTGTTTATTTTGTGATAAACAAAAGCCCCTGTCCAGAGGCCTGCCCCCGCCCCCGACCATGCTCACAGCATCAGGAGGGAGGGTGGGGGGGTGCTCAGCTGAGCTGAGCGAGGTACTTCGAGAAACCTCCCAGCTTCGCTGCGTACCCGACAGAATAATCATGCATAACAGGCAGGATTTGACTCTGCTAAGTTGTGAGAACACTCCCTGGCTGTGCGTTTGTGACGTGCAGGTCTGCCCTGCTTCCAGGTTACATCGCAGGGTTGTGTCATTATTTCCAATATGTTCTTGAAATACAACGGCCCGTGTTGCAAAGGCGCAGGTAGCTGCCTACCCCAGTGTTATTGGTTATCAGTAGCCTCTTGCTGGCAAGTATACTGGATCATCTCACTGTCCACCGAGGGTTGCTAGGCTGCACTGAGTCCGAGGTAAGGAAGAATAGCTGTCACCTGCACTTACTTACCTGGGGACCTGCCCCAGAGCCAGGCTCGTGGGCTCAAGGGCGTGGATTTGCTCGCCTGGTCCCTGATCCGTGCTGATGGACAAACACATCGGTCAGAAGCCAGACTAGCCCTGCCTCTGGTCTGCGCCGTGCTCAGTGCTGTTCTCAGGGGACCTTAGGCTTGGAGGGGAGAACCCTGGGCCCCCTCACTCACACAGGCCCTGCCGGTGACAGCCCTGATGACCAGGAGGACACAGGGAGTGTCTGTCTCCCTTCCTGACTAACCTCCGGTCCCCAGTTTATGACCATCCCTGGGTCGTATCTGCTAACCTGGAGACCTCAGTGTGGCCGCCCGTCAGCTTCCTACTCTCCGGCAAGACCCTCAGTTCCATACAAGGAAGAGCTGAGACGTGGAAGCGTTAAGTGTGGCCAGCATGTTCTCCCCAGCCTGGGCACTCGGTGCCGCCTGGCTCCCGTCCCTGTTCTGGTACCTGCCATGGTCTCCTTCCCCTCTGCCCTGAGTGTCCTTCCTTTGCTGAGCTCCTGCTGGCCCGCATTCTCCTGCCCTAGATCTGCGCCCCCTAGAAAGTATTCTCAGGCTCTCTGCCTCCCCTGTCCCACAATCTCTGAGTTGTTTCATGAGAGCATTTATTGTCTGTGTGGACAATTATTTTCTTAAGTATCAGCCATGCCCACCAGCCCTTGAGAATCTCAAGGATAAAGGCTATTTCATGCTTACTTTTGCACAAATGTGGTCCCCAGTACACCTTGTGATGAATAAATGAGTGGACTTCGGTCAAAGCCCTGTCACGGGAAGGCCAGTGTGAGGAATAAGACCTTTAGTTCTTGGCTTCAGATTTCCCACCATCCGTCAGATCTACGCTCCTCGTGTTAGACAAGGATGCTAAGGAGAAACTGGTGTTCATGGATGGGAAAATGTGTTATTATTTAATTTATTAAAAATATGTTATTATTTTTAAAATATGCCACCCAGTTCCATACCAATTTGATCAAGTTGAATTTTCTCAATAAAAATTTCAATTGATATATTTTTTTTCTCATAGAACTTCAGCTGATTCTAAATCAAAGTAGCAAGTCCTTGGGGAAAAAGAAAGATTATATGAGTAAACAAAACATTGCATAAATGTGCTTATACTTTGATAAAAATGCATATAAGTAGACCGGGGGGATATATATCATCTAAAAGTTTGATAAAATGTGATAATATGGAGAAAAATGAATTCACACACATTGTTGGTCATAGAAGAAGTTGGTCCAGCTACTCTTGAAAGTAATTTAGAATTCTCTCTAATTAGGATTCTATATAATAAGAGTTGAAGTTGTTTATATGCTATACCCAGAAATTCTTCCTCCAGATCTAGTCCCTAGAATAAACTGAGATGCACAAGCAAGAATTAATGCATAGAAATATTCATTAGTAATAACCGAAGACAAAACAATTTAGTGTTTGTAAATAGGGAACGTGTAAGTCATAGTAACATATTCACAAAATGGAATACTATACCGTAATCACATAAATGAACTAGATATTTTGAGGCACCATAGCTAAATCTCAGAAACAACGCTTTGCCTTATGATAAAGATTACAGATATGGTATGATATCACCTAGGGCAGACGGAACTCATGCAGAACAGTTATTGTTTATTGTTGCCGACATATGAAGGTAAAGTGTAAAAACACAGGATAAAAAGATGCACGCTAGCTCCAGGCTACAGGTTATTGGGGAGGGAAAAGGGAAGAGCATTGTGGACGGTACTGAGCTTCAACTGTTTCACAGAGTTTTATTTTTAAAATATTATTTGAACTACAACCAAGCGATAGCATGTTAAACCACACGTATGTCGTATTCCACATATGAAATATAATTTTCTATTTCATAATTTTAAAAGAGTGAAGGTGAGTTTTTAAAGAAATATAGTAATCTTCATGTCAAGTACTGTTGGTTTCAAGGAGAAGAGGGAAATGTCCCTTGTCCAGGGTGGTGTGTGTGCAGAGAGCCGTGTGCAATGTGAAGGGGATGGCCTTGACCAGCAGGGGCCCTCCTGACGTAGCCTTGGCACTTGAGACACTGACCAGAGCTTCTCAGTTCTGGCAGCCTGCAGCGCATCATTTTCCCCTTCAGGTTACCGGGGACAAGCGTGCTGCACGTATCAGGGCCTCATACAGTGGCTCGTCCAAGGGCCTGATGCTCAAAAGAAACCAGCCAAGGAGGGAGGGGAGGGTCGAGAGCTAGGAACCGGGGCTATTTCCCCCTCGTCCTATAATTAGAGGGTGGCCCTGAGCAAATAGGTCTATTTTCTTGAAAAGAAATGCAAACCTGGAGATGCATGTGTTGGAATGGAGAGCTCTATCTGAGCCCATGCTCCCCTTGCTATGGGAAATGATTTTAACGCCCCTTTCCTAACTTAAATTAGTGCCTAGATAATAAAACTACACCATTTTCCCCCCAAATTCAATATAGGTGATATAAAATAATTTATAGTAAAGTAATATGTGCTTCGGCATGTAAGTGTTCAGGCCCTAGATGCCAGTGGTGTCCTGCTACAGCACTAACGGCTATGTGAGGGAGTCCCAGCTCAATCCTGCATATACAGAATAAATCTGGGTTGAAAAGAAAGAAGATCGGAAAGCATAAGAAATTGGGAAAAGGAAAGAGCAGATAATACAGATGAACCCTAGAATAAGAAAAGTGTCAGGATAAGCAAGGATAGACTTGTTTTATTTGTATGCGAAAAGAAAAAGAGGGGTGTAGTCTGCTGAAGTAAGGGCTGCTTCGCGAGACAGTTACATGTTATCAGGGTGGAGAAAGTGGGGTCTGAGAATCTCAACGATGATCAAGTCTCATTCTTAAGCGTGGTGTCAAACCAGTGTCTTCTGTGGGTATGGCATGGATGGGTGGAGAGGCCATCTCCCTGGGATCTCACCACCTGTCAGGGTGTACCTTCTGTCTGTGGCACTTAATAAGGCCTTGGAGACGGCATCCTTTGCTACCCAGTGGGGAACACATCGTGGGTTGGATAAAGAAACAAATCAACATAGCAGTTGTGTGATCAGCGCAAAGGACCCTATCAGAGAAAGACTGAGAAACAGAACAACTCGCCCTCTCCAAGAAATAGCTTCCATATGTAATGTTTACAGTGTAGATTTATCCCTGTGCTATAATTTTCAAACATATAGGAGGAAACACTATGAAATATTTTTAAACAACCTTCCTAACAAAATTATCGAGACCTCTACATTTCGTGTGCTTCAGTTGAGAGTGATGTTTGGTTCTAAGGCTGTTCACGTGTAACCAAGGTGATGTAAGATCCCTTTAGGTGGTTTCACTGGGTGGTAACTGGGCGACTGAGCTGAAGCTACTCCCTTTGTAGCTGGATCTGCCACAATATACTAACCGGACAGGATGTATAGGGCCAGGAAGCCAGCTTCTGTCTTCATAACTAGCTTGTTTAGTCCTTGGGCCCTTTATTTTCTTATAAAATCTTTCAGTATCATGCACTGAAGTAAAGTACCACTGATTTATCCCTCTGTGAGTTGACCCCATGAGCCGCATGGCCTCTGATTGTGCTGGGATGGAGACCCCCCCCCCCCCGGCCTCTACTCGAAATGCCAGCTGAGTCTTGCCCTCCTTGTGCTGACTGAAAATGCTCCTCATTTCAAAAATGCCTTTTCAGGCTTCCCTGGTGGCGCAGTGGTTGAGAGTCCGCCTGCCGATGCAGGGGACACGGGTTCGTGCCCCGGTCTGGGAAGATCCCACATGCCGTGGGGCGGCTGGGCCCGTGAGCCATGGCCACTGAGCCTGCGCGTCCGGAGCCTGTGGTCCGCAACGGGAGAGGCCACAGCAGTGAGAGGCCCGTGCACCACACACACACAAAAAAAAGCCTTTTCATTTGCTGAGTATTTAGTTTTTCTCCAAGAGTTGTTTTTATTTCATCAACTGGGCAGTAACCACATGAGAGCAAAGGTCATGTGATGTACCTCCTTTAAATGCACCTGCCTAGCAGATAACTGGGGCTCAGGAAACATTTGCTGAGAATGCAGACCTTCTCCCTTGAGACCCCCGAATAGCGCATGGATCTCACTCTCCTGTTACTCCTTTACAGACGCTGACAGCAACCACTTCCTCCCTTAGTTGTTGCTGCGATTTCTGAAATGTGCATCTGAATGGTTCCTGGCCTTACTGTCTATCTCATCTCTCTGTATTGTGAAGGAATATTCTGATATACTTTTTCCATCCAGATATTAATTATGCTGAAGATAGGAATGGCATCACCTGCTTCTCCCGGCTCCTTTAGAGGTTCTCGCACCGTGCTGAGAATATGATAAACGCTCTGAAAAAGAGTATGTAGGTAGAATGATTAAAGAAGAAATTCTTTCTTCCTTAATTTATGTTGCAATTCTCTCCAACTGAAGGGTACCTGCAGGAACACACACACACACACACACACACACACACACACACACTCCACACTCTTTAGGCTTCATTAAACCTACATACATCTTCCACCTTGAAGACAGAGAAAGACTCCAAAATGTAAGAAAGATTTAAAATTCTCTTAGATTCTGACCAATATTGGGAAAAGTCAAGCGACTGAATTATTCCCCAAAGCTCATTTAGGGACAAAGTTGTAGGTTGGTTAGGCTTGTTAAAGCTGCTGCAAAGTGCTTAATTAAGGAATTGTAAAAATTAGAAACTGGTATAGGATATAAATTAAGACTATCTGGAGGCTAGAAAGATTTGGAGATTTTTTTTTTTTTTTGGTTGTTGTTAAAATATCTAGCCAACTCCTGAAAAATAATGAGTGGTCGCCATGGTAACCGTGCTTTCACATGACACACGGAAGAACATGAAAAGGATTGGAATCAAAGGAAGCCACCTGGTTTTCAACTTTAATTTTGGAGAGAGAAATTCACCCAAAATGATTTATAAAACAAACTCTATTTTTCCTTTTCAAATGATTATAGGGAGGAAAAAGGGTTTTCTTGCTTTTTTAAAATTCAGAACACTAACTGGAAACCCAAAGGAAACAAAGACAGTTTCTTTCCGTCAAAGTGCCGGCCCTCTGTCCACACCTCCCACGAAATTGCGCGCCCCGCAAAATTGCCCCGGAAGCTGTTTTGAGGGTAGCTGTCCTTAAAGGCCAACTAACAGCTATTCATTAAGTACCTTCATCTAGTCAGCAGTTGCTTTTAAAGAAGATATGTCACGTGGCCTTGGCCTCAAGAGGTTACTGTCCAGTTGACTAAATACCAACAGCTCTTGGGAGCCCTTGGAGAAAATTCAAGTAGTCAGCAAGTGGAGAGTACTAGTGACTAAAGGGAGAATGAACACGGCTTAGAAAAGAAGGCTTAAAATGAGGAGGCTGGTGGAGGCTGAATTCTCCATCGACAGGGTTCTGGAGAAGGTAGGCATGGGTGATTGCAGGACGGGGACAGGGTAGTACCCAGTGAGAGGCAGAAGCGTGGCCCACGGAGGGTGGAGAAGGAGACCCACGTGGCGGGGTGGAGGGTGGGGCTGGGAAAATGTGGGCGGGGACTGGAGGCTAAGATGGGAGTGTGTTGGTGGCTTCAGGGTCCGAGGCTGGCACGGGGATCCGTGACAGCAGCAGCTTCTCTGATGGTGGGTCAGGAGCGCCTGTCCCCGCGACGTGGCTCCTGTTGCCCTGACGATCCAGCGCTCCCCTCCCCCCTGCGCCCTCCACTGCCCTCCCCCCAGACCACAGTCACATCCAGCATCGCTCAAGGTAGCTTGGTTCCTGTGCCGCCGGCATAAGACCTGGAGAAAGTGCCAGGCGCTGTGATGTGGCTCATCCGTCAGGGTCCCGGGGGTGACAGACGGGGCACCCACAGCAGGGCGATCCAGGAGAGTTTCTCAAAGGCACGAAGTGGGCGTAGGGTGCAGGAGGGCCACAAGGGATGGTGCAGGACGCTGGGTCCCTTGCCACCCCAGGTAGATGGGACAAGTGGGAGGACTGTCATCAGAAGCCAGAGGGAGAAGGGCTGCAGGCAGTGAGGGCAACCCCGCAGGGAGGGGCTGGGACGTGGACACCAGCCTTCACTGCTGGGTTCCTGCTGCCCGACCCTTGGCTCACATCACGTCACGTGACGTCCCGTGGAAGCTGGGGAGCGAGATGGGGGCTGTGCATGTGGTCCAAGGGCACCATCTGCTGGGGCTGGAAGCAGGAGGACCCTCATCTGGTGAGGACCCCGTGCTGGGGACACACGGAGCTTGGCAGCCGGTTAAATTGCGCCTCTCTTTTCCTACGTAGGGCAACAGTGCACACGAACCTGGAAAGGTTTGAGCCTCTGCAGCACCCCTCAGCCCGGTGCCGGGGAAAACCGCGGAACTTAGTGTCCTGATTGGGACACTTACGAGGGCAGATGTGCTATGAATCATTATACCAGCCAGACATAAGCTAGACTGTGACTAGCAAAGTGGGAGCATGTGGTCACCCTTCTCTCTGCCTCCCTTCCCCACCCGCCTCAATCACACTGTCCCCACCACGTGCGCCATCAGAAGCTCGAGGGTGGAGCAGTCATGTGGCATGGGATAGGCTGGCCATCGAACATTCTAGAAAAGATGCGCTCTGGCGTGCTGAGTGGTGGGATTCGGTGAGGCAAGAGTGAAAATCAGGCTATGGCAGGAGCAAATACTAACTTCTTACTACCTGGAGAGAAGCAAACAGGTCTGCTAGATGTGCTATTGAGCGACACCCCAAAACCTTCAGAAAGAGCATTTCAGGGCCTGCTAGTTTGAGAGGGAATGCATCTTTCTGTGGCTGTAGTTTGTTGTAGAAAGTGACAGCTCCGGATGTGAGCAAATATGGTTGCACGTCCCGTATCCTGCAGTAGTTTGGTACACGTACCGCAAAATGGATGTTTACCTTCAAGATTGTTCCTGAAGCCTTCCTGGGGTCACCTTTCCTGGACAGGGCCCCCCATCACCTCATGTTAGAAATCAGCTCGAGGTGTGGCCTTCCCACGAAACACATTAGAGGCGGTCCCGGACGTACAGTGGGTCCAGGCGACGCCTGCCCCTCGGAGCCTGTCCACACAGCACAGACCTTCCTCTGCAGGTGCAGACGGAGCGGCACAGCAGGTAACTGACTGACTGTCTCACGGGGAGCGTGCTGTCAGAGTGGGAACCCAACCCCCCAAAGATCCTCTGACCCTGGATTTGCATTGAAAGAATGAAGGAGTGAATGAACCTTAGTCCGTGTACACTTAGCACCTGCTTGGATCGTAGAACTCTGCAAAGAGTCCTTTTTATCTCTTCTACGTTCATCTTCACTGCAGTTTTGTTGTAGGGCTAGTTTTGATATTCTCAGTACTTCCAAATGGATAGAGGAGAAAAGTGAATCCCGGGGCATTTGGGAAGTTGATCCGGTGTTGCATACCGAGTTCATAGGATGGAGAGAACTTTTGGAGTCATCCAGTGGGCGTTCACATCCCGGTGATTCCAGAGAGGAGGGGCAGGCGGGAAGCTGGGGAAGGGAAAGAATAGCACGTGCTCTGCTCCTGTAAGTGGAGAGACGGGCAGGATGTGCCCAACCCAGGCAGGCCCCCCAAGGCTGGCACTCCCTCCCCAGCTCAGCTCACGATCGAACGTTGATCTAATCCACTTTGCTCAGGCCTGGTCTTGCTGCCATCAGAACTCCTGCTTCACTAGGACTAACCTCCACAAACCCGGGGAGGAAGAGCCCTGAGATGAAAAGCTCCTGTCTGTTGAGGATTTTGCCACGTGTGTATTTGTGACCGGCTAGTTTGAACAGCGAAGGGTTGGTTAGTTTCGTGCCTCTCCCCAGTGTACTCAGAGCTGCTGCACTGATCTGATTCTTACTACCTACTCTGAGCAGTGGGGCCCAGGAGGCCCTCCTTGGAGGAGAAACAGCCCAGCCGCTCAGGTAGGTAGGCTCTGAACAAACACCCTCTGCTCATCTCTCTTTAGGTGCCGGGAAATGGAGAGAGAGGCCTATAAGCACGGACCTTCTGGAGGAGATAACGTCCCCAGCCTCCTTCCCCAGCTCTCAGTCTTTGGTTTCTATCACCCAGGTCTCCATGAGTCCCCCTTCCTCTCTCTCCCTCTTTTTCTAATACTCAAAGCCACAGCTCAAAATTCTGAGCACTGTTTGTCTTCAGGTTTTCTAAGATCCAGGCGTAGGTGGGTATCTGTATAACATCTCAAGGATTTGGCTTGGGAAGTTTTCAGTGAAGGAGAGAATAAGCAATACACCTAATCTTTTCTCTCCAGTCACGCAGGCATCTTCCCATTGGTGACAGTCCAGGTGTCGGCAGCCCCTCCAGCCTTTCCTTTTTCCCAGGCCGGTTAGCTTCCTCCATTCAGACTGGCCTGAGGTTCTTCAATCAGAGGTTTGGAGGGATGGGGTGGGGATGGGAGATATGCAGCCTCACACACTGGGCAGTTTACCTGGACCCCAGGAGCCAGGACTGAGAACGGACTGTGTTCCGAGGAAGAGACGTGCTGTAATTAACACGGTGCTTTCGAGTTCATGGTGCGATTTTCTGTACCTTGTAAAAGGTGCGTCACCTGATTCTCTCCCGTGTGCAGTTGGCGGAACTGCATCTTATCACAGAAGATACGGTGGAGTCGAACCTTTAACCTTGTAACCAAGTGCGGGGCTCTTTGAAGCACCAGAAGAAGTGCAAAGGGAGCGGGGGCTTGGGTTGGACCCTTTGATGAGGGTGGAGAGGGAAGCTGGTTCCATCTCACAGGAGGAAAATGGGAAAGATAACACGGAAGAGACAAAACACATTTGTTTTGTCTAAACCTATTTGTTTGACTTACGAGGGTCATCAATGAGATTTATGTGAAAGTGATGTCTTCCAAGGAGACCGTGGGTTTCTCCCAAACTCCGTTGTCATCATGGGACTCCCTTCTCAAAAGCATTTCTGTAATCCTGGAGTGAAGGGGAAAGCTCGGTCCAGCTCTTCAGAGCCCGGCCCCCAGCTTCCTCCCACCCTGCCTTTCCAGCTCCCACGTCCAAAGACCCAGCTCCATGAATGCCCTCCGCCCCCAGCCCCCAGCCCTGGGGCCCCTGGAGTGCTTTCCAGACTCTATGGGAGTGTAGACCTCACCTGGCATTGCCAACCAGTTCCTGATGAGCTGACTGGAAAAGAAACCCAAATTGCTGTCTTTTATCACCATAATTTTATAAAAGAAAGGGCATTTTAACATAAAAAAACATGCAGGAAGAACATATTTTCCAAATAAATACCGTGGTTTTAAATGGAAAAAAACCTCCTCCTTACAAAACACACATTATCTCTCTCTCTTTTTAAAATTTTACCACCAGTTGAGACAACTTAAGGACAAGCGATCCATGGACAGGCATTTAGGAGTTCTGACTCAGTTCACACCGGGTTGATAATATTTCTCTGTCTGGAATGTTCTTTCATATTTCATTTTATCCAAATTCTAGCATTCCTTCCCATCCCCAGGCATGCCCCTTCCCCACTCTGAAGCCTTCCCAGATATTTCACAGGGTCCACCTCTTCTGTTCTTCTTGTCAACTTGACCCAAATGACCTTCGTGGCATCTCTTATATAGTGATTAGTCTTCACTGTGTCTTGCCAACGAAATCATGGGCATTTTACATCTCCTTTTAATTTCTATCGTTTTTATCAAATGCTACCTCCTAAGTAAGCTTTCAGAGTTTGCTGAATGACTAGGACATGTTCTGTGATGTACTTCCTCTTCTCCAGAACTGTGTCGTTTAATTAGATTTAATTACATTGTTTCATTACATAAGTTAAAGCAGAGAGGAATTGAGAAACTGGCCTCAATGTATGGCATAGTTAAAAATGAGAAAGTTAAAAAAAAAAAAAGCCATGGCTTTCTATTCTTTTTTTTTGAATTTTATTTTATTTTATTCATGTTTTATACAGCAGGTTCTTATTCGTCATCCATTTTATACACATCAGTGTATACATGTCAATCCCAATCTCCCAATTCATCCCACCACCACCGCCCCCCGCCACTTTCCCCGCTTTGTGTCCGTAAGTTTGTTCTCTACATCTGTGTCTCTATTTGTGCATGGCTTTCTATTCTAACTTTCATATTCTGCTTAGCATTTGTTGCTAAGCAAAGCAAAATACAGATCTTTGATTAAAGCTTTAAGAGAACATTGCATTGTGCAAGTTATTTGGAAATAGATACATAGAGTCTTTGTGATTTCTTGTCCCCGAGAACCTGGAATCCAGGTGATATGAGACAGATTGAGATGCAGTGAATATAAATATGGGAATCTCATAGTGAATCAGAATCTCAGAGAGACCAAGGGTGAGCACGTTTGGACAACTTGGGGAGACATTCTGGGCACGGGAGGACTTTGAAGCATGAGTGATGGGGGAGGAAAACATGGCTTGATGGACAGAGTGTGTGGAAGGGTTACAGGTGTATTTTGCCTTGGCTTTAATTCTGTACTGGCTCTCATGTGATTAGCTTTACAAAGAAGGGAAGAGAAGGGTGAGTCTTGTGAGCTCTGGTGAATCACCACGATCTCCTGTCTGCAAACTGGAGGCCTCATGACAGCCGGGGGTGTAATTCAGTCTGAGTCCAAACGCCTGAGAACCAGGGGAGCTGATGGTGTGAGTCCCATTCTGAGGGCAGGAAAGGATGAGATGAGACGTCCCATCTCAACAGTGAGGCAGAAGAAGAGGGCGGGTTCCTGTGCCTTTTGCTCTGTGCAGCCCTCAGCAGATGGGATGGTGGCCACCTGCCGCGGGGAGGGCCATCTAGTCTACCAAGGCCACTGATGCAAATGCGCGTCTTGTCTGGAAACACTCTCACAGGTCCACCCAGAACCAACGTTTACCTGGGCGCTGGTAGCCAGTCAGGTTCACACGGATTGAATTTCTCAACAGGGGCTCAAGAGACCTTACCTCAGACTAACAGAAGGAATGTGAAAAGAGTAGGTTTAGCGCAGCGTTAAGTGCAACATTTTAATCAGAACTGTTGAGAAAGCAGAATGTGAGTGGTGTCCCCAGGAACTGATTGTTCTTTCATTCAAGGCGTTCAAATAGACTGGTATGCAGTTACTGGAGGTACTGGGGTTGGGGGGGAGGGGTGGTATTCCTGCCCCGACAGAGGTAGTGCCCTGTCTTGCAAAAGAACAGGAATTTTAGAATCAGGTACGTTTGGCCCAAATCCCAGTACTGTCACTTTCCAGCTATACGCTGGACTCACTAGGCCCCTCAAGATTCACCTAAATAAAATGGAGACAGTAAGGATAATCGTCTTAAAATGCCACTTGGGGTATCCAGTGAGACAACAAATACAGAGCATCAAGGGCAGGGCCTCACGCACGGTAGGTGCTCAGTCCACCTGTCTTCCGTCCTCCCTCCTAATCAGCTGGTCCTGGCTGCACTGGACAGACACCTCCTCACAGCCAGTTCATTCCGAGGGCAAGTCCCATGCACTCCCTAAAACTCCACCCCGCTCAAGAAATCGAATTGAAATGCAAGGAAATGAGGGTGACGGTGATGCTATTATAGGGATAACCCTTCATCCTTTCGGATGTATTTTAAAAATAAACTATTTACAGAATCATTACTTTAATGATTAATCATTACTAGAAGGAGATTCGTTACAGTGCACTGCACAGCTATCAAATGCTGTGACACAGAAGCTGAGAACCACCGTGCCGGGTGGGTCCCAGGCCTGTCCAACTTGGGGGCATCACAGTGCTTCCAACAAGGTTTATGTGTGTAAGGTTCCATGTTCCAGAGTGTTTAGTTGTAAATTTCGTAAGAAGGGCCAGCAGAGGCACAGTGCAATTCCCCAAATCAGGATGTTTACAGTCGATACAGTATCATCTGATCCACCCTCAGTAGGCTAATTTCAGTTCTTCCATGGCGGTGCTGCTCCTGGTATCCATGGTTCCCTCTGTTCCAGGATCCAACCAGGTTCACTGGTGTATTTAGTTGTTGTTTCTTTAATCTCCTTTCAGCTGGAAAGTTTCCTCCATCTGTCTTTCTTATCTTTCACGACCTTTACAGTTTCGAGTTCTTTTGTACCATGCCCATCAATGTGATTTGTCTGATGGTTCCTCATAATTAGAATTTTGGCCAGACAGACGCCACAGGTCCTCTGTGGGGGAACTTGTTCCGCACGATCTCCCTTTCCGGGCGCACCTCCTGCCCATCTCTTCTCATCTTATAATCACTCAGTTTCTGCTGAAACCAAAAACTTAGCAGGCAGGCTGGCCACTCTGTAGACAGCGGTGGCTTGTTCTGTCTTGAGTGCAGGGGAACCTCTCTTCTCTTTCTGTCTCTTCCGAACATAGGTAGTATTTTCAGGCCCGGCACTAAGGATCAGTAAAGAGGGCGATTATCCTTTCGTTGAGATTTGAGGACACCACACGATGCTAACGCGGGAAAGCACGTCCTGTTTCAAGTGCGTCAGATCCCACGTTAGGGTCCCCTGTTCTCTCTCTCTTCGGGCCTCCTGGATTCACAGGATGGTGTGAATGAGTTTAGCAGAGGCTTGTTTCCCCCTTCTGATCCTGCTTTGGGTAACTCCCAGGCAAAGGGGTGTCATGGCAAAGGACAGTGGAAGTGTGTGGAAGAGGGGAGGGGGTGTTCGCCCTTGCGATTTTGCCACAGACGGATGCTTCTCTTAATAGCCAGGTGATACCGCTTTCAGTGTATTTCACAACAGCTGTAGCGTAGTTGCTATCATCGTCATCATTTTTGTGATTACTGACAGCTTGATACTGACCTGAAATAAACAGACTGCCAGGTATTTTCTCAGCAAACATGGGTTTGTGTGGGATCAGCAGAGAACTGCAATTCAGGGTCTGTAACCGTGGCAAGTCACACGCAGATCCCAGCAGGGCACAGGAAGGAGGACGCTCTTATACAGGGGAAGAGGAAGTGGGGAGGAGGCAGCAAACAGAGTCCGTGGCTTTTTATGGGCGGAGTCCTGGCCGGGAAAGAACAGGGGGCTTTCTTCTTCCTGACTGGCCTCTGCTGTTGTCGCCGGGCCTGAGAGCTCCCCCTGCTGGTCTCCCCGCTCTGTTTAATTGACGTTTCTGTTTCCTGATTTTTTTTTACACCGTTTCCAGGATTGTTCTAGGAGCTCTGCATGGATTCCTCTCGTTAATGACGATTAATGACAATCCTGTGAATTAGAGATAACTGTCCCCGTTTAACGGGTGGCGAAACTGAGGTACACACTAAAGTTTAATCTCCTTTATTTTAGAGGTGAGGAAGTTTGTAGCTCAGATTCTTTATGTCATTGGCCTAAATTCACACAGCTGGGTAGCATGAGACCCTCCTAACTCCTAGCTCAATTTTTCCCATCTCATTGTGTTTCATATTAAAGTGCTCTTCATGCTTTGGCCAACGTCATTTCCTTTAATTCCTCTTGGCATGAAAGAATGAGTTTATCCCAAGCAGTTTCTAGGTCTGGAAAATGAGATTCTGGGGATGAGAATGTTGAAAAGACAGAATAATTATATATATAATATCTAGCTATATATATAATATCTATCTCTATATAATTTATATATATAAATCTGTATATAATATAAATGTTTGTATTTATATACCTATATATAATCCCTTTAGAGGAGTCCTCCTTGAGGAATGGGCCATTTGCATCATGATAGATGCAGGGTCATTCTCTGGCCTGTTAGTGTGCATTTTCCTGGAATGTTTTAGAATACAGATCCATAAACCTTGATTTAAGCTGGGGAGGGCCGAGGGGGACGTTGCCATCAAAATGCAGCTCAGCCAGATGGTTGCCCTGCAGGCAGGTGACTTCTTCTGGAGGAGATGTCGGCCTGGAAGGGTTTTCTGCTCACGTGCGATTTCCCCTGACTTGCTGTCGTATTGCGCAGTCAGTGGGGCTCAGTTCGGTTCTCAGGAAAGCTGTGTGTTTCTGCTCGTGTTATCCGGAAATAAGGATTTGGGCTCTGTGTTGTGAATTATTTTTATAATGATCTCGGGGGTGTGGAGAAGGGGGTGTGGCTGAGAGGACTCGGTAGAGCTGGAGGGGGTGTGAAATCCTGGTGCCGTACCGTCCCCTGGGGGAAGCAGACAAGCTGCTTGTGGGTGGGTCTTTGTCAAGGTCATCTTCTGGGGTCAGCAGTATCCCCGTGTGGCTGACCTCTGACACCCACACCAGCCACGCCACCAGGCAGGGAGGTGCCGTGTGACCCAGCCTGTGGCCTTCCTGCAGGGGACCTCCTGGTTGAGGGTGAGTTGGTGGCAGGACCCATGAGGGTGATGTCCTCACAACCTCACCCACAGGGACCTCTGTTCAATAGGGCATCCTTCCTCCCTCAGAGAGGACTCCCTCACCTCTCTTGACCTGTCGAAATCCGCCAGGACTTCAAGGGCAGCTCCATTCTGAGTCCGTTCTGATGGAAACACAATTCCAGTGAGAGTGAGCTGGCCCAGGACTGGCCTGTGTCTGTCGTCTCTCCCCGTGGAGGGGAGAGAACTGGCCTTTCACGTGTCAGGCGTGGCATTAAGTGATTTAGACGTTCATTCATCTCTAGAGTCTAAAGATAACTCCCATGTTGCAAATCTGTGGGTGAGGAGACCAAGGCCCCCACTGCTTAAATCACACACCCAAGACCAGAGTCGGGAACGGGGCTTTGGGATCTAAGGTCCACACTTCCTCATGGGTGTGGGATACGCCTTCGTTACCTGAGCCTACGGCAGAAATTCAGGATGTATCATCTGGTAAGAAGGCTTTTCCGTAACAGCTTGCCAGGAGTGATGGCACAAGATTGGAACGCATCCTGAGTGAGGGGGGCTCACTAACCTTTTACTTTTGAATCTCTCCACTTGGCGAGATTCTCCACTTGGAGAATCAGAGCAAAAAACAGCCTCTTTGTTCTTAAATAATATATATAGTTTTTCAAATTCATAGTCAATTCTCATTAAATAATAGAAAAACAGTAGAAGGGGAACCCTCAGCACCTGTGTGGTCACCTGTCCTCCAAGAAACCCCCAACTTGATAGGAGCCAAAATAAGAGACACTACCTTGAGGGGAAATAAGGGTTCCTCACAACGTCTTTTCCTGGAAGGCAGCCCTCGCCTGTCCCCGAACCCCTCTGATGATGCTCTGTTTTTCTCTGGTGTGTCTGGCTCCGTCCGAAAGGTCCGCTGTAGTGGCAGGTTGTATTCAGCAACAGAGGAGAGAGATGGTTAGAGAACAGCACGTGGAAGCAGATTTACCAGGGAGGCTGGGAGTGACTCACCCCAGCAGTACATCCCCTGGACCAGTCCCCTGCTTCCCAGGTTAGGGTCAGGGTGAGTGCAGACAGGTGGAACCCCCGGCTGCCTCGGGATGCTGCTTGAGGTTTCCCTGGTTACGGCGGAGGTTGTTCTGAAGTCAGAGGCGATAGTTAGCGCTTCTCCAGAGACCTTTAATGACACGTATATTAAATAGAGCGAGAAGGCAGGGGTGTGGTGGACATGAAAGGGATTTGGGTCAAAGCCTCTCTGTGCCATTTTGTGTGCACGGAAATTTATGCACCATGAGATCAATTCAGTTGTATGTATTTGAGTGAAAAGTTAGAAATCATTTCATACCCACCTTTGACAGAAAAGAAAAATTCCCAGAGACTTGAATGACTTGATCAGGTTCTCTGATTATTGACCCGGTACTTCTAGTTCTAGAAAATGATGAGAATTGAACACCAACATCGGGTGTTTATATAAGAATATCTGTGTATCTGTTAAGCAAGTTGGCAAAATGAAATCGTTAACGTGGGTGAATTACTACGGGGCAATCATTTGCGCTTGGTGGATTTCAAAGGAAAATATGGTAACCCTTGGTATTTGTGCTCTATCCGTATAATAAAATATTATGTCATCCTTAAAATCACATTTTGGAAGCATTGTTCATTACAGAAGAAAATCTCTATATTACAACAGTCAGTGAAAACAGTGGGGAAATAGAATCTGAAGCTAGATATAGAGTCCAAATATCGTAAAAATACTGGGAAAAAATAACATAGTGACTCTCTGATACTGGCTGTCCCTGAGGGTGAGATTATGATTAAATAGTAATTCTATTTTATTCTGTGTTCTTACAGGTACTTCACGATAAGCATCAGTTACATTTATAACCCCCCCCAAAGAACCCCAATATACTTAATTGAAAAGACAAACAAGCAGGTATTAGTAGTTATGGTTCTATGGCAAGACTGGCTTGGGAAGCAGGTCACCTCTGAGAGGATGTGATGGTTCGTGAGGGTTTCACAGTACGCCGCCCTCCTTGGGTGGAAGTGATGGGGTGGGTCCAGAGATGATGATTCTACCACAGCTACAGGCCTCCACATCCGTGGCTCGCCCCAGGGAATGCCAGGCCTTTCCCCTCTGGCCTCTTAGGAGTCTTGTCCATTTTCCACGTGATGTGACCCTTCCCTTCATGGCCCTCTGTTGGCTCCAGGTACACTTCCCTGGAACCAGCCAGTCATTCCCCACTTGCAGACAGCCGCTCAGCCTCCTAGCAGGCCTCTCACGAGCTCCCACCCTAAAGACACCTGCAGAGGTGGGCTCACTTTGGTCTCCCGGGAGAGAAGGGGTGTGTCTGACAGCAGCAACAGAACAGCAGTGAGAACTGCAGTCATTTATCCAGAAAGCCCTGTGCAGAGGCACATCTCTACTCTCCTGCTCTGTTGTAAGCACTTTGGGCGCAGGACCACATGCAGGTCAACTCCATAGCGCCAGGCTGCCTTAGCAGGATGCTTCCGGCCCAGGACGTGCTCGCTAAACTTTGAAATATAAAACTGTATTTAATGCACCAATCAAGTTCCTCTGTGAACTAGATGATTGTGCTTAGCAGAATGATTATGTTTTTAAAATATAGCACTATCTCTATTTGAAGATTGAGTTAGATAGTCACGGATCTGTGACAAATTACCCCAGTACTTAGTTACTTAAAAAAAACAAGCATTTATTCTTTCACAGTGTCTGGAGACCAGGAATTTGAAAGTTTAGCTGGGAGGAGCGAACAGCCCAGATGCTGGATGGGCAGTATGTTCTGAAGGCCCGACTGGGGTGGGTGGGGGGATCCCGGGTGGGGGGAATCCCCATTTTAAGCCCATCCACATGGCTGTCATCAGGGGGCCTCCGTTGGGGATCACGGGGGCCCTTCCTCATGACGTGGCATCTGGCTTCTTCCAGGATAAGAGATCGGAGAGAGGGGAGGGGGACGAGGGGAGAGACTGACCAAGACAGAAGTGCAGTGCTTTTTGATGACCTAGTGCCCAAAGTTGTTCTCGGTCACTTGTCTTTATTCATTGGAAAGAAGTCACAAGCTCCAGGCCACACACAAGTCGCCACCCCTTGAAAGGAGAGATCTCAGAGAATTGGTGGTCATACTTTTAAAGTCACCACGAAGTTTCAGGAGGTTCAGTTAAGCAGGACTGAAGTTTAGGTAAGTTGTTCGAGGTGCTGGTGTCTGGTGGGGTTCTGAGCAGTAACACAGACGTGGCCTTGCTAACGTACCGTGTTCTGGGGACACACCTCTAGGGGGCGCTGCCTACCTCTCGCTTAGGGCTTCCTCTCGGCTCCAGGAAGAGCGGCTCAGTTTACCACAGCATGGGTCTCCTCCGTCTTTGCGATGCTGAGGGTAGAAAGACAGCAGATGTCTGTAGTTCACCTGCATCTCGCCATCCAGCTCAAGAAGGAGAAGGAGAAGGTCGGCCCTGTCATGGGAACCACCGCTAGGCTGCTTCATTGGGCAGTGATGTATATAGTTCCTTAGCTTTTCCTCACAGGGAATTGGTAATGCCACTTGCACCAGTAAACTTGTCCACTTCTCAGCATGTGTATAAACAAAACAAGCCTCTAAACTCATTCTGTACTCGGACAGTAAATCATGCAAGGCTGGACGTATAGAGAGAAACTGTAAACAGCTTTTAGGTTTGCTTTGCAAACACTTACATCAGCACTTGTTCTAATATACCGATATAGACGAAAGAGTTACGATGATTAGGGAGAACGGCGAAACAGAAGCACATATTTGCACAGAGTAACATGTATAGCCAGTGAAATAAAGTAGAAGTTTGCTGCCTGTAAGGGAGGGGCTTATTTGACTCAGAGGAGAATGGAAAACAATCTACTCCATTATCTGCCTGTCTACAAATTGTAGCAATATCAACTTATGTTAGCAATGAAAGAAGCCGTTTATTCATCAGTAAATACTGAGTCCTCAGTATGTGCCAGACACTACATTAATCGCTTGGGTACAGCAGTGAACAACCAAAATCCTTGCCTTCATTGGGCTTATAGTCTAATAGGTAGAAACCAAAAAACAAACAAAGAAACAAAAAAGTAATTCAGTAAAAATTATTGTATATTATCTGGTGATGCATTCTAAGGAAAAAAGTAAGGAAAGAATATAGGGGGTTTGAGAGGCATGGCTCAAAATTATAAAAAGTTTGGCCAAGGAAGTCGCACTGAGAAGCTGACATTTGCCCGAAGAGCGGGATAAAGCAAGAGAGCAAACCATGGGCTCCATGAGGGGAGACACTTCCAAGAATAGAGCAGAGCATGTGCAAAGGTCCTGAGGCCAGCAGGGTCTGTTCTATTACAAGAACATCAAGGAGGCCATCATGGCTGGATGAAGGTCAGGGCCACGAGGAGGATCCTGATCAGGTCATGTCTTTTGGGCCATTATTTAAGGAATTTGGCTTTAACCAGAGTGAATCAGCAGCTGCTACAGAGTGGGAGGGAAGAGGGATCGAATCTGACAAGTATTTACTAAGATCCCTCTGGTACCCTGGGAGAAGGGTGATGGTTAGGAATCTAGGCAAGATTTGGTGGTGACTTGCCCAGGGTTTTGGCAGTGGCCGTATTGAGGATAAATTTTGTAACTAAACTTGCCAAGATTTGCTGACAGACTCCATGGGGTGGGGGGAGGGGTCCGAGGGAATATAGAAGTCATGTTTTTGGCTGTGGCCCTGGAAGTATGGAATTGCCATTTTCTGAGATGAGGACACTGTGGCAGGACCAGGTTTGGGGGTAGGTTTGGGACTGTACATTTCTGAGATACTGTTGAGTCTTCATGTCAGCGGATGAGTCTAGATTTCAGGGGAACGTTTCAACTAAATTAGACTAGACTTTTAGCAGTTGCTGTTTGGTGACAGAATCACCTTTGCGTTCCCTGGAGTGGTCTAGTGGTCATTCTCTATCTGGCCCCAGTGTCCCTTCACAGCCTCATCACTCAGCACACCCAGCAAGTGACTTGAGACCCCGTCGGTGGGAGTCCGAGGCAGAGTAGGCAAGACAAGCCTTTGTTTCTCTGTTGACGATTATCTGCTTTCTCTGACACGGACTTTCCCTCCTGCCTCTGCTCACTGGTTGACAGGAAGCCTGCTGGGTCTTCAGCACACAGCTTCTCCAGCCTCCGCGAAGCCCACCATGGCTCCTGCTACCTTTCCGCCTTGTGCTTGGCCCTCCATCGGGACCCATCCCTGGTCTACCCTTGTTGGTTCTGCAGCACTGTAGTCATCCTTGTGAGAGCACGTCTGGTTGTGTCATGGGCGGTTGCGTGTTTACCTCTCCTGCCTTGCACACCTTCAGCCATCTCTTGTCGCTGGGTCTTTGTACCCCCTGGCTGCTTAGCTGAATCTCCGCCTACCCCTCCCCCATCACAAGGCACATCTGCCCATCCTTCAGGTCTCAGTTTGGGTGTCCTTTTCTTCCTCTGGCACTTTGAATTCAGATTAATTGTTCATCCTGTGAGCCCAGTAACATCCTGTGCTTATTTCTGCCACAACACATAACTCTGTATTAAGAATTGTCTGCGTAGGGGCTTCCCTGGTGGCGCAGTGGTGGAGAGTCCGCCTGCCGATGCAGGGGACACGGGTTCGTGCCCCGGTCCGGGAGGATCCCACATGCCGCGGAGCGGCTGGGCCCGTGAGCCATGGCCGCTGAGCCTGCGCGTCCGGAGCCTGTGCTACGCAACCGGAGAGGCCACAACAGTGAGAGGCCCGCGTCCTGCAAAAAAAAAAAAAAAAAAAAGTCTGCGTAGTTTTCTATGTGGTCCAGAAAAATCAAAAAGAACAAAACTGCCTTTTTGTGTTCCTGCCCAGCCGGAGCTCAGGACGTATTAGTAACTTCATTCTTTCTCTTCTTCTCTCTTCCCTCCCACCCCGTCCTCTGCTCCTTCCTTCTTTCCTTTTCTTTTCTTTCAGCACACACAGGTATAACTCCAAACAGTGGAAGGAGAAGAATTAAACAAAACGAGATGCTTAGATGGGAGGATGTAAGAGCAAAAGGACGAGGGCAAAGCAGATAAGACAGTGATCAGCAACGGTTGCTGTAAAACAAAGGCCAGAAATGTGCGGTCAGAAGATGTCATTAGAGTTCATGATTGGGACATTGCTTGGGAGCTGTGTGTAAAGAATTTGAACACTTTGGTTCTCACCCTGCTGCTTACCCATTCATTCATTCACGCATTCACTCCGTAAACATCTGCATGAGGACCTAATTGACCATATGGGGGAAAGCGTTTGTAATGCCGGGGATTTAAACATCTTGCCTCTCATCCTGGGGTTTGCAGAGCTCCCACCACCCCGCCTCCTTCCTCTCTGAGTTTCAGTATGTTGCTTGCCCAGTGCATTGACCGTCCTGTTTGTCCCTCCGTTGGCCCCTACACGACCATGTGGCCTTAGAGATTCCATATTGCCTTGCCTTCCTGGAATCACAGTTTCCTCATGCTGGGTCTGCCCCTCCGCATGGATTTCCATCACTCCAGCTGATGGGTGACCGTTCGCAAAGGCACCTGGCTGGAAGGGCAAGGAAGGGGTTGTGTTTTCTTGATATCTGTCGGCTAGACCTTGAGAAATGTTGCTTCCTGGACAATTTAGTCATATTTTATGGAGATCACTTGTCAGTGGCTAGGAAAATTGGACACGCATGATGTGTGGCCGGGGAGGAATAATGAGCTCTTCGTTCCACATTCTGTCAAAGTCAGGTGCGGTGCCCGGGGGGGAACCTGCTTTAGTGACACCAGTGAGTGTGTTGTGATGACTCTGAAGGCACAGTATTCACATTTCAAAGCTCCTGTGACCTCTGGAACAGGCTGCTACCGTGAATTTATTTGGCGGCTTTGATAGGGGGCGCATTTGGGACTTTCCTCAGGGATCTTTCTGCTTTTACAGATGCCTCCGGGTCCCTGCTGGACATTTATCTGCTTCTATATTTATATCTATATTTTATATTTATCTGTTGTAGCTCTTAACCTATGAATAATGCATTCCAAGCATAATCAAGAATGGGGATAAACACCCAAAAGAAGATCACCCTTCTTCCCTGACGAATGATCTAATGAGTCAGAAGTACTTGTATAAAAGAAGGCAAGTCGGGGGGTGAGGCCCAGGTGATGGGTCACTGCCCCCTCCTTGTTTGATCATTCACACGGAGACGGTTGGCCAGAAAATCCAATGCGAGAGGGGATCTAAGCAAAGGAGCCTCTACCTCTGGGCGTCCCGGTCCTGGCCAGTCCGTCAGTGGCTGGGCCTCAGCTCTGATTCAGTGCGACAGGGGCGTGCCTACGAGCGACACTCAGCCCTTGCTCAGGACAGCCCAGCAAAGACCAGGTCCTAGGTTGAGGTCCTCTGCACTCATAGTTTCCAGAGGCTGAGTCTCCAGGATGAGTCCTCATTGCTCACCACAGGCCCTTTGTTCTTCGGCACGTGGCCGACTCCCTTTCCGATGTTACCTGCGCCCCTCCCTCACAGGCACCTTGAGATCGAGCTATAACCTATCGATCCCATACACCCCCGAACATCCGAAGCTCCCGCGGGTCTGTGCCTCTGCACGTTCCATGTGTGCTGCCCCTGAAGAAGAGAGATGGGAACATCTCACTCTGTGTTTGCCCGTCCTTGGGACTCACTCGGAGATAATTTCGTTCAGAAAACATCGTGAGCAGCCCAGGCTCAATCAGTGAGTTCCTCCTTTGCTCCCAGAGCATATCACCCTTCAAGCTGTTTCTGTTGTACAAGTCGTGTTTTTATGCCGGTCTGTCTTCCCTGGTAGGGGCTCACTCCCTTCAGAACAGGAACAGAGAGACTGGTCTGCTCTGTCTCTCCAGCTGCTTTTTAGGGTTCGAGAGGCATCACCTCCTCGGTGTGCGTTTATTGAACACGCTGGTGGACAGATGTGATTTGTATTCTGGCTAAAGGTCAAACAAACACCATTAAACATATATTAACCATTGTGGTCATTGCCACAAAGGGAAGAACAGAACCCCAGCGTCATGTGTGCTTTTGCCCTATAGCCACCTCTTAGCGTCGGCCGTGAGGACCAAGCCCTGAGCGGTGTCGGGGGCCCCCGACACGGAGCTCTTCCTATTCCGCGGAGTCCTTTTCTTTGACCTTCTTATACGACGTATAATTTTGGAGGCATCCTGCTGTGTTCCCTGTAGCGGGCTGGGTGCTGGCGATTCCCTAGTCATTCGTTCAGTTTGTGTTCCCGTCGCTGTAGGAGGTGGAAGATGAATGAGAAAAAAGTAACGATCAAGTGATGGTGACTTTCAGCAGGTGCCTGAAGAGTGACTTTGGGTGGGAGAGCCCTTTGATTGGAGGGGGAGGGCGGTTGGGAGGTCCCTTCTCTGAGAAGATGCCCCATGAACCGAGACCAAAGGGTAAGACGGAACCAGCCTGTCACCCAGGGAGAGGTGAATGCTTTACCTGCAGGGGACCTGGACCTCTGGACCACCGATGGGATGGACATGAGGCTGGAGTGGATGGGGGGGAACGGGTGCAGGGGAGGGGGTGGATGCAGGGGCCGCGTCAGGGGCCTGGAGAGGAGAGTCTGTGAGCGCAGACTCAACATGGGAACGGGGAGCCCTGGAGCTGGCTCTGCTGTAAGAACGGATGTGGAGACTGGGGGCACGCACCTTGGTAGCATGTGTGACGTAGTGCCAGGCTCTGGTACGGAGATGCTCCGGCTCCGGGGATCTGTGATCCCGACGCTGAGCGGGGACCTTCCACGCCTGGTGACATCCTAGACCCAGGCTCAGAAAACCCACCTGAAGACCCTTCACAAAATCAGGCAGAGTTTCCATGCCCTCCAGCACCCACTGGCGCTCATAGTGATAATTTGATTTCATTTGAACTTCAGCGGTTTTCATTGCCTTTGAAATCTCATTCAGTTGAACTTAATAACAAATAAATAATTCGTGAGGGCTGGGAAATGAAAGGCAAAGGAAAATAAAGAAATGTGTTCTCCCAAACTCATAAGGGGCACCGTGTACCTCAGCCCTTCTTCTGCGATCCGCAGGCCAGCTTGCTTTGGGGAAGATTCATGAGACCCCGGGGGTGGTGGAGTGCCTTCACTCTTTCAGGACACTCAGGACTTCCGTGGGCCTGGGATTGAGCCAGAGATGGGCATGTGCTCCCTCCTCCCCCAACTGCAGGCCAGCCTGCCCACTGCCCATCCGACTCTCGGTCACCAATTCTCCAGATGGCCCAACAGTTGTCTCTGAGCCCTTGTTTCCTTGCATGTACAACGTAGGAGCCTTTACTAAAACAATTGATTTAGACGAATGTCACGTATGGATATAAAAAGAGCAGATCAGGGTGTTTACCTGGCGCCACAGCATCACCCTAGGGCTCACTTGCTGGGTGCAGGGGCAGAAGGGTGAGCTTCTGCCGGAGAGAGCTGACCATCACCACCTTGACCCAGTTATCGATCGTCACATTCCCAACAGCAGGACAACCAGATTCTGTGATGCGGCATGACGGGGCCGGCACCACACGTGCCGAGAAGGGACAGAGTCTAAGCTGAACGTAATTCAAGCTTTTAGGTCTCACTTTCAGTTCTTAGGAGATGTGGATACAGGGTATCGACACGGACACCAGGAGGAGACAAGCAGAAGAATCCACAGGTAGACAGCTGGCCTGTTCTCTTCCACAGCCCCGTGATGTGCTGGGGGGCTGGGAGCCCCTAGGGCGGGCACATTCTCAATTAGAACACACATAGCCACAAGGGCAACACGTGAGCCTTGGTTAAATCCTTATTCATACACACCAGCTCCACAAAGCCATTCTTGAATAATTAGGGAAGTTCTTGGTGAGAGTTAGATGACATTCAGAAACTATACTCATTTTTTAGAAGTGTGAAATGTTTTAAATTAGTTATATGGCAAAATATACAGGGCTCAGGGTCTCCATTATTTTTTTATTTTTTTTTTTTTGTGGTACGCGGGCCTCTCACTGTTGTGGCCTCTCCCGTTGTGGAGCACAGGCTCCGGACGCGCAGGCTCAGCGGCCATGGCTCACGGGCCCAGCCGCTCCGCGGCATGTGGGATCTTCCCGGACCGCGGCACGAACCCGCGTCCCCTGCATCGGCAGGCGGACTCTCAGCCACTGCGCCACCAGGGAAGCCCAGGGTCTCCATTCTTAAGAGTTGCCCCACACGGATTTTTTTAAGATGCGTGCTAAACTGTTCACAGGGAAGATGTCTTAATGTTTTCACTTGAAATCATTTTTTAAAGTGGGTAAAGGGTAATGGGCAAAATGAGGAACAGTCGTCACAATCTGGATGACGGGAATAGGAAAATTAATTATGCCCGACTGTGCTGTCTACTTCTCTAAATGTTTTTTAACCAACATAATTCTTTTTTAAGTTGCCTGCAAAGCTTTATTGGTGGTATAAACATTTTATCTCTGGTAGGAAGTTATTCTTCTTAGAGGGTAAAGATGGTCGGAATTAATTGATTTGATTAACCACCCATTGTCAGCCATCAGGACGCTGAACCGCCGGAGGATTGAGGCCCTGATGGCCATGTTTTGATGGCAGAACAAGGAGAGGGGACCCTTCAGAGCTCAGGATCCTCATGGGGATGGGGGGGTGGTCTGCAAGACCAGGAGCCTCAGATACCTGGAGGGTCCACGCCAAGGGAGGGTGAGAGGGTGACCTGAAACTGTGATGGGGAGAAGTGGGCTTCAAAAAAGGTAAAACAGCATTTAATGCTTCGACAAAAATTGACCAGAAGGTTTCACATGGCTCTAAAGAGAAGCGTAGGTGATCAGAGAAGTCAAAGTAGGAGGGTTGGAAGCTCTGTTTTGCTGGCTTTCTAAAGCTGTGCGTTTATCAAGTGTGGTTTTCAGGCTCCACGTGGGTGGGGAGGGGGGACCAGGTTTGCATCCTGTTGCGCTCCCCTTGAGGTTTCAGATGCAGAAATATTCCATTCAGTGAGTTTCTTCAATTCAATGCAACTCAGGTGTCTGTGCTCTTGGGTGCCAACTCAGCTCACCTAGTGCAGCTGCGGGCAGCACGGAGACGAGGTGCCTACCTCGTATTTACCGAGGGGTTGAGTTACCTGAGACAGAAAACTCCACGGGTGAATCTCTCCTCCGATTGGGCCGTCAGGAAGGAAGCTCTGCTGTCCCTTGTATCTGGTGTTTGCTACCATGTGGACGTGCAGTAACAGCCAGAGACCGGCAGGTCGACAAGGACAGAAAAGGGGAGAGAAAACCACGATGGGACGTCAGGCCCTTCTCATAAACGTGCACAACCTGAGAGGAGAGAGGGTGCGTGTCCATAATACACGGGGTGGGCCAAAGAGTGGTGGGGCTTTGGCGGTGTTGAGCGGGGTTTCCACAGGAATAGCCGGCCTTGACTTCTATGTAAGTGATTCTTGGAAGGTTCCACTGTTAATCTCATCCCCCCAGGAGGAAAAGGTAGGGAGATCTCCATAGTCTGGAGGTGGTGGAGCAGATAGACATGGCCCCAGGGTCTGGAGATTGCTATTCTATTCAAAGTTAGAAAAGATCAGCTTGGTGCTTTGTGACCGCCTGGAGGGGTGGGATAGGGAGGGTGGGAGGGAGGGAGACGCAGGAGGGAAGAGATATGGGAACATATGTATATGTATAAATGATTCACTTTGCTATAAAGCAGAAACTAACACACCATTGTAAAGCAATTCTACTCCACTAAAGATGTTAAAAAAGAAACAAAACCTTTCAGGGTCTGGGGCATCTGAGTCTGGATAGAGGGAGAAGCAACCAGAGAAAGTGGGAGATCACTGTGGGCTGGAGGGCTTGAGGAGAGCAGTTTTAGGATAAAGGAAAGCAAGAGAAGAGTGAGGAGGGGTGGAGGGGGGTGGCCATTTGAGGGAGCTGCTGTCTGGGCCAGGAGAGCCATCCCGTTCAGAATGGGGGTTCCAAGTGTGAAAACAGAATTTGGATGGGTCCAGGAGAAAGGGGTTGGACAGTGTATGAGGCTCCGTTGGAGGGGCAGACACTTGCGTTGGCTGTGATGTGCAGTGATCGTCAGCTCCACCACCGGTGGAGCTGAGCACGTTTTTTGAGCAGGGCTCTCCCATCAGACCTGCAGGGCTCCAGGGAGTGGAGAGCAGGCCAGCGGAATTGAGCTGAATTGGTAGGAGAGCTCATTGGCCCAACTGCTTCCCCCTGCTCTGACTCGGTGCCCTCACCTGTAACGCAGGCTGAGAATTGTGTCTGGCTTGTAACCACTCTGTGAGCCTCAGACAAGAAAACCTATGCCAGGCTCTTCTAATCGTGCCCGGCACACAATACTCACTCAAGAAACATTAGCCAAGATGATTATTATCACAGGTGTTTATACTGCTGAGGCATGTGTCAGAGCGAATCATGGTTTATGCCAGTGGCTGGTGAAAAGTACTTATTTCAGTTATTTTCTTGTCTGGGTAGTGCCAGAGGGGACAGTGAAAATAACAACAAGCAGGTACGTTTTTTGTTTGTTTGCGAGCACGATTTAGTTGGTGAAATTAGATGTCTCTTCTGATCTGTTTTTCTTTGTCCTCACACTGGACCGTAAAATCTCCCCTAAATATAACTAAAGAAAACCTCCAAGGAGTGTCAAGATGGGAGCATATGACTAACACCACACGGATACTGTGTTGATGGCAAGCAGGTTGTATAATTAAGGGGAAGTTTCCCACATCATTAAAATATGTTTAGGCATAAGACAGGATCCTTTTCCTTCACAGAAAAATGGGGAAACACATATATTTCTAATTTTTTTAAAAAGTTTCGCTGAAATTTCATTGAGACCCAGATAGGCAGGGATTGGGTGAAAGAACCCATGTTTTCCAATTTACCCTCCTCTACGCCGAAAAATTCTCCTTGCCTGTTGGCCATTAATGCATCACAGAGGCTGGGAAGGATGCTCAAAGATGGAGTAATTAGAAATGTCCAACATCCTTGAACTGAAATGCGCCTGGGACGTACACAATGTGAACAGTATCTCTCAAGTGTCACAATGAAACCGTCACCAACATTTACATCATAATTCCCATCAGGCACCGGGGAACTTGCTGTCAAAGGGAGACCAACCAGCTGATGAATTTAAATCACATATGACATTGTCAACAAAGGAAGAATGAAGAAATCTGTGATGCTTTTCAGCAAGGAATGCATCGACAATAGATAAAAGGAATCCTTCAGTAAGTGTTGGGGAAAGTTCCTATAAACTTTCTGATCTTCACAAAATACTTTGTGAGAATATTGTGAGTTGCACTCCTGGAAGAGGCACTCGGATCATTTCTCTCTCTGGCCAGTTACGAGGTGCTCCTGCCGGGGTCTCGTTTAGCATAGACCTGGACGCACTACCAGGTCTCAACAAATGCCAGACCATTTCCAGATTCACGGCAAACTCTCAGTTATCCGCAGCAGGACCATCCCTTTCAGATGATCCTGACCCTGTTGTGCACCAGCTGAGTTCCCTTGAGCGAGTTACATAAACTTTCTGAATCTCAGTTTGGTTATCTGCAAAATGGGATAACAGTGCCTACGCCGCAGGGGTATTATAAAGATCAAATGAGATCGAGAGCTCGACACATAATAATAAAACTTCAGTTCAGTTGTTGAGGTAGAGGAAGGAGGAGACCATGGAAGACCACAGCACAGAGGTTATTTCCCAGTGAGCTTCAAAAACTCCCCATGGGGCTTCCGTGGTGGCGCAGTGGTTGAGAGTCCGCCTGCCGATGCAGGGGACGCGGGTTCGTGCCCCGGTCCGGGAAGATCCCACATGCTGCGGAGCGGCTGCGCCCGTGAGCCATGGTCGCTGGGCCTGCGCGTCCGGAGCCTGTGCTCCGCAACGGGAGAGGCCACAACAGTGAGAGGCCCGCGTACCACAAAAAAAACAAAAACAAAAAAACCTCCCCATGAGTTTTATCTTCTCAGAAGGAGGGCCTTAACTGCATGGTCTCACACCCTCTTCCTGGGCACCCATAGAGCCAAGACACATTAATTTCATTGCCAAACTCCCAACCTCCCTGCCAAAATCCCAGGCGCCCCGCAGCGGAAATAGAGTCGAGTCAGGGACAGTACTTTCAGTATTAATGATACAATTAATCTTGCATCTCAGTGAACCCTCTCCTAGAGTTTCAGTTTTCTAGATGTTTCCACCTGTGTCCAGGAGGCGTCTGCAGTCTTTCCTGCTGCCAGAAGGTCTGCCCTGAGGTACATGAACATTCTGTGACACTGGGTGTTTAGGTTTGTGCTGAATGCTAGCCTGAAGCCATGGGTCTGTTTCTGAGATGAGTTTGCCTGGAAATATGAGGGCTGAGGCAGCTGTGCTCGGTGGAGAGGGTAAGAATTATTCCTCAGTCCTGGTCCTGCGCTGCTGGCCGCCTCCACAGGCTCACTGGCGTGCTGGAGTGATGAGGGCTGAGGTGGACACCAGGATTCGATCCTCCAGGCAAACGGAACCTTACGTGAGAGTTCAAATTCTAAGCAGAAGGAAAGGATCTCGCTCCAGTTACGAACGACTTAGTTATAAAGTCAAATATAGAGCTGAATGTGTGTTTGTGTGGTAAATGGTCAGATTCTTACCTTTTACAAAACATTCCGTGGTCATAATCCCTTCACACGCCCACTCTTATATGGGCATGTGCTGGGTATGCTAGCTAAGACTTACACACTTAAGTTACTCAAATAGATTATAAACTTTTAAAACTGGGGAGTGGGGCTTCCTGGGTGGCACAGTGGTTGAGAATCCACCTGCCAATGCGGGGGACATGGGTTCGAGCCCTGGTCCGGGAAGATCCCACATGCCGCGGAGCAACTAAGCTCGTGCGCCACAACTACTGAGCCTGCACTTTAGAGCCCGCGAGCCACAACTGCTGGAGCCCACGTGCCACAACTACTGAAGCCTGCGCGCCTAGAGCCCGTGCTACACAATGAAGAGTAGCCCCCGCTTGCCACAACTAGAGAAGGCCCGCGTGCAGCAACGAAGACCCAACACAGCTGAAAATTAGAATGAATGAATGAATGGATGGATGGGTAAATAAATAAATGGGACTGTCTTTTGCTTCATTTAAATTTTCTCCTCTAGAAGAGGGAACCCTCATACACTGTTGGTAAAAAATCAACTATAGTTAAATTTTTAAAAAATTCTCATCCAAATAAGAATTTAATAAATAATGGTTGAATAAATAGACACATGGATGGATAGATGGACAGACGGACGGATGGATGGATGGATGGGTATTTACTCTCTTGAATAAAACCTATATATTCAACTTTGTTTTGCAAAAGAATGCATAAAATACTTGATTCAAACTACGTATTTCTGGCCTTTAAAAATCAGGGTCCCTGTTCCCTTGTTGAAGGGACACGAAGCATCCACGTTCTGGCCTCTGCTGCTCCACAGGGGCCTCTCGGTAAATTTGACCTGAAGCAATTCATTTATGATTAGATTTGCTAATGCTTCCGAAAGTCAACTGAGAAGCAGCCGGTTCCACTTGTACTTTTCTCAATAAAACAAAACCTGAGGCGTTTGTGCTTCAGCAGATGTCTGAGAATTATCTTCTCCGTGTTTGTTTGAGATTCAAACAGTCCTTCATCTCAACCTCTCTTGAACTGTTGGACGAGCCCACCTTTATAAAGCAGTGGTTTCTTCTCGCATCATTTCTGATCCATCTCTCTTGACTTTTTGTTTACTTACTTATTAATCCAGCCAAGCTTTTGTTTATCCAGATATCAAAATTGTTCAAGACCTCTCTCTTTTCTGAGAAGGTGAACTTGGAGAACAATTCTATGAAAATAAGGTAGTAGGAATTGAAAAAAGAAAAAAAATAAGCAAATCCCAAGCTCTGGCTGAGCCCAGGGCAAATGAAATCCTTCTTCTTCAGCTCAGTTTAAGTTGGTGAAGTGGCTTCCTCAGAATGACGACCTCAAGGTTCCCTAAGATCCTGAGACATCAAAAACACCTCTCTTCACAGGTTTTTGCTTTCTGTGGCAGCAAGGTGAATCCTGGGAATTAATGCGTGCTTAACCTAAAATATACATTACAGGGATTGCTTGCTCAGACTGTCAGAAACTTCATTTATTCCACTCATTTCCCAAGCATTTCATTTACTAGATCTATTAAGACAGTCTGTAATTGCATAAAAGATAAATTTATAAAGATTACAGTTTCACGTGAGAGTCACCAAGTGGTCACTCAAAATAATTTATTGGCAGGATCTGTGTACAAGACACCCTGCTTTTTGTCTTAGAGGCGTATATATTACCTTCAAGGAATTATCTTTTTGCCTATCTTTAATCCATCCTTTTTAAGGACTAAGTACTATAGCCCTTGTCTTTTTCTTCTCATATATTTTGTTGACACACTCAGCACATTGGTGTTTTTATCTGTCTTTTAGGGGAAGGGAATCTAGGTTTTGGACTAAAGTAGGATCAAAAACACTCTTACCTCAATTCTAGTTGAGACTCAGATTCCTTTTGTCCTTCCCTTTAGCTTCTCTTGCAAACCTTTATTTTCTTCTTTGTTCAGTGTGACTTGGAACCTGCCGGTTCACTACTCTGCGACATAATGACTTGCAAAACGAATGTCAAATGCCTGCGCTTTCGAGGGATTCATACTAGAGACTGCTGTTTAATGAGCTTAAATTAACTGAGCATATGCTAAATCTCATCTTCCCAGTGGGGCGGATGGGAGAAGACTGGATAGGATGTAGAAGGTACAGGTGAGCAGACAAGTAGCAGAGCCCCGTACAGGGTTTCCGAGTGAGGAATATGGCATGGCCCCGTAGCTCCCCTGATAGACGTGTTTTTCCATCCTGATAGAGCCCAGTGCCGAGTTCTGGGACTGAGACATGGAGGTGACATCCATATCTCTGCCAGTCCACTTTAGGGGCTAAGCCTGCTGGATCGTGCATACGGAGAAAAATAGTCATCTCGATGAGACTGAGCTTGGCACAGATAATGGGACCAAAGAGGAGATGCTCGTGTCTAAATATCAAGAATGTCATATGGAAGCTGAGAGGCAGGAAGAAAAACACAAAACCTGGGAGTGATTACAAGGCGAGTGTGTCTAGTGTCACCTGTGTTACTGACATACAGCTCTTCTTAGAGATTTGGCAGTTCAGAATAAGCAACAAGGAAATACAAGTAGTTTATCAGGCAGCTATAAATCTATTCCTTCTTCACATCTGAAATGGCATCTCCATGAAATGTCTTCAGCTCTACATCCGAGACAGCAGGAAGATGACAATGCATTGATTTTTGGCAGAGGATGGAAAGTCTCCAGAGATGCTGTGAAATCTGGGTGTCTTGTTTCCAGAGGATCACTGGTATTTTTATAATACATGAATACTTTCCTGAAGGTTAGTGGTCCACAGGTAATAGGGAGGGGCAATAGGCCTGTGGAGGTCATGAACCTTTTGTGGAGGGCGTCGGGTGACTTTTGACAATTTAATAGACACGTGGACATGTACTGTTGTATACAGTGGGAACACCATGAATGCCTGCCCTGGGTGAAGGGAGAGACCTATGCCAGTGGTCATCAGGATGAGTAGTGGCCAGCCAGCCAAGACTTGGTCTCCTCCAGTGATATTCATGCAAACCAAACGTGTGGGTCAATGATGGGAGTTCGGGGAAGCAGGGCAGAAGGGGCTTTCGTCAGCTAGCAAAGAAGGCAGAACTCTTCCAAGGTTTGTTCAATGCATGTTTCCCAGACAAATCCCACATCGGGCAGGAAAGCCTTCGTGGTGCCCTCAAAGTGGAGGTGGATCTGCTCCAGGTCCTTATCTGACCTTATAACACATCCATCAACATATACACACACAGGTTCTGATTTAGCGCCTCTAAAATAAAAACCAACTGTGAACACTTACAGTTTTATATTATCTCATGTGACACAGCAAAGCTGTGAGATAGATAATATCATTCGTAGCCTTTTAACAGGTGAGGAGATGGAAATGCAGAAATATTAAGTAATTTACCTGTGATGGGTTGTCATAGCATCAACCTGTGATGTTGGGAATTTCCCAGATCTTCCTCCGTGTGTATGTGGTTCTGAGTTAGAGTTGGCCAAAAGTGGAGTTGTGAGAGATTTGGGAGGTAAAGCAAAGTAGCCGTTAGAGATGATGAGACACAGACGTGGAGCTACGAGAAGGCTCCAGTTGGTCTGCCCTTCGCTGCCCAACATCCAGCTCTCTTTCCCAACTGCCAGACCCCAGGGTCCCCACCAGATGCTTTCAAGCTCCCTTCTACAGGCCTTTACTTCCCCGTCTGCCCCCACAAATGTGGAAGGCCTAATTCCTATAATAGATATTACTCTATAATACTCAGAGTTTCACTCCCAAACTTGAACTCTGACTCATACAACTTTTGATTTGTTCCATTCTCTCACTGCATCCTACCGTGTTAAGATGTCTCCTTTCTTCAACCTCCTTTCTACATTGTACATGTTCATTTTTAAAGAGATTTTCCTAAAACTTAGTGCCTTGAACTAAAAAGTGAAGAGTTGGTTGTAATGCTGGAAATTCGTCATCTATAGAAATCCCTGTGCTTTATAAAAATTACAGAAGTGTATCCTTATCAAATAAGTTTCTAAAAGACTAATATATGGTTGATTAGAATCAGTAGGCATAAGAAACATTAGCTTGATGGGAAGTTGTAGGAAGTCATCCTGGAATTAAAATTCATAATGGTCAGTCTAGCTAAAGGTTTATCAACTTCATTCGTTTTCAAAGAATCCACTCTTGACTTTGTTAATTTAATATTTTCCTATTTTCTATTTTATTTATTTTGCTCTGTTCTTCTTTCCTTCCTTCTGCTTGCTTTGGGTTATTTTGCTCTTTTTTCACGAGCTTCTTAAGGTGGAATATTAGGTTACTGATTGAGATGTTTTTTCTTAATATAGTTCACAGCTATGATTTTCCCTCTAAGCACTGCTTTCACTGCATCCCATAAGTTTTGGTATGTTGTGTTTTCATTTTCACTCAGCTCAAAGTATTTTTAATTTCCCTTTGGTTTCTTCTTTTAATCTACTGGTTGTTTATGTGTGTGCTGTTTAATTTCCACATATTTGTGTGGGTTTCATGACTTTCCATCTGTTATTGATTTCTAGATTCATTCCATTGTGATCAGGAAATATCCTTTGTATGCTTCTAATCTTTTAAAATGTATTTTAAGACTTGTTTTGTGGCCTAACATATGGTCTGTCCTGAATAATGTTCCATGTGTGCTTGAGGGGAATGTGTATTCTGCTGCTGTTGGGTGGAGAGCTCTGTAGAAATTTTGTAATAATTCATAACAGACCACAGTTTCTAACATAGGCCAGAATATGCCAAGTGCTGTGTCAGCTCAACATAACACACACACAAAATTCAATTCTTCTTTTTCTATTTGTAAAGCCATGTAGATGCCAAATTCAAATATAAACATACATTATTTTGGCTGTCCGCTATTTAAAGTGACCTATCAACCCAGAGACCATTCAACTGACTGTATTTCTCACAATTCTAGTAATTACTGAAAACAACCCCATGTGACTATTCTGTTCAACTGAAATATCATTTTGTCTTATTTTCCATTTAATACAATTAAGAAATTTGCGCATAAAGCTAAGGAAGAACACAGCTGCAGGAGACACTGGACTTCTCTCAGGGTGTCTGTGTAGGTTGGCTCAAAGGTAATTACCTTCTGGGAGCCCAAAGTTAAACATAATGATTAGAAATGATTATTCCCATCACTGACCCTTTACCACACCATCCCTGAGTTGCAGAGAGCAGCTCACACTTGTGTGTTTGTTTACTGACCACAGGTTGTAGGGCGTGGAGGATGAGACCATGACCTGGAAACATAAAGCGTTCGATGAACTTAAGATCCAGAACCTATTAAAGTGTAAACTGCAACGGAAACCATGTAAAACCAAGGAAAATAAATCAAGAGATGGCCAACACACATAAGATGTGATCTTGAAATAACATCTTTTAACATATATGCCTCCCTGTGTATTATATAAAATAAACATAGGTTATTGGAAAGAGATGTGGGGTTAAATTGTCTATCGCTTTCTAGCTCAGTGACGTTGGGCATGCCTCTTAGACTCTGCGAGCTTTCATGCCTTCACGTGTGCATTGGCAGTGATAATGACACCTGCTTCAGCGATTTGCTGTAATCATTAGCAACAATATCTTAAAGTACCGTTCTAGTGTCTGGTATATAATGTACCTTTAGCACGTTTAGAGTTGTATTTTTACCACCGTTAAAAGCTATTCTTTTAGGTTGTGAGTCTTGCTTATGAACTTGGGGCCCTGACCATCAGGCCGCCCCCCCCCGACCATCAGGGCCTCCCCCGTGATCATCAGACCCTCCCCACTTTGACCATCATACCCTCCCCCCTCTGACCATCATACCCTCCCCCCTCTGACCATCAGGCCCTCCCCCCTCTGACCATCAGGTCCTCCCCCCTCTGACCATCAGGTCCTCCCCCCTCTGACCATCATACCCTCCCCCCTCTGACCATCATACCCTCCCCCCTCTGACCATCAGGCCCTCCCCCCTCTGACCATCAGGTCCTCCCCCCTCTGACCATAATACCCTCCCCCCTCTGACCATCATACCCTACCCCCTCTGACCATCAGGCCCTACCCCCTCTGACCATCAGGTCCTCCCCCCTCTGACCATCAGACCCTCCCCCCGATCATCAGACCCTCCCCCCTCTGACCATCATACCCTCCCCCCTCTGACCATCATACCCTCCCCCCTCTGACCATCAGGCCCTCCCCTCTCTGACCATCAGGCCGTCCTTGCTTTCTCCCCCTCCACTGCTCCCCCCGCCCCCAGCAGCCACCGAGTGGGTCTGAAGCAAGCAGCCGGCCGCACTCAGGGACAGACCCGTGGGCTGTTTTTCCAAACAATCAGCACCACGTCCAGGTGCCAGGAGCTGAGCTGACAGACACGCTGGGGTTGTTTACAACAAGGAAAAGGAGTCTCAGGGGGAAACCAGTTGTTAACAAAGAACATGAACTCGAACGGACTGAACTGCTGTCTGCCCTCCCCTAACAAAGCCTTCTGTGTCTGACCCACGTCAAGCAGTTACGTCAGCGAATATCTATCTGCTCCTGGAGCTTCTGCCCCGCCCCACCCCAAGCCCCTCCCAGCCAGAGCGGCTTCTTGCTTCAGAGTGAACTCCGGGGCTTTGTTTAAGGCAGTCCTGTGAATTTGCCTGATTTAGCCTAAATTCAATTGAAGCTCAGTCTTAAAACTCTTCCTTACACATTTGATCAACATTTACACAGAGGCATTTGCTCTTAGGAGTGTTAGGGATGCAGCTCATTTTTTCCCAGCGAGAATAACTGACATTTTACAAAAGCGTGATCGATTTCTTTCTTCCTTTCTCAGAGCTGCCTTGTCCTAGACCCAAGGCTCTTCTTTCCTTATGGCCCGCAGACAGGGCAGTGCGCGACACATCAGGGTTAAACTGAAGAATGGCCCATGACCAAGTGTGCCTTCCCCCAGCAGACGTTGCTGGGTGCCGTCTGTGTGCTGGTCACCAAGCTTGGCGCCAGGGACTCAGGGGTGCACCCTCTCACTCATTTGCTTGTTTGCTTGTTATTTACTTGTCTCTCCCACTGTCTTCAGTGTTTAATATCATTAGGAGGAGATATAGTTGTGGAGCGATGAGCTGGGAGAAATGCTCTTTCATGGGGTCAGTGGGGAACACCCCTCTTAGGGTGATGCTTCTGCTGAGGTTTAAGGGATGAGAAGGCACTGCTGACCCTGTGAAGAGCTGGGGACCAGAGGCAGGAGAAGACAGAGATGGGAGGGAGGCTGCGTCGTCAAGAGAGAGGCATCTCCAAGGAGCCTGAGATGGGCAGGTGCAAGGCTGGTTATGGGACACGTGAGAAGGCCAGCGTGGCCGCGGCAGGAGGATTGACAGGGGACAGCGCCGCACCAGCGTTGAAAGGGGCGACCAGATCCAGACCCGGGCGAGGAGTTAGCATTTTATTCTGAATGCCAAGGGTGCTGGCGGGGCAGGTAGGAAGGAGTAGATGTTTCCAAAACATACTCAAAGCAAAGCAAAAGTAAATACAGAATTTGCTGGTGGATTTGGTTTGCAGGCAGGGTGGTGGGGAAAAAATTACGATGGTGTCTGTGTTGTTTGCTCTTGGAGCGGTCAGTTGAATACTGACCCCGTTTTCTCTAACTGGGAAGAGTAAGCCAAGGGCAGGCTCCTCGGGGTGAGGGCTCAGTGCCTGCGGAGCTGGGGCGCCCGTGAGATGTCCAGGCGGCAACGTCAGCTCTCTGGCTGGGGCACTGGAGGGGGGGAAAGATCAGGCAGGAAGAAAATGTGGGAGTACTTAGCAATAGATAATGTGCAGAGGTAAGCAGTGACAGCTCACAGCTAGGAAGGAAACGCAGATAAAAAGAGGATCCTTAAGGATTCCAGGGCTTCCCCGGTGGCGCAGTGGTCGAGAGTCCGCCTGCCGATGCAGGGGACGCGGGTTCGTGCCCCGGTCCGGGAAGATCCCACATGCCGCAGAGCGGCTGGGCCCGTGAGCCGTGGCCGCTGAGCCTGCGCGTCCGGAGCCTGTGCTCTGCAACGGGAGAGGCCACAACAGTGAGAAGCCCACGTACCGCAAAAAAAAAAAAAAAAAAAAAAAAATTCCAACGGAGGAGACCGAGGGGGTATGTCAGGTGAGGTTGGAGGTCCACTGGTTACGCAGCACGGAGGTCTTTGGAGACCCTGAGAGGAAAAACTTACGGACACTTCACCAGGAAGAGTCGACGTCAGAGCCAGATTAGAGTTCGCTAAAGGGTGACGGGACGTAAGGAGGAGAAACGCTAATGCAGAGGTGACTCTGAGCCAGGAATGAGGCAGAGGCTTTACCAGGGCCCAGTGAGCACATGAACTCGAATTCCCAGAAGGCCTTTCCGAGTTTGACTTGCCTCTCTTTATATACTGCCTGGATTTCTGAACATTCTACTGCAAAGCCACAGTGTACGTGTGGAATTATAACTTGGCTTTACTTCTATTAAATAAGCTATAGTCACGTTACAGAGAAGCATGACTGTAAAACATAATGAAAATAATGTGCAGGAATCCTAGGGTGACCGTGAAAGGGCCACGCACGTTGGAGGGAAGGCACGAAACACACTGGCAGGTCTAGAGGAAACGATAAACGTGAAATGGCCAATCTACCCATGTAGCATGCATGGCCTTTACAGCCAAGTGCTAATTCTGACCCACCGTCAGTAGGGCACGTGCTTTGGTTGTCTTACCAGTGGACACAAATGGGTTTGCAGTGTTACTTTGTTTTGCTCGTCAGCATCAGGGGTGGCTGCTTCCTGGGTTCAGGAGTGATGCCTGGGGCTAGAGACCATAATGAGCTCACAGTACAGAGATTCAAACAGAGATGATCTTTGTTCTGTTGGAAAAAGCCTAGAATGAACAGGCCACCAAAAAGTCATCCTCCAGACTCCTGAGCAGAATCATAAATTGGCTTCCTGCGTATTTCATTTCCACTTAGATGTAAATGTGCACCGGTTTGCGGGACTTGATTGCTAGGGTCCTATCAGTTACGCCGTTGCTGCAGGAATTCAGGCACACTTTCTGTCTGGGGTCATTGAACTTGAAGGGGAGGCATGAAGTCTATCACCTAGAAATTTGCAACTTCTTTGAAATTCTTTTGGCTTCAGGAGAGGTAACAAATCTAGAAACTGTCAGTTTACAAAAAAAGATGTAAAACAGAATTTACATTTTGACTAAGTATCCAACAGTGAAATCAGGTTAAGCTGAATTGATATGAGGGGAAATTGACCTATAACTAAGGTGACCATATCATTTTTCATCCAAATGGGGAACCTCAGGAAGGGGAAAGGGGCGTTCTTAGCATTCGTGTCAAGACAACAGACATCACCTCGGTCGGCCTTGGGGGAAGCCAGGATAAATTGTCACCTTATAGAGGGTTCTCACTGGCTAGGAACATTTTGGGTATACCCTTCCCTGACAGGAAAGAGAAGAGACCAGGAGATCCCCTCTTGGTAGATCAGCTACACATGTTCTCTGGATTTGGTTCCCAAGATTATCACAAGTGTAGTTTTTAGGAACTTGCATTGCAATTTTATGCATAAATTTTAAAAGGTTCTGCTGTTTTTTCCCCCTTGTCGCTACACACTCCAGTCTCTGTGTGAATTTATGCCTGGAAATGTGGTTACCATGTATTCAGTGCAGAACTAGAATATTTCAAAGCTGGCTGAAAAATTGAGGATATATAGAAAAGAGAATTTGTATGCCCTAGTTTATGAGGCCAACTCCACTTTGTCTTCTGAACACACTAATTTTGCTATCCTTGAAGACTTTATCATTTGAATTTGAAAAACCCCCATTTTTCCTCTCTAGTCATACTGATTTTCTTTACGTCTAAGCCCCAAGCTGCCTTAAGTGATATTTCCCAAAGTCTTCTACTCTCTCTACCCTTCCTGTAGCTCCTTTCGGGATTCTGAGACTGGGATCCTGGGGTTAGATTTAAACTAATTAACTTTAGTCAGTTGTGTCCCCTCTTCTTATTTTCCTTAGGAATTTCACTCCTTTTTTTTTTTTAATGCTTTCTGTATTGCTGAAAAGTTAAACATAATGTTAATTTTTACCATCAGGTCAACGATAATTGATACGGTTTGGGCATTTGGTAGGCACTGAGTTATGTTGTTTTAAAGCAATTAAATTAATATCTCAAAGCCAAAACCAAAAACAGAAGCTAATTCCAATGATCGCTGTGGACATTTTAAGAAAACAGTGATTGCTGTGGACGTTTTAGGAAAGCACTTGCCAAGAGAAAGGGGACATCGAGGGCTTCCCTGGTGGCGCAGTGGTTGAGAGTCCGCCTGCCGATGCAGGGGACGCGGGTTCGTGCCCCGGTCCGGGAAGATCCCACGTGCCGCGGAGCGGCTGGGCCCGTGAGCCATGGCCGCTGAGCCTGCGTGTCCGGAGCCCGTGCTCCGCAATGGGAGGGGCCCCAACAGTGAGAGGCCCGCGTACCACCAAAAAAAAAAAAAAGAGAGAAAGGGGACATCGAATATAACTATTTTTTTCTTATGCCAGAAATACATTATGTTTATTTCAGGTACAGATAAGAAAAAGAACTACCATCTTTGATGAGGAAATGGAATCATAAAAAAGGGCTTGACTCCCGTTGGAGGAGGTCCCCAGCACATCACTCGCTGAGCTGCCCGCTGTGTGTGGGGAGGGGACGCAGGTGACCCCATGCAGCCAAGCTCTGTTTCCAGGGCCTGCGGTTTGCTGCCTCCTTCTGCCCCCCTATTGTGCTGGGGGCAGAGGGGTGGTAGACAAAAGTGAGGATGCTGCAACATCACAAGAAACAGCTGTTTGTGAGGGTGGGAAGACGTTGTTCCTTCCCTTGGCGTGGTCGTCTGCCATGGGCCAGATCGGGATCTCTATTTGTCCAAGAACATAGATAGGTATTCCCTTTCTGAGGCTGTTCTTGGTTGGACCCTGACCCTACAAGGGGCTCCAGCTCTGACCTCTGTGCTTTCCAAGAAGCGGACTGAGCTACACCTGTCCTTCGGAAGCATTCCAGTTCAGTTCTACTTCGTAGGAAGAAGCTCAAGTTTTTGTTCCTATGAACACAAAGATAAGGGCTCAAAAGTGTGCATGAAGGCGTGAGAGAGCGGAGAGAAGGCGGGGGGCGGGGGTCGAGATGGTAGATCAGGAGCCAGAGAACTGATCCAGAGCGGGGCCCCTGCAGTGTGAAAACAGGGCCATTGGGCCACCTTCCCAGTGGGATTGGCCTTCACCACCCCTGGCCAGCTGACCTCGATACTCCATGCATGACTGCACGCATCCCTGACATTTATTTACGTGCATGAACTTTTCCTCCTGGAAGAGGCTCTGGAGCTGTGTCCTCAGGGATCTGTCCTGTAGACTATGGCTGTTGGACTTTTACAATTAAAAGTGAACTGGTGAGCCTGATAGCAGCCATGCTTCCAGGAGTTTTGCCAAAGGCAACCTTAGCAGGGACCTAAGTCAGATATTTACTGCTTGGTCTTGTCAAGCCTGGGAAGTGTAGCTGCACCGTTCATGCACTGTTCAGTGACTGGGCAGATGATCACCTTCCAGAGTATCTGGCTTTAGCTAAGTAACCCAACATGCAGCATATTCCTCTCTGGGCCAGAAAGAGAGCAGTGGCAGTTGAGTTCTGCTTCTTCTCTACCTTGTTGAGGACATCTTATCTTCATCATGGATCTTTAAAAATTCATCCCGTCACCCCTATGCCCCCCAAACTTGGAGATTTCTTTCTCCCAACTTGCTGTCTTTAGATACTCAAGCTTGGAGAGTGCTGGTCATCTAAACCTGGGCATGAAGGAGAGAGAGATGGTGGAAGCTGGAAGGGATCTTAGCCGACATCTCCTGCATTCTCTTTGTCGGACTTGGAGTAACTAAGATGCTAGATAGGAAGGTGGCTTCTACAAGAAGACATCTCTGGCCAGAGCCCGGTGTGCACCTCGGCTTGAGAGCTACTCTACTACTTAGCGGTTCTAGGTGGTGACTCCCTTATAACCTGGGACGGTTCATGTCCAAATTCCGGACTAGAGTTCTGGTGATTTTTGTTTGTTTGTTTGCTTTGATGCTGGACCTGGGGTCTAGAATCCTTCTTGGAAGAAAAAGCTGCTAAACCCAAAGTGACGGGTGACCAAACCTCAACCCTCCTGCTCTCCCTCCTTCTGCTGCCTTAACTTGAAATCGCAATCGTGTTCAAAGAGGACGTTGTTTTAACTTCCATCGTAAATATAGGCAGACCATGTTTTATTGCACTTTGCTTGATGGCACTTCAAAGATATTGTGGTTTTTGACTTTTTTGTTTTACAAATTGAATGTTTGTGGCCACCGTGCATCGAGCAAGTCTGTCAGCGCCATTTTTCCAACCGCATTTGCTCACTTCATGTCTCTGTCGCGTTTTGGTAATTCTTCCAGTATTTCAAACTCTTCCATTAGTATTGTGTTTGTAATGGGGGTCTGTAATCAGTGACCTTTGATGTTACTATTAGGACTCACTGAAGGCTCAGAGGATGGCTAGCATTTTTTAGCAATAAAGTATTTTTTAATTAAGATATGTGCATTGTTTTTTAGACACAATGCTCTCACACACTTAATAGACAATAGTATAGTAAACATAACTTTCATATGCCCGAGGGAACCACCAATTTTACGTGACTCACTTTACTGCAATATTCCCTTTGTTGTGGTGGTCTGGAACCAAACCCACAATATCTCTGAGGTGTGCCTGTGTAAATGTAAGTGTAAATATAAATATGAATTCACACTACGAATGAGACACAGCAAGAATCGGCTACCTGAGATGTGGCAAAGACCCATGGAAGATGCCTGGGACGGATGTTTGCAGGTTTTTCCGGAACACTTTGCCAGTAGAGGAATGATTCTTTTTGTCAAGTGCAGCGAGCATCAAGGTGAACATGAAAGAGGCAGCGTGTTTTAGTAAACAGAGCAGTGAGGTCGGAGTCAGCAGGTAGCAGATTCAGAATCAGAAGCCGGTGTCGTAACTGAGGGAACTGGGACAGACAGCTCAATTCCTGGGTCTTATCTTTAAGTGTGGGCATGGGGGTGGATGAGATCTGTTTACCATCAGTTCAGCAGGATGGTCACAGGTGTTATGAAGGGAAAAGGTGATCAAATAAGTGTTCTAGATTCTCTGCAATGACATTTCCTTATTTATGGTAAGACTTAGAACTTTTTTTTTTTTTTTTTTTTGCGGTACGCGGGCCTCTCACTGTTGTGGCCTCTCCCGTTGCGGAGCACAGGCTCCGGACGCGCAGGCTCAGCGGCCATGGCTCACGGGCCCAGCCGCTCCGCGGCATGTGGGATCCTCCCGGACCGGGGCACGAACCCGTGTCCCCCGCATCGGCAGGCGGACTCTCAGCCACTGCGCCACCAGGGAAGCCCTGAGCATCTTTTAAGCTGATGTGAAAGCTTCCAGAAGTGAGGGTAGCAGGCGGCAGAGCCCAGACTTAACCACCACGACGCCTTTTTTTCAAGGAGTATCCGTTGTGGCTGATGATTTCCGGATCCGTGTTGGGAAAACGGAATAGATGATCTGAAAGGCTTTTTCCCTCATGATACTCTGCAGCTGTGGTTGCATATAGAGAAGTCGAAAATGAGGGTTTCGTGTCGAGGGTCCTCACAGCCAGATCCAGCAGAGCTCTGTGCGATCAGCAAGGCCCATGTGCAAATAGGTCATCTTCAGCTGCTTTCTGTCTTTTGTTCTGTAATTATAAGGTGCATCAGGAAAATTATCAAAATCCTATTTGGAGAATATTGGATTAGCAGCATGTTTGATTAAATCAATAACTGGAATGGTAAGGGACTTTTCTCGCACTAATTACATCTAGAAGAACTAATGTCTGTGGGGAGCAAACGTGAAGCTTTGTTCATTATGTAAATGAAGGTAACTTAAGGATAAAAACATGTTTGGAAAAGGTGCTCTTTGGATCCTGGCTGAGATACGGCTAATGGAGAAATACTCCAGGAGAAAGAAGAAACTGTCACATGAACATTTATAGAAAGTCTAATTATAATAGAAATGAGTTCAATTCATAAATTGTGTACTCCTCTGAAAAGTTAAATATTAGCCTGAAAATACAAAAATAAGCTGGATCTTGCATTTTTACATACACACACACCTTTTTTTTTTTTTCTTCCACTAGGTAAAACATGATATCCTTGAAGGATAACACGGCAAGCTGAAGGGTTTTGCAAATTAGGGTCAGGCCTTGTTCCCTTCTTCCTAAATTTAAGCTTGGCGGGAGAAGTATTTTCAGTTTCTACACGTTGAACCCTAGATCTTGGCGTTCTAAGGAAACCAAGGAAATCACTTAGTCACAATTGTCCACTCACCAGTGAGTCTATGAGCAGCTATGGATTTTGTCTGGCAGAGTGTCTGCGGAGCTAGAATGGGTGTCAGCGATGTGTGACCAACTCAAGACTTCATAAACATTGAGTGACTCCGATGCATCATGTATATGTAACGTACAGTGACAGTTTTAATACCTCATGTGCATTGAACGCTTAGTGACAATTTTAGTGTTTATCTAGCATTTCCATCCCTTTCTGTGTTCAGCACGTCTACGTATTTTATTTATGCCTGATGTCTCATAAGTTACTTAGCACATCTTACAAGTTTCACTTCTCCCATTTGATTTCTCATTTTCTGTAGCAGAATTGAATATTCTCAAATAAAACACCAAACTCACATTACTAGTTTAAAACCTAAAAACAAACAAAAAAGAAAAGCAAATCACTAAACTCAAGTCTCCACCAACCCTCATTATCAGAGAAACCGGTCAGGCGGCTGATTGATTTGCTGGTCCTACTGCTGGCTCATCCTTGCTCTGAGTATTCCTCTTCCGTCGTCAGGTGTTTGATGTCTTAAAAGGCAGTGGGACTACAGTTACTGCCTGAGAGCCAGTCCTCAGCTGGGCTTAGCCCACCGAGAAGACACAGAGGGTCACCGTCCTCTCCACCGCTCAGACTACAAACTGTAGCTGTGCTTCTCGCCCCTCCCTCCCTTTCCATTCCCTCCGGAGCCCTCGCCACCATCCCCACCTCGCCACCATCCCCACCTCGCCACCATCCCCACCTCGACATCCCCTTCTCTCTCCCCCTTTCCTGTGGCCACGCCCCTGCCTCAGGCCCTCCCTCCACCCCACGAATCTTGTAAGAGGCATCTTCCTACTCCTTCCGCAAGTGCATTTCGTACTTGGCAGCAGAAAAGGGTGTGTCACGTCTTCAGCGGATTTCCATCGCCTTCGTGTGGCCTCATACCCCATGGTGCCACCTGGGCACGCCCCACGTCAACCACGCGACGCGGCTCATCCCTCCCCGGACGTACCACGCATTCGCACGTCTTTGAGCTTTGTTCCACGTTTATTCTCTTCTCCCAGGATGATTTTCCCACACCTCTCTGCTAGCAGCAGCATTGCTCATCATTCCAGTCCCAGCTCGTGTTGACTCCCCTGGAATGCTTTTCTACTCTGTGGAACGATCCCCTCCTCTGTGCCCTGTACTCTACGGTGTACAGTACTGGGCACTGGACTCAGGCATCTTCTGTCTTTCCCTGGTTTGTGAACCCTGGACAGAGAGAGAGAGACAGAGACAGAGAATATAATCATTAATCATCATCGTCGTTATCCTCCTAATTACGAAGAAAAGGCCAGGAGTAGATTAGGTGCCTTAAAAATGGTACCTTATTTCACCTTTAAAATCGCACACCTCACAGATAAAGAAATGGATTCTCAGAGGTGACGTACAGTCCCCGAGTCCACACAGCTAGTCAGCCGAAGCTCTGAGGTTTAGTCACGTCCTGCTCCTTTTCCAGGGCCATCCTGCCCAATCACGTGTGTCTTCCCAGAGATTGGCCAATGGACTTCGTGGCTACAAGAGTGTTTTTGAGTAGAACTGAAGCGCTTTCCGTCAGGAGAAGTGTCCTGTGTCAGGATGTAAAGGCACTCCAGGGAGGGGGCAGATAGGATGCTCGTCCTCGGGGGGCTCCCGAGCCAGAGAGGGGTTCTTCACAAGCAGACACACGATGACACCGGTCGAGTATGAAACGTAACGTGGCTGGGAAAACACAGAATAGTTATCCTCCTTCAACTTCCTCACTTCATAGTTCTGTTACAACTTGGGGTCCATCAAAGAATAGATGAAGTGAGAAAAATGTGGGTCTTCAAGAGGGAGAATGACAAGGGCAGGGCTGTTCCAAATCTGGGGCGTCATGTTCTCCGCCGTATCTGGGACAGACGTTATTTTCAGTAGTGGCTTTTGAATCTGTGGGTGCACTTGACCTCTTGCTTCTGTGAGCTCAATGACTCATCCTCCTGGCACTGCCTTGGCCTTATCCCCAGGAGGCAGAGAACCAACTCAGTGGTGCCCACAGGACCATGCCAGCCTGCCCACAGGCTCCATGCGCCTCCCGTGGCCTCCGCCGATCAGGTCCACGCCCTGCTCGGCAGCCTGCCGCTGGGACGAGACACACCCCACGCTGAAGAGCTTCCAGGCAGCTTCCAGTGGTGGAAACTCATGCCTGAAGGTCCAAAAAGCCTTATTCAGCATCACACGGAGCAGCGTGGCAACTCAGTACAGTCTCTGTGTTTGGAAACATTTCCTCCCTCAGTAGACAGTTTGCTTCTGAATCCCTGAGATGTGTAATTTCTAGGTATCACCCAGGGGAACCTCAAGGATGCAGAAAAACAAGGCTAATTCTTCCTTGGCTGCGTATCCACTGGGCTCTCCTCCCCACTTGAGGCTAAGACTAGTCGGGCCCAGCTGCTCCGCGGCATGTGGGATCTTCCCGGACCGGAGCACGAACCCGTGTCCCCTGCATCGGCAGGTGGACTCCCAACCACTGCGCCACCAGGGAAGCCCCTAAGACTAGTGTTTCCAGCAGAGAAATCCAGGGAGGAGTCGGAATTTTGGGATAGAAGTCTCTGGAACTGTGATCTCTTGCCCATTCCCTTGTCCTCTTGATAGTCATGTTATTAGATTCGTCCACTGATACTTTCAGAGAGAGGTGGTAGAGAGGGGAGACCCTGAGCGTGTGGTCTGGGGAGAAGGAAGGAGACGCTGTGAGAAAATGGCCAGGTTCCCAGATCTGCTTGTTCCCACGGCTCCCGTCCTCGTGGCCCTGCTTCCATTCGATCCCAGGCACATCTGGGCTCCTCCATGCCCACACTTCACGGGTTGAGTTCCATATAGAACCCAAGTGGTGTGTCAGTCAGTACTGTTTCTCGTCCTCAAGGAATCTCATGTGATCTGGTCCCTGCAGGATCGCCAGCTTCCCCTCCCTGGGAGCGAGTGACATTTCATTCTGTGTGTGCACACTTCCTGTGAGTGTGTTTGTACGCCTGTGTTTGTGCTTTCTGTGTGCACACTTACCTGCACACTCACTCCAGACACGCAGGATCCCTTGCTACCCCAGACCCTTGGGACCCGTTGCTCTCTCAGACTCTTATCTGTCTTTTTCTCCCAGTACCAGTTCATCCTCCAGATCGCTCCTTAAACACTGTTGTTCTCCCTGTGGGGTGCTTTTGTTGAGACCTGTGTTTTTTTTCTTTGTGGCATTTATTGAGAAGGATCATTATTTAATGACAGTTGATGTCTTCCCCGGCTAAATGGCAAGTCACAGAACTAAGTCGACGTTGTTCTTCACAGAATCTCCAGGGTCAGCCATCCCTGACCTTCACCAAGTGATTCTTAACTGAATGGATATATTACAGCTGAGATTTCTCTCCTTAGGGGTCATAATTAAATTTAAATTATAGGCTTGAGAGGCTTCCCTGGTGGCGCAGTGGTTGAGAGTCCGCCTGCCGATGCAGGGGACGCGGGTTCGTGCCCCGGTCCGGGAAGATCCCACATGCCGCGGAGCGGCTGGGCCCGTGAGCCATGGCCGCTGAGCCTGCGCGTCCGGAGCCTGTGCTCCGCAACGGGAGAGGCCACAACAGTGAGAGGCCCGCGTACCGCAAATAAATAAATAATTAATTAATTATAAATAAATAAATTATAGGCTTGGGGTATTTTTAGTATGCCTCTTATACCAGGAAATTTGTGTTACCACATAGGACCCATTGATTTTTCTGTAATCTGACACACTTCTAAGCATGTCACAGAATCTTAATTCCAGATTTTTGGAAAGGTGGAGAGTAGTTTTCATTTAGTTTCATTTAGATGGGTAGCCGTACTTTGTACCCTTTTGTCAGTACATTTTCAGACACACATCACTTGTGAATCTCCTAACTCCTAAAATGCTCTCACAAACTCTTCAACACCTTGCTTCTCCCTCATTGCTCAGACACTTCAGATCTGGAGGATGGCTTTTGGAAATCTTGACTCATACTTCCTCCAAGACAGTTTTCTTAAGGAAGGTAAAGTACCGTAGAATGTGATTACCAAAACTTTGGAACCTGCTGAAAAGACGATGTCAGTTTAGGCAGCGCTCTGAGAAAACATTCATCTACTGATAGACGCCTAATAGTAGAAGATTTGCAAAAATGACAGAAAACGTAATATTATTCCCACTGGTGGGCATGGTCCACCAAAAGCCAGCCCCTAGAAATTATAGCACAGTCTCACTGCAGAACTGTGCTCCGTGAAAGTACAGTTTACCTGTAGCCGGAGGTGGTAGGACTGCTCTGTCTTATCTCAGTGTAAACCCACTCAGGACACTGCAGGAACCTGAGAAGAGAACCCTTGGGAGACGTACTTAGGAACCCAAGTGTCGCCTTCCACCTTCCTGATAACAGTCCTCTAAATTGTTTATTAGGGTAGAGAAATGACCAGACAACTTCTTTGTTTCCACCCCCCCGAGGACCGCTTCTGAAGCCTTCTTTTATGCCGACTCTCTGAACTCAGCTGCCCCTGCCTCTCGCCTGTCCAGTTGGAGGCAACCTCATCCCATCTCCCTGAATAGTCCTTCGAGGAGTGAAGTCCATGCTGGAAATCAGCCCTCTTCCCATCGTAACCCATCTCTCTCGCAGCCTATGCAGGCCTTCTTCTTTCCAGTGCATTCAGACCCTCCGAGTCCCCTGCTCTAGAGCGATTATACACGAGCAGAATCGTAGAAGCATATGATCCCTTGGAACATGGAGGGATCTTCGTGATGTGTGAGTCTGTCAGTGGCTCCTCCCCACACCCCATTCCAGTGATGAAATACGGTATTTCTACACCGAATTGAAATCTCTGAAGGATGGGGGTACAGGGAGAAATACATACATCACAGAGCAGGAAAGAGCCAGTTGGCTGCTGTCCGATTCTTTGCCAAGGGCCGGTGGTGCGTTGGACACAGGAGAACGGTGCTGGGGGAGGGGCAGCCACAGGGGCAGTGCGTGGGTGGAATGTAATTATCGTATTGGAAAGGGCCCAAGCCCCTTGGATTAACACATACCTTTCCTGTTGAAGAGGGTGCTCAGGGGATGACCGTGGCCCCCGGCTGGTTGCCATGCCCTTCATTTCCCCTCTCACGGAGCACTGAGCCAACACACACCACACGCAACATCTTCAGTGATTTAAATTGAAAGTGGTTGTGGTCTGCAGGGCGTGATCAATACCGCTTCTTCCTCCAAAAGTATTGGGCCTTTTTTGCCTCCTTCCCTCAATTTATAATGCACTGTTGCCCTGGTGTTGCCCCCAAAGCCTTAGCTGACGTAATTCCTGGGATCTGAGGTTAGTCTATCCAAGCCCAGGGTCTCTGGAAGGAAAGAAATAGACCAGTTTTCATAAATCACTAGCCTGGCTTCTGCTCCCTGTCTGTTTCCTTGGAATGCATACCTCTCCTTTGCAAACGAGGTGTTTTTATGAACAGAAAATACGTGGACTTTACTGCTTGGCGTCCTCTCTCGGAAGTTCATTGAAAGCTTGCCTACACACCAATCACGACTCTTTATGAGACACAGTCAAGATGTTTCGTGTGTAGGGTGCCAGGAAACACACTTCTCCAGAAGGAGCCAGTACTATTTATGTGAAGAAGATACTTCCTTCAAGTGGATGAAAATAGCAAATTGGAAATGCTAGATTATGGCGTTGAAGATGCTTTTTGGAATGAAGATATTATCGGAAAACCTCGAGATGCTCAAAAGCTTGAGGAGAGCCTGGATCAGGCAGGTAACTCCCTGTAATAGACATGGACAGAGAAGCTCATTCTGTGTCAGCACGGCTCACCTGGGAGGTAGAGATCCACAAGTGAGATGCCAAGCGGAACCCTTGAACTTGTTGACCGTGGACTTTGATTGTCACGTGAGTTCTTTCATCATGAGGACTTTTACTGATCCTCTGTGGGCACCAGCATACTGGATCAACCATGAAACCAATATTTTCACAGCCTAGACCTGGGACTGCACAGGTGAAATAGAAAGAAAAATGCCACCATGTGTTTGGTTGGGAGGAGGGCAACTCTGCTGCCCAACAATGAGTCTGAGTGATTATTTTTCTAAACCGATTGTTTTTTAAATATTAATTGGACACGGTAACCATTGATGTGAAGCCAATTCAACACAAAGGGCATCTAGGCCTGTCAAGGGACTGATGTGAATGGACAACATCACTTAGCAAATAAATACCATAGCAGCTCAGGCCAGACAAGGGAACACGTCAGTTACCTGAGAAACACCTGGACCCGGAAGACTTCCTGTCACAGCAGGGGCAGCCTGAAGTCCTGTGACCCCCATCTATCTACATATAACAGAAAGGGCCCCTCCTTTCTCTTAAGAACAGAGGAAGCAGGCCTGGCCAGACTCAGATGAGATTCTCAGGCAGTGGGACAGGGTGGGAGGGGGCACTACGGCCCCTAAGTCCCATGTACCCTCAGGGTGCATTGGCCCGCTCTCTCCCACTTGATACCCATCATTCCGTCTATAGTTTATGCTGGGCCACAACCACACGGAAGTCTCCTTTGCATCCCCTTCCTGCTTTCAGCAGTACACGAGGCTCCGGACAGCTCCCGCAGCCGGTTGGCTGGAAAGAGAGAGAAACGATGGCGTTGCCCTTCCGCACAAAAGAGACCAATCACGATGCTCCATTGCTCTCATATCTGCGTGACCTTCGAGTCATTGTCCTGTCTCTGCATGCAGACCAAGTTTACCCAAAGTAGCTGCCCTGGTTTCCCGTTCCTGCCTCTGGTTCCAGTTTTCTGAGCTCTGGGAGTGAGCAGTGGCAAAGAGCCCTGCTAAGGGAAAGTGTCAAAGGGGAGCCCGTGGGAAGATGCCCATCAGATTCTTCCAGCACATGACTTCGATCTGATGGGAGTGGTCCAGCAACGGGCTGCCCCATCTTGCACTGTATGCTTCTTACCCCGCCCCCTACGCCACTCTTCCTTGGTCTTCAGTGTGCACCCGAGGCGCGCCGACTCCAGATTCAAAGCCCACATTTATGCCTTGTTTTCCCCGATCAGTGATCTCTTTATTTATATGCATTTTTAAGAAAAGGGCCACATCTGATTAAACCACCATCATTCTGTTAGCACACATCAACCCACATGTTATAAAGAGAGGCCAAATATCCCAGAGTAATTAATCTTATTCACACCACGTTTGCTCTGTAGATTTCATAAGATAATCACGTAAACGTGGGTAACTCTTCACTCTATTATAGTCCATGCCACTCTCCCTGTACAAACCCAAGGAGCTGATTTTAGGAATCCTTTGAAATACCAGGAGGATTCAGCGTGTTGGCGTCTCTTTCAAAATGCCAGCATATACACAATAGCCTGAATTATTTACCTAGCACTATCTAAATCCATGGAGTTTTAGAAACATAATTTAAAGAGGAAGGTTCACTTCTAATAATAACACAGTGATTAACCACAGCGATTGGAGAACTGCCTCAAAGCCTTTTTGGAAGTAGGCAGAGTATAAATAAATCAGCTAATAGGTAAATAAGATGCCTGAAGCTTTGTGACCTTCCGGTTCTCAGGTTTCTATATATCAAATTAGACATGGAGCCCACTAAGATATCTCTAAAGTCCCATGGATGTCGAATTCTATGGGTTTTCTGTGAATCCCAGGTTAAGTTGAAGGCCATTTGGCTTTTGACTTTGATGGTAGTCTTTGGTGAAAGTGGAGTCCACTTGCCTGCCGAGTTCGTGTCCCAGCATTAAAAGGGCTCTGGAGGGCTTCCCTGGCGGCGCAGTGATTGAGAGTCTGCCTGCCGATGCAGGGGACACGGGTTCGTGCCCCGGTCCAGGAAGATCCCACATGCTTGCGTACCGCAAAAAAAAAAAAAAAAGGGCTCTGGGGTCATCCAGAGACACACCCTCAAATTTTGGAGAGTGCGGACACATGGGCCGTTGTTGGCTACGGCACCTGCGTACTGAGACAATGATGTTCAATTTTAGCAAGTCATAATTAATAGTTGATTTTCTTTCTCTACGGAAGAAGGTAAAAGCATCAGATGTGCTTCATGATGCTTCTTTCTCTTGAGCCTCTGCAGTGAGTTCCCTCGTTCTACACCTGGAGACGTTGAGGGTTCTGCCTTGCTTACCTGAGTTTCTGCAAACGTCAGAATTTTATGACCTTGCGCTGTGCTTTGGCACACAGAAGCTAGCTGCTCAATGGATATTATTTGAATGAGTGAATGAATGAGTAAATGAATGAATAAGAAAATAAATGAACGAATAAATTGGGTACATGTTCCTAAACCCCTTTGAGTCCTGGATGTGTTTGCAACATTCCATTGCTTCTGCTTCGGTTAGAGGGAACCTTTATAAACCTGATGGCCAGAATCACGTCCACAGCCCCCGCTGATGGAGAAGCAATTACACTGGCACCGAATTAGAGTTTCTGTCCAAACTCATGTGAAGTAGGTGGCTTGTCCTTTATGTCATGAAAAGAAACCCTCAAGAAAATATTTCTCAGTGGTCCCGGAATAAACAAGAGATGGAAGGACCCACATTCGCGGCCATCCTGAGAAAAGAGTTAACTAGAGGTGAGCAAAGGATTGGAGAAATTAGTAACCATGGATTTAACTTATCAATGGGCTCATGTTGCAAATGGATTTGGGTATCAGGTACTGCCTTGCAGGTAATGCCCACTGCTTAATTGCAGCAGAGCAAATCAGAAAGACCTAAACCTAATACCCAGAAAGAGACATCAGCTGGAATACACACAATTAATTAAGCATCACCTATTCAGAGTACTCTTCTTATTTGTGCCTTAGAATTGAAAGATACCATATTCCCGAGAAAGGTACAAAGATTACCACAAGATAAATTGATAATGGCCTCATCCTTCATTCATCCTACACGTACTCAGTTAAGCGGTTTAAATAGTGATAAAGGTTGTTATTTATAAGCATATTAGTAGAATATTTGAGTTTAAGTGAGATTAACACAATGTGCTGAATGATGGATAAGAAACTGCCGTTTGGTTGGCATTAGATAACTCAACTTGGTTTTAGATTTGGGGTTATAAACCGAACGCATAAATCAGTGGGCTGATGACAGTGAACACAGATATAAAGACAGTCCCATGTTTATTGTTTATAATGTTCCCCCAAATATGTACAAACGTGGGATGTGAAAATGATAAATAATAACATTCTATGTTATGAGATTAGGGGTAGTTCTGAAAGCTAGAAGGTATTAAAAAATCCCTCATTACATCTCATCTTTAAGATAAAACAATATATTTGTAGTATTTACACATTATTTAGTTTTGTTCTTTATACAGTTGACTGAATTTGGTTGGACTTTCATTGTAAAAAATTCGATTCATATAATTCAGCAAACTATGGAAGTTAAGTTAATATGATCTGTGCCTCACGCAAACACTTACGTGGGGGAGAAAAAAACATAGATGATGCCCAAACTGACCTGCTCTCAGGCAAACAGCATCACAGCAAATGTTCATTTGCCAGCGATGAACACAGTTCCAAATTCGACACCTAAACAGCCTTCCGTAAGCTAGCACATAAGGCTCGAAGAGCAGATTGTTCCAAGGTCAAATGACCCTCCAAAATGTATTCTTTTCTAGTGTCCTATGCTACACGGCAGCATTAAGACACCCACGGGGGTAAGAAAGCTGTGGAAAGCAGTCTAGGATTTTGCGGTCGCCTGCGGTGCGATGTCTGTAGGCTGTGATGCCTACAGGGCAGTCTCGCGACTGCTTCCTGTGTGTAGAGCTCTTGTTGTCCTCAGGAAGGAAGCCAGGAGAAGCAGGGTTTGCTAACCCAGAAGTAAACAGGCAACCAACACAGAATGTGTTGTAGGGTGCCAGGCAGATCTTCCCCCACTGATCACAGTTCTTGAAAGTTCTAAATCGAGACTACTTGGTATTAAGTCTTTGAAGTGATGTAACGCGTTGAGCCAAGCAGAAATTGCAATGCTGTTAGTAGATTTCAAAGTCTTTGAGTGATGTAACTGGGGAATATAAGTTCAGCTTTCAAATAAGCTTCAAAGCAGTTGAACGTTTTATTTTTGAATAAGCAATAGATGTTTAAGGAAGAAGAATGAAAACGCAAATTAAAAAATTTTTGTTCTAGTTCTGTGAAAATGCCACTGGTAATTTGATAGGGGTTGCATTGAATCTGTAGATTGCCTGGGGTGGTATGGTCATTTTAACAATATTGATTCTTCCAATCCATGAACACGCTTTATCTTTCCGTCTGTTTGTGTCATCTTCAGTTTCTTTCATCAGCTTCTTATAGTTTTCTGAGTACAGGTCTTTTGCCTCCTTAGGTAGGTTTATTCCTAAGTATTTTATTCTTTTTGATGCGATGGTAAATGGGATTGTTTTCTTAATTTCTCTTTCTGATCTTTTGTTTTTAATGTTATAGAAATGCAGCAGATTTCTGTGTACTAACTTTGGATCCTGCAACTTTACCGAATTCGGTGATGAGCCCTAGTAGTTTTCTGGTAGTGTCTTCCATGTATAGCATTATGTCATCTGCAAACAGTGACAGTTTCACTATTTCTTTTCCAATATGGTTTCCTTTTATTTCTTTTTCTTCTCTGACTGCCGTGGCTGGGACTTCCAAAACTATGTTGAATAAAAGTGGCAAGAGTGGGCATCCTTGTCTTGTTCCTGATCTTAGAGGAAATGCTTTCAGCTTTTCACCGTTGAGTATGATGTTAGCTGTGGGTTTGTCATATCAAGTAAATTAAAAACAAGCAGAAAAAGAAATACAAAAGTGACCCATAATCTAATCACTCAAAGATATCCCTGTAAAGAGTTTGGCAAATATTCCTTCTGTAATTTTCCAGGCATCTGTGGTTCTGTTTAGATCTCCATCTATCTGTACCACATCTATTTATGCATATAAATATGTTTACTTTACAAAAGTGGTGTCACTTTGTTCTGTCACCTGTCTTTTTGCATAGAAGCTAATTAGGAACGTGTTTTCATGTCACTAACCACACATTTGTCATTTTTAATGGCTGCTTGACATTCTTTTCTTGGGCTAAACCTTGGTAGATTTCAGCACCAGGCAGTCTCCAGCTAGTAACTGCAGTGCAACTAGCCTTCTAGTACACACTTCTGCACCTTTGTTAACTAGTTTCCTTAGGAAAAGATTTTCAGAAATAGAATTGCTGGGTCAGAGTTATGTTTTTAATACATTTGATATGTGCTAGAAAGTTTTCTTTTGGAAAAGTTCTGTTGATTTACTCACCAGCTGTATATAAAAGAGCCTTTCTAATCAGACACTCCTCAGCACAAGGTGTTATCATTCTTTTTAATTGTTGCCGGTCGGATAACTGGTGACTTAATTTGCATTTTGTTGATTAATAAGCAAGGTTAAATTTTTTTCATGTTTATTGACCATTGTTTTTTGTTTCTTTTGCCTCTTCATGTCATTATTCCTGAAATTTGATGTGATTTTTTCTTATTGCTCTGCTACTTATTTGTTTGTGTGTTTGTTTATTTGCTGTGGTACATCTCTTTTCTTCATAGATGTTGCAATCACATCCCACCCCCATCTTTAGTTTATTTTATGTCTTTTAATTTTATTTGTATTTTATGACATACAGAAATCTTTCATTTTTATGGAGCCAAATTCACCAATCTTTTCCATTATGATTACTGACCTTAAATATTTGGAATCTCTGTGAATTCACTTTTTCACCAGATATTTAAGCTAAAAAACAGCGGTGGATTTGACATTGCGCCTCCTAAAGCCATGATGATTTCATTTGCAGTGAGGGTCAATGAAATATGGGTAGAGAGTCTTTTAATATTCAGAATTGAAATATTTTAGAAGGAAGGCAAAGTTGAGTCCCAGGCAATGATGCAGTTACCAACTGTGGTAAGTGGAATTCTAAGACAACCCCCCGGCAACTATAATTTCTGCTTCCTGTTGTACCCACACCCACTCCCAGTTATTCAGTGAAGCACAAATCTACGTGCTGCTGTGAAGGGATTTTGCTGATGTAATTAAGGTCCCCAGTCAGTTGACCTTCGAATAGGGAGATAATCTGGGTAGGGTGATGTAATCACATGAGCCCTTTAAAGGCAGTTTTCTCTGACTGCTTGCAGAAGAGGAGTTAAGATGCTCCAGATGGCCTGGGAGAAAGCACACTTCCTTGTCATGAGCTGCCCGTGGGGGCCACAAGCAAAGCCACATGGCAGGGAAATGTGGGTGCCTCTGAGAGCTGAGAGCTATCCTGGGTGACCTCCGTCCTACAACTACAGGATATGAATCCTGCCAACCACCAGTGAGCCTGGAAGAGGCTCCATGCCCCCAGAGAAGTTCACACCTTACTTGTCCACTCCCCCTAACCTGCTGCATGTGGTGGGGGATGTCTTTTGTACAGCAGGTGCTCAGTGTGGAAACCCACGGCCATAACTGAATACCCATATCTAAGAATTTCATATCACCTCTGTATCCGGCCCCCATTGTTCCTATAAATATGCTGGGTATGGGCTTCCCTGGTGGTGCAGTGGTTGAGAGTCTGCCTGCCGATGCAGGGGACACGGGTTCATGCCCCGGTCCGGGAGGATCCCACATGCCGCGGAGCGGCTGGGCCCGTGAGCCATGGCCGCTGAGCCTGCGCGTCCGGAGCCTGTGCTCCACAACGGGAGAGGCCACAACAGTGAGAGGCCCGCGTACCGCAAAAAAAAAAAAAAAAATGCTGGGTAGACCGACCAGATTGGCTCGTATTGGAGAAAGACTGGTTGAAATGGTGACTACCTAACACAGCCATGAAATGCATGAAGAGACTCTGGGAGTATTGTCTGTCTCTTTCCCTCCTTCTCACTCTTTCCTTTCTCTTTCTGAGAATGAAGATGCTCGTAAGCATAGGAATAAAGCAAAAGTTTGAAGGGGAATCTATTAAACGGTTAACTGCAGGTTGGGTGTGGGAGCTTTGACTTTTTACTTATTTTCTGTGTTTGATTTTTTTTCACAACAAACCTGAAATTCTCTTACAATTTTTTTTTAAAAAAAACAAAGACAGGTACAGTGTTATCTATACCTCAGTTTCCTCTTTCCTAAATGAACCCAAGTCTCATAGTTATTAAGCTTCCCCCGCATCGTACCCCCTCCCATATGTATCACGTTTGAGACTAGCTCCCCAAGTTTCCTAAGAGCCGGAAAAGTTCCTAGAGGTGTCCTGACAGCCCAAGTCCTGCAGCATTTCACAGGGCTGAGCAGAAGTCTCCTTCACATGAACATAGATGAACTCTGGCGAACAGTGGGAGGTCCCCTGCCTGACTTCCTCCTGAGTCTTTGCCCTTTGGGCGCTGCTAAAACAAAGTACCGTGGACTGGGTGGCTTCAACAACAAAGGTTTATTTCTCACAATTCTGGAGGCTGGGAATTCTGAAAGATCTGGTGTCTGGTGAGGACTCTCTTCCTGTTTTGCAGGCAGCCACCTTCTCCCCGTGTCCTCACATGACAGAGCCGGGGGACGCTGGTCTCTTCCTCTTCTTATAAGGACACTAATCCCATCCTGGGGGCCCCACCCTCATGATCTCATCTAAACCTAATTATTTCCCAAAGGCCTGTCTCCACATAGTATCCCTTTGCGGGTTAGGGCTTCAACATGTGTATTTTGGAGGGACACAAACATTCAGTCCATAACACCCTGCCTGTCAGGGCCGTCCCATCTCTGGCCACCAGCAGTGACCTACGAACTAAGACTGGACTGAGGGACTGCCTTCCAACTCGTTGATGTCTGCTGACTATCCTTAGGGAAGAGGGGTTAGGGGGAGAGGTATGCGAGGGAATAGTTACCTGGCTGTGAGCACAGGATTTGGGGCCAGGTTCTGCTCCTTACAGGACACGTGATGTGTCCTAAGTCAGTCTTGCCTCATCTTGAAAATGCAGTCATAATATTAGCAACCACAGACGTGATGAGAATTCAGTGAGTTAAAACAGAGCTCACGCGTGCCGGGTGCTGCAGCAGGTGCCGTTCGGGCTTCACTATATCAATCACTGATGATGGTAAATGCTTGCTCATTACTCCAAGAGCTTTAATTTTTTGAAGCAATGATATTTAATTTATTTTGAAATTTCAAATGCTGTTAAAGGAGACATGCTATTTTTAGGGCATGCATTTAAAACGTTTCCAAAATACCTCACCCTTCCGCTCCTCATTTAGAGCGTGTGCCTGTGGTCCTCAGGACTTTCTGAAGCTCTGCCCACAGAGTCCCCTGCTGACGGGGGCAGGGTTCACAGAATGTGCTATGGCTCCAGGGGAGCGTGGAGCAATGTCGTGGCTGGGACAGAATCGGGAAGTCAGTCACGGTTCTGACCGTGATGCCCTGGGCTTGCAGTTAACCCAGCCTCTGTGCACGTTCATGTGGATATCATATTGCTGTGAGGAAACAGAAACCAGCCACAAGATGGGGGGATTTAGCTAGAAAGCAAAAGGCATTGCAAAGTGAATTTGGAAAGCAAGCGACAGAAGAAATGGTGCATCTTCTCTAGAAGTCCAGCCGGCAGAAATGCCACAGTGCTGTCCAGTGGCAGGTCAATGGCCTGGTGGCCCTCCCTGTGTCCCACTGGCCTCCAGTCCCTCCCAGGGCCATTGCCTGCAGCCTGTAAACCAGCCATGGCAGCAGCCCTGTATCAGCAGAACATTTGCTGTGCCTTTCATAATAAGGCGACATGAATTCTGCTGTCAGTTCTGTCTGGAACCCTGCAGGTCCCAGCATAGCCTGCACCCCTCCTGGCCCCGTGCAGAGCGCCCAGCCCAGCTCTCGAGGTCTGCTGGAGGACCCACAGCAGAAGCCCACCCGGCTTGATGCTCTGCCCGTCCTTTCGAGCCTACCCTGCCTTCTGGCTGCTGGACAGGGAATTGCATTGAGAGTCTTGCCTCCAAAGCTCCATCTGGTGAAGCGTCTGGAGTTGGTCCTCCAGCACCAGGAGAACGTGTTCGGAGTGACTGATGAGACCTCGGAACTGTAACATCGGGCAGGGCTGACCGGTTTACAAGCATGATGGCAGATCTTCAACCACTCTTCTTGGAGGCCCCACGGAGGGCATTTCAGCCCCATGCAGAACCGGATTATACATGGTACAGATGAACCCATTTGCAGGGCAGGAATAGAGACGCAGACGTAGAGAACGGACGTGTGGACGCGGGCTGAGCGGGGGCGGGATGAACTGGGAGATTGGGATTGACATGTACACACTACCATGTGTAAAATAGATGGCTAGTGGGAACCTGCTGTATACACAGGGAGCTCAGCTCGGCGCTCTGTGGTGACCTAGTTGGGTGCGATGGGCGGGCAGGGGGGAGGGAGGTCCGAGAAGGAGGGGATATATGTATACATATATCTGATAAACGTCGTGCTGCAGCAGAAGCTAACCCAACATTGTAAAGCAGCTATACCCCAATAAGAAACAATTTAAAAAAGGCTTATTTAAGCCTGGATGATGCTTCAGGCATCTGGAAGGAAATATATGGGGGCAGAAACAGAAAAGATTGTAGAAAAATGGAAAACTCTTCATTTTTTAACTGCTAAGCTAGAAATCCCAAGTGTATGAGGGAGTTCTAGGATCAAGGGAAGAGAGAACAGAGTGAAGGGTCCCATTAAGCCAGTGATGAGAGGAAATGGGTAAAATGGGGAGGGGTCGGCAGTTCAGGCCCCCGAACTTCTAGGCAGACGGATACCCCTGCTCTCCTGACAGGAGTAGGTGGGGGGAAATTTGATTTGTATTGTTATTATTACCAAAGAAAAACCAATAAACATGTTTAAAAAAATGGATGGGTCTTTTCCTTGTATCTCTTGAACCTAGAGCAAAATCTCCAGAGAAGATCTGCTCCTGGAAATCTGATTCCTTATTAGGACACAAACCCATCTTCATGCTTTTGTTTTGCTGTCCTGAGCACAAACGCGCTACCTAGACGTCTATTAGGACATCTCATCTTCAATTTGGAGCCTTTCTTTTGAAAATATGTAGTTTGTCAACAAAGATTAAATAGAATTGTTGAGAGCTGCCTTTCTCCTCTGACAAGACCCACTCTTGTACTGGGCTCTTAGGTACCACTCACCTCGGCTGATGGAGAGAAACACGGAAGTCGCTGAGGATACCTGATAACAGCCCTGGGACTCTTCTGCCAATCTCTGGGGCCAACACACCAAGGGAAGGTGGAGACAGGGCTTTTTCTGGGAGGGCGTCTGAAAAAGAAAGCAACTGGGGAAGGGTTTGCCCTGAGAGCAGAGTCAGCACCGGGAAAGGAGGAAGCCCAGCACATTTGCAGAAGGTCATGATGATTAAATCTCAGAAGCATGGCAGTGCTCCCAGCTTACAGCATCCTATAGTCTGGGCACTGGAAAGAGAGAGGCGTTTAGTCTAACGGGACACCTGAAGACTTGGAGCCTCGTCGATGTTGTTACTGATGTTTATCCCGGTGTTACACGCAGGTGCCGTGCATCCTTTTGAACCCTGCAGGCACACAGCGTGGTCAGGACATCCAGCCTTTTCCAGGGCTATGATCTTTTCGCTCTAATCATCACTGCATCCTGCTTTCCTCCCGGCTGGCTCCTTACCCCACAAAGTCCAAAGTCCTCGAAGAAGGAGATCCTCTGTGATGCCAGGAACCAGCTAAGAATTTCATCTCGGGCAGCTTCCATGAGCCCCCTCTGTGCCTGGGTCCTCACCATCCCAGCACCTGAGGCTCACTCTGTCATCCTCCTGGAAGGCTGGCCCAGAAGGGTTCCCCAAGCTCCTCACTTTCGTATCTAAGTATGTATTCATGCAATAACAGAATCTGATGGCACGTTCAGGACCCCAGTGACTCGTTGGGAGGCTCTGCCTACGTGCTTTCCCTGCACGTCACCTTCCTCAGGCCTCATTGGAGGCTGTTTCTCCTTGCCCTGCCCTTGAAGGCCAAGAAGAGAGAGAAGGCAAGGCTGCCTCTCTTCTGCCGGACGATGCTCCCTGGGTGACTGTTTCTCCACCACTGTCTTATCTCTGGCCTAGACTATCACCCAAACCCGTGTCTCCAACAGCTGCCTCACGTACTGAGCTTGACTCTGCAACTTGGATGAGGGTGTCGCATCCTCTCCCCGGACCTGTCCGGGTTTTCAGGTGAGGCTGCTAACGTCCGTGCCGTCGGCCAGCGTGAGCAGGAGAATCCCCGACTCCTCCCGACTCTCCCCACTGCACTGGGATGCACATGGCTGCTGTTCACGCTTCAGATGGTCCCTGAGTATTTCTGCCTACTTCTCACCTCCCATCTCACTTGCCCAGTTCAGTTCTCGGGAAGAAGAACCTCACCCCCTGAGTCCGTTCTCCCTGTTCAGACACATTTCCCTGGACTTCAGACCGGGGTTTCTGTTCTGTCTGGTCCGTGACCCACTGTAAATATTTCCTCTGGTCATCTCACTTTTTTTTTTTTTTTTTTTTTTTTTGCGGTACGCAGGCCTCTCACTGTTGGGGCCTCTCCCATTGCGGAGCACAGGCTCCGGACGCGCAGGCTCAGCGGCCATGGCTCACGGGCGCCGCTGCTCCGCGGCACGTGGGATCTTCCCGGACCGGGGCACGAACCCGCGTCCCCTGCATCGGCAGGTGGACTCTCAACCCCTGCGCCACCAGGGAAGCCCCATCTCACTTTTTAGTGGTTTATCACCCTCACATTTTTGCTAACTGTCCTTCGGACCCCTTGTTTGATGATTCCATGCTCTCCATAGGTACTTTATTCTTATTGTTTTTTTTTCCAAAAATCTCAGTGCTTTTTGGTGTCTGTCTTAGGTTGAGAATCTCTGGGACAGTGAATACCCTGGATGGTGATTCTTGTGCAGGGATTTTATTAGGGAGCCCTTGGGACCAACCCCTATGGGAGTAGGAAGGGCAGAGGGAAGAGCTGCGGTGCAGTGCGGGGTCTGTGGCGGTCTCAGCTGATCCACGGGGAGCTTGGAGCGGGGATGACTCTTCAGAATTGTCTGCCCTTGAGGCAAGAAGCCCAGGTCTTTATCACCTTCCCCCACTCTGGCATCCGCTGAGTGTGGACTTAGGATGAGATACAGGCAGTCGGCTCCTGCGAGCTGGGACGGGCTGTCTCCAGCGCCCTGCTGGTTCCACCTAAGAGCCACCAGCTGCCAACTCTCCCAGCTTTGGGGGCACCGGGGGCCTCAGTCCTGAAGGGGGAGGCGCAGCAGATCTCGACAGCACCCAGAGTATTCCCTGTTTTTTTCTCATCAGTATAAATCAGTGCTGGTACTTTCAAGAGCTAGGCTCAAAAGGAGTGCTGCGTGCATGGGGCCCAAGCTCTTTATCCGTGCCCCCAATGTCTTCTGTTAACTTGGTCCCCCAGCTTTCATGTTAGTTCCTTCCTGCCCACATGTCCACCCAAAGCCACCATTTGATCGTAAACAGAGAAGCTTCCTGTTATAGACATAATTACAAGTACGCCTTCCCTCCCCCTGTGGTTGCACTGAAAGTTTCATGGCTGGCTGAGCTCAGATAATTTTCTGAGTCTGCATAAAGAGTAAAAAACACGAGGAAGTGGCCTCTGCCTGCCAGTGAAGGCAGCTGCACCTGTTCTGGTCCAGATCTTGGTCTTCCAACTCGTCTCTTCCTTTGGGGTCAAACGAACTTCTGCTCTGTGGAATTGTAGAAAGAAAGTAGATGATCTCAACTCCATCTTGCTTGAACAAGAGGAAAGTTACTACGTGTAGATGAAAGCCCCTTGTCACATCAGGCATCTCACATCCATCGGTAAATATGTGTGACCTTTCGAGGTGGCCTCAGCTCAGTGGCCCTCCCCAGAGCAGGGGTCAGGGGACTTAGCCTCTGTGAGCCATTCAGTCTCATCAGTTTTTCAACTCTCCTGTTTCCTGTTGTATCGTAAAAGCCGCCACTGACAACACATACACAAATTTGTGTGTGTGGTGGTGTACCAATAAAACTTTATTTATAAATGCAAACAACAGGCCCACAGGCTGCAGTTTGCTAACTCCTGTTCCAGAGTGTAGCCTGCAGAGGAGCTCAGAAGTAAGGGCTCAGGGACTTCCCTGGTGGCGCAGTGGTTAAGACTCCGTACTCCCTATGCAGGGGGCCCAGGTTCGATCCCTGGTCAGGGAACTAGATCTCACACGCATGCCACAACTGACAGTTCGCATGCCACAACAAAGGAGCCTGCCTGCTACAACTAAGACCCAGCGCAACCAAATAAATTAATAAACATTTTTTTTTAAAAGTAAGGGCTCAGATGAGGGTGGCACATCCTCTTGAACTCGATGACACCAATTGTGTCTTTGGCTGAGTCATTTAGAGTTTCAGCCATAATTTCATTGGCAGTTGACTATTCATTGCTCAGCCCTAGCCCATCATATAATTTCCCCCCCAGTTCCTATTAGCAAGGAAGGGATGGAGGAATCAGCTCTTGGTAGATGTCAGGCATGAGGACAAGTTTGAACTCAGCTACTGCACTTACCATCTTGATTGGCATTATCCATGGAGAACGGTCAAAACTATAACCAAAAAGAAAGGTTTTAGGGTGGCTTTTCATCCATTCTGTCCATACTTGGCTGGGCCATTTCACTGAAGTCTTTTTGAGCTGATACATAGTCAGAGCAATTTCTCTGACCATAAAGTCTTGATAGAATGTATGCAAGTAAGCATTTTGATTGCTGGGTGCTAACCAGTGTGTGTGTTTATGGGCTATTTGGGCTCACGAGATCTCTGGATGGTTTCAGTGACGATTAACCTGCCGGAGATCTTGATGAAACCCACCCAGTCTTTCCCATCTTCCCATGTCTGATGCTCCTCAAAACAGACTGGTGCTTTCAGTAAAACATGACTGAGGCGACCCAAGAAATAGACAAAGACAGTCCCCCAAATTTACTCACTTTAATCCCTAAAACCTGTGCATGGTGTGACCAGGATATCACTTAAATTCAGAGAACAAAACTACAGATGGAACCCAAGAATTCTTTTAGTCCAAGCCCTTATTTGTAGCCGATCGACTGAGGTTCATGGAGATGTGATTTGCCGACTTTCTAGTGTCTTCTAAGAAATAGCGATAGAATGTGTTAGATTTCTTTTAAAAGAAACCTTAAGGTGCACATGTGCACACCCTCCTCCCGCCTCAAAGTCTGGATCCCTTTCAGCTCACAAGCTAAGGATCTCCTCTGACGGTCGTAAAACTCACACATGATAACACACCTGGCTCAGTCCCTTTGCAGGGCCAGGGCAGGTGGGCCGGTGACATTATGGAGAGCGTTAAGCTGCCCCGATGCTTCCTCTGAACTGCTAACAGCTGAGCCCCGGTGCGCCACAGCAGGGCTGGGTTGACCAGGCCAGTGCAGCCGTGCTCATGCCACATTCACGATTGTTCCATGTTCCTGCATAATGAACTCTCCACAGTCAGGGTTTGGTCCAAGTTCCTAGGTCCTTAATGCCACCCTGACTAGGAGGCTCCTCTCGAGAAGCGCCAGGGGCAGGAATGTCCTCGGAGTCCTCCCGTTTCCTCCTCACAGCTTCTCTCCTAAGCCCCCTGGGGTTTCCCACCCTAGTTGGGGTCCAATGCCTGTCCCATGACTTTAGACCCTTATCCTGAAGCATATGTGACAGCCACTGGCAGGGTCAGGATTGAGAGGTTGCCTTACCCTGCCTTTTCTATCCTGTGTGAATGGGGTCCTTTAGCACCAGTTAGGAATTAAGGGTTAAATGAGCATCCCTCTCTATAGACCCAGCAGGCCACAGGCTGAGTCAGTTAGTGAGGGTCCAGGATGCAGAGATAATGCCTAGAACTCTAAACTGTTACCTTCCATCCTGGGAGCTCTGCATGCAGAGATGTAAACTGTAAGCCCTAATGGTTAGAGTGTTCCTGGGAAGTTGCTGGAATGGTCCAATAGCCGTGTGCTAGGGGAGCAGTCTCTTCTGAAAACATCATACTCACTGCCAGGACTACACGCTTCAGTTTGTATGATAGGAACCCATACATTTCAAATCATGTATAATCGCCCATGTCACTGCTCCAACATTGCTGGCTAGTTGATAACCTGCGTGTCCAATGAACCTCAGATTATTAACTCTGTTCCCAAGGCACAGAAGACCGTGGCCTTAAATGTTCACTCACATGTTGGCAGAGTCATGTGTTCATGGAGTATTTTCCAGTGTGTGTCTTAGCAAACCAGGGACATTGTCACCTTTCAACCCCAAGTGGCCCCATGCTCTGCTGGACCTTCCTCCACAGTTTTACATCTTCAGTGTCTGGGCCTGTTCAGCCCTCAGTCCCCCAGGCTCATCCTGGACTCCATTTCCTCTTTCCATTTTGGGCGTTCTTTAACCTTCTACCCACTTGCCCTGGGCATGGGTCAACCAGATGTCCCAAGGAACTCAGGGACTTTCACCTGCAGGGTCACCCTGAGGCCCCATGGCCAGGCAGGGCCCAAGTCCCTTCTGTAAATAATACTTGGCCAGGCCCAGAACCCCACGGTGGTGACTTTGACCAGGGAAACATTGATGAACCGTCTCCCGAAGACATTAATCTCTTTTAGCCTGTTCTCAGTGGTCTTGAGAAATCATTACTACTAGGCATTTATACTAGCAAGAGGAGCATTGATCTTTATTGGATAAAGCTAGCCCTCTTTGGTGGCACGTGGTAAGAGAAACTGAGGCAGTGGGCCACGTAATCCTTCCTGAAAGTAAATTTCACAAGTGTATGTACACATATATTTCACAGGAAACTCACACACAGTTTCTCTCTTGTTTACTAAAATCTCCTTCCTGACCAATACTTTTTAGTAAGATGACAGAACAATGCATAGTTTGGTTTCTTGATCAAACTTAATCGGGCTTTACCTAGACAGATGACCCTTGAATATCAAAAGGGTCCATCTGTATCAAATTTAGCCGAAAGAGACCAAAGTGATCTACTCAACTTGTTCTTAAGGGGACACACTTTTTAAAAGAATGGTAGGTGGGGGAGCTGTGTACTGATGCTGATCTTTATACACCTCTGTGTTGTGTCACTGCTGGCAAAGAACAAGTTATCTTTGTAATATTTGGAGAGGAATTTACTTTAAGAGGTGTGCCTTCACTGGGATAATTAAGTCTTGATATGTGCGGTTCTTCCTGTCTGTCGGGTGGAAGACCTATTTTAGGTGTCCACACTGTGGTTATCCTGAACATTTTTACTTAATACGCACAGAGCTGCGAAACTTCAGGGCGTAGGTGTTTTTGCGTATGTATGAAATACCCTCATCTGAATTTTCTGAGCCGGACGTCAAGGAGGATTCAGATCGTACTAACTCAGTGATTTAAGCTACCGTGCATTCTCTCTCCCCAACTCGTGTGAGGAAGCTTGGATGAATTTGGAGCCAGTAACCCTACACAGAGTTCCATTTCCCCACCCAGTTTCTGTTTCTACAAAGCCTATGAGAGACCGAAAACGAACAAGAAGAGAATCTCTCTGTGAATGGGGATTGATTGTCTCATTGTTTTTCTGCTTTGTGTCTGTTTTGCTTTTAAAACCATGTTTCGTTTTTATCTTTTTCAAAGTAATTTACACACAGATTTTGTACAACTATGTAGTACATCAAGGCTCATACTGACTAAAAGAATAGTTCTCTGTCCCCTCCTCCTCACCCCAAGTCTTGATCCCCAAAGGCTAACATTTTTAATTCTTTTTGCTATTTTTTTCTGACACCTACTTTAATATTTCTCAAAAATGTACTAAAATATTTGTATTTATTTATTTAGACATTATCTATTACTTTCCTGTTATAGCAGATGAAGATTAACTCTTCTGTATTACTTTCACCCAATTTCACCTTCTACTATACTCCCATTTAGTCATTTCACCCTTTTGGTTAAACCATTATGTGATGATTGCATCATTGCTGAACAGGAGGTTTAATATTACTACGTGTCCTTTTTATATAGCTTTTCCTCCCAGGATTAACAGTATTTAAATAGCTCAGTTTTCCTCCTGGAGATGAGCTCTCTGGAGCCTCCCATCTCTAATTCCAAGTGAATCAGCACTCTGTAAGCTGGGTGCATAGCTTCTAGCTGGGCCATCATCCTCACCATCAACCTGAGTGTTTCTTTGCCTTTTTCCTGTGTCAGAAACAAAATCCAGAAGGTTTCTGTGGCAGTCTTTGATCCTTTCTGCTTTTTCAGATCAAATGAATAAGATGACTTAAATCAAAACGCAATATTTATGAGATACTAAGATCTACCCTTTCCTCCAACAGAAATAAAATCTCTACTCTTTACCTTATTCAGTCTACTTGGCAAACATGAACTTGGTCACAAAGAAGTCAGAGAGAGATTGTGCACCACACTACCACTTAAACAACTCTGCCTGGTGTAAAGAATGGGTAAAGTGCTACAAATACTGAGCACCGTATACAGATTGCTTATACCTATCCCCACAAACGTGCCATTAGTTGGTTGTATCAGATTACCATCTGATACACAAGTGTATATACACGTATATATATACACTTGTGGAGAGGTTAAGTGGGTCCCCAATCCAGAGGTCTACGTAGTAAAAACAGGTCTTGAACCTGGTCTTCTCACTTGTGTGCGGTGCGCTTTACTCCATCCTGAGTCAAGAGTCAAATGATCACCTACAAAGGATGCCACAGTCCTCGAGGGCATACATTAACTTCTTTTAGGCCGTTATGTGTTATTTCGTGCCTTATTTTGTTATGCTAAAAAAGGCAACCTATTTCTACAAGCTTTTCCCCATCTTAGGCTTTGTAAACTCTGAGTTGAAAAGTCATTGATTTTTCTCTGACAAACTATCTTTAAAGGAGTAAGGGGTTCCTCTCTGGTCTATGCTGTGTACACTGTCATAGAAAGATCAGATCAGAGGATGCCTGGGGTTATCAGGAGTAGAAACAGCCAAGATGGGACCTGTCTCTAGGCACTCCATCCGTCACTTGGCTGGCTGTCCCTGATGGGTTGTGACGGAGAATGTGGGAACGTTTATGGAGGTCCTCCCCCAGATCCAGTGCACACCGAACTTTGGTGTAGATCGAGACATAGGCATGTCTAAGCTGAATGAGTTAGACTCATTTCCAGAAGGTAGAGAGAGATGATTTGGAAAATAGCTTAAAGGCAGAGAGTTAATTAATCCTAAACCCACCTCTCTTTATCATCTTGGCAATGAAATTACTATCCTAATACAATTCAGTAGAGGACTTGCTAACATTCTACTTAACCCCAGTAGGCTGGAGTGGAGGAAGGCCAAAAACTTGTAAGTCATCTGACCTCAAGAAGTTCCAACTCTTTTGAAAATAATCGTAAATAATTTAGTGCCTACAATTCCCCAAATTAAAATACTCATAGTTTTAAAACCAGTGGCGGCCATTCTGCCAGGGAGCAGTCAAAAGCCACCTAGAAATGCCACAGCCCGACGCTGCACCATGTCTTTCAATGGACCCGCTGTTCCTCTCTATTTCTTTTGCTCGGCCTTTTGAGCTCAGAGCAGCCTTGCGTGATCCTTTAACACGAGGTTTCCTTTCTGTCCAGGACTTGGTGTTCTTTGCTCTTTACCTAGTATGTGACCTTGGTTTTTCTAGAAGATGCTTTGCTTATGAACTTAGACTCTGCAACCCAGGGCACTCCACTTCCCTTCCCAGGCTGTCCTGGGTGGCTTGTAACCTGTAAGTACCTGGAGGAGGAGACCAAGGTGAGATTTACAGGGTCTCTGCTCCCACCCTTTCCCCAGTTCTATCAGTTAGGGTCCAAGGGTAAGTTCTTGGGAGATGGGAGCCTGAGAAAAGAAAGGGATGTGCTCATGTCCCAGCACAGAGGGAGGGCCCATCACTGGTCTACTTAACAGCAGGGCTTCCTCTGGGAGCAACCGTGGTTCTGATGGTGGTGTTTGCTCAGAGCCAGTGTTGGGCTCAGGAAGCCTTGAGTCAGCCAGCAGGTCTCCGTGGCCCCATTTCCCTTTCCTCTCTTTCTAAGGACAGATAAGATGATATAACTGCCCACAAGGTGGTTTCCTATGAACACCAAAAAGCATGTTCTTATTTACCAAAAAACGGGGCATATTTGATAGCTCTTCTTAAAAAACACTGCCTAGCAAATGCAGAGCCTTCTTTCCTGAGTGGGAATGAGATGCCATTTGGAATCCCCTGTTAGCGGGTCTGTGGTGACAGTGACATGTGTGACTGTGAGCCCTGGAGGATGCAGATGACACCTAGCCCTACTGCTAACTGAAATCCCCACATTCTTTATTTTTCCTCTGGAAGGATTTTTTTTTTTTTTTAATTATAAAAGACACACCCTAAAAATTCAGAGGAGATAAACAAAAGCAGTAGATAAAGCCACATCTTTGTCGGGTTTACCCTGTCGTTTTAGTGTTGGTTGTTAATGTTTAGGTTAAGATCTTTGCTGCTGATAAGAATACAATATGCTTGTAGAGCAGGTGTATCTGACCCAAGTGTGCACGCGCACACGCGCACACACGGACACACACGCACGGCCCAGCTCTGTGGGTTTGGAAAGAGCTCTCTGCGCCCCCCGCCCCCCCAGGGGGCCAATGAGGAGGTGGAGGTCCAGAGGCTCACAGTCACACGTGTTGCTATGGGGAGAGGTAGAGCTAGATGCCTAACCTTTAGGCTTCAGGCTTCTTTAGGAGGGAGGCATTTTACCTGACTTTCTAGGCTAAAGGCCAGAGCCAGAGTTGATACAAAGCTTCCCAGAGAGCTCATGTGATGGGAAAGTTGTCTGTTCTCTTGGTCACCACTGAAAAGCCAAAGAGTGGAGAATTAGAGACTATAGGTTGCTTCATGAGAAGAAAGAGAGAACTGAACAGATGCATTTAAATCTCAGTTGAGTGAATCTAAAGGGACAAAAGAACCAGAAAATTAAAAGTATATGATTTTATCTCTGAACATTTATCCTATTAGCAAACATACTCTGGTGTAAAATATATTCTAAAGAAGGCTTCATTTAATTATAAATACATTTTTTGTTGTTGTTGTTCTCTATCTCTTCCAAAAATATACTGGGGGTGAATCAAAAAGCTCAGAGCAAATGCGATCAAGTGCAAAGAAGGTACGAGCCCTATGTTGGGGTTAAGCCTCCCTGGTGCAAAGTGACGGTTTGGTCAAGATCTGTGATTCACCAAATAGTGTCCTCGCCGTCTGCTTTGTAGACGGAGTGTCCTGTAGATGGGTTGACAAACTCATCCGAAGATAAGTCCCACTCTTTGGTCCTTATGGAATGAATGGCCCACAATTCCACAGAGATTTACTTTTATTTACATGTAAGGGTTACTAAGTGAGTTATTAAAGGCAATCGAACTCTCGAATATGCAGGCTAAAATTAGCGCGCTGCTGCATTTGGCCAAGGGCTCATCTCCGGTCCGCTGGGTCTCCCTCTCGTCGAGCGCCTGGTGAGGCCGCGAGCTTCGGCTCCCCACCTGCCAGCAGAGTCACGCCAGCAGCTGGTCTTCCTGTACTGCCCGTGTTTCGACTTGGTCATGGCTTTTTGTTGCAGTTATTTTTGCTTTTATCTCTGTTTCGTTTCCATTTGAAATCACCCTTTCTTTCTTTGACTGAACCAGGTAATCCACAAGAACGTATTAGAGATCCAGATCTGTTCCCAAAATGCTTTTCATCTCTAGTTTTCCCAAAACGAATCCCTAAGATTTGTATGCGTTGCAGTTCGAATGTAAATCTTAAAGGTCCCGATTAGTAAGGCAGATGTAATAATGAGATGTACAGATGTGCTAGGACAGTGATGCTTTCTGATTTCAGTGAATTCTTTTTCCAGTGGGATCGGTTCGTAGGTGGGTTTGGATGTTATTTGTCCTATGAGAGCTGTGGGCAGAAAGGGTTATTGGCCACTGGAAAGGATCTGTGGATTTCAGATGGCTCCGTGGAGCTGCAGGACGTGCAGGTGGGATACAGCTGGGCCACAGAAGTGCAGTGAGGAAGACGGTAGTCTGGCCCCCATCCTGCTTCTGCCAGCTCTGGTTTCTCCCTCCTGCACCAGGGTTCACCTTCCTGCCAGCTGTCCTCAGAGACAGGTGTCTTCCCTGGACTCCAGCCTGGGGCTTGGAGCTGACCCTTCCATCTGGACTTCCAAGTGGGAATAGCCCCAAGGTTCCTCATCGCTTTCCCCATCCATTTGCCTGGCTTGGCCACCACCACAAAGCATCATCTCTGACTGTCTAAGGCCAACCTCTTACTGGCACCTGTGGTGTGGCCTCTGTCACTATTCAGACTGACGGGTCCTGGGCCATCCATGGAGTTCCCTTCCCAGTATAGGTTGTCTTCTAATACAAGGCCTTTAAGGTTTTCTCTCTCTCTCTCCCCCTCTCGCTCTCTCTCTTTCTCTCTTTTCCTCCAGGAATTAATACAATCAGCATTCCATCTCACATCCATGATTTTTCTAAAACTGACAGAAAACCCACACATGTCTGCAGTTATCTCCACAATCCTGTTTAAAACATCACCATTGTGTCTGACTTAATGTGGTACTTTGCCTGGACCGTGACATTTGTTTCACAGCTTCACTGAGGCATAATTTACAGAACATAAAATCGACCCCTTTAAAGAGTACAATTCAATGGTTTTTAGTATATTCACAAAATTGTGCAACAATCATGTTCATCTAATTTTAGAGCATTTTCATCACCCCAAAAAGACACCCTGTATCCATTAGCAGTCACTTCTCATCCATCCCTAGCCCAGCTCTGGCAACCTCTAATTATTATTATTATTTTTTGGTCTCTATTTGCCTATTCTGGTCATGTCATGTAAATGGAATTATGTAACGTGTGCTCTGGTGTATACAGCTTCTTTCACTTAGGATAATGTTTTGCAAAGATTCATGCATGTTGTACCACACATCAGAACTTCATTCCTATTTATGGATGAAATATATCCTATTGTACGGACATAACACCACATTTTATTTATTTATTTATTTATTTTTACGGTACGCGGGCCTCTCACCGCTGTGGCCTCTCCCGTTGCGGAGCACAGGCTCCGGACGCGCAGGCCCAGCGGCCACGGGCCACGGGCCCAGCTGCTCCGCGGCATGCGGGATCCCCCCAGACCGGGGCACGAACCCGCGTCCCCTGCATCGGCAGGCGGACTCTCAACCACTGCGCCACCAGGGAAGCCCTATAACACCACATTTTATTTATCCATTCATCATTTGGTGGGTGTTTGGGTGGTTTCTGTATTTTGTCTGTTATGAATAAGGCTGCCATGAATAATCGTGTACAAGTCTTTTTGAGGACATGACCATTAAATTTGATAATGGGCAGAGTCTGGAGGTCCAGAGGTCTTGGTGTGAGAGGTCAGCGCCGAACTTGCACTCGAAGGACTGTTCTCTCTGTTAAAGATTCTGTGAAACATTCTGTTTCCTCTTTACCTTCTTTCTTCTTGTCCAACTCATTCATTCATCTCCTCAGTCAGAAACAATGAGCACTATTTGCCAGGCACTTTCTTGGGTTCCAGTGATACTTTAATTAGCATTTCGATATTTTCAAATGAAATTGGGTATTTTATTACTCAGAGAACTTGTAAAATTCTAAACGTAAATTGTGTTTGAAAATATTGGAGCCACCTCGTCCAGGCATCAAACACTCAATTAAAATAAGCAATGTCAAGATATCTGTTTTCTCTCTAACTGATGCCTTTCCTCTAGTTTTTTTGTTGTTCAGTTTTTTGTGTGTGTCTTACAATTTCCTCTGTCCTTGGCATCCCCAGAGCAATATATCCTGCAACATTGAAAAGAAGCTTTGTTTCCCAACTGGGATTTGGTCCCTTCTTCCCATTTTTAATTACAGTTTAAAGTCTACAGCTTATTCAACTCCTCTAGTTGGAGATTTTGGCAATATAAGCTTTGGATTTGTCCGTCAACAGATCACCGCTAAACAGCAGCTCTGTGCAAAGTCCCCTGCTAGGTGCTGAGGGAAATTCAAAGCAGGATCTGAATCACTGAATCACACCTCAGACCTCCCCGGGGAGTTGCAGTGTGCTGGGGGGGAGGGCTGTGTGTGAGGTCCCCTTGGAGGGGTCGTCCTGGATCACATCGCATGAGGGTTAGTAGGGTTCGGAACCGAGAGAGTGGAGTGGGGGCTCAGGAGCTGAGAGGGAACATTCGGGCATCCTGGGGGGAAAAGAGAAACAATTAAACAGGCGCAAGTGGCAGGGAGTTCTGGTATACCAAGGGATGGACCGTAGCGCCAATCCTCATCAGAAGAGCTTTTGAGAGTGCAAATCTAGGACACCTTTCCTGATCTACCGAGTCCAAAAGCTCAGTGATGGATCGTAGCGATGTGGGTTTTTAACGAGCTCCACAGGTTGCCAGAGTTGGTTGGGAGCCTCTTTTCTTGAGAGTGGGAATTGTTTAGGATCGTGAGTCTGAAGGTTAAGCATCTACCACTTTACACAAGCCTTGGCATGCTCGCCCCAGCTAGAGGTCAAAGGTGAGGCTTTACGTGAAACAGAGCAAGTGTTTTGGCAGCAAGTACCTGCCCTCCCGTTGCATGCAATCCTGTTGGTCAGGGAAGAGCATATACCAGTTAGGGGTATGAGGCTCTACAAGGAGAGTGTCAAAGGACAGGATACACGTTGAGTTCTGTAGTGGATTATAGGTAGGAAAGGGGGGTCTGAAGACCCAGCTGTTCAGAAGTCTTAGTGTGAAAGGTTGGCTATGAGCTTGCACTTAAATGATTCTTCTCTCTAATACAGACCTGGTGCACCATCCTATTTCTTCTCTGTATCTTCCTCTTTCACGTCTATTTCATTCATTCATTTACTCAACAAGTCAATGTACATGGACTACTGCCTGTTTGCCAGGCACTGTATTGGATCCCAGAGATACCCGACCTCTTCGATGCGCCCACAGTCTGACGGGGGGATGAATAAATGCCTTGTAGTTTTTCTTGTTTACTTTGCTGTCATAGACATCACAGCAAAGTGCTATGTGTCCCCGAAGGAAGGATCACCTACAAGCTTCCCTAGAGAAGGGTTATACTTTCGGTGCGGATTTGAACAATGGGCAAGAGTTTTCCAGATCACCGAGAGCCTTGCCTTTCTGATTTCTCTCTTTATTCCTTTTTTTGCTGCCAACTCATCTTTAATACCCGCTTCCTGGCCCCTTGGCCTGTCTAGTTCTTTCTGTTTGTTAACTCTTATCCATCCTGTGTGTCTCTCCTCTTTGCTTCAATGTTTGTTGCTGTAACTTTGAGTAAGACTGACAGTGGATGACTTTAAAAGAAAAAACGTAAGCATGAAGTAATATATGCATCAGTATATTTGGAGAAAAAGAAAGGTGGAAGGTACTCCACAGGCAGCCGTGTAACTCTGGCCACTGTAAAGACAGTAAAATGGTTTCCAGTCTCCAGAAAAGGAGACATGTCCTGCCTTTGTCTCACCATCACTTCTTCCCCTGCCAAGAGCCCGTGAAATCTGAGATTACCTCTCAGATTCCAGGTACCAGGAGCATGGCCAGGTTATTGTGCCATAGACTCTGACACATTGGCCTGGAAGAACACTGGGGTCCTGGAAGAAGTATAGTTCATGGGAGATGCTATGGTTTTTCTCGAGATTCACTCCCACCGGCTCAGCTGGGCAGCCCCTGCGTGCAGATACAAGTGTGTGGGAACTGACTTCTACTTTCAAGTCCCCAATTTGCATAAGATAAAATAAATCCTTCTTTCTTTACTAATGGACAGTGAGTTACTCCCCTGTTTGTCTTGGAAGGCAGCCTTGCCTATTCCTCCACTAGCCAGCAAGGATCTATTAAGTATCTATTCAAAATCCAACCCCGTTCTGGACGTTTGGGACATAGAAGCAAAGAGGGAGGTATTTTTCATGAAAGAGATTAAATTAAATTGCAAGCATATGTGTGCTCACGAGCAGATTTGTGCGGGGTAATCTCTTCCCATGTACCCCTGTGTCTGTCCGAACTATGCATGCGGTCTTCAGGAAAACCACCAACTGGGAGACCACCCTTTGCCCCCAGTTTATCTTGGTGTCAGCCCTGCCTTCCCATCAGGTGATTCACAGCTAGAAACCATAGGATGGTCTGAAGGGAACAGGGCGGGTGTATAAGGCACTGAGGGGAGAGTGGGCAGGTAAATGAAAAACGTTAAGTACCAGAAAAGAAATCACCGCAGATTTCAGGGCTAAGCCACGTAGAAAAACAAATGCTTAGCAAGGGGCATTTTCTAGGGAGCTTCCCAAGTTAGTGCCAACTCCTGCACGAATGCAGGTGAGTTCTGAGCAAAGCCGCGTTCACAGTGTTTTCAGCTGATGTCTCCACTTCTTAACAGGAGCTTACTTGCTGAGGTCATGCAGTTTGCCCAAGGCAAATGATCACTTGGAAGGGCTTTCATAGGTTCAGCCAGATCTTGAGATTTGATGAACTAAACTCCTTTGCATAAGCATTTTACAGCTTCCAAAACTAACTGTTGTCCAGAAGGGTCGCACGAGCTCCTGGAACCTGGTGCTTCCCAGGAGAGCTTTCTCACTGGGTTGAAATCTGCTATTTCCCAGTAAACATGGATCCTTTCTGGGGTTGGGACCCTTGGGGCATTTGGTGGCTGTTTTCAAGGGGCATTTGAGCTCCAGGCCCTACGTCAGCTCTGTATTGATTTAGCAAGAATTCAGATTTTTCTGCTAATTTGATGACTTTGTCATTTTGCTGAACAGCGCTCCTGTTTGCCAACTGCCCAGCACAAGTGATATCCTTTAATCTCTGCAAAATGCCTGTAAGACAGTTGTTACTATCCCTGGTTTTCAGGGGAGTAAACTGAGCTTCCAGTGAGATTAAATATGTGGCTTTGAAGTCAGAGAGCCTGTAACCAGCAGAGATAGACGGTTGCCTGTGTCTGGCAGCCTTGACTTTCCAAAGCCTGTCGGACTCGCAGAGCCGTAGGCACAGAGTCTGCTTGGAGCCGTGGCTGCTGTTTTGACCCAGGACAGACTGGCCTGTCCCACACCTGTCAGGCGCTTGTCCTCCTGACGCTGCTGCTTTCTGGGCCCCCGTCCAATCTCACCTGGAGCCTTTATCAGTGAGCAAGTCTGTTTCTTTCTATTATATTCAGCTGAGGCAGAGGCAGACACTGGAGACAGATAGATGCTGGGGATAACACCAGGGAAATCAGCTTCCAAGGAAGGAACAGAAACACCGCAATTAAAACTTTCGCTCTCTCTAGAGCTTGTGGAGTCAACAGAAAATCAGCTCCGGGTCCCAAGACTCTGAGACTGTGGCAGCCCAGACAGGCGAGACAGGAACAGCCCAGTAGACCTTATTATTCCTGCTCTGGGTAGAGACACAGGATCAATAAAATAAATGATGTGTTTTATCCAGGCCAACCATTCTGACCCAGGGATACAGAGACAGACAGACACGTAAACACATTGATCACCCCAGTGGAACCTGCTGGTCTGCCCTCCGTGGAAAATGTGGGTGGTGAAGGAAATACACCGTATGTAGCTCTGGGCCACACTTTGCCTCCTCGACTCTGAGGCAGGGCTGTATGCACTGGGATCCATCCTTGACAACACAGGCAGAGGCAGTGATTGGAACCAAGGCCAATGTGTTACCAGCAAATGGCAGGTCTCCAGGCCAAGGCTGAGGCTCCCCCTTCCAACAGAGATGCTTGACACGGGCCTTTGTTGCAGGTCTTTAGAGTCATGAGTCTCTTAATCATTGAGTCTAACTTGTTGTGTGTTCTGTTGACATCTGGGCTGGTCAGATGTTAGGGGTTTATAGTGACTTGTAGAGGAATGTGAAATGTATTTCTCCAAAAATAAAGATACTAGTGATAGGGAACTCACCAGGAACCAGGAACTGTACCAAGCGCTCTCCAAGCATTAGCTATTAAAATCTCACCACTTCCCAATGACATTGGTGTTATTGTCCCCATTTTTAGATGAGAAAGTTAAAGTTTAGATACGTGAGCAGAGGTGTATTTCTGTAGCAAATGGTGAATCTGGGTGGGGATGGCTGGACAGAGGCTCACGTGCAGCTAAGACCCCCTCACTCACCCCCATACCCCCGCTTCACTGGCTGGCTTCTCCTCTTAGGGAATGAGAGGAGGTGGCCACCTGCTATCCTGGCGTCTTTACCTCAGGTCTCTGTGTAAAGGGGAAAGGAGGCTTCTCTTCTCCAGCCCCGATTTGGAGAATCTCAGGCAGGCATCCTATTGGCCTGGCATGGATCCTACGCCCGCCCCTTGAAACAGTCCTGTAGTAGGTAAATGAGGCCCTCAGATGAGTCCTGAGTAACTGGAGCGCCCAATGGCGGGGGTGTGATGAGGTGCAATCCGTCGTCAGAAGAGGGAAGACGTAGGACGCGTGAGCACAGAGAGAGCCGGTGAGAATCATGCCGTCACTCTGGTCTCCGCTTCTGTGTCAGACAGAACTGATGGGTGCTCAGCCTGATTCAGGGCAGCTGAGTTCAAGTCCCAGTGTCAATACCTATTAGCTTTGTAGCTGTAGAAAGATTATATTTTTCTCTCTGTGTGTCTCAATTCCCTTTACTTTAAAATGATGATGACAGCATCTACCTAACAGGATTATTTGGTGAGTTAAATGAATGAGTACATTAGTCATGCCTAGTACCAAGTAGTCTTCATTAATGTTGGCTAATACAGTCATCATCGTCACATCACCATCATCATGTCTTTATCTTCACTGTTATTAAGAGGAGCTAAATATCTTGTCCAAAGTCCCTCTAACAGCTAATAAGTAAAAGTTAGAGCCAGGATTTTTTTTTTTTTTTTTTTTTTTTGCGGTATGCAGGCCTCTCAGTGTTGTGGCCTCTCCCGTTGCGGAGCGCAGGCTCCGGACGCACAGGCCAAGTGGCCATGGCTCACGGGCCCAGCCGCTCCATGGCACGTGGGATCCTCCCGGACCGGGGCACGAACCCGTGTCCCCTGCATCGGCAGGCGGACTCTCAACCACTGCGCCACCAGGGAAGCCCCCAGAGCCAGGATTTTTATCAAGGTCAAAATGGGGCACATTGTAGCACGATCTCTTCCTCCTCAGAAGGCCCTAGGCCCCTATCCCTGCAGCCCTCCCTTTCATAGATTGCACTGATATGCTCAATGGGGCCACACTCAACAGCCATCATCGTGACACCCTGATCACAACCATCTTTGTCCCAGCTGATCCAGCTCTGTCCAGACCATGGGCATGGCTATAGGCCATCCTGAAGGTATCTACCTTTTGTGAGCCATTGCCCGATGGGAACTTTACAGGTTCCATCTCCTGAAATTCCTAAGTTTTGTCTATTACCCTTTACCCCTTAATTGTTAATCCTAATTTCCTTCTCTGCCCACACCTTGGACATGATGTTTTAGACTGTCCCTTGCTTCTGGAAACCAGCCCTTCTATAGGTCCATTTTGTTCTGTGTATGGAGGTTGTGTCCATTAGCTTGACCAGGCTTTTATTCATCAGAGGGATCAGACATGACCATTCTCCTCAGGACCTATATAGAGATTCTGTAGTTATTAGAATTTATTATCCTAGGTATCTGCCCAGGTCTTCGACAAGACCTGGATGCCCACGGCTGACCTTTGCCTAAAACCTCACCCTTTCCACAATGACTGATACAAAGAAAGTGACCATTGTCAAGGGAAGGGAAGTAGGAAGAGCCTAAATGTATAAATAAGCAAGTCGCAGTGTAGGACCTACTAAAATGTGTCCTTCTAGACTGGACTCTGTGGATTGGCTCATCCTCTATCACTAGGTTAGCAACTTTTGTTTTTTTTTCTAAAGGTTGTATTTACATTGCCCAAAGTCACTTTCTACCTTGGAGATTTAATTTACCAATATGACTGAACTGTAATATTCCATCAATTGTTGATTTATGCCAAGAAGGGATGGTAACACCTTTGTGATCGCAGTACAGCTGTCTTGGTACCTCCACTGCCTCCTTCTCTTTCTGTTCCTAGCTGGTGTGTGCACAGAAAACCAAGTCCATTCATTTATTGGCTGAAAGCAAGAGCCATGTGCCCTGAGTTTGTAGGTGAATTTCTAATTGAGCTTTCGTTCTTATGACTTGGATTCTTTGACCTTGGGCTAGTTGTCTGGATTCTTGGGACTCCTCATTCTCCTCTGTCAAATAAAGGATTGGACTAGATGTTCTTTTATGGCTTCCAGTATCCAATACGGAATAGGACAGCTGCGTTGCCAAACGTGCATCCCAGCAAAGCCGGGAGTAGTTCGTATGATGTCGTACCCTTGGGAGCTCTGAGCGCAGGAAGTGTGGTGTATCCTTGTGCACCGCTGCACCTCCATCCTAGTGCCTGGCACACAGCAGTTAGTTAATAAATGCACACTGGATGACCATACGGCCGTGGCCTTTCACTTCCTGAGCTGAGATGATAGAGTAAGGTGTTTATAGTTATAATCTAGGAAAAGCCCTGAGAGAACTGGCTTTAGTTCTCTGCATATCTTAGTGCTGCGTCCTTTATAAGACCCTGCTTGATGGGTAAGGGGCTAACTGAGTTTGAGGTTCAACTACTCATATGTGTATCAGTTTCAATAAATCTGGCCTCTGCTTGAAGCCCGTTACCATCTTCCAATTCCAACCCCAGGCCTAAGAGGCACATAAGATCAAGCACAGCAAAGGCTGGCCTTAGCTGAGAACTGTGTAGCCGTCCACATCCCAGTGGAGAGGGTGCTGGAACATTCTCCAGCCTCACTGTTTACCTTTATAATCCCCCAGAAGAGTCCAAGATTCGGGACTTCCCTGGTGGCACAGTGGTTAAGAATCCGCCTGCCAGTGCAGGGCACATGGGTTCAAGCCCTGGTCCGGGAAGATCCCACATGCCGCAGAGCAACTAAACCTGTGTGCCACAACTACTAAGCCTGTGCTCTAGAGCCCGCGAGCCACAACTACTGAGCCCATGTGCTACAACTACTGAAGCCCACCCGCCTAGAACCCATGCTCCCCAACAAGAGAAGCCACTGCAATGAGAACCCCATGCACGGCAATGAAGAGAAACCCCTGCTCGCCACAACTAAAGAAAGCCCATGCCCAGCAACAAAGACCCAGTGCAGCCAAAAATAAATTAATTAATTAAAAAAATAAAAAGAGTCCAAGAGTCCCCACCAAAACCTGTGACATCCAGAACAACCCCCGTCATTCCCTATTCTTCCCCTCCTGCCCTGACTATATATATATATATATATATATATATATATATATATATATATATATATATAATTGAATATATTATATATTGAATTATATATAATTGAAACAAACATTGTCTCTGATTACTTAAAATGCAGAGCCTCTAGGATGGTAATTTTTCTGTTACACTGATGAATTATCTTCTATTTTTTCTCACTAATATAATGAGTGAAACAGAGCTAGCACTATTATTCTCATTTGATAAATGCACACAGTGGGGTTCAGAAAGGTTATATTACCCAAAGAGAGCCCAAGGTCAAGTCTCCTTTGGTTTCTGTCTCCCGTTAAAAAGGATATGCCTCCCTCTAAATGAGCTGCCTTCCAGTATTTTATCCAGACACCATGCTCCTTCCTTCTTTCCCTCCCTCCTTCCTTCCTTCCCTCCCTCCTTTCCTTCATTCATTTATTCTACAGATGTTTAATGAGCACCAAACATGTACCAGGGACTGTGCAGTATTTGGGGAATAATGCAAGGAAAGAGTAAATTAAAAAATACATAAATAAGAAAGTAAATTAAAAAATACATAAATAAGAAAGTATCAAGGAATGGTAAGAGCCCTGTTTAAAAAAAAATTTTTTTTAATGGTGATATTGCAAATGACCTCATGAGAGAGAAATTAAGTAAGCAAGTGTTATTTGAGCAGCTTACTATGTCAAGAACTAGATAAAGAACATTCCAGGAAGAGAATATTGTACTGTTTTTATCTTTACTTTTTTTTTTTTTTTTTTTTTTGCGGTACACGGGCCTCCCACTGCTGTGGCCTCTCCTGTTGCGGAGCACAGGCTCCGGACGCGCAGGCTCAGCGGCCACAGCTCACGGGCCCAGCCGCTCCGCGGCATGTGGGATCTTCCCGGACCGGGGCACGAACCCGTGTCTCCTGCATCGGCAGGCGGACTCTCAACCACTGCGCCACCAGGGAAGCCCAATCTTTGTGTGTTGTTATCAGCTTAATAGATCCGAACGCCAGAATATTTAACCATAACTCTCACTCCTTGCCTTGAATAAAGTGCATTTCTAAGTCTTGGACCACAGCTTAGGAAATTAGTAGAGGCAACTGTGATTGGCGCTGCCGGAGTTTTGAGACCATTGTGGTTGAAGGCTTTAACAGAAAACATTATTTACAAGTGTGTCCTCACCAAGAATCTATTTTGTTTGTTAAAATTCCTTAATGGGAAAGGAACTGTAGCAAAGAAAAGGCTAGTTTTGCATTTAAAAATTGTTTGGAGGGCTTCCCTGGTGGCGCAGTGGTTGAGAGTCCGCCTGCCGATGCAGAGGACACGGGTTCGTGCCCCGGTCCGGGAAGATCCCACATGCTGCGGAGCTGCTACGCCCGTGAGCCGTGACCGCTGAGCCTGCGCATCCGGAGCCTGTGCTCCGCAATGGGAGAGGCCACAATAGTGAGAGGCCCGCGAACTGCAAAAAAAAAAAAAAAAAAAAATTGTTTGGAGTAAATAGATTTCCTGGTGGGTTATGTAAAATTGAATCTCAAATCCTAAGTACTTTAATTTCTTTCAGAGGAATTTTGGCAAATAGAGTTTGTTTTCTGGCCCAATTGAAGTCCTGGTTAATTTGTCCCAATAACAGTGACATTACAATGTTTGTATAACAAAAATTGTTTCTGACTGTGCCAGCATAGATGAAATGAAAAGACATCAGAATGAGTTTTAAGGAATGGAGATTTAGAAGAATGAGTGAAAAATTCTAAATGAAATAGGCAGACAGGAATTTTGTTTTCATTCTTCGGTTTTTATGTCTGCATCATTGAAGGAGACAGAAACAGAATTCACATTTTAGCGAATGCAGGCTCACCCTCCCTTTGGGCTCACTGAGAAATACCCACTCAGGTCTACTAAGGCTGCTTCAGGGTGGCAGGGCTCTCCCACCCACCAACATTAGCTGTAAAAAGTTGTTCTGTGTATCTTGTGTAAATCTAATTTTTAAAACTCCAGGTATGCGTCCTCTTACATGAAGACCTTCTACTTTTTGTTTTCCTAGAGACATGGGTTCGTAGCCTAAAATGCTGTTTCCTACACATGTCTCTTTATCATCCTTCTAGTCATAGATTATTTTTAAAATACATATTTATTTTCCTTATTTATTTATTTATTTATTTATTTTTTGGCATGAGAGAAGAGTAAAATGGTTATGACCAAGGGACTTGGATCACACTAATTTGTTTTGAATGCCAGATCTTTTTGGAAAAGTCTCTTACTTCCCTGAAGTTTTAGTTTTCCCACTGGAAAAAGGAAATAGTAAGAGTACCAGTCTTACATGGTTGGGGAGAATTAGATGAGTTGATCCATTTATAGTGAACGGCACATTTTAAAAACTGTGGTAAAAAACACACAACATAAAATTAACCATCTTAACCATGGTACGTGTACCTACCATTCGGTAGTGTTGAGTATATTCACATTGTTTTGCAACAGATCTCCAGTGCGTGGCACATGTTCATAATACAGAGACCTATGTTAGAAATTAACCTTTGGTATTTAGACATGTTGAGAAACAGTCTCATCACTAATTAGGATATTAAGACCAAGACATGTTAGCATCTAAGAGTTAGCCTGCCCACGTTCACAGACCTCCCTGGAAATGTTTTGTTTTGCTTAGAATTTTCTTTTATCACCATTTCTTCATTACCGTAAACCTGGCTCTTTGTAGATAAGTCAATATCCCCAAATTTAAATAACTTATTTTTATATATCAATTTCAGTGGAGATTTTGATCTCTATAATGATTACAAGTTGTTAATTTCCAGCTTCTCAAGATCTGTCTTCCCCTTCCCATCCTTTCCCCCCTCCCCTCCCCCCCCACTCCTTCCCTCCCCTCTCATCCCCTCCCCTCCCCTCCCCTCCCCTCTCCTACCCTCTTTGTTATCTCATTGTAACTCCTTCCCCCCCCACCCCACCCTGATTTCTCTTGTGTATTTTTTTCTTCTCTCTCCTCCCATCTCCTCTCATTTCTTTTAGAATCCCTTCTTCAACCCACTGCTTCATGTTTAATTCAATGAGGTTGTAATTGATGGTGATTTGGCCAATTGGACATACTAAGAGCTTGATTTTCAAGCAAACCCAGTATTGAGCCATGACAAAGCCAAGGGGGGCTGCACAGCAGTGTTCCCCGGTGGTAGCTGGGGAACAAAGGAAGTTGACATTCATGGCTAAGGAGTGCTTTTGCCCACACAACTCCATCTCCAAGCTGCCTTTCAGCAAAATCAACTGTGGAAATAAAGTATTCAAGAAGGTTTCAGGGGACTCTTGCTGGCTCCCAACCTCCGAAACTATAACCAAACACTATGTCTGAGTCATTTATTTGCCTGTGGAAAGACTTCTGGATGAACTGATGTTCAATAGGGCAAAACCTCATTCATTTAATTTCTATTTCTTTTAAATATCACATCATATGGAGTTACTTCCCAGTTAAAATTTCTTATTCTTGAATTATTCTTAATACTTAATACTGCCTTCCACACAAAAAGTGACGTTCCTGGCCCACTGAGGTAGGCAGAATTTTGGCTCCCATGAGCTCTGTCCCCTGGTGTCACACCCACGGCTATATTACAGGACATGGCAAAGGGAGTTTGCAGATGGAATTACGTTTACTAACCAGTGGACCTTAAGACAGGGAGGTTATCTTGAGTTATCTGGGTGGGCACAGTGTAAGCACATGAACCCTTAACAGCAAAAGGGGATCCCGCCAACGGAATGAGCTTGGAAGAACGTTCTTCCCTAGAGCCTCCAAAGGAAACCAGGTCCTGCCAATATTTTGATTCCCACCTTGTCAGGCCCTAAGCAGGGAATCCAGCCACACAGTGCTGGGCTTCTGCCTTACAGAACTACAGGAGGATAAATGAGGCTCACTTGAAGCCGCTAAGTTTGTGGCAACTCGTTACAGCAGCAACGGAAGACTAATACGCGCACCTTTCACTGGCAGGTCATTGGCTTATGGTTGTGGCTGTTTTCTCTTGTAAAGGAGAGACTTGTGTTGATCTCATTGCAACTTTTTGCCTCAGCCTCTTTCTGACCAACCATGTCCATGGACAGGATCCCTAGCTGAGGTAAATATGTATTCGGTTTCCATGGAATAGGATGAAATTAATTGACATTACAGAAGTATGTGACACAGTTCTTTCTTAGAAATATGCCCTCACCAAGCGAATTGAGTGAAAGTGTACATTCTGATTCAGTGCTGGTACCAAAGGACTATTTGGAAACCAACTGCATTTCCTGGGAAATAAGTTAAAAGTGCAGAATTCTGTGGATCAAGTCACATTTGTTGACTCAGAATCTCCCCAGATATGGGTAGGGAATGCGCCGTTTTGAGGAGTACTCAGGCAGTTCTTCTGCCACCAACATTTGAAAACCAGTGCTGTACTCAGTGATCTAAACAGCTGGTTGAGACCCAGTGGATCATGAAATCAGTATAAGAGACAATCTTTAAAAAAAAAATAGAAGTGAATGGAAAAAAAAATATCAGAATGCCTTGCAAAGCAATAAGGATAAGTATGTTTGGTGAAAGTTTTGTTTCTGTGTCTGTGTGTGTGCATGCCTGCATTTTCACATGTGTGCAAACAGGTCGCCATGTAAAAGGATCACAAAGATCACAGATATTTGAGAAACACGGCTCTAATCTGATCCTGTGAATTCCAAACCTTTGTCTGGTCGTCTCCAGTTAACTGAGGCTCCTCTACAGATACTTACTGTCTGCTTACCTGGCCTGCCTGGTACAACAGTGGTCCCCAGCCTTTTTGGCACCAGGGACCAGTTTCGTGGAAGGCAATTTTTCCACAGACCAGGGCGGCGGGGTGGGGGATGATTCAAGCGCATTGCATTCATTGTGCCCTTTATTTCTATTATTATTGCATTGTAATATATAATGAAATAATTATACAACTCACCATAATGCAGAATCAGTGGGAGCCCTGAGCTTGTTTTCCTGCAACTGGATGGTCCCATCCGGGGGTGACGGGAGACAGTGACACCGGAAGTGTGTTGCTATGTCCAGTCTGCTCCATAAGAGGCAGCTTCATTGTCACTTGCCACTCAGCGATAGGGTTTTGATACACGTCTGCAAGCAATTTATTTATTATGGTCTCTGTGCAGTCAAACCCCTCTGCTCTTGATAATCTGTATTTGCAGCCGCTCCCCAGCACTTACATCACTGCCTCAGCTCCACCTCAGATCATCAGGCATTAGATTCTCATGAGGAGCATGCAACCTAGATCCCTCGCACGCGCAGTTCACAGTAGGGTTCGCGCTCCTATGAGACTCTAATGCCGCCGCTGATCCGACAGGAGGCGGAGCTCAGGCGGTAATGCAAGCTATGGGGAGCGGCTGTAAATACAGATGGAGCTTCGCTCGCTCGACCGCCGCTCACCTCCTGCTGTGTCACCCAGTTCCTAACAGGCCACGGACTGGTACCGGCCTGGGGGTTGGGGACTCCTGTGTTTCAGGGCTGTTTTGTAAAGAACAGTGCGGACAGGGCATGGAAGGGACTTTACCAGCCATGGTAGAGGCTCTCGGTGACCTATTTCCTTCTGTTTGGGGACCTGTTAAACATGTCGATGGGCAACATTTACTGTGTTCAGTGAAGAATAAAGTTCCTTCGAACATTTCCCAGAGATATATACATATTAAATGTAGGAAGCTGGCTGTAGATGTGTAAAAGTGAATGTCTTCCTTCTAGGAGAAGCTGTTGATTGACGCAGAGCAACCATGCCAAGTAAGGAAAGAAGTCTCTTCAAAATTAGCTTCAACAGTGAGAGATGGTGAGAAAGGAAGTGTAAACGATGAAAGTTAAAGTGATATGCTACCTTAAATATTTAGGTTTCAGAGAAAGACAGTGATAAAAGCAAAGGCCTATATAGTTTTTAAAAATGGAAATATTGATAAAGTAATAGAAAGGATGAAGCAACGTGAGGGAAAGGCAGAGGGGGATTCGAGCTGAAGAGTGTTTGCAGATATGGCTGGGGCCCCTTACCAAGAACCCTGTGCTGGAGTGGGCATGGTTTGGAGTCACTGGAATACAATTTGCTAATGATTTTCCCCAGAAAAGGGGACATTTGTTTGTTTATACTTTTTAAAAGAATCATCTCTGGTATGAATAATTGAGATTGATTTTGAAGTGAAGAGCCCTCCCCTTAGCTTTGCCTGCATTCCCAGCCATGGTGGTAATGACAGTGGTACTCGAGTACTAGGTGGAGTACTTACACCCACAGACACACAGAAAATATTATCTTTGACACTTAGCAATAGAGAAAAATGAGGCTTGGAGAGGTAGGGTGAGCACACCGTGATGGTAATTGTCAGAGCTGAGGCAGGAACACTGAAGCCCTGACTCCTGGTCCAGGGCTCTTTCCAGGAAACCACGCTGCCTTCATCCAAGCATCCCACTCCTCTGACCAGCCCGTGGCCCTTCACAGACCACTGAGGGTCCAATCCTTAGAGTAAATCTTAAGTCTTAGTGAGATTTCATCCCTACAGAAGGTGGAATTTGTACATTTCTGTTCAATGAGCTTTGAAGAACAAAAGGTCATTGCCAATTTGGAGTTAAAACCTTTGTAGAGACAACATCCTGCAATTACTGCAGAGAGGTTAGCCTTCACCATTTGATCAGGAAGCAGAGAAGTCCTGTTGAGCAGACTCTGAAATACCCGGGGCCTCAAGGATCCCCATAACCCCTTTTAAAATGCTTTCATGCTGACCATCATTATTATTTTTCTCTTTGGTTCATCTCTTTAGTCTCTGCCACAAAGCCAAAAACCACAGGAAGGGAGAAATGTACAATAAATGGGCTTTCTCTTCCCAACCCAAGCAGGCATATCATAGTTTTAATAAGTCATAGATACTTGCAAAAGGGAATGCTCTGGAAAATACTAACTCTAGGTGAAGGCTCTGTTTCAGTGCCCCATAAGGGGGACACGAGTAGTGAAAAAGCGCTCTGCTGAATGCGGAACTTCACACGCAGGTCTCTGTAGACGTGAAGGAAGTCACCAGCTATGGCTCTATCTTAAATGTACAGTGAACATTTATACACAATTCTGAAATTCGGAAAGATCTCTGTTGTATTCTGTGACAGCCGTTTTCAGTTTATGTCCCGGGTCCCAGTCTGGGAAGGGGAGGTTGGGGAGCCTTGGAAGCAGTAAGAGAAGACATCACCAAGAAGAAAAGAGAAGTTGGCATGACCGCCTGGAGCACGGTCTGTGTGCTGCTTCAAGATGGAACCCGAGGGAAGAGGCAAGACCCCAAGGGGAAGGCTCGATGGTGCCCTTTTGGAAGCTGGGTCCTAGGCTGTTGGCCCCCAGCCTCTCCGAGGTGTTCTGTGCCCCAAGGCAGCCCCAAAACAGCAGGGTTCCCACACTTAAAGGAATGATGGGAAACGAAATAACATCCTGTAACCGATGGCAAAGGATCAGAAGGCCCCTCCCTGGGCTTTGGCACTGCATAAACCCACAGACCAGGACCAATCCCGGGGGGATGCCCCAGTGGTGACCGAGACTGAGCTGCCTGTCGTTCCGTCGGACAGAACATCAGATGCGATAAAGAAAATAAGGAAATGTGATGTTCTTGCACACCTGAATTTGTGGATTCCACACAGAACAAGGAGAGGACAAAAGGAGAGTCCAAGAGGGTAATGCAGAGTGTTTATGTAACCTCTGAGTAGAGGGTATTTAAGTGGCCACTGGAATCAGATTCAAAAATGTGTGTCTTGAAATGGTTATTTACATTAGAAGCAGTAGTCCTGGGTGTGGGTAATCTGAAGGTAAATGCTTGACTACCCAAAATTCAGCCCTTCTACATACAAGGGATTACTTCATGACTGTCCTGAAAATCAGATAATAAGTTATCTGTAATTATCTATAACTCAGGGGAAACTGTAAAGCCTGGAGGTTAAACATGACGTCCAACTCCTCCACCACCAAACCAGCATCAGTCATGGCCGTCACTTCCTCTCCCAAATCAAAGCCCTAGTTTTGTCATAAGGCTTATTGGATCTTATTCAAGCCAGGAATCACTGACTTGCTGTGGGGAGCTGGCCTGATTTTATGTCCCTTTCATCTTTTGAAAGTAGAAAACTACATTCATAGTTGTTAATTTTCTATGTGTCTCTCAGCTGGTTGGTTTGCACACTACTCTGTAAACACTTTGAGGATATTCACTTTAGACCCTTTTAATAAGGCAAAAATTTAAGTGAAGACAGACTCATTTATTTAAAAATCAGTAAGCCATTCATGTGATGTTTGAGAAAATTTAAGCTAAAAATGACATTGCAGTTCTTGGTTTGCTTACAATGTCATTAAGATCTGGAATCTCACAAGAGGATTCTGATTTAAAATGCTGAAAAAAAAATCTTTTCCTATAGAAATGTAAGGAAGTGCAGGGTACACTTTAAAATATGGCTTATTAACAAAATATTTGAGGGACTTCCCTGGTGGTCCCATGGGTAAGACTGTGCACTCCCAATGCAGGGGACCTGAGTTCGATCCCTGGTCAGGAAACTAGATCCCACATGCATGCCACAACTTAGACCTGGCACAGCCAAAATAAAAAATTTTTTTGAGTTAATGTCATTTTTTAAAAGTCTTCAAAAACTTCCCTTTTACCCCAAATACTGAGGTTCATGAATATCCTTTTCTTAGCAGTGACTACAAATGACTTGAAAAAACTACAGATGACTTGAAAAAAATATAATAAGCATGACAGAATCTCATCTTTTCAAGGTTTGCATAATGAAGAATGAAACCTACATTTTCTTACCCAGATTTTTCAGTGGTTAAAAGTTTTCCTGATGCTAAGGTTCTCCATGATCTGTTTCCAGGGTTACAAATCCATCATGCCTACCTCTCCAAATCATATAAACTCAAGTTCACATTATTTTTTCAGCCAGAAATGAAATATTCATCAGCTTTTCTTGGTCATTAGCCCGCAGGTCTTACTTAAAAGAGTCTTTGAAGCGGAAGCACGAGAAGCCCCATCAGGTCACATCCCTCGCCTTGGAATCATTTTGTCAGCAATACCGATTCCTGTAGCTATCTGTGTTGCTTAACTTACGGCTTCTCGTAATTGGAATGCTGAAGAGCCCTGAGAGTATTAACTTGCTCCGTTTCCATATTGACATTATCTGTAGACTACATACAGATCCTATGCATTTTGATTCCCAAATATAGGCATACAACCCTTGAAAATAGCTTGTGAGAGGTTCCGCATTCCAGTAAACCTTTAAGCTCATGAGATTATGACCATTTCTTTATCTTGGTTGTCCTTCCAAATAAAATAATGTACTACTGTCTTTCAGGTAGGAAGGGGATGCTGCTGTCCAGACCATGCTGGTGACTTGGCATAATTTGAGAGGCACTAGAAGTCTCCCCACTCCACCCCACCCCTGCAGTAACTCTTTGCACTCACCTGCTCTGGTGCCAGAAATTTCCCAGTGTTGGTTTTGAGTGAGGCATGACCATCTAGAATATGAATGACCTAAACAGCGATGGCCCATCAGTGGCAGTTGAAAGTTAAGATTCTGAGCCCTCTGTCCTCTCCATTCAATGGTGGGGGAGAAACCAAAGTCACCAAACCTAGACTTTTCCTTTACACCAACAGCAGACAATGTATAGCTTCTTTTATGAATATACTTAGTATTAAGGTGCTATAATTTAGGTTATAAGCCCTCATTTGGATCCCTTACATCTGTATATGGACTTAAATCATGCCTTTTGCCATTTTATTTTTTAATTTTTATTTTTGAAGTATAGCTGATTTACAATGTTGTGTTAGTTTCAAGTGTACAGCAAAGTGATTCAGTTATATATATGTATATATGTATGTTTATACATATATATATATTGTTTTTCAGATTCTTTTCCATCATAGGTTATTACAAGATATTGAGTATAGTTCCCTGTGCTATACAGTAGGTCCTTGTTGGTTATCTGTGATATATATAATAGTGTGTACCTGTTAAGCCCAAATTCCTAATTTATCCCTCCTCTCCTTCCCCTTTGGTAACCATAAGTTTATTTTCTATGTCTTTGAGTCTGTTTCTGTTTTGTAAATAGGTTCATTTGTATCATATTCTAGATTCCACATATAGGTGATATCATATGGTATTTGTCTTTCCCTTTCTTCCTTCACTTAGTATGATAATCTCTAGGTCCATCCACGTTGCTGCAAATGGCATTATTTCCTTCTTCTCTTGAAGTGTGGAGCATTCATGAATGTGTATCTTCTAATGACCTCTGGGCTCAGCCTCATGACTGTCAGTCTAGCTGTTGAGGTGTGATCCTGCCTGTGTTCAGGAAGAGGAACAAGCTGCTCTTCTCACTTCAAAAACTGTAAAGTACCGTCACACACCAAAACCTTGAAAATTTTGTTTTGGGGTAATTGCTGATTGCTTCAGGAGAAGACAAACTTAGGAAATAACTTTACAAGTTGTAACAGCCAGGCTAGGCTAGGTTAAGCTTCAGTAACAAACATGTCCAAGAACTCTGAGGCTCAGAGAAGCAAAGCCACACGTCCATCTCTGGTCTACACTTCCTCACCCCCGTCGCCATGCCGAGTGAGAGCGTTTTGCACTGGCAATGCCAGGTACCGATGCTGAAATGGCACGTTGCTTCTTTCCAGAGCTTACGTCACATGGTTCCTGCCAAGCACAAGGGACCAGGAATGATCCTATACTATGTGCCCAGAGGTGGTGAGCCTGAAATAGTTGGCAACCAGTGCTACCCCCATGCAATGGATAATCCTATGATGTTCGCTGGAAAGACAAGCCTTCAGCCAACTTCCAGAAATGAGGCACCCCTGGTATTCTGTGATTACAAAGAGGTTTTCCCCTGTGTCTCTCAGTGCCCTCTGATCCAGTGTATTCCCCTGACTACCAGCACAATTCTGGAACAAGCACAGAGCTGGCTGTTCCGTGGCTCACGCTTTTAACTCCAGAACCTACCCTAAGTGCTCGGCATAGAGTTGGTACTCACAAACCATGTCTTGAATGAATCTGTTACAGGACCGTAGTAGAAGTGAGCGTGGCGCACTCTGAGTCTGACCATCTGCCTAGGGCTTCTCTCTAATGGGGGCACTGAGATGTTTGGGGAGGGGGGTATCTGTAGATGTATCCCTCGGTATCCAGAACACTGCTTAGTACTGCTCTGAAATACCTGCTCTCTCCGCATACAATTAAGTGGATAAAGACCAGATCCCTATTTCTCTGAATAGATGCAGCCAACCTAGCACTCAGCGTTTACACTTTATCAGGAATTATGGCTAGAAAGCCCCGTCCCCCCGTATTCCAGACACACACCTGCCCCTGGTCAGAACCCAAAACAAGAAGGAAGGACCAGCCGGGCACCATGGGGACCCTCAGCCTTAGGCAGGCTCATCATTTTGAGCTGAGACAAATTAGTGTCTGTCTTTTCCAGAGCAGAATCTGATCTTTGATTGAGCCCAGGTGAAGTAGGACAAGGAAAACAGGGCCATGGGGAGAGCATCTCCAGTTTTTCACCAGGGAGGCTGTTCTGGGGACATCTGCTGACACCCAAGTCTTCCCTCTGCCCCCGCCGGCTTATCGTGGGGCCTCTCCGCTCCCCTCTGAGGCTTAGAGGCTGAGAATGGCGTGTGCGTCTATTGGTTGCTTTGTGCTGAGCAGAGGACTCTGTGGTTGTTGGAAAGCAGCTTTAAAAGCCAGGGAGTGTCTCTGGTTGCAAGAATCCCTGGGCATCAGCCCTCCTCGCTCTGTTTCACATCAGCCGTGGGAGTCCCACCGACTTCCTGGCGGCTGCAAAGGGTACCCTTACGACCTGCGACTGGCAGCGATGAACACTTCCAGACTGCCCAGAGTGAGCAGGTTAAAACAGTTTTGGAAGGTGAGTAAAAAGACACGCATCAACTTACTGGGGAAAAAGAAATTTAATTTCTGAAAAGAAAGGGAAAAAGCTAAGCTGCTTTTGGAGATGTGCTGGGAGATGCGTTATCTTCCAAAACTCACGTGGGGAGATTCAACTGTGCATATTTGATGTCTCGCCCAAGGTTTTGAATGTAATTTTAACTAATCTGAGGCAGATGCAATCAGCAGCTAGTTCAGCGGTGGGTATTGACTCCCAGCAAAAGTTCTCTAGCAAAGGCCGTTTAGCATCTGAGCCGCTGTGTGATGGCTGAGTTATTTACTGCCACCCGTGTATCAAGCAGCATATTCTGATCTTAGCCTCTGGGAAGAGTGTCGAATGTGATGGTTAATAGAAAAAATCCTGAAAGTAAGGTCTGTATGTGTTTCCTTTCCAACTATAGAGTCTGTCAGAAGCCTTGGGTGGCTAGAAAGAGAAAAGCTAAGACACATTTGAGTTTTGTATTGCACGATTCAGGCATTAGAAAGTAAAAGGCAATTGTAATCACAAACCATTCAAACATGTGATGTGCATTGTCGACTGTTTCTACCATACTCCTCTGTAAGGAGATCAGCGTGGAGCCAGGCTGATAGCAGGTGCTCCTGGAATTCCAGCGTTTGCCTCTCCTCACAACATGATGAAACACCTATGGAAATCATTGCTTTTCTTTTTCGGTTGTCGGAATCTGGATTCAGAGCAACAAGAATTCTTTCCTGAGTAGCATGGTAGTGCAGCATGGGATTCAAGGAGGTGGGAAATGTTCATTGCTCACGTCCATCAGTCAAAACCCTTGCGCGTTTAGGACCTAGGAAGGAACAAATGACCCTGAAGGTGATTTTCAGTGATCTCTTAATATAAAACGCAGAGCTGGAATGAAATTGTGGGTAAGTTTCCACATTACCCTAACGTTATTTGATTCCATGGTTTTTTTGGTGTGTGCTCGTATTAGTGCCCTAATAGAAATCACTTTATTCGATGAATAAATAACAGGTAGTTCGTGCGTCGAATGCACCTCTGACCGGAGGTGAAGGGCTCTTCCTTCTGTGTGATGCTCTGAGTCGTTTGAGAGGGGCCTGGGGTTACAGATGTGCTTTAGTCAATTACTTAGTGAGTCATGATATCTCTTTTTCTGTACTTGGAATCATCAGATAATGTGAGTTTGCCAGTAATTGTGAAATTACTTCTTAAGCAAGGATCTACATTCAACTGAGTAGAACTAAAACAATTCCTTCCCAAATGGAAGCATAGGTTCTCTCTCTCTCTCTCCCTCTCCCTCTCTCTCTCCCTCCCTCTCCCTCTCTCTCTCTCTCTCCCTCTCCCTCTCCCTCTCCCTCCCTCCCCTCCCCCTCCCCCTCCCCCTCCCCTCCCCCCTTCCCCTCCCCCTCCCCCCCTCTCTCTCTATATATATATACACGTGTGTGTGTGTGTGTGTGTGTGTGTGTGTGTGTGTGTGTGTGTGTATTTCATCTGAGTAAAGAAGAGCATATTGAAAATATTTAAATGCAACTACAGAAACGCCATATGCTGCTTGCACAGCCCTGGCTGAAGGTCCGACAACCAACCGTTTTCCGGGATTAGTCTCTTGATCTTGGACAAAAGGGCTTAAGGCCCTTCATTTCCCATCTGTAGAGAGAGTGGTTCCTCCCAGCTCGGAGATTTAATCCGATCACATGGAAAACAGATCACTGTGCGCTCCCAGTTCACCCAAGATCTGTCTAGACTGTGTCTGAGAAAGGCTGAGGGTTGAGTGTCATTTTCTCTTTCACGGACTAAGCTTCATTTTTAGCTGTTAGCACCTCCAGTGATCTAAAAACATGACATGTGATGCCCCAGAGCTTCAGATGAACCCCTCAGGAAGCTATGTCTGGAACGGAGACCCCAGGGCCCCTTGGCATCCTCTGTGATGCGCACAGACTCTCAAACTAACAGCAGCTACATTGACCCTCTTCGCCGGAAGGAGGCCTCAGATCAATATAAAAAGACACCCAGGGTTTCACTAGCCAACAGCACAGTCCAGAGAAGGAAGCAGATTCTAAATTATCTGAGGACCTCCTTCATTATTTAGGGCTGGGAATTTAAACGGGTGATGTAATTACTCTGTAGTCTCAATTCTGAATTATTTATCCCCCTTTTCATGGTGATTTTATGCTGAGAACTCCAGACTACTGTGGTTAATACAATTTTTAAAAATCAGAGATAGATTTGAAAACGGTTTCAAAGAAAGGATGGAGAAGACCCGGAACGGTGAGTGGCCTTTGCAGCGTCACAGGCAGACAGCAAAGCCAGTGGTTTGGCTTCTTCCACTCTGCCAGCCTGTCTCACTTCCTGAGTCAGCTCACTGTCAAGTCGTGGGCTGGATGGATACCCTCCCCCTGCAGCCAGTGCCGTCCCCTGCTCCAGTGGAAGCTCCTCCACACGACTTTGAAGGAAGCGTGTCTGTGGTGGTCTGCAGTCAGTGTCGATGGCTGTCTTCCCGTGATTTACGTATCTTCTGCATATTTGTATTTTGTTATTGGTAGCAAGTGGAAATAAGAAGGGGGTTGTTTAAACAAACCCGGGACTGGTCCACCTGCAATAGTCGGAAACAGAAAGGTTTTGGAATCACTGCTTTAAATGGCTCTGCTGTGTAGACTGCAGGCATGCAGTAGCCAAACGACAATTTGGTTTCACCCAGAAAATCTGTCAATCCAGTTATTGGATGCCGCGTGAAGGCATTTGATTCAACCGATGTTTGATGACAGACATCTGCGAACCGGGAAAGCTCGTCCAAGTTGACCAGAGGAAGCAAAACAGGTTGTTTGTTTTTTTCCTCTGTGGAGTTTCTATTGTTGATGACAGTGACAGAAAACAACCCAAACTTGAACATTTAAGCATAGCCACACTCAAGAGAGGAAGTGCGATTTCACAGAGCAGTAGGTAGGACGCAAGACATCCTGGCGCAAGCCCGTCTTTCCCATGGTTTTGCCCAAAGCGTTCCTTTACCTCCCTATGTGTTGGTTTTCTCACCTATAAAACCGGGAGAAGAGTGTAGATCAAATCAGTGTGTTTCTCCATGTGAGTAGCATAATATAATCTCCCCAAAAGCTTTTTTTTTTAAACCGTCTATGCCCAGTCTCTACCCCACTCCAATTAACTCAGAGTCGCAGTAGGTGGGGCCCATGATGTCAGTATATCTTTTCAGGTTCTGCAGGTCATTCTAACGGGCATCCAGAATCAAGAGCAATTTTATCACCTGAAGGTCCCTTCCAGGCTCTCACACTCTATACACTAAGATTCTAATGGTGGGGCTTCCCTGGCGGCGCAGTGGTTAAGAATCCGCCTGCCAATGCAGGGCACACGGGTTCGAGCCCTGGTCCAGGAAGATCCCACATGCCGCGGAGCACCGTGCACCACAACTACTGAGCCTGCGCTCTAGAGCCCGCGAGCCACAACTACTGAGCCCACGTGCCACAGCTACTGAGCCCGCGCGCCTAGAGCCCGTGCTCCGCAACAAGAGAAGCCAACACAGTGAGAAGCCCATGCACCACAATGAAGAGTAGCCCCCGCTCGCCAAAACTAGAGAAAGCCCACGCACAGCGACGAAGACCCAACGCAGCCAAAAATAAATAAATTTAAAAAATAAAAAATATATTTAAAAAAATATTCTAATGGTTATTTCTCAAGGTGAAAGCACAACACAGTTTATATTGTGGTTGTGGTGTTCTTCTTAATATTCAGGTCATTTTAAGAGACAATGAGTTGACAGTGGTGGAGTGAAATTTACAAAGGACTTCACCCCCCCCACCACCACCCCAAGTGGCTTTTCAGGCTAAACACTTTGAATATCCTTGGTGTGGACAAAGCGTCTAATGGCCATCTGAATTTTTAATTCCCTAATGGGATATTTTTGGTCCTAAGAGCAGTGAACTCTAGTTGCAAGAGAATAAAACCAGTGACAATAATAGTTTTCCCCAAAGATAAGCTTGTCTTTGTTGTCACAGAACTCTAAGCAGGTGTTAGGTATACAGAGATTAAGAAGACACAGTCCTTGGTTTAATTAATTTACAATCCAGTGGAGGTGAGTGAAAAAGAAATAGTGGATGTGTGGTTTGGGGGTATCTAAATGTGACGTTGGCTGGCTGTGCAATTTTCCAGTCTCAGAAACTTTGCTGATGCATTCAGAACTAGAAGGAAGACTGCTCTGCCCCTATCATTTGCCCATTAAAGGTAGTTGAGTTTGGGGGGGTAAACATTTTATTATTCTGTCCACATTTCTCTGGGATACACAGATGTCTAATCAGCACACACACTTCCAGATCTATAGCCACAGATACTCTGAAAGCACAAAGAGTTTATTCTGATGTTCAACAAACATTTATGCATTTAAATACGCAAAACTACATTTATGCATTTTAATAAAAGAAGAAAATACAGGGGCTTCCCTGGCGGTCCAGTGGTTAGTACTCTGCGCTTCTACTGCCAAGGGCCGTGGGTTCGATCCCTGGTCAGGGAACTAAGACCCCACAAGCCACGCGGCCAAAAAAAAGAAGAAGAAGAAAATACAGGTATTTCCTAAGTCATGACACAAGCATGAACACCAATTTAAAACACTTGTCAACGTTTGATTCTTTCCCTGGAAGGTTTGAGGCAGCTCCCGTGTCATGATATTGAGTCTCTCTGTTTAAGGTTGGCCTCAGTATCTATCTGTCAGTCAAGCTTACTTCAGGTCTCAGAGAGAAAATAGTCTGAATACTTGGGATCTAATTGTAGCTTTGCCTCTAGGGGTTGGGTTTAGTAGGGAAGCGTTGCCTCTCTGTGCACTTTTCTGTCTTATCTGTGATGGGACGGGGTAGACTAGATTTCCTTAGGTCTTTTCCTAATGTCCTGTGATGCTACCTGAAGCATTTTCTTCAGGTTGTTAGGAATCAGAAAGACTATTTTAAAGCTGGTATTCCAAAGAGGGAGTCAAAGCGGAAAGCGATTCCTTCTCCTCCAGGGACTAACCAGTCCACCAACCTCCCAGTGTAGTTTAGTAGAAGAGTCATCAGCATTGCAGACAGATCAGAATTTGAATTTGGATTCTTCCACAACCTATCTGTATGATGTGAGGTAGGTGTCAAGCTGTCTGAACCCAAATTTCCTCCTATGTAAGATGAAGCTGGTAATTAACTAGTGTCATACTCTGAGTGTTTGGGGGTGAAGATTAAATTGGATGATATCTATAGGGCATCTGTGAAAGTACTGGCACATAGTAGGTGCTCAGTTAGTGATGTCCAGGATATGGCTCACTGTGGAGGGAGGCTGAGTGCACTCCTCCCAGCAGGATGTTTGCTCCATGATGTGGGAGAGGTCCTAGGGTTGTTGCAGTGGTACCTTTGAAGAAGGAAAATATTCATACTACATCCTAGCCTCCCAAGATAGTGGAGTAAATGATACCATGACATAGGTTTCCATCAGCCGGTTCTCCTTTCTCCCTTCTCCCGTGCGTCTCTGTGTGGAGACCAATGAAGCTGTCCTTGTATTTGAATTTCTCTTTGCATTCTGCCTTTTATTTTAGTGTGCCTCTTTCTACACAAACCAGATCAACCGCTTTCAGCTCTTGGAGGAAAAACAAAATAGAATACATTTGAACCATTCTATTTCTCAAAGTCTCTAGGATTCATATAACCAATGAAATGGCTGGTTTCGCAGCCAGGCATCTGGATGTCAGGTAGACCCAGTCACTGCTCTTTATTTGGCCTTGAATCCTGTCCCTTTAGAGAAAGTTCTTCTTTTCTTTTTAACCAACACTCAAAAATTATTAATTTGACTCTTTATTCATGAACATTAAAAGCTGGAAGTTAGTAAATATTTTATGATCCGGAAGCTAAAATGCACATCTGATTGATATTGAGGGACGAAGAGTGGAGGGGAGGAGAAAGGCCTCCTCTTTCCAGAACTTGCAAAATCAATGCAAAGTGGGCTTTCACTAACCTACCGAGTGTGTTACTGACATTGGCAGGAGCAGGAGGTCTCTGATGGAACGGTGCTGCCTGGAAACACTGGCGTTGCCCTTGGGAGGTCTCAGGTAGTTAGAGCATCACACCTCTGCCTACTCTTGCAGGTGAAGGTGGCTGGAATTCCCAAGGGAGGCAGATAGAGCTGATAGCAACACCATCAATTCATCCTGTAATGTCAAGACTTCAAAGAAATATATAATGGCTCTTCCTTCGCAAAAGGTGATGGGTTCCTGGGCTGGAATGTATTTTTGAAAGTCAGAAATTAATCTTGAAATAATCAGCAGACAATTCTTTCTGTCTTTGTATTCATTGCCAGTATAAAAAGGGCTTCAGTATACATTTGGTTCATACTGTGTCATTTCTTCTGCAAATATGTTCAGGAACTCAGCTGCAGTGTTGGTTTTCTTTAAAGATTTTTCTCCCTACCCCTAGTGAACCAGAGCAGATCCTTTGGGTTTGCTATCGATTAAACGGGTGGATGGACCTTTCTGATGGGCTGAAAGAACGGAAGTAGCATAAATAGGGCCAATTTTTTCCAAAGGTCTGAAAATCACATGAATTCACCTTGTGTGCTGGCAAGAGCTGTTACTTCTTGAAGAAAAAAGAGCGTCAAATAGGTTTTTCCTGGGATGGTCTTTCAAAGAATTATTCCTAACCAATGAAATCCTTAAGAAGCCTACACTGGGAACTTCCCTGGTGGCGCAGTGGATAAGACTCCGCACTCCCAATGCAGGGGGCCTGGGTTCGATCCCTGGTCAGGGAACTAGATCCCACATGCCACAACTAAGGAGCCCACCTGCCACAACTAAGGAGCCCACCTGCCGCAACTGAGACCTGGTGCAACCAAATAGATAAATAAATATTAAAAGAAAAAAAAAAACGAAGAAGAAGCCTACACTGCCTTGTGCTCCTGTAGGAACCTAGAAAATTTCTATTTTCAGGCATTTTAAAAGGAAATATGCTGAATATTTACAAGGGGAAAAATTCATGTGTGAGATGTGACTTGTCTGATAATGTGTTTGATAGCTCATAACCAAAAAGCAACTGATAAGGTTGCAGAGAGACCCAGTGAACAAACTGAGGGACTGGGAAGTCTGTTGATAGTTTATTATTAGGCGGTACTTTGCTGGATGGCGATTCTGTGCTTTGATTGTTGATGCTATTTTCTGCACATGTCTGCGCCGAGTCACTGATTGGAAAGACGATCGTGTGAGATACAAGCATACCTGTAAGATTTTAAAGGGTTACGATGTAAACATGGTTACCAGCATCTTAATGAGTAAAGACTGATAATTATCCTTGACAATGAGTAGGTAGAGGAACCCACTTTTGTAGGCAGATGGACTTAGGGTAAATTGAGTGGTCCTTTAATCACCTTACCTCAGTTGCCTCATCAGTAAAATAGTGATCAGATTATGTATTCCATAAGATTTTGTGAGAAATGAATGAGATTACAAATGTCACGAGCAAGCATGGGGCTTGTCCCTCGCTAACAAGTGCTGGTTTCTCTTTTCTCCTTCTGTGGGCACAAACCCATGTTTAACCTTTAACTACAGCTTGTAGACCGAGGGTGTATGTGCTAAGTGAGTATCCTTGAATGGAAGGATGGATGGATGGATAGATGGAGGTAACTTACATCCAATTTATGTCTACATTAAAATTTATGATTGAATATGAATCATTAGGAATTCATCAAGTCTATTTTTAATCAGTTTGCTGGAACGTCAGCCTCACTGCTGATGTTAACATTACCACATGATCCGAAAACATCAGAACAGATGCCTTTCCTCCGTTGTTTTGGTTCTTGCCGGGTTCTCTTTGGAATTCTTAACATTATTAGGTAGTGTGGCTATTAGCCTTTACCTACAGACATTATCCATGCATTGTCTGGTGTTTACCTTTGAATTGAAGGTAGCATTTTGGACTAGGAAGGAGAGTATTTCGACTCTACTTGTATTAGTTAGGAAAGGAAGGCAGAAAAAACAACCCAACCATTTAAGCCTTTTAGGGGCCAAATGTTGGTGGATTTCTGTCTCTTGATGCTTGAGTATCTTCTGTCTTAAGCTGCAGGAATGCTGAGAGGGAGGTAAAGACAGATTGAAAGAAGCAGAGACTTTTAGATCCTGAGGCCTTGTCTTCGCAAAGATTTTAAAAACAAAGTCTTCAGCTGAGTAGGCAGTAATCCTTGGATTTCTTTTTAACATTGAATTTCCTTTTTTTTTTTCTTTCCGTTGAACTGGTTGATAGCATCATCTATTCCTTTACTAAAACTCTTAATAATTCTTATTTGGTGACCTCACCTACGAAGAACAAACTTCTCCTACCTCTAAAACGCCCAAATTTGATTCCTGCAAAAGCTAGCTAATACCTAGTTACCAATTAACGAATCAAATAGACATTTCAGCTCCTTGACTGTTCCTAGGCACCCGGCATTGTGTAGGCTCTGCAGGACGAATTCAGGCATTTAGCCTAAGAATGCAGAGCACGGTGTGTGAAGTGCTAGAGACAGACAGGGATAAGTTGCTCTTGAAATACCCAAACAGGGCCATTCATGTCATCTGGAAGGCAGGGAGCTTGGAGGAAGACCCCACAGAGGAGATATTTCAATCAGATGTTTAAAAATAAGTAAAGAAAAAATTCCCATATGGACCAAATGGAGTCCAAGCAGAGAACACTGCGTGATCCAAGGCATCAAAACGTGAACGTTTACAGAAACATATGCAAAGAAGACTGTTCCCTTCCAGCTAGTGAGTTAGGTGTCCAGGGTGGGAATTGGGGTCCAGGGGTGACTGAATAGACTTAGGACCAGCTAGGGACACATCCATGTCAGGGAGGGTGAGGAAGTAGAGAGTCGTTGAGCTGAGGTCAGGAATTATTTCAAATAGGAAACCTAGAAGTTAAGGCATTCTCTGTTCAGAGGGTTCAGTGAATAACACTTGGAGATAATTCTTCCTATATTTACATATATTTAGGGGAGCGAACTAGAGGTTCTTAGGCGTTTTTATCTTTTGTGGAACAGCTAACCAACTCTGCGGATGGATTGCAGGAGCTGTCGTGGCTGTTTACATGGAAATTTCAATACCGGATTGAAAATGTTGGGATGACTTTGCTGTAAATCAAAAGTACCGTATACTTTGAGGCTCCCTTCAGGTCTGTTATTGAGCATTAACTGTGTGTGCAGACACGTGCTAGAAATCTTGGGGGTGATGGAAGAAACGGGAAAAATTAGCATTCATGTGTGCGATAAACAGACTCCTAATTTACATACCATGTTTTATATATTTGCCGTTTGATATCATGCGTAGTTTTCACGGAGAAGGAAGAGTTGGATATTTGCTGGGGCTGTATGTGGGTAACATTTAAATAGAGGCACTAAGTTCTGACTGAAACCTTGAATGGTGGGTAGCATTTTAATAAACGGAGAAGTCTGGCTGAGGGGATGTGAGGAACCGGGTTGAATGGAGGGACAGGAAAGCCTAAGTCTGGGGATGGAGCAGCTGAAACAGAGGATGCAAGTTACATGTCAGCAAGATGGCCAACCCCTTTGAACTGCTGGGCTGAGACATGAGTATGGGAGATTTTAAACCCCTTTATTCTTTTTACTGGTGCTCTCGCCTACTTGATGTCTCTCCCTTTACAGTGGGAGGCCATCCCCATGGGGACAAAGCCTCCATGACTGGGGTTGTCCACTGAAAAATAAGTGCACAATGTGAGAGTTGTGAGTTGTTTTATTTGGGGCAAAATGAGGACTGTAGCCCGGGACACAGCATTTCAGATAGCTCTGAGAAACTGCTCCAGAGAGGCAGGGGGAGGTCAGTATAGATGTGATTTCGGTGAAGGGGGGTCGTGCAGTCAAACACACACTTTGGCAGAAGATACGAGGAGATGCGAGAATTTGCTTTTCTAGATACAAGGAGATGCAAGAATTTGCTTTCCTAGATACGAGGCGATGCAAGAATTGGGCTCATAAAATCTTCTGAAAATATCTAACTATCTGAAGACCTGTTCTGCCAGCTTTTCCCAGAGCACAGAGCGCCTCCTTCCTGATCTCCACTCTGAGCTCCTTTCAGGGGGTGTGGAAGGTCAGTGGCTGCAGCAGCTAGTGACAATCCTTATAAAGGCAGATGGCAGGTGCCAGTCTGTAGTGGGCAGGGTTAACCAGGACCTGTGAAAGAAGGGGGAAAGAGATACTTCACTGTAGTAACAGTCGCAAGTCCAAGCAGAGATATTAAACAAGGAGAAAAGCAAAATTATTTCTTTCTCCCTGCGGTGAGGGTTGTGAAAATCCCAGCATCCTAGCTCACCCTGCTCTGTCTGGATGCACCACAGAGGTAGGGACCGGCCTCAAGGGCAAAAGACGAGCATAAGCCTTCTAGCCTCTGAAGTCTGGTTGCCGTCAATTTGTAACACAGCAGCTTCGCTGGAAAAAGGCTGTGCCCAGGTTGAGTCAGCTCTGGTGACGTCTAGGAGAAAGGGATACGCATCAGAGAAGCTGCTGAACTGCAGGGAAGAGCTGTCTGTAGCCACAATGTATCTTTCACCTTGATGAGATCCATTTTTTCTTAAACATTTTTCATATGAAACCGTAGAAAGCCATCCCGTTTCCGGGTGCCGCCTCTGCTAGTGTTGTCTGAAGAATCAACGTATAATTTTCTTACGATAAAGGCAGCTTATGTGTGTTTGTAGGTACAAGGTAAAGAGACAGGGAAATCAAGATGTCAGTAGACTCAGAGGGTGAAATAAAAGGGAATTATCATAAAAATCAAGATGGAAAGGCGCGGAGCATATGCATATGATTCTGATGATCTTTTCTTCTTTTTCCTTTTTTTTTTTTTTGCGGTACGCGGGCCTCTCACTGCCAGGGCCCCTCCCGCTGCGGAGCACAGGCTCCGGACGCGCAGGCTCAGCGGCCATGGCTCACGGGCGCAGCCGCTCCGCGGCACGTGGGATCTTCCCGGACCGGGGCACGAACCCGCGTCCCCTGCATCGGCAGGCGGACTCTCAACAGCCGCGCCACCAGGGAAGCCCCTGATGATCTTTTTGAACCGCTTTATTGACCTGAAGGACATACAATCAACTGCACACATTTAAAGTGTGTAATTTGATAAGCGTTGGCGCGTGTGTACATCCAGAAAGCAACCCCGCAATCCGGACGTGTAATGAACAGACCGTCACCCCTAAGCATATCCCTGTGTTCCTCCTTCTTGTTCGTTTAATGAATGAGTAAATGAAGTTAGCACATTTTTGTGTTATTCAGACTCATCTGAATTTCTTGGAGTGCCTTTATTTCTCTGTTGAATGTTGGTTTTTAAGAAGCTAATTACCTTTCAGCTGTGGAGTATTTCACCCTGCCTTGCTTTCAAGAAACACCTGGGCTTTATGGCCAAGCGCCAAGTCTGCCCCAAGGCCTCGGACTTAGATGAGTCTGAAAACATTGCTTTCACCACGCGTCGGCCCCCGTCTGAAAGCTGCAGGAGGCCGGGCTCTGTCAGGACACACGCCCACCTCCCGGCGAGCTTTGGAAGTCCTCTCATAGTGGGTCCCCTCTCCCATCCCTACTTAATCTACTCGTGGACTACAACACTTCATTGAAATTCAGCTTGCTCCCCAATAATCCTGGAGATTCCCACCTCCGTGATTTTAGCCTGGAAATTCCCTGGGATTCAAGTAAAATCTCCCTTTTCCTCTCTCACCTCCAAGTTTCTATATTTGGGGGCCCCGTTTGAGTCTTGTCCTCCATGAGGTCTCCCCTTCTGAACTTACAGCCTATGCTGCAGTTCCGTGTCTAACCGGAACCTGCTTTGTGTTGTTATCAAGCTCGGCGGTACAAGTAGATTTATGTATATTTCCGTAACCCCGGCAGAGTCTAACGCGGTGCATGGCAACACCTCTTCCTTGATATTATGATGGTGGTGAACGTGGGTCTGAGGAAAGAGTTTATTGAGGGTCGTCAAGTGCAACACAGGTAAAGCTGTGACTATAGAGAGTGAGGATCCATTGGAAGAAATAACAGAATCCCCAGGGAATAACCAGACCATAGCTTCCTTTTGGACAAGAAGCTTTCAGACACCTTTGTGGGGTACCTCTCCCCACCCAAGCCCCCAGCCCAGCCCAGCTCAGCCTTGAAAACCATAGATGGTGCAGTGGAAACAACTAGACAGAAGCCTTCTTCCTCACTGACGTTCGGGAGGAAGCCTTCCTCATCAGAGGACAGTCCTGGTCTGTGCTCTTCCGAGCAGGAGGTAGCCTAGGTGGAAAAAAATGAAGGATTCCCTGAAATCTGCCTCTTCTTCTCCACTCTTGGCTCTGTGATATCACGTCAAAAGGACAGGGGAGGTGGTACCCACTGACCCAATTCAGCAGCTTTATCTATGGACAGTGCGGTCCAGTAATGAACCCCTTCTGACAAACCCCTGCATCCATGCCACGGGGCCCATTTGTTCTGGATGAGAATCAATAATGTTCAATTCATATAGATTATGTCACCAAGCAGTTGATTTAGCATGTCACTGCTTTGCAATTCATATCCTGACCTAACTGAGCCTAGTGACATCCACCTAGAAGGTCACACCACCAGGACGGAAAAGGGCAGAGAAACTAATCTCTCCTCCTCCCAGACCTAGAATTTCATTCCGACAGGAACAGCATACCCAGCCTGTGGCCTCCCTCCCCAGGAGCAGAAGAGAGATGAGTCACTCTCTCTGATGACATCACTGGCACCCTGGGCAGGGAGCAAAGCCATCTGGGGATTTACAGCTGGAATGAGCACCTGCCACTGCGGGCTTGTAATGTGGACCAGACAGACAGCTGTAGATGTTGGAAGTTAATGAACATCGGGTGCACAGAGCCCCCATGTAATGTGCGCTGTGCTTCGTGTCTGCGTATTGCACTGCTGTTCTTCCTGAGCTCTTTCCTTTTCCTCACGTGTAGACAGGGTTGTTTGTGACCTAATGTCATCTTTTGCCTGTTCTCTCTGACTCCTGCGGGGGGAGGTGGGAGAGTGGACAAATCGGTGCTTAGTGTAATTTTCACTTCTGTTTTAAAATTACTCCACCAGCCTGAGCATTAGACGACGTTGATTATATAACAAAGATAAGTCTACACCGGAAAGGTTACAGATCTTAAGGACATCACCTTTAGTTATGTCGGTGTCGGATGCACGCATGTGTTAGGACATCACCTTTAGTTATGTCGGTGTCGGATGCACGCATGTGTTAGGGTTCTCCTGAGGAACAGAACCAATAGGACATGTATAGGACATATGTATGTATTTATTATAAGGAATTCGCTCACATGTTTATGGAGACCGACAAGTCCCAAAACTGGCAGGTGAGTTGGCAGGCTGGGGACCCAGGAGGGCTAATGGGGTAGCTCCAGTCTGAGTCCCAAGGCCTGAGAGCCAAGAACACTGATGGGGTCACTTCTCATCCAAAGGTCAGAAAAGACCAATGTCCCAACCGAAAGCAGTCAGGCGGGAGGCGTTCCCTCTGACCTGTGGGACAGTCAGCTTTTTTGTTCTCTTCAGGCCTTCACCTGCTTGGATGAGGCCCACCCAGATCAGGAAGGGCAATCTGCTTTGCTCAGTGTACGGATTCCAACGTCAATCTCATCCAGAAATGCCCTCACAGACACACGCAGAATAACGTTTGACCAAATGTCTGGACCCCCCCTGGTCCAGTCAAGTTGACGTAAAATAAGCCATCACAGTGCATCTGGACGTCAGAAGATTCCGAAGGCCTCTGTCCTTTCCTTTGTTGTGTGACGTGACCTTCAGCCTCTGAGCTCCAGAATGAGTCTTGGCATTAGATGAGGGTGTGAGGAGGATGGAGTGAGTTGGTGAGACGTGGTGTTTATTCTACACTCCCACCCTCTGACTCCCCAGCTGCCTTCCCTGGGTCTCCCTGACAGAGGCCCTGGTGAGCTCAACCGCACTTTCTGTTGGTCATCATCATAGGCCTCCCAGATCCTGTCACAACCTACTCACCTGGGCTATTGGTTTGCAGGGAAGTTTGTTTTTTTTTGTTTTGTTTTTTTGCGGTACGCAGGCCTCTCACTGTTGTGGCCTCTCCCGCTGTGGAGCACGGGCTCCGGACGCGCAGGCTCAGCGGCCATGGCTCACGGGCCCAGCCGCTCCGCGGCATGTGGGATCTTCCCGGACCGGGGCACGAACCCCTGTCCCCTGCGTCAGCAGGCGGACTCTCAACCACTGCGCCACCAGGGAAGCCCTGCAGGGAAATTTTATAGGCTTTGCCCCCATGTAGGGAGGCCTGCCTGGAGACACCAGCTGGGGTTCATCTGAAGTTGCTTGTTTCCTCCTGAGTCATGACCTCACCCCCCTCCCCCCTTCCATTCCCTGCCCCCCAAATTTTGACTCTTTAGTTGTTTCAAGTGTTCAGCTGCATTTAGAGAAGGCTTCTAGGTTATTTGGTAACTTTTCAACATACTATCCTTCGTTAATTAGTCAGGACTCTTTTTTTTTTTTTTGATGAAACATTGATTTTGGACAAAGCTGATTGGTAGCTGAGTTAGAATTACACATTTCACTCATTTGTTTATTCCTTTATCCATTATCTATGAAGACTTTGCATACGAGCCTAGCACTGTGTTAGTGACAGAGAAATGAATCATGGGCCGTCTCTGCCCTCGGCAGCTGTATTTGAGAAACAAACAGCTGTATTCGTCCTTATTGTGAGGAGCCTCTTGTGTGACACCTGGCACACCGCAGACTGCTAGGCGGGCCTCCTCTCGTGGGGCTGCACAGTGGAATCCCCCAGGGCTGCTTCTCCAAATAGGAATTCCGTTATAGATCCCATGCCAGGGTTCTGGTTTAATCACTTTAGGGCACGGCCTGGGCTGTGGGGTTCTTAAAGGTCCCCAACTGGTTCTCATGTGCGGCCAGGGATGAGAACCACTGGGGCAGAGCTTGGAAGACACCTGGGTCTTTAAAAATCACCTGAGACGCTGCAGAAAAGGTTTGGGAGGCTTTGATCATGCAGATTCTAAGAGTCAGGGCCCCAAACTACTGAGGCCATTCTGGAGCATTTTCATCTCAGAAAATGTTAAAACAGGTAGAACCTAGTGGTTTCTGTCTCCTGTAAAAACTCTTAGGAGAAGCTCACTGTCTCCTGAATTAGGTTGCAAGTATCATTTTTTTTTTTTTCCTCCTGAGTTTTCTTCAGAAGAATGGTGAGTGATTAAAAGAAAAACAAAACAGTGCCATTATTATTTTAGTACCTGGAAAACACCAGGTTGCAAAATGTTTATCACTTGGAACATAAGTCCCCCTTTGGCACAGGCCGTGAAGCTCTGTGTTAATTGAACAAATGCAGTCCGAGGTAGAAAACTTCCTGACCTCCTTGGGACAGTCCTGATACAAGACATTGGCAGGATCTGTTTAGAATTGGCTTAAAGTTTTGTGACCTTCCCTTCCCCCAACAGAGGATATCCGTTTGAGATTAGTGAAGGGTGCCCTGGATACGGCCCTGCAGTTCTAGCTGGATCTTCTGATGTGTTCAATTTCATAATCAGCGGTAAAAAGAGAAACTTGAGTCATAGTTGCAGGTGGTGGGGAGAGGATTTCCATTTTAAAAATGGATTTTTCCAGGCACTCAAAGTCTGTTGAATGCCGGTCTAGGCTCATGTCTGCCGAGAACGTTCATTGCCATTAGGGCCTCATCTACGTTTAGATTCTGAAAACCCTTCTAGTGCTTTTCTGGGACACTTCTCTAAATAGGAAGGCACTGGGACAGCAGGTCACAGTACGGAACTTTGAGGCTTTTTCCATGCAACGATTATAAATCATTTCTGTCCTCTCTGACTCTGTGTGAGACGTGGCTATCGATGGGTCTACTGCTCTTGGTGACTCCAGGAATAGTAATTAGTAAATCCATGTGCCACAGTTCTATTGAAAGGGAAAAATTTAAACTCTGTAAGTGAGAGGACACACAACTGAAAAGGGCTTTTAAAATGAGAAAAATCTGAACTCACGTCCTAGGCCATCACTTAACTTGGAGATCTTAATCTAATCCCTTACACTTCCTGGGTCTATTTGTTTCTTTAAATACTTGTAATAATACTTACATCACAGAGTTGCTGTCGAAATTATAAGTCAATCCGTATCAAACACTTGGTAAATATCAGGTTTTCAAAAAATTGGTGTCTTATTCCCTCACTGTAGTTACTGTTACCTGAAATGGAAGTTAGGACTAGTTCTCTTGGATTGAGTTTGGAAGATTTAAATAAGTTAATGGTTTGACAGAGTTTGGGCGTTCTAAAGCACTATATAAAATGTGCGTGCATTCCTCAACTGTTCCTGGGGTGACTGATGTGTTCCGGACCTCTGAGGTGTCCTGGGAATGACAGGTGTTCCCATCCTTAGAGACTCTGCATTCAGCTGAGGACAGCATAGTCATGAATGGATGGATTGCAATAGAGAGCACCAAAGTATTGATATGAGAGCTGCTGAGGGAGTAGGCCTTTTTTTTTTTTTTTTTTTTTTTTTTTGCAGTACGCGGGCCTCTCGCTGTTGTGGCCTCTCCCGTTGCGGAGCACAGGCTCCGGACGCGCAGGCTCAGCGGCCATGGCTCACGGGCCCAGCCGCTCTGCAGCACGTGGGATCTTCCCGGACCGGGGCACAAACCCGTGTCCCCTGCATCGGCAGGCGGACTCTCAACCACTGCGCCACCAGGGAAGCCCGAGAGTAGGTCTGAAATGGTCTCAACACACACACACCCCCTAGTAACTATGTGAGGTGTCACTGTGTTAACTAACCATTGTGGTAGTCGTCTCTCCATGTATATGTCTATCAAATCGTCACATACACCTCGAACTTACACAACGTTGTATGCCAGTTATAGCTCAATAAAGTTAGAAAAAAGCTTTTGGTTAAAGCGATGATGTGGGGATGTAGAAGAAAACAACTGCCCCCGACCCTTACTGGAACAGTGATAATCACTGAGAACACGTTTGCCTATTTCCGTGTGCGTGTGTTTTCATCTTGTTATGGTCAGTAATAGCTCCCCTCCCCCATTTCCTACCACCCTACACTTGAGCCTCACCCCAAACCTCCTCGCTCTCATTTCCCCATTCCTGACACCTTTCCTGCTGCTCCCTCCGGGAAGCCCTCACCCTCTGAGTTGGACACCGGTGGATGCATCGTCATGTAGACTCTCTCATGTTGCCCCCATGCCACCTCCCTCTGTTCCCTGACATTTTCCTCCATCATAGACTGCTCCCTCCCACAGAAGGTTTTGGTTTTTGGGTTTTGTTTTGAACATTTCCCCCTTCTGTGCAGTGAGCTTCCTGAAAGGCAGGTAACGGGTCTCATTTTATCTCTGATCCCTGAACTTAGCTTAGAACCTATAGCAGGCTTTTGAACTGTTCACAAACATCAAGTCATACAGACACACAGACACAGAAACCCCAATTTCTTTCTTCCTTGCTCTGGACACAGGGCAGGGTTTTGACTTTAACGGTAGAGCATAAAGATTGGAAATAAGGACCTTAAAGTTCAAAAAGCCTGGCTCTAGGTTCTGATTTTATCACTTACTAGCTGACAAACTTGACTAAATTACTTATGATATTTTTCCTTCCTCTTGAAAATAGGAATAATAATAGTAATAATATATTCACAGTAGTTAACGAGAGCATCAACTATGGGAATGAGATAAAGTTAGCTCGTGCCTAGAACAGAAAATTTGCAGTTAACATTCACAGTATACATTTTGCCTGCTGTTTTGATATTGACGTTGTACGAATACGAGTAGACAGTGGAATGGGGCAATAATTATTGGGATAAAGTAGGCCGCAAGCCCCATCCCTGAAGGAACGCTGTCGTCTACACACCACGGGCAGGACCACTGCCCAAAGCTGAGGCTGTTTGCAAGCGGCATGGTGTGGCCTGGCCATCAGATGTCCTTCTTTGGCTTCCTGACCCCTGGTCAGAAGTGCGCCGGTGCACGTGGCCTGGGTTCTGCGTGGCCGTCACAGAAACATCCCCCCACCTCCACCCCGGGGGTTTGCAAAAACCACAGTAGGGACGAGGCATAACAAGGACAGAGGCAGCTGGGTGAGTCGTAAACAAAGACAAATCCAAGTACATCTGTGTACTGTGAGTACCGGAGCACAGAGCGGACCAGGGGGAAAGAGCTAAGAAAACATGAGACAGTGGAAGATAGGGCCCCTGTCTCATGACCTGTGACGCCTGTGTCATGGAGGCAGCGCCTGCCCACAGCCAGGTGGACCAGCCTCTGCTCAAGCTGCTGTCCCACACCTGTGGCCCTGCAGCCCCTCCATGCGCAGCGTGGTCCTCCTGCCTTGCAAGAAAATAGAGGTCACCGTAGCCACCTGAGTGTGCGCTTATGAAAGTGACACGATGTGGGAAGGGCCAGTTAGAGAGAAGTGCTGAGTCAATGGCTGCTCTGAGTGTAAGTTAGCTCGTGTTGGAGGGGCTGTCAGTATGTCCAGGCGACGTGGTCCTTTATGGAGGCTGTGTCCCTGCTAATGAGCCCTGGAACGATGTTCATTTCACTTAATGACTCTCGCTCTTCTCTAACGGTCGCGCTGCGGTCCCTCCTGTGTGCATTTGCCTGTCTGATCACCCCGCTGGGCCCTGCCACCTGGGCCTCCGGGAGCGGCATGGAGAGGCTCGGGCGGCATTGCCGTTCTGTTGCCCAGTCCTTGGAAACTGCTTTAAATGGGCCAAACGTGCATCACCCAGGAAATAAACTGCTTCAGCAGGGCAGGCGGCTCCTTGATGGGACATGCGTGGAAGGGAGTCCTGGGGGCTTTTGTCCTGTTTCTCACTCGAGATCCTGGCTTCTCTGTCCAGCCTGGGACAGTGTGGGGAGCCTTGGGCCCTGCCCAGAGTGACACCAAGAGGACTGACTCTTCAATGACTTCCGGGCGCTTTAAATGAAGGAGAGTTAATTATCATCATTAGCCTTCCCCTTCCCCATAGCAATAGATGACAGACCCTCATGAGTCTTTGTTTTTTTTCTTTCTTTTGCGTTACGTGGGCTTCTCACTGTTGTGGCCTCTCCCGCCGCGGAGCACAGGCTCCGGACGCGCAGGCTCAGCGGCCATGGCTCACGGGCCCAGCGGCTCCGCGGCATGCGGGATCTTCCCGGACCGGGGCACGAACCCACGTCCCCTGCATCGGCAGGTGGACTCTCAACCACTGCACCACCAGGGAAGCCCCTGATGAGTCCTTTTTTGAAAGGACGCTGTTCACACATGCAAGCTCTGATCTCCCTGGACAAGCAGAAATCCCATGGCTAAGGACACCTGTATGGAAGGTCATTGTCAAGGTTAAGTGCGGAGAAGGGCGTTTGTTTTCTCTGGCCTGACTGTCTTGGAGAGCTTGGTCTGAAAGGAGCAAATAACCCGGACTTTACACCTGTGGTTTTACTTCTGTTACTAATCGGCTTAGTGACCTTGTGCACACATGTGTGTGTGTGTGTGTGTGTGTGTAGGTGTGCGTAGGTGTGTGTGTGCATGTTTGATATGTATATATTCATTCCCGAATTCTTTATATGTGTATATACACACACATGTATAAGGAATGAATGTACATAATGAATACAGACACACACACACACACACACACACACACACACACAAACATTGTTTAACCACAAACTGAATTCGGGTCACTCTCTCCTGTGCTGAACTCCACTCTCTCTGTCACAGCCATTAGATTATGGCTCAGGTCGTGTGCCTGCTCTAACACTTCTATTTTAATAAGCACACCTGCAGTGCCACCTTGAGACGACACGCTGTCCTTCGTCAACCATCACTGATTTTTCTTCTCTAAGTGTTCACCTTCCTTTATGGAGAACACCCTCAATACTCAATGGTTTCAGCCTTTTATAATTAAGCTTTTTATGTCGAGGTAATCGTAGGTTCGCACGCACGTATGGGAAATAACACAGAAAGATCTCGAGTACCGTGCGGCCAGGTTCCCCCCGTGGTGCCGTCCCGCAGGACCAGAGGACGACATCACAACCAGGATACGGGTGCTGGTGCAGACAGAATACAGGGCATTCTGTCCCCGCAAGGGCCACTCATGGTGCCCTTTTATAGCCACTCCCACCCTCCCCCTCCCGCCTCCCCCCTCCTTAACCCTGGCATCCACTCATGTGTTCTCCAGCTAGGTAGTTTTTTCATTTCCAGAACGTTATATAAGTGGAATCGCACAGTGTGTGACCTTTGGGTGGCTTTTTCCACTCAGGGTATTTCGCTAGAGATTATTTATATAGACTCATGTGGTTTCATCTTGAAAGAATCCCAAGTCTGAAATCCTAGAGTCAAGATCCAACGACACCAGAGCTGTAAGACATCCGTCCCTGAGTGACGGAGGCTCAGAGAGGCCGTCTGTCATGGAGAGATTGTTTACAGCTGAGTACAAACCTCTTTACTTCTGCCGTAACTGGAATTGTAAGGAGAGGTGTAAAGATGCCCTGTTACTGCTTCCCCACAGGGGTTCTTGACCACCCCACCTTCCTGGTCACCAGCGAGGCCGTGGCCTCTGTTGCCCAGCTCGTAGACCTCGTACTGGCGTCCTCCAGGCCATCATGGGTCTCCTCTCCTCTTGCTTGATGACTGCAGTCAAAAGAAATGCATCTCCTCTAAAGCTTTGTCGAGTTTGATCTGTAAACATTTTGTTTGGAGGGAAAGTCCTTAAGCAGCAAAGGCCATGACATTTCACAAGACGAAATAAAACATCTTCCTTGCCTGTGCTCTGGCTAAAGCCTTAGCCCCCCCCCCCCCCCCGCCCCCCAGCAGGCCGTTCCACCTCGTCTTGCTCTTTTCTTTCCTCTGCAAGAACATTCCACCCTACAAGGTTCGCACACCTCCGTTCCTTGACCATTTCACACCAGGGCCAGCCAGGACCTCTCACCACCCCCATCTCTCTCCGCTCCGTCCTCTGGGCACCTCCGTGCTCTGATAGAAATCCACAGCCTTCCTCTGGAGCCCCCAGCCTGGCAGCCACCCCTGCCCCTTGTCTGGTAGTACGAAACAGCACAGAGGTGAGCTCTGCAAGAGAAAGTGAGAGAGGGAGAAGCCTTAAGTACATATCCTTGAATGTATTCCTGTCCCAGATACTTTGCTAATTTTGGGGTCTTAACAGCTTAAAAAGTTACCCTTATAAAATTAAATAATTAGTTAATTAATTTTTAATTAGAATACAGTTGATTAACATTGTTGTGCTAGTTTCAGGTGTACAGCAAAGTGATCCAGTTATATACATGTATGATATGTATAACTTCTCCCTTATAGGTTATTACATATTGAGCACAGTTCCCTGTGCTATACAGTAGGTCCTTGTTGGTTATCTGTTTTATATATAGTAGTGTGTATATGCTAAGGTTAGATGAACTTATATACAAAACAGAAACAGACCCACAGACATAGAAAATAAACTTCTTACCAAGGAGGAAGGGGGGCGTAATTTAGGAGTTTGGGGTTAACGTATAACAAAGTTACCTTTTAATATATATTTGAAACTTTCCAAATGTGTTTAAACTAATATGACTCAGTCAGTTGACCTCGTTCTTAGCTGTGCTCGTCGCCCGCTGCACAGCCCCACCAATGCATCCAAACAATAAGAAGGAGATTTTATTGAACTAACCGTTGTTTCAATTCATTCTTTTCTCATCCATGTATCCAAAACCATCGAAATGTCCAGGAAAATGTATGCGATAAGCGTTTTATTTTAGAGTGACGGAAATATTTTAGAAATAGAGGGGGTGGTTGCACGAGATGCTGACTGTACTAGATGCCACCGAACCGTTTACTTTAAGACGGTTAATTTAACATTATGTGAATTTCACTTGGGTAAGTTACTCTTTTTAATGTATATGATGTCACTTCAGAGGTGGAGTCCCCAGTCTTCTCTCAATAGACAGATACTCCTGTTATCTACAGGGGTTTAGATAGAACATTCTTGAACATATTCAAGCAAAAACTTAGGGGAGCCACAGAGGGGAAAAGGGAAAAGGGGCCCAAAGTGGATCTTCTTCTCAGCGTCAGCTCCTTAAGATGGCATGTAATTAAAGACTCAAAAATGGGAGCTTTCCATATTCAGAATGGAAGAGTTTCATGGGGGAAATATCAAGATGAAAATCTGAACTACGTTGTTGGCAAAGCAGCAGTAACACGCCCACGTGGCACATAGGTAACAGTTGCCAATGACTGTCTGATACTTCGAAATCCAGGGTTTAATACAAGGAACTCCAGTGAATCATTCTAACTGTGAAAATCGAATCATACGCATTTCCTGACATTTTGAATCTGCAAGTATAATGTCATTTGTTTCTATGTAGTAAAAGAGTTGCAACGTTTGGAAGGAGGTACATTTTACTTTTAGATTTTCTATAGTATATTTATCAATTTGCATGATTTTGAGAAAACAATATATAACATTAACACCAAATATATACAAATGTTGTAATTATGTCGATGCTGCTAAGTCAGTTTCCATGCTCCCTTCTCCACAGCCTGTTCACAGTTAAATCCAGACACATCAGGACAAAAAGCCACCTCCAAAGAGTAGAGCCCCAAAAATCTGGATCACAGTGATTTGTACTTTGCAGTACAAATGACCGTGGAGTAAGATGATTTCCATCTACTGTTGACAATAAATTAATCGATCAGTCGAAGAAAGTTTTATTCGAGCCAGATTTGAGGGTTATAACCCGGGAAGAGCATCTCGGAAAGCTCTGAGGACTGTTCCACCTGTTGTAAGTCAAGGTACAGTTACAGAAGCTTTTGGAGACAGAGGGCTGTACGTCAGATGACGTGTTATTGACAATTTACATAACCCACCTCTAAGCACCATCCTGGTGGGTCATGTGACCCCTTAGAAGTTATCTTTTAAGGAGTTCTCTTGTCGATGCTGGGAGAGTGTGGCTCCTTCTTGCTGAGCAGGTATTTCTGCTGATGGGGGAGGTTTGGTCCTTGCGTAGTGCAGGTACACAGTGCACAGTGGGGAGAGAGGAGGCCCAAGAGCAGAGAAGGTTTTTTGTTTAAATTTTTCTTATCTGGACATAAAATGAATTTTATTTCGTAGAACAAAACAAGTTTACTTTTAAACAAACCTAGAGCCATGTGCAGAGTTAAGACTCAGAATAGACCTTTGAGTTCAGACTCTCAGTTTATAAATGAAGAAACAGAAGCCAGAGAATCGTCTTCTGAATAGGAATTTTGAAGACAAAATACTTTTTTAAAGTAGCGTCTATTTTGAAGAGACTTTGTGTTCTGATTTTTACATGTAATTGAATTCTTCTAATTACAGATCATTTTGATTTTTTATTCCAGTGGTATGACACAGAAAATAGGCATTGGTGAATAATTCCTCATTATTTAAAAATGGGAAGAAAAATAAATCGCCCACGTCCATAAGTGGTTACTCTCAGTCTATCTAATCAAGCCTCCATTTCTGGTGGTTACTTGGAGAGAAAAGAGGCCCTGAGTACCTGTGGCCTCAGCACATCAAAAACTTGTACTACTGGAACTCCTCATGGCATTTCAGGGGTCCAGAAATGGAGCCAACCATCTTACCATGAGGTAAGAGTTGGCTACAGAAAGCAAAGCATTTCCTCGGACAGACAGAGAGCTGAACTCTGCTTCTCATAGCCACTGAGATCTCACTGCATATTTATTTCTCCTCCGTATTTGAAGAGCCCCAGGTAACCAAAGATGTCCCTCACCCTGCCATACCCACATAGCTCCGGCTGATTCATCCTGTCTGGAGCGCGAGATGGGCTATCTATCACTCCTGTGGTCATATTCCACTCTGCCCAACGTAATAAATATTAAGCAAGCACTATGTACTTACATAATTTGCAGAATTGATCGGCTGACTTAAAAGCTTGATTCCCTCACAAAAGAAAATGGAGTGCTTTGTGCAAAGGTTAAATGCACCGTTTAACTGGCAATCGTGCATTGGAAACCTATTATAAAATGATTACAGTTTGAGGGGACAGTCCAGATAGCACAGTCAGGGAAATAAGTTTTCATTTTTGGCCATTAAAAAATTAGGTCCTTGAACTGAAGTGAAAAAAAATGGGGCAGCCTCAGTCTGGAGAAGCGCCTCCCCAGAATGTAATCTCTCCCTCCTCCTGTCTGCTGCTAAATCAGCACTTAGAACCTGTCAAATACGCAGATCTTAAAGATTCTCTCCTTGCCGAAATAATTTATTCAAATCTAGAGAATTGTTAAATTTCAGAGTAACACACACAGACACGATCTTGGTTATGTTGGGTGTCTACCATTTAAGTTGAAGGAAATGGAAATCTAGCAAGGCCTCGTGAAACTGATTTGCACTGAGTAAGAGCATTTTATAACGGTGATTTCCCAAAAATATTAAGAGAATTCCTAGCAGGAAATTAAGGCTGTCACATCCCCTCAGATGGAAAGTAAATGCGGTGCCCTGCCTGTGTTCCAGTGAGACAGGGACAGTGAGCTTCAGACAATGGGAAGTGGTCTGGATAAATCTGGTTCCCAGACAGAACTGTTAGATTCCACGGGCGTGCTCCGTTTCCTGCAGACGTTGTCGCAGTCGTGAACTCCAGCCAGAGCCTGCCTTCTAGAACTTTCGCTCTCTTTATCATTCCTTTAGGTGCCCACATTTACAAAAGGCTGTCCAGGGTTCTGTGAAGGCCCTTCTGATGTGCAGAATTTAACCTCCGTGGGTATGTCTTTCTGTGGCTTTCCTCTCTGTCTCTCATCACCATCCGCCACTTTACAAAATGAGTGAGTAGCGCTACCTCTGGTGGGACATTCAAATCCCCTAGTAATTCCCAGATACTGTGAGCACATTGAAGTTCAAACCAGAAAACCCTCCTTCAGATCTGATTGAAAAGGATGCAGTGATACAAACTGTACTTAGTTTTCTATCCTCATAGATAGAAAGTATAGAGAAGCCCAGTGAAAGCCACCATGAAGTGTGGCCATCGCTTCTCACAGTGAGTTCGGAAAGGGCTTTTCGCCTCTTGCCTGCCCCGAAAGCCAGCTCAGTTCTCCACCGCAGGCATCAGGCGTCATTGTGAGGCTACTGGTGCCCTGGGTTCCGGGATGGAAACGTTAAGATTGTGCTTCTCATTTCTTTCTTGTCAAAGGGAGGGGCTAGACAGTCCGACGGCATTGACCTTTGGCCATCGATTGAAAACATTAAAAGATGTGCATCTAGACCTCAGCGCACACATCTCTGAAGCAACAGGACTTTTCAGGGAGGCTGTAGAATTCTGCCCGGGGGATTCCCACAGCTTCAGACTTCACTCTCTCTGGCTGGGTTGAGAAAACCTCACAGCAAGAAACGTGATTCCACATTTTGAACCAAATGCTGGTGAAGAGGAGTTGAGTAGATCAGTCGTGGCCTTTCACTAACTCTTGTTCCCATAACCTTCCATTCTCCCAGTTGGTGTAAGAAAGGTCATCGTAACAGGGAGATAGACTTGAGAAGACTCATTACTAACAAATGCCTCATTGGCCCAGCGTAGTTGCTGAAAAGCCTGCCCTCCCTCGAGCCTCCCGTGTCCAAATGGAAGGATGTCCTGTCATCCGGGACGGGGCCTCCAGGTAACTGCAGTGGACATGATGTTCTGAGGTGCTGCAGGGGACTTCCCTGAGCAAATCTACCTCTGCCAGAGGCCTGCCATGGTGGCTGAACGCCTGCAACCTGTCACTGTGCTGGTGAAGAGCCTGAGGCCTGGGTGACGCTGCAGAGCTGAGTTCTCTTTTTTTTAATTCTCTTCCATTATGGTTTATTACAGGATATTGAATATAGCTGCCTGTGCTATATAGTAGGACCTTGGTGTTTATCCATTCTATATGTAATAGTTTGCCTCTGCTAATCCCAAACTCCCAATCCCTCCCTCACCTTGCCCCCCTCCCCCTTGGCAACCACAAGTCTGTTCTCTATGTCCGTGAGTCTGCTTCTGTTTCATAGATAGGTTCATTTTTGTCATTTTTAGATTCCACATATAAGTGATATCATATGGTATTTGTCTTTGTCTGACTTACTTCACTTAGCATGATAATCTCTAGGTCCATCCGTGTTGCTGCAGATGGCAATATTTCATTCTTTTTTAAGGCTGCGTAGCATTCCACTGTATATATGTACCACATCTTCACTATCCGGTCATCTGTTGATGGACATTTAGGTTGTTTCCATGTCTTGGCTATTGTAAATAGTGCTGCTATGAACATAGGGGTGCGTGTATCTTTTTGAATTATAGTTTTCTCTGGATATATGCCCAGGAGTGGGATTGCTGGATCATATGGTAGCTCTATTTTTAGTTTTTTTAAGGAACCTCCATACTGTTCTCCATAGTGGCTGCACCAATTCACATCCCCACCAACAGTGTAGGAGGGTTCCCTTTTCTCCGCACCCTCTCCAGCATTTATTGTTTGTAGATTTTTGATGATGGCCATTCTGACCAGTGTGAGGTGGTACCTCACTGTAGTTTGATTTGCATTTCTCTCATGATTAGTGATGTTGAGCATCTTTTCGTGTGCCTGTTGGCCATCTGGATGTCTTCTTTGGAGAAATGTCTATTTAGGTCTTATGCCCATTTTCTGATTGGGTTGTTTTTTTGTTATTGAGTTGTATGAGCTGTTTGTATATTTTGGAAATTACTGGATTTACTTCTTAATAACCCAGTGACTTAGAGGAAAATGTAAAACAGTGATAGTGGGAGTACCTATCTGATAATGGCATTGGGAGGATGGTGTGAATTAGTGCCTGTAAAGGTCTTAAATAATGCATGACATGTTATAAGCATGCAGTAAAGTTAGTTATTTTTATTATGTGACCTCAGTGCCCTATCTAGCAACTGGAAGACACAGCAAAAAAACAGCTCACAGGAACTAGTTACTTTAAGTTTCCTTGACTGTGGCTATGGGGGAAGAGATTTGCAGAGGGCAAGGGGTAAGAGAGGCCTGAAGATGGGGCTGTGTCCAGGGAGAGGATGGGCTGAGTGGAACCACAAAATTCCTGAAGGTGTTTCAGGTAATGATGGCTGCAAACTATTGTTTCTCTGCCCTGGAGCCCAGGCGTGCGTTTCCAAGCTATGGCCGTCCTTTCTGCCCGTCCTTTTCATTTGCTGTCACCGCAGCTCTAGTGTTCAGTGAGGGATTTTTGCGGCAAGAGACGGAGGCACGTGCAACGGGGATACGAAAGACCCCAATAACCTGACTTCCCCAGGGCCCTTGGAAACGTGCGGGCAAGATGCCCTTCATGCAGGGCTCAAGGGACATCTGAGACCCTGCCATCTGGCCACTGGTTTGCATACACTCAATGCGACGTGCCGGAGGCCGTCCCCATTTCCCACTTGTGAGACCCTCACGTCTCTCCCTCAGGACACTGCCAGGCTAGAGAGCAGAGGGGAATAGGACACCGCCACCAGCCTCCCAACACAGGGACAGTTGCCAAGACTCAGAGGAGGCGGCTGCCTGGCTCAGACCTACCGCCCTGCCTGCCTGGGACGAACATTCTGTTCATCTCCATCAGTCGTGTGTTCCGTGGGGCACTGTCAGGAGTCAGGAATTGGAACCTCCCCCTGGCTGCTCTCCACGCCCTCCTGTCTTGTCTGATGAGTCTGTCTGGTCATCACGTGGCTGCCGTGGCCCCTCCGGACCCTCTGAGGAAACTGATGCCATCGGTCCTCGATGACACCTGGCAGTGTGAGCACAAGCCCAGGTGGAGGCCCTTTGGAAAAGCTGCGAGACAGACAGAGACCTCAGCTTGCCAGGGAATGGGCTGCATTTCCAGGCAGAAGCCGCTCTATTCCCGGAGCGTGTGGTCTTTGAGGGTCGCCGACTTCCTCCTTTCCCTGCAACTACATTGTGCCTCTAAGGGGCAGTTGGTAGCCAACTGAAGCGCCCGAGGACAGGTGGCTTCAAACACTCCGAGCTTTGCGGGCCCCATCATTAACGAGGAACAGAGTCACCGCTTATTTGAAATGGTGACACGGTCCTGGAAGCTGTCGGCACACTTAACACATTTCAGATATGTGTTTAGGTTCTAAAGGACAGGGATTTTGAGACCAAAGTCTTTCTGAAAATTCCAGCCCCCCAACTTATCCACCAAAGCCTTAAGCCAGCATCTGTCTTACATCAGACCATTTGAAATGGAGATTTGAGAAATGTGCTCTTGCTGTAGGGCCTCCAGAAAAAGACTTCCTATGCTTGAGAATTCTCACAACCCCCAGGGACTTTTCTGTAGATTATTAAACCCGCCTCAGCCAGGCCTGGCAGGTACTCAGTAGATAGGTGAATGGAAAAAACATGGATCATGGAATGGACAATTAACCACTTTGATGGGTAGAGGGAAGAGTGCAGCCTTTTGAGTCAGACACACCCAGGTTCAGATGCCATGTCCACCTGTGACTTTGTTAGCAAATTACTTAAACTCAGAGCCTCTGTTTCCTTATCTGTGAGGTCGGGATGGAATATGTATCTCGTAGTGTCGTTGGGAGGCTCAAATGAGCTCTTTCCTGGTGTAGAGAGCAGTTTAGTGTGTGTTAGCCCCATCAGTGGCCTTTACATTTGGAGGGGGGTGAAGAGACTTGGGTAATTTTAAGGACACCTGTAGAAATGAGACAGTTTGGTGTGTGAATGCTCCTAGAGGTTGAACAGAGTATGGCCGAGGAATATTCCATTGTATATGTGCGTCACGTCCTCTTTATCCATTCCTCTGTCAGTGGACACTTAGGTTGCTTCCATGTCTTGGCCATTGTGAATAGGGCTGCTGTGAACATTGGGGTGCATGTATCTTTTTGAATTAGCAACATGGATGGACCTAGAGTTTATCATACTAAGTAAAGTAAGCCGGACAGAGAAATACAAATATCATATGATATCACTTATATGTGGAATCTGAAAAAAAAAAAAGATACAAATGAACTTCTTTACAAAACAGAAATAGACCCACAGACATAGAAAACAAATTTATGGTTACTAAAGGGAAAGGGAGGGGGGAGGGATAAAGTAGGAGAATGGGATTAACAGATACAAACTGTTGTCTATAAAATAGATAAACAACAAGGACCTACTGTATAGCACAGGGAACTATATTCAATATTTTGTATTACCTATAAGGGAAAAGAATCTGAAAAAGAATACATATGTACATATATAATTGAATCACTGTGCTGTACAGCTGAAAGTAACAGGACATTGTAAAGCAACTATACTTCAATTAAAAAAATCGAACAAACAAAAAACGAGAAGAGTCGGAACCAGATCTCCTTTCTCCGAAGCCAGTTGAGGTCTGCTCTTCACTGTCAAGGTCTTGTCTCTCCCAGTCGGTTGGTCACGGCAGGAGGGAACAGCCCCTCCTTCTTTTGCCAGTAGCCTTGCTTCTCACAAATGTTGTCTGTGGACCGGCATCTCGGCATCACCTGAGAGCCTTTCAGAAACGCAGCATCCCAGCTCCAACCCCAGGCAGGCTGACTTGGAATCTACGTTTAACGAGATCCCAGATGATTCACTTGCACTTTGAAAGGAAACACTGGCCCGTACACCGCAGCCACCTCTGGTTTACTGGGTTCCTTGATTAAGTCTCTAGTTGAATGATGTGAAGAGGGAGGGCACTCGTGGGGATTTTTCTGACTATGAGACTGAATTGTTCAACCTGCCAATGAAACAACCTGCTGCTCTGATAAGGGACAACAAAGGAACCAGTCCTGAGCCCTGTAGACAGACGCATTTCCCGGGCCCTCTTTTCTTCTCCTCCTGCCAGAAATGCTAACAGTGCCAAGGGCCTGTAGGGACTCGCCCATTTGACAGCCAGCTTGTCTCTGAGCATCTGGACGGCAGAACACAACGTTGCTGGCCCCCCCCCCCACCCTGACCTCACAGGGGCCACCAGGGATGCAGCTAACTACAGGAGGAGGGGGGCATAAACATAGGAAACCTCTGGAACCTAAGGGGAAGGGGGAGCCTCTTGGGATTCACCCTCCACAGAGGCCACTGGACCCTCTCTAACTGCACCTCTTGGAAACCACCCATCTTGCTGTCTAGTAACACAAAATCTTTTTTCTGGAGAAGTAACTGACAATGAGTCTTATTTGAGAACGCGGAGTCAAGTTTGTTGCCACGTAAAGATCCTAAGATAGTGTTTTGGAAGGTCCGAGGTATTCAGAAGGGCCGGTCTCCAGGGACAAAGGCCACACTTGGTCCAGGAACCAGGGAAAGGGCTGCAGAAGCCCCTGGTTTGGGGGAGGGGTGGGGGGATCTGTGGCAGAGGCCCAGAGAGTCTGACAAATCATCTCCATCCAGAGGAAGGGGTGATGATGACCCTTTTATAAAAAGGGGGGTTCTTGTCAAACTACAGGACGGCTAGGAGTCATTCTCGTCTCCTGGCACCCAGTAAAGCAGCACCCGGTCCCCACGCGGGCGCCGACTCCCGGGAGAAGGTGTGTCCTTGCTCTCCCAAACCGCCCTCCGTGCACGCGGTCGTGTCCCTGGGTAACGTGACTGTGACAGCGTTTTAGCGGAGTTCAAGTTTTTGTCACACTGTTGTTTTTGCTGAATTACAGACTTCACACGCGTTAGGGCTTCACACTTCAGCTAAATTCAATCTGACTTTGTGATTTAACCATGGAAGCGGAAACCCTCTCAGAAAGAGAAACAAGAAAAAGGCTTAAGGAAGCACTTGAGAATATATGAGACCTGTGCTAATCTGGATCTGTGTTCCGTATTTAAGAAGTTACCCTTCCCACAAAATGGGAGTAAAAATACTTGCCTTGTGAAGACCGAAACACCAGCCTCACCTCAAGGAAATTGAATTAAAACAAAAAGCAAAAAACTCTCAAACCATCTGGTGAATACTCCTGGTAGATTCCTTTTGGCAAAAGCATAAACATAAACAGATAAAGGAAGGCGTGATGGTCCCCAGGACTAACCAACGGCTTGAGGTTTGCACCTGTTCGCATCAGCCCTTCCTTGATAACCAGGTTATTTCATCCGACAAACACGGGGCTCTAAAGCCGTGTCAGCACATTTAAGTGAGACTGGTCCTGGGAGCTTCCAAACGTTGCTTTCCATGGAATTGCAAATTATTTGACCCCCATCCACACAAAAAGGGTAGAATGGGGTGGAATAGAAACTCAAAGTATTAAGAGCTATTGCCAACTGAAAGTAACGTCTCTGAAATGTTATCATCTACATGGGCCAATAAGATTCCATTTTGACCACTAGAATTATCCTCAATTTTTTTAGGAAATTACATTTAGAAAGTTACATTTTCTAAAAGAAAATCAAAGCCTTTAGGCTGTGAACAGATATATTGCTCTTTAAAAATGAGTGTATCTATAGCCAATTTGTATTTATTGAGGCTAGTGTGAGCTAGGAGAGGTCTATAAAGGAAACACGGAGGTGACGGACGCCCAGACTTTCAGGGGGCCTGAGTTCCCACCTCATCCCTGTCTTACACGGACAGTGGGGCCAGTGACGTCCTTTATCGTTTCCATTTTCTTCTGCCAGGTCAGGAGAGCGAAGCTAGGAAGCACCAATGTGACCACAGAGGAGGAAGAAAGGATGGGGGGTGGGGTGCACAGGTCATCCACAAACTGCCTACCAGGTGATGAGTCTCCGAGTCCGGGCTGATGGACGGAAGACGCATGGGTTCAGAGGGAATCAGGAGAGGCCGGAGGGGAAGGAACCCCTGTGACTCATTACAGGTGCTCACTCTGCTGTAGCTGCCTGGGTATTGAAGCTTAGTTCTCTGAGCACCTGGAATGGAATTAATATTAAAAAAAGAAGCAGAATAAAGCAAGGAATGGTGAAGCACTTCACCTGTAAAGTCCATCCAACATCGGTTTTCCCATTTTATCAACAGAAAACAAATAACCCCGGGCCGCGTGCTGAGTTGATTTTGCATGTATACTGCCTTTGGCTGGAGGGTCAGTTGGGATCCTGGGCAAGCCAGCCGCTTGCTTTTATCACGGGCGGCAGAATAGATGCAGGAAGCATCATTATGGCGAGGTTCCTAGTTTCCTAATTCACACACCGGCCTCCCCACCCATCCGCCCAAGTCAAAGAGCCTGCTAACAACTAGTGTCATCTACACTGCCCACACTTACAGTTTACCGTCAGAGAGATGTGACAGGGCAACTTTATCTCCCAAGGTAACTGAAATATCGTATTAATATTAAATCAAATTGTTCAGCTAAGTCATCAGTTTCCTTCAGGGTCGAGGCCGTTGCATAGGTGTTCACCTTGAGGTGGCTTAAATACGTGGAAATGTGGATTCCTCACGGGCTGTCTTTGGGTTGCAGGAAACCTTAACACAGCTTTTGTTTCCTAATGTATTTGGTAGGTTCTTTGTGTATGATTGCGTCATATGGGTATTGCTGGCAGTAAATTTTAAATTATACAGTCTGCAGTTTTGCACTAAGAGATGGTAGGAGGTGATTCATCATTTTCCTTGTCTTCCTGTTTACATGCGGACATATAATTCATGCTCAGAAACCATCTTCCAACTCATCTGGAAGCAGTCCACTGCACCACCGCAGAATCTGTCTCTGCCAGTCCAGCATTATAAATCACTTTTCTATTAAGCAGCAGGGCTAGAAAGGCAAACGTATGTACTTTAAATATACGTAGCCATCTCGAATTCCCAGCAGATGAGCCCAAACTAAAGGACTGTCCCCAGAAAAGGTGTTAGAATTGAATGAATGAATTCTTTGACTCTAGGGCATCAGAAACTTGCATCTCTGTACACACACAGAAGAGATGTACACGTATAGATTTCCCAGATGGGTCTATATTTGGGGACTGTGTCTCTTGCAGAATTCTTGGTACACCAAATCTTTATTATTCTGAAATTTCACGTCCTAAAATTTTTCACTCAGGAAGTGTCAGAAGGCAGTTGAATGGCAGGAACATGAAAGATCTGCTTAAATGCTGAGCTTCGTTGTGCTGTGAAGCCAGTGCCTTCCATCTCCTTGACCTTCATCCCCAGGCCAGGACAGGGAAGCCACTAGTTCAGAATGATGCCCCCAGACATGGCGGTGCTCTTAATCTCCCAACAAGGATTAAAATTCAGTTCACCAAACCTGCTTCCTACTAAGGAAAGGGATTTAGATATTTCAGAAAAATTTTCACCAGCAACTGCTTCTCTGCCCAGCAAACAAACCTAATCCTGGTGCTCCACTCCTTGAAACTTTGGTACCCGCTGATTTCACTGAGACTGTGGAGAACACGCCAACTTGCCCACACACGCACATGCGCTTGAACACCTCCTTTACCTGGCGTTCTCAAGACGGGAGAACTTTCCAGGTAACTGATGCTTACTCATTGAAGAGTTTCTTTTGTTTAACCTTTCAACTGTTTTATCGGAATCTTTCAAAACTATTATTTATTATGATTTGCTTAAGCAAAGGGCACTCATCACAGTTCTGTTTCCTTCTTCGCTTCTGCTGGGAATTGTTATAACGACATGGGTCTCGCTGTAGACCATCAGGTACCTGCGTCGAAGCTCACCTAGCCTTGTATCTGGGTCTTCTAGGGGGTACGTTCCAAGCACCAGTTTGCCAGGCTTGTTTTATACAGTAAGAGCTGGTAAGTCCGGAAGAAACGCCCAAGTCCCTTCCTACGGTGTCCAGCGCGAAGGCTTCTGTGAATGAGTCTTGTCTTAGCTCCTTGAGATCCCAGGGGCTCTTTGTTGGGGTGTGGTGGGTGCTTGGTCCTTACGCCTGGTTGCCCTTGAATTCACGATCTCCATGTCAGTAGGGTCTTAGCTTATATGCAGACAGCGCGTGCACGTCTCAGTTGAAACTGGTTTGTGAAGAGCGTTGGCCAGTTGCCCAGCATGGACACAGGGGTCCCTGCTATTGTTGCAGGCAGGCAGACCCCTTCCAGGGCCTGAGAGTGGGCTCTTGTTTAACACTCAGAAATGAATTGTGCAGACCAAATAAGAGACTTTATTGGGAAGGGGCGCCCGGGTGGAGAGCAGCAGGGTAAGGGAGCCCAGGGGGGACTGCTCTGCCACGTGGCTTGCAGTCTCGGGTTTTACGGCGATGGGGTTAGTTTCCGGGGTGTCTCTGGCCAATCACTGTGACTCAGGGTCCTTCCTGGTGGCAGGCGCATCGCTCAGCCAAGATGGATTCCGGCGAGGAGGATTCTGGGAGGTTGGTAGGACATATGGACTGGCGTCTCCTCCCTCCTTTCGACGTTTCCTGAATTCTTCTGGTTAGTGGTAGCTTGTTAGTTCCGCGTTCTTTACCGGGACCTCCTGTTTAAGGTAACTCATGTCAGTGGTTACTGTGGTGCCTGGCCATGGAGGGCCGTTTCGGACAGTGGTTCCCCAAACACCATCACCTGGGCTTCCTTCCCCATCCATCCTCTTTCTTCTTTTATCACTTTTATTAAACAGCCTATTCCTTGACCTTTTCAAGCCTCTGATTCAGTGTCTTAGCTTTTTTTCAACAATAAATCATAGAAAGGTGGCTTAACTATTGAAAATTTTATTTAAATGGTTATGATAATGACTTCATTACACTCTGAGATTTCCAGATCTTCTGTTCATTCCAGGGAAGCCCGCATGCAAAGGCATCTGAGAATTGCTATTAACCTCTGCTGAATTAAACGTAGAGGTGGATGAACAAGGTTGGAAGCTGGCCACGCCCTTTTCAGAGATAATGGTCATATTATAGTGTCCCCAGTTTAAATATAACTCTTTGGCATTATTTTAAAAAAAAAAGGCATATGAATTCATGGTAAACTGAGAATTTAATTTTCCCTAAATTAGTTAGGAAAAAAGGAAGCATCTTTACTATGCTTAATTCGGCGGCCACAGGGACAGAAAATCTTTGCGGGGAGAGACTCTGCCACGTGTCACGTGACCGCCTCATCCTCTTCTCCATGAATCTCCCACCCTCACCCCAGCACCTACACGGCTCAGTCTCTCCTCAGACGGGCGTTTGCTGTCTACGCAGTTTCGTCTCTAAGCCCCCGCTCCTGATCTATCACTGTAGACTGTGCACATTTCCAGAGCACAACTCAAATTCCACCTTCTCTGTGCTTTCTCCAACTCCACAGGCCAACATCCATCCCGTTGCCCTGTGGTTAGCCTGCTGTTCACAGCTGAGTTGGGGATAAAAGGACTGAAAGAGCTGAAATAAAATAGAACAGCGTACCCTGCCATAGAGGGGAATCTTTCAATGAATTTTTCCGGATCAGGAAGACCATTTCCTGCTTTTTTTTTTATCTGCCTTGTCATCACCTGCCTCACTTACCTCTGGGTCTTTGTTGATCAGCTCCAGGCTGGGGTTAAAGGCACAGGTGCTCAACTGGGAAACTTTGACGGCTTGGTTGGCGAGAGCTACGATGCCCAAACCTTACAGGTCTTGAAAAGGGTTTTGTTTGTTGTTGTCCATCAGCTAGGACTTTACACTACTTCCATGAATAGTATACTATGTAATTATTCATCAAATGATAATCCTTGGGAAAGTTGGAAGCAGTCCAGTGAGGTTGTGGAACCCAAGGTGAAAATTGGGGAGCTAGAGTTGAGTGCTGATGAGAAGAGGCATGGTTTCCGTTTCTGCAGGCTTTGGATGTATTTGCGTACTCAGAGTCTGCTCTTCCTCCCATGACACAGCCCCAGCCTCAAGCTGAGCATTAAAGAGATGCTCCTCTTGGTCAACGAGAGGAGATGACCAAGGACAAGCAGAGCGTATGCAGACCTTCTCCACCAGCAGAAGCACAGTTCACCAGGGCATCGTGCACTGATTGTAGGTGATAAACGGATGTGCGTGCTACCCATGCATTCATGCGTTCGTACATCCCACAGATATTTCTTGAGCGTCCACCTGTGCTGAGCACCAGGTGTTCAATGGTGAGCAGAACTAGAATTAATGACGTAGAGTCAGAGAGACAGGTAGGAACCAAACGTGACTGCATAAACAAGTGTAAGATTGTAACCGAGACCAGTGTCCCAAGAGTGGTGAGATGCTGGTAAGGCCCTGTGATCACAAACCGAACCTGACTTCCCTGAGGATCTAAGCTAAGGCTGAGACCCGAAGGGTGCGTAGGATGAGTGCAGAGGCTGGGGGGAATATTCAAGGCAGAAAGAAGCAGCAAAGCCCCGTGCGGGTGGGATGAGGCTGAGTGTTGCCAGGGAAGAGAGAAGACGGACAGGACGGGCCGGGCGATGTGTGCAGCCCGCTCGGGTTCCATGGGCCACGTTACAGAGCTTGACATCACCCTACGACAAGTGGGAACCCGTGACAAGGGCCTGGGGGGTTAGAATAGGGTGGGGATGATACCACACCTGCATACAGGAAAAATCCCTTTCCCTTGGGAGTGGAGAACAGTTGGGAGGGGAGTCAGCGTGGAGGTGATAGAACAGCTCAGCGGTCACTTCAGCACCCTGACCAGGGACACAGACAGCTTGGCTTTTGATGGTGATGGTTAAGGTGGAGAGAAACAGGCAGTGCTGAGAGGTGCTGTGATGTAACATTCATGTGACAAGGTGTTGGGAGTTAGAAAAAGGGAGGCATCTAGGATGACTGCTAAGTTCTGTGCCCCAAGGTAACAATTCAACCAAAGTCTGATGAAACGGTACACTTTAAATGTTTCTGAATTGGTCCCTGGGCTACTCCCATCGACTGCAAAGCTCATCTTCCATAAAACATGACATTAAGACCTAACTTTTTAAATTTGCCTTGTATGTTGAACAACATAATGAATAATCTGAAAATGAACATTTCCAGCTTCCTTGTTTCACTCTGACAACTTCAATAGTCTTTTTCAAAATGGAAATCACAGCTGTCCCCAATGTACAGGGTTCGATTTCAGAATTTACCAAAATTAATCAACTACACAAAAGATTCCTAGTAATAGCCAGAGGAAATTAACATCAGCAACACAATTTGATGACATAAGAGGCCTTTTGCAATGTCTGGTCAGTTCCTTACTTGTTAGAAGTTTTTTGTTTTTTTTTTTTTTTTTTTTGCTGTACGTGGGCCTCTCACTGTTGCGGCCCCTCCCGTTGCGGAGCACAGGCTCCGGACGCGCAGGCTCAGCGGCCATGGCTCACGGGCCCAGCCGCTCCGCGGCACGTGGGATCTTCCCGGAACGGGGCACGCGTCCTCTGCATCGGCAGGCGGACTCTCAACCACTGCGCCACTAGGGAAGCCCAATTGTAAGCATTTTTACAAAGATTTTGATTTCAGAATAAGTGTATCATGAACAAGAAATGACACCAACCTTTCATCCTCTTTCTGGTTTTTCAAAAAATGCATTCATATGTTCAGCTTTCCGAAAATAGTCTGCAAAAAATTAAGAAAATAAGAGTTTCCTCCCAGAGAATATATATAGCATATATTGTATACAGATAATGTTCATATTATATATACGCATGTATAACAGGTGCATGATTCTGAGCAAATCCCATTACCTCTCTTGACCTCACCTTCTTTCACGATGGAGTACTTAGATTGTATGTTATCTAAATTTTCTTTAGATTTCCAGATTTTTTAATTCCACTATTTTAATGTCACTGCTCTACCCAGCAATAAAATAAAAGAATGTTGATTGATTTTTTTTCCCTTTACTATAAGAAAAATTGGGGAGGGAAAGGAAAATCTTATTGGTTCGAGAGTTACCATGCGTTACAATGTGACAGGCGGTGTGTGTGTGTGTGTGTGCGCGCGTGTGTGTGTGTGTGTGTGAAATCTCATTAGTAATCACAGCACCTGTAACATCTGTGTATGGAAGGTCTCATTTTACCCAATCTATGAATAAATAAACTGATATTTAAGGAACAAAGATATTTATTAACTCCTCTGATGTTACTTGAGGCAGGATTTAAACACAGGCTTGTCTGGCTTCAAAGGCACATTTCTTTCCCCAGGCCATTGGAATCCCTCATTTCCCAGAAGACCTCACCCACTCTCTCTCAGTGGCGCCAGTAATACTTTAACTTTGATTAGCAAGTAATGTTTTAAAGCAACCTCACGATTTTTGTCCCATTAGTCCTTAGATGTGGAAGGCAGTTGTTATTACCCACGTCTCATGAATTAGCAAATGAAATGATTAAGCAACAGCTGTTGAGTGACAGACACAACTGGAACCATGTCTTCTATGTAGTGCATCTCCCAGTTGCACAGGGAGGCCCCTGAGACTCAGGAAATGGCCCCAGGGGGGAAGGAAGAGAAACTGGGGAGGAAGAACAGTGGGAGCCGTGGGCTGTGTGGCATCAGGCGCTGGAGAGAGGCCAGAGGGAAGACAGAGAACCTTGCACCAGATCGTATTATATGTTGCAAGATACTCTTCAAGAAATTCTAAGAGCCACAGGTGTCTTGCAGGTGAAATTAGAAGTCATTCGAAGTATTGAAACTGGGGAAATTCTGTCTTGTGTTGAGCATGAGTTGATGAATGTAAACTGATGATTCAAGGATTGAGCATCAGGGTTGCAGACGATCACAGCAGAGCAGAGCAAAGGAAGGCACATCTCAGTTCATAGGCGGAGAAAGAGATCAGCGAGGGAGGGGACCCTGTGCTCATTCTTGCCAATAACTTACGGCAGAGACACAGAGATCTGGCTGGTAGGTCCTTCCAGTGTCTTCACAGGTGTTAAAATTTTAAGCATCTCTCACTGTACGTCACCCTATGAAGCATAGGAGCTTGGCCGAGTTCCAGACTCTATGACAGGAAATACAGGTTCCTATTTCCAGTTTGTCGCGGGATTGACCCCACATAGGCATCCTCGGTAGTCTCCGCTCACACAAATCCATAATTAATGTTGTTTTAGCATTTATCAAGTCACGTGTGCCAACTTGTAGAGAGGAATGACAGTTGGACTCCTTTGTTTATTCATGATGGTGTGTGATCTCTAGGGGCAAAGGATGATAAGACTTCGGTTTAGTTGTCAGCTGTCCACAGTCTGCCCCTGACTTTTAGAAGGTCACTTAATCTCCCTGGATCTCACTTTTGCACCCGAAGGATGAGGTAGCAATGCCCTTCAACTGATTTCAGGGCACTGATAAGATAACAGATGAAAAAGCAAACACTTGGGCAGTGTTGGTGAGAACGTAAAATGGTGCCACTGCTATGGAAAGCAACATGGAGCTTCCTTTAAAAAAAGAACAGGGCTTCCCTGGTGGCGCAGTGGTTGAGAGTCCGCCTGCCGATGCGGGGGACGCGGGTTCGTGCCCCGGTCCGGGAGGATCCCACATGCCGCGGAGCGGCTGGGCCCGTGAGCCATGGCCGCTGAGCCTGCGCGTCCGGAGCCTGTGCTCCGCAGCGGGAGAGGCCGCAACAGTGACAGGCCTGCGTACCGCAAAAAAAAAAAAAGAAGAAGAAGAAGAATAGAACTACCATATGATGAAGCCATCCTGTTTCTCTGAGCATTTATCCAAAAGAATTGAAAACAGCATCTCAAAGAGATACTTACTCATGCTCATAGCAGCATTTTTCACAGTGACCAGGAGATGGAAGCCATCTGAGTGCCCCTCGATGGATGAACTGATAAAGAAAACGTGGTCCATACATACAATGGAATATTATTCAGCCTTAAAAGTGAGGAATTCTGGCGCATGCTACAAATATGGAGGCACCTGGAGGACATTATATAAGCTAAGAGAAATAAGCCAATCACAGGACACTTTATATGCTTGTCCATTCCTATGGGGAATCTAAAATAGTCAAACTGCTTGAATCCGAAAATAGAATGGTGGTTGCCAGGGGGCTAGGGGCAGGGAAAATGAGGAGTTGCTGTTCAACGGGTATAACGTTTCACTTATGCAAGGTCAATAAGTTTTAGAAATCCGTCCTACGCCACTGCGCTTATAGCTAACAATACTGTTCTGAACACTTGAAATTGTCTTAAGGGTAGATCTTATGTTATCTGACTTTACCACAGTAAACAGCAGTTTAAAGTGCCCTCCCAGATGTACCTAAGAGGCATCCTTCGTCCCATCGTGCTCCCCTGCATTGGGGTCAGTGCCAGGCACTGTTATTATTGTCGTCAGCATTTATTTGAATGGCCCATTGGGCGCACCTAGGACGTGCTGAGTGTTTTTCGACATCTGTCTTTAAGCCCATGTTTCCTGCTCTCTCTCCCTCGCTGTAGCTACGATTTATTTAACCTGCTTAGAAATTTCAGGAGGAAAATAAGTGGATGAGAAATCAATAAGAATGAACAATCTTCCATTCCGAAATATCATTAGGGATTCTTTTTCCCTATCCCACTAGTAACAGCAAATTTAAAAGATGATGTCATTATAAACTCAAGAACCCAAGCTTAATAGAATTAATAATCAAATGGGATCTTCAGATCAATAATTCTCAAATTGTTTTGTGTAGTCCAGTAATTCCCAGTGAATCCTTCAGACTGAATCTGACAGTCTTATTTTAAAAACAAGTTAGAGTGACTTTTATTCCTATGAAAGATGCCAAACTGATAGTTGAAAAGATTGATCGTTTAAACCCAACACTGAAGAGGCAGTGTACAATCAGTCAGACAGTCAATTTTTTTTTAACATCTTTATTGGAGTATAATTGCTTTACAGTGTTGTGTTAGTTTCTGCTGTATAACACAGTGAATCAGCCATACATATACATATATCCCCATATCTCCTCCCTCTTGCATCTCCCTCCCTCCCACCCTCCCTATCCCACCCCTCTAGGTGGTCACAAAGCACCGAGCTGATCTCCCTGGGCTATGCGGCTGCTTCCCACTAGCTGTCTATTTTACATTTGGTAGTGTATATATGTCCATGCCACTCTCTCACTTCGTCCCAGCTTACCCTTCCCCCTCCCGGTGTCCTCAAGTCCATGCTCTACGTTTGTGTTTTTATTCTTGTCCTGCCCTTAGGTTCGTCAGAAACTTTTTTTTCTTTTAGATTCCATATATATGTGTTAGCATACAGTATTTGTTTTTCTCTTTCTGCCGATAGTCAATTCTTTTTCTGCATTTCACAGGGGTCCTTGACTCCTCAAACCACTTTGAAGTGCTAATTTATTTAATTTCCACTACAAAGACATGTGAAAAGATGCTGTGTCCTTCATTTGAGTTAGGGATAAAAGTAGAAGACACAACTTTTGTTTCAAATAAGTCATTATTTTGTTTTGATAGTTAAGTGGCAGAGATGCCTCCTTAGTTTAAATAGTGTCAGAAGATAGACAGTCCAGCAGGCTGAAGAAAAGAGAGAGAAATGGAAATTGGAAGAGGATCTATTTCCCTTAATTTTAAGTGAGACCCTCAAGATATTGTCCTAGGTTCACAAGGGACAGGAGCGAGTAGGGCTTGACCCTGGTGGTATCACAGGCTGGTGGACAATCTTGACACAAGACTGTGCTTGTGAAGACACACCATCAAATTCTTCACTTAGGTCATTGTTACTGTAGCATTGTATTATCGTGGGCAGTTTCCAAACGGTGTGTTCATGGTGCTCTGAAGAGCATGAAAGGCAGGACAGAGTTTATTAATCAGTTCAATTAACAAAATGTACCATACATTTAGGGCTTTGCATGTAAAGGCAAATTCCTTTTTCCTTACACTACCAAGTTACATCTACTAGCCCTCCTGGGACAGCGGTTTTCATTTGGGGTTTTCTCCATAGCGGGTCTGCATTGTTCAGTGCTTCCCGATCTTTCTGGATTATTCGGATTTGCTCGGTCATCTCCGGCTACCTCAGCAGCATGCTGGGCTGTCTTGCCAACCTACCAGCATCCCAAGTGGAACCAAACTTTTCTTCTGCTGTTGTTAATAAGTGACCTGACGGAAAGTTCTTGCTTTGTCTTACATTTACAGACAATAAGATTTTACGACAATTTTCCTGAATGTTTCAAATATTGGTTACTTTGCCTTGGCTTCTGTAACTTTTGAACTTATGCTGCTAGAAGTCCAGGCCACGCAGTGAACCAAAAAAGTCTACACGAGCCACTCGTGACCTTAAAAGGGGCGACTTCTGCCTCTATCAGAAAGCAGGAGCCAACTTTAGGAAGGAGGTGGGCTGTCTGAGATCAGCTCGGGGAGGGACAAGGAAATGGATGGACTCAGTGAGTCAGCACATCCTTGCAGCAGAGGGTGGGGCAGGGCAAGGACAGATGCTGACGTGTGATAAATGACTTTCCAAGATGAAGGTGCCGGTGGCCCTTCTGAATCTGGTGGCCTCCTTGACTCCTGCCCCTATATGACGAGCCTCTGCTCCCCTCCTCCAGGGTGACTGCCTGGTCCTTCCCCATCTCACTCCTACCCCGTGTCCCTTCTGTGTCTCTCTGCTTCTCTCTTCTTTACCTTTACAAAACCACCTGGTCCCCTTTCTTCTAGATCGTTTTCCAATCACTGATGCGAGATAATGTATCCGTGACTCATCACATCCTAAAAGGTGCCAGAAATCACCCTCACTGAGGGCTGCTCATATGTCTACCCCCGAAAGATTGTCAATAGCTTATTTACGAGTTTTGAATATTGGAGCATATTCGTGGACTCTGAGGTCAGCAGACGTCCTTGAAGATAACCACCCTCCCACACCTCCCACCAGGAAGGAACATGGCAGTGCCCAGCATCATAATTCCCATTTTTCTTACAGAGGTAGATGAAGCTACAGGTTTGCTGCGTGGTAAGAATTACCTAAACAGTGTGGTCTTTCACGATGCAGCATCACAGGGGCAAACACTTACCTCAGGACAAGGGGAAAAAAATTAGGAGCTGGAAGGGACCTGACAGGTAGGACAGGATGATGGGGTTGGCACGGGGAGGGTCAGGTACTGAAATAAACTCTCTAAGAAGCGTGCTCTTCGGTGGGTCAGCTGATAGCCAGTCAGGTGCAGGCAGAGGACCAGCCATCAACGGTAACTGGTAGCAAATGCAAGAGCCCAGAAACAGCATCTAAGGCTGACACACCTGAGCGTTCAGGTAGGTCGTGTCCTGGTGTGGAGTGATTATCCACTGATAGCAAACTCCAGACATGGAGCAGGGGTTTAAGGTCAGGTTCCCAATCCCTGGGAAGAAGACGGGCATTATCAGAACTAGAACGTCACGTGCAGGTTGGACCCGTGTTAAGGGGGACTCAATAATGATTCCTGCTTTGATTCTTCGACATTTAGTAAAAATCCTTTTGTCCAGTCACGTGACAGTCTTCACAGCGTGTCCCTGCCCAGCTCGGATCAGGGTATCTGTATCTGTTTCTCCAACTATATCTGTATTTGTATCTCGATGCTACCAAGCGTAGGACAGGCAGGTGGAAGCCAGAAATCAGCTGAGATGAATTACGTACAACGCAGGAGGAACGCAGAGGGAGACAGATGGCATAAGCGTTGGAGAAGCAGGAACCCACGAAGTGCTAAAATCGCAAGGATGCTCTCAGACTCATCCCATTATTTACGTTACAGATCGCTAAGTTCCCTGCGGGTGTCAGAAATGAGTAATTGCCGGTTTATGTTCCGAAGACAGAAACGTGCCTTTAACGGTTTCACGTGGAAGCCCGAGAATGAAACTGTCGAATGCAGGGAGGCAATCTGTGTAGGGAGTAGGTCCTACCTGTTGTGAACTGGAGTAATCTCTGAGAGTTTGAATTCAAGAATTACTTTCTTGAGAAAAGCTGGACTAGAGAGAGAAACCCTCTTGCTGGCCAATGGGATGTAGTTGTGAATTATAGGTAGTTGGGGAGAGGAGGCTTCTGCAAGCATTAATTTGTTTGTTGATTCAATGATAATTTATTCGTCACTGCAGTGATACAAAATATTTAGATAACACAGCACCTGTGGCTAAGGAGCTTCTATGCTAATGAAATGTTTAGCGTGATTGTCAGGGTTGAATAGTGTCCACCCAAAATTCATAGCTTGAAGTCCTGACCTCCAGCACCTCAGAGTGTGGTCCTATTTGGAAAGAGGGTCATTGCAGATGTAATTAGTTAAGATGTGGTCACACTGGAGTAGATGGGGCCCCTAATCCCATGTGATTTATAGACCTTGTCGACTGAAAACAATGCACAACCTAAAAAGTTGAGAGTTATGTTTTATTTGGCAGACTTTCTGAGGACTGCAAATCCGGGACACAGCATCAAATCCGGGACACAGCATCTCAGATAACGCTGAGAAAACTGTTCTGAAGGGGCAAGGGAGAAGTCAGGCCATAGAGGAGTTTTTGCAAAAAAGACCAGGTAGTCGGAACACCAAAAGATTACTGTTAATAAAAGAAAACCAGACATCTCAAGTTAAGGAATTTATCGCTTTTCTGTGTATGGGAAGATGCAAGAGTCTGGGCTGGCTGAAGTCATTCCTTTGACAGGCACCTCAGCTCTCTGGGGCCAGTATCCTGTGTTTTCTCATCCTGAGTGTCCTCAGGGTGTACTGTTTGCGGGGGCGCTGCAGCAGCTGAGGACTTGATGGGCTTGGCAGTGGGCAGCCTGTTTGTCTCCATCCTGAGTTCCCTCAGGGCTCACCGTCCTGGTAGCTATAATGTGATGGCTTGATAACTGCAACATCCTTTGCTTACTGAGATGGCAGGCAATATTTTAGTTCCCAACCATATAAAAAGGGGAAGCAATTCGAGCACCCACACATGTAGGGAGAGCATCGTGGGAAGATGGAGGCAGAGATCAGGGTGATGTGTTGGCAAGCCAAGGATATGCCCAAGATGGCCAGAAACCCACCAGAAGCTGGGAGGGAGGCCTGGGACCAATTCTCCCTCTCAACCTCGGAAGGAACCAACCTGGCTGATACCTTGACTTGGGACCTCTGGTCTCCAGAACTAAGAAAATAATTTTCTGTTGTTCAAAGCACCCCGTTTGTGGTACTTTGTTACAGCAGCTCTAAAGAACTAATACAGTACCTGAGAAAAACTAAAAACGCAATGCAAAGCAGAACATGTGTAGAGAACCAACACTACGATATTCATAAATCTATGGCATGAGAAAGGGGGTGGCTTGGGATTACTCTGAAAAGCCTCCCAGAAAAATTGAACTGAATTTATAAGGGAGTGTGGGGTTGGTCTGGGAGGATAAAGGCAAGAAAAGGGGATAAATTCTTTTAGCACTTTTACTAGTTAGTCTCCATCAAAGCCTAGTTCCGGTGGCAGGGGTGCCAGGTGCCCTGCTAGGTGATGCAACAGTGAACCGAGACTGGACAATGCAGAGATGTAGCCTTTCAACAGGAAGGAGCTTCCAGAGGGAATAGGAGGAAAACGGTGAGGATTTGGAAACGAACCACCCCCCACCGAAGGCTGTACCGGGCAGGAGGTCGCCTGGGTTCTCCAGCCACTCGTTCAATGGGGCTTTCTTGGCAACCGCATCCCACAGTATTTGCTGTCTGGGATGTAGAGGAGAGTCAGACCTCAGGGATGGTGAAACTCCACCATCATGTGAAACAAAAATCCAGCTCTGAGCCAGGTGCTTCACAGAAAATGCCCCTGACCGCTGTTGACCTGTAACGTCTTTCTGTATTTTTAACTTTCTGAGCACTTACCCCCCAGAACAGCCAGGATCAGTGTTTCCTTCTGGGTCCAGTAGCCAGGCTGTCTCTCAGGATATTTCGCCCTGAGCCTCTCTTCTGGGTCCTGACCCCACCTCTGGGCGTGCTCTTGAGGGGCTGAAATGTTATCACTTCAATGGACAAACCATCCAATTCTACCCACGCCCTCACACAGGAAAAGAGACGGTTCTCTGGAGACGTAGCCTTCCCAGGCGGCAGTTAAAGGAAGCATCAACTTTCCTCCTTCATTTCCCAGGGGATGAAATTATAAACAATTTATCGAAAGGATCATTCCAGAAGCCCACTAGAGTCAAACAAAATGACACATTTAAGCCTAGAGAAACCAGGCACTTGGAAACACACAACACTTTGGAGAATAGCTCTTTGTTTTACAGACAAGGAGTCTGAGGTCCTCACGGGCCAGCCGACCTGCCCTGGGCAGGGGGTCCCCCCAGGACCCCTGCTATACTTCAACTTCTTATGAATCCAACTAGCTCTACAGCTAAAGCAAACAATTTCCCTTATAATTTCATGCAGCAGAAATTGAGATCTGTACCAACGATCTCAAAGTGGTTTCAATTCCTAGAATAATTTTTTAGTCTTCAGTGAAAGGTTCACTTTCTGCTTTTAAAAGATCAGAGGAATCTGGGGGGAGCTACAGCCTTTTGTTCTTAGAAGCCTTTACTCTGAATGGGGAGGTGGTTCGTGGTTAGCTACCTTCGTGTGGATTAAGGAGAGCCTCAGCAACTCCCCAGAAGGAAAGAGACGCGTGGCCGTGTGCTCTCCCCGACGTCTGCACTGCTGGACGTTATTGGTGTGATTGGCATCACTGATGCTTTGCTGTCTCTTCTGTTGTCACGTTCTTGTACTTATACAAAGGCCTTATGGCAGAGAAGATGGAAAGACCTCAGGCCAGTAAGCTGGAGGCCAGCACAGGACCACGCTCTTCCCTGGAGACCTCCTCACCCCCACCCCATCCCAGTATGGGGTCTCCTCTGCATCCCTCAGTGCTCCTGACACCTGGCTGGTCTCCTCCACTTTCCTCTCCTTCCAACCTGTGCCTGTAGACCCCCTGATTCGTTCCCAGTGAGGTTCAATGACTGGTGAAGACTTAAAATATCACAACTGGGAGGGAGAGGTGACAGGACTGTGCTCCTGGGCACGAAGCTACAGCTGATGCTGGTGGCGGAATTTCAGATGGCAGCCAGGGGTCAGGAGGGGTCTGGTTTGGAGGCAGCGTTTCCTCCTGCAGCTGTTGTCACCTGCCCTTCACACAGTCGGATTTCAGAGTCCACGCCTGGGAGCCCTCCAGGGCATCCTGACTGCTTCCTCCGTACCCTGGGTTACCCGGAGTAACGCAAACATGCTCATCAGAAAGTAGAGTGAAGGGGAAAATTAACCAAACCACCTTAAGGTAACACCGTTGACAGCTTTTAGTGGCCAGTTCAACTCTTGATAGAAAAAGCCCTTGAAATGAAATCCCACGTGTGGGGAGTGGAGGTGTGCCCTCTGCCCTTCGTGTCTGTTTCCTCAGTGTCAGATTTGTATTATGCCGCGGGCCGTCCATCCGGACTCCCCTGGGCTTGGGAAATGGCCGTGTTAGTGACGGCAGATCTGCGGCCAGGTGCCCGGTCACCTGACCTCACCTGGAACCCAATTTACTGCTGTGCCTGGGCTCAGCCTCTTCTGCTCCATGGTCACCAGGGAATCAGTTCTCCTGAAACCCCCATCTTCATTCTGCTTTGCTCTGTTCTCTCTTCTCCTTGCAGCTGAGCGGCTCTGGACAAACGTCTCACTGTACAACAGGGGTCAGTGTGGTCCTGGCCCAGCAGACGCCTCAGGGCTCTGAGCTCCCGGGAGGGAATCTCGAGAGAAATGAAGCACTGGGTCTGGGCCGAGGACCTCAGTAGGCACCGGGATAGTGCTTTGCAGCAAATGTCACGTCCAGGTTCAGGACGGCCCTAGGAGCTCACGAGCTCAGTGGAGGGCAGGGGGCCTGGTCAGAGACGCAGCTGTTAAAACAGAGAGAAGGGGCTTGTCTGAGGGGTCCTCTAGAGGGCGGGAAATGCTGAGTGGCCACCGCCCTTTAGAAGCTCCTGTCTGAGAATCCCAGGGACCCCCCCTGAGGGCCTTTCCTCTCTAAGTGGGAGAGAAGACTTCATGAGGTCACCTCGCTGTCTAAGGCAGGCTTTTCTTCACCAGAGACATGTGTGAGTTGCTATTTTTAATAGCACCATCTGTCAGGGAGGGGAAAGCTCTGAGCTGCAGAATTGATCTTGTCACTTTGGGGAACAGTTTGATATTTGGGATTATAAATAGCGTTTCCATTTGCTCTGTTATCACCTTCAGGTTGTGTTTGACGGCCGAGCCCAAGAACATCATTTCTTATCCAATATGGTTTTGTTTTGTTTTGTTTTGTTTTGTGTGTTTTTTTTGCGGTACGCGGGCCTGTCACTGCTGTGGCCTCTCCCGTTGCGGAGCACAGGCTCCGGACGCGCGGGCTCAGCAGCCATGGCTCACGGGCCCAGCCGCTCTGCGGCATGTGGGATCTTCCCAGACCGGGGCACGAACCCGTGTCCCCTGCATCGGCAGGTGGACTCTCAACCACTGCGCCACCGGGGAAGCCCCTCTTATCCAATATGAAGATGTGTACTTTTCCTGAGGTCTGAATCCTGAGTTCTGAAATACTAATGACCTGTATCAGAGGGTATGATTTACCCTGAAAGCTTCACGATTCAAAGGCGGTGTAAAAATTTTCTGTTTTTGAATTAAACAGAGGAAAATATGAGTTGACCGTAGCAAAGCTGGTTGACATTTATTAAGCCCTACCTTTGAGTCAGGTTAGGGTATCTGATTTAAGCCTTACGACAGTCTCAAAAGGAAGTACCATGCTTATAACTTAGAAGAACAAACCAACGTGAAGCAAGGTGTCCACTGCCCCGTGGCTACTGAGGGGCAGAGCTGGGGTTTGAACCCCAGCACACTGGCTGCAGAACCGCTACTGTGAGCCCCGTGCTCTATTTATAGTTACACCTGTGTATGTAGGTGTAACTTTTATTATTATGCTTTTAATATCTTCAGTGTTTCATTTCACACCTTTGCGGTTTTTCTCTCTCTCCCTTGAGTTTTACAAAACTCCTTTGACGTGCACAGGGCAAATATTATTATCCCCATCTTTGAAGTTAAAAACCTGAGGCCCAGAGATATTAAAGGATTTCTCCAATGCCATGCTGTAGTTAACAGCAGATCACCTCCCTCCAATTCATGCATCTCTTTGAGCTGAGCCACACAAAATTATTACCTTTATTGTCATTATTGATAGCTCCTCTGGTTACATTTAACAGAGAAGATAAGCTGTGCGTTTCTCTGGACGATTGCGCTGGTGAAGGGCATCTGTGCAGGAAGTATAGCCTGGTCTTTGCTAACAAGCTTTGGACGAATGTTTCAATTGAGGTTTTTTTTTTCGGGCTTGTGGGGAGAGGTGTGGGGAGGGATCACCGGAACCCATTACTCTACCTATTTGTGAGAAGAATCCTCAAACTCATCGTCCCACAGGATTGAGTGTGAGCTCTGATCCCAAAGACCAAGCCTCTTCCCCTAGAGAATACAGTTGGTATCTGATTTCCCAAGTGGACCTGAGGCTCTGTATTTTCAAGAGAAACAAAACCACCCCCCATACCTACTTTTATAGTGTCAAGCTCTCAATTTCCTCTTTATATATGCATTTTGCTACGGTGAAAAATATTCCAGGACTCCATTTAGTGTTCATTCATCTCATAGATTTTAAAAGAAGAAGCGTCAACTGTGATATTTTCATCTCTATATTTAGCAGAGTTTATGTCCAGTGATGTAATTCTAGTAATATTTTAAGATCTCCCCTATGCAGATTCTCACTGTTATCGCTGAATGCCACTTTTTAGAAGGCATTTATTCCATGCGTCAAGCAGGGAGGATGAGGTAACCTACACTTCCTTTAACTGGACAGGCCTGTTAACTGTGCGCGCTGATCTCATCTGAATACAATCCACAGGCAGTTGTCTTTTGATGAGCTTCCTTTCTATATTGAGAACAGGAATAGAAAATGGCCAATAAGCATCCAACTTGCGTCTTACGCCTCCCCCAAGGCACGATGGCATAGAATGAAATACTCCCTAGAATATTAGAAACTTCCGTCTCCTATAAAATCATAGAACATCATACCGTAAGTTAGAGGTGTTCAGATCCTGTGTTCCCCAGTGTTTATTGGTTGATATACTTTCTATGAATATTTCCTCTTTGTTCCAAGATTCAGGCTATAGCTGCATCTGACCCGATATTCATGTTCAATTTTCCACCTGATTTCTTTAGGGACTAGCTCTGTTTCATCAAGCGCTGCTAATTTGTATAATGATTATTCCAGTATTTTCTTATTAGCAAATCAGCAGTGACAGTTGTTTAATTGGTGTCAGTGGATTTTATGCATGATGGACAGTGAGTTTCAACGATTCAATTAATTTGAAAAAGGCAATGTCTCCATCCAGAAATGATGTCGTGTATTTGGTATCTCCACATTGTGCTGGGCTTGGACCAATACACCTTTGGGTAAAAGACCATGGCTTTAGTGAACTCAACCTCAGAACAACAGACCAGCTCACTCTCAGGTCATTTCTTTATTTATTGGTGGAATACTGGGGTGTTTCACTCTTAAAGATATGGGTTAAAATTTCCTTTTTTATGATTTAAGCACAAAGTGTTTTGCACCATTGGTGTGGTACAAAGAAAACGTGTTACAAAGTAGCAGGTAATTCAATGAGCTTGTATATATACAGGTTGTCCATTGGAGAAAACAAACATATTCACAACGATGTTTCCTTTAAATGTAGTTAATAGGGGTGCCTTCCTGCCTTTCCCTATTTTATCCAAAGCATTGATATTTTAAAATATCCCACACTCCCATCTACTCCAAAAACCCTTCCTCAATCATCCTTATATCCATTACTTCATTCCTCCTCAAGATTCTATTATAATGCTTCTGACTCAATATCACACTATTGGCACTTGATTATCCTATAGTCTACTTAATTTTCCCCCAAAGGAAACATTATGTTTAACCTGCCTCTAATGTTAGGTTTTAAGTTTAAAAAACAAAATCCGAGGCTTCCCTGGTGGTGCGGTGGTTAAGAATCCACCTGCCAATGCAGGGCACACAGGTTCGAGCCCTGGTCTGGGAAGATCCCACATGCCGCAGAGCAACTAAGCCCGTGCGCCACAACTACTGAGCCTGCGCTCTAGAGCCCGCGAGCCTCAACTACTGAGCCCGCATGCCACAACTACTGAAGCCTGCGCGCCTAGAGCCCTTGCTCCACAACAAGAGAAGCCACCGCCCGCACACCACAACGAAGAGTAGCCCCCGCTCACCACAACTAGAGAAAAGCCCGTGCACAGCAACGAAGACCCAACGCAGCCAAAAGTTAAAAAAAAAAAAAAAAATCCATTGACTGAAGTCTATCTGAAAACGTAAGAAAGGAGCCGTCTGTCCCATTTCTCTGTGACGTGACAGTGGACCCTCCCCTGGCTCCTCCCACACACATTCCACGCTATTTATCTTCTAGAATTTACGGAGAACTGAGTTTCTGACAGATATTCATTAAATTCTTTATGCTTGATTCCTTAGATTTTTTTACCTTGAAAAGGGGAAGGCAGTCGCTTGAACAAAGAAAACAGCTATTCAGAGGCCCAGAACTCAGTCTTGACTTTTCAGTGTTTGTGTTTCATCCCTTAGAATCTGCTACCATTTCTGTCTTTGAGAAGTTCTCTGAATCAACAAAGGGGTCTGTCATTTCTGCACCTCCCCAGACTGAAACCTTTCAAACAGTACCTAGCCCTTTCACCTGCTCTTTCTGACTAGTATGACATCGCCACGTAAGCACCCTGCAGCAGGCATCTTGATCTCACTCAGGCTTTGTGAAGTTCTACGCACATCCGCAGTGCTCCATAAATAACTAATAGTGCGAAGCAGAGACCAAGTTGACTACTGACTTTGTAGTTTTTAAGCTCTGATGACACTAGCTTTGAGAAGCATGTGTGCCTTTGCATGTTCCCTTGGGCTATTGCATAAAAGCAACCAGTGAACTTTACTTCTAGCTATGACAGAGTAACTGGTACCACACAGTCCTTCCTGGCACCAGCTATCAAAATGGTAAAACGTGTAAGGCGATCGTTCTAAGGAATTGAACGCAAGCAGCGCAGAGCCACAACCCTTGAGAGAAAGGAAGCACAGGGGGCGAGACTCATGGCTGCCCTAGTGCCCTGCCTGGAGCACCTTCCGGCAGAGGGGCAGGAAGGTGAACCTCCAGCAGAGCTATGGCCTCACTGACCTGAGAAGGAGACTGGAATTCTCGCCTGAGAAGCAGCTGGGATTTGTGGAGCAGGGTACAAGAGAAGAGGAAGCTAGGCAGAGGGGTTGCCAGAAGTGTTGGTGAGGACTGACCACAGTCTCTTGGTTGAAAGCTGGGATGGCTGTGCCCAGGACCTGGCAGTGATTACCTGCTGCAGGGGATGTGCGTGAAGGTATAAGAGATCATGCGCTGCTGGCGACGTTGGACCTCCAGCCCAGCCAGAATGAGGAGCCCTCACTGAGCGTCCCAGGCCCAGCTGAAACCTCAGAAAGTCTATGCCTTAAAAGTAAAAGTCACACCTTACCATAAGGGTCTTATCATGAACTAGGTTCATGTCTAACAAAGAAAATATTAAACCTGATATGAACAAAATAATCCATTGGTAATTTTCCTGCTGCCAGAAAAAAACTCAACACACTTATACTTTAAGAAGACACTATTTAGAATTCCTGAGATAGTTCATTTTTCTTTTTAATTGAAGTACAGTTGATTTACAATGTTGTGCCAGTCTCTGCTGTACAACGAAGTGACTCAGTTATGCACAGATAGACATTCTTAGAATTCCTGAGATATTTCATCTGTAGTATCCAGTGTAAAAACTTTTAAACAGTTACTAGGGTTGTAAAGAAATACTAATAGGTGACCCATGATCAAGGAAAATAGCCGTCAATAAAAACAAATTCTGAGATGACCTTGATGTTGGATTTTTTCAGACAAGGACTTTAAAAAAGATATTATAAATATATTCGAAAAATTAGAGGAAAACATGGTCCTAATGAGTGAACAAAAGGACAGCTGCAACAGAGAGATTAAAACTATAAAAACAGGGCTTCCCTGGTGGCGCAGTGGTTGAGAGTCCGCCTGCCGATGCAGGGGACACGGGTTCGTGCCCCGGTCCGGGAAGATCCCACATGCCGCGGAGCGGCTGGGCCCGTGAGCCATGGCCGCTGAGCCTGCGCGTCCGGAGCCTGTGCTCCGCAACGGGAGAGGCCACAGCAGTGAGAGACCCGCATACCGCCAAAAAAAAAAAAAAAAAAAAAAAAGTATAAAAACATTTGTAGAACTGAAAATATAATACGTGTGATAAAAATTCAGTGGGCGGACTGAATAACACGCTGAGAACAACAGAAGAAAAGCTAGTCAATTTGAACTCAGTTCAACAGCATTATCCGACTTGAAGAACAGATACAGACATGGGAAAATGTAATGAAATGTGTCTCAGTGACCATCAGGGCAACATCCAAGTGGTCGAAAATACACGTACTTTGAGTCTCAAAAAGACATAAAAGAGAAAAAAGTTTTTAAAATAATGACTTCAACTTGCTAATATTTGGTGAAAAAAATGAAAAGAATGATTTAAGAGGTTCAAGAAATCCCAAGTGGGATAAAACTGGGAGAATCACTCCTATATCTATGATGACCAAATTGCTGAACACCTAATATAGAAATCTTCAAAGCATCTAGAGGGAAAAGCACATTATACGTAGGGAAATACTGATCCAATTAACAGTTGATTTCTTTCCAGAAGAGGACAAAGTAACATTTTAGAATGTTGAAAGGAAAAAAACAAACAAACAAACAAATCTCCTTAACCTTGAATTCTATATGAAGCAAAAATATCTTCTACAACGAGCATAAAATAGAGAGGTTTTCAGATAAGTGAAAACTGAGAGAATTAAGAGCCAGCATACCTACACTACCTGATTTTCAAGGAAAATGAGACCAGAAAATTGTATTTGCAGGATGAAATGAAGAACACCAGAAATAGTAAATACGTGAGTAAATATAAAATACTTTATGTATTTTATCTCTTGATTTCCTTGAAAGATAACTGACTATGAAATGTATGACCATTATAGCATAAAGGGTATGGAATTAAATGGAGGTAGATTGTTAAAATTCTCTTTTATGTGAATTGGTATAATACTGACGTTATATAGACTGGGAAAATAAGGATGCACGTTGTAATCCCTAAAGGAACAAACAAAAAGATAATACAAAGAGGTATACCTAAAAAGCCAGTAAGGGCATTAAAAATGGAATACTAAAAACATTTGATCAACTCTAAAGAAAGTAGAAAAGAAGGAATAGAGAAACAAATAGTAAACGGGACACAGAGAAATATATCTATATGGTAAACTTAAAACTAAACTTATCAATAATTGCATTAAATGCAAATGGATTGAACACCCTGATTAAAAGGTGGATATTTTCCTATTGGAGTTTTAAAAACTCAAGACCTAACTATATACTATCTACAAGGGATTCACCTTAAACAGAAGGACACAAATAGGTTGAACAGGAAAGAATGGTAAGAGATATACCATGAAAACTGTAAACATGAAAAAGTGGCTCTGTCTAGTAATATCAGACAAGGTAGACTTCAAGACAAGGAATCTTATTGAAGACAAAGACAGATATTTGATGATAAAAATATTGTTAACTTATCAGAAAGGCATAAAAATAATAAACTGTATGTTTCTAGTAACAAAGCTTTTAAATACAGGAAGTAAAAAACTGACAGAACTAAAGGGATCAGTGAATAAATCCACAAATTGTTGAAGATTTTAACATCCCTCTTTCAGTAATTGATATAATACTTAGGCATAATAGCAATAAATATATAGATTTAAAGTATATTATTAATTATCTTGATCTATGTATATTCTCTCTTGATATTTATAGAACATAGCCCAACAATCACAGACTATACATCCTTTTGAAATACACATAGAGCTCACATTGTGTGGAGCCATTATATGTCTAAAAAAAAGAAAATCAAAAGATTAAATCTTACAGAGTATATTCGTTAACCACAAGACAATTAAATTAGAAATCAAAACCAATAAGATATTTAGAAAAAGTACAAAATGGTTAGAAAATAAACAATACTCTCTTAACCCATGGGTCAAAGAAAGTACAGGAGTAAGTTAATAAATATTTTAAGCTAAATGACAATTAAAACATACATATCAAAGCTTTGGTACGTAGCTAAAGTAGTGCTTGGTTTATATTAGAAAAAAGGAGGAAAAAATCAATAATATAAATCTCAAGAAATCAGAAAAAACGCAAATGAACCTCAAGTAAGTAGAAAGATGGAAAAATACAGAAAAAATAATAAAGTAGAAAACTGACAAGTAATATGACAACTTACATAAATGAGGAGAATCAATAATGTTAAAATGTCAGTTAACCCAGATTGATTTATAGCTTTAATAAAAGCTCAATGAAAATTTGAAACAGACAGTAGAACTTGACAAGCATATGAATTTTAAGAACCTAGACTAGCTAAAAAAAATTTGAAAAAGAAGTACGTATTTTAAGAATTCCTATTACCTGTTTTCAAGATTAGTATAAAGTTACAGCAATAGATTGTGGTATTAGCATAAGGGAAGACAAATAATCAATGGAACTTATCTGTGGAGAATCCTGAATTAGACACACACATATACAACCAATTAATTTTTGATAAGGTGGAAAGGCCTGGATAAAATTATGGGGAAAGATGAACTTTAACCTGCACCTCTCATCATAAACAATAATCAGTTTCAGGTGAATCATATGTCTAGCCATAGAAGCTAAAATTATGATGCATATAGAATCACGGGAAATACCCTGACTTTGGAGTTGGTAAAGACTTCATAGGTAGGAGTCAAAGAAAAACCAAACAAACCAACGTAGAAATCAATCAGTCAATTGGATTTCATCAAAATAAAAATTTCTCTCTTCAATAAGGGGTGCTGGGAAAACTGGACAGCTACATGTAAAAGAATGAAATTAGAACACTCCCTAACACCATACACAAAAATAAACTCAAAATGGATTAAAGACCTAAATGTAAGGTCAGACACTATCAAACTCTTAGAGGAAAACATAGGCAGAACACTCTATGACATGAATCACAGCAAGATCCTTTTTGACCCACCTCCTAGAGAAATGGAAATAAAAACAAAAATAAACAAATGGGACCTAATGAAACTTAGAAGCTTTTGCACAGCAAAGGAAACCATAAACAAGACTAAAGACAACCCTCAGCATGGGAGAAAATATTTGCAAACAAGGCAACTGACAAAGGATTAATCTCCAAAATATACGACATCTCATGCAGCTCAATATCAAAAAAACAAACAACCCAACCCAAAAATGGGCAGAGAACCTAAACAGACATTTCTCCAAAGAAGGTATACAGATTGCCAACAAACACGTGAAAGAATGCTCAACATCATTAATCATTAGAGAAAAGCAAATCAAAACTCCCATGAGATATCATCTCACACCTGTCAGAATGGCCATCATCAAAAAATCTACAAATAATAAATGCTGGAGAGGGTGTGGAGAAAAGGGAACCCTCATACACTGTTGGTGGGAATGTAAATTGATACAGCCACTATGGAGAACAGTATGGAGGTTCCTTAAAAAACTAAAAATAGAACTACCCTATGACCCAGCAATCCCACTACTGGGCATATACCCTGAGAAAAGCATAGTTCAAAAAGAGTCATGTACCACAGTGTTCATTGCAGCACTATTTACAATAGCCGGGACATGGAAGCAACCTAAGTGTCCATCGACAGATGAATGGATAAAGAAGATGTGGCACATATATACAATGGAATATTACTCAGCCATGAAAAGGAACAAAATTGAGTTATTTGTAGTGAGGCGGATGGGCCTAGAGTCTGTCATGCAGAGTGAAGTAAATCAGAAAGAGAAAAACAAACACTGTATGCTAACACATATATATGGAATCTAAAACAACAACAACAACAAAAACGGTCATGAAGAACCTAGGGGCAAGACGGGAATAATGACGCAGACCTACTAGAGAATGGACTTGAGGACACGGGGAGGGGGAAGGGTAAGCTGGGACAAAGTGAGAGAGTGGTAGTGTATATATGGACATATAAACACTACCAAATGTAAAACAGATAGCTAGTGGGAAACAGTCACATAGCACAGGGAGATCAGCCCGGTGCTTTGTGACCACCTAGAGGGTTGGGATAGGGAGGGTGGGAGGGAGGGAGACGCAAGAGGGAAGAGATTTTGGGACATATGTATATGTATAACTGATTCACTTTGTTATAAAGCAGAAACTAATGCACCATTGTAAAGCAATTATACTCCAATAAAGATGTTAAAAAAATTTCTGCTCAGCAAAATACATTGTTAAGAAAATGAATAGTCCACTTGAGGACTTGGTTTTGGAGGGGGAAGCTGGAGCAAAGAGAGAGTGGCATGGCCATATATACGCTACCGAATGTAAAATAGTTGGCTGGTGGGAAGCGGCAGCATAGCACAGGGAGATCGGCTCGGTGCTTTGTGACCACCTAGAGGGGTGGGATAGGGAGGGTGGGAGGGAGGCTCAAGAGGGAGGGGATATGGGGACACGTGCATGCATATGGCTGATTCACTTTGTTGTGCAACAGAAACTAACACAGTATTGTGAAGCAATTATACTCCAATAAAGATCTATTAAAGAAAAAGGAATAGTCCAGTAACAGATTGGGAAAATTATATTCTATTTCATACATCTGACAAAGAACTTGAAGCCACAATATGTAAAATGCCTACAAATGAATCATTAAAAATGGACAAGAGATTTGAATAGGCACTTTATAAAAGAAGATATACAAATGGTTAATAAGCACATGGAATGGTTCTCCATGTCATCAGTCATTAAGAAACGGCAGTTGAAACCAGGTTGCGATACCATTTCTCAACCCACTGGAATTGCTATAATCCAAAAGATTGACAGTGACAAATGTTAGCAGGAATGTGAAATGACACAAACTCCCATACATTGTCGGTGGAAGTGTACAGGAGGTATGACTACTTTGGAGAACAGTCTGAAAGTTTTTTCTAAAGCCGAGTACATAGCTCCCAGCTGAAATCTATTGCACTCCTAGGTATATACCCAACAGCAGTGAAAACCCAAGTCCTTGAAAAGACTTGTACAGGAGTGTTTATAACAGTCTTATTCATAGTATCCCCAAAACTGGAAAGAGCCCAAACATCCTTCCAGAAGATAATGGGAAAATAACTTGCGCTGTATTCATCCAATGAACGACTATTGGTGAGCAGTGTCCAGCGCATACTGCGCTCAGGGTGAATCTCAGACATGAGCCTCATGTCTGGCATGGGTGAAGCCAGACGAAAAGGTACATGCTCATAAGTTGGTATATAAGAAGTTCAAGAACAGTGAAAGAATTCAAAACAGGGGTTGCCTGTAGGAAAGTCAGGGTGGAATTGACTTGGAAGGGGAAACAGAGGAAATTTGGGGGATGCTGAAATGCCCTAGATCTTGATTTGCTTATATACATTTGACTGTGTGTACCCAAATAAGTATATACATTTGTCAAAACTCAATGAAATGTATACTTAAGATCTGTGCATTTTGTTGTATCTAAATTTCATCTCAGTGCAAAAAAGGGGGCATGTCTTTTTTTTTTTTTTTTTCAATTCCCCAACCAGGGATCGAACCCATGCCCCCTGCAGTGGAAGCGCAGAATCCTAACCAGTGGATGGCCAAGGAAGTCCCAAGGAGGCATGTCTTGATATGTGCCTCCGTTATTTACGCACATTAATGATAAAACTGGGTTACTCAGATCCTAGAGCATAGCCATGTGTAGGGTCACCCGAAGATTCATAGGGTGCCCGAGGGTGTTGAAAGTCCCATGGTGAAGCTCAAAACGATCATTAGCTGTTGTTACTATCTCAGATTCTTACATACAATGTTGATGTTCACCCGGAACAGCGTGTGAGTACAGATCGATAGCTAATGAGAAATGAGGCTTTCTCTCTTCAAACACTTTAAAAGAGGCCATTTTCTGGTTTTGTGCTTCAAAGACAAGCATACAGTTCATTTCAGGAAACCAAATCCTGCTTTCTGTAGGACAGAAGCTTCCGTCTGACAGAGAATGAAAAATATCAATGAACCTATTAATTAACCCAGAGCAACTATGAGCCAGGGAGATCATCAAATTGCTTTTGAAAAGATTACCTGACAACAGACAAACTGCACAAATAATGCTTCTTTCTTCTTCTTCTTTCTTCTGCCAACATCTGCTGTTCCTACTCTCCCTCTGAGATATTTGAGAACATTTGTATATCAGAGAACCCTGATTCTTTCCTGAATGTTTCCTTCAGCTTGTAGAAGATTATATGTCTGTGTTTCAAAGATTTTGTTTTGCATTTGTCTTAGCGGTGGAGGAGAAGCTTCTTCCTGATCCAAGCGTTGGTCTCTGCCTCAGACCCTTTCCTGGGTTGCAGCTGCACGGATGCCAAGGCACTGTCCGCACATACTTTATGAGTACACGCGCACACACAATTTTCTAGATGGTTTTGGAAGGTTTGGGGACCCCCTAGAATTTTATCTGGTATCCTCTGGGGGCTTACTGTATTCTGGGGCAGGAGCCCTGGGTCTCATTTCTCATGCAGCTGCCTCTGAAGAATCCCAGACCGGGCTACTGTGGTGGTATCTGGACCGTGGGTCTGCATTGAGGAGGGTGTATGCGTGTGCTCACTTGCTCAGCTCTAGGCAGGTAACGGGGTTGCCCGGAGAGCTTATCCCACAAGCCTTTGAAAATATCTCTCTTGGCTTCATTCTCTGCCTGTGAATTCTAGGAGGAGACAAGTGGATTTCTTCCCTCTTTCTAATCCTGTGTGAGAGCTACAGAAAAACGGGTGCTTCTACCTAGTTAGAGAGAAACGCCTTTCCTAATGATGAATTCAGACAGCTTTATTTAATGGAAAAAAATGTCTCGTCTGCCTCTAAATGCAGTCTTCCCTGGTGGCTTCTACCTGGCAAAAAGAAAAATGAGTCTCTTGCCTGAAACTGGTCTTTGTCAAGACACAGGAAGGGAGAAAAGATAAAGGAAGGAAAAAGCAGGGAGAGGGCAGCTGAGGGTGGTTATCGCCAGCAAGCCCAGCCGTCAGCACGTCGGTTCTGGAAGTCTAAAGCTGGGACACTGAGGATCTCGACCCAGGAGTGTTCAGAGGCCACGTGGGGGATGCTGAGACTCAGAAAGACGAGGCTCATGAACTGGGTGGATTCATGGGTGTACGTTACCCGCCTGAGCCTCAGTTTCTCCGTTTGTAGATTAATTACACGAGGTGTTTTTCAGAGTCGATGTGAAAATATTCCTGAGAGTCTGACTTACTGCGGAAAGGCGGCTAATTGTTAGTTTCTCTTCCCTTAACACAAAGTTGAGCTGCAGAAAGCCTTCTGGCAGCAAATGAGAAAGACCCAGAGAAAGGTATAGGTTTCTGCCCCAATTAACAGATGGATGTTTCCCAAGAGCTATGTATTTCATAGGGAAATCTACAGATGGTTTGGAAGCTGATGCACTGGGAGGGATGGAAGAAAGGGCGGGAGAGGAAAGAGCACGTCATGAGGGGGTTATGGGTCTGATCACGTGTCGGCTGAGAGCTCTGCAGGTTTCCTAGGAACACGCGGCGGAGATGGTGTCGTCCAAACAATAAGAGTGCTTCTGAACTAAAATATGTATAGTCAGGGCTTGCAGTGGACAGCCTGGCATGACCCGTCTCTACAGTGGGATTTCAGCGGGACTTATTCTCGGATAAGAATGCAAATGTCAGCTAATAGGTTGTGGGGTTTTAAAATAAATGTACTTATTTATTTTTGGCTGCGTTGGGTCTTCGTTGCCACGTGCGGGCTTCCTCTAGTTGCGGAGAGCGGGGGCTACTCTTCGTCACGGTGCAGGGGCCTCTCATTGCAGTGGCTTCTCTTGTTGCAGAGCATGGGCTCTAGGTGCGCGGTCTTCAGTAGTTGCGTCACGCGGGCTCAGTAGTTGTGGCGCACGGGCTTAGTTGCTCCGCGGCATGTGGGATCTTCCTGGACCAGGGCTCGAACCCATGTCCCCTGCATTGGCAGGTGGATTCTTAACCACTGTGCCACCAGGGAACCCCCAGCTAATAGGTTTTATTGGATCTGTATCTATATTTATAACAGGGTGAGCAGATTTATCTACCCCAGATAAATTGAAAATCAAGGCCCTTGTATTTCACAGCAGTGTGTGCATGCGTGCGTGTGTGTGTGTGTGTGTGGTGGAAATACAGTAAGAATGTTTGAGATCAGATTAAACTTTGATAAAATTCCTTCCATTCAGTGGTGTAGCAGGGCTGGGCGCAGAGGCGAGGGAGACCTCTGCCCAGGCAGGGAGGGCATTTGAGCCCTCTCGTTGTTTAGAATTGCTGGTCTCTGGTCTACACGAATCCTTCTGACCCTTAATCGGATCTCTTATGCTTTCTCTATAGACAAACTTTTAGCCACTCCCCAGCCCCGTGGGTCAGGAGACAGAGGACAGAGCAGGTGTCTGGGTGCTGCGCACAGGCCTGCACCCCGAGTCAGGCACGGCTTCGAGCGCCAAGGGAGCCTCATTGCCCACTTTCTCGTGTCCTCTGGGGAGAACATTCCCCCTTCATCTTTTTCTTTCTTTTCATCTTCTACCTGCCGTCCCTGACTACAGCGTGCTTGTTCAGTCCCTTCATAGTTTCCAGAACAGAAACTAGTTGTTTCCAGGAGTTTTACAGCACAGTGCTTGCAAATTCTTTGGTTTCATGATGCTTTCACACTTAAGAGACACGTGATAAACACTTAAAATAATACAGAAGAAACGATTGTCATGTGAGTTAGAACACCTGGTTTCTATACCTGATGAAAGTTGTGGTATCATTTTATTCCTCTTAACTTCTCCATGTTTGTTTCACCACCTGCAAAATCGCAAATACCAATGCACAAAATCAGAGTGGTATTATCTGCTCTCTTTACCAGTTTCCCTAAGGAGCCCACGAGATAAATATATGAAAACATATTGTGAAAAGCACGGTGTTATTTTCATAAGGCTCAAGCAACACTAATTGTGTCTGAGATCTACAGATTGATAAAGGAAAGATGTATTCTGTGGTGAACTCTGACGTGGTATAATTAAAGTCTGACTAAGAGAAGAGAAATGACTTCCTGATGAATTATGAGACCCGATTTATGGAATAAATGATTGGACTTTTTCTTTAAAAAGCCCAGTAGTGGTAATAATCTATCTTGATTAGCAGAAAGGTTTCACTATCACATGCAGAATTGAGCCGCTCCATAAGGGCACTGAGCTGGCCGCTCGGCACAAGACAGGCATCCTTTGCTCCTCTGCTTGATGTGTTGCATCACCGTCTTGGGACGAGCAGGTGCTGGACTTTATGGTCAGTCTTCAGGACTGGTGCAGAGAAATGAAGCGTGATATTTGAAGACGCATTTCCTCCCAAGATCCTGAAACCCTCCTGAACCAGACTTACCCGTGTACCTATATCCTCCAGATTACAAAGCAAGTCAGTACAGATTTGGGGTTTGGTCCCCAACGGCTTTGCCTTGTCTTGCCCCCGCATTTACTTGTCTATCGGCTCAGTCCATCACCAAATAACAGAAAAAAAGTGTAAGGCTATCACATCATGGTAGGACCCCTCTTAGAGTCATCATTGTCGAAAGAAGAGAAAGTTAGAATCTAGAGTCATCATTGTCGAAAGAAGAGAAAGTTAGAATCTAGAGTCATCATTGTCGAAAGAAGAGAAAGTTAGAATCTGGGTTCTCAGGGGGTTGCCCTTGATTGACACCTGCTCACCCCCAATCAATCCCTTAGTGTAGCAACGTTTTGTGAGGTTGGTGGGATCTTTGGAAGGGTATCAGGCTGGAATTGCCACCACGTTTCCTTTTCAGCCTCACTTTATGGAAGGCAAGTGTATTTAGAAAATGCCAGGCATTTCTCTAACAGAAGACACCTGAGGATATTCTCACCCTTTCTTATGAATCTTCTCTATTGGCGCCTGGTCAGGTCCTCCCCGCCGGCCACCACCCTCCCCTAGCAGCATTGTTTCATTCGCCTGGGGTTACCTGCCTGTTCTGGCTTGAACTCACTCTGTCCTCAGAAGGCACATCTCCCACTTGGGACACTCAAATTCAACAGCGAGCACAAGTGGGGAAGAAGTCAAATCAGGTGTGAGGTGATAATTTCCACCCCCTGAGTAAGGAAGCCGGGCACGGGCCAACGGTTCGTGTAGTTTAATGGAATAAATGGCAAAGCCAGCAACCTTGTCTGGCTGCCCTTGGTTAGAAGAGACCCTTGACATCAACCCAATCCAATTGTTTTCTCGAATCTTAGCTTTTTCTCGAGAACAAATATTAAAGGGCAAACCACTTGACAGCATGTCTGGCTGTCATTTCCTAATGCACCCTTTCTAAAGGCTGAGAAGCCAAAGCATCACTGGAAATTACACATATTATGGGGCAGAAATGGAACTTAGAACAAGAACGGGTTGGAAAGAGGTTAAGAGCAGGGATAAAGTGCGGTCAAGAACTGCCCCACTTTTGGCATCTATCCAGATGATTCCTCCAGCTTCGAAGGAAATTCAGATCGCGTTATAGGGAAATGCAATGAAATAATACATTAGATGTTAAATTGCTTTAATATATATCTTGTTTGATTTTCCTAACAATGCAGTTTCTGTTTTTATCATCCCCATTTGAGGAATGAGAAAACAGAGACTAAGCAAGACCCACACGACCCACCAAAAACCCCTGCAAGAGCTGATTCATCGTGGAACTTGGACAGTAACTGAGGTCCGGCAGGAAGGGCGCAGGTCAGGGAGCTGCACTTGGTTATAGGAATGTGTGCATCTTACTTATCATTTCAAGGTTTTTTGTATCATCTTTATGAGAAATAGCAAACGCTACAAATATATGGTATTTGTACGATGCAAATGAATAGAATCACATTCAAGTCCGATTTTTTTCAATTTTTCTTTTTCTTAGTTTATTTTATTGAAGTACAGTTGATCTACAATGTTGTGTTAGTTTCCGTTTTACAGCAGAGTGATTCAGTTATACATACATACGTATATATATTCTTTTCCATTATGTTTTTATTTTAAAATAGTTATTTATTTGGCTGCGCCAGCTCTTAGTTGTGGCACACGGGATCTTTTAGTTGCGGCATGTGGGATCTAGTTCCCTGACCAGGGAGTGAACCCAGGCCCCCTGCATTGGGAGCACAGAGTGTTAACCACTGGACCACCAGGGAAGTGCCTCCACTGTGGTTTATCCCAGTATATTGAATCGAGTCCCCTGTGCTCTACAGTAGGCCCTTGTTGTCTATCCATCCTATACATAATAGTTTGCATCTGCTCATCCCAAACTCCCGGTCCTTCCCTCCCTGCCCACCCCCCCCACCTGCCGCCTTGGCAACCACAAGATTGTTCTCTATGTCTGTGAGTCTGTTTCTGTTTTGTAAATAAGTTCATTTGTGTCGTATATTCAAGGAAGAGTGTTTGATGATGCCCATCCCTTCAAAGTATGTAGAACGGGGGCACATAGTGAAGAAATGTGCAGGTGTTTTGCTGTAACAAATAATGTGCATTACTAAAAATCAGCACATTAAGCAAACTCACACAATAAAAGCTACAGGGTTTATGGGGAAAATGGGGTTGTGGACAAAACACTCAAATACTCTGCCAGTGACACAGAAAGACAGGAACCTACTAAAAATGGTAGAACGGTTTTACACATGTTAAATGGTTAAGAAGGACATGCAAACTGTAGTCTATATGGTATTTGACCTTGAGAAAGACCAGGAGCTTGTCTGGGGAAGTGGGCACTGGGAGGGTGGTAGCTTGTGAGTTACCATGGAGATGGACAGAGCATTATCTGAAATCAGACGGAAGACCGTGGCACAGGTCATGGGTGGGTGTGGTTCACGACAGGTGGCGGACTGGGGTAGCAGCGCTGTTTGGGGCTGTGTGTGTGTGTTCCGTGTGCTCCTTCAGCCGCGATGCAGCTGCACAGTTTTCTACATTCATCTAGCGGTTCTCACCAACGAGTCACGCATAAGCAAACATGAAATCAGTGCTATGCTCAGATCGTTCCCTAATACATCAGTGGCATTGGAACAAAGTCACGTTTTCGAAACAAGCATTTTAACAGCACCGATCGCATGTAGGTCCTCCCTCTGAGGAGTTTACGAACCTGTTCAGAATAAAATGTGGATAAAGAAGAAAGGCTGAATTAGGAAGTGCCAAGCTGCACGCACAGGTGTCTCAGCCACGGAAGGATGAGTCGGGAGTTTTCGGAAGAGAGAGCTGCTTGGGGACGAATGGGAAATGAGGTCAAATCTGTAGATTGGGGCAAAGCTAGAGTGGCCATGGTGTCCTTGAGGAGCATCACGATAAAGGAGGCAGGTTTGAGAGTGTGGGCGTGCGCGGAGTCTGCTGCGCGGACTGAGGGAGGCATGTTTGCAGAGTTCATGCCATCATTCTGTCTTCTTTAGCCCATCTTGGTCATTTCAGCAGTCTTTGTTGAGTTCCTGCTAAGTGCCAGACAGTGTTCACAGCTGAGGACACGGCTGTAAACATGGAAGGCAAAATATCTGCCCTAAGGAGCTTACGTCCTGGAAGAGGAGACCAACAACAACGAAGCCAGGAAACAAACAGCGTAATGTCAGATAGAATTAAGGGCTTGCGAGTCAGTGAAGCAGAATAGGGGGATTGAGAATGACGGTTTGTTTGGGAAGGTGGCTATTTGAGAGCAGGCGGCCAGAACCCTCTCCTCTAAGGTATGGACATTTGAATAGTACGTGGCCCATGTGGAGTGGGGATCAGGTCCAGAAACGTTGGTCCAGGCAGAGGAAACATCGAAAGTAAAGATCCTTAGACATTGGAGGCGGACAGTGGAGTGGGGCTGGGGATGCAGAGAGGGAAACAGTGTGAGAGGATGTTGGACTAGCAGGGGCCACACCCCGGAAGGGGCTGGAGTTCATGGTAGGGAGTTAGGGTTTTATTCTACGTTTCATGAGAAGCCACTGGATCCTTTTAAGCAGGAGTTTGTCATGATCTGATTCACATTTTTAAAAAGATCACTGTGTGCATGGAGAATCGATTTTAGTGGGTAAAACTGGAATCGCAACAACCAGGTAGGGGCAAGGTGATGGTGACTTGGACCAGGGTAGTAGATATTAAGTGAGGTTAAAGGAGGGAGTGGAGGAAGGAACGAAAAGAGAGAGTTAGATTCAGGGGATGTTTTGAAATGAAAGCCTTCAGAATGTACTCAGAGATTGGATGTGAAATATGAAAGAAAGTGGAAGTCGAGGATCACTTAAGCTCCCTCTTCCCCCCAGACACTAAGTGGATGTAGTCCGGTTTCCTTTGATGTGGGTGCCTGTTAGAGAAATAGTGTTACGGGCTCAGTTGTGTCCCCTCAAAATTGAAGCCGAACCCCAGTACTTCAGGATGTGACTGTATTTGGAGATATAGAGCCTTTAAAGAGGTGATTAGGGGCTTCCCTGGTGGCGCAGTGGTTGAGAGTCCGCCTGCTGATGCAGGGGACGCGGGTTCGTGCCCTGGGAAGATCCCACGTGCCGCGGAGCGGCTGGGCCCGTGAGCCATGGCCGCTGAGCCTGCGCGTCCGGAGCCTGTGCTCCGCAACGGGAGAGGCCACAACAGTGAGAGGCCCACGTACTGCAGGAAAAAAAAAAAAAGGTGATTAAGGCAAAATAAGGCCATTAAAGTGAGCCATAATCCAATGTCAATGATGTTCTTATAAGAGGAAGAAATTTTTAAAAAAAAGAAGAAGAAGAACCTTAGACACCCAATGAAACCCCAGGAATGCACACGTTGAGAGAAAAGACCATGTGAAAACGCAGCAAGAAGGTAGCCACCTGCCAGCCCAGGAGCGGGGCCAGGAGAAACCAGAGCCGCCAGCACCGTGGTCCTGGGCTTCTAGGCTTCAGAGCTGTGAGAAAACAAACAAATTTCTTTTGCTTCACCCAGTCTGTGGTATGTTGTCGTGGCAGCCTGAGCAAACTAATACGGATAGTTCGGGGACAAGAAGAGGGAAATCCAGGGCCCTCTTTTAAATATATTAAAAAGGTAACAAGTGAAACTCAAGGGGAAAAAACACAAAACTATAGGTTAAGCTGACATGAGACCTCATCAGAGCCAGTCATTTTATTGGGAATCAAAAGTCATACTCCTAGGCAGCGATGCAGTTTTTCTGATTTGGTACTAAATATCTTCAGTTATCTTCTTGGAGCCCTACTTCTCAGTATATCCTTGTGGTTTAACTGTATTTTTCACTCATTGACACAGGCTAACATCAATGTAGCAAAAGAGAAATTGTGGTTTATGAAAGTTTCTGTCTTGTTAGGTATCAACCGTGGGAAAAATTCCCCCATGAATAGTCTGGTCCAAGAATCTGCTCAACCAGTTAGGAGGTATATAGCCAGGAACTATGGCCTTGTTGACTTCACAGCACCTCAATTCTACAAGCTCTCTTTCCAGTGTGGGAAGGAGTCAGGCAAACACAGGAACCTGTTTAAAGAAAACAGTCCTCTGCTCAATATTATGTAACAACCAAAATGGGAAACGAATTTGAAAACAAATAGATACATGTATATGTATAACTGAATCACTTTGCTGTACACCTGAAACTAACACAATATTGTAAATCAACTATACTCCAATATAAAATTAAAAGTTTAAAAAAATTAAATTAAAAATAAAGACTATTAAAGAGCTACCATTAAAACATGGGGAAAAAAAAGAAAGAAAATAGTCCTGATGTTGCCAACCAATAGACAGTCTAGGATAAGAAACCAATCTCTCTGCCTTTTTTTTTTTTTTTTTTTTTTTTTGCGGTACACGGGCCTCTCACTGCTGTGGCCTCTCCTGTTGCGGAGCACAGGCTCCGGACGCGCAGGCTCAGCGGCCATGGCTCACGGCCCCAGCTGCTCCGCGGCATGTGGGATCTTCCCGGACTGGGGCACGAACCTGTGTCCCCTGCATCGGCAGGCGGACTCTCAACCACTGCGCCACCAGGGAAGCCCTCTCTGCCTTTCTTGCAGTTATTGTCTGTTACAGGAGAAAGGTCATTGGAAGAATAAGAATTATTGGAAGAACAAAAGGGAGAGGATGCCATAGACACTGTGATGTGACACAGAGTGGGTCCCCTCAAGGGAATGAAGAAAGTCAATGCATGAGTCAATCGGCACGTTTTCCTCTTACCAGGATAAAGTCTTCACCTGCAAAGGTCAGGTTAGGAAGCTGGTCAGAACAGATTCATTTCTTTTTATACATGACCAATTTTGAATTCCATACCCATTTGGGGGAAACAATCTGAGTACTTGTCACCTCAATGATAGAAGCTAGATCAGCCTCCCGCAAGCTTGCAGCTTTGGAAGATGGGATGGACGGAAATAGACATCGAGATGTGCGGTCACATGACATTTGGACTAATAGGTTTCCACTGTACATGGGTGTGTCATTAATTCTACACGTCTATTTCTGCACCTCCTCCTACAATGCCTCCCCTGTGCTAGCCTCAGCCTAAGTACTTACGGCTTTCCGAGCAGTCCTGTGATGTTCTGTTTTTGGAGGTCTGTGGGGACTGTGTGCTATAAAAATAAAGAAAATAACTTGCATGACCAACTAGAGCTCCCAAGAAGCCCCGCCCTTTGTCACAATTAAGGCTCATTCAGGTTATGTCATGCTGAAAAATGGCCTCTTCAAGGAGTGTGAGATGTGCATTTTATTTACAGGCACATCTCAGAGACGTTGCAGGTCCCGTTCCAGACCCCAATAAAGAGGGTATCACAAAAAAACTAGTCACACGAATTTCTTGGTTTCTCAGTGCCTATAAAAGTTATGTTTACGGTATACCGTAGTCTGATAAGTGCGCAATAGCACTATGTCTAATAAAACAATATCCATACCTTAATTTTAAAGACTTCAGTGCTAAAAACTGCTAGCCTTCACCTGAGCCTTCGGTGTATCGTAGTAGTAACATCAAAGATCACTGATCACCATAACAAATATAACAAGAATGAAATAGTTTGAAGTAATGCAAGAATTACCAAAATGTGACACAAAGACATAAAGCGATGCTGTTGGAAAAATGACACCAATAGACTTGCTCGATGCAGGGTTGCCGCAGTCCTTTAATTTGTAAAACAAATGCAGTATCTGTGAAGTGCAAGAAAGCAAAGTACAACAGAGTGAGGTCTGCCGGTACGTATGTTTGCACTGAGCACTGATATGCCCAAGTTTCATTATGTAGAATGCATTTGCTGATGAAGAAGCCAAAACACGCCGTGCCTGAAATCCATAACGTAGTTTTCAAACTCTGAAGTCTTATTTTGTGGTAGGACAGAGGAGCACCCTTTAAGTCAGAACACAGAGTTCTTTTGTGTCACATGGTGGTTAAGACTCAGCTTCAGAGTCACAGAGATCTGAGTCTAATCCTTGTTCAACCTCTAATTAGCTGTTACCTTGGACAAGTTATCTATCTCCCTAAGCCTACTTCCATTTGAAAAATAACAAAATTTGTCTAGTAAGGTTATTGTGAAGATGCAAATTGTATTATCAAAAGCTTAGCGGGCTGCCTGGCATAGAGTAAAGAGGGCACAGTCTGGTTTCTGTGACGCTGGTGATCATGATGAAGATGATGATGGTGATGGTGAACCTGGTGATGATGATGATGATAAAGAAGACGATGTGATGATGATGATGGTGATGATGAAGATTATGAGTGGCGATAATGATGAGAATAATAATAATAATATGATGTGATGTTAATTGTGATGATACGATGGTCATGACACGATTATGATGATGATGCTGGTGGTGATGATTATCTTTAACTGAACAAAGTTTCTCTGAAATGAAATATCGTGCTGCCTCTTCATATCATTGGGCACATAGAAGGCCCCCTTAGGACATGTCCCTGCTGTGGCTTGTGCCACTCAAGTCCTTGGTATGCTTTCTAATAAGAAGGAGAAGTTACTTAAATTCACTTTACAGAAATGCACCATCTCATATTCCCTCACATCATATAAGACCAAGAAACAGAGATGTAGACAATTGTGTTGTAACTTTGAGTAAATTTGTTGGATCAAAATGTTCATTATTACTGTACCATAGATGGCATTATCAAGTACCAACAAAACCTTAGGTGATAATGTAGCCCACTTACAGGAAATCAGCTTAAAATTACTGCTCTGTCCAGGGGAATTTCTTGGATCAGAAAAGGGAGATAAGAAAAAGAAAAATATTTGATTCTATTATAGTATATTTCTTAGGGGTTTTTTGTGTTTCTTTTTAAAAATATGTACAAGTGAATAGTCTTTCAAACCTCAAACTTTTTCACTCTGGCTTCTCATCATTACTTTGATTGCTTGGCCTTATTTTGATCCTATGCTTAGCAAGAGATAAGAAAAGATAAAGGGCAAAACCAAAGACCGTTCCCTGAAAGTGCAACATACACAGTGGCATGGTCTAGAGGTAACCTGGGTGTGCACATGTGAGGTATGTCTCTGTAACTGCCAAACCATGAAGAGAAGTTACAGACTTGTGCCCCCGCCCACCCCATGCCTGTGGGGAGCTGGCTGGGATGAAATTTTAGGAGAGATGATTCTCTTTTTTCTCCTTGGGCATCTGTGGGTGATTCACTAAAGCAGACCTGACTTGGAGCTCCTCAGTGGTGGTATTCATTGCAGGCTGGTTGCAGGAATTAAGGTATAAAAGAACAAATGAGACAATCGTGGGCATGCCTTCAGTATGGAGACATCCTTGAAATCAGTCTGTCCTTTGTAGGAGCTTGGAAGAGTCAAGGTCTTGTTCACCAAGGCTCAGGCTCTGAAAGAAGGAACATGGAAGATTATTAGTCCTTTCTGGACACCAGGTCAAAGATGTCTTTGACTGCAAGACCATTGGTTAAGCAACAGTACTTACTACACTTTATGTTTAAAACAACTCACCCTGAGAGTCAGCAGAAGTCATTCAGCATGTCTGAGCCTAATTTCACATTTGTTAAATAATTAGATTCAACCAGAAGTTCTCAAAGTGTTTCTGAGGACCCTGGGGGGCACCTCTGACCTTTAATAGGAAGTCTGGAAGGTCAAAACTATTTTCATAATAATACCAAGATTTTATTTACCTTTTACCCTTTCGTTCTTTCATGTATATGAAAAATTCATTAATTTAGTTTTAGAGTCCACATTCCAAATAACCTTGTCAAGTTTTGATGTAGTATCAAAGAAGGGTGTCTGCAGTTATTTAAAAAGGCAATTAAAATAGTGCCTCCCTTTTCCAGCTACATAAATGCATGAAGCAGATTTCCTTCATATATTTAAACCAAAATAATACATTGTAACAAATTGAAGGCAAAGCAGATGTCAGAATCCAGTTTTCTTTTATAAAGGCAGATATTATTGAGATTTGAAAAACTTTAAAACAATGCCATTCTACTAATTTATTTTTTGTCTTGGAAGATATACCTATTTTTCATATAATATTTAAATGATTTTGACACATAATAGGTTTTATTTTAAGTAAATCAATAAATATATATTAAATTTCTTATTTAACTTTTATATGTGTAACCAGAATATAAACACATGAACAAAACACGTAACCAGAAGCTCTTTGATGTTCTCAGTAACTTCTCAAAGTGTAAAGAAGTCCTGATTAGAAAATTTTTGAAAACCACTGGATTAGATGATTAACTCTATAGTCCTTTTCCAGCCTGAAAGTTTTTTTGGTTCTTAAAAATGCCCAGACCCTGCTGTGTTCTATGAGGAATAGAAGTGATTGTCTTTGCCCTCGGTGTTGCCTCGACATTGTTAGGGAGACAAGCATCTACACGAAGGTGGGAAAGTAGACAGCCCAGCATCAAGGTCTAAATTGTGTGGTTCAGACTCAGGGAACTGTCAGAAGAGGGTGTGGGGAAAGTGGCTTCTCCCTTTATCTCAGTGATTTTCTCTGTGATGACACACTATGCTCTGAACAGTGTATGTTCCACAAAATGCATCTATATTTTATTAAGAAACTTTCTATTGGTGCCAATTATTATCTCAATAATCTTATTTAAACTCACAATGCTGGACCGGGTGACATTAATTAGCTACATTAGAACTTTGGAAATCACCTTGTTTGTTGATTATTTTGACACAAGACTGGGTCATAGCACTAGACACGGCAGATTAGCAGATGAAAAGGGGAGCCTTCGAGGCAGTCAGACCTGGGGTGACAGCTGACCCAGCCTCTTCTATCTACGGGATTCTCAGCAAATCTTCTATTCCATGAGTCTTTTTAAAAAATCTATAATTTGGGGATGTTAACTAACATTTTAAAATCTCCTACAATATTCCTGTTGCTCTAAAAGATACTTCGTGTGAGTTAATGAGTTAATTCACAAAAACACCTCACTAAGGTAACACTGTGATCCTCATTCTACAAATGGGGAAAGTGGAGATTAGAGAATTGGGGCTAAAACCACACAGTTGGTAAGCAGAGAGGCTAGTGTTTCAATCCGAGCTGTCTGATCCTAAAGCTTGTGATTTTTTTTCCCTGTGTTGAACTCATTCCAATGGTCACCTTTTAGAGTTCTTGGGATCATTGAATGAAGCAATGCTTGCAAAGAGCCCAGTACGATGCCAGGGGCATAATGGGTGTTACCAAACCAAACTTGGGTCCGCTCGCCCACATGCAGTAAAGCCAATCTACTGACACCAGGCTGTGGGGAAGGAAAGTACAGCGTTTACTGAAGGCACCAAGCAAGGAGAATGGGCAGCTCATGCTCATAAGACCCGAACTCCCCAGTGGCTTTCAGGGAAGGGGTTTTGAATGCAGTGTGAGGGAGGGGCCGCAGGGTACATCATCAGCTTGTGCACAATTCTCGGATTGGTTGGCATCAAGGGGAAGTTTCAAGCATCATCAGCCTTCTGGTTTCAACCAGCCTAGGGTCTATATTCTTGCAGTCACAGTTTTCATCTGGTTCTGCTTCCTGTAAAAACAACTTAGGAATGTGTGTCAGGCCTTTATCTACATCTTTCAGGGAACTGGGAGTTCAGTGACTCTGCTATGTGGCTGGTTTTTAGTCTAAATTGTTACCAGTTTCCCAGCCCAACAGCTATTCTTTGTTTCTATTGTACGTCTTCACGTTCCTAATCATTAACTCTTGAGCCGGCCTTTTAAGACTCAAGAGAGGCCTGGGAGACTGAAGCAAAAGCATTTTAGTTCAAAGGACTGGGGCTCAGGGGCTTGGACTCATTTTCAGAGGTGCTCAGTCAGTCTTAGTTCCCATGCCCTGCCCTTCTCCTGGTCACACTACTTCGTAGAATCAGATGGTACCATGAGAGTAGGTTTAGCCACATAGAACCCAAGAGAACAAGTTTGCATGGATGCAGTGGATTCCAGCTCTAAGAATGCTCGATGCACATTTGCTGATTAATTTACAGTTAGGGACTTGCTATTAACTCTCCTGTGGTGAGGTCAGGGCTTCCTCAATTTCTCTGGGCTTTGATTTTCTTTTCTTTAAAAGTATGAATTTGGACAAATTTACCCTAAGATCTATACAGATCTACACAACCTAGCCAAGTCTCTATTGTACTATTGCTCAACTTTTTAACAAACTTAGAAGTTCCCAGAAGTAATGATGTTTTAGTATTTGAATGCACTCCCCAAATCCCAGAGGTAATATTGGAAGTCTGCATTGCAATTAAGGAAATGTGATGAGTAAGAAAAGCAGTACGATATATCTGTTCTTTCACAATTCCTAGGCATATGAGAAAAAAAATTGATGCTATAAAAATGACTTCCTACCTCCAGTGTCAAACCCTAAATAATGAGAAATAATACAAAGGAAATATGTTTCCTGTTAGTAAATAGAAAGAATGACTGTCCTCACAGCCGTTATTTGGGTATGTTTTCAACCGCAGGCTAACCACAAAGGCTTTTCATTTCATGCTTCTTTTCGTGATTATCTAAGTCTCATTTTCCCTTCAAATTAAAGAGGGAAGACTAAATTCATGTTGAAAGAGGAACATGTTTTGCTCTTACATTGTTAGCTTTCCACATTCACCATGTTATGTAACTATTAAGTGTATTTAATCCCGTTGTTGTTCAGTTAAAGATGAAGTGTCGTCACCCCGTTTTGCAGGCTGTGCTGTTGTTGTCAATCTGATCGGGCCAAGTTTCTATACAGGAATCATGTTTTCCATCAACTTAGAAAATCTGATCGTTACTGTTTATGAACTGATAATACAGGAGAACCCGTTTGGAATGGATAGAAGGAAAAAATCACTTTCCTAAAGAAAAGTGAAATACAGTACATGTAGGCTATCAAGTAAGAGCTCAGAATCATGGAATCTAGAAGCTGGGGGGGCCTGAGAACCATCCGTCCAGGCCTTTCAAGTACCTGGAGGGGAATGGCTGGTCCAATCGCCCAGCTCCCAGAGCTGCTCAGGTCAGACGGAAACGTCCAGTAAGTTCTGGGTCAAAGGCACATGAGCCTTTTTCCCTGGGAGAGGAAGAAGCTGAGACCAGCCTTGCTGTGGCAAAGTTTGCACTAAGACAGCAAAAGGGGAAGTCGAGCGAAGGCATGCCGATGCAGGGGTGGGGATGGTTTTGCCTCCATGTAAACGAGGGTGCTGGTGTCCCCACTCTTTGTGTAGCTGTTGAGGAATTCCACCCTGGCTCCGGAGCTCATCCTATCCCAACACACAAAACTCGCAAGAATGGGGCCCTTCAATGCTCCAGCACGTGGGTTTCCTTCTTCATCCTGAACACTGCCCCAACCCCTGTGGACCATCTCTCCTTTGATTGAAAACCTCCATTTCCAAAAGATAGGGGGGTTTTGAAGTGAACAAGATATACTGCGGTAATAATGAGCTGTGATTAAGGACTGGGTTCATGGTCATCCTCTTAAGCACTTTCCTGGGAAGTTTCCATGGTCCCCGGATGTCTGTTTCTGTTCTCCCAACTCAGAAGGTGCAGCTCCTCTGATCAGAGGGAAGACACACAGCTCAAAGATTTAAGCTCCAGTCTATGTAAATGGCTTATTGTCCGTGTATTTTGTGTCTACTGAGTTTAAGGATTCAACGACACCCTATTTTTCTATCAATCCAGCGAGATAGGGGCCAGGACTGCCTCTTCCTGGGGTAGCAGACTGGGAGGGGGCAAAGATGAAGTGGTACCACTGGTTGCAACAAGGAGGAAACGTGTTGAAATTGGAATGGGCAGGGGGTGGAATGGGATTCCCTTTAGTCAGGATACAGAACAAGCTAGGAGAGTGGGAAGCAGGAGGACACGAAGAGGCCAGCAGTGACCAGGAGGCCTCAAGACAAGGCCTTGAGGGACGGGAGACTCTTATCATTTCAACAACCCAACTCCCTCCACTTACCGTGGGTGCTGGAGACCGATCAGACAGGCTTTCCTCTTTAAAGGAAATGCAACTGCTCAGCGGGGCCAGCAAGTGCCGTGACCACCACTGAGACGGAGAACCTCCTTCCTTGGCGTTTATAAGAGGGTCCCAGAAAAAGCCACAGGGCCAGCACTAGAGACATCAGGCTGCCACTCCCTTAAAATGACACAAAAATGTCTCAAAGGTTGGATCTGAAAGTACAGTCAGCGTCCCCTGAACGAAAGGACTCTAACGAAGGCAGACGGTATGATTCAGTGCGGCCTGGAGACACTTCCGTGTCTGGGATCACTGCATAGACTTGCCTTCCGGAAAGATTGACTAATTAATGTGCTGCTTTGGATAAAGTCTGTAATCAAAACCCTTAGGTGAAATTGAAGGATCACCGTAGTGAGTTTCCTGGTTTGAAGTAAAATGTTCTTGAAAAATCCCTCTACATCCAGCATCTTGATGGACTCTGTATATCTCTCTCCCTGGACAGATGAGTAGCTTCTGGAGAAGAAGCAGCCTGATTTATTCACCTGCAAATCCCCAGCTGCTAGCACAGGGCCTTGAACTGAGCGAAAGGTCCACATAAGTGTTGCGCATCTTCTGCTGAAATAGGCCTGCATGTTCCATCCATGCTTGGCAGGGCTCTCCTAGTATTTACTTTTCATTAAATGCAACGTTCGTCAAAGTGAGAAACATGCTTCACTCAGACCACAGAGAACGCACCTCTGTTACTTCTTATGGCCCTTTTGGGACAGCTGGGGATTTAGTTTCATATCCTTTATTAGTATAATCGAAAGGGACATTAATCCAAAGGGAAGCATTTTGAACACTGCCTGGGTAAAAACTCCACGGAGGTGGTGTGACCAGTAGGGCGCTGGCTCCTTGAATTTCACCTAAAGATTCATTGCTAAGCGCGCAGCCAGATGTCCCTTTTCTTATTTGGAATTGGAGTTTAGAAATTTGGGGATCTCTAGAATTGCACTGATGTTCATTTCAAAATCCCCATTGTCGGTGAGCAGTGCGGGGGATCGGGGCATGAGGAGTGTTAATGAGGGGAAACATACATAGGTGTTTAAAGTGCTCAGGAGAGAGCCGCAGAGGGATGAGAGGTGACCTTGACAGTGACCGCCCCGGACCTACGTGGGTAACAGAACAAGGAGCTGGCGGTGGCGGGCGTCCCTCCGGGGTCCTGATGCTGCAGCCAAGCTACTCCCATCACAAGCCTCTGCTGGCCCGACACCCAGCCCTGAAACCCCCCCCGCCATCAGGTCTGCAGAGGTTTCTGTTCATGGAGCCCCAGAACTTCTGCTTTGTAAGACCTGGCTCTCCAGAGCAGAAGCAGAGTTACGTACCATCGAGCAAACGGACCCTTTTCATTTTGTTCCCACCAAGGCTCTTTTACCATTTTTCCTCACAAAGGACTTCTTTTTTTTTTTTTGGTGGTGGTAGTGGGGGTGATTTTCTTTTTTCTTTTTTTTCATTTATTTATTTTTTATATTGGAGTATATTTGATTTACAATATATTCGTTTCAGGTGTACAGCAAAGTGATTTCGTTATACATATACATATATCTATTCTTTTTCAGGTTCTTTTTCCCATATAGGTTATTACAGAGTATTGAGTAGAGTTCCCTGTGCTGTACAGTAGGTCCTTGTTGGTTATCTATTTTAAATAGAGTAGTGTGTATATGTCAATCCCAAGCTCATAATTTATCCCTCATCCCCACCACCTTTCACCTCTGGTAACCACAAATTTGTTTTCTATGTCTGTGAGTCTGTTTCTATTTTGGAAATAAGTTCATTTGTATCATTTTTTTAGCTTCCACATATAAGTGATATCATATGATATTTGTCTTTCTCTGTCTGACTTACTTCACTCAGTATGGTAATCTCTAGGTCCGTTCGTGTTGCTACAAATGGCATTATTTCGTTCTTTTTATGGCTGAGTAATATTCCATTGTTTATATATATACACCACATCTTCTTTATCCATCCATCAATGGACACTGAGGTTGCTTCCGTGTCTTGGCTGTTGTGAATTATATTTAACCTCATTTGTCTAGAATACACAGGAGTTCCACTGATCTGCGGACACAACAAATATTTGCTGCTGTTTATCCCTCCCACTTCCTTTGTCCCAAGGATCTTTTGATCTGTATCATTGTCTAGTCACCTTGAAATTCCCAGTCCTGGAGGGTCCTCCCCGTTCAGCTCAGCCTCTCTGCCATGAGCTGTGATGCCCAACAGTACAGTGAAGGAAGCAGAACAGAGAACGGGGCGCAGTGGGGGGCCCCCAGGTGTGCAGGGAAGAGCTTTAGGTGGAGGATCTGGGCTAGAGGAGCCAGCCCCCGCCCCCAAAGACAACAGAAGCTCATGACGAGACGCGGCTTGTGTCACAGCCAGCTGTGCCAGTGAGCCGTCCAGGCTGTGCAGCAAGGCAAGGGCTTCCCTCCCTGCTACGATGACCGTTAGCTTTACGTTTGTCAGGTGGCCGTTACCCATACCGGGCGGGGGGGGGGGCAGTGCGCTCTTTATACTGAAGCGAAATACATGCTTATCGGTGGATAAGACTGATGATCTGTGGAACAGTGCACCTCATTATGGAAGATTACAAAAAGAAAAGAGAACAAATCATTGTGTTCCCCTTTTGTGGATTATCTGATTCCATCCACTTTTATTAATAAGCAGCATGTTTTAAACAACCATTTGAAAGTGAAGTATAAACTTTGGGCTTTTTTATGTAGGGGAGATTGGGGGAGTAAGATGGCTTGTTCTTAAGCATGATTTCTCTCGAGATGTAGCCTGGATGGTATAGTCAATTCGGCACAAGTAGAAAAACATAGTTATAGCAGCACTAACAATTAGGAGAGAAACTGCACTCTCCTTGGAACAACCCTAGGTGCTTCTCTATAAACGTCTGTCCCTGCCTCCACTGCTCCTTTCAGGAAGCGAGGAAGACAGATAACAAGAAGGTCTCGTTAAGGGTGAGCGGTGCCGCGTGGTGGTGGAGGCCACGGTGGCTGAGGCGCTAGCTCCCTCGCTGATGCCCAGAAGCCCTGAGAACTCAGGGTCCTCAGCAGGAAACGTACAGGCTGCTTTGTCATCTCCCAGCACCTTTTCAACTGCAGAATCCTGCAGTCATGGCCCCGTCCCTTTCCTTCATCCAAAGCTCCTCATTGTGAAATGGAAACCTTCTTGCCAGGTTCCTAGGTTCCGATCGGCACGTCCACGGGATTCCGTGGTTCCTCACACAGAACGCTCTTCTCCAGTCTGGGCAACACCAGTAAAATCATCCCACGCAAGCAGGGCAGCCAGTTGCCCACTGCAGGGATGCAGGAGCCATTTCCACCTGGAGCCGGTCTTGTGCGCAGGCCAGCTGCTCTATGAGAGTAGGTCCATCCACCCGGCCGTTGACCATCTGCGCGCCGACCGACAGCTCCAGTCTGCGGTCGAGGGCCAGCTTTGACCTCTTGGCACCCAGAAGCGTTAGGCCCTAAATTTTAGTATTTACTGAACTGGGATTCTTCCATACACATAAGAAAAAGATCTAATTCTTCAATGAATTAAATGCGGACGTGCAACCTAAGATTTTTTTTTTTTCCTGTCCTCAGGCACTAGTTACCAAAATCTGTGAGACTGTCTTGATTTTTCACTTACCTTCATCATAAAAGCATCTCAGTGCCTACGTGTACATCAGACTCCAAACCTGGCTCTGGGAAATCATGGCTATAATTTTAACCCTAGTGAGTTCTGAAGTCACTGCTTTTCTTGTATTTTAGTACAAAATGTTGGGAATAAATTTTTTTAAATTAAGACTGACCTTTTTTCTTTGTCATACACAGCGCTTTGTCTCCATCACTGTTACCGTGCTTTAGTGTCATCCCAGGCCACTGAGCCACATTTCTGGCAAACGTGACCATCCGAGGGTTGTGGTCAAAGATGGAGATAGACTCTGACCACTCTCCCCGCAGGCCTTCGGTTCCCCTGATTGTCTCTGGGCACACCTGCCCCAGGTGCGTGCTCACGACCAAGGCTAGCAGCTGTGTCTCCAGACGTGGAGATCTCAGAGGTCACGTTCTTCTGTGGTCCTCACGCGGGTAAATCGCCTGATTTGTTTTCTGGGAGACCTATTGATTTGGACCTTTCTGCCCGGAGCCATTTGTCTGGGGACTTGTTCCACTGTAAATAAGTTAATTGCTCCTTCATAGTAAATGTTAAAATTGTTAAGAATGATCAAGCCAGTGAGGCTGTTTCCCTGCTTCTTGTGAAGGACTCGGTCTGTGATCACGACCCTCCTTCCTCCCTATCTCACTGCCCCCGTCCGCCCTCTCCACAGCTAGTAGCTCTGAATTCAGAGCACAGTTTGAAATCTCTTAGGAATACAGACTCTGCTCCTGTAGCTCTGATGTTTGAGATTTGTCGGCCTTGCTGGTGTCCAGGTAGTCAGTGTTTAACCTGGCATGGGGGTCAGCATGAAGGTATACGATGAACACTTCCTATTGATAACCTATTGTTGGTCACGGTTTTTCCCAAACTTAATGGATGTTATCTTAGAGCTACAGACCAAAACCCCATGGGCAGTTACTATTCCCATTTGAGAAATGAGGCAACTGACTCAGAATTTCTAACTGATTTTTCCTAGGGTCACCCAGGTCATTCCAATTTGGGTCTGCCTGATATTCATGACCCTGAAGCCTTTCAAGAATGAAATGTTTCAGTAGATGAAACAGTGTTTCTGTTTAAAGGCCACCTTATTGCATATCTATTGTTTATTCATTCACGTTGAACCCATGGCCAACACACTGTAATCCATGCCTGAGTGAAGCTCATGTAACACACGCATTTTTCTACTTAGGTGCGTCGCAGCGTTCTTGCACTCAGCAGCCCTAGGTAGCCCTTCAGTGTGATGCTTAGGGGCCATTTTAAACCATGAAATCATCTCCAAATAGCACAAAGATGTGGGAAATGTGGCACTAAGTAGACCATGGGCAGGACCCTTGTTTACAGTATGAGCTGAAACAAGGTGGCAGAGGGATGTCTTGTGGACCTCAGCTGGGAACGTGCACATCAAGCAACAACAAATTTGTTTCCACTATGCATGTCCGCGAATGACCACAAAAGTGCCACGAGGGTTGATTTGGGGGGTTACAAATAAATGTCAGTGAACAGGTGACTTGGCCAATAAGAAGTCTGTGAATGACAAGGACCAACTCTTCGCATTAGAGCATTTGTCCATCTTGCAAATCCTCAGAATGCTTCTGAGCTGCAAAAAAATCAGACTACGTAATACCCGTTCCTGGACAAACCGAAGGAGTGATTAGCTTAGGAAGATCTATTTGTTCCTCTGGCTTAAAAAGTAAAATTTTAAAGGTGGCAAAGAGCAAAGCATTCATCTCTATCCTTGTCTAGCTGTTCTGAATTGTCATAGTCTGTTGATACGTTTGCTTTTCCCATACAACGTGGAACAACCTTGTTGGCAGGTGACGTTCTGGGGGACACAGCCGCCCAGACCAACTAGTCTCCTGTCATGTTTGCTGGATAACCGTGAGGAAGGGGGCTGACCGTCCCCCTGTGCAGGTGATGGGTATGGCTCGGACGACTCAGGGAAAGTGCCAGACCCTCCCTGTAGCCGAGTTAGGTGAGGACTTTGTTTCACTAAGTGAGGGAGGTGCAGACAGTCTGTTCTCCAGACGTGGAGGGGCAGAGGGGTCCCGACCCCGCGCATACCAAGCACAAGCACAGGAATGTCTTGGCCACTTACCCACTTGCTAAGTTAAAACAATTAGAATACTTGGAGAAACAGTTTTTAAACTCCAAAAAAATCTAAATAGCTTTCATTTGCTGTTGGATCAGGCGACCTCCGCAAAGAATTCACTTACTGCCTTATTTTCAAAAGCAGCTTGGGGAAAACTCAGGCAGGAACAGTGGGACCCAAACTACTTTAGAAACTGCATTTTACTGCTATAAATATACGGTCATAGACAGTCCTATCCATCAGGAATATAGCACTTACATCTGTTTCCTCAGGTGAAAAGTAGGGACAAGGAGAAACCTTGGACCGTGAGGTGATGTGAGTTTGGAGCAGTCGTGATAGAACTTATCCATCCAAATACGTGCTTTCACCTTCAGAGGGGCCCCTATGAAGTCAGAGCCTCGTCCTATGAAGGACGCTCTCGTTCCAAATACGTTTGGAAGTGTTTGAACATCTTCGCCACATTTTTTGAAAATGTTGGGTGATAGTAAATCACGGTCGTTTAAGGAAAGACATGTGCGTGCCTGTGTGTGTATGTGCGTGCAGTGTGTATATGTGGTGTGTATGAGTGTGTGCTTGTGGTGCATGCGTGGTATGTGTGTTGCGTGTGTGTGTGTGTGTGTGTGATCTGTGTCTGGGTGCGGGGGCATAGATCTAATCAGTTGAGGCACGTGTGGAGAATACCATGGTTGATCAATCTAGATGTTTTCTGTAGGGTTAAAGAATGATTACGAAATTTTGTGACTGATTTTCAGCTGTGGTCCCCAAACTGACCCTCGTCAGGACATTCCTAGGTTGCCGTCAGTGGTGGGATCATGCGGCTGAGAACGTGGCTTTCTGAGGTGGCAGCTTCGAAGGGCATCACTTACTGAGACAGACGCGTGAATCCCGCAGTGTTTAGAGTGACGCGCCATGCGTGCGTGTGGATCTAAAAGCCCGTCTCGGGCTTCCCTGGTGGCGCAGTGGTTGAGGGTCCGCCTGCTCATGCAGGGGACGCGGGTTCGTGCCCCGGTCCGGGAAGATCCCACATGCCGCGGAGCGGCTGGGCCCGTGAGCCATGGCCGCTGAGCCTGCGCGTCCGGAGCCTGTGCTCTGCAACGGGAGAGGCCACAACGGTGAGAGGCCCGCGTACCAAAAAAAAAAAAAACAAAAAACCCGTGTCGTGTTAACTGGAGCCTTCTCACTGTGGTACTGATGATCATTGTGTTTAGATGGCAGAGTCTCATTAGTCTGACTTCTGAGTCCAGGTAAACTCCTAGAAAAAGCTATTGAGCCCTGGGAAGGAGCTGAATGGAACGTGACGTTTAATCGCGTTGGGGGTGGTACACGGTACCTGTTTAGGGGTCTTGCTCATTGATGAGCATGTTGGCAACTCCTTTGATTAGGTTTGACTCTTAGACTGTCCTCAGATGGATTTAGCTTTCAATAAAGAACCCTCATTTGTGACAGCCTGGAGGGGTGGGATGGGGAGGGTGGGAGGGAGGGAGACGCAAGAGGGAAGACATGGAAACATACGTATATGTATAACTGATTCACTTTGTTATAAAGCAGAAACTAACACACCATTGTAAAGCAATTATACTCCAATAAAGATGTTAAAAAAAAAAAATCCTTCCTAGAGAGATCACAGTATCGACACTTTTCTATTTCCTCACACCTCCTTGTCCCAATAACGCGACATAGGAGCCGGCCTGAGTTGGTAGCACACTCTGAAACCAGCCCTGTTTTAACCGTTTTGTACGTCTTAGCATGTCATTCAGCCTGTGAGGTTAGGACAGGCACCACTTCATTTTTACATGTAAGGAAACTGAGGCAGTTAAGGAACTTGACTAAAGGCACACGGGTAGTAAGCGGGAGATACGTAACTATTATGTAACAAGAATACAGTTTTAAATGCCAGGATTTATACAGTTTTAGGCGCCGGCATCTGAAGATGCTGTGCCTGGTTCCAGACTTGGCATGTGGCAGACGTTCCCTCTGCTGGGGCTCCCCTGGGAACTGTGTTCCGAATCGTATGAGTCACGCTTGGAGCTCTATGTTCATTATCATAACTGAGGGATAGATCCGAATAGTATTAACGATTTAACACAAGCATTGTCCAATTATAAATCTACGTAGCTGGACTAAGGTTTAAAAGAAATCAGAGGTGTCACAAAGTCCAAAGACTTACCACCATTGTGTACCCAGGAGATCTTAGGATACCGTGCTAAGTGGTATTTCAAATGCATCTTGTGTCTGGATATAATATCTCTGGAATCAGCGTGCAATGCTTTGCAATTGGCGGCACAGATGGATTTTAGCACCAGAACACGTTCATATCAGTGGTCCCTTTTTTAGAGTCATACTGCATATTGAGGAATTTGAACTCTCTGATACAGTGGCCTGCATCCTGCTACCTGAGAAAAATGCGAACCACCTTCTTCCTGCTTAAAAAGAGCTTCCCATAATCCTTGGTGTTGAGCTCAGCAAAGATAGACTGGTGCGGGGTTTGGAGTCACGAACTGGTTTGAGACGTGGGTCTCTGTGACTTTATCTCAGTGACTTAACCTCATGTCTCAGTTTCTTCACTGTCAAAGGAAGAGTCAGCTTCCCCTAAGCGAGTCTTCTTGAGAATTCCATGTAGTAGGAGTTTTGGCGGGGGCTGGGACAGAGCCGGGCATATTCTCAGCAAGTAGGTGGCTTCCTTGTCCTTCCATCTCCCACTCTGCCTGTGGCCCCATCAGGAAGGTGCAGATCCCTGGCTTGCCTTTGATGCTGGTACTTTGCCAGGTAATCTTTGCTCAGTCATCCGATCTAATAACTGCTCTTTCACTGAAGCTGTTCTGAGGGTTATCCTCCCAGACACAGTACACCTAGCGGTCCACACAAACGCCTTTTTCCAACATGGGAAACGAGGCAGAGGCAGCCCCCCCTCGGGTCTTGGTTTGCATCCCTCGTAGATAATTTTTACACTGTCTCCTCCTCCTGGGCCTTTCTTTCCCTTTGTTCCCCACATCCCTCAGGAGGAAGCTGCAGGCTGAGACAAGTGTGCCCCTGACCTTGGGCATAGCCCTGGCTTTAGACTCAAAACTGGGACTGGAGTGAGAAGCCCATGACAGAAGGCTGTGGAATGGCCTTCTCTTAGGGGCGGTTTCCTCGGAGTTCTTATCAAGGTGTATGTTTATTGGAAAGAACTCACATATAGTGGCTTGTTTATAGTAGCTAGGCATTGAAATGAAGACCGTCCATGAGAAAACAAAATAAAACAAACCAAAAACTCTATTGTGTGTTTGGGCAGAGAAATATTCAGTGGTTTCTAAGGGGATTGGAAGCAATCATAATTGGTCCATATATAACAGGAGGTCAAATGAGAGGTGGTGACTCTGGAACCCTCCCTGTCCCCCGCCCCGAAAGCCAGAACTTCCCGGGGCGTCCTGCTCAGGCCAGAGTCGGAACACATCTGATGTCTCGCTCTGGTCTCAGGGGCAATACCTGTGCGTACCTGAAGGGTCAGGGTACCCACATCCTGTCTCCAGTCCCTCCCTCATCAGGGAGCAGGCGGTGATGTTCACCGTAGCCCTCTCTGACCTGGGACTCGGTTCATTTCCACCTACCCCACTGGCCCCACTAATATGATCTGCTCAGCTTCTGAACCCTAGAATCCCTCTCGCATTGCCCTAGACCACTCATCTGAGAGAAGACTAGCGTAGATGCTCTAAGCACGAAATCTGCAAGAGATGCCTCCTTTGAATCCTGGACTTGACACAGTTGTGTGATCTGAAGCAACTTTCTCTGCCTAGGTTTACCATCTGTAAGAGGAAGATAGAAACAATCTACTTCACAGGGTTCTTTTAATGATAACTGAGTTAATACACAGGAATTGTGAGAATGCTGGGAACTTGGTATTTGTTACTAAGGGTTAGCCATCGGCACTGTCATCATCAACGAGACCACCGTCATCACCAGCAGGAACCTGATGAGTACTTACAGAGGCAAAGCAACATGCGTGGGGTATATACAGCAGTGGGCTAGGCATGGCTCCTTTACTCAAGGAGCTCACTCTCCATTCCAGGCAAACAGGAATAATAATAACAGAAAACATAAACAGTCTTTGTTGTGAAGCTCATGTAGCACATGGTACTATGGGAATTCCAAGCACAAAGAGGATGCCTGGGAAGTGGGCCTGTACAGACAGACCTTGAGCATCCTTGATGATCCTGGTACCTTTCCAGATAGAAGCTCAGACGACCAAGCAGGAAGGACTCAGAGTGAACTCCATGCAACCCCAGGTATATGAGGGCGTGATGAGCTGACATCAGATGCCCACCGTCTACACGGGGTAAACTGGATACTGTACTCTCCTGGGGATGCTTGTCGCTGCCTCGTGATTCTGACACCATGAGGACAAGGGAACAGGTGCTTCTGGACCCAAATCATTTCAGTCCTCTTTGCAGATGCATGAAAACAGCTGTTTTTGAGTTCAAAAATAGCATATTGTGCTACATAGAGCTTTTTGCATTTCAAAGGTTTTCCAAACATTGCCTCATTTGATCCTAATGACAATCACATTAGATACACAAAGTATTATTTGCCCTGTTTGACAAATGCGGGCTGAGTCACAAGAAGACACCTGATCATGGTCACTGGAGAATGGGGAGTGAGTCCTGGAACCCTTCCTGGTCAGCCTGTGGTCTATGGGGCTGAGAGGTGCCTGTTGTAGGTGGGTCTTAGCTGATTTATAGACCAATGGGGTAACTTTTACTGGGTTCTGCCAAGACTGTGAGATGATTTGCAAGACATAAGAAGTGGATAGGGCTTCCCTGGTGGCACAGTGGTTAAGAATCCGCCTGCCAATGCAGGGCACGCAGGTTTGAACCCTGGTCCGGGAAGATCCCACATGCCACGGAGCAACTAAGCCCGTGCGCCACAACTACTGAGCCTGCTCTCTAGAGCCCGCGAGCCACAACTACTGAAGCCCGCGCGCCTAGAGCCCGTGCTCCGCAACAAGAGAAGTCACCGCAATGAGAAGCCCGCGCGCAGCAACGAAGACCCAATGCAGCCAAAAATAAATAAGTACATTTTTTTTAAAAGTGGATAAGTCGTGCAAATTTCAACCGATTAATTGTCCTTCTGAAATTAAAAACAGCTAAAGTACCCCAAAGTATTAAAAACAGGGACTTGAGTACGCAGTACGCAGATAATGAGTGTGCAATTTTCATTGCAGCGTTACTCACGATAGCCAAAGGTGGAAACAACTCAAGTGTCCATCAGTAGTTGAATGGATAAATAAAATGCAGTCTATACCTACAAAGGAATGTCACTCAAACAAAAAAGAGTGAAGTTCTGATATGTCCTACAGCATGGATAAGTTTGAAAAATTATACTAAGTGAAATAGGCCAGGCAGAAAGGACAGCTATTCTATGATTCTGCTTATCTGAAATATGTAGAATAGGCAAATTCATTGAGAGAGAAAGTAGTTAGAGGTTACCACGGGCTTTGGGGAGAGGAAAAGGGACTTATCGCTTAGTGGTTAGGGATTTTCCCTTTGCAGTGATGAAGAACTTCTGAACATAGATAGTAGTGATGGTTGCACCACGTTGTGAATGTCCTTACTGCCACTGAATTATAGACTTAAAACTGGTTAAACTGGCAAATTTTATATATAAATCTCTATATCTATACACACACACACTCAGGCAGACCTCATTTTACTTTGCTTCGGTTTATCGTGTTTCACAGCTATTGCATTTTTTTTACAAATTGAAGGCTTGTAGCAACCCTGCATCAAGCAAGTCTATTGGCACCGTTTTTCCGGAAGCATTTGCTCACTTAGTGTTTCTGTGTCACGTTTTGGTAAATCTCAAAATATTTGAAACCCGCCACCAGCAAAAAGATTTCAACTCACTGAAGGCTCAGATGGTGTTTAGCCAAATCAATAAAATCAGAAACGGAAAAGAAGTTACAGCCAGCATCGCATATATACAGAAGATCGTAAGAGACTACTATGAACAACTATATGCCAATAAAATAGACAACCTATAAGAAATGGACAGATTCTTAGAAAGGTACAATCTCCCAAGACTGAAACAGAAAGAAAAAGATAATATGAACAGACCAATAACCAGTACTGAAATTGAAACAGTGATTTTAAAACTCCCAACAAACAAAAGTCCAGGACCAGATGGCTTCACAGGTGAATTCTATCAAACATTTAGAGACTAGTTAACACTTGTCCTTCTCAAACTATTTCAAGAAATTGCAGAGGAAGGAACACTTCTAAACTCATTCTGTGAGGCCAGCATCACCCTGATACCAAAACCAGACAAAGATATCACAGAAAAAGAAAATTACAAGTCAATATCACTGATGAGCACAGATGCAAAAATCCTCAAAAAAATTAGCAAACTGAATTCAACAATACATTAAAAGGATAATACACCATGAACAAGTGGGATGCAAGGATTTTTCAGTATCCACAGATCCATCAGTGTGATACAGCACATCAACAAATTGGAGACTAGAAACCATATGATCATCTCAATAGATGCAGAGAAAGCTTTTGACAAAATTCAACACCCATTTATGATAAAAACTCTCCAGAAAGTGGGCATAGAGGGAACCTACCTCAACATAATAAAGGCCACATATGACAAACCTACAGCTAACATCATACTCGATGGTGAAAAGCTGAAAGCTTTTCCTCTAGGATCAGGAACAAGACAAGGATGCCCACTCCTGCCACTTTTATTCAACGTACTATTGGAAGTTCTAGCCACAGCAATCAGACAAGGAAAAGAAATAAAAGTAATCCAAATGGTAAAGGAAGAAGTAAAACTGTCACTGTTGGCAGATGACATGATACTATACGTAGAAAATCCTAAAGACACCACCAGAAAATTAGCAATAAAGTATTTTAAAATTAAGGTATGTATCTTGTTTATTTAGACATAATGCTATTGCACACTTAATAGACTACAGTAGACTGTAAACGTAACTTTCATATGCACTGGGAAACCAAGAATTTCATGTAACTTGCTTTATTGCAATATTCACTTTGTTGTGGTGGTCTGGAACTAATAAACCCGTAGTATCTCCAAGGTATGCCCGTGTGCCGTGTGTGGGGGGCGGGGAGTGAGTGTGTGTGTTTAAAAACACAGCTATAGGGGCTTCCGTGGTGGCACAGTGGTTGAGAGTCCGTCTGCCGATGCAGGGGATGCGGGTTCGTGTCTCGGTCCGGGAGGATCCCACATGCCGCGGAGCGGCTGGGCTCGTGAGCCATGGCCACTGAGCCTGCGCGTCCGGAGCCTGTGCTCCGCAGCGGGAGAGGCCACAATAGTGAGAGGCCCGTGTACTGCAAAAAAAAACAAAAAAAACCCCACAGCTATAGTAACTTTTTGTGAGGAAATGTTTTTAAAAAGTGAAGAGATGGCAACACAATGAATATTATAATTTTTGAGAAGCATGGTAGGTTCTTATATTTTTCATGAGAAAAAGCATTGATATCACAATACAGAGGTGATCTTAGTTTCACTTTAAGACTGATTATTCTTTCTGTGCGTGTATGAAACATACGCAGAGCATTGATGTGTGCAGAATATAGAAAAAGGCAAAGTCTCTAAAGAGAGAACAGTTTAACTTTTTGCAAGGAAACTCTGGCGTGTTTTTCACTCTGACCAATCAACTGGCGATAAGAAGGATGTGGGGTCTTCGGTAAACTCGTTTATCCTTACATTCTCAAGAACCATTTGTCATCTGTTTTTCCCTGTCATACTGAAATACACCTCAAAGAAAATAGAGCTAATTCCTCCGTATTGTTTTTTAAATATATCTGCTCTTGATCAGTGTGCTAAATATTTCATAGTTTGTGTGCCGTAGGTTGGAAGAGATTAGATTCAATTTTCCAAAACCATGGAACTGACATGAGCCCTTTTACAGAAATGGCAGGAGGAGGCACTGAGATGGGAGACAGTTTTGTCTAGTGATGGGGAAAAGAGGAAGTGATCCCCAGATCCAGGTCTCCAGTCAGCCTCCAGCTTCATCAACAGGCTGGGGCAATTTCATCCTCTCTGCACTTCGAAGAGGCCATGAGTAAAATGGTTGTGATGCTTAACCCCCGGGATGCACGTTCAGGACAGAGACTGAGCCTTGGGGTCCTTGGGACCATACAGGTCATAGGTGCTTCGGACCATTATGAAAGGTAGACCAGACAATGCACTAGAGTTCCCTTAGGTAGGCAGCAGGGTCATCTGATGGCCTTGCAAGGAGATGGCCTTCATCCGTCAAGTGACTCTGAAAAGCACATTCTCCTCCAGGTGAGGGAATTATTGGCAGGACCTGAATTTTAAAGCAAGGCTCCCCAATGTCTGGAGTCAGTGGCCAAGTGGCCTTCGAGCTCAGCCCTCACGTGGCGCTGTCCCTCTCCCCAGGCCGTCTGGGCCTTCCTGGTGGAGCGTCACTGTGGCCTTGGGGACCGTCCAGCTATGGTGTTAAGGAAGCAGCTCTCCTCTCCTGACGCTCCCTGGCCTCCCCAAGGCCACAGTCTAATTGTTCATTCCTGATGGCTGGGTTCGTTGTCTTAGGTTTGGACAAATCCTACTTAGTGCAAAAAGCCTCCCAAGTTAATAGTTTATGTCACTGGTTTAGGTAAACGCCATGTTGTAATGCATCTGGACAAATTTCGTGGCGACCTATTCTCTGCCATTGTCATCTATTTTCCAAGAATTCTGTCCCCAACAGAAAAGAATAAACAGGCAGCTGAGGGGTAAACAGGAGCTGGGAGTAGCAGAGGGACCAGGCGTATCGTCTGCTTCCCAGCGGGTCCATCTGCCTGCCTGACTCAGACCGGTGGCCCAGCCATGCTTCTGGAACCAGACTCCCCGAAGGGCCAGCAGAAGGGGCTCTTGCCACTTGCCACCTTCCTTAATTAAACAGCAGCGCCTGGCAGAGCAGGAGAAGCGCGATCAGCTGTGAGCCGGTGGGGGGGGGGGGGGCCGTCGAGCCCTGCCTTTTGTAAGGAAGGCTGTCCAGAGACGTTCCTGCTCGTTGTGTCCCCAAATGACTGAGGCTATTAAAGGTGACAGGCAGGATCCATCCTGAAGATGTCTGAATGGTTATAGAGGATTGGGCCACCACCATAGCAGAGATTTTCTTCTACAGAAAATGAGTCTGGTAAAAACGGGGCAAAGCCCCTGCCACCCAGAGGAGCGTGACGGGTCTCCCCTGGATGCCCTAGCCACTGTGCACCCGAGATCTGGTCCTCCTCCTGGCCACACACTGCCCCCCCCCGGCCCCGCCAGTCTTGAGCTCGTGATCTCTGGAGCCAGGAAAGTTTTCCTCTGACCTCGGGACTTTGCTTCCCCGAGACTTATCAAGGGGTGTGATTTTCATCCGCTGTCCTCACTCGAGGCAACCCAGCAAGTGAGCTGTCCTGTGTGAACCTCCTGCCCAGAGGTGAGGAAGGGGTGTGAACAGCGGTGGCGCACAAGCGGAGGACAAGACCTGGGAAGGCAGGACCGGTGAGCTGGGCTTGGGGTCGGGGTGCCGCCATGCCTACCTGGCAGCGTGACGCAGTGACTCTGCATCACCCCTCCCCCAGATGCACCAGCCACCCGTTTCCCTTGTAGGGACCGAAGCCACGCCCAGAGGACTCAGAGTGGAGGCACTGGGGTGGCCCGCGCTCTGCTGCGGACTCGCTGAGGGACCTTAGACCGGGACTCTGCCACCTCCCCGTGCACCTGCCGCCTCCAACGACCGTTCTTCTAGAGAGGGGAGACGATTTATGGCTTGCCCACTTTTTAAGGCCGGTTTGAATGATGATGACGTCGTAGATAAAGGCATATCATAAGTTCTCTCCATGGGAGCCATGATTTGTCTAAAGCAATTTCATCCAGATGATGAATCCCTCCACGTTTTGCTCCCTGCAAGTGGCAGGAAAAAAAAGCCTCTGTAACAATGAATGTTTCAACAGTTATTTATCGAGCACCTACTGTTTGAAGCGCCTGTGTTAGTGAATAAAGCAGCTTTCAAATTTTTGCCCTTTTGGAGTTGGCATTCTAATGGATACTTAAATCTGGTTCCACATAGAGTGAAATGACAGGAAAAGTTATACGCAGAACATGAAAATCATGGGCCAATCAGGAAAGATTGATTTTTTAAATTAGTGTAGTGTTCCAAGGCTCTGCCACGCTGAGACCGACAGACCCTTGTCTCTCTCTCTCTTTGTACTTGTAAAATTCAATGAATAAAATGTGTCAGGAGTGCAGACCTATTTGAAGAAGGAAGCTTGTAGAATAGCAGAAAAAGGCATTTCAGGGCAGAAGCTGATGAAAGATGGAGAAAAATACACCACGAGAGAAAGCAGAGCCTGGTGACAGAGAAGTGATGGAGGGATGGCTTACAATAGAATATCTGGGTGAAAAATAAAACGCTGTCATCAACCGAGGCAGAAGAATATTTCGTAGACTTAATAAATCATCCAGACGCTGGCTCCCAACTCCTGGATGTAGGATGAAGCTCTCCGTGTGGGATGCGTTGCAAATGCAGGCTAACGGTCACCAGGCCAATGACAAAGAGTCCTTCCCCTCTGAGTTCCATCTTTGTTTTACTTATTTATTTTTGGCTGCATTGGGTCTTCGTTGCTGTGCGCGGGCCCTCTCTAGTTGCGGCGAGCGGGGGCCACTCCTCATTGCAGTGCGCGGGCTTCTCACCGCGGTGGCTACGCTTGCTGCCCAGCACGGGCTGTAGAGCGCAGGCTCTGCAGTTGAGGCGCACGGGCTCAGCCGCTCCGCAGCATGTGGGATCTTCCAGGACCAGGGATCGAACCCGTGTCCCCTTCATTGGCAGGCAGACTCCCAACCGCTGTGCCACCAGGGAAGCCCAGTGAGTTCCATCTTTGGACCAGTGGCTTGCAGGGCGCTGACGGCACCTAATTCACAGTGACAGGCACTGCGCCCCCTTGAGCTGGTTCAATCCTCTCATTGCCTCAAGGGCCACCGACATTTAGGGACCACCTACTGTATGCTAAGTACTAGGTGTGGTGGCACAAGGATAGCAGTAAGCAGGGCTGCCTGCTGCCTCTACAGGGCCCAGGCTGGGGTGAACAGAACTGGGAGGTGGCAGTGACCTGCCCAGACTCACACAGCCTGTGCAGGTGGCAGGCCCTGCGTGGACGCCAGGGAGCACCATGTTCTCACGTGACTCCGGAGAGCATCATTGACATTGAGTTTGTAGGTATTTACTTTTGCCCAGCAACCCCCGTCCAGTGTCCATAGAGCACAGTGTGAATTGGGACCCTACCTTTGTGCAGTGTGCAGGGTACTTAGTCCATTCGGGCTGCTATAACAAAAATACCATGGACTGGGTAGCAAATAAACAACAGAAATGTTTTCCTCACAGTTCTGGAAGCTGGAAGTCCAAGATCAAGGCTGTGGCATAGTCCGTGTCTGGTGGGGGCCAGCTTCCCGGTTCATAGGTGGCAGTTTCTGAGTGTGTTCTCAGGTGGTGGAAGGGGCCCCCAAGGTCTCTTATAAAAGGGCACTAATCCCACTCTACCCTCATGGCCTAGTCACCTCCCAAAAGTGCCACCTCCAGATGCTAGCACATTGGACTTAGGTTTGAACACATGAATTTTGGGGGACACAACGTCCATCCCCTGGCAGGCACTGGGTCTAAGTGTCCTGAATCCTGAGCTGCTTTTGTTCCTTGAGCCATACTGACCAGATTAATCAAAATAAGGAATCAAGGAATCCTCGGGTTGAAATACAATGGTTGGAGAAAATGTAACCCTTGGTAGAATGACCAGGTGGGGAGGAAAAATAAGTGAGGTGTGATCATTACAATTTATCCCCATCATTACAGAATTGCTTATTCGTAAGTTCCATGTGGTACAAACAAAAGGTGAAAATAAGTGACAGATGTTTCTAACGTTGGCAGTACCTTGCTTTGGGCCTTCCAGAGAATTATTTGTGTTGCTGCAGCTAAATGTGTCCAAAGAAAATGGATCAACTCTATTTTTTTTTAATTTATTTATTTATTTATCTGTTTGTGCCAGGTCTTAGTTGCGGCATGCATGTGGGATCTAGTTCCCTGACCAGGGATCGAACCCGGGCCCCCTGCATTGGGAACGCGTAGCCCTATCCACTGCACCACCAGGGAAGTCCCATGGATCAACTCTTAATTGGCCAACGTGTTCTTTCAAGTCAACACTGACGTGCAATTTTAACTTCCTTTCTATCCATCCGCACCGTTTCAAGTCGACCCTGATGTGCAATTTTAACTTCCTTTCTATCCATCCGCACCGTTTGACTCCGGGCACTTCCTTTTTCTTGCTTGGACAGCTCCAAAAACTTCCTAAACTGCTGTCTCTGTCCTAGTGCATTTTCCACATGCTGAAAAGAGACATTTCTAAATGGCAAATGTGCTCATGACATTTTATCGCCTACATTTTTTTCCAGTTGTCTGCAGGGTGGAGCTTGTCCCTTTGATGAAGAGGGTCATCATAATCCAGCCTTGCCCAGTCCATGCTGCCTCACCCACACTGCACCCCAGCACCCTAGATGCCCTACAGCCCCTCAAAGGACCTTCTCGTGCATTGCCACCCTTTATTTGCACATGGGTCCCGCTGCTCTGTCGCTTCTCCACTAGTCCACCTGGCCCCCTGTCATTCCAGTGGGACATCCTACCAAAACCTTTGAGGACCACAGGTCCATTGCTCCACCTCTGTACGCACTTGCCTTCACATTCATCTCGTGATACAGTTTGTTTGTCTGCCTTCCCACTAGACTGAGTGTCCTTCAAAGCCGGGGTTGTGCTTTTTCTGTATCTGTGTTTCCCCAGTGTCCCAGTAAGCCCTGGTATATAGTAGATGCTCAATAAATGTCTGGGAATTAAATGAGAGAGACAAAAAAAAGTGACCAATCAGGGTTATCCAATAATAATCTCTTGTTTTGAATGGAATCAAAACTCTCAGCAAGTTGAAAACTAATGTTGGGCTTTGGGAACCTGAACTAGTTTGCAGTCACTCCTTCCCTAGAAAACCTGTGTGAATTCCATCTGACCCCCAGGACAAGAGGGTCATTGGGGTAGGACTAGACCTGGGCATCCTTAGCCGTCAGTCTGTACGGGGACCTTTCACTTGCTCATCACTACGACCAAATGATACATTGGAACCAACTTGGGCTTGAAAAGAAGGCTTCTGAGTTCGCATGAATTCAAGTTCCTGAAAAGGAGAATCAGATTGGCCTGACTCTTCACATGTGTTATATGGCTATAGATTGGCTGTCCTTGGGTCAGGCCACAGACCCTGGTCCTATCACCCACGACATGGTATTCTTGTCTCGTCCTACATGACGTGGTATTCTTGTCTCGTCCTAAGAGGGATACTCGGAGGGGGATTTCCATCCAGAATGAACCTAATGATGGACATATAGGTATTTTCTATTAGAACATAATAAACCCTCAAGAGAAGGAAAACATATTCCTTCCTTAATACTCCAGTATCAGTGAGCAATATTTGACTCCATTCCTTTTTAGAGGTATAGCAAAAATCTGTACCCATCAGAAGACCATGCTTCATCTGAAGGAAGAGGTGGGTTTCTGAAAGCTGCTGCAAAGAGTCAGGGAAGAAGGTAGCCCGGAATCTAGAAATGATTTTCCCAAGTTTCTTCAAGTTAGTGCTTCTGGTGGGGTAGGTCTGTTAACTTGATCCACTGACAGGATCTCAATACTTGGTTAATGTAGAGATATGGGGTGTCTTAACGTCTCTGTCAACTGTATCTGTTATCAATAAGTTTATGAATGGTAGCAGCCACAGAGGATAAAAACATAATTGTGATTCTGAAGTCTCAATGAGGAAAATCCTTTCAAATTGGAGCCTTTCTGGTCCCTGTGAATTTTACCACATGCACTGTACCCTTTGCTGCCTGTCATGCTACTGGGGATGGGCTTTGAGAAATCATCGATCATGTAGGTTTCAATCTTGCATCCTGTATGAGATGTGGCTCAAACTCAGCTAATTTCCTGGTGTAATATGTTCATCACAAGGGCGATCTTCCTATTCAGTATTCATCCGAGCATCTTTGTAAGAGACATAATTCATTGATTCGGGCGCGCTTTTTCTCCATCGCATGCAGACCCTTTCGGGATAGTGGCATGTTTTGTAAATGGACGTGTTGAAAAGGGGAAATTACTTGTGTTGGAGCCCGAGGCTGCCTAGGGATCTGGCTCTGGTGTCAGTTTCTGAAGGCTTCCTGGAGAAGCTACAGGGTCAGAGCATTCTCAGAAAGGGAGAGAAAGACTTGGAATAAAAGGGAATCATGGGCCCATGGACAGGCACAGATCTCCTATAGATCTTAGAACAGTGGCTTTCTAATATCTCACAGGTGACCCCACTTCACAAAAGTTTCACAAAATAATACCCTTACTAAGAGCCACATCCACTTATATTTTCTCTTTTATTCTACTTCCTCTCCTTCATTGCTGGTTGACACAATAAGTGACAGAATAAATTTCACAATATAAATCTTGTTTTTCATTTTCTTAGGAGGGCAGTTGTCTTCATGAAGTTGTTTCTGTGTTGCCCAACAAGTAGTTATCTTTTCTGTTTCCTGGGGGCTGGCGGAGAGTCTGCCTCCCAGTCGATACTCAATGGCAGATAATCTTATTCTTATTCGATAGGCTGGGCTCTAATTCTTAAGGACTTCTGCTTAGTTCTAATTTTCAGCAAAAGAGACTCTTAAAAAAGACGTAATAAGGCACATAGAACCTTTTAAGCTTGTCTGATGAATAGAGGAAATATATCTTCCTCGTGTATTTCACCGTTGATTTCTAAAATGTAAGACATTGTTTTCTCTTCGGTGGTCATTGTTCTTCCCTTTTCATTCTTTCTTCTTGAAAGGTGGTCATCTGTAGTGAGGGACTCGGTGGATCCTGTGTTTTAAGCCGGGGAGCCCTTCGTTTCAATGACATGTGGCTCTCGTCGGGGGTGCGGGGAGGACAAGTGCCCTGGCTGGGTGCTGAAACAGGGGTAGGGCAGAATGGAGCCCCAAGTTCTCGGGAAGCCTCTTCTTCCAACCTCGTCACTTTGACAGCCATTCCACCTGACATTTCCTCCTGTGCCTGCGGTTCCATCCTCCCAGGGCGGTCTGCATCCACGTTTCCGTCTCTCAGTGATCTGTGAACCGTGGCCGTACTACCCCATGAGGCTCAAACAGGAACTCTGTGTTGTGGTTCTGTCTGAATGTCTTTGCTGATGACGAGTTGCCTGAAATGAATGATCTGGTTCTGACCTCTCCTGGTGCTCATGTGAAGAAACACTCTTGTCCTCTGAATTTCAGTGCAGGTGACACTCAAGTTTTCCCAAAGTTCTCTCCCTAACACACCCACTTTTCTGCTGTTTCCTGTGTGCTAAGCACTGAGGATACAAAGAAGAAGACATGTCCTTAAGGTGACCTCAGTCCAGCAATGAGAAGAGCTGCTGATTTAGCCCCTCCTCTGTGTCCACTGGTTTACAGAGTTGACCTAATTTAGTTCTGACCGTACTCTATAATCCGCCCACTGTTGTGTGCATTAAACAGCTGAAACCTGGACTCAGTGGCTTGTACACAGACAGCAAGTGAGCAGACCTGGGGTTTGCAAATAAGAAATGATTCTGACGTTGAAGCTCATTCCTTTAACTGATATGCAGCTCTTCCTTTTACCTTGGCCTTGCCCTGGAGAAACCCACAATGGGGCTAGGAAGCCAGGAAGGGAAGTGGACGGTGGAGCTGTGATGGAACAAGGCTTCACACAAGTGTGGGACATAAAAAGTGTGATGGGAGGGCTTCCCTGGTGGAGCAGTGGTTGAGAGTCCGCCTGCCGATGCAGGGGACACGGGTTCACGCCCCGGTCCGGGAGGATCCCACATGCCGTGGAGCAGCTGGGCCCGTGAGCCATGGCCGCTGAGCCTGCGCGTCCGGAGTCTGTGCTCCGCAACGGGAGAGGCCCCAACCGTGAGAGGCCCACGTACCGAAAAAAAAATAAATAAATAAAGATTGCAGCAAGCATCCCAGGAACATAGATGGGAAAAAGGGGAAGGAGAAGAATAGTAAATTAAGAATATTCACCCTGTCAGATGCTTTACCCGTCGCTTCCACGCATAGCCTGTCGTAGTTGAGTTTATGTGTCAGTGTGGCTAGGCCATGGTACCCAGCTTTTGGTCAAACCAGATGTTGCTGTGGAGGATTGGGGGTTTTTAATGTGATTAACATTTAAATCAGTAGACTCCTGAGTGAAACAGAGTACCCTCCACCGTATGGGTGGGCTTTGTCCAATCAGTTAAAGGCTTTAAGAGAAAAAAGACCAACCTCCTTGGAGGAAGAGGGAATTCTGCCTCCAGACGGCCTTTTCCCTGGGTTTCCAGCCTTCTAGCCGACGTGGCCCTGCCCTGCAGCTGTCAGATTTGCCAGCCCCTGCAATCAAATGAGCCAATTCCTTAAAATAATCTCTCTCTCGCTACACACACACGCACACACACACACACAGACACACGCATGCACGCACGCACGCACGCACACATCCTATTGGTTCTGTTTCTCTAGAGAAACCCAGTCTTCAGGAAACGTATCCACTTTTCCTCCCCCTTGGTTATTTTCAGTATGTATCTATATAAGCTGTTTTTCTAAGTTTGCTTCTTCAGATCCTGGCTGAACTCTCCAGGGAATCTTACCTTTCTGCCCATATTCGCTTTTATTTTCAGGGAACTCTTAAGTTAGAAGTGGCTTCTCTTGCAGATGGTTAATGCTAAAAAAAAATTTTAAATCTTCAGGGATCTACTCTAAGGACATTTCCATCCCGGCCTCGCAGCAGCGAGGCCGCCAGCGCGTCTGTCTCTTGGCCGTTTTGCTATCTGCACATAGTAGGTGCTTCATAAAGACCTGCTGATGGAGCGAGTCGTGAAGCAAAGCCGTTTTAGCTGATTGGTTACTCTGGGCAAGGTGAACGGAAATCAGAGGAGTGAGAAATGGCCTGGAGCTGCAGCGGGACCCAGGCTTGCACATCCACAAGCAAACCCACCTAGCCGAGCCTGTGCCAGCCGCCCATCTTGGACACACCTGGGCGGGAGAGAAGGCTGAAGGCTGAATCGCGCTCCCGCGAACAAGCCTCCGTCCAGGTGCACCTGCTCAGGACTGCTGTGCTCTGGGTCCCCGCAGGGGGGCTGACTGCGGGCTCTGAGATGTTTCTCGTAGCACCGGGCAGTGGGGCCAGTGGGAATGGGAGGTGGATACACGGCAGGGTGAGCAGTTGGTGGCAGCCTCCTTGGCAGGCAGGCTGCCACGCTCTGCCAGGCTCAGCTGCCTGTGTCCAGCAAGTGCAGTGAAGAGCTGGCGGGGCTGAGAAGCAGGCGTCAGGGTAGCCCCTGCTCGGTGCTCCGGGAAGGTGCTCCGCTGCAGAATGAAGACGCCCCACTTGCGCGGCTTCTCTCTGCCCCCTTGGTACAGGGAACACTCACCTGGGAAGCGCTAGGTCCATACTGCTCTCCAGATCCTCCCTAGAGCCACACGAGGGGCTCGCCCAGAGTGAGGCCTTCGTGAGACCACTTTAGCTGCCTGCCGCTTTGAAGATGCCGCGATGTTTGGGAGCCTTACTCTTGTTTTGAGTAACTCTGCCATTTACTACTGACTGTGTGACTCTGGAAGAGCTGCTTAATTGCTTCAAGCCTCAGTTTCCTCATCAGTGAAATGGGGTAACAATAGGTGTTAGGGGATGAATTGTGTCCCCCCCCACCTTTATAACTTGAAGTCCTAACCCCCAGGACCTCAGAACGTGACTGTAGTTGGAGACAGGATCTTTTAAAAGGTGATTAAGGTAAAATGAGACCACTGGGTGGCCCCTAATCCCATAGGACTGGTGTCCTTGTGAAGAGAAGAGAAGATCAGGACAGACACACACACAGAGGGACCGCCACCTGCAGACCAGAGAGAGAGGCCAACACTTTGACCTTGGCCTTCTAGTGGTACTTTGTTGTGGCGGCCCTAGCGAGCTCATGCCACGGGTAGCTAAGAGATTTTTAAGGAGCAATTAAGATTATAGGTGTCAAATGCTCAGCGTCCTTCCTGGCACGGACGAGCTCAGTATTTTCAATATTCTACTCTGCACGCGTCTCAGGGCAGTGTGGTATGGTGGCCCCTGGCCTGCACGCCCAGGTTTAGGTTGGGCACTTGTTGGGTAACCATGGGTTTCATAAATTCTCTAAATGTCAATTTTCTTTTGTAAACTGGAGGAATCGCAGGGCCCGCCTCACAGAGATGCTGGGCTTGGGTGCATAGCCCAGGGCAGTACCAGGCAGCCACTGTTACTGTCATTATTATGAAGTAGCTAAGCGTTGACTTTCTCCCTTTGCTAAGGAGGGATGCTATCAACTGAACGTTCACTGAGGCTTGGAGAGAAGGGTGCAGGACACACTTCAGCTGAAAGGATAAACTTGGGCGGGGTGTTTTCCTTCTAGAGGGATACTGATTAATTTTAGAACATGGACAAAAGGCAGCCCTTTCTCTCTCTTAAGGATCTACCCTCTTAACAGATTGTTTTTTAGATTTATTTGTGTCGTGGTTGTTGTTTTAGTGGGAGTATAGTTGATTTACAATGTGTTAGTTTCAAGTGTACAGCAGTGATTCAATTATACATACATATTTTTTTTCAGATTCTTTTCCCTTATAGGTTATTACAAAAGATTGAGTATAGATCCCTGTGTTATACAGGGATCTATAATCCCTCCTGTGTTATACAGTAGGTCCTTGTCGTTTATCTATTTTATATATAGTAGTGTGTATCTGTTAATCCCAATAGATTTATTTTCTATTGAGGTAACACGGGTGTATAACACGACATGTTTCATGTGTACAACGTATTTCGACTTCTGTGTCCCCTGCAGTGTGCTCACCACCAGAAATTTAGCTCCCATCCATTTTGCCCCTCTCCCTTCCCCTCTGGTAACCACTACTCTGTTCTGGCATCTATGTTTTTGTTTTTGTTTTGTTGATTTATTTTTGATTGTTTGCTCTCCTCTGCACTTGACTGAAATGATACGGTATTTGTTTTTCTGTGACTTATTTCAGGTAACAGGTTTTTAAGTGTACAATGCAGCATTGTTCACTAGAGGTGTGATGTTTACAGCAGCTCTAGAACTTTGCCATCTGGCAGAATGGAAAGTTTATCCACGTTGAATAGCCCCTCCCTGCTTCCCTCACCCCCAGCCCCTGGCAGAATCATTCTACTCTCTGCTTCTATAAGTCTGACGATTTTAGATTCCTCTGTATAAGTGCGATCAGGCAGTATTTGTCCTGCTGTCACTGGCACACGTCACTCAGCAGAAGGTCCTTCAAGTTCATCTGTGTTGTCTGTGGCTTATTAGGAAGTCCTGCCCTTTCTCTTTGAAAAGCAGTCAAGGTCAAGTAGGCAGAAAAGTTGGCCTCCGGACACCTGGTGCCAGAAAAGCCCATGGAAAGGTTCCGAGTGGTACCACCTGTCCTGTCCATCCACCAGCCATTTGCGAGCTGCACCACCCAGTGGCTCTTGAAGGGAGAGTAGCTGAAGGAGGGGTGGGGGTGGGTGGGGGAGGGGCTGGTAGGGCAAGTGCCCAGGTGATCTGATGCCAGCAGGAGACTTCGTTGAAGTATCAGGTATAATCTTACAAATGTGCGTGAACTTTGCATTACATCCATATTCACTTTAGATGTAAAATAACTTTTAAGGTCGTTATTGAGAAATAAAATAGAAGTGCCCGAAGGGTTTCATGTCAGTCCCCACCAGACACAGCTGAGCACCCTGGGGTACCACCGAGTGGGTTAGACCCAGGGCTCTGGAAACCGTGAAGAGGAGGCAGGTCCTGGCTCCTTTTGCTCCTCTCTGCCCCCCGTTGGTGTCCCTGTCCTTGGATATCGGTCCCGGGTGGCGTTCATGGCCCCCACAAGTTAGCGGTGGATGCTTTTGGAGATGTTAACAGGTGGTGGTTTAAGATTTGACCCACCCCAGGGGTTTTGATTTAAGAGGCAACTCTGGAGGACAGACCAGTTCTGAGATGCTCAGCGATGAACCATTTTGCCACAAGGGCTGCTAGTCTCACCCGTCACCGAGGTCCCCCCCCCCGGGGCTGCTGTGGTCCAGGTGTGCGAGGGGAGGGTAGCTGCTCACCTCACTGTCCAGGTCCCCTTTCTGAGTCTTTGCTGCTGGGGCCTCGATGTCAGGTTCGCTTGGGGACCTCACACCGCAGTGACCCCAGCTTTCCCTCCTTAGAAACCCGTAACTGGGCAACGACTCCCCTGAGGGCTTGTGTGGCCTGGCACACTCCCTCCAGCCCACACTGGTGATAACCTATGTTCCAGACACCCTGGGATCAAGCCACAAACACAGGGATCCACGCCACTGCTGTTCCCATCCCGGAAACTCCCCGTCCCACAGGGACGTCTAAGTCAAAGGCAAACACAACAAAAGCGAAGCCTGACTGTGGGACAAGGCTCTTACACGGGGTTTTCCTCTTCGTACGCTCGGCCAAACCAGGCGAGCTCCAGCTGCCCATCCTGACCTTCCGGTATCTGTGCCCAGGCGTCGTGGAAGGGGCAGGCAACTCTGCGCTATCTGGACTCAGCTGTCAACTCGAGGGAAGGACACAGTGCCATGGATCTTGCCGGCGTGTGTCTGTTCTTGTCCAACGACTGGGGCCAGGGGGCCAGGGAAGGGGCAGGACAAAGGGAAGTCTTCTATGAAACACCTTTCAACTGGATACAGACCTACCTCGCCTTCTCTCTACAGGGAACTGCACTGGCTTCGCAGGGGCGAAGGCAAGACAGACCAGCGGCTCAGGCAGGACTTCCTTGCTGAGAGCGCTTGTCAGGGCTGGGTGGGGTGAGGGCTACGCTCCCCCGGGCCTCCCAGAGGCCCTTTGGTGGAGGCAGAGGCTTAAGGCAGGGAGGGGAGAGACAAGTACTAACAGAGGCCACGTCACACACAGGGCCAGCAGAAGACCCCCGGGCACGAGCTGGCTGCAGTTTCTGGAAGGCCCAGGTATCCCCACCTGCAAGCTATTAGCTCATCAAGCCCAGAGTCCCCCAGCGCGTTTGTCCTCCACCAGCGGCTCGGGCCGCCCAGGGTCAGCGCCAAGCTCAAGGACATCAGGCCGGGAGAGCAGGATGGCCGCCTCTGCCCCGGCTTTCTCCTTGAGCTCAGGACTCGGCGGGGAGCCCTTGCGTTCCTGTAAGGTCACCCCATGGGCTTCTTTCTTTCTTTGCTTCTTTTAAGCAACAGACACCCTTGAGGTCCTGGTTGATTTTCACAGAGAAACAGAGGATTCTTTGCTTCTTTTAAGCAACAGACACCCTTGAGGTCCTGGTTGATTTTCACAGAGAAACAGAGGATTCTTTGAGTTAAAAGATGGAACATAATAAGTTTTCTGAATTTTAAGGAAAATAAAGGCCAAGATTTCCATAGCTAGCGATCCAGGAGAAAAAAAAAAAAACACACACACACCGGGCAAACAGAAACGAAGCCATTCTCTGGTGCCCACAGGCCACCTTCCTCCCCCAAGGCCCTGCGCTTGGCAGAGGGAAAAACAAGGCACCTCGCGTGTGGCCCCTTCGTGGCCCCGCCCCGGTGGGACCTGCCGGCAGCGCTGGCAGCTCCGGCCACCTGGGCAGGTTGGCGACAAGCTCCCGGACCTGTGGCCGCGCCGCGCCGGGGTCCCCTCCCCCCGCCGGCACCCCCTTCCCGCCGGGGCCCCCTGCCCAGCCCCCTCCCCTCCCCGCGGCCACGGCCCGAGCATGCGCCGTGCGCCACGGGAGGCGGGTGGGAGCGGCGCGCATCACTCGGGTCCCCTTCCTGCACCGCGCCGCCACTTGCCGGTTGCTAAGCAGTTGTCGTTGTTTCTGTGGCGATTGCAGAGGCTGTTGCTAACAGGAGAAGCCCCGCTAAGCCGCAGCATCTCCCCTTTCGGAGCCGCTCTCCGCTCTTTGCATTTAAAAAGAAAACTAGGCTGCTCAGCTCACTGGTCCTCCCCCACCCTGCCCCAGTAGCCGTGTGATTGGGGAAGCATGGACTAAATCCCGGTCCTCCCGCCCAGTGGACTCCGGTGGCCCCAAACTCCCGGGCAGATCGCATCTGCCCCTGTGCCTGTGTGCACCCTGAACAGGAAATCATGACTACAGCCAAGGAGCCAAATGCTTCGGGGAAATCCATGCAACAGCAGGAGCAGGTAATGCTGCTTTCCGGAGTGTGCCCGCGTCTCGGTGTGCGTGTGCGTGTGAGGGAGTCGGGGGGGATTGTGCCTCTTGAATGATTTTGTATTTGCACCACTGTAGCCCCCTGAGCCACGGAGCTGGCCCCTGAGATAAAGTGCCGAGGGTGTGCGCTGGGGGCTGCCTCTCTCCTCTCCCCCGCTTCTGTTTTTGAGCGATCCCTGGTCCATCAATAATGCATGCGCCCAGGGGACATCTGGAGAGGTAAACTTGATGTGTAGGGACCTGAGGACAAAGGCCACTCTCAGAGTTGCCAAATTTAGCATGTCAGTCGTGAAGGTTGCCCACTATAATACTTTGTAATCTGGGGGGGGGGGGTGATGGAGGAAGTGGCTAGTGCCAACCCCCCTCCCCCCAGATAATTCAGCTTATTCTGACTCTCCAGCAGGACTTTGCTTTGGTTCTAACACAAGTCAAAAGAAGACATATGAGCTCTGTTTAAAGGACTCTTTCTGGATACCTGTGTCTCTTTTTCCTGCTTTTTCCCCAGTATCTCTGAAGGTACTAACAAATCTCTGCTGTTCATCCTGGCATTTAGAGAATTCAGACTCTCCCAGCCAGAAAAACCAGCGGAGGCACAGTTAGGATCAAGAGGGGCCCCAGCTGAGAAGTAGCGGGTCTTAAAGGGCTGACACAGGTGTTCAGGACTGCATTGGTGTCCCCATCTAGCAGCGGACCACCACGGCTCACCCTGCCCTGAAGAGGCCCAGCATCTGCAGAGGCTCAGGAAGTAAAGGGGAACCAGCAATCTGTTATATTGTAATTCCCTTCTCAAAAGATCTTGAAGGTTCTTATCTTTTAATCACTGCTTAGTTCTCCTCTGGCAGATCGTTAAAACAGATCCTGGGAGACACCAGTAGATTATCAAAGCAGTTCGCTCAGGCTTGGTAAACCAACAGCGGAGCTGATTTTCCCTGTTTATTTTAGGGGTGTTAGCTTTCACTTGCTAGGATTGGGGCGAAGAAAGGGGATCCGTCTAAAGTTCAGCAAGGCAAAGAGCCTCTTTGGGGACACTGCGACCAGCCCGTCATCAACTCTTCAGAGACCCTGTGAAGACAACTTCGGATCTGTATTTACTGCAAGCTGCATACTTGTGGTCATTTCCTCAAATCCCATTTTTCCATTAAAAATGAGACCATCTTATTAGTTGCATCATCATCCTCATCATCTAAAGAACTTAAGTACAGTTTGATTTCTTCCGGGAAGGAGATTTTGTAAATATGGAAATCTAGGAATTCTTGTATGCAGTGGGCGAGCTTGTATGAGGGTTAATGCTCGGTGTAGCATGAACGCAGAGGTTCGCAAGAGGCAAGCCAGGCCCTTCTCTTCCAGGATATTTGTTCAATAAAGAAATAGGTCCACCCTGAATTAACATCCTGTGACTGACTGGGCTTCCTTTTATTACAGATCTCCTCCTCACTAGCTATAAAATAAACATGCCCTGGGCTTACAGGCTCCAGCAAGGGCTTAGGTAGCATCTCGGACCATGGGACAATAATTATGGAGAGACGACTTTGCTGTTCATAGGTCTAAACCCAAGTGCGGGCACTCAGAAGCCCAGGCTATGTTATGTAGAAGAAGGTCCATGGCTTCTGTTCAGTTTTGCTCTCATCTTGCCTGATACCCTCACATGCCAGCATACGGGAAATAGCTAACTAGGGTGTGGGTTTTGGAGGAGGTGTAAGCTCTTGTTTGATTTTATACTTTTTGATCATGGTTAATCCCTTATACTTGAACGTGCTGGAATCATGGAAGACTTCAGCTGGCATAACCTGAGAACCAGAGGTGGCTGTGGATTCGGGTAGCAGGTAGGGCGTCCAGAAGAAGCAGTCCCCTCCCAGGCACTTGGGAGGGCCCTCTCCTCTCTTCTCAGAGTGACATCATCTTGACCCTGAGGAATGCACAGAGCAGCCCACAGTCCAATAAAGAGAAGGTCGACAGCAGGGCTAGAGGAGGAGAAGCAAACTGGGCTGGAGGGCAGAGGTCTCACATCGAACATAAATATACCTTTAGGGGACATTGGCTAAAATTGTAACTGCTCTGAACACAAAGAGGGAAATGGAATATTTAGTTCATGAAGACTATCTTCTTCCATTGTCAGTTTTCAAAAGATATTTAAACTATTTATGTGCTCAGGCTACAAAGCTCTTAATGAATCTTTTAATTCTTCGTATCAGTTTTTTCCTTGTTATTAACGCAGGGGATGGCCCCTTACCCAGGCTGGGAGGAATCTGCTCCACGTTTTTGTAGGAGAAAGAGATAGATGCTGGTTTGTGGTTTGGTTTGGTTGTTAGGTTGGGGATCATTTGCTTGTACTAACCAACTTCGTGGCTGCCTTCAAATCACCAAGCCTCATTTCTTGGTTGAAACCCTTAGCATTACCGAGGACTTGGATTTACTGTAGCATGATACGTATTTCCAACAGTCTTAAAAATTTTGGTGGTTTTGCAGTAGACGACCACTTAGTTCTTAGCAGGCTAACACAGGCACGGTGCAGTTTCTTATCTGCCTTGGTAGTTGGGAACCAAGGCACGTGGGTGGCAGCTGGAAATAACTTTTGTATGCCGAGGATTACTGCAGATTAATGAAAAAAGTCTAGGAAATGACATAAAACCAATTGACTTTACCTATTAATTAGAGAATGCCAAGTTTTTCCAACTTGTTTTCTAAAAATGTACTGAGAATAGATGAATATGTGGAAAGAGTTGTTTTTCTTAAGGGTACTGTATGAACATGTTGGAATAAAGTGGAGAATAGACTTCTAGAAGACTGTTTCTCCTTCTCTTTGGAGATGCTAAAAATTATTTCTAAATGAAGTATGAAAGCCCAGAGAGGTTTGGAAACAATATATTTTTTAAGCTGAAGGAATTAAATCCGTCCTTTGGCTCTGAAGCCAATCAGATGTTACAGAGGCTTGTCGGTGAGAACAGAATCCGCCCTGGCCGGCACCCCGCTGCACCATGTGCCCAGAGGTCAGCCTCGGAGGTGAAGTAGAGAAAGCTGAGGCCAATTCGGTTTAAATTTAGTGTGTTCTTGCAAACAGACTAGATCCTTCCTTAGAGAACCAAATTGAGGGATTTTTTCCCCTTCAAAATAAGTAAAAGCACATGTATTTTAAACTATACTGTACTCATTTCAAATGACTTAAAATTGAAAAGTGGTCGTCAGCGATGCTGGTAAGAGGCAGAGGAGAGAGAAGGCTTCATTCTCCATGTTTCCAGTCAGCCATGGCACATTGTTTCTCAAATATTGAGTAGGGATGAGTGGCAGATTCTGTATCTGTGTGTATGTGGATATGTACACACACACACACACACACACACACACACACACACACACACACACAGAGGCAGGCCTCATGCATCACAGAGTTGGAAAAGTGCATCACGTGATCTGTTCTACCCTCTTTCGCTCAGGAGTCTCACAAAGAAATGAGAATATGCCTCTTCTTTAAAGGTCTTCAAGAAAGTCTCTTTTCATATAGAAATATTCTGTGTCCTGTGGGCTAACTTGTATCTTTTGCTGTATGTCAAGTTCAGTCACCTCTGTAACTTCCCTCAATCTGAAAACCAGTGGGTCTGATAGTCCTATTAGATGTAACGATTATTTTTTGTTGCTTGTCAGTTTTCTCTGATCTGCACAAGTCCTAATATATAGCCCCAATGTGTCTCTTCTCCTATTAAATGATGGGCCTCAGGACCTAGTGTTGACTGATATGTTAAATTATTTATCTGATAGTTATTAGTCTGATAATTAACTTCATAATGATAATGCCATTACAGAAGAGTTTTCTGACGTGAAGAGAATTTTACAAACAGCTCTAAAGTGAACATGAAAATGCATGGAGCTGAGGCTTCTGAAAGAGGGTAGGCCTTCCCAAGGGTACATAGGTGATGACTTCTGACATTCCTTGTCCAGTACTCTTTGCACGAGATCCTGTTGCTTCTTTCAGTAGTAAAATTAGATATGGAAACAGAGGATCTGGCTTTGACAGTCATGAGAGTTAAATTTTTTATGTAACTATGGTAAGGGAATCTTACCAAAAGAAGGAAAAGGGGAAGAGGGGAAGAGGAGGAGGAAAGGGGGAAGGGGAGGGTGAGGAAGAGGAAGAAGAAGAAGAACCAGAGAAACAAGATTCAGTATGAGGAAGTGCAAACATGACGTATAGAGAGGTGGTCCTTTTATGACTAAAAAAGTGGCAGTGGCTGCAGTCATTGTACTAGTGTAAATCAAATTCTGTTCTGCCCATGAACTGACTTATCTAAGACTCTCTGGATGAAAAGGGAACTTGAAGGAACTGGACAAAGAATAGGGATGCCAGGTTCTTAAGATTGTCTCAAAATACCTCTAGGACTTGTGAACTTCCAGAGCAGGGAGAAAGAGAGAAGCACTTTGGCTGCAAAATGGGTTGATGTGTGAAGGATTTGGGGGGAGAACTCAGAAGCCCTGGGTATCCTAGCAAGAGCAGGTTCAGAACGAAAGCTTAGTGCCTGGGTTTGCCAGGGTGGCTCCTGGAGCTGAGGGACCAGGGCAAAAGCAGTGTGACATCTCTGAGGAGAGGAAAGGCGGGCTGGTGTGGTGCTTTTCTCAGAGGAGGGATGTTTAGTCTCATCGCCAGAGAGAAGAATATAGCAATGAGGCAGACACTAGCCTGAAGCCATAATCTGTGTGCTCTGGTGTCTACAGGTAGTTCCCAGTATTCTAGGATGCAAGTTACATGCTATATTAAAAGAAGCTCAAAAAGATATTGCTGCAGTTTATGTCAAAGAGTGTTCTTGCCTATGTTTCTCTCTGAGCTTTATAATATCTGGTCTTACATTTAGGTCTTTAATCCACTTTGAGTTTATTTTTGTAAATAGTGTTAGAGAATGTTCTAATTTCATTCTTTTACATGTAGCTGTCCAGTTTTTCCAGCACCACTTATTGAAGAGACTGTCTTTTCTCCAGTGTATAATCTGGCCTCCTTTGTGGTAGATTAATCGACCACAGGTGCATAGGTTAATTTCTGGGCTTTCTATCGTGTTCCATTGATCTATATTTCTGTTTTCGTGCCAGTACCATACTGTTTGGATTACTGTAGGTTTGTAGTGTAGTCTTGAAGTCAGGGAGCCTGATTCCACCAGCTCTATTTTTCTTTCTCAAGATTGCTTTGGCTATTCGGGGTCTTTTGTGTTTGCATACAAATATAAGTTTTTTTTGTTCTAGTTCTGTGAAAAATGCCATTGGTAACTTGATAGGGATTGCACTGAATCTGTAGATTGCCATGGGTTGTATAGTTATCTTAACAATATTGATTCTTCCAATCCGAGAACGTGATACATCCCTCCATCTGTTTGTGTCATCTTCGATTTCTTTCATCAGCGTCTTATAGTTTTTGGGGTACAGGTCTTTTGCCTCCTTAGGTAGGTTTATTCCTAAGGTATTTTATTCTCTTTGATGCGATGGTAAATGGGAGCGTTCCCTTAATTTCTTTTTCTGATCTTTCATTGTCAGCGTACAGAAATGCAACAGATCTCTGTGCGTTAATTTTGTAGCCTGCAACCTTACCAGATTCATGGATGAGCTCTAGGAGTGTTCTGGTCACTTAAGGGACTAAACGAAAGCCCCAGCAACCCCAGACCGGCTGTATCCACAGCTCAGATTCAAAACAAATGGAAAGCAGCTGACTTTTCTTTCTGAAAAAATGCTTCCTCTCTGCATGGAGCACATTTCATTGTGTTGTACTGACATTCCACTGAACTTGGTCCTGCCCTTCATCTTCCGTCCTGGAGTTGCCACGGAAAGCTTCGGCAGGACCTTACAGTGCTCCACAGAGAAAACCTCGGGGACTTAGAGGGTTGGAGAATGCTTTCCATTGACCTTCAGCAAAACAGCTTCAGCTCTGGCAGGCCTGTGAAAAATGCCAAGACGCTAACCTCTTGCAGGAAAGAACAGTCACCACGTTTCCGGCTCGTTGGGAATCGTGGCTTCATTATCTCTTAGGCAAATGAGCCGTGCCTGTGTTCGGCATTAACTGATTCGGTTTTGGTTTTGCAGTAGACATCTTTCACCCTCTCTCACTGAGGAAGAGAAGACAGAATGAGTCTGATGATCGAGTCCTGAAAATTGAGGACAAGAATATAATTGGGGGAAGAAGCAAATCTCTAGACGCTTTTAAAGATCAAGGGTGGTTTGAAAATATCAGACAGGGCTTCCCTGGTGGCGCAGGGGTTGAGAGTCCGCCTGCCGATGCGGAGGCCGCGGGATCGTGCCCCGGTCCAGGAAGATCCCACATGCCGCGGAGCGGCTGGGCCCGTGAGGCATGGCCGCTGAGCCTGCGCGTCCGGAGCCTGTGCTCCGCAACGGGAGAGGCCACAACAGTGAGAGGCCCGTGTACCGCAAAAAATAATAATAATAATAAAATTAAAATATCAGACAAGTGGAAGGTGTATATTCTTGTTTCAGGCATCGTTTGGAAACCCGGAATGTACTAAAATGTTTTTATTTCGAATTTGGGTTTGGAAACCTTGTGGCCTTAAAAGCATGGGAGGAGATAACCGTGGGACTGGGTGGAATTTCGGCCTAACTCCCGTTTATTGTAATTCTTCATGAGACTGACATTCCCAGGTCCTTCCTGACCTGGTACCCTGTGTTTCTCAAAGTGGGGAAATAAATGAAAGAGAGGAGGGGGTGAGGGGGTGGAAAAGATTTTTAAAAATAGCCCAGGGAAAGTGATTAAGTCCACGAAGTTTCTTCTCTGTCCTCCTCCCCCATCTGCCATTTACTTTTCAGACCTCTTTACTGTCGTGCCCCCGATAGGCTCTTTAATCGCCTCTGGTACCTATAGAGTACCAATATAGTCGACTCTTTTTATCAAACCTGCACATGTGCTGTATTCCACCTGGCCTCGCTAAATGCCTGAGACAAATGCAATCACCGAAAAACGTATAAAGTTGGTAATTTTAACAATAGCAGTGTGGATATTTAAAATAGATAACCAACAGAGACCTACTGTATAGCACAGGGAACTCTGCTCTTTATTCTGTAATAACCTAAATGGGAAAAGCATTTGAAAAAGAATAGATACATGTATATGTATAACGGAATCACTTTGCTGTACACCCGAAACGAACACAACATTGTGAATCGACTACACTCCAAATAAAATAAGAATTAAAAAAATTTAATAATAGCTGTTGGTGGTGAAACTGAATTGAATTATTAATGGTTGAAATTTCTGGCACAAAGTTATGGCAGAGTTGATGCAAGAAAAAATATGGTGTTTAGTCACAACCATTCATGGAAAATTAAGGACAGGTCATGGTGAGGACCGTCTTGGCACCCCTTAGACCACTGTCGGGTTGTGTGCATCTTATCAGTGCTGTGAATTCTGCATTTATATTGGAGTAGGTCCTGCATCATCAGACAAGGACCAGATAGCAGATACTGCTGCTGTGTTCAGCTTCCAATTCCAGGAGGATTTTATGGTAATAGAATTGAAATTTGCAGCAATCGCTTCTTGGGGAGAATGGCCGTAAGCACAGACATTGAGTCGGTGCCATTGGCCCGCATCCACAGTGGTGCCTGTCTGTTTTTACCGGCGGTGGCTGGAATCTGGAATGCAGCCCTCCACCAGCAACTTTACAAACACATCAGTGATAGAATAAAGTCTTGATAATAGAATTTTCTATGACAGTGTATATATTATTCCCTTACTAGTATCTGATCAATTTTTAGAGAGATTTATCTTCTCCTGCTAGATCTCAGGAAAAACTGTTTTCCCCCTCGGAAACTGCACGAGACGCTGAGCGTCTTCTCAAGCTGTTAAGTCGTTAGTTTGGAACACATGCTTTTCAAAAATGTGTGTGTGCGCCCATGTGGAGGTGGAGATGAGGGACCCAAAGGCACCAGCGTGGTCTGGGGCGGGAGAGCTCTTTCAAAACACTTTCAGAGGTCAAAATCTGTCTGCTGACACGCTCACGTGATTCCTCTTGAAGATAATGGGCATCCGTGTCCTTGGAAGGATAGAGTCCACCCTTTAGTTTACCCAGTGCAAGATGGTCATCAACCCAAAGAATCTGAAGTGTATCCCCATTTTTTTTCTCTTAGAAATATACAACAGAGATGTCCTTGAATGGTGGTGATGTGTGTGTTAAAATTAATGAAAGAATTTTACTTCTCTATTTTAAAGAGGAGATTTGTATTTTTCTTGTTAGAGTATTTGAGGTTGTGACAGTGTTCATGCAGGGAATTCTAAAATTATGACACTGACTATGTCTCTTAAATTGGATCCCTGGATGGGAGAGGCAAGTAAACACCTTTTTAAATTTTAACAGCTGCCTAATACCCCATCCACTTATTAGACAGCTGTTGGATCAGAGGAAGATTTGTATTTTTTTATTTTCTTAAATTGAAGTGTAGTTGATTTACAATGTTGTGTTAATTTCTGCTGTACGGCAAAGTGGTTCAGTTATACATATGTATACATTCTTTTTTAATATTCTTTTCCATTGTGGTTTATCATAGGATACTGAATATAGTTCCCTGTGCTCTACAGTAGGACCTTGTTGTTTATCCGTTCTGTATATAGTAGCTTATATCTGATAACCCCAATCTCCCACTCGGTCCCTCTCCCACCCCCCTCCCTCTTGGCAGCCACAAGTCTGTTCTCTACGTCTGTGAGCCTGCTTCTTAGGTAAGTTCATTTGCATCGTATTTGAGATTCCACATATAAGTGATATCCTAGGGTATTTGTCTTTCTCTGCCTGACTTCACTTAGTATGATAGCCTCTGCAGTCGGAGCACAGGCAGAGGAGGAGGAAAGGGCACCTGGATGCAGCAGCTGGAGGTCAGGAGAGCAGAGGGATTCTTGGCTGTACCATCAGAGCCTGAGGGTCGGCTGAGCAGTCCGCCTGGGGAGGTGGAATGTTCTGTGGGGCATGGAGGTGGTTTGGGGAGACAGGACACGCTTACGTGAGGTGGTTTTAAAGCCACAGTGGTCTGGAAAGGACGGGAAGCAGTGAAGGGTTAGTCAGGTTCTGGAACGAAGGGAAGAAACCTGAACTTAACACGACAGAACCCTGCTTAAAAAACCGGATTTGGGGGGAATATATGAAACTGGAAGGGTGACTTGGACATAAAATTATACTTGGTTGGTGAGGGGGGGTCATGTCATCTAGGCGTGTCTTGATAGACTGGAAAGGGCACTGCAAGATTCTGGTTTTCAGAGAGCTAAAGGGGTGTGTGATGTCCCAATAAAATTCAAGTTCACTTAGAAGCAACAAGGTGTTTTAAGGCCTTATGGTACACACACACACACACACACACACACACACACACACACACGTGTGTGTGTGTATAGATGGAGAGATAGGTAGATGTCATATTCCTTAAAGTAGACTGAGACATTTTTAGGACTCAGGACAATTAGAATTTCTCGCTCTGATTTTGAAAAGCAAAATAAACCCTCCATTCCTCCAGTACCAAGTCATGTGGTGCCCAGTCAGAGAAGGAGATTAACCAGTGAGAGAACTTCAGCAGGTAAAAACTATTGTGCCTTCAAAACTCATAAAGCCTTAATGCCTCAAAGCTCCCTTAATGCATTTCGTGAATGTTATCTGCTCGTTACAAGGACGGGATGGGGGGATGGGGGGTGGCCCCTTCACCGTGACCTTGCCGATAGCCCTGTTTGCCAGGAGCTGGGAGAACATGTGTGCCTTGGCCTGGAAATCGCTGACTTCTGATCGCAGCTCTTCCCCCTCCTAGCTGAGGGACCTTGGGCAAATCTGGTCTGATTCCTCATCTGGAGATAATGCCCATCACACCCTTGCTGTGAGGAAAGCATTTGTTAAGCACAGAATACTGTTCTTAAAACTGAGATTTCAACGTGCTGTTGAATGAGTACTTACTTTCTTGGCGTAACAATGATATTTGAATGGATCTTCTGATTTTCAGCATTTTTTTTTTTTTTTTTTTTTTTGCGGTACGTGGGCCTCTCACCGCTGTGGCCTCTCCCCTTGCGGAGCACAGGCTCCGGACGTGCAGGCTCAGCGGCCATGGCTCACGGGCCCAGCCGCTCCGCAGCACGTGGGATCTTCCCGGACCGGGACACGAACCCGTGTCCCCTGCAGCGGCAGGCGTACTCTCAACCACTGCGCCACCAGGGAAGCCCTGATTTTCAGCATTTGGTGAGGGCTTGTGTGTCTATTCCAAGAGGGATTGTTCTGTGAAATCATAGAATTTTGACTTTTAAGGCATTTTATAGACCATCTTGCCCAGTGATTTTTGGACTTTTGTTTTAGTAACAGAAACCTATTCCCCAAAGAAAATAAGCCAAATCCAACATGTAGAAGAGGTGAAAGCACTGCCCTAGTGACCCTGGGACATGTCATCAGAGCTCCGGAGCAACCTGGAGTACAGCTTACAAACCAGATGCCTAATTCAGCAGTAGGATTTTACACAGGGGGAAATAAGGCTCAGAGAGGTTAAGTAAATTACCGAAATCACACAGCCAACAAGTTGCAGATTCAGAACACAAATCCTTATTTTTTGCTCCAAATCAAGCAATTCCGGGTGAGACGTAAAAAATATATATATAATAAAAATTAACACAAAAACTGATATTGGCTGGAAACTGCAAAGGAAATAAAAGAATTTAGTATTGTAGATGCATTAAAAGATCCTTGTCTGCAGATCAGTTGAGAAAAGGTATGTACTTAGGGCAGCAGGGGCTTTACTGCCATTCTTTGTCTTCATGTCCTGTGAGAGACAGAGTTGTTTCTTCTTTTTATTGTACCGTCCCTGGAGGCATTAGGTGTTTCATGGCAACTTTTCATTTTTAATTAGTTATTTAATGAGTTGCTTTTGAAACTAGGGAAAAAATGAGGATATAACAAATGTTTTCCTCCCCAACTTTTAAAAGTAAGCAACAATTAATAAATTCTGCTTGCTTTGAAAGTAGGCAGTAGGTAATTTTCAATCTCACCTTACACTTGAATAGCTTTGAAGGTAGTAGTTATACAACAGGTGTGGGGAGCCGAAAGTCAAAGAAAGAGAATTCCCAGCAAAGCACCTGGCCACACCAGGTACTCGGCACAGCAGGAGTTCTGATGTTGAAACATCTGGAAATTTTATCAGTTCACAAGCTTGAACTGAACCAACAGTGCGTTGATCACGACCCTTGGATTACAGATCCCCTTTGAGGGTCTGATGAAAGCCATAGATCTGCTCACCAGAAAAAGTACTATAATCTCTTGATTACCTGAGGCTTGCAGAAGCCCTCATGTCTGTCTGTAGACTCCAAGTTGAGTATCTCTGTTCCCTTAATGTGGTTTGTGTCCTGAATTTGTCAGCTGTGTGATTTTGGTGATTTACGTAACCTCTCTGAGCTGTATTTCCTCCTAGCATCTTCTTAAGATATATGGATAGAAATGTGCTCACTGCCCAAACCTTGTGCAGATATTGACTAGGTGGCTGTCACATCTGGGTGCAGTGCTGGGCACAGTGGAGACCCTCACTGCACATAGGAGGGAGTGGGGCTAGGCCGAGGAGTCAGGAAGAAGTGGCTATGACACCCTGAAAGGGGTCGATGAAGGACCTGTGAGCCATGTGGGTGAAGAAAGTTTAAAGAAAGGCAATTGTACAGCTGGAGACCTAAAGTATGTCTTTAATTCATATTTGAGGAACTGTTAAATGGAAGAACTGTTAGAAGAAGGGATATGATTTGATCTTTTTATTTTCTGGGTTACTCTAAAAGGCAAAACTGTGGGATCTATGGATCCCTGGACGGCAGCTTTAGCTGAGGGTCAGCCCGTGCCTGCAGGTCACGGGTGACTTGCTGGCCGTCTTCTCATCACCAGGACAAACACGATGCCCGTCGGCCTCCAATAGGGGCAAGTTTGATGAAGGGCCCTTCTGCTTGAAGGTCTCAAGACTCTAATGTGAAACCTATTATACCTTCCCTGACACACAGCTGTGAGCCTCTGGCAGACACAAAACATGCCCTGTTCCTTACGTATCTCCAACACCACGCACCATGCCCGTCCTATGAACGTGTGTGCAAAAGAAATCAGTGAAGGAGTGAAGGGTATCGCCCTCTCTAAAGCCCCTGCAGTGAATGGCTCAGAGTTCAGAGGTCTGTGGTTTTGATTCATTCAACAGATAGATTAAAATTTTGGAGCCCTAGGGCAAAATAAAATCCAGCCCCCTGAACGACCAGCTCACCTTGCTGTTCCTGGTGTTTGAAGTGTCACTGCCACGTTTCCTTTTCCCAAATCCCACCTCCACCAGACCTGCCTGAAGCCGTTTCTCCACCACAGAAGCATCCACTCTTTGCCACAGTTACAGACCAGGCATGGACATTCAGCCTTGCGTGACTCATATCTGTAACGTAAGTAAATGTCCTCTCATTTACCAACTGGGTAGATAACCAAGAAAACCAACTGGTGAGAAAAGGCGACTGGTGGAAAAATGGACAGTGTGCATCCCCAAAGCCCTTTTAAATGTTCTCTCATTTACCAACTGGGTAGATAAATAAGAAAAACAACTGGTGAGAAAAGGCGACTGGTGGAAAAATGGACAGTGCGCATCCCCAAAGCCCTTTGCTGTTGTTGAAGCACCGAGTCTTTCTCCTCCATGGAAGCGATTTGCTGAAATGAAAGGATGAAAAGATCCAAACTGAACCATCTTCCCCCAGATGCAGAGAGAGTTGACTTGGACATTTGAGCTGGTCCTCTGAAACCAGCTGGGAAAAGTGCTTTCAGGGAAAAGGAAAGAAAGGAAGTGGATCGAGATGAACAAGAAGAGAAGGTCTGGAACGTTCGCCCTATTTGCCCTCTGCGAGGTGTGATTGCCAACTTTGTTTAACTTTTTCATGAGGCAGGAGAGGTGCAAGAGTGATTTCCGGCATGAGTTAACAGGACGCGATGCTTTCTTAAGAAGAAAGAAATGAAACAGTGAGGCTGTGGTTTATAGAGCCAGGGTGGCGAGGCAGGGATGGTTTAGGAGAAGGGGTACCAGCTTTGGGTTTGAGTTTAAATTCAGTTCTGTCACCAGCTCGGTAGCATTGGACTCTTTGGGTGACCTCAGTTTCTGTGCTGAGCAAATGCTAGACAGATAATAGCTGCAAATACTGTCAGTGTGGTGGTTACGTTATCACACCGTGTAAAGGAGTAGAAACATGATGGCGTGATGTGATCTGGGTCCAGGTTTTTACTGTCTGCACGGCCCAAACAGTCTGGCTGTAGGAAGAAGTAACCAAACGGACGCAAAGGTTTACTTCACATAAATGTGTTTGCTGCGTTGAATGAAGTAGTCTACGTTTCCTTAACGGCTCTCGTGCTTGGAATTGCATAGATAGTAAGTTGCCCTTGAAGCAGTTAACCTGCAGTCTTTGGCTCTATTAAATTCACTTAGGTGTGTGGGTGTGGCTTGAATAGTTATGTTAGGGTACTTGAAACTTAGTTGTGGTTTTTTCGTTGTCAGAAATGTATTTGCAACTTAGTTGTTTATCCAATTTGGTTCCGTAGTGATGCTGCTATGAACATGGAGATGTTAGCGGCTAATGTACGCAACTTTGCCTGCAAAATCGACTCTGTATTTTAAAGTTATTAAAATCTTATGGTGTAGCCAGGTTTTAAGAGTACTGGACTTGGTTTCTGAAGAATTATGGGTCCTTGTAATGAATGGGTATAAGATTAGAATTTTTTATTAGTTTACTTCTGTGCTGTAACATCCCTGTTGAAAATTTTAGATTTATGTAATTGTGTTGTCATTGCGTGAATGAGGAAATCATACTTAAAGTAACAGACGGTAATTGAATTCAAGAAAAATACTAAAGAAAATAAAGATCGCTGTGCACCAAAAGGCTGGCTTGTGCCGTTTGTGAAGCTTGAAGAAAATGTTCTCATCAAATGAATACCAAGGAAAGGAAATACTAAATTTATGTGCATTTTTCACTCATCTTAATTACGTGAAAAAAAACTTATAATACCTTTTAATTCTGTAGAAGCTTCTGAGCTGATTCAATGGCTTGAATTTTAGGAGTACACAGAGAAAAATTCTATGAATGTGCCTTGTTGGAGAATCCTCAGTTCTAGCCTCAAATCACATGTTTGTTTGATTTGAAAATATTCACAGAGACTGTGTATTACATAGTTTTATTTAGAAAAGTGTGAGAGATTTTAAATGATGTAGGACTCAATATTCATCCTCCCTTTCCATGTTTGGGAATGTCAGTTATTTTCTAATATTATCCCGTAAACAGGTGTAATGAATTTAAAGATAATGAGAGAGATTTGGGGGGATTCTTAAGCCCCAAACCAATTACATGCGTATCAGCCACACTCTGTCCTGTACTCCTTACATCTCTGCCAGCACCCCCACCCACCCCGATCTCCTGACCACTGGACCAGAAAGCGAGGGATTGCCTCCCCTGAGGCCCTTGAACATGATTTGTACACTGATAAAACTTATTGGAGAGATAAATCCCTTGACTGATTTTTGTTGAGCAGGTTGAAGTGGCCCCAGTTGAGGCCCATTGCAGTGAAACTAGAACTCACTGGCAGGTAAGTTATACCTGCAAGGTGAGGATGGAGAGATGTGTTTCTGTCCCTTTGTTCACGGGAGGTATTATTTTATTTCTTCTCGGGCTGATTAAGTAACAATCCAGTACCACTTGTTCCCAGCCATATGCAGGGGCATATATGTTAGAGAAAAAAGAAATGGCTTGAGTGCAGTTGATCATTCCAGAGATATGTTCTTTCTTACCTCTCTGTTGGCAGTTACAGCCACTGATGTGGGAGATGGGAGCATATGCATGCACGTCTGTCCTGCCGTCCATCTGTCCTCCACTGCCCCTCTGGCTTGGATGGACATCATTTTGATGTCGTCAGCTGATGTTTACTTGGTTCCCAAGTCTTGCAGCTATAGGGAAGGAGGCTGTCACGTCCGAGGAAATAATATAGTAGAAACTCCCAAGGATCGTCCAAATGCAGTCTCTCTAGAGCACTTGTCATCGTGAATTTCCTCAACAGTCTCACTGATTTTTTGAAACAGAAATTGTACCTGATGATTTTCTATTTCATGTAAAATTCCAAAGACTGTTTTGATGTAAGGATTAAAATAAAGCGATCACCCTTTTGCCCTCAAATTGTTTTTGCTCTAGATCAGGTGAAATTTTTATTTCCAAAGACAAAGATAAAACTCTTGATTTCTCTCTGTATAATTTTAATATCTAGAATAGAGTCATAATGCTGTTGTATATTTGTATAACATTTGAACACCAGTGCTGATAAAAATGTAGCACAAGCCACATATACAATTTAAAACTTTTTGGTAGTCACATTAAAAACTTAAAAAGGAATAGATGGAATTAACTTTATAATGTTTTATTTAATCCCAAGTTTTATTATTCCAACATGAAACCAATATAAAATAATATTAGCAAAATCTTTTCATTCTTTTATGTCCACATACTAAGTCTTTGAAGTTGGGTGTGTAGTTTACGCCCACAGCACATCTCAAGTCAGACTAGCCACCTTTAAGTGCCAAATTTCCTTGTGTGTCTAGTGTTTAGCTTTTGGATAGCAGCTCTATACTGTATTTGGTTTCATAGAAATTATCCCATATCCTCTAATATCTTCAATTCTACAGTAAAATGAAGGATTCATCCCCAGGTAATAGAAACTGTATCTAAGGTCTCTTATCATGAAGAGGAAAATCAGACTGTTGTGTTTCTGTTTGAACTTACATTGGCAAATGTAGTAATTTTCTAAAGTTTCAGAAAAGGTAGTCTTCTTCCTATATAAATATTTACTGAGAACTAACTGAGAAAAAGGTAGGATTCATTCAACAGGTATATTTACTGGGCGTCTACTAGGTGTCAAGCACACTGCTGGACACAACGGATCCAGAGGAAATACAAGCATATTAAATATAGCAAGTTTTGATTATGTGCTAGACATTGTTCTCTGTATTGATAGAATGTACACTTGTAGCCTGGATTCGTTTTCACCGAAGAAAATGTGTTACAATTTTACAAAACTTGCTTTCCTTATGTCCCTTTCCACCCTCCTTAAGATGAATCCTGGCTCTAGGATAAGGCAACAGCCTCAGCTACCTGAGAAGGGGGTTGGGAGAAGGCTTTGAAGCAGTAAAGGGTTTTATTTTTTTTTCCCCAGTTACTTCATTATCACTGCTCACTGGGGATTGTGGAAGATTATAAGTGGGAGATGGCCATGTACAGGAGTTTCAGTCATTGTTCTTCCCTCCCCTGCAGATAGTGGCCTGTGGACTTTTGTTTGTTTTAAGCAAAAGGGGTATTAATTGTAAAGACACCAGGATTGAAGATACGGAATTGCAGAGGACTGAGAAATCAAGCCTCTTCTCCCTCGTACAGAGAGGCTGGCTGCCGGCAGTTCCCACCACCACACCTCCTAGCTCCGTCCCTAAGAGAGCACTCCCATCCCCTCCATCCCCAGCCTGGAAAAGTTCATGGTAGGTCTCTGCCTGGTCTGGCCAAAGTCACCTGTCCATCTACTGATCTGTCACCTTGTCTTGGGACAGAGGTACTAGGATTCCACATACTGAATCGGGTTACATAACTGTTAGGGAGTAGACTTCAAATGCTCCTGTATATTATGACACCGTGCGTTGCGTGTGTTTATGGAGGGAGAAGCATTGGAGTTGTGGAGAGCACAGCAGCTGGTTTTCCCCACAGCTCTTCTTCTTCAGGCAGAAGCCACACGGTCTAACCAAATCTGCATTCCTTACACACACCCGCATCGTGCTCTGACACTTTAACAATAAACTGTCACGGCAAAAAGGTCAACAACAGAAGGAAGACAGTTTTCATTTGTTCTAAAAGGTTGTACCTGCGATATTCTGTGTCATGAAGAGCATCGTGCTTAGTAATTCATTTTTCAGCTGCGTTAGGCTGCGTGGAAGGTTGCAAACACCGGGCACCCTAACCTCCACCTTCAGGTTTCTGTGGCAGGGGAATTAGGGTAGATTCAGGAAACCATAGCAGTATAGGATAGAACAGATACTAGACTCTAACGAACTTCCTAATTCCACGTGTACTCAGGAAGATAGCAGCATTTATTGGATGTCTACTATGAAGAAAAAATGATCAAATGCTGAGAGGGGTTTTCATAGGCAGGAAACATTACAGCCTTTTTCCTCGAGACGTTTGAAACATAAAACACGCTCACATTAGCTAAATAAGCTTACTTCAAATGCCTGTACTGTGTCACATAACTGTGAAGTTGTCAACCTTGTTTCAGTAGCCATGCAAAACTAAAATCAGGTGATGTGTATAAAAGTTCATACCATATAAACCGAGATGGTATTACTGTGATCATACCTTGTGGTTTATAGTTCATTGTGGAAGCCAGCCTGCTTGCAGAGAAGAATGGGCCTGTTGGCCCTGTTCCAGGAAAAATAAATGGAATAATGAAGAAAATTCAAAGTCAAATAAAATGCCATTCCATACACATCTTGAAAAAGTTGATAAAGTAGTTTATCCGTGGAGGGTTATTGTAAGCACGGCAATAAACTGGAAGGATATTGCTTCCTTTCCGAGACCCACTTTTCCAAGATGGTTCTAATGTTAAAGACTCTCTTGGAATTTATGTAGAGTTCTTTAAATCGGCACAGTTAGCCTGAAGCAAAAACTCTATAGTTTGTTTTAAAAGGAAAGAAAGGAAGGAAGCTCTTCTGCCCAAACTGCTCTAGGAAGTGAGGGCTCCATGGAAAGAGCGTTTGTTGGATGGTTCCACGTGTATGGGTTCCAGCTGCCATTTGCCATTTGGCCCACGTTTGGGGCAAGCTCTGATCTTGGTGACGGAGGGTTTTGTCAAGCTCTACTCAAAAGGTCCACGTCCATTTTTATCATCAACTAACTTCTCTGTGGCACGTGCTGCTTTTGGTCCCCCAACCGTGAAGTTTTATTGACCCATTTCCATCTCTCATATAAGTGGATGGAATCATCTTTCTTGATGGGAAAACTCCAAGAATAGTAGTACACTTGTCTCCGAGCATTTGAGCCTCTGCTGTTTTTACAGATTTCAGTGTTAGCTCCTTTCTTCTTTTTCTGTGAACCGTAGGCCATTGGGAGGAGGGCATGAGGCATGCTGTCTTTAGTTTGGGTAGAATTTCCATAACAGTTCTAAAGTTTCCTTTTTAGCTGATAACTGAGTGAGTAATATTTGGATCTGAGCTAGTTAAGGTTTGGAACCGATAAAACCAACTTGAGATCATTAGATCAAAAGTTTGATGGGTTTGCTATCGGTGAAGGCTGCTGAGAGGTACGAGTGAGATAATTACAGGTGAAAAGTTTACAGAAACTCTAGTAAAACAAGCGCACATCATTTATATATGCGTCCTCATATATTCCTTTTATAGTAAAGAGGAGAGTGAAGACAGGAGAAAAAACTAAGTACAGTGTGTGATTTCTTCAATCAGGACAGGGTCTTGAACGGAGGGTTAAGTGGGTGGGATTCCCTGAAAGAACTGGGACATATTCTTTCTTATTTGTAGATATCCTAGGGATTAAGTTAGGCTTCCTGTAACAACTCCTGCTAATTTCCCAGCCACAATTACCTTCCACTTGTGCAGACAGTTGTTTGGGAAGCTATCTAGTCCTATCCTAAACGTCCCAGTCCCTCTTTACTTGGTTTAACTATGTTTCAAATACTTTATAAAAACGTGTTTGCTATTGTGTGTGTGTGTGTGTGTGTATATATATATAATATACATATACTACCTCTTTTTTATCCATTCATCTGTTGACAGGCACTTAGGTTGCTTCCGTATCTTCACAACTGTAAATAGCGCTGCTATGAACGTTGTGGTGCACGTGTCTTTTCAAATTAGTGTTTTCGTTTTCTTCAGATATATACCTAAGAGTGGAATTGCTGGATCACACAGTGGTTCTATTTTTAGTTTTTTGAGGAACCTCCATACAGTCTTCCCAAGTGGCTGCATCCATTTACATTCCCGCCAACAGTGCACAAGGACGCCCTTTTCTCCACACCCTCACCAACATTTGTTGTTTGTCGTCTTTTTGATGATAGTGACAGGTGTGAGGTTGTATCTCATTGTGGCTTTGATGTGCATTTCTCTGGTGATTACCAACGTTGAGCATCTTTTCATGTGCCTGTTGACCACCTGTATGTCTCCTTTGGAACAACGTCTATTTAGGTTTTCTGTCCATTTTTTAATAGGGTCGTTTGTTTTTTGATATTGACTTGTATGAGCTGTTTATATATTTTGAATATTAACCCCTATATCAGTCATATCGTTCGCAAACATTTTCTCCCATTCAGTAGGTTGTCTTTCCATTTTGTTTACGGTTTACTTTGCTGTGCAAAAGCTTTTAAGTTTAATTAGGTTCCATTTGTTTATTTTTGCTTTTGTTTCCTTTGCCTTAGGAGACAGATCCAAAAAATATTGCTACGATTTACATCAAAGACTGTTCTGCCTATGTTTTTTTCCAGGAGTTTTATGGTTTCTGGTCTTACATTTAGGTCTTTAATCCATTTTGAGTTAATGTTTGTATATGGTGTGATAAAATACTCTATTTTCATGGAATACTACTCAGCCATAAAAAAAGAATGAAATTTAGCCATTTACAAGAATGTGTATAGACCTGGAGGGTATTATGCTTAGTGAAATAAATCAGACAGACAAAGACAAATACCATATGTTATCACTTATATGTAGAATCTAAAAGAATAAAACAATTGAACGAATATAACACAACAGAAACAGACTCACAGAAATAGAGAATAAACTAGTAGTTATCAGTGAGGCGAGACGGATGGGGGGAGGGGCAAGATAAGGGAAGGGGATGAAGAGGTACAAACTACTACATATAAAATAAATAAGCTATGAAGATATATTGACCAGAAGAGGGAATATAGTCAATATTTTATAATAACTTTAAATGGAGTGTAATCTAAAAATTCTGAATGACTGTTGTACACTTCAAACTAATATAATATTGTAAATCGACTATACTTCAATTTTTAAAAATTCTCTTTGCTTATGAATTGTTCTCTCTTTTTCGCCCATTCAGTGCAGGCACAGCTGAGTACCGGCTGTATTTCCGTTTGCCTTTTTCCTTTACTTTTCATTGGTCCCTATCAGAACTAAGCTTCGACTTTGTCTTTTCCTCTGACCACAGATATCCCAGTGTGTGACCTTCCCTTCCAGCTTCTACCGAGTAGAACCCATTTGTCTCCCTTCTCCCCACCTGAGTCATCCCAGCATCGCGGTCATTGCCCCAGGCCCCCATCCTCCACATCAGCTTTGTGAGTATGTTCTGGTCCAGCGGGCACCTTGTTCACCCAGGCGTTTTATGCGTTGTGCGTTTCATGAACGTTCTGAGTTGTAACAGATCTAGAAACCAAACCGTGCCACTAAGTGACATCGCAGGGAACCTGGCGGGCTGCTGAGCCTCTCACAGGCAGCTGTTTGGTTGGTCCTCCCAAGCTCTTGGGATGGGCTCTACCGTCTCCATTTGCCGCACGAGGAAACAGAAGCTCAGTGAGAACGTGCCCAAGACCACGTGGCTGGTGTGTGTGCAGGCAGCGCTCAGACTGGGTTCCTCATCCCACGTCCCGTCACTTAGGAGGGATTCAGGGCCTATCTAGCAAATAGCACTTTCCAGAGAACCTCTTTCCAACAACGAGAAAAAATATCCATGCCTGGCCTGCGTAATCTTGAGCTCCCATGGCCCATCCTTGCTTCTAGGACTGACTTTCCAGTTTTATTTCAGATGCACACTGGATCCTCATTATTCTCCGTTACATTTGATCTCTGCACATTGCCCTAAGAATCACTTTTAAAATTGATATGACTATAGCTGGAGTCTCTCTTCCATGATGGGAATTCCATTCCCAAAGAAATAGAGCAATATTTCTTAATTAGGTATTTATTCTAATGATTCAGAAAGAGAGTCATTTGGTCCCTTTGCTTTATTTTCATTATAAACTAAAGATCTGGATACTGCTTTCATGACTTATTCAGAACTGCAGCGAGACTGTCGGAATTCAGTACATTTTATTAATAATCAGAGGAAAGACACTTATATTTTCTGTCATACACACATCTCTAAACGTTTAGGCCAGAGGCACATTTTTAATGGATTCAAATAACAAATATAAATTGTGCCTCTCTGTTACCTGAATATCTTACCTGTTTGGAGGTTTTATTGTCAGGACCTGCCAGATTACTTGCATGCATCAGTTTAGTGGAACCTTAAGCCTGACACTTTTATTGAAAAAAATGGATTTCAAGTTGTTTTTCATACATAAAGGCTGCTAAATCTATGCTTCATTGGTGAAGTCTCTCTCAGACGTGGATGACCTTATCTCCATGTTTCAAGGGAAAAATAAAACCTTGTATCTCATATCCTTGAGATTTGGCAAAAAATGATCAATTAACTCTCCAAAGATCTATCATGAAACGGCTGTAGGGAAGGAAAGAAACTGAATTGCGTCCAGTTCAGCTCATCAAACTATCATCTCTGGATCAGCCACGTTCTGTGGCATTCGAGCTGTGGGGTTCTATTCATGGTGATGTAACCCTTGTGTGGCTCTGGTCCCTATTCGGAAACATGGTGTGGTCATATCTTTTGGTGGGTCCTAATTCATGGGAGACTACTCTTTCATAGTCCTAAGTCATCCCTGGAGGATAAAAGTCAGCGCTCAAAACCTACATTTTGATGAAACAAGGATGCAGATATAATTATGATTAAATTTGAACCTATGACCCTAGAAACATAATTTCAAAGGTCTGAAAACTCTATCTGATACTGGTGGATACCAGTGACATCTCTTGCTGTCCTAGTGGAATTTGTCCAGATCTAGACAGTCTCATATGCTTGCTCAGTGTTACATGTTTATCAAGAATGCATAATTCTGGCATTATATTCTATTCTGTTGCGGGATGCTATAATCATCATCGTATAATTTGTGTAGTTGCTGCATAGAAAGAATACCACTTTGTTTTCCCGTCATGATTTTCTCTAGAGAGCTATCTGTTCAGCACTGATTCATATCTTTTCCTGAGGTAGATGACAAATAAAATAATCTGATTTCCCATGAGGAAGGAATGAAGAAAGGGAGGTGATTGGACTCCTTGGTCTGCAAACAGTATCCAGTGAGTCCCCGGAGGGTTCGTATAGCTAAGGATACAGGAAAGCACGTGTGCCAGAGTTCCTGTTCTCAGGAAGCCCACCCCTGGGCACATACCCAGAGAAAACCACAGTTCAAAAAGACACACGCACCCCAATGTTCACTGCAACACTACTTACAATGGCCAGGTCACGGAAGCAACCTAAATGCCCATCAACAGACGAGTGGATAAAGAAGATGTGGTACAAATATACAATGGAATATTACTTAGCCATAAAAAGGAACGAAATTGGGTCATTTGTAGAGACGTGGATGGATCTAGAGACTGTTATATAGAGTGAAGTAAGTCAGAAAGAGAAAAACAGATATCATATATTAACGCAAATATGTGGAATCTAGAAAAATGGTACAGATGAACCGGTTTGCAGGGCAGAAATAGAGACACAGATGTAGAGAACAGACGTATGGACACCAAGGGGGGAAAGCGGTGGAGGAGGTGTGTGTGTGATGAATTGGGGGATTGGGATTGACATGTATACACTGATATGTTTAAAATAGATTAATAAAAACCCGCTGTATAAAAAATAAATTAATTAAATTAAAAAAAGAAGTTCACGTATTTTTAGAGAGATAAGAAATGCACGGATCTGGTTCTTTGGTTCAGTCTTAATATTTTGCTTGAGGCTTGGTTACTGCGTATCATTGTTGGAGTCTGTGAAGATGAATGCTTCTGGAAAAAAAAATTAAGCTTCTAGGCAACGTGGGGAATTAAAAGCAGAAACATGGGATGTTGAGTATCAGGAGAAAATAGAAGAATCAGTAGTTATTAGCATTATGAGAATAAAAAGCAGTTTATGGGTTTTAAAAAAGTGCTTTATAGGTAGGGTGACCATATATTTCAATTTGCTTAGGACAGTGCTGGTTTATGCCAATGTCCTAGCTTGAGTTTTAATATCATTCCCTTTTATTCTCAGTGGTGTCCTTGTTTGGGCAGTAAATTACATGGTCAACATATGTACTGATGTATGTATTTATTGATGAGGAATTAGTATTTGAAAATAGCAACAGATTGGAGATGAAGATTTTGGTGAAGTTGATTTTGATGTCCCCCTTTACACCACAATCTGATATTTATGTCAATTTCTACTTTTATTTGAGGAGTAGTATTGACCATGTTTCTTAGAGGAGAAGTGAAGGTTTAAAAAAAAAAAAAAAACTTTGCTCAGGGTGTTGTGAAATTTTCTTTCTAAGTTGGGACTGGAATTCAGAACTCAAGCACTTCATTGCCTGTACGAATTTCCACCCCAATATCGTGGGGGAAATGGAAAAAGGTAAAGAAATAATAGGATATGAAATGTATGCATTTCTTTCCTCTGTTACGAGTGTGTCCCTTCACTGTCACCATTTACACTGGTTGTGTGATTTGGTTTTCCAGGACGGCAAAGAAGAAACACAGATATTATAAGCCTTGTGATCATTTGCCCAGGCTACGACATTTCTGTTCTGCCTTCACTGGGAATGTGTATTTCTTTTTTTTTTTTCTTTTTTTTTTTTTTTTGCGGTACACGGGCCTCTCACCGTCGTGGCCTCTCCCGTTGCGGAGCACAGGCTCCGGACGCGCAGGCTCAGCAGCCATGGCTCACGGGCCCAGCCGCTCCGCGGCATGTGGGATCTTCCCGGACTGGGGCACGAACCCGTGTCCCCTGCATCAGCAGGCGGACTCTCAACCACTGCGCCACCAGGGAAGCCCGGGAATGTGTATTTCTATGAGTAATGCCCACCACTAATGCTTTTGAAGCAGGAGTGCTGTTTGAGTTTGTTTCCTGGGACCCCTGTGAAGGAGGTGGTTATTATTCATATTTGCTGGAACAATCTTCATGAGGTCCACGAGCTCAGGGAGGTGGCAGTCTCAGAACGATAGAGTGCCAATCATCAGAGACTGAAAGAAAAGGAAAACATCATTTCCTCCAATCTCCGTGTCCCTTTGCCTCACTCAGAGTATTATATATGCTCAAGGTCAGAAAGAGGTGTGCGGATCAGGTGTTGCTTTGGATGGATGTGAGCTCTTGGAGAAGGAGTCCACGAGAGCTGATGAGGCCAGATGAGGGGACAAGAGGCAGGAACCAAAGAGTAAAAGGCACGTGGTGCGCTGGGACCTGGAACCATCATGATGTTACATCCCAAAGCGGAAGTAAACTCGCCTGGCAGTGCAGGGCATGGCAGAGATTCTTAATTAGCGGACATTCACTGAAGCGCTTTTCTGAAGATGGATTTAATTGGTGATGTAGAATGAAGGGAGAGCAGGGACAGGAAACCATCAATTTGATATGGATGTGGCCCTGCAGCTTCTCTGCCGATCCGCCCGTGGAGTCTAAAATAGCCATGCAAACCTTGGGAGTCCTATTGATTTCTGTTTAGTATCAAGAAATCATAAAGTATTAAAGTAGAAAGGAGCCTCGGTGATCATTACGTTCATTGTGAAATGAGAAACAGTCAAGCCCATAGAAGGAAAGGGTTTACCTAACTCCTGAGTGTACATGCTGATTAGTGACAGGAACCACGTTTACGATGCACCCTCCCCCTCCCTGCCATCAGCCCTGTTTTTCTAGAGAGCAGAAGGGGGCCCCGCGGTCACCCTGTGACAGAGACGCAGTATCTGCAAGGCCAGACCCAAAACCTTGGGAAGGAGTTTCACAGACATTAATAAAGATTATTTATCATTAGGTTATTTTTCCTAATTCTCATCAAGAAGTTTTTCTAACTTCCTGTTGTTTAGAAACCCTGAAAATAAATATTTCCAAATGTGGAAAGCCCTGTGAGTATGAACTTGCATCTTCCTAAGACTTACTACAATTTTTTTTTCTTGTAACAATTCTGAGTGAGAAGTTGAAACCACCGGTTTTGAACTTGGATATGTCGTAGGCAAGTATAGATAGGAGGACGCTGATGGTTTGTTTCTGGATTTACTTAGATGGTCCCCATTAAAGCTTTGCTGTACACTTTTGTTTTCTTCCTGATTCCAACTCATCTTTCCTGTGCACCAGACAGTATTTTCTAGAACAGCATGGTTCATTGGAACTGAGATAGAACTGTTCTGTAGCTGCCTTGTCCCACATGGTAGCCACTGGTGTGTGTTACTTCTGAGTTCTTAAAATGTGGTTAGTGTGACTGAGAAATGGAAGTTTTAATTTTAGTTAGTTCTAATTATATAAAATTGAAATAGCCACATGTGGCTAGTGGCTATCATATTGTACAGCACAGTTCTAGGTGCCGGTATGGGGCGGGGGTGGGGGGGAAGATGTATCGCCACCCTGACTACAAGGCACTTGCAGCCTCTAGGGGTGGGGGAGGGGAGAGGTGGGCGAACAGTCATCACCAGAGAGGGGATCAGTGTTCTGTTACAAGTTCGAGTGAGGTCCTGTGGGAGCAAAGAAAAAAGAGCAGGACTCTTCCTCAGGGTGGGGAGCATCAGGGAAATTTCAGCAAAGAACTGATACTTGACTCCTGATGGATAAGGCGAGTCTACGGCAGACATCAGAGAGGAATGGAAAGAGGAAGGAATTTTCAACACTGGGGGCAACGTGTACAAACTCACAGTGGTTCCAGAGCAGCGGGACCCAGAGTGAATCTTGTAATTCTGGACTCTTCTCTCCTCTCACATGACCATTAAATTGTACTCATTTTCCCATTGTTGGAAATTCCTTCTCTCTCTGTCTGTCTTCCTCTCTCTCTCCCTCTCTCTCTCTCCCTCTCTCTCTCTCTCTCTCTCTCTCTCTCTCTCTATATATATATATATATATATATATATATATATATGAATATCCCCTCCTTCTTTGGGGAGGTGAACTAGCAGATGGTTCTGGAAAGAACTCACCCTAGAGTATTCTGCACGTTTCAGCCCCTGTTTTACCATGACACGCAGTGTCGCCGTGTGACCTCAGACAAATCCATCTGCTCTTTGGACTTCAGACTCCTCTTGTGGAAATGAGGGGTTACAACTCAAAGCCAGAGGCAGGGATGGAGCGGTTGGGTGCCTCCTTCCCACCTCTAGTGAGTATTCGCTTCACTATGATGGGTCCTGGGTAGCCCCCGCCTGCACAAGACCCTGTGACGGCCTTCCCTCAAGACTGTGAGAACGTCCTTGGTGGCATCTTTGGTGCTGCGTGGTGTTTAACTAAGGATTCCCAGAGGTGCCTCAGAGTTGAACAGATTGCCCCAGTTGTGGGTGCTGGTTGGTCTCTTCCAGCTAACGTAACGTTTTCATGCTTGGAATGCATGCTTGGTAGCTGCATTATTTCCTCCCCTTCAGGTATTCGATCCCGAAGATAAGCGCTCTCTCTGGCGCCTGTGTAGAGACTGCGTGAATGGTATTTGGAACCGGCAGGCAGAGGTGTGATTCGGGGATCACTCATCTACCCTTACGTCCACTGACAGTACTCAGTACACAGGGGCTGTCTGTGTGGCTTCTTCTGAGAAGAACAAAAGATTTACTTTTTTGCATGACCTACCTGCTGGCAAGGTACAAAAGACCTCTCGCAAGCCCTGAGGGATCTCACTTGAGCTGTACTAATAGGCAGACGGATAACTGGTCGACCAAAAGAGCGTGGATGAGAAGAAAGAACTCCCTTTTGTAAATGAACCTCTCAGGCTTTTGATCTGAGGCCCTTGAATTCTCTCTGCATCAGCGATCGTTGCTCTAATCTGCAGGGAAGCGGATTTTACGACAAATGGAGCAGGGGGGCGTTGCTGGCAGGTGAGGAGGACCCAGCTTTGAAAGATACCCGTGGGGGAGAATACCCATCGATCTGCCATTCCTGTGCGCCCTCCCCATCGGCAGCACACCCAGAGAGTTTTGTACCTGTCATCTCGAAAGGTGGACAGAGTATCACACGGGATATGATCCTTAACTCAGCAGGTGTAGTTAAATATGGAGCTCTGATGTGAAATCAGCAGCCTACTGAAAATAGAGCCGCGTTCTCAGGGTCCATAAAAACACACTCTTTGAGTTTCCCCCAGTAGGGTTACTATACATGTACCTAGTAAAGTCCAGGATTCTTTAGGATGGCTTGCATATCTAAATACCTACGCTGGCATATATGTTTTTGTGGGGAATGGGCTGAACGTACTATATCTTTCCTATTTTCACCTATTTGTATGATGGGGTCTGTGGCCAAGGATCACGGAAAGTAACCCATGAAGGGATCAAAAATCTATTCTCCATTATGTCTTTTCAAATTTTTTTCAGTTATTTTAAAATTATTTTAATTTTTATTTTATGTTGGAATATAGTTGATTTACAATGCTGTTAGTTTCAGGTGTACAGCAAAGTGATTCAGTCATACATATACCTCTATCTATCCTTTATTAGATTCTTTTCTCATATAGGTTATTACAGAATATTGAGTAGAGTTCCCTGTGCTATACTGTAGGCCCTTGTTTGATTATCTATTTTATATATAGTCGTGTGTATATGTTAATCCCAACCTTCTTATTTATCTCTCCCCCACACCTTTCCCCTCTGGTAACCATAAGTTTGTTTTCTATGTCTGTGAGTCTGTTTCTGTTTTGGAAATAAGTTCATTTGTATCATTTTTTCAGATTCCACATATAAGTGACATCATATGATATTTGTGTTTCTCTATCTGGCTTACTTCACTCAGTATGATCATCTCTAGGTCCATCCATGTTGCTGCAAATGGCATTTCATTCTTTTTATGGCTGAGTAATATTCCATTGTATACATGTACCACATCTTTATCCATTCATCTGTCGATGGACATTTAGGTTGCTTCCATGTCTTGGCTATTGTGAATAGTGCTGCTGTGAACATTGGGGTGCATGTATCCTTTTGAATTCTCGTTTTCTCCAGCTATATGCCCAGGAGTGGGACGGCTGGATCCTATGGTGGCTCTGTTTTTCCATCATGTCTTCATCTGGTGATCTTCAGACTTCCATGTGCACGCAAATCACCTGGAGATGTTGTCAAAATGCAGATTCTGATTCAGTGGGTTTGGCACAAGTCCTGAGAGTCTGTGTTTCTAACAAACTCCCCTGTGATGAGGTTGCTGTTGGCCCATGGCTAAGTCTTTGGGTCTTCATATGTGTGTCTGCTGTGAAGAAATCATCTGGATTTAGATAGGAGGCTCTTAGCGTGTGAAGCTCTAGGACCAGTGGACTCTGAGAAGTAAATAAGTGGAGTTATTTATCCACGGATCCAGGTTTCGAGAGCGTGCAAACATTTCGGGATTCGGCGGTTCTTCCAAAGAGAAGCAAAATGAAGTCTTCCATTGTCAAGTTCTGGGAATAATTTGTTCATCGCAAATACAGTTTTGAGAGTGTGTGTTTGGTCCATTCTCACCCAAGCTGCCCTCCCAGTGTCCCTGACAGCACGCTGGCAGCACCGTAATTGGAAACAGTAGAAAACTCTGGCCTTGGAAGTTAGACGCTTGTCTGGGCCTTGGGCACTGGAGGATTGCAGGAGCGACTGGAGGCTGGCTGTGTGTCCCAGGAACAGCTGTCTTGCTCCTGCACGGGGGGATGCCTGACGTCAGAAAGCCTATGAGGGATGCCGTGGTGGCCAAACCCTGTCTCGTTAGAGAGCTCTGTGCCCCCAGGATGATCGCACATGTTCCTTTTTGTCTGTTTTAATACTTCTGCTTCAACATATTTGTTTTTCCTTATTTTCTAGTGTCTTTGAGAAAAATCTGTCTTATACTGTATTAACCCCATTTGGAGAGACGTGACACGTTTGATTCTGTGAGGAAATATGCATATTTCTCAGGCTAATTTTTTTAAATTGAGATTTTGATGTTTGATTTCTAGGACGTCTTTAGTGTGAAAGACAAACACATTTATTTTCTACCACTTCCTGGAACATGTTCCTGATTGTAAAACCTCTAGACTGGCCTTGCCAGTACAGCAATGTAGTGACAGTTGCTCTTGTGTAATGCTAGTGCTTGAGTGATGAGCAGCTAGTAATATAGATGACTGCTGTCCACAGTTTCAAAGCTGAGCTCCCAGGCTGCAGTAAGAGGCTTTAAAGCATTGGTTTCTCTCTGACGACCCTTAGGATATTGGATGCCCCCAAAATGTAGGAAGGTTGGTTAATCTCTGTAGCTCACATGTTGCTTGCAGTAGAGAATCTTGGTGAAACATATAGTTTTTCTTTATTATAAATGCACCTGGGATATGAAGAATGCTTTAAATCATTGTTAAAATTAGAAAAACAGAACTTCCTCATTAAGGTCAAGAATGTAGGATCCAAAACAACATTCAGTTTGATATTTGGCCGTTTATTCAACATCTGATTTTATATAATTTTATTTTTTTAATTTTTAAATTTTTTTTCTTTTGCGGTCCGCGGGCCTCTCACTGTTGTGGCCTCTCCCGTTGCGGAGCACAGGCTCCGGACACGCAGGCCATGGCTCCGGACAGTGGCCATGGCTCACGGGCCCAGCCACTCCGTGGCATGTGGGATCTTCCCGGACCGGGGCATGAACCCATGTCCCCTGCATCGGCAGGCGGACTCTCAACCACTGTGCCACCAGGGAAGCCCATGATTTTATATAATTTTAATTAGTAAGGTCAGTCATTAGGGTTAGTTTATATTCTGTAATGATTTCTATCAAACCTTTTAAAAATGTTTACTCTTGGGGGCAAACTGTTAGAGAACGCAAGAGGAAGTAACTGAATTCAGATTCCTTTATATCATCGTTTGTAGTTAGAAATAAGGTTTGTAGCAGACTGTTTCCATAATATAGTCCCAAATCATGTTTATAACGTAATGAAATAAGTATGAACTAACTTTAGTGAGGGGAGGAATTTCAGCTTGTCATTCTGTTATTCTGGTCACGGGCATAAGATCAATACTTCATCTTCAGAGAGGATTTTACACGTGCACTGACTGAATTGGTGTAGGTTTGTACCTTGTTACTTATTTTAAAAAGGGGGTGGAGAGAAGGAAAAACTTTATCACAAATTCTCTTCTGTGTACTAGCTTTTCCCACACCTTGGTATCCTGATTCTTCTTCCAGGGATGTTTCCCTCATACCACGCCCTCTAGAACGGATAGTTTGGGAGGGAAGTAGTGGGACGCAAAGCTGAAAGGAAGTGTGATGTCAGAGCCCATAATAGGAACTCTCACCAGTTCCTGTCTTTGTGGTGCAGGAACAAACACACCTGATGCCAGACTGCAACATTTGGAAGTTCCCAAGACCACTCTCCCTTCTGCCGTCAGCTGCAAGTTCCGGGGTCCCCTTAGGTTCCATAATTCATTAGAAGGACTCAGAGAACTGAGAAAGCCTCATACTCGTGGTTGTGGTTTATTACGGGGAGAAGATGTAGATTAAAATCAGCCAAAGAAAGAGACTCACGTGCCGAGTCCAGGAAGGTTCTAGGTGTGGGGCTGCCAGCTGACCTCTCCCCGTGGGGTTGTGGACAATGCCAGCTGCTCCAAGCAACAGTACACACAGAGTGTTGCCAAGCAGGGAGCCTCACCCGAGCCTTGGTGTCAGAGTGTTTGTTGGGACGTGGTCGTGTAGACATGATTGACCACCCACATGCTGACCTTGGTCTCCAGCCCCTCCAGAGGTCGGGCTGATACCGCATGACCCAAAGGCCCATCCTGAATGGTGTTAACATATACTGTCTGGCAGCCCAAGATCACCAGGTAAACAAAGACGTTCTTATCAGGCAGGACATTCCAAGGGCTTGGAGATCATATCCCAGGAGCTGAGGGCAAATGCCAGACTTCTCTTTGGGCAGGTGGTCAGTGAGGTGGGGGCATTGTTGGTGAGTGAGAGAAACAGGACCTGGTAGAAGTGAGAGTGGGTGCCCTCGTCACAGATGTGAGAAGGATGAGGGGACCCCTGACATGTTCGAGGGGACCCCTGACTGTAGACACACCCTCAGAGGGCAGAATGGCTGAATAAGGCTGCATTAGGGCTGAATGGAAAATGGAGAAATCTTTTCAAACCATGTACAGGTAATTCAGGGCATTATCAAAATAACTGTATTCAGGGCTTCCCTGGTGGCGCAGTGGTTGGGAGTCCGCCTGCCGATGCAGGGGACACGGGTTCGTGCCCCGGTCTGGGAAGATCCCACATGCCGCGGAGCGGCTGGGCCCCGTGATCCATGGCCGCTGAGCCTGCGCGTCCAGAGCCTCTGCTCCACAACGGGAGAGGCCACGACAGTGAGAGGCCCGCGTACCGCAAAAAGAAAAAAAAAAAAATTAATTGTTCCTACATCGGCTGGGGGTTAGGTTTGCGGGGGGAAGCGGAGAAGGGAGTTCAGTGGCATGATTCCTACGTTCCCAGTTCTTCTATTGTTGCCTCCCACTTACCGGGAGGGGGCCTGAGCTGGTTAAAGGCGAGCTCGGAAGAATGGAAATGCCTTGTGGGCCAGGAGCCGACGAGGTCTGGGAGCTAGATTTCTCTCGACAATAGGTGAAGTGAGTTGAGTTTCTTCGAACGTCCAGAAGGACGAGCCCGAAGATGAGAGGAGCGAAGACGTGCGCCTAGTTATTGAGTTTATGAGAAACAACAATGATGAGAAGGAGGACAGGTAATCCAGGGGAAATTCCTGGTGAGCCGAGAACCAAAACCTTTTAAGCAAGGGGCTGACTGATGTGAAATTTTACGTTTGTGTCTTCAGGATAAACCTCTCTAAGGCCCGAGCCTTCGGTGAAACGTGTTATCTCCCCATGAGCCTTGTTGAGTAATTTTGTGGGGAGCCAAAGAAAAGGCAACATTCTACCTTACGTTAGGGAAGTGACCATCCATGGTCCATGGGCTTGTGGTGACATGGAGCTTGGAGCCAGAAGGGATCACGAAAAACTGAGGAGATGGCAGTGCCATTGGCCCAGGTGGCGAACTCCAGCTTGACTTTAAATCTGAAGAGGGAGGGTGGCCTCACCTAATATTTAGGGAACTAAAATAGCATTACACATACACACAGTACCTAGAAAACAAGACTGGAGAGATGTATCCATTTTTATCGGGGTTCGTCTCCAGGTATTAAATGGTGTTTATCTGATTTTTTCCTTTGTGCTTTTCCATCCTTTCCAAATAGTTTACAGTGACTCCTTTTATTTTTGAAATGAGGGGATGGGACAACTAAGGGATCTTTCTCCAGGTGGCAGAGGCTTTGACTACATGCTTCTTTTTTATGTAGACTGCCACTCTTTCTGGGTTCATAAACTTGGACAGAACGTTTGCAGACAGATTTGCAAAGCCTCAGTTTACACTTGGCAACATACACAGTGCCCTACAGCATCCTCAGACCCAGGTTGGCCTTGTCACAATTCAGTGGAAACTTGGAGCAACGAGCACAGACAGGAGGGCAGAGGTTGTGTTAGATGTTCCTCCGATGTCCTTCCCGGATTCTCCCTGGAGCCTGGGATGGAGGAACAAGCTACACCTTATAACTGCTACCAAACGAAGGTGGAATTGATCCTTGGAGTTTCAAGGAGGAAGAGAATAACTCCAATGTCACTTTGCAAACCACAGCCCAAGCAGACAGTTTCCTTAGTTTAAAGACTGAAGATCTAAGGAAGGAGGTTGACATCTTGAAATAAAAAAGAATGAGCTGCTGGTCGGTGTCTAGGGAGAAGAAACCATCCGTCAGAAAGGATTACAAACATTTGCTCAACGTGTGTCTGAACAAGATGCCTAGGAACCAGCCAGAAGATTTTATTCCTACAACCTCCCGGGGCTCCGGGTGGGCAGAAGCTTTAAACTGCTCTGGTTCTCAAGGTTCCTGGGCTTCCTGCATCCACACACACATCCCTGTCTGTTCTCCTCACTTGTCTGCTCCATGTTTTTCCTACTGGACCATAAGTGACATGGGGGACGGGAGCCTGCCCGTCTACATTTCGTAGAACCTCTCACAGTAGCGGTTCACAGAAGGAAGTCCATCAGCGTGCATTGAAGGAGGAATAAGTAACTCAGTAAAGAACGTTTTATTTTCCTGTAAACCTGAGAACCTTGTGCCTGTGATGGGGTGGGGGAGAGAGGAGCATGGAGACAGAAGCCACAGGTCGTTCTCTGCCCCTTTGACCTTGGGGGAGGCGAGATTTAGGAGCTGATGTTGAGGTCTGGTGGAGGGTGAAGTTACCTCTTTTTTTTTTTAAACAATGATTTTCAGCTTTTTTAAATGACTTTTTTGATGGAAGTATAGTTGATTTACAACGTTGTGTTGATTTCTGGTGTACAGCAAAGCAATTCAGTTATACATAGATAGATGTTCTTTTTTAAAATATTCTTTTCCATATGGTTTATCATAGGATACTGAATATAGTTCTCTGTGCTATACAGTAGGACCTCGTTGCTTATGAAGTTACCCCTTCTGCAGCTTTTGTGGGGGGAGGCGTGGATACTAATTCAGGCCCCTAGATTTCAGACCGAAGCCTCATGTCTGTCACCTGAAATATACAGCTCTCATCAGAGTGTATAATGGAAGTTTGTAGACGTTAGATTCTGACCAGAATTTGAATCCCAGCTCAGATGCTCACTGGCTAAGGGAAAAAGCCAAGGTGTCTGGAGTGTAGTAGCTACTCAATAAATGCCCGTGGGAACCCTGCAGAATCACAAGTATAGTTATACGTGGTCCTTGCATTCAGCTGCAAGCTTATTTCTGCCCCAAAGTGTTTCTTTAAACTTGTATTTGTTACTTCAGGTTTCTGGTCAGGAAATCCTGTTCTTGAGGTTGAATGATTATTTCATTTTTTTTTCAAGACTGAAACATAGAAAATGGGTAAGCATCTGTGATGTGTAAGGGGAGAGTGAGAACTGCCCGAAGGGGAGTGGCTGAAGATGGGCGATGACTCCATGCACTGGCGGTGTCGCATGGCCACGTTTCCTCGCATGGGTAAGAAGCAATAGGTTTGAGCTATCACTCTTCTGTTACGGCTCTTCCCTTGGACGCTGGTGCAAGACAGGTGCCTCTCCCCACTGTTGGCTCCGCGTATCAAATGGGAGTATTTCTTAGAAAAAAAATCTCCCAGTGCCACACACCTGAATTGTGAGTAGCTATCATTTCACCTAAGAGCTCTCGATACTTTGCCACTCATGGGTTGTATAAATGACCATCAGGTTGATTTGTAGGACGCAGCACACGTTGTTAACCTACAAACAATGTGCAGATACAGGCTGTAAACCGTGACACTCGGAGCCCAAGCCATACCCATGGTGGGAAATGTTCCACATCTTTAATAGACAATGACTGTAGTAGATTGAGAATACAAAATCAATCCAGGAGGCTGCTAAATTGGAATTAGATACCATAATCCAAGTACAGCGTACAGATAATTGCGACAGTCCCAGTGCTTTTGCCACACTGCGTTTGAAAGGTTGTACGCTATTCTAGATGCAGCCTTCCTGAAGGCGGGCTCCTGTTTTATATTCTAATTTGCAATTCTACAGTTATTTGTGGAAAGGTACCAATCAATATGTTAATAAAATGTATGCAGTTTACAACGTTGACGGCTTTTAGTTAGGTGCCCTGCAGAATGTAATAAAACAGAATGTGGGATTTTCTTTTCTCAACTGGCTTAGATGGAGAACCCATACCTGTGTGTCCAAATAAAATAAAGCTAACGTTATAAAATTCTGCAGTAGTATAGGAACTCAGAATGACCTGTGTCCCAGCCCTGATAGGAGTAGGAATTGCATCTGGAGGATGTGCAGTGTCTGGTCTAAGATGACAAAATGGCACAGCTGGGACTGGATGCCTTTTCAGTTCTGCCTGAAGGGCTCTTGTCTTTGTTGCTTTGGTGACAAGCGTGGGGAGAGTGGGAAAGTGACAAGTTCCAGGGCCGCCCAGGAAGCAGGAGGAGGCTGAGGACACTCTGCTCCTGGCAGAGAGGATGCTGACAGTCCAGGCAAGCTCAGCGTTGGAGTCGTGCTGCCCACTGAACACAGGCTTGTGTGGGCGACAGGGACCTCCAGGGGCTGTTGAACGTAGCACCCACCCCACGCTTTGGAGTACAATTCAAGATAGAGGGTGTAGTTAATTCCAATGTGTACGTGACTCAAGCTAACCGCAGGATCCTCAGCTGTAGAGGCTCGTGGTCTCAGTCCCTGCTTTGTACTTGGATGCCTGTGGCATAGCCCAGATCGTGGAACTGTGCCGTCTTCCTGATGAGGGTGAGATTGCCAGCTCCTCTTCCCACGCTCCAGATCAGCATCTCTCACTGACATACCAAGATCAGCCTCGTGGGCCAGATGAGTCAGCGGAGCGTGGCATCTGAGAGCCCTTGTAGGATTCTGATAGATGGGAAGGATGTGGGGAGGTCCGTGACTAAAGATGCAGAAAGCCACAGGAGGCAGGTAGCGTGGATGCATGAGGGCAGGACCACCCCACGGAGGGCCAGACATGCTCTGCCCACTTGAGCCGATGGGCGCTTTGTAGCTTCCTCTGCTGGGGAAGCCACCAGCCCACCAGCCAGAAGGGGCATCGGAAGGCTGGGAGTTCCCAGTGGGTACCTGACGGTGTTAACTGCGGATTGGGGGCCGGAGGAGCTGAGGTAGGTAAGAAGAAGCGTTTAAGTGTCAGAGTGCCTCAGATCTCTTTTCGAAATATCCCAGGTATGGGAAGTTAAATCACTCCTGATATATAGTTCATCAGTTCTCCTCATTTCAAAGTTGACCCTACGTGAACTCTTGCAGGGGCAGAGGAGGAAAAGTGGGCTGCAAGTGACGTCAAGCTGGGTGGCTGAGTCCCTCGTTCTACCGTCTCCTGTATGTTCCCATGTCTGAACGTCAGTTCCTCCATCCTCTCCCAAAGAATTCCTTTTTCTCTTTGCAAATGTAAAGTTAAAATAAACCCAGAAGTTTTCATGTCAAACCATGGAGTAGTTTTCACTATTGTAAAAAGAGAAAAAAAAGGTCAATTCTTGAATGATAATGGCATATGTCCAGGATCTGAGCTTTCAGAAAACATCTTCTAAAATCTAGACTCATTGGCAGGGTGCTGTCCATACAGCAGACACACCCCTGCCAGGCTCAGTGGCTAATGATGAAATAGGTTGGGGTCCGAAGGAGCCCAGCATTCCTGAGCCTTGATAGGACTCAGGGGTGCCCTCTCTGTACCTCCCACCCAGGCAGATACCCAGGACCTGCCAGATTTCTTCCCAGGCAGGTCTCATCAAGCCCTGTGCTCAGGAAGCGATCCAGTAAAGCCACCCCCCAGAGGTAAAAGATGGAGAAAGTCACTTGCGTGTCAGAGGCGACAAAGGTGATATGCCCAGGGAGGAAGGAGACGGGGGGACCGCGAAGCACCAGCTGTAGGGAGGCTCTTTAGGAGCCCTGGAAGGCTTTGCTGTTTGGGGACTCTGGTCTGGTGCCCCTGAGATGGTGCCACACCGAACACCGACCTCTGTGTGCTGGACCCCGGGTGTTGGGCTGGCCGCGGTGGGCGAGTCTGGGCGGCTCCCTCTTGACATTTCTAACCAAGCACATATTTGTCTTGCCTTCTGGCAGATATTTTCCATGTGGCATTTTGCTTATTTTTACCCTGGTTTCAGATCGTTTCCTTCAGAAGATGAGATTGTTTGCCAGGATGTCACAGAGGAAGGTGGATGACAAAGTTAGAAGCCGCTTCCATTTGTTTTCAAAGGGCTCTAGAAGCATAGTTTTATTCTGATGGAACCGTCGTCCCAAACCAGACTCTCGATCTGGCCTGAGAAGCCTGCTTCTGAGTGTCTGGATGCCCCGGAGCCCCTCTGATATTTACCCGAAAGGCCTTTTTCTCTTTCCTTTTTTTAAAAAATATTTTATTTATTTATTTATTTGGCTGCACCGGGTCTTAGTTGTGGCATGCGGGATCTTTTAGTTGCAGCATGCAGACTCTTTAGTTGCAGTGTGTGGAGTCTAGTTCCCTGACCAGGGATCGAACCCGGGCCCCCTGCATCGGGAGTGCGGGGTCTTAGCCAATGGACCACCAGGGAAGTCCCCGAAAGACCTTTTCTGAACATGTGAAGGATGCTGTGTTCTGAGAGGCTTCTTATGAAGACAAATATCTGTGGGATAACAGAGTTTTGTAAAGCATCAAGAAAAAAAGAAATGAACTCAGAAAAGCCCTGATTCTGAGAAATTTAACATCTGCACATACACAGTGAACTGAAAATGGCCGACCCTCACAGTATCTGAAAGGTTCAAGCCAAAAGCAAAAAAAAGAAAAGGAGTAAGAAGAACCGATCAACTATGAGAGTCAGGGTGTTTAACTCAGGGTCAGTGCTGATGTCTGTTTAAGGACACCTTTTTGAGTGAGTGTGCTTGGATTCATCGCGTTACTTCTTCCTTTAGCATCAGAAAGTGGGGCTGTGGTCCTCCTGCATCAGCATCCCGTCTTTCCAAATGTCTGCGCCCTTTAAGGAACAGACCCCCATTGAATCCCCTGAAACCGCTGTGCACACACAATGTCCTCTTTCACACTCACTAAGGCTGCGCGTCGCCCTCTCTCCCGCTTGCCTTGTTTTCTTTCTTCTTCTGAACCTGATCTGAAAGCAAACGCTGGGGTCCTCTTTTCCTGCAGTGGCATAGCCCTGCCCTCCTCCGTTTCAGCATCCATCCGTTTCTCTTTCTTCCTGAGCCTGGCCGAACTGTTGCAGCGAAGGGCTGGTACCAGCATGTCTCCTCGAGGTTATTAAACCTCCAAAGTTGTTATTTAAACTCCAGATTTCTAAACTTGCCCCGGACTGGATGTGAACAGGCCAGGTGATTTGTTTCCTTTTAAATAAGATGCTTACTTGTTGGACCGCGGGGTCGGTCCTTGGTGGTCACTGCCAACGTAATACGCGTGCGTAGGCTGTGTAAGAAAAAGTGATTGCGTCCAACATTCTGCTGCTTTTTCTTCTTTGAGAGGTGTTAGCGGCACGTGTTAGGCATTGCAAAAGCTACTCATTCGGAATTTACAGGGAAAGGAAGGAGGGCAGAGCAACACAGACGACGGGGTCGCAGGGCAGTAGAGCGGGGGTTCAGGCTGGTTTATTTTTAATGCAGTAGTTTGGTTATTGGGGATGTGAAGTGGGGAGGAGCTGATGGCCGGCTGCCCGTCCAGTGGGGAGGGCGCTTTGCAGCTCTCTTGGTGGAACTGAGGTTTCCTAAGTGGCTTTTCATAAAGAGCCCACAGGATAGAAAAACCTCACTTCCTACAAGTTCCCAAGAAGCTTCTTGCAGTCGTTGGGCATGTTCTACCTAATAGTCCCTTTGAATTCAGCAATAATTTGTCGAGCAATTAATATGAATAGATCGTCTAAAATTCAGTCCCCGTCCAATGAATGGTTGCTTTGACACACCATTCTCTGTGTGTATTCTTCACTGTGGTAGATTAGGAAATGCGCATCTGGTAAAGTACAATAGAACTAGCCAGTCTTTTGTACAAAGAAGGAATGTTTTAAATTCCTTGGAATGCACCCGTTACATCTGCCCTACTGTTAGGTGGTCAGCAATTTGTTGACCGTTATAAGCACAACATCGAGTTAATTTAGAGCCATCTTAGTTGATCAGGATTGATACATGACGATCAAATGCTAGGTCTGACACTTATAAGAGGAGGCACTATAGATTTTATTTATTTTTAAAATTTATTTTTATTTTTTTATTGAAGTATAATTGATTTACCAGGTGTTAGTTTTAGGTGTGCAGCACAGCAATTCAGTTATATGTATACATTCTTTTAATATATTTTTATATACATATTTTTTCAGGTTCTTTTCCATTATAGATTATTATAGGATATTGAATATAGTTCCCTGTGCTATACAGTAGGTCCTTGTTGTTTATCTATTTTATACATAGTAACTTGTGTCTGTTAACCCCAATCTCCTAATTTATTCCTCCCCCCCTTTTCCCTTTGGTAACCATACGTTTGTTTTCTATGTGTGTGAGTCTGTTTCCGTTTTGTAAGTAAGTTCATTTGCACAATTTTTTAGATTCCATGTATAAGTGATATCATCTGATAGTTGTCTCTGTCTGACTTTCTTCACTTAGTATGATCATCTGTAGGTCCATCCACGTTGCTGTAAATGTGAATATTTCATTAATCGGTTTTAGACACAGAGTTTCAAGGAAGTCTTAATGCCTTGACAGGACAACAACTGATAGTCTGTAATCACTGATGCGATTTATATTCTGTGAACGATTGTAATGAGTGAGCAGTTTAACAATGAAATAGATCAAGAAGCCCCAAAACACTTCTCTGCCAGCTCAGCCCACAAATGCCTGTTTGGTCTCTTCCGTTCTCTCCTTTTCCCAGCTTTTGACGTGCTGTCACAGAGCCAGCTTGCAGAAATGTCCTCAGTTCTCTTGACCTTCATCCAGGTTTCCTGGTTCACGGGCTGTGGTGAATAATTTATCCCTCTGACTTTAATTCAGTATATTTTCTTGTGTTTTTAAACATTGGAGACCCAGACCGCAGGTCACATGATCTCTTTGTTTAAACCTGTGTTTTTAAAAACTATTTCCTTTACTTTTCTAGGTATTGAATGGAGAAGTATTGGTCATAATAGCAGCAAGAGCTGACCTGTATTTATCACACAGTAGGTGCTAGTTAGCTCACAAAGTATTTTACTTGTATTATCTCAATTAATACAAGATTCGTCTGCGTCATTATTAGTATACCCACGTCACCACTGAGAAACATGATGCTTAAGCAGTTTATGTTCTTGTTTGAGGTGGCGGACGTGGGCCTGAAATCTGACTGCAAAGCCCGTCTCCACTGCGGGGATGTGGCTCTGCTCTTGCTGGCTGAGGGTATGTGTATAATTTTTCAAAGAACACTTTCCTTGGGGCCTCCTTTCCTTCTGATATTTGGACTTCTTTCAATTTCTTGTTGCATAAACATGTAGATAGCATTCTCTAATGAATGAATTTACGGCTGTTAGTGTAGACACCAGAGTGTTAAGCGATTTTGTTACGAGTAATATATCACGCTTAAATATCATTCAATCTAAGAGTAACAAGTGACTCCATCTCCCTTTTGGCATTTAGAAAACACACAAAAACATGTTTATAAAATATGTCAAATAGAGTTTTTAAATGATGGGATTAAACAGTGAAGGTGTTACAGGTAGCGGCCAGTCTATACAGCTTTCCTTTTGAGGCAGGACGCCCACGTGAGTTGAGAGGATGTTCCCCGGCTCCGTCCTCTCACCTTGCAGGTGGCTGTGGTCCAGAAAGAGGGAAATGGATCATTTTGGGTTTCCATTCCTTCAGTTTTTAGAAATGAAACCCACGATTGTAGGTGCCTTTCTAACATTCTCTCTGTCGAAGATCTGATGAAAAAAGCCAGAGGCACGCAGAATAGAAAGAAACCACTCGCCCCAGGGTCAGGATTCACTTCTTGCCTTCTTACCTTCTGCCAAATAAAAAAGGACAGACGTGAGACCTTTATTCTTTCCTGGAAGCAGCATTATCCCTTTGAAGTAGCAAAACGTCCTGTTTCATATTCCATTTCTTGTCCCTTATGTTTGGTCTTGAGGTGTGTATGTTTAACTTTTTCCCCTTGATGACATGTAAATGCATGCGTGTCCATATTCCGGGCATCTTAGGTCTTGCCAAAGTGACTAGCTATTCCTCAGTTGCCTTCTCCTATGTTATAGATATATGAGAACAATTTTTTAATTAAAAGGGCAGTAACTTTAGAACTGGTTACAGAAAACATTTCAGTGCAGGGCACGGCACTTACTAGAGTCCACGGTACCAGGGGTGTTGCATGGACAGTGGGGGCTGCTGCCCTCCATTAGGGGTATGAACTGGAGACAGTGCTTGGGTCCTTTGGGGTTGGAATCGTCTCGGAACCTGAATCCTCGGTAGTTCTTTTCTTGTTATCCTCTAGAAACATATCGTTAATTGTTGGCTAATTGTTAAAACTGATGAAGAAGAGACATCACAGCGGGGATGGGTGGAGGTGGGATTCTTCAGGTGGAGAATGGTGAGGCTGTCGATCGGGCACCAGAGCCCGAGGGTTGGCCTGCAGAGTCTGATGGGCAGGTCGGGTTGGCAACCCCAGGTGATCTGAAGCGTGTGGACGGTATGAAGAGAAGGTGTGGAGTGGGTGGCAGCTGAGTCCATGACCACAAAAGCCCTGTGATGCCGAAGCGGGGGATGTGCACCAAGGTTAGAGCCGGGGGCCGGGATGTGACTGGATGGAGGGGGGAGCTGAGGCTCCGCACATTCGGGGGACCAGGAAGGAGGGCATGGAGCCCGTGGGCTCTGTCTGGCCCACCTGTTCTCCAGGCTCTGCCCTTTGCAGAGTAACCAGGATGCAAGAGCAACATCAGAGTGGCTTCCGGAAGCTTCCCCGTGTCTGTACTGAGGTGGGGACGAAGTGGGCCCTGACCCTTGGTGTAGCCCCTCGCAGGAGGGGCTTTGGGAGTAGGTCAAAGATTCATCACACTAAGCACTGTTTTCCTGGAGGCAAACTAGTCCACCTGGGAGTGGACAGAACAGTCAGTGTTGCTTATCCAGAAATGGATGTGAACACCTGACGGCCTCTGTACCTTTCAGTCAGAAACCACGTGGTGACCATTTTGATTTAAGGGAGACATAAATGAATTAGACCACTTCTTTCCTTCCACATGGGAGACCCAGCTGACAGCAGAATTAACACCCACTTCTTAAACGTTGAGGGCAGTAGACTCTAGTGATGTTACTGGTGCGGCAATGGCAAACTAATCCCTGTCGGAGCCTCAGGGTAAGCTGGGCGTTGAAATGATCGATGTGCTTCTAATAGGATAGACAGGAATGGGGCGGAGGGCATCGAATGGACATATCGGAGGGGTTTTACTTGGAGTGTTCAAAACTCGCCCTGCTGCTAACGGAGACCCAGCTGGATTGTGGGGCATCCCTGAAAGTGACTTAAGGTATATTTGCATCGAGCAAAGGGAATGTCAGTTGTTAAAATGATACAGGTTTGAATGCCCTGAAAAGAGGAAGAGAGCTACTGCTTCAGTATTGCCTGAGTGCAAGGCCGTGTGTCATCGCTTCGTTAGATCACTACAACACCAGGCACTTGGTAGTGGCAGTCGGAGGATGCACGTTCCCCAAGGGAGCGTAGCTGGTAAGTAGTGGAGCCACGTTCCAAACGAGGGCTGTGTGTCTCCAAGCACAGGCACCTTCCGTCCTCGGCCCTGAAATCGGCAGCTCATGGTGTCTTGATCTTGAGACAATGCAGGTCTCAACCAGCCCTGTAACTCAGCCTCAGGTCTGAAGTCACACCACTGTACCTGTAAGGCTCTTCTCTCCTGCCCCCGTGGGGGAAAGGTTTGATAAATAAGTCACTCGGCTTCACTTTTCTAACGTCTTTCTAAAAGCAACACGGCACGGGAGGAGATAAGACTGATGGAAGCGGGTGGGAGGGCCGCTTCTCTGTCCTTGGACCCATCTTCTCTTCTTCCTTAAGACCAGTCATTCATATTAAGGCGGCTTCCCTGGCAAACCCCATGCCCACAATTGTCTTCTCAAGCTCGTCCCCACGTCAGTGTTCTAACGCCCACCTTTGATCTGCTTTCTCTCAATAACACATGTAGTTTGTAAGTGCCTCAGGTTAACCTCCTATGAGTGGAAGGTTTTGAAATGAGTCCTGCTGCCAGCTAGACCAGCATGGAATATGGATAAAGGGCTCGGGGCCACATAAGAACGATCTGAGGTCAAACCCACCTTCGTGACTCGGTAGCTCCTCACCTCTAGCTGACTATCAGTGCCTCTGGGTCACCTTGTCCTCATTTGTAAAAGGTGGATAATAACCCCAAAGGGCTATTGTAGGGACTAAAGTAGAGACTGTGGTTCAAGTGTTTAATACTTGGCACCTACAGAAACATAACTGAGAAATCTGTGAAGTAGCCACTGGGCAAATGGTACGTTTTGGATTATGTCACTTGAGTTGCGCTGATACGGCTGCATTTCCCCACACATCTCCCGGGAGTCGTCACCATTTCCCCACCTGCTTGGGCTTTGCTGTGCTCTCTTCTTCCCCACGGAGGTGTTTCTTGTCACCAGCTGTCCCTTCCGACCCGCGTGGACCCTGCAGCGTGCATCCACGGAACCCCATCAGTCGGTCAGTCAGGGGTCATGTGTCCTGCCTTTGCTCCCTTTTCCTATGGCTTCTAACTGCTGAGGGAGAAAGGATGCTCTGGACAAGTTCTACTGCCCCTCTTTCTATACGGCATTTTTTGGTATGCAGAGTACCTTCTCAATATCATTTCTGTGAGTTAAAATAGACATACTTCTTTCGAAAAAAATTTTTGTTGCAGTATACTTGATTTACTGCGTTGTGTTAGTTTCTGGTGTACAGCGAAGTGAGTCAGTGTTATTTATATCTTTTTCAGATTCTTTTCTGTTATAGGTTATTACAAGATATTGAATATAGTTCCCTGTGTTATACAGTAGGTCCTTCTTGGTTATCTGTTTTTTTATAGATAGTAGTGTGTATCTGTTAATCCCAAACTCTTAATTTATCCCTCCCCCGCCTTTCCCCTTTGGTAGCCATAAGATTGTTTTCTATGTCTGTGAGTCTGTTTCTGCTTTGTAAATAGGTTCATGTAAGTATCATTTTTTTAGATTCTACAAATAAGCGATATCATATGATATTTGTCTTTCTCTGACTTACTTCACTTACTATGATAATCTCTAGGTCCATCCATGTTGCTGCAAATGGCATTATTTCATTCTTTTTTTATGGCTGAATAATATTCCATCGTATATATGCACCACATCTTCTTTATCCATTCATCTGTTGATGGACGTTTAGGTTGCTTCTATGACCTGGCTATTGTATCAATAAATAGTGCTGCTATGAACACTGGGATGCATGTATCTTTTTGAATTATGGTTTTCTCCAGATATATGCCCAGGAGTGGGATTGCTGGATCGTATGGTAACACTGTTTTCAGTTTTTTAAGGAAACTCCATAGTGGCTGCACCAATTTACATTCCCTCCAACAATGTAGGAGGGTTCCCTTTTCTCCACACCCTCTCCAGCATTTATTATTTGCAGACTTTTTTAATGATGGTCATTCTGACCCGTGAGAGGTGGTACCTCATTGTACTTTTGATTTGCATTTCTCTAATAATTTGTGATGTTCTCCAAAGAAGACATTGGCAGAAAAAATTGGACATTATTTAGATTTTCTGCCCATTTTTTGGTTGAGTTTGTTTTCCTGATATTGAGTTGTATGAGCTGTTTGTCTCCTTTGGAAATTAAGCCCTTAAAGTAGACATACTTTTTGCTTGTGATAGAAATATTCTGATCAAGGAGCGAGCAGAGCCGCTTTCCATTGTCTGCCACCAAGGACGTCTTCTCAGAGAGATAAAAGCCTTCCTCCCCACTGTCCAATACAATGGAAGGTGCACCGCACTTGAGAATTGGGATTCCAATCACATCCTATTTGCCAGCTCCTCTGAATTTCCTAAAGGTGAAATTATTTGCAAGGGAAGCATACCTCACTCCTTCCCAGACATCGACTCAGATTCCCAGGACAAAGGAAATTGCGTCTTCACACACTGAGTGAAGACCAAAAAAAGGACTGTTCAAGTATGTCAAACCTACTGTGTGGGTGTCCTTCTCACTCACTTCTAATGGGGAACCCCCTGTGTCCTGAGGGGCCCTGAGTGACGTTACAACTCAGCCGCTTTGTCATGAATCACCCTGTTCGGAGCACTGATTTCACACTCAGGTTTGCGGCAATGTCGCTAGTAAGGCTTTAAATGTGCCACTGTGCCTTGTGGTCATTTTTCTTTTAACGCAAAACAACATGTGTGTTGGGCATACATTAAAGCAACGGCATATTCAATATCGACTCTGGGTTTCCAGTAACTGAAAATCTAGTAATCTCTGAACTTCCACCTCCAGTAAAATGTTTTCCCCTCATTTCTGCTTCCCTGTAGCTCTTCTTGAGATTGATACAGAGATAATGCAAGAAGCACCTTCAGTTAAGCAAAGCCCATTTAAACCACCATATGCATCATTTATACATATAGGAACCCTTGTAACGTTACTCCCTGTCAGATTGTTGCCTTCGACCAAACCCAATGGATTTGAATTACACCTCCAGTTCAAGTCATGGAGAACAGAGGACATATTTAACGTTATCCTTCCAGACTTGACTTGGGTTGAGGACATATTCACAGAGACAATAAACTTGTGATCTGGGGTTTAAAAAATCTTAATCGTTGTGTATGAAATCAAAAAGATCCAACAGATAATCCCTAGTCCTGGATAAAACTGTTTGTTTAAAGAGTGATGTTTTAGGCAGAAATTAGTTTTCAGAACATTAAAAGAGTCCAGTGATAATATTTGCAGATCCTTTCATTGGCATGAAAAATTAGCAACTAAATCTGGCCATTAAAGCATAATCTTTATTTGACCAAAGCATGGTCTAAAAATGGAATAAACTGTAATTTATCTTCTCTGACAGCTAATTACCTGGAAGTCTGATTAAAGGGAAAACGAAATTTACTTAATTAGTGTTTTGGTGTTTCCTCTGTATACATGTAAATATGCTCATCTCCTCTTCTACAGGAACATTGCTAGAAATAAATTACCATTTTTATTTTGTCCCATTCAAATGTTGCCAAACAGAGAACCACAGGAGAACAGGCATTTTACTAACAATGGCTTGTAGATTATGAGCCTGATAGAGACCGTGTCTGTTAGCAGCAGAATAGGGTGTTGATGACGAAGTTGTTTTCTTTTTTTTCCCACTGGCTCGACCTTCAGTTGTCAGCCAGAGGAGAGCCAACTTGTGGGTGAATCACCCCAGCCAATAAATCCTGGCCGGGTCCTGGACACGTATAGGTATAGCTAAGCCCCTGCAGCAAATGGGCTCTGATAGCCTCTGAGGTTCCTTTGAGAGCTTCAGTATCACTTGCTCTTCGTTAGGCATGGTATTTGAGGGTGTTGCCTTTTTAGGGTTTGAAGAACCGTGCAGTAATTATAGCCCAAGGCAGAGGAGGTATCTCTTAATTCTCACCCACATGTTCTGTTGCCTCCGAGTTCTCCTGGCAGAGGTTCTTTAAACAGGAGGCATATGTAACACACCCGAAGCAATGTAATGAAATCATCTTCCTTTGTGAGCTGCTGAAAGCGAAAGAAGTTCGTATTAATTTTTTAAAGTGATCGGAAAGTCATGGGATGCTGTTCTCGAACTAGAGGTTTTCCTTATTTAAATGGCAGACCCCCCAATAGTTCAGTTCTATGCGTATAAATAATTGGACTTTTAAAAAGTATTTAAAAAGTATTACTTTTAAAAAGCACTGCAGATTTTAATCAAAGTCCTCAAGAAATGAAAGTCTTAATTAAACCTGAAACGCTCCTTCCTAGGCCTGAGGTTTCTAATATTATTTTTCATCCTCAACGAACATCTTCTATGATGAAAGCAGAATATAAGTGGTGAAATAGCCAATTACTTAAAGGATAGTATCATCGAAACAAACCCAAAGCAAATGAAAAATCATTTTAGACTCACGGAATGGAGACGATGAAAGAGGCTTGCACAGAGCCCTCCTTTCATGAAGACTTTGGTGCCAGGACCTCTTCATTTCGTTATCCTCACTCTTCTCTGATGCAGAATTGTCTGGCATAATTGGACGTTCTGCAGAATAACTACTTCTGACGATATTTCTAAAAATTGTGGAGGGGAGATTTGAAGAGGCAAGAGATTCTTAATGATTTGTTCAAGATTGCAATAGCCGTTTCTGGAAGCATTCCCCTTTGCCTGTGGCCCAGTCAGCTCCCTTTTCTCTTCTCTAGGAGTTCAGTGGTCATTCTCATATTTTGCCACTGGACTGGATGGCCCTGTGGTTGCCCAGAGTAAAGGGATTATGATAAAGTTAGCAGATACAGCTAGTACTTAGGATGCCATTGACAGCACAGGTGACCTGTTCTCTGCCGTAGTTTTTCAGGATTTTAGGGAAATGTCATCGTCTAGTGAATGATATTTAGGTTATGGTGTTACCGACCAGGCTTCTTGGCCTCCTTAATCAGTAGAAATTGATAAGAGGCCAGACAAGAAATTCAGGCAAAGCTTTATCGGGGCTCCTGCTGCAGCAGGGGGGAGTGAGATCAAGTAACAGGTTCCCTTGCTCACTCACCGAGGTGGGGGGCAAGCTGGTTCCTTACATCGGGTGAGGGGAGGGGTGTGTCCAGGGGTCGCACCAGAGGCGTGGCTTAGATGGTCTGCCCACCCCTGGGTGTTGCTGTGTGCAGAGTGCATGCGCAGTGCCCCGCTTTTGCTCCCGGCTCTTCAGAAATGGCAGTTGGCTTTTTTGGTCTTCATCTTGTTGTCCATAATTTGGCCCAACTGCGCATGCACACAGTTATTTTTAGTCCCTTGTGGGTTCTTTTTATCTTGCTGCTGGAGGAGACGTGTGTCCAGGTGCAGGCGCTGCAGCGAAGGATCCCAGGTCCCAGCCTGTCTCCACGGTGTTACGGGTGTTAGTTGTTTTGATCAGGTATCCAGTGCAAGAGGACATACCTCATTAATACTGTCCTCTAAGTCGGCAGAGGATTCGAGAACAGAGAGGCTAAGAACAATCAGTGGAAGCATCTGGAAAACACGCCGTGAAGCCCAGGCCACAAGCAAGGGGATGACTTGTGGGTTTTATGTTTGCTCCTTTTTTGAGGTCAAGGAAAGAGCTGTTGAAGTTTTCGGTTAAATCCACAAACCCTCGATTCAAGGCCTCGCTTGCCTTGTAAGGGCTTAGTATGCTGAGCCGTGAACTGTCAGTGCCGTAGTAAAAACGGAATTGTGTTTGTCCTCAGGAGATTGTTGTGAAAGATACAGCTTTTAGGAAATGATAAACTTCTCATACTATGTTCAGCATGCGCGACTTACAGCCGTGTGGGTTACAGCCAGAGTGCCCGCTGGAATGATACCTCACGAGGCTTTAACGCTTCGGCGGCCTCTGCTGAGGGGCCTCCCTCCCTCACAACACAAGTGCTGAAAAAAACATGTGCACGAGGAAAGGTCAGAATTAGAATTTCGGCCATTTACCCTGAAGGAGAGTAAAAAAAAATGTTGAAAGACTTACTTATGGATTTTTTACGGGGACAGACCTTGGAGTCAGGAAACTGGCAAGAGCTGCGTTCATTTCCACTTGACAAGCAGGTACTGAATACTTGCCAGAAATAAAAATACTGTGCTGAGGATGCCAGGGTGAGCGAGCCGTCATCTCTGCCCTCGGCAGGCCTGGCGGGCAAGTAGAAGGTAAAGTGTGACGCAAACGGATGAACCCTGTCGCAAAACTAGCAACCAGGGCTCCAGAGGAGACCCTGGTGATTCCCCGCAGTGAATACAGAGCAGGCTTCCGCAGTCATTCAGAGTGGGGGTCAGCGCTCTTCAGTTCAGGGGGCCAGGCCTGAGCAGGCGTGAACTGGTGCACGTCTGGCTGCAGAGGGTGGTGTCAACTGAAGGAAAAGATGCACAGCGTGAGAGCTGTGAGTTAACTTTCACTGGGGCAAAATGAGGACTATAGCCCGGGAGACAGCATTTCAGAGAGCTCTGAGAAACTGCTCCGAAGAGTTAGTAATGATTTTAGTGCTTTTCTAGATACGAGGAGATGCAAGAATTGGGCTCATAAAATCTTCTCCTGAGAATATCTTACTATCTGAAGGCCTGTTCTGCCGGGTTTTCCCAGAGCACAGAGCGCCTCCTTCCTGCTCTCCACCCTGAGCTCCTTTCGGGGGGTGCGGAAGGGCAGGGGTCACAGTGGCTTATGGCTTAGTCCTTGTGGAGGGAGGTGGCAGCTGTCAGTTGGTAGTCGGCAGTGGGATCAGGTAGCTGAGGCCCTGCAGGAGGGGGACCCCCTTCCCACATCTCCCGCATCTCCACGGCCCTCTCTGCTCTCACTCCCAGGACCCTCACTGGGGAAGTCTGCTCCGGGGCTGGCCCTGCATTTAGGAGGGGGATTAAAGTTATTAGCAAGTGCTATCACGGAGAGGTGGGGGTTCATTGCCACCCTCTCTCCCCTGGGGAGACCTGGCCTCCAGGAGAAACCGCTGTAGATCAGCACCTGGGTATGAATGTTCATCAGCAGATCCTGCTAATAGCAGGAGATCAGAGGATTGGGACAATAATGATGATGACCAGCAGCCCTCCCCGTCCCGGGCCAGCCCCCTGCTGCACCTGGAGGAACCTGCCTGCCCCAGGACAGGAGCAGTGTCTGGGCAGGTGAGCCCTGGGCCTGTGCTCAGCCGGCCTGTGGGGTGACCACGTGAATGGGGCCACAGGAAGGATGGGAAAGTTAAGCTCACTTGCCCCACACAGAGGTTAAGTGGCAGTGTTGGGATTTGAAGCCAGTGAGACTGCAGATTTGGAGTTTGCTTTCCCACAGGGTGCCCCGTCTCTGCTAACGCTGAGCACCGTTGTCTCGGGCACAGAGGATGCTGGGTGGGCCCTCGCCTCACCTGGGGCCTGGCAGGGGGCCCCAGTCCCACGTGGTGTGGGCCACGCCTGCTGGACGCAGGGAGTGTCAGTGACACATCAGCACATGCGCCTGCTGACCCCACCTGCTCCCCGGTCACCCCTGGCGGACGCGCTGCCCACTGGCCCCTTGGAGCTGCCCTCAGAGTCTGACCGTCGGACCTCAATCGGAGGAGAAATAAACATTTACAGAGCAGCTTCTGAGAGCTTCCTTCGTTTGTCCTTAAAAAGCTGCATGTTTATGGGCTGATGAAGGGATTTAACTACCGGCGGTGCTTTTGTTTGTTTGTTTGTATTTCAAGAACCAGAGGACTATACAGCCTCCTTCTGCCTCCACTGATTTCCTCCTTAGAAGTAGAAACTACACAGATCTGTGAGCAACACGACGCCCCGACAGAGGTGCTCGATGTGTGCCCTTCGCCCTGGTCCCTGGGCCAGGAGCATCAGTCCAGGGAACCTCAGACCTGCAGGCTCTCAGCCCCCTCCCCCTGCTCCAACCTACTGAATCAGGATCTGCATTTTAACACGATCCCAGGTGGGCTGGAGACACCTTGAGAAGCACTGTTTAAAGAAAACGGGAGCAGATTAGCCTAATAGTATATTTGGTGAAACTTTTAGTAAAGTTTCTTTTCTTTCTGGTTGACCTGCATTGCTCTTCTTGTAACAAGAGTTTGGACTAGATTTTTAATGAAATTTTTGAATTGCTGTAGAAGGAAAGATACACCTGCATTCAAGAGCCAGAATAACGCCCCTCTGGGAAGCGTAGGGCGTGTGGAGGGGTGAACACGCTGAGTTTATCTCCCGCATCAGGAGGGTGCAGCCCAGAATTCTAAAATGATCTGGGAATTCTCCGTGACAACTGAGCGATGGGGGAGTTTTAAACTTGTCCCTCTGCATTTCTTTTGGCAAAGTGGCCAGGCCTTGTAATGAGCCCTGATTACAGGGTCTTTAATGTAAAGACGAAAACACACCAGACATCTAACCTATTAGAATTGAGCTCTTGTCAAATAAGCGATGGTTCTCTGCTGCAAATACAATAAATCTGCAAACGGAGGCCATCTCTGACCTAACACTGATTTAGGGGCAGGAAGCCTGCAGTTAAAATTAAGCTGGAGGACAGCCAGCTTTATATGAAAATAACAGGCAAATCTCTGGGGTTCACAGAGGAAACATGATATACTTCTGTTGCAAGGCTTTCCCAAAGAGAACACTTTTTAAGAAAATAAATTCTATTGTCAAGTTTTCCTTCACATTCTATTCTGCCCGCTAGTGTCCAAGGGGATGGGGATTATCTCACTCATCATGTATTTATTAAGCCTTAGCCCTGTGTCCAGCACTGCGGGGACACAGGAGATTAGAAATGAGTCATGGTCGTGTCTCCTCTGCACCAGCCCTGGCTCGGCGGAATCACTAAAGCAGGAGCAAACCAACTGCCGAGTTCGTATCTGTGGAAGTTTCCTCCCCCACTTGTCCTGGCTGCCAACACCCCAACCACCTTCCATATCCAGTCACTCAGAACGTCCGCTCTTCTATCAGAACCTCTTCCCAGGTTGTTCTTTTTATCGACTGAAAAAAAGGCACAACGTGAGACTTGTGAGTTAAGTTTTATTTGGGGCAAAATGAGGACTGTAGCCCGGGAGACAGGCTCTCAGATAGCCTTGAGAAACTGCTCCGAAGAGGCAGGGGGAGGTCAGTATAGGTGTGAGTTTAGTGAAGCGGGGTGGGGGGGTACGTGCCGTCAAACATGCACTTTGGCAGAAGGTGGCTGCTCGTCACGAGGAGCAGATGTCTGTTAATGATTTTAGTGCTTTTCTGGATACGAGGCGATGCAAGAATTGGGCTCATAAAATCTTCTCCTGAGAATATCCAACTATCTGAAGGCCTGTTCTGCCGGGTTTTCCCAGAGCACAGAGGGCCTCCTTCCTGCTCTCCATCCTGAGCTCCTTTCAGGGGGTGTTGAAGGTCAACAGCTGCAACAGTTCATGATTTAATCCTTGTAGAGGCAGATGGCAAGGGCCAATCTGTAGTTGGCACTTCCTTTCCATTTCCACAGTTCTCATCAGTATAATAAGAATAATGATAATAATAATAGCTGACATTTCTTGACTGTGTCACGTGACAGGTACTGTAGGTGTTTTATGTGCACTTTGCCATTTAATACCGCAGCCCTGTGATGTTTAATCCACGGCACTGTGCTCACCCCCATCCAGACACTGCTCACCCTGGGCCACTGCAGTGGCTTGTGAACTTTCCCTCCTAATCCCAAGGTGCCCCTTCCCAGCAGCCCCTGCCCATCTCCTCCCTGGAATATCCCTAAATCAGGGTCCTCCCACAGCCAAACACCATTCTGACACCTCTCACGATCCTTTTGTTTTTCTTGCTTTTGAACTTGATGTGAATGGAATCGTGTAACACGTATTCTTTTGCACCACATTTAATTTGCTCCAAATCATGTCCAAGAGGGTCCTCTGGGCCACAACTGAAGTCCCCGCTTGCATTTCTGTAAAGTATTTCATTGTATGAACACAGCACCACTTTACTCCTTCTTCTGTTCACGGACACGCATGTTGTTCCCTGACTTGGCTCTTCTGCACAGTGGTCATCGCATGTTATTTCAGTGCGTGAGTGCGTGCGTTCATACCGAGGATTGCAAACTATGGGTATGATTCTGCCAGCGTTTTCCGCAGTAGACCTTCTAATCTATACTCCCATCAGCAGTGCAGAGACCACCATCTCTCCTCGCCAACCCTCGGAATGGCTCAGGCTGTGCTAGGTTGTAGTCATAGTTGTTTCTGACGTATCTGTGGGTGTGTGATGGGATCTCATTTTCGTTTTAATTTCCATTTCTCTGATGGCTGATGAGCTCGAGCACCTTTTCACATGCTTGTAGTCCATTCTGGATAGCTTTCCTTAAGTGCCTATTCAAGTTTTTTGGTCTATTTTTTATTGCATTGGGTTACCTGACTCCCCCCCTCCCACTTGTTGATTTGTAAAAGCTATTTATATATTCTGGATATGAGACCATCACATGGATTATGACAGATATCCTCTGTCTGTTCGTAGCTTGCCTTCTCACACAGTGATTTTCACAATAGTGTCTTTTGAAAAGCAGTATTTTAAATTTTTAGTGAAGCCTGATTTGTTCATCTTTGCGTTTTGTTTCATGTTTTCCTTTTGTTATCATCTAATGAAATTTTTGCCCTGTTCAAGGACGTGAAATGTTTTCCTTTGTTATCGTCTAGAAGCTTTATTATTTTACCTTCAACACTTAAAGTCTATGATTGCTCCACAATGTATTTTTGAACATGGTGTGAGGTAGGGGTCAGAGTTCATTATTTCCATGTGGATATTGAATTACTTCATCACCACTTTGTAGGACCATCCTTTCTCCATAGTAAAGCTATTACACCTTTACTAAAAATTAGGTGACATGTGGATCTATTTCTGGACAATCTGTTCTCTTGGTTTATTTGTTTATCCTTAGACTGAAATCACATTGTTTAAGTTACTGTACCTTTCAATAAGTCTGGTTAACTGATGGTTGTGCTTCAGATATCGAGATTGTCTTTACTAGATTGTCTTTACTATTCTTTGCCCTTTACATTTTCATAAAAATTTTAGAATCAGCTTGTCAAATTACACACATGGGCATGTGCAGATGGGCACACACACACAGCAGTCGGGATTTGGGGTTGAGATTGCTTTCAATCTATAGAAGATGAAATTGATGAGAATTTACGTACTTACAATATGAAAATTTGCAAACCATGAACGTGATATGCTCCTCTGTTTATTTAGACCTTTAATTTCTCTTAATAACATCTTCAAGTGTTCTGTGTCGAGGTCTTGCACACTTTTATGAGATTGATTCCTAAGTATTTGGGGCTTGTTGATCTAATATAAATCCATTTGTTCTTTTCTATTTTTTCTATTTCATTTCTATTATACTCACTTTCTATCTGTTTATATTAGTAAAATGGGAATACAAATAAGATTAATTTTATATTGATTTTGCATTTCTTAGTCCTCATTTCAAACAATGATTTGTTTTCTACAATTTTGTAATCTTAATTTTCCTTATGGTAAGAAAACATTTTGGATTTTTTATTTCTTATCCTCACAGTGCTTACCTGAACATTGACCAAATAAATGTTTCATTGCTTGTTGACTGATGATTTGTGAAGGAACTTTAGTCTTTTCTGGTTACTATAAAAGTGATAACTTATTTTTTTTTCTTTTTCTTTATTTTTATTGAAGCATAGTTGATGTACAATATTGTATAAGTTACTGGTGTACAATAGTGATTCATAATTTTTAAAGGTTATACTCCATTTATAGTTATTATCAAGTATTTTATTTATTTATTTTTAATAGATCTTTATTGGAGTACAAGTGCTTCACAATACTGTGTTAGTTTCTGTTGTACACCAAAGTGAATCAGCCATATGCATACATATGTCTCCATATCCCCTCCCTCCTGAGCCTCCCTCCCATCCTCCGTATCCCACCCCTCTAGGTCATCACAAAGCACTGAGCTGATCTCCCTGTGCTATGCGGCTGCTTCCCACTAGCTAACTATTTTACATTTGGTAGTGTATATATGTCGATGCTACTCTCACTTCGCCCCAGCTTCACTCTCCCACCCCATGTCCTCAAGTCCATTCTCTATGTCTACATCTTTATTCCTGCCCTACAACTAGGTTCATCAGTACCATTTTTGTTGTTGTTGTTAGATTCCATATATATGCATTAGCAAACGGTATTTTTCTCTTTCTGACTTACTTCACTCTGTGTGACAGACTCTAGGTCCATCCACCTCACTACAAATAACTTAGTTTCGTTTCTTTTCACGGCTGAGTAATATTCCATTGTATATATGTGCCACATCTCCTTTATCCATTCATCTGTCGATGGACATTTAGGTTGCTTCCATGTCCTGGCTACTATAAATAGAGCTGCAATGAACATTGTGGTACGTGACTCTTTTTGAATTATGGTTTTCTCAGGGTATGTGCCCAGTAGTGGGATTGCTGGGTCATATGGTAGTTCTAGTTTTAGTTTTTTAAGGAACCTCCATACTGTTCTCCATAGTGGCTGTATCAACTTACATTCCCACCAATAGTGCAAGAGTGTTCCCTTTTCTCCACACACTCTCCAGCATTTATTGTTCAGAGGTTTTTTGATAATGGCCATTCTGACCGGTATGAGGTGATACCCCATTGTAGTTTTGATTTGCATTTCTCTAATAATTAGTGATGTTGAGAATCTTTTCATGTGCCTCTTGGCCATCTGTATGCCTTCCTTGGTGAAATGTCTATTTAGGTCTCCTGCCCATTTTTTAACTGGATTGTTTGTTTGTTTGATATTGAGCTCCTCAATATCAAAAAAAGATAACTTATTAAACCAGTTCTTCAGTGGTCACACCATTTTAGCTAAATCTAAGAAGTTAAATGTAACTAGATTCCATGGGCATCTCAATCATCTTGTAAATTACAATTTCTAAAACACATAACATCCTCTTACATCAGATATGCACATATTCCTACAGTGTTTCTGTGCTGCATGTCATCTTGCTAAAGGTCATTTGTTACCAGAAGTGGGGTCTGGCTGCTTGCTGCTCAAAAGCCAATACTCGAGAGGCAAGGTTGGTGGAAAACAAAGTTTGCTTTATTTCAGAGGCTGGCAATGGCAGGAGCGTGGACTCATGTCCAAAGGCCAACTCCCCCCAGTTGATCAGGGAGCGAGAGCTTTTTTTTTTTTTTTTTTTTGCGGTACGCGGGCCTCTCCCTGTTGTGGCCTCTCCCGTTGCAGAGCACAGGCTCCGGACATGCAGGCTCAGCGGCCATGGCTCACGGGCCCAGCCGCTCCGCGGCATGTGGGATCTTCCCGGACCGGGGCGCGAACCCGTGTCCCCTGCATCGGCAGGCGGACTCTCGACCACTGCGCCACCAGGGAAGCCCCCGGGAGCGAGAGCTTTGATAGGGGAGTTTCAGGGGTGTACAGAGGGAGGGAGGGGGGCTACACGCAGAAACAGCCCAGGCAGCTCTGACAGTCATCTTGCAGTTGGTCATGTCATGGTCTAATCAGCATCATCTTGATTGTCTCAAGTTCAATTAATCTTCAGTTCCAGCGTCAGTTTGTTCCCATTTCCTTGAGGCCCGTTATTGGGATTGTGGCAGCTTATGTCATGGCTACAGGCTGGTCATCATGTAGTTAACTTCTTCTGCCTGGTGGGGCTTTCAGTATCTACAAAACAGCTCCCACGACATGGCTCAGAGTATTATCTACAGCCCTTGAGGAGGAACCGAAGGTCCTTGACTTTGTTTAATGACTCAACTATTGTTATTTTGTCCTGTTCGACTGCTTTTCCTTTGCTTCTGCATTTTCTCACTTCTCTAATTAAACTTATTCTTTGGCTAAAGTTTTTCTACAGACAAAAGGCAGGTGGAGGACTTGGGAGGGGGGAAGAACCATAGAGTCGTACTCCGTTTCGATTTTCGTTGAATTAATGTAAAATTGAGAGTGCATAAAATAAAGAACAAAAAGAATAAAATAAGAAAAAACATAAAGAGTTAAAAATTGTAAGGTGATTAGCAAATTTTGTTGAAATTTGATGCTACTACTTTAGCAGCTAAATTTCGTGAAGCTCCAGGTTTCACCATCTAGACAGTATTACCCTGTATTTTAAAAGTTAAAGAAATAAAAGTCTATTGGACAAAAGTTTCTTTCAAACCTATCATTTAATGGAAAAATCATTGTTAAAATGAAAGAATCCTAATATTGCATTGTACCATCCTCATATGATATATTTTAAGTGAACAGTGAACAATGAATATCTGACCTTAATATGTAAAGCACGAGGTTAAAGTAAAAAGAAATTCATCTAAAATTAAAATTAAAAAACCACATTAATTCTCTTTGATCTTATACCAAACAAGCACAGTGCCTCTTTCATTAATGCATTATCTTTAGAAAATAGTCCAAGTTTGTCAGAATTGAAGTAAGTTTCATTTAATCAGCTATCGTAGTTCATCTGTTAAATCACAGCACTTTGCTCTCCATTTGTAAAATAATCTTCAAACTAATGAACTAAGGTCAATTGCATGCAGTTTTATTCTAGCCAAATCGCTGCTAATTGCATTGAAGGCTTACGTGAGGTCAATAAATGTTGCCTTTTTATATCCTCTCTTGAAAATGGCAGAAAATAAACTCCTTTTCTCTGTAATTAATTCAGGCTTGGGCAACTCGTAGCAGGAGAACTGTTACCGGATCAGGATTTTCATTACGTGATTTGAAAGTGTTCCATTTTCAAAGAATGGTTGGGGGGATTGGAATTACCAAAGCAGCTTTAGAACGGACGCTTTCTTCACACGTTCTCCTTGTTACTCTTATGTCAGTGGTGTCCCTCAGATAAACACCTCGATATAGATGATGGACCTTGACTTCTTCTAGTGATAATCGGTCTGGACCATGTCACCCCTTTTCCCTTAACTTCCTTTGCCACAAACAGTAAATGTTTGCAAGTCAATTCCACTCTCTTTGCAGTGTGAGGTGTGAAAGCTGGCTGGTTAGGTGAGCCAGGCAGCCTGGGCCACGTGATAAAGGGAAGGGGCCCTGGATGCCTCCAGGGATCAGGACCTTGCAGGGGTCCCGTGAATTCTGAAGACCTGACACAGTTCTTAGGACTCGACTGAATCTTCAGTAAGTTTTATCCCTGAATGTGCATATTCTTCTCACCGTCTCAGTTTGTAAACCAACACCGTGTGTGTGTGTGTGTGTGTGTGTGTGTGTGTGCGCGCGCGCGTGCACGTGTGTGGGAAACATGGGCATGCATGTTACACGAGGCACATAGCAAGGAAAGCCAGGAAACGACGAAGACAAGTGAAAGAGGCCGACGGAGCGGGAGTGAGGGCGGGGGCAGAGGGGTGGCACCAGAGTGGGACCAGATGTGCCGGGCGGGTGCCTGGGACTCGGTGAAGAATGACGCTGACTTTGGCTATTCTTTGCCTCCACATAAGGCCACACTTACTATTACAGTATGTTTGACTTACTGAAGTATTGATGCTACAGTTCCAGAAACTATATTTTTGAGCAGAAAGACCTTTGGTAGCCAGTGAACTCAGGAAGTGTGCTTCCCACCCCGGGAGACTTGACCGTGGACTACACAGCAGGGGGGCAGGGAGGGTGGCAGACGGGAACGTTGGTGCTTCCCTGGACGAGCCCTGCAGCGGTGCTGGGTTTTGGAGGGTTCACCTCAGCGCATGGCATAGACAGTGTCAACCTTAACTGGCATTCGTCCAGTTACCACGTCCTGTTTGCTGAGGCCGTTGGCACTGCACTCAGTGCTGGAGACGCAGAGGAAGGCCATTGTTGGTGCCCTGAGGGCTCTCAGCCTAGTGAGGGTGGCAGATGGGGGAAGCCACGTGGGGCGAGGACTCACTACTGTGTCCTGCCTTCCTCCGCCCCCTCCTCCCCCCCTCAATCTTCAGAGCCCTCCCTGACTTCCATTTGATTGTGTTGTGCACTGTCTGTCCCCCTCTCTGACCCACAAGCTCCTAAGAGCAGGGAGTTTTGTCCTTTTCTGTCGCCTGTTTCCTCTGAGGTATTTCAAGCACCTAGAACAGTGCCTGGAAAGTAAGCCTCCAAAGTGTTTGTTGAGGGAATGAATGAATTCATGAATAGATAAATACTTGAAGTACATAGGTATAAACTGAACTTTCCTCAAACACGGGCATTCTTGAGAGGTAGTCTGGGAGAAATTCAAAGAAAGTTTCCTAAAAATGGTTTCCTAAAAGTTTCCTAAAATAATCGTGATAGACTCAGATGAATAAAACATAGTACAAATAGTGCCTTTTCCTGCGTGGAATTCATTACCAAGGACATATTTACATTCTGCATGTTTACATCCCACATTCTTACAACCATGGACTAGTTCTTGAAATCAATAAAAAAATTTTTCTTACATAGACTCTACTACTTTGGTTATTGATCATAATAATGGCAGGCACCATTTCCTGAGCACTTATTTTTAGGAACTGTCTTACAGAAGGGTAAGCTAGAGATATTAACTAGTAACTAGTAGGTGGTGGAACCCAGGCCTGACCCTGGGGAATCTGACTTCACAGCCTGCATGCCCACCTTGATGAATGAGTCCACCCAGATGTAACCCAAAACAATAGGCGCTAAAGCACCATGGCAGCTAAACGTTCTGATTAATCAAGGAAGCCTTCTAAGTGTTGGCCTTGAACCTAGAATGTCTGGAAAGCTGCAGGGAGGTGCAGAGGGAAGGAGGGTTTTCCATGGGCAGGTGGAAATGACATAGCGGCTGGATACAGAAGGCCTCCGCGCAGAGGACATTTTTTTTGTTTTCTGAGCGTCGCCTGGCTTTGACATGGGAGATTTGGACGTGGGACACTTGCTGGCTCATTTTCCTATACCAGTCATGGTCCTCTTTTTTCCTATTTCTTTACGAATTGAAGCTGGCGTGAGTCTGATTTCAAGGCGCCGTTTAGCAGTTGGAACAGTGTAGTGTGTTAACTTACTTATTCTTGAAATCTTATCTGGGTGCCCTGGATAGGGAGCTTTCCAGGGGCTGCTGACCATGGGATTCTCGGGGAACTGAGGCCATCTCCAGACCCCTAATTCCACGCCCCGTTCGTCTCTCAAGTCTCCAGACTTTGATGCAAGATCCTAAGTGACTTCCCTTTGTTTCTTCTTTTCACATCACCAATTTCAGGCCCAGGGCTTCTCTATTTCTGCGACCAGCTGCCCAAAACCAGTATAAGATGATCTTTCAAAGACAGAGACTCTTAAGACCAGAAAAGTAACCTAAAATGGACCGGGATAGAACATCGCAGGCAAAAGCGTTGATTCCTCTGAAAACGCCTGGATTCAGTGCTTTGCAGCAAAAGTCTTTACGTGACATGTCACTTGGTTCAGCTCTATAAAAAGAAGCTGAAAGCACAGTAGAGCATGATTGCCTTGTTTAAAGTTCGCTAGGCATACAGTGAGCTGTTTGCTAAGTGACCAGCCTGCATGATTTATGACTGTATTCCAGAAAAATTAAATTATAGGACATAAATAACTCGGGAGTTGGCATGGAGCTTCAAGATAACAGGAAGCAGTATAATCATTCGCCTCTCCCACCGGGAATCCATCACTGATGACCTGGGCTGGGTCTGCCTTCTGTTGTGTGTGGAACCCTTACTGAGCATGATGAGAATTCGTGTGTATGGGATGCTGGACACATGGGCTGGCGGCTGATTGAGAACCTCTGACTGTGCCTCTAGCCCAGCGTTATCTGATGGGATGCAAGTTGCCATTGAGGATCTAATATTTAGTTTTAGTAATAACCAGCTGAGTCCCAGTGCACTGCCGTGCTGTGTGCTTCAAGACACCGCATGACTTGTATTTGTTCCTCACTGTTTCTGGAATGGCTCACCCTGAAGGTCAGGGTGGGCTGAAAGGGCTTTTTAGGTTTCTTCTTGCCTGTGTTTGTAAGGACATTATGAAACCACGTTGACTTGTTTGTGTTACAACGTGCATATGGGACGGAAATCAAAATCAGCAAGGTAAAATCTACCAGGGATAAATGTAATCTTTCATGTCGGTTAAAAAAAGAAAGCAATTTGGAGAACACCTGAGCAGAGAGATCGTGAGAGTACTTGATAGCAAAACAAAACAGAACAAAACAAAACACCTGGAGTCCAAGCTGACGGCATGCTTCATAGGGGCCCCATCTTGAGACATTCTGCTTAATTAACTCAAAGTAATAATATTATATTAATTATTTGCTCAATTAGCTAGTGTTAAATTATTGCTGATTAATTGACCATTATGTGGCAGGTCCCAGACGTGTGCTTACGTGTATTCACTCACTGAATTCACACACATGTCATGTGAAGTAGATGCTGTTATTAATCCTGCATCACAGATGAGAAAACTCAGTGAGAGGCATTAGGTAACTTGCCCTGTCCTGCAGTGTTGGCCTTTGAACCCAGTTCGTCTCCAGGGTTCCCCACCTTGCTGTCCTCCACAGTCACTGCCCCACCTCTGCCCCACCTCTGGAGGGTCACCCTCAGTAGCATGTTATTCGGTGGGGAGCCCTGAAAACCTAGAAACCATTGGGTCCACAGAGGGTCCTACACCTATGGTCAAAGAGGCTGGACAGCAGAGTCACGGAGGTGCTGTGATGACCTTTGCAAAGCATGTAAACTGACTCAGCATTGTCCTTTCTTGCCTCAGTGGGAAGAACTGACATATTAGCTGGTCCCAAGCAAACCGATCTCAATTTGGGAGACGTGGGCTGCCAGACTTCCAAACAGCATCTGAGGCTCAGCTCAGGAAGAAGCCAGGCAGCACCTCGCAGGAGCCCTGGGGCAGGGGTGCTTCCTGCACCAGGAAAACCCTGAGATTATTTGGTATTAGATGAGAAGAAGGTGCTACTGCCTCCCGACGGATAGAGTTTTGACTCCTTCTTACAGAAGGGGTGGACAGGACGCCCTGAGCCAGTGCCGCTCTACCCAGGCACCAGGGTCAAAGCCACCACGGTGGAGGTCTGGCTTGTCAGAGGGCAGCCCGCTCAGCAGCAGCAGTAGCAGTAATTGGAGCCCCTTCCGAAGGCAGACTGACCCCTGGTTAGCGCTGCCTGTCCCCGAGGCCTCAGATGGTTCGCATGCACGTGTTAGAGACCACAGCCTTGGGCCAGGATGCCCAGACATGACTGCACATCCGGGTCCCCAGGGAGCTTTCAGAAGACTGAGGTCTGGGTCCTCCTCCCCCCACACTGCTCTGGGGTGAGCCCTCAGCGTCGAGGGTTCTCAGAGCTCTCCAGGTGGTTCTGTCACGCGGCCGAGTTTGAGAAGCCTGGCCGAAGGCCATAGTAGCCGGCCCCAGCACCCAACCTTCCTGAGAGGGGAACGGTGAGCTCATACTCTGGGCTCCCGTTAGCCTCTTGCACATTGTTTAGGTTAAGAAGAAAGACAATTGTTAGGAAACATACTCAGTGTTCAAGAAGAGTCACAGGTTTCTACTTTACGTGTTTTTCTTTTTAATTTTTATTGGGGTACAGTTGATTTACAGTGTTGTGTTAGTTTCAGGTGTGCAGCAAAAGTGAATCAGTTATACATATACATATATCCACTCTTTTCTTTTTTTAGAATCTTTTCCCAAATAGGCCATTACAATGTATCGAGTAGAGTTCCCTGTCCTCTAAGTGGCAGGCTTGGGAGTCTCCAGGGAGGGGAAGGGGAGCAGCCCTTGTCTGTGGCCCCCTGGATTGACCATCCCTGTTTGAGCATGCGCCCGTGAACCTGTGGTCTGTATATTGACAACTGCTAGCTTATTTGTTTGTTCTTAAAATAGCCGTCTATTTTTAAGATGACATTTTAGCCGAATTCACTCATATAAACACTTTCACTTTAACTTTTGACCATTTTCTTTAGCTAACATGCAACTCTTATTTTTGTTTAACCTGGTTTTACCATTGACTTTCTATAAATTATCATGTTTATTTCAGTCTGCTCATTACATATTTTAAATTGTGGCTATGTTGTGCCTTCTTTTAATCATTTTATCTGCTTGATTTTAATATTTTTAAATGTTATTAATTAATAGCTATTTACTTGTTTTAAAAAAAACCCTGCTTTAACAGCCGGCAAGCAGGAAGTTTGGGCAAAAAGGGAGGATGCTGTATCAGCTAACCCCGTTGCTTGGGAAATGAGTGGTCTGGGGGTTCCTCAGGCACCTGTTCTTGCTTCAGTGTCACCTTCTTACCTTAAAGACTAAGTATAAACATAACCAGTAAGTACAAACTAATCAGTCTGGTCAGACGTATAAACTTTCAGCAAAGTTTATTGTGTTAAACCATTAAAAAAAACAGCGATCCAGAGCAAAACTTGAAATTCACCCTACTCACGTTTATGATGTCCCCGTCTCCATATTTGGTCTTTCTCTCTGTCAGTTTCTTAGGGACGGGGCCACATAGGCAGAGGCACACTTAGAGCACAGGACACATTTATGCCCATGTGGAGAAACAGTAATTCAGCTTAAGTCTAGACACTGACCTGCCAGCCCAGCATCATCGCATTCTTTCTTTAGTTACCCAATTTATCTATGAGCCCAAGAGAAACAAGATCTGAAATTCGTGGTCTGTACTCCATAAAGCTGCTTGACACCCGCCAGGCAGTGGGTGGGCGGGAGAGTGCATTCTGGAAGCCTCCTCCATGGACCTCCTTTCCTCCTTCCCCCGAGTGTGGTCGCAGCGGAAGGTCAGCGGCCATTCCCCGCTTCTGAAAGGATGGAGGAGGTGACAGGACAGGCCTTCGTCTATTACATTTTCACCCCAGTATGGGGTCCTCACTCAGGAGCCCCACGCTTGTGCATTGCAAGGACGGAAACAGGGATGTCTGTCAATGAGTTACACTGGGTTTGCAGTCCCAAACCGCTGCTTTGCCTGGGCTAAGTGACCGGACAGTCCACTCGGCACAGTGTCAGCCTGGGAAAAAGCAGCCTGACTCACCATCCTTTCAAGAAATGGGTTAATCCAGGAACTAGTGACACCATGGACTCCCGCCCAGCGACAAGGAATTAGAGGGCATGCCAGAGCATTATTGGATTGTACCAAGTTAGACAGTCAGGCTGCCCCGCAGAAGGAAAATAGGAAAAAAACAAAAATAAACTTTGTAGAACCAGAACCCATGGTAAAGAACGGGATCGTGGGACTTCCCTGGTGGTCCAGTGGTTAGGATTCCGTGCTTCCACTGTAGGGGGGCGGGGGTTTGACCCCTGGTCGGGGAACTAAGATTCCGCATACCGCATGGCATGGCAAAAAAATAGAGAGAAGGGAATCATGACTCATAGATTTAGCAGAGAATGTAAAGTTCACAGGGTAAAGTGTGACCCGCATGCGTTTGACGGAAGCTAAGAAACAAAGAACCCCGAGGGAGCCCTCTACGGTGTCGTATTTTCTGGGGAGATAAATCCCCTTTGTGTGTAACTGGGTCTTACAGAATGCGAGCATATATAACTGTGAGGTGCAAATCAAACAGGAGCAGAGCGTGGCCCACTTACACTTGGAGTCTCCGACTCACGTAAAATTCACAACACAGATCCCCTAATTACTGGGCCCGGGCCCACTGTTCATCTCACTGCCCCTCTTGAAGTGAGAGCCTTTTCTTGGTCTTCCGGGGGAGCCTGCACCCCCGGAAGGTGTTCCAGCACCTGGGGCTGCGACAGGACAGGCGCTGAACCGGAGCCTGGCTCTGAGCAATGCTGCTGAGACAGGAGGAGAATGGTGGTGCAGCTACGGCGTGACTGTGTCCCCACCGAGGGGACCACCAAGGAGGAAGAGAGTGGAGAAGTGCAAGATGGGCAAGAGCTGTTGGCCATCTAATGACCCAGCTGTGCAAATGAACAGGATTGGGGAATGCTGGAAAGGATTCTCTGTAGCTCTAGCCATATACCTCTGCCTTCTCTTTCCTGATGGGAAAACTTCTACAACTGGAGGTTGACTCTGCACCTTCACTTTTTTGTTAGAATCTCTTCCACCAGGGGGCGGGGATTACATCGTGGACAGAGCGATGGTTGTTAACTTTGCATACACGGTAAAATCATGGAAAGAGCCTTAAAAAATGCAGGTGCCGGTTCCCATCGTCGGAGATTGGCATTCGGTTGATCTGGGGCAGGATTCGTGCGCTGGTCATTCATAAACTCCCCCAGGTGAATTTACTATGCAGCCAAGATGGGAGCCACTGTCTTAGTGGGAACGACCTCACCAGAATTTTTTTTATTAAAGTACAGTTGGTTTACAATGTTGTGTTAGTTTCAGGTGTACAGCATAGTGATTTAGTTACACGTGCATGTGTATCTATTTTTTTCAGATTCTTTTCCCTTATAGGTTATTACAAAATATTGAGTATAGTTCCCTGTGCTATACAGTAGGTCCCTTTTGTTTATTTTATATATAGTAGTGTGTATATGTTAATCCCGAACTCCTAATTTATCCCTTTCTCCACTCTGGTAACCATAAGTTTGTTTTCTATGTCTGTGGGTCTGTTTCTCTTTTGTGTACAAGTTCATTTGTACCATTATTTTTTTTAGATTCCACATATAAGCGATATCGTATGTATTTGTCTGATGAGGGTGAAGGACCTCATCAGAATTTTCTTTTCCCACAACTCACACACATACACTGTATTTTATTTTTACAAGAGACAAATAAACTGACACCAAGCATTGTAAATGGATGGCCACAACAAAAGCACCAATGACTGCAATTACCAAACACGAAACACACACTACGTCATAATATTGACATTCAGCCCAGGAATCCTCCACTGTAACAGCTCCTTTACTTTGCAGTGAGAATTGATTTGTCTATTTTTTGCCTCTGAGTCCTTGTGGGATTTTTATTTTTTATTCAAACAGAAAGTTACAAAAATTATAATCCTCCTCATCAGTTCCCTCAGTCCCATGTAATTAATTTATTTTTCATCTTGATCTTTTGTTAGCACTTCTATGAGTTCATCAGTTTTCCTTAGAGTTCTGAAAATGCTTCTTCATTCAGTTCAGCAGTACAGTCAGTTACCAGAAACCTGTACTTGTCAGAGTCTTTTCCATGAATTCCTTGAAGATGAAACCCTTTTATAGGAACATTTCTGCAAAAGCATCAGAGTACACCCAGAACTGTCTGTAAATGACAAAAGACTTAAAAATGACCACGGTTAAAGATTTGATGAAACTTCATAATAATGCAATTGACAAGGAAATTTAGTTATTTCTGAGATATACATTTTAAAGTATAACTAGAATTATGACTTATAACACTATACCAGAACATATAAGATTTTTAGAAATTTCATGTAATGTCTGAAACATTTATATTAACATATTTCCATACAGATAACAAAGAAAGTTTAGTATTCGTTGTTTTTTTGTTTTGTTTTGCTTTTTGTTTTTTTATACTGCAGGTTCCGATTAGTCATCAGTTTTTTTTTTTTTTTTTTTTTTGCGGTACGTGGGCCTCTCACTGTTGTGGCCTCTCCCATTGCGGAGCACAGGCTCTGGACGCGCAGGCTCAGCGGTCATGGCTCACGGGCCTAGCCGCTCCGTGGCATGTGGGATCTTCCCGTACCGGGGCACGAACCCGTGTCCCCTGCATCGGCAGGCGGACTCTCACCAACTGCGCCACCAGGGAAGCCCAGTCATCAGTTTTATACACATCAGTGTATACATGTCAATCCCAATCGCCCAATTCAACACACCACTATCCCCACCCCACCCCGGTTTCCCCACCTTGGTGTCCATATGTTTGTTCTCTACATCTGTGTCTCAACTTTTGACCTGTAAACCGGTTCATCTGTACCACTTTTCTAGATTCCACATACATGCATTAATATACGATATTTGTTTTTCTCTTTCTGACTTACTTCACTCTGTGTGACAGTCTCTAGATCCATCCACGTCTCAACACATGACTCAGTTTCGTTCCATTTTATGGCTGAGTAATATTCCATTGTATATATGTACCACATCTTCTTTATCCATTTGTCTGTCGATGGGCATTTAGGTTGCTTCCATGACCTGGCTATTGTAAATAGTGCTGCAATGAACATTGGGGTGCATGTGTCTTTTTGAACTATGGCTTTCTCTGGGTATATGCCCAGTAGTGGGATTGCTGGGTCTTAAGGTAATTCTATTTTTAGTTTTTTAAGGAACCTCCGTACTATTCTCCATATTGGCTGTATGAATTTACATTCCCACCAACAGTGCAAGAGGGTTCCCTTTTCTCCACACCCTCTCCAGCATTTGCTGTTTGTAGATTTTGTGATGATGCCCATTCTAACTGGTGTGAGGTGATACCTCACGGTAGTTTTGATTTGCATTTCTCTAACAATTAGTGATGTTGAGCAGCTTTCCATGTGCTTCTTGGCCATCTGTATGTCTTCTTTGGAGAAACGTCTATTTAGGTCTTCTGCCCATTTTTGGATTGGGTTGTTTGTTTCTTTAATATTGAGCTGCATGAGCTGTTTATATATTTTGGAGATTAATCCTTTGTCCGTTGATTCATTTGTGAATATTTTCTCCCATTCTGAGGGTTGTCTTTGTGTCTTGTTTATGGTTTCCTTTGCTGTGCAAAAGCTTTGAAGTTTCACTAGGTCCCATTTGTTTATTTTTGTTTTTATTTCCATTTCTCTAGGAGGTGGATCAAAAAAGATCTTGCTGTGATTTATGCCAAACAGTGTTCTTCCTATGTTTTCCTCTAAGAGTTTTATAGTGTTTGGTCTTATATTTAGGTCTCGAATCCATTTTGAGTTTATTTTTGTGTATGGTGTTGGGGAGTGTTCTAATTTCATTCTTTTACATGTAGCTGTCTAGTTTTCCCAGCACCACTTATTGAAGATACTGTCTTTTCTCCATTGTATATCTTTGCCTCCTTTGTCATAGATTAGTTGACCATAGGTGCATGGGTTTATCTCTGAGCTTTCTATCTTGTTCCATTGATCTATGTTTCTCTTTTTGTGCCAGTACCATATTGTCTTGATTACTGTAGCTTTGTAGTATAGTCTGAAGTCAGGGAGTCTGATTCCTCCAGCTCCATTTTTTCCCCTCAAGACTGCTTTGGCTATTTGGGGTCTTTTGTGTCTCCATGCAAATTTTGAGATGATTTGATCCAGTACCGTAAAAAATGTCATTGGTAATTTGATAGGGATTGCATTGAATCTGTAGATTGCTTTGGGTAGTGTAGTCATTTTCACAATATTGATTCTTCCAATCTAAGAACATGGTATATCTCTCCATCTGTTGGTATCATCTTTCCATCTGTTTGTATCGTCTTTAATTTCTTTCCTCAGTGTCTTATAGTTTTCTGCATACAGGTCTTTTATTTTTATTATTTATTTATTTATTTTTTTTAACATCGTTATTGGAGTATAATTGGTTTACAATGGTGTGTTAGTTTCTGCTTTATAACAAAGTGAATCAGCTATACATATACATATATCTTCATATATAGAATTTTTTAAATCAGCAGGTTTCATGAGTATGAGGTTGAGGAATTGGATGGGGCAGAACCCACTAAAAACAATTAAAAGGGTAAAAAAAAACAAAATTGAAAAAACTGAAGGCAGGTATTACTTCCTAATCATCAAGGTACGCAGTTTTGCCAAGTCTTAGTATAATTTACCCCCTGTGAAACCTTAAAAGTGTCTAAGAACTGTCTTTAGTAACAGCGTTGTCTGATGAGATTGTCAGATTGACTAGAAGGAGTGTGGGCATGAGTGGAAAACTTGCTGGTTTTATTATTTTGCCTTTGAGACATGCTTCTGTGTAATAGGAGGTCGGGTGTTATCAATACTGTCCTGTTACAAGAGAGGGCTCTTCCTTTCCTGGGGAGGACTCATCACTTGAGAGGAAAAGGTTTCCCTAGGTCCATGGAAGTAACTGAGAGATAAGAACATGCAGAATCACATCATGGAGCCCAGCAGCGATTTCCCAGGGTTACTGCCAAGGTGACTGACAGTGACAGAGGTGGACAGGGACCTGGGCTCCTTCCTGAAAGGGGACCCAGCATGTCGCATGATCCCAGCGTCAGCCAAGGCTCCACTGTCACTCAGTCTTCATTGCCATAACATTGAGCCACAGCATGATGGAAAGAAAAAACATTGTGTCCGTTGTTAGTGTAACGTGGGAGTGCGTAATTTACCAAGTTGGAAAATTCCTTCCTTTCGTTTTTCAAGTCTGCTAGTCAGGCTTTCTCAATTGACTCTGACAAATTATTTCTGCATTCATAGTCCTGGCATTTCTAATTTCATTGCTTCTAACAATTTGAAAAGCCATGAACTTGTAAAAATCAGTACCAACGGCTGTTGCATGCTTATGTGCTTCTTAAATATTAATTTCTCATTGAATCTAAAAGCTACAAGTCTATTTTTATGATGTAGTTTTGTTTTCTTGACTTTTTCCCCCCAATTATTGCTAGCATTCCATTTAAAAGAAAGTCAAAGAGGAGCATGTTCAGCATTTTCTTTTAATGAAATTGAGTAGAAGAAGGAAAAAGTAGAAAACCTCAGAGGACATAACAGGAGTAAGGGTAAATATTGCCCCCTGAAACCTTTACTTCAATGGTGTGTGTATGTAATTAGGCCGCCATGTAAAGTGTATTTTATATTGTGGTGCGTGAAAAGAATTTGGAAAGCTGTTGGATCATTGTATTAGTTCCGGTAACCTCCTTGCCCAAACCAGACACCAGGTCGGTAAACTCTCTCGTATGTTCTGACCGACACGGGAGCAGCCTGACTTGCATCTGACTCTGTGATGAGTAGCTGGACCAGTGGGTTTCAAAATGCAGTCCCCAGACCAGCAGCATCAGCATCACTGGGAAACTCGGAAAAACCAGTTCTCGGGGGTCCTGTCCCCAATCTACTGTGTCAGAAGCTCTGGGTGTGGGCTCAGCAAAGTATGTTTCCACAGCGGTCCAGGTGATGCTCTTCTGATAAGTGGCTGCAGTGGGAACACCTGGCCAGCCAAGGTGTGCAGGTGGTCCATTAACCCCTTACAGAAGACCCATCGCTATATAACATCGATAAGCTCCACAGGCACTTAAGTCTACAAATTAATCTATTGGCGGAGTGTTTTTTTTTCTTTTCATTTTTGTAGCTAAATTTTGTCATTGATGTTGTGCCAGTGGTTACTTGAGTCAGCCCTCAGCAACATCTGGAAGTCCTGAGCTGATGTTTCCCTGGTCCTCCTGTTTGCCCGTCTGCCTCTCTGCTCTCAGCCCAGCCCTGGGCCTCCAGAGCTCCTCTGCTTCTCACAGACTCTACACTCTGCCTGGCTTTTCTGGCCTCACTTCACAGTCCGTGTCTCCCAGCCTCCCTAACTCCTCTGGAAAATGCCCAAGTACACAGCCAGGTGCCCAACTGCTATCATCCAATCCATCCACCCAGGTAGGGTATTCATAATGAAGCAGGTACATGCAGTCAGTCTGAATGTGGCATGCCTGAAGGTAGATGCCAGCAATCTTGGACACACGGGCGGGCTCTTGGGAGGGATTTTGTTTTCTTTGTCGGGTGGGGGCTACAGTGGGGAGCTGGAGGGGAGTGCAGGATGCTCTCACGCTTGTCAGATCAACCCAGGTGGATAATTGCTTTCTCTGCTGGGTCTCAGGCTGGGTCAGCTTTTGTGACACAGTAAAGCCAGCAGTCAAGTCTTGATGGTGACATATGACATTACAGTCCTTTGCTGAATTCAAATCCTTCGTCCATCTGCATCTGTGTGATATCCTGTTCCCGTATCCCCCATCTCTTCTGAAAAATGTTGGTGCAGCAACTTTAGCCAAAGCACTTGAACTTTTGCATGTGACTCAGAACTCATCTGTTTCTTTGCAGAAATATTAGACATCAGTTCTTTCAAGTACTCTTACCTCAGAACCAGATGAAATACTGGCAGAATTTTTCTGACAGTGCTTCATCTATTCTTAATGTTGGTAAACACATCCCACTAGAAGTTGTTCTTCAAGAAATTGAGTGCAGAAATCTGATTACTTCAGCACAAGTAGTTTCTTCTCCCACCAAGGACTGAAGCGTCTTTCAAACTTGAATAATGAAGCAGCTTGAATGAGCTCACCTGAGCGGGCCAACGCTCTCCCTGTACACTTTCAGATTTTCTGCTTGTCGGAGCCAAAGTTCTGCTCCCGATTCAGGGGAGGTTTCAACCGTCTGACAAAAGAAATCCTCTTTCAACTTCCAATGAAATGCTGAAATGAGAAAAGATCGTTTCATCCTGTTTGGGGAACGGTGGTTCTCCTGAGTAGGCTCAGGCTTCTGAAGAGAAGGTGGGAACAGATGAGGATTTGATGGTCCTGACCTGTGATGGCCGAGGTGCGGACAAGCTGTCCTGGCATCCGGGATTGGCAGGCCTGTGAGTTAGAAGAGACCCTGTGGACACATTCCCTCCGGGGGTCCCTGAGAAGGGGACCTGAGTGGGATTTAGGGACAGGTTTCCCATCCCTAAAGAAGGGCAGGGAGGAGACAGCCAGGTGTGGACCTGGGCAGACACCTACACCACGTGACTGCAGGGGTGACAGAAAAACAAAGGAGCCAAAACAAATCTGCAAATCAAGACCTCTCTCACGGACCAGCTGAGGCCCTGCTGGTTGCAGGTTCATCCTCTGCTGTGACTCGCAGTGGTTCACAGAGAAGGCATGTGACCTGCCAGAAGCCGGAGGTGCCAGGCCCTCCTGGCTGAGTTGCGGTGGGGATGCGCTTATCGAGCTCTTCCGGGAGACAGGCTTTAACTGGACATTGTGTGGGGCAGGATGTCGAGGGGAGGAAGACGAGCACACCCCAGAGTGACGGATGCTTCAGCCCAGATGAGAACCCACGTGCCCGGGAGGGAGAGCTGTCAGGGAGGGTTTGGGGTGAGTCAGAGAGAAAACCTCTTACTGGAGACTGGCCCGGGGTCAGCCCGTGTGGAGACGTCTGTTTGCTTTTATGTTGTTGGATCACGTTCTTCAGGCAGAAATCATTTCAAGTAACCTGGACTTTGAAAACTGGCACTCCCCCGCCATAGACGCGTGTGCAAGCGTAACGCAGGCTGATTGGAGCCGTCTTCCTGGGTGATTTGAAAAGGGACCACAGGATGTCTTATTGGGAGTGAGGTCATCATAGAGAACAGTTTCCTTTTTAAAAAATAATTTATTTATTTATTTTTGGCTGTGTGGGGTCTTCGTTGCTGCGCACGGACTTCCTCTAGTTGCGGCGAGCGGGGGCTACTCTTTGTCGCGGCGCGCGGGCTTCTCCTTGCGGTGGCTTCTCTTGTTGCGGAGCACAGGCTTTAGGTGCGTGGGCTTTGGTAGTTGTGGCACGTGGGCTCAGTAGTTGTGGCTCACGGGCTCTAGAGTGCAGGCTCAGTAGTTGTGGCTCACAGGCTTAGCTGCTCCGCGGCATGGGGGATCTTCCCGGACCAGGGCTCGAACCCGTGTCCCCTGCATTGGCAGGTGGATTCTTAACCACTGCACCACCAGGGAAGTCTGAGAGCAGCTTCCTGAAAGGGAAGGTGAGCGTCAGGTCACTTGCCCAGCGCGGGCTGCTCCCCACCACGGACCACACCCGCATCAGCCGTCCCCCAGGTTGTGGCACTGAGATCACTGGCGTGACCTGAGTATGGCAGTGGTCATGCATCCGATTTCCAGCCCATTTCCCTGACTGGTGGCAGAGACAGTGCTGACACTGCTGATTTACCTGTTGGGACACGGAGCCAAGATGCTGTGGAGGTCCAAAGGTGCTTTTTAAAAAATTACTTCCTGGGAAGAAAAAGGAGTTGTTATTCATGCCTTAGTTGAAGTGGTCCAAATTTAATTTCCAAAGAAAAGCCAAAGGAGATGGCTAAACCTAGAAAGGGGGTAATTACAGGAGGAAGGAGAGGGCTGTGAACAGCTGGTGGTCCACGGTGCGGATCCTGTTAGGTGAAGGTGTTGCTAGGTGACCGTGGGATGTGGAGGTCAGGCACACGTCAGGCACACGTGAGAAATCCATCTATAAAATCCATTTATAGATGGATTTCTTACAGGGCGTTCCACACGTGGTGACAGACCTCCTCCCCTGCCTCCCAGGCTGAGCTGCTCCAGACAGGACCAGACTCACCAAACCAGCAGGGCCGCTTAGGCTGATGCTGGCCATGGTCACATCTGACCACCTTCTGCTCACCCTCAGCAAAGTCCTTTCATCCTTTTCCTGCAGGATCCCTTCACTCTGTCCTTTTCTTTCTCCTCATACTTTCACCTTGTTGTCTTCCAAGGATGAGCAGAAAAATGACCTTTCATGCGATTAATAAAATTAACGATAGTATTCGTTGTGCACCTGAAGGGAGGAAACTTAGAAAACAGAGAGCGAGAACCAGAAGATTCAGTATCTGTGCACTGCCTCTCCCTTGGTAGGACCAGCCTTCAAGAAAACGTAAAAATAGCTAATTCGATTTGATTGTTTTTATTCGATGGATAGTTACTAGGACAGGTCCCTGTGTCTCCAAAAGGAAGAGGAGGTCATGATGTTTAGGCTGCTCCGAGGGGTCTGTCATGCGATGATGGGCACCTGATCGAACACGTGCATTTCACAGATGCCGTCTCCTCCCTCGTCAACTGCTTCTCACTGTCAAGGGACACAACTTGTGCTTCACCGGGAGCCGTGTGGAATCGGCAGGTGGATCGTAAATTTTTCAAACCATATTTCTGTATGTGCTCATTTTTTTTAAAAAAAAGTTCATTGTGGTAAAACATACATAACATAAAATGTACCGCTACAACCATGTTTAAATGTACAGTTCTGTGGCAAGGAGTACAGTCACGCCATTGTGCAAGCATCCCCGCCATCCAAAGCCAGAGCTCTTTCACCTGCAAAAGTGAAACTCTGTCCCTTTAAACACTACCTGCCCGTCCCCTCCCCCAGCCCCTGGCCCCCACCATCTACTTTCTGTCTCTGTGAATTTGATTCCTGCTGGTCCCTCATACATGTGGGATCACACAGTGTTCCTCCTTTTGTGACTGGTTGTTTCACAATGTCTTCAGGGTTCATCCATGCTGTAGCAGGTGTCAGAATCGCCTTCCTTTTTAAAGCTGTAAGGGCTTATTTTTAACTGGTTGACTTGTAAACAGAAATTCTGGAAACCAGCCTATTTTCATGCAGGAGATCCTTTGAGCTTCCAGAAGTATGACTGAATCTGTCCTAATGAGGGCAGGTGAAGAAACCACAGGTTTTGGAGTCGGACAGACGAGTTGGATCCCTGGCCCCGTGACCACTAGCTGTGTGACCTTGGAGAAGTTGTTTGATCTCTTTTAGTTTCACGTTTATAAAATCACGATAATATTAGTAAATACCTCGTAGTGTCACGTGGCCCACGTGAGCAGAGGTTCATAAAACACTTAGCTTGGCTTGCAAAGTATTGGCTGTCCTTGTGGTGTGAGGGTCATCATTGCCACTGTTTGGGAGTCATTTTAAGAAAAAAGGGCAGGTTCCTTATTATATTTTTATGACAACTGCTACGCAAATGCATCGATACATGCAGACCATGCAAGGACTTTGCATCCCCTGTTCTAAACAGGGAACAGGGTTAACTGGTCCTTTGTCTTTTCACTTCCCATTGTGAGAGAGGGGCCAGCATTATAGTTTGAATTAATTCTCTCCACAAGCATATATTAAGTAATTATCACATGCCAGATACTCTGAAGGCCCTGTAGACACAGCAATGATCAATAGGGACCTGGCCCTGAAGGCAATGAACTTGCAGACACTATCCCTGTGTTTAGGTGGGGGGGTTACTTTAAAGAAACTAAAGCACAATAAGAGTATCAGGAATAAGAGAGTGAACAGTCAGACGGATGTGCGAGAAATGCTGCTTTGAGGAGGTGACATTTGAGCAAGGACTGGCATGAAATCAGGGGGTAGATTATGAAGAGCCCTGGGGGACGGGCTCTGAGCAGAGGGGAGAGCAAACTCGAGAGCCCCTGGGTGGCTGTATGTTTGGCTCTTCCCCAGGGTAGGAAGCAGACGACATGGCTGGGCCCTAAAGAGCTGGGTAGAGTGTAGCAAATGGAGTTAGGCAGACACAGGAAGGCTTTATGGGCCATAGATTTCTATCCATTGACCTTCATTTACCCCATTTTATTATGAGCCTTGTTATAGACTGCATGTTTGTGTCCCCCTCAAAATTCACATGTTGAAGCCCTAATCCCCATGTAGTGATTTGGAGATGCTCCTTTGGGTGGGAATTAGGGTTAGGTGAGGTCACGAGGGTGGGGCCCCAGGATGGGATTAGTGTCCTTAGATGAGAGTTCTCTCCCTGGGCACCATCTGCAAGCCAGGAGAAAAGTTCTCACCAGGAACCGAATCTGCCAGCATCTTGACCTTAGATTTCCAGCCTCCAGAGCTATGAGAAGTAAACGTCTGATGTTTAAGCACCCCAGCCTCTGGTGTTTTGTTATGGCCGCCTGAGCTGACTAGGACAAGCCTTTTGTTCTCTGAATGATTCACATCGTGTCCCGAGGCCCACACTTTCTCTATGATTCCCACCAACTTTTTAAACAAATACCTGCCTTTTGATAAGTGGACACTGTGTTAAAGGGAGGAAGAGTCAAAGACCTTCCCACTTCTGGACAGATACACTCACCTGCCTGGCCACTTGAGGAGAAACCAGGTCGGTCCCAGGTGTGACTGGCCCCCTCCCCCAGCCCCCAGACCAGAGCTGCTCGGCTCCCCAGCCTCCTGAGGTGTGTGCATTTGCACTCGACCATAGACTCATGCTGGGCAGCTTTCTTGCTCATCTGGTGCCTTCGGGCCTCTGCCAGCATCGGGCAATTTGGTGGACACGTGGAGATTTCCGTGTGCGGGAAGGGCTGCTGGGCCGCGGACTTGAGCAGATGGTGGTCATTACCGGTGCCAACGTGTGACCAAGCTTAACTGCGCTGGAAGGGCTGAGGCTGTTGGTGCTTGCTCCGTCCTCAGGCCCTACTTAAAAAATACCTTTAGTGGAAAATGATTCAATATACGAGGCAGCACCAGCCTATAAAATATCACGCTGTCAGTAAATGCTGACAGTTTCAGCACCCCTGTGTTTTAACAACTATTTCTAATACTTAGAAATCATCATCTCTGATTAATCATCATGTGGTTAAAGGTGAGACGGGTTATCCTTCTCAGTAGATAAACACTAAACATTATGAGACTTAAAATTTTGCAGCTCTGCTAAAATTGCATGTAGCAATGCCCATGAATATGTGAAGCGTGTAAAAAAATACTTGTGCATCCTGTGGAAGAAACTTCAGTCAGTTCTGTTTGCACACAGTGAGCCCTCGGGGTTAACTGACTTACAACAGGTAGCTTCAGGTTTGCACGCAGTGGTCCACCTGCTTCCAGCATCATGGCTCTCGCTGGAGCCGTTCTGTCTGACCACCGGCCCATAAAGCTGATCTCTCTGGTTAAGAGCGTGCAGCTTGGACCTCATGAATTCAGAGAACTCAAGCCCATACAATAGGCTCTAATCCCCTATATTAGTATGTTGTAATTTGGCCCTTAACTGGAGGATTTTCTCCTCTTACTGTGTGGCACGGTTGGAATAGTATATAGTTTTCCCGCATTTTGCTTTTTGAGAAAGTCGGTAATTCTATATTATCTTCCTCACCTGGTGGGGGATGCAGGGAGGACGCCTCAGTTGTATTGGGAGTCTTACTGTGTCTTATAGCAAACCTTTTTTGTGACAAAGAAGTCAAATAAATAACAATAATCATAACCCTCATAATAACAACTAATAGCTATTGAATACGTATTATGTGCTAAGGAGACTTATAAGCAGTTTTATTGTGTTAACTCACAATTCTCATAACAACCATAGGGGACAGGTATTCTTACCCACATTTTGCATTTGAAGAACTGAGGCCCTGAGTGATTGTGTTTCATTTGAACAGTTAGTGGCAGAGCTGAGACAAAAGCCAGTCCAGACACTCAATCATTATTCAATCTAGCTTCTAGAACATGCATTTGAATGAATTCCTTGTAGACCTGACCACTTGAGCCACTGGGGCACCTGCATTGGATTTCCAGGTGAGCTGAGCAGCTATGAAAATCTGGGTGCAGAGCTCAACCCTGTCGCTTGTTGTTGTAAAAGGGGAACTTCATCTTAATTCTAGGTTGGGATCTTAGGGTGTATCTTCTGGACATAATAGAAGTACCTCTTAATAATTTTAAATAAGCTTCTTATTAGTGTATAGAAATAGGGTATGGTAAGGTCTTTTTGAGGGTAGAAGCTGTGTCTACTTTACTCTTTCCTTCCCAGGACCCAGCAAAATGATGAGGCCACTCAAATGTTTCTGAGTGAACGTTAGCCATTTTTCAAAGCTGCAGGATTTCATACAACACTTTCTACCTATTGCCAGACATTTTTCTCCAAGTACTGATACTTTATTCAGCACGTGGAAGCGGCAAAGTAGAATAAGCTGATGTATCTTTTCAGAGGGAGAAGTAAAGAAATTGGAAGTAGTAATGTAAAAATAGATATACTATCAAACTACCATCAAAAAGTAAGAGATGGATTTAAGGCCCTAGAGAAAAACATGCTGATGTGACAACCTGCCTCCAAGCAGTGCCCTAGTCAGAGGTCACACAGACTCCCAGAACAAGGAGCTCCCTGGGTTGCAACAGTGAATTTTCAGATCTAAAATTTTGCTTTAAGATTTTTAAGGTTTTTTAAGACTTTTTAAGATTTTAAGATTTTTTAAGATTTTAAGGTTTTTTAAGGTTTACCTTAAAAAATGTGAGCAGTGTAAAGAGGATGAAGACTCTTTTTCAGAAGAATGTTCTCTAATAAATAGAGAAAACATTATGGATTTGGAAAATTATGATTTTTCAGTTCCCAATACCATAAGTGATCCAGGGAAAAATCATTAAGTGACAGGTTGGGGAATAAGATAGCCACAAACTCTTGAAGTATCATTCCATAGATTCTTACTAATTAAAAATGGGAAAATGAAATTACCTTTCTAATGGAGAGATCTAATGAATATCACTTAACCAAATGGTCAAACTCAGTATTGCCAATGTTGGAACAAAATATGTGCTTCTTGGTATGATGCAATCAGCAATCCACAGCATTCCTTATGTAATATTGCCAAAAATGTTCAGGTGATGGATAAAGAAGATGTGGCACATATATACAGTGGAATATTAGCCATAAAAAGCAACGAAACTGAGTTATTTGTAATGAGGTGGGTGGACCTAGAGACTCTCATACAGAGTGAAGTAAGTCAGAAAGAGAAAAACAAATACCGTATGCTAACACATATATATGGAAGATTAAAAAAAATGGTTCTGAAGAACTTAGGGGCAGGACAGGAATAAAGAGGCAGACATAGAGAATGGACTTGAGGACACAGGGAGGGGGAAGGGTAAGCTGGGACGAAGTGAGAGAGTGGCATGGACATATGTACACAACCAAATGTAAAATAGATAGCTAGTGGGAAGCAGCTTCGTAGAACAGCGAGATCAGCTCGGTGCTTTGTGACCACCTAGAGGGGTGGGATAGGGAGGGTGGGAGGGAGACACAAGAGGGAGGAGATATGGGGATTATATGTATATGTATAGCTGATTCACTTTGTTATACAGCAGAAACTAACACACCATTGTAAAGCAATTATACTCCAATAAAGATGTTAAAAAAAAAGAATGTTCAAGTGAATCTAATCATGAGAAAATAATGGGATGAATCCAGATTGTGGGACTTTCTGAAAGATGACAAGCCTGGATCCATAAAAACAAAACAAAACAAAACAAAAAACAATGTCATCATGAAAAACAAAATAAACAAACTAAAAAGTGCTGAGGTGGGGAGAGGGAGGATATATTAAGTTAAAAGAGATAAAATAGAATAAACAACAAGGGCGAAACATTAACTGTGATTGGTTACTTGATAAAAAGAAATAGATATAAAAGACATTTTGAAAAAATTAGGGAATCTGAATAGGGCTCTATATTATTGCTAAATATTTTAAGTGTTGTAACGTAGGGATGATGGTATTGGCTGTGATAGTGTAGGAGAATGCCCTTGTTAAGAAATTCATGCTGAACTGTTTGTGGGTGGTGTTTGTAAGTGACTTTCAAATTAGCAGGGAAAGTCTGTGTGTATGTATGTACCTACACATGTATGTTGCAGATACATGTATGTGTATTTATAGAGAGAGTACACAAGCATAAATGCAGTAAAATGTTAACAACTGTGATGTCTCCGTGAAGTCTATACAGGTGTTCATTGCACTGTTTATTCTCCTTTTCCCTAGCTTCATGATTCTTCAAAAGAAAAAGGGTTGGGGCAGGTGGCAGGAGGTGATGTCTGTGCAGAGCAGATGAGGCTGCCGGTGGGAAAGTGTCAGGCTGGGTCCTGGTAGGATCACCTGCCTCCTCTAAAACACCCTGTTCTTGGGGGATGGATGTGTTTCATTGCTTTGGGGGTGCAGAGGGAGCATCCGTTTGCGATTTTTCTTTCCTCTGAGCTGTGAATCTCCAGTGGTCAGAGGACGGGTTTGGCAGGGGTGGTGGGCTGTTTGTGAAGCTTCTCGAGTTGTGTCCTGTGTGGGGCACAGGCCCCGGGTCAGTCCCTGCCTGGTGCCAGCATCTCTGACTTCTGGGCACACCTGGCCCTATGTTTTCTAGGGAAGCATGTTTTATCTTAGCTTCTTCCCCAGGTGAGCAGATGGGGTAGGTACTGTGGTCAACACCTTTGAGAGGTGGAGATGGGCAGAGAGGGTGAAGGCGCCCAGAAATCACACACTGTACAGGGTCCACAGCAGAGCAGTGTCCACCCACTCGTCTGTGTCCAGCCTCACCCAAACCTGTCTGCCCGCGTGTGGGAGAGGAACACTGATGCTGTGGGTGTGTCACAGGCGACGTCGGAAAGGTGGGCTTGGACACAAACATGAACGTTTCTAGCAGGCTTTGCATCTTACTTTCACAGCACAATGCTTCCATACTCTGGGTCTCAAATGCCACTGAGCAAACCCGAGAACCGCTGCCACTCAGAGGCATCCAGCATCCTGTCCCCTGCCTGCCTTTCCTCCTGTGCCTTCATTTCCTTTGCAGGCATAAGTATTTTAAAGGAAGGGAGGGAGCTAACAGGTAGTGTTGTCAGTATCTCAAAATTTTGACAGTGAGCCCACATAAAAAAAAAATCTTTGTACAGCAACCATGCATGTATGTGGGTTTGTGTGTGTATATATGTATGTGTATATATATCTGCATGCAGGGGGACCTATAGATGTGTATATATCAGTGTGTGTGTATGTTTTTTTAAATACATGATACAAAAGTTTTATCAAACAAGCCTTACACTTATTCTTTGATGTTTATTAATATGCTTCCTTTTTTAAAGAGATGTTGCTGCTTGAGGCCTCCTAAGTTCACAATTTACAGATTGAAAAATGGATTAAGTAACACGGATAACATAGAAAAATCTAATAAATAGTGGAACAGGGTGTGAAACCGATTCTGTATAGTGTGTGTGTTTCATTAGATAAGTGTATTTATATGTATTTGCATGTGTTTGTGTGTGTGTGTATGCTCGTGTGTGTATGTGCCGGCCTGTGTATATATTTACATTTGTATTTGCAGTGAATGCGGTATAGCCGTTAGCCTGCTGCCCTTGGTACGTGTTTCTCTCCTTCTTTGGGGTGAGGGCCTATCAAAGCTGTGGGTGAATTTGTCCTTGGTGCCTGAACTTCTGCTTTATTTCTCCCTAAGTGTAATGTGATGACACAGAGAGGCCCCGTGCTTCATCCGAGACGGGGTGGCTATGTGATGCACCAGGAAGGGAATCTGGGGGACAGACTGCATCCCGGTGAAATTACAAGCAAACTGGGTTTTTATGTCTAGGGGAGGGGCTCTCTGCTTTGGGGAGCCTATTTGTCACGCACTAATCTTGCTGAAACAGCAGCAGTGTGTGCATATTTATGGCGTGCCGGGACTGCAGGCATGCTCACCAGTGGCTCTCTCCGTAGAGCGTGGCCTGCGGCCGGGGATGCTCTGAGTCTGGGTCTGGGTCTGGTGGTGCAGAGCGTCCTTGGGCAAAGGATGGCCAACTTGTGTTTCAAGTTTCTTACTTTTGAAATGACGATCACTGACTGATGGTGTCCTTGTCAAGGTGTCATCAGAACTTTAATTAGCTATTGAGGCAGCCTAGCAGATATGCCTGCTTTGGTAGGAATTTTCATTTTCCCAAGTTCAAGGGTTTGTCCTGTATAATTTTCCAATCAATAGAATAACGATGGCAATAGTAGTAGTGGTAATAATAATAACAACAAACTCTTACTGTGAGCTCAACTCAGTGCAAAGTGCTTTTGTGCATTTTTTCCCTTTATGCATTAGTAGAGAGTAAACTCAATAGTTACATGCTTTCATCATTTCCCTTCTTTTCCACCTGTGGTTGGTGGCATATATTTCAATATTCATCTTGAAAAACTCAAACCTGCCAAACCATATCAGAGGGAGAATTATTAGCCCATCAGATTCAGTGTATCACAATGAACTTGGTGATAAAGTGGAACATAATTCACAGACTACACCTGGTGTAGTCACACATGTGACTATTTCTGGCAAAGCCCAGAGTGAATAATCAGAAAACTATTAATCCATTCTCAGGCTGAAGTTGAAAGGTAAATGAGCACATACTTGGAATTCCTATATCATGCCTTTCTGAACGGAATACTTACAGACTCACAAAATACCCTAATTTCCTGTCCCTCACTTTGTAGCCCCCCACTCTCCATTTGCCTTTTGGATCCTCCCATTAATAGAAACACTCACATTTTTGTGCCTATTTTTAAACATTATTTGATGCTTAAGTGTTTCCTGTGGATTGCCTTCTAGGGCATATGCTGATTATTCCTACATGCAAAGTATTTTAATATATGGAAGTTATATGCACTGTTGATAATTATATGAAAAAATACAGCGGAGCTTTTTGTCTCCTTACGACTTATGACTCAACAGTTTAAAAAATGTTAGTGAATTATTTAAAATAATCACTGTCTCGTAGAGCTGTGAAAGGATTCTTAAACCTCCTTGGTGAGGGCCTAGGACCACCTGACACCCCCGGGTGACAGGCTTACAGTCACTCTCAATCTACGAGCATTGAGCAGCTGTTTTACGAAGACGTTCAGCTGGGAACTTTGTACATGGATCTCGTTGAACCCTTACATGTATTGTGTGGTTGTCTTCATTTGACAGTTGAGGTCAGAGAGCTGAACAAGGGCATTGGTATTGTGTTGCTAGGACTCAGATGCAGACCTTTGTAAAGGCAAAGACTGTGCCTTCTAAGGATGGAGAGAGTGGCATCCCCTGGCCTTCAGGAAGGTTATAATCGATGTCAGGAAACGAGGCAGAAAGGCATCAAGAGTAGAGGACAATTTAAGGCATCCTTACGAGAAACGGCACCAACTGCAGATGTGTGCCTCTGGGAGAAGGAGGTCCCTGGGGTCCAGAAGCATTCAGGGAAGACTTGCAGAGGAGCCTGAACTTGGGCAGACACCTGAATGCTGGAGAGGATTTGGGAGGGGGGAACATACAGACAAGGGGAGGGCAGTGCCTGGAGGAGGCTGGAAGACCAGCCCGTAGGGCCGCTGAGAACAAGACGAAAAACCTTCTCACACTACGGTTGACCCTTGAACAAAGCGGGTTTGAACTGTGCGGGTACATTTACAAGTGGATATTTCTCAACAGTAAATACTTCAGGACGGCATGGTCCATGATTGGTTAAATTTGAGGAACTGCAGATACAGAGGGTCGGCTCTAAATTATACACGGATTAAGCCCCCAAGTTGTTCAAGGGTCAACTGTACATCACGTCGGCTCACTCTCTTGCTAAATTATCCATTTTTTAGGGAAAACCACTGAGAATCAGATGAGCGTATTAACTGAGTTTTATTTCCAAGAAATAAAAGTGTTACTTTTTAAACTAGACATTTTCCATCAAACACTTAGCTCCATGCCTACTCCACGCAAGATGAGTGGTCTGGCATCACTCTGCTCCCCCCGTCCACCTCATCCATCAGTCCATGTTTATCAGTTTCTACAGGGAAAGGAGGCAAAGCTGATGGGAGTGGGATTCCAGATCAGATTCTTCCCCCAATTGCTGAGAAAGTCATTTAACCTTTGCGAGACAAAATTCCCTCCTGTGTCAGTTGACATGCTAAATATTATGTCATTGGGCTGTTGTGAGGTTCAGATGAGATCCTGGTGGGCACAGGCTATGACACGCCCAGAATTACGGCTCTGCCCAGCTGAGATTCATCAGTAGAGGCTCGGTCCCCGTGGATGGCACCTGTGTACAGAGGAATTCTTCGGAACAGTGACAGAATCTTACACAGAAACTGGTGTCAGGGAGCATTCATGGAGAAAGCTAAAAGGATGGTGTTTGACTACCCAATAAACAGGGCCCTGGGGGGGGGGGGATAGGCAGGCAGGAGGGTGGTCTCTCCCAGCCTTTGAACAGCAATAGCTTTGATGAGCTCACCAGATACTTTTAGATGGAAAGCAGGAAGTAACGCAGAATCACATTTTTTGTTTCCCCTGATTGTGGGCTGGTCTTCATGATATCATTCTTCCAGAACGCCAATCCTTTCTAGCAGAATTACAGGGTATATTTCTGAAAAGTGTTACGAGTGCCTTTTTCAGTCTCTGTGGCCTTCTGAGGTATTTTTAAAGACGTGGACTGGATTGACGCACCGAATCTTGGTGGATTCTATTGGTGTCTCTGCCCTGTCTTCCCTGATGTGGCAAACAGGATCACCTCACCTTTCTAAACTCTACAGTAGATATTCCGAGAGTCTGTATTTATATATGTAACATTTCTTTCATTGCAACAATCCAGGATGCCTTGGTGTTTCTGATGCCCCACGTTGCCTGGGAGCATCTTCATCCCGGGATAAGTTCACGGTTGTCTCCGTCTGTCTCCTCCATGGAATACTTGCCCATTGGCTCCACCAGATTCAGATCTCACTGGACGTTATGGCAGTACTGGCATTGCTTCAGGCTTCAGACTTTGCATAGATGAGTGTGGAAGTTACATAAACCCCCCCTTGACAACCAAGGTCAAGGAGTAGGCAACTTTTATAAAACAAAGGGGACTCCAGATCTTCACCAGATCATTCTGTTTAATGCATAAGAAGTAGGTTAACTCAGGAGAAGAGATGCAAAAACCTCACCTAATTAGAGAAAGCAGAGGAGAATCAAAGTGGCAGTGGTTCCAAATATATGACACTTATTGGCGCCTCCATGGAGCTGGGACAGGACTGAAGGAAGCAGCACCTTCCCTGTGTAATTACAGTGCAGAGGAACGAGCAGATGACCAAAGACAGGAAGACTTCAGAATGGGGTTCTGGGTGGAGTGAGCAAGTATTCAGAACGTAGAAGCCAGAGTGGTGAGAAATGGCCATGTTACAGGGGCCAGGATGTGGACATGGGAGAGGACATGGTCAGAGGATGAAAGAGTGAGAAGAAAAAACTAACCTATAAAAACTTCGAGCACATCATCTTAGCTCTAGAATTAGGTCTTTCTTGGTCTGTGAACCCCAGGCAACTTCTGAAAGTGACCTACATCACTCACCAAGAGGCAGAAGAAGGCAGTCATTCATTTCAGCAAACATCTGTGGGTCGCTACAAAACGTCGGAATTTGGAGCAGAGAAAGGTTTATTGCTGGGCCCTGCAAGGAGACGGGTGGCTCATGCCTTAAAGACCCTGAACTCTCCCCAAAGCTTTCAGCAAAGCCCTTTTACAGGAAAGGTGAGGGAGGGGCGTGGTTAGTTGTTGCAGACTTCTTGGTGTGAGATCCTTTGTTCTTGAGGTCAGGTCACAGTCAGCTCATCGTGTTCCTGTAAATCTCCACCAAAACAAATGTCATCTCTGTTCTGACGAGAAAGGGCAAGGTCCCAAGGCTCAACTTTCACCCTCCGAGGTCCACGTCCCGGCTAAGAGGAGGGGGTCCCCGCGTGGGCCAGTCACCCTGCCAGGGGACGTTCACCCAGCACCCAGGCTGCGTCCTCCCGCCAGTGTCCCGGCTCTGCTGAAGAGACAGCTCTCAGCTGGCAGCGCCCTCAGGGCCAGGTCCCCAGGCCTTGCCCAGCCATCATCACTGAGGGAGCCAGGCGTCCGCGATCCATCTCCTCAAGCTGCCCAAACAGTAGGGGCGGGTCTGGTGGACCGGGCGATGCAGACCCATGCAGACTGCCGCCACCGCCATCAGGTCTCAGAGCTGGGGATGCAGAGAGGTTTGCCGCCGCCTCGAGCCCTGGACCCAGCACTGGCCTTGGCCAGGGCTCTCGGGCCCTGCAGGACACAGGCTGTCCCTGGGCCCCCAGCCCACCCACCGGCCCGAGGCCAGAGGGCCTGGAGGGCCCCGGGGAGAAGGCGCGATATGCCTCTCACTACACTCTCCGCCCAAGGATCGCTGCAACGCTGACCCTCGGCGGAGCGCGACCTCTAACTGCCCAGATCCAGGTTTCACGCCAGCGGTCTCGAGCTAAGCGTCTGTCTCGCGCTGTCTGGAATTAAGGGTCTGTCTCGCATTAACGGTCTCAAGCTGAGGGTCCGTTTCGCGTTAAGTGTCTCGAGCTGAGGGTCCGTCTCGCGTGAAGTGTCTCGAGCTGAGGGCCCGTCTCGCGTTGTCTCGAGCTGAGGGCCCGTCTCGCGTTGTCTCGAGCTGAGCGTCAGTCTCGCGTTAACTGTCTCGAGCTGAGGGTCAGTCTCGCGTTAACTGTCTCGAGCTGAGGGTCTGTCTCGCGTTAACTGTCTCGAGCTGAGGGTCAGTCTCGCGTTAACTGTCTCGAGCTGAGCGTCAGTCTCGCGTTAACTGTCTCGAGCTGAGGGTCAGTCTCGCGTTAACTGTCTCGAGCTGAGGGTCTGTCTCGCGTTAACTGTCTCGAGCTGAGGGTCTGTCTCGCGTTAACTGTCTCGAGCTGAGGGTCTGTCTCGCGTTAACTGTGTCGAGCTGAGGGTGACTCCGGCGTTGTGTCTCGAGCTGAGGGTCTGTCCCGCGTTAAGTGTCTCGAGCTGAGCGTCCAGCGCTAATGGCCGCGCGCCCGCCCCACCTCTGTTACACTGGGTTCCAGGCCACCTGCAGGAACACATCTCTGCCCTCAAGGAGCCGCGAGACCAGGAGGGAAGGGAGTGGAGGCCACCGATTTCTGACTCCACAACTGCTACAAGGTGAGGACGGATGCTGCGAGCATCCAGGGAAGGCTTTCTCACCGAATCTTGAGAGGGTTTGGGACGGCTTCCTAGAGGTGTGAGCATCTAAGCCAAGGCTCAAAGGAGGATTAGCGGGTGAGCGCGGCCAGGCCCGTGGTGACCGTCTCTGGCCAGCTCCGAGTGCCCATGGGAACAGCGTCTCGGGAGGATTTGTGGTCCGCCCGGAACTCAGGGCTTCCGCTTGTTTGTAGCACGTAGGTTCCTACCGCTTATCTTGCAGTAAGAGCTGAGGCAGCCCCCTCGTTGTCATGGCAGGAGGGCAGAATGTGCTCCTTCAGGTCCGTCCCCGCCTCTCCCATCCCAGCTGTCACAGCCCCCAGCGCTCGGGAGACTGCCCTTGGCGTTGGGATGCTCCGGGCTCTGCTCTTTACGCCCTTTTACATAGGTCAGCAGCCCAACACTAACCACCTGTACCCTAGCGCACCACACTTTTCCTATCTTTCTTTGTCGCTCTTTTTTCATTGCCCTTAGCACCGTCTGACACCGGTAGGGAAGCTCCGTCCGGGCAGGAATTGCTTACTTTTGTATCCACTGTTATATACTCAGCACCTAGAAGAGGGCATGGCAGGCGGCCGGCACGCAAAAAATATTCACTGAATGGATGAATTGTAATGCTCAGTTATTCCCTACACCTTGTCCTGCTATATTTATCTTCTCAGGAGAGTTCTTTTCAGCCTTTGAAGACCATGGTAATCTTGGGATTCAATAGTTTCTGAATTAAGATGATCATCCAGATTCCTGGGAGCCCTTAAAAATGTCCAGGTCTCCCCCAAGACGCTGGGAGTTATTACTTCTGGAGGTGGGATCCGGGGGCGGTATTTTTGATTCAGATGACAATCCAGGCTTGGGAACCACGGTTTGAGTCTATCTTCCCTATTTGACAAGGGAGAGAGTTGGCTCAGAGACAGAAAACACCTTCCCTCACAGCAGCCAGCAGCCTTCTCTGCAACCTGGTCCACATCTAACACGAGCCTGGAGGGAGTCGTCCCCCCGACAGGTGAGTGGGGATGGAGTTTTGAGTAGGCTCTTGAGGGAAATGTAGGTTTGTGACTAGTAATGATAATGGAAGGTTGATTCCAGGTGAAGAAAACATACATCTGGTGCCATTTAAGTAGAGTTAAGATCATAGGACCTGGGTAATTTAATATAGTTTTCCGTTTGTCAGAGGCTTTTGTCCTATTTCTTGGTGGTGGTGTTTGCTGCTCAAACATGCTCCCTACTGCCAGCGGCCCAGCGGCGTCCCGAGAGCCCATGTCAGTCCCGAGCACTTGCCTTCTCTCCAGGCGGTGGGCCCGCCAGCCTGTGAGCTGCTTTGAAAACTGTCCTTCATGTTGACGGATTATCGTCCCCATAGCGAGCACACAGCCTCTATGGAGTTCACAGCACCCTCACCTGAAGTATCTAATTTATGTAGGAACGTCGATAAACTATTTAGGAAGGCATTCTTGCTGATTTCAGCAATTCCAGAGCAACTGGGGGAAAACAGAGGGAAGACTTTAAAAGTCACGGGCAATGCTGGCTACTCACCCAGGGACCTCATACAGGGATAAGATAAGGGGGCTAAATAGATGTGTTACTGTTTCCGTGGTGATCATACCTTGAAATTTAGAGGTTTCATTTTAGGGTGAAAACAATCGGTTAGAAATTAATAAAGTTGAGATGACTTCATCTACCCATCATGGGCTTATGATTTCTAAAATGTTTTACTTTCTTTCACTGCAGAGATCAGTGTTCTAATAATTTCATAAAGTAGCTTTCATTTCATTGTCTCTTTGCACTTGGCAATAAGACTTTTGTGTCCTGAAATTAGTGTCAAACAATAATGTATTTTATACTATTTGGTGATTTATTTCAGCACCTAAATATTTAGAAAACTAAGAGAATTAGGGGGGATTTTTATTTTCAAAATTTTGAGCTAGATAATATTTTGAAGACATAGGACATAATATATTGATTTTCCTTGTATTCTGACATTCCCAAAATATAATCGGCAAGTTCATTCTTAGACAAAATCCATTTTATTAAAATTCTCATGGTAATTTTCATATGCAGCAAATGAATTTTCTCTGAAAGGATTAAATAAGCTTTGAAGCTGGATGGGTGATTATCACAAAAGCCAGATTAATACAATTTGACCGAATTTCTAGACAGTGACAGTGACATTATAAGTAGCCTCGTAAGAATGGCTTTTATTGAAAATATATATGTTTACAATGTATGACTCTAAAATAGTCTATTTTTTTTTTTTACTATATCCCCGAAGATATGTTCAAATGCATACCTTCAGTGAGAACTTTTATCTTTAATCAGATGATGTTGGAGGCTTTCATTCCTTTATTCATCTATTTATTAATTCAGCAAACAATTTATTGAGCATCTGCTATCTACCAGTTACTCTACAGTTATTTAGATCCAAGTTGGGAAGATAATAAATGAGTGAATATGTAATATCAAGTAGAGATATAAAGAAAAATAGAGTAGGGGGTTAAAGCGTGACATCCATGGGAGATCAGTGTGGGTCTCTTACCTAAATTAGGGGAGGGTGGCCCTGAGATCACCTGGGTCCAGAGCGTGCTCACCAGTGTAAGGCTTTGTGTTTTATTTTGAGTGAAGATGGGAGGCATTGGATCAGAGAAGCCACAAGATCTGCCTGTGCTCAATAAATTGTAAAACTCCAGGCAACTTAAGAGGGAATCATGTCCAAGGCGGGATGGAGCCTCAGAAGTCCCAGGAGCAAATACCCTGCAGGTGTGGGGCTGGGAGAAGCGGGAATCAGGGAACGGCTTCCTCTGTCCTTGGCCCCCATCCTCTCTGGGCTGCCGACCACCCCCTCTGCTTTCCCCCTAGAGCCTCCTATTTTTGACCTGCTAACCGCTGTACACACGGTCCCCCGTGACTCCTCCTGCCCTGGCCGGCCTGCCTGCCTCTCAGCTCCTCACCTGCAGGGCCTGGAGGCAAACACACAGTCTGTCATTGATTTTCGTGCAACCAGAGATCGGTTCTGCGCTTTCTAAGTACATGACCTTCAACAGGTTGCTTTATGTCTCAGACTTAAGTGTCGTCATCTGTAAAATGGGGGCAAGAGGCCCACCCACCTCAATGGACAGATCAAGTGAGAAGATGCTGTAAAGCCGTTGGTGTGTGCTGACTGTGGGATGCTCTGTGAATGTTGCTACAGCCGTCGCGCTCCTGTATTTGCACCCGATTTCGTATGTGTGCTGTTGTTTTGTACGTAATATCACGTGTATTGGTTCTGCTCTACCATAAAATTCTCAAGAGCAGAGCTGGGGCTTAGAATTCCTGTATTTCACACAGAGCATTGGGCGGGTGGTGGAGCCCTCAGTTTTCCGCTGGCTGGTCAGCTGCTGTGTACCAGCCATCTCTACACCAGCCCCCTGTGCCCTCTCTGCCTGGTCCCTCCAGCCTGCATGGCCTCAGCATCACCTCCAGACTCATGCCTGATGAATGATGGCCCCTGTTCCAGACTCTTCCAGCCCCCTACTGGGTATTACTCATTATCAGCAGACACTTCCCAGACTCAAATTAAGTGCATCTCAAACCTTCCTCCTCTTACTGCCTATTTCTCCTGAATTCATCTTTCAGGGAGCACGACCTCCATTAATCTGTGTCAGTCAGGCAAGAAACCTCTAATTCTTCCCCTTCCCTCAGACTTTCCTTGTATCCCACCTGGAAAAACTCATCACCCCCCTGACCTGCCCCCTCCCCCAGGTACTCACTGCCCCCCCCCCTTGCATGCCTCAGCCTGGGAATATTTATAAGCAAAGACGTCAGTTCTTAAAATTGGTGAGGGTGAAGGGTGGGTGCTGCAGAGGGCACGTTGGTGACTTGATTTAGGGGTTCTCTGAGTGAAGCACACATAGAGGCCACCTTGGCGTGACCAGGGTCGTAGTGGCCAGAGGAGCCAGCAGTGTCCCCCTTCATGACAGTGGTCCTCTCAGTATTGTTACTGAACACGAGTTCCTGTGCCCCATGCACAGTGAGGCCAGACAAACCGAAACGTTGGAGTTTCAGGCCATGCACGGAGATGGGTGACTCATGCCCAAAAAACCCCAAACTCCCTGAAGGGTTTCAGCGAAGCACTTTTAAAGGCAAGGTGAGGGAGGGCCGTGGTTGGTTGTTGCAAACTTCTTGGTGTCAGAATCCTTTGTTCCTGTCCACATAGGTCAGGTCACATGTTTCTGTTAACCTCCAATAAAATGTTATTCTCTGTTCTGCAGCTTTTAATCTCTGTATGAATGGACTCTTAAAGGTCAGAGCCCTGAGAATAGGCTATCATGTATATTTCAGGCTATAGGCAACATTGTTTTACAAAAGGTGCAGAGCCAGCATGACTAAGCATAGGAAAAGGAACACATCTAATACGGAGTCAGATTAGTTCTTCCCTGTTACAGTAACATTATATTCACAGGAGAAGGAAGCCTGGTTGTTTGTTAAAGCACTTGAGATGCCATATCAAAAAAGGAACTCTTTCAATAGGTATTCAGCTAAGAAGTAGATACCTGTAATTTAACTGAGCAAAACCCTCCATTGATTAACTTTTCTTTCCTTTGTTAACTCCACTTCTAAGAAGCAAGTGACCATAAAGCAACCCATGTGAGTTATTTTGTGCAGATGGAGAGTGGATTTGCTGCCCTTCCTCACATTCTCTCTGGCTAGACTCGCATTCAGTGAGGGGCGGTCTTGGGCTCCAGGGAGGCAGTGAGGTCTTAGATGGATTTTGTTTGTTTGACCACTAAGGTAAAAGCTGGACCAATATAGGGAAACTTTCAATGGAAAATTAAACAGTGTTTCTTGTTAGTCCTCAGTTAATTAGAAAATTAAATTAACCACAAGCCTCATTCCCAGAGCTTTCTGGTTAATTGATGTGTTGCTGTATTCGGGTTAGAGAAGACCCCAGGAGGCACAGGGTTATAATTGTGTAGAATTAGAGGATGGAGGGACGAAGGAACTGCAGGCAGTTTGCAAAGTTCCAAGGCCGCAAGTTCCATGGCGAAGGCATTGCTTTGTGAGAATTCAGGGCCAGAGTCTGAGTCCTCAGGGCAGGCCAGCTGTGGGTCAAGAGCTATTTAAAGGAGAACTCAGGAGGTGAAAGTGTTGCCTTCCACTCTTCATCAGAAGAAAATAAATCTGAAGCATAAACCCTAAATTAGAGTCATTTTGATGATTTTAATTTACATTTAAAATGTAAATGTTTTTCTTCTCTCAAATGTCTGCATTCTTCTATAGTCTCCTATAGAAGATGGTGTGAACTGGACTTATTTAGAAATGCACAATGTGGAGAACTAGTCTAGACTCTTGAGGGGCCAAACGTCTAAATGGCTGAGGGATTTAGGTGGGACATTTTCAGTCTTAAGATAGAGTTTTAACTGTCCCAATGGGAGAACCTCCACCAGGAAACAAATTACAATCTGAATGGTCCACACTGGGGCTTAAAGCTTATCGTGGAAACAATTAGAGTTTGTATGATAGCCCTTGCCTTGGAAGGTTCTAGTGCAAACTGACTCTGGTTTGTGGACCAAGTACAATTTATGACAGTAAAAACACTTATAGGTTACTCAGGGGGAGTGTTTTGTCAATAAAGAGTTGCTTATAATTATCATCTAGTTTTTTTCCATTTTTGTCCATGGGACTTGGGGCTGGGGCTGGGGAGCAGGCTGTGGGAAAGCTCTGGAATTGGACGGCACACAGGAAACTCTTGGCATTTTTGTTTCTCCTTTTGGGCCCAATAACTCTAGGTTTTATATTCATTGCTCTTTAAAAAGTTCTCATAACCTTTAGGTGAGAATACACTCTGCTGAATTTTTAAAAATTGACCTGATTTGATTCTCCAGGCACTGAAATAATAGCACAAATGAAAGTAGTAATGGCTATGATTGTGTGTTCTACTGTATGCATGGCGCCCTGCTAAACAATCCGTATGCATTATATTCTTAATACTCAGAACACCTTCTGTGCAGGAGTTATAAGTATCCCCAGGTGAAGAACTGAGGCTCAGAGATGTTCAGTAACATGCTCAAGGTGACAAGCCAGCAAGGTCAGAATTGGGATTCAAACTCTATCATCTAACCCCCAGCCTGTACTGGTGACTGCAGTGCTAGGGCCATAGAAGAGAACCTTGTCCCCAGATACTCCAGGGAGCTTCTTCTGCTTTGGGGCAAGGAAGGAAGAGACAGAGGGAAGGAAGGAAAGAAAATGTTCCTCTTCCCTGTAACTTCTGGGAGAAAAACCGATCATCTCGCACATTCCTGGGCACAAAGGGATGCTGTCTGATGCTTATATTGGAGCAGGGATAAAAATGCAGCCCTTGGGCTTCCCTGGTGGCGCAGTGGTTGAGAGTCTGCCTGCTGATGCAGGGGGGCACGAACCCGTGGTGGTCCGGGAAGATCCCACATGCCGCGGAGTGGCTGGGCCCGTGAGCCATGGCCGCTGAGCCTGCGCGTCCGGAGCCTGTGCAATGGGAGAGGCCACAACAGTGAGAGGCCCGCATACAGCAAAAAAAAATGCAGCCCTTGACGGATTGTAGTGACGAATAACTGACATAATGTATACCAAAGAGCCTGGAGCATAAATAACCTTGATTTCCTAGATGTTCCTGACACAGTTTCCACTTGTCAGGAGAGGCAGGACATTATAATAAATGACTAAATGTGCAGGAAGTAGGGGTGAGATGGGACCTACTTTTAGAATCATCTAATTATTTTAGAACAAAATGAAGCCACTTTTGATGACTTTTTCCTTGACTGTCTAGCAGTGGGCATCAGCTGAACAGTGATACAGTGGTCCCCAGAATGATGAGAAATGTGCATGCTGGCAGGTGTAGCCTTCATCTTATGGAAATGGTGATGGAGAGGACAATCTGCTGAGAAAGGAATAAAAGAACCACGTTTCGGTTTTATTCCTCATTAGAAAGGAGAATCTGCAAACTGATGGAAAATGATGTTTTCTTCCCCTGAAAAGTAATGTCTTTGTCATGAAGCTGCACCTGCATTATTGAATAAAATATTACCCAAGTTGTGTGCCATGTTATTTCCGTGGGAGAAATTATCAGTGAATGACCCATAATAAATCATATGCCATGGCTGCCGGCTGCTAATATCAAGATTAATGCTTTTCTGATGGGGAGGCTGCACACATTCTGATGGAAATGTTGATGTTGCCGGGTTTGGGATGAGTTCTAATATATTTGTTTACTTTTCAACACTCCTGAGCTGCAGATGAAAAAGTCTGGCCAGCAGGTGTACAATATGTTCGTTCGCTTTGTGCAGTCTGTGCGGGGAGGAGAGCAGCAAAGGCATCTTTTCTAAGAAACACCCGTCTTTCTCCTGCTAGGTCCCCAGATCTTTCTGGGTCTCAGTGCCTTTGGCCAGTCTTTGAAATAGAAAAGATTGGGGGGTGTGCAGTATTCATGTCAACTTAATCTTTCCCTGAATGTACATTTCTAGATTTATATACAACAATTGCAATGCTATAAAACGTATGGTAATTCTGGGCATAGCAACACTGTTAGTACCACCAGTGCCCTCTCCGTGGGCGTGTGTAATGTGTGAGGGTGAGAATTGAGGGTGATAACGGTCGTGTATTGAGATGCTACGTTGCACACCTGTGATCTGCCAGGAGGGCACCAGACACTTTATGTGTGTAACTTCTCAATCTTCCCAATACCTCCATGAAGTTTTTAACCCCAGTTTAAAAACCTAGGAAACTGAGGTGCACATCATTTAAATAGCTTGCTTAAGATCTTTCAGCTAATTAGTAACAGAGCCTGGATCCAGTCCCAGGTGAATTCGACTCCAGAATTGGCATGCTAGACCGTCACACTGCCAGCCTGCTCTTAGAGATGCATTTGTACGTTGATGCTAGCATGGTGTCTCCTTCTTTGATTTGTACTTCAAAGTGCCTTCGTGACCCATCTGATCACCCTTGTATTTAGGCACCAGAATGATCCTATGAAGAAAATATTAATCTGTCTTCATATTTCTTGATCCTTTCCACTTTATGATCATAATTTTTTCTCCATCTCAAGTGAATGGGCAGCCTGCATTTCTCTCATTCTCTCCTGATTCTGGTTATGCTGCTTTCATTTTGCAAAGTGAAACGCCCACAATAGGCAGAAAATTAGGTGCATCAGTGCATCTGAATGTCACTCATCTACCAGGGTATCAAATTCTGGTGTCACAGAGGCATAATTTTCTTGGCGGTAAATTACGTCTTGCAGACCTTGTTCATTTACCACTTCTGTCTCCTAAGTTCGCTTCCTAAACACAGAAAGACTTGGGTACACTGAAGGTCATTTTTACATGGCACACTTGATTGCGTAGGAAAACAAATTTTAAAGGTGCTCTCTTTAGAAGGAAAGATATTGTTTCTCCAGAGTAAAATTTTTCAACCCAATCCTGGAGAGGTCTTGTCTCTCAACAACCCTGCATTGATGTGAGCTGTGCAGTGGGGCTTTGTTAGTGAATAGTAGCTGCTTCAGTAATTAACGGTGAACAGAATATTTAAGTTGCAGCCAACTCAAATAAATGGCAGTCGTTTCAGACATGTGCTAGGTGGGTGAGAACAAGGCACCAGTGATAATGAATCTTTGGATTCCGGAAATTGAAGAGAAGCCATACTATTTCTGCAGTTGTCACCTTTCTTTTTCGTAGGAGGGGGAGGAGGAATCCTCTGTCCTGAGGAAAGTTACTTCCCAGGCACTAATGCCCATTGTGGCATTCTTTGTGTCATTGATTTTGTTTCAACATAGCGCTCATATTCAAATGCAACCATGCGGTAAAATGGTCCCTGAATCAGACATCTCAGTTATTTCTCTGACACTTTCCTCATTTGGTTACAGTTCTGCTGATTAAGTCCTGTAATTTTTCAAGACTCCATTATCATTTCTGTGAAATGAGGATAATCAGGTCTTCCCTATTAACTTCCCAGAATTGTTGGAAAGATGAAATGAAACTGTTCGGATATCAGAACTTGGAACTGCCCAAACTCAGCACCAGGTATCAGTTTGTTTATCCTTTAGCTGCGGACAAAATACTAAGGGATCGTTCTGAGCGTTTCTCTTGAGGGCTTACTCTGGGCAAACGAGTGTGCTCGTCTTATTGCAGAAAATGAAACAGCGAGTCTGTCTTTGCACACAAACAGCCCAGTAGCGGGTGATAGGTGCTGAGGGGCGGGTCGATGCTCTGGGAGGCTTGGGATGGAGGGGTGGAAGCCATCAGATGCCAATGGCCTTCCGTTCTGCCAGGCTCTGGGGTGAGCCCTTCAAGTGGCATAAAGAAGGGCAGAGCTTCTGTCCAGGTGGGGGGTTGGGGTGTCTTGTGGACGAGGTTGGGTTCTAACTGGGCCTGGGATGCTAGACATAAGTTAGTAAGTCACTACGTGCATGTGTTCCAATAGAAATATACTGTCAGCATAATATAATCCTGGGCTGGCCTAAAAGTTCGTTCTGGTTTTTCCATCTCACGGAAAAACCCAAACAAACTTTTTGGCCAATGTAATATATTATATAATATAGTATAATAATATAATATATAATATAATATAATACAAATGAAAGGGCCTTCAAGAAAGAGAGAATGCCAAGGCCAAACACACAAAGAAGCATGGGCATGTTTGGATAAGGCTGAGGGGTGCAGCTTAGGGAGAGTGTAGGGTGTATACAGGAGTAGTGTAGAGTTTTGCTAGAAAAAGACATCCGGGGGGCTTGCAGGGGACTGAGAATGTTGCTGAAACTTATCTGGAAGTGGTGGGGAGTAAAGGAGGCTAGCAAGTGTCATGATTGTGTGGGGAGTACTTCCGATCGTGCTGTACTTGCCCTGGAAAAATCAAAGCCCAGTGCCCTCATTCGGGAAAATGCCATCTGGTTCTCCCTGGTTCTCCCTGGCCAAGGCAGAGTGAGGGAGGTTTGATGAAGAGAAGTGTCAGAGGCACAGGTGGACGTCCCTTCCCGGAGGTGGAGTGGAGGTGTCTTGAAAGAGGGCATGACTCTGAGCAGTGTTCTAAGTGTAGGCAAGGCAGCCACATGGAATGGATGGTGAAGAGTAAATTCCAGCTTTGGGAGTGTGTGTGGAATGAATTTGGAGTGTGCTGAACCAAAGATTCTTGTAATTGCTGAAATTATGGGCCTGAATGAGATCATGTAGGAAAAGAACTTTGAAAGAGAAGAGGACAGAAAACAGACGGTCAGAGCCAGCAAAGGAAGGGGAGGTGGTCCGGCCATCCCACTCCCAGGGCAGGTGAGAGTTTCAGCCGCAAGGTGGCCAAGGAGAGTCAGAGGGGAAAAGCTGCTCAGATTTCACCGGTAGGAGCGTTGGGCTTCTGTTTGATCGAGATGTACTTGCAATGAGGTGTGATGCTCCAGATTTGAGGTTCAGTTTTGATGCCTCCATTTCATCGAGCTTGATTCATTTCCTTCTGTGCCCTCCTGAGCATGTCTTTCTTCATGGCAAAGAGCTCCCTTAACTCTTGGCTCCTACATATTGATAGAACTGTGCTGGAAAGAGATGCCCTCCTGGGTTGATGAGCAGCCAGGTGTCCAGTGCCACGTGCTTGAGGATGTGGGGTGGGGGGAGAGCTGGGGGTCAGCATGTCCCCGCTGGAGCTGCAGCACGGCTTGGGGGCCCCAGCAGGCCCGCTGCAAGGGAAGCTAGGCCAGTGCTAGATAAGTGGTAGAAGAAAGAGGGTTTTTACTTTGTGTTTATTGATTTATCTGAGTGGCCAAATAAATATTCATTTGGTCTCCTGTGGACTCTGTTTTACAAAATCAAAGTAGAAAAGAGAGGTTTCTCTAAAGGAACTCACTTCGTGCAGGTTTGTCTGTAAGTCTTCCAAGATCACATCACTAGGAGAATTTCTCCCCTTCACCAAATTCTACAGAAGGATGGGGATGCCTTAATTACAAGTATCTGCAGAAAGCAGGTTTCATCGACTCGTAGGCTATTGGAGCTGGAAAGGATTTTAGACGTCGTCTGGCACACTTGTTCAATTTAAAGATCAGGAAGCAAGCTCAGAGAGGGAAGTGACTGCCAGCCAGCCCTGCGTTTCCCGTCAACTTGAGACATATGTGCTCAGGTGAGTGCACAAAGCCCCCTGGGTTAGGGAAGGTGACAAAGGATAAAGCTCTCAGGTGCCCCAAACATAAGCTCCTACCACAGTCTGAGAGTCTTAATTTATCAGTATTTTTTATTGGAGTATAGTTGATTTTCAGTGTCGTGTTAATTTCTCCTGTACAGCAAAGTGAATCAGCTGTACATATACGTACATTCTTTTTTTTAATATTCTGAGTCTTAATGTATGTTTAATGATAATCACCTGCCAACATCCCAAGGATACTATATAAGCAGCCTGGTAATCACTATTCCTGGTTAGTATTCACAGACAAGGAGGCTGATTACACTGGAATGCTGAAGAAATGCACAACTAATTCCTAACAACAGCCACTCACAAAACAAAAAAACACCAAACCACAAAAACAAAAACAAAACCCTAATGTTATGAGACTAGAAATTAGTATTGGGCAATTCATGTCCATGCATAGTGAGACTTCGTCACAACTGAACTTCGTAAATTTGGTTGACTAAAGTAGCCCGTTGGTGACTTCCTTGAGCAAGTATTTATAACAGCCTCTGCATTTAGTAACGCAGTGCGCCAATGCATATTGATTATACATGGCTGTAAATGGGATAATATTTACATATTATCATAATATTAATGGCTAAATTTTGTGAGGAAGTGAGTAGTAAGAATTCTGTGAACTTTCTCACATACCGTGTCGCTAGGAATATTGTCTTAAAAGCCCTCCAAGCCTTTAGGATTTGTGTCTCTTTCTGAGTTCCTAGGACACAGTGTGTGGTGAGAGAAGAAGGGGTTAGGAAGAAAGGGTCACGACCTCTAAGGGAAATATGCACGTGCTACAGATGCACACATCAAGCTGCTATTTCCCACACACTCCATGGCTCCTCTCGAGCAAAGGAAGGGAAAGAAAATGAAATAAATAATTAATTAAATAAATAAAATAAAACAAAATAAAATTTAAAAAATACCCAGTTGAGTCTGGCGGTCTTCACAAGACACTTAACCCCTAATTGTCCCTGACGATCTGAGATCTAAAATACCGTCCTGAACTGGAAGTCTCTGGTCAGATTCTGAAAACATTTTCCCCCACGTATCAATATTTGTTATCCATTGCCACCTAACAAATTATCCCAAAGCTTAGCAAGCAACTTGAAAGGAGAGACGTGTCGTGTCTCCCAGGTTCTGAGGCTCATGAGTCCAGGCTCATTCACAAGGTTGGCTTCCCCCAGAGCGAGTGATCCAACAGTGTCTACGTAAAACAGAAGCCACGGTGTCTTTTATAATTTAATCTTGCAATTAGTATACCATCTTTTGTTGGTATTCTGTTGCTCACACAAGCCAGGTACAATATGGGGAGACCATCACAGGTGCGAATTCCAGTAGGTGGGGGAACTGGGGACATCTTAGAGGCTGCTCGTCATACTCCTGTCCAACTACATTACTCCTTTCTTTGGAGCCATCCAATGAGCCCTTTAATCCAATTTAAGTTTTCCATTGTATATGACATGGGTCTGGTTTAGAATAAAAAACCAACTATCAGCCACATGGGCAAGCAAGGAATCACACGTACCTATGCAAAATACATCTTCAGAGAGAGAGATACAGTTGCAGATAATTGTTTTGAAATAAAAACTTTCTATGTATTTGGTAAATATTTAGTTATTAATTGTATGACATTTTATGGTAGGAAAGAACCATGAATTTCTCTTCTGCTAATTCAGTCCTTTCCTAACCTTACCGCTATTGTCCTAGTTAAAAAGTATTTATTAAGCATTGACTATTATGTAAAATGTATTGCAAAGTTAATTCAAAGGTGGTACCCGTCATCCTCTTTGAAAACAATACTCCAAATTATACTGTGCATGATTCTAAGGAGAGGAAAAAATAGAGGATGCCTTAAAGAAGAAAAGGAGACATTTAAAAATAATTACAATTTTGGAAACTAATATCCAGGATTTCATTGTTTAACTTCATTCAGTGCAACCCAACACTATTGACTAATGCGTCTTTTTGCTCTTGAGACACTCCAGAGGCAGGATCCTTACCCTCTCCACGAGGTCCTTTCTGCTGAACCCACACTTGCCTTCTAAAATCTGGGATTAAAGAGTCAGACTCAAAGATAGTTTACCAATACCATTATCGGAAAGGGAACAGGCTGGATGAGAGGAAAGAACCATCAGGAATAGTAGGAGAGATTTAGATGTGATGTAAGTGGAAAGAGTAGAAATTTTAAAGACACGCAAGTCTTGTTCAAATAACAACTCTGGTTCTTCGGCTTAGGGGGTTGAGGCATTGCCCACGGTTGCAGGATTCTGGAGTTGTATTATGTCTAAAACAGTGGTACTAATAACTATCAGGGTTTATAGGGTTGAGTCATATACACACCTGAAAACACCTTGTACTATCCGTGCATTAAGAGCATCATAAAAATGACCACCTTCCCTTTTCTTTGTTGTCGTAACCATGTTCATCCATAACGTGGTTCATTGGACTTGGAGCTCATGGGTGATCCCTCTCATTGTATGCAGACAGAAACTGGAACTCAAGTCACTCCCAATCATAGCTCCATTCCTCCCCTGCAGCGGCAACTGAAGGCAGGAATTCAAAGAGATAATAACGGGTGATAGTAACAGCACGTATCACATAAATGACAGTAATGGGCAGAAGCCATGCAAGCCATGTGGGGACTTCCTGTGCTCAAATCAAGGGAAGGAATCGTAAAGCAAAGACCATCCATGTTGGACAAAGGCAAAAACATAGACTTTGCAAAGTTCCACACAGGAAATCAGAAAAGAAAAAAGAGGCTCTGGGAAATGTTAACAACAAATAGGAAAAAGGATCATGCCTTTGAGCTACAGGAGTGCTCAGAAGAAGAATCAATAAACAAAATTACAAAGGCCAAATGTGTAAAGAGCCTTGGATACGAACAGATGAACGGACAAAAGATAAAACATGAACTGCTGGTTAGTGAGAGTGTCAGCTCCCCAGTAATCAAGGAAATTCAAATGAAGACTGAAAGGAAATATTTCCTTTATAAAATCAGTAAATGTTTTAAAAACAGATCATTTCCAAATCTAGTAGTGACACAATAAAATGGGCACCCTCTCTTAACCCTTGGTGAGGCTGCAAAGTAGATGGATGTGTTCCAGAGAGGAAACTGCCTTAAACAGGCTCAGGTGCCTTGACCCAGAAATTTCACTTCTAGAAATTTATCCCAAGTAAATATTATCATGTAGGGAGCTGATGTGCAAAAATATGCACCAGTATGTTCATGGTAGCATTTTTTAGATAACAACTCAAAGGGAAGTCCATTAAAAATTGTATTTGAAAATAAGTTTAATAGTAATGGGAGACATTTATTCTGCACTTACGTACCAGGCACTCTGCTTGTGTGTGTTTATATATGCATGCAGGTATACGTACACGCATATGTCTGTTTATATATGTACACATATGCATGTATTTTTAAGTGGACCCTTGGAACAACTCTCATTTGAACTGCGCAGGTCCACTCACATGGATTTTTCCACTACGTATGTCTAGCAGCACTACGTGATCCGAGCTTGGTTGAGCTCATGGACACGGAGAACTGACTCATAGTTATATTCGGATTGTCAACTGCCTGAGGGGAAGGTTGGCGACCCCACCCCCTGCATTCTTCAAGGGTCAGCTGTATTCATGTGTGTGTGTTCATACGTGTTCTCATTTAATTTTCAGAACTAACCCGATAACGTAGGAGCCATTGTTCTCCAGTTTATAGATGTGGAGACTGAATCAGAGAATTCAGTAGCCCACCCAAGGTCACGCACCCGCTGAATTTCATAGCTCTTAGCCCAGGTCCATTGAAAAAGCAGACAACGTTAAGTAGAAGCCCTGTAACTTGCTTTTGGATAAGTGTTGCCCCAGCTCAGTAAAGATGTTCAGTTTTAAATAACACTTTGTGAAGCGTATGTGACAGGTTCTTGCTTGCTTTTGCTTCTAGCTACAGATGAAAATAAAAATATTTTCTTTGTTAATATAAAAGTATTATGAATTCCTTTAGGAGGTACCTTTCCCCCTTGTTTGCCATCTCTTAAAAAAACACAAATGTTTTCTAAGCTGAGAAAGGAATATATTAAATGCACATTGCAATGTGGGAGTTAGGTGATGTGAGGCAGAAGTGGTCCCCGCTCGGGTTTTGCAGGCTTGGTTTAATTGTGCGACGTCTGAGCGGAGCTGGGCAGACTGAGGGCGTGGGCAGCAGGGCTCACGAGGGTGGGCGGAGCAGGGAACCTGAACGGGCTCTGGGCAGCAGGACGTGGGGGACACACAGTGACCCTGGGATCCACACACTGGCTTTGCATGACTCAGTTCACCTTTCCTACTTGTCAAAATGAACATGAAAATGTTTCCCTTTACCTGCTGGAGAACTTCTGGAAGGTAATGTGAAGATTTGTGCTTGGTGAATGAGCTCATATTCCTGCACACAAAGGAACTCAGTAGATTAAGGAAGCCTTTGGTGAAGACTGCTACACAGAAGGAAGAACTATTTGAAATATGATGCATAATGTGAAATTAACTTAGCTACTGAGTTTTCTAAGAAATAAGTGCAAATAAATCTTATATTAATACTGAGTAGAGGGAAACCAGAGGCCTGCGGTGAAGTCTGCTCAGTACATGGAAGCCCATGGAGAAGACTCTGGCTGAACGGCACATGTTGTTAGACTAGGTATTCTCACACTTCTGAAAAAGGAAACTAGAAGCTCACCAGTCAACCATTATATTTACATTTTGAAAAGATAAGTCTACAGTGTCATTTCCATAAGGTCTTAAAGGCAGATCAACATTTTCTTTTATTAACCACATTTCACAGGTTTGTTGTGATTTGTAGGCCAGTCTTTTCTTCAGTTATTTCACAGTTTCACAACTCTGAGAGCTGGCTCTATCAATGAACGTGTGGGGACGAGGAAGTGTGGACAGTAGACACACACACACATAGACACAGACACACACACACATAGACACACATAGATACACACACACAGACACACACACATAGACATACACACGTAGACACAGACACACAGATACAGACACACACATAGACATGCACACACACATAGGCTCCACAGACACACATAGACACACACACATAGACACACAGACACACACACATAGACACACAGACACACACACACATAGACACACACAGATACACACAGACACACACACATAGACATACACACATACAGACACACATAGATACAGACACATAGACACACACACACACACACACACATAGACACACACACAGACATACACACATAGACACACACACACAGATACAGACACACACATAGACATGCACACACACATAGGCTCCACAGACACACACACTCACACACACACTTTGGCTTGACATTGAACACTAGCTGTTCAACCAGACAGCCCCCTGAGGGTCACAGATCAGCCTTAGACCTCTAGGCCAGTGGTTCCCAAAGTGTGGGCTTCAGACCAGCACCGTCAGCATCACTGGGGATGTCGTTAGAAAAGTGAATTCTCAGGTCCTGTCCCAGACCTACTGGGTCAATTAGGGGATTGTTATCCCCGAGTGCCTTTTCACAACATGCTTCTGTTTGAGCTCAGGGCAGTCAGAGAAAGAGTAAGATGGATGTCGGGATCGAGAGTATAGAACACCTGATATGGCTTCTTCAGGCCATGAGAACATGTCTGTTCCTGGGAAAAAGAAGGAATTGTGCAAACGCAGCGCATCTGTGCACTCCTCATCAGTGTCACGTGACCGTCTACTAAAGGCTCAGGCTAACATCACCTTTCCTGTCTGTGCACAAATCAGCCATTCTTATCCTAGCCCTTCTTCTTTGAGACGAACTCAAATCCTGAGTCTTTATCTGATGTCATACGTCCCATTAATTTTCTCTACTCACTCCACGCAGATGACAAACTCTGTGTAGCAGGCACCATCTCAGGCCTCTGCTGCCAACCTTCTCCTCCAACTAGAATTCCTACCCACATTTAAATTTCCAATTTAAGATCCTTTGAGATTTCTCCAAGGGTTTCCTTTTCCAAATGGCATATAACTCTTCTTTTCTACTGCATTTATTTCGTCCATCACTTGTCATTTTTTAAAAAGTCATTTTATGTGTGTTACATCTTGACTGCCTCAATCTGATTGATAAAAGTTTCAAAGAGGAAGACTCACATCTAACATGTCTTTGTATCATTTCAGTGTCCAGCCAAGTGCCTACAAGTAATCATTTATGGTGTTTATTTTGACGCCCTGGAAGTAAATATAACTTTTCCTCACCATGATTTTTCCAGGATGTAATTAAGTATATTCATTCTTGGTCCCTCTCTGCTCTCTGCATATCCTTGGCACTGCTTCTCTAACAAGAGGCCACAGTTGGGTGGCTCATGGGAGGTGTTTTTGCTTTGGTGCCTTCATGGTTGGTTTTCCTTTTGAACCTGCATTTAAAAATTGGGAAACTTCATGCACAAAGTAAAACTTATGGCTTCCTTTGAGATAAAAGAAGATGTAGAGCCTACATCTTCATTCCCACAGGAGTTGATTACTGGTTATGCCCCTCTGAGGAGGGTGCGAATTCCAGGGTTTCAGAGTCCCCAGTACTTCCTGTACTGTGTGCATTATGGGAACTGAGTACCTGTTAGTCATCACAGGTGCACCAGTGACTTTCTTAGGTTGGAGACAGTTCTCTGTAAGAGTGCCTGGCTTGTACTGTTGGCTCTGCACCTTACCAGCTGTATCTCAGCAACCTGGCACAAGGTATTTAACCTCTGTCTCTGCTTCCCTCTGTGAATTGGGGATAGTAGTGGTACCTAACTCATAGGTTGTGAGGATTCAATGCATTAATATATTTAAAATACTTCAAACAAGCCTGGCACATACTGAGCACTCAGGAAGTGTTTGTTTGATGTTACTGTCATTGTTCTCAGGGCCAGTGTTGACAGCAGTAATAGTAATAATATTTAGCAGTGTTTCTCTTCTAAGTAGAAAAACAAAAGATGGGTCACGAAAGTCATGTTCTTTGCCCATCTTTCAATAAAAATGAGACAAAGCACATTTCTTTTTAAAAGTAAAGGATTTTCCTGTACATTTAAAGTGAGGTACAGTATTCGGTGTGAAGGGGGCTAAAAGCCAGTTTCACCAATTACCTGCTTTGGTCTTTGTTAGATCAAAGCTGGAAAAGCAGGTTGGTTTCTTATTTCCTTGAGCCAAATGCTACTATTCGGTTTGTGTGGTTTGGTTTTTTGTTGTTGTTGTTGTTGTTTCTTTTTTTGAAGGACTGGAGAGCGCTCACTGGTCTTGAACCACTCTCGAAAAGGTGGTTGAACCATGATTCATTCGAAGGAACTGCTGAGCTAGAGCCAGCCCTGGGTTTGTTTGTTTGATCTTTCTTAATGTAATCTTTTTTTTTTATCTGGGGATAATTTTAGGTTTTCAGAAAGTTGGCAGAGATGGTACGGAGAGTTCTTGTGTACCCCTCCCCCAGTGTCCACATTGGTAACAGCTTACTTTTCCATGCATGTTAGTCAAAACTGAGAAACTGAGATTGGTGAGTTACATTAATTAAACTCCAGACTTTACTTGGATTTCACCAGCTTTTCCCCTGATGCCCTCTTTTTTGTTCCAGGATCCAGTCCTGAACCACATTGCATTTGGCTGTGATGTCTCCCCAGCGTTCTCTGATCTGTGACTGTTTCTCAGTTTTCCCTTGTTTTTCCTGACCTTGAGTCATTTATTTATATCAGTACTGTTATAGGCTAAATCATTGCTCAGATTGTCCCAGCCTTGGCCACTGGGAGCTCTTTCAGGTTGGTCCCTGTGTTTCTTTGACATGTCCCATACTTTTGATATTTGAGCACTTCTGTTCTGATACCACGAGATAAGCCAGGCTCATCATGTATTTTCCTTACCCTGGCCCTAGAAGCAGCCATTTCCCCCAAAGAATGCAGTTTCCTTTTATTTTAAAGTGGCATCTAGAAACCAAGATCTGTGGTACCAGGTTTTGATTCTTGACCTGTGGCAGCAGCTGGTTCTGGTTCTGGTTCTGGAGCAATACTATCTAAAGCCCGGACTCATGCCTGACAAACCATTTCTCTATGTGGGACACATGTCACTCTCCAAGGTACTGATCATGAAAGGCTCTCCTTGTGCTGGGGAAGAGAGAAAAACATGTAAGAATATCACATTTCAGCACAGTTACAGTCATTCTCTGTTCACATTTGTGAAGCTAATAAAGGAAAGAAGCTATATAACTTGGGTGAAATAAATTCAGAATCTTAGAGTTTAATGAGTAGTACCTGTATCTTTGCAAATCCATCCCTTGAAGAGGACAAGAGAGCCTCTTTAAAGAGAAAATATGATGAGGCACTGTCCAAAATGTTATGTGAACAAAGATCACATGATTTCAGATTTGCCTAACACCATGTCTTAGTGATGGCAATTCAGGAGGAAATGTGCTTAAGCTGTGGCTTGAAGGGTTGAGTTAAGATGGGTGCATTTTGTGACAGGTAAGATTAGTGGATTCCGGAGAAAGTAGTAATGAGGTTTACAGAATTTTCTTCTAACTCTACTAATAAACAGGTGCAGGCTGGCTTAAATGTCTACTTGGATTAAAATGTTTCAGATTCAGTACTTCATTGGATATAAATGCTTCCCCCCCCCCCATCACTGAAGCATACAAGATCTTAAAATTCTTCTTGTTCTGTGCACATATGTTTGATGGTACATATCTTTGGTTAACCAGTACTGTGATATACTGTGTCTTCCTAGTATGTTGATCTCTGGAGACAGAGGTAAGAGGCAGTGCTGGTTGGAATTAAATAACCAGACATTATTTTTCACTTAAGGATCTTTAATCAATGGATGTTAAGAGCAAATTGGATTCTGCATTATTACTGCAGTGGATTTTTTATTTTTACTGGTAATAAGCATTAAAGTCCCTTAGTGTGAGATAGTTTGTTTCTTTCCTTTTAAAAAATTAAGTTTGGTGTTTTTCCACAGAGCCTGATTCATTTGCTAGACTTAAAAAGCATTTAAAAACATTGTTTAACATATGGGAAAACACACTGTCACAATTCTATCTTTTTATAAAGAAATAAGTGCACATTTGGTTCCCTGAGAAAATGTGAACTTTTATAGTTAACTCTTAGGAATGAAGAAATATGTGTCCACAAGAATTGCCTGAAGTAGTTTTGACCTGAGAATATCTTCTGTCTGTGAAAAATTCCCATCAAATCAGACACTTTTAGGACTGGATAGATCCTTGAATGGTCCTCTACCTTTAGTGAAACCACTCCTAGGTAACCTTTGTAAAGAGAACACTCGCTGATGTTCAGCAGAAATGTCACAGAGATGGACCTGTGATAACATCCTTAAAGTCCCTGTCTTTGAAGACAGTCACACTGGGGGTTAGGGCTTCAACATGAATTTGGGGGGACACAATTCAGTCCATAATCATGGATTTTCAGTTTCCTCAGTAAAAGCTTTATCCCCCAATTTCCAGCAGCTCCAGAGAAAGAGAAGCAACATTTTTTTACATAAGAAATCTTTTGGAGCTCTGCATTTCTGTACTCCACTGACTCAGTGCTGCCTAATCAGGATGACTTTATTTCCCCGCTTGTTGGCTTTACTTGATTCTCTCCTGGTTTCTGCCCTGCCAAGGGTGCTTGTCTGAGCAGATGAAGCATCCCACATGCTCACAGGGGTAGCCTGCTTGGCACTCCTGATGTGCTCTCTGCCCTAAAGCCTTAGGTAACTTGGTCCAGTGTCTCACAGATCCTCATTATAAACACCTTCCTAATCTGAGTCCTCTGGTTGCCATTTTAGAATGTTCCAAGTGGAGTCTGAGAAACAGCGGCATCACCTGAAAGTTTATTAGAAATGTAGACTCTCCAGCCCCACCCATACCTCCCGAATATTAACATTCCTCATTAATATTAATGTAATGAATCCTCATGAGTATTAAGATTCCCCATGAATATTAAAGTTTGAGAAACACTGCTCTAGATTGGTTCTTGATATGAATTAAAAATGACTACGCATAGCACAGGGAGATCAGCTTGGTGCTTTGTGACCACCTGGAGGGGTGGGATAGGGAGGGTGGGAGGGAGGGAAATGCAAGAGGAAAGAGATATGGGAACATATGTATATGTATAACTGATTCACTTTGTTATAAAGCAGAAACTAACACACCATTGTAAAGCAATTATACTCCAATAAAGATGTTAAAAAAAGAGTAGGGAAATCGTGATGATATAAAGAGACATAAAAGACATAAAAAAAAAAAGAAAAGGCTATCCAAAGCCGAAGCATTGTTTCACTATAATGAGTCAACACGTTGAATAAAAATTTCTAAGAAACAAACCAAAAAAAGCCAGCTACCCACCCCAACTTCCCCCCACTTGAGCTATAGTTAAATTCCCCTTCACTCTCTTGTACTTTGCTTAAGTAAACCTAGTCACCCCAGCTTTTCCTCAGGGACCTCATTTCCCTAAACAGTGTATCTGATGTTTCTGTACCTACATGCAGAATTATTAAGTTATTCAGAGATCACAGATCTGTTTCTATGCAACCTGTTGCATATTGCAGGAATCTTTTTGATAGTAAGGTAATCTCTGGTGAATCACAAGGTTGAAATCCAAAGATAGCAAGGTAGCTAATAGTCATTGGTTTGGGAAATTTTTGTTCACCGTCACCACCTTTTATTCATGTACCATTTTGATTTTCTACAGAAAAAAATAGGGGATAGTATTTGAATCCATTCACCTGAAGCCACAATGTAAGTAATTTTAGTTCTGGATATTTATTTTGTATTAAATACACAAAGGGTTTTATAAATATGTGTTTCAGATAGTAATCCCTTCTCTGTTTAGTTTTTCTCATTGTTTATCGTTGGGTTTTAGATGTATGAATAAGGTGATGTGAATCAAATGCTTTCCTTGCAACTGCTTGAAAAATTCAATAACCAATTATTTAGAATAATTGAAAATTAAGTGAAAATCAAAATGAGTATAAAGTTTTTTCCCCCACCAATAATGCATGCTCATCTTTATTCCCCCAAATAAAAATTGCCTGCTTTCTCATAAAAAGTAATGATCTAACAATCACAAAATGCTTTGCAGAACATGTTCTTTCAGCATTAGTGCCGTATAGAATTTTTTTGAAAGACACCAATGAGAATAAATGAAGCATACAATTTGTAAATTGCCTGGATTTTTGAAGCCATTGTGCTTCAAAAGCCATCATTTCCATTGAGAGGAAAACGGTTCTGGTACCTGACGTCTTCAGACTGCATAGTGTGATAGCATCTCGTGACTTTTGCCAAGGAGCCACTTTAAAACTCTGCCTTTTGATTTGCCACCATTAATATTGGCTTCATAATTTCGGCTAATGTGAACTTTGCTCAGGACTGTTACTGCTCAGACTACCAAAATTCAGATACACCTGAAAGAAATAGAATGAAGAGCTTTTCTGTCAGAAAGAAATGCTTTTCAACCTTTGAGTTTCCTCTCCCATGCTGGTTATGTGGTATAATTTAATTAAAAATAAAAAGGAAACTTTTCTTTGTAAGATACATAGTTTGGATCAGTCTTCTCAAAGCCTCCCTTTACTTAATTATCTTTATAAACCCTTTAATGGTTCTCAGTTTCCTGTAAGATAAAATAGAAATTTCCCATCGTGAAATTCAAAGCATCTTCAGCTGAACTCCATCTCCCCTAACACTTCTTTCCACCGTCTGTCTCTGCTCCTCTTTACAGATACCCTGCTGCACATAACCTACAAGGTATATACCAGGCCTGACTCAGTCATTCCTCAGAGCCTGGATTAGTTATCTATTGCTGCAAAACAAATCACCCCTAAACTTGATGGCTTAACACAACATTAGTCCTTTATTATTGCTTGTATTTTCTATGGGTCAGGAAATTTGGTATGAATGGAAAATGTATGCAGTGTTGCTAAGTTTTCTGGGAAACTTGTTTGACATTGCAAATTCTCTCGATTGTGAGATCTGAGGCACAAATGTAGATGGGAGACTAACGTGACATTAGCTTGGCTACTTGGTCTGACCTGACTCTTCTGAGGTTGCAGGCAGATGTTTGCCAGGGCTGGGCTGGGCTGGGCTGGGGCTGGAGGACCCACTCCTGGCTCACTCGCATGGCCGGCAAGTTAGTACTGGCTGTTGTCTGGAAGACTCAGTTCCTCTCTCCACAGGGCTGCTTGGGAGTCTCATGGCAGGGTGGCCTCTTCCATACGAAACGATCTAGAAGGCCAAGGTGGACGCTGTGATGGCTTTTATAACCCAGCCTCAGAGGCTAAATGCTGTCATTTCCACCATTTTCTATAGGCCACACATAGCCAGTGCAGATTTAATTTGGAAGGGGAAACCCACCACGGAACGAATAACAAGAGTGTGGATTACAAGGGCTGTCTTGGAGGCTGGCTGCCTCAGAGCCTTTTCTCACACCAGCAGTGCTCGTCCCATCCCAGCTCTCCATTCTTCCTCCCATGCACAGGAAAACCCCTCTGCCCCTGTGGACCTTCCTGACCCACCCTAGATGGAATGAAACCCCTTAGCACGTATTATTACCTTTACCAATCAGGCAGTGTATGCTGTCTTTGCACGTAGAAGTTATACCCACGTAAATCATTCAAGGACAAGGTTCTAACTCTTAGAACACACTTCATGTGGTAGATTTCTTAATGTTCATTACTCAGAATTAAGAAGGTAAATCTGCTGCGTAGAATATATTCAAAACCTCCATCGATCTTTGTCTTTGGCTGAAGTTAATTTGCATGCCTCAGGCATGCTCAGATTTGTTGTGAATGGAAAGTGTATGCAACATGGCCGAGTTTTCTGGAAAGCTGGTCTGATATTGCAGATTCTCTAGGTTGTGAGATCTGAGGCACAAATGCAGATCTTAATGTGGCATTAAGATCCTGACCGCAAGGTGCTAATCTTGATTCCCCTCTGAATAAGTAAAGGAGATTAAATTAAATTCAGAATGATTTTAGTATTAAGTTTCAACCTAGTAGTTGAACCCTTTTTTAGAATTATAAATCCAATAATGGTGGTATTGGGCAACCTTCTGTCATCTAGAACATTCCTTTCCTTGGCTGGGCCAGAGAAGCACGTTCTCAGGATTGGAGATGATGAGCCATTTTCCCTATTAGAGATACTCATCTTTTAGATTGAGTCTGACAGCTCCTCCACAGTATTCAAACACCACGGTGATTTTGGACGAAGCAAGGCCGGAAGTGTATTGGATGGGCTTGAAATGGAACATATACCCCTCCCCGACCCTCTCTGCCCTCATTTTGGAGTTTCATAACTCTTTTGGGAGAAACATCCCCATGGTTATACTCCTACTAAATTCTAACCTGTCCGTGTAGTTAGTCTTACTAATTTGAACAAATAAGGGTCAAACTAGATGATAGAAATGCAGTTTTCTTGCTTTCAAATACAAGCAGTAACCTCCATGGACATGAGGAAACATTTCCAAATAGAGGTTCCGGGAAGTGTATGGTCCCCCCTTTTCTTTCTACATGCAAACAATTAATATGCCAAATCTCTTAAGCAATTCATTTCTCAAGTGGGTTAAGCAGGTTCCTTAAAATCTTGTTTATATAGTATCAGCTTGCTTGCCAAGGCCTTTTTAGCTGTAGATTAAAAGTCTACAGTCTACCTGATGACCCAGGTCAAGTTATGATGCATTCAGATCATGGGTAACTGACCTACATGACCATTTTCAGTATGTGTCTTCAGAATGCATGGCCTCTCACCAAGGATGTGAATGAAGCAAGGCCCAGGTGACCAGCCTATTTGATTTTAGGATGATCTCAGAGAGCCTCTCCCCACCAGTCACCTTCCAAATGGGCTCAGTGACACCTGAAATTCCTTAATTAGAATATTTTTCTGTCTTTGTGGTTATAATGCTTTTCCAAATTTGTCTGTGTAGAATTCACCCAGGGATCTTGTTAAAGTGTAGATTTTGTTTCAGTAAATCTGGGGTGAAGGCTCTATGTACTGCTAGTCCATACCATACATGGAGGTATGAGAATGCATAAACCTCTAGAAAAATAACACCCGACCCTTTGCTAATTGAAAATCACATGTGCAGTACAGACCACTCATGCAGGCTCCAACCATGGAAGTGCCCCAAGCACCTGAAGTATCATGTGCTCTGACCTGAATTGACGATTTTTCCCTCTGGTTTGTCCGTACCCCTCCTCCTGCCCCCATCCAAAACAAACAAACAAACAAACAAAAAACCCCAACAGCTACAACAAAGAGGGAAAAGGTGGGTTTCACCTTCCTTGCTGTCTGGTCTGGGCCATAGCCCCGCCACCCACCTCTGCACCCTCCGAGTTAGCAGTTATGTTCATCTCCTCTCCTTCCCATGCCTCACCCCTGGGCCCTGTGATGATGGCTAAAAGGTGTCCCCCTACACTTCCTCCTTCCTTCTTCACCTCCACCCTCATCACCTCTTGCCTAAGCCTTTTCAACCAGCGCAAAAGCCACCTCTGCTTTTCTCCTTCACTCTTCACCCTCTGCCTGGGGGCTGTTACTAATGCACTGATGGAATAGTATCGATTCTCCTCTTTAGACACTTTCAGTGGTTCCCATAACCAAAAGGCTTGCTCATGTGGTCCATTTGGTTACCAGTTATGGCCACATCACAGTTACACTGGGACATGCACCCTGTCATGAACAGGGCACGCCTTTGCCAGTAACAACCTCCCCTCCACGATGCCATGACAGAGCCTGCAGAAATCTGCTCACCTTCCAAGGCTCTGCCTAAATCCCCACCTTCTGCACGAAGGCTTCCCCAGCTCCACCACCAGTGGAGATCCAGATCAGGATAGGCAGCCCCAGCTCACCCACCAGAACATCTAGCATTTGGAGGGTCTTTTACTTCTGTTAGTATTGTTCGTTTAGTTCTTCTTACTGGATTATAAATTTGGGATGACAGAGACTGTGTTTTATTAATCTTTTTGTCTCCTTAATCAGCTAGTGCAGGAACCTGTTTATAAGAGGTGCTTAATCATTTATCAATTCAATGAATGGGTTTCTTGGGTTCTTGAGAGTAGATTATGTGAAAGGAGAGTGGGAAAGATTAAAGGACACTACATAATGAAATAATAAATGGTGCAGAGAGGGAAGGCTGGGAGAGATGGTGTCAAATGTCCCTGAAACACAGATTTATCCTGGAGCTGTAGATGACATTTAAGAAACAACCGTGACATCGTAGGGAAACCATACCTCTCCCTGCTCTTTACTTCTCATGCTTTTTACCACCTGGTTATATCTCTTGTACCCCTCTTGGGGAATTTTATATTAAAGATTATTTTCCTGTAATTTTTCATTCCCTTTATAACTGTGAGAGACAGCTCCCACAGGAACATGAGATTGAGAGTCAGTAAGGCACACTGCTCTGCTATCAATTTATTAACGAGCAAGCACTAGAAAAGTGAGGTCTAATGTTTGATGCCAGGTAGTCCAAACACCTCCCACCAGGAGCCCGCTGTGGCAGAGCTGTGAATTTCAGCTCCTTGAGGTCTGATCGTCTGCTGTGTTTTAGGCATATTGTTGCAAGTTAATGAAAATTATAACAGTAGAATTAAAAAATCATCTTCAGAAAAGCTTATGGCTTCATCCACAGACTTTTGTCCTGAGAGTATGAAAGAAAAACAATTGAAATGCGGTGCCATGTCACTGTTGCCTTAAAGGGATGTTGGGCTTGTCCATATCAATAAATTGGAAGGTTAACCTTTGTAAAATGCCTGCTCACTGTTTGTGTGAGAATGACTGTACGTTGGTATTAAATGAAGAGCTGAGGTTTATATTTCAGACACCGTGGATGTCCTTTATTTACAGATAGTTATCCTTCCAGGAGTTACATTCATGGTTGATTCACTTTTTAAAAAAAATATATAGCTCCCAGCTTAGTTCTGATGGGTTCGCATTTTTCACACGTCTCTTGGTGATTTGATAGCCAGGTGGCCTTGGGTAAAACCAAGTCCTGGCGGAGGATGTTCTTGCTGCTCTCAGAGTTGCATGTAGGGTCTCAGATGGAGGGGTTGCTGGTGAGCACCCCCCCACACACCCCTGGTCCTGCTCTGGGCTTGTCTTCCTTTTCTTTTCTTCTCTTGGAAATGGTTAGAACCAGAAGCCGAAGGGCAACTACAGTCTGTAAAATGGGCAAGTGTTGTTCTAGTATAGAGAGAAGAGCCTTAGAATTCTGAAGCAGTTTGTGTAAAAGTTCATGGGCTCTGGCACTAGGATTTGAAGAATGATTCTTCCAGTTACTAGTATGTGATGTCAGACACCTTACTTATACCCGCTGTCACCCTCAGTTTCCACATCTGTAAGTGGACTTAACAAGGTCTAATTTTCAGCATGGTTGGAAGAATTATAGACCCTGCCTCGGGGCTAGTTCACTGCAGGAATAGAACCTTACAGCTTATGTGGCTGATATCACTCTGGCCTTTGTATGTCACCTGGCTTCACACGTCATTTCTCATCTTTGACTGTCAGTTTCTACCCTTGTAGAAAAGAGGGAATTGGACTGGATTATCTACTTGTCAGGTTGCTAAAGACAAATCTTTAGCAGGGAAATGAAACCAGCCATTTAATTACAGTACTGGTGTGCATCGTGTTTATTACAGTGGCCCCAGTGCCCAGCGTGTAGTAGACACTCAGGAAACATTTGTTTAATGATTGAAATAACATCATATGAGTCACAGCCCCAGGAAATAGATGGCACATTCAAAAAGAGTGTTTGAAGAGATAAATGATGTGACAATTTAGAAAGGAACGGGAAGGACTAGGAGAAAGCAGTGAAACATGGAAACATGCTGGGACTGGAACAGCGGGAGGACACCATCACCCCATGGCCCAGGGAGCAGTTGCTGGACCCAGCAAGTTGGTTGGCCATAGAGGAAGGCCACTGGGCAGGAACTGTGTCCATAGATAACCTGACCGCTCTCCCTGACTTTCTGATCTCCTGGTAGAGCTTCCCCATGGGCCAAACCCAACGAAACCCAGAGCACAAGGAAAACTAGGTTGAGGCTGGCCCTCGAGGTCTGCCCTCTGGGGCAAAGAGCAGGTAGAGAAGGGCATAAAGTGAATTGTAAGGGGCAAAGGGAGAATACGTAGCACACCTGAGTAGCTGCCCGTGTCAGTGCGCGCGCGCGCGCGCGCGCGCGTGCGTGCGTTGCAGGGAGGGAGGGAAGGTGGGTGGACTAAAATATTTTGTTTTGGGACGCTTTTAGTACAGGCACAGAAATAACTACCTATTTTGTTCTAAGAGGAAATTAGTAGGGTTAAGTAATAAAGGCAGTGATTAACTTCAAAAAACAAAGATTCATTAGTCAATGCCAGGTTTAATCAGGATGTTTTAGTGTTTTTGGTTTTAGGTCTTTTTTTTTTTTTTTGGCTGCACTGCACGTCTTGCAGGATCTTAGTTCCCGGACCAGGGATCAAAACTGGCCCACGGCAGTGAGAGTGCTGAGTCCTAACCACTGGACCTCCAGGGAGGTCGCTAATCAGTAGATTTTGGTGGATGGGTGGATTGGATGCAGATGACGTCCAGGATAGGTGGGGGTGGGTGGTGGAGGCATGGGCTTCGGCTAAGTTGGGATTGGCAACCAGAGGAGCATAGCAACCGTAAGACCAGAGTATTGGCCAGACAGTAACATTCAGCCAGCGAGGACCGGTCCAGAGCAGAATCCCTGACGGGCTTGCAGTGAGGACCCAGCTACGTCACAGGTGTGTCCAAACTGTCAAGGTGCTTTGGTTTTAATGACCAGGAGAGATTTAGCTTTTCTTTAATCCCAGCATCTCATAGGGAGGCACTACCTGCTACTGTTTCTCAGCCTATTCAGAGATCACCTCCTACGACTGCGTAGTTGTCACTGTTACGGTTACATCTGTTTCCTCTTTACTAACCTGTGTCAGAGATAAACAACACTAGACACTAGATAAAGTGATCAGGGCAGGTTCTCATCAGTAATAATTCCTGCCGCAGGAAAAGGGGTCAGTGTGGACTGGACTCAGCTTTGATTTGTGCGGAGGTGACTGGAAGTTTGGGAAGGAGATGGAGGGAGTCGTGTGTGGAGGCTTCGTGTAGTCAGGGAGGTGACAGATTGTGAGGGTCGGTCAGTGCAGGGGCCAGCAGGCCAGCTGCGTCTGCAGGCTGGCGTGGTGGAATTTAGGCTCCTACCCCCAGAGTGGCGGCCTCGAGTTTTCTCAGGCAGGCACCTTATGGGGGGCGGGGGTCAGCCTAGTGATGCGGCCTTGAGCTGTTGGAAACTCTGTTGGTGTTTGTTCAGGCCCTCAGAGACGGAGGTTGAGGCCTAGGGGAGGAGAGGGCCCTGGCTAGTAATTGGTTGAGGAGAGGTCTTTGTCACCTCTTGTCATTCTTTATTGGTAGAGCACATAGCTTTCTCTGGATACCTAAATAAGAGAATATAGGAAAAATGAATACGACAAAACTCTGTTGTCAAAGAACAGTTTCATTGGCAAAAGGCATCTCAGTGATGATTAATGAAATGGAGAATTGTGAGATGCCTCCCTTAATCACTCTTATAAATTAACTGCATTTTGCAGCACAGCTGAAGCTTTTGATTATATTGTTTCGAGCCAAGAATGGAAAGAACTATTGAGTGTGAGTTTATTTCCTCTTCAAAAATCCAGGAAGCACATTAGTCAGGTTATTCAAAGGTGCTGATGAAAGTTTCCAAATTTCACACAAATACCTTCAGTGATAGAAAAAAAAAAAAGTCATATCCAGGAAATAACAGAGTCAAAGAAATGTAGAGAATGACCTCTTACCCGGCTGCCATAGACAGAAATGTAGAGAATGACCTCTTACCCGGCTGCCATAGACTCTTTATGGAGTAACAGATTCAAAGAAGTGTAGAGAATGACCTCTTACCCGGCTGCCATAGACAGAAATGTAGAGAATGACCTCTTACCCGGCTGCCATAGACTCTTTATGGAGTAACAGATTCAAAGAAGTGTAGAGAATGACCTCTTACCCGGCTGCCATAGACTCTTTATGGAGTAACAGAGTCAAAGAAATGTAGAGAATGACCTCTTACCTGGCTGCCATGGACTCTTTATGGAGTTTGTTTTGTGGTCTTTTGTTTTCAGTGTACTTTTTATGGAGAGAAAACGATCGCCACTTTTCCCACCGATGTGGACATATATATAAATATTTTTAGACCTCTCCCAACCAGACTGTAAAAATAATGATATTTTCTACCACGATCTCTCATCTTTGCACACTGCTGGAAAGATGGGATGCAGGTGTACCACTAGCCTGGAAACCTCTGCACTCTTGAGGCGTGGTGTTTATCTCAACACTCTCAGGTCCCGTCCCCAGGGCAGAGTTGTGGTCCATTAGAACAGGTACTCATCCAAAGGAAACATGATAGATGGTGCATTCATTTTCTATTGCTACCGTAACCAGTTACCACAAATGTAGTGACTTAAAATAATACAAATTTATGATCTTCCATTCTGAAGCTCGGAAGTCTGACATGGGTTTCTGTTGGCTCAAATCGAGGTGTGGGCAGGGTGTTTCTCCCTCGGGTGACTCCAGGACAGAAGCTGTCTTCTCGCCTTCTTCAGCGTCTAGAGGCTAGGCTGCCGCATTCCTTGGCTCGTGGCCCCTTCCGTCGTCACAACCAACAACAGCCGAGGCAGAGTCTTTCTAACAGCAGCCCATCACTCTGACGCTGACTCTTCTCCATTGTGAAAATGTTTATCACAATGAAATAAGTTTCATCCAGTGCAGTTCCACATTGGCCTGTGTAGGTGCCCGTTGCACACTGTGTTCCGCTCTGTAATCATGATACGTGATAGTAAAATGCTTATCAGGGAACACGGAACTGGATTAGGAGTTAGGAGAGATGCCAGATCTATCAGTTGCCACTTGACAACTCTGTGGCCTCAGGTAAACCTCCTGACCCTTAAACAAAAATTCTTCCCTTCAGTCTTCTCATTTGTAAAGTGAAGGTTCTGTGCTAGACTATTGCCATAACCTCTGCCCAAGCCTCCAAGTCTGAGAAGTCCTTCTGGTCTGCGGTGAAGGGCGTGAAGAGTAAGGTGCTTTGATGCGGTTATTGTGTTCCTGTCGATTTATTATTATCTTAGATGCTTTTAAAGTTTATGCACATTTAAAGTTAGTTATTCCCTCATTGTGTAATTAATGTAGATGAATCTAACTCGAAGTGTCAGATACATAGTTTATTCTTTCCTTAAGAAGATGAACAGACTAACCCAGTAGCAACTTTCTTGGTCCCTCTGGAAACCAGTCATTGAGTTGTCCTAGGGTCGATGCATGGTCTTCCCAAAGGATCAGGTATGGGTTTTAACAGATTACGGTAAGACACCTTGGGTGCCTTCCAGAAATAGATTAAAAACAGTTTTTATTTTTCATATTTTAAACCCCTTGCAGACAACACTGAACAGAAATTAGAAACTCCTAAGTGGATTTGAAGTGATAAAAATAGCTGTAAAAGTTGAAGAATAACCATTTCAAGTGTTGTGTCTTCTGCGTGTAGGCAGTTGGTGCAGCCATGAACATCCCCTGTGAAGTTCAGTCACACACCTCTGAACACTGCTCTGGTCTGGACCCAAGGGCGTGTCTCTCGTACGTTGGGGAAACGTTAGCTTTGTCCCGATGTGGGCTTGCTGTCCCATTGACACATGCAGGAGTGTGGCCTCAGGGTGGCTGGAACCTCTTCCAACTCTTTATTTAAGGTTTGCTTGAAGACAATTGTGTGTATTTATAGGCACCGATTGACAGTAAGTTTGGATGTTACCAAGCCAAAACACAAGATGCCATGTTGCTGCAAACAAACTTAGGTGTCATTTTAGAATTAGATTCAATTTCCTTTGCCAGTAGAGAACATTGGGGGTTGGATTTTCTGAATCATCGTTCCAAGATGGTCACAGGAGTTGTCCTGTCACTTCCCCTCTTCATCCCGCATTGAATTCACCAGGACAAGAGTATTCAAGCCAGAGGTTTGGCCAAACACCTTGGAACAATAAAGTATATTTAAGAATTGAACATTTTGTGTTTTTTATTGTAGTATTGAGTAGGGGATGGAAAATCAGCCGGTTATAGTACTACTGAGGTCTACATTCAAAAGAGAACGTTTACCACACAAACCTTTGGTTACTTATTTGGTTGAGGGCCTACTCAATGCAAAAGTTTTTTGTGGGAATTGGGTGAGTCATGGTGATGACATAACATGACCTCAGAGGCGTTCACAGCTCTGCGGTAGAGACAGATATGTAGAAAACTCTGCACTAGGCTTATTCCATGTTGGCCGTGGTGCTTGGTGGGGGCATATCTCAGCCCTTTGGAAGGTCATGGTTAGGACGTATGGTTGGAAGGTTTCTGCAGTGTAGGGTCGCTGACAGCCTCACTGCAGACAAAGGAAGCGTGTCACAGGATTGAGGACTTGCTGCTCTGGCTTCCGGGTCACAAAGAGGAAGTGTTGGGATGACCTATAAAACCACTGAGAGATGATGACTTTGGAAAAGCATCAGCCAAGTGGGTTATTCAATATACTTTTTTAAAAAATAGAGCTATAAATACTCCAGAAAAGTTTGTATGAATAGATCATTGAACACAAAATTCCAAGAGAATCATTTGTTTGCTACACTAGGAGTTGAATATGTTTGAGAGTAATATATAAGATTTTTTGACCAAAAAAATTACCACTTCCTCTGGTAATGCTTTTTATACATGGTTCAACAAGAGATGGGTTATTTTAATCAGAAATTATTTTGGTAAAGGTCTCTGTGCACATAAAAATAGCAACCAAGATCATTACTATTTTAATGTTGTAGGCAATTTATTTTATAATCCCATTTTCACTTGTTTTTTCTCTACCTCCCTTCCCCAAATGGAGTGAGTGTGTAGAGATAGACACATGCATTATTGTCTTCAGTATTAGTGTCCTAAAATTAGGGATAAGTGCATTCTGCATTGTTTTGTATTCATGAAGTTGTTTTGAAAAAACTTGAGATTAAGTGAAATTCACATGCTTTTGACAATAGTTTTTGGGAGATAAATTTAAGCTTTATCTCTTAGCTTGGTGTATAGTTGAGACAGTCATAGGTATCCTCTTTATTCTATGGGTTTTTTCCCCTTTCTTAGAAATAAGTATTATTCAGGAGTTGAATAATATTGTGTTCAAAAGTCCAGTGATTGAAAAACAACCCTCAGCCTTCAGAAGAGACTAAACTTGGCTGAAGCAGGCTGCGCGTGCTAACCCAATGCTGCACGTTAATCTTAGCAGAAGTGTTATAAACATCTAAATGTTTTAGCTTGGGATTTAGACATTGCTTTTCATCAATAACAGAATAGACGTAAAGTCTATTTTTCTTCTTTCGCTCACATTGACATCAGTGTTAATTTATCTTTTGTTTCTTCTGGGTGATTCTGTATATGCATGTCTTGTGTCTTCAGTTGTGAGCTGTTCCAGGAAGGAAACCATGTGTCTGTTGCTTCTGGAGCCATGCAGGACCTGACCCAGCAGCCTTCAGGCACCAGGCTTTCATTCAGTGTTGAATAAACGGGATAACCAGGGGCGGCTTAGTTTTTTTCATTCAAGGATTAGTTTCAGATGTACAAAATGGTGATTCAGTATCTTTCTACTTTACTCGGTATACAAAGTTACTACAATATTGTTGACTCTACTCCTTGAGCTGTACATTGCATCCCTGTGACTTATTTTATTTTATAACATCCCTCTTACTCCCCTTCACCTATTTGCCCATCCCCCCACCCCGTTCCCCTCTAGCAACCTCTAGTTTGTTTCCTGTATCTGAGTCTGTTGCTGTTTTGTTATATTTGTTCGTTTGTTTTGAAGTTAACTCCTAAAGCGTTGATTTCATTGCCTTGCCCAAGATCAAACCAGAATACTTATTTAGAAAGCAGCCCTTAGGTGTGAGTGGTACCGAAGCTCTAAGTCAGTGGCTGTACCTTTTAATCAAAATTATCAGCATTTTGTGGTTCATATTAATACTACAGGCGAGTAACTTCATTTAAAGAAACCTAGATAAACTTACGGCTCTGTGTTTCAAAGTCTGAATAAGATACGAATGATTTGGCAGATGGAAGAGGCAGTTAAGAATTTGGTATAACTTCTATTGAGAGAGTTTTTTCTGTAAAATGGGAAGTATGATTTCTTCATAGAATTTCATAAAATACTTCAATATTATTGTAAAGAAACTTTGAAAAGTCAGAAATTAGCTGCAACTATTGGAGAGAGAAGACTCAGCCTCTGTTTTTATTTTTTCTGAATGTCCCATTTTTAGCATCACCCTTCGAAAACAAATGAGACATTTTACTTAATACACAGTGAGTGAATATTCAGAGGAGCATTGCATTTTAAAGCTAGAAATCATTCTCAAGGGTATCTAGCCTATTTCCCCAGATGATGTAGTCAGAAAGTGTCTGCTTTAGAACCTGAGGACCTGGCCTCCGGTCCCATTCTGCTACTTCACATCTGTGTGACCTTGGGAAAGTCACTTAACCTCTCTGAGCTTCAGGTTCTTAATCTGTAAAATAAGGATCATTTGTCTTACCCCTTGTTTTGATCAAATGAAATGAGTTCTGTGAAATCCATTTGAGCTGGTCAGCAGAATTCTAACATGAACAAATTGAGGCCTTCTCTGGGAATTGCTCTAGATTGCTCTGGAGGGGGCAGCTAGGGCTAGCACCCGGCCCCTTGGAGTGCAGGGGGCAGTGACATCAGTATGGCAAGGCTCCTGCTCTTTGGAGAAGGTATATGTGTCTTTCAGATGAGGGAAAGCAGCGCCTGGGTCAGGACCTGCTGTAAACAATTCAGCTGCGTTGTGTGTTGTGACAGACGACCTGGCATTTATCACTGTCCCTGGCAACTCAGAAGGAACACCGGCACAGTGCTGTCTGGTTTCTGGAACACAGGCCATCCTTTCTGACAGTTCCAAAGTGGAGGCACTTTCAGCCGCTGCCCATCACCAAAGACTCAGACACAAGTGTCCATCCACCTTCCTAGCTGTTCAGATGCTGGAGGTTTCTTTTTCTGGGGCTGCTCTCAGGCTCAGGGCTCCGAGCTGCTTCCCTCTCCTTCAGGCCAGGCTCTGCCAACAGCCCTGGACTCTCAAACTGGCTGCTGCCTCTGTCTCGGGAGCAATGTGTGTCTTGGGAGCAGACAGCTCTCTGGCCCGGGGCTGGCTTGGCGCTGCAGGTCACCCGGGAGGCGCCAGGGCTGTCCAGAAATGTCCTCTGAACGGTCACTTTCACTTCCAGGACGATACCACAGAGGGGTGTTAGTATTATTTTCACATGGTAACAGGCGCTGCTCACTGGACCTGCTCCATGCTAGGCCTTCTCCTGGACACGTCACTGTCACCCTCACTTCAGTGTCACAAGGTGTATGTTGTCCCCAACTTACCACTGATTACACTGAGCATCAGTTCAATGCATGGTCCGTGTCAGGGATGGGATGTTTGGGGATGTTGAAATCTAACCCCAAGTGAAGGCATTTGGAGGTGGGGCCTTCAGGGGGAATTAGTGCCCTTGTAAGAAGAGGCCAGAGTGCTGGTCAGCTCCCTTCCCACCATGCAAGGACACGGAGAAAAGATGACTGTCTCTGAACAGGAAGGGAGCCTTGACCTAGAACCCAACCATATGGCACCCTGTTCTGGGTGTTGACTGAAAAAAAAATGCACAACGTGAGAGTCGTGAGTTAAGTTTTATTTGGGGCAAAATGAGGACTATAGCCCGGGAGACAGGCTCTCAGATAGCCTTGAGAAACTGCTCCGAAGAGGCAGGGGGAGGTCAGTATAGGTGTGAGTTTAGTGAAGCGGGGTGGGGGGGTACGTGCCGTCAAACATGCATTTTGGCAGAAGGTGGCTGCTCGTCACGAGGAGCAGATGTCTGTTAATGATTTTAGTGCTTTTCTGGATACGAGGCGATGCAAGAATTGGGCTCATAAAATCTTCTCCTGAGAATATCCAACTATCTGAAGGCCTGTTCTGCCGGGTTTTCCCAGAGCACAGAGGGCCTCCTTCCTGCTCTCCATCCTGAGCTCCTTTCGGGGGGTGCTGAAGGGCAGCGGCTGCAGCAGTTCGTGACTTAGTCCTTGTAGAGGCAGATGGCAAGGGCCAGTGTTTAGTTGGTATGGGACTTCCAGCCTAGAACTGTGAGGAATCCATTTCTGTTGCTTAAGCTACCCAATCTGTGCTTTTTTGTTACAGGGGCCCAAACTGACTGAAGACAGTCACTTAGCTAGCAGAGGTGGAGGCAAGTCCAGCTGTGTCTGGATTTCTAAGGCCCAGGGTCATTTGAATGCTTCTTTCCCCAAGTGGAGTTAAGTCTTTTCCATTCAGGAAACAAGCATTGTGTGTCGAACGTCACCACTACTAAGCCCTGATCCTACGGTGATGGCTCATAATGAGGTCCTGTCCCCAAGGTGCTTATTCCAGGAGCGCTCGGTAGGAAGGACGAGACACGTGCCACAGCAACCACAGGGTAGGTGAAGAGACGTGTCCCGTGAGGGCAGGACCCTCCACTTCTCCCAGAGCCTGCCCAGTGGTCCAGGACAGACTCCGACGCCCTCAGCCCTGTGCCCTGCAGGTGCAGCCTGGGCCCATCACCCCCATGGCCCAATCTCAGGGCTGGAAACTGGATCTCGTCTGGTCCTGACCCTTGGCTTCGCCACCTCCCACCTCCCTGGACAGAAGAGGGAGGTGAGAATAGGAAGGTCATCTCCATAAAGTAGTTTCTGTTGTCCAAATCATTCAAAGAAGTGAGCAGTGGAAATAATAGTCAAAGTCCTTTATCTTCAATTCAGTTAACCTGCAATTATGTTAAATAAGGCTAGTTTTAAGTAGTTAGGTTCTAGTGAACCCCATGTACCAAGCTGGCTGGGTTTTGTGATATCTTGTGTGTTATTTTTATGATTCTCTTGAAAATTGCTCATAGGTAACTGCTGTTTTACAAGAATATTTACAATATTTGTACGTTCTGGTGCTGAATGCCAGTGTTGCCATCACTTAATAACCATAGTCACAGTTTATTACTCAAATATTTACGGCCCTGAGTAAACTTGAAATTCGTTGTTTGATAGATTTCTCAACATTTGGGGGGAAATGGGGGTAACATGGTAAAATGAGCTAGTCCTTTAATGGGAGTATACTCCTTTCTCAACACCGACCTGGGGGCTTCAGGTAGGAAATATGTACATATTTCCCCTCTGCAATCAGGAAAGAAAGTGCTGTTGTTTGTACCCCACGATCATGTTTAGGACAGCCTTTGAGCAGCTGTAATGAATTTTATAATCCATTTGAGTTTTTGTTGTTGTTGTTATTTATTTATTCATCTATTTATTTACTTGTTTGCTTACCAGTAGGTGCTAGCTAAAAGCTTACATATGCTGAGCTTTTTTTTTTTAAAGATGTTGGGGGTAGGAGTTTATTAATTAATTAATTTATTTTTGCTGTGTTGGGTCTTTGTTTCTGTGCGAGGGCTTTCTCTAGTTGTGGCAAGCGGGGGCCACTCTTCATCGCGATGCGCGGGCCTCTCACTATCGCGGCCTCTCTTGTTGCGGAGCACAGACTCCAGACGTGCAGGCTCAGTAGTTGTGGCTCACAGGCCTAGTTGCTCCGCGGCATGTGGGATCCTCCCAGACCAGGGCTCGAACCCATGTCCCCTGCCTTAGCAGGCAGATTCTCAACCACTGCGCCACCAGGGAGGCTCTGAGCTTCTTTTTTTTTTTTTTTTTTTTTTTTTTTGCGGTACGCGGGCCTCTCACTGCTGTGGCCTCTCCCGTTGTGGAGCACAGGCTCCGGACGCGCAGGCTCAGTGGCCATGGCTCACAGGCCCAGCCGCTCCACAGCATGTGGGATCTTCCCGGACCAGGGCACGAACCCGTGTCCCCTGCATCGGCAGGCGGACTCTCAACCACTGCACCACCAGGGAAGCCCTGAGCTTCATTTTTAAATTGAGTTTTACTGAAACAGATAAGACACAGGAGTGGGCATAAAACATCGTGAGTTCTCTGGTGACCATGTGACCGGTCACCCACACTGCTTCTGGTGAGGTGAGGGGAAATCTCAGGCAGCGAGTGGTCTCTGATGAGAGGTGCGCTAAGACTGCAGTCAGTGAAGCCAGCCCAGCGGCGGGGTGGGCACTGGTGCCGGAAGATGCCAGCCAGAATCTTGTTCCCACGTGGGCATGTTTCCAAACTATTCTATTCCATGCCAGTGAGTGGAATTTTGCATTTGAAAAATTGTCCTCACAAACCCTTACTTCCATGTAATTGTTAAGTGTTGTAGAGAATGTGAATTTGTGATTTGGGTAACAGTTACAGGTGGACAGTGCCACTGATATGTTTAATAGGTAGAAACCTTTTGTGCCTCTTATTCTAATATTCTGAGCAAGAAAATTGGCTTTCCTCAAGACCTCTTCAATTAACATTGTCAGAAAAGAAAGTTAAGGTTTCCCATCAGCTAGAGAGAAATACCAGTAAGGAAAATAGAAAGCCTCTTACGAGTTTCAAGCAAAGCAGTGTCTTCAACTTTTGAAGGTGTCCCTAAGCACGTGCAGCAGTGAACCCTCAGTCGTGTAGACTTGAGAAACTGTATGAATGTTAGATGTGAACTGTTTATCCCCTTGCATGGACAAGGCAACTGCAGTTCAAGCAAGACCTCCTCCTGGCTGTGTACTTTATACATTCTGATCAATCTGGAAAGCAAATAATTCATTTAGGATCTTAGAAAATACTGTATGTGGCACTGTGGCAGGAGGTTACCTAGAGGAACTTCACATTTAATGGGAAGGAGACCAGTCAGTCTAGGCTGAGGCTGAGAGCTAGTTGAGTGTAACAAATAATAAATGCTTCCTCCTCTCATGGCGGGTACGGTTCAGCTTTAGGGCATTCAGGGTCACGGCAGGAAGCCTAATCCAGCTCACATGGTTCAGGACTGTTTGCAGCGGTATGAAGAGGGTTAAGGGAGCAATCAGAGACGTGAGCCCCAGGGAATAGCAGCCCCCTGAAACTGATACCTGTCCTAAACTAAGCCTGAAGGGGCAAAGAGCGGACCCCCAGGGGATGTAATCCTGAGAGGAAGCCGCCGGGATCAGGCAACCTGGGCGGAGCAGGGAGTCCCTGGCCCTCTCCTCCTTCCCAGAGGTCTCCTACCTGGACCTCCTGTGGGCCAACCTGTTTCATTCATTTATTTTTTGAAGTATAGTTGATTTAAAATGTTGTGTTAGTTTCAGGTGTACAGCCAAGGGATTCAGTTTTATATATATAAAGTATACATATTCTTTTTCAGATTCTTTTCCCTTATAGGTTAGTACAAAATATTGAGTAGAGTTCCCTGTGCGTTGATTATCTGTTTTATACATAGTACTGTGTATATGTCAGTCCCAACCTCCTAATTTATCCCACTCCCCCCCTTCCCTTTTGTAACCATAAGGTTTTCTTCTGTGTCTGTGAGTATACTTCTGTTTTACAAATAAGTTCATCTTTATCAGCTTTTTTTAGATTCCGCATATCAGTGATATCATGCAGTATTTGTCTTTGTCTGACTTACTTCACTTAGTATGATAATCTCTAGGTCCATCCATGTTGATGCCAACGGCATTATTTCATTCTTTTTTTATCTCTTGACCAATCTGAAGCCATCAGCAAAGATGTGCAGGGGGGCAGCTTGTAGTGTCAGAGGCCAGCCTTCCAGGACACGGAGCAGCGGGGGAGAAGGGGGCAGAGTGAAGTTGGGAAGGGGCAAAGGGAGAAGCCCCAGCACAGGTGCCCTTGAACTCTCCCTTTGGAAAATGAGAGGGTAAAGCATATTGGAGAAGATGAGCTGGGCTTTGCATCCGGTGGGATTGGCGACCCTGAGCTGAACATTAAGCTCTGAACTGTGTCTCAAGACGGCAGCCTGAACATTCCATTCTTAAACCAATTTTAAGGGAATTTGCTAAACTGATTTACCTGGGCACAGGTATGTGGTGAGACGTTCCTGTGGATACTGGTTCTCATACCTTCGTCATTATAAACATCACCTGTGCAGACTAAAACATGACTGGTCTCTGCTCCAACCCCCAGAGACTTCAGTTCAGGAGGGTTCAGAGGCCAGAGGAATCTGCATTTTAACATCACATCCAGGGGTTCTCAGAAATTCTCTAGCAGCATTTTGAGAAATATGCATTTCAAGTAATCTTTCTTGTGGTGTTAATTTGTTTCTTTCCTAGGGACTAGATAATTATTTCTTTTGTCCAAAAATCTTTGGATGGCTATATTTGGAGATGGTAATTAAGTTCTGGTCTGGGCCATTTTTCTTCAGATAAGTAGACTAATTACCTTGACATTTCCTTGTAGATCCAATTTTCCAACAAGATAGTCACTGTTTGCTTCCCTTTAAGCTCCCCACAGGGTCTCTTCATCTGTTACATAATATCCAAAGTAAAACAAATATTTCTGTTTTTCCTTTCCTGTTCTACACATCATGGTTAAACCCATGCCTTGGGTCTCCTGAATACATCAAAAATTGTGGTTATTTAAAAAAAAAAAAACCAGTTTTACCTGTCACAGCAGTAATGATATCCTTAAGTTTAAGTGCAGTATTTAAAGACATTGGATCATAATAAGGTAATGACTTAAACTGGATTGATCAAATTAAAATAAAAAATTAACAGTATGAATTTGGTTTAAAATATATACTTGCCTGGCTTGTTCTTGATGTGTGTTAACTTACAGGTGTCTAAAATTTTGCCACTTCAAGTGCAGACTTTGTTTTAATATTTTCAGGTAGAAATTATTTAAGAATGTGCCATGTAAATAGCTGCTGTTAAAAAAAAACCCAACACCGTAAACTGCATTTTCCCTTTTGTTACTAATGCAGTGGCGTGATTTTGCACCCAGATGCCGTAGGACCTGCAGGTCTTTGGATGTGCCTGCTGTTTGCCCCACCCAGGGATCCAGACTGGCCTCTTCCAGCTGCTTCTTCTGTCTTTAGTGTCACCAGGTGCTTCTCACTCGTCCTGTGTCTGATATTCTCTTCCATTTTTCTCCCTCAGTGCATTTTAAATTCTTTTATTCATATTTCTTCTTTTCTCCACCTTTTGTTCTGAGCTGCTCCCTGCGCTGTGCTCGGTGTTACTGAGATCATTAGCGTTTTCTAATCAGGGCGCTTTATCTTTTGGTCTGCAGAGCAGAGTGAATTCCTCTCTGGGTATTTGCTTCTCTTCAGCCTGTTTTTTGTTTGTTTGTTTGTTTTGGTTTTTTTTGCGGTACGCGGGCCGCTCACTGTTGTGGTCTCTCCCGCTGCGGAGCACAGGCTCCGGACGCGCAGGCTCAGCGGCCATGGCTCAGGGGCCCAGCTGCTCCGCGGCATGTGGGATCCTCCCGGACCCGGGCACTAACCCGTGTCCCCTGCATCAGCAGGCGGACTCTCAACCACTGCACCACCGGGGAAACTCTCTTCAGCCTGTTTGAACGGTGCTTCTTGGACTCTGAAACTTCTTTGTTGTTGTTGCTTTTGTGCTCGTGGCTGTGCCAGAGGGCAGGGAATTTCACTGAAATCCTGGATTCAATACAAATGAACTTATTTACAAAACAGAAAGACACTCACAGACATAGAGAACAAATTCATGATTACCAAAGGGGGAAGCAGGAAGGGATAAATTAGGAGGTTTGGATTAACATATACACACTACTGTATATAAAATAAACAAGGACCTGCTGTACAGCACAGGGAACTCTACTCAATACACTGTAATGACCTATATGGGAAAAGAATCTGAAAAAGAATGGATATATATGTATGTATGATGAAGTCACTTTGCTGTACACCTGAAACTAACACAACATTTTAAATCAATTATACTTCAATTTAAAAAAAGAAAATCAATCGATCAATTAATCCTGGATTCAGGGGGCATCAGCTGTGTGAGCAAGGTGGTGGAGGGGCCTTGAGGGAGCAGCAGAGGCAGAAAGAGGAGGAATCACACCATCCCAAGTGGTCTTATGACTCCCTCCCAAGGGCTGTGCAGGGCGGCCCGTGTCCCACTAACTTCAGCGGTGAGGGTTCCTCACCACAGCCCCATTGCCATCTCAGTGACCTGGGGACCACTCAAGAGTCGTGCTTTCTGCTTCGGTCCACTCTTAGGTTCCTTGGGCAATTACTGGCCAACTATTATCTTTGTTGTGCCCTTGATGAAAGATAAGAGCCACCAATAACGAAGATTAAGTAAATGAGCCAGTAGAACAGAAATGGGTGTGTGCATCCGACAGGCTGACGTGATAGATATTGATGGACGTGTGTCAGTTGCTAAATGTTATTTGAAACTTGTTCTTGCAGTCTTAACGTCATTTGTCGTCCTCTGGATATGGAAATACAATGATTAGAAAGCTGTTTTACCATCCTGAGGTACATGCACCGTTGATTTTGTAATTTGTTGCTACTTTCTACTTATGGTAAATGGTCCATGATACATAAAAGAAATTTATGTCAGTGCTGTTCATGGTGAATAAATATTAGAAAGAAAATACATTTAGACAGTAGACTGGAGTCCTGTAATGGGAGATCGCGCGGTTCAGTTTGTGTGGTTTATTTTCTCTCAATAATTTTAATAGTTGCTATGTAAATATTTTCCTTTTGGAGGTATTTGATTTCACCTTGGCCTGATATTTGACATATTTTAGGCACAATGGGAGAAGTAACCAATCCTGGTCCTTCTCAGTGTACTTTTTCTGATGTCAATAAATAAAATAAACAATTAATGCCTGCCTTCTTCCAGAAGTTATCACGAGTGGCTTACAGAATCCTTCACTGACTTCCAGTTGCATTTTGGATTCAACACAAAATACATGGCATCGTCTACAAAACCGGCCAGGTTTTATCAGTGCCTTCCCCCTCCAGCTTCATCCTGGACACCGCACGCCAGAGGTACACTGAGTACCAGGCTCATGCCCTCTGCACTGGGCTCCCTCCACGTGGAAAACCTTCCCAGCCACTCACCTGACTAGTTCCTGCACATCCTGCAATGTTCAAATTAAATTTCACCTCCTCAGAGAGCATTGCCTGCTGCCTTGGTCCCACCCTGGCCACCCCCACCCCCCCATCATTAGACTTTCTCTCAGCACCTTGTCTTTCTGGCCATCCTACATGTCGCATGGTGTCATTTCCTTGGCCTGATGTTGTTTCCTCCTGGGTGTGAGTGCTAGGAAGTGTCTCCTTATGTCACCGCTCTTGGCCAGTGCTCTGTCCCAAAGCTGCTATACACTGTGCATGGTTTACCTTTGCACTGTGAAATACTACAATATAAAAACTATATAACATGCAAGCAAATAGCGGAGCAGGTGAGTGTGGCCTGACACAGCCCTGTAACTTCCATCCAGGTCAGGAGAGAGTCCTGCCAGCACCTCTAAAACTCCTGCATCTTGCCTCCCCCTCTCCAGCTGGGACTCCTCTTTCCCCCCTAAATTATACAACATCCTGAATTTTATAGAAATTCCTTTCTTGTTTGTCTTTATAGACTCAAGGGTGCGCCCTATATTTGGGGCACAGTGTTGCTCAGTGTTGAACTTCACGTAAATGGAATTATGCGGTGTATATTCTTTAGCATCTAATCCAACTCACAGTTATACTTGTGGTCTTCCTCTGGCTGTGCATGTAGTAGAAGGTTGGTATTTCCATTGAGGTATAACATTTCATTACGTGGAATACACCCTGTGGTTGGCAAAATAATGACCTCCCCCCCACCCCAAAGATGTCCACCTCCCAAACTCACAAACCTGTGGACGTGTTAGTTTACATGGCAGAGGGGATTAGGTTGCAGATGGCATCAAGATGGTTTATCACTTGTATCCCTGTAGGTCATAATTTCTCTGACGCTGTATGTCTTTCTATTAGACTGAATTATATGAAAATGCTGGTATAGACCATTCTTTTTTTTTTAATTGGAGTATCGTTGATTTACAATGTTGTGTTAGTTTCAGGTGTACAGGGAAGTGAATCTGTTATACATTTATCCACTCTTTTTAAGATTCTGTTCCCATATTACAGAGCACTGAGCAGAGTTCCTTGTGCTATAAAGTAGGTCCTTATTAGTTATCTATTTTATATGTAGTAGTGTGTGTATGTCAATCCCAATCTCCCAATTTATCCCTCCCCCCACCTCCCCCCTGGAAATCATAAGTTTGTTTTCTACATCTGTAACTTATAGACCATTCTTGATTATAAAAATAGCTGTTACATATGGATCTACTGAACAGAGCCACTCTAGGCCAGCTATAATTTAAAAATTCTGGAGCTTTTCCTTTGAGGAATTGGGACCTAAAAATAGTGACTACCTCAGGAACAGTCCACCCTCTCAAGATGCTCATGAACACTTGGCTGTGCCAGCTGTCTTGGCTGGCATTTGCTTTCATTTGAATGAGCCCCTCCTGTCACAGAGGGGGCTACACTCCAACACTGATGGGTAATGACAAGTGTGGATCCTTGGGGATCTGTGAAGGTAATTGCTAAATTTCACTCAGCGTTTCCCTGGGAAAAGTAACTATACGTACTTATGGAAAAGCTGGTCTTTTCAAGGAAAACTGTGTGTCCAATTAGAAAATTCTTTATTTTGATATTATAAACCAAGCATGCAGTTAAAATTTCACCTCATTTTCGAGTGTGGATTTGGCCATAAGATGCTGTGCACAGTGGAGCGTGCGACCTCAGTAAGGAGCACAGGATGCCTCCTGGAAACGGAGCGCTGACTGGATCCTGGCTGCTGGGCTGGACGTCCTTAGTGACACGTGTCAGATTCTTTGTTCTCAAGTGTCAGAAATCAGCTCACACTAGTTTAAGTAAAATGGGAAATAAAATATTTCATAAAGAAACAGGAGTGTGCTGTTAAATCTAACGGAAAAATTTATTTAGGCCTCGGGAGAAAAATTAGGTCAAGAAATTCAAACCAATAGGGACTCTTCTCTCTCTTTTCTTCTTGTCTCTTTGTGTGTTGGTGTAACTCATTCTTCATATTCTGTAAGCCTGCTCTCCTTCCTTCCGAAGCCGTATGCCATATGGGAGTAGACACCTCCTGCCACCCCCCTCCGCTTCCATCCTGGTGTTGCGTGACAAAGGCAAGAATAAATTGGAATAGTGTTACCGAGTCCAAGCTCGTACTGCTTGCCACGCGACAGGCCAATAAATCTGGAACCCAGTTGTTGGGGAAAGGAATAGCATCTTTATTTGGAAATCCGGCAGACCGAGAAGATGGTGGACTCCTTCCCCAAGGAACCATCTTGCCTGAGTTAGAAATCAGGCTTCTTTTTATACTGAAAGGGGAGGGGATAAAATCAAACACGTACTGGTTCCCATCAGCCTCTGGAGGGGATGTGATAATTTCTTCCTCCCTGCAGTCGTTCACAGGTGGGCCCAGTCAGGATGTTTCCTGTGAGCTAGACAAAGGTATTTTAGCTTAACACTTATTGCCTGGGAAGCAGGGTTCCCAGAGATGGGCCGTTATGTATAATTGAAGCTTATAGGCAACACTCTTTAGTGATTAACTTGTAAGAGAGTACAGGGGCTCTTCCCTACTACAGTATTTTAACCCCACCCCTAAAATCTTGGAGCAGACTTCTGACCCATTTTGGGCCAGTTACTTGAGGCTGAGGCAGTGAGGGGGGCGCTCACAGTGTGGAAACATAGCTCTGGCACCCATGGATGGGAGAGGAGGGCAGTTGGGATCATTTGTCAAGAGGCATCTAGTACTTTGACAGACGGTTGCATCAGGGTGGCGAGCCCTTTTGAAAAAATGAGCTAAATTATTTTAGACTCTGTCATTAAATTGCCGGTGGTTCTTGCCTTTGAGTCTTGTTTGTTAGTTACTTAATATTTATTGAGTGCCTGCAGGGATTTGTGACATCGGGAAATGACGTGTTGAGCTTGCTAAAAAGCTGCCCTGGTATAGGAAACTTGTCTCACAATTGCCTGTGGGTTTCAGTGAGTCAAGGCAAAGACAGACGGTATCTAAAGATGCTTTGAAGGCATCGTTATCATACACAGCAATGTGAGATTCAAATGCTCGATTTTAAATGCTGCCACTTACTTTCATAGCCATATTTTTACTGAAAGGGGTTTCTCTTGGGCATGATATATTGTGAAATTTCTTCCGATGGTGATGGGGTTGTAGTGCCCTTGCTTTTGTGATTTATGGGACAACATGATACCTTTAAAACATTCTATCAAAATAGGTCCAAGTTAGCCTGAGCTGTGAAGGTAAGAATGACTTAACATTTTGAATTAATTTCATAAAGAAGCTATCAGACACAGTCAGTTAAACTGAAGAGCCTAAAATAATTTCATTTCTGGTGATGAGTTTGCAAGTAAAAAATAATGAAGAAGAAGTTTTAAGAGATAGATAATTACACTCAATATTTTGCCTGTTTGGTCTTCTTCCTTTTCTAGAGGAACTGGTAGAACAGGAGATTACTCCTCCAACAGTTTTGTTGAGTTGCAGGTAGAGGGTGACAGCTGCCTTAGTAATAGTGGTGGATTCGATTTCAAAGTGCTGTGCCCTCAGGCGGTAATGTTATGTTAAATTCATGTTATGTAAGTCAACCTCGGAAGTTTCCAAATCCATAGGCGAAAAGGAGAGTGGATCCCAGATCAGTCTGTAAGGCTGACAGAGAACAGGTGGTGAGAGCCCAGGATAACCTAAGGAGTGGGGCATCCGTATAACCCGGAGGAAGATGATGGAGAGACAGTGCCCAGGGAAAGAGGGGTCACCGGAGCATGGGTCTGATAGCGCGGGCGTGTCAGCTCCTCTCTGTACTAAGGCGGTGATGATTCGTAATTAACTGCCAGACGTCAAAAGAAGGGCCTGTCAACCAAATTTAATTTCTTTTTCTTTTTCAAGATATTTTTTTGATGTGGACCATTTTTAAAGTCTTTATTGAATTTGTTACAATATTGCTTCTGTTTTATGTTTTTTGGCTTTTTGGCCGTGAGGCATGTGGGATCTTAGCTCCCCATCCAGGGATCGAACCCACACCCCCTGCATTGGAAGGCGAAGTCCTAACCACTGGACCGCCAGGGAAGTCCCCAAATTTAATTTCTAATTAGTGAAATCAACAGAAGCTTTTTGAAGGGTAAGGCTCCACCCTTCGCCATGAGCACTATCTCCCTCTCACACAGCATTGGTTGCTTCCATCTTTCAGGATTGGCTGCCCAGCCCACCCCAGCCCTATAGTCAGTTACAGAGTCACCGACATGGAATCGGCGTTAATTAGTATTTTGTGGCCACAGCTTTCATCTGTTCCTCATGCTCACAACCAGCAAAAGCACCCAAAGTACTTAGAAGACACAAAACAACAGTCATGGGAGGGAAGAATTTCAAGGAGTGGAGAACTCTCCCTGCGAAGGATATCCAGTCTCTGTTGAGCTGCTGATTCACATATATTCTCTGGGAATATTTTAAACTCTCAGTGACCTAAGCTTGGATCTAGTGATATCCCAGAGAAGGTCTCTTTCCATTTTGAGAGCCAGAAACAGTCTTCTAGTCTTAATATTCTTCTGAAAGCTGCTTGATAGAAGAGGAGATTGATTGGCTCAAAGATGGATTATTGTGAGAAAAACAACTGAATTCACTTCCTCCTTCTGTGGTGAGTGGGCCATCTGATTGACCCCTCTGCCTTCAGCCACGGGAAATAAAATGCAGAATCGCCAGCTGTTCCCATCACGGCTGGCAAGGCCTGGACCTCGGCTGTCGCTGCGGGCCCTGCTCTCCTTCCGCCACGCCCAGCGCTCCTGCCCTTGCAGCTTCCCGTGCTCTGACCTCCTAGGACGGGGGGCTTCTTTAGGAGAGGCCTCAGTATTATGCAGAAATCGTCCTCCAGTCTCACTTCTGCTGGCCGTGGCTCCTTTGTCCATTTAGCCACGTGAGGCTGTACCCACAGTGCATTAAACAAAGTGCCTGTGATGCATGGAAACATGCAAGTCGGTTATTGCTGCTTGAGGAATGCACTGCTTTGTGGTGGAGTCTCACAGCTGCAACCTGCATCACCCTACTTTGGGTACCCAACAAAAGTTAAAATGCTGATTTCTCCTCATTAGAGCTTGGGGTGCAAAGAGAGTGGATGAAAGGAATGTGATCTCTGTATCGTTTACTTTCTTTATCAAGTACAGGAAATTTAATGTGCTTTTGACTTTTCCCCATATTGTATGTCAGATGTTGCTGGGACATTGGTAGTGAGCGCAGTAAATAGTAAAGCAATGTTTATTCAGGTATCTATAATTTTCATAAATTATAACGGGCTTTCAGACACGTTTGCATTTATCCTGTGACAACAACGCTCTAGATTCCTCTAGTTTCCCACCCCTTCCTTTCTTTTCTCCACCTTTGTAGTCTCAGTTTCTACTTTTGAAATAATCACCCCTGAGTTTTCATTTGGATCTCTGCTCCTCATCAGAAGGCATGAAGTCTGATAAAGGCAGCAGGGAATTCTGTGAGACAGATGGAGCTCAGGATGAGATAAGATACATCGATTTTAGGGAGGCAGCATGCCGTGGACTTATTCTTGAATCAGTTCACGGGACGTGGTGGAGTCTGTAAGCATTGTTTTAATCTGTATTGCTTGCATTTCAGTTGTAAAATTGGCACAAAAATATCAAGCTCTTGGGCTTCCTTGGTGGCGCAGTGGTTGAGAGTCCGCCTACCGATGCAGGGGACATGGGTTTGTGCCCCAGTCCGGGAAGATCCCACGTGCCGCGGAGCGGCTGGGCCCGTGAGCCATGGCCGCTGAGCATGCGCGTCCGGAGCCTGTGCTCCGCAACGGGAGAGGCCACAACAGAGAGAGGCCCGCGTACCGCAAAAAAAAAAAAAAAAAAAAAAAAAATCAAGCTCTAATCATGAATTGCTAAGATAATAGCATTCTAGAAAGGTGAATTTTATATTTAAAACAACCCAACGACCTAGGAAAGCGTTTAGTTTGGTTTTACTTCCTTGTTTTTCTTTTTGCCTGAGTTAAAAATAAGTATGAGCTATGTCACTAGGGACAAGGGGATTGCCAGACTTAGATGTCAGTTTGCATTACGTCTTTTAGGACCGATTGCTATTTATGGCATAGTTAATGCAGTTGGGGTTGTATTAACGCTTTACCTTCCGCATCAACCAGCAGTTGCGTCTCTGACAGCTGTGCCGGCAAACAACAACGTTCCTTCTCACGAAGGCATCCGTGGATTCATTCGTCCATTCAGCCCACAGTCCCTGGGCGCTGTGGTGTCCCAGACTTTGCACCAGGCATTGGGAACATGAACATCCAGCCCACTTCCTTAAGTAGCTTCCAGTCTGCCGATGACACAGGCATTCAATACATCATTTCATAGCACAATAACGTTACAGAAAAGCATTTACAAAGTGTTGCAGTTGCTTCCAATTGAAAAGAATAATAAACTCTGCCTGTGAAACCAGGCACAGCTTCCTAAAATGTCAGAGAGAGATGATATTTTAGCTGACAACTAAAGAATGCGAAGGGGTTTGCCAGAGAGGAGTGTCAGGAGACAGAAGTCAATGGTATGTGCGAAGCTGGGGGTGGGGGGTTGGGACACAGGAGGAAATGGTTCCTGGAGCAGAGAGTGGGGAGGGCTTAGGCTTGGCTCAGAGGTAGAAGGAAGGAGGGGAGACTTTCTTTGGAGTGATGTGCAAAGGGCTTTTTACTTGAGCACAGAAGACAGTAGCCTCAGAGAGGGCTCTAAATGCAAAAGGGGTACATAAATGTGTCCTGACACCTAGGTGTGTATTATCTGCTCCCAAAAGCATGGTTGACTGACGTTTTCTATTACGTGCCCAGGATCAACCACTTTTCACCACCTGTACCACTACCACCTGGGACACACCTCCATCACCCTGGCCTCCTAGTGGGTCCCTGCTGGGCCCACCCTTGCTTCCATATTCTTTGCTCTCCATGAAGCAGCTCCCCTGGGGATCTTTTTGTGGGAGTCTGGTTCATGCACTGCTGTCTCATATGCCTTGCACTCAGAGGAAAAGCCAACCCGCACTGTGGCATCTAGACTCCCACCCTCCTTGCTCAGTGTGGTCGTCTCACTCACATCACTATGGCCACCCTGGCCCCTGTCTCTTTGCTGTCCTCCACACCAAAGCACACACTATCTTACAGACTGTATTCCTGCCTCTCCCTCTACCTGGATTGTTTGCCCTCAGATGTCAGCCTGTGTCTTACTCTGTCTGGGGCTGCTATAACACAACACCATAGACCAGGCAGCTTAAACACAGAGATTTATCTTTCACAGTTCTGGAGACTGGAAGTCCAAGATCAGGATGCCAGCTGTGGTATCTGATGAGGGCTCTCTCCTTGGGTTGAAGATGGTCACCTTCTCTCTGTGTCCTCACACGGCCTTTTCTCCACGTATACAGGTGGAGAGAAGGGAGGCAAGCTTTCTGGTGTCTCTTCTTATAAGGGCACTAACCCTATCACGAGGACCCCACCCGCATGACCTCACCTAACCGCGATTACCTCCCAAAGGTTCCATCTTCATATACCATCACATTGAGGTTTAAGGCATCAGCGTATGAATTTAAGGGGGAACACAGTTTAGTCAACAGCAGTCTGATGTGCTTCTTCCCAGCTGTACTTCTTTCAGTTTCTGTTCAAATGTCTCTTTATTAGGAAATCTATCTGACCTCTTTATATACAAAGAGGTGACAAGACCCCCTTGGTCCTGTTTTTTTTTCTTCTCTTAGTGTGTTTATCTGTTTATTGTTTGTCCCCCATCCCTGCACTAGAATACAAGAAAGGAATATGGAACAAATGAAAGCTTTTGGACTTCTCGGGTTGATAACAGTGCCATAACAGGGTCTCAGAACAGGGCTTGCCAGAGTAAGCCTGGATAAAATATCAATGGATGGATGGATGGATGGATGGATGGATGGATGGGAGATTTGTTCACCTTCTTAGGCCAGTGTTTAATTGTAAACATGCTTTTCCATTTTATTGCATCTGTAAGATATGCATGATTACCAAACAGAACAGAGAATATATTACAGCCTCAATCTCATCATTCTAGGCAAAAATATGTAATTCTGTTGAGAGATACACTACTGAAGCTCAACATTTCAGGGGATAATTTATTAACTTCTCTTGCCCTTCATGGGAAGCAAGAACAGTTCTACTCAAATTTTCCATAATTCAACTCCTGCAAGTTAAGATGAGGAAGTCTGAATCTGGGATGCCAAATTAGATGTTCAAGTTAGATTTTCACTGTTAACCTGCATTCTAACTCAAAAACCAGATCTATGTTCTGGTTTTACCTGTGTAAAAATTAAATATGCGTATCGACCAGGACTGGAGAGGAAGATGGAAAAATGAAAACTTTTGTTTTCTTGGAACCATTAGCAAGATGGTTCGTGGTTTTTTTTTTTTCTCTTCTTCGTTTTCTATTATTATTGTAGTAATATTGTTTGTGTAGTTAAAAAAATAAATTACATGCACTCTGAAAATGAAATTTGGCTAAAGACTGTCTGCATTTCTGTGGGTAAAATAACCCTGCCTTTTTTTTTTTTTTTTTTTTTTTTGTGCGGTACGCGGGCCTCTCACTGCTGGGGCCTCTCACTGCTGTGGACTCTCCCGTTGCGGAGTACAGGCTCCGGACGTGCAGGCTCAGCAGCCATGGCTCATGGGCCTAGCTGCTCCGCGGCATGTTGGATCCTCCTGGACCGGGGCACGAATCTGTGTCCCCTGCATCGGCAGGTGGACTCTCAACCACTGCGCCACCAGGGAAGCCCTACTCTGCTTTTTAAAAATAAGAATGTTACCTGAAAGAAGTGTGGTTCATCTCTACTTAAAAAATGGCATCAGTGATCCAGAATCACTTCACTTAAGTGGGCTCTGCTATCAACGCCTGTTTGGTTATCCTATTGTGCATTCGTCCATCCAGTAATATACACTGAATTGGTTTTCTGTTCTTAGCACAGTGAGCATGCAGGGAGCAGAGTCTTTGTCCTCTTTCTGAACTGTCCTTTCATTCATTTTCCCACTTACTGGAGCCACCTCATGGTTCTTCATCTTTCTTTTCCCTGCCCTGTATGTCCATAGAATGTACACTGTGTTAGACATTTTTAAGATCTCTTATATCCACCTTCCTCCCTGGGCTCGCCCTCCTGGATCCCTGGGAGCTGTTCATCCACCCTGCTCACGTCCTGGTGAAGCAGCCCATTCTGTCATGAAGCAATACTAGTAGTTAGAAATTCTGAAGGTTTTTTGATACATAATTCTGTCTCTGTGAAATTTCCTTTTGGTTCTAACTCTGGCATCTGGACTATGCAGAAGAAGTCCTCTGTCTGGCATGTAATAATTCAAATAGAGACTAAGTATTTGGTTTTTGAGTCTGAACCCTTCCTTCAGCCTTACTTCATATGACATATTTTGCAATGTCTCTGTCTTCGGGTCCTCTTTGTAGAAACACTCTGTCCATCGTTATCTCTGACAGTATCCAGCCTAGACCTGGACACCATATTGTGAGTGTACTTGGGCCAGGGAGGGACCTACTGGGAACATCACTGTAACATCATTCAAGTACACTTTTGCAAGGAAATTAGTTACGCTACTGGCTGCTCAAGAAGTTGATGCAAAGCAGAAGTCTTAGGGTTTTTTTTTTTTTCATATAAACTTCTATCAGTGCATCTAATAGATATATTTAAAACAAATTTTAGAATCCTAGATTATTATTATTAGAAACAAGATTTGGAAGATATCCATTGTTTGAGCTGATGAAGACAATACCACTAATTTCATCATTCTTCATCTTCATAAGATTCAGTCTTGAGTATGAAACCGTTATGGTTTTGATTGTTACCCTGGGATTTAATCTGAACAGTGTTTGAGAAATGTCCACTTCGGTTCTGTGGGAGATCACGTACGCTATCATGGTCTTAGGAATAGTACTACTGCAAGATTTATGCTATTCACAGCTTTGGTGAGAATGGCTTATTTCCTCTGTAAATGAAATGAAAAGCTGCTGAATCAGTGAGATCTGATCACTTCTTGTCACTGGCCAGCGACTTCCTCCCATAGAAAACCCTATCCAATAGGAAATGAGGTTGACTCAGTATAACCTTTCATCGTAATTTCATACTCATGTTTAGTCTTATTTTTAAGTGCTGAAAAACCACTTTTTAGTAGGCAAATTCAGTTCTCAATGGCAAACAAGCATACTGGCAGAAATTTCTAAAAGCTGTAGAACACTTTCCTGCTAAGGTTTTAATGGTCCTCAGAATTTTTCTTAATTGGATAACCTAGATGGCCAATATTAATTGTTTGGAGTCAGATTTTTCTTGATGCTATAACCTAGATAGCCAATATTAAATATTTCGATGTCAAATATTATTTACTATCCCATGGTTGAATATTATCTGTATTTTGATTTACAGAAATTTGATACATTCTAATGAACTTTCAGCCTTGGATAAGGGTGTATTTATATATCACGTTGCCTACTTTTTGAGGCCATCTCCATCCTATTGCATTTTGACTCGCAGTTAATGCGAGTCACAATAGTGGGCGCTATAAGAGAATATTTTGTGATCTATGTATAGGGAGAAGGGGCAGTAGTTCATTTGCAGTGTGACCGTATGACTTAATTTGCCCTGGAGAGTCCCAGTTGCTCTTGTATAATTAATAATAATAATTATTGGTATGTAACTATTATATTGATTGATTATTAATATTACCCCCTTTGTCTCTCAAATGATCCTAGTTTGGACTGTAAATTATATAAATCATCCTAATTTGAAAGGAACTGAAAGTTTGGTCTCAGCAGCCAATATGCCTGATTAATTTCCTAGATCTTTTCAACCTTTAGCGTTCTTTAGCAGTGTCTCCAGGTCCCCCTCATACCCCCAACACCTGCTATAATGCGGCCCCTGGAGGGGACTAAAACCTAGAAAAGGGGTAGGGGGTTACCCAGTGCACTAGCAAGACCTGGGAAGTCTTACAGCTTTGTTTGAGGAACTATAGAAGGAAGAAAAGGCCCAGGATGGTGAGAAGTAGGCAGACGTTGATTAAAATTGGCACATAGTATGTGCTAAATAAATGTTTGAATTTGGTAGCCTGAAATAGGACTTAACAATGTGGATGTCAATGAAGAGAAAGATGAGAGAGGTCTTAGGACTGGAAAATTCATCATACTTGGGTTTGATTCGATGGGGGTTAATAGGTTGGCTGTAATAAGAAACACCACAATCACCCTATGCTGTGGAATCTAGTTTATTGGGTGGAGAAGCATTAAGTTACACAAAAGCTGTAAACATAATATCCAATTCTTCTTGAGATAAGGCTTTGCCATGGGATAGAGAAGAGAACCTGGGGCCTTTGGACCCTGAGGCAGAGGGCAGAGAAAGGAGTTGATCATAGTTTCAAGGATGAGAATACGCCTGAGCTCTTGATTTGAATGAAGTGTATCCACTGGCTTATTTTAGTTCCTTATTTTACTCACAGAGTTTCTCTTTCCTGCTGTTGCTTTAGGAGCTGGTGGGGAGTAATCCTCCACAAAGAAACTGGAAAGGCATAGCGATCGCACTGCTTGTCATCCTGGTCATCTGCTCCCTGATTGTCACCTCAGTGGTGCTGCTGACACCAGGTACTCACATTTATTCTTGGAAAAGCAAGCTGCTATAAGGGAGAAAGGGCATAAGTTTACTTTGAGATTTTTTTCTAAGTAAATACCCATTATATAATTTATTTTTTCCAGGTTCTAATTCTCATTGTGCCATACGTTAAAATGACGTAATACACTTTCAATAAAAAAGATCTATTTTACATGCTTTGAATTTGTTTAGATAATTGTTGACTGGGTGGAAATTCTTGGCATATATTAAAATTCACAAGTATTAATTTATGCTTGATGAGCTTAAAGATGGCCATTATAAATATAATAATTTTATATATCTAATGGCATTCCTGGGTGTGTTATCGAGGATGAATTAAGAAAATTATAAAAACAACATATATTGAATGTGAACTAAGGATAAACTAAATATTAGATACTACTGATGAAATAAAGGAAGTATAAAACAGAATCAGAAATCTCTCAGGGAAGAAAAATACACAAAAATTGTCCACAAAAGTCTACAGAAAAAAACATATGTAGAGATGGATTATTGAAAGTTTCAAACATAAGTTGTATAGAAGCTGGGAGGAAAGAGAGAGAGAGACCCTTTATGATAAAGTTCATGGAGAAAGTAACATGTGAAGTGGGCTTTAATGGAGTGGTAAGAATTTAGTAGCAAGAGAGTGGTGAGATTAGGGCAAGAAGAAAGCCTTTGCCCATAAGATAAACATGTGGGGGTCATGATAGGAAAACATTATACCATATATAAACAGTGTGTAACTATCCATTCCCCTTGTCGTATTAGGTGTCACTTTGTGTGGACAAAAAAAAAAAGTTCCCATCCTCAATAAATAGACTACATGGGTATTAGACTTTAAGGGGGAAAAAATGCAATGTAAAAAAATTTTTGATACGTACAAGAAGTGCAGGCAAATTTTGAGGTATGTTTAAACTATAATCACAAAACTTAAATGGAAAAAGAGTAGTTTGTACCCTGAAACCAAAACTCAAGGAAGGTATCACAAGAAAACTACAGACCAGTATCTCTTTTGAATATAGATGCAAAAACCTCAGCAAAATACTAGCCAATACAACCAAATTACCAGGAACATATAAAAAGGATTATACACCATGATCAAATGGGATTTATCCCAGGAAAAAAATTTGGTTTAACATATGAAAAATCAATGTCATACACCCATATTAATAGGATAAAGGGAGAAAAAAACATGGTCATCTCAATAGATGCAGAATAAGCATTTGACCAAGTTCAGAATCCTTTCATGATAAAACATTCAACGAGCAAAGAAAGAAACTTTCCCAACCTTATAAAGAGCATCTATAAAAAGCCCACAGCTAATATTATACTTAACAGTGAAATACTGAAAGTATTCCTGCTAAGATCAGGAATAAGACAAGGATATTCACTCTCACTATTTCTTTTTTTTTTTAATTTTTTTTGCATGGTTTAATTGAAATATAGTTGATGTACAATACTATATAAGTTACAGGTGTACAATATAGTGATTCACAATTTTTAAAGCTTATACCCCATTTATAGTTATTATAAAATGTTGGCTATATTTCCCATATTATACAATTTTTTTGAAATTTTGAATTTTATTTTATTTTTTTTTATATAGTAGGTTCTTATTAGTTATCAATTTTATACACATCAGTGTATACATGTCAATCCCAATCGCCCAATTCATCCCACCCCCACCACCACCCCCCTGCCACTTTTCCCCCTTGGTGTCCGTACGTTTGTTCTCTACATCTGTGTCTCAGTTTCTGCCCTGCAAACCGGTTCATCTGTACCATTTTTCTAGGTTCCACATATATACATTAATATACGATATTTGTTTTTCTCTTTCTGACTTACTTCACTCTGTATGACAGTCTCTAGATCCATCCGCATCTCAACAAATGACCCAATTTCTTTCCTTTTTATGGCTGAGTAATATTCCATTGTATCTATGTACCACTTCTTCTTTATCCAGTTGTCTGTCGATGGGCATTTAGGTTGCTTCTATGTCCTGGCTATTGTAAATAGAGCTGCAATGAACATTGGGGTGCATGTGTCTTTTTGAATTATGGTTTTCTCAGGGTATATGCCCAGTAGTGGGATTGCTGGATCATATGGTAATTCTATTTTTAGTGTTTTAAGGAACCTCCATACTGTTATCCATAGTGGCTGTATCAATTTACACTCCCACCAACAGTGCAAGAGGGTTCCTTTTCTCCATACCCTCTCCAGCATTTGTTGTTTGTAGATTCTCTGATGATGACACTCTCACTATTTCTGTTTAACATTGTATTGGAGATTCTAACAATTAGGTAAGGGAGAAAAAAGACACCCAGGTAAAAAAGAAGTAAAACTATCTCTATTCATAGATGGCATGATCTCATGTATAGAAAATCTTAAAGAATCCACAAACACAAAAAATAAAACATATTATAACTAATAATTGAGTTCAGCAACATTGGAAGATACAAGACCATTATACAAAAATTATTTATATTCCTATATACTCGTAATGGACAATTCAAAAATGAAATTTAGAAATGATTCCACTTACATTAGTTTCAAAGGGAATAAGTCAACGGTCTGCAACCTTTTTGGCACCGGGGACCGGTTTTGTGGAAGACAATTTTTCCATGTATGGGGGTGGGGAGGGATGGTTTCAGGATGATTCAAGCACATTACATTTATTGTGCACTTTATTTCTATTATTATTAAATTGTAATATATAATGAAATAATTATACAACTCACCATAATGCAGAATCTTTGGGAGCCCTGAGCTTGTTTTCACTTGCCACTCACTGATAGGGTTTTGATATGAGTCTGCAAGTGATTGATTTATTATCTCTGTGCAGTCAAACCTCTCTGCTAATGATAATCTGTATTTGCAGCCACTCCCCAGCGCCAGCATCACCACCTTGGCTCCACCTCAGATCATCATAAGGAGCGAGCAAGCTAGATTCCTCACATGCGCAATTCACAGTAGGGTTCGCGCTCCTATGAGAACCTAATGCTGCTGCTGATCCGACAGGAGGTGGAGCTCAGGCAGTAATGCGAGCTATGGGGTGTGGCTGTAAATACAGATGGAGCTCAAATCACTTGCCCGCCGCTCACCTCCTGCTGTGCAGCCCAGTTCCTAACAGGCCATGGACCGGTAGCGGTCCATGGACCAGGAGTTGGGGACCCCTGGAATAAGTTACTTAGAAATCAACAAAAGAAGTATAAGACTTGTACACTGAAAATCACCAAAGATAATTGAAAGAAATTAAAGAAGACCTAAGTAAGTGGAAAGCTATCCCCATGTTCCTGGATTAGAAGATGTAATAGTGTTAACATGGCAATACTTCGCAAATTTATCTACAGATTCAGTCCAATCCCTATCAAAATCCCAATTAGTTTTATTGCAGAAATTGACAAGCCAATTCTAAACTTCATATGAAAATGCAAGGTACTCAGACCAGCCAAAACAATCTTCGGGAAAAAAAACAGTTGAAGGACTTACATCTCTGATATTAAACTTCCTCTAAAGCTACAGTAATCAAAGTATTGTGGTACTATCCTAAGTATAGATATATAGGTCAATGTAATAGAATGTAGAGTTCAAAAGTAGACCCATACAGTTATTTTCCATTCATTTTTGACAAGGGTGCTAAGACCATTTGATGGGGAAAAAGTAGTCTTTTCAACAAATGGTACTGGTACAACTGGGTATCTACATGCAAAGAATGAAACTGAACTCCTGCTTCACAGTTTGTACAGAAATTAACTCAGTGTGGCTCAACAACCGAAAAATAAGAGCTAAAACTGTAGCACTCCTAGAAGAAAACATAGGAGTAAATCTTTGTGACCTTGGATTCGACAACTGTTTTTTAGATATGACACCAAAAGCACAAGAAACTCAAGAAAAAATAGATAAATTAGATGTCAGCAAGCATAAAACATTCTGTGTATCAAAGGACACTATGAAGAAACTGAAAAGACAACCCACAGAATGGGAGAAGCATATTTGCAAATCATATCTTTAATAAACATCCAACGTCCAGGTTATTTAAAGAATTCTTACAACTCAAAACAAGAGACGAACAATTTAATTTAAAAATGGGTAAAGGATTTGAACATTTCTCCAAAGAAATACCAGTGGCCAGGAAGCACAAGAAAAACGCTCTACGTCATTAGTCATCAGGGAAATGTAAGTCAAAATCACAGTTAGATGCCTATATATACATATTATTTTTTGTGCATTTATTTTTTATACAATTTTTAAAGGTTACACTCCATTTACAGTTACTACAAAATATTGGCTCTGTTCCCTGTGTTATACTAAAAATGCTTGTAACCTGTTTTACACTCAATAGTTTGCACGTCCCACTCCCCCACCCCTATATTGCCCCTCCCCTCTCTCTCCCCACTGGTAACCACTAGTTTGTTCACTATATCTGTGAATCTGCTTCTTTTTTGTTGTATTCACTAGTTTGTTGTACTTTTTGGATTCCACACATAAGTGATATCATACGGTATTTGTCTTTCTCTGTTTGACATTTCACTTAGCATAATACCCTCCAAGTCTAATTCAAAAAAAAATATATATATATATTTTTAAGCAAAATAACAAGTATCTGTGAGGATGTGGAAAAATTGGAACCTTCATTCAGTACTAGTAGGAATGTACAAGTGTGTAGCCTCTGTTGAAAACATTCTGGTAGTTCCTCAAAAAATGAAACACAGAATTACCATACGACCCAGTCATTCTACTCCTAGGTATATACCCAAGGAAATTGAAAATATATGTTCATACAGAAATTTGTATACAGATATGCATAGAAACATTCATAACAGCCAAAAAGTAGAAACAACCCAAATGTCCCTCACCTGGTGAATAGATAAACAATTGTGGTATATCCATACAATGGAATATTATTCAGCTATAAAAAATGAAATACGGATGCATACTACAGCATAGATACAACTTGAAAACATTATGCTACGTGCACGAAGTTAGACAAAAAGGCCACATATTGTATGATTCCACAGTAGACAAATCCATAGAGGTAAAAAGTAGATTAGTGGTTGCCAGGGACTGGAAGTGGGGAGAGTAAGAAATGTCTGTTAATAGGCATGAGATTTCTTCTATTATAAAGACATTATAGTTTTAGTGCAGTTTTAAATTCACAGCAAAATTGAGAGGAAGGTACAGAGATTTCCTACATATGCGCTGCCCCACACATGCATGGTCCCACTCATTATCTACATCCCCACCTGAGTGGTACATCTGATACAGCTGATGAACCTACCTCAACACATCATAATGAGACCTCTTTTGGGGGTGATGCAGATATTCTGGAATTCGATAGTGGTGATGAATGCACAATTCTTTAACACATTGAAAACTACTGAGTTGTATACATTAAAAAGGTAAACTTAAAAAAAAAAGGTAAACTTTATGATATGTGAATTTTATCTCAATTAAGATGTTAGCATAAACAATGGTGGGAAAGCTGTTTAAAAAAGTGATTCACGGAGGACCTTCAAGATGGCGGAGGAGTAAGACGTGGAGATAACCTTCCTCCCCACAAATACATCAAAAATACATCTACATGTGGAACAATTCCTACAGAACACCTGCTGAATGCTGGCAGCAGACCTCAGACTTCGCAAAAGGCAAGAAACTCTCCACGTACCTGGGTAGGGCAAAAGAAAAAAAGTAAAACAGAGCCAGAAGAATAGGGACAGGACATGCCCCTCTGGGAGGGAGCTGTGAAGGATGAAAAGTTTCCACGCACTAGGAAGCCCCTTCACTGGCGGAGACTGGAGGAGAGCACAGCAGCAGGGATGCAGAGGGCAAGGTGGAGAGATTCCCACACAGAGGATTGGTGCCGACCAGCACTCACCAGCCCGAGAGGCTTGTCTGCTTACCCACTGGGATGGGTGCGGGCTGGGAGCTGAGGCTCAGGCTTTGGAGTTCAGATCCCAAGGAGAGGACTGGGGTTGGTTGTGTGAACACACCCTGAATGGGGCTAGTGTGCCACAGCTAGCTGGGAGTGGGTCCAGGAAAAGTCTGGATCTGCCTAAGAGGCAAGAGACTATTGTTTTGGGGTGCGTGAGGAGAGGAGATTCAGAACACTGCTTAAACGAGCTTCAGAGATGGGCACATGCTGTGGCTATCAGCGCAGACACCAGAGACGGGCATGAAACGCTAAGGCTGCTGCTGCAGCCACCAAGAAGCCTGTGTGCAGGCACAGGTCACTATCCACACCCTCCCTCCCAGAAGCCTGTGCAGCCCGCCACTGCCAGGGTCCCGTGATCCAGGGACAACTTCCCTGGGAGAACACATGGCGCGCCTCAGGCTGGTGCAACGTCACGCTGGCCTCTGCCACCACAGGCTCACCCTGCATTCTGTACCCCTCTCTCCCCCTGGCCTGAGTGAGCCAGAGCCCTCGAATCACTCGCGGCTTTAACTCCCTCCTGTCTGGGCGAAGAACAAATGCCAGAGGGTGACCTACGTGCAGAGGTAGGGCCAAACCCAAACCTGAACCCCAGCACCAGTCCCCTCCACCAGGAAGCTTACACAAGCCACTAAACCAACCTTACCCACTGGGGGCAGACACCAAAAAAATTGGGAACTACGAACCTGCAGTCTGTGAAAAGGAAACCCCAGACACACTAAGTTAAGCAAAATGAGAAGACAGAGAAATACACAGCAGATGAAGGAACAAGGTAAAAACTCACCAGACCAAACAAATGAAGAGGAAATAGGCAGTCTACCTAAAAAAGAATTCAGAGTAATGATAGTAAAGATGATCCAGAATCTTGGAGATAGAATGGAGGAAATACAAGAAACATTTAACAAGGAACTAGAAGAACTAAAGAGCAAACAAACAATGATAACACAATAAAGGAAATTAAAAATTCTCTAGAAGCAATCAATAGCAGAATAACTGAGGCAGAAGAACGGATAAGTGACCTGGAAGATAAAATAGTGGAAATAACTACCACAGAGCAGAATAAAGAAAAAGGAATGAAAAGAATTGAGGACAGTCTCAGAGACCTCTGGGACAACATTAAACACACCAACAGTCGAATTATAGGACCCAGAAGAAGAAGAGAAAAAGAAAGGGACTGAGAAAACATTTGAAGAGATTATAGTTGAAAACTTCCCTCATATGGGAAAGGAGATAGTCAATCAAGTCCAGGAAGCACAGAGAGTCCCATACAGGATAAATCCAAGGAGAAACACGCCAAGACACATATTAATCAAACTATCAAAAATTAAATACAAAGAAAAAATATTAAAAGCAGCAAGGGAAAAGCAACAAATAACATACAAGGGAATCCCTATAAGGTTAACAGCTGATCTTTCAGCAGAAACTCTGCAAGCCAGGAGGGAGTGGCAGGACATATTTAAAGTGATAAAAGGGAAAAACCTACAACCAAGATTACTCTACCCAGCAAGGATCTCATTCAGATTTGACAGAGAAATTAAAACCTTTACAGAGAAGCAAAAGCTAAGAGAATTCAGCACCACCAAATCAGCTTTACAACAAATGCTAAAGGAATTTCTCTAGGCAGGAAACACTAGAGAAGGAAAAGACCTACAATAACAAACCCAAAACAAGTAAGAAATTGGTAATAGGAACATACATATCGATAATTACCTTAAATGTAAATGCATTAAGTGCTCCAGCCAAAAGATATAGACTGGCTGAATGGATACAGAAACAAGACCTGTATATATGCTGTCTATAAGAGACCCACTTCAGACCTAGGGACACATACAGACTGAAAGTGAGGGGATGGAAAAAGATATTCCATGCAAATGGAAATCAAAAGAAAGCTGGAGTAGCAATTCTCATATCAGACAAAATAGACTTTAAAGTAAAGACTATTACAAGAGACAAAGAAGGACACTACATAATGATCAAGGGATCAATCCATGAAGAAGATATAGCAATTGTAAATATTTATGCACCCAACATAGGAGCACCTCAATACATAAGGTGAATGCTAACAGCCATAAAAGGGGAAATTGGCAGTAACACAATCATAGTAGGGGACTTTTAACACCCCACTTTCACCCATGGACACATCATCCAAAATGAATATAAATAAGGAAACACAAGCTTTAAATGAGACATTAAACACGATGGACTTAATTGATATTTATAGGACATTCCATCCAAAAACAACAGAATACACTTTCTTCTCAGGTGCTCATGGAACATTCTCCAGGATAGATCATATCTTGGGCCACAAATCAAGTCTCGGTAAACTTAAGAAAACTGAAATCGTATCAAGTATCTTTTCCAACCACAATGCTATGAGACTGTATATCAATTACAGGAAAAAAACTGTATAAAATACAAACACGTGGAGGCTAAACAAAACGCTACTAAATAACCAAGGGATCACTGAAGAAATCAAAGAGGAAATCAAAAAATACCTAGAAACAAATGACAATGAAAACACAACGGCCCAAAGCCTATGGGATGCACCAAAAGCAATTCTAAGAGGGAAGTTTATAGCAACACAATCCTACCCTCAAGAGACAAGAAGCATCTCAAATAAACAGCCTAACCTTACACCTAAAGCAATTAGAGAAAGAAGAACAAAGAAAACCCCAAACTTAGTAGAAGGAAAGAAATCATAAAGATCAATCAGAAATAAACGAAAAAAAAAATGAAGGAAATGATAGCAAAGATCGATATAACTAAAAGCTGGTTCTTTGAGACGATAAACAAAATTGATAAACCATTTGCCAGTCTCATCAAGAAAAAAAGGGAGAAAACTCAAATCAATAGAATTAGACATGAAAAAGGAGAAGTAACACCTGATACTGCAGAAATACAAAGAATCATGAGAGATTACTACAAGCAACTCTATGCCAATAAAATGGACAACCTGGAAGAAATGGACAAATTCTCAGACAAGCACAACCTACCGAGACTGAACCAGGAAGAAATGTAAAATATAAACAGACCAATCACAAGCACTGAAATTGAAACTGTGCTTAAAAACCATCCAACAAACAAAAGCCCAGGACCAGATGGCTTCACAGGCAAATTCTATCAAACATTTAGAGAAGGGCTAACACCTATCCTTCTCAAACTCTTCCAAAATAAAGCAGAGGGAGGAACACTCCCAAACTCATTCTGTGAGGCCACCATCACCCTGATACCAAAACCAGAAAAGATGTTACAAAAACAGAAAACTACAGGCCAATATCACTGATGAACATAGATGCAAAAATCCTCAACAAAATACTAGCAAACAGAATCCAGCAGCACATTAAAAGGATCATACAACATGATCAAGTGGGGTTTATCCCAGAGATGCAAGGATTCCTCAATATATGCAAATCCATCAATGTGATACACCATATTAACAGACTGAACGATAAAAACCATATGATCACCTCAATAGCTGCAGAAAAAGCTTTTGACACAATTCAATACCCATTTATGATAAAAAAAACTCTCCAGAAAGTAGACATAGAGGGAACTTACCTCAACATAATAAAGGCCGTATATGACAAACTGACAGCCAACATCCTTCTCAATGGTGAAAAATTGAAACCATTTCCACTAAGCTCAAGAACAAGACAAGGTTGCCCACTCTCACCACTATTATTCAACATCATTTTGGAAGTTTTAGCCACATCAGTCAGAGAAGAGAAAGAAATAAAAGGAATCCAGATCGGCAAAGAAGAAGTAAAACTGTCACTGTTTGCAGATGACATGATGCTATACATAGAGAATCCTAAAGATGCTACCAGAAAACTACTAGAGCTAATCAATGAATTTGGTAAAGTAACAGGATACAAAATTAATGCACAGAAGTCTCTTGCATTCCTATACACTAATGATGAAAACTCTGAAAGAGAAATTAAGGAAACACTCCCATTTACCATTGCAACAAAAAGAATAAAATACCTAGGAATAAACCTACCTAAGGAGACAAAAGACCTGTATGCAGAAAACTATAAGACACTGATGAAAGAAATTAATGATGATATATACAGATGGAGAGATATACCATGTTCTTGGACTGGAAGAATCAACATTGTGAAAATGACTCTACTACCCGTAGCAATCTACAGATTCAGTGCAATCCCTATCAAAGTACCAATGGCATTTTTCAAAGAACTAGAACAAAAAACTAGAACTAGAACTAGAACTTTCACAATTTGTGTGGAAATACAAAAGACCTCGAATAGCCAAAGCAATCTTGAGAAAGAAAAACGGACCTGGAGGAATCAGGCTCCCTGACTTCAGACTATACTACAAAGCTACAGTAATCAAGACAGTATGGTACTGGTACAAAAACAGAAATATAGATCAGTGGGACAGGATAGAAAGCCCAGAGATAAACCCATGCACATATGGTTACCTTATTTTTGGTAAAGGAGGCAAGAATATACAGCAGAGAAAAGACAGCCTCTTCAATAAGTGGTGCTGGGAAAACTGGACAGCTACATCTAAAAGAATGAAATAAGAACACTCCCTAACACCATGCACAAAAATAAACTCAAAATGGATTTAAGACCTAAATGTAAGGCCAGACACTCTAAAACTTAGAGGAAAACGTAGGCAGAACACTCTATGACATAAATCACAGCAAGATCCTTTTTGGCCCACCTCCTAGAGAAATGCAAATAAAAACAAAAATAAACAAATAGGACCTAATGAAACTTAAAAGTTTTTGCATAGCAAAGGGAACCATAAGACAAAAAGACAACCCTCAGAATGGGAGAAAATATTTGCAAGTGAAACAACTGACAAAGGATTTATCTCCAAAATATAGAAGCAGCTCATGCAGCTCAATATCAAAAAGCAAAGAACCCAATCCAAAAATGGGCAAAAGACCTAAATAGACATTTTTCCAAAGAAAATATACAGATTGCCAACAAACACATGAAAGGATGCTCAACATCACTAATAATTAGAGAAATGCAAATCAAAACTACAATGAGGTGTCACCTCACACCGGTCAGAATAGCCATCATCAAAAAATCTACAAACAATAAAAGCTGGAGAGGGTGTGGAGAAAAGGGAACCCTCTTGCACTGTTGGTGGGAATGTAAATTGATACAGCCACTATGGAGAACAGTATGGAGGTTCCTTAAAAAACTAAAAATAGAAGTACCATACGACCCAGCAATCCCACTAGTGGGCATATACCCTGAGAAAACCATAATTCAAAAAGAGTCATATACCACAAAGTTCATTGCAGCACTATTTACAATAGGCAGGACATGGAAGCAACCTAAGTGTCCATCGACAGAGGAGTGGATAAAGAAGATGTGGCACATATATACAATGGAATATTACTCAGCCATAAAAAGGAACGAAATTGAGTTATTTGTAGTGAGGCGGATGGGCCTAGAGTCTGTCATACAGAGTGAAGTAAGTTAGAAAGAGAAAGACAAATACCGTATGCTAACACATATATATGGAATCTAAAGAAAAAAAAAGGTTCTGAAGAACTTAGGGACAGGACGGGAATGAAGACACAGACATAGAGAACGTACTTGAGGACACGGGGAGGGGGAAGGGTAAGCTGAGATGAAGTGATAGAGTGGCATGGACATATATACACTACCAAACGTAAAATAGCTAGCTAGTGGGAAGCAGCTGCATAGCACAGGGAGATCAGCTCAGTGCTTTGTGTCCACCTAGAGGGGTGGGATAGGGAGGGTGGGAAGGAGATGCAAGAGGCAGGTAATATGGGGATATATGTATTCGTATAGTTAATTCACTTTGTTCTACAGCAGACACTAACACAACCATGTAAAGCAATTATGCTCCAATAAAGATGTTTAAAAAAAAAGTGATTGAGTTTGGCCATTTATATACTAAAGTGCCAACAACACTTGCCTAATGGTGAAGAGGTTTCAGTGGCGGTTATGAAAAGGGAGTTGCTCTCTCCGTGAGTTTTATGAAGAGCCAAGAGTTCCTGGAACACTTGGACTCATGATTAAGCACAGAACATCTTACCGAGCAGGAAACAAATCCATTCAACTCTCAAAATCTAAATGAGCAGATCCGAGAGGGATGGGGCAGGAGGTTGGTGAGGACAAATACTCTCTCTTTTATAATTTTGCTGGTGTTTCATATTAATTAACAAGTTGTGCAAGCCGGGGACTTCAGCAACTACATATTTTAAATTAATAGAAAGGAAATCAGGTCTCCCTCAGAATTTGTGGAGCATGCGTTCCTACCTTTGCTTTTCTTTGAACATAAGTGTGCTTTATGTGAGAACATGATTATCGAAGATTTGATACTGTGATTGTCCAGCACTCACTTGGAAAGTTAGGAAGCAATGATGATTTAGGTAGTTTGCAGTCATTCCCACCCCCACCAAGGTACTTGAGCATTCATGTCACCCTGAATCCGGGGCTCCTGCAGCCATCACTTCAAAGGGAGGTAGAAGAGCTGCTGGTTCAGAGCAACAAGGCTGGGTGGGAAACATCTGGACTGAGTAACTTAAGGCTAAGAGCCAGTTCTGTGACCTTCCCTTCCATGTGGCCAACTCAATGCCAGGCAGAGAGCTGTCCCTGGGCCTTCCCAGCTGTACAGGGAAACTCCTATTCTCTCAAATGCAGCTGCTAATCCTGAAGGTGTTTTACATTCAGTCCTTGTGCAGCCGGAACCATCACAGCAGCATCCCTTCTGCAATAAATAGAGAACACAGTCATCGTAAACCGTTATCTTTTTGAATGCTGATGGCCAGTTGTCAGGGGCAACAATGAGGTGAGGCTCTAGTGAGTCCCTGTGTTCCAGAAAAGGCTTTGAGCAGAATTTCTTTTATTCTTCTGTTAAAATAAAAATGTGGCTGAGCCTGCCTGACCCTTTGGCTTTGTTGGACTTTCATAGCTAGTGCTTCTTTCTCAGTTGTGCTGCTCAGGGGCTGTGTGTCCTAGGATTAGGACAGTCAGGCCGGTTCAGTGGTGAGTGCCTCCCATCACCGGCACATCCCTCTCCCGGGATGCAGCAGTGGCTTTTGTTTCAAAATTCTTCCACGCACAAGAGGATGTCAGGTCATTCAGAGCCTTCTTGAATTCACTGACATGCAGAGCATCCTCACATCGACCAATAGTGCCTATCCATTGATCAAACGTGAATGATCCCTGCAAGGGGCTGAGGGCACTGAGCTAAGTGCTGGGTGAAGTGTGGGCAAAGAAGATGCACATGTTCTCCACGGGAGCTTAGATCCACTGAAAAAGAGTGTGCACAGTGAGAATTTCACAGTGGTGTAATCATTAAGCAAAAATAAAACAGAAGTCACAGGCAGGGCTGGTTAAAGAGCTGTTGAGTTGTGAATAACTGAATCTTGGACATAACATACGGCATGGCCATCAACTCATCCATGGCCCCCAAAGTGTCCAGCACATCTCTCTCTAGTACTGATCTCTCCATGAGTCCACGGCAGGAGTGGCTTCCACTGTACAAGGGAGGAAGTTAAGTTTTGAAGAGTAGAGAGTCCTAGTAGTAATAACACCCTGGACATATGTGCACAGTTTGGGTGCATCCCTACCAACCTTGCTTCCCTTTCATAGACTGACTTGAAATTCATAGCATGTACTTTTTAAAAAATTATCTTTTCAAGTGCTACCTCTTTCCAGTCTTGTATTCTGGTTTGTTAAAACTCAGATTAAAGTATCTGCTTTCTACTTAATCCCCCAATCCATTACGAACTCCTTGGATTCAGTCTTTTGGAGAAAATGTTTCTGAGTATGTGTGGGTCCCCTTTCCAACTTGGGAAGGATCGTGATGGAATGCCACTTTGGTGCCCCAGGATCTCTAAGGGCCTTGTGGTAATATTTCTGAGCAACAAGTACCCTTGTTCTATAGTGCAGCCGAATTATCACCAGTTATGCACAATTTATGTTTTAAAAATCAAATTAAAAGTGTTTAAGGCAATCTTAGTTCCAAAGGGATTAGCCAGATGAGAATGTGTCCTTTTCAATTTTGTCATTCATTTCTCCCTTGGTAGTCTGTGCCCTTTTCTAAATTTCTCTTTGGAATAATAGACTCAAAGTTACCTTTTTTATTTTCAGATGTTAAATATGTGTCTGCAATAGGTCACACTCAGTGTATGCCTTTTTTTGGGCAGCTACAGCTCTTGCATTCTGATGAAAAGGACTCTGATAATCTTTAATGCCACAGTTAATGGTTGTGGGAGCTGAAAAATCCACCAGGATCATATTTGCATTAAAACATCCCTGACATTTGACTTTTCTGGATTTTCACTGTAGAGAAGATGGACAGTTGTTTGTGACAGAAAACACTAGAACACTTTCAGGTGGTATAAAAGCAAAAAGCCTTGGATATTTGAAAGTCATATTGAAGGTAGACTTTGGGTTAAGGCCAAGCAGAGGTTACCAGAATATAAGACCCAATCTTTTGGGTGGGAGCATAACAGAGAGGTTATTGTTATGGAATTGAAATTTCACAGCTGTTTGATTTATATCTAATGTTTATAACTGCATTGCTAGTGCCCAGCTCATCTTTTTTTTTTTTTTTAATTTTCACTTGGACTCAATAGGCTTTATTGAGAGGGAGAGAAATCTAGCAAATTGGCAGTTACAGTTCATAAATCGGATTCTCTTACAAGTGGGTGTAAGTGCATCCAAGTCAGAAACTTAGTCAAGTGTTCTGAATTTACACCAGTCAAAATAACATGAAATGGGTTTATGTGGGAACAAGCTACGTATTAAAATTATTGATACATCTGAGAGAATCCCTCCACTTGAGTTGTTACTGCTAGTTAACAAAGAAAGTTCTGTAATAAAATTTCCATGGATTTTTTAAATAGACTTTATTTTTTAGAGCAGTCTTAGGTTCCAGCAAAATTGAGAGGAAGGTACAGAGTTTTCCCATTCACCCCCACCCCCCAGAAATGCATGGCATTCATACCATCGACATCCCTCACCAGACGGTACATTTGTGACAGTTTATGAACATACATTGATACGTCATTATCACTCAAAGTCCATGGTTTACATTAGGGTTCATCCTGGGTGTTGTACAGTGTATGGACTGGGACAAATGTATAATGGCACGTATCTACCTTTACATTTATGATGGCATGTATCATACAGAGTAGTCTTGCTGACCTAAAAATCCTCCGTGCTCTGTCTGTTCATTCTCCCTTCCACTATAATGCCTGGAAACCACTGATTTTTTTTTACTGTCTCCATAGTTTTGTCCTTTCCAGAATGTCATATAGTTGGAATCATACATTATGTAGCCTTTTCAGATTGGCTTCTTTCACTTAGCAATATACATGTAAGGTTCCTCCATGGAGGAACTATCATTGTTTAATAGTTTATTTCATTTTAACACTAAATAATATTCCATTGTCTGGATGTACCACAATTTATTGCTCCGTTCACTTACTAAAGGACATCTTGGTTGCTTCCAGGTTTTGGCAGTTATGAATAAAGCTGCTGTAAACATTCGTGTGAAGGCTTCTGTGAGACATGCATTTTCAATTCCTTTGGTAAATACCGAGGAGAATGATTGCTGGGTCATATGATGAGTATGTTGAGTTTTGTAAGAAACCACCAAACTGTCTTCCAGAGTGGCTGCACCGTTTTGCGTTCCCACCAGCAGTGATGAGAGTTCCTGTTGCTCCACATCCTTGCCAGCATTTGGTGTTGTCAGTGATTCAGATTTTCTAATTGGTCATTCTAATAGTTGTGAAGTGGTAACTCAGTGTTTTAAGCTTATCTGTTTAAGATTATGGAACAAACAATTTAAAAACATTATATATATATGTAAATATTAGATATATAATATATATGTATATATTATGTATATATATATAATGTTTTAGAAACAAACAAAACAAGCTTATGGTTACTGGGAGGTGTAAGGGGGGTTAGGCATAAATTGGGAGATTGGGATTGACATATACACACTACTATATATAAAATAGATAACTAATAAGAACCTGCTATATAGCACAGGGAATTCTACTCAATAGTCTGTAATAGCCTATATAGGAAAAGAATCTAAAAAAGAGTAGATATATGTATATGTATAACTGATTCACTTTGCTGTACACCTGAAACTAACACAACATTGTAAATCAACTCTACTCGAATAAAAATTTTTTTAAAAAGAGAAAAAAATTCTGGAACAAACAATTTAAAAACATTATATATATAAAATGTTATATATATATATATATATATATACAAATATGTATAATTTATATATATATAAAATACTATATTGTTGGATGAATTTTCAAACTGAACAGACTACGTAGCCTGCACCCAGATTAAAAAACCAGAATGTAGCCAGCATCCCAAAGCTGCCCCATATGCTTTCTCATCATTAGTCTCCCTAAGGGTAACCTGATTTCTAACATCATAAAATAATTTTGCATACTTTTATACTTCTTGCGCTTATGTTATTAATGTAATCATGTAATATCTATTATTTTACAGATGGTTCTTTTGTTCAATATAATGTTTGTGAGATTCATTGTTATACTTTAAGTTGTATTTATGCCCAGTGTTTTAATCGGTGATGGACTGTCTTTTCATGAGGTCTCATATAATCCTTATGAAAATTGCACAGTAGCTTAACAGTAATTTAATAACTTTGGTGTATATCATAACAAGTAATGAATACCTTACTGTTTCTTATTGTTTCTTGTAGAAATAGGTGGTTTGCCCATTTTTTCTAGGCATTTCCTCTCTGTTCTCCTTCCTACATTCAACTCATCCCCCAAATCCAGTCTTGTCATAGTCCATCTATTATCAGTGACCATGACCAGGTGTCCTGTCATGGGACACATAGGTTACTTGATGGGTCTCTGGTATTGTTCATTTGCACTTGGGCATCTGTGGTTGTGTTTGTAGGTTCTTTTCACACCCACCTGCCAGCTGATGAATTGGGTGAGTCGTGTCTCTCTAGTCTTGAAATAGGTATGTGTTTTGCTACTCTTCTTACTGTTGTTTCTGATTAATGTGTCAATGCTAATTGAGACTAAGTGCTGTAAACGGGTGGTGCGGATAATATTTGTTATGACAATCCAGAATATAGGAGAGATCGGTGACAACAGGAAGCATTTGTGGAAGGTATTTTGGAGGATGAGGAATTTGAAAGACAGATCCGGTGTTAATGGAAGGAAAAGAAGGAGGGTCACCATGAGCCAGAATGAGCCTGGTGTGCTTGCTGAACAGGAGATGCCTGGCCTGCCAGCACTGAGGGACGGGACGAGTGTCAGGAGTTAAGGCTGACTGGGAGAGTCTGGAAGGCCAGGCACTGAATTCGAGATTGTGCTCTTATGGCTCCAACTGTCTATAACAATTTATATGTCATAACTGCTTTTAGCATGTGTTAAACCCATGAGTGATCTTATCATTGGAAGGGGGAAAAGGGCATATATGTGCTCATAAATACGTGAATACGTTTCAGGAAGTTCGTGGACCTGGTCAGCCTATCTGTTAACCATCTTAGGGATCAGCTTGAGTGTTTTTCCAAAGCCCAGATGTTATGATGTATCCATTAGAGTACTTTCGTCCATAAGGAACAAAATACCTAACTAAAATACTTCAAACTGTAGGTGTTTGTCATGTTTCCCAAAACAAGAAGTCTAGACCCACTCAGTCCCAGGATGATTCAGTTGCTCAAAGACCATCTTTCTCTGCTGCCATCATCTTCATGTCAGCAAAGTAGCTGCAACGGTGCCACGCATCTCATCTTGCACCCTCACAGGAAAGAAGGGAAAATCAGAACTTGCCTCATGTATTTCTTTATTTCCCCGAAACTAGCCAGGAGGCAGCTTATTCATATAACTATATTGCATGGCTACCCTTAGCTGAAAGGGTTGAGAGAACAAGTATTTCACAGGAGTCTGCCTCCGATGAGTTGGCAGAGGGCCATGGCTCCTGGGGAGGCAGTGTAGTATCTGCCACAATCAGTAAGACCCCTTGACTTATGAAGTAGTGGAGGAACAAGGTCTACATTCCTTGAACTTGAACAGTGAGTTTGTACCATTCTTTAAATTGAAACAAATTTGAAAAGGGAGTTCTGACAGATTCTCCTAAAAGAAAGAATTAATTTACACTGCTACTAACCTTATAGTTAGTTGCAAACTTCCAAAGTCCTGAGAAGTGTGTCCCTAGGAGAATCTTAACAATCTCTCTTCTGACTTTTCATCATTAGTTCTAGAAGGATTGTTAGGTGCATCGTGTTTATTTATTGAAACCTTACACTAAAGAGCCATTTATCAACAGGATGGCGATAGATGCTTACTATTCATGCTTGCATGAAGACTCTAAATTAAGGCAAATGTGCCTACATATTTATTCATAAAGGGGTACTTTTCAAAGCGTTGCTACATTATGCATCCTATTTTAAAGGCATAGTTGCATATAAACTGTGAAAAGGAGTACATCTTATCCTGGCACTCTGGTTTTCTCTGGAGTCTATTGCTTGGTTTAGATGAGAGCCTGTTGGTAAATTTCAAGTGAATTTTGGGATCCTTAGGGACCATGTGTTACAAGGGGCTGGCTGATCTAGTAGATGCTATTTTAGGGAAGACTCTGGCCAGTCAGGACTCAAAGGCAGCAATTCAGGTCTAAGCTGAGTTTCTGGGTCTAGGTCAGAACACAGAAATGGATGATATAATAAAGTCAGAGAAATAGAGAGAAGTTGTCCGCAATGAACTAGGCAGCTCAGGGGACTGAAGAAGTTGAAGTTAAATCACCTGCCTGAGTGAGACAGAACTCTCACCTTAAACCCTGGTTCAACAACCATTTATCACTGAAGTAGAAACAACATGTATATGCACTTTCTCAGATTGCTATTGCATATTCCCCAAATCCCAGATTATTGCTAACTTAACTCTGTGCTTTTATGTGAGGTATTTAAAATCACCAGAAATTAGGTTAAATGATAATCTACAGAACGTCAGATTTAACCAGTCTTTTTTCTCCATCACTTTTCCCTTGTTCAGATTCTTTTTTTATGTCTTTTTTAAAAGTTCAGTAAGTGTGTGATTATTGCATTTTCAGAGGATGCCTTCTAAAGTGGTGGGTTAGTTGGAAACGGGACAAAAGGTGTTGAGGGATGTGGTAGGCAAAAAAAGGACCTGTCATCCCAGGGGTGGGTCCTCACAGATGTGGTCCCATTGAGCATCTTGAGATGTGGGGTTTTCTTGGCTTATCCAGTGGGTCCTAAATGAAATTACATGCATCTCTGTAAGAAGGAGGCAGAGGGAGATGTGACAGAGAGGGAGGGGAGAGGCCACGTGACCAGGAGGCAGAGATTGGAGTGATACAGTCACAAGGCAAGGAGCACCCAGAGCCCCAGAAGCTGAAAGAGGCAAAGAAGGCATTCTCCCTTAAAGCTTCCAAGGAGCCCGCTGACACCTTGATTTTGACCCATTGAAACTGAGTTTAGACTTCTGGCCTCCAGAACCATGAGAGAATAAACTTGTGTTTTAAGTGACCAAATTTGTGGCAATGTGTTACAGCAGCCCCAGGAAACTGTACAAAGGGAAATAAATGCCTTCAGCAATTTCACAGTGACCGCATCTTGAAGACAGGCATGAACGTGGACTCATGGAGTGATCAGAACTAGAGAGACACGTGCTGGACACTTTGGGGACCATGGACAAGGTGATGGCCGTGTTCGGTGCCTCACCTCCCAGTGAGAACCCACGCCCGCGCCTCCCTCCTCCCTGGGGGAGTCCTCTCAGTTTCAAACTGTGATTCTTTAGCATCTCTACCACCAGAAAAAGGACTGAAATTCATTCACATTAAGGTGTATACTTGTGTTTTTATACAAATTTGAGAGGAAAAGACAGTATCTATCTCCCACATTGACTTATTTCTTTTTATTATTTTACTTACAAGCACTAAGCAGATACAGACTCCACTTACAATTCATATAAACTTAACAGCAAGAGCCAAGTTAAATACAGATCAATCAACAAAGCTAATAAAATTCAAATTAAAAAGTGGACATTTTGTATGACAAATAATAATGGTTCTCGAAACGAAATCATCCGTTAAATGTGTGTAGGGTATTTGCTGTTGTGACACTGATATTTTGAGATGGACATGCCTGCTCTTGCAGGCACCAGGTAAAGAGTGGCCCCGCGCACTTCTCTGTTGGGATCTGCACACCTGGTTCACGTAGCACACTGTGCTTGGGGAAGACTAAGTTAGCTGACCTTGGCATTGGTGCATCGTGAAGACACATGCTCACCCAGAAAATAAATTTGGGTGTGAGTGTGCTTATGATCAGAATATAACTTTATACATATTTATTGCCCAAATAATATATTTGGGTGTGAGTGTATGCTTATGATCAGAATACAACTTTATAAATATTTATTGCCCCAATGATATATATAAACTGAAGAATAAACAGTGAAAAAGATACTAACAATCTAAATTAAATTATAGTAATAATTTTCTCATATTATCTGTTCTACAACCAGTCCCTAGATATCATTACTTTTGACCATTTCTGAGTTTGGTTCTTCTGGCATTTATTCCTGTCATCCTTAATGCTATGCTCGTATATCAGTATTCACGGACTACTTCCCATCAAAGTAGAACATTTAGTTCACTTACATTTCCTCCCACTTCCTTTTCTTCACTCTGGGTTGTAGAACCTATCAGGTTATTTTTCGTTCCTCTGGAGATCTCTTTCATAAGTTCACGCGAGACTTTCTTTAAACATACATTTCTTGTTCTGCTGATCTTGAATGGAGCCTCCTGGCTTCTCACTACACAAGAGGGAGAAGCTGGTGCCTATGCATCTTCTCCTGTATCCCAACACGGTGCCTACAGCTCTTTCTCTCAGCTCTGGGTGACATTTACAACTTTCCACTTAATAAAATCTCCCCCGAAACGATCAGTTGATTTTAAAATGGAAAATTCTAACACAACGTTGTAAATCAACTATCCTTCAACTAAAAAAAAAACAAAAACAAACAAACAAAAAAACACAGATCTTTAAAACAAGTGCAAAAGCATTTCGCTTTTTTTTTTTTTTTGCGGCACGCAGGCCTCTCACTGTTGTGGCCTCTCCCGTTGCGGAGCATAGGCTCTGGACGCACAGGCTCAGCGGCCATGGCTCACGGGCCCAGCCGCTCCCCAGCACGTGGGATCTTTCCGGACCGGGGCATGAACCCATGTCCCCTGCATCGGCAGGCGGACTCTCAACCACTGAGCCACCAGGGAAGCCCAGCATTTTGCTTTTATATTGAAAAAAAAAATGAAATTTATCTAAGTATCAAGAATAGATTACAGCTTTACCATTTACTACAAAGTCTATAGATAATCACCTAAAGAACCTATAAAAAATAAAAACAAGAGAAGTTATTCCAAATAAATAGGAAAATTTATTTAAAACATTCACAATTTTTTGCTTAGACGTATATTTCTCTTGTAAAACCTTGACAATGCAGATAAAGCCATAGGGAGAGAGAAATTGTAGTTCTATATCACTAAACAGTTTGTCTGGAGGCCTTCAGGTCAAATAGACTCTCGTTTCTTAAAATCCATCAATAGCTGCAACTAGTTTATTCTTATTTGGACCTTGCCTTTCTTAAACAAACCCGTTTTCTTAGCAATTCTAATGGATTGTTTCTACTTGAAATGAAGTAAAACTGTCTTTATTGCAGACAAAATGAACACCCATATAGATAATGCTAATAAAATGTGTAAGTAGGTTTAGAAAGGGCACCGAATACAGGTCTATATTCAAATATTAATTGTGTTTCCGTGTACTAACCACAAATGTTTGCAAATTGAAATTTTGAAAATACCAGTTGTATTATTCTGCTTGGGCTGGCATAGCAAAGCCACAGACTGCATTCAAACAACAGAAATTTATTTTCTCACAGTTCTCGAGTCCTTAAGCCCAAGGTTAAGGGCCAGCAGGGTTGGTTCCTAGTGAGACCTCTCTTCCTGTCTGGCAGATGGCATCTTGTCACTGTGTCTCCATTGCTTTTTCTCTGCCTGAATGCACAGAGAGAGAGAAAGAAAGAGAGAGCTCTGTCTCTATTCCTCTCTTTTTACAAGGATATCAGTCCTGTTGGATTAGGGCCCCACCTTTATGATCTCATTTAACTGCAACCTTTAAGGTTCTGTCTCCAAGTACAGTCACATTGGGATTTAAGGCTTCAACATATGAACTGAGGAGAGAGGAGACAATTCAGTCCAGTACATAAGGACAACTTTGCTTGGCATTACCTTGTCTACACAGTCTGACCTCAAAGATTTACATCCATCCCACATACAAAGTACATTCACTCCATCCTAAGGCCCCCAGAAGCCTCAAACTATTACAGCATCAGTTCAAAGCCCAAAATCTCATCAGCTCAGCAGTCCCAAATATCATCATGAAAATAATCTAGATGAGTTATGGGTAAGACTGGGTGTGCTCCGTCCTGGGGCAAAATTCATCACTATCATGAATCTGTGAAACGAAAGAAATAAGTGTCTTCTTCTGAATACAGTGGTGAGACAGGCACAGGATAACAGTTATAGGCATTTCTGTTCAAAAAAGGGGAAAATTGAAGGAAAAAAGGGGTAACCAGTTCCAAACCATTTCTAAATCCAATTGGGCAAACTCCTTTAGTTTTAAAGGCCTGGGAATAATGCTCTGAGGCTTTCAGCTCTGCCCTCTGGAGATCATTCTTCTTCTTCATGAAAGGTAGCATGAGTTTGTAGCTGAGTAATTTTATCAGCACATTTCCCGTCTGAGGAATTTGGAAGTCTGACACCCTTCTTTTATTTCATAGTCTCTCTGTCCTTTTCAGTCCGAGCTGGCAATGCTACTGCAGGTATAGAATTCTTAAGAACCTGTGGGTCTCCTATGTATGTCATGGGGATCCATTCCGTTAGACAAGACTCCTCCACAGGATTTTCCTAGATACTCCCTTCTCTATGTCTGGCTTCTGCTGAGATGGCTGAGGAGATCTATGAGTTACACACTTAGGTTTCAAAGAGCTTTTCGTGTGTCTGCATACGCTGAGCTTTTGATCTTTCAGACATATTGGCAAAAGTTTGTTGTGCCGCATCTACTGCTTCTCCTCTCCTAGTAGTGAATTTCTCAACTTTTGCATCTTTTACAATCTGGATAAGGGGAGACAAAGAAGATACAGAAATAGCCAATAAGCACATGAAAAGATGTTCAACGCCATTAGCTTTGGAGTATTATTCATCCATAAAAAGGAGTGAAGTGCTGATACATATTATTACATACTATTACATGGATGAAACTTGAAAATATTATGATAAGGGAAATATGCCAATCACAAAAGATCAAGATATTGTACGATCCTATGTGAGTTACCCATACTAGCCAAATGCATAGATACAGAAAATAAATTTTTCATTGCTTAGGCCTGGGAAGAAAGGGGTGGGAATGGAGAGTGACTGCTAATGATTGTGGAGTCTTCGGAAGGGGGCATACTGAAAACGTTCTAAACTTAGATCACAGTGGTGGTTGCACAACTCTGTTGAACATACTGAAACCATTGAGTTGTACACTTCTGATGGGTGAATTATATAGTGTGTAAATTTTATCTTAATAAAAATGTCCAAAAGAAGGAGAAGATTAGGTAAACATATCAACCTTTGTGCATTTTATTATGTGAAGTCCAATGGTTATAGCTCACTAAAGGAAACAGGCAGATAAATATATTTTAAGGTTTTAATTTATTTCCTAGATCTAAAAGAATAAGGTAAGGGCATAAAGAAGAGATGAATATCTTTGATGTTTTTGATTGAGAAGCTTAAAAAAAAAGCACGACATCTAGAACTTCTTAATTTATAGGGTGTGTTGAATAATGCTGATAACTTGGTTTCTAGCATTTGAGTAAAATGTGCAATATGACTAATTTCGGTATTATGCTATGAGCTTCCTTAGATGCTTCAGAAGGTATGTGAACTTGTAAGAAAAAGCCTTTAAGATAGATCAATATCTGTGGGACTCTTTGTAGATATAAATTTGGGTTGTAACCATAAATAATATATTTCAGTAATGAAAAGACTTTATTACAAAAAATAAGCAAAAAGTGAAAGCAAAGATGTAGATTTTAAAAATGCTCATTTAACAGAAATTAGCTGAACGTGTGTATGTGCCAGGCTCCTTACAGGGATGAAGAAGACACAGTTTTTGTCTTAAAAAGAAAAGGGGAACAATCAAGCTAGTATGGGAAGTAGACTTGAAAGGAAATAATCAGTTCCATGCTGACTCCTGGGAGCAGAAGGGAAAGCATGATCAACTTTGTTTGGACGAGTCAAAGAGAAGTACCTCCTAAAAGCAGCCTTGACTGTGGATTTTCTCGTAGCTCCTCCACCATCACTCCTGACAACGTGGTTTAATGTAATTCTTTTTTTTTAATTTTATTGATGCCTAGTTGAGTTACAATGTTGTGTTAATTTCTGCTGTACAGCAAAGTGACTCAATTTACATATATATACATTCTTTTTCATATTCTTTTCCATTATGGTTTATCACAGGATATTGAATATATCCATAGTTCCCTGTGCTATACAGTAGCACCTTGTTGTTTATCCATTCTGTATATAATAGTTTGCATCTGCTAATCCAAAACTCCCAATCCATCCCTCCCTCACTCCCCTCCCCCTTGGCAACCACAAGTCTGTTCTCTATGTTTGTGAGTCTGTTTCTGTTTTGTAAATAAGTATTTGTATCATTCCTTTTAGATTCCACATATAAGTGATATCGTATGGTATTTTTCTTTCTCTGTCTGACTTACTTTACTCAATATGGTAATCTCTAGGCCCATCCATATTGCTGCAAATGGTATTATTTCATTTCTTTTTATGGCTGAGTAGTACTCCACTGTATATATGTACCACATCTTCTTTATCCATTCATCTGTCGGTGGACATTTAGGTTGTTTCCATGTCTCGGCTGTTGTAAGGAGTGCAGCAATGAACATTGACGTGCATCTGTTTTTACAAATTAGAGTTTTATCTGGGTGTATGTCCAGGAGTGGGATTGCTGGATCATATGGCAACTCTCTTTTTAATACAGTTCTTAACCCAACCATAGATACTTTGTTTCTTACATTCGGGAGTGGACTTTTCCAGAGAGATTTCTCCAGGGAATTGTATTTTGCTGTAATTTGGAGTAAATCTCACTATTTGTAAAGGGAGAGAGTGCTCCCTTGACTCAGTGGCTGCTGCTTTCTACTGTCTTTAGGATTTCTGTCTGTGTATGAGATGTTTCCTTCTCAGTCCTGACCTAAGGATTCACGTGGTAAATGATCTGGACAGGTTAACTCAGGATTAGGTGAAAAATTCCCAAATTCATATCATGATTTGTAGGCATGTTACCTGGTTTAAATGTCATTGTTCCTAAGCTGTTGGTAGTGAAGCGTAACTAAATTTATTCTTTCATTGTGATAAGAATCTACCTACCAAGGAAATATGAGTAGTATCTATAGCAGACATTATTATTGACTGAACTTCTTTTATTTAAGAAAGAAAGAAAAAAGAAATCTAACTGGAAGTATTGGGCCCAGCCTAACCATATCTGACATAGTGCACTCGTTCAGCTCACATGCGGGCAGAGTGAAGGGAAATGTTTCCTGTGTTTTCACTGAGCTTTTTCCTCTTACTGCGCAGCTCTCTGTGTTAGGATAGTCGTCAGTGGAACAGGCTGCAGTGATTTGCTTTTCAGCAAATGGTTTGTCATTGGAACTTGTGAACTAACAGTGCAAACACTGAAAAATGAAAAATTGATTTCCACATGTTCTTCTGTAGGTGTTTGTATGGAAACATACAAATATTATCAACTTCTATAGAAATAACATGCAAGTTTCCCAGTGACTTATTCTAAATGTAAGAGTAGTTTTACTCTGAGTCTCAGGTTGGGGTCTGTCTCTCTGTGGAGCTACTTCTGACGCACCCACACTGTCCTTGTCCCCTTCGAGTTTTGAAAGCACTTAGTACTTGACATCAGCCAAACTACTCGTAGCAGGGTGACCACTTGCTATGTGCCAGTCATTATATTGATAGTATGAGTTCCTTGTTAATCTGCTTTGGTGGCTAAGTTTTTTCTAATTAAGGAAATGTATGCCTTAAAATGTTTTTTTCCAACCTTTTCTTTATTTACAGAAAACTTTTTTACCTGGAGAACATAGTGTTTTATCAGGATCATCATTAACATTACCTGCATTTTGTGATTTTATTAGCATCCCAGTTCTGGATTAGGTTGTGAACAAGCCAGATTCTGTGAATAATGTCAATATTTAAGTTCTGCAAATGTGGTTAATGTTAGCTTTACTGCCTTACCATGAATCTTTGGAGAAGCCACTCAGCCTCTCAGGAGCTCAGGTTTACCTTCCATAAAATGGTGTTCCTTCGTCCTCCTTCTTGTAGGATCGAGAGGTAATAACTCTCAGAATCCTCCAAAGACTGCAAAACATTTTAGAGTTGTCAGTTATTCCAATTTCTAACAAAAGCAGCGTTTACAAGAGACTTCTGAGTAATCTGGGTAGGTTTTCTCTGTTATCACCTTGGGTTTGTCAGTAGCTAACCCCCGCCCCCACTAGCAGTATTGAAAACACCTGGGAGGATTATGCGTCAGATTAACCTGCTTTAGGGTCAAAGGATTTGTTTCTAATATTAAAAATCTCTGGAGAAGAGGTTCCAGAATGTTGTCCAATAATTGTACTATTTAACAACATAACTATTTAACAAGCATCAGGAATGGAAAGGAGCCTTGCATTATATTACTGACCTACACAAAGAACAACTACATCACTACAGATTATAACAGACCTTTGCATGCCAGTGAGCTAACCAAGATGCCAAGTTAATTACAAGTGCCATGTGGTTATCTGACTATAGGACTGAAGGAAACTTCACTTTTCAATCATCCCCAAATTTTCTTCAGGATAAAGTCCAAACTCTAAGAGCCACTGGCCACTTCTTATATCTCCATGTGTATGTTGATTTTCATTTAAAGGTGACAGGTTGAGCATAGAAGTTTTTCCTTTTCATTTCAAGCGTTTAGAAATGAGAGAAGATATATAGTAAAAACATAGCTGCAGTCAAAAACCAGAAAGGGAGTTCTTCCTATACCTAGAATAGAAAAGTATTCTTAGAAGAAGGACCAGGTAAAAACCTACAGCAGCAAGTAAGGCCAAATCCCTGCTGCCCTAAAGGAACAGAGGCTAAAGTCAGGTCCAACAGGAGGGGATAGGATACTGGTGTCTATGGAGGCCAGAGGCTGGACAAGTGGCCCCTGCCTTAAAATGGCATTTATGTTCAGAGGTTCTTGAATCTCTGAAAGGGCTCCAGCCCAAATGGCCACATAGGCCTGGTGAGAGCCATTACCCGGATGGACCCTCTGACTGCCCAGGACATTCTTGTGACCACACCACCAGGACACTTGCAGGAGAGAACCTCACAACTAAGATCAAAGGACCCACAGAAACCATCCCCTAAAAGCAGCATACCAGCTTAACACATATAAGAACTTAACTCCAAAGAAATATAAATCAGCTAGGGAAAACAGAAAATGACACTTTAGGGTTTTTTTTTTTTGAATGATCGATGTGATAAAAGAGCTTGCAACTGTAAGAGTCGATGATCTTGAGAAAGCTAATTAGGAATATTAGAAATTAAAATATAATTATTTAAAAATTTAAAACTTAGTAGTGAAATGAAACAGTTAGACACACTAGAGAAAAAATAAAGTGGAAAATGGAGCTGAAGAAATCATGCAAGTAGATAAAGTGGAAGACGGAGCTGAAGAAATCATGCAAGTAGATAGAGTGGAAGACGGAGCTGAAGAAATCATGCTGATTCATAAAGTGGAAGATGGAGCTGAAGAAATCATGCAAATGCTCCCAAAGACATAAAAATGCCAAAGACGTGAAAGAAAAAGCTAGGAGTTTGGAGGCTGGACCTAAAAACTCCTGTGCAGGTCCAGTGGGGTCTGGAAGGATGGAGCAGTAATGTTGACTGAGACAGTTACTGGTAATATTCCTGATCCAGAGAAAGTAGTTCTTAGACTGAAAACACTACTGACTGGGAAGCAGGATGTTTAAAGAAGATCCACAAGCAGACACTTTCTAATGGAATTTCAGAATATCAGATATAATGAGAGAATCTGCCTTCATCTCGAGACATTTTCAACTCGCACTTTCTACTGTGCCAATGTCGACGTGCTCACAATTTCCTGAAAATACTGCATTCACCAATGCCTTCATGCCCTTGCAGTCCTCCTAGCTTGAATGTTCTTCTTTTATCTCTTTTATCTTGGCTAGGGGGTTCTTTTCTCAAAGAATTCTTTCTGGAATTCCCCCTACTTTTTATTCTGCAGTCTCCTTAAATATTAGCACGCCAGGTCCTGATGCCCTCAGCTCTGTCACTGCTACAGTGTGGTCCTTCTTTCAGCCTTGGTTCCATTGCTCTGTGAGATTCTTAAGGTCAGCTTATAAGGTCTTTCATTTGTGATTCTTCAGGGCTCAGCATGACTCCTGAACATGGCAGTCATTCGTGCTTGTCACCACTTCAAAGGGTTTTTGGAATGCATCAGGCTGTAAGTCAGTAACTCAGATAGCACTTGACCACGTGAGCAAGCCGTCAAGGTCCAGAGAGGCCAGCGGTGATGGTTTTGAGGAGGCAGAGCTGATATTGACACAAGCAAGTGTCCTGGCGTGGGCGGAGCACTTTGTATAGTGTATATCATAATGCCACCATTACAGGCTGTCCCTATTTAAGTCGTGTAAGATTTTAAAGTATGTTTTAAAAACAGAGGAAGTAATAGTTTTTTAAAAATAAAACACATTTTTGGACTTCCCTGGTGGTGCAGGGGCACGCTTCCAATGCAGGGGGCACAGATTCAATCCCTGGTTGGGGGTGTTCCGCGTGCCACGCGGCGCAGCCAAAAAAACCCCAAATATATATATATTTTTGGATGAATTCCTAGTCATTTGTGAAAAGAAAATTTTTTATAAAGTGAATAAATTGGCTTTTCATAGTTTACCCAAAGTTTGTTGAAATGACAGTCTTTCATTCTTTTCTTATTAGACATGTGGATAACCAAAATGTGGAGCTAGAATCATCCCTGAATAATGGTGTTTACTTAGATAACAATTTAAGTTTTAATATGATTATTTTCTGACCATATAGCTGTCTCTGAAATTTTTATTCTTTGTCCTTTTTAAATTTTATTTATTGTATTTTAATTGAAATATATTTGACATATAACATTGTGTAAGTTTAAGGTGTACAACATGTTGATTTGATACATTTATATATTACAATATGATTGCCTTTGTAGGGTTAGCTAACACCCTCTATAACGTCACATAATTATCTTTTTTTTCGGTAGGAATAATTAAGATCTAGTCTCTTAACAAGTTTGATGTTTATAATATAGTATTGTTGTCTATAATCACTGTACTGTGCACTTATCGACTAGTTGCAAGTATACTTCTTAATTACTAGATCACGGTATAACTTTTATTAGACTGTTGTCTAGTAATCTTTAAAATTTTCATTTATTGTCTGTCTTCCATACTGAAATGCATTGTGTTTGAAGCGGTGTGTCTTTTTTCGGGGCTGCTTCAATTGCAGATAGGAAGGTCCTAGAGGAAAGAATTTGGTTTGGTTTTAACATGTTTTGATCAGCCCCTGGGAGAGCTCCACATATAATCAGGTCTAACAAGAAGGCCACCTTGAACCTTATCATTCTGTAAATTTCGAAAGACTTTTACACACATTAATCCTATTTGATATGCAAGAAATCAGTCAGTGTGCAACGTTTCTGAGAATTTCAGTAATCTGTCACATCCAGGGAGGCCAAAAGAAAGAAACCATAGGAGATGTAACAAAATCTACATGCTAGAACCCTAGAGGAAGCTTCGGAGATTTCATTCAGAGAGTCTATATTCTTATTTGATTATGTAGTATAACAAAAATTCTTTTTGTTTTCCCAACCTGCCACAGATTTTGAAACAGAAAGTTGAAAGAGGCAAAGGGTACTGTTGAGGGCAAGCATTGTGACAGCCCAAGAAATGAAGGTGGCTCAACAGCCAGAAATTGAGGAGAGAAACAGACGTAACAACCAAACATCCAAATGTAAAAGCATACTGATCTGAAACCACCTCACGTAGGAGGCACACAGACCTCCACACCTTGATTAGCACTGAGGATCCCCCTCACAGCAGCCCAACACAAAACGGGAGAAAGGAGGACCTGAATCTCAGGAAGAGCACCACAGCTGGCGTCTTCTGTTTAAGAGGGCGGGATCATAAATAAACATTCTAGTAAATGATGTACATCAGAAATGGTTAAGATAAAGAGTTTCTTCTTATTATAAAGGAGATGAAGGTGGTTTGGTGTCCTGTTCTGTGGGTTTAATCTGCTTAGTCTCACAGGTCAGGTGCCCAGACAGCCCTTTGTCTTTTCAAAGTAGATGAATGGATTTTTGTGCCACTGGAGAGAACGTCTTCTGAGGCAGATCTAAAACCCCAGACACTTCAACCTCAGGAAACAGGATAAAAGCTGCCAGGTTCCTAAAGTCTCCCGCTGGGGCCCTTAGCTAAACATTGCCTCTTGGGATGGATGTTCAAGTCTTATCCCAGGTGCTTACTCCCAAGCATGGTGATCCAGGTAAGGGAGGGCAAAATCTGGTAGTTGGCACACAGAATTTGGGGCGTGATTCTATCTGAAGAACTAATCCCCAACCTAAAGGCAGCCAGGGACAAGTGAGGCACATGGAGAATAAATACCTAAGGAATGTGTTAGTTGTCTTTGAATTTTCAGCATCCAACGTGTTATCTGCAGTTGGCGTTGTAAGTGCTTAATGAATGACTGTTACATAACAAGTTGAGATCCTTTCCTTTCTTGACTATTCCCGCCTTATTGCTCATCAGTCAGCTTTGAAACAACTGTTTACCTTCATATGTAAGAAATACGATCATTCATGTTTTGCAGGCAGAGGGGGCATAATGATGCCATTTTACTGAACCGTGATTCCCCTTACCATAGTTTTTTTTTTTTTTTGCGGTACGCGGGCCTCTCACTGCTATGGCCTCTCGCGTTGCGGAGCACAGGCTCCGAACACGCAGGCCCAGCAGCCATGGCTCACGGGCCCAGCCGCTCCGCGGCATGTGGGATCCTCCCAGACCGGGGCACGAACCCGTGTCCCCTGCATCGGCAGGCGAACTCTCAACCACTGTGCCACCAGGGAAGCCCCCTTACCATAGTTTTTGATAGCTTAGCTAAAAACAGAAAGCATTCTTTTGTTCAGCACTTACTTATAGAAATTATGTCTTACCATATATATTATTTCTGAATGGCAATCAGAATATTTTATACTCCTCTTTTTTTTTTTACCAAAAAACAAAAATTTTGACCATTTGCCTCGTTCTTTTCTAGCGGAAGATAACAGTCTGTCTCAAAAGAAGAAGGTGACTGTGGAAGATCTCTTCAGTGAAGATTTCAAAATTCATGATCCCGAGGCTAAGTGGATAAGTGGTGAGTCCTGAGTCCTGAGTGCATGTGAGAAAGCACTTTCCCACTCCCTGCCACTTTTTGAGAGTTTGGGTGTCGTAGTTTGCCTTTCACCTTCTCTCTCTGGCTGTAGAAGTGGATCCTCAGAGCTCTTGCTGTGAGCACCATCTTATTATCAGTCTAAGAAAATGCTCATCTGGTAAAATCAGGCTGCTTCTTCATGGGAAATGGGTCCTCCGTGTCGCCTCCCTGAATCATAATTTCTCAGATGGAGATGTGAGGTGTTGCTAAGCAACAAGACGGGGAGAGACACAGCTGAACCTTCCTCCTTTCTCCATGTTCTTTATTCCCTTTTGTACTCCTCTTGCTTTCACTCCAGCTAGATACAAGGGCCAAAAGGAACTAAAAGGTTTCTTCTAGAATGCTGTCTAATGAAGGAAACAGCGGAGCCTTGTGCATCGATGCAGATAAATTAATTTTCCTCTTGAACTTTAATCTGGATGAAATCTTCTTTGGGCTGATTTTTATAAACAATAAAGCAAAATAGAACTGGTGGAAAAAGGCAGTATGTTTATAAGGCATGTTTTGGTTCAAAACAGTCCATTTCCTGTAGTTGGGTCTGAAACAATTTTCAGGGTGCAGTCCTGGGAGGAAAGATGTAAATGACTGCTCCCCATCTTCTGCAGGCTTTGCTGCATCCCTCTCGTGTAGTCTGGTCCTAGAACCTCTGCTGCTATCTCCATGGATATTGTTTGCATTTAGTCTTAGCCTCAGTGGGATGCACTTGAAAATTAATCCTCAGGTCAAAGAACCTTTGTAGTGGAATGCTAGAGATCTAGTTCACATCCTGCCTTCTACAGTAAATGAGGCCCAGAGAGGTTAAGTGAATTTTCTGAGGTCACAGAGCTAGTTAGTGACACAGCTGTGGCTGGAAGCCTGTCTCCTCACTTCCCCTTTTGTGCTCTTTCCACTACTGTTTTGTTGAGTGACACCGTGTGATTACGTTTTCTTGCTGTCAGACTCCTCTGAAATGCTTCTTATGCTTCACAAACTCTTGAAAATCAACCAGCATTGACTTTTTGCCTTTAGTCTCCTACTAGGACAGTAGCTTCTCCTTTGTCCTCCACTATGGCTTAGGTATTAATTTCTGATCCTTAGATTCACTTATTTAAAAATTAAAGAAGTAGCTGAATCTCAGAGGGAATGTATTTTATAAGATGGAATTGGGGAGAAATGAGAGCAGTGTATTGTGAATGCCAGTGGGGGGCACATGGAAATCCAAAGCATATATTGAGCCAAGGTCTTTGTCATTTGACTGAGGAAGTAATTTTACCTTTGGTGTTGAGGGGGACTCAGCCTCTGCTTCCTGTTTGCATTTACCCATATTGCGGAGGAAGGAGGTAAGCATGGATTGTGCGCTGGCCTGACCTTGGGGATAAAAGGTGATCGCTCTCTTCTTAAGGAGCACAGAGTCATTCTGGGCACAAAACGGGGAGGAGCAAAGGCAGCCGGGAGCGAGGTGCAGGAAGCATGTGATGCCCTCATCCTCCTGAGAAGGGGTTTCAACAAAGGTGCATAAACTTGGTCTCAAAGGTATAGGGTTCAGAGCAGGTCAGAGGGGGCCCTGCAAAGACTCCATGAGGTGCTAAAATAATATAGGGAGATCTTCATATTAGGGTGCCCATGGTCTCAGACTTGGCCTAAACCAGCTTTCCCTGTGCAAAAAATGTAAAAAGTGTAAAAGCAGAGATCTGGAGGCCCAGGGGCACCGAAGTTTCTGCAGGAACCCGTGTCGGTTACTGTTGAAAGGTGTTTTTGTATCTCATGAGCTAGTCCATGCTGCAGATGCGCAGAGCTGGCTCTGAGATGTGCTGGCTTTCTGGCCGGAGGAAGCCAGCCAAGATTTTGTTATAGCCACAAAGCTGGGCGTTAATACAAGCAGTTGAGAAGTGGCCTTGTGCCCAGCAGAAAATGCCCAGCCTCTGTGTTTCAGCAGGTTAAGTCTATTCATAAGACCACCTGCGTTTCAAATACACATGACTTTGGGGTCCAGGAGCTTTCTTAAGTGGATTCTTCCTTTGTAAATGTAAGCACAGTGTGAAGTTTTATTGCAAATTAGCCCGGTGGTCAGGTCTCCCCAGAGACCAGGCACTGTCAAGAGTGTGAGGGACCATTACTGTTTCCCCTGCCCTTTTAGCTGCCCCCCTCCAACTTTTCCTTCACTTATTCCTCTTCCTGATCAGTCCCTTGCCTCCTGCTCCCTGAAGATGTAATAGCTTAAAGTGGATGAAATAACTGTGGTGATTAACTGTGCCTTCATAATGGATTTTTACAAATACCACAAAGAATTCATTCACTTTTTACATTACAAGTGTAAATGTGAAGATCCACAGAAAGACTACTATACATTCACAGGGTTAGCAGATGCTGTGGAGCTGAGATGAGCTTTAGAAATTATCAGAACATTAGTTCATTCAATTAGTGATTATTGAGTGTCTACAATGTAGCAGGCAAATTGCCCATGGACCCCCAAAATGCAAGCATTTTTTTTGCCTCTGGAACAGTTTCCCTGTGGTAGACTTGGAGTCACCACACACCACCACCACCACCATCTACCACCAGCATCACTACGGCAACCTCATTCTTCTCCTCTTCTTCCTTCTTTCTCCTCTGTCTGTGCCTCCTCCCCTTCTTCTTCCTTACTGTCACTAACACCACCACCACCATCATCATCACCATCATCACCACCATCATCACCACCATCATCACCATCATCATCACATTATCATCACCACCACCACCACCATCATCATCACTGTCACCACCACCATCATCGTCATCACAGTCACCATCATCACATCATCATCACTATCACCACCACCACCATCACCATCATCATCATCACATCATTATCATCACCATCACCACCATCATCATCACCATCATCACCACCATCATCACCACCATCACCATCATCATCACATTATCATCACCACCACCACCACCATCATCATCCCTGTCACCACCACCATCATCGTCATCACAGTCACCATCATCACAGCATCATCACTGTCACCACCACCACCATCACCATCATCATCACCACATCATTATCATCATCACCATCACCACCATCATCACCACCATCATCACCATCATCATCACCATCACCATCACCATCACCATCAACTACTGAGGGTTTCCCACATCTTAAGCTCTCTACTAAGTGCTTTGCACACATTAAATCATTTAATTCTCACAACTACCATTATTCACATTTTATGGATGAGGAAACTGAGCCAAGGGTGTTTAAATGACTTGATCAACATCACACAGTTAATAAGTAGCAAAATTCAGACTTGAACCTAGGTCTCTCTGGTTTCTGTAAACGGCTACATTGTATAGAATCGAAGCCCCCTGTCTCCAGCCAATTTCTCTCACAACCTCACTAGTTACATTGTGTGTTTTAAGCAAGGCTGTAGGTTGTATTTCAGAATTGTTGCCATTCCTTAAATTTTCTATTGTAGTATCCCTTACTCTCATGGTGCCTATGTTGAACTAACAAAATACCCAAGTGATCAAGAAAAATGGGGTAATTCCCCACAGAGAAAGAGACTTGGCTCTTTTAGTGCACATTAACCCCTAAAGTTAACAAATGTTTCTTGGGTTTAATATTGGAGTTAATAGTCTAGAACTAAGATGCTTTATTTATCAGGAGAAAATGGATTGGGTTGGAGTTAAATTTCTCCTCACCCATTTTTATACTAGAGACGATTTTTTGATCTACCTTTTCTGAAAATGATTGGTGTAACAGTCTTCAAATTCTCTAATGTCCGAAAGCTCTTGTAGACTTCCCTCACATATTTGTTGCAGCCCCTGGGTCAAGTCAGATGAGGTGTGTAGAGCAGGAGAACTGACAATATCTGAACTCCCTCGGAGCTCACTCTGAACTCCCTCCTACAGAGGGAGAGGCACACACTTCCTGAAATCGCCCAGGGTGTAGTCTCGCCGCATATTTGCTTAGTTGAGTAAATTCTTCTGCCTTTTATAAGCGACCACATTGGACTTCTCAACCTTTTGGATCCTTTAATGTGCTGTGCTGGGATATGAGGTAGCCACCGTGATGAGATCTTCTGGTTACTCCAGACACGTAAGTCCATTTATGTCCATGAACCAGTCTTCCTGGGCTGTCTTGTTCCCTCTTTGCAACTCCTAGATGATGGATCATTTCAAACCTTCTCCTCTCTCCTTAATTTTCTGCAACCTTCTTCCCATCCTAATTCTCATTTAGAACTACTAGAAGAAAGCTTAAGAATACTCTCACCATCACATCTCCTTACCCACCACCATCTGCACCTGCCATGCGCTCTGCCCCTCCCCCAGCCTGTAACCACAGGACCTGTCTGCACTCCATCTACAAAAATCAGAAGTGAACTTGCTTCACTTACTTGAGGAATAATTGTAGCAAATGTCTCCCTTCTTCTCTAAATGTTCATTTTTTTAATCTCTGTGTCAGATTATTCCCATCGTCAGGCAGATAACGCTCTTATTTGCCTCACCGAAACACACACACAAAGCTTAGCGTGACTCCACCCTCCCCACCGAGCACTGCCCAATTTCTTGTTCTCCTCTGCAGCCTGAAACAGTTGTCTCTGTGTGACATCTCAGATTACTCTTCTCCAGTTCTTGCCAAGCCCACTCGAGTTAGGCTTTCACCCCCAGCGCTCCCTGACTCTCCTCTTGTCAAGGTCACCAGTAACCTCCAGGTTGCTCAATTCCCTGGTCACGTCTCAGACCTCATCTTAATCTGATCATCAGCAGCATTTGACACGATTACTCCCTCTACCTGCACCAGCTTTCTCACTTGACCTGTAGGTCATCACCTTCTCTTGGTTTTATCTCTGCCTCATGCAGCTCCTTCTCAGACTCCTGTGCTGGTTCTCGCTCTTCTCTCTGACTTTTGATGTTGGTGGCCCTGGGACTCAGTCTTCATCCTCCCCTTTTGGTATCTATACTCATTCCCTCTGTGCTTTCATCTAGTCTCATGGCTTAAAATATCCACCTACCAATGACTCCTAACTTATTCTCCAGGCCAGACCTCTCTCCTGAAGTTCTCAGATGTCTCATAGACATTACAACCCTAACTTTAATCTCGCCAAATCTGAGTTCTTGACCTACCTCCCCACCCAAAAAAAAACCAAACAAAAAACCAAACCCACCTGCTCTATGCACAGCCTCTTCCAATTCAGCTGATGAGAAATTTGTTCTTCTGGCAGAACAGGCTGAAAGACTTGAAGTCATCGTTTACTTTGCTCTTTTCCTTGTACTTCATATCTAATCCACCAAGAACTTCTGCCAGCTCCACCTTCAGAATACTCAGAGCCCATCTTAGATTCAGTCAGGCACTCCTGCCTGCCATTGGCATATTTGTCAGCTGGTTCATCTAAAGGATACAGGACTGGAGACAGGCATGGCAGCAGACAGGACCAGGAGCCATGCTCCTCAGTGGACCCTCAGGTAATGGCTCTGGTACAAGCAGAAGGGGTCACTCACATGGGTGGAGTTTTTATGTTTCCACCTTTAGATGTCTGAAATCCTCAAGCCTCTGTACACTCATTCAGTCCCATGACTCTAGTTACTATCTATATGCCACTGAGTTTCAGTTCTGCAGCTTCAGCTCAAACCCTCTTCTGAGTGTGTTGTGTGTGTGTGTCTCCCTGACTGATTTACATGTCCACCAGGATGTCTTGTGGACACTTCGAGTTCACGGGTCCGGGACTCATCTCCCCGCCCCCGATCTCCTGTCACAGAACTTTCCCTGGCTTTCCACTGCTCTCAGGAGAGGCGTGCAGCCCCAGCCCTGGGCACCCTCTGTTTCTCAGACTCTCTGAGATCAGTCCCCTTACTTTTCCTGCCTTGTCCCTCATGTGTCCCCAGTTTTCTTTTACTCTGGACCAACTTGAACTTCTTTGATGGCTTCTGAAGTCCGTCTTCTTTTTCCCTCAGGGTGGTTCTCACAGGATGTTCTTTCTGCCCAGAACACCCCTCTTCTCTATTCTACTCTCATCCCTCCTCAGCACCACCCCTACAGTTTATCATTTTCCTTTGATCTCTCCCTAATTCTCACTCCCGCCGCCGGTTTTTCTCTGCTGCCTAGCTCTTCTAGATTCAGGCTCTGATGCATCCTGGACTTTACCTTTTTTTTTTTTTTTTTTTTTTTTTGCGGTACGCGGGCCTCTCACTGTTGCGGCCTCTCCCGTTGCGGAGCACAGGCTCCAGACGCGCAGGCTCAGCGGCCATGGCTCACGGGCCCAGCCGCTCCGCGGCGTGTGGGATCTTCCTGGACCGGGGCACGAACCCGTGTCCCCTGCATCGGCAGGCGGACTCTCAACCACTGCGCCACCAGGGAAGCCCCTGGACTTTACCTTTTATTACACACATTAAATATAATTATTTACTCAACGCCTGTCTTTCCTTCCATGTAAACGCCGCAGGAATAGGATTTGCCTCTGTTTAATTACCATGTGTTCGCGGCACCTAGCAAAGCACCCGGTCTGTGGCCATCTGCTGGCGCTTCTTGAACATTTTCTCATTTGCTACTTAACCTAGTTTTGGAGGCTTCCCTGGCAGTCCAGTGGTTAGGACTCCACGCTTCCACTGCCAAAGGTCCGGGTTCAATCCCTGGTCGGGGAACTAAGATCCCACAAGCCACGTGGCGTGTCCCTCTCCCGCCCGCAGGGAAAAAAAAAAATCCACTTTTAAAGATAAGGAAACTTATGGACATGCTATTTTACACAGAATGGTTGAAAATCCTTTCTGATGAAGTTGATTTAAGCAGAGACCTGAATGTGAGAATCGTGCAGATAAGCTCTCTGGGGGAGGGTGTTCCAGGCCGCCTGGAACAGCAGCCACAGAGGCCCTGGGGCAGGAGCCCACGTGGACTATCTGTGAACAATGTCCAGCCAGAGAGAAGAGCCATCGATGAGCCCAGAGGGGAAAGTGGGACCAGGTTATGCAGGTTCTTGGGAGAGGAGGGTAGCCAGTGAGAAAGGGATAGAATTTAGAGAAACAGGAGTTGAGTGGGAACTGAAGGTTTTAGAGAGCTTAGGCTTAACTGTCGTATCAAATATTTTTATTATATCTGAATTACGTATTTACTATAGTAAATTAGAAAAGAGATGAAAGCTATTTTAAAGGATGAAAATAAATCCCTTGTAATTCCATCAACTAGAAATCACCACCATTACATTTTCATATTTATCCTTTTAGATAACATAATATGTGGGACAATGCTAACTATATTTATTACATGGGGAAAAGTTTATAACACATATCATAAACATATTTCCTTGATCATTTTAATGTCTTCAGAGGCTCTCAGTACATAAATATGCCTTAATTTGGTCAGTCTTCAGAGACTGAAAGTTTTGGCTGTGAGTGGAAACAAAGTGACAGATGTGAAAAGGCACCATGAACAACGGTAAATGAACAGGATGTGCTGGCCGCGTAGAAAGGGAGGGGACGGGAAGACGTGCAGCAAGGATGCCGCGGAGATGGTAGCCTGGTGAACCAGGACCACCACTCCAGGGATGTGAGTCAGCTTCTGTGATCAGATACAGAGTTCAGAACAGAGGTCGATGAAAGGTCACCCAGTGGAACGTTCTTTAAGTATTGAGAACTGGGCGTGACGCCGGCCAGTGGAAAGCGTGCATCGCTGAGGAGCTGCTTACACTTGGGGAAGGGGCAGTGGGCTGAGGAGGTGGCCTCAGAGAAGACCTGGGAGAGGGCGAGGCAGGAGAGCTAGTGCTCGGCTGACTTTGTGATGGCAGGCGGAGGACACGGCAATGAGAAGTGGCCCCTCAGCGGCTGCAAACCTCTACCTGCGCCAGGAGCACGTTTTCTGCAAGTCTCTTGTACAGTCTAACCCATGTTTGGGTTTTGTTTCCCCTAATCAGACTAGTTTATATGGCAACTACCCTCTACTAACCGTTTCAGACTATAATGGGGGAAGGCGAATTCCAGAAAGACGGCGTGATATTTGTATATAAACGGCTTTTTGCTTTCCCTTCATCACACTTGCCAACAACAGAAAAATGGTCTCCTCTGTATCTATGACATCAGTCACTCTGCACAGGTGGTCTGATGCCGTAGCACCTGGGGAGAGTCCTGGGCAACACACGTTCTCGAGAAGAGTATTTGCTTTTGCAGGTTCTCTCCTGGGAAGTCAGCCTGGACTGAAATTTGGCAACGGGTTGATGAGCCCCATGCCCTGTGCTCTGGGCAAGGCGAGGCCACCTGCCCCCTTCCGGGACCCGCTTTCCCCTGCCCAGTGTCTTCAGGATGCAGGCAGGCCCGGGGCTGGATTAGCTTCTCTGCAAGCTCCAGGCCAGGCCTGGCCTCCCAGCCTGCTCTCTCCTCCGCTTCAGTGGAACGTGGTGAAAGCCCGCGGTGGCCTCTGGCTCCTGAATCTCTCCACTCTGTCTGCTGATTCTTACTTCCATTAATCCAGGCACTTGTGAGCAAAGAGCCCTCTCTGTCTCTCGGACGCTCTGTGGGAGAGACTGTAAAATTGGAGAAAATTGCTTCCTTTGAATGTAGGAAAATAACAGGTGGCTGGTTGATCCTGGAAAAGTATATGTTTTAGAAGATAAAATTGGAGATAGTGCACAGGGCTCAAAGCAGCTTGATTTCCACATTTGCTTTCTCTTCTTCTCTGTTGTTATTCTGAAAAACCAGATAGGTTTTTTTTTTTTTTTCCTAAAGCTCAGGGGGTTAGATGGAGGTGGAATTCGAGTTTAAAATGGTTTGGGTATTTCTGCTGTTTTCGAAGGCCACATTTTTTCAATGAAAACCATTAAGTCTTAGAATTGCATAGAGTCAAAAAGTTCCCTGGGGGTTATTCGGCACTGCCTGTACCAATCGGCCAGCAGTCACTGAAAAGGAATGCCCAGAAAGGACAGGTTTCAAAGAGTGAAAATGTTCTTACGTGGCTCGGTGTGTGGAAGGAGATAATAATAGTAATCATTTTAAGTCATTACATAAAATGCACATCGAAGAGCATCACCGTGTCTTATTGAAGCCCCTGAGAAACAGATGAAATGTACATGTACAGAGTACATGTTTGGGTCAAGCACCCATTTATTGAATACTTTCTCTCGCTTTTGTTGTAGTTTTCGAGGTTTCCCCCTTTCCTCAGGAGGAGAAAACCCAGTCGTCTGGCGTGAGGCCAGTTACGCCTCGGACTGTCTTAGTGCAGTAAAGGCCACCCCCACCACAGCTCCCGTATCCGCCGACCAAGACGGTTCCCCAGCTGCCTCTCTGCGTCCTTCCGCCTTCTTCCTCGTGCATCTCCCGTATTTCCAGTGTCTGAGCTAAAACGATTATCTGCTAACTGTCCTGCGAGGTTTTCTATTGGAGTTACTGGCAGGAAACAATCAAAAGAGGGTAGCATTTAGTGCCCGGGGCAGTAGAAGCAATAATAGGAGTGTAACAAATGAGAACAGTAGCTACGTTCAGTAACTTAGTGCCTTTGTCTGTTCTCCCTGTGTGTGTGTGTGTGTGTGTGTGTGTGTGTGTGAGAGAGAGAGAGAGAGAGAGAGAGAGAGAGAGAGAGAGGGCGCTTTTATTCAACAATTCTGTGCTTCAGAAGCTCTCATTCACTCTTTATGGCTTGATCCAAAATAAATTCTCTCTGGCTTTTCCCAAGGAGAAGTAGTTGCTCGCTTCTCCAGGTTGTGCTAGAACTCTGTAAAACTTCCATCAGAGCATCACCTGGAGCATCGTCTTAGGGTCCCCAGCCTTGGGGACACAGCCCACTCTGCAAGGCTGGACCTGCTTCACCAGCAGCTAAAGGAGCGTCTGGGGCAGAGGCGGGGCCAGCCTGGTTCTTCCCTTTCCGAGGGGCATGGACACTATGTGAACATCACACTCACCGTTTTTGGTCCTCTGTCTGAGGGGCCAGGCCCTGCTGCTTGTAGTAATTCCTGGTTTGAGGAGTTGCACCTCTGCAGGCTGAGCTCGGCCAACACTGTCCCAGCAAAGAGAGGCGTGTTCTGAATCTTTTCATCACCTTACAGCTGGCAAGTGCCGCTTCTGTGGGAATTTAGATACAACCTCTGTCTTTGTTGAATTGAATGCAGACCCTTGGCAGGAACGAAGAGTGAAATCCCATTTCAACTTTGTTTGTTTGCATTCCAAAGGGACAGGCTTTTTTTTTTTTTTTTTTTTGGATCTAGGAAAACACACACACTCACACATGCACCCATATATTTTTTTTCTTGAGAAAAGAGATGTCAAGTGAGATTGACATGTTGTGTTTCATCCTCAGTGAGGTGGAGAGACAGTTTTCAGAATGTTCTATGGCTGTTCCAGGGCTTCAAGGCTGGTCAGGGCTTTTCCTGAGCATCCCGCCCCACATCACTCAGGGTGTGCCCTGAGGTACCACATGTCACTGCAGGAGATCCGCCTTCAAGACTAGATCAGAGTGCAGGGCAGGTTGTCCTCCCAACAGTGGCATGTCAAGGGTGCTTTCACCCCCGCAGTGCACAGCCCAGGACTCACAAGTTTTGTTTTATTTTACTTTCATCCAGATTAAGGGAGCCTGTGAAGTTACCTAAGTCCTAATTTTTCTGCAGCTGTTGAGCCCAGGGGTGAGATTCCTTTGTGTCTAGAATGCTCTTTTAAAAGCAAATCGGGAAGTTCTATTAATTAGAGCCTCTGCATCCTTGAATGCAGTACCCTCACACAAACACTGACATTTTCATTTATTGTTTCAATTAAATTATCCCACCAAGTCCTTAACCACATCAGCCTACTAGAGGCTAATTAATTATCATTGACACCTTTTCAAACATTGATCACCTTCTTAATTAATAAAAAATGAATCACTTGATCTCTTCCATAAATGAGTGTAATCCCTGATGACACATCAACCCTGTGCCCATGGCATATCTAATTTTGTGTTCAGGTGTTTGTTTACATCTCTGCCTTGCCCTTGACAGCAAGCTTCTTAAGGCCGTAAGCATGTTGTTGTGACTGTCCTATTTCCCTCATAGGGCAGAGTGTCTGGCATGTGATAAAGTTTCTGTAAATATTACTTGACTGAATGAATGACTCAGGGGTCGGGCAGATCGAGTATTCATGGACAAGGACTCTGGGTAAATGAATTTCTGGTTGACTGAAGGACAACCAGGTTCTTTATTTGTGGTGACTCTTGGCATTGTAAGAAATCACACATACGTGTGTAATGATAGAGATGTATCCAATTCCATTTTCCTGCTTTAGTAGGGAGACTAATGGATGTGGTAGAGACAGCTCCTGATACTAGACATGTTCACCCCTCATAATTTTTGTCCTTGCCATTTATTGATTATATGCAAAATGTGCCGGAAACTGTGCTAAGTCCTTTACCTGCACTGTTTGAACACAGGTCCTACAGAAAGTGGTGGCCTTTTCTTTTCTTTTATTATTTTTTTATTTTTAAAATTTTTATTGGAGTATAGTTGATTTACGATGTTGTGTTAGTTTCAGGTGTACAGCAAAGTGAGTCAGTTACACGTATACATATACACACTCTTGTTTAGATTCTTTTCCCATATAGGTCATTACAGAGGATTGAGTAGAGTTCCCTGTGCTGTACAGTAGGTCCTTATTAGTTATCTGTTTTACATATAGTAGTGTGTATGTGTTAATCCCAGTCTCCCAATTCGTCCCTTCCTTCCCTTACCCCCTGGTGACCATAAGCTTGTTTTCTACATCTGTGCCTCTACTTCTGTTTTGCAGGTAAGTTCATTTGTCTGGTGGCCTTTTCAATACTTTGTTATGTTTTCTGGCTTCTTCTCAGACTGACCCCCACCTCACTGTCCGTCCTGTGCTCTGCTGTGGCTCCCGTGCCAATGAGCCTCTCTCGTCTCCACTTTGTCCCCTGCAGGGACACTCACTCCTCTGATCTCCCAAACTGAAGGACACAGAACTGCTTAATGGCAGCCTTTTAGGCAGGGTTGGGGGTCAGGGAAGAGAACACTTTCACACCCCAGAAGATGGAGCAGCTTAGAGGTGACTGTTTCCCCTCCATTTTCTGAAGGCCCCTTGGCATCCCTGCCTCGGAGAATTTTCAGTGCCTCCTTTTTTCCGCTTGCTTAAGGCCTTCCCCAAACCCAGTGGCCTTGCTTTGCTGCTGCCGCTTCCATCACAGAACCTGTGAACTCATCCTCACTTCCCTGCACAGATGCCCACGGCAGGGGCTGGGCGCATGAATCAGAGTTGCCTGCAAAGTTAGCGCGAATCTCCTGTTCCCAGTTTAAGTGTTTCGGGGGCCTCCTGGGCAAACCAAATGGCCAGCGTCCTGTGCTGTCCTTGCAAAGCTCGGCATCTTCCAGAAGGAGGCGCTCTGAGTGCCGGGGTAGGTCCTTCTAATATCTGGTGGCTTACAAGCGATTGATATGGAATTCACCTTTTTTCTTGTCTCTTCTTATATCTTATTGGAGCAGAAATAGGGGGAGTTTATAGGAATAGACATGTTGACAGCTGGATTTTTTTTTTAAGTATAGCTGATTTACAATATTATGTTAGTTTCTGTTACACAGCAAAGTGACTCAGTTATACACATATGTACATTCTTTTTTATATTCTTTTCCATTATAGTTTATCCCAGGATATTGAGTATAGTTCCCTGTGCTGTACAGTAGGATCTTGTTGTTTATCCATCCTATATGTAATAGTTTGCATCTGCTAATCCTAAACTCCCCATCCATCCCACCCCTGTGCCCCCGCCCTTGGCAACCACAAGTCTGTTCTCTATGTCCGTGAGTCCATTTCTGTTTCGTAGATAAGTTCATTTGTGTCATATTTTAGATTCCACATATAAGTGATATCATATGGTATTTGTCTTTCTCTGTCTGACTTCACTTCGTATGATAATCTCTAGGTCCATCCACGTTGCTGCAAATGGCATTTTTCATTCTTTTTTATGGCTAATATTCTATTGTGTATATATACCACATCTTTATCCATTCATCTGTCGATGGACATGTAGGTTGTTTCTATGTCTTGGCTATTGTGAATAGTGCTGCTATGAACATAGGGGCGCATGTATCTTTTTGAGTTAGAGTTTTGTCCAGATATGGCATCTGGATTTTTTTTTTAATGCTCAGCAGGTTTGGGGCTTTTATAAAGGTCCGGATTTCCAACCTAAGGGCCAACCTCACATCTGCTGCTTCAGACCCAACACCCTGCAGTCCCAGCAGGGACTGTCTCTTGGGTCACAGTCTTCTCTTCTGTGTTCAGACGCTTTACTTCTCTGAATATCCTGGGCTCCTCCACAATCTCCATCTCCAGAGAAAACAGCAAACAACTTGCTTATGCAGCATCATTATGCAGATGACTTAGCTGTGCTCAGCAACCCTCCCTCTGAGCTCCTGCCTCGGTTGCCAGTCAGCCTTTCTCAGTAACAGCCAAAAAGCCAAATTAAGGAGTTTTTCCAAAGTAAAGACAGAGTTCTGGGACTACGCTTTGCAAAGCAAGGAACCGAAAAGTGGCTTCATTTTGTTAATTTCTCCCAAGTCAGACCCTTAGACGGGCTTTCATCCCCACCAAAAGTAAGGGGGAAATAGAACAAACCTCAGAAATGACAATGTAGCAGAATGCTTCCTAATAACACTAGTGTTACAGATAAGGATCTGTAACCTCTAGGATCAGAGAGGTTCAGTCACTTGCCCTGGGTCACACAGCTCGCGAGTAGCAGAACTAGTCTTTTTAAGGGTTCTGTCTGACTTACACTGAAAATATTTTCTGAGGGTTCTGAGAACTTGCCCAGAGTTCAGTGGAAAGTCTGTTTACTACATACAAGAGCATTGATAGAGTCATTGTGAGGTTGAATCCTTACGTACAGTGGGAGTCTGGACGTGTCTGTGAAGCACAAGACAGTGTCCCCTGGGCAGTTTCTTTTCCCCTTGGGCTCTCTCAGGATCACCCAGCTCACTAGGTGGCCTGTGGCCTCGTCCAGTGCACGCATCACCCCCCTTGCTGCTGGTCTCATGTGAGCCTGGCATCCTGGGAGGTCACAGCAGAAGTGCTGGGTATGGGGGAACCGGGTTATCAGCAGCCCCCCGACCAGGTTCCGCAGGGCAGCCAGGTGGAGTGTGAGCTCTGCTTCCTCCACCAGGTTATTTGCTTCCTTTTGCTGTTTGCCTTGTTTTCTCTGTTAGCTTCTCAGCCTCCACTCAAACACCTTCAGGCACCAGATACTTTCCTTAAGACAGTTGTGATCTGCAAAGACAAATGCCTAAGAAACAAACAGATAAACCTGACAAGAATAATGTTGCCGGATAATTATTTTTAGGACTGACTTTTGTGTTTTTGTCTCTAATCTGACATTTTGCTAGTAGATTTTCAGTAAATCCAGGCTAGTTACTTGGGGGTTGATAAGTTCCACGTTGGGAATTCTAAAGGACAGATGTATACAGATCCTGCCCATATTTTGTCTTGTTCTCACCTCTGGTAACAGGGATTGTAGAGCAATAGCCAGAGATCAGGAATGCATCTTAGAAGTCATTGTAGCTATTTAATACCTTGTTCATATTGTCTCGGAAATGAGATCCGTGCAGTCTGCCTGTGAATATACACCAGCAGTAGGCACGGGGTGTGCTGTGGGCAGCTAGGGGCAAGGCAGCTTTCTGGCTGAAATCAGAGTGGTAAATGGCAACATAGTGTAATACCAACCTTTCCGGGGATGTTTTCTTTTCCGACTTTCTTCTCAGTGACTCCTCACATGAAAATAGGTTTTTACTGAACATAAAATGCCTAGGTTGGTGTTCATCCTTAAACCAAATTGTTGGGTTTTTAAAACTTAATTTGGCGTTAAGAGCCCGAAGTAAGTCAGCTTAAACAAAAAAATGGATTGCAAATAAGAGGCTGCTCATTTACCAGATGATGGACATGAGAAACTATGACCACATCAGCACCTCTCTGAGTTCTTCTTTAAGCGAAGAAAAGCCTTTCTTCCTGATGCCCGAATCCCACGGACAGGACTAGAATAAGTCATTAAGGGCCTAAGAGGAGATGCAGTGTATTAAAGGCCAAAAAGCACTTTCCATTTCACTTGACTCTCAGGTAAACCCGTGCTCTCCTTTACCCTTCCCATCATCTTCCTCTGCCTTTAGAGCCTCAGATTTGCCCAGGATCTTTGCCTCTCCCTCTTTTGAATCAGCACTCAACAGCAGGGTTTAGAAGAAGAAGAAGGACTCCTCCACCTTACCTCATCCCCCCTCCATCTGACGCGTGTCCTTGATGAACAGGGAAAATGAATAGGACCAGGGAGCAAGGTCATGCTCTAATTTTTATTCAGGAGCTTGAGTTTTTTTGTTTTTGCTGTACGCGGGCCTCTCACTGTTGTGGCCTCTCCCGTTGTGGAGCACAGGCTCCGGACGCGCAGGCTCAGCAGCCATGGCTCACGGACCCAGCCGATCTGCGGCATGTGGGATCCTCCCGGACCGGGGCACGAACCCGTGTCCCTTGCATCGGCAGGCGGACTGTCAACCACTGTGCCACCAGGGAAGCCCTGGGAGCTTGAGTTTTAAATTAACACTGCTGACTGTGAGTGTTGGATGTTTATTCTAGGTACTGTGGAATGCCCCAGACATAAGCAGGGGGATTGTGATTTGGGGCTCCCAAGCAAAATATGGCAATCTCCCTTTCTCTGCTTGTTTATGGCCTTAGCAAATCTTCTACTAATGCGTCTTTTCATGACTTTTCTTCTGGATAGTAACTTAATCTTTTGAAGTGATTTATTTCCAACTGCACTAGCTCAAGGATTCATTCCATCATGGCACCAAACAAGACTAAGTCTCCAGGGATCAAACTACATAAAACAATGTAAACAGGTAAAGCAGCGTCCTTGAATATTACTCAGCCATAAAAAGGAATGAAATTGTGCCATTTGCAGAGATGTGGATGGACCTAGAGACTGTCATACAGAGTGAAGTAAGTCAGACAGAGATAAACAAATGTTGTTTATTAACACGTATATGTGGAATCTAGAAAAATGGTACAGATGAACCTATGTGCAAAGCACAAATAGAAACACAAACGTCAAGAACAAACGTATGGATACCAAGGGGGAAAGGGGAGGTGGGATGGATTGGGAGATTGGAATTGACATATATACACTACTGATACTATGTATAAGATAGATAGCTAGTGAGAAGCTACTGTATAGCACAGGGAAGTCTACTTAATGCTCTGTGGTGACCTAAATGGGAAGGAATTCCAAAAAAGAGGGGATATATGTATGCATATAACTGATTCACTTTGCTGTACAGCAGAAACTGACACAACATTGTAAAGCAACTATACTCCAATAAAAAAACAACAAAGCAGCATCCTTGCAGCATCACCATTCACTTTATAAATATTATTAAGTGTCTGCCAGATGCCTGGAGCTCTGGTTAGTTAGATGACTCAGGGTCATAAAGAGATAGATAGAAGGCATTGTTTGTACCTGGTATGTAGAACATAAGGCATGTTGTAAACGTTAACTTATAAAGCATCAGTTACTTTTATTTGCTTGATTATTCCAGGGTGGTATCCCCGCACCTCATGCAGTGCCCAGGAAGTGTTAGTTAAATGAATGCATAGAGTGAAATAAATGAATTCACCCCGTTTTGTTCCGGAAAAGATTGGGAGCAGGTCCATGCCAACAAAAGGTAGCAATATAAGAGCCCAACAACCACAAAAGGGAAATACTGGGAAAGTTGAGATAAGTATATGTTGATTTTATAGGAATCTCAAAGGAATAAAAATTCTCTGTGGCGTGAGATAGCCAAAGGGGCCCCTCCTTCTTGCCTCCACCTCTGCCCTCATTCTTGTCCTGTCCTCCTCCATCTGGCTAGGCACTGCACCAGATGTTGCGTATGCATTAGCTCATTTGATATTCACAGCAATTCCTGTGGTGTCTCCATTTTACATATGAGGAAGCTGAGGCTTAGAGACGTAATGAATCATCTGAGTCCTGTGGCCAGTGTCACAGCAGAGCAGATGACTTCAGGTTTGTCTCTCTCCAAAACCTGTTATGTGGACCCTACACCTGCTACAGGGAGCTGGTCCTCTAAGCAGGATGGAGATCTTGTTCTCATTTTCCCCTTTCCTTTGCATCTGAGGCTTTGTCAGAAGATCAGCTGTAAAACCCTCTTAGGGGTGAGACTCATTTGAGACTATCCCATAAGATGTGGCCCAGAGTCAGGAAATGGCCTTTCACCAGCCAGTTAAAATCCATGCAGCTCCTGTATCTGTCTTTTAGCCAAGGCCCAGTGACCCCAGTTTGCAGGCTAACCTGAGATTCCTCTGGAAGATAGTGCTTCTTATATGGCTGGTGTTCACAGGAGCGATCACTGCAGTTCAGTATGGGGCCTTTCAGAGAAGTCATCCGACCTGAGGACAAGGGCCCCAGGGCTGTTGCAGGGGCCACATCTGAGGTAGAATCAGATCTTTCTGAGGCCCAGCTTCAAGCCTTTCTCAGGCCTTCTCAGGCCTTTGGGACAAGTGAGATTTTAGTGAATGAAATATAGTTGGGTGAGAGTCATTTTACAAGAGGACAAAATGATGACATGAATCCAGATCTCAGTCGGAACTTGTGTCATCTGTAAGCACAGACGCGCGACTTTCCACGCTTCAGGGAACTGGGCACCTGGGACAGACACACCATCCAAGGTCTCCGGGGAAATTCTATTCACCTTGACATGAAACAGTTGAGGCTTGCTGGCCCATCATTTTGTTTAAAGATGTAGAAGGCGGGACTGAAATATTTGGATTGACTTTGCTCTGAAATTGACTTTCTTTATCTTTTGAATGCCTAGAGAGATTAAAATAGTTATAGTATGATGACAGTCATCTTACATAAATGAAAATGCCATTTGATGATGTGAAATCTTGCTAGTTTTAAGAAACAAAAATGCCTGGAGTAGTTCATTTACACTAAATTGGCTTTCTTGAACTGTGTAATTATTTTTAATTTTTAAAAGAATTCCGGACGAGAAGTGCTATTTCTGGCATTTCACATGTGTCATACTGTGATTGCTAAGCCTCTGTATAGAGATGCAAGCACGGAGTTGTTTTCTGTGCCAGGGGATACATCGTGGATCAGTAAGAACCACGCAGCATTCGTCGATCCCTCCTGATATGGAGCTGCTGGGCGTCTCCAAGACGCCGTAGAATGTGGGATGAGACAAGAGCCAGGAGCACCATCTGACAGACTTCCTAAATCCCTTCCATGGAAAGCGTGAAGCCATGGAGGCTGGACGATTTCTCCAGTTCATACACCAGGCCTTGTGGTTCCCAGTCCAGGGTTTTCCCATCACTCCTCTAAAACAATCAGTTTCACTCCATTCATTCATGCGGTCAGAAATGGAAAAAATGGTATGAAGAAAAATAAAGACCTAGTCCTGCCCTCAGGAAGATTAGGGGGAAATTGAGAGAAATAATTAAATGATGTAAGGAACCACGAGTGCTTCCCCAAGACACAGACAGAGTGTAGTGAGGGTACATAGAAAGGACATTGAGAGAATATACAAACTTCTTGCCGTAAGGGCTCAGAGAGTCTCTTGGGGTGACACTTGGACCAAAGGGACATTTCAACATTACCAGGACTTTGTCAAGGAAAAATGCTTGGTGGTATAAGGTGAGAGGAGGGAATTTTGTTAATATCGCAGGAAAAGAGACGTGGCTTGTGGAGAGCTAATCTGGGAACACTGGGGGGACTGGTGGGAGTCGGGGGGTAAGTGGGTGGGGGTCAGACCACAAGGGCCTCTCTGCAGGTTGCTCCTCTGAGCAGGGGGACCCGTGGTGGCCTCTGGATGGTGACACCTGCCCTGTTTTACTGCCTGGATCACAAGGGCGGAGAGTAGATGTAGGCTAGGAAAAGGACGCGTATATATGTTTTTATGAATCACTTTCTCCATTCAGAGTCCTTCGCAGGGCACAGTGGGGACAGGAGGATGGCTTAAGCAAAGTCTGCCTCCTTTAATAAGCTCTGAAGCCAACAGGGATGGTGAGTCATACACACAAACGGCCGTGTATGTACCTGGATGCAGAGAGGGGAAGAGAAGGAAAAAATCCCTGAGCATTGGGCCAACAGTACATCTAGCAAGGGCTCACTGGAGCTGATTTCTGCAGGCCCTTGTTAATGAGCATTAAATAAATTCCTGCTGGAGTAGAGTACATCTCCTCCACCTTGATTCAACAATAGGGAATACCCAAGCCAGAGTACATATTTGTAATAGACAATTTACTGGGCAAAGTCTTACATTTTCTTAAGGAAGAATCTCTTAAGATTTGAGGATTTCACAAATAGTATATACCTTAATTTTTAACGATGTGCCCACGATATGTTTTTAAGAGTTTTTTTCTCTCTAAAATAAACACTGGCACACAATTTATTTCAGTAAAAATACAAATGTAAGTGGACCTCTTAAATGCATTAAACGTAATCCTTTTTCTCAGCGTCTGGGCCTGCAAATTTCCTGTCTAGAAGGAATGAATTAATTTCTGAAAAGGAGCATGAAGATGTTACCAACATTAAAGCTATGAGAATTCACTTAATGTAATTAACTTGACCCAAAAGGGGAATCTGGGAGCCCAGGGATTTAAGGTTTTTACTAGATGAGAATATCCCATTACCAGGTATCATCTATTTATCCCATAATTTCCAGCATTTCTACTGGGAAATGTCCCCTGAGCACTGAGAAGGAATCGCACATGTGGAGAGACCAGAAGGAGAGTTGGGCTCCCTTCTGTCCATGGCAGGAATGGAGCTTTGACTCTGTTATATGCTTTGTAGGGGCCTCTCTAACGGGAAGGGGAAAGGGTCCTTTAGATCTGATCCAGCAACAGCATCCAGGCAGTGCTGCTGAGCTGGACCAGCCTCCCTCATGGTCCTACAGGAGCTTGGAGTGCCAGCTGGGAAGAAGCTAGAAGTCTGCCTCTATGTCACATCAAAAACTAGAAGTGTCCACCCACCACCCAATATTCTTTAAATGTCCAGTGTAGATCACCCCTGCATAATGGTAGCTAAGGAATTTTGGATTTGTTTTTAATTGTTAAAGCCTGTATTACTTTGAAAGAAAATGTGTCCCCCATCTTCAAGGAAGTCGCATTCTAGTTCGTTCGGGCATTAATTCACTCAACCAACACTGTGCGGAGGACCTACTATGTGTCAGGCACTGTTCTGGACACCAAGGATGAAGGTGAAGCCAGCTCCCTCTCTCAGGGAGCTTACCTTATAGTTCGGAGGATGGTATTTCTCAGAGCTCAAAGCCGGGGAGCGCGGAGAAGAACCTTCATGATCTTGTAGCCCAGCCTCTCCTTTTACAGATTAAACAACTAAGAACACTAGGATAGCCAGTCCAGGCAGCACGTCTTCTAATCTGAACTGTATCTGCTGAGAGAATTTTTAACCTGGAGTTGAGACTGAGGGACGAAGGGCAGGTGGGGAGATCTGTCCTCAAGAACAGGAATGGGAATAGAACTGTCTACATAAGATCATCATCCACAGAAAGACGTTCACAATACGGGATTAAGTTGAAAAAAAATGAAAATAGCATAAAATATACCCATTTTTCTTAAAAAGAATCTATATTTCCTACATATACTTAAGAGGGAAAAATCTGAAAGAGAGTAAAACAGAGTGTCAGCAACTTATATCTCCTGGAATCAGGCTTATGGGTGCTTTCCTCCTTTCTGTTACTTATCTCCATATCCCACCCCTGACCACTGGACGCCCCCCCCAATCTTACTTTACACCAAAACCCAGCCAGCTCACCCCACGAGGTCACATGGGTATTCCTCCTCAGCTTGGCGATGGGGAGGGGGTGGATTGTGTCTCTCTCATGGTAACAAGAAAGAGAAGACGCAGTCTGGAAGGAGCTCTATGTTCAGGGAAAGGTGTGAAACAGAAGCATGGAAGAGAATAGTCTCAGAGAACAGTGTCAGCCTCTCTCTGTGTAGTTACAGAAGACGTCAGACCTGACATGTGACTTAAGTGAGATAGAGATTAGAAGAGAGCCCTCTGAAAACTTCCAAGTTCAGAAGGAGTTGAGAAGGAGAGTGAATTACTCAGACTGATTTTGGCTTAACCAACTAAAAAATTAATTTTCCTCACATGCAGGACACCAGAGATAGATGGTTTGTGGCTGGTGTCACTGCCCAAAAAATGTCATCGAGAGTGCCGGCTTCTTTCAGAGCAGGGTTTCTCAGCCTTGGTACTGTTGACCTTTGGACCATGTAATTCTTCGTGTGGGGCTGTCCCATGTACTGTAGGTTATTTAGCAGCATCCCTGGCTTCCATCCACTAAGATGCCAGTAGCACCCCATCAACAATGCCTCCAGACATTGCCTAATGTCCCCTGGGGTGTAAAGTCACCCCGCTCACCCCCCTTTGAGAACCACTATTGTAGATCCCTGATCTTCCATCCGTAACATGCGGCTTTTATCTTCAGATGCTTTAAAAAAGAAAAGCAGGCGGTTAAGTTTGTTGGAGAGTAACCACTTTACAGAAGACGCAGTAGCCTTCTGCCCTGGACTTGGCTGTGTGACTGCGCTGTCTTCTTGCATGGAAGTGCAGGAGGGGGGTATTTTTTTTTTAATTTTATTGATGTACAGTTGATTTACAGTGTTGTGTTAATTTCTGCTGTACAGCAAAGTAACTCAGTTATGCACATATATATTCTTTTTCATATTCTTTTCTACTATGGTTTTCACAGGATAGTGAATCTAGTTCCCTGTGCTGTACAGTAGGACCTTGTTGTTTATCCATCCAATATACGATAGTTTGTGTCTACTAACCCCAAACTCCCACTCCATCCCTCCCCCATCCCCCCATAGGAGGGGAGTATTTTTAGCTGGACATATTGAATCCCGAGACAAAACTGAGATTCCTACAGTAAAGAGGAGGAGGTAGGGTGGACCCTGGGCGGGCATCTGGCAGTGTGGACCACAGGAGGTCAGAGGGGAAGGGTAAACAAGTGCGCGAACCCACAAGGGCCCTTGCCGTGCTGTACGCTGTCTGGAGCTCCATGTCCCCACCCTCTAGGACCACAGTGTGAGCCCCGCAGCAGTCCATTCCCGGAGAAACCAGGCTCTTGTTTATATTTAGCACCCAGTTTAATCTGACCACCGGGAGGAGAGTCGTGGGTCCATTCGTGTGCACGTCACAGTTGTCACAAACTCCACGTCTTGGTGTGGAGCCAGCAGCTGGGCGCTGGTGTGGAGCGACATAACTGGCCATCACTTAAGTCTCCTCATTCATTTTCATTGTATCAGCTAGAAAATTGTTTTAGAATGTGTCCTTCATCCTTCAGAACACCAGACCCTTTCACTTATTTTTACTTTTTTAACAAAAAATGTCAATCCCATATACCATTAGAGAGTGGTCAACTCCACATCCCCCCACCTTAAATTTAACGATTAACAAGCCCATCCTTGTTTCAACTTCAGCCTACAAACACCCCACACATACAACTATTTTGAAAGAAATCCCATACACTGTATCTTTTTACCTGCACGTGTCCGGGGACCCCAAGACCACCCTGGGGTTTGGTGATCCTCTAGGAGGGCTCCCGGGACTCAGCACAGAGTTAGTCACAGCTGTGACGTCTTACAGCAAAAGGATGCAAAGCAGAATCATCAGGGGGAAAGGCACATGGGGCCAAGTCCTGGGGACACTGGGCACCAGCTTCCAAGAGTCCTCACCCAGTGGAGTCATGCAGGACACGTTTAATTCCCCCAAAACAGACTGTGGCAACACAGGTGAAATATCATGTCCCAGGAGCGTCGTTAGAGACTCAGTGCTCACGGGCTCTGTGCTCACGGGCTCTGTCTGGGCTAGTCACACGAGGCATGGGGGGCAGGTGCCCAGCACATCCCCAAATCCTAGACTCCAGAGGGACAGCGGGGGTTCAGCAGAAGCCACACTGTACAGCGGTTAGGCACAGACAGCCCTCTCATCAGTTTGCATGAAGATGCTCTGGATGTAGACAGTGGTGACGGCCGCACAGCTGTGTGAATATGCCCCCGAAACACTGAATTGTATACTTGAAAATGGTTGCACTGGTGACTTCCATTACATGAATCTTATCTTTGAAAAGATCCGACCTGGCACCATTTCTGTAAAGAGGATTGAGGGAGATAAAATTTATGAGTTGATTTGGGGACCCGGTTGTATGATGTTGAATGTCAGGTCAGGCGACTGAATTCTATCTTGTAGCTCCTAGGAAGACCATCCTAGGAAGATTTTGCTGAGGGGAAGCTGAGGGCCCTGAAATAGGATGTAGATGGTGTGGAAGGGCAAGGATCAGGAGCTTTCCTAGGAGCACAAGCCGGACTTGAGAGCCTCCCCAGGGGACCCGCTGGGTAGCTGATGATGGCCTCGTTTCCCCAGCATCACAGACGAGGGCAGCGCAGCTGTAGCCGCACACCCGCACTACACTCAGGGTTTTCCTGAGATGTGACAAGCTTCGCGGGAACACCGCTTTATGCTCCCCCTCCCACCCCATGAAACAAGGGTTAGGAAAAGGAGAGCTTCTACCCCCGGTGGAGGAGAGCTGGATTGGGGTGGGGAGGGGGCAGTGCCCGGAGATGGAGCCATTCTCTTCCCAGCCTGTGCTCCCTGGGGATTTTTCTTCCAATGATGGAAAACCACACACCCATAGCATCCTTATCTTTTGACTCTCCAAGCTTGAAATGTATGGAATAGTAAAAACAAACAGATAAGAAACCAAGCAAAGAATAGTGCCAATGCCAGTCTGTCCGCAGGCCACATGGCTGCAGGGGTGTCCTTTGGGGACGCTTCACACAACTCTCAATCATTCTGAAACTCATGTTACTTAAAAACAAAAACAAAAACGTAGCAGTAAACTCAGATGTATTTAAATAGGCCAAGCTCTCTTGTAAAAAGTTACATGATGACTTCCAGCATGAAAGTATGCCCTCTCTGGGAGGGTGCTGGACCCTGAGTGTGCCCTGGTGTGGGCGCGGGCCTGACCGCAGTGCACGGCCAACGGGCTCGGAGGACATTTGGAGTAAAGAAGATCTGGGAACGTTTCGCATTTGGACTGGAGCTTGAGTGAGAGACAGGAGAAAGTAGGCCCTTGGGACCTGGAGTGTCATTCTGTGAGCACGTGGGGGCGCTCCAGGCCACCTGAGCATGGGAACCATGGGATCAGGACCACGGTTGAGGACTGTGACTTTGCAGCAGGAGAGGGAAAAGGACAACATGCAAACTAAGGCACAGGCTTGCGTAACATTTTCATTAGTCTTTTCAAGTGTGAGAGTCTTCACACTTGAAGGCTTCCGTGCTTGTAACAGGAAACCAGAACTTGTCTTTCCAGGTTTCTGCCTGGTCGGCTGCTGTTACCATGGTTATTCCGCCCCTGCATGATTCCAGATCCCCTGAGAATTCCATTTATTCTTGCTTTCTCTGCTTTTCCTCTAACACAGAAAATTGAGAATCCATCAGTGAGCTGAGAGTACCTTTCTCAATACAGTACCGCCTGTCACTGTAGCGTTCCTTCGCCAAGCAGGCAAAGTAACAGGCTTATTTATCCCTTTGTGTGTTTGCCGTATATGTGTTTATTTATTCAGCAGATATTCACTGAGCCCCTTCAGGTCCTGTGGTGATGAGGAAACAGCATCACAGTGAAATAGAGCGAGTACCTGCTTTGAAGTCAGGAAACTCCTGGGTCCATACTCACCACCCCAGCTTTTTCCATCGTCAGTTTCTTCATCTATTAAATGTACCTGTAATAATACTTTTCTCAGGTGATTGTTTGAGGCAAGGTGAGACTACTTGTCTGAGAGCACTTTGTGAACACACAGCCTTGGCTGTTACAAATGATGATAAAAGAATTCGGCTCTTGCTTTCAAATCGGATATGACCGTTCAACTTCAGCTAAATTGGTCAAATCCAACAACAAAAACTTCTCAATAGGGCTTCCCTGGTGGTGCAGTGGTTGAGAGTCCGCCTGCCGATGCAGGGGACACAGGTTCGTGCCCCGGTCCGGGAAGATGCCGCGGAGCGGCTGGGCCCGTGAGCCATGGCTGCTGAGCCTGCGCGTCCGGAGCCTGTGCTCCGCAACGGGAGAGGCCACAGCAGTGAGAGGCATGCATACCAAAAAAAAAAACAGAAAAAACTTCTCAATAGAGGAGCATTTCAAGAACCCAGTGAGACGCATAGCCACAACATTTAAGATCAGAGTTACATATTTTGTGAAAACATTCCAAATAGGTTATGAAAACTTCCGCAAATGTCTCATTTTGGGATAAGAAAACAGGCTTGCAGGTTTTGGGGACATGCTGAGTTTACAGGTGAACTGGGATTAAAACCCAGAGTTCATGACAGCTACGGATAAATAACATGAACAGTAACATATTGATTTTTCTGAATTATCCCTGTTACCAATATTGATGAATTCAGAAATATGTCTTCATTCTCCCTGTTCTATTTAATCAGTTCTGAAAGCCAGTGCTTCGAGCATTTTATGAAACAGTGCCCCCCAGTGGCTGAGGACACACGTGAAAATCACTGTAACGACGCTATTTTTAGTCTAGCTAGAGGATTGATTGTAAGGCTGGCATTTAAAGAGATTTATGATTGCCCTGCAGATGTATGTATTGCATATGTGTAGCAAATAAGCATGAAGACAGATGCTGTCTGGCATGTTAACTGGTTATATGATTTCTTGATCACTGACCTATTAATTCTTATTAATATATAATGTTACCTTGAGTATAAATTTAGCTGCCTGTCATTTATAATATTAGCCACGTGACAGATGATCATTTGAGCGACGGCGCTGCTTTATGCCAAAGCCAAGAGCTCCAATAATTATTTTCTTAAATGTAGTTAGGTATGATTTGGAAGAGATACAAGTCCAGGAATAGATAAGTCAAACGGTCAACTTATGGGAGGGACCTTATTTTATGTGAAATATTACTCTTGTTTCATCCTTCTTTCTCTGTCCAACAGATCATTACAACCCAGTACCTCAATACCATATTTCTGAGAATGAAAATTAAATACTGCCTCTAAAAATAGCCTTTCTTCACTAAAAATATCCAAGTTTATCTTTTAAAAATGTAGGCAGCTTTTGGTTAGACAAAACAGTAAATGGAAAATATACAATATCAATTTTTTCTTTTGCTATGGAACTTGATTAAAAGCAGATGAGTTTCTGAAACTTGTAGTTTGTGGCTTTCAATTCTCAATCATGCATTCCCTGGGGCACAGGACATGCATGTCTGGGACCTGCAAAATTACTGTATTGAAAGAGACTCGGTAGTTTGGGAAGTTAAGGGCCATAAATATTTGGTGAACTGAACTGAGAAAAACTGTTCCACTTTGTCTTTGCTGAACTAGAACTGGAGGATTTTTTCTGGCCGACCAGGAATGGATTCTTTTCACTACGTTCTGGATTGTAGCATCTGAAAAGTCTAAATGTCAAAGTCAGGTATTTTGAGGAATATTTGTCAAGTGTCTTGTAGAATGTTCTTAAATGGCAGTGTTTCTGGTTTTTTCATCACTAGACTGGGGTTACAGGGTTTTGAGAGGAAGACCATGGGAGTAAAGCGCCGTCTTCACCACGTTATATTAAGGGTATGTGCTGTCGACACGACGGATACCCAGGTACACTTGATCACCTGATTGAGGCGGTGCTTGTTGGATCTCTGTAAAGTTTCTCTTTCCTCCCTCTTTTCACGCTGTGCTTTTTGGAAGGAGATGACCATGCACAGGAGTGGAAGGTCATGTCCTAACTTGCTGGCAGCAGAATATCTGTATCAATTATTTAGAATCCTTCTGCATGACAGATTTGTCTGTTCTGTGCCATTGCATTTATTTATTTATTGGACCATTTATTTATCTGAATATCAACTCATAGATATTCATTTTATACTTTGTGTTGTAATTCAATACTGCTTTTTTTTCTCAAGTGGTCTGGCTTCGTCCATTGGGTGCCCTTTCAAGTCGATTCGTGTGCCATTTCATTACTGTGGGTTTTTTCTTTTCCTTTCTTTTCCTTCCTTCCTTTCTTCCTTTTTTTCTTTCTTTCTTACTTCCTCATACTACAGGATGCTCCAGACTTATATTTTCCCTTCCCAGCCCTAGAATTAACCATTTCTCCAAGGAGCTCTGGTTCCTTCTGTTGAGTAGTCATGTTAGAAACAAGATCTGTGATCATTGGTACCAGGAAGGACATCATTGCTTCTAAGCCCTCACCGCTGACAGAGTGAGGAAATACATGTGTGCCTACAAACCTGTGTATATCCACATGTCTCTCTGTCTCTCCCTCTCTCATCTCTGCCTGTGTCTATATTAAGCTAAACATGAGTTCATATTGAGGTGTCTACATGGAATGTTCTACTTGTCAGTTGTTGCTTATCGGTAATTTCCCTCATTCACAGTAAAAAACTTGACTTCCACCGTCTGCCATCCATTAACTGGTTTGTTCAACCCCAGCATATATGTACAGAAGTTTCAGAACCGTTAAGCTGTACCCCAATGAGAAACAAATTTCCCCATCTGAGTATAGTGTTCATGTGCAGTTTCTTTGGCATTAGCCTTCCCTCTAATTTTCATTTTTTAATTTTTAAAAACTCGTATTTTTAAATTTCTCCCTAATGTTTTTGCCCTTTTAAAAGTTTGTTGTTGTTTTCTTTACAAGACACTTTTGTATGGTGGTAAGATATACATAAGTTTACCATTTTAGCTCTTTTTGCTGTATAGTTCGATGGTATTAAGTGTATTCAAAATGTTGTGCAACCATCATTTTTTATCGTCCCAAACAGAAACCCTGTTCCCATTACAATACTAGCCCCCTGTTGCCGCTGGTCATCTCGTTTCCACTCTCTGTTCTCTGACACCTTTAGGCGCCTTATCTAAGTGGAATTGAACAATATTTGTCCTTGTGTGCCTGGCTTATTTAACTTAGAATAATATTTTCAAGGTTCATCCATCTTGTAGCACATATCAGAATTTCATTCCTTTCATGGCTGAGTATTATTTCACTGTGTGTATATCACATTTTGTGTATCCACTCTCAGTTGATGGATATTTTGGTGGTTTCCACATGTTGGCTATTGTGAATAATCCTGCTATGAGCACTGGTGTACAAGCATATGTTTGAGTAATATTTTTTTAAATATATGAATCAGCGGATTTTAGTATATTCGTATCTTCTACAATAAGCAATTCCTTTGCAATCTGGCTTCCTTTTATCTCTTGTCTTGTCTCATTGCCCTGGTTAATACCTCCAGTACAGTGTTGAACAGGAGGCGTGAGAGTGGACATCCCTGTCTTCCTCCTGATCTTAAGGGGAAAGTTACCAGTCCTTCACCATTATTTATGACGCTAGTTGTACGTTTTTCATAGATGCCCTTTATGATGTTGAGGAAGTTCCCTTTTGTTCCTAGTGTGTTCAGTCTTTTTATCAGGTAAGGGTGATGGATTTTGTCAAATACTATTTCTGTACCTATTGAAATGATCATGCAGCTTCTGTTTTTCTTTCTGTTAATATGGTGCATTACATTGGTTGGTTTCCTGTGTTGAACCAGCCTTGTATTTTGGGGATAAATTCCACTTCATCATGGTGTATAATTCTCTTTAGGTTGCTAGATTTGGTTTGCTAATATTTGTTGAGGGTTTTGCATCAGTATAAGAGATATTGGTCTGTAGTTTTCTTGTGATGTCATTGTTTTTTTGTTTCAAGGAATTAGTGGCCTTGTAGAATGAGCTGAAAAGGGTTTTCTTCTCTTCTATTTTTGCCACTATTTCTTCAAATACTATTTCTGGTCTTTTCTCGTTCACATCTCCTTTTAGACTCCCATTATGCATATGTTGGTACATTTGATGATGTCCCACAAGTCCCTGAAACTCTGTTGGTTTTTCTTCATTCTTTTTTCTTTCTGTTTCTCTGACTGGATAATCTCAATTATCATCAAGTTCACTGCTTCTTTCTTCTGTCAGATTAAATATTATTTTACACTGTTCTAGTGAGTTTTTCTATTTCAGGTATTATACTTTTCAATTCCAGAATTTCTATTTGGTTCATTTTAGATAATTTCTATCTCCTTATTGACATTCTCGATTGATGAGAAATAGTTCTCATTCTTTTCTATAGTTCTTTAGACATGATTTCCTTCAGTTCTTTGAACATATCTATAATACCTAATTCAAAGTTTGTTTTTTTTTTAATATGTCTAATGTCTGGTCTTCCTCTGGAATAGTTTTTATTGACTGCTGTTTTTCCCTGTGTATGGGCCATACTTTCCTGTTTCTTTGTGTGTCTTGTGATTTTTTGTTATATAGTGGACATTTTAAGTAATATAGTGTGGCAGCTCTGGAAATCATATTACCCTTTTTCCCAGGTCTTATTGATATTTGTTGTTGTTTTTGATGTTCATATGTTTAATGGCCTTCCTGAATTAATTCAGTAAAGTCTGCATTCTTTTCATGTGTAGCTACTAAAGTCTCTGCTGGGTTAGCTTAGTGTTCACATAATGATTGGCTAGAGATTCCTTAAACACCTTGAACCAATAAATCTCCCAGTTTTTACCAGCAAGCTCTGTGTGTGTGTTAGGACACAATGTCAACACTCAGGCAATTCACAACCCTGCCATAGTCTTTATTTCTTGCCTTCTCAGAGTCTCAAGGTCAGCCAGAGGTGAGAACTTAGGGCATTCTTAGATATTTCCTAGGTATGCATCTAGTCCTGCACATAAAAATAGCCTTCTAGATTCCCAGCCATATGTTTGAGTTTTTCAAAGCCCTCATGGACAGCTCATTCCCTAGCTTTTCCTTTTAGGTTTTTTGGTCAACTTCTCATTTATTCCAGCTGGTATCATCACCTCAGGCAGCTGCTGTGTTAAACAATTGTCACTGGTTGTTTCTGACAAATGCCCCAAGGGAAAGTCCTTTGCAGTGAGCAAGCTCTGAGTCAGATCAAGTAAAGACAAACCCTGTGAGTGCAGGTTTCTAAGAAAGAGCCAGACAGATGAAATAATGACAGTCTTCTAGCAATGGGGCTTTGGAGAGCTATGAAGCTGTTGTCCCCCCTCCAGTGGCTTCTGAGCTGATGATTTTAACGGCAGCTCTGATCACGAGGGTGTTGGTTTTCAAGACTACCATGTAGATGGGGGGAGGAAGATGGGGATAGAGCAAGTTAAAAGACTACAAAGCTCAGTATTCTGACCAAAATTCAACCAGTTTTCTTGAATAAATGCATCTAGAATTGTTGGAAGCCACTGGTTAATGGCCAAAGTTTTGGGAAATTCATTTTGACAATTTTTGCAATCTCATTGCTTTTATAAAGGAGCAGGTTTTCAGAGGTCCTTACTCTGCCATTCTGGAAGTGGCTCCTCCTTCCAAGGGATTTTGCTTATAATCCTTTTCTTCTTTGCATTCACAGTTACCTGATTGTCATCTTCGATACATATAATATTGGATGATACTCAAAAGGATGCTTGTTCCCCATCAGTGCTTTCAAGAGTTTTCAGGAAAGACTTTAAAATATTCACAATTTTCTATGCTACTGGGAGCAGTGTGTTTCTGTGGGGGTGAGGGTTGAGCAGATTGAAACCCATATTTCTGACATTTTTAGTGTTTAAGAATATGTTTTTTCATAGCAGTACCATTATCTGAAAAGGAATCACATTGGCACATTTACTGTGCAGTGCTGAAATGGCTAGTGCTCTGAGAGGGACTATCCTTTGAATAATAAAATGCATGCGGTCTTGTTTTCTTAATGTGGCGCTCAGTATTTAGCTAAATTCTTCCAAATAACATATTTAAAAGCAATTTTTCTTTCATTCTTCTCTGTATAGAATGCTGAGAGCATATAAAAGATGATAACCCATAGTACCTGAAAGAGAAAAATGTTTCTCTTTCTCTCTTGAAATTAAGATCCATATTTAGGATAAAAGAACTTAGTGACCCTCGACCCAGACACTGCTTGGTGTAGTCATGGCATTAACATGGAGAAGTATTATCAAAAATTCCTTTCTGTACTTTCAGTTCGGGACAGAATTACTTTGTACTCATACATTTTCCCTTTTTATTTATTTTTATTTATTTTTTAAATTTTATTTATTTATATTTGACTGCATTGGGTCTTTGTTGCTGTGTGCGGGCTTTCTCTGCTTGCGGTGAGCGGGAGCTACTCTTCGTTGTGGTACGCAGTATTCTCATTGCGGTGGCTTCTATTGTTGCAGAGCACGGGCTCTAGGAGCGCGGGCTTCAGTAGTTGTGGCACGTGGGCTCAGTAGTTGTGGCTCACAGGCTCTAGGTGTGCAGGCTCAGTAGTTGTGGCTCACGGGCGCTAGAGTGCAGGCTCAGTAGTTGTGGCACACGGGCTTAGTTGCTCCGCAGCATGTGGGATCTTCCTGGACCAGGGCTTGAACCCATGTCCCCTGCATTGGCAGGTGGGTTCTTAACCATTGCGCCACCAGAGAAGCTCCATTTTCCCTTTTTAATAGTAATTGGTTAACGGGGATGGAGACAACTTCCCTAGAAAGTTGCTCTGACAGCCTGGAAATTTTACACCATAAAATGGTGTAAAATTCTAGGCCTGGACCACGTCGAGTTTGCCAGAGTCTCCAGCAGATGCAGAAATTGGCTTCCAAGTAAACAAAATATACTATCTAATTTCCTAAGGTGCTTTTTTCTGGATGACTATTCAGTGTATTAAGTACCAACTGTATGCCCTTCATAATACAAAGCTCTTTGGGTTGAGTTATTAAAGGCCCTTGGTACTTATGGAATGACAGGGAAGTTTTAAAAAAATGAACCTTTGTACATCTGGAGAATACTTAGAAAGTATAATCACATGAAGAGGTTCAGAAGAAAAATACATTTAAACTCAAAGTGAAGAAAGAGAAGTGTTACTCTTCAAAGGCTTCATAGAGGAGGTGATTCTTAAGTGAGATCTTAAAGGAATTTATGAGCATATATTTAGCATCTTTGGGCATTCTGGACTAAGACCCTGCTGTGGACATTAGTCAGCCATGTGTGGGGACGGCACGCAGAAGCAGGACTGGAAGAGGTTTAATTTCATGTCCTCAACAGTAAAGGCAATAAAGCAATCTCTCTGCTACCCCTGGACTATGCTCAACCAAGCTGTGTCTGAACCATCCGTTCAGTGTAGTTCATTGCTCTTACTGAGGAAGCCAGCAGTGATTGGTAGATAGTTCCTTATATTATTAATCTAAAATTTATCCCTAGAATTGTTGATCCTTGGGTTTAATTATTTCTTTTGAGGCGACTCAGAATCAATCTAATTTTTGACAGTTCTTCAAATCCTGGAGAACAGAGCTGTTGTCTCCCCTCTACACATACACCTACTCAGCTTAATTGAAGGAGCCTTAGATTACAAGTCTGCTAGTTTTTTAAGCAAAGGACAGTTAAGCCGTCTGAGCTGCTGCTCTCTGTGATAAGTGTCCATCTGTCTCTGCTCCCTCCCTGCCCAGGACTTGGATCTTTGAAAAGCAACTCTGATTCCTGCTCCCCAGCTTGGGATGTTTTTCCATGACCCACCCCCCCCCCCCCCACTGTGTGACTCACTTGTGTCTCAGGAGTCCAGCTCCCTCTTGTTGTCTTGTACCTGAATTCCCCATCTCTGCCTGGGCACTTTGAAAATTTCAGAGTTTTATTTCTTCCTCACAGTGCAGCTAATGTGGGTTGGGCTGGCCTGCGGGTTACTCCGTGTGATCTTTCAGGGACTGAGGTTCCTTCCTCTAGTGGCTGCCGTATCTGTGAGAGCTCCAATTCCTCCACTGGATGCTCTGTAACTTGGTGACAGACTCAGGAAGACAATGGAGAGTTTCTTACAGGAGGTTTTTAGGGGCTAGGCCTGCAAGAGGTGTACGTCTCTTCTACCTACGTTTCTAATTGGTTGGGAGTCAGTCACATGACCCCCATCTAACTGCCAAAGAGGCTGAGAAATTTAGTCTAGTTGGGTGACTGGGAAGAACAAGGCCAAACCTGGAAGTCCTGTGTATCACTTCTGCCTCAGCTTGTGCTAGAATTCAGGCACCTAGCCCCACCTGATTTCAAAGGACTCTGGGAAATGTAGGCTGGTTGAAGCCTCAGGAGGAAAAAGGCAGTAATTACACTTTACAAGCCTATCAACCTTAGAGGTAGGTGATTGCATTAATCTTCTGTGTTACAGAGTAAAATTGCAAAATATCACATCTGTGAAAATGCTTAAAATATGGTAAAGCAGCATGAAAATGAGTGGCAATATCTCTTTAACAAATGGTTCTAGGACGAGACAGCCATATACACAAGAATGACGTTGGACCCTTACCTCACACCATATACAAAGATTATATCAAAATGGATCAAAGACCTGAATGTAAAACTATTAAACTCAGGAGAAAACAAAGGAGTAAGTCTTCATGACATTGGTTTTGGCAAACGATTCTAAATATGGCACCAGAGTATGAGCAACAAAGAAAAACAAATAGATAAATTGGATTTCATCAAAATTGAAAGTTTTTGTGCTCCGAAGTACACCATCAGGAGAGTGAAAGGCAACCCAAAGAATGAGAGAACATTTTCCAAATCACACATTTGGTAAAGAACTTGTCTCCAGAGTATATAAGAACTGTTGTAACGGCCCAGTGACGTAGGTAATATTATTATCACCCATTCAGAGAGGTTAATTAACTTATTCAATATCACACATATAGTCAGGTTCAAAGCCAGTTTGAGCACACCTCTTTCTGGACCCAGAGGCCGAGTAGAAAGGCCATACCATGTGTTTAAGGGTTCTGAGCAGGTAAAGGAGCCTCAGGTTTGCAGTGCTGATGTTTTGTCCAGTTGTCAAAAAGCTCTTCCTAACCCACAGTAACCAGCTTGTCAAGGAAATGACAGAATCATTGTAAATAATCTGTAAGAACGTGTGGGCAAATGACAGAGGAGCCAAAAGCCTGGGGAGAAAACCAAAAATTATTGTATTAACTGTCAAAAGAAGGTAAAATTCAGCAAAATTCTAGAGCAGATTAGTAAACATATGGTGTATCCAATAAAGTATATTGTATCCTGGGACTTCCCTGGTGGCGCAGTGATTAAGAATCCACCTGCCAATGCAGGAGACACGTGTTCAAGCCCTGGTCCAGGAAGATCCCACACGCCGAAGAGCAACAAAGCCCATGCGCCACAACTACTGAGCCTGTGCACCTAGAGCCCGCGAACCACAGCTGCTGAGCCCACCTGCCACAACTACTGAGCCCATGCGCCTAGAGCCTGTGCTCCACAAGAGAAGCCACCGCAACAAGCCCACGCACCGCAATGAAGAGTAGCTCCCGCTTGCCTCAACTAGAGAAAGCCTGCGTGCAGCACCGAAGACCCAATGCAGCCAAAAATAAATAAATAAATATATTAATAAATAAATAAATAAAAATAAAGTATATTGTATCCTGATGTAACTGAATTGTAGGCCATATGAATATTCCATTTTCCTAACTTTTTGTAGAGAATCTATTAGGACCCTACAGTAGTGTTGTTTTAACAGCTTTTATATTTTCAAATGAAGTTGATTTATTCAAACATTAGTTGGTAATATAATTTTCCTCATGCTGTAAATGATCCAAACAGAATTTGTTAAAACATTTAAATTATTAATGCAACACAGTCCTCTAGATATATGCCAGACTAACGCTTGCCATAAACCATCACATAATCAGTTCCACAATTCCTCATAGAACTGGAATCTACTTACACAAAATTCATCCAGTGATTAATGATAAAAGTCATTGAGGTCATTGACAGAAAGCTGTTTTTTTTTTGTCTCAAATTATGGTAGCCAATTCATAAATATTACACATTTTTTTCTCTACATTGTGTATACTTTTAAACATAATTGTGTTTCCACTTTGATTGCCCATTTAGAGGAAAAAGCTTTAAATCTGTGAGACAGATTCTTTATAACAGCATTGTGAAATCTGTATTAGCTTACAGATAATCCTATCACAGAAATGACTGTTTTTCTCTCTATTCTTGGTAACCAAAGTATCCCCATGTATTTCTAGGTGTAATGTTACATAAAGTACTTTAAAGATGTTATATTATTTTTCATGATAGAATCATTGATGATTCTAATAGTAATTTTTCCTTCAAACTTGCCAAGCGTGATGCCATATCACTTAAAGCTTTGAATGTTAAAGCTCCTTGCCTTCAGGTGAAGAAAGGAGAATTATAAGCTAAAAAGTAGCATTTTAACCCTCTTCTCATTTCCGTCGCCATGAGTTATTCCCACTTGTGGAAGAGGAACTTCTTTGTGGAGAAGATGATGGAGATGAGGATGGTTCTTTCTACAGAAGATGATCACCCTCGGACCTTGAGTGTCCAGTCAGCCTGTCTTACAGATAAAATCTCCACTCCTCTATTACAAAACAGAAATCATGTGTAACGGGAAGGGAGTGAGATCATCTTCTTTGGCAAAATGACAGAGTCTTACTGAGAATGAATGACTCGTGCTGAATGCTCCTGGGTTGCCGACTGTTGATTGAACACAGACTCATCTCTTGATTGATAAACTTTGTGAGAACAAACAGATGTCGACTGAGATGTCGGTCATTAGATTTTACCCGGGGAGACATGTGTTAGTGGCTGTGTGAGACTATAGAATAGGTGATGAATTCATAACCTGTAGGAATAGGAAAAACCATCATCTGCTCTGCAGTTTTGGGGTGACTATACCTAAACAGCTAATACAAAAATATCATGTGTTTTATGAAACGTACCCTAAAAGTGTCCTTCCAACTCTAACTGTGTTGGCCGCCCTGCAGCTGACCACGCAGAAATGATCATTCATCATTTTTTCTTTCTCTTCAGACTGACCTGAATCCATCCAATGACAGGGTTCCTTTAAGTGTCCTCTAAAACCACGTCTGCTGTAAATAGAATGATTTCCTATGGCTTCTCTTCCATGCTGCTGAACTTGTAATTCACACTTCTGCTCTTTGTTAATAATTGATGCCCAGTTAACTCAGAGCCTCACCGTGGAGTCCCCCCCTGGTGGTGGCCTCCAGCCCAGCGCCACGCTGTGAGGTGGAGTGAGTCGGGCTGGAGCATTTGCTTGGCTTGGGCTGGGTGCACAGCCGGGTGGGTGCAGGAAACCCAGCAGCCCCTAAAGCAGCCCTCTCTGCGCCCTTCAGCCCTGGGCAAGTCAGCACATGCATGCTCTCCACGAGCAGAGTCCAGGCTTCCCACTGCCCTCCTCTTACTCCCAGTGGCCCTCCAACCAGCCAAGGGGGCTTGTCTCCCCTGCAGAGGATCCCAGGATTGGGGTGCCCAATCTGTGGCTTGAACCGCTCACTCCCCAGGACAGATCTCCACCCATATAAATTCTCTTTTCTCTGACCTCCCCTCCGGGGGTCACAGGTTCTCTTTTCCTTTGACCTCCCCTCCGGGGGTCACAGGTCCCAGCCTGAAATCTTCTCTTCCCTTCCTACGTGATTACGTGTGGATCTTTCTTTCTTTTTTTCTTTTTTTTTTGCGGTACGTGGGCCTCTCACTGCCGTGGCCTCTCCCGTTGCAGAGCACAGGCTCCAGACGCGCAGGCTCAGCGGCCATGGCTCACGGGCCCAGCCGCTCCGCGGCATGTGGGATCCTCCCGGACGGGGGCACGAACCCGCGCCCCCCGCATCGGCAGGCGTACTCTCAACCACTGCGCCACCAGGGAAGCCCGCATGTGGATCTTTCTTATAGCCTTGGTTGTAAAGAGTTCTCCTGCCAGTTTCCAGGTGGTTTTCCGTGAGAATTGTTCCACCTGTAGATGTATTTTTTTTTTTTTTTTTTTGCGTTATGCGGGCCTCTCACTGTTGTGGCCTCTCCCATTGCGGAGCACAGGCGCCGGACGCGCAGGCTCAGCGGCCATGGCTCACGGGCCTAGCTGCTCCGCGGCATGTGGGATCTTCCCAGACCGGGGCACGAACCCGTGTCCCCTGCATCGGCAGGCGGACTCTCAACCACTGCGCCACCAGGAAAGCCCCTGTAGATGTATTTTTGATGCGTTCATGCTGGGAGGTGAGCTCCACATTCTCTTACTCTGCCATCTTGGTCGGTCCTGGACAGTTTCCTTTCTATCTGTGCCTCGGGGCATCCAGGAACAAGTGACTGATCCAGCAGTGATTCAGAGTAGCAGGCTGGAGAGGGGTGGTGTATGGGTCAAATAAATATTGCCAGACCCATTGATCTTCCTGAAGTTAGCATAAGTAATTGCATACTGAATGTTTTTTCAGAACCCATGATTTCCAGAGCCGTAGACTTGGGACTGAATGAAAGTAAGAGGGGATTAAATATACAGCTATATACTTTTTCAACCCCTCTTTCTTTTGCGTATACTGTACGTCAAACCCATTTTTCTGTCCCAGGGATTCTTTTTTTTCAATCGTTGGAAAATACATATAATGTAAAATTTACCATTTTAACCATTTTTAAGTGTACAGTTGAGAGGCATTCAGGACATTCACAGTATTGTGCAACCATCACCACCATCCATCTCTAGGACTTTTTCATCTCCTAAGACTGAAACTCTGTCCCCGTTAATCCCTAACTCCCCATTCCTCCTTCCCCTCGGCCCCTGCCGCCCACCGTTGTACTTTCTGTCTCTATGAATTTGATCCCTCTAGGTACCACATATAAGTGGAACCATACTATATTTTTCCTTTTGTATTTGACTTATTTTACTTAGCATGATGTCCTCGAGTTTCATCCATGTGGTCACGTATGTCGAATTTCCTTCCTTTGTAAGGCTGAATAATATTGCATTGTGCGTGTGTGTATGTGTCTCCAGTTTTGTTTATCCACTCATCTGTCTACAGACACTTGGGTTTCTTCTGCCTTTTGGCTACTGTGAGTGTATTGGCCGTGCTGCTGTGAACATGAGTGTACAGATGTGTTTGAGTCCCTTCTTTCACTTCTTTTGTATGCCCAGAAGTGGAATTGCCAGAAAGAGTGGTAGTTCTGGGTTTAGTGTTTTAAGGTATTGCCATGTGTGTCTCAGGAATTCTTAATGTTTCCAGAAATCACTCAAAATAGTGGATGACCAAAGGAGACAGTGCTATTTTAATGCCATTTTGACACCACCACCCGGGAAATTAAACCTAAAGAAAAAATATCTTTATGTGCGAAACAACAAATCACACAAAATTATCTTTCTTCGATTAAAATAGAATTGTTTCTGTTTGTTACTCTGTTCCTACATTATGCGAAAGCGGCTGGAGAGATTGTCTGATTTAGAAAGTCTTGACATAAAATTTGACATAAAATTTACTTTTAGGAAATCTTGTGTGGCACTTTAAGAGGTTAACTGCTATCCCCTGGAATACAGTATGATTGAAGATTTGTGTTCTGTTTCCTGACTGGATAATTCTGTCCTGTCCTCAGTCAAATTCCACAGCCATCAGACCACACCAGGACCCCGAGAGACAAGGTGAAGTAGTAGCGCGAGGACCAGGTCCTATTCCTTTGCCGTACGTAGGCACTTATTCTTTCTGAGTCTGAGTTTACTAGTTAAATAAATAAGCTGAAAGTGTGACGATGGCACCAACATTTCTTCCAGCTCTAAAATTCAGCAATGCAAAGTTCCCCACACCGTCATTGGTGTTCAGGGAATTTTACCAAAGTTGGTCCATGATACACATTAAACCTACCAGCTTTTCCTTTTTCCTTTCTCTCTTTTATATAGCAATAGTGACTCTTTCTCAGGGCTGGTGATATTCCGTTGAAATCTCTTGTGACACCAGTTTTACTTAATTTTATTTCATAAGACTTTTCCAAAGGTACTTCTCCAACACCTACCCAAAGCTCTGGTGGTGGTTGGTTCAGACAGAAACATGAAAGCGTCCAAGATGCTTGGAATCGAAAAGACTTGAGATAAGACTGTGTTTATGAGCCCGAGAAGGCACTGAGAAAATTGTACCGAAAGGAGAACAGTGAATTAGAGTAAAGAGCCGGGGAAGGCTTTGATGTCTCCTAGGAGAGATGTACCACGTAAACCAATTCAAGAAAATATGACTTACAGTCATTAAGGGCATATGTCGTGAATACTATGGCTGCTTCCTGTAAGAAGGAGAAGCAACCAGGCAAATCTATTTGGGGAAGAACAAGTATTTATTCACTTGACAAGATCCTATACTCTGATGTAGCACATGGAGTGATGATTAAAACCAGGACTGTTATAAGAAGTATAACATGCATGAAATTCAAAAATAAAAATAAAATTGAAATATTTATTTGCCAGTGGTTTAAGTAGATGCAAAATAAAATAGAAACCTAAGCAGAAATCCAATTGTCAAACTTAAAAAATCTACTCTCCCATTTCAGCAGTAATCGGTGGCATTTCTAAAAGGACACAGGGCTCAGATGTCTCTGTGGCGTAGTTCATTTTAGCACTTAGGTGGGTTTTTTGTTATGACAATATGTCTTTGATTGTTCCAGAGCACCAAGTTGTCACCTAATTTTCCAGTTTCACTCACGTGCTTTCAGTCTTTTCATCACAATTTTTTTTTGTTTTCCTTTTGAAATATCCATTATGCGTTGGCTATAAGAAAACACATCAAAACATAACGTAAAGCGGCCTCTCCCTTCAGAGGAGAATGACGCCATTGTGGAAGGAAAAACGTGAACCAAGGGTGGTGAGTGGTGGAGAAAGTGTTGAGTGTGGACCAAGGTCATCGCCTGTGTTTAGCAATGCCTAATGCAAGGAAGCTCACCCATAGTCAACAATTATTCGATGTTCTAAGTTGGAATTACAAGTTCAGCCATGCTGCTGGGGGGAGGGGTTCGGGGAACAGCGAGCAAACAGTAAGAGATTAGCACTTGCAGGGTCTGGCACATTGAGTACCTTAGAAATATTTGGTGAATGAATCGAATTGAATAAGTAAACCCAGGACAGGGTTTGGAAAGCTAGTCCATTGTTCACGAAATCAGATAACTTTGGCACTAGGGTAGGCGTGTGTGTGTTTGCGTGCATCTCCCATGAAAGTTGATCTAGTTGACATTATTTCATTCTGTAGAATAAATAAGGTATAAAAATATTGTTCAGGGGAGGAAATTTTACTTTATAATTCCATGGTGTTGAGAGTAGGGGAAGAAAGCTTTGCCTTTTTTAGTCGCACCTAGCTGATTGCTGTACCATACCTGTTTGTTTATTTATTTATTTTTGGCTGCATCGGGTCTTCCTTGCTGCACATGGGCTTTCTGTAGTTGTGGTGAGCGGGGGCTACTCTTCATTACAGTGCTCAGGCTTCTCATTTCAGTGGCTTCTCTTGTTGCGGAGCATGGGCTCTAGGCACGCACACCTCAGTAGTTGTGGCATACGGGCTCAGTAGTTGTGGTGCATGGGCTTAGTTGCTCCGCGGCATGTGGGATCTCCCCAGACCAGCGCTTGAACCCGTGTCCCCTGCATTGGCAGGTGGGTTCGTAACCACTATACCACCAGGGAAGCCCCCATACCTGTTTAATATACGATAGTGTACACATGTAAATCACAGCAGCTGCGTTGCTAAAAGCAAATGCAAACAAACACAGGAAAAAGGGAAAGCAATAGAACTTGGGCACTTAAAAAAATCCATTCCCTAATAAAATAAACAGATATTCTACTGCAAGTTATAGTCTTCAATATCATTTACCCCGTACTTCCCCTCTTCAGAAAGGGCAGCTCTAATAAATGAGATGCAGTGATGACTTTTTTCTGCTCTACCCATAGCTATAAATTGAGCTGAACGTTCCCATCAGCTAAGAGGACGGAACTCATTACTGTCCAAAGATTGCTACGTTGCCTTTGACTGAGATGTCTACCCTTAAAATGAATGCTACTCACCACTCATAAAAACAATGCCTTTCACCACAGAAGACTTGAAACACCATTCACTGACTTTGTTGATGGCTATGATGCTACAACCTAAAGGTTGGCTGAGCCTTATTCTAAGTTTGTAAAATTACAGAGCAGTCAGTTTTTTTGAGCAAGTTGATTTGTTGCTTCTTAAACTAGAGTCTTTATTGATGGCATCCATGGAATATAATTGTCAGATTTACAATCTTGACAATTCAAGTTTAGTTATCCTCTTATTTCAAATACATCAGAGTGAAACTTATATCCATTAAATTAAGTCAGGATTGTTAATTTTAAAAACTTTGGGTAAATATGAAAATTTGTTTCTGCCAATGTTAGCCTTATTAATTCATGAACACCTGAACTCTGTTGAAGTTGGGATAAACCAGTGTTCAAATACCCAGGTTATGTCACTTGCCCTGATGTGATTATTAAAGCACTGCTCCCCTTGCACTTTCAAGTGTCCTGGTATAGATGATAAAATGCACGGTTATATTGGGAATATGTGAAATAGGAGGGCTGTAGCAATCTTGACCTTCAGGTTAAAATTATGTCAGGTCCCACATGTAAAGCATTCCTATGAACGTTCATGGGACTACCCAGATGTCGGTTGTTTGCTGCTAATAGTGTTAGTAGAATTATTCTAATGTAGACATTATTCTAATGTCATATAAGGTAGGTGTTATTCATATCCCCATTTTTTTCAGATGGGAATGTTGAGGCACAAAAAAGTCAGATATTCTGTCTAAGGTTGCACAGTTAATTGCTAGTAAAGGTGGGAATTTTCTAGTACTTCAGGTTAATAGTTTACCATCAGAGATGGGTTCTCACTTCGCTGCAGTAAATGCAGGAACTTCCTTGCCTGTAATTACAATGTTATGTTAATGACTAGTGTGTGACAGGCGCTCCCCCTCGCAACCTCAGAGTCATAACCCAGTCATCCCCAGCTTTCAGATGGATTGGTTCTGCCAGCTCTCTAATTGGCTTGATTTTCTCCAACCATCCCAGCAAAGTCTCTGCAGTTTGGAGCCAGAAGAGAGAGATTCTCTGGTCAGAGCAGAGTTGAAGACAGAGGTGGATTTGTAATAATGATGTCATTTGGTAATCTTCCAAAGCCCCTCACCTGGAGGAGGAGCCTGGGCAGCGGGGCTGTGCCTGCTTGACATGACAGGCCCTAGAGCATCCAATTAGGCTTCACCGGCTACCTGAGCTGGCAGACCCAGGCGGCCACTCAGCCTGGGGAGAGGTCTGCCATTGACAGCTCACATTTATCACACATGCCAGATCCACTCTGAAGGAAACAGCCCACCAGCATCCACCATATAATCAGGCACTTCGAGGCTTGACAGTTGTAAGTGAGCAGGTCTGAAGGAGTAAATGGTTCCTTCAAACGTACCTGCCTACTTTCCCTGGGAGAGTGAAAGAACCTCTAATCATTTGTTTCCCTGCTTTTCCACCCCAAAGAACAGACAAAATGGCTTCGTGTAATGCTTTTCTTCATTCGGTGTAGGATATCAGCCTGCTTACATTTTGAATTATTTTGTTTGCTTTTAAGTCAGAAGGAGGAGAGCTGTGCAGAGGCAATCTTTTTTTTTTTTTTTTTTTTAAAGATTCTACCCCCAGTTCTCCTGGAATGTGATTCATAACATTTCTTTACAAATAAAATAATAGGTGAATGTTTAGTAGGAAGACGTAACCATTTCTCCTTTTCAAATGAGTGTTGCAGGTGGAGATAGCATCTTATATTTATACAAATTACTCTTTCTTTTTTTCTTAATTGCAAAATGCCTTCATATGGTTGATCTCAATTAATCAGCAATTACTCTTTCTGAAAAATAAGGCATTTTAGTATTGAAAATGAAAGACTAGGATATAAAGTAACCTGACTCAGGAGAACACTACCATGGGACTAGAACCAGTATCCTGACTGCAAACCCAGAAATTAGATCTGATCTCTTTATTAGGAATAGATTCATCACTGAGCAACAGAAAAATGAAAACAATACTGGTTTAAACAAGAGAGAAATTTATTTGTCTGTTAAATTTACTTCTCTCTCACATCAAGGTCAAGAGGTAGGATCTATGCTCTGTTTTGCTCTTATATTCCATTTCCAAGATCACTGAAAGGTCCAAGATGGCTGCTCTAGCTCCAGCCATCATAAAAGCATTCCTGCTAGGAGGAATGAAAAACGGAGAGGAGAGTAGCATGCTGTATCTAAGGACACTGCTTCACAAGTTTCACAGCATAATCCTGGCATATCTAGTCTGTGGCAAAGCCTGAAATAGAAGCCAGGTTTCCAGACTCCTATTCCAAGCTTTTCCCAACAATCTGTCTGCTACTCTTGACATTTTTCATCAGAGTTTTTTTTTTTTTTTTGAAGGAAGACACTCAAATTTCTGTCTTTTAGCTCATTCATTACTCTTTGTCCGTAGTAGGTGATTTTTCTCATGAAAGCCTAGATAAAGTAAGGTGGTCATTTCAGTTTGACCTCTAGGTACCTTTATTTGCTAATTTGCTCCATAATGGTCATTTATGGTTAACCGTATTGACATAAAACCTGAGTTTACTTTCTGCAGTAGTCTTCTGCCTTAACATAATGCCTGCTGACAATTAGATTATTCAAAAAATATATCTTCTATACTTGTATTGGAAAATAGGTATTGTCATCAAATCCTGTTGACGAAAATATGTAGACAGTTGAACATTGATTCAGCTCTTAGCATTGTGATTAAAATGGTAGCCCACAGAACCATGAATAATGTTGCTTTATTGAGAAGTAATTACTGATTTACTAATAAGCTATGGTATTGGAATGACATAAGCAACATCTTTCACTGACCAGTGAATTTCATAATCCACTAATAGTTCAGGACTTTTGAAGAATATCTGATTTTGATACAATTTGGTATTCTAAAAAATAGTTATATTTAATCTGTAAGTTGGTTCATTTCTAAACAAGTTTGTACCCAAAATTACATTTCAAGTGGTTCAGTGATTTTCTTTTCATAGCCCATCTGTGAAATTTTGTCCATATCTTGCAAATAATGAGCTTTTATTGAAGAAGAATATTTTAAAGGTAAAAATCATGAAGCTTATGATTTTGTTAATATAAAATAAACATCTATCAAAGATTTTATTTAGCTCACAAATTAAGGAGAGAACCAGTAAGATCTGAAGAGAAGGGTAGAAAAACAAATACATACATAGGCGATCAACAATGCTGAAATGAATTTGCTGGGAAATTGGCTTTAGGGGTCAGTTGCATCTCCACCAGACAAAAATCATCTGCATCTCTCTGGCAAGAATCCTTTGCATTACTATCAGTTTTCTACAACTTTCAGAGTATAAAAAAGCTCAAAGACAATGACAGTGAGCATCTACCAGCTACCCGGTGGTCTTTTTTGCCCATTTCAAAGTCTTTTTAAAACTTTTTGACACCTTCAGTAATGTTTGTTATTGATTTGTTCTAAGTCAGATTTATTAAATAGAACAATTATGTGATAATCACTTTAAAGTCCCGTCAAGGAATCTTAGATTTTTACAACAACTAATCATAAATATTGTTAAAAATATGTTATGAGCAAAGGACTTCTTTCCCTATCTTTCTTTTGTCTTCACCCACCTAAACCTTTTTATTTGAAAGCCTCCTAACCTATATATTTTCTTTCGTGATAGAATCAGGTGAAAAAAATAAACTGCAAAAAACAAATCCTAGTTCTACAAATATTGGTTTCTTTTTTCCTTTGCCACATAAGCATATGTTTGGCAATGTTAAATACAGAAACAAGTGCTTTGTTGCTTTTTGGTGGGGTCTCCATACAATAAGCTGTTTAAAAGTATAAACATGACTCTGTAGAGTCACATAAAAATTGTTCGCCATAAGAAGAATGAAAATTTAAAAGATTTTAAAAGCTATTTGGGCAGTCCATTAATCAAAGACAAAATTGGGCAATCTCAGATCCTGTGATGAAAATTCAGTGAAATTTGAATCCACTCATGTCATCTTTGAAATGTAGATACTTTCCAAGTAATTTCCAAGCTGAGACCATTATTTGTTAGAAGGTACTTGTTGATGTAATTACCCAAGTTGTAAAAGTGGGTATTGTGGCGTCATTTTATCATAATTTGAAGCCCACAGAAATTAATCACCCATTGCCCTCCATCTATCTGCTTACCCATCCCAGCCCCAGACAACCCAGCTCTTTGTTTCCAAGAATTTCGATTTTCCGAAGCAGATGCCTCTTACTACCCTCAGATGTAAAGAACACAGTACCCTGGTTGCATTCTTGAAAGGGGGAAGGGAAGCATCACTTGCAGTCCTTCCAGTTTATTCTTATTCTCAAGATCCTGCAGGAAAATGTCAGGCTGTCCTGCCACAGATGTAGAGCTGCAAGTTTGAATCAAGATGGCTGCATGAGGCCCTTGAGCCAGAGGGAGCAAATTAACCAGCCAGCAGTTCTCGCGTCTACGTCTCACTTCAGGGTTGGGGGAAGCTGGCAGTCCCCCAGGTCTCAGGATCGAGTCTCAGAATCTCAGCATTGTCCTCTCTTGGTTAAGTGCTTGCTGTGGATTCAGTGAGCGCTGTTAGCATTTAGGGAGTGTAATTAGAAAAGCTTGCTCTTTTGAAAGACATTTTTGAGCCAACATTGCCTCCCTCTGACATGTTTGTGATGTAAACCAGAAAAAAAAAAAACCCAGAATACAAACAAAATTTTTTTAAAAAATTTTGGAGCCCTTTGGCTACTTCAGACCTAAACACATATGTTAAACTGCAGCCCTGCTCCAGAGTTTCTGGACAAATGGGTTAGGGTTAGGTTTAGGGCTCCAAAACTCACCCAGGCACCCTCATCTTCAAAACCAGTGTCGTGAGGACTGTGCACATCTGGCTTCCCACTTCTGCACCTCTGTTTCCTGCATTTGTTTTACCCACACACCAGGGCTGTTACTCAGAGCCTCTGCTCACCCCCGACTTTCTGCCATAAGCATCTCAGTTCATGGTCTGTAGAAAAGAGCTCCTATGTCCACCCAACTCTGTTGTATGTTCCTAGAAATCAGGGGCTATGTTGTTTTATTTTCTGCTTCCTTTTATCTTTGATTTTTTTTAATTGCGGTATAGTGGATGTACAATATTATGTAAGTTAAAGGTATATAAAATAGTGATTCACAATTTTTACAGGTTATACTCCATTTATAGTTATTTTAAAATACTGGCTATGTTCCCTGTGCTGTGCAATATATCCTTGTAGCTTATTTATTTTATATATAGTACTTTGTGCCTCTTAATCCCCTACTTGTATCTTGCCCCTCCCCTCCCACTTGTTCTCTGTATCTGTGAGTCTGTTTCTTTTTTATTACATTCAATAGTTTATTTTTTACATTCCACATATAAGTGATATCATTTGATATTTGTCTTTGTCTGACGTACTTCACTTAGTATGATAATCTCTAGGTCCAAGTGTGTTGCTGCAAATGGCAAAGTTTCATTCTTTCTTCTGGCTGAGTAATGTTCTATTGTACATATATACCACATCTTCTTTATCTGTTCATCTGTTGAGGGACACTTAGGTTGCTTCCTTGTCTTGGCAATTGTAAATAATGCTGCTGTGAACATTGAGGTGCATGTATTTTTTCTAATTAGCGTTTTCATTTGGGGGATGGGTATATACCCAGGAGTGGAATTGCTGGGTCATATGGTCTGCTTCCTTTTTTATGAAAAATTTTTAACTTACAGAAAAGTATACAGGAGAGTACTGTGAACACCCACATAACTATCAGTTAATATCAACACTTTTATCATGTTTGTGTTCTCTATCAATTTTTTGGCTGAAAATATTTAAACTTAAATTATAACATCATTTTCTTTCATCCCTGAATACTAACACATGTATCTCCAAAAATATATCCTCCCATTTATCTATATTATCAGATCTAACAAAAAAATGAGGATAATTTCCTAATATCATAGGAGTCCCAGGCCATATTCAGTTTTCCTCATTCCTTCTCAAAATATCTTCTGTGGCTTTTTTCTATCATTTGGATCAAATTAAGGGTCATAATTATACTTGATTATGTCTCTTAACGTTTCTGTTAAAGGAAGGCAGCTCCTCTTTTTTCTACAGTGTGTTATTTCCCCATATTAGGCCAGTGTGTAGTGGAATTTCCCACATCCTGGATTTGTCTGGTTCTTTCCTCATGGAATGATTTCTCATGTGTGTGTCCACCGCTGGTTGTCCCACTGTTAGGGACTCTAAGTGGTGGCCACCAGATTCCTCCATGAGGAACGTGTGTTTCCCCGTTGACACTGGCACGTTTTCTCTGGGGTAGTATTTTGGCACCAGGAAAGTATCCCATCAGCTTTTCTCTAAGTGGGGGTAGCATCCGTGGATGGGCCTCACCCGAAATGAGCATTTCAACAGGGGCTGCAAAATGGTGCTTTGCTAAATTCATCGCTCCTTCTAGAAATGGTGCTTTTCTAAATTCATCATTCCTTCTAAAAGTGGTGATTTTCTAAATTCATCATTCCTTCTTCATTTATGAGTGGGCAGTTTTCTGAAAGGAGGGGCTCTCCCTCAGAAACAGGCTGTTTGGTGTCCCCATACTACTGAAAAAGCAGGATGAATCCTTAATTATGAATTTTTAATTACCAATTTTCAGAGAAAGGAGTTGCTATAATAGTTGCCTTCAGCTGTGGAAAATGAGAACCATTATGTGGGTACCATTATGGACTCATGAGTTGTTTTTGTAAGGCCAACTGGCCCGAGGCAGGGGAACACAATCAGATTCACAGGTTGCATCAGACCGAAATTCTCTGGACCACCCAGTTCCAGAAACTGCCCTGGAGACATTCTGGACCACCCAGTTCCAGGAACTGCCCTGGAGACATTCCGGACCACCCAGTTCCAGGAACTGACCTGGGGACTTTGAACCCAGCCCAGCCTTCCCGCCTTTCGAGGGGCGGGACTAACGGTTCCCCAGGATACCCGAAAAGACCACCAAATAAGGAATACTCTGCGCCCTCCCAGATTCACCACACCCCTTTACCTTCTTCCCCTGTAAAATCTTGCCCAACCCTCGCCCGGGCGCGACTTCTCTGGCCCCCTTTCTCTCGGACCAGTGAACCTCGCCCGGGAGCGCTCCCTAATAAAGCTCACTTGAAGCTTTCCTCTGTTTCGCGGTGCCGTTTGTTAAGATCCGACCTTACAGTTTTATGTATTTGATGTGTTTTAATCAGTTACAGCATTGTTCTTTTCATGTTCTGATTTTCCCAACTTTGACTTCCGAGGGCCCTCCCAGGTGGTTCTCCTGTGCATGTGTGTGTTGTCTGGTGCTACAAGAGTGCTGTGTAATAAACGAGCACACACCTTCAGGGACACACACACACACACACACTTGTGTATTTTTCACACATCTGCTTGTCAGCTGGTGGTTGGTTAGGGAACTCTGCTTATCCGTTGCGTGATCTGCTCGTGTGGCTGGACACCCAGCAGGCTGTTGGCCGATCTGGAATAGCCTCTTCTCGGGTGACCGTGATAACCCGGCTGTGATTCACACTTGATTCTCCTCCTGGTGCCAGAAGATGAGGTGAGAGATGTTTGTGTTTGTCTCATGGCGATGGCAGAGCCAGGAGGGGGCAAGTCAAGTGTCTGCTTGCTTATATTCCATCCACCAGTTCAAGTCCTGTGTCTGAGCCCAGAGCCAAGAGGAAGGACCAGTCAGAGTTAGATGTGAAGGCTGAGACAGGATGGGGCAAGAATGGGCGCCAAGACCCATCACTCACTGAACTCTTCTTTGCCTTCTGGCCAATAAGGTGTCCCAGGTTCATACTGTACTTCCTGTGCCTCAGATCTAAAAATACTTGTTTCTTCAAATATTCCTTGTTCTTTTTAGTGAGAATGGTACTTAGGAACCAAAATCTGAGTGTTTAGGAAATCATGTATCTAATATTTCTATGGACAAAACTAGCAAATACATACTTTAAAAAATAAGCAAATGTGTTCCTATTGATATTTCTGACACAAATTTAACACTACAGGGCCTATGTATATTATATATATCTTTATTGGAGTATAATTGCTTCACAATGCTGTGTTAGTTTCTGTTGTACAACAAAGTGAATTAGCCATATGCATACATATATCCCCATATCCCCTCCCTCTTGAGCCTCCCTCCCACCCTCCCTATCCCACCCCTCTAGGTCGTCACAAAGCACTGAGCTGATCTCCCTGTGCTATGCAGCTGCTTCCCACTAGCCATCCATTTTACATTTGGGAGTGTATATATGTCCATGCCACTCTCTCACTTCGTCCCATCTTCCCCTTCTCCCCTGTGTCCTCAAGTCCGTTTTCTACGTCTGCGTCTTTATTCCTGCCCTGCCACTAGGTTCATCAGTACCTTTTATTTAGATTCCATATATAACACTACAGGATTTTAACTTTTACTGAAATTTATGATTTTAAATGTGGATTTATTTTCTCTTATACAGAAAATCCTACTTTCTCATAACATTAGTAGAATTATTTATTTGCTTGGAATCATGTCTTATAGTACAGTGCTGTGATTAACTTGGAGCTTTTCGATAGCCAGCATCAGTAATTGCCATCTGACCATTTTAATTGTAAGCGTCCTTAAGTCGGGGAACATGGCTAATTCATGGTGTGTCTAGAAGAGTATCCCTCACGTTGTAAATGTTCTTGGGAATAAATGAAATGTCCACTGGTTAGACTCTTTTCTCTGAGTTTTGCTTCTTACACCCACCTACCTTTTCTAAGCACATTGGAAACTCCTACCTTGGAGTTGGAAACTCCTACCTTTTCTAAGCACATTCTCATGAAAATAAGTTACTTATCCACTCTTAGTAAAATGCACATCATTTATTTTACATTTTCTCACCATCTCTATTTGTACTGATGTTTCCCTGGTATGTTGGAGGATTGTGTGTAGTTCTTATAATTTCAAATAAAAGGCCATAGTTATCATGGTGGGTACTTTTTAAAAAAAAAAAAATCACAAATTTCAACCCAACCTAAAAAAACAGAAAAAAAACCTTTGGCATTTTCTTTCCACTTGACTCCTTTTTTTTTTTGTAAATTTATTTATTTTATTTTTGGTTGCGTTGGGTCTTCGTTGCTGCGCGTGGGCTTTCTCTAGCTGTAGAGAGCAGGGGCTACTCTTCGTTGTGGTGTGCTGTCTTCTCATTGCGGTGGCTTCTCTTGTTGTGGAGCCCAGGCTCTAGGCGTATAGGCTTCAGTAGTTGTGGCACGTGGGCTCGGTAGTTGTGGCTCGCAGGCTCTAGAGAGCAGGCTCAGTAGTTGTGTCTCACGGGCTTAGTTGCTCTGTGGCGTGTGGGATCTTCCCGGACCAGGGCTCGAACCTGTGTCCCCCACATTGGCAGGCAGATTCTTAACCACTGCACTACCAGGGAAGCCCTTGACTCCTATTTTTAATCCGTTGATTCTGATGATGATTACTGGGACTCTGGTTACCATATAACTTCATGTTCTTTTTTAAGGTGTTGTGACATTTGGGATAATCTGGAAATACTTTATTTAAAAATCTTTTTCTCCCACAGCTGTTGCCTTCATTGCCTATAAGAGTGGAGGCACATAAATGGCAAGAGGTATCAGAAGGTCTGCTGACCACCTTTCAAGGACATCCTTTGATTTTCTCTTTGATAGCCATGGCTTGAGAAGAGTGATTTTTTTCCAGATCGATGATAGACTATGGTGTAAACTAAGGCATTCTTTGGGAATAAAATGCTGTCACTTATTATAACTTCAAAATATTGCTGTTCAGAATAACTTCCTGCAGTGATGGAGATGTTCTGTCTCTGCTGCGTCCAGTACACCACTACCCACTAGCCACGTGTGGCTTTGAGTGCTTAAAATGTGCCTTGTACAAAGAAGGAACTAAATTTTAAATGTTATGTAATTTTAATTAATTTTTAATATTAGTAAGAACATGTGGCTAGTGGCTACATATTAGCACCACAGTTCTACATTATAAATATGGTCCACCTAAAATTTTCATTTGGCTTATATTTCCTGAAATGTGTTAATTATAACATCAGGTTTCTAATTATAGTTGTTTCTTCGTATAACTCTCCATACGAGGCTTAATATTTACAAACCAAAGGAAAAATCGCTCTTAGCTGTAGGCAGTGTATCTACATCTGGATTGAAGACTGTCATTGGTTGCTGCAAATTTTCGCCCCTGGCTCCTGACCTTGGAGGGAGAGATTTCAGAATTTTTATTTTATGACCTAGTGGTTACTGGAGAAATACGATGAAAACACAACCACTACCTGCCTGCAACCCAAGTACGTGCAAATTACTGCAAAAGCCTAACAAAGGATAAAATGTAAAAATGAGCCAGCATAGCTTTATTCTCATTGTAGCTGCATGATCTTTTTTAACTACTTGAACTTTAAAATCAATTTTAACTTTTTATTATAGAAAATTTTAAACTTAAACAAAAGTAGAAAGAATAGTAAGTAAACTCCTATTTGTCCATAACCCAACTTCAACCATTATTTCCTGTTGGCCAATCTTATTGTGTCTATATGCTGACCTTTTTCTCCTCCACCCATGCTATTTAGAAGCAGACCCCAGATACCATATCGTTTTATCCTCTTTGTTTCACTATGTTCATCTCTAAAAGATAAGGACTTGTTATCTTGTTAAACAGAAAAGCATAACCACCATATCACACTAAAAGAAAAAATAACCCCCAAACGCTATTAGTTCCTTAATAGCGTTAATTATCCTATTAATCCTATTCATACCATTAATTATCTTATTTGTGTTTAAATTTCTAATTGTCATATAAATGTCATTGTTTATTTGAAGAAGCCAGGCCTTTTTCCCTGTGGTTTCTCAGAGTCTCCTACTTGATTCTTTATGGCGTGAATGGTCCTCTGTCCTCTATTTCCTGCAAGTTCTGGTTGGTCTAGTAGCCTGACTGGGTTTGAGGGTTTTGGCTCTGGTTGTGCTAGCGCTTCATCAGTAGTGCTACATTCTTCCTCACGGAGGCAGTCCATGCTGATTGCTCTCCTTCTGTGGTGTAGCAGCCCCGGCTGATTGGCGCCTTAACTCATCAGGAGCTGCAAAATGGTGACATGCTAATTCCATCAACCTTTTCCATTTGATAACTGGAATACTTCCATAAGATGAAACTTCCCCTTATCTGTAATTTGGTTACCCAGTGATACAGTTTGTATAGGAAAGAAGGGAAATTTTCTTGATGCTTTCCTTTTTCTTGACCAGTTTTTAAATAATATGTTGATTTATAAGTATCCTCTAATAATGATCAATTGAATTAGTTGTTTCTTTTTGAAGTATCATTCTAAATTCATGAACTTATACGTAATTAAAGAGCTTCAGTCCGTTCCAGTTATTCTTATTAAAGCCCTAAATGGCTGGTCCTTGGCTGGTGGGAGCCTTTTCAGGTTGGTTTCTGAATCATTTTGACATGGTAATAGAATTTGATAGCTTTGCTGGTCTCTAGGATAGCTCCTGTCCCAGACCTGGAATCAGCTGTCTACAGAAGGAGTCCTGCTTTCCTTTGGTGGGAAATGGTATTTCTAGACTACAGCGTGGCTGTTAGGGATTTATATTTTATGACCATCATATGGATATTGACTGTGTAGGAAATATATGCTTATATAATTTTTAGGAAATATATGCTACGTGTTATTAGAATGTACATAAATAGAAATAAATTATATCTGAGAAAAAAATAATAAATGGAAAGAACAGTGTTTCTATCAGCATTGTTTAAAATTAAAAGAAGATAATCATGGGGCTTCCCTGGTGGCGCAGTGGTTGAGAGTCCCCCTGCCGATACAGGGGACACCGGGGCAGGAAGATCCCACATGCCCCGGAGCGGCTAAGCCCGTGAGCCGTGGCCGCTGAGCCTGCGCGTCCGGAGCCTGTGCTCCGCAACGGGAGAGGTCACAACAGTGAGAGGCCCGCGTACTGCAAAAAAAGAAAAAGAAAAAAAAAGAAAAGAAAAAAGAAGATAATCATGAGAAAAATCAAATCTCCATTTATTATGTGCACTATTTGTTTCAGTAATTAAAATCTATTTCTGTGCATTAATTCTTTGTGATATTTGTATAATCAAGCATTAATATGCTCCTCAAAACCAACCAGCATATACAAGTTATACTTGACAATGAGAACTAAATTATCTCAGTTTTTAAGAAATCTATTGTACCATAAAATGCCATACATTTTTAAAGTTTTCACCTTGGGTAAGGCTTTTGAAAGTTGCTAATAATACATTGTTGTTAAGCAAAAGTAAGCAAAACATAAACATAGCTAATATATGATATTAGCTATCTTTATAGCTAATATCAGAGGAATGACTCAGAGGAAATGACTGGAATTTTATCTTATTTTTGGAAGAGTACATAAAATAATTTGTTGCATTGCTGTATATTTTTATATCACAATTTAGAGAAACAAAATAAAATGAAACGTCCCCTTATCTATAATTTGGTTACCCAGTGATACGGTTTGTATAGGAAAGAAGGGAAATTTTCTTGATGCTTTACCAGTTTTTAAATAATTGTGCTAGTTACCAGTGCAACTTACTCTATTTCTTTAACTTTTTAGCTTTGAAGAATTGCTAAAGTACACAGAACAATTAAATTAATGATGTATTTTAAATGCAAAGCACTGGATAGTTGGCACACGAAGAATAACAAGCCAGTGGGTGGTCCTGTGCCAGATTTTCTTTGGGAAGTCTTTTCCTAAGGACCTCCCCGTTGAGCATGGCTTTTCAATTTTACCTTCCTATCCTCACAGCATTCAGATGCACTCCTTTTGTAACATCCTTTTGCCCTGCAGTGACAGGAGTAAAGTAGCTGTAACAGAATCTCACAAAGAGACACAAAAGGTGTAATTTGAGAAAACCACCAGGTCCATCTCTCCTTCCTTTTACTTTGGCCCAGAGCACTCCCTCTTCTACAAGGAGTTCTGCCTGTTGTTCCACAAGTAGGTTGGATATTTGGTGACTCAGACTTGTGATAGGATGCATGTGTTAAATGCTTCACATATTTTTTAGCACCAACTTTCATATCAGTTATTATGCTAAGAGTTAGGAAACCAAACAGGTGTGGCCTCTTCCCGTGAGAATCATGACTCTAGAGGGAGAGAGCTGTAGTAGCAAATAAGCAACGTGCTGTGATGGGCATAAAACAAGGTGAATGACACGTCAGGGGTCAGCAGAGAGATGGATTCTGCCTGGCAGAGGCATGAAAAACTGCCCGGAGGAGAGACCTTCACGCCGAGCCCAGGAAGATTGTGCCTGGCGGGGGCGGGAGAAGGGCACCGCAGCCAAGGCAGCGGCACAGGCATCAGAGAGGCTTGGAAGGCAGGACTTGTTAGGATGCTTAGTTAGTGGGGGATGGTGGGAAATTAAGATGGGAAGAGAAGACAGGCCAGAAGACGAAGGGCTTCGAATGTCAGACTAAGGAGTTCGGCCAAAGTAGTCTCTGCCAAGGAGCCAGAAAAAAAGTTTTGAAAAAGAAGTGTGGCCTTGTCCCAATAGAGAAAGGGACAGAGGGTCCCACTGGGAGGCCCTGGAGTAGTCCAGGGTGAAGGTGACAGCCATCCAACCCGGGGCAGGGCCACCGGGAGAGTGGGAGAGCCTTCAAGAAGAAGGATGAGGGGCTTCCCTGGTGGCGCAGTGGTTGAGAGTCCGCCTGCCGATGCAGGGGACACGGGTTCGTGCCCCGGTCCGGGAAGATCCCACATGCCGCAGAGCAGCTGGGCCCGTGAGCCATGGCCGCTGAGCCTGCGCGTCCAGAGCCTGTGCTCCGCAGCGAGAGGGGCCACAGTAGTAAGAGGCCCGCGTACTGCAAAAAAAAAAAAAAAAAAAAATGAAGGTTAAAGGAAAAGACTTTCAGATGAAACAAAGTTACAAGAATTGGTTGCCAGCAGATTCATATAATCAGAAATCCTAAAGAAAGTTCTTTATGAAGTAGGAAAATGAATGATATCTGATGGAAACTCATATTTTCGATAAAGAACAAAAAGCATCAGTCATGGTAAATAGTGGGTAAATGCAAAGAACAAATTTTTCTTTTTTTACTTTTTCTTCTTAATTTCTTTATAAACCATACTATTGTTACAAACAATAATTATAATATTGTCTTGTGGAATGTATAATGTATGTCGATGTAATACACATAACAGTTATCACAGCATGGGACTGGATGTGGACCTGAAAACTGGACAGATTTCTATATTTCATGAGAAGTGATACATTATTAACTCTTTGTAGATGCTGAAAAGTTGAGTACATAGTATAATCCCTAGGACAACCACTAAAAAAAGGCAAAGAAATACAGCTAAAAATAGGGAAATTAAAACCGTAAAAAATGTTCACAAAATAAAATGAAAGTCAGGAAACAAGAAAGAGGGAAACAAGAAGTAGAGGAGAAAAGTAGAAAACAAAGCCCCGTGAAAAAAGTTATAGACCAAACTCAGCCATATCAATAATTTCATTAAATGTGAATATGGTACGTTTACCAGAATAGACCATATTTTGGGCCACAAAAATGTCTTAATGAGTTTTAAAAGACTAAAATCATGTACAGAATATTCTTTGATCCAGTGAATTTAAATTAAAAATCTATAAAAATAAGAGGACCAGAATAACTTTACATATTTGAAAATTAAACATGTTTCTAAATAATCATTGGACCAAGCAGACTTTTCAGGAAAAATTAGAAATAATTTGAACTGAATAATACTGAATTCAGCATATCAAAATTTGTGAGATGTAGCTAATACCATGCATAGAGGAGAATTTTTAGCTTTAATAGTCTTATTAAAAGGATGGAAAATCAAACCAAAGATCTAAACTTCCATCTTAACAGACTAGAAAAAGGAAGAGAATATTAAAGGCAAAGCAAGTAGAATAAAGGAATAAGAAAGAAAAGAATGTAATTCTGTGGAGTAGAATTTAAAAAGCATAGAAATGATAATACCATTGGAATTAATCCAGTCTGCACAGTGTTTTTCATTCATCAACTGATTATCGTGTGAAATTTCTTTACCTTCAGACTGGCTCAGTGTCATCCCCTTCACTCAGAAAGATAGTATTATTTTCTTTTTAAAAATTTTTTATTGGAGTACAGTTGCTTTACAGTGTTGTGTTAGTTTAAGATGTACAGCAAAGTGAATCAGTTATACATACACATATATCCACTCTTTTTTAGGTTTTTTTCCCATGTAGGTCATTACAGAGTATTGAGCAGAGTTCCCTGTGCTATACAGTAGGTCCTTGTTAGTTATCTATTGTATATGTAGCCGTGTGTATTTGTCAATCCCAGTCTCCCAGTTTATCATTTCTTCTTCCAATTGTGTGCCCTGTCTCTCCACTTGCAATCCTTTCAGAAAGTTTACTCTTTCATTTGTAGTATGTGTACACACCACACACACACACACACACACACACCCCTACATGCCTACATATATACCCCTACATGCATACTATTCAGGGGGATTGCTCCATTAATTTTCTAAGGGGATATTTGAAATCTCTGTTGAGTTACAAAGGACAAGTGTCACTGAGGATACAATGTATAGAGCCAAAGATATTCATGACAGTGACACTGCCAATTCCTCCAGGAATAGCAAAGGAAGCTGTGGACCAAATGAAAATAATTTTGCAGGATATGGTATGCATGTGGACGTATACAGATTTCACCCCAAAGTTTCCAATATAGGAAATCAGTCCCCTTAGTACCAACTGTCTCCGCCCCTTATGGTAGCGGGTTTCTTAATCTGCTCTGTTGTGTCCACTCTATGTGTCCTACCCAAGAAAAGTCTAGAATGTTCTAAAGATTTTATGTGTGTATATGCTTGTGCTTTTTATGTCAGTGTGCAGACTATGAGAAATGATTCAGAGAGAAGCTTCACATGCAATTATATGGAGAGGAGCAAATTTAAAGGACCCATTTCACCATATTTAAAGGACCCTTTGATGAAATGCAGGATATACTTTTGTTGGAACTAGTCAGTTCATTTACCTGTGTCCATCAAAAGCTAGTGAGTTCCTTGATGTTTCATGTTTCTGTTTTATTTCCTCTCTTGTAGATAAAGAATTCATCTACAGAGAGCAGAAAGGAAGTGTGATACTGCAGAATGTTGAAACAAATACTTCTACGGTGTTAATAGAAGGCAAAAAAATTGTAAGTACTCTCTTTAATGACAAGGATAATTTCAGTTTTCCCGCCTTCAAGTCAATAAAGCAGAAAATGACTTTAGGTTTCAACTTTTCATATAGCCAAGCAGAAGCAATAAACTTGTAATACTACAGGCTGAGCAGCTACAGATAATGTGAAATTGAAACCACACTAATTTAATAAGATCAAATCACCATTTCTCTGAGTATACGGGAAATTTCTCTGCAGGTGTTGGAAACAAGTGTTGCATATCATATATAATTCAAAGATAAGTCCTAAGGCATTTGCACATTTACAGAACAATTGTAGTAATTCAGAGAATACTTCAGGACTGCTTGCACGATCTCATATTTTTTAAAAATGCATCTTAAAGTGCGCAGAGAATATTAATTTAGGCACTGACTATACTCGCTCTAATGACATTAAGTGATGTTTATGCTTTAGAACAAGTACTGAGTCGATATGAATGCCACTGCTTCATCGTCTGGGAAAACCTGTTTCCCCAAAGGTAATGGCGTTAAGATTTGGAGTCCATGTAACAGTTAATGATATTTATTAAAGAATTGACTGAAGTTATGTACCAGAAATCGATTTAAAGAGAATTAACTGTTTTTTTCATATATGTTCATGCTTATTTTTAGAAGGAATAAATCTTCAGCTTTAGGGAGTTGATCATTTTCTTGTCCAGTACATGGAGGAAATCAAAGGAAGAAACTAAGGCCAAGTCTGTGTTAAAAGCAAGAATTAAAACAGGCCACGAATTCTCAATCAGAACCATCATAAGAAGCCTCTGATGAGAATCAGAAACATAGGAATCCTAGAATCCTGTGATCTGGGGATCAGAGACGATAGAAAAAATTAGCTGCCTGGTTTTACAGATAAGGATCCCGAGCCCAGTGTAGTGAGTGAGCTTTCCGGAGTCCTTGGGTGAGCGTTCAGGCAGGTCCCCGGAGCCTTGTCCCAGGGACAACAAGGGATGAAAGGATGATTCCATCTTTGCGTTGCCCTATCCCCTGTCCCACACAAATGCTGCCCTACCTTCTCAAGAACATGACACTGCTGTTTAAATACTCTTCCTTTCTTTTTGGTGTAGCGATACCTTTTTCTTTAAGAATAAACATTTTATTGAGGTTTAGTATGGGCTGGATCCTGCCCTTTACAGAGACTGTTTGCTGGCGTAAGAGAGGGCTAGCAAGGTTGTATGATGGTGTAATTCCCAAAGCAACAGGTATTGAATTCAGTAGTAGTCTGCAAAGTAGGACCCGACCTGGAAAGAATGAATGTGCTTGCATTTTTGCATTAAAAAATCATCTTTGGTAGAACGGCTCCTGTAAGAAAAGCTGATTCAACTCAAAAATACTGAAGTTGCAGAAATAGTTTTCTCATATTAATTGAAAGGAGAAAATGATCAGACCATTGCTGAGGGTAAGTACATGTTAATGCCAGGATGTTATCGATATTTCCCATAAGGATGTCAGTTTGCTGAAAGTAGGGTACTGTTGGTACAGCTGCACTTAGTAAGGAAATACAAGACTAGGAACAGCCTTCTCTTTCTCCAATCAATAACTTGTGACAGATCGTGTATTTTAACTGAAGTTGTTTTAGCCAAGTAATAAGGTGACTTCAGAAACCTCCTTAGGTAAAGAAAAAAGGAAGAGCTCACCTTGAAAATTGGAAGGTTTATTCTGTATGATGAAATTCCTTCTTAAAATGTCATTTATTCACTCACCTCAGAAACATTTGTTGAGAACCAAATGTGTACAGCCTGATTGATACTGTTCGTGATCATGCCAGTTTATTCTTGGCTCAAAGCTACACGTAAAGGCTCCTGTAAACAGACCTCAGACGAAGGAAAGAGAGGAAAAGTCATTGAGTGTCTGCATCATCATTTAGAACACAGAAGCTCTGGATTTAAGTTCTCTTGAGCCAGTTAAACTTGTGCTTCAGTTACTCCATCTGCAAGTTAAAGCTGATGGAATGATCCAGCTCTCTGTATTTTCATGAGCAAGTATTAAGAAGGGGAAGCATGATGTTCAGAAGGGATCACAGTCGGCGGACCCTCTGCTCCCGGGAGGATGAGTGGGCTGGAGAGAGCGGGCACACAGGGCTGTGGCTCTTGCCCGGTTCTGCCCGCCTGCCTTTCCGATGCTGGTTCCCTAGGTGGTCTCTCCTTATTTGAAACCTGGAAGCTTTGAGATTGTTTAAATGATAAAAGTAAGCTGAGGAAGAGGCTGTGCTACCTGTGAGGCCACCTGTAATCTTTAGGTTGATTTTTTTTTTTTTTTTTTTGCGGTACGCGGGCCTCTCACTGTTGTGGCCTCTCTCCCGTTGTGGAGCACAGGCTCCGGACGCGCAGGCTCAGTGGCCATGGCTCACGGGCCCAGCCGCTCCACGGCATGTGGGATCTTCCCGGACTGGGGCACGAACCCGTGTCCCTTGCATCGGCAGGCGGACTCTCAACCACTGCGCCACCAGGGAAGCCCTTTAGGTTGATCTTAAAACAACCTGAAACTAGTGGAGACGTGAACATGAAGCAGTGAATGCCCAGGTCAGCAGAAGTTTAAAATAGTAACCTACAATCTGACCTCTGACCTCGTTCTCTTTCCCCAGCCACTGAGAAGGACCGTCACACACAAGGTCACACAAGGGTCCTCCAGCCTGCTGGCCTTGAGCATCCCCCTGGCTCCTTGGCTTCCGTGACTGGCTCTTTCCCGGGATGGATCAATGGAAGGGGAGGCAAATGAATGCAAACACTAGGCAATCCAGCACAAGGGCTTTGTACATCATTAATAATTATGCAAATGAGAGCTTGTGCTGTGCTGGGCTCACCTGGAGGGTTCTCACCTGCCCCCCCAAACAGCTTCCTTTGACCAAAAGGAATTCAGTCATCCCTTCTCACAGCTTCAAATGGTAGAAATCAGATCATGAAATATTTCAGAATACCAGAAACACTTTAAATTGTGAGTTCACATAGACATTTAACCTTCTAAGGCAATTCCATCCTGGTTCACACTGTTATTTGCATTCCTTTGTTTTTTATATTAATTTTTTGATGGTGAGATATTCTCAGATCCTTACTATTTGGTAGCATCTCATATTTGATGTGACATAATAATTGATTTTAGGAAGGATTTATCAAAATATCCTGGTCCCTTTTCCAACTTCTATGTTTTTTTGTTTTTTTTTTTGCAGGATCCTCCCAGAGTGTTTTTGTTTTTTAGTTTTTATTTATTGGGGTATAGTTGCTTCACAGTGCTGTGCTAGTTTCTGCTGTAGAGCAAAGTGAACCAGCCATACATATACACATAATCCCCTCCCTTCTGGATTTCCCTCACATCTAGGTCACCACAGAGCATGGAGTAGAGTTCCCTGTGCTCTACAGCAGGCTCTCACTAGTTATCTATTTATACATAGTATCAATAGTGTGTATGTGTCAATCCCAATCTCCCAATTCATCCCCTCCCCCTCTCCCCCTTGGTGTCCATACGTCTGTTCTCTACTTGTTTGTCTCTGTTTCTGCTTTGCAGATAGGTTCATCTGTACCACTTTTGTAGATTCCACACATACGCGTTAGCATATGACATTTGTTTATCTCTTTGTGATGTACTTCACTCTGTATGACAGTCTCGAGGTCCATCCACGTCACCACAGATTTTTGAGGTGCTCCGTTAGATTTCTGCAGGGAAGGAAATCACAAGCACATCATCTCTGCATGAGCTCGGACATCTGCTGCCTGCTCAGTAGTCAGGCTCATTGGAGGCAGGTTCTAGCTGAATTAATTTTGTCTCTTCCACGGTGCTTGGCACTGTGACCTGTGCATAGTGGGTGCTCTGTAACTGTGTATTCTATGAATGGATATAAAACACACAAAACCGAGGTGAGCGGCTTCCCTGAGCGTCAGTGTGGTGAGAGGTTTGAGGTGGTCCCTGACCCCGCTCCTCCCTGCCAGCACTGCTCTCTGCTCCACAGTGACAGGTCCTCAGGCAGCTGTGCAAGCTCTGTGTACCCCGTCCTTCCCCTCAGGAGCGTTGTCTGGATGACATGAGAGGACAGACGTAGAATGTGGGTGCAAGTCAGTGTGACTCAGGATGGTCAGGTGGACTGGAGGACCCGGGCAGCTCAGGGCTCAGGCACACAGGGTGACCCGGTCAGCGGCAGGGAGGGGGAACGGGCCTCCCTTGACTTGGAGCTCCTTCCTGCAGGAGGTGTGTCTGGGCCGCCTCCCAGGGTGAAGCAGGGGCATTCTCTCCGATTTCTAAAAGTAAAACCTAAGCTAACTTTCACGTGGATTACATACAGGCAGACCTCATTTTATTGAGCTTTGCAGATGCTGCGTTGTTCTGCGTATTGAAGGTTTGTGGCAACCCTACGTCAAACAAGTCTTTTGGCGCCGTTTTTCCAACAGCATTTGTTCAGTGTGTGTCTCTGTGTCACATTTGGGCAATTCTCACAATATTTCAAACTTTTTCATGACTATTATATTTGTTATGGGAACTGTAATCAGTGATTTTTAATGTTACTGTTGCAATTATTTGGGGACACCATGGAGCACATCCATACAAGACGGAGAACTTAATTGAAAATGTTGTGTGTGTTCTGACTGCTCCACCAGCTGGCCGTGCCCCTGTCTCTCTCCCTCTCCTCAGGCCTCTCTGTCTCCTGAGACACAACAATATTGAAATTAGGGCAAGTAATAACCCTACAAGTTCCTCTAAGTGTTCAAGTGAAAGGAAGATTCGCATGTTTCTCACTTCAAATCAAAATCTGGAAATGCTGAAGCTGAGTGAGGAAGGCGTGTGGAAAGCTGACAGGCTGAAAGCTAGGCCTCTTGCTCCAATCAGTTAGCCAAGTTGTGAATGGAAAGGAGATGTTCTTGAAGGAAATTAAAAGTGCTCCTACAGTGAACGCGCGAATGATAAGAAAGTGAAACAACCTTATTGCTGGCGTGGAGAAACTTGTAGTGTTCTGGATAGAACATCAAACCAGCCACAACATGGCCTGAAGTCAAAGCCTAATCCAGAGCAAAGCCCTAACTCTCTTCAAGTCTATAAAGGCTGAGAGAGATGGTGAAGCTACAGAAAAACACCTTGAAGCTAGCAGACGATGTTTCCTGAGGTTTGAAGAAAGAAGCCATCTCCATGATATGAAAGTGCAAGACGAAGCAGCAAGTGCTGATGTAGAAGCGGTAGGTCATCCAGCAGGTCTAGCTAAGATAATGAATGAAGGTGGCTGCACTGAACAACAGATTTTCAATGCAGATGAAACAGCCTTATGTTGGAAGAAGATGCCGTCTAGGACTTTCATAGCTGGAGAGGAGAAGACAATGCCTGGCTTCAAAGCTTCAAAGGACAGGCTGACTCTCTTGTTAGGGGCTAATACGGCTGGTGACTTTAAGCTGAAGCCAATGCTCATTTACCATTCCAAAAATCCTAGGGTCCTTAAGAATTATGCTAAGTCTTCTCTGCCTGTGCTCTATAAATGGAACAACAAAGCCTGGATGACAGCACATCTGTTTACAACATGGTTTACTGAATATTTTAAATCCACTGTTGACACCTACTGCTCAGAAAAGAAGATTCCCTTTAAATACTGCTGCTCATTGGCAGTGCACCTGGTCACCCAAGAGCTCTGATGGAGATGTACAATGAGATTAATGTTGTTTTCATGCCTGTGAACACATCTATTCTGCAGCTCATGGATCAAGGAGTAATTCTGACTTTCAAGTCTTATTATTTAAGAAAATACATTTCGTAAGGCTGTAGCTGCCAGAGATAGTGATTCCTCTGATGGATCTGGGCAAAGTCACTTGAAGACCTTCTGGAAAGGACTCACCATTCTAGATGCCATTAAGACTATTCATGGTTCGTGGGAAGAGGTCAACATCTCAACATTAACAGCAGTTTGGAAGAAGTTGATTCCAGCCCTCATGGGTGACTTTGAGGGATTTAGGACTTCGGTGGGGGAAGTAACTGCAGATGTGGTGGAAACAGCAAGAGAACTAGAATCAGAAGTAGAACCTGAAGACGTTGACTAAAATGCTGCAATCTCCTGATAAAACTTGAGCAGATAAGGAGTTGCTTCTTATTGATGAGCAAAGAAAGTGGTTTCTTGAGATGGAATCTATTCCTGGTGAAGATGCTGTGAAGATTATTGAAATGACAACAAAGGATTTAGAATATTTCATGAACTTAGTTGATAAAGCAGCTGCAGGATTTGAGAGGATTGACTCCAATTTTGAAAGAACTTCTACCGTGGGAAAAATGCTTTCAAACAGCGTTGCACGGTTGAGAAATTGTTTGTGAAAGGAAGGGTCAATGTGGCAAACTTCACTGCTGTCTTATTTTAAGAAATTGCCGGGCTTCCCTGGTGGCGCAGTGGTTGGGAGTCCGCCTGCCGATGCAGGGGACATGGGTTCGTGCCCCGATCCGGGAGGATCCCGCGTGCCGCAGAGCGGCTGGGCCTGTGAGCCGTGGCTGCTGGGCCTGTGCGTCCGGAGCCTGTGCTCCGCGGCAGGAAAAGCCTCAGCAGTGAGAGGCCCGCGTGCCAAAAAAAAAAGAAATTGCCACACCACCCCACTGATTTCTTCCTTTTCTCTCCCTCCCTCCCCCTCCCTCCCTCTCTCCCCCTCTCCCTCTCCCTCTCCCCTTCCTCCCCCTCTCCCTCTCCCCCCCTGCCCCCAGAAGTGCATTTACAGTGGACTTAATGACATTGATTTCTCAGGGGCTGTAATTCATACAGAAACTTACTGTTATCTCTCCAATCCGTCTAAAACATAATACACCAAAAATTCTCTGGAGGATGAAGTGTTAGCCTTTGCTTGAGATTCAAGTTTTTAAAGCTGAAATAGTCTTTGCAGATTATGTGATTCAAACCCTTCTTTTCTTTGATGAGGAAGCCAAGACGGTCCACAGACAACAGTGGCTTGACCTGCACTTCACGAGCTGTTGACCCAGCAGGCCCATTCAGTATAGCCCACTGTGTTACCTGTGATGTTCATCCTTTTTACACCCTCTTTACTGATAATACCAGCGGTAGCAAGGAGTGGTACAATGGATACAGTCATTCACTGTATTATTTAAATTGTTCCAGGTGTTTGGGAAAGCAACTTGGCAATATATTCAAGATTAATAAGAATATTTATGTCTTTTGACTCATTCCAGGGAATTTTTCATAAGTAAATTATCTAGAAAGTTTTTAAAAACAGTGAAAAGTACCTGAAACTGAAGAAATAAGTAAATAAAAATAAATAAAATATGATGTAACCATTAAAATAATAGTTATGAAGGCTATAAAGTAATATGAAAAATATTTATGCTGTTATACTAAATAGACACAGAAGAATACAATATTAATACACTTCAGTTAACAGCTGTAAACATCAGCTATGTCCATTGAAAAAGCTGGGAAGTGAACAATGAACTCTGACAGTAGCTTGTCATGTTAGGTGGTGACATTTTGTGTATTATTTTCCAGTGTGATGATTTCCATAATTACTGTTTCAATGCTGTTTACTCAGTAATTTTAATCAGATTTTTAAAAATTCAGCCTTACATTTCAAAGACATTAGACTTCTTCCATTGATGAATATGTAAGAGCTGTAGATGGTTCCTAGAAACACTTGGAAGAGAAAACAAGTAAACTAAAAAAAACGCATCCTGTCATTATGCTTATGTCAGGTTTTCTCACTTTTTATGTCTTTACTTGTTTAATTACTAATCCACTTGTTTTAATTACTTATTTAAATTACTAGATTAACATTTAGCCTTTTTGTTTCTCTAATTTCTCTCTCTGACTTTATACAATCATTAGCCTGTGGAATTTGAATTTTATCTCACTCTCTAAAAATTAATGAATTCTGACTCCTCACAGGGAGAGACATAATTACTAGTATGATTAGAGCCATTCCAGAATCCAGGAGAGAAACAACAGAGGCCCTCTGGAAGATGTGCTTCTAATCTCAACCATATTCTTCCCCAAACTGATGCTGCCAGACCCACAGCTAGAACAGCATCTGTGGTGGCGCCAGCCGTGCCCAGCGAGCATTTCCACCCCAGGCTGACTGCACTTGGCACCCAGGTTAGAGCGAGGAAGGAGAAATAGCCTTGTGTGTGTCCATAATTCAGAGGGTAAACACTGGCACCAATGGTGCCCATTGAAATGTCTTATTTGGGCCACAGAGTAGTTTTTCACAAACTCAACATCCAGATTTCTGGCTTCTCTTGAAAAACTGGAAGATCTGGCAGCAGCGAGACCTAATTCTCTCACAGATCCAAATCTGGCGGGTGGGGCAGGGAGCAGCTGGCCTGTCCCCATAGTTGACCACAAGCACTGACTTCTGACCAGACTGACCTCAGGGTTTCAAACCCCCTTAGTCCAGGAACAAAAGGGTGGCCTAAAAAGTCAACGTCTTTTGCAAGAATGTTGTAGAAAGCTTTGGTACAGACTGTCTCTCTGTATTCTGTATTCGTTTCTATGTCTACATGGTTCTGCCCATCCTCTTTGTCCCTCTGTGTTTTTCTGTTTTCCTCTGGTGTCTCAGATGATCGCTTTCATTTTATTCCTGATTTTTTTCTTTTACTCTTTTCCCCTCTCTTTCTCCCCTTTCTTTGTCTGCTTCTCATATAACAAGATAGGACAAAAACCAAAAGTATCTTTGACTTATTTTAGTTCTCATTTTCATTTCATAGGCTATTGCTTTTAATTTTTTAAATTGTAAGTAGGACAAATCATTTTCAAATGATTATTTTCTTTTTTCTATTTAAAAAAAATTTTTATTAAAATATAGTTGATTTACAATGTTGTGTCAGTTTCTGCTGTACAGCAAAGCGATTCAGTTACACATATATGTATTCTTTTTCATATTCTTTTCCATCATGGCTTATCACAGGATGTTGAGTATAGTTCCCTGTGCTACACAGTAGGACCCTGTTGTTTATCCATCCTATATATACTAGTTTGTATCTGCTAATCCCAAACTCCCAATCCTTCCCTCCCCCATGTTTTTAATTTTTAAAGTACATGAGTAGCATACCTTATACTTACGTCTTTAAAAGACCTGAAAAGAAATAAAGTAGCAGCTTGATCTTTCTGGCCCCAAACATGCTGTTCTCTTTAGGTGAGGGGTGGCCTGATGCCACTGTCCTGTCACACCTGCATCTCATCATTTGACATTAAGGGAGAGTCTTCTCTGAGCAAGGCCCTGGGCTCCACGAGATGGGTGGATGGATACAGGATTTGTAAACCACAATGTTTATTCCTGGGAAGCTTTCAGCCCAGATCTAAAGGAAGTCAGAAGATCTAAATGAATGGAATATATTCTGAGTTGAGGTCCCGTATGGGATGGGAACAAGGTGAGGAAGGAGAGAAGGGTATTGGTGTCGACAGTAGTTGAGGGTGTGAAGAGGGAGCGTTCCAGCTGCCCCTGGAAGGCGAATGCAGTCTAGAGACAAGTGGGAAATGGCACCCTGGCAGCGTGAACAGGCGGAGTAACAAAAGTTCGTGGGTAAACCATGTAGCGAGTTGTCTTGACCTGGTGTAGCCTGACTGGGAGGGGCTCGGAAGGCTGGGGCTTAAAGGCCCAGGAAAAAGAGCAAGTCATCAAGTACTGTTCTTAGCGGGCTCGTCTTTACTCTGTAGGAAATTGGAGTGGATAGGTTTTTCGAGGACAATTGTGTGCTTTAGGAAAGTAACTCCAGACCAGTATGAAAGGGAATTTGGAGAAGAGAATGATTCTAGGCAAGGAGTCCCCAGGGGCTGCTTCAGGTCCAGATGAAGAGGAATGCGGCCCTGAATGAAGGCAGGAAAGCGGGGAGTGGAGTGGGTGTAAGTCTGAGTGTGGAGGTAGAATTGAGAACAAATGGTGACATTTTGTGTGCAGGCGGGTGAGACTGCAGCAGTGGTCTGTGTGATCTGGGGGTTTTGACCCTTGTTAATGGGAAGAGTGGCAATCTCAGAGACACAAAGTCCGGAGAAGTAAGGCGTGGCGGAGTGGAAAACCAGGGACACTTTGAGGAAGAGGATGCTGCAAGGTTTATGCAGGATAAATCAACTAATAATTGATATTTCAGTGCTTACAATGCAACCAGAATTATCCTAAGCACTGTACATATATCATCTTATTTAATTGAAATCCTTAGGAATCCTGTGAGCAGCAGTACTTTGTTACTCTTGCTTTGTAGATGAGAAAGCTGAAGTGTATGGAGGTTAAAATAACTTTTTCTCGGGCTTCCCTGGTGGCGCAGTGGTTGAGAGTCTGCCTGCTGATGCAGGGGACACGGGTTCGTGCCCCGGTCCGGGAGGATCCCACATGCCGCGGAGAGGCTGGGCCCGTGAGCCATGGCCACTGGGCCTGCGTGTCTGGAGCCTGTGCTCCACAACGGGAGAGGCCACAGCGGTGAGAGGCCCGCGTACCGCAAAAAAAAAAAAAAAAAAAAAACTTTTTCTCGTAGCTGGGAGCGAGAGCTGGGAGTCCTGAGAACTGAACTCAGCTTTGTCTAATTCCAAACAAAATTATTTCTAAATTGCGTAAAGTATCCAGCTGCAGCCTTTGTGCCCACAGGGCTCCAGAGGGAACTGAGGCCAGCATCCCACGGCTGAGAAGGGTGCCCAGCTTCAGAGGTGTGTTCATACCTGTGGTCCATCGTCACATACCACAAGATTGCTCCTGGAGGCTGCTGCATGTTGCCTAAAATAAAGATTACAGATGCAAAATAGTGTGTCAGCTTAGCCTAATGCAAAAATGCTGATGCCCCTGAGTGCACAGAATGATCCATTTTCAAGGTTAGAGAGAATTCAGCTTGTGAAACCATCTGGACGCTTTTCTCAGTGGTTGAGCATTCATCCTCCTTTCTCCTGTTCTATAGCGACTGCATGTTCCGATTTTCTCTGGGAGTGCTGGGAGTGGCACCTGGGACTGTCTGATTCCAAATGAAATGATTTTTAGGCGAATTAGGAGCCCAGGGGCAGGCTGTGCTACCTTGTCCACAAGTTCCCCTCTTCCTTATTGACTAGGGAGGGTGAGATTACAGTTGTCCATTTATTTTGTTTAATACGTGTTCCCCTAGAGTTGCACAAAGTGTCCTCTTAGAAATCATTTAATCTTGTCAGTGTTTGGCTTTTGTTTTATCATTACTAATCTTGTAATTAGTAGTGATACTAATTATTAGGTTTTTTTCCCTTTATGAGGAGATTGTTTTCACAAAATAGCCTATGGATATATTGATGCTTTGTACTCTTCATTTACTTTCTATTACTTGATAATTTGGAGCATTCTATCATTTTATCTCTCTCTCTCCCACCAATGGCCACCTTTCTTTCTCTGCATTCCTAATCACATACATATTTATGTAGTACAAGAAAACAAGGCACAACCATTTAGATATGCATCTCACCAGAAACAGGCCTATAGTTTTATATATGTGTGTGTGTGTGTGTGTGTGTATATATGTATATGTATATATATATATATATATATATATATATATATATGGAATCCTCATATATGTAGACCAATATTTTTTAAAGTCAGAATAATGTTATTAAAAAATTGTGTTATTGATAACTAAATAGCCCTAAATAATGCAAAATGTAAACTATACACCAATCTCACTAGTGAGCATAAATGCAAAAATTGTAAATAAAATATTGGCAAGTAGAATTCAGTCATGTATCAAAATCATAATGTGCTCTGAACAAGTAAGGTCTAATCATGACAATGATGTCATGAAATCAATCAACAAAATTAATTACAACTGCAAAATAACAGAAAAATACTTATGATTATATCACAAGATGCTGAAAAGCCATCTGGTAAAATTTATCAACCACTCCTAATAAAAATTCCAGGTAAGATAAGAATAAAAACTGCTTAAATATGGTGAAGACTATTTATCATGAGCCAATTAGCAGTGAAAACATTTCTAAATGGCAAACAATAAAACCATTTCAATTACAGTCAGGAAGGAATAGTCAACATCATCATTAATATTTAATATGTTCTTAGAGATCATGGGAAATGCAGTATATAAGCAAACTACATGATTGGAATAGGAACTGGGAAGAACTTATATCCCTCTTTCTGATAACATAATTCTATCTTAGAAAACCTAACAGAGATTAGTTTTTAAAAACTACTGCAGTTAATAAGAAAATTTATTAATATGGCTAAATACAAAAATACATAAATAAATCAATGCCTTCTCTCTTCATTAACATAAGTATCTAGAAGTAGAAATGGAGAAAATACTCCATTCACAATAAGAACAAAAACTATAAAAAGACCTAGAATAAATCTAAGAACAGCATAAAAGAATAAGCAAACTATAAAATCTTGTTGACGATTTGGAAAAAAAAATTAAAGATACAATGTAATCTTAGGTGAGAATATAGTATTTAAAATGTTAATTCTCTTAAGATTGATATAAAACTTTAACATAATCCTAATTAGAACTTTGAAAAAAATTAGTGTTGAACATTTGATAAAATATTCTAATTGACATATATGAGAATAAACACCTGAATGTAGCCACAGAAAGTTTCAAAATATATGGTAACATGTACTCCTTTACCTGATATTAAAACACATAATAAACATATTGTACTCAACTCAATCACAGTAATAACTAATACTACTAATAATAGCTGATAGCACCAGGCATTGTAATTATGTCATTGAATTTCACATCAACCATGATATTATCTCCATTTTACAGAGGCACAGAGAAGCTAAGAAATGTTCTAAATTTCACATAGTAAATGTTCCAAGCAGAGTGTGACTCACAGGCTCTTTGACCCCAAAGTATAAGCTTAAAACCATAAAATTTTGCATAGGAATAGCCTAGAGAGCAGTAAAAGACCAAATAATTCAGAAGTGGGTTTCAATATAAAGGGTATTTGATATATAAAAATCATTGGGGGAGATGATCACATAATTAGAAAACAATATGAGCATAACTTAACTCTTTATCTACAAGGAAATAATGTCTCATTTCACAGGCATACAAAATTAATTTCCAATTGTACTAAAGATATAAATGTTGAAAAGAATCTATCATTTGGTTTAGTACAAAAGAGAGAAAATTTTTTAAATGGAAAATCCAGAAGCTATAAAAAAGATAGCCATATTTAACTTACCATAAAAGAGTTTTAGGTTTCAAAATTTAAAAAGGCAGAATTGGTGGAAAAATAATGGACAATATTTACAATCCAGGTAACAAATAAAAGGCTAATATCTACAGTCTACAAGGAGCTCTTTCAAATTGATCAGAAAAAGACAAATAATCTAAAATAGACAAAACATTGCAGGAACATCCCTCAGACAAACCTGAAACCAAAGCCTACTTTGCTTGGGAAAATGTATCTTTGATTCATAGTCTTGGTGCAAATGTTTAGGAAATGTGCTAAGTGAGTTTTGCATCCATTATTTGCACCTGGTGAAAAGGTGGACATACAGCCTATAATTTTCACACCCAGGGGGCATGGGGACTGAGATTGTCAAAAATGAGTGAAACTCTACCTAAGAATGGCAGTGATAAGCTTCTCAAACAGCCTAATGAAATTCTACTTGTCTCAAGTAGTATCACTGGCAGCTGACCCTCCATCAAGAGATGTGACCTATGATGGTTTTCAGGTGTAGAAAGTTGGACTCTTTGCTGGTTTTGCTTGGTGTTATCTTTGTACCAGTAACATGATTGCCACTCTTATAACAACTGAGGATATAGTCATTCATTTATTCAGCAAATATTTACAGAGATTCTGTTAAGTGCCAGTCACTGTTAGGCACTGGGAATACAATATGACAAAACAAACTAAAATTCTCTTCTCGACATTTGGTCCTGGCTATGAGAGTATAAGCTGATCATTCTTATACTCTCCTAACACAACTGTAGAACAGGGTAAAATATAGGGTAAAAATACAATTTTCATACATTGGAAAACAGGCAGCTCACATGTGTGATCACTGAGAAAAGGAAAACAAATTAAATGAACCAAACAACCAGCTGATCTTCTGCATGAATGTTCTTGCTGGACTTCAGCACAAGGAGGAAGACAGAAGTCCTTCAGTCTTGCTGAGTTAAGGAGATCAGAGTTCATGTGGAAAAAAGATGGCTGCAATTTATGAAACAGACATCCCAAGAGGAGGAAGCTAACTAAAGGATACTTGAGAAATCTGCATAGTGTCCCCTTTGAGACTTTGGTTAATTGTTGATCTTTATTTATAAAACGTGAAACAGCACAAGGCAGGACAAAATAAAGTTTCAAGTAAAGAGCAAAACTATAGGACACTTTAAGAGGAAAAATTCCCAGAGCTCATACATCACCAGGGATCATTTAAGTGTCTCCCGGCCATGAGATATTAAGCAGAGACTCCAGAAGAGCAACCCCTTAAGAATGAGGCTCACCTAGCCCCCAAAATCATGGTTATTGTAGAACAGCCTTTACAACATCTTCAAAACAAAACTGAAAGAATTAAATTAGTCCACAAATAATTAACTGCCTGTCATAGAAAGTCCAACATTCTTTGAAGGAACACAAAAAAATCCAAGATTCAACAAGAGAAAATTCAAAATATCTGGTGTTATTTCTTAAATTACTATATATACAAAGAGGCAGAAAAATGTGACCCATAATAAGGAGAAAAATCAGTCAATAGAAACAGACCCACAAATAACAGATAATGGGATTAGCAGAAAAACACATTAAAACTGCTAAGATAAATATGTTCCAAATGCTCAAGAATATAAAGAAAACCATGAGTATAGTGAAGAGAAATTGAAGATTGTAAAATACGCAAATAAAATTTCCAGAGATGAAAAATAAAATATAAAAATTTAAAACTCCAGATTAATAGCTGATTAGACACCACGGAAGGAAAAAGTAAATTAAACTTTAACTAATAGCAATACAAACTATCCAAAATGAAGAACAGAGAGGAAAAAATACATTAAAAAACCCTGAACAGAGTCACAATGACTTGTTGAACAATATAAAGTGGAGTAAGATACTTGATATTAATGCCCCAGAAAGAGAAGAGAGAAAAGACAAAACACACTTTTGAATTTTTACCACATGTGGTATAAAAACTCAGTAAACCCTGACCATAATAAACATAAAGAAAACCACACCAAAGCAAGTTACACTATGATAATCAAGTTTTGAAAACCAGTGAAAAATAGAACACCTTAATGGCAGCCAAAGCAAAGAGACATTTGTACAGAAGAACAAACATAAGTGTGACAACAGACTCTTCACCAGATGCTATGCAAGCCAGAAGAAAGAGGAGTGACACCTTTAAGGTACTGGGAGAAAAATAAAACTGTTAATCTAGAATTCTATATGCAACAAAAGTACCTTTCAAAAATAAAGATAAAGTATTCAGAGATAAAATCTAAGATAATTCATTGGCCATGTACCTGCACACTGAGAAATTTAAAGGACATTCTTTGGAGTGAGAAAGCTTTTACCAGATGAAAAGTTGGGTCTACATAATAGAGTGACAAGTGCCCGGAATGATAAATGTGGTCAATGTGTGGCCAGGCTTTTGATGGAAATTTCGGTAAAATGAATTAACTAGTCCTGAAAACAAATACATCTGTCTTTTTATAAAAGGGTTCTTTAAATGTGATGTATATCCAGCTCCTCTTAACGTTATGTAACCTTATGTAAGATTTCTGAACCTTTTCTCCTACTCTAAAAATTGACATAAGAAACACCAACATACACACCTAAAATCTTTGGAACGTGTTGTAACTTTTCTCAAGCATGTCACACAGGGCCAGAAAGCTAATCCAGTAGAGAATGGAAAATAACTGCAGTGTGAAGGACAGATTTTCCTCATGTCCCCGTGTTTAGTATGTACACAAGCTCCCCTTATTACTCCTAGAGAATTTTAAGATTAGTTTTAAAAAGCAAGACCCAATTATAAGCTATCTATGATATCTACCTTAAATATAAAGACATAGGTTAAAATTAAATGGTTGTAAAAAGATATACCATGCAAACACTAACCAAAGTAAAGCTTGAATGGCTAAACTAATATCAGACAAAGTAGACTGCAGAGCAAGGGATACTACCAGAAATAAAAAGAAAGATTTCATAATGATAAAGGAGTCAGTTCATTAAGAAGACATGAGAATCCTGAAGGTGTATTCAACTAGCAATAGAGCTACAGTGTTTCAAGCAACAGTTGCTTGAACCAAAAGCAGAAATGGACAAATTCACAATTGTAGTTGGTGATTCAAACAATCCTCTCTTAGTAATTGATAGAACATGTAGAAAAAAGCTTAGTAAGGATACAGAAAGTCTTGAAAACACAATTAACCAACTGACCTGACATTTGTAGATCACACCACTCAACAGCAGAGTACGTATTCTTTCTGAGTGCACATGGAATATTTACCACGATAGACCATAGTCTGGGCCATTAAAATAGCCTCAATATATTTCAAAGCTTGGAGATTATACAAAGTATGTTCTCTAGCAAATACAAAATTAAACTAGAAACCAATAGCAAAATAAAAATCTGGAAAATATCCTGATGATTAGAAATTAAACACCATACTTCTGAATAAAAAATTGGCCAAAGAAGAAATCAAATGGAAATTAGAGAATAGTTTGAAATGAATGAAAATAAAAATACATAATATCAAAATATACGGTATGCAGCAAGGCAGTATACTTAAAGGGAAATTTATAGCTTTAAGTGCTTATATCTAAGCTTTCACCATAAGAAACTAGGGAAAAAAGAAGAAAAAGTAAACCTAAGTACACAAAAGAAAGGTAATAAAGAGAAGAAATCAACCATATAGAAAACAGAAAAAATAGAAAAACTAAAGAGTACTCAAAGCTGTTTTTTGGAAAAGATTAATAAAATTGATGAAGAACGAAGACAAAGGACAAAACAACCAATATCAGGAACAGAGGCGAGACCATCACTACAGATATTACAAGGATAATAGAAAATATTTTGAACAGCTTTCTATCAATAAATTTGACAACGCACATGAAACAAATAAATGCTTGAAAGACACAGATTATCACAGTTCACTGAAGATGCAGCTGGCAATCTGAATAGTCCTATGTTGACATAAAAAATCTAATTACTAGTTTAAAACCTCCACATATAGAAAATTCAAAGCCCAAATGTTTTCACTGGTGAATTCTAGCAAACATTTAAGGAAAACATAATACTGATTCTACACAAACTCATAAAACAAATAGAAGAAGAGGAGGAATAATTTCCCAAATTATTTCGCGGAGCAGCACTACTCTGAAATAAAAACCAAGCAAAGATATTTGCCAGAAAGGAAAACCACAATTTCCCCCATGAACACAGCTTCAGAAATCTTCCACACAATATTAGCAAATCACATCTAGCACTATATAAAAGGGGTGACACAACATGGCCAAATAGAGTTTATCCCAGGAATGCAAGTTTGGTTTAACGTTTAAAAATCAAGCAATGTAATTTACCATATTGACAGATTTAAAAAAGCTAAACAACCTAATCATCTCTCAATAATGTAGAAAAAGCAACTGAGAAAATGCAACATTCATTATAACATTCAAGATTTATTATGAAAGCTCTGAGGAAACTGGAAATAGATAAGAACATCTTCAACCTGATTAAAGGCATCTACAAAAAAAATGCACCACTAATATCACACTGAATAGTGAAGAGTGAATGCCTTCTTCATAAGATCGGGAAAAGGTGAGGTGTCCACTCTCATGACTTCTACACGGCATCATACTGGCAGTAATTGGATATAAAAAGAAGCAAAAAGCATCCAGTTAGGAAAGGAAGGAGAAAACTCTCCACAGGGGAGAAGAGTGATTATGTAGAAACTTCTAAGGAATCTACCAAAAAATACCCACAATTAATGTAATTTAGCAAGGTTGCGGAGCATAAGGTCAGGGTACTAAATTCTGTTATATTTCTGTAAGCAATAAACAACTGCATATTGAAATTAAGATATACATGTGTATTTTATTTATATATATATGTATAAAATATCAATAATACTAAATACTTAGGGATAACTTTAACAAAATACGGACAAGATCTGCATGCTGTAAACTACAAAACATGGCCAAGAGAAATTAAACATTGTTTTTGGAGAAAACCCTCCTTTCAAGGAGCTTACATTCTAATGAAGGAGACAGGAAATAAATAAATGTAAAATATATTTTATTTTAGATAATTATTATTCTAGGGAAATAAGGAAAGAGAGTTATAAAAAATTAGAGGCCAGCCTGTTAAAGTTTGTAGATATAATGGCTATTCAAGGACATGGAAGTCCTCACGCCAAGGGTGACTTTTGAGGAAAAAGATGAAAGAAGTGAAAATCTAGAGTTTCAGGCAGAGAGAAGAGCAAACACAGCGTCCTTGAGACAGCAGTGCCTGGCTTGCTCTGAGAAGGTGTGGACACTGGTGAGATGGGAGAGGGAGCGGATGGGGACCCTGGCCAGGCAGGGCTACTGCTCAGCCAGAACTTTGACTTATGCTGTGAGTGTGATGGGAGGCCGTGTGGGTGGGCTTCAAGCAAGGTGCAGTACCATGATTTACATATTTAAAAGCTGGCCCTGGCCCCTGTGGCTAGCACAGACTGCAGTGGGGCAAAGACAGAACCTGGAGATGCAGCTGGAAGGTCACTGCAATAGCTCAAGAAAATAAGGCCCATGCCTTAGACTGGTGTGGTGGCAGCAGGGAAGGAAGGGTTCTGAGTGTCCTTTGGTGGTAAACCAGCAGTGTTCTCTGATCAACTGGATCTCAGGTGTGTAAGACAGAGAGCAAGAGAAAAGATGGCTAAGAGTTTAGCCAGAGCAGCTGAGTGAATGGGGTTGCTACATCTGAGATGAGCAAGGAGCTGCCAGGAGCTGCAGGGGGAGGGGATAGGATGTGAGGGGCTTGGTTTTATGCACGTTGACATGAGGTGCCCATTTGATATCCAAGTGGAGAGATGTCAGGGAGGCAGTTAGATAGACGAGTCTGAAGGTCGAGGTCAAGTCCAGACCAAGTTGGGAGATCTGGACAGAGACTTGACTGTCGGAATCCTCAGCAGGTACGTGGATTTTTAGCTACCAGGCTGGATGATATCACCTGGGATGTGATTTCTTATGGAAGAGTAAAGAGGTCCAAATAATGAGTGTTGGATATTCCAGGATTCAGAGGTCAGAGGAACCAAGGGAACCTGCAAAGGGGCATGAAAACAAGCAGCAAGGGAAGTAAGAGAGAAACCAGGTGTACCCTGGCCGCCAAGTGAAGATGGGGTTTGGAAGGAGACAGTGGTCAGTAGCGCCAAGTACAGTGAGAGCTGGGGAATTAGCATGACATTTAGCGACTGAGCCTCTGGTAACCTTGAGAAGAGCGGTCTTGGTCAAGGTGGGGTGAAAACATGATAGGAGCGAGCTTAAGAGAGAATGGGAGAAAACTCAGCATAGGAAATACTTTCAAGGAGATATGGATAGACAGTTCTCTGAAGATAAAATCCACATTGCCTAAAACATCTCCAGTGGGGATGGAATGTAAGCAGTGAAATAAACTAAGCTATCAGTGAGGCACCACTTCACACCCATCAGAGGGTCAAAATGGAAGAAAATACAGTGACTTCTTGCTGCCAAGGAAGGGAAGAATGGGTGCATTCCTACATCCGTAGTGAGAATGTTCATTTCAAGAACAATTTTGAAAAGGAATTTGGCAATATCTATTTAAAGTTTTAAAAAAACTTATACATCATCAATTCTCCCCTTAGAAATCTACCCTGTAAAATAATTAAGTCATACACACACCAGTAAAGATATCTGGATGAGGACCCTTATTACAACATTGTGTGTAATAACAGCAGACTGGAAACACGTCACAGTTGACCTTCATCATTCACGGCTTCCATATTTGCAGATTCGCCTTGTGCTAAAGTTTATTTGTGACTCCCAAGTTAATACTCAGGGTGCTTCTGCAGTCGTCCTTGGACACGTGCATAGTGGCAGAATATTGAAGTCCATTGTCTTCAGGTGTCAAACCTCGTACTATAAACAAGTGTTCTTTTTGTGGTCTGTGTAGTGCCAAGTTTTTCACATTTTTGTGCTTTTTATTGGTGATTATGCTGTTTAAAATGGCTCACAAGAATAACGCTGAAGGCCTGTCTTGTGTTCCTAAGTTCAAGAAGGCTGTGATGTTGTTTTTCTTACGGAGTAAAGACGTGTTAATGAGCTTCATTCAGGCACAGGCTACAGTGTTGTTAGCCATGAGTTCTGTGTTGATGAAAGCAATATATACTCAGTAAGATGTCTTCAAACAGAAACACACCTAAGACAAGGTTATGTACTGACTGGTTGACAAAAACACTGTGACCAGAGGCTCACAGGAACCTAACTCTGCATTCCCCTAGGAACAGGATTTGTGGAGACTTTCTAGAATGTAACTGCCATGAATAACAAGAACCTCTGTAGCTACCCTTTAGTAAGGACTGAGTGAATGAAGATATAGCCACACCACAGAATAGTATGCAAGCTTTAAAGAGTGCTAATTCAGGGTAAACCTTAAGTTATTGTCACGTGGGAAAACTAAGGTGAGTGTTGTGTAAGGTGACGTCATTTTCAGCTGCGGCTGTACATCTAATGCTTGCGTGTGGTCCTATGATCATTTGTAGAGTGATACACGCCAAGTTGACAATGTACGGCTTTTTCTAGTGGGTATGAGGGTCTGTACAGCAGTGGGAGTGCATCAGAGAAGACGGGCAAGTTGAAGGGAAACAGCATTTTCGATGATTTCATTTATGTAAAATTCCCTGTGTGCTCTGAAGAAATTTGAAAGAAAAAATGATAGCCCTCTATACACTGACTTGTGGGTCAGAATCCATGAAGGTGAAGAGGCACGTTGCCAAATCATGTGTGGAATGTGATTCTATTTTAGGAACAGATCTGCTTACTATAAGCTTCTAAGTATAAGAATGAGCAAAAGAAAGTGTGTTTAAAGATACAGAGAGATTGGGAGTCTTGTGTGAAAAGGTTATTTGTTTTTATGTTTATTTCTTCTGATTTGTTTCAGCAGATACAATATGTTTTGTTGAAATTTGAAAAAACTACAAATAAAATGTAAAATAGCATTAATTAACTGAACACTATTTGGTTAACAAAAAAAGGATGTAGCCATTTTTAATGGACTTCAGCAAGTTGGCTCCGTACTAATTTTATTAGCAAATTTTGAAAATGGTACCACAGGCACAGTTTCACTACAAGGTTTTGAGTTATGTTATACGTAATACTTTAAAATTCTTTGTTCTTTGTTTTTTCTTTTAGGAATCGTTAAGAGCTGTCAGATATGAAATATCTCCAGATAGAGAGTACGCTCTTTTTTCATATAACGTGGAACCAGTGAGTACTACTCTTTTCTATTTATAAAAAAAAATGTTTCTTTAGGCTAATACCTTATTAAGTATTTTTCCTTGAATCTCTATTCTTAGTGATCTTTGAATCCTGTAGTAGTTGGTGAGTCCTGGGTTAGTCTCTTTTTATGCTACACTGCCACCTAGGAGAGAGGAAAGGTATGAAAATCTTTTTGGCAGAGAAAAAAAAAATCCCTACCTTTAGGGCCTAGTTCATAGGATTTTCTTGGTGAGATGGTGAGAAGTTGTCTTTTTATAGATTTATTTTACCCTTTCGTGCAATTATTTTCCTTGCCATTTTTCTCAGTCACGCCATACATTCTATCCTAAGAACAAAAAGTGAATGCCAGGTTCGCCCTAAATTAAAATCAGCTGTTATTGATCTCCTAGCCATCACAGTATTCTAGAGAAGACTTGAAATATCACTTTCATTATATAAACCCCTGTTTTAAGCGCTTTCTATGTGAGTCTCCCATAAAATTTCACCAGAATCTTGTATAAAATCTCACCCTGGTCTTTAGTGGCAGCCTAAAACTCAGGCTTTTTTTGTTAACATACTAATATTTTAGAGTTCATTTTGGCTCTTTAAATGAGCAAGAAGGTGAAGTGTATTTGTGTAAGTGAAACATGTTCAGCTTGTAAGAGATATTAGCAGCTTTCGAAATGTGCATCAGTGGAACTTTATTCTCTGGCAAATGAAATGTAGAATTCCACTGCCTTTCTAGCTCTCTTGAGACCGTTCTAATTAGAGTTTGGTGAAGCTTCTGTGAGATGTAATGGTACCTGCGTCATCATTCAGGGCTGAGTAGCTCCTTGCTGAGTTTGAGAGAATCTTCTTCCCCTGGCATGAGACAGCCCAGTTTGTTAAGTTACATGCCAACGAGGAAGCTGGGGTTTGCATAGAGATGCAACTCTAATTCTAGAAATTTTAGAATTTCTTCTAAAAGTTACTTGTTGACAACTGGATTATTTCTTGGAGATTTCAGTCTCAATTAAAATTTCAATTGGAGAGTTATTCCTCCAAAAGTAGATCTTTTTTTAATTCTCTATCTTAAATTTTCCATTTACTAGTTTTTTTAATGTCCGTTATGTAAAAGTTTTCTTTTTATCCATCTGAATCCTTTGGAACAACTGGTCAGCTTTATCTGTTTGATCAGGGAAGTCAGTGAACTTAATGTACTGAAAACCAACTTTTAGCCTTGGGACTCTGCACATCCTACACCCAGCCCTACATACCTCTAAGCGTGATGTCCATGGCTCAGAGTATTCCAGCTGCTTTCACCACCCATGGAAGCTAGCAGAAATGTAACCTCCACCCCTGAATAAGAGAAAACTCCCAGTAGATATTTGAAGGACTTTCATAGGAATGGGGTAATGAATTTGTTCTGGGTTGCTCCAGGGAGACAAAACCAACACCTGAGTGAGAAAAGCATAAAAAGATAGATTTCAGGTCATCTTACCAGAGAATCTTTTAATGATGAGAGGATCCCAACAGTGGGATGAGTTACCTTGTTTGGTAATGAGCTTCCTGCTCCTCAAGACTTGAAAACAAAGTTTTATATTTGTTCAGAATCTTTTAGAAGAGATTCTCCTATCTGCTCATTTGGAATACGTTGATCTAACCTAGGACCCTATGTTCTGTCCATCGTAGAATTCTCTACCATCCCCCTCCTTTCTCCCAATGCTCCTCTGGAAACTGTGCCCTGGGATCCCATTGCCACAGATAACCATTTAAGGAAAGAACATTTTGCTAAATCTGAGTCTTCACCATGCAGAACGCTGGCTGTAAACAAGAACCTTGACTAACCCTTTCTCCCTGTGCACTGTCCCTTGGCCTTTGCGGTAGAACTGTGATCAACTGAGGGAAAATGTAAAAAATTTGGAGTGGATTCAGCTATATTTTAAACTATAAAAATGATTAAAGTATTGAAAATGTGTGCTATGTAAAAATATCTATAGAAATGGATACTTTTAACGTGAATCAAAGAAGTAACCCTTGGGCTTCCCTGGTGGTGCATTGGTTGAGAGTCCGCCTGCCGATGCAGGGGACACGGGTTCGTGCCCCGGTCCAGGAGGATCCCACATGCCACGGAGCGGCTGGCCCGTGAGCCATGGCCGCTGAGCCTGAGCGTCCGGAGCCTGTGCTCCGCAGCAGGAGAGGCCACAACAGTGAGAGGCCCACGCACCACAAAAAAAAAAAAAAAAAAGAGTAGCCCTTTAATTGACCTCTGTGCTTCTCCTCGGGCCCCTCTCCAGCCGGTCTCCCCAGTGTGGCCAGATAACCTTAAGACATCCGTAAATAGGATCACGTGGGTCTCTGTCCCCCTGGCTCTCTCCTGAGACTGGTGGCCTGCTCCAATTCACGGAGGCCCCAGGCCCCACCCCACACACGCCTCCGCCTGCCCTTCGCAGCCATGTTGCCTCCTCTGTGGTTCCACCATGTCATGCCCCTTCTGACCTCAGGACCTTTGAACTCACTGTGCCCCCTCCCACCCTCTCTGGAGCCTTCTGACCATAGGAAAGGGACACTTCCCGGTGGGGGAAGAAGCTTGTTTGTCTGTAGGCAAAGTGGCGGCAGGATCATTCAGTTTCTTTTGATGCATCCTTTTATTTTTCCCAATAATGCGTAAGTGCCATGACAGAGGAGTGGGGGGTCTGTAGAGCCAAAAAGGACGAGCTGGCGTCTCAGCCGCTGGAAGAAGGCCTTGCCTTTAACAGCTGGGGGATTAGCAGGCTTGTGGGGTTTGTACTGATGAGGATGCCGTGAAGGCAGACCGCCAGGTACGTGCTTTTCCCCAGGAGCACTTACCTGCCCAATCCTCAGTCCCCTGGTGTCATCTGGGGCTGGAATTTGTCAGGTGAGTGAAATTGGGAGTTAAGGGTGTTTTCAAAGGAGTGATTATCGTGATGGACCATGGAAACTCACCTGTTCATGGAGAGAAGTAAAGCCAGGAGGGGCCGTAGGTAGAAAGTGGGGGGGGGTCTTTGGTCAGGTCAGAAACCTGGAGGGGAGGAAGGGTGAGCAAAGGGAGCAGAAGGATCAAGTGTGGTTATCAGAAAGTGCGTGTGAGATGCTGCAGGTCGTGCCTCGTGATGACAAGGTCAATGGAAGAAAGAAAGACAGGTGAGGGGTCGGTGCTAATGGTATAGGACACACGTACTGGAAGTTGGGGGGTGTGACCTGGGAGAGGAGGGAGGATTTAGGGATGGGCAGGGGAAGGACATTTCTCCTACATCTTCCAGCCCTTGGTACATGGAAAGGTGGGGGTGAGATGAAAGAGTTGCTCCATTGAAGAGAGGGCGCTGTGACCCGCCGAGAGCCTGGAGTCAGCGAAGGCACAGGGGAGGAAGGGACAGCATTCAGGAAGAGACCACTAGTCAAAGGGCGGGTGTCTCAGAGGACATGGCGGAGGGTTTGAGAAGCAGAGGATGGTCCTGGCTGCAGATGCTGAGCATCCGTGAAGAGAAGGTCCTGAGGAGGTGGCTGCTGCAGCGTCTGGGCGGCAGTGATGGTGTTGTACTGGTCGTTGCCAAAGACCACCAGCTGGAGGAGGGTCTCTGAGCAGCCCCAGTTAACCAGTGAAGTTGTGTAATGAGTAATAAAAGAAACGAAGAAATGGAAATAAGAAGAGTGGGTTTTCGGAGGGGCACTGGGAGGTAGGAAAGAGAGCACACTTAATTGCTTTTATTATGAATGGCCATCATTGTAATGTAGTGAGGGGAAAAAGAATGACTCAAATTCTTGGGAAAGATCTTCATTCCAGTTTAGCAGTCAGTTATTGTGGGTGAGCTCGTTAACAACAATTATAGGCAGAGACTCAGACCCAAGCTGCTGGGCCTTCCAAACAAAATTTAGGGCTCAGAGACTCTTACGGGGCTCATTCTCTCTCCTTGGTGTTTAGAGCATTTTTATGTTACTTAAAACTTGTAGGAGTTAATCATTGTTGTAAGTTAGGACCAATTCCATTTGTGATTTTCAGCTCCAACCGCCGTCAAAGAAAATGATTTAACAGCATGTTACGAAGGTGCCATTCAGAGTATTAGCAACAGCACACACGTCGCCGTGTTAGTTCAGGGGTAGAATGAGACAACCCATTTCTAGAAGCAGGTTAGGACATGCTTTTGCTTTTTCTCTAGGCAACTAAACGTATTATTTTTATAGTAACAGGTAGACTTTCTTGAATGTCATTTTCAAGAGTTTATTGGGTTCCCACTTCTTTCTTCGTGTTTCCCACAGTAAGTAAGCTGTGTAATTGGAAAAACCCCGTGATACACTCTGTGCACGATACAGCAAGTGCCTTGGGAATTTGGAATTTTATTAAACAATGGGATTTAATTTTCTGCAGTCTTTCTCCATCTTACTGGGTTTCTTTACTCCTGAGTGTTATTTTAGCAAAAAGCCTGAAAGCAAGAGAGGAAGTCTTCAGTGTTGCTCTGTCGTGTGATAACGCACACGACTATCCAGACTTGGCGGGTTTTACTGAGGCACCTGCTCTGGTGGGACTTCCAGCCAAGCCAGTAACCACAGCTTTTGAATCTGTAGAAATTAATGAGCAGGAGCAGAGCGCTGCTTGAAGCATTCCTAGACTGGGTGCTGCCCTGGGCCTGTCGGTGACTTGCCTCCACTGGATGGTGGCGCCAGCTTAACAGACGAAGTGCTGGTGTTGGCAGGATCTGTGTGTCATGTATGTGCGCTCGTGTGTACGTGCGTGTGAAGGGGTAGTAAATAGCTTCCACTAAAGCTGAGAGAGGACGGGGGGAGGGTACAGTGTTATTCTTCCAACAGCACCGCCATCTGTGGTATGATTAAGAAGTTATAAACTGGAAAGTTAGTCCTCCTTTTAAGCGGAAGGAGAGTGAGCTAGTCTCACCACTCCATGATCCAGCTCTCTACCTGACCTACGCACCACAGCTTTGAGGGGTTCTGAAATTTTTTTGGCTTCCAAAAAGCTACCAAAGATAATTAATCATCAAAAGAAGGAAATCCCTTTCTTTCCTTAACATTGGAATGAGGAAAGATGAAGGGACTGAAGTTCATGAGTAGAATTTAGTTGCTACTTAGCTCTGATTACATGATTCCTTGCATGAGAAAATAAGAAAGAATTAGTGAAATCATCCAATAGTTTAATCTATATAATGTCACAAGAGTCATTTTTACTTAATTGCCCCTGTCCTGAATTAACCGATAGTTTTGACAGCCTCCGGGTTTTCTTAAAAAGCCAGGTAGGAGGATGCTGTTGGCATACTTGCCTTGCAAGTTGATGTGACTTAAGTACCAGTCACAGCCGCTGCTGAGGGTCACCAGGCAGCCCAAGGGGATGAAGCATGTGGGTCCAGCATGAGAGGAGGCCCAGACGGGAGCAGACGGGAAGGGAGCAAACAGGTCCTGGGGCCAGTCCATCCACATGTATTTAAATGCACATTCCCTCTGAACCCCTGAGGGAAAAGAGGATCGTGAGTGAAAACCTAGGAAGGGTTAGGAAAGCAGGAGCATGAGAGCTGCTTCGAATGATAAGTATCCCTGTAAGCACAGCAGCAGAGAAGAGAGAGGCAGACGCAGTAAGGAGAGCGAGTTATCAGCATGACCCTAGGGACACCCTGGGGAAAAGGAGGATAAACTCCCTGTATATCCTGGAACAAAACGCTTAGACGAGAGAACCCTAACGGGCAGGCACAGGAGAAGCACCAACGGAGCCTCTGGGGATTCGGGACCAGGGAAGTCAACGCAGGAAGGACTGGTGAGCAATCTCTGGTTCTGTCAAGAGTACCAGCCAGAGGAGGCTGGAGGAGGGTTGTGTTTTGGACTGAATGTTTGTATCCCCGACATATTCATATACCGAAGTCCTAACCCCAATGTGACTGTATTTAGAGATGGGCCTATAAGGATGTAATTAAGGTTAAATGAGGTCACAAGGGTGGCCCCTGATTTGATAGAATTGATGCTCTCATAAGAAAAGGCACCAGAGAGTTTGCACACACACACACCCAGGAAAGGCCCGTGAGGGCACAGCAAGACGGACGTCGCCTACAAGCTAGGAAGAGGGCCCTCACCAGAAATCGAACCTGCTGGCACCCTGACCTTCGAGCCTCCAAAACTGAGAAAATGAACTTCTGTTGTTTGATGCACCCAGTCTGTGGTATTTTGTCCCAGCAGCCCGATTTGGGTGCCATGAAATGGGTGCTGCTGTAGCCAAGCCCTAACAGTGTGGAGACAGCTTTGGAACTCGGTGATGCACAGAGGCTAGAGGAGTTCCGAGGTGCCTGCCAGGAGAAGCCTGGATTGCAGAGAAGGCACTGTTGGTAGAAGTGTGGGCTGAAAGGCCGTTCTGATGAGGTCTCAGATGCTATTGGAAACAGGAAGAAAAGCAACTCCTGTTGTAAAGTGGCAAATGATTTTGGCTGCACTGTGTTCCAGTCTTCTACGGAAGATAGAGCTTGTGAGCCATGAAACTGGAAACTCAGCTGAGGAGGTTTCTAAGCAGGATGTTGGCGGTGCAGCCTGCATCCTCCTGGTGCTCTTGGTAAAACATGAAGGGAGCAAGATGAGCTGAAGAGGGAATGGTTGAGAAAAAAGCAACCAGAACTGAAAGATTTGGAAAGTTCTCAACCTGTCCACGTTATGAAAAGTGAGAAGGCTTGTTCTGAAGCGCGTGCTCCAGAGGTCCTGAAGAGCCACTGATAAACAGGTTGGTGTGGGTGTGAGCCACGAATGTCATCAGCCACTCAGCAGGGGCAGGAGCAGAGACGGGGTTAAAGCAGCAGAAACACTGCCCTCTAGGACTAAGGACACAGAAAAAATGGGGCAGAATGAGAGGTAATGCCGGACCTCTCAGATGCTACAGGAAGGGAGCGCAGAGCTATCTGGCTGCAGACGTGCTCCAACCTTCGAGAAAAGGGATGAGAGACCCTGAGGCAATTCAGAGATCTTCAGGGCTGGGGTCACCTCTCCAGTTTGGGGGGCCAGGATGCCCCGCCTAGAGTCTCAGGGGCAGTGCCCCCCTGCTGAGAGCCATGAGGGTGCCGCTGCCACCCCACCAGGCCCAGGAGGAGGAGCAGAGACCCGAGAAGGATTATTCTCGGAACTTAAGATAGAAAGGAACTTGCCTTGCTAGGTTCCGGGCGTTCGTGGAGCCGGTGACCCCTTTCTTCTTTCTGATTTCTCTCACTTGGAATGGAAATGTCTAGCCTATGTCTGTCCTACTGTTGTATTTTGAAAACACATAACTTGTCTGGTTTCACAAGTTCACAGCTGGAGAGGAATTCTGCCTCAGGGTGAATCATACTTGGAGTCTCACCCACACCTGATTTAGATGATGTTTACGTGAGACTTTGGACCGAGACGTACAGCTGAGGTTGGGATAAGTTAAGACTTTCCAGGCTGTTTGGATGGGATTAATGCACGTGAGAAGAACATGAATTTTGGGGGACTGGGGGTGGAAAGCTATGGAAGCTGTGCTCCCTCAAAATCCATATGTTGAAGTCCTAATCCAATGTGACTCTACTGGAGATGGGCCCATAAGGAAGTACTACTAACTTGAGAAACTTAGTATCTGGCAATGGGGCTCCTCCCTGGGAAGGTAGTTAAGACTCCGCTCTTACAATGCGCAGAGGGCGTGGGTTCAATCCCTGGTCGGGGCACTAAGATCCCACATGCTGCAGGGTACGGCCAAAAGGTAAAAAAGAATAATAATAATAAAATAAATAAAACAAACAAACAAAAAAACCTTAATGGATCAGAACCTGCACTTTAAGTAGATCTGGATGAGACTTGTATGTGCATTGAAGTTTGAGACGCGCTTTTCTATACAACAGTGACTCCCAATCACGTTCTGGTCCAGGTCTCTCACCGGTCTCCAGGTCGTATATTCTGCTGTCCCCTGGGGGCCCCTAGAGACCTCAGACCCCTCATGTGCAAAGTGAACTCATCAACTACACCCCAAATTGGCCTCGCTTTCTGTGTCCCGCATGTTAGTGCGTTGGGATAAGCACCACCAGCCCCTAGTCCCAGGGCCCTGAGCATAGGCCTTGCACCTGCGTGCTCCCCCTCCACCACCTGGCATCGTCACTGCGCCCTTGCCTTTGAATATGCCCACTTGCATCTGCCCCCATTGCTGCTGCCCCAGGAAGCCCACCTTCATTTGTTGCCTAAGAACTACGTTCGCCTCCCAAAGGGCCTCTTTGCCTTAGGCCTCCCTCCCCAGCGTCCACAGATTTAACATGTTCTCCAACCTGCCTTCAGGGTGACCTCCAATGCACCAGTCAGATTATCCCAGTCCCCAGTTTCCATCCCTTGGCTTCCCCTCGTGTCTTCCTGCCCACATCCTCGGTATCGCTTTCAGGAAGGGGTCCTTTTGGCTTTGACACGTCTCCATCTGTGACGTCCAGACCTGTTTCAGCCCCTGCGTGACCAGACCTCCCTCTGGCCTTCGCCTTCACCGCTGCAGTTCTCTCTGCCAGGAACACTGCCACCCCCACCTCCGTCACCCCAGAGCTCCTGCAAATCCCTCCTATAGAAAGAGTGTGCAACAGGGCGCTAGTGCCCCCTGTGCAGACCACAGGGTCCACAGCACTTTACTTGAAGATCCTCAGAGGTGGCCTTGCACGCTGGCCATCCCATAACGGATCCCCCACTGGTCTTCAGTTCGCAAATGGTAGACCCCAGCCCCACCTCCATGTGGTGGCCCGTGACCACTCAAGCCTCCTGGGCTGTGAGCACAGGGGAGGATGGACTGCATTGCCCAGGAAGCCCATCGTGGCAGCGAACAATGTCAGCTCCCACGATTCCAATTCCCTGACACAAATGCACTTTTGTTAAGCTGCGTGTGTACAAGAGGTGTTTTGCTGAAATATCTTTTAAAGCCTCTTGTACTGAGGAGGCTTTTAATGTCATAAATATTTAAGAACACTTTGTGGCTGATCTCTGTAATTATTCAGCTCAGAATTCACACAGAACTGCTGCCTTTGGTGGACTCTGGTTACGATGCTTCTCGACCCATCTGAAGTATCTCCCTGGATTTCAGTTTATATATAACATGACGAAAAATTGAATTGTTTCTTTCTCATTGTTTAATGTTTATAGCTTTTTGGGGGGGGTGTACAGTTCTATGAGTTTCAAAACCTGTGTAGACTTGTGTAACCATCACCGCAAATCAGGATCCTAAACAGCTCCATCCCCTGGAAAACCCCCTCATGCTGCCCCTTTGCCTTCAGGCCCTCCTCCACCCCGGCCCCTTGCAACTAGCAACCTGTTTTCTGTCCCTAGTTTGACCTTTTCTAGAATGTCATATAAGTGGCAACAAACAGCATGTAACCTTTCCAGAGTACCTTTAAAGAGGAGAGTACCTTTTGATGTCCAGATATGGAGAAAATCTAAGGCTTCTTTGGAATATTATTACCTGCGTTGTTTTTGCTGGAAGAACTTATTGGCTGTTTTGGTGAAGCACATGACACCAAGTTGAGCCGTAGAAGATGTGGTGACCGTATCCTTAACTTCGATATTGAAAATCCAACAGGGCTTTAGTGGCTGTACCCTCTGCACGGGGTGGGGTCTCTGCCTGTGGAGTGTCCGATGACAGTGCGAAGAGGAACCTACGGGCTGCCAAGACCAGGCTGAGCGGAGAGAGTCACGACCACGTCTCTGAGCGGTGACTCCAGGGCGTTCTGCGGGGAGCTGATGGGGGCACGGGGGCTGGAGCAGCGGTCCGACTTTGGTGGTCAAGTGATGAAGAAACGAGAAGGGGAGAGGCATTCCAGATGGAAGAACCCCACGAGCACATGCTCAGGGTGGGATGTGCCTGGTGATCGTGGGCAGTAAGATTTATCCTCACCGTGCACCTGGAGCAGCCAGCGTGTGAGGGTGAGTCTGTGGAGCTGACGTTGGCAGGAAGGCGGGTTGCGACCAGACCGACATGTTTGGGTTGATCCTTTGTGCTGCCATCTTGGAGAGAGAACCACGTGGCCGCTGAGTGGGAGGACAGGGAAGTGACGGGGACTCAGCCACCGTGTGGCCTAACAGACCAAGGGAGATGTTGGTGGGAGGACCCCTGAGAAAGCTCGGCTCTCTTGAAGGAGAGACGGACTCCCTCTCGACCGTCCTCGCCTTCAGGGAAGCTGAGATGTCAGGCCTGAGGGTAAGCCAGGACCAAAGCCCATGGGACGATGTCAGAGCAAATGCAGAGCCCAGGCCCTGGATGACTCTGACCACTGTCCTCTGGACTCCTTAAGCCAGAGAAGTTAACTCCTGGTTGTCTGAGCCACTGCCCGCAGGGATTTTCTTACTTGCAGGTAAGTGAACCCCCATTGGCCACACGTGCTCTTTCCTGCTTCTGGATCTGCTTCTCGACCTTGTCCAGCTGGGACCTCTTCCATTCAGAAATTTAACTTCTTTATGGACGCTTCCGCAGATGCCCTGGCATCGCATGGAACTCGGTAAAGTGTTAAACACACCTGTCTCCCCGTCCCTGAGCTGCGAGGCCCCCTGGACGTGAAAAGTGGCCTGGTTCCCTTTGCACCTGGCAGACAATGAATGATCAGCAAGTATTAGTTGAATAAATGGACGGGTGAATGAACCAGTGCCACAGGCTCAAGAAAGGGAAAGATGGGGAACGAACGGTCCTATGAGTCCTTGCTAAATCGTGGCCTGTATTCCACCACAAAAGGCAGCGTGATGGTTGAGGGTTTGACTCTGACAACCAGGGTGGTAATTCTTGTTGTGTTTATCATCGGGCATCACAACTGACGCTGCAGGGTAAGGGAGCCCACGTCACATCCTGACGTCAGTTCTTCTGCGTCCAGATGGCCTCTCCCTGTAAGTCACAGGCCATCGGTTTACACCGTCCTGTCTGGCTAGGGTATCGTGTGGCCGCGTCATACCTGAATCGAACTGGATTGCGTGACTGGCCCCACGGACTTGGACCCCTGTTCCTCTCCCTCCATTTCCACTGCTGCTGCCCGTCTGGATTCTCGTTACCGCCTGCCGAGGCCAGTGTGCTACATCTCCCTCCCGACCCCCACCCCCCATGCACCTCCACGGGGACCTGGCTCTAGTCACTGCCCTCCTCCGTGCAGAAGAGCATACCTGTGCCTACAGCCCAGCCGGGAGGTGATGTGCAGCCATGGGGAGGGGGCTGGTTTTTATGTCTGTGTCCCCAGCGTCCCATCCCCTCGGCCAAAACAGCGTCATGGAGTCATGGAGCTGATGTGGACCTTTCCAAGGCGGTCCCACCAGCTCCCCACCTCACAGAAAAGGAACGTGCCATCTGCAGGCCTGGAGCTGCCTGGCCCCACGTGCCGGGCAGGGGTCAGCGTGGTGAAGTCGGGCGGGGACCCACCTTCCTGCCCCGGGCCATCTTTTCCGTCCATCACTGTCTCTCCCTCTTCACTGCTTTGTGTGCCCCGTCTCAGCAGCCGACAGAGGTGGCCGCTTGCACATACACAGGCCCATCTGCTTCAGTACTCCGTGCTGGGAACTGGCCAGAGGCCTGAAGCAGAATCCAAGGAAGCAGGATCGCAGGTGCACAGCTGCCGGCCCGGGCAGCTCTCGCTGGCGTGATGTGTGTGCACTAGGGACAAGGCTTCGGTCAGTAATTTTCTCCCCAGTCCCATCTGCTCCCCAGATGATAATGCAGAGCAGCTGCAGGCAGAGCTCAGGCCAGGGAAGCCCAGAGCCAGAGCCCTATCAGCTCTGCTTCTGCTTCAATCATTAAACACCGTTGGAGGAGAGACGCACCCTCATCGAGCTCGGAAGTGCTGCTTCTCTTCACCCGACCCTGCTCACTGGTGTCCCCAGAAGGCTCCCACCAAGGAGGGAGGCATCTTTCACTGGTTAAATTGGTTCTTCTCTAAAGACAAATGCCATGTGATATCACTTACATGTGGAATCTAAAATATGACACAAACATGTCTATGAAACAGAAACAGGCTCACAGACCTAGAGAACAGACTTATGGTTGCCAAGGGGGAGGGGGTGGGGGAGGGATGGACTGGGAGTCTGGGATTCGCTGATGCGAACTATTGTATATAGGATGGATCAACAAAGCAGTCCTACTGTAGAGCACAGGGGAATATATTCACTATCCTGGGATAAACCATAATGGAAAAGCATATGAAAAAGAATATACATACATATAACTGAATCACTTTGCTGTACAGCAGAAATTAATACAACATAGTAAATCAACTATACTGCCGTAAAATTTTTAAAAAATAAAATTAAAAAATGGCTCTTCTCTCAAAGCTGCTGGCAGTGGAGTTCCTGTGAATATTTTCATCCCTAATCACAGGACAGAGACTGGTTCAGCTAGGTTCCTTCATGATTCCTCCGAGGGGCAGGTGATGTCACTTTAGTGTGTCTTCCTTCAGAATTTAATATACACCTGAGGTCTCAACTGCCCTCAAATTGACTTTCTTCCTCACTATTACAGTGAGAATAATTCTTACTCTAGGTTTCTCATTACTGAGACGACTCTTGCCTTTTTATTAGCTTGTGACTTATTCTAGGACCTCATCCCAACAGGTTATGCTTAAATGTCTACCTTAGACTCAGGAATTTTTAATAACCTTGAGCTAAATAAAAGAGCTAGCATTTCTGTTGAAACGAAATAGCCATGGGCCTCAAGGAATTAGTAATGTATGTATTCCTAAAAAGTGGTTTTATAAATTAAGTCAAATTGTAATGCTTTAAAATAATCACATGGACTTTATCTTTGTGTCTACAGCTGGTAATCACCCCTCATTTATTGTCCTGGGGACCCTGACACACGCTCAGTTACCTGGAAGCTTAGTGGACAAAGGTTTTCTCCATTAAGAAGCAAGAGGCTTGTTAAACTGATGGATTAGTCTGTTCTCACAAAGCCATTTATCAAGGGAAAACGGAAGCTGGCTCTGGCGAAAACCTCTGCCCACATGCATCAGTTTACTCAGATCTTTCCTTTTAGCTGTCACCTGATTGCACTTGTTCCTGAGTGTATTGGTTATTCTTGTTTAATTTTTATTTTATGTTCATTGACTGCTGGGGGTTGGCTGGGGTGGAGGTATCAGCTTTGGTTCCTGTTTGCAATATCGCTGAAGAATTTTGATTAGTCCCAGAATCTCCTCTACTTGGATTAGGATCATCTACTGATGCCTGTTAAGCAGGTGCCTTCCATCTCTCCCTTCCTTTACCTTTTTCTCAACATGAATGTGAACTTCTTGTGCTGATTGAACAGAATCTGTGGTTCACAGAATCATAGGATTTTGAGACTGAAGAGCTGTTGTCAGGTCACTTTGCAGCAGAATAACTTCTCTGGAAGGGAACTTCCTTCTCTCTCATGACTTAGTTCTTTCCTCGTAGACCTCCTCTCCCCAGACTGGACAGTTGTGATTTTTGCCAAGTTCTTCTATAGACTGGTTTAAGTCTACTTTGTACAATTTCCTGTCTGCTGAAATTTGCCCCACCTTTGACACAGCAATGGCCAGTGGGACTTTCCCCATTGATGGAAATGCTCTGTATCCGCGCTGTCCAAGACGGTAGCCACTGCCCACACATGGCCGTGGAGCACGTGAAATGTGGCTGGTGTGACTGAGGGCTCTATTCATGATTTTATTTGACTATAATTAACTTCACTTAGCCATAGATAGTCAGGTGCTCCCATTAGATAGTCCAGTTTCAGAGCAACACTGAATACAATTTCTTCTCCATTGTCACTTGATGACCTTCAGGCATGTGAAGGCAGCTGTCTTACATCCTTTGTCTTTGCTGAACAAGTGTCCAGACTCCTAACAGCTTAGTCATCCTTGATTCATCTTGTTAAATATCCAAATTACTGATCACAATAATTGAGTAAATTAGTGAACAAATAGGTGGGGTTTCTTTCTGCATGTAAATCGCGTCCTAATTAGTCATCGTGTCTTCTTATATAACTGAGGTTTCTGGTTTCATGGCCATGGGTTCGGGGGTGGCGGGGTGGGGGGAGGGAGACAGGACAGGGGAGGGTCATGTTTCCTTCAGCTCCCTCTCCCCTACATCTGGGCAAAACACAGCCTTTTTAGCTCTCAGGTATCATGGGCTTATGAAAATAAGACATGCAAAGCAATGCACACCGTCCTGCAGTGATAGTTGGGATTGTCGATCGCTTGGCAAAATGGTCTCTATTTGGCAGTGGAGTCCCTCTAACCATTCCTCTCCTGAGAAAGCACAAGGGTAGAGATGTAACAAATCCAACACGAAACAAATGGTCCTGCAGTAAGCAGCTTCCCGAAAGTGTGAGCCTGGGAATTCCAGGTTCGATTTTATTTTCTTTGCAGTACGCGGGCCTCTCACTGTTGTGGCCTGTCCCGTTGCGGAGCACAGGCTCCGGATGCGCAGGCTCAGTGGCCATGGCTCACGGACCCAGCCGCTCCGCGGCACGTGGGATCTTCCCGGACTGGGGCACAAACCCGCATCCCCTGCATCGGCAGGCAGACTCTCAACCACTGCGCCACCAGGGAAGCCCCAATTTTATTTTTATGGATAAAAAATTACATCCTTGTCATTTTCCAAAGCTTTTTCTGTCTGTGTTTTCACATCCCATGCAAGCTTGAACATCATTTTCTAGTGTCTTTTTAGAACCTACCAGTGTCACAGCATTCACATTTATGGTGAACAAAGAGCGTATTCCATGATACGCTTTCATTTGAAATGGAAAAGCCAAGTTTGGCAAATACGCCTGTATTTACTAATGAGGCAGATGCTATATTTTTCACTCAAACCAAAACATCCATTCTGTTAATAAGCATTTATTGACTACCTGTCGTGTTCCAGGCCATCATGACGGTCCCCACAAGGAGGAAGATAACCATATCAGTGTCACTCATTAGACAACAGTGATGGGCATGGTGACCCAAGAAATGGGCACATGGAATGTGCTGGGCCCTGGGATATTCCAGGGAGGGAAATGAGCTTAGCTGAGGAAGCATAATTAAAATGTGCTTAGTTGTGCCTTCCACCGAGCATCTTGGTGTTTATTGGCATTGACGTGATAGCCCAGAGGTGCAAAGATCCCAATACCAGAAAGACCAGTGGGGAAGGAGAGTAGAGGCAACTAGCAGAGCCTGGAAGGGCGGCCACATTCTCCCTCTGATGCTAATTCACCATCACTTATGCCCAGGATGAGTTCTTAACTTGCCAGAAAGGAGGTATTGCTGGAGATGAAGGTTAAGACTTAGAGCGGGATCATGGGTATAGCCATAATGATGGCGGCTGATGACACTATGACAGTTGTGACAGTGGTGATGCTGGTGAGGATGATGACAAAAACAGCATTAACAAGAACGATGGTGACAACTCTGCTAATTACAGTGTTGCCAATGTCAGAGGCAAGTATGGCAGTGATAATGATAACGACCAGAGGACGACTTGGTGTCATCATTTCTCGGGGACCCTTCTTTGGGAAGAGGGTGGAGGTAATGAAAAGCCTGGAAGGAGACAGGGAACAGAGGGCACGTAGCAGCAGGAGTATGCAGGTCACACTGTCTTCCCTGCTGCATGCTGGGAGCAAAACTGCCGGGATTACGGGCTTTGCTGTTTCAACAGCATTTCTAAATATAAACAGCCTCAGGCCCCGATCCAGTGGAGGAGATCACAGCTGCAGACCAAATCCATCACCAGCTGCAGACCCCGGCTGGGCTTCTTTAGGGGGAAAAAAGGCCATCCTGCTGTGAACAGATTCCAAAAGGTGTGAGCCTGAGGATGGAATCCTAGGTTCAAGGAAGGTGAGAGCAGCCCTTGGTGTTCTGAGTCACAGAGCGGGTCTGGAGGAGTTCGGTGAAAACATGGTGCCCTGACTCCACATTGATGCTGTTTGCTGGTGTGGGAAGGTCCTGACAAGATTGCAGATGGTGGCAGCTGTGTGCCAAGACAGACTGGGATTCTGGCAGAGATGGACTGATGTTGGCTCCCCGTTCTCCTGAGGGGCCTGGCTGTGTGGCCCCGAAGTCCCACCTGCAGACTGACCCACAGACCTGAGAACAGGATCCGCTACTATTTCACCATCTTTGGATCAGGGGAGCCCCAGTCAACAGCCTCCACAGGGCAGATGGCACAGTCTGTGCTCCCCACCAGAAGGCAGACATGCAGCAGAGATGGGGTAGAGACCCGAGAAACACGTTCATTCCATTCTGCTTGAAAACACTGTTGCTTTGACTTGGAGAGGAGGAGGAGAATAGAAGAAGCAGCAGTAAAAAAAAAAAAAAAAGAATGATTTACAATGTTACCAAAGATAACACAGCGCAAAATAATCCGCTAGTGCATTTGCTTTACTCCTCATCCTGGTCAGCGCCCATTCATTTATTCAAGTACCATTGATTAAGCCCAGAATATGTACCAGCCACTCTTTTAGGCACTGGGAATAGAGCAGTGAACAAAACAGATCAAGTCCCTGTTCCCACGAGTCTTACATCCTATGGGAAGAGATGCCCCATTAATAGCTATGTTTATAAGATGTCAGGTGGGGACCAGTGCTCTAAAGGAAAATGAAGTAAGGTAAAAGGGGCAGAAGTGGGGCTCCGGAGGGGGGATGGACAGGGTGGGCCTTCTGAGGAAGTCATGTGGAGCAGAGACAGAAGAGTGGGAGTGGGCCAGGTGATCTGAGGCCCCTGGGGCAGAAGGAAGCCAGTGCCCAGACCCCAGTGCGGCATCAGTGCTGCTCCTTGGAGGGACGGGCAAGGAATATGTGAGCTCAGGGCATCATATTCCAGATGGAGCACACTGAATGGTATGTGAGCTCTCCATGTTTAAAAACACAGCCACTATTTCATTTTTTATGGCTGAGTAATATTCCATTGTATGTATACCACATCTTCTTTATCCATTCATCTGTTGATGGACATTTAGGATGTTTCTGTGTCTTGGCTATTGTGAATAGTGCTGCTATGAACATAGGTGTGCGTGTTCGTTAAAAAACTAAAAATAGAGCTACCATATGATCCTGCAATCCCACTCCTGGGCATATATCTGGAGTAAAACATGGTCCAAAGGGATACATGCACCCCAATGTTCATTGCAGCGCTGCTTACAACAGCCAAGACATGGAAACAACCTAAATGTCCATCGACAGATGAATGGATAAAGAAGATGTGGTACATATATACAATGGAATATTACTCGGCCATTAAAAAGAATGAAATAATGCTATTTGCAGCAACACGGATGGACCTAGAGATTGTCATATTGAATGAAGTAAGTCAGACAGAGAAAGAGAAATATCGTGTGATATTGCTTCTATGTGGAGTCTAAAAAGAAATGATACAAATGAACTAATTTACGAAGCAGAAACAGACTCACAGACTTAGAGAACAAACTTATGGTTACCGGGGGGAATAGTGGGGAGAGGGATAGTTAGGGAGTTCTGTGATTGACATGTACACACTGCTACATTTTAAAAGGATAACCAACAAGGACCTACTGTATAGCACAGGGAATTCTGCTCAATACTCTGTAATAACCTAAATGGGAAAAGAATTTGAAGAATAGATATATGTATATGTATAACTGAATCACTTTGCTGTACACCTGAAACTAACACAATACTGTTAATCAACTATACTCCAATATAAAATAAAAAGTTAAAAAGAAAAGAAACACAGGTCCAGTGACGCACAAGACTGCCTCGCCAGCCAATCTTTACCCCACAAACTACCCTAAACCCAGCTTCATGAAATGAGCAAAAGAGGAGGGGAAGCCATGCATTCTCCAGGGGCTGGGAGACGCCGGGTCACTGGCCCCTTGACAAGCTGACCGGCGGGGCGGGTGCTGAAATAAGAAAGGCATCTCTCTCATCTTTATGGATGTTCTTTCTGCAGGCTCCAGCGGAAAGCAGGTTGGGGAGAAGTGAGACTGGAAGAGAGCCGCGGGGGAGGGCGCCGCAGAGGCAGTTAGCTTTCCCGGTCCTCTTCGTTAATGGTGTGATGCTCTGTCAGCAGGGCGATGACTGCGGGGCGCCTGACAGGTGTTACAGACACTGCAGGTTGATCCCCATCCGTCTGCCTGTGGCTGTGTCTGCTCCAGGCGTGAGTGTGGTACAGGCGCTGTCAGCGTCACATGAGCAGCTCCCGTCCTGCTCGGTTCTGGTCTCCTTGGTAGATTAGCACAGATCTTGGTTGAATAATGAGGCGGTTGCCTTGTTACTAATGCTTGGTGTGTGAAAGCTACCTTCTTGAGACCACAGGGTGTACTTTCTTTTCTATGAATCCTTGAGGAAAGAAATATATGAGATCTAAAATACTTTAAAAATTAGATTGTGCTCATTCACCGTGCTGTTAGCATTACGAACTGATCTCATTTAGAGGTTGGATGGGTGACCTTCAGCTCTAGCGAGCTATTTGTTCAGAGTCTGAGAGCATGATCCTTAAAAAAAGTCACACATCCCTTCTTGGACCCTGGTGGCCACTGATGTGTGTCTAAATGGAAACAAACAAAAAGAATGGACCCCCTTGCGCAGAAGAATGGACTTGCCTCTGGGCCCCAGTCTTTACGCCAGCTCTGGAGTGGAGGGATGCTCCTGGCTGCATCTGAGGAATCAGTCAACCAGAACCCGAGCTGCGTCAGTGTGTGCAGCTTCGTTCTAGGTACTGGGGGGGGCTGGGAGCCTCCAACAGGGGAAATGCAAACCTCTCTGCCCTTTAATCATGGACCCAAGTCTCCCATACAATGATTGAGCTGGTGGGTTAGGCTGCATTGTTCACAGCTATATCCTATGCTAGAATTGTGTTGAGAACAGTTTAGTAGCTAATAACATCCTAATTGTATGATATGTGTGCAGCCTCCATGCAGGCAGGAGAACCAAGGGGCTGGCAGCAAGAACACGTGCCCCTTGGTCAGGTACCTGGGAGAGAACACAGGAGTGATGACAGACCCCCCCCCAACTTTCCAAGGCAGCAGACTCTGATTCTTGTTTTAGCCAAAGGATGACTCCAGGGGTCACATTACTCCCTTGGGTTCCCTGGTCTAGGTGGTCCTTTTGGATGCAAAATCAAGCATCAGGAAGGACAGCTCAGGGGATTACGGATGGAAATTTTCATGTTGTAAAATCACTCCACCACAGCTCAGCCATTCTGTAATATGCCCACCTGCTAATGCTGTTTCTAGGACTGCATGACTGATTACTCTGTGCATATGACTGTCTGTATCCCTTGCTAGACTCAGGCTTGAAGGTAGGCAATATATCTTCTTCATTATTGCATCCTTGGTATCTTGCCCCACTGTGTAAACTAAGTGAATACTGAATGAAGGAATGAAGGAATAGAAGTTAGTTACTTTCCCCTTAGGTAGCAATGATTGCTCTTCTCATCCCAGGTCTTCTCTGGTCGATGCTGTTTGTGACACTGAATCCCTAGAGTGTCTGCTGCCTCTGATTCATTGACATGTAAATATTCCCCCTCTTGCATTTTGTTTGACTTCCTTAATATGCATATCTGATCCCCAACTTGAAGTATCAGAAAGGAATAGAAAGTATCGTCGTTGCTCCCCCCTCTGCCCTCCGCCATAGCACCTACCACAGTACTGAACATACAGGAAACTGTCAACGGTAGGTGTCAGACTGGGATTCTACGTCTGACCTAGACCAGATCAAGACCCTGCCTGGACATCAGATCTCTCCCCAGGCTCTGGAAGGCAACATGAATAGAGACCCAAACCCCCGTGGATTACCCAGACTGGGCTCCAGACCCAGTCATGGGCAGGGTGCGCTGGTAAGGGAGTAGCATGTGTACTTTGGTGAGCTTTGTGTGTTTTAACCCCCAGCTGTGTAACTGATTCCTTGTGGTATGGAGTTCAAGTTTTACTTGGTGTTGATGAATTTTAAAACAGCCGTGTGATTTCGGATATTATAACAGCATCCTAAAGGTGAGTGCAGGGTGTTGGCTGACTTCATTCTGCTCCCAGCTCTCTCGCCCCTGCCTGCTCCCTCACTCTCCCCAGCTTGCTTTCTCTCACTGTTGCTGTCCTGCCCCTGCTGTCTCTTTTTTCCTTCTCCTACACTCCACCCTGCCCTTCTCTTTTGCTTCCTACCTGGCATTCCTGAACCCAGCTGTGCTATAGGAACAGAGTCCTGGACCCAAAACCGGTTGTCCCCTCCATGCTGCTACTGTCTAGTTTGACCTTGAGAAATTACTGCAACCCTCCCACCCTGATTCACCTGTAAAGAGAGTGAATTAGATCACTTATTAACGGCCATTCATTCTAGGATTATCAACTATATATGATTTTTACAGGAGTGAATCATAATAGCTGTGGGGCTGGCTAAAGAGATATTTTTTCCACTGTTACAGTGAGCGGAAAAATCTCTACCAGGTGGCACTTTCCATAATAGTGCGGAAGAGCTGGGTAACTGTACCACGCATTTGCTAAGTAAAAAAGCTCTTGTATTCCCTCAGTTCCTGCAGTAGAGAAGGTAAGGCAGAAGAGAGGAGAATGGGCTTTATTTGCAAAGGAGGCTGCGCTGCACTTCTCTTTACCTTCTTATGCTTAATATGTTCTTACATCTGAGTGGAGTTTGCACTTTGGAGCATTTTTCTTTGTACATAAAAACCCTTATCTCCCACTTAGAACGAAGCAGGACTTACTTTTCCCAGGATCAGGTATTCATTTTAGTCATGAAAAGGAGAAGGGCATTTGACCCAAATTACAAGAACCATTGAAGTAAAACTGTTCCATTTTTTCTTCATGCTGTCAGTGAAAAATGCCTTGCGGGTCTCCTACTTACTGAGTGCTAAGCTGGGTGCTCTGAGGAGAGGAGAAGAAGAGCTTAATCCTGCATGCAGAGAATTTGCATTTCAGCCGGTGGCATGGAGCCCTGTCAGCACCTGGCTGCATTGCAACTGGCGATTTTAACGATATGCAAGCACCACTCTTGAGAAAACCTCAAAGGATGTTCTTTTTTTTTTTTTTTTTAATTTATTTTTGGCTGTGTTGGGTCTTTGTTGCCGTGCGTGGGCTTTCTCTAGTTGCAACGAGCGTGGGCTACTCTTCATTGCAGTGCATGGGCTTCTCATTGCGGTGGCTTCTCTTGTTGCGGAGCACGGGCTCTAGGCTCGCAGGCTTCGGTAGTTGTGGCCCACAAGCTCTAGAGCGCAGGCTCAGTAGTTGTGGCACACGGGCTTAGTTGCTCCGCGGCATATGGGATCTTTTCAGACCAGGGCTCGAACCCGTGTGTCCTGCATTGGCAGGCAGGTTCATAACCACTGCGCCACCAGGGAAGCCCCTTGAAGGATGTTCATGGTGTTTTTATAGCCACTGTCTATGAAGGGGTTGAGGAAAGCAGGAAATCTACACCTGGCATGGTGTAGATTAATATGGGAGAAACTTCTAGAGGGAAAATGCATATTGATGTGGCCCTTGAAGGAAGAGTTGAGGAGACAAAGGCCCAAGTGGAGAACATTGGAGAAATGGCATCCACACTTAGGAATTTGCAGTTTTGTAGAAAGAGCCTAAGAGTGCCGACCAGTGAACCTTCACAATTAGACAAGTGAGGCCAATCTGAACAACTTTAGGAAACTAATAACATCCGACTTTACTTAAGATAAAATACATTTCTTCAGATTTTTGAAAGCACAAGACATTATTTCTATTGGTCCATCTGTTTTAGGTTAACTAGAAGTGTGGGTAGAAAAAAGCTATGAATAAAGTATTTGTGATGTTCTTAGCTAAGAGTTGGCTAATGTCTCTAGAAGGTGATGACCCAATGAACTGCTCACTACTATTAAATTCTAAAAGTAGTGAAGAGGCAGCCGAGAGCTTCTTACTACTTCAAGGCAGCGGGAAGAGTATGTGTAAAGGCCATGAAGCGGGACAGCCGGGCCTGTTGAAGGCATTGAAAGCTCGTGTGACCTGAGAGGTGAGAGAGAGGAGATGCGTCGGCATGTGACTGCACCTGCCGCACGGCTCACCAGTGATGAGCTGCGACCTGGATGGTGCATTCATTTGCTAGGGCTGCTGTAACCAGGTGCCACAGATTGGGTGGTCCAAACAGCAGAAACTGACTGTCTCACAGCTCTGGAGGCTGGACGTGCAAGGAGGTCAGGGGGTCGGCAGGGTTGGTTCCTGCAGAGGCCCGTGAAGGAGAGTCTGACCCAGGCCTCTTCCTAGTTCTGGTGATTGGCTGGGCATCTTTGGCTTCTAGAGGCATCACCCTCATCTCTGCCTTCCTCTACATGACGTTCTCCCGATGTCCCCGGTCTCGGTCCTTTTCACAAGGACGCCGCTCATATTGTTTTAGGTGCCTCCTTAATTACCTCATTTTAGCTTGATTACTTCTGTAAAGTCCTTGTCTCCAAATAAAGTCACATTCTGAGGTACTGGGGGTTAGGACTACGACACATTCTTTTTTGGGGGGACACAATTCAACCCATAACCCATAGTGAAGAAAGAACAACGGAATTGGTCATTGTTTTCTGTTCAGAATTCTACTAAAACCGTGAGATGTTTGTTTACCCAAATCAGGACCAAGTTACAGGCTAACATTATCTGTTTACTAGGCAATTTCACAAGTACACTTAAATTTTAAGTCCTGAATTTTATACCAAGAAACAAAGCTTAGTCAGCACTTCATAAGGTGAAAACCTCTTTATGAGATAAAGAAAAAGAAATGTACTGATCGAAACAGGCTAACATTGAACTTCTAGATGTAAACTCTGCAGAGCAAACATTTTTTTCAGCTGATGGTGTTCATTCACACCCTTGTCAGCCCTGGCACAGATCCTGGACATGGTGACACAGACACCCAAATCATCACCCAGTTAGTTTCCGACTGGCCACCCAAGTTAAGACAGTGTATTTTCGGTGTCACTGATTCCAACAGTGAAACACTGGTGCATGAAATTAACAGCATTATAAATAGATTATAGCAGCTCTGACAGACAAAAGGCTGCCGTTATCCCCTGGAAACAATCGAACACAATTCCAGTAAAGCCTTGCCAAATCCCTCTTTGTCACTCAGGGAAGGAACCTGACAACAGATCAGATGCACTGCTTCCTTTTTTATGTTCTGGAACTCGACTCCATGCTGTAACTAAGAATAGGCTGGCACAGTCCATGTGCATCTTTCAGTGACAAGGATGCTCAGAGAATTCCATAGTCTTTATTTTTACGGTGCTGCATGTCCCTGTTCATCTTAATTGTATCAAGTGCCGTTTGACATATCAATTTTCAGGCACCTCACCATGAATCCACCGCCTTGGTGCTAATGATTAGTATCACCGTGGACCCTGGAATAGAGGAGTCCATGGTGTAGATGCCCTGGCAACCATTCTCCTTTAGAGGAGAACCCCTGGCAGTGACTTGGGCTCCTGAGAGGCAGAGCCGGGCATAGCTGCACCTTATTCTGCAGGTTATGACAAAAGCACCGGGAATGTGCCCAGTGTTCATTTTGCTGCTGATGTCTTTGCTGTTGGATGCAAACTTGCAAATAGGTGCAACTGAAGTCAGTGAGAGAGCACAGTGATGCCTTGTAGAGAACTCAGCTGTCTGCAAGCTCTGCGCTGTAAAAACGGGCGGTGACGGCCCCACGGTGTGCACAGATGGCAGGTCTCTCTAAGGACTGTCATTCTGTTTGGAAGTTACGAAGTACTCTCATATCCATATCGTTTACCTCTTTTATTTCACAAAATACTCACATGAAATTGAGAAGGTTGAAGATATTATCCTCGCTTTATATATGAAGAGAATGTGGGTACATCCAGACAATGGAATGATATTGAACCTTAAAAGGAAATGAGCTATATTAAGCCATGAGAAGACACGGAGGAACCTTAAATGAATTTAAGCAAAAGAAGCTAGTCTGAAAAGTCTACATGCTGTATGATTCCAATTGTCTGACACTCTGAAAAAGGCAAAACGATGGAGACAGTAAAAAGATCAGTGGTTGCCAGGGGCAAAGGGGAGGGAGGGATGAACAGGCAGAGCACAGAGGATTTTTAGGGCAGTGAAACTGCTCTTTATAATCCTGTAATGGTGGATACAAGTCATTATAAATCTGTCCAAATCCATAGAATGTATGAGTGAATCCTAACATAAACCATGGTCTCTGCGTGATTATAACCTGTCAGTGTAGGTTCGTCAATCGTAACAGATGCACCAGTGATGGGGAGGGGTGCTGATAAATGGTAGCTATGCGTGTGTGGAGGCAGGTGGTATATGGGGAATATCTGTGCCTTCCACTCAGTTTTGCTGTGAACCCGTAACTGCTGTAAAAACTAAAGTAAGTCTATTTCAGAAAGAAGAGGGGAAGGAGACAGGGAGGGAGGGAGGGAGGGGTGGGGAGGGAGGCGCTCCGTGGTTAAGTGAACACTCGTGCAGCGGTGGGGCGAGAGTCGTTGCCTTCATTTCCAGCCATTCTCTCCCCTCGAGCGGGGACCTCTACTAGATCCCAGCACTTCCTTCATCAGGGCACATCCATCCAGAGTAATAGGATTGACCCTGGTCTCAGAAACGCTCCCTCCCATCCCTCACTGTGACATCATTTCCATCCTGCTTTTCTCTACAGGGTGAACCATTTTCTTTGCAAAACTGTGTCATGGATGAGCTCTCGACTCAACTAAAGCTGTCCTGCCACTCACAACCTACTTCAATCTGCCAGCTCTTTGGGGGGAAATGTGAACTTCCGTGAATCATATTCCCTTTTGGTTAATTTTCTTATCCTGTCCCAAAGACAGTTTCATAAAGTAATAATAATTAGTGCTTTGAAGTGCTTAATGTGTGCCAGGCACCATGTTAAAACTTTATGGACATGATCTAATTTAATCTTCAAAAGAAACCTACATGGTAGCCCATACAAGGTATCCCCTTTTCGAGATGAGGGAAGCAAGGTAAGAGAAAGTCAGTGCAACATTCAGGTGCTCGGCTGGTCGTTTGGGAAACCAGGTCACAGACCCGGGTCTATTCATTTTCAAAGCTTGTACTGTTTTGAAGGTAATCAAACATTTGGTTTGTTGTCGTGTCATCAGGAAATATTTCAAAGGTACAGAAAAGCACAGACAGCATTATTGATAGATACCCATATCCAGAACGCTCAGATTCAACAGAGATGGTCTGTCTTGGTGGCTGTACCTGGGCTGTTTGAAAAGATGTGATCTGATGCTGTCCGTGGCCTGTTTAAAGTATGCCAATTAGGTTCAGTTAGTTGGTATCATGGTTCAAGGCTTCTATTTAATTTCTGATGTGTTCAGTCTACCTTTTCAGCCAAGTACAGAGTGAGGAGGATTGAAATCTCTACCTGTATTTAGGTTTGTCTAGTTCTCTTTTCAAGTCTGTCAGGTTTGGCTTAATAAGTATTGATGTGCTCTTATTAGGATACGTAATAAGATTTAGGATTTTTATGTCTTCTTGATGAGCCGAACCTTTCATCATTATGAAACATCCCTCCTAGTATTCCCTTATCTTTGTTAATATTCCTTGTTCTGCAGTCTATTTTGCTTGATATTAATGTATTAATACAGCCAGTGCAGCTTTCTTTCAATTAGTATTTGCATCATGTGACTTTTGCCATCCTTTACATTTAACTCTTCTGTATCTTTACATTTAAAGTGTGTTTCTTGTAGATAACATATAGTTAGGTCTTGTTTTTTTGCTTTTGTTTGTTTGTTTTCAATTTGACAATCTCTGCCTTTTAAGCAGAATGTTTAAACAAGTCCTTCATTGCCTGTTTTTGTAAATAAAGTTTTATTGGAAAACAGCCATGGGCATTTGTTTTTGTATTGTCTAAGATTTTTGCACTACAAAAGTATTTGCAACAGACACTGCATGGCCTGCAAAACCTAAAGCATTTATAACTTGTCCCTTTAGAGAAAATACGTTTAGACCCTAGTTTAGACCATTACATTTGAGGTAATTATCAACGTGATTTGGTTTAAAGCAACCATCTTATTATTTGATTTTTGTTTTAATATATCCCATCTGATTTTTGGTTTAGTCTTTCCTGCCCTCTTTTAGTTAAGTTTTTTTAATTATTATTCCACTTTATATCCACTATTAGATTATAAACTAAAGCTCTTCCCTTGCTTTTTCATGGTTGCTCTAGGGTTTACAGTTAACATCTTTCACTTTTTACAGCTTATTTTCAAATGATATTTCACACTTTACATAAAGTGTGAAAACCTTAAAACAGTATTCTTCCATTTCCATTATCCCATCCTTTGTGATATTTTGTCATACGTTTTATTTCTACAACCCACAATGCATGTTTTTTAGTTTAGGAGATCAACTATTCTCAAAAATGATTAAAATAAGAAAAATAGCTTTATGTTTTACCACCTATTTTTATTAATTCTTAATCTCTTTTTATAGATACAGATGTCCTCTGGCATCATTTCTTTCTGACTAAAGGACTTCATTTAACATTGTAATACTGGTGTTCACTCAGCTTTTGTTTATCTGAAAAAGTCTTTATTTCACTTTCATTTTTTAAAGACATTTTTGCTGAATAAAGAATTCCAAATTGATTTTTTTTCTTTCACTACTTAAATACAGCATTTCATCATCTTCTGGCTTGCATAGTTTCTGAAGAGAACTTTGTTGCCTTTCTTGTTTTGTTACATCAGATGTATATTTCTTTGTTCTCTGGATGCATTCAAGATTTTACCTTTATCTTTGATTTTCAGCATTTTGCATATGATGTGCATAGAAGTAATTGTCTTTGTATTTAACCTGTTTGGGGTTCTGTGACTTCCTGGATCTGTAGTTAGCTGTCTTTCATTCAGCCCTCACCTCTTCCCATGTTTCTTCTGCCCCCTTGTCTCTCTGCCCTCTTTCTGGAATTGCACTTACACGTGTGTTAAACCATACATATTCTTTCAGAGCTCTGGGTGCCCTGTTCTGCTTTTATTTTATTTTGTCTTTTTTCATCTTTTCTCATAAAAGTAATGTTAAGGAATAAAAGTCAGACACAAGAGAGTAATACCATAATGATTCCATTTATACAAAGTTAAAAAAAAAACAAACCATACTCAGACTACTCTATATAGAGATAAATGTCGGGAGAGGAGTGGTTACCTTAGGGTAAGAGTGTAAACAACCGAGAGGTGCACAGGGGACTTGGTCATGTCTGGTAAAGTTCTAGTCCTTGATTTGCATGGTTCACTGCAGAAATTCACTGAACTGTATGCATGATTTGTGCACTTTTTCTGGCTGCGTTATTCTTCAATTTAAAATTTTATTTGTAAATTAAAAATTCTAATGTATCCTTCATCTAAAAGTTATACAGTTTGTTTACATCTATAATCTTTTTGCAATGTATTTTTATTTATATTGTGGAGAAAGGATCTAACTTTGTATTCCTCCTACATGAATAGTCCATTTTTGATCATAATTCATTAAACTGTTCCATCATGTCCTGGTAGTCTTTATTTTATTGTTTTTTTATTGGAGTATAATTGCTTTACAGTGTTGTGTTAGTTTCTGCTGTACAATGAAGTTAATCAGCTATATGTATACATATATATCCCCTCCCTCTTGGATCTCCTTGCAATAATGGTCATTTACCAATGCTGTGTTTGATGGTTTGTTTTGTCTTTCACCTCTGTTCTTTTTATCTATCCTTATACAGTACCAACCTTTTCACATACCATAGCTTTATGATCAATCTTTGTACCTGGTGTGGCCAGTTCCTTCTTCAAATTCTTCTTTTCAGAAACTGCCTTGGCTATTATTTGCCCATTACTCTCACATGTAAATCAGGAATCCATTTGGAACTCCTTCCTATGAATCAGGGATCAGCTTGCAAGTTCCCTTAAAATCCCTCTTGGCATTTTTATTGAAATTATATTGAATTGAGATGTTAATTTGGAGAGAATTGACAACTTAAAATGTTGAATTATCCCATCCTGGAATATGATATATAGCATACATAGGTAGGTCTTCTTTTAAGTCTTCCAATTTTATAATATTCGCCATAAATGACTTAAATTTATTTTAGAATAATTAATTCTATATAATTTTTAAATAATGGGAATTAGTTCTTTCTTTTTAATCACACTTTACAGGGATTGTTGTTATCAATGAATTGAAATGTTAATGACTCTTTAATGTGAACCTTATATATAGTAATGTTACCAGTTTTATTGGTTTGTTGGATTCTCATGGATAGTTCTATATAGACTTCTGTAAACAGTGACAAGGTTGTTCCTTCTTTACTTTACGTGCATTCTTGTTCACTGTTGGTTTGCTTTTTGCCTTACTGCATTGGCCACTACTTTCTAGTCCATAGCTAATCTAGAAACCATGAGAGCCTGCGCTCTAGTCCTCTTCTTAATTTGAGGTGACTGTTTCTATCTTTGATGCTGTGAATATTTCTAAAGGGTAGCTGCCCTTTAGAAGATTAGTAAAGCTCCCTTCCATCCCTAGTTTTAATTGCTTTATTTTTGAATTATAAACAGGTGTTGGATTTTTTAAGAATTTATGATTTTATACTTAAAGAGGTGATCATATTTTTTCTTTCTGTTTACTCCATTGCTAAATAAAATTCCCAATGTTAAATGAACCAATATTGCAGATATTGAGATACCTTATTTGGATATGAAGTATTTTTAAAATATTCATTGCTAGTTATGTTTTGAGAGGCTTTCTCCCTTCTATTTTTATTTTTCAGTAGAGGGTATTTATTGCGTTTGGGTTTGATGCTGTTATGGTTCACTAATTCCTTTTCAACTAGTATTTCAGTTCCTTTACTGGTTGCAGTTCTATTCAGGTATATTTTTGCTGAGTCAATTCTAATATTTGTTTAGAAAATCATCAATTACATTTAAGTTTTCAAAATTATTATAATAAAGTTGTTCATATTTTTTCATCTGACATTTTTCTAATGTAGTTATGCCTTATGTTTCAGTACTAATATTGTTCATCCCTTTTCTTTTTTGATCCTAATTGATTTTGACATAATGTTGCATATTCGTATTATTTTCAGAGGTTTTTATTTTCTCTTTTCATCCTTGTTTTTCCCTCCCATTAATTTCCACTCTTACTGTACTCTTTCCTTCTTTGCACTGTCTTTGCATTTACTTTAAAATTTTTTGAGATGAAATCTTAGCACTAAATTTCAGTCTTCTCTCTTTTTATGAGAGAATAGGTATGAATTTGCCTCTGTTATTTTAGGGGCATCACAAATCTTGATACGGATTGTTTTATTGCCATTCCGTTCTAAATCGTTCATATTTTACGTTATAATTTTTTACTCATATATTATTTAGCTTCCAAACATATGCCTGTTTTTACCCTTAGCTTTCTGTAATCGGTTCCTAATTTCCTGCAACACAGAGTGTATTCTGCTTGAGATGCATTTTAGGAGTACATATGAGACTTTGTAGGTCTGCTACATGACCAAATTTCATAACAATGATGAATTTCTGACTGATTATTGAAATAGGGCTCTAAAACTGTTCACTAGCTCAGTTACTATACTACTGATAAATGTTGACGATGCCTAAAATCATATTTGTTTTTTCTACACACCATGCTTTTTCTTTGTTTTTCTCGTTTCCCTGTATTGCATTTTTTAGGATTGACAGCGTTCTTTGTTGCTGCTTCTCTCCTGTCACTCCTGCACCCACTTCATGTTATTGCTGTCTCGTATTCAATGCACCTCATTTAACCCTCCTCCAGGCACCAGAATAATCATCAGTGATTATTTCCACAGGCTCTTTTGCTTGTCCTGCATATTTAGTCCCTTCTTTGCTCACCGTGGACAGCGGCATTGACCACTACCTGGTTCAGGCTCCTGCCATGTCACCTCGGTGAATGTCTGTGGCTGATAAACTACCGCAGTTGTTTGGCCGTCACATAGATAGTTGTTCAGCTAAAAATTTAGATTGCTTTTTTCTTCCATCTTTAAAAACAATAATCCGTTTTCTCCAGCCTCTGTGTTACTGGTAGTAATTCTGGGTATAACCAACATGTGCTGTTCTTCAGGAAATGTCTTTTTGCCCTGATTGCTTGGATGCACGTCTTGCCTCTTCACCGTGATTTGTGTGTGTGGGGGGGGGATTCATTTTTATTTATCCTGCTCCTGACTGGTTGTACTTTAATTGCTAGTCCCATTTTCAAAGAAGGTTAATCCATGTGTGGGCACTGGATTTATTAAGGGGTCCACAGTCTCAGCTCAAGGCCACATCAAGGCCCAAGGCATCCTGTCCCCCTGGGGGCATTAAAACCTCAGAGCCCAACCCTAAGCCTATATTCATGCCTGACACTACCCACCCCCGTCAGCTGCCCAGGCCTACGCTGGAATTCTGTATTCTCACCACAAGTTTTGTCTTCATTTCTGGCATCTAGAAATTTCCCTTATTTCAAGCTTTATGTATTTTCAGAAAGCTTTATGATGTGTACCTATGTTTATGTATTTAATGGGAGTGTGTTCTCTGTCCGCTTAATCTAGCACATTGCAGGAACCCAGTGCCATCTTGATTCTTTGAACTGTCCATGTAACCACCCCACCCCTGCGTGACTTTCCCTGCCAGCTGGTCTCTCTTACACGTTTTGCACAGAGTGTTTCCTGAAGGGAGGCATCACATCTAGGATGCAGGCTGACAGGTCCGTTCACTGAGGGATTTACTTTGTAGCCACGCTGGGTTTGGTGTGACTCTCGTTTTTTTGTATAGGTGTGTTTGTTTTCTCTCCTGTCATTCTGATAGAATATATTCTCCTGTGTTCTCAAGTGCCTTTGGTACATCTTCTAGTGTTTCTACATCACTCACTACGCACATTCACAGGCATGCACACGTGTACCCACGCATGTTCACACACACTTCACACGGCACAGCGATCTGTTCACAGTCAGCACAGAACAAACCTCCTCGTCTTACTGACACGTGTGTCCATGCCTCTGTGCCAGTCTTACTGTCTTCCCAAGTCGTTCCTACTTGATCTCGATGGTCCATCTCATAAAATCTTCATGGAATGTACTGGAAGTTACTATTCCCACTCTAGGATCAAGGTTTACTTTCTTTTTTTTTTTTTAATTGTTGCCAGTATGATTTTTTTTCTTTTTTTAAATGAGCAGTGATTTCTATTTATTTATTTACTTACTTACTTTGGCTGCACTGGGTCTTAGTTGTGGCATGTGGGATCTTTTAGTTGCGGCATGTGGACCCTTAGTTGCAGCATGCAGGATCTGTTCCCCGACCAGGGATCGAACCCGGGACCCCTGCATTGGGAGCATGGAGTCTTACCCACTTGACCACCAGGGAAGTCCCTCAGTCTTTACTTTCAATAGATCCATTGGTTCCTTTTCACCCTGGCATTCTTCTAAGAAATTACTGCTTTCTATATTCTCTTTGGAAATCAAAAGCATCTATCTTGACCTTTGTCTTCCCCATCAGATACAACCAGACAGAACTCAAGACCATCTGTTCATGCATGTATTCCTTTCCTTGATAGACATCTACTGAGCACTGGCCGTGCTGTGGGTAGTGTGTGAGATGCTGGATATTGACTAGTGAGCTAGTAGACAGTCTCTGCCCCCAGGAAGAGAAAACAAGCTCTGTCCGTCCCAGCTTCGACTGGCACATGCTCCAACTGAGGAGATGAGATTTCTGTTAACTGAGTGTGAAAAGAGGGCTGCCGGTACGAACGGCTTGCTTCAGAGGCGGCAGAAAGCAGTGTAGGTTGGTGTGATTCCAAAGGGCTTCACCTAACAAACTTGAAACTGAGTCTTGGCAAAGAGGAGAATTTCTCCAACCCCAGAATTTAGATGGGAAGGCAGTTCAGGTGAGGAGAAGGAAATGAATAACAGCTCTGCGGTGATCGTATGCCTGATGTTATGTGGGGTGCAGAGAAAGGAGGGCCTCCTCCCACGTGGAGCTGATACGGAGCAGGATTCTCAGCCTCCTTAATCAACAGAAACTGACCAGAGGCCAGACAGGAAATTCAGGCCCGGCTGCAGCAGGGGGAGGGAGAACAAACAGCCGGTTCCCCAGCCTGCCTCTCCCTGAGGGGGGGCGAGCTCTTCTTATACAGGGTGAGGGTAGGGGTGTGTCTGGGGGGTCGGGCCAGAGGGGTGGCTTAGGTGTTTTGCCCACACCTCTGGTGGCGGTGAGTGCAGGGGGCATGCGCAGTACACTGCTTTTGCTCCCGACCCCCTGCTTTTGCTATGAGCTCTTCAGAAGTGGCAGTTGGGTTTTTTGGTCTCTTTGTATCTTTTGTCCAGAATTTGCCCCAACGGCGTATGCATGCATGTATTTTTAGTCCCATATAGTTTCTTTGCATTTTATTGCTCGGGGAGAGGTGTATCCAGGTGCAAGCATCGCAGCACATCGCAGCACAGGGTTCCAGATCCCAGCCTGTCTCAGAGGTACCAACTTCTGACAATGAATTTGTCATTTCGTGCAGCAAACGTCTCCTATGTAACTGAAAATATCTTCTTTGAGTTCTGCTCAAAGTTCTGCATATTGCTTCTATAGGCAACATTTGATCTTTGATATTAAGACCTTGCATTAGCGTTAACATCAAGTTTTATGTTGAAACCCGAGTAATCTGTTCCAGTTTCTGTTTCTTTATGTCATTTGCACATGTGTGATGTTGTGTGGTGTGTGTGCTTCCATTTGCCATTCTCTGGAAATTTGTTCCTAGAGTTCACTCTTGTTCACCATCTGACATGACCTTTCTTAGTTTAAATCCCAGCAGCTTATAGGGCATTGAGCTTTTTCTCATTGGATTGTAGTTTCCAACTCCTAACCTCTCACCTTTGTAAGAAAATGACGCCTAATCATCTTTTCTTCAGTTCTTTCAAACTCTGAATCTACATAGTATTTTAAACCCAAGCTGGCTGCCAGTTAAACTCATATACGGTGCTGCAGCCTGTTTGGTCCCTTGCCTGAGATGAATTTGTGTTATTACATTATAGACGGTTTCAGGCAGTCAGCTGTGCAGAGGGCTAATGATAGCTGTGGGGGCCCAAACTATCTGTTACTTCCTGACTTCTGACTCATACGTCCTGTAAGTGTTGTTTCGATGAGTGGTTCTACCTGCACCGTGGTTAGGCAAGTAGAATCTTCATAATAGAAGACATGTTAGCTCAGATGAATGATGTTGCTTTTCACACACACCCACATCACATCCCTTCTCTTATGAGCTTGGGAGCTGGATATGGGCGGAAGGATTGCAGTTGTGAACTTTATTTGACAGACGAAGCAGGTGGCTCTCATGATCAGATGCTTATTTAAGGTCACAGGGCTAACCATGGTAGAACTGGCTAGAACCCTATATTCCTGACTCATTGCTTTATGTTATTCCTATCAAATTAATTGATCATAAAAACCTGTTATTCCTAAAATTGTGAATACTGAGAAGCCCCTCCCCCAAACTTTCTACCTTAATTTAGACTGTCAGACGCAGGCTGAGGCTGCAGGATGTCCATTAGTGGAGGGAAAGGAGCAAGGGGCCAGTCACCCCCGAATCCAAGCCCCAGATACAGTGGACTTGGCCAGAAACCATTTCTGTTCTTTTCACATTCTTCTTTCTGATGTAAACTCTTCCAAGCCACTCTCCAGCTGCGGACACCCTCTCTGCCTCCCTCTCCATCCCACCCCGCCCATTCCCCACTTCTGCATCCCACCCCACCCATCCCCCTCTGCATCCCCCGTCCATCCCCCACTCTGCATCCCACCCTGCCCATCCCCCACTTCTCCATCCCACCCCACCCATCCCCCTCTCCATCCCACCCCGCCCATCCCCCACTCTGCATCCCCCTGCCCATTCCCCACTCTGCATCCCACCCACCCATCCCCCACTTCTCCATCCCACCCTGCCTATCCCTAACTCTGCATCCTCACTGCTCTCCTCCTCTTCTCTTTTTTCTCTCTTCCTACCGTCTCTCCTGTCTGCTGGTCTCCCTTGCTGATCCAGTGCATCCATGTGGACTCTTGGTCTTCGCTCCCTTCACTCATTCTTCTCCCTTCTTTCCTCAAATAAACAGAACGACATAGGGTTGGCTTGTGCCATTCAGCTTCTTTAACTGGTTTTCTTCTGTTTGTTTATAATGGTTGTGTTTTTTGAGTGGTTTAATTATGGGAAGAGTTGGAGTCTAAGTCTTAACCAACTAATAACAGTATCAGCCTATGATGTTTGAAGGGAAAGGGGAAGAAGGTGGATGGAGTCTGTGTGCACTTTCTCCTCCGTCCAGCGCTGATGGGGCAGAACTCAGGTGGGAGTGAAACACACTTGCACTCCAGACAGATTACTGTGCCTTGTTTTGAAAGTTTTATTGGGTTTTATAGCTCTGTTTTCTTTCTCTGACAAAGTTGTCCTACCTTCCCTTGAAAAACATGTTATTCTGAACTATTTGGGGGTCCCTTTATTGTGTGTACTTAAATTAATGTCAGCAGCAAAGCAATCAGTAAAACTTCAAGTTAAATTCTCCTGGGAGCGAACATAAAATGTTAATGTTTCACTTAATTGAAGCATCCTGAGGTATCAGTATTAACCCTCTCGAGCACTTTTATTAGCTAACAAAGCAGAGGGAACACGGAGGGAGAGGGCCTTATGGACTGTAAGTCATTTCTGTGAGATGTTTGTCGGGGACTTGCCCTTGACCAAAAATCACAGAATGGGTGAAGGGTGTCCAACGCCGTTGTCTCCCAGTCCCCATCTCCATGTGCAAACTGCTGCAAGTCAAACGCCTTGGGACCCAGGATTCTCATCTGTATCGTGAAGGTAATAAATCACTCCCTCGTGGGCTGTTGTGAGGTCACCTGGGCAAACACAGGTAGTGCCCGAGGGTGCAGGGTTCATGCAGTGGGGCCTGTCTCGAGTGCTGCCGTCAACTGGAGACCCCATGCGGACAGGAGATCACTGGGCAGAGTTTAATGTGGTTTTTTGGTTAGTTTTTTAAAATTAATTTATTTATTTTTGGCTGCGTTGGGTCTTCGTTGCTGCACGTGGGCTTTCTCTAGTTGCGGCTAGCGGGGGCTACTCTTCATTGTGGTGCGTGGGCTTCTCGTTATGGTGGCTTCTCTTGTTGCAGAGCACAGGCTCTAGGTGCGTAGGCTTCAGTTATGGCGTGCAGGCCCAGTAGTTGTGGCGCACGGGCTTAGTTGCTCCACGGCATGTGGGATCTTCCCAGACCAGGGATCAAACCCATGTCCCCTGCATTGGCAGGTGGCTTCTTAACCAGTGTGCCACCAAGGAAGTTCCCACTGGGCAGGGTTTAAAGTATGCATTTCCTCGGGGCCTTTCGGTTTACTATACAGGAGGGCTTGCAGCGGGGCACAGTAGCTAGACATCAGGAGGACTAGTTGCTCAGCCCTTAGTAGATTTCTGGAACATGAGACCAGAGCCAAATAGCTTCCTCACCTGGAAAATGAGAAAAGTGGGCGAGAAAAACAAACCAAAATGAAACAAAACAAAAACCTTCGGAGCCCAACAAATCATACCTCATGTAACTACTCCTGCAAGTAATAAAATCCCTTTGTTTCTTAGATCTATGATTTATCAAGGATTGTATTCATATTTCTTTCTAAAATGACTATTATTGATTACACAATGATTTTAAAATATTATAATCCATTTTCTCTACAGTTTTTTGTCGTAGTGGTAAGCATATGTAACATAATATTTATCATTTCAACCATTCGTATGTATACAATTCAGCAGCATTACAGTGTTGTGTACCCATTACCACTACCTTTCCCGTTAAATAATAACTCCCCACCCCCCCTCCTCCAGAGCCTGGTAACTTCTGTTCTGCTTTCAGTCTCCATGAACCTGCCTATTCTAACTACCTCATATAAAGGAATCATATACTGTCTGTCCTCCTGCATCTGGCTTAATTCACTTAAGCATAGTGTTTCCCCTCCAGTTCTAAGACAGTCTTCTTCCCAAGGAGATTTTTAAGAAGTAGGCTGCCAGCTTCCTGGCATGGTTTACGTACAGCCCCACCCAGAGGCCCTAGATTTGACTTTCTCGGGCCCAGTCACCCCAGTGGCAAGCCCACTGGTCCCTGAGCTCTGGGGAGCCTCGCACATTTCCCGGGTCGACCAGCTGTCGCATCACCAGGACTAGCTCTGTTTGGAGGCCTTGGGTTTTTACCAAGACTTTCTGAACAAACCTTCCCAGATACTCAGCTGGACTTGGTCTCCCATCAACCCATGGCTCTAAATGTTGATGAGCATCAAAAACTTCCCAGGTTGTTAGTAAAGAAGCTGATCCTCTGCTCCACCCCGTAGAGACTCTCAGTGGGCTGGTCTAGGGCGAGACTTAGGAATCTCTTTCTAACAAGTGACTCTAATGCTCTGAGTGCCTTTACAAAACTGAACATTGTCTGCTATAAACAGCTCACGACTGTCTGAAATTGTGAGCTTTGGAAAGACCCAAAGTCTCCCTTTATTTTTGAATTGAAAGAGGGTGGGGTCCAACATCCTTAGAAGGAGTCTAAAAATGCCAACATACAGGGTTGAGGGTTTGCGAGGGAAGGAGACGGCATGATGAGGATGGAGAATATCTGCTTGTTTGTGACCTTGGGCGTGAGTGATTCTCAAGGAAGGCACCAGAGCCACTCCCTCCAAACATAAGATGGTTCTTTGATCTAGAACTTGTTCAACTAAGTAAACAGAGTAAATTCAAACAGGAGGAGAAAATAAGCTCAAACAGATAAAAGTCAGTCTCCACCTACCTGAGGAGCAGAAGTTGTTCACCTGAGGTAACCATAGCAACAGAAGACACTCTGGAGTGGACACTAGATTAAAGATCCCATCTCATTAGAAGGAAGCCAACACATAAATTCCCTAATCTTATCTTCTGAAGAATATTATTTCATCAAGTTAAAAATCTGTAACTTTTAGCCAAGAAGAAAACCCAGCTGCAAGTTGGAGGTCATGGAATGGTCTTCAGAAGTGTCTCCGAGTATCTGCTGATGTCACAGCATCACCACCAACATCAAATACACGTTATGTGTCCACTGCATGTTGATGTATCTCTGATAGAACGTGTTTGGTCTGGTTTTGAAGGAGACTCACTGACTTAGCCCATGAGGCGAAGTGCCCACTGACCCCACCTGGGGATTTGTAGGAGGACGCAACACTTTGTATTTGGAGCAGAGAACAAACCCAGCTGTGAGGACAGAGGGGTGGGAGGCAAGGTCTTTACTCCCACATGGACCTCACTCCACCCCATGCGGGAAACAGGCATTTTCTTGGGGATACACACAATGTATTGTTCGTAGTTATTGCCCGTGTGGCCAAGGACCCTGGAACTGTGGGGTCTGGTATTCCCATCCTACTACCATCTCCATCCGATGAACAGCAAGGAGCCTTCAGGCTCATACGATCTGACTGTGGAGCTGTGTTGTATCAGGTGGTCAGTAAGGGTGGGTCCTCTGAGGTCAAACCTGCTTACCAACACTGAAACCAGGCTTCAGGCGCTATTTTATCCCCGACCGTCTGTGCGGGTAGCAGAGGCCTTCACCGCCCCGCACCACCTGCCAGTGTTATCAGCAGAGAAGTAAAGGAATAAACATGAAGGGTTTTGGCTTCTGGAGTATTTATTAGTGTATAAAAAAGGGAAGGCTCACCCCACGGGCTGCTCTCAGGAAGTAGCAATTGTCCTTGGTCAGGAGGCTGAGAGGAGCCCTGGAGGCCAGGCTAGTGGAGGACAGTTTGGGGAAAGAGAGAAAGTTTAGGTGCTTGAAAAGGAGGAGGACAAAGGCTCTTCAGGTAATCAGCACAGGTTTCTTTCCATGAGAAAGAAAACTTGGCCCCAGGTGGCTCAAGTCAGGAAGGGGAGGGAAGGACACACTGACGGGGAAAGGCGGCCATGGGAGCTGCAGGACTCAGGTGACGTGAGCAGGACTCGGCTTCTCCCTCTTCGCTTCTGGGCTTGGTGCTGGCTGTGCTCTCCGGCTCTTTCCCCCATATGGCTGTAGGAAAGCTGCTAGAAGTTTCTGGGCTGGATCGTTCTGGAACTATACCCCGTGGGAAATAACACAGTCACTTTTCTTGCAGATCAAAGGCCAGCACTGTTCATTTGGCCCCAATGGGCTTTCGCAGGGTAGGGTGCCCTTTCCCCTCCCTGAGGGCACTCAGCAGAGATCCTTAGGGATGAGAAAAGGCTTCATTGAGGGGCTGAATGCAGATATTCGGACCGAGGTCTGTGGGAGACCAGCCTCCTTGCAGGAACCTGAATTCTCCGTCCTTCCTGTGGACTCGTAGTGTTTCCTTCTCATGCACAGTTCTCCCCTTTATATTGTTACACCACTGATTCCTGTAGAAAATCGTAATACAGAAAGGAGCTTTAGCCATCAGGCTAGTCTGGTTCTCATAATATTTTTACAGAACCGCTACAGTTTGCCGACGTGGAAACCAAAACCCAGAGTTTATTATGTGCTCGGAGCCATGCTATCACTTAAAGGCAAGGCTGAAGCTTGGCCTCAGACTCCCCGATGGGGGCGATTTCCATGCTGACCTGGTGTCCTGAGAACCCAGCACAGCCCTGTCCCTAAAAATGCTTCAGATACACTATTTCGTTTTAACTTCAGTCATGTGATTAAGTACGGTTGTCATCCCCATTTCATAGATGAGGAAACAGAGGCTAGAGAATGTGTGTTTGCACAGCTCTGAGTGACGCAGCCGAGAGGCTGTCCCTGGTCAGTGCTGTCCATCATCGCCCCAGTGCTTCTCATTGCCGGGGCATTTGACCCCGTGTTCAGACACTTGTTGGTGTGTGTTTGGGTGTAGATGTGTGGATGTACAGTAACATCCAGAGGTGTACTTGGAGGAACGGGTCATGTGGACCTGCTTGCACATTAGTGTCACCTGACAGTAATGTAGTAAATCAGGTTCTCTGGTGCTGGGGTTGAGCATCAGTACTTTTTAAAAGGTCCCCAGTAACACTACGTGGTGCCAGGTTTGCAAACCAAATGCCTTGGACAGAGGTTCTCAAACGTTGGTGTCCTCGCCTGGGAACACTTGTTAAAGTATTTGGTTGGTTTTGTCAAAAGGCAGATCCAAAGACTCGGATGCAGCAGATATGGGGTGGACCCCGAAATCTGCATTTTTAGCAAGCACACTAGATGATTCTGACAAAAGTAGGTGGTCTGTGGACCACACTTTGAAAAGCTCTGCTACAGCTCTGAGCTCTGAGAACAGCCTTGAGTTGCCATCTGGCGAGTCCTGAAGAGCCGTGCAAGCTGGTTAGCTTCAGTATTTTTAGTTCAGGGAACAGCAATACAGAACTCAGCAACCCAGTCCAAATAGGGAAGGATTCTTCCTTAAATGCTCATTAGAGGACCTTGAGCATATGGCAAATGTATAGTCAGTATCGACTGATCACTTTTTGATGTCGGTCTCATCATAACCGTGCAGCATCCGAATGCCATACATTAAAATGCCACCTCCTTTGCTTCTAACCCTGGTTTAAAACTCATATCAAAGGCAGAACATCCCGTGATTCCTCAGATATCTTTGGAATTGTCAAACCAGAAGATATATTTAGAGCCCTCTTGTGCAGAACACAAAATTTCACCACACACAGAATTGCCAATTAGGAGGGGAGGTGCAGAATGACGGTAATGACGCAGGCAGGCTGCAGTTTTCCCCTCTGAATTACAAGGATAGTTTCAAGGATGCACTAACTCTGAATGAGTTTTTCTTCTTTTGATGCTGCCCACGGACTCTTCTCTCCAAGCAATTATTCTTGTCCCATCAGCAATCAGAGAGAACACCCTTCTCCATTTCTGTGTACTGAGTTCCCTGACCTCATGGCACAGTTTCGTCCTCACCTGCAGACAGTACTTTCCTGTATCATTTCAGTGGATTCCTCCCCATCCACGATGACAAACAACTCACATTAAATCAACTAAATGCCATTTTAAGATCACCTATGATTTTCTTTAGGATGCCCTACATTTTGAAATCTTTTAAGACTGAGATTTCTAGGGACATTCATAGATGAATGAAAATTGAAACACCACCCCAGCTACTCCCTCATCCCCTGCCCCCCCTCCCCATTTTCAAGAGTTCTTTTTGTCTCAAGGATAGTCAACTCTGGACCTGAATTTTTTTTTTTTAATTGATTCCATCTACTTTTCCTCCTAACCTGGGATGTTATATCCTAGTAACTATGACGTGATTTGGGAGACTGCTGAGAATGTGTCTGTAATATGTCTATAACGTTGATAGAATGTATTAAGCCCCTCCAAGGTTGGTATAACCCTACGTATGTATAACCAATCGATTACAGGGCTTTTTCTACATTTGTTTCAGTATGCGCTTTCTAAACCTTTAAGTTACCTCTTCTGACTTGAAGAAGGATGGTCCTTCCAGCCTCTTGTCCCCAGGTTTTCTCCTCCTGCCCTGTGTTCACTGTTCATCTACCAGCCACGACCCCTCTCAGCCCCAGTGCCCTCTCCACTCCCCTCAAGCTGGACACAAAACACCTGCCAGCAAACACTGCCGTCCAACTCTGGCGTGGGACATCTGCCTCGAGGCTTGGGAAAGAGGCAGGTGCCACGTGGTGTGGGGAGCTGACCTGCGCGAAGATGGTGCCTCAACAGCCCCGTGCTTTGTGAGTCCTTCTTGGAGATGTGCTCAACACAGTACCCCACCCCCGTGCTTAGTTCGTCTGTTTTTAGACTCATTTACCAGGTCTTTGTTGCATTTCTTTTTACAAGTGCCTGCCCCTAGTTAAACTGAGAAAATAATTTCTTATTCTGGCTGTGGTAGGATCGCTCACATAGCAACGATAACGAGGGAAACCATATATCTTGGTTTGTCTGGAACGGATGGTTCCAGACAAACAATTTGTGCCTGTTTTCCCAGCATAATTGTTGATCGCTCCACTTCCTCTGTGCCTGTTTGGGTGGCACATTATATAGTGACAATGGCATTATATTTGGTAATTCCAGATCAAGAAGACATCGGAGAGGCTGGTTATGATGATAATCACAGATGCCAGATTTTTCTCTTCTGGACACATAGGCAGGACCCTGGTGGTACCTGATTACCCCTCATTGTGCGTGTATGGTGTCCAGTCAAACCAGACCCACTGGAGCCTCTGAAATCACTCCCAGGGCTGTGGTACAAGTCCCAGCCCTTTGCTCACCCGGGTTGATTCTTCCAGAAGGAGGCAGCCAAGGGGATAGAAAACAAGCTGGAATCAGAGCAGGAAAGCTAGCCTCTGCCAGAATCCCCTTCTCTTCCTACCATTAGTGTCCATGTCACCCAGGAGCTGCCTGTCTCAGGGGCATTGATGATCTCTTACTGCTGAAAAGTGAAAGGAAAGGCCTCTGAGAATAAGCAAAGGAGAGCCTGAGAATGGGGGGTTCTCAAGAAACTCAAGAAAGGGAAACATGAGCTGCCTCAGAGGTGGAGGAGAAGCGGGGAAGCACAGACATGACCTCCCACAAAACCTAGTATGACGTGCATGGAAAACATAGTAACGTGGATGAGAACAAAACCTTCAAAAATGTTCATGAAAATGAGAGAACAAGCTACAAGGAAGTCGTACTGCAGGGAGCGTGAAGTGTTACACAAAGCGTGGCAGCGCAGGCGGTGTGTCTGCTGGGGCAGCTGGGCGACAGGTCGCTCTCAGCGATTTCTACCTGTTGGATTCCAGAATCTTCTCAGGTCACTTGTATCCTAATTTATTGTCTGTCGTACCCACGAAGGATTCTTTTTAAGGGACTCTGTGGATTAAGAACCATCAGTGTGTAGCTGAATCAGCCTTGGATGCAGAATGCTGGGTTTCTGATACGGAAGGGCAGCTGTCAGTTGGAGAAAACCCTCAGTCGGGCATGACTGGGAGAACACACTCCTGGGGACCCCTCGACTTGTCCCCTGATGCTCCGTTCCAGGCGGCGCTAAGGCTCTCTCCTGGACCACTGTGCCCTGGTCCTGTCTTCGAGGAGCTGTGGCTCTGTGGCCGTTTGCAGCAAAGCCCCAGCCCTTGCTTCTCATCTGGCACCAGCTGACTGATGCTAATGCCTGTGGGATGGGGACAAGGGGTCTCGCCAACACGCTGCCCAGGTCGCTTCGATGTCACATCAGAGAGTCTCTGAGAAGGGAACTCGAGAGGGAGGCGGGGGAAACTTGCTGAAGTTCAAGTGAAGGTGAAGGAAGTGTTATATCAGGATGTGTTGGGCAGATGGCAACATCTTGGAAAGTTCCTGAGGGACGGGGGCCTGTACTGGGTCCAGGGGGATCCAGAGGAAAGAAACTGAAAGAAAGAAAGGTACCCAAACGACCAGTCTGGTGAGAGGTCAGACCCGGGTCCAAAGCCCACTCCTGCATGTGAGCACAGGAGGGTTCCTGCTGTACGTGAACGGGAATTCAGGAGGCGGTGAGAGGAGAAAGTAGTCGCCTTAGATGTGGGTAAGCAGGGCAGAGGAGTACCCACGCGGAGACAGTGAGCAGGCGATGAAAAACGGGAACTGGAATTGTGGTGTGAGCGTCGGTGGGGGGAGACTGACTTGCCAAAAATCAATCTACCTGCTATTTAGCGTCCTGTGATACACACACAAATACAGAGATGTAAAGAAAAAATAAACAGAAGAGGGGAAGGAGCGGGGGGAGGAGAGGAACTGACTGGACTTCTCACCCGGGCCTTCGGTGGAGGCCTGGTGCAGACGTAGCCCGGGCCCGGGAGCACATAGGTGTTTCCAGTGCACCTTCTTATCAAGGAGGGACGTGCCACTGTTGGTCTTTATATTGTGCTAATTAAGTGCCAGTGGGTCCTCCATCCATCAACGCCCGTTTACCAGAGGAGAGAACCAGGTGTTCACGCACTGTCTTCCTTTTCTGTCCTTTGAAGTGAGTCCAGTGCACTTGGCCTTCAGTGTCACAGGGACAGGGCTCAGGAGAGGCTACAGAGAAGCCGGTGAACTGCTGTGAAAAGGAGGTGGTGCAGAAGCCCAGCCCTGTGTAGCTGCAAGTGAGCGACTTTCCCCCGTGTCACCCTCTTCATGTCCTCCTTGCTCTCCGTGTCTCACTCTGGCCCCTGGGACCACTGGGATTCTGTGCCGTTCCCCGAGGCCTTGACTTCCATTGGCTGCTAGCTGGTCTTGTGCAGTGGGAGAGCTAATTATGGCTCTGGCGTTAATCTTCTCACGGTTACTTTCTTCTTAATATTGTTCTCTTGAAAATGGGTCTGTCAGTAGCCTTTACGGCTGGTAAAGAGGAGGTGATTGAGGGTGGGAGAAGCTTTCTTGACAGGGTGTTATAGTGAGAACAAGGTCAAGCCACATGTGAAAAGACATTGACCTCCTGCGTCTGTTCCTGTGACAGTATGTGGCCTTGGACCAATCAGTTTGCATCTCTGAGCCTCTGTTTCTTTTTTTTTTTTTTAACATCTTTATTGGGGTATAATTGCTTTACAATGGTGTGTTAGTTTCTGCATAACAAAGTGAATCAGTCATACATAAACATATGTTCCCATATGTCTTCTTAATTTAAAAGAGAATCGAGGAGGAGCTATTGATAACTCCAGCCGCAGGACCAGGTGTTGTGAGGGTCAAGTCAAAGGATACAGAAAAAAGTGGTTTGTAAATTCTAAAGGTCTCTATGATGTAAGGAATTTTTATTTATTTTTATCTTGCCTCTCCACAAGGCTGATCCTACAGGCAGTATGTGCCGGTGAGAAGAGACAGAAAAGAGAGCAAGGAAAAAGAAAATGTTGTGTTCTCAAGCAAAATCAGGAATGAGTCAGCAGAAAGGCCTGGCAAAACAATAGAACAGAGAGGGCAGTGAGGGAGGGAAGTTGGCTGCCAGGAAGAGTATGGAAGTTGGACATCGTTTCTTAGTGGCCGGCCACGCAGAGGACAGGGAGTGACAGAGCCCGGGAGGAAGTTGGGGCACGCTGGTGTGTGTCCCTGAAAATCAGGAAGGAGCGCCTCATGGATCACTTCCTTTGAATTTCTTCCTAGCAACCCTATGACTGATTTCATTTGTCTCCAGAAAATGAGCTTAAGACACATGGACACGCTCCTTGAATTGAAATGTCCAAGTGAAGACACAGGAAATGATTAAAAAGAAATTTCTCAGCTCTTTCTGGATGTCAGAGATGCTCTTGAAATGTATATTTGGAAACACGATCCGAATCACAGCTGAAAGTTTTACTGTTCATCTCTGAAATTTAAGATATTTATTTAGATGCATCCTCATTTTTAACCATGTTGTTTTTATCCTCAGATGTTCTCATAGTGGGTTCTGGAGAGCATTATGTGTGAAAGGCACAGAGGATGAAAGAAACATTCTCTACTAAGAAGTTAGATGAATGGGGATTGGTGGCAAAAGAATGAATTAGGGCATATTAGGGGTGGGTGTGGTACGCAGAGCAGAACTAGACATTTGAAGAGACTGCAGGTTCAAGAGGAAACCACCATCTCTACTCTCTTAAATTTAGAAAGTTTGGTAGAAGACCAGTGCTTCCAGGAGGAGAGGAGTTGAGATACAAATACTGAATCCTAAGGGCTTTTAATTACTTTTGTAGTTTGAAACTGGCAACCCTATGTCTGCTCTGTTTTACACCTGCTAGATTTTTACCCTGAACTGTGAGGTCCAGATCACGAGGAAGGAACGGCATATGCAACCAAGGGGAAAACAAAGGACATTTTGTTTATATGGAGTCATTTCCTAACGTTTATGTTACATCATAGGAGCCAAACATCTTTTTTTTTTTCTTTTACTAAATGTTTCAATTTGTTTCTAGTTATTTGGGGCCCTCTAGAGAAATTTTCTTTTTAAATTATTACAGCAAGAACTTTGACTTCACGAAATGATATCAAATAAGTTGGCAAAGGGTGAGGAAATATGTACCAAACGCAGTCATTAGAACCCAGGGGTGATCGTGACCCTGTGCTGACAGAAGGAGCAGCTTCTCTGGAAGGACCAGTGCCTTCAGGAAACTTCCCATCACCATCAGCATCAACATCAGGACTTGAAATTCACAGAGACCAGGCAGGAGGTCAGATATTTGGGCAAGATGCTGGGTCATTGGGGGTAGAGCCCAACAGAAGACGTGAATGGAACAGGAGATTAAAAATCAAGCAGAGACTTGAATCTGCCAGGAGATGAGATTTCTCCAGAATGTTGGAAAGGAAGCAGTGTGGGTTCTCATGTGGGACTCTGTCACAGTCAGGAGCTTGTCAGATGGGACATGCTAAGGCTTGAGCTCCCAGATCCGGGCTTCAGCACCTACACTGAGACACAGTTAAACGTAAGCACCGGCCAGAGCAGAGACGGGGAGGGCAGGGGGCGAGGTCTCCACTGGGACTTGAGGGGTTCTCTGAATGGGGAAGAAGTTTAGGGTCACCAGGTTCAACATCGCCACTCGCTGCATTCACCTGGACGCCCCAGCAAATTCAGCCTCCATACTTTCAGTAATGGGGCCGGGAAGCCTTGTTAGTGTTGGATAGCTTTCATCACCAGAAGTTAGCATCGTTGGACTGAAATCGATTTCCCTATCATGCGCACTTGTCAACATTATCCTTCCTCTTGTAGTAAATGAGAACAGGCTTGCTCACACTTACTCACAAAGCCCCTTAAACCTGTAAGGACAGCCCTCCAGCTCCCCTTCATCTTCTCTCTTCCGGGCAGACCACCTGCTCCGGGTGTCTCTCAGGTGGCTTTCTTTCCAGACTCCAGCCAACCTGGGCATCTTCTCTAGAGTATTTTGACCCATTGGTCTCACTCCTCAAAAAAAAGCAGCACTCTGAGCTCGGCCCATTTCTCCAAATTTTAAGGGAAAGGGTTTCTGGACAAGATACTCATCGTTTCTTCCCAGAAAGACCCTACGAGCTGGTTAGCTCCTGCCTCATCACATGTTGTAGATGTGCTCAGTTGTTTCAATTATTCAAAGAGGGACCTGGATGGAATAGTCAGGGGAGCCTTTGTCAGATCCTGAAGGCCCACCGGGTCGTTAGCCATTCCACAGACAGGTCTTTGAGAGCTTCTCGGAAGCACGACAGCTGCTCCATGATCATGGATCATGACCATGGGTGGAAGCAGGAGTGCAGGTTGTTCAGAAGAATGTGTCAAGACCAAGACTTAGGAATGCACCAGGTGAATGTGACGATTCATGATGTATTTTTGAAAAAACAGAGGGTATGTTTGCTCACCTCACTTCTCCCCACATTAACTGAGGGGGCACCAGGGCTTCAGGCTTAATTGTTTGATCTTCACCACCTTCCTGAAAGGTTGTCGGGGACACAAGGCAACTCTGGAAGGTGTTGGTGCCGCTGTTGCCTTGATGGTGAGGATGCCACCACAGGTGTCACATGTGTCCAAACTCATCATCTTGCACACATCACATATGGGCAGTATTTGATATATCAGTTATTCCTCCGTAAAGCTGTTTTCAAAAGGGTTTTGAGGGAACATTTACAAAATGTTACAAAAGGAACACGAACAGTGCATGACTCATGAAGCATCTGTCATGGTCCGTGAAACCTCGGCTTGGGCTTGGGAGACAGATTGCTCGCTTTCTCCTGGGGGACTGGCTGTGTGTGAATTCTCAGTAGAGCTGGGTATTGCCAGCTAGAACCTAATGGAATTTCCTTCTCTTTGGGAAATAGAACTTTTAAAACTGTGAGGAGATAGACCCTCTGGGTAAACACTTTATTTTCTCCAATTTTAAAGCCCAGAAATCTCACATTTTCCAACTTCTTTTAGAGTTTTTATTTTTTCCCTTCAGGTTTCTATTTTTTTCACTCATCAGCGTGCATCTCGTGCAGATAATTTTTCTTCTTTTTTTTACCGTTCGGTTTCCAAATCTCACTTTCGATCTTTTTCCTGTGTTAATATTTGCCAGTACTTTTAGCCTCTATTCACATCACGTTACCATATCTTATTTCTTTAACCACGTATTCCATCCATGTGTCCTTGATCCTAACTTGGGAGACTCTTACTCTGAGCTCATCTGCACCCTCTGATATGTTTAATTTCCTCTATAAATATAATATAGGATCAAATAGGAAAGGGATAGGCATGTGCCCCGGAGCATCTGCTTTGGGATGGTCACACCTGTAACCGAAAGTGGGATCCGGCTGCTCGCCACTTAAAAGCCATTAAAGAGGCCAGGTTGGTGGAGAGGGAAGTTTGCTTTAGTTTGGAGGCCGGCAGCCGGGGCGGGGGTGGAGGAGAGGGCGGACTTCTGTCCAAAGGCCAGCTCCCCACCCTCGCCGCTGACAGGCAGGGGCCAAGAGCTTTTATAGGCCGAGGGAGGGGGCTACATGCAGCAGCAGCGCAGTCAGCTCTGACCATCATATTGAGATCGGTCCTGCGGTGGTCTGACCAGCGTCACCTTGATTGTTTTAAGTACAGCTAGTCTTCAGTTCCAGGGTCGGTTTGTTCCCATTTCCTTGAGGCCAGTTCTCAGAATTGTGGCAGCTTATGTCATGGCTACGTCTGGTCATCATGTAGTTAACTTCTCCCACCTGGTGGGTTTCAGTATCTGTAAGACAGCTCACAGGACAGGGCTCAGAATATTACCTATAGCCCTTGAGGAGGAACTAAAGGTCCTTGACTTTGCTTACTGACTATTATGATTTGATCTCTTTTGACTTTTTTCTGTTGTTTCTGCATTTTCTCATTTCTCTGATTAAACTTATTCTTTGGCTAAAGTGTTTCCACAGATGAAAGGCAGGCGGTGGACACGGGAGGGCAAGGACCATAGTGTCCTGCTCCGTTTCACACCCATTCTAGCTGCACTCCTCACAGCGGCTGTCCAGCCTCTGCTTGAATTCTGTCAGTGCTGGGGGGCTTACCACCTCAGGGGACCATCCATCTTGCTATTGGAACACTAAAGAATAGAGAGATTGTGCTGACCAGGCACCAGGGCAAAATCTCAGTTGTTTTCCTACCTCTCCCAGCCCCTGAAATAGGTCAGCTCCAACTCTGCATTCTCAGTGGAATTCCTGTTTTCTTACAGCCCAAAAGAGCAGAGAAAAAAAAAGTTTCATGGATTCTGCATAATGCTAGTCACTCGATCGTATAATTCTCCTTAAAATTTAAACGAGAGCATTCTTGGTTCCTTTCTCGTGGTTTAAATTTCCTGAACAAATACTCACAGCTCTAACACTCAGGCTCAGAGGTTAAGTAATTTTCCTGAGTTCACCCCTCGGCGATCAGCAGGCTGAGAACTGACCCTGTGTCTTCCTCTAAGACTGTATAAGAATAGTAGTGGCTCCACGGGAGTAGGCGTGTCCTGCTCCAGACCTGTCCCGAACCGCCACACCCCCCACACTGCTCCCGACTGGCCGGGAAGCAGGGACTGGCCGAGGCCTTGGGCAGGAGGGGAGGAGCGCTGGCGGGGCAGCTGGAAGGTCACTGGGGCCACTTAGGCGTCCCAAACTAGGGCAGTGTTACTGGGGATGGAAAATGCGCTCTGAATTTAAGATTCATTCCAAAGTTACCAAGTCCAGTGAAATTCGGAAACCAGTTGTACATGGACAGTAAGGAAAGGAAGGAATAGAAATGGTTGGCGCTAATTCCAGTATGTTTCTACCGAGAGACCAGGTAAATGGAAGTACATCAAAGAGAGTTATTTAGGAGGAAAAGAGTTTATTTGGTTTTCAAAATATTGAATGTGGTGTAAAAGTTTTGGGTAAAAGCATCTATGCTGAAAGCCCTGACACAAGCTGAAGATATGAGTCTAGAACTCAGAAGATGGACCAAGTATAAAAATATGAATTCAGTAAGAAGCCTCACAGAAAGCAGAAATGAATGTGCTCTTCCAGACCAAGGGTGTAGACCGACAAGGGAAACCCCCAAGAGTGGCAGGTTGGTGCCTGCGTCCATTCAAGGGGTCTGCACAGCAGAAAGGAAAGGCAAAGAGGCTGGAAGGAGGAAGGCAAGAGGAGATCGAAAGCAGTGACCCGCCATGGAGTGAAGAAGGGAGAAGGATTCCTGTCACCTTTATCACGTACCGCAGAGAGAGCGAGTGCGCTGGACATTAGGAAGATATCATGTGTACGGCAGCGGGACATCCGCCTGGAGGTGGCGCTTTGAGGACGTCGGGAGGATAATGCAGTGGGTTCAAAGTGATAGAAAGTGAAGCAGTGTAGGCGTTCCTTATGAAGTGCCACGATAGTTTCAAAGAAGAAGGAGTCGGAGGGGTGGCAGGGAGAACGACCAAGGATTTTTTAATGTGGGAGATTTGAATTCTACAGATTCGGGAGACGGAACAAGGAGAGGGAGTGATGAAAAATATAAGGCACGTATTTCGTGGTAGAGGAGTTGATAAAGTTCAACAGGTATCAGGAAGGGATGGGGTCAAGATCTCAGAGGTTAGTCCCGGAGAGGAAGGATGGAGGGAGGCCTGAAGGAAGGTGCTTGCCATAGGGATGACGAGTGGGTGATAGATTTGAGAAGGACTTAAGAAGTTAATCTGGTACAATTTGGAGATAGATTGAATTGAGCCAGAGGAGGAAGGAGGCAAAGATTGGAGTCAGGAAAAACTAGGTTTTCAGCTCAGATTACTGAGGGGATGAGGGAGCCACCGACTGGGATAGGAAGTATCAAAGGAGAACTAGGTTTTAAGGGTAGATAAGAGATAACTTGGAGAATATTGAGTTTGGGGTGCCTGTGAGACATAAGATGGAGATGTCGAGGGGGGAATCTGGTACACTGGTCTACAGTTGAGGACATAGATCTGTGAAATTACCAATATCAGATAATCATAGTTTAAAACTACAAGAGTGGAAGGTTTCATAGAGGAAGAAGATGTAAAGTGAGTCTGGGTTAGTATGCGTGATGGGGCTGAGGTAGGAAAGACCGGAGAGAAATCAAAAGTATGGCTCAGGGGGTGATGAAGGGAGAGGATCAGAAAGAAAGCTGTGGGCAGAGTGATGTTTCAGAAATATTAGAAGCAGACTAAATATGACTTTAGCCCAAGACAAGCCCTTCACTGGTTATTTTTTCCCAATTATTGAATGTCAGTATCAACTATGTTGCATGATATATTTTAAAAAATACTGTGCTGAAATTTTCTTCCCATCTTGTGAATGGTATTTTGGGTAACAGGTTTTCATGCATTCATTTTCCAAGAGCAATTTGTTGCTGTGGGAAGAAACCGAAGTAACTTATACTCATGAACTTCTAAAAGTCCACTCACAGAAAAATAACAATGCAGTCTTACCAACTTCCAACTCTTTGTACTTTTTTCCATGATCGGAAGTATTTAGAGTCTGTTTTAAAGAAAGAAGCATAAATACAAGAGATAGAGACCACAAAAAAAAAAAAAGAAAGACTTTTATTTCTCCAAGGAACAAATTCTTTCAGTGAGATATATAGTTTATTGTTAATGCGTTTTGAGGTAAGCCATCGTGCAAATGAAACTCTTGAAATTTGTCCGCTTTCAAAGTTGTTTTCTTTGTGCCTGGGGTTCTTTGGGCTCCAGGTTGAGGGAATATTTTGTGGAAGAGAATGGTATTTGATTGTTTCATCTTGGAGCAATGAGAAAATCCTTGCATCTTCCTCCCACTTCCCCATTTTTTTGAGTAGCACTGAGTCATAATTGCACTTTCATGTTAAAGGCTTTCCATTTGCATTAACAGTTTACTCTGGAATGCTTCTGTCCCATACATAGTTGGCAGATCCAGTCTCTACTTCCTGACTCTCTTTCATTTTGTTTGAATTTTTCTAATTAGTGATTTAGTTTTCCAGATATTCTGTTACATTTCCCATCCATATATGCCGTCTTTTTTCTTTTTGCCTGACAGTACAGACATAGAATTGTAAAGGGGTAGTTCTCTCTCATCTTCTTCTTACCATTGCCCTTATAAGGTTATTTTAATTCTGTCTTCCTTATTCTCATTGCTTCCACTCAGAAGATAGTCACAAAGCTGAATTTCAGGGTCATTTGCAGGTATATTTAAAGAGGTATGCAAAGATATAAGTCTAGGGGTTTGGGAATGTCATAACCAGAGAATGAATTGAAATCACTGTTTCCAGATTAAGACCAAGAAAGACAGCACATGTCCTTACTTTGCGTGTTTATTACGTCTGTTGGTATTCTGGATTTTTCAGTTGACAACAATCAACTTGGATTTGTAACTTGAGAATTAAGAGCTATACCCCTTGTTCAGGCAATTTCCAGTATGTGCTTAGAGAGAAACAGACCTCAGGCCAAATCCTGCTTGCGTTTGACTCAATTCTCCTATCCTAAAAATGGAATACTAATACCTTCCTCATACAGATTGAATGAATTCATGTATGCTAAGGAGTTGCCATGCTACCTAGTACATAGTATGTGCTTCAGAATGCTAGCCATTCTCAACACCAGCATCACCACCACCGTCACCTTTGGTGCTTTGGACTGTTCTCTGCGGTCATTTCAAAGGCTTCCTCCAAGTGTTTTTGCCTATAATGGCCCCCCACCAGCCCCTCACTTCTTCTGCACTGACACTCTTTCGATAAGGAATTTGTATATTTGTTTCAGAAGTTGCTGAAAGTTTTTAGGGAGGGAACCCAGTAACTCAGTGTACTCACATCTGATTTATTAGCTATCTTTTTTCTTTGGATTTAAACTAGATATGTTATTTACCTATTGCTGTGTAAGAAACTATCCAAAACTTAGTGGCTTAAGATAACCAACATTATCTCGTGATTACTGTGGGTCAGGAATTCAGGACCATCTTATCTGAGCATCTCTGGCTCACGTTCTCTCGTGAGGTTATCAGCCAGGGCTGCATCATCTGAAGCCTTGACTGCTGGTGAGGAATCCACTTCCAAGCTCCCTGAGTTCCTTGCTGGATGTTGGTGATCGAATGGGGAAGAACCTCGGCCCCCCACCACATAGACCTCCTCACAGGGCTGCTCGAGTGTCCTCACACCATGGTGGCCAACCTCCCCCAGAGCAAGTGATCTGAAAGGGAGCTAGGAGGTGGCCACACTACCTTTTATAACCCGCTCTCAGAAGCCTAGGACCATCATTTCTGTCACATTCTATTTGTTTGTGTCACTAAGTCCCCCGGCACTCAAGCGTACGGAATTAGGGTCCACCCTCCCTCCTCTGCCCCTCCCCTGTGCCTCCCCTCCTCCCATCCCCTTTGCCTTTCCTCCACCCTCCTCTACCCTTTCTGCACCTCAGCTTCCTATCTTAACAAGCAAAGGTAATCTTTTGCCTTCCTGGGGTTACTGTGAAAATAAAGTGAGACACATAGTATGAAAAGACACGTGTTGGAAGGAGAGGTCGGAAACGCTACACAGCACAGCACCCGGTGCCATAACCGTGGAGAGGTGGGACGGATCCACCCAGCTTCTGCTCCAGCGTCTGCTCACAGAGGCAGCGTTCAGTCAAAGCTCCAGGACCTCGGAGGGGCTCTCTGAGCATCAGTCTGCTCAGGACACAGGGGCTGGTCCACAGGCCTTTCCTTCTTCTCCTGGGGGAGCATCACTGGGCAGCACTTCAGAAACAGCAGTTAGGGTCCTCTGGCCCCGCCCAGATCGCCATGGCAGCTCTGTGAAGTTCTTCTTCACGGTTTTGTTCCTTAGAGGTTATTTCTTCATAATTAAACCAGTATTTAAAGTAACTCCCCAGTCAGATTCCCATCTCCTGCCATCCAGCGGGTCACCCCAGGCCCCATGTGTCTGGTTCAGGAGTCTTGACATCACTGCAAGCAAAATGTCATTGGGACTTAAGTGCTGTTGTTTATTTTCTCCAAATAACTGATCCACTGTGACTTCCTAGAAATTAATCTTGGGGCCCAGACTAGATGGGGGGTCAGAGGTATTAGCAAATCCTACCCATTTTTCCTTTGAAGATTCACTTCCATCATCAGTTCCAAATGCATGCATATTACACGTGCTCTACAGTAGATCTGTCTTACTCAGCTGCATGTCCCTCACCTGTTACCTGTAGAGAGCTGCTTTTAAAATGCTAGTCCCTGAACATTTGCCCACACAGGGTGCCAGCTCTCCAAAGTTCCACAGGTAGAGGAAAGAAAGTGAAGTGTACGGTTCTCACTTCAACCCAGTGGGGTAACCCATCACATTCCACACCCTGGGGAGGGCCTCTATCCAGAAAGCTGGAGAGGATGGAGACCACGTTCTCCCTTCTTTGGGGGTATCCCTCGCATTGTAGTCACTGCATTTATGGGTTGGGGAGTATTCTCCTGGGTTCAAGAGTTTAAGAGGGACAGCTGAGATTTGGGGGTTACAGGAGTTTGGAAATGCTGTTTTGTTGTTACCTTAGTTTTGAAAGCCATGCTCCCCTTGCAATGAGTTCTTAGTTTATTGACCATTCCGTGAAGCTAAAACCTGCACATCAAATTGTCCAAGGGGGCAGGAGTTTGCCCAGTGAAGCCTATCTTGGCTTCGATAGTCACCGAGGATTCACAGTAGAATCGGCCATAGTTTACAGCAGTGCGTGGGTCTTACAGTTTCAGGATCCAGCTGGCTGTCAGGCAGCCTCCAGTGAGTAGTGTCCTCTTAGTTCTGTGCTACATTTAGTTGAGCTGGAAGTCTCTGCCCCTGATTTAATCACAAGCCAGGTAGTCATGGAGATGACATCTAGCCTCTGGCTGCCTGGTAAACTACATGCAAATGTGAAAATAAAACAAACAGGGTATGCAAATTAACTTCCTGAGTAAATAAAAGACTTTGCCGCCAGGTCTCTGGACTGACTACTTTTGGTCCAGGGCTGTTTATTAGGAGTCACAGCAATTTGAAAAATATCATAATCACAACCATTGTCTCAACGCTTGTTTTATTGTTTCTTGTGTTTTTTTGTCTGTTTCAGATATATCAACACTCCTATACTGGATATTATGTCCTGAGCAAAATTCCTCATGGGTAAGATTGTTCTTTCATTTTCTTTTAACGCGAAATCTGCAAAACAAAGCGCAAAGCAGAGCGCTGATTAGTTGCTTAATTCTTAGGGCAGGAAATGAGGCACCTTATTTCTTGACAGCAAAGTGTCCCCATGCTGTGGGACCTCCGTGATGCCTCCAGGGCCGAGGAGGTCACTTGAGTCCAGTTTCTTGCCCATTTGTGAAGCCCCCCTTCCTGGAACAGCTCCACCACTTCCTGCTCTGGTTCCCAGGTTTGCAGAGGAAGATTCCCCCTTCCCAGCCCCACTTTGTAATCAGCTGTGGCCCCTCTAGGGCATGGTGATTCGACCCAGGACTCCCAGGAAGGTTCCTGGTTTTATATACATAATAGAGAGGGCAGCACCCCTAAGCTCATCTTGTTTCTCAAAAATGCAACATTTGGGACCCAAAAGTGTGAGTGGGGAGGAAAGACATGAGTGCAAGCGTGATTTTGCTGAGTTTTCAGTTCTGGGTAGACACAGCCGCACACAGCGTGGAGTGCGTTATCAGGAGCTCATCTTTGGAGTCCGGACGTGTTATGTTAAGACATGATTGAAGTTTGGTGAAGCCATTTGTTGAGTGGGCAAGGGGAAAACCAGTTGCAGAGCAAGGAGAGTGTGGCAGGGATGGCTTTTACTGCTTCCATTTTTATTCTTTCTTTCTCTCCCCTCCTCTTCCTCCTTCCTCCTTCTTCCTCCCCTCCCCCACCCACCTACAACCCCTCCACCCTCACCCCTGCCTGTGTTCTTGTTCCCACCTTTTCCTTCTCCTTCATACCCTCCACGGTTTCTCTCACTTTTTGTTCGGAAAGGTGAAGTGCTCAGGAAATGTTCAAAGAAATGGGATTGTGCTACTGGCAATGTTGTGTAAATTCCTGTGACTATTTACGGGGAGGCATCCTAATTTTCCTAAGCAAATTTAAACAAACAGCAGGAGTTGCTAAAAAGTATTGTTCCATAGAGAGCATTAATCACAGCATCTGTGTTTCACAACTGCTGCTGTCTGTTTTCTACTAAGTTTAGGTAGAATATGAGCATATCCTTGGAAAAACAACATGGGGAAAATAATTTCACTTGATAAATGAAAGATACATGTAGACATGCGGCCAAATGTGATTAATCGTTTCCATTAGACTATTAGAAAAATCAAGCCCCGAGAAACTGAAGATGACCCCCGTAGTGAAAACAAAGTATCCATAGGTGTTTTTTTTTTTTAAAAAAAAAGCACAGTTCAAATAGAAACTCAAATGTTTTTCACTAAGGACGAATTATTCTATTATTTTTCAAGCAGACATGCATCTTCCAGGGTCACGGCAGGCAGGAGTATAATTATGCCTTGAGATTTATCTACCCCTTCTGGGAACAATAGAATTTATTGTAGATGATGGATATTTCATTTCATCTTATATAAATTTGTAAAACTCAAAACCTGAAAAGCATTTTGTGCTTGACACATGGTGTAAAGATTTTACTGCATCAGTTAGAATTTAAGAGAAATAGGTTCTGAGGACCTGGCACAAGAGTTTGCCAAACCAGCCACAAACCGAAGGACAAGATGGTGTGGCTGAAGCCTTGGTTTCAGTGCTCACGATGAGGATGATGACCCCTCCATAGAGGATGCCAATGAAGAGTGAGCTGCTTTTGGTATTTTTTAAATAATCATAGTAATAATAATTGCCGTCATGTATTGAATGAGTCTTAAGTGCGCCCACCCTAGCACATCAGTACTGCAAAAAAGCATTCTTCTCCGCCTTTCACAGTGAGAACTCTGTCATCTCATAGCTGGTGCCCAGGAGAGCTGGAATCCAGCATGGCCTGGCTCGCTCTCAATCCTGTGCCATCAGAACAACTGCCTTGGGTAAAATTACAGCTGTAAATATCAGATTTTTAGTGGTGCTAATTTATTGCTTTTTTTTTTTTTTTTTTGCGGTACGCGGGCCTCTCACTGTTGTGGCCTCTCCCGTTGCGGAGCGCAGGCTCAGCGGCCATGGCTCACGGGCCCAGCCGCTCTGCGGCATGTGGGATCTTCCTGGACCAGGGCACGAACCCGCATCCCCTGCATCGGCAGGCGGACTCTCAACCACTGTGCCACCAGGGAAGCCCTAAGTTATTGCTTTTCTAAGTATTACCGAACCAAACTTGGGTCCGCTCGCCCACACACAGTAAAGCCAATCTACTGACCCCAGGTTGTGGTGCAGGAAAGTGCAGTGTTTACTGCAGGCACCAAGCAAGGAGTCCAGGTAGCTAGTGCTTAAAAGGCCCAAACTCCCCAAAGCTTCAGGAAAAGGTTTTTAATAACAGGATGAGAGAGGGGGGTTGTGGAGTGTGTGATCAGCTCGTGGACCTTCTTCTGATTGGTTGGTGGTGAGGTAATTGGGAGTCAACATCATCAGTCCTCTGGTTCCAACTGGTCTGTGGTCTATGTGCTTGTGGACAGCGTGCAGTTAACTTCTTCCACCTGGTGGGGGTTTCAGTATCTGCAAAACAGCTCAAAGGGCATGGCTCAGAATATTATCTACAGCCCTTGAGGAGGAACTGAAGGTCCTTGACTTTGTTTAATGGCTAAACTATTATTATTTTGTCTGTTTGACTGTTTTCCTTTCTTTCTGCCTTTTCTCACTTCTCTGATTAAATTTACTTGTTGGAACTTGCAGAAAGCCTAGGTATGCTACAGGTTTTCTACAGACAAGAGGCAGGCAGAAGGCATGGGGTGAGGGGTCTGTTCCGGGGAGCCCCCATATGGTCCTGCTTAGTTACATAAGGACTCTCATAAGATTGAAAGATGTAGCAGATTACTTGTTACATTTATGGGAAACAGTCTCTGGTGGATGAGGATGTCTATGGTTCATCTCATCACCACATAAACTGACAGCTTCTCCAAAAATGGCATTGCTCAACCGTTTATGCAAAATAAATGAATTAATTAATTTCAAATATTGTCAAAATCTTATTTGTATTAATGAGACAGTGGATTTCCAAACTGGATGGGACGTTAGGCTTCGAGCTTTTGCAGCTTCAGCCTCCAAAAGAGGCTTGTTGAGCTCAGTCAGTTGTGCCAGAGCTCCACCAGCTGGCAGGGGGAGAACACAGCCCGTAGCTGGGTTTGGGGTATCAAGGAAAGCACAATTGTCTTTTTAAAATAAAACTATCTCTATTAAAATATTTAAATTTACGTTACTCATAGGACCAAAAATCTGAGAGCTTCTCCTGATACTTCTGGAGTCACAGATCTGTATCTTGTTCTCAAATTCTCACCTCTCCTTTCATCCCTCTCTCCCCTCAATTCCTCTCTTCCAGCCAGAGGCCATTCAGTATGCAGGATGGGATTATTTGTCCTTTATAGTTTTTTTTTTCCCCTTGGCTTCAGACTTTCCAACCAATCACAGAGAAGGATCAAATTAATTTTTAAGTACCCTCTAAACTCTGGTTTCCTTCCTTTTGCCAGTGATAGAAGAATCTGGGAAGGGGGTATCCTCTTTTCTGTCTCTTCCACGAGCCATAAAGAGGCCTTCGTGTCCTGTGTTTAAATTCCTTCTCCTCCAGTTGTGACCTCTGCAGCTGGAGCCCACTAGAACCCCGTGTGCATGTAATGGCTTGGGTTATAATGAGAATGCCAAGCCAACTGAATTTTCATTTAGTCAAGAGATCTAGAACCTAAGTGTAGGTGCATTTGACTTTCACATACTAAATTTTCAAAAATTGTATTCTTAAAGGACATGTCTTTTACGCAAATTTGTTTATTAAGCCAGAATTAAAGCTATTTTATTTGTTTGTTTGTTTGTTTTTTGCGGTACGTGGGCCTCTCACTGTTGTGGCCTCTCCCATTGCGGAGCACAGGCTCCGGACACGCAGGCTCAGCGGCCATGGCTCACGGGCCCAGCCACTCCGCGACATGTGGGATCTTCCTGGACCGGGGCACAAACCTGTGTCCCCTGCATCGGCAGGCAGACTCTCAACCACTGCGCCACCAGGGAAGCCCAAAGCTATTATTTTTAACATAAAGTGTTTCACTAAGTCTTTATATCAGAATGTCAACAAAATAAAGCAATCTTTCATAATAGAGATTATAACCAGCTAAATGTTCTCTGTTAAGGGTCCATTGTGTGTTTTCATAGCAGTTTTTGGTAGACTTGGCTGTTTCTTGACATTTTCCTGACATGACTCTTTTTTGGATTAGTTTTCCCATTGGCTTGAGTGCTTTTTTTTAGAAAAATTATATTTCTATATAATTATAATTTCTTGTATCTTTTAAGATCATTCTGAAAATCATATGGGCTAGAGAAAATCAATCCTTCTATAACAGAAATCAATTTTAAGAAAAATTTGGTATACCCCGTAGTTATGTAGCATTGGCATTTTGGAGTTTGGCAAGCAGAGCAATAATAGAACAGAAACTGAGAAGTATTCAGAGGCATTTTGTTTACATGTCAGGCCATCCTCTGTGGATATTGTTGCCCTAACCTTGCTTATTTACCTGTACCAAACAAATTGTACAGAATTGTATTCCTTTGGAACTCTGGTTGACTTATGAAGTCACATTCTGCATCTGTGAAAATAATAAACTGAGACATAGATTCCTTCTGCCCAGGGTTACTCTCTAACATTATAGGCTGGGATGCAGAAGAGCATTCTATTTATTTAGAAAATAGAAATCTAGGTTGACAACATAGCACAATGCCCCAGTACCTTGCCTGATATCATGACACAGGAGTTAAGAACTGAAGCCCTGTGGTCCCATAGACCTTAATGTGAATCCCAGTCTGCAACTGACTCTTGGCTGTGCTCTTGACCTGGATAGTTGCTGTACTTCTACAGATCTTAGTTTCCATATTTTTAAGATGTTAATAATAGTGCTCACCTCATAGGTACATTATAAGAATTAAGTGGAATGATACATGCAAAGTGCACAGCAGAGAATTTTGCTTCTAGTGAATGCCTGGGAATGTTATTCTTCATATTGTAATATATCCCCAATATATATTTATAGTCTTGTAATTAAATTTTTTTAGACTTTCTAGCCAGCTCAAATCCTTTCTGTTACAAGGAGAGGAATGATATAACCCCTACAATAATAAAATTCCCTTTAATAATTTTTCAAAGCTAAGACTTGTTCTGTGACACTCAGGTGATTTTAATGCCCATGTGATTTTTTTAAAATTAATTAATTAATTTATTGGCTGCGTTGGGTCTTTGTTGCTGCACGCAGGCTTTCTGTAGTTGCAGTAAGTTGCAAAGTAAGTACTCTTTGTTGCGGTGCACGGGCTTCTCATTGTGGTGACTTCTCTTGTTGTGGAGCACGGGCTCTAGGCGCGCAGGCGTCAGTAGTTGTGGTACGTGGGCTCAGTAGTTGTGGTGCATGGGCTTAGTTGCTCCACAGCATGTGGGATCTTCCTGGACCAGGGCTCGAACCCATGTCCCCTGCATTGGCAGGCGGATTCTTAACCACTGTGCCACCAGGGAAGTCCTGCGCATGTGATTTTAATTTCTCTCTTAAAAGAGATGTCTATAGCTTCAACTATCTACAGTTCTCAATGCTCAATAAGTTCTGTTTATCTCATCTGAATCTGACTTACTGCAATTAATTTTTAAGACTTTCTTATTTTGCCTCCAGTGGAAGCCGAAAAGACAATATAAGTCAACAAACATTTATTGAAATGCTGTATTGAGCAACAAAAGCACAGTTGCTATCCTTCAGAAGTTTAAAATCTTGTTGAAGAGGAAAGACACAGACTTATATAACAATATAAAATTAAGTGCCACAAATGGGTATTTTAGACACTGAACACAAAAGAAGAGATGTCATAAAGGATCTCAGAAAGGAAGTCTGGCTTGAGTGGAGCCTTATAATTGAGTAAGTTTTGTTTTGTTTGGTTTGGTTTGGTCTAATAGATGGAGACAGAGAGGAGATGTTCCAGGTCGGGTAAATCATTAAACAGGCTTGACCTTTTCCATGAGCCAGCATCTTCCTGGAGTTAGTGGGGTGCCAGGCCAGGCCTGAGCAGAGCTGTTCTCATGGGGCTCTGCATGGGGAGAGATAGGGTTGGGTGGGTTTAGGGTGAGCCTGACGTGTGGAAGACCTAAACCCCACCCCGGTGTGATGGGTCTTTCCAATAAGAACACACTGAACACCGAGCAGAAGAGAGACGTGGTGAAGGTGGCAGGCGTGGATTAGTTTTATGCATGTGTGTAGAGAGAAGGAAAGGGATGAACAGGAACATGGAGCCAATTAGGAGACCCGGTGGGGAGCAGTGAAGGCTCAGTGTAGAGACCACATGATTGGGGTTATGGGCATCTGGTGTTCACTTGGAAAATGAAGACAGATGCCAAGGGTTTATACTCCATGTCCCTCTAATTAAATCTGTGGCAGCCTGTGCCTGTGTGAGTTGAGCCTGATGCATGAGAATATTGAAAGCAGTGAGTTCATGAGGGCAGGGGGGAGAATCCCAGCAGTGTGTGTCTCCACATCTCCTTCCCAGGACCCTGCACTGGACCTTCCACTCAGACACACTTTGCTCTGCAGAGCTGCCGGAAGTTGCATGAATAGGATTGCTTGTATACCCTGAGGAGGTGCCAACATGAAGCCAAAATGTAGGAGAAAGAGTTCTTAGAATGGCATTTTACGTGTCTACCATGGCATCCGGCAGGGAGAGTCCTGCTGCAATTGGCTTTCACAATATTTCAGAACTGTGGACAGCTCCGAGCTCTCCTGTAGGACTTGGTCTTAGCTGCTTCCGCCTCTCCTGCTCCCTTCCCCTCCAGGCCACCCTCCATCTCTCCCTTCCTCCCCTGAAATCCAAACTGTTAGCAAGCACTATCAAAATAACATGCACTTTAAAGTCAAATCTATCTGGGAATAAATTCCCAGTCAGCCTTTCTACCTGTGTAATCATGGAAAAGTTTCTTTGCTTCTCTCGGCACTATTACTCCGCACATATGATGGAAATAAAATGCCTGACTGATAGGGTTCATGTAAAGGTTATGAAGTACTGTAGGATAACGAGATGGTGTATTTAAGTGCCTATTTTGGAGTGCAGAATGCACTACGGGCTTTTTTCATGGTGGAAACAAGACCTTCCATTATACAACCAAATCTAATTAATCTCCCTCCCCGCAATTTCCCTGCCTTTAGACAGAAAATAAATCTCATCCTCAGTGCCAGCTCTGATCAGTTCTGATGGCTTCCTGGAGCGCTGAGTTTAAAGGTGGTCTAGAGCTATGCCTGGGCTCTGTGGGGAAGGATGCCGTGATCGACGCGTCAGAGTGGAGGTGGAGGGGAGTGGAGATGCCCGTGATGCCTTCCAGGTGCCAGACCTGCTTGCCTCAAGGACCGCATCGGTGGCCTGTGCCAGCATTGCCCCCCGCAGAAGGCCCTCCCGCCTTTGCTCTCCCCGACCTTCACCCCATCCTCCACACACGCACCAGAAACTTCCTGCTCATGGTGTCCAACTCCTTATGCTCCTTCAAGACCCGACATCAAAACCCCTCCCGTAAAAATCCCCCTGCAGCTTCCTGCACCCCTGGAGTAAGACTGCCTCACATTTCACACTGTAATGTATCCTTGCGTTAGATTGCTAGTTACCTTGTTGTAGGTATATAATGTTTCTGAACAGAATGTTTAGAAGCGTTTTCAATATGCATTTACTGCCCGACACATTTCTCTCCTGAATTCTAAGGTGTCAGGTGTCAGAAAGAGGGGTTTTGCTGGGAGGGGCTTGGCCTGTGTCTGTGGCCCTGGTGGCCGTTGCTCAGGATGAGAACAGGGCTGCCCAAGAATAACCACAGGAGAGGCTGCACCCGTAGGTCTGAGCTACCGGCAGAAAAGCCACTAGCCACATGCAAAGGGGTTCTTTTCCACTGAATCATTTGCTGTCCTCAAAAACTTGCTACCACATCTGAAGATTTGCAAGCAAACAAACCCGTTTGGAAATGAGGTGAAGATATGCATGATGCATCATTTTGTCAGGCGCCTTGTGGAGCCTAAACTTGTATGTTCGTATCCTTGAATTGTTCCCAATGCAAGAGGGAGTCCATAGATGTTGGCTGACAGTTGAGGAAGTTAGTTAATTAATTAAATGATATTGTCTAGTATAAGATGCAAGCCTGGGACCCACCCCAAATCAGTTAGACCAGAGTCTCAGAGGGTGGGACCTCATGAGAGTTCTTTTAAGTTACTGGTGTTTCTAGTTTGAATATCTGGGGTCAGCTGGTCCTACCCCACTTCTTCACTTGCTCTCATCACTAAGTGACCCCCAGGACTTTATCCGGAGCTGAGAAATAACCCTTCTATTTCTGGAAAAAAATGACAAACATTTCCCCAGAAACACTAATTTCCTTGTCCTCTCGACAGAGAAATAGTGGTAGGTCGCAGGTTAACAGCGTTCTTGGAGATTTATTTAATGATATGCATTAAAGGCTCAATAGCATTGCCGTCTGCACCGCGGAGATGAGATACAGCCTTGCGCTTTTGTCTTCTGAGTTCATGCCCAGAATGGGACAGTGGACTCAGGCTCATTCTGTGTCTGGGCTGGAGTTTGACGTGAGCGCCACCTAGTGGGCTCAGCCCGGAAGCCGCCTATTCCGATTCGTGCATTTGCTCACCAGCTTCTCTTGAAGAATCACAGGGCCAGTTCTAAGTCACACAAAATTAGAGGCAACTATGTTGAACCCTTTCAACTGGGCCTGAGTGTCAGTCACCTGAGAAGACTCTGTCTGCATCCCTGAGGTCAGCTCTGTTCTTGTTCACAGACCTTTTCCTAAAGAGAAAAGGCTGGTGCATGTGGCAGACTGCCCTGGAGGCCAAGCCTGCCAGATGCTTGCAGCAGCATGTGCTGTGCATCCACTCCTGCTGCAAAATGATGGGCACACACCCTCACCACGAGTCAGGACTATGCTAGCCACGGATGGAGAGTGGAAAGGCCACGTGTGTCGCTTGCTGTCTAGTCTGTTTTGTTCTGTCTTCACATCACCTTCTCTCTGATCCAGGCGGTCCGTACGGGGGCTGGACACAAAGCCCCCTGCCTTATTTACTTCAGTGACATTCGCATAGATTAAACCTCAAGGACAGCCTTGTCCAGAAAAGCAGCTCTCAAGGACAGTGGGATGGGCGGTCATCTAGACTCTAGAGAGACAAGGATACACTGGTCACATCTATATAGCTACAGCGTCATTGCAGCATAACTTACTTATAGTAGAACTCACACTTTTTAAATGAGAAGTTTTCATTATGTTTTGACTAACGGGTGCAATCATAGAAGCACCTCCACAACCAAGACAGGGAACATTTCCATGTCCCCAGAGTATTCCGCCATGCCCATCCCCCACCCACTGTGGGTGCCCCTGGCGTCCAGCCCTGTAGTTCTGCCTTTTCCAGAACGTCTTATATATGGAGTCATGTGTACGTAGTCCTGGTGAGTGGCTGCTTCGTTAGCGTGCCTGCTTTCAGGGTTCACCCACGTCGCTGCTGGTGCAGGTAGGTCATTCCTTTTACTGCTGAGGAGTGGTCCAGTGAGTGTGGATAGACTAGTTTGCTCATGTGTTCTCGCCGTGTAACACTTGAGTGGCTTCCAGCTTGGGGCTGTTGTGAGCGAGACTGCTGTGAATGTTCGCATACAGAATTTCTCATAGGCACGTTATCATTTTTCTTGGGGAAGTAGCTAGAGGTAGAATGGCTGGGCCGTACGGTAAATGTATAATTTGGTAAGAAACTGCCAGATTGCTCTCCAAGGTGGCTGTCCAGACCCCCTTTGTAAACTCCCCACCCCATCCTCCACCTGGTCCCTGCGTGAGGCCGGCTGATTTGCGTGCTGGGGTTCCTGCCCAGGGCAGAGCCTGTGCCTCTCCTGCCCGACGTGGGCACTCAGGGGGCCCTTCCAGCCAGGTCCCCACAATCGTTCCCTTTGCAGCGCTCTGTAAATGACAGGTCCTTGGGGAAGTAGGTGGCGAGCAGGGTGGAAACTCCCTGAAGAGGCTGTTCATGGGCGGCCCTGGCACAAACCTCAGGAGCGGTTAGGAGGACTCCAGCCCCAAGCATCACTCACCTCCTGGACAGACTGATTTAGGAGGAGGGGTCTCTTTTTGAGAATCACCTCTCGTTGGCGGAAGGACCCGGTCCAAAAGTGTGCATGTTCCAGCAGCTTGACGCTGAACTGCGTCTGCCAGCTGCTTCAAGGCTGACGGGGAGCAGAGGCCCCACACCCAGCATCCAGCATATGTACAGCAGACACCCGCCTCTGACCTTCGGGTTCCCGTCTAGGCTAGCAAAGGGCATGGTAGGCTGTGTCAGACGCTCCTGTCTGCTCTGTTGTTGTGTCTTGACTACAGCAGGGAAGGAGGCAGGCCACAGCGCTGGTCCTCCAAAGGACAGCCTGTCCAGGCTGTGTACCGGACTAGTAAGTATTTCTGAAGCTGCTCACAATGGCCGAAAGAACATAAGCTGTGGCATTTCCTCATTGAGAAGGCCTGATTCCCAGGCCTGAATCGCACAGCATTCGGTGGAGATGACACAGCTGTTTGTTCAGGTGAAGCTTTTGGCTCCCAGGACTCAGCTCGGCCAGCACCACCTGCCGCCAGTGGGACACTCAGGGGCAGGTCGATGCACTGGCAGGGCCGAGGCCCCTGGATTAAGCAGTCACACAACAGTAAGGCTTCTGCCTCTCTGGACCGGAAACTAACAACCCTCCCGTATAGCCCGGTGTTCTCTCCGTCCAGCAAGGCCTACGGAGGTTCCCACACTGCAGGGGGAGGGCTGCGGCCCAAGAACCCTGTAGAGCAGGGATGCCCAACCCCCGGGCCACGGACCGGCACTAGTCCGTGGCCTGTTAGGAACCGGGTCACACAGCAGGAGGGGAGCGGCAGGTGAGCGAGCGGAGCTTCATCTGTATGCACAGCGGCTTCCCACCGCTCGCTTTACCACCTGAGCGCCACCTCCTGTGAGCATTACGGTGAGCTGTATACTTATTTCATTATATATTACAATGTAATAATAACGGAAATAAAGTGCACAGTAAATGTAATGTGCCAGAACCATCCACCCGCCCCCCACCCCCAGTCAGTGGAAGAATTGTCTTCTATGAAACTGGTCCCTGGTGCCAAAAAGGTTGTGGACCGCCGCTGTGGACAGTTAGCCTGGTCCATGAACTCAGACATGTGGACACCAGTTCCCAAGTACGAACAGAAGGTCAAGGCTTTTCCATCTCTCTGCACATCTTTGATTCACCACATCATGGCCCTGATGTACATTTCTATCGACATTCCAAGCACTTGGACGGGCTTTTGGGGCAGTGCTAACAAACACGGCTTCCTCCCAGGCCCCCTGCACAAACGGCCCAACGTGGAAAGTAAGGAGAGAAAAAAATTCAAGTCAGGGCTGATGTGAGCCTCACACTTAAGCATCAGTGGTGTCAGAACTAGAATTCCTGAACCAGGACTGCAGCTAAGAGCAGACGTCCTGCTGAAGCCCGTGAACACGGCCCCAGGGAGGGTGCTGCCACCCCTTGCCGGCCCCTGGTCTGTCTCCCTTACTTGCAGGCCACAGGCAGCCCTCGGGATCTTTCCTTTGCTTCTCTCCCTGCAGTTTCCTACTGCTGACCTTGTGGCATCTGAACACCATCCGGCTCCCGGGCTCCGTCCACTCAGCTCGAAACCATTTCACCCAAACTGCCCTGCCCAGACTCACCCGTCACTCCAGGCAGGAGCCACCCTCATTCCACTTTCCATCTTTGTCACCTTGGTGCCTCAAATGAAGTTCTTTCCTTATCCCTCTATGCGTGTCTTTAGAAACCGTACCGTGTAAGCTCCAGTGTAGGCCCAAATTCCTTCTGCTCCCTAATCTCTTGATTTCATTTATGTGAATGAATGAACCTTCGAATGCATATGTAGGCATTTCGTGAGCACTTATCGTGCGTCTGATTCACAGACCTTAACATATGGAAGCTTATTTTGTCCTCGTAACAATGATGGGGTGTAGGTCTTAGCCCCACTTCAGAGATGAGAAAGCTGAGGCTCGAAGTTGGAGTAACCTGCTCAAGGCCACACAGCTGGTTGTTGGCCAGGACTTCAGCGGGGCTCTTGCGGCTCCAAGCATAGCATCCTCTCTGTGACAACACCACTTTGCTCTGCATTCCAGTCTGACGAGAGACACTGAGGCAAACTGAGCACCACACCCTTCGTTTTATGGAGGTAGCTCTTCCCCCTTGTGTTGAGGGCCCTTTGAAGCACACAGTAGGGCCAGTATTCACTAGCTCTGAGATCCGGGCATGACCCAGTAACCAGCGTTGTTTGACCAGCAGAGGTGACGTTGATGGGTGCCTCTACTCAGTGTGTGACTGCGTGGCCTCGAGCTGCAATTTACGTTCTGTTTGACGTCAGAGAGTAACAATCAACATCGGTGCTGTTTTGATTTGACAGACAAAGGATATCTGAAGCAAATAAGTGACCCCTATCAAAAGAAAATTATACATCATCACATATTAAGTATAAACATGCTAAGAGGCCAGACGGGAGGATACCCCGAGGGCCCCGTGTGTCCCTGGTGATCCCAGACCACCCGCCAGAGATCACGGCTCCAGGCTAGCCCCCTCCAGTCTGCTGTGCACTGTCCCATGTGTCGGCTACCAAGACAGCGTTACCTCCTAGAGGAGAGGCTCTGGGGTTTGGAAGCAGTGAAGGGGTGCTTTTCCCAAAAGAAAGTCATCCCTGAGAGTCTGTCCCGTGAGGAACTGGTGAGTGTGCACCTCAGTGGAGGTGACCTTTCGAACCTGGGCTGAAGGTCACGGAGCTGGGTTCTACTGTGTAACCTCAGGCACTGCCCTTGGTCTCCTTGTTCCTGGAGCTAAAGGCAACTGCTCCAGTTGCTCTAAAGGGCTGTCAGAGTCTTATGTGACTTTGGAAAGTACTAAGAATATTGTTTTGGTTTTGCATTAAAATTCCTACTTCCATGTGTTGAGCATACCTGAGCTTTCAAATGACCATCCCCTGTTCCCCACCCCCCCCCAACTTTCCCAGGAACCCTGAGAAAAAGGGAAAACTTGTCTTTTGAAAATCAAGGAAATCCGATGGCACTGGTTGCCCTAGTCCCTGTGGGCACAGCCCAGGTATTTATCTGAAATTATGTGGCTGGACCACGTGGCAATGCTGAGAACTCAATCCAGGGAGGGAACTCGGGCATGCTTATTTTGTAGGGAATAAAAATCTGAAATAGAAGGGTTGGGTTGAACCCTTTTGAAGAAAGAGCAGGTGAACAGAAAGATCAATACTCAGACAAGAGAAACCGAGAGCGGCTGAAACAGGCAGTGCACCCACCCTTGCAGAGGAAAGCTGTCCTTGCCCATGGAGAGGCCAATGTCCCTGCCTGAATGACAGGTCTCATCCCTTCACTCTGTCCAGCTAACCGGGCAGCTTCTGATGACAGTTGAGCTTAACTGCTTCATTCACGTGAGCCTGATCAATTGGCCCGTTGTATTTCTCATCAAAAATTAATAGACGATCTTTCTTGGTTATATATAGATCCTTATGAGTTTGACTAAAATTTGGCTGTAAAAAGTCATCTAATCAAAGTCAATTAAAAATATAAAGAAATATATCCTTCAAAAGAATTGGTTCTTACCATGCAGTGGTAACCACTAAGCACGGGTCTCACTGTTGTCGATGGTGGTAGTGTTGTGGTTGGTCTTTACGTTTGACTTTCACCTTCAGATCCCTGTGTTTCATAGATGCTAAACAACGCAACTCCAGTCATGGGAAGTGTTTATTTTCAGAGGTGGGATGCCCTCTGCCACTTTCAACTTCTTGTTGACAACAAGATGCCCATCCTATCAACAACAGGGCTTTAAGCCAGGCCACTTGTCCTTTTGGTATCTAGTGCTATTTTTGGCATGATTTTTAGACCCACGGAGAGAAAGGTCTTCTGTGAAAGTGATCATATCATTTTGAGTTCCTAGGTGTCCTTATTATCTTGACATGGACCAAAAAAACCTGACTTTAGCTATGTCAAATTGTCTATTGCTGATTTGTTACCAAATTAATGGCAAACACTAAGTAGCAGTAGAATGGAAGAAATACTTTTTGCCACAAAGCAGAGAATTCAGTCTTGGATGAAGAATGTTTTCCCAGTCTGTGGAGAAAAATCATCTGTGTGAGAGAGTGTGTGTGTGTGTGTGTGTGTGTGTGTGTGTGTGTGTGTGTGTGTGTGTGTGTGTGTGTGTGTGTGTGTGTGTGGAGGAGGAGGAGGAGAGAGGGAGAATGCTTCTAAAAAGAAAAATTCCTAATTTAAGTCCACTGCTTTCTTTTTCCCCCAATTAAAGTCAATCTGAAAGTCATTTATTTTTTATTTTTTTAACATCTTTATTGGAGTATAATTGCTTTACAATGGTGTGTTCGTTTCTGCTATAACAAAGTGAATCAGCTGTACGTGTACATATATCCCCATATCCCCTACCTCTTGCGTCTCCCTCCCACCCTCCCTATCCCACCCCTCTAGGTGGTCACAAAGCACCGAGCTGATCTCCCTGTGCCATGCAGCTGCTTCCCACTAGCTATCTGTTTTACATTTGATGGTGTATACGTGTCCATGCCACTCTCTCACTTCATCCCAGCTTACCCTTTCCCCTCCCTGTGTCTACAGAGTGAAGTAAGTCAAAAAGAAAAAAACAAATACTGTATGCTAACACATATATATGAAAATCACTTTAAATCATACATTTGTCATGAGAAGCCAGACCTGAAAAAAGACTCCTTTGAAAATAGAGGCCATTGCTACCAATGTAGTCGTCTCTAAAAGCTGCATGATATGTGAAATATTTTCATAAAGAAATGGCAAAAAAATTTCTTTTCCATTCAACTTCAAGGATTCTTCACTAGATGGAATCAGCCAGAGATGCAGGAATATATCTGCAGAAGGAATCAGCCAGGGATGCAGGAATATATCTGCAGATGGAATCAGCCAGAGATGCAGGAATATATCTGCAGATGGAATCAGCCAGAGATGCAGGAATATATCTGCAGAGGCTTTATCAGCAGGACCTGCTCTGGAAACCTGTGAGTTCTGCCAGCTTCCTACAGGTCCGCAGAAATGGCCCATGGACTATGCAGGGGAGATGGTTAGGAAGCTTGAGGTAGAGACTCATCCTGATCATTCTCAAGCTGCTTCTCGTTTTTCTACAACAGGCTGAACTCCTTAAAGAGCCATGTTTTCAAAAAGTTATTTCTCGACCCCAGAAATTTTATACAATCGTAACCAAAAAAAAAAAAAAATCGGCTAGCACTGATACAGCAGTTTCTAGGTCAGGTATTGTTCTTAGTGCTTTCCATATACCCCTCATCGAATGCTTACAATATACCCATGATGTAAAGGCTCTTACTGGCCCTTTTACATATAAAAACCCAGGCGTAGAGGGTACAGTGGCACAGTGAGTCAGTGGCAGAGCCAGCATCACCCCCAGGCGGCCCGGTTGCAGGGATGACTCTGCTAAGGGTGGGCGCGCTGCCTGTTTCTGCCGCTCTGGGCTTCTCTTGTCTGCATATTGACCTTTCTGTTCACCCCCGTCCTTCTTCAAAAGAATGAATGAGGAGCTCCAGGTCAAGAGGGCAGAGCAACTTTCTCTACTTTCAGGTGTTCTTAAGCCCCACCGATGAAACAAAATAAAATTTAACGCATAACCCACAAGGAGCAAAGAGAAGAAACATAAACAACAAAATTGTGAAAGTTGGAAAGCAAAGGGAGAGTGGGAAATGATGCAGTGCAAACATAAGACAGCTGAGTCCCACACCAAGCACTGACCTGGTTTCTCCTAACCCCTCCCCACCCGCCCCCGGAGTGGTCCTCAGCACACAAGGCACAGGCAGTGCTCAGTTTAGACCACATGGTGCTTCTCCTGGTTGGCTGTGGTCTCCACTCTGGTGGCTTAGCCCTCTAGAATATCACCTCTGATGAGAAGGCTTCGGCATGGGCCCCTCCAGCTGCTTTTGGAAAGTCGATGGATGGGCTGTGGAAGAAAAACAAGGGCCATTTGAAAATTAAGAAGCCATCAGAACCCCAGTTTTTCCTTGCCTACTCCCCTGAACACCAGAGGTTTATTTCTTGGCCAGCATAGAGCAGAGGCCCTCCAATAGAGGAACACTGGGACAGTCTAAGGTCTGAAACAGGGACGAAGTGTTGCTCACACTGGATGGAGAGACTTCCTTCTCTTTCCTTGTCCCAGACACGAGGCAGCTACGCTTCACCCACCGGGGTGGGGACTGAGGGATCCTTTCCAGAAGAAACTGACCAAGCCAGGTCCAGGGGATGCCGACCAGAGGAACCAAATGCCCCAGGCAAACCTTCCCTTCTCCGCAGAGCTTCCCATCAGCTCTTCAGCCCCAGGTTCCTAAATGTGGGCCCACGAGAAAGAACGTGATTGGACTGAAGAAACCTTCTCGCCTGAAAGATAGAAATCAAAGCAACAAACAGAAGCAGGTATTTTGGAGAAAAGAGGGATCATAAGAGGAGAAGCAAGTGTTAGGACAAAACCTCTTCTTAATATCCTCAGATAATATGTTACTCTCGTGAGACAGAACAGAACAATACGTACTATTTTGAATTTCAGAGAACAAAGAGCTCTTAGAAATGGAAAGATGATAGAGATGGGACTCAGCAGGGAAGTTTAGGGACACAGGTGAGGGCATTTTCCAGAAAACACAACAGAGGCAGACGAAGAGATATGAAAAGTGGAAAAGAAGGTTGAGATAACAGAAGATAGAGGAAAGACATGAAGATTTAGGGGCCCAGCTGAGAAATTTAGGAGCACATTTGGGAGTTAGCTAAATGTAATTTTTAATGATACAAATGAACTTATTTACAAAAGGGAAATAGATTCACAGACATAGAAAACAAACGTACGGTTACCAAAGGGCAAAGGTAAAAAACGGGAGGGATAAATTAGGAGTTTGGGATTAACACATAGTAGTGTGTACTACTATTTATAAAATAGATAAACAACAAAGACCTACTGTATAGCACAGGGAACTGTACTCAATATCTTGTAATAACCTATAATGGAAAAGACTCTAAAAGAATATATATATGTGTACATACATCTGAATCACTTTGCTGGACACCTGAAACTAACACAACATTGTAAATCAACTGTATTTCAATAAAAAATTTTAAATAAATAAATAAATATAATTTTAAGCCCCTGTATCCACTGCATGTGGGAATCTCCTCTGCTTTCTTCCAGTTCACTCCCCTTCTACACAGCATCACGTCTCACCACATCCTTTCATGGGTTAAACTCATCCTGGAGCCCTGTTGGCTACTAACCATGGAGCACAGCTCCGGAGCCAGGGCCACTTGAGTAGGAAAAATCCAGGCCGCACTGCCCAGTCCTAACTGTGTCAGGTGCCGCCCAGGTGGGCCTGACTGTGGGCAGGCTGCTGGATTCCCTTCTCAGAGGAATGGCTCTTCTCTCTGCAAACTCAGCAACAGGAGTCACCCTCAGCTCGCCTCTGGGCTCGGCCTTCACGGTTTACACATGGGCAGCCCGAGGGCACCGGGTGAGTGACGCCCTGAAGCCCCAGGGGGCTGGACGAGTGTCTGAGAGTTGGAACCTCCTCCCAGGGCCTCCTCCCGCAAAACACACCTTGGAATAACAAGATTGTTTCAGGCCTGGTTCTCAAAAGAAGCCCTAGATTAGATAAAATGTCTGTGTTAAGCCTTTGAACTTGAAAGGGATGACAGACCAGATGGAGGGGCGAGTCTGTGATCAGCGGAGGAGGAGGTGGCGTCCTGGAACCAGCAGTGGAATCTTACAGAACAGAAAGAAGTTTCTCTGCAGGCTTCAGACATGTGGGCTGCTACTTCAGCCGAGCGTGGGGATGCTGAGGAGAGATGCAAAGGAGCTGGAACTCGTCTTCACCTGGGCCCTGCTTTGCTGATTAGTGTAGAATCTGAATCGTTCCTGCTCCAAAGATAATTTTTCCTCTCTGTGTTCGGTACCGTTCTGCTTTCTCATTTGTTGCTTTTCATTCCCTACCTGACCTGTTGGAGATTTAATGTTGTCTGGCTTCTCTGGGTTGTGCTTTATTGTTATTATTATTATTATCAATATACACAGTTCAATTGGTTTAAAATAATTCCGCAACGGGCCTCATCGGTGTCTTCAGATAACAGACCCAGCTCTCGGTCAGGAGCAACGTTCATCGGGGCCATGCGTACAGATCCCGGGAGCCCTGCCCCTACATGCATGTAGAACATGTGTGTGGTCAGGTCCTCAGGACTACACAGAGGTGCCGTGGCCACCCAGCCTTCCCAGGTGTTCATTCCAAGAGCCAGGGCCAGCCCACGCCATCAGTGTGTGATTCACTGCCATCAGTGAGATGCAGGGGTATTTAGCTGGGCCAGTTCTCAAGCTTTGGTTTATTTTGAAAACACCTGGAGAGCTAATAAGAATGCATATTTCTAGGATCTCTCCAGAATGAGGTATATTAGGTATGATTCGGTCAGATTTGGTGGGGCGGGGCAGGGGGCAGAAAACCCAAAATAACAAAGGCTTTTACAAAGTAGAACTTGTTCTCTCGCACGTGAAAGTGCAGAGATGGGTGCCCGGCTGGTGCCCAGGGACCCCGGCTGCCATGTTGCCGCCCCAGCCTGGTGGCTTCCACATCGCGTCTCTTGGTGGCTGCTCCTGGCCTAGCGATCACGTAGGACTCTCGGCCAGCAGGAAAGGACCAAGAGGAGAAGAGCATGCCTTCGTGCCCGTGGCCAGGGCCAGCTGTTGAGGGCCCAGGAGGGATTTTTTGAGGACAAAAAACGGGGAAAGGGTGACAACCCACTCTGCACAGCACACAGGGATGGAGACCAGGAATCTGCCTCTTTCAGCAGCTTCCTCAGTAATCACGATGCAGGGGTCTCTGGACCCGCTGCAGAAGCACTAACCAGCTCACCTGTACTCACAGCCACACACCAGCCTTTAGCCTGCTGAGCAGAATGCCAACAGTGCCTTACATAAAAAAACGAATTTATCTTCAGCACCACCCAGGAAGTAAGTTTCATCGTCCTCATTACAAATGATTCCAATGACTTCTCCCAAATATTTGACAACTCAGATACCAACGTCTAACACATAGGTAGGTAAGGTAGGAAAGAGTAAAAGGAGGCATTCAGAGAGAGAAGGGGACGGGGAGGAGAGGGGAAGAGAGCGGATGCAGGGGAAGAAGAGCAGGGGCGAGAAAGAGGTGTCATTCCAGAGCGGCTGGGGGACGCCTCCAGCGTCCGGCTCCTGACGGCCCACGCCCTGTCCTGCGCAGGGCACTGCGGCTCATCTGTGTGGGGAGAAATACTTGGCCTTTGGGGAGTTCTCACCTTTCCTAACTGTCTCTGCCCGTTTAGAAGGGTCGGCTGGACCAGTGGGGAGGGAGGCTTTCCTTTTGTAGATGCGAGTGCAAGGTCTGTACCTTTCAAATGACACCATGAAGATCACTTTGTCCCAACCATCTTAACTGCCCCCCATGCAATATGTTGTTCTTATTTTCCATGTACTCATGTTGGAAGTTCCAGTTACTATGACTGAATATCAAACTACCCCAAAACTTGGGGGTTTAAATCTGACATTTACTGGGCTCACAAGTCTGCCGTTTGCACGGGGCTGGGGCGACCAGCGCGTCTCTGCTTTGCGCTGTGGTGTCAGCTGGGGCGGCTCCTCAGGAGGCTCGCTCCCTCCCGTGTCTGGTGGCGATGGCTGTCAGCTGAGACCTCGGCCGGGTCTGTCACCTAAAACACCTCGATGTGGTCTCTCCATGTGGCCTGGGCCCCCTGGCAACGTGGTGGCTGGTTCCACAGGCGAATTTCCCAAGAAAGAGAACCTGCGGCGTGCAGTACTGCCTTGTGACTCAGCCCCAGGAGTCTCATTTCTGCTGCATTCGACTCTGATGCAGTCAAAAGCACTGCCCAGTTTTAAGGATATAAACTCCATCTTTGGATGGAAAGTGCCAAGGTTTTGAAAAAGCATTTGGGACCAGAAATACTGTTGTGGCCATGTTGGGAAAACCCCATTTGCCACACAAGCTGAAAAGCTTTGCTCAGTTTTCTTTCTATGGTTTATATGGTTGTATTCAAAATATATACGTATATATAATATGCATTTTTTAACTGCACCTGCACACTTTGTCCTAAAATTCAGATCTGGACTTTCTTGAAGACCGTGGACAGAGTGTACTGTAACAGAGCCCTGCTCTCATTGTATGAAAGGTAGGCTTCCTTATCTCAGCTTTCTGTAATCTTAGATGTAAGAAATATTTAAAGTTCCTTAATAAGTAAGACTCGTAGCCTCCCATCCAGATATGTACGGTCCACACTTAAATAGTATGACTTTTTACTGCCTAAACCATTCATGGCAAATCTCCCAACTGTCTACCATTTCTACTGAATATCCGATCTCTTCTTGGAAGAGATGCTTGAATGGAAAAATATAAATTGTTTATGAAAGCCTTTAAGAAACAGTAGAAACAAATGTCTTAAGCATAGGGATAGGAAAATGTGACTTTCTCCCCATATCTGTGATAATACTTGCTAGTGATAGCAAGAGTGTTTGGGACCCTGTGAATTCATGAGAGTTCATAATGAAACGGTAACTTCCAGAGTCCCCAAGTTTTAACACTCCAGTCTGCTCATTCTGCTTTTTTATTCTGTTGAAATGTTGGCAGTTTTTCAGCCTAGCTAATGTTTCATCAATTGCTAGATTCCAGAAACTTGAAGGGACCTTATCATTAATGAACCCCATCTTATTCCAAGACTTCATAGAACCGTTCGTGCTCTTTAGGGAAATTCCGCACACGATGTGCATTTCCTCCTCAAACACTGTGAGCTGATAAAGGGGTATCGACCGCCCTGCTTCCTCCTGAACAGAATGGGGATAAGCGACTCTCAGGAGTCACTGACTCAGTGGTGAGCAGCTCCCTCCAGACCCTCGTCTCCATCACACGCTGCCTTGCTGTGCTGTGTGCAACCGATTTTCATCCATCAACTACAAGGGTTGGTCTTCGGTACCAACTTTGCTTCTAAACCATGGAAGAAAGCTTTCAAATCGCTGAGGAGTTTTAAGGTTTTGATTACTTGTCTTTTACACCATTTATGTTCGCTGAAACCACATCTTGGATAAAAGAGTTCCGAGCAATTTGTTCTCTGGAACAATGATAGCAGATTCTCCCAAAGTTGGAGATTATGCCCATGAGTTGGCAGAGAGGGTGAAAAGGCAGCAGGAAAGGACAGAGAGGAAATGCAGACCCTCTGAGTGGAAGAAAGGCAGAGAGCACTGTTGTGAATTGGCTACGCTCATGTCGATCCACTTCCTTAAAGAGCTTCTCCTGTTCCTCTCAAAATTCCTGTTTTCCCCAGTCTACAAGGCTGGGATCTCATTTCACTCCTGACACAGACTGAGAAGCAATCACCGACTTCCTTGAAGCCTGTGTTTCCAGGCAGCCCTTCTTCAGTTGTTTTTTTCTGTCCTGGGACTTTACTAAAAGGCAGGAACAAAAAAGCCCTTAAAATGATCAAACACTTTTTTTTAAATTTTATTGAAGTATATAGTTGATTTACAATGTTGTGTTAATTTCTGCTGTATAGCAAAGTGACTCAGTTATACACATATATATTCTTTTCCGTTATGGTTTATTACATGATATTGAATATAGTTCCCTGTGCTATATGGTAGGACCTTGCTGTTTATCCATTCTATATATAATAGCTTACATCTGCTCATCCTAAACTCCCAGTCCATCCCTCCCCGACTCCCACCCTCTTTGGCAACCACAAGTCTGTTCTCTATGTCTGTGAGTCTGTTTCTGTTTCGTAGATAATTTCATTTGTGTTGTATATTAGATTCCACATGTAAGTGATATCATGTGGTATTTGTCTTTCCCTTTCTTACTTCACTTAGTATGATAATCTCTAGGTCCATCCATGTTGCTGCAAATGGCATTATTTCCTTCTTTTTATGCTTGAGTAATATTCCATTGTAGACATACACCACATCTTCTTTATCCATTCATCTTGTCAATGGACATTTAAGTTGTTTCCATGTCGTGGCTATTGTAAATAGTGCTGCATGTATCTTTTCAAATTAGAGTTTTTGTCTTTTCTGGATATATGCACAGGAGTGGGATTGCTGGATCATATGCAACTCTATTTTTAGTTTTTTGAGGAACCTTCATACTGTTTTCCATAGTCGTTGCACCAATTTACATTCCCGCCAACAATATAGGAGGGCTCCCTTTTCTCCACACCCTTTGAAACATTTATTATTCATAGACTTTTTAATGATGACCATTCTGACTGGTGTGAGGTGGTACCTCACTGTAGTTTTGATTTGCATTTCTCTGATTATTAGCAATGTTGAGCATCTTTTCATGTGCCTATTGGCCATCTGTATGTCTTCTTCGGAGAAATGTCTATTTAGGTCTTCTGCCCATTTTTCAATTGGGTTTTTTGTTGTTGTTGTTATTGAGTTGTATGCGCTGTTCATGTTTTGCAAATTAAGCCCTTGTCGGTCGCATCATTTGCAAATATTTCCTACCAGTCCATAGTTTGTCTTTTCGTTTTGTTAATAGTTTCCTCTGTTGTGCAAAAGCTTTAAGTTTGATTAGGTACCATTTGTTTATTTTTGCTTTCCTTTCTATTGCTTTGGGAGACTGACCTAAGAAAACATTGATAAGATTTATGTCAGAGAATGTTTTGCCTATGCTCTCTTCTAGGAGTTTTATGCTGTCATGTATTATGTTTAAATCTTTAAGCCATTTTGAGTTATTTTTGTGCATGGTGTGAGGGTGTGTTCTAACTTCATTGATTTACATTCGGCTGTCCAACTTTCCCAGCACCACTTGCTGAAGAGACTGTCTTTTCTCCATTGTATATTCTTGCCTCCTTTGTCGTAGATTAATTGTCCAGAGGTATGTGGGTTTATTTCTGGGCTCTCTATTCTGTTCCATTGATCCATATGTCTGTTTTTATGCCAATGCCACACTGTCAAAAACTTGTTTTTTATGCTGTATGGTGTAAGGTGGAACCTCTAAGAAGGTAAACAAATAGGTGGAAGAAAGCCGAGTGTGACATTGATCATTACAGAGGAGTTAACTCAGATGCCCAGGCTGGCACAGCTCACTGTGAACCCAAAGGGTATCTACACTGGCACCCCACCTGCACAAGATTACCTGAACCCAAAGGTGCCTGAGAGTGCCGAGAGCTTTAGACCACACAGACTTTGGCAAAACCTTGAACAAATGAATTATGCCCACCTCTCCCATCTCCCACCATCAGCAGCAGTAACATCATAGCAGTCACACCTCTGCCCTGATTTCCAGGACCCAGGTGCTAGACCTGCTCACTTAAACCTCACAGTAACCCCATGGGAAATGACCCCATCTCACAGAGGAGAAAATAGAAGCTCAGAAAGGTTAAAGGCCACACAGCTTGTAAGTGGAGATATTGGAATTCCAACCCATGTCTGAATCCAAAGGCCTCATTCTCTCCTACTCAAAACAGCACAGAGTTAAGGCATTGCTTCCAAAGAGCCCCTTTTGTAATTTCACCTGAGAGCATGTGACATGTGTCATCACATTGACTGCATGTCTACTCTGAGAGAGCAGCGCCTGGAGGAAAGGGACCAAGAAGAGGCATGTGGTGATGTAGGAAAAAAGAAGATGGAAAGTTCTGGGTTGTGCAAGCCGTGTCGAGTGAGCAGCCTTATGCGGCACCATCGGGGGTGGGGGGGACCTTCTCTGAGCAGCAGAGGGTGATGCCGAAACTTACCCTTTGTGCACTGGTGCCAAATCGAATCTCGGAGACAGAGTTGTGGGTGAAGTAGAAAAGAACAGCTTTATTGCTTTGCCAGGCAAAGGGGGACACAGCAGGCTTGGGCCTCTCAAAACCGTGTGCCCCAGCCTGGGAGGATTTGGTGAGGAGTTTTATAGCATTGGGTTAAAGGTAGGGTTGCTGATAAGGATCGGGGTGTGTGCAGGGCCTGTGCTCCTTTAATCTGGCCTCAGGGGGTCTCCTGATGAGCTTCTCTGGTTCGCAAGTTCATCAAACTGTGACCTTCTCTGGAATGAAGACTGCTTCATCAAGTAGTTAACATCTTCTATTTGTTGGGGGTTTAGTTCTGTAGAAGAGCTCAAAGATATTGTTATGTGTATCCCTTGAGGGGAACCAGGACCTGCCCCAAGGCTGCACTACTGTCTTGTAGCTGCTCCTCCCTTGTATTCTGCACCCCCTCCCTTCCCTGATTAGCAACTGTTTGAATCTGCCCTTTGGAACCCAGGGAAGGTCATGGAGGCTGGAATCTGTTCCCCACAAACAAGAAACAGGGGACACAGAAAGGCTTTCGTGCCCAGGAGCCCCATAGGATCCTGCTTGGTTTCAAGGAGAGGGCTTTCTGGAGGGATTGGAGGCCAAGCTGAGAGGCACCCAGAACCTAGCTGGTTAATTTTGACCAGGGCTGGCTCCTTTAGTTTGGTTAACCAAGCACGCACTCGTCCCTGGGTGTGGTGGGGCAAAGGACAGCGGGTGGCCTCCTTAGTCCTGCAGGCTTCTCTCCACTTCCTTCCAGTGCGTCAGCCTGTGGGCTCAGGCTTGCTGCTGCTGTTGCCATCTTTGAGATCATCCACCCTTTCCAGGGAGGAGGCATGGGAATTCCAATTCAGGGAACGCATCTGGAGGAAACATTAGAGCATGAAGCCTTGGCACTAGGTCCTTAGCCGAACAGAAATAACCTTGAACCTAGATTCTGCACATGAGGCTTGATGCCCTGGAGCAGACACAGTGAGGGCTCCTCCTCCCTTTCCCCCTCCCACTCCGCCTTCCCCTGTCTTTCCTCCTCCCCCCTCCCCCCTCCTCTCCTCCCCTCCTCCTTTTTTCCCTCCTCCCACTTCTCTCCCTCGTCCTTTTCCTCCTCTTTTCCGTTCTTCCTGTTTTCCTCCTCTTCTTCTTCTTTCCTTTCTCTTACCCCTCCCCCTCCCTCTCTTCCTACCCCCTTCCTCCTCCTGCCCTCCCCCTCCTCCTCTCCCCTTCCCACTTCCTGTCCCAGCTTTATTGAGCTGTAACTCACATACTATACAACTCATCCATGTGAATTGTATGATTCAGTGGTATTTGGTGTATTCCCAGAGTTGTGCAGCCATCACCTCCATCAGCTGTAGAATGCTTCCTCACCCCCAGAATACACTTCAAGACTTGGCTAAGGCTCCGGACCCCTCTCCACCCCTCCGCACCTCCTCCTTGAACAGGTCTAGACACTGGGTATACAGTGACAAATAAGACACAAGTCCCATTTTATTTAAAAAAAAATCTTTCTGCGTGACTTTCTTTAGTACTTGTAGTTGTGACCATGTATGTTAAAGTATCCCTGTAGATGGGGTGGGGGATAAATCATGAATGTTTCAGAGCAAGCCTCCCGAGTCACTCTTTCCGTGGGTAGAGCATCTCTGCCTCAAAAGTTCTATATCCAGATCCTTCACGAGGAAAGGAACTTCTGATACACCATAGACATAGAAACATCTTAAAATGAATAGTAGGTTATGTACTCAAATGTTGGCCAATCAGGAAGGGTTTTTGCCTATAAGGATTCCTGCCCTCAAGAATTTAACTGTGTAATTTAAGATATACATAAAAAAATGATAATGCAAATCTTTAAGTGCTGTATCAGCTTACAGTATTACTGACCATCAACAACGGTGATTAGACTAGATCCCATTTGTTCATCCATCCATCCATTTATTCATTATTCAGTCAATACATATGGATATCTGCAATGTGTCAGACACTATTCCAGGACTAGGAGTGTATCTTATATTTTTATATTACCCACCATGCAAAGCACATAGGAAGACTCAGAAAACACTTATCATTTAATATTGAAAATGATATTTTGGGGGACTTCCCTGGTGGCCCAGTGGTTAAGACTCCACGCCCCACTGCAGGGGGGCACGGGTTCAATCCCTGGTTGGGGAACTAAGATCCCGCATGCTGCACAGTGCGGCCAAAAAAAAGAGAAAATTCTATTTTTTGATGTCTTTCGCCACAAAAGTTTAGGAGCCAAAAAAGTAATTTTTTGCTTTTCTTTTCCAAATGCTGTTTTTTGGGGGAAGCTTTTCGATCCCCTGAACTAGCCTCAGAAGATAAATGAGTAAACTTCACTACATTAATATACTTTTCAAAATTCATCATGATTTATGCCCTATTTCATTTATTGCTCAAATAAGCAAAATGAGAACTGATTGCATGATTATTTTCAGATGTAATAAGTCCAGACAATTTTATTCTTCCTTAATCATTTTTTTTTTTTTTTACCAATCCATCTTCATCCTGGAGATGATTCATCATAGAGCTTACCATAGATTCTTTAAAATAAATAAGTAAATAAAAAGACAGAAAAATGGGGGGAGGGCACCAACCAACCCCAAAATAAATACACAGCTTCATGCATTTTCTTATTCTCTCTCTCTCTCTCACACGCACACACACATACACACACACGCACACGCACACACACACCCTTCAGAATAATCCAGTCCATGATGGAAAATCATTTGATGACAATGAACCAGGTCTTGGGCTCCAGGCAGAGAGCACTGCGAGTGGTCCTCCACGTGTGAAGTCGGCATCCAGGCCCCTCTGATGGAGAAGCTTCCTCCACAGGGAGCCACATGAAAGCACAGAGGTCAGCAGATAAAGCTTCCTTGGGTTTACTTTGGTCTCTCTGAGGGTCTTTCTACTTCGTTCCTCAGTCAGTTGGAGAATTTTTTTCCCTTTGACCAAAACAGGAGATTAATCTTCAAACAAAAGTTGATCAGCTCTGTGTCCTTGAGCATATCACTTACCACTCAGGGTTTCAGTTTCCCTGAGAAATGGAAGGTTGTTAGTTTCCTAGGGCTGCAGTAACAAATTACCACAAACCCAGTGGCTTAAAACAACAGAAATTTATTTTCTCCCAGTTCTGGAAGCCAGAGGTCCGAAATCAGGTGTCAGCGAGGTCCTGCTCCGTCTGACACCGGTAGGGGCCCCGTCGCACCTCCTCCAGCTTCTGGAGGATGCACTCAGTCCTCGGTGCTCCTGGATTTGGGCGCACCGCTCTGATCTCTGCTTCCATCATCACGTGGCCTCTCACTCTGTGTCTTTTCTTCTTCTTATGAAGACTCCAGCTACTGGATTTGGGTTAGCCTCCCCTCCTTTTCAAGAATGACCTTATTTTAATGTGATGACGGCTGCCAAGACCCTGTTTGCAAATAAGTTCTTATTCACAGGTACTGTGTGTCAGGACTCAGTATATCTTTCGTGGGGACAGAATTTGACCCGCAACATATAGCTTTGGCTACTTGACCTCTAAGATGCCTGCAGCAGGTTCCTAGTTTGCATGACTGGGGGGACTGTGGTGTCAGCACCAGAGGAGGGGGCAGAAGGGGCTTCGTTTCACTCACGTCAGCGCTGAGGACTAGTGGGATGTCTATGTGCAGACACCCTGTACATCGACTGAGGTTTGGGGGGAGACCCAGGCTGGGGTGCAGTGTTGGTGCTCCTCAGAGTAGGAACTGAGGTTGACCGTGAAGGAATCACCAGGGTGGGGAGTGTGGAACGGGAGGAGAAGGTGCGGCTGGTGGAACCCAGGACACTCACTCTGAAGGAGTAGGCAGAGGAAGAAGAGGCCACGGAAGGAGAATTTGGCAACTTGATGGTGATGGGAGATCTCAAGAGCAGCTTCAGCCCCTCAGTGAGACGGAAGCCACATTCCACTAGGTTGAGGATGGGGTCGGAGGTCAGAAAATGGCCCCGAATGGGACCTACTACCCACTGAGGTCCAGGAAAGAAGGCAAGGGGGTGGATCGTAAGTGGATGGAGATGCCGCGTCAGGTTAGGTGTGTTTTGTTTGTTCCTGCATTACGCGTCTTTTGTACATAGATGGGAAGGTGCCCCCGTGGAAAGGAGTAAGAAGGAGGAGAGGATGAAGGTAGAAAGTGCAGATGGAGCAAGTCCTAGGGAGGCTGGGGCTGCATAAACGTGACTCCAGAGAAAAGGGAGCTCCTGTACTGGGTGGGAGTGGAGAACAGTGTGGAGGGGCCTCAGAAAACTGAAAATAGAGCTACCGTAGGATCCAGCAATCCCACGCCTGGGCATATATCCGGACAAAAATTATAATTTAAAAAGACACATGCACCCCTATGTTCATAGCAGTGCTATTCACAATTGCCAAGACATGGAAGCAACCTAAATGTCCATCAACAGATGAATGGATAAAGAAGATGTGGTACATATATACAGTGGAATATTACTCAGCCATAAAAAAGAATGAAATAATGCCATTTGCAGCAACATGGATGGACCTAGAGGCTATCATACTAAGTGAAGTCAGACAGAGAAAGACAAATACCATAGGATATCACTTATATGTGGAATCTAAAATATGACACAAATGAACATATCTGTGAAAAGAAACAGACTCACAGACATAGAGAACAGACTTGTAGTTGCCAACAGGGGTGGAGTGGGGGAGGGATGATTGGGAGTTTGGGATGAGCAGATGCGAACTATTATCTGTAGGACGGATAAACAACAAGGCCCTACTGTAGAGCACAGGGAACCATATTCAGTATCCTGTGATAAACCATCATAGAAAAGAATACGAAAAAGAAAGTGTAAATATATGTATAACTGAATCACTTTGCTATACAGCAGAAATTAACACGACATTGTATATCAACTATACTTTAATAAAATAAATTTTTTTTAAAAGTTACCTACAAAAACACACACGGGAACCTTAAATGCATATTGCTAAGTGAAAGAAGCCAATCTGAAGAGGCTACACTCTGTATGATTCCAACTCGATGACATTCTAGAGAAGGCAAAACTATGGAGACAGTAAAAAAAATTCAGTGATTTCCAGGGGCTGTAGGGGGCAGGGGGAAGGATGAGTAGGTGGAGCACAGGGGATTCGTACAGCAGGGAGACTCTTCTGACCCTACGACTGTGGATACATGACATTCATTGTACATTTGTCAAGACCCCCAGAGCACACGAGGCTGAGAGTGAACCCTAATGTAAACTAGAGAATTTAGTTAATAATAATGTATTGATATTGGTGCATCAGTTGTCACAAATGTACCACACTAGTGCAAGAAGTTCATAAGTCGGGAAACTGATGCCAGGAGAGAGGGGACATATGGGAACTCTGTAGTTTCTGCTCAGTTTTTCTGTAAACCTACAACTGCCCTGGAAAATAAGTGTTAATTTTCAAAAATAACTAATAACTAATAAAAATAAATAATAAAGGTTTACCAAGAAGGTAAGTGGGAAGGAAAGGATTTGATGGTTCTAGGCTGGAATGGAAAAGGAGGTACAGAGGAGGAGCTGGCTTAGACAGGAGAGGGGATGCCTCATCCTCGGACACTGGAGTCAGGATGGACAGGTACCTACCTGTGTGGGCAGAGGGGACACCACTGCCTCTGGTAGCAGGGAGCTGGGGTGCCAGCTGAGCCTTCCTGGAAGCAAAGGCTGAACCTACATTAAGAGTGAGGCCTATGAAAGACCAAAGGGCAGCAGCAGGATTGGGAGGAAAAAGCTTCAGGCCGCAAGGCAAACATGGCAGCTGCAAGGCTGGGAAAAGGAGAAGAAGCCGGATTGGGCCTCAGACTCCTGCATGTCTGACCACCTGGGACAACCCAATGGGGAGCTCAGAGCAAAGACTGCCCATCGAGGACCCTGCACTGGGTGAAAGTATCAGGCTCCAGTGCCCCGGCCATGATCGATCATGGGCCGGGGGCTGCCCAAGGTGAGCATGGCCTGGCTTGAAAGCTGAAGCCGACTCCTGATGTGAGCAGCTGGGAGCCGAGCCACAGGTTCTTCCTGGAAGGTGATCAGAACCGGGGGCCCCTTCCTGTCTGCCCCACAGGTGGGCCTCTGCTCAGAGGCAGTAGATAAAAGGGGATGTGAAGAGAGCAGCAAAAGATTGGAGTTGTTGTTGAGAAGAACATGCCCACCCAAGACTTTGTTGTAAGGACGATGATGGGAAGGGTTGGAGACTCCAGCTGGCTCCGTGCTTTTCTCTGCTGCTTCCAATGGTCTATGAAGGAGGTAGATTGAACATAAAGCCAAGTTGGGTGTTTGCTAGGCTTGTGAGAGGGGAGCCATTCAGTGGGAGATTTGAGCAGAGGATGAATGACCGTCAAGTGGATCATTGGAGGGGGAGTTGGAAGAGATAATGCTGAAAGGCGCTTTTAACATGAAAGCAAAATAATCCGACCCAGTCGCAGGCAGATGCCCAAACACAGGCTTATTTCATAGAAACAAATGAGGAAGACATGGTTGAGAGCTGACTTCTCTATACCCAAGTTCCCACCTAATACAGAAGCGTAGGACATGCACTGGCTTGCTGGGTCCTGTGGAGTAAATTTGTCCCTATAGATGGTAGATGATTGTGCCTCTGGTTAGAATTACACCTAGATAGTGGTGCATGGTTGACTTGAGTATTTACCAGTTTACCCATGAGTAAACAAACAGGCATTTTTCAAATATCTACTAGGTAAGCGCTGTGCTACCTGGTTTCAGTATCTATCATGTAATACAGTATACTATTGAGTCATGTGATCTGTGGTCACGTGTGATCAGCCCCAGCGCATGCTCTGTGCCTCGGGAAGCTGGCACTCGGCCGCTAGACTTCTGATCCCCAGTCTGTGGTTCTTCCTGTTACTGTGCTGCCTCCACACTGGGGACACTCGTCTGATGTATTGGTGATGAGTAGAGGGAAATGTGCATTGTCTCTAGAGAGGGTGTAAAGGTCTCCTGTGTGCAGGGGAGCAGAGGTCATAAAGCTGGAAGGTGTGCATGGCTGCGTGCTCACCCAACCTTCTGAGACACTTGATCCACTGGAGGTACCCTTTCCAGGTAGCATTTATGGAAATTGACACTCGTTAGATTAAAGAGAAGTTAGTCTGCTGTTCCTGAATATACTAGACACCTGCTAGAAACCATAATCTAACAAACTGAATTTCAATACTAAGTAAGGCTGTTCCTTTCTGATCTCTTACCCTGTCCTCTGTGCTTGGAAAATTCTAAATCAACTCAGGCCAGGTGAATTCATTAGACCTTCAAACCTGCAAAAGGTCTTTTACTCAGGGCCGCCCCCATAATCCCTCCATCCTTACTTATTTGCTTATGCAAATGTGTGTGTTGAGTGCTGATACTGTCTAGATATGGAAGTAATTTTTTTTTTCAATTCAATATCGAGATTACAGTATGTTGGGAGGAGAATTCTCTAACTGTTCTTTATTTCCTATAATAATGTTTATGACCAATGAGACATAAGCTATTAAAATTCTTTGGAATTTTTTAGCTTTCTATTTTGAAGAATTTTGGGTGAAGAAAAGTTGCAAAAATAGTACAAAGAATTCTCTTCTATTCCTCAACCCACTTCTCCTACTGTCAGTGTATTTTATAATGACAAGAACAGAAAATTAACATTGGTACAATATTATTCACTCAATTACAAACCTTATTTGCATTTGCCCAGTTTTTCTACCAGTGTCCTTTTTCTGTCTCAGGATCCCACATTCCTGTAGATGTTACTTCCCCTCAGTCCCCTCCAGGCTATGACGTTTCCTCAGTCTTTCCTTGTCTTTCATGGAAAGAAAGATCACCTTTGAAGATCACAGGTCAGCTGTTTTGGTGAGCGCCTCCATTTGGGTCTGTCTGAAGTTTTCTCATGATTGGAGTAAGGCGATGCATTTTTGGCAAAAATACTGTTACCGAGCCACCCAAGTTGGTCCCCAACAGGGGTCTCCTGCGTGGTGTCGCTGGAGCCAGCAGGAGGGGACGGAGCTCAGTTCAGAGGCAAAGGGAAGCTTTGCTCTCTGAGCGAGAACAGCTTGAGCTCTAGAGCACGCGCTCTCCCGCCAGGCCGGGGCGGGGCCGCTCTATAGGGTCTGGCCGGGGTTCTTGGGGGCGGGGCAGCCGCGCCACTCACGCTCCAGATCGCAAAGTGCCGGGCGCAGCGGTTCTGCACACGGCCCGCTGCCGCCATCTTGAATCGCGGTGTTGTGAGCGGCGTCCGTGCACAGGGCCCTGAGCCGAGGTGTCGGGCGCAGCCGTTTTGCGTCAGAAACTCTGGTCTGAGCGGGCGAGGCCTCTGCACGCGACCCGCTGTGAGCAAGTGGAACTAGACTAAGCACAGAGGAAGGAAAGGTTAGACTTATTACCCAGATTCTGTTTTCATTCTCCGGGAGTCATTGACGGGGTTTGCCGGTGACGATACCCTATGTAGGATGTTGTCTCTCAGTGCATCTTGCTAAAGGTTCGTGATGTTGATGTGTTTCACTTCTGGGGGTGTTGAGCGGATCTCCGGGTTGAGTTGCTGTCTGCCAGGCTTCTCCCTGCACAGTTGCCATCTTCTTCCCCTTTGTGGTTGGTAAGTATCCTGCGACTGTGCAGATCTTGTTTCTCTTCAGACTTTCACCCACTGATTTTAGCATATCTCGGTGGATCTTGTCTGCCGGGTTCATCGCTGTGGTGTCCGACCAAGGGTGATGCTCCGACCTTCTCCCCTTGGAATTGATTGGAATTGATGGATTGGAATTCTCTTGTGAGGAAGAGTTGGCTCTCCCCCCACTTAGTTATATATTGGATTATTTATTTATATTAGTAAGGATTCATGGATATTTGTTTTATTCTATGGGTTAATCCAGTATTATCATTAATTATTTTTTTTGCTCAAATTGTTCCAGCTTTGGCCGTGAGAGATCCCTGTAGGTGAGGTTCTGCCTTCTGTTAACAAGCTCTACCTTTTTTGAGTATTTCCTTACTTTCTGGCCCATAAGATGTTTCAGAATCATCCTGCATTTTTCTTGTTCTAGCCTGGATAAATTTCTTCTCCTAGGAGAACTATTTTATTTATTTATTTTTTAATTGGAAGATGGTGCTGAGAGAGCAACATATGAGCCCCCTGGGTGGGCTCGTTGTTATTGGTGGTTATTAGATCTGGTCTTCTCTATGAACAGAGCAAGGACATGTATGTATGTGTACTAACCTGTGGACTCACATATCTGGATTTTGGATCTATATGTATGTGTGTGGATGTATAGGTGAGAAATGATATCAGTGTAGTTTCAATTTGTATTTCTCTAATTTTGCCTGTGTTTGAGTACTTTTTAATACATTTGAGGACCATTTTTCTATATTTGTGAATTATCTGTTCATGTGTTTTTCTTATTTTTTTGTTTTGGTCTTTTATAACCTCCATATTTTAGAGTTATTTATGTAATAGGGATATTAGCCATTTTTCCATGGTATTTGTTATTAATATTTTTTTCCAATTTTCTATTGTTTGTGGGCTTTTTGTCATGCAAAAATTTTTTAATTTTTATGTAAGTTTACCCCTCTTTTATCACTTCTGGATTTTGAGTCATCCTTAGAAAGCCTTTCCCTCCACAAGGTTAGAGAGGAAATCACCTATGTTTACGAAAGTACTTTGAAATATTAAAAACATACAAATGGTAGGATTTGTTAAAATCATTTGGAAGCTGGAATGTTAGACGCCCTTCCTCTTCTAACTGCCTGAGGACCAGCCTTCCCAGCCAACTCCTCTTGTCATGGTCACCCCCTACTCCGTACCTTATCACCCACCTTCAGGCTTCCCTGGTTTCTCCAGACCCATCTCCATGCCATCTAAAACTACCCTGGGGCTTTGCAGACTATCTTGTCTTCCCTGACACTTTTTACTCTGAAATGTATTCTGCCTTGCCCTGATAGTATTGTTAAACATTTACTTTAGAATTTTCTACTGATTTAAGCTCTGAATCAGCACATCCTTACCCATTTCACCTCCCTTCCCTTCTTGCTTTGTCTTGGTTCAAGCAACTCCTAAAATTCACCGTCTTTAAAATTCACCAAAGACCACTCAACCCTAGTCTCTCTGTAGATGAATGAGCACATTCATAGCTGTGTCCTCTGCACAAGAAGCACTGTAGCGGGGTGGTAGGGAGCTCCCCTGACAGAGTCTGGCCTCTCCAGCAGGACACAGGGAGAGGCAGCATCCGAAAGAAACACAGACGTTAGTCTTTCCTACACGTGAGCACAGTGGTAGCTACAAAATATGCTGAAATATGTAATATCTATAAAAGTGTTGTTTTCTTTCTCGTTATGACTTTTATTCATTATTACCTTTATTTAAGTACATAGTCAGGATTTTTTTTAGCATGGTGTTTTGCATATCAGTAAATTAAGAATGAAAAGCGTAAGTGATGTTTGAAAGAAAAAACTCCTTCTCCCATGCTTCCTCTCACTCCCTCTCACCTCAGTGTCTCTCTGTCTCTCTGTCCCTCCCTCCCTCCCTTCTTATCAACACAAACCAAAGGGTGGACTGTGTCCTGAGACCACCGGTTTTAAAAGGTCAGAATGACCTGCTTGGGAAAAAACCTATCTGCCAGGAAAGCCAACGATGGAAATATGAGTTGTGGGGACTTACTGCATAGCTATGCATTTCCATTTTTAATTTTGACTGTTATGGATATTTTAAAAGCTGATCTACAGACCTCTCTGCATGTTCTCTCTTGATGAATATTTACTATTGAAGTTAAGCAGTGATGGACCTATTGCAGGTTCATGTAAATTTTATATGCATATATAAATATATATAAATATATAATTTTATCTATTTATCTGAAGAAATCTAATGGAGGCTGAAATGAGACATTTTATTTAATAACACAAGCTCCTGAAATTGATTAAGTCGAAGAAAAAGGAGTAAGTTTCAGCTGGAGGATAATATTACAGCATCTTAAATGCTTGTTTCCCACCATTTTTCTTTGCTTGTTTTTTTTCTTTCAGGGATCCTCAAAGTCTAGATCCACCAGAAGTCAGCAACGCAAAACTTCAGTATGCAGGATGGGGCCCCAAGGGTCAACAACTGGTAAGCAGGTCGCTTTCAGTGACCAACTTTTTGTGTTGAAGTTTCCGTTTTATACATTGAATGTATCTCACTATACTCAGAATCTGTGTTTGTGTGAATTTAAGTTTTGAAAAAGTCCCCAGAACATCTGCATATGTAAATGGCCATTTCTTCTGCTTGAGAACCGTCTTGAAATTGGGAGAGCATATGCCTTGGTTCTGGTACCCTTTATCCTTAAAGCAGTCCCTGACTGGAGCTGTGTGTGTATGGACTATAGATGTACTGTGAATCTGAGATACACCTCGTCAGAGGGCCGCAGATGGGAACGATCAGAATCATGGAGTCATGAAAGGTTCTTCTGCTTTGCTCTTGGAGCTCTGGCTCTTTTCTTTGGCAGGTTTTATGAGAAAAGTAGATGTGCTGGCCATGGTAGAGCCGGGCTCCCTGCAAGTAGCATCTGCAGAATCCTCCACAGCTAGTGTGGCCCTCTCTGCGTTACACTGAACATCTTCATGGATTCCCACTCAAACTGGCAAAGCTAAGATGTTTCAAGAAACTGAATGGCCAGGATGGTGTGGTGGAAAGGGGTCTGAACAACCGGTTAGAAGACAGAGGTTCTAACCCTGGGTGTTCACAAACTAGCTGCTAGGCTGCTGTCACCTGGCCCAGCTACTGAGTGAAAAATCTGGATGAGGTGACCTTGCAGGTTTGTCCCAACTCCAGCGTTACATTTGTCTAAAACCGGATGACAGTTGTCAGTTCCGTTCAGGAGGTTGCAGAGTGTCTGCAGTTTGAAGGTCAGGTGACGTGGTGGCTGATCATGTCACCATTTTCTTCTCCATCTTTAAGCTGATTAACAAAGCTGCATTTTAAAAGCTTTCTTTTCCCAGAAAAAGCGCAGAAAATGATCATTTTTTAAAATCTTGGGGCAAGATTCTATTGGATAGGCTGCCTACTGTCTTAGGAATTAAAACAGTCCTACTTTCCCCAATAGTACAATTATTTTTTCTTGGTTTCGTATTAATTCCATTGCCTCAAACTGATCTGAAGCAACAGGAGGGTATCGGCCACGAGGCTGCTTTAGCTGTTACCCCAGTGTTCCTGGTGCTGCGCACTTCGTGAGCAGAGGTTTCGAAAGGCACATGTAAGGATCTAAACCAGTGACAGCAGGTTAGGAGGGTGCTGCAGGCTGACTCGGCAGGATGACAGCAGTCCATCAACGCAGTCAGAACCAGGAGAGAAAAGTCTTCATTGCTCAAAGGCGCTAACTCTTACCCAAGGAAAAACTGCAATTCCACAGGAGACCGTAGAAGACCTAAGTGTTTAAGACTCGTGACTGATCTCTGATAGCTAAGTCCCTCTGAAAACCAACGATGGAAAACGTTTCTGGGAAGCAGATCTTTCCCACATCCGTCAAGTCATTCCGTAAACGTGACGCTGCACCTCCGTAGAGGGCTCTCCCCTTTCTCCTTGGTCCTTTGGGGGCCCACGGCACCACTCGGGGCGGGGGCGGGCACGGGGAATGGGCACCTTACTGAGTGGCCGTCATCCAGCCGTTTTATCGTCATCCGTAAAAGAACATCAGGACCCGGGCACTGTCGGGTTGTCTTCCTGCCTGCGCAGTGATTCTCACTAAACCTGCAGGCTCACGTGGGCCCGTGGGGGAGGCCGGATGCTATAACGAGGTCGTGCCCCCTAGGCCTGCCTTCGGGAAAGGGCTTGCAATTTAAGGAAATTAACCCACAGCTGCAAAAGGAGGTGGTGTGTGTTGCATGCGTGCACACGCACACGCACACGCCTTAGGATTCTGTCTGGAATGCGGGGCAGCTGGGGCCCTGGGCTGATCATTCTCTGGGCAGCTTACTCATTGGCCAGTCCCTCCCCTGCCTGAAGCCACTGCTGCCTCCTGTAAATTGACTTTACACTCATGCCAGGCTTCCCAGTGGACGGGGCTGGGTTAAGTGATTATAGAAGTTAGTATATTCATCTCTTAAAGAACAGCCGGCAGCATAACCAGGCATCACCTTCTCTGAGAAAGCTCCCCTGCCCGCACGGCCAGGTGGCACCTCCAGAGCCCACGTGTCACCGTGCGATCTCCTGTCACACAGTTTCCTGCCCACACATCTCTCCGCGGTGAGGTGGCCTTTGGTCTAAGCCTCGAGCACTTTTCATCTGTGTGTTCTGAGTGCCTAGCTCAACACCTGGCGCTGAGGAAATATCTGTTGAGGTCAAAAGTGAACGCGTGAATGGACGGGTTAATAATCAGCTGATACATTCTTGTGGTCCTCAACCACTTAAACATAAAGTAATTGGGGGGACACAAGTAGCCAGAATCTGCGTGTACGTTTAGGATGTTACTGACGGGGAGGGAAGTTCAGCTTCCTTTCTGTGCAAGGAAGCAAAGGTTCGGTTAAGTAGTAATTGCCGATATTTGAGCTTAGTACCAGAAGTACTCATGTGCTCATGGAATTTTTGAGTTTTTAAACTTTTTTAACTTTGCAGTTTTTATTATACTGTTCTTGTACTGAGTCTAGTAGGCAGTACAGCTCATCACTGAGAAAATATCCTATAGCTTGGAGCAGGGGTCAGCAAACTTTTCCCATAAGGGGCCAGGTAGTAAATGTTTTAGGGGATCAAATGCCCTCTTGGCCGTCCTTACCTGGGGAGGCCTGACCCCTGGGACCAGCACCCAGTTGACCAGTACTCCCAGTGGGCACTCTTGCCAAAGAAAATTCAAAACCCACAAGCAGGCCTTGTAAACACTAACAAATCTCATTGCCATTTTATTTTAAAGAGTAAATATTGCTCCCAAAGGAAATCGACTCTAATTTCAATGAGTAATTCTCCTTCGGGAGCAGCGAACACAGCTGTGGTTAAAGTTCACCGGAGAACTTTCCCAGCATCGCCACCTCCTCGTGAGGAGGGGTCTCAGCGATGCATTTAGGTCGGGAACCCCATAAACCACAAGATGACGACACTGGGCACCAGGAGGGGCTTAAAGGCATTTTCTCCAATGCTTCGACGTGGCCTCCAATTAGTGGCTCTTACCTTTTAGGGTAGATTTTGTTAGACCTTCAATCACATCGTAGGTCATGAACACTGCCAGGAACACTGGTCTCTGCACTGTTAGAGGGGAGGGAAAACCTTGACCTTGGGGAGGCCTCCATTCTGCCGGAAAGTCGCTTCTGAAATGGTGCTGGTCTGTGGTCTTGGTTGTTCAAGACGGATAACCAGGTTGTTTCCAGAATTCGACATCATCTACTGAAAGCCTAGAGATAGGAAAATGGATTTGGATAGATTAAATGGGATTAAGTGAGAAAATACATGTAAAACTTTGAACAGATTCCTCCCCCTTGCTTCCCCTTTCTCCCATTCTTTATGCGGTCAGTACACGTAGTGATTTACACTAAAACATAAACTATATCAAAATTTCTCTCCATACTGTATCATTCTCCAGGTATCCCCTGCAGACGAGTCTCTGCCTAAATTGAGAACGTCTCTGAGTTCTTTGATCTTTTCGTGAAGCCCTACCCCGTGCGTGTTTGTCTATTTATGTGAGGTTTTGTCTCTGCTGACCTAGAATATGATCAAATTATCCTTTCATTTCCTTGCATGTCACCTCTGCTAGAGACATTTAGTAAAAACACACAAACACTGAGGGCAGCTGCAGTGGCCTTCCTTGTGCTTACAGCTGACGGCATTTGAGTTCAGGCCTCTTCAGGGCACCTTGCGGGCTAACACACCAGCACAGGGAACTTGGTGTATTTGTCACATAGCAATGTTTTCTTTTAGAACCAAGTGACGTGGGAACTTCTGCAATCGCGACTGCACAGTATTAGACAACATTAAGAATTTGAGGCTGGAGTCTGTGCAGGTCCACTTGGTGGATCAGAGACAAAGAGACTGGGTCTCTCTTTGCTTGGCCTGCTCCCAGGATGGGGACAAATGAACAATAAGCCAGTCGGGAAGTCTTCAGAATTGCAAAGTGAAGAGCGAGCAGAGGGGTTGGTGAGGGAACCTGGTGGCAGGCAGGGCTGGCGCCGTCCTTGGGGAGCGGATGGGGTTGGGGATGTGGCAGCCCAATGGAAGAAAACTAAGGAGTGCTCAGGGCTCTGCATCCCCACTCAGAAGAGGAAGCTGACTTACCCATCATCGCCCAGGGTGGGAGGCTGTGGTACTGATGACAGTGAGCTACTGCTCTGTGTCTCCCTGGAGGCCAGAGAACAAAGTGAAGCATGTTTACCAAAGTTGGGATTCACCTTGACTTCACGATGACATGGCTTGTTAGACCCTAGGATACTTTTCCAGGCAAAATCATGGATAGAATAATTTATCCAGGAGAGTCAAGGAGTCTTTGTTTAACAGAGTTGCTTTTTTTCACGAATGGTTCAGATATCAGCTCTCCTGACAAGGTCTCAGGGCAGTGGGGACTGGACTCCTAAGCATTTGCCCATAGCCCCAGAACTCTCGGGGGATGACAGATGTGGGCTGTCAGCCAGCTAAACGTGAAGGACCTGGCAGGCCAGTCCTTTTGTGTATGCACAGTTTGGACGCTCATCTGTTTACTGAACACTCCCCGTGTCCTGGAGCCTCTGCCAGATCCTGGCGCTGCAGAAGGGAGGCATGGTTCTTTCCTCACCGACTTCCGCTTCTGATGGAAGGTGCCTCTGTCGCCATGGTCAACAGCTCTTGGCAGCCATGATTGCTTCGTGTTGCGCGGCCACCCTCAGAAATGTTCCCTGCCCTGTCTCTGTCCACTCCGCCCAGACTTAGTGTCCTGTCCACAGCGGGAGCTGCAGGAGATCGGTAGCTGCCCAGGCCTCTTGGACCCTTCAATCTGGATAAAATGATTCTGCTGGAACAAAGCCCTCCCAGGTCTCTCCCTGCTCAGCCAACACACTGAAGTCTGGGCCTCCTCCCAGGAGTGAACTAGGTCACCTGCTGTCCTGTTGATTCTCTCCAGCCCCACACGTCCGTCAGGCTTTCCTCCCCAAGTTCCAGCAGCCTTTCCTCATGGAAACCTTTACACCTGTGTTCTCCGAGTTACCTGGTGGGGACAGCTTTGCAGAGTCTTGGGCCAGGCTGTACCTTAGTGGTGATTACACTTCTTAGGCCTGGGACGTAACAGCTGTGACTCTAAAGGTCTGAGTCCGCTCTAAGGAAAGTAAGCATTAAAAGTCAACTTCTTAGGAGCCCTTTTGTGTCAGTGCTGTTTTCCCGCCTACTTAACAACACCATTTTATCAAAGGAGGCTATTTTTCTTTCTAACATGTCACCAGCAGGAAAAAAAAAAAAGAAAGCGAGGGTCTTACTTCACCTGTTCACTGGCACTGGCTCATGCTTCTTCCTCCCAGATGGCATCACGATACGCTTCTGTGGGTCAGTGGAGGGTTCAGGAAAATCCAGGCGGAAGGTTTTTGCACTCCCACTGGGTCACTTCATAGCATTCGAGTTCCCACTTTAAAGAAAACAAATTTTTATTTTTTTTCCTCTAAATACAACCTTTATTATGATCCTTAAATTTTTGATGAAGTATTTTCATTTTCACTCCCTTCCAAACCATTTGTAATTTCAGATTTGATTTCTTTTTTTTTGTTTGTTTTTTGTGGTACGCGGACCGTCACCGCTGTGGCCTCTCCCGTTGTGGAGCACAGGCTCCAGATGCACAGGCTCAGCAGCCATGGCTCACGGGCCTAGCCATTCCCCGGCATGTGGGATCCTCCCACACTGGGGCACGAACCCGTGTCCCCTGCGTTGGCAAGCGGACTCTCCACCACTGCGCCACCAGGAAGCCCCTGATTTCTTTTTTGATCCAAGGTATTTTATTAATTATAATTTCAATCTATTTAAAAAACTACTTATTCCTAGCTTTATTTTAATCATAGAGCATACCCTATACAGTTTCTTTAGGCAAGTATATAATTAATTCTTGTAAACGTTCTACAGATATATATACACGATGTATTTTTCCATTTAAAAACTATAAAATTGTATTATTCAGTTCTTTTTTGTATGTCCTCATTTTTGATCTAATACAGCTGTCTAATTCTGAAATAGGCAGAATAAGGGTTACCAATATATTCGTGTTTTAATTAAATTTTAATTGCTTTTCTGTGTATTTTTGCTTTATATTCAGTTGCTATGCATTTTGATGCATGAAGGCTTATGACAGGTATATGTTTATTCTGTCTAGTATTTTTAACCTAGATTCATTATCTGATTTTATTTTTTTAATTTGAAAACGAATTTTTAAAAATAGCTCATTACCGTTGTAAAACTTCATGCTACTGAAATGTCAATAATTCAGCATAAGATACTAAATGAAGAGGTTGTTCTTCAAAACACTTCGTCAAATGGAATAAATGGCAGAGAGAATAGACGTGAGGATTGGAGTGCATTTGCCTCTTGCCCCTCTCAGGTGTAGGTGCCTTCAGAGAGCTTGGCAGCCGTGGGGAAGACCTCAGCTCTCGGGGTGACAACCAAGTGCAGATAGAAGGGCCGAGTGGGTGGCGCTCACCCTGCAACACTGAGCTCAGAGGATGGGCAGGTGCAGCCAGGACACCTTCCACTGCACCGGGGGTCCAGGAACCAACCCAGATTTGAACCTAGAAGCCTTGAGCGAGCGTCACAACCACCTCATCCATCTCAGAATCTGAAGGCCCCCATCTTAAGCCTTAAAAGGAGAAGGAAGTTTTATTTAATTTGTTTTGGTTTTCAAAACCAAAACATTAATTATTATTATTTCATTAATAATAAAAACATATTCAGATCTTGCTGCTGGCACGTGCTAAAGGCATGGTCTGGATTAAAATACTTAACTTCTCAAGACCTCAGTTTCCTCATCTGTAAAATGGAGATAACAGCGCATATCCTGTAGGGGTCACCATATGGATTAAGTTAATCTGTTTAAAGTACGTGGAGTGGAACCTGGTAGGAAGAAAGTGCTCGCTGAGGGATGGCGTTTATTGTTGTTCTTGCTGTTAGGGTTATTACGTGGCTTAACCAAAATGTAGAGAATGAGAACAAAATATGAATTTCATCAGATGAGAGTCTGGTATGTGTAGGAAGTTGAGTGGGGCTGCGTTTGATAGAGCGGGGCGATGCCAGCTATAACGGAGGGTCTGGGTGGGGGGCCACGGGCTGTCTCTTCCGCGACTCTTCTCCCGACTCGTAGCGGGGAGGGAAGCCATTCGCCAGATGCACCATCAACTCCTATGCCTCTAAGCCTTTGGCTCCACGTCGGTTTTCAAACATGTGTCTCTTTAGAAAAGACCATTATCAGGTGACAGTTCCCCGGCGCTGATGCCACTGCAGGATTATCCCTGGAGGAACAGAAAGAATACGTTCCTTATAAGAAGCCTGGGCAGTATCTGTATATATAAGTCCATGCCACTCTCTCTCTTCGTCCCAGCTTACCCTTCCCGTGTCATCAAGTCCTTTCTCTACGTCTGCGTCTTTATTCCTGTCCTGCCCCTAGGTTCTTCAGAACCATTTTTTTTTAATTCCATATATATGTGTTAGCATACGGTATTTGTTTTTCTCTTTCTGACTTCACTCTAAATAGATAGCTAGTGGGAAGCTGCTGCATAGCACAGGGAGATCAGCTCGGTGCTTTGTGACCACCTAGAGGGGTGGGATAGGGAGGATGGGAGGGAGATGCAAGAGGGAGGAGATATGGAGATATATTTATATGTATATATATCGCTGATTCACTTTGTTATAAAGCAGAAACTAACACACCATGGTAAAGCAATTATACTCCAATAAAGATGTTAAAAAATAAATAAAATATGTCCTACAAAATAAAATAAAATAAAATAAAATAAAAAAATAAGAAGCCTGGGCAGTCAATGCCCAGAACATACTCATCCTTTAACTGGAAGCTAGTTTCCTTGGACCATAATCTCCCCGCCCTTCCCCCCACCCCACCCTCTGCTCCCTGGTGACCACCGTTCCACTCTGCGTTGCCATGAGTTCGGATTTTTTAGATTCCACATATAAATGAGATCATACAGTATTTGTCTTTCTGTCTGACTTATGAAATGCTAATTAAGTGAGTGGAAGGAGGAAATCGTTTTGCAGTAGAGAAGTGTATCAATCAATGTGCTGTACACCTTCAATTTTCCCAGTGATACATGTCAGTTACATCTCAGTAAAGCGGAGGCGGGGGCAGGCGGGAATCCCACGAGCCTGTGGGACCTCCTGTCTCCTTCTCCCTCCTGGAAACCGGAGTCCCCAGCCCCGGGACCTCCAGCTGGTCGCTGTTCTCCAGTCCTTACCAGCAGCCACAGCGAGCTGAGCGGAAGTGGATGAGCTGCCTCCCCCAGGTCACAGCCCCCAAGGGCATTACTGCTCACCCAGTTCTGAAAACAAAGGGGGCAGGGAGCGTTTCATCCACTTGGACAAGTAGGCCGAGGGGAGAAAGATTGATCTTTCCAGCAAGAGAAGATTATTTAATGAAATGTCATAGACATGGGGAGAACCAGACTGAAGTGACACCCCATTAATAACTTATAAAAGTCTCTAATCAGTTTGGGTTAGTTTGGTATTCATTGTAAAAACATTCATCATGGGCACTGAAGTCCATGACAGCAGCCAAGAAATTAATTCCCGGGGATGGAAGTTGCCTTATGTCCTCAAATAACGGATGGAGCCGGTTCAGTCCGTGATTTACTAGCTCTGCCAAGGGTACCCTTCGAATTTAAGGCAACGTGTTATCACTTCACGGCTCTGTGGGACTCAGTCACTTCAATATTCACTTGCAGTCAAGTAAATAAGCTGAGTTTTCAGCAAATAACCTGGATAGATGGGGCGGAGCTTCCCGATGAACACAGTCAGAGAACCAGGACGATTAGGAAGTGGTTGCCAGGGCTTTTCCCTTTGACCAGCAGGTTCTCTGGAGATACAGGGATTTCAAAACACAAAGGCAACTTCGTCATTGGGGCGTTAGAGAGGAAGTGAGGAAAGCAGTGTAATTAGTAAATTAAGATTCAGTGCAGATTCTTTTTAACTTCTGTCATGCTGTGTGAATATGGGGGGCATAAGAGAAAATTCATTCTCAAAACAGTATGAAAATATATAGTAAGCGTCATAAAGACATTCCTGCACTTTAGCACAGAAACCCCTGTTAAAGAGAAGCCAAAAGCTATATAAACAAAGACATTCATAATGCTTTTATCTATAATAATGATTTTTAAAGGCTGGAAATATCCTATGTGTTTATAGGAGAGCAATTTGGTAAAGTGTGGTACATTGACAGGATGAGCCATTATACAACCATCAAAAAGCAGCAGGTAGACTGTATAGGAACAGGGGAAATATACCATCTACTAAATAAGATTAGAACTAAATATAAGCTGTTTGGTATATATTTGCATATGGGGAAGGATAACTATTTGAGCCTGGCCAGAATATGGGCATTTTACCCACTTCTAAAAGTTTCTTGGATGAGCAACATTACATATTCATTAAAAATTGGAAAGAAAGTGCATTGTCAAGGGCAAGGTTTAGGAATTCCACTCAGTAGACGTGTGTTCCACCCAAGGGGGGCGGGGGTCAAGCGTGGTGGTTTTTGCAAATTGGTCCTTGGGACGAGGGTGCCTTCAGTCCCACTGGGTTCAAAGCACTGTGCATGTGCCCTTTCCCCCGGGCTCTGCTGCAAACCCTCAGGAGGGATTTTCCAGAATTGACTTGTAAGCCAAAAGCAATTAAGAAAAAGGTGGACTCAGGGTTGAAAACCAGTCCTGACCTAGTTGTGCACGTAGGTCTGTGAAGACAAACCATGTTCTCTTCCTCATCAGGGCTTCCCTAATGCGATCGTGATGGGGGCAGTGTATTATTTTTTTATAAAGAATCTAATTTTGAAGGGTGCCCACATCAGCCTTGAGAATATTAGGTTAGAGAATTTCAGGATAATCTATCAAATAGAATTAAAAAGCAGGACCAGAGTTCTGCATTAAGAAAGAGTGCATTTAATGATAGATTCCTTAGATAATGTAACAAGGCAGTTATAAATTAAAATAACCTTTTTAGACATTAGGACGTGGGGTGGAGGCCACAGTTCCATTTGCAGCCATGGACAAACCCATCATTTCCCATTATGTGCAGAACAGGTTCTGGACATTCAAATACTCCTTTCCAGGAGCCTCGGGGGTGATCTACACTATCTGTGCTGCCAAGAATCTCTTTAGTGTCTGTAATGGACTTACAGGATATTTTGCGGACTTCTCCCATTTGGGTGGAGGGGACACCTCTCTCTCATGATTCCTGAAATGTCTCACGATTGGAAAATATCAGAGTAGTGGCTCCGTCTCTTCGTCTCCATAAAATAACCATGACTTGTTGTTTCTCTAAACTGCTGTGATATTGTCAGCCCTACTTATTGTGGCAGTTAGCTTCCTCGTTTTATTATTCAGCTATTTCACTTGTGAATAACTTTATTTCCCAGACCACATGTAAGCTCGTCAAGGACAAAGAATGTTTTTCATTACATTTCGATCTTCCCCAGCCCAGGGCTCCACTGAGCAGAGTCCAGCTTCTCAGCAAATACCTGGTAAATGAGTGGTACCCCAGAGGGAAAATAAACTTAAATGTCAGATTTATGGACACAAGGTCCAAAATTCATGGAAATAGAAACACTTGATGTTGCAAATTAAAAATTTTAAGATTTAGCAACTTGTCTGATGCTTTAGACCGTGAACAGTTCAGCAGTTCAGACTGTGATCAACACATGGAAAGAATGCTGGATTTTTGAGTAGGACTTTTTTTTATATATATAAAATGTTTGCTATGCTTTGAAAGATCTCAAAACAAAGATGTGAATTTTCACTATTAAAACTTGTCAAGAAGGACAGGCTGGACTGAGCGTCTTGACCAAAGAGTGGGAACTCTTTGGTTTTCCCCAGGAATTTCAGAGTACAAATGCACCCCTTCCTGTCCCAGCAAGATGCAGGTGATTTCATTCTGTTTGCTATCAGAGGGGACAATCAGACCTCACTGATGTGTGTCCTCACTCATCCTCTGGTTACTGCGTCTGGGTTGGTGAACAGCACAGAGACACACAGGGCACCAGACAGAAAATGTTTAGCTCACGTGAAACAAGATGCTTCTAAGAACTTTATCAACATCTTGGTCGGTTATGTGGGAATGATTCTTCCTGCCTTTTCTTCAAAACAGACCTCCCAGCACTCCTTTATAACACCGTGTCAACCCTTACTGATTATTAGAAATCAGTTATAAATTTTGGAAAGTCACAATACTTCATTTTTTTTAAAGAACCCTTCTCGATACCAGTGTCTTCTTTCTGCCCTTGGACACGGTTATTCCCACAATCCACGAGGCTTTATTTTAGTCGCCTGACTCCTGGGGAATGCGGGCATCTCCTTATGACAGAACAAAGATGCGAGTGATCGTAATTAATCCATGAGTCAGTTTAAAAAAACAGACCTAGTTTTATGTATTTTACAGTGTGTTTATTTTATGTAGATAGTGGCTGAAATTTAGTTCAGTTCAGTCATTTCCATTTATAAAGGATAATTAGCAAGTTTGTGAATTGATTTTTCTGTTTGTTCTTCAATTTGAAAACCTAATCATTTGTCTGACTGGTTTCAGTTTTTACCATAATGGCTTTGATGGCCATTAACAGCTGGAATTATGTTTTAATGTCCTCAGCTGGGCTTGGTTTAATAAGTGTAAATCACACATGTTGGTAAGCCAAGGCTAGGCCAATACTTTTATCTGACATCTCCCCAGCCCCGGTCTCCGCGGAGTCCTTGCCCACGTGAGCAATGCCTGCCCCGAACTTACCCAGACTCAGAATCTGGACTCACCATTGTTTCTGCCAAGCCTGCTACACTTGCAGTAATTGCTACTCAGTAAAGGGACCACCATCTCTTCCGCTGCCCAAGTCAGAAACCTGGCATCCGTGACTCCTCTGCCGTCCTCATCCCCAACTTGACCCATCAACAAGTCCTGTGAATTCTACTGTCTTGGTACTACTAGGCCCCATCCTGTCCCCTCCATTCCCATCATCACCTCCCAGTGGACCCTTGTGATAGCTGCTGGCTTGGCCTCCTGCCCTGAGTCTACCCTGCTCAGAACATTCTGTAACTGAGTGATCATGTCGACCTCCTATGTAAAATCCTTCCCCTGCTGCATTGCCTTTAGGGGAAAGCCCAGACCCCTTAACGCTCCTGAGGTGCTGCCCCTGACACTGGTCTCCCCATCCCAGGCTGAGGACCAGTCATAATGAACACTCTGCAACTCCCCAAACGTCCCAGACCCTCTGCTCTCTGCACATGTATCCACGCTGTCCCTACACTCTAGAACACATTGCTAATCCCACCCTTCACCCCGACCCCGAGCTCCTTTGCCTGGTTAAAGCCACCTTCTGGCCTCAGGAAGTATTCCCAGACCCTCACCCACAGCCGTGATTGGGCTGGAGACCCTCTGCTCATTCCCCTCCCCCGCTCATCATTCTGTGTGTCAGCTCCTTAAGAACAGGTACCTTCTCCTCTTCACTAATGTATCCTCAGCCCTGAAGTGCAGACTTGACTGTTCGTAAGCACTGAATGAGTATGCAAGGGCTTAATGAGGGACTTGATCCATTAAGGCATATTATTGTTTTTATTGCAGTATAGTTGATTTACAATATTGTGTTTTACAACATTGTGTTAGTTTCCCGTGTACAGCAAAGTGATTCTGTTATACATATATATACATTTTCATTTTCGTATTTTTTTCCATTATGGTTTATCACAGGATACTGAATATAGTTCCCTTCGCTCTACAGTAGGTCCTTGTTGTTCATCCATTCTAAATATAATAGTTTGCATCTGCTAATCCCAAACTCCCAATTTATCCCTCCCCCATCCCCTTCCCCTTTGGTAACCATAAGTTTGTTTTCTATGTCTGAGTCTGTTTCGTAAATAAGTTCATTTGTGTCATATTTTAGATTCCACAGATAAGTGATATCATATATTTGTCTTTCTCTGTCTGACTTCCTTCACATAGTATGATAATCTCTAGGTCCATCCATGTTGCTGCAAATGGCATTATTTCATTCTTTTTTATGCCTGAGTAATATTCCATTATATTGGGTTGACCAAAACATTCATTCAGGTTTTTCTGTAACATCTTATGGACAAACCCGAACGAAATTTTTGGCCAACCCAGTGTATATGTGCCACACCTTTGTCCGTTCCTCTTTATCCATTCCTCCAATATCTGGACATTTAGGTTGCTTCCATGTCCTGGCTATTGTAAATAGTGCTGCTGTGAACATAGGGGTGCATGTATCTTTCTGAGTTAGAGTTTTCATCTTTGATATATGGCCAGGGGTAGGATTGCTGGATAATATGGCATCTCTGTGTTTAGTTTGTGAAGGAACCTCCGTACTCTTCTCCATAGTGGCTACAACAATTTGCATTCCCACCAGTAGTGTAAGAGAGTTCCCTTTTCTGCACACCCTCTCCAGCATTTATTGTTTGTGGACTTTTTAATGTTGGCCATTCTGACCGGTGTGAGGTGGTACCTCATTGTAGTTTTGATTTGCATTTCTCGAATAAGCGATGTTGAACATCTTTTAGCGATGTTGAACATCTTTTCATGTGCCTTTTGGCCATCTGTGTGTCTTCTTTGGAGAAATGTCTATTTAGGTCTTCTGCCCATTTCTTTTTTTTTTTGTGGTACGCGGGCCTCTCACTGTTCTGGCCTCTCCCGTTGCGGAGCACAGGCTCCGGACGCGCAGGCTCAGTGGCCATGGCTCACGGGCCCAGCCGCTCCGCGGCATGTGGGATCTTCCCGGACCGGGGCACGAACCCGCGTCCCCTGCATCAGCAGGCGGACTCTCAACCACTGCGCCACCAGGGAAGCCCTGCCCATTTCTTGATGGGGTTGTTTCGTTTTTTTGTTATCGAGTTGTACGAGCTGTTGTGTATTTTGGAAATTCAATCCTTTTCGGTTACATCATTTGCAGATATTTTCTCCCGGTCCGTATGTTGTCTTTTCATTTTGCTTCTGGTTTCCTTTGCTGTGCAGAAGCTTATAAGTTTGATTAGGTCCCGTTTGTTTATTTTTGCTACTTAAGGCATATTGTTTACCCAAAGTGAAAATCAGTTACCTTTTCTGATATAAGCATAAACCTGAGGTGCATTTGTCGTATTTTTCCTGTATTTTCACCTGTTGTAACTGGCCTTCCATCTTAGGCCATAACTTGTAACATACCTCCCTTAAATCTTAATCTTTGCAACCTCCAAATGAGTTATAATTACCCATGACGTGACGTTCAAGCTCAGGCTCAGGGAACTTCCAGCAAATTTCCAGATTAAAAAAAAATTATAATTGCATGTGCATGTATTTATTTCATTAAACTAATTTTCTCCATGGCCATACAAGCTCATATTTTCTAAATTCGCTGAGAAATGTGAATGCTTAACAGAATTTGAATCATTAAGATGTGCTCTGAAGTCACTGCTCTCTATTTCCTTTGATTCTAATCACCCCAGGACAAGGTTCGTGGTGGACCTGCTTAGTGAATTCTGTCTTTTAAATTTCCTGTTATTGCATTAGAAGATTAACTGACTCCAAAATCTTCCTATCAAAAGGCAGAGAATAATAAAAGCATAAATTCATCAGTCAGTGGAAAAGTAAACTATCAATTCTAGGCTGATGAAACATAACAGAACCTCACTGTAGCACATCTCATTGTTCTGTGGCCTCAGCCATCTCCCCCCATCCCTGTTGAATGGTATCTGAACAGTCAATCAGTGTCAGAACAAAGCAGCCTATCAAGCAGCTGGTAGGCCTGCCTTTCGTTTCCTGTGTCATAGGAAATGTGCCAGTGTTTTTGTAATTTCCCAGTGAGGTGGCAGAGTCTGTAAATCCTTTCTTCCAACAACCATACAATTTTATTGGCCAAGCGTTCAACGGCCTGGTACACATTTAATGAAAACAAAGGGTTATTGTGGTAGGTGATTGTTTGAACTAGTGGTTCTTAGCTACTCTCTGACTTTTATAAAGACCAGTGCCTGGGCTCCATGCCCAGGGACTCTGGTGTGTTTGCACCAGGCAGGGCTTGGGCACTGCTGAATATCAAAGCTCCCAGGAACTTCTCATGTGCAGCCAGATTTGAGCATCGCGGGTTCCGATGTTGGCAGGCTGGGTGGGGACTGCATGGTCTCTTTAATTACTCTGAAGCCTCGTGGACACCGGGCCAACTTCACGAAAAAACAAAGAATCTGTGAGATTGTTTTTAATCACCAGACCTATAGCAAAGGAGTGTGTTGCATATAAAATCTCCAGTCATTAGAACATTCCCAGTGAAACCTTCACTTCCCGATGTTGATGGTCGCTCATCGGGTCAGTGGGCACATGCAGGCAGACGCTGACTGCACTGCAGGTTGCCTTGGTCCTGGCCAATCAATTCAATTCAAAGTTAAGATCAGGATGTTACAAAATTATTGTGTTTTCTTTTTCTTCTAGCTCTGGGTGAGGAGTCATTGCCCACATTGAAAGACATTTTATGCAATGTTAATAATTTTTTTGTGATTTTCTCCAATCAAATCTATAAACAATAAAGTCTACTAAAAAGACAGCCATAACTAGCAAAAGTGCTAGATTTCAGACAGCAAGTTGTCGCTACGTGGCTGCTTGGGTTGGGACATAATAGCTAATAATAAAGCAACCCTCTATTTAGGGCTTCCAAGGCACCAATTACCAAGACAGGCATTTTACATACATTGTCTCTTTTGTTCACCATATCTCCATTTAACAGTGAGAAAATTGAAGTTCAGAAAATGTAAGTTGTTTCTCCAAGATCACGTATTAATGATGGTATCAGAACAGAAACCCAAGTCCTGCTTTTTTCTCTGCACCAAACTGTACGTCTGGGTTCAGTGTCTTCAGCTGAAAAACCAGAATGACTTATCTTGAGACCAAATGAGTTCATGTCTGTGAAAAGTCTTTGAAAATCCCTTAAATGCCCTGAAAATGCAAAGTGTTATTACTGGGAATGATGATATTTGTATTCAAGGCCACCCATATGAAACATTTTTGCAATGTCAAGAAACTGGCTGTCTTCTGATACAGCCGCTGGTGTAGTTAATCTAACACACTATCTTTCTCCCTACTCGCCTCCTAAAAGGAAATGAAACATTGACCTAACTGTGATATTTCGTCTGAAATCTCTGCAGCTTCCATAAATGAGCTGTCAGGGCCCCAGAGCAGGCACTAAACCCCAACCGGAATAAAATGTTCCTTCTGTAAGAGACGGATCATTAGTCCAGTGGGACGTACTCACACTTGAGTGATGTGCAAAGCCTTTTTAGAGGGTTAAACAAATAAAACTCCGAGTGTCCCCTTCCCCGGGGGTGACCTAAACATTTTTTTTTTTTTTAGTTTTCTACCTTTAACTATTTTATATTTCAGATGCATTTTTATATCTTAATGAAATACTTTCTAAAGGCAAAGAATATATATGAAGTGTGAAGAATAATAAAATGAAGACCCACACACCGTCCACTCAGCATGGAACATGGAACATGGTCTCACTCCCCTCCCCCACCTGACAACCAGACTCTGAATTTTCTTTACTCTTTCCTGCTATTTTTTTTTATACATTTATTCTATTTACTTATTTTTGGCTGCATTGGGTCTTCGTTGCTGCGCGTGGGCTTTCTCTAGTTGTGGCGAGCAGGGGCTACTCTTCGTTGCAGTGCGTGGCCTTCTCATTGTGGTGGCTTCTCTTGTTGTGGAGCGCGGGCTCTAGGGTGCATGGGCTTCAGTAGTTGCAGCACGTATAGTTGTGGCTCACAGACTCTAGAGCACAGGCTCAGTAGTTGTGGCACATGAGCTTAGTTGCTCCGTGTCACGTGGGATCTTCCGGGACCAGGGCTCGAACCCATGTCCCCTGCATTGGCAGGCGGACTCTTAACTACTGCGCCACCAGGGAAGTCCTCCTGCTATTTTTTGAAAAGTTTTACCACATGCTGATGAATCCCTGAACAATGTATCAGTTATGGTTTTAACTTTAAATAACTGTTGCCATACCTTGTATGTACTCCTGTTCCTTGATTTCTGCACTCAACACCGTTTGTGATATTTGTAGATATTTGTGATACATGTAGCTGTAATTGAACATTTTTCAATGCGACTTGGTCGTCCATTGTACAAATATGTCCCAATGAGTTTATCCAGTCCCCTGCCCATGGATATGCAGTTCATTTCTAGTTAGTTTAAAATTTTTTTCAGTTTTGTTAAGTACATGTTGCTCATTTCCTGGTACACGTGCCAAAGTCTCTGTGGGTTTTAATTTGCATATAATTGATTACTAATGAGGTCGAACATTTTTTACAGGTGTAATTATTGTTTATATTCCATCTTCTATAAAATGCTTGTTCATGCCTTACCTATTTTTCTTTTGGGTTGCGTGTCCCTTTCTTATTGATATGTATATTTTCTTTATGTAGTGTTTTTTTACAAAATTAATATGCAGAAATCTGTTGTGTTTCTTTTTTTATTGAAGTAGAGTTGATTTACAATGTTGTGTTAGTTTCAGGTATACAGCAAAGTGATTCAGTTATATATATATATGTATAATATATACATATATATGTATCCTTTTTCAGATTCTTTTCCATTATGATTTATCACAGAATATTTTTTTAATTAATTAATTTATTTTTGCTGGGTTGGGTCTTCGTTTCTGTGCGAGGGCTTTCTCTAGTTGTGGCAAGCGGGGGCCACTCTTCATCGCGGTGCGCGGGCCTCTCACTATCGCGGCCTCTCTTGTTGCGGCGCACAGGCTCCAGACGCGCAGGCTCAGTAGTTGTGGCTCACGGGCCTAGTTGCTCCGCGGCATATGGAATCCTCCCAGACCAGGGCTCGAACCCGTGTCCCCTGCATTAGCAGGCAGATTCTCAACCACTGCGCCACCAGGGAAGCCCCTATCAAAGAATATTGAATACAGTTCCCTGTGCTATACAGTGGGTCCTTGTCCTTATATATTCCAAAATCTAATTATTTTTCCATTTTATTATTGACAGTATTTTCTTGCACTTTACAGCTTGCCTTTTCACTATCATTTTGATATTTTTTTGATAGGAAAAGATGTTAATTTCAATGAGATAAAATTTATTCACTTATGGTTTGCATTTTTTATGTCTTTTTGAAGAGATTTTTCCTACCCTGAGAACATATTGTCCTACATGTCTTCTAACATTTTTGTAATTTCATCTTTCAAAATAGGTCTTTTAATCCACCTAAAATTGACTTGGGAGTTGGGTGTGAAGCGGACTTACAATTATTCTTCCGTAGGAGTAATCACTGTCCCAGAACCATTTATTGAAAAAATCTTCCTTTCCTCACCGATCTTCAGGGCTGCCTCTACCATTTATGTACTTTCCTGTATGTGTAGGTTTGGTTTCAGACTCTCTGCTATGTCCCACTGGTCTTTTGTCTATTGATGTGACAGAACCACACATTCTTAATTACCATAGCTTTATAATAGGTATGACATCATACCTGTTGGCAGTAGGTATTGTTACATCTATTGTACTAGATGTACATGTTGCTCTTGGGGCGTGTCTTGGCTATCTTGGGTAGTGTGTGTGTGTTCTTTTTTTTTTTTTAACATCCTTATTGGAGTATAATTGCTTTACAGTGGTGTGTTAGTTTCTGCTTTATGTGTGTGTTCTTTTAAAAACACTTTTGGGCAATTAGTCGGAGCTGCGGTAAATCTACACACCAGTTATGGGAGGGCTTATAAACTTCAGCTGTTGAACCTTCCAATACATGGTATAGTTGACAATTTATTTACTTTTTCAAAACATGTCTTCCACTACTAAAGTCAGTCTTCTCTAATAAATTTCATGCAAATATGTGGCTTAAATGTATTCCTAGGTATTAGAATATTTTTGGAACTATTGCATGTATTTCATTATTTTAAATATAATTTTTCTAATTTATATATGCAGGTGAATAGAATTGCAGTTGACTTTTTATATTGATTTCATATCCCTCAGCCTTGCTAAACTCATTTAATTCCAAAAATTTATTTGTGATTTCTTTGGATTAAGGATTTAGGCAATCCTATCCTCTCCAAATGCTGACAAATTTATTTCTTCCTTTTTCACCCTGCTCTGTCTGCTTCCCTTATCTGTCTTGCTGTGCTGTCCAAGGCCAAGTGGTATAAAATGGTAATTGTGGGACTCTGATCCTTGTCTTGTTTCTGATCGTAAAGGAAATGCTTTCAGATTTTCACCATTTAGTGTGAAGCTGCTAGAGACTTATTTGGTAGACCCCCTTGACCAGTTTAAGGAAAGTCATTTCCATTTCTAGTTTGCTCTGAGGTTTTGTTTATTTCTTTGTTTTATTTTTGTTTTTTTGTTGTTGCTGTTGTGGTTTGTGTTCTGTTATTCGTTATCTTGAATGGATTTTGAATTTTGAAATGTGTTTTCTGCATCTACTGAAGTGATCCATGTGGCTTTTCTCCTTTAATCTGTCAGTGTAGTACTGTATTGATCAACGGAAAACCACCTTATGTTAGTAGGATAAATCCAATTAGATAAATCCAACTTTCTTATACACATACATATTTTGCTTGTTTTTTTAAACCAACATTTTCTTTACAATTTTTGCATCTACGTTCATGAGTAAAATTGATCTACTAGTATGGTAAATACATTATTGAGTTAAACTTAAATCACTTTATTAAAATGGTACTTAGGTACAAACGCAAAGCTCGATATAAACTTACATTATATATATATATATAAAATTTACCAATTAACTTCAACAAATCTGTAAAATCAACAAATTTAAAAGGAGCAATACCAATTTATGTTGCTGGTGATTACAGCACTGACTGTTCCTGCCTTTTCTTTTTCACACCTGTGTTACCCTATGCCATGTTATGAGTCAATTTCCTGTGACTTTTCTTTATGACCTGCTGAGAAACCTTCTTTGGAACAACAGAGCATGACATTATTGTTGCTTTGCTTGGCAGAGTTGTATTACTTACACATCAAATTCACTTTTATTCTTTTCTCACAACAACTCAAGTAGTGTCACTTGACTCTAAAGTGCTTGTAAACGTAAAGTCAGGAATTAAAAGTAGATGATGAGGACTTCCCTGGTGGTGCAGTGGTTAAGAATCTGCCTGCCGATGCAGGGGACACAGGTTCGAGCCCTCGTCCGGGAAGATCCCACATGCCGCAGAGCAACTAAGCCTGTGCACCACAACTACTGAGCCTGCGCTCTAGAGCCTGCGAGCAACAACTACTGAAGCCCGCGTGCCTAGACCCCGTGCTCCACAAGAGAAGCCACCACAATGAGAAGCCCGCGCACCACAATGAAGAGTAGCCCCCACTCGACGCAACTAGAGAAAGCCCGCGCGCAGCAACGAAGACCCAACGCGGCCAAAAATAAATTTAATTAATTAATTTTTTTAAAAGATGCTAAGACATCGTTGATAGTCATCTGGGAGGTCTAGAATATGGCATATTAATTTTATTAAGATTCTCATCGAAATGAACATATGAAACTTAAAAATCTTTTAAAAGCATCTGTGTACTCAGCCTCCTAGGTTATTGTCACTCACTTGATATCCATCCAGAAGGAACCATCAGTGAGATTCGTTAGGCTGCTTTCCACTAGGAACAGCACAGATGATAAATGAAACAGTAGAGCCTCCATGAACAGTGAGCAGTATTTTAGATAAATCCTTGTGCCCTGGGGGGACTCCTCCAAGACCAGACACGTAGACACCACAGCTTTTCATACTGACTTTCAGTAATTTCTCCATCATGAACTTAAAAGAAAAGTGAGCTGGGGCTTCCCTGGTGGCACAGTGGTTAAGAATCCGCCTGCTAATTCAGAGGACACAGGTTCGAGCCCTGGTCCAGGAAGATCCCACATGCCGCAGAGCAGCTAAGCCCGTGCACCACAACTACTGAGCCTGCGCTCTAGCACCCGTGAGCCACAGCTACTGAGCCCACGTGCCACAACTACTGAAGCCCGTGCTCCTAGAGCCTGTGCTCCGCAACAAGGGAAGCCACCGTGATGAGAAGCCCACGCACCACAACGAAGAGTAGCCTCTGCTCGCTGCAACTAGAGAAAGCTTGCGTGCAGCAACAAAGACCCAACTCAGCCAAAAATAAATAAATTTATTTTTTTAAAAAAGTGAGGGCTTCCCTCGTGGCACAGTGGTTGAGAGTCCGCCTGCCGATGCAGGGGACACGGGTTTGTGCCCTGGTCTGGGGGGATCCCGCATGCCACGGAGCGGCTGGGCCCGTGGGCCGTGGTCGCTGGGCCTGCACGTCTGGAGCCTGTGCTCCGTAACGGGAGAGGCCACAACAGTGAGAGGCCCGCGTACCGCAAAAAAAAAAAAAAATGAGCTGTGTCCGTGGACCCACAGTGCTCTCTGTTTTCTGTATACGTGCAGCTGTCTCAGCCTAAGGGAAGAGGAGAAATGGTCCAGCCGGCTGGGACTAGTTCCCTCCAAATGGGCCCCTCCCAATTCTGAGGCACCAGAAGGGGCTGATTTCCTTCCCAGTCAGCCTCTGCATGTACCTTACAGACAGGCCAGTGGTTATTTCCCCTTTACAGCTGCCTTTATTCTCATTTAAACCTGACCTGCAATAAGTGAAAATGTTGAGGACAGAAAAAAAAACCCTGGTTTCATTTGCTCTGATCTCTTTTCCCTCCTGATAATGTCCGTAAGCCCCATTCATTCAGTGGTGTTTGAGCACCTTCTGTTTGCCAGGCAACCCACAGCCTTAAGGACCACCAGCTGCTATGTGTTCCCTGATGGTTCCACCATCCTGTTTATACCAAATAGATAAAGCAAGGCTGGTAAAGCCAGGAACATCTTTCACTGTTTTGCTTCATAATACGCCATCTTAGTTGGGCAGAAACGACCTGGGAGAAGCAACTTTAAAGTGTTTTGATGCAACTCAAACACCTTCCTAAGATTGTTTTTCTCCACACTAGCTACGTGGAATTCCTTAATGTTATGGAGCAAAGTGGTGAGCATTTGGTGGATGGTCTGGGGCAGGACTGTAGGTGCTGCATGGAGAGAGAGCTTAGGAAGATTGAGTTATCAATAGGTAGTAAGGAAAGTATTCCATTTTCAATTCTCCTTCAAACTTTGGCTCATAGACCAGGAGAAAGTCTTTGACAGCCCCTAATACCTCCTAATCTCCCTTTGTAACAAAGAGAGCTACACCTCAGGTCCAGGTCTTTAAGTAGAAATGGACAGATCTAGAAATAATGTTTTGTTTTGTTGGTGTTTATGCTTACCACCTCTTCACTGCTAAGCATACTGGTGTTCCCTTTACGCTAGGGAGACAAAATGTTCGTTGTAAATGAAACCTGTTTACATCTAAAGGGAAATGATTGGAAAAAATATCGTAAATAATAGTACTAGTGGTGCTGAAATCAAAATCCAGAAACATCATGGAGGTGGTTGGCGGTTAAGCAGACTTTGGGAGCCACTCCTGTGGTGAAAAGAGCAGAGTTTAGGAGCAGCCCAAGCTGGACTGAAACCTAGCCCGCCACTCACAGGAGTGTATGATTTTAATGACCCCTCAGAGCCTCGGTTTCCTCATCTGTAAATAGGGTAGAAAGACCGCCAGGGATGCCATGAAGGTTACTTAAACAGCTAAAGTGCAGCCTTCCTTGATGGAGTAAATGTTAGTTCCCCGTCTTGGCCACTGATGTGGAAGGAGAAATCTAATAGCATCTTGAATCTGAGCCAAAGATATAATTTTTGCTCAAATGATGAGAAAATTATAAAATGGAAAAACATAGACTTTGCAGCCAGGTGACCCTATTAGCTTTTTTGACCTTAAGTCAGTTTCCTCATCCATGAAACGAGGATCATTAAGATGCCTATTTTGCATGATTATTGGGAGAACCTGGGGTAATATATAATCAAATCACGTAGTAGTAACCACACAAAGTGCATAGAAGGCAATAAATAATGGCTCTTGTTATGGTCCAGATTAGGGGATTACCACGACTTCCCTTCCTCATTGGAACCACCGTTGTCTTTCAGGTTGTATCCTCATGTGCATAAAACATTTTCCAGTGTTTGGAGGGAAATCATTTAATAAATGTCTGGGGTCAAGAAGCACCAAGATGTATAGGAGTCTTTCTCCCAGGCTTTGCGAATTGGGGTTTTTTTCAATGATCACTTACGTGATTAGGTGTCTGCGCAGATTCTAAATAGAGACGCACTCACCTCATTAATTAGAGGTTCAAGGCGTTGAAAGCACATCTACTCACCACCCTTTTCTCCTTGTGCCACTTTTATTTGAAAACTGTTATCTCTGTTTTTCTACTGACAGTCACATTCTGCCTTTCAAGAGGTCTTTTTTAGGTTTAAAGGGTGGTAATTTGGCTCCTATAAAAGGAATTTTTATGAGGTGATAGCGTCTACACTTAATGTGGGTTGGAGTACAGATCTTCCTTGACTTAACGATGGCGTTGTGTCCCGATTCACCCATTGTAAATTGAAAATATCTTAAGCTGAAAAATGCATTTAATACCCTAATCTACCACACGTCACAGCTTAGCCAGCCCATCTTAAACATTCTCAGAGCACTTCCAGTGGCCTATAGGTGGGCAAAATCCTCTAACACAAAGCCTGTTTTTTTTTGTTGTTGTTGTTTGTTTGTTCGTTTGTTTTTTTGTGGTACGCGGGCCTCTCACTGTTGTGGCTTTTCCCGTTGCGGAGCATAGGCTCCGGACAAAGCCTGTTTTATAATAAAGTGTTGAGTATCTTGTGTAATTTATTGGACTCTGTACTGAAGGTGAAAAGCAGGATGGCCATCTGGGTCTGGAATGGTTGTCAGGGTATGGTGGTTCTCCACCCCCCACCCCACCCCCTGCCCGCAACTGCAGGGCTGACTGCAGCTGCCCTGCATCACGGGAGAGAGAGGATCAGACCACGTAGCACTGCCTGGGCAAAGAGCAAATTCCAAAATTCCAAGTACAGCGTCTGCTGAGTGCATATCGCTTCACACCATCATAAAACTGAAAAATCATAAGTAGAACCATCATGAGTCAGGGGCTGCCTGTACAGCTGTTCCCTTGGGGTTACTGTCACGTGCTAGTTCCCAATAAGGGAAAGCAATGTGATGCTGCCCTGAAGGAGGACCCTCCTTATGGTGGTTCTGCTAAATCTCCTTCAAGTCCCGTTTCCATAACTCCTAGTAATAGTTTGCAGCTTGTGTCTCCTGAAATCTAAGGAGTTTGAAATTTTGCTTTATTAATTAACATTTTCATTTTGCTAACATTTTGGAGTGCACTTATTTTCCAGAAGTGCTAATTACCAAGCTCACCGCAGAAGATTGGCTGCATGTTAAAATATTCCATCTTATGCTCCCCGCTGAGTTCAACGCTGTCCTCATTCAGCAGAGCCAGCCTCCACGTGGGTGGGAGGCCCTGGCGGGCGCAGCCCCTTCAGAACCCGGCAGAGCCCTGGGGCTCCTTAGGCTGTGCTCCCAACACAGTTATGCCACATCTGTCTCTAAGTGTGTCCTTTGGTGCGAAACCCAACATGTGACATCAGATAACTAAAGCCTCTCCAGACAGCCCCTCTGCTGCCAGCTCCAGGCCGAGCTTCTGTCATGTGACCTGTCACAGTCCTGTGGCTCCTTGTGAGTCTAGAAGGCCCTGGAAGGTTCTGGCTGAGCCTGAGCAAAAACAGAGGGACTCCCCTAAAGCACCATCCCTGATGTCATCATAGTAGATGTACACAGACGTGCATGAAGGCTCGTATGTGGATGTGTGTAGCTGTATAAGAAGGTACGGGAGTTGGGGATTTATATACATGACTTTTCTCATTGATCATCCCAGAAATTTTCAACCCATGATATAAATAACGGAGATCAGCTGAGCCCTCCCAACCAGTTATGAGTCACCTGAACCCGGGGTGACAGGCCATCCCAGTGTTTGTGGGGCGTTCAGTGCTAACACTGGGGCAGTCTGGACAAGCAGGGAGCCTGCTCACCTGCTAGCCACCCCCAAGGGGCATTGGTACCCCTCCCCTCGGCCCACAGTCATCTCCTCCTCCCTTTCCCCAAGCACATGCCTACACACGATCCTGTCCAACTACATCATCTCGTGGATTAGGTCAGTTAATTCACCTTTCCCCGCCTGCTCCCAATATGCCTGAAAAACTGAGATTTGCCACCTTGGACGGCGTTTCAAAAGGCAGCTTCTGTTTTGTCATTAAAATGTGCCCTGGGTCTGTGGCCGGCAAGTGACAGTTGCAGAGAGGTGGGAGGGGGCCCAGACCCCACCCGCTGTCCCCCAGTCTCTGTGTGGGGCTGCGGTCTGAGATGCTGGCGCCCACTGAGGGATTACGCGAGGGCCACGTGTGGCCCATGGCCCGGTGCAGCGCCTGCTGCTCAGCCTCCAGGAGCTGAGAGGGCTGGTGGGGCCCCAGGCCAGGAGCGAAGAACTCACACGGCTCAGACTCATAGCATAAGCCCTGTGCTTGCCCAGAGCTGTGCCAGTGTTTGTACAAGATAAAGGAAAAAGCAAGGACATTACTGTGGCATAAAGGAGATTAATATTTGGACAAGACATATACATCTGACATAATCTAGGAAAGTTATTACAGAATTTTAGAGGCTAAAGAGTCTTAAGTCCCCTGTTTTTTAAGACAGGGAATTGTGCTTAGTGGTTGCTACATTTGGCATTCATGAATTAGAGGAAGCGAGATGAAGGTAGTCATAGAAGCCTTCCCGAAAGAGGCGGAGTAGACTTGGGCTTTGCAGAGCAGGACAGGAAGGCATTGCTATGGACTGAATGTTTGTGTCCCCCAAATTCAAATATGGAAACCCTTATCCCCAGTGTGGTGGTATTAGGAGGGGGGCTTTGGGGGTGGTTAGGTCATGAGGGTGGAGCCCCCATGAATGGGATTCATGCCCTTATAGAAGAACCACGAGAGAGGTGATTTCTCTCTCTGGCACGTGAGGACACAGCAAGAGGGACACCCTGTGTGAACCAGGAGGAGGGTCCTCACCAGAACCCAACCCTGCTGGCACCCTGATCTTGGACTTCCAGCCTCCAGAGCTGTGAGCTATAAATGTTTGCTGTTTAAGTGGCCCAGTGTGTGGTGTTCTGTTGTAGCAGCCCGAGCTGCTGAGACAGGCTTTGGAGAAGAGGGCGCGGTAGAGGCCTCGACGCAGGGTGTCAGCGGCGATGCTCTGAGTGGATGGGGCATCTCTGGCCGTGAGGTTTTTGGCCTGGCTCTAAGTGATTGACCCTGAGATGCGTGGCCTCGGTGACTGAGTTCCTACACACGTTTCTTTAATACCAATTACAGAGGATATTGTGCGAGTGTCAGAGGGAGCAGCCTGGTCCAGAGGCCGCAGAGCCAGATCCTAGAGCCGGCAGCCTGGGCCAAACCTCAGCTCATGCCTGTCACGTTGGGCAAATCACTTAAACTCCCTGCGTGTCATCTTCCTCCAGCTGGGGATCAAAACAGCACCGCCCGTGGGCTTATAGGAGGATGTAACTAAAAATCCCTGTGATGCCACATTCATGGTTGTTTTTTTTTTTCCTGGCCACACCGCGCGGCATGCGGGATCTTAGTTCCCCACCCAGGGATCGAACCTGTGCCTCCTGCATTGAGAGCTCAGGGTGTTAACCACTGGGCCGCCAGGGACGTCCCGGTGTTTGTTTAATGAAAGAGCTGTGGCCAGTGATGTGGGGCGAGCAGCCTGGGGACTCTCACCAGGCAGGTGACAGGAGAATGACTGGGACCAGCACACGCGGTGTCAATCCCAGGGCCACCCTGAGGGTCAGAGTCATGTTTGCGTGTCAGCCCAGAGGGAGGTCTGCAGGGGGAAGGGCCGAGCCAGGCCTGAGGGCTCCAGCAGGACAGCAGAGCCTTGCCCAGAGGGAGGGGGGGTGGGGGACATGGTGCTGGCTTCCAGAAGGTTCCTGAGTCCTGCGCTCATCACTGGGTCTCACGTGATGTTGGAATTAGCAGCTCCACTGAGGGCTTCGGATCCCAGTATTTAGGAACTAGAGGGGATGTGAATGTAGAATGTCGACTGCGAACGGGGACCTTCCCAAGTGTTCTGCACAGACACGCAAAGTCACCTAATGGGTGAGAAAGTCTGGGGCATCTGGCAGGTGGTGGAGCCGGCCCTGAGTCCAGGCTGCCCCCCTCGGGAGATGTACGTACCCCTCACCTCCTGCCACAAACACTCGTATGCCCACTGGCAGCTCAGTGCTCTCCCCAGCCCCTGCTCAGCCTTCCCCCAGCCAGAGGCCTCCAGAGACATGTGTGGCATCTGAGAGTCAGAGTCTGCATAGGGGCTGGCTCTGGTGCTTCCACCGCAATGGAAGGGCAGAAATGCCTGGCACAGGCTCAGGGTTGCCCTGTCTGGTCCCTCCAGCCTCAGTCCCAGGCGTCAGAGGATGGGACCAGACGCTGAGGTCAGCCACAGCGGTGGGAAGATGCTGAGGTCTCTTTGGCATTGGTGACTTAGGTGCCCAGTTAGGGCTGGTCCTGGAACAGCAAAGCCTCGATGCCCCAGGGCTTGAGATGCTCACTGTGTCTTCTTTGTGTCTCTGGAATGTTTATTGCTTTTAATATGAATTATCCATTGACATAGGGACTCAGTTCAGACACAGGCAGCGATGTAGGAATCAGTGAGTAACAGGGGTGGTGTCGAAAGTGAAAGCACGGCCTCTCTGAGGTCCTAGGACCGCAGGCTGGCATTCTGTGCCCTGCTGGCTCCCCAGCCTCTGTGTGCACCCAGCTGGTACGGTGAATGCTTGTTTCAGCCCCTTTCCCATCATATATGACACCCCTTGGTGGTTAAGATGCTGGCGTGTTCATTATTTTATCCCCAGTTCCCAGTACTGGTGCCAGGCTCATTTTAGGTAGTTGATTAATTTTTATTATTTATTTTCCCATTGTAAAAATAATACAAACTATAGAAAGTAAAAAATACAAAAAGTAGGGGAAAAAACTTCTTGTAAAAGGACCAATAGATCCAGTATCCATAGACAACTAATATTTTAGTGTGTTCTCTTAACCTTGTTTCCAAGAATAGAAACACTTATAATTATAATAATAACTATAGTTATAATAATTATTGTTAATTATGTTATAGTTATATTAATTAGTTTTATATGTCCCAACTTTATGCCCAGTGTGATTCAGTTAGCATTTTATACAATTAAATACTTGCTCTAAACATAATTTATAACAGTTACATAATAGTTCATTGAATGGACTTACAAAAATTAAATCATTTTCCTGTTGGATATCTAGACTATTTATAAAATTCATTACTACAGTTGATGCAGTGGAATATCTTTGCACCTAAAATGATGAGGAATTACTGAGTCAAAAAAATGAACACTTTTTTTTTGCCAATTGATATTCTTTTTTTTTTAACATCTTTATTGGAGTATAATTGCTTTACAATGGTGTGTTAGTTTCTGCTTTATAACAGAGTGAATCAGTTATACATATACATATATCCCCATATCTCTTCCCTCTTGCGTCTCCCTCCCTCCCACCCTCCCTATCCCAACCCTCTAGGTGGTCACAAAGCACCGAGCTGATCTCCCTGTGCTATGCGGCTGCTTCCCACTAGCTATATATTTTATGTTTGGTAGTGTATATATGTCCATGCCACTCTCTCACTTTGTCACAGCTTACCCATCCGCCTCCACATATCCTCAAGTCCATTCTCTAGTAGGTCTCTGTCTTTATTCCTGTCTTACCCCTAGGTTCTTCATGACCTTTTTATTTTATTTTTTTCTTAGATTCCATATATATGTGTTAGCAAACAGTATTTGTTTTTCTCTTTCTGACTTACTTCACTCTGTATGACAGACTCTCAGTCCATCCACCTCACTACAAATAATTCAATTTCGTTTTTTATGGCTGTATAATATTCCATTGTATATATGTGCCACATCTTCTTTATCCATTCATCCGATGATGGGCACTTAGGTTGTTTCCATCTCTGGGCTATTGTAAATAGAGCTGCAATGAACATTGTGGTACATGACTCTTTTTGAATTATGGTTTTCTCAGGGTATATGCCCAGTAGTGGGATTGCTGGGTCGTATGTTAGCTCTATTTTTAGTTTTTTAAGGAACCTCCATACTGTTCTCCATAGTGGCTGAATCAATTTACATTCCCAGCGGCGTGTAAGAGTGTTCCCTTTTCTCCACGTCCTCTCCAGCATTTATTGTTTCTAGATTTTTTGATGATGGCCATTCTGACAGGTGTGAGATGATATCTCATTGTAGTTTTGATTTGCATTTCTCTAATGATTAATGATGTTGAGCATTCTTTCATGTTTTCGTTGGCAATCTGTATGTCTTCTTTGGAGAAATGTCTGTTTAGGTCGTCTGCGCATTTTTGGATTGGGTTGTTTGTTTTTTTGTTATTGAGCTCCATGAGCTGCCTGTAAATTTTAGAGATTAATCCTTTGTCAGTTGCTTCATTTGCAAATATTTTCTCCCATTCTGAGGGTTGTCTTTTGGTCTTGTTTATGGTTTCCTTTGCTGTGCAAAAGCTTTGAAGTTTCATTAGGTCCCATTTGTTTATTTTTATTTCCATTTCTCTTGGAGGTGGGTCAAAAAGGATCTTGCTGTGATTTATGTCATAGAGTGTTCTGCCTATGTTTTCCTCTAAGAGTTTGATAGTGTCTGGCCTTACATTTAGATCTTTAATCCATTTTCAGCTTATTTTTGTATATGGTGTTAGGCAGTGTCCTAATCTCATACTTTTACATGTACCTGTCCAGTTTTCCCAGCACCAGTTATTGAAGAGGCTGTCTTTTCTCCACTGTACATTCTTGCCTCCTTTATCAAAGATAAGGTGGCCATATGTGCGTGGGTTTATCTCTGGGCTTTCTATCCTGTTCCACTGATCTATATTTCTGTTTTTGTGCCAGTACCATACTGTCTTGATTACTGTAGCTTTGTAGTATAGTCTGAAGTCAGGGAGCCTGATTCCTCCAGCTCCGTTTTTCGTTCTCAAGATTGCTTTGGCTATTCGGGGTATTTTGTGTTTCCATACAAATTGTGAAATATTCTGTTCTAATTCTGTGAAAGATGCCAGTGGTAGTTTGATAGGGATTGCATTGAATCTGTAGATTGCTTTGGATAGTAGAGTCATTTTCACAATGTTGATTCTCCAGTCCAAGAACATGGTATATCTCTCCATCTATTTGTATCATCTTTCTTTCATCAGTGTCTTATAATTTTTTGCACACAGGTCTTTTGTCTCCTTAGGTAGGTTTATTCCTAGATATTTTATTCTTTTTGTTGCAGTGGTAAATGGGAGTGTTTTCTTAATTTCATTTTCAGATTTTTCATCATTAGTGTATAGGAATGCCAGAGATTTCTGTGCATTAATTTTGTATCCTGCTACTTTACCAAATTCATTGATTAGCTCTATTAGTTTTCTGGTAGCATCTTTGGGATTCTCTATGTATCGTATCATGTCATCTGCAAACAGTGACAGCTTTACTTCTTCTTTTCCGATTTGGATTCCTTTCATTTCTTTTTCTTCTCTGATTGCTCTGGCTAAAACTTCCAAAACTATGTTGAATAATAGTGGTGAGAGTGGGCAACCATGTCTTGTTTCTGATCTTAATGGAAATGGTTTCAGTTTTTCACCATTGAGGATGATGTTGGCTGTGAGCTTGTCATATATGGCCTTTAATATGTTGAGGAAAGTTCCCTCTATGCCTACTTTCTGGAGGGTTTTTATCATAAATAGGTGTTGAATTTTGTCAAAAGCTTTCTTTGCATCTATTGAAATGATCATACGCTTTCTCTCCTTCAATATTTTAATATGGTGTATCACGTTGATTGATTTGCATATATTGAAGAATCCTTGCATTCCTGGAATAAACCCCACTTGATCATGGTGTATGATCCTTTTAATGTGCTGTTAGATTCTGTTTGCTAGTATTTTGTTGAAGATTTTTGCATCTATGTTCATCAGTGATATTGGCCTGTGGTTTTCTTTCTTTGTGACATCTTTGTCTGGTTTTGGTATCAGGGTGATTGTGGACTCAGAGAATGAGTTTGGGAATCTTCCTCCCTCTGCTATATTTTGGAAGAGTTTGGGAAGGATGGGTGTTAGCTCTTCTCTAAATGTTTGATAGAATTCGCCTGTGAAGCCATCTGGTCCTGGGCTTTTGTTCGTTGGAAGATTTTTAATCACAGTCTCAATTTCAGTACTTGTGATTGGTCTGTTCATATTTTCTATTTCTTCCTGGTTCAGTCTTGGAAGGTTGTGCATTTCTAATAATTTGTCCATTTCTTCCAGGTTGTCCATTTTATTGGCATAGAGTTGCTTGTAGTAATCTCTCATGATCTTTTGTATTTCTGTAGTGTCAGTTGTTACTTCTCCCTTTTCATTTCTAATTCTATTGATTTGAGTCTTCTCCTTTTTTCTTAAGGAGTCTGGCTAATGGTTTATCAATTTTGTTTATCTCCTCAAAGAACCATCTTTTAGTTTTATTGATATTTGCTATCGTTTCCTTCATTTCTTTTTCATTTATTTCTGATCTGATCTTTATGATTTCTTTCCTTCTGCTAACTTTGGGGTTTTTTTGTTCTTCTTTCTCTAATCGCTTTAGGTGCAAGGTTAGGTTGTTTATTTGAGATGTTTCCTGTTTCTTAAGGTTGAATTTTATTGCTATAATCTTCCCTCTTAGAACTGCTTTTGCTGCATCCCATAGGTTTTGGGTCGTCATGTCTCCACTGTCATTTGTTTCTAGGTATTTTTTGATTTCCTCTTTGAGTTCTTCAGTGATCACTTCGTTATTAAGTAGTGTATTGTTTAGCCTCCCTGTGTTTGTATTTTTTACAGATCTTTTCCTGTAATTGATATCTAGTCTCATAGCGTTGTGGCCGGAAAATATACTTGATACAATTTCAATTTTCTTAAATTTACCAAGGCTTGATTTGTGACCCAAGATATGATCTATCCTGGAGAATGTTGCACGAGCACTTGAGAAAAATGTGTATTGTGTTGTTTTTGGATTGAATGTCCTATAAATATCAATTAAGTCCATCTTGTTTAATGTATCATTTAAAGCTTGTGTTTTCTTATTTATTTTCATTTTGGATGATCTGTCCATTGGTGAAAGTGGGGTGTTTAAGTCCCCTACTATGAATGTGTTACTGTAGACTTCCCCTTTTATGGCTGTTAGTATTTGCCTTATGTATTGAGGTGCTCCTATGTTGGATGCATAAATATTTACAATTGTTATATCTTCTTCTTGGATCGATCCCTTGATCATTATGTAGTATCCTTCTTTGTCTCTTGTAACAGTCTTTATTTTAAGGTCTATTTTGTCTGATATGAGAATTGCTACTCCAGCTTTCTTTTGATTTCCATTTGCATGGAATATCTTTTTCTATCCCCTCACTTAGAGTCTGTATGTGTCCTTAGGTCTGAAGTGGGTCTCCTGTAGACAGCATATATACGGGTCTTGTTTTTGTATCCATTCTGACAGTCTGTGTCTTTTGGTGGGAGCATGTAATCCATTTACTTTTAAGATAATTATCAATATGTATGTTCCTATTCCCATTTTCTTAATTGTTTTGGGTTTGTTCTTGTAGGGCTTTTCCTTCTCTTGTGTTTCTTGCCTAGAGAAGTTCCTTTAGCATTTGTTGTAAAGCTGGTTTGGTGGTGCTGAACTCTCTCAGCTTTTGCTTGTCTGTCAATGTTTTAATTTCTCCATCACATCTGAATGAGATCCTTGCAGGGTAGAGTAATCGTGGTTGTAGGTTTTTTTCCTTCATCACTTTAACTATGCCCTGCCACTCCCTTCTGGCCTGCAGAGTTTCTGCTGAAAGATCAGCTGTTAACCTTATGGGGATTCCTTTGTGTGTTACTTGTTGTTTTTCCCTTGCTGCTTTTAATATTTGTTCTTTGTATTTAATTTTTGATAGTTTGATTAATATGTGTCTTGGCGTGTTTCTCTTTGGATTTATCCTGTATGGGACTCTCTATGCTTCCTGGACTTGATTCACGATTTCCTTTCCCATATTAGGGAAGTGTTCAACTATAATCTCTTCAAATATTTTCTCAGTCCCTTTCTTTTTCTCTTCTTCTTCTGGAACCCCTATAATTCGAATGTTGGTGTGTTTAATGTTGTCCCAGAGGTCTCTGAGACTGTCCTCAGTTCTTTTCATTCTTTTTTCTTTATTCTGCTCTGCAGTAGTTATTTCCACTATTTTATCTTCCAGGTCACTTATCCATTCTTCTGCCTCAGTTATTCTGCTATTGATCCCTTCTAGAGTATTTTTAATTTCATTTATTGTGTTGTTCATCATTGCTTGTTCCCTCTTTAGTTCTTCTAGGTCCTTGTAAAATGTTTCTTTCATTTTCTCTATTCTGTTTCTAAGATTTGGATCATCTTTACTATCATTATTCTGAATTCTTTTTCAGGTAGACTGCCTATTTCCTCTTCATTTGTTAGGTCTGGTGGGTTTTTATCTTGCTCCTTCGTCTGCTGTGTGTTTTCTGTCTTCTCATTTTCCTTATCTTACTGTGTTTGGGGTCTCCTTTTTGCAGGCTCCACGTTCGTAGTTCCTGTTGTTTTTGGTGTCTGTCCCCAGTGGCTAAAGTTGGTTCAGTGGGTTGTGTAGGCTTCCTGGTGGAGGGAACTAGTGGCTGTGTTCTGGTGGATGTGGCTGGATCTTGTCTTTCTGGTGGGCAGGTCCACATCTGGTGGTGTGTTTTGGGGTGTCTGTGGCCTTATTATGATTTTAGTCAGCCTCTGTGCTAATGGGTGGGGTTGTGTTCCTGTCTTGCTAGTTGTTTGGCATAGGGTGTCCAGCACTGTAGCTTGCTGGTCGTTGAGTGGAGCTTGGTCTTGGTGTTGAGATGGAGATCTCTGGGAGATTTTCACCATTTGATGTTATGTGGAGCTGGGAGGTCTTTTGAGGACCAGTGTCCTGAAGTTGGCTCTCCCACCTCAGAGGCATAGCACTGACTCCTGGCTGGATCACCAAGAGCCTTTCATCCACATGGCTCAGAATAAGAGGGAGAAAATGTAGAAAGAAAGAGAGAGAGAGAGGGAGGGAGGGAGGGGGAGAGAGAGAGGAAGAAAGAAGATAAAATAAAATAAAGTTATTATAATAAAAAATAATTATTAAAAATATTTTTTAAGTTAAAAAAAAAAAGATAGACGGACAGAACCCTAGGACAAATGGTGAAAGCAAAGCTATACAGATAAAATCTCACACAGAAGCATACACATGTGGCGCTTTAATCTGCTGCTCCTGAGGCTGCTGGGAGAGATTTCCCTTTCTCTTCTTTGTTCGCACAGCTCCCGGGGTTCAGCTTTGGATGTGGCCCCACCTCTGCATGTAGGTCGCCTAAGGGCATCTGTCCTTTGCTCAGAGAGGACAGGGTTAAAGGAGCAGCTGATTCGGGGGCTCTGTCTCACTCAGGCCGGGGATAGGGAGAGGCACGGATGCCGGGCGAGCCTGCGGTGGCAGAGGCCGGCATGACGTTGCACCAGCCTGAGGCGCGCCGTGCATTCTCCCGGGGAAGTTGTCCCTGGATCCCGGGACCCTGGCAGTGGCGGGCTGCACAGGCTCCCCGGAAGGGGGGTGTGGACAGTGACCTGTGCTCGCACACAGGCTTCTTGGTGGTGGCAGCAGCAGCCTTAGCGTCCCATGTCCGTCTCTGGTGTCCACGCTGGTAGCCGCGTCTCGCGCCTGTCTCTGGAACTCCTTTAAGCAGCGCTCTTAATCCCCTCTCCTCGCGCACCAGGAAACAAAGAGGCAAGAAAAAGTCTCTTGTCTCTTCAGTAGCTGCAGACTTTTCCCGGACTCCCTCCCGGCCAGCCATGGTTCACTAATCTCTTCAGGCTGTGTTCACACCGCCAACCCCAGCCCTCTCCCTGGGATACGACCGAAGCCCGAGCCTCAGCTCCCAGCCCCCGCCCATCCCGGCAGGTGAGCAGACAAGCCTCTCGGACTGGTGAGTGCCGGTCGGCACTGATCCTCTGTGCGTGAGTCTTCCGCTTTGCCCTCCGCACCCCTGTGGCTTCGCTCTCCTCTGCGGCGCTGAAGCTCCCCCTTCTGCCACCCGCAGTCTCCATCCGCGAAGGGGCTTCTAGTGTGTGTAAACCTTTCCTCCTTCACGGCTCCCTCCCACTGGTGCAGGTCCCGTCCCTGTTCTTTTGTCTCTGTTTATTCTTTTTTCTTTTGCCCTACCCAGGTATGTGGGGAGTTTCTTGCCTTTTGGGAGGTCTGAGGTCTTCTGCCAGTGTTCAGTAGGTGTTCTGTAGGAGTTGTCCCATGTGTAGATGTATTTCTGATGTGTCTGTGGGGAGGAAGGTGATCTCCGCGTCTTACTCTTCCACCATCTTCCCCCTCTCCTCGGCAATTGATATTCTTAATTGAAGTATTGAACGCATTTTTAAGGCACTTGATATACATTTACAAATTGTTTCCTGTGTGCTTAATCGGTCATATATTTACTGCATTAAGTATCAGGCTGTATCATTAAAAAAAATATTGCTGCTTCTACGAATTTTCAAAACTCTTTGCTAATGTAATTCAGTTGCATTGCTATTTAAATCAGCATGTATTTAATTATATCTCGTAGTTGATTAAATTAATATGTATTTAGTAGTTGATTATTTTCTATAAATTAATACCCATGGTATCTTTCTTGTGAATTTTCTGGTTTTATTCTGGGTCCATTCATCTTTTATTGTCTCAGTGTGTAAACAAGAGAAAAGATCACTGACGAGAGTGTGACAGGTAGCAGAAATCATCTTTAAGGACTTCACAGTGTAGCCCGGAGCTGGTCCCAGCAGAACTACGGCAAATGTCTCCTGAGCATAAATGCCAAGGATGGTGGGCTTCTGAGCTGGGCTGTCTTTGATCCCCACTCCCACCCTCTGCGGAGATGCTGGGGCGCAGTAACAAGCTGGGAGGTGAAGAGCCAAAAGAAAGGGGAGTTTCAAAGACCGCGAATAATCTACAGACCAGATAATGAGCCCCTAGCGGCTGAAGAGAGGTCGGCTGTTTATCACATCATCTTGGAGAATGAAGTCCTAAGACCAGTCACCTGGGCAACATCGGAGGGAATGTGTCTGCGAGGGCTGAGCTTGCATGTCTGGGACGGTGTTAGTGGCTTCAGTGTGCCCTCAGAGCACACACTGCACACTTCAAGTACCTGGTACGATCCAGGTGGTCCAACCAGGAAGGTCCAAATGATGTTTCAGTGGCAGCATTGCTGGCCTTATATTTGGACTGTATACAAAAAAGCCTGGAAACTTACCAAGAAATAAATGGATTTTTTCAGCCCCTTAGGAAGATACTGGAAAATTCATTCACTTCTTTGGAGTCAGAAGACTATGTTTGGCAACCAACGAGGCTTGAATTTAACTGTGGTATGAAAAGATTGAGAGAGCGCCTCGGGCTGATTTCTGCCAGTCAGTACATTTATCATTTCTCTCAATGCTTTTAGAGAGTTTTCAGACCCACTCCCATGAAGGCCCAGCGGTCCAGCCATTCTCACCAGCAGAGTTGCTCAGAATTGATCATGATTTTCAGCTGGAAGAAGCAGCAAATTGCAGTGTGCATCAGAGTCACCGGAGGGCCCGCTAAAACTCATTTGGTCTGGGGAGGGTCCTGATTCTCACGATCAGGATTCTTGCGATTCCTAAACACTGTTGGCACTGCTGGTGCTGGAATCGCGTGCATGTGGCTTAAGCAGTTCGTTTCTAATTCTGTCACTAAGTAGCTCTGTGACCTTGGGTGAAAGCTTAGCTTCTCTGAGCCTACTCCTCAGTTCTACAAAGTAGCAGGGTGTCCAGACAATGAGAGGCCACAGATCACGGACTCCGGGGTTATGCTGCCTTGGCCCAAATCCTGGCTCTTCCAACGGACGAGGTGCATCATCTTGGGTGACTGTCCGTGCTGATGTCCAGGGCAGAAAGTGGCTCTCACAGACAGCCCAGAGCCACAGGACATGGGCGAGAGACGGCTTCAAACTAGGCAAACGGAGAGTGGAGATTTCCACGCAGTGCTCAGCCACAACATCCAGGCGTAGAACAGAAGCAAATATCCTCCTAAGTCGGGTAACCCACTAAATCCAGTCGTCCTTTTGTTGGTACAATAAGCGTGTTGCCACAGAGCAGCTGTCGCTGTGCTAGTGGTTACAGCACATCTGAGGATTGCTTTCGGCTCAGCCCAGGAGGCAGTGACCCGTGGAGAGAGGTGGGGCTCTCCGGGGGTTGCCACGCGGCCTGAAAGCCCCTGCCAGAGGCCGTTTGTGTGGCTTTGAAGTTGCCTTCCCCCCAGACCCTCTAAAGAAAGGCACCTCGTTCAGTGGTGAACGCTGATCCCAGGCGGTGGACTATTCCATGGCATTTCCTGGTGACACTGATAGTGCCCGTCCCCACGGAGCAGGGAACTGGGCTGCCTGAGGGACGGGACGGCCCCATCCAGGCGCTGCTGTGGACAACGCAGGCTCTCAGGCAGGGGTTCTGGTGCCAGCTAAAGACACAAGAGGGAAGGACAAGTAGGCAGCCGTGGCGCGCAGAGGCAGATTCCATGATGGTTCAAGTTCATTCAGGGTTGACGAGCTGTTTTCATAGTAAGAGTAACTGCTGCTCGTCCCACCCCCAGCCTGAGACTCTCCCGGGGCCATGCCACTTGATTGTCCTGTTCCCCGTGTCTAGGTGGGCTCATGACTTCCCCCCGTGCCCTGCCTCCAGGGATTCCCGGGGGCACTGCCATCCATCCACCTGCCCGTGTCAGACCAGGAGACTCCTTCACACCTGCCTTCCCGTGGCCTGTGTTCAGGCAGCACCGCGCCCTGGGAACCCACGCCTATCGCTGCAGTCCCGCCATTGGGCCAACACCACCCAAGCCTCCACTGTCCCTCTGGACCATCCCCCGGGACCCCTTGCCCTCTGCTCTGCCCCCTACACTGCAACAGGGTGTCATGGAAAACACAGCACCATCTTCTCACTCGCTCTCTTAAAACAGCCAACGACCACGATGCCACCAAAGCTCCCCAGGTGCTCCGCTGCTCTTAGCAGGAAGCACAGTCAGCAACGTGGCCTGTGGGACCTGCACGGCTCCCCGGCCCCTTTTCCAGCCTCACCCCCGACACTGCCTGCCTTGACCCGGCCCCCCGGCCCTTCATTCCACATGGGCCGCCCCATTTGCTCAGACGGACAGAGGCCTGTCTCCCCTGCGATGCCCTGTGCCCCTCCTTCCCCCAACAGCTGCTGCCCACCTTCCACGTCATCCCAGCTCAGAAGCCATTTTCAGGGGCGACCCCGAGCCCAGGCCAGACGGGGGCCCTGTCACCTGGCCTTATAGCACTTGGCCCTCCCAGCACTTCTTATCCTGACCAGGCCGTCCGTGGGCAGCCCCGCAGCTCAGAGGCCCTCGGGGAGAAGAGAGAGCTTGGAAGGTGCTTGCACCCGTTCTCAGGCCAGGCACCCGCTCGCTGCTTCCCTGACGCGACCCCGCCCCAAGGTCCTGGGTGCGTTAGGAGCCTCACATCTCGTGGTCGAGATGCAATTGCTCAGCTCCCATATCACAGGGGATGCTGAGTACGGCCGTCGACTCCTCAGGAGCATGATTTCATTTAGGGATTTTTTCCTCGGCTTTGAAAAAATAACATCTCTGAACTCTCCAAGTTAAAATGTGGGCTCATCAAGTGAGAGGGATCCTGAGAGCTTTTTCTCGGTGGGTGACTCTGAAAAGGAAGCTTTTCCTTGACCATTTAAGGGCTACACTGAGGGGAGGGTCTTTATGGTGATGTGTCAGATGTTTCTTCTTGATTTTGGTTGACATTTGAAAGGATGAAAAATGTGAGTACTTTCTGACAAGAAGAATGGTTTTAGATTATGTACAGGACTTTCTCTTTCTTGGCACTGAATTCCGCTCTTTGGCATTAAATCCTGCATTAGTTTGCTGCATCAAAATGTGATGTAAAGTCTTCCACGGATTTTTGGTGGAAAGGGCCGAGGGGCAGTATTGACATGAGAAGCTGGAAGAGCCCTGCTTAGCACGGTGTCCTCGTAGCAGGGATCCAACGGGCCGATGATGCTTATGTTAATAGTGCATTTCCTTTAAGTGTGCTTTATAGCCCTCAAGGTTTCTCCAGCAAAATTGTCTCCTTTCATCCTCCCAGTAGCACCACAAGGCTGGCACGGCAGGTGTGATTATCTCTATTTATGGGTGGCGAAATCCAGCGGCAGAGCAGCAAGTGAATTTTGCCAAGTCCCACCTCTGCCTGGGCAGGAACCAACCTGAGAGCCAAGTGTGCTGAATTTCAGGCGACGGATTAACTGGGGAAATGACACGCTGACACAATAGACTCGGGAGTCTTGGCCACCAGCACAGGTCAGATGAGAGCTTACTGAGCAGCTGCTCAGCACCCTGCCTGGCTGATCGGAGGTGCGCACACGCCTGTTTGTGGGGTTGGTGTGATGCTCCCAAACTGGATAAGGACAACCGAGAATCTGGAAAACCCTTCTTGATCAACAGCGTTGCCATCCCCCCATCATTGCATTTTCCAGGCACAGTTACAAACTAGAATAATGGAAGTTCTCTTCCTTGCCCAGTTGAGCAGTAGAATGGTCAAAATGGAATGGGAGAGCAAAACAGTAAGGAAAGAATTTATTTAATCTACAAATTGGTCAGTTCCTGAAACTGAGCGTTGAGTAATCGGAGAGTGATTCTCAGCACCTTCACGTGTTGACGTGGGAAAACACATGTGTCTGCACACATACACGTATGTTATTCCCCTTTAGTTCAGAGGCTACAGCTTCCACCGTCATCAAGTTCTGTAGATATGGTTTGGAAAGGCCAATTACACTTTGTTTCCAGCAGTGTTTCTCACATAATCTACACAAGAAAAGTCTCCTCCGGTGTGGCTTGCTGACTGCTTCTTGTGAGCGTGCAGCCAGTCTCTGCCCCCACTGGGAGAGCGCACGGCATTCTGAGCAGCTTTGGGTATTGTTGTTCAGTCTGATAGTTTGGTAAACAAAATATTCCCGTTGTAATAAGATTTCTTTCTGTTCTTCATGAATATAAATGCTTCTGTATGATCAGTACTCTGATCTACGTGTTCCTGTCCTCCACCCATTTTTTTAATTGCACAATGAATATGACTCATGATTTCTATTCATAGGGGTTTATCCTAGGGAGATGTCAGAGGTGCAGTGCAGTACAAAGATGCACACAAGAGCATTTTTATTGTAATAAAAAACAGAATAGATGTCAAACAATAGGGACATAATTGAATAAACTACGGTATATCTCCTAAAAGGCATGTCTCAGAGAATGCTCACTGACATGGAAAAACATTTCTGATGTAGATTCTAAAACAGTGTGCAAACCCGTATATGTTATATGACTTCAGTTTTATTAAAACTAGGTTTTATACCCCACCAACCAACACACACATTCTCTCTCTCTCTCTAAAATACAAGAAAGTGTATTTTAATAGTCATATTTTGTGTATGTGTGTGGTTTGTAGGGTTGTGACATTTTAACTTTCTCCCGTATTTTCTGTAATAATGGTGAACGTGCAGAGTCAGGGTTTGGTGGCTTTTGTTGCCCTGTTTTCCACCTTCATAGTCAGCCGAACTGATGTGTGATCTCCAACCAGCTAGTTTGCTTTTCAAAAATATGCCCAGCGCTGTTTTACTGCTCCCTCCTTTTAGTGTTGGTAAATATCCCTTCTTGTAATTGTTCCACACTAACTTTACTCTGGTAACGACTCAGAAGTCCCACCATCACCCGGTTTCTCCTGACATGAACCCAGGGAAGAGGGGCCATTCTCAGAGCCTGATGGCTGCTGGAAAACACCCACAGCGGGGGGCGGGGGGGTCTCACGTCCACCAAGCAGATGTGCTGGCTCGCAAGTCCACAGAGGCCACGCTTGGCACCAGCTGGACTCAGAAGGGTGTAGACAGGAGCCGTTGGCTGGCAGATGGTCTCGGGTGCACCTCCCCCGCAGCGTTCCACACAGCCACCCACCCGACAGCTGTGTAGCAGTGTCTTCTCCCCGTCCCCCGGCCAGTGACAGCTCAGTAAACGGGACCCCTGTGGGTGGATGTGGAATCCCTGCCAGGTGCCCAGAGGGAAGTGCCCGGTGACTGGAATCATGCACTCGAGGAGGTCACGGTGATGGCTTCCTCCCAGAGTTTACGGTTCTCCTCGACCAGTTGCAACGCACCAGAAATAGCATCACCTACCATCAGAGCCCATATCCACCCTTACCAGGTGTCCAGGGCAATAGAAACAGAAAGTTACCTGAAGGTCAATTTCTATGCAGGGGGAACCGGCCATTAAGTTCTGAAGGCAGGAGGGTTTCCCAATCTGTTAGCCACAGTTGGTAATTCTGACCTTCTGTTATGTGGCCTGTTGATGAAACCATTCAGGGGACCAGAGGTGACATAGTACACCCAGAAATTAAAGCCATGTGGACACACGAACCTGATGGGCACCAGCCTCCCGAAGACGTACCGACCTCTCCGTCAGCAGTTTGCTTCTTCACCAGAGTCTGCCGAAGGATGTGTTGACCGGGTGGCAAGGTTTAGAGACAGAATTTCCATGTTCTGGTGACATGGCTTATCTGTGTGCAGTGTTCCAGTAATGTCAGTTAACTGTGCAGTGTTTCCAGTGGGATTAGAATGGCCTACAACAGAGACAATCCCAGTTGCTGTGCAAATACATCGCTTCCTTATGACCACTGCTGAACCAATGGGCGCTACCATGACCAGCCAAGCTGTTCTGTTTCACACTATAAATTAAGCTTAATGTCATATATAACGGGATCGTTCATCCTCGTCTACTGTGGAAGTGTTAGTAAAATTGTGCCTGGTCAGGAAATGGGGTAACCCAAAAGAGGAAGTAGAAAGCCAGGGGAAAAGCAATTAGTAAGTAGTGACCATTACCGGGGTGTGTTCTCGAGATCAGGACGGTCGCTCTACCGTGTCAGTTAAAGAAACCTAGGCTGACGTGATAACTGGGGGTTTTAGCTGAAATATAGAGAATCTGTTTTCCCCCTTGATAGTAGCATGTTGGGTTCACTATGAATGTTGAATTTTGCCTTCATGATAAATCATTCTCCTTGCGAATACAAGTGTAGTAATAGCATCACTAATTAATTTGCTAAACGTCTTTTCCTGATCTCAGACGCTCATAAGACCTTTGGATTCAACAATGTTAATTAAGTATGGAGGAAACCTTAGGGACCGTCCAGTCAACCTCGTATTTTGTAGTGAAGGACATGAGATTCAGTGAGGTTAAGTAACCTGCTCAGAGCTGGACAACTAGTTGTCTCAACTGGAATTTAGCTTTCTACTTCAAGTCCAGCATTCTCTAATTTATAATTCCACCGGAGCTGTGCTGTTCTCTTTTAGTCAAGCACTGAGCTGTTCAATATGTTTTCCTTTGGGCCTTGTTTGTCCAGAACTAAAAGCTAACTTGTGCCCAATTATGGTACTTATCCCATTCCTGGTTCCTGAGATAATGAGCTCCCCCTTTAGCTCCGTGTGTCTTTGAGCTGAGCTTTATCGTAAGCACCCTGTGAAAATGTGGGTATTCTTCCTGGTCTAGCTCAGGTGTCACCTCCTGCATGAAGTCTCGCCTAATCTCTCCAGGCAGAACAAACCTTTATAATGATGATAGTAACCACAACAAGAATAAGTGTTATTGGGGCTTCCCTGGTGGCGCAGTGGTTGAGAGTCCGCCTGCCGATGCAGGGGACGCGGGTTCGTGCCCCGGTCCGGGAAGATCCCACATGCCGCGGAGCGGCTAGGCCCGTGAGCCATGGCCGCTGAGCCTGCGCATCCGGAGCCTGTGCTCCGCAACGGGAGAGGCCACAACAGTGAGAGGCCCGCGTACCGCAAAAAAAAAAAAAAAAAAAAAAAAAAAAGAATAGGTGTTACTGAGCCCTTACTTTGTGCTGGGCACTGTTCTCAGTGCTTTGAAGTTGTCAGTTCACTCAGCCTCATAGCCACCCTAAGACTGAGTTCTGCATTGATCTGTATTGACAGACAAAGAAACTGAGGCATCTAGGAGTCCAGCACTGGCTCAGGTCCTGCAGCAGGTCCACTGTGCTCCCAGAGCACATGGTGCAGATGCCTTTGCAGGGCCTGGAGCTGGCTGAGGTGTGTAGGATCCAGACTCCCATTTGTAGATGTGAACATCTTCACAGCAAAGCGCACTGTTCCTTAGAGATTGTTTCCTTTTGTTTTCCTTCCATTAAAAATAAAGCCAAGGGACTTCCCTGGTGGCGCAGTAGTTGAGAATCTGCCTGCTAATGCAGGGGACACAGGTTAGAGCCCTGGTCTGGGAGGATCCCACATGCCGCGGAGCAACTAGGCCCATGAGCCACAACTACTGAGCCTGCGCGTCTGGAGCCTGTGCTCCGCAACAAGAGAGGCCGCAATAGTGAGAGGCCCGCGCACCACGATGAAGAGTGGCCCCTGCTTGCCACAACTAGAGAAAGCCCTTGCACAGAAACGAAGACCCAACACAGCAAAAATAAATAAATAAATTACTAAACTCCTACCCCCAACATCTTCTTTAAAAAATAAAATAAAGTCAAGATGAAAAGGGATTTAATATCTATCATAGCAAATTTTACTTCTTCAGAATATTGTCTATGGTCCGATTTGATTCAAAAATTTATTGTAGGCTTAGGACGCATAAAAGAAGTTGAAATTTCATAATACATCTTACCCTTAGGCAGACTCGTAAGAACAGCTACTGAAATTAAATGAGGATGTGTACTTGTGTCTAGAAGTTTTCCAGCTCATTTCTGGTTGAAGTGAATCTTTGAAGAGGCAAGAGGCCTGAGCAGGAAGCTAATACTTGATAGAGCTTTCAGCTCCAGGCTTCCATGACAACGATCTATGGGAACTGCCCTTTCTGCATCTTCAGTTTAAAATGTCAATATTTACGCTGTTTCCTACACTTGCAAAATACCCTTTCTCACTGGTCTCTTAAATGACACTGACAGTATTTTTTTTAGAATTTCTTTTTAAAAAAATCTGATTGAGTCCTGTTCTTGGTCCACGAAGCTCAGTTTCCACAGACATTGGATATTTGCATCATGTGCTTAGGTCCTTGTGGGAGTAGCAGGCAAAGAATTTAGATAGAGAAAACACAGGGCAGAATTGAGCAGTGCCTGGAGAACGGGCTGATTTATACTTTAAGAGCTTCGGGAGACATTAGATTTGTCCTGGGCCACTGCTTCATAGATTTGGTTGCACACTGGAATCGCCCAGGGTGTTTCTTTAAAATACTGGTGCCGGGGGACATCCCTGGTGGCTCAGTGGTTAAGACTCCGAGCTCCCAGGCTTCCCTGGTGGCACAGTGGTCGAGAGTCCGCCTGCCGATGCAGGGGACACGGGTTCGTGCCCCGGTCTGAGAAGATCCCACATGCCACGGAGCGGCTGGGCCTGTGAGCCATGGCCGCTGAGCCTGCGCGTCTGGAGCCTGTGCTCTGCAACGGGAGAGGCCACAACAGTGAGAGGCCTGCGTACCGCAAAAAAAAAAAAAAAAAAAGACTTCGAGCTCCCAATGCAGGGGGCCCGGGTTCGATCCCTGGTCAGGGAACTAGATCCCCCATGCGTGCCGCAACTAAGGAGCCCGCAAGCCACAACTAAGGAGCCTGCCTGCTGCAACTAAGACCCAGCACAACCAAATAAATAAATATTTTAAAAAATAAAAAAAATAAAATACTCATGCCAGGGTCCCACCCCTAGATCCTAACCACTGGGCTGGGCTCTTGGACCTGGCTGTAGGATATGTCAGACCTCCTCAGATCATTCCAATACACATCAGAATTCGAGAGCCACTGACCTAACCCACCCTCCCCCTGGCCCCAGGGTATTTGGGGCTGACCTAAGGTCAGAACTGTAGCATCTTCCAGGGCACCCCAGGCTGCACATGGGCCACCCAGTTGCTCCAGGGAACGGCTGGGGAACCACTTCGTCTCCTCCTGCAACTTCACTCCCCACGCCCAGGGCATCCCCGCACTGTCCCTGGCTGGTCCACCTCTGTCTGTCTCCACCATCCCCCCCCCCGCAGCTGACAGGCTGACTCCTGCCCTGCCTTCTCATCTGCATGGGCCTGGGCTCCCCCACAGAAGACTTGCCTCTAGCCACGTTGCTCCCCTTCTCGAGCTTCTGCCAAGGGCTTCCTGCTACCTCTGGGGTCCTGTAGCCCACGGACGGACCCTTGGGGGCTGGCACCCGCCTCTCCCCCACTCCCTGGGCTTCCACTCCTGCTGCCCCTCCCCCTCACGCCTGGAGCTCTCGTCCAGCTCCCCAGGCCCACGCCTGCCTCTGGTTCTCTCTCACACTGTTACCTCCGTGTAGCCTAATTTCTCAGCCCCCCTTTCTTCATCCTGCTCGCCGTTCAGATCTCAGCCTAAAGCCCAGTTTCTCAGAATCCTGACACCTGCCACAGCACGGGTGAACCTTGAGGACGTTATGCTCAGTGAAATAAGCCAGACACAGAAGGACAAATGCTGTGTGGTTCCTGTCACACGAGGTCCCTGGAGTCGTCAGATTCCTGGACAGAGAAAGCAAAAGGGTGGGGGCCGGGAGTGGGGGAGGGGGATGAGGAATCATCGTGTAATGGGGACAGAGTTTGAATTTTGCAGGATGAAAAGAGTCCAGGAGATGATGATGGTGAGGGTTGCACGTCAGTGTGAATGCACTTAACGCCACTGAGCTGCACACTTAAACGTGGCCAAGGTGGCGAATTCTGTGTCATGTGTGCTTTACCACAATAAGAAAACTGCTTCCAGTCACTTTCTCAGGGACTCCTTGCCTGCCTTTGGCCTAAGTTAGTAGTACTGTTACGTGTTCCCAAAGCTCCTCAGAACATTTTCCTGTTAAAGTTTGTCTTCTTTACCGGATCGTGAGTAAAGGCACATGATACGTCCCACCTCATTCATCCCTGTGCTCTCGCATGATTGGCACAGAGTTGGTGCCCACTAAGTAACTTTTCATAAATGTTGAGTGAATAAATCACAGATTTCAAGCTTCCCAGCCCACCAGTCACAATTCCTAGGAAAAATACAGTTGCTAAGATAGTCAAAGCCATTTGATGTTAACATACCCAAGAGTATCAGACAGATTGTCTGGTCATGGTAAATGATAACATTGGGCGCACTCTGTGGAGTTTGAGTCTCCAGTTGGCCTTAAATGTAGATGATTTTGGAGGTGGGTGAGTTCCAAAGGGTCCCGAGACTACGTCTGTTCTATCAGATAAATGCAAAGGAAAATGCGGACCACATTGCTGGTTTGGGATTTTTAAAGAACACCCTATTTGTAAGCACTTCCTTGATTAACGCTATGTTTTTTCTCTTTCCAAATTAGATATTTATCTTTGAAAACAATATCTACTACTGTGCACACGTCGGGAAGCAGGCCATCCGTGTGGTCTCAACTGGGAAGGAAGGCGTGATTTACAACGGCCTTAGCGACTGGCTGTACGAAGGTACGCGGGATGTGGGAGGCTTGGTGCCTGTGGTCACTGCTGCTGCTGCGTCACTGGGATTGGCCGTGGTGGTGTTTCCTCTGACTCTGTCAATTAAACTCTGTTTCTTGAGGTTCTGCTAAATTACAAAGAGACTGTGGAGCCTCGGGGAGCAGCAGGCGACCATCGGGGGCCTGCAGTGTCAAGCACTCACCTGGTGGCCAGGTGGGCAGGGCATCCTACAACCCTGTGCTGTGCTGGTGGGTGACTCCCGGAACAGTCAGGATCCCAAATGTGCAGGTTTCCTGCTCCCTTTCTGAGAGGTTGAGTGCCTGGTTCTGCCTGGGGAAGGGAGAGCTGGAAAAGACATCAGAGGGTAAAGCTTCCAAAAGAAACGCGTCAGGGTGGCCTGCCGGCCTGTGAGCATCCGCCTCATCGGACGTTTTCTGCTACTGGTTTTCCTCTGGCACCAGAGGACTCCAGCGGTATGCATTATTAAATGACTAAAAATCTGAGCGAGAAGCTCTCTTTTTAAGCATTTATAACCCGTCTCCACATTAATGACAACTTCGTCGTAACAATAACAGCCCTGTATTGATTGCCGTTAGTTGCCAGGTGCCATGCTAAGCACTTTAGTGCTTTTTATTACCTCATTTACCCGCCACGTTAGTCCAGGCTGCTCTAAGGAACACCACAGGCTGGGCAGCTTAAGCAACTTTTATTTCTCGTAGTTCTGGAGGCTGGGAAGTCCAAGATCAGGGCTCCAGCAGAGCTGGTGTCTGGTGAGGGCTCTCTTCCTGGCTTGCAGACGGTCACCTTCTCCCTGTGTCCTCACATGCCAGAGGGAGAGAAAGTCATGGGGAGGAAGCTCTGGTCTCTTCATCCTCCTAGAAGGGCACTAACCCCACCGTGGAGGCTCCACCCTCGTAACGTCATCACCTCCCAAAGGCTCTACCTCCAGACACCATCACATTGGGGATTTTGGCGTCCACCTGAATTTTGGGGGGCCACAGACATCCAGTCCATAACGCCCTCATGAGAGCGTTCCGAGATGAGTGCTGTTACGGACATTTCACAGAGGAGGCTCAGTGAGGGTAAGTCATCTGTCCAAGGTTACACGAGGTTAGGGGAGATGTATCATGGAGTATCACTGTTCAAGTGCAGGACTATCCCCTTTCTGGAAATGCAGATGTCAGCAGGATGCCGACGCAGCCCAGCACTGGGCTGATAAACAGCTTGTGTTCTTGTCAGCCTGCTGGTCTGAGACCACACGATCACAGGAAGAATTCACTGTGCTGGGCTGGGGCAAGGGTAGGGGGCGGTCAGGGGACCCCCAACGGGGTCTGGGCATGATCAAGCCCATAAAATACCATGTTTCCTCAGTGCTGTGCATTCCTCAAGCTGGGTTCTGCATTGCAGGGGTTTATGTATCCTAAAGGACAGAGTGGATAGACCTGTATGCTTAGTCCCACTTCCCATCGTGATTTCACTGAAGTCACTGAAGCACAAGGTTGACTTGATTTCCATTTTTTTAAAGTGAGATGTAAGTCGTAGACAGTAAAATGCACAATTATAAAGACACAGTTTCATGGGTTTGACACAGTATACACTGGGCAGCCCCATCAAGATATAGAACATTCCAGGACCTCCCTGGCGGTCCAGCGGTTAGGACTCTGCACTCGCATTGCCAGGACCCCGGTTCAGTCCTTGGTTGGGGAACTAAGACCCCGCAAAGCCATGTGGCATGGCCAAAAAAAAAAAAAAAAAAAGATATAGAGCATTCCATCATCTCAGAAAGCACCGCCCGAGCCCCTTTCCAGTCACGTCTCCCCTCACCCCAAGCTTCCCTTCCAGAGGCTCCTACCATCCTGATTTCTGTGCAGCTGGCTTCCTAGCAGAATGCTGGAACGTGGGCACCCATGTAGGCCGGCCCTCTCGCTGCGTCTCCCTGGGGTCCCGTGTTTACTCCAGCATGGCTGCTGCTGCTCGGAGCACCCAGGATTCCGGTACTGAGCTGCCTTCTGGGGCCAGGAGAATCGACCTTGAGGTTTCATCGGGCTCATACAAGGGAGTCACTGGAACAAAATGGACACTGTCCAGCTTCCACTGTGCTTCCACTGTCCTGTGCACGAACAGCCTTATGAGCAGCAGGCCCCAAGTTCCAGGGCGATCACGGCAATGACAACCCAATGACCCCTGAGAGAGAGAGGCCCCTGGAGCCCTGGCTGGAAGGACCTAGACCTGCCCTAGGAATAATCTCCTTCAAAAATCCATCACCAGGAGATGGAGAATGTCTTTTTTAGTATCTTCCTAATAAAATAAAAAGCTCATTGCCTTGCAATTCAAAGTAAGCTTTTGCTTCAGCAAATCCGTTGAAAAGAAATATTTCCTCAAGGCATTTACCCAGAATTGTGTTCGTGTGATAACAGGGCCCCACGTGTTCTAAACCAGTCCCAGGTGATGTGGCAGCTTCATCTCCTTAGTGCTGCCCCCTGGAAGGCTATATTTGCTGATGCTTCGGTCTCTGAAGTTGGGAGCGTGAGAGCTCTGGGGAATCTCGGTTCCTTTTTTAATAATTGGAAGGTAAACTCTGAAGATTGCCTTTTTCTAATATGTGACTTAACTGCTTCACTTCCACATGCTCCTTAAAAAAAAAAAAAAAAAAAAAAAGGAGAAAAAAGATTAGGGGGAAAAATACCCTGACAGCATTTGCAGGGGGCCTGACTCGCTTGGAGATGTTAGTTCTGAGAAGAAACGAAGTTATATAAGTTCTAAACCACCCTGCAGCCCGTAGGCTTGTTGGCAGTCAGATGCCATATTGATTTGTTGTGTTCCCCAAAAAGGAACTTTGAACATATTGAACATTTCAGAATATCAAGGACTGAGGGAGAGAAGAAGGAGACCAGGGGACTGCCAGGAATCTCCATCCCTGGACCAAAGGTTTACATGCACTCGGTAGGAAACTCCCCCAACTCACTGACGCAAGCCCCACACACGGAAATGCACCCGCGGCCCTGCCTGCAACCGCAGACCACGTGTCTCACTGACTTTCCAGTTGCCCTGCCTCGTGGTGGCCACACACTGATCTTGATAAGCAAAGTGCATGTCTTTATTTTATTCTTCTGGGCAGATGTCATGGAGTTACATAGAACTTTGATTTTAATATGGGATTAAAGACAAGTGTCCTACAAACTGTTTTAAGGTTTACGAAAGTTGGTTATCCAGAAACTAAAGATGTCACTAGTTTTTTGAGAAGTCAGAAAGGAAGTTTCTGTTAAGAATTTGCACTTTCATGCAAGTGTTAGCAATTTTGCAAAGCTCCTAATATGTAGGCTTATGGGCAAAGAGCTGGATTGTCCAAATTTTTATGAAAGGTTCATGGTTACCAGTGGTACAGAGATGGTTGTATTTCCCAGTTGCTGCTACTTGTTTATATTACTGGGTTGGCCAAAAAGTGCCTGCGGTTTTTAAGTAAAAGTAAAGACACATTTCTCATTTCCACCAAGAACTTTATTGAACAACGTAGTCATCCTTTTGTTCCACTACCTTCTGCCATTTTTCAGGCAACTTCATAATTCCATCTTCCCAAAACTTTTTATCTTTTTGAGCAAAGAACTGTTCCAGGTGTCCTCCAGGGAGCTGAAATTTTTTCCATTAAGAGAATTTTGTAAAGACCGAAATAAATGGAAATCCAAAGGTGCAATGTCTGGTGAATATGGCGGATAAATCAGAACTTCTCAACTAAGCTGTAACAGTTTTTGCCTGGTCATCAAAGAAACATACAGTCTTGCGTTATCCTGATGGAAGATGATGCATTTTCTGTTGACTAATTCTGGACACATTTTGTCGAGTGCTGCTTTCAGTTGGCCTAATTGGGAGCTGTACTTGTTGGAATTAATCTTTTCATTTTCCAGAGTGAGCTCATAATAGAGGACTCCCTTCCAATCCCACCATATACACAATATCACCTTCTTTGGATGAAGACCGGCCTTTGGTGTGGTTGATGGTGGTTCATTTTGCTTGCCCCACGATCTCTTCCGTTCCACATTATCGTACGGTATCCACTTTTCATCACCCATCACAATTTGTTTTAAAAACGGAACATTTTCATTCCATTTAAGTAGAGAATTGCATGCGGAAATACAGTCAAGAAAGTTTTTTTTTTTTTTTTTTGCTTAACTTGCGTGAAAGCCAAACATTAAAGCGATGAACATCACCACGCTGGTGCAGGTGACTTTCAGCGCTGGATTTGGATATTTTGATGTCGGCTGTCTCCCGTGTGGTATAATGTTGATTTTTCTCAATGTCTCGATTTGATCACTGTCAACTTCAGCTGGGCTACCTGACCCTGGAGCATCGTCCAGTGAGAACTCTCCAGCACGAAACTTCGCAAACCACTTTTGACACGTTCCATCAGTCACAGCACCTTTTCTGTACGCTGCACAAATCTTTTTTGGTGTTTCAGTTGCGTTTTCACCTTTCTTGAAATAATAAAGCATAGTATACGGAAAATGTTGCTTTTTTTCTTCCATCTTCAATATTAAAATGGCTACACAAAAATTCACCAATTTTGATAAGTCTTTTTTAAATACACGCTGATATGAAGCTGTCACAATCTACCAATAGTGTTTCGAATGAAGTTAAAGATAACTAAGCGCTACCAGAGTCATCTTATGGAAAAAACCAAACGAACCTTTTGGCCAACTCAGTATTTTCATTTTCATCATTGCCATCATACACACGAGGTATAGTGGTACACAGCACAGAATTTTGGGCCAATAATTTTTCAGTAATGAAACTTTAAGTCATTACATGTTTCCACTAAACTAGGAGACCTCCACACCTCTATTGCCAAAGCAGTCATATGCGTAACCCTAAATAAATAGCAGTATATTCAGTGATAGGTCATTATCGTGAAATGGCTCGTACCCCAGTGGAAAGCTGGAGTGTGTCAGGCTCGTTTGAGAACCACTCTGTCCCCACGTGTGTACCAGTCCTTGTCACTTCAACTCCTCCGAGACCCGATGGAGGTAGGGTGGGGGCAGTGAACGTGAGAAGGTGTTCACAGAGCACAGCCTGGCACCATCAGCTGGGATGCCAGGGAGAGCCGAGAAATGCCTGGAGGGCATTTATTTAACATCTGGTTTGGTGTGGATGAACCCCCGGGATGAATTTTACCCTGAACTAGTCCAGAGCTTGGTGGTACTCGGAAACGTGATTGGATGCAGGGAGGCTGCTTGGCCGGGCAGCCTCGCCACGTGAGAGTCAGCGGGAGTGATGCTGAATAAGGCCCCCTGCTGGCTGCTCGGCGTCAGCTCCTCTGCTTGGCTTCAGGACCTAGGCAGTCAGGCAGTGCCTGGTTGACAGTGACCAGAGGGAGAAGCAGGAGAGGACCGGACGCTTCTGTTGTGCCCTTACCCGGGCCCTCAGCTCTCCCTCCCTAGCACACCTCCTCCCCTTTCCCGGAGTCCCGGTGCTCCTGATGGCCAACTGCCCCGTGGGCCATGGTCCCCATGGTACTCTGTCCTCTGCCCACCTGCCCGGGAGCCCCCAGGCCCTCCCCCCAGCCCCGTGCTGACTGCCCGGCTTCACTTGGGGCTGGGGTGCAGCTGGGCCCCCTTCCCAGGGCTGATGCGGGTGGAGGCACTCGCAGTGCATCCTGCTCCCAAGCTTAGAGTGCTCTAGAAAGCCTGTTCTCGCTGGGGCAATGGAAGTCGCGGGAGCTTTGCTAAGCTGGAGTCGTTCAGAGCTGCTCATTTGACACACGAGCCTGGTCACGTGGTCCTTACCCTTCACGTTCAGACTCTTGTCCAGAGGCTGCAAAGCCTGGGTGAGGCTGAGGCCTGTTTGCTTTTCTTAACACTGTCTCTTCAAGTATCTTTCAGAGTCAGCACTAATGACCTTACAGTTTTCTCTCCACAGAGGTGCTCTGAGAGACCTCAACGAGAGGCCAGGGAGGCCCCGGTGGATGAACTAAAATTCTTTCCTGACTTTTGTTTTGGGTGTGACTCCACGCCTTATAATTTGGATTATTCAAGGAGGCAGGGAGTTGACTGGGGGAATGGCTGTCATGGGAAGAAATGTTACTACGACTGAAGCCCTTACGGAGATTTGTGGGGTGATTTGGAATATGTGTGCTTTCCACGGGAACTATTCCCCCGTAAGGAAAAGAGTTCTTCCCCGATCATCCAGAGCCCCGCAGTCTCTCTAAATTCTCTGCGGTGAAATTGCTAAGTAACGTTTCCCGCGGAACGTGCCTGTTGGGTTTAACGTAAACTTGTGGTTTATTCCATGCTTGGTGAGCTGTGTGTGCTGACTTGTACACTTAGGCTCACTGTGTCCGCTGCCCACTTTGTACAGGTCGTCAGTGGACTGAGCCAGTGGGATCCCCTGTGGCCACAGGCCTCTAGTGAACAGCCCTCGCCTGGGACTAGTATGTGTAGGTAGAGGACATACTGCACACCAGATTTTTGTCAGTAAGAAAGTGTTTCTAATGCCTCTTGCACTATTTTTAAAACTCCCTGGAATACATTTCGATCATGACATTTTGCGAAGCTTATAGAGCCAGCCACACACTGGAGTGTACATTCTTGATTGAGTTCTTCAAATGCTAATGTCCTGAAGTACTGGGTTAGGGCACTTCAGCTGCTAGCAAACTGCATCCTGGTGGTAGATAAAGGGAATTGACACGCCCATCGTGCATCATTCCCGCCGGACTGATGGCTTTAAAGAAAGTTACATGGCCAGGAGTTCAGTGGACTTAGAATCATGGTCAGTTCTGTATGCTATTATTCAAAGCACAGATCTGTAGTTCTTTGGACTTAGTGGTGGTTACTTCTCTGATTTACATGATGGGAAATCTTGGTCAGACCAGGAAATCTCTATTAGGAAATGGCCAGAAGCTTGTGATTAGCTTTACAGAGTCCTCTTGTGTAAGGGTGGCAGAGCTGTGGTAAAGGCAGGGTCTTTGCAGCAACCATGCCTGCCTTTGAATCACAGCTTCACCACGTAGAAGCTACGTGAACCTGGGTGAGGTTGAACTCTTTGTGTCTGTCTTCTTATCTGCAAAACAAGAGTAAAGGTCATCAATGTTCCCTAAGGTCATCATGGAAGTTAAACGAGCTGATACGTGTACAGTTCTTAGAACAGTGCCTGGGACTAGGAAACTGCAGCTGTTGCTGTTAAAACTACTGTTACTTTATCTGTAACTCCAAAAATTAGTCACGTAGCACGTACGCACCTCATTTTCTCACCTGGCATCGCCAGCAGTCAGGAGCACTAATGTGTAGTCCATTCTCCTCCAGTATCGGTTTCAAAGACTATTAAAATCTATTCACTCATGAGTTATTGTCTATAATGTGTTATATAAGAAGTACATGGCTTCCTACTCAACCTGGAGAGGATGTCTGTGCAGATACGAACATCTCCCTGGAACCTTCTGTCTGCATTTAGAGTCACCGAGCTGGAGTCACATCCCTCACTCGTCACCGACACCAGACAGCTGGTTAACCTATGAGCACCAGAGATCTTCTACCTCAGTAAAAAGTATGCTTCAGGATGGCCTGTAGAAATTAAATACTTAAAAATCATATTCCAGTTCATCTATGGCTTCTAAAGAAGGATATGAATGCCAAAGAGATGATGAAAATCCTGAATGTAATCAGCCTCTGGAAAGCCTCCAGACCCGGGAGGTGCTGCTGTTGGAGCAGTGGCTCCAGACGGCAGGGCCTTTTGCGCGGTAACTCAGCGCTTTCAGTATTTAATGTAAGTGAAAGGAGCGAGTTTCCTGCGCAGCCCTTGCCTTCAGCTCCGTGACGTAGTAATGACCTTGACTTGCGTAGCAGGTGGCTTTTACCTTGTAGAGAGACACAGCAAAGGCTCATGCTGTTCAGTGGGGACCCACTCAGCTCCGACATCGAGGTGGACGAGATGCTTCAGTCTGTGTTCATCCCTTCTGTGCTCGCTCTGACCCCAAGAGAGACGTCCTCGGGTTTCTAGATGTCTGTGCATATCAGCATGAGAACAGTGGTCTAAGGCAGGGAGTGAGGTGGTCAGGTGCGTGGGGAGAAGGTGATGGCCAGCCTACATCTAAATGGCCACCAAGGGTCTCCTCGCCCCCTGGACTGGTCCAACCATATCTGGGCCCTCCACTTCCTCCTACGCCCCTCAAGTTCCATCACAACCTCCCCCGCCAGCACATCTCCCAACCGTGACGGTCCCTACACATGGCAATGCTTACCTGTCCTCACGGTGCTGCCTCGGCTCCAAAATTCAGATGCAGGATTCTAGAAACCCTCCCAGGGGAATCAGCTGGCCTCCCTTTTTTCACTGTCATCAGAACTTCCACTTCCACAAACTTCCTTCAGCAGAAATAACAACCTGATTATTGAAAAGCAGGAACTGTTAATCTCATTGTAATTACAAGCTTCACTTTTTATCCCCAAAGGTAAAGGAATCAGGAGAGGCTTTAGCAATGGCGGCAGTCCCCTTACTAGGGGCCGAGGGGAGTGAGATTGAAGCTGACAGCTCCAGACCACCTCCTAAAGTGCCAGCCGTGGCTCACCTACTGCAGGAAAGTTTAACTTTGACTGTTTCTTCCATGGCACGCCTGACACGATTAAACAGGAATGAATCTATCGACTCCTCTGCAGGAAGAAGGCGCTGCTCTTATCCTGCCGCAGCTGCGGAAACTTGGCCTCAGCAACGTTAAGTGACTTCTCAGTGGTCACACAGCCAGTGAGTGGTTCCAATTTGGCCTCCTAACCACATGCCCATTGTGTGTATAAAAAGCTGCATTAACTTCTTGCAGGTTAAAAATAGGCTTGATCGATGCCCAAGTGATGAGTGGACCACCCGTCCCCTTGACACGGTCTGCTCGCTCCACAGCCTTCAACACCCCCAGCTCCGTGCAAGGCGCTTCTCAGAGTGCAGATATGAGAGCCCAGGGGGCCTGCGTGTGAGTCCCTGAGCTGCCACTCAGCCACCCGGTGACCTTGAGTGAGTCACGTATCTTGCCTGGCCCTCCCATCCCTCGCATGAAAAGTAAGAGCTCAGATACCTTCCCCAAAGAATTAGTGTGAGGTTGGATGAGAGCACATCCGTGAGAGCACAGGTAGGACCACGTGAACTTGCCAATACGTGTGATCACGCATTAGCACGTGGCTGTGAAGTGCTCCACAAGAATAACCCTCCCGCCTGCCTGCCCTGCCGCCACGGCTACTGTTGGACGTGGCAAAGTCTCAGATGGCCGTGTGCCTGGCATGGAACGAGTGTCTACCACGAAGGGGCAGAGGTGTTTTTAACGGGAAGGTGGACCCGGACACCTCAAAGCACAGCCTCTCCGGTGGGTTAAGGGCCGTGGTTGTGGCCTTGGATTTCTCCCAGCAGAAGCTTGCAGAGACTCATGGCTCGCCATCTTCCTCGTCACGGCTCCTTGTTTTCCCTGCATATTCCCAGCACCCTTCTGATCGCCATGGTGACCATACGGTTTGGACTTTAATTACTATTATATCTTATTGCCTGCCAGGAGCATTCAGGCTGAGAGTTGCCATTTAAACTATGTAATCAACGGGCTGTCCAGTTGTGGGGATGAGGTGTTAGGCTGGTCGATCTCCTGGTGTTACCCCGAAGGTTCTCCACTGAAAAGGTGATGTGGCCCAAGCTGGGGCCCGACCGCTGCGCCAGCTGAGGAAGGAACGGTATTCTGACCCGGACACTCGGGCCAGCGGTGAGGGCCCTGACTGTGAAAACAGCTTTGGGAGATCAAATACTCGAACTCCGATCTGGAATTTCTCCTCAAGTTCAGTGCTAAGGGCAGGGCCTGTGACCTATGCTTTGCAACCCAGCGTCCTCCCTGGACTAAAATAAGCCCGGTCAGAGAAGGGGGAAGAGGATAGCCTAGATCAGGCTGGGAATCACAAAAGTAGACCAACAAAGCAAACCAGACACTACCTCCCTGATTCAGAACGAGGGGAGTCACTCACGCCCCTCACCACACCCCTCGTCAGGGTGGAGGCGGGGCTGGGGCACGCTCCCCGTGGTCCCTCAGGGGCCCAGGCTGCTGGGGCCGCCCTCCTCTCGGGCGGGCAGCCAGCCCAGCCCAGCGCGCTAGTGGAGGAGGGGGTTCAGTTCTGGAGGGACGCACGCTAGCCTGCAGGTGACGCTGGTGGCCAGTCCTGCTCGTAACTCGCTATCCAGGGCTCGGTGCCCGGGCCCAGGAAGTGATGCAGCAGCAGGAGACCCGGGCCCGGCAGAGGTGGCACTGAAGATTCCACATCTGGACGGCGGGCCGCAGGCCCCAAGTCTGGGACCAGAGCAGAAGAGGAGCTACTGTGGGGTACGGGGGATCCCTCAGAGTCGGCGAGGAGATAGAGGGTCAGGTTCAGGGGGCGGCCAGGGAGTGCCGTGGGACCGGTGTGGGTGCAAGGCTGATGCCACCGCGCTGGACGCCGGGAGGTGTGGGGACCTGGGAGGGGGGATGCCGGGTGAGGGCCACCTGCCGGCTCAGAGCGCACGCGACGTTAGTGAGCTGCTGCAGGTGGACGTGCCACGTCCCTGCACTGGAGTGTTCAGGAGACAGCTGGGGGCTGGGGCTTTCTGTCCTTGCACGCTCACCTTGTTTGCCACTCAGTGGCTAATAGCTGGGCGAGTCCTCAGACTCACTAGCTTGTGGGTTTCCCTCTTGCGTGGAAGGTTGGTCAGTGTCACCTGTGCCTTGTGGCCAGCTGCCTTCTTCTTGGCGTCTCCTTGGATTCCGTAAATTAATGGCTGTGGTTCCCAGTGGACAGCCCCCGCCTGCAGGGGAGAGGCCCCAGGAGGGGCAGGCCCCCTTGAGCTGGTCGTTGTGTGACACAGTTTGATTAACTGCAAACCCCGGGGCCTCAGAGTCAGAAGCTGAGTCTGCACTTGATACTCCAGCGTGGGCCTTGTTAGTATCTCAGAAAAATAACTGATTGCTTTAATTCAATGTGAAATTTAAAAATCAGAAATAAGAGAAGTCTGAGAGGAAAACGTTCTCTAAACATGTGGGAAGAATTCCCACTGGTCTTGAGAAATGTTTCTCACAATTAATTACCTAATCCTGAGAGATTTTGATGAATAATATATGATGTTCAGTGGTTATATTTTTAAAGCTTTTTAATTATGCATCGATTGTGAGATTAAGATAAACACATCTTCATCTTTTTGCTGTAGAGTCTTAATGAAATTTAGGTATCGGTGGCTGAAATCTTGATGCTCTTGGGAATTCCAATTCCTTTTCGTCTTTTCTGTCTCCTTAAATCACATAAGGATGGGACACCATTTGCCCTAGTATTGAGAGTTTGTTAATACGTTCCACCAAAATGCAAACAGCAAATGCTTGACGGGAGACACATCAGGCTCCAGGCTTGTATGTGCTCGAAACAACTTCATCTGAGGCTCAGAGGCCAGATTCCTGCCTCTGCTCTTTCGCCACTGTACCTGCTTCCTAACCTCTTTGGGCCTTAGTTCCTTTTCCCTGGTCTGCAAACATAGTGCAGTGAACTCCATAACACTTCTCCCCGCCCCGCTATGTTTTTGTACTTAAACGTCAGTGCTGGGGACGTGCAGCACGACAGCATGAAGTCAGTATTGGCGCCAGGTGACTTTGTGGTGAGCTGCTGACCTGTCTGCGGCTTTCCTTGGTGGGTGCGAGGGGCGAACAGCAGGGCGGGGGGCCAGCACGGGGTGCCTCTGTCTCCTGCCCCACTCCGCTCCCCCGACAGGACCGTAAGATCCTCAGGGGATCCTAACCCGCCTTCTCCTTGCCCCCGGGGGAAACTGTCTGCGCTCAGGGAAGCAGCCTGCCTCTCTTCCTTTTACCCCCTTTTTCCTTTCTTTCTATAAGATTTTCATTTTCAGTATAACTTTTCTCTTTGCTCAGGGCTGCCCTTGGGAAGGTGCGGGGTGGCGGGGGTGAGATGACAGCTCAGCTTCTCCATGTCAGAGCCATCTGGACGTGGAGTCATGGAGAAGATGCACTCTTATCTCTGATTCTATGAACTGGGGCCGTGCCTGGAAGGCGATTGCAGGGCGTAGGTCTCAGGTCAGCCTCACCTTCGTACTCAGCCTCCCAGCAGTGGGAGAGCTGTCCTGGGAAGAGAGTGACTCCTGCACTGGCCCCAAGGGCAGACACACAGGCCCCGTGTCTCCACCGCACAAGCTTGTGGCTCTGAGCCCCAGAGCAGGTCCCAGAGCCCAGTGCCCATCATCCCCAGGGTGAGCAGAGCATCTGCTCCCTCTGGCTCCAGCTGATGAGTCAGCCCCTCCCCGGGACACAGCACCTCCCTCCCAAGGCCATGGCTCATCCGTTCAATGGAAAATAGGCAGCCAAGCCAGGAAGCTGCCAGGTGCCGGCTGTACCCAAAGAGGAGGTGACGTTGCAGCTCTTACCGGAAAACACCCGTCCAGCACCTTGTTCTTTTTGCAGGAGTACGTACACCTGACCCTTGCTTTATTCATAGAAAAACCAAACAGCTGGGGGACAGGAGCACGGAAGGTGTCGGGGTTTTAAATAGATGTTCCCGGGAAGGTGCCCGGTTTTCCAGGAGGTTATGGGGTCACTTCAAGAAGGAAGCAGGGGGCTTCCCTGGTGGCGCAGTGGTTGAGGGTCCGCCTGCTGATGCAGGGGACGCGGGTTCGTGCCCCGGTCTGGGAAGATCCCACATGCTGCGGAGCGGCTGGGCCTGTGAGCCATGGCCACTGAGCCTGTGCGTCCGGAGGCTGTGCCCCGCAATGGGAGAGGCCACAACAGTGAGAGGCCCGCGTACCGCTAAAAAAAATAAAAAGAAGGAAGCAGGCCCTGCCCAGCCCTCAGGACAGAGAAGGTTCTGGATCCACTCCGAACCCTTGTATTTTCGGTTCTTTTAAGTGCCTGGCTCACACTGTCTTAATCACTCTCTGACTTTTTCGTGTCCCCATCACGTGACTTCCGTTAAAGGTTAATTCTCCCCCGCCCGCTTCCCGCCAGCTGGGTTCCCCCCACAAATCCCTGTGCCCGTGTCCCTACACAGATGTGAGGAATTTGCATGTAACAGAATCCATTCCGTGAGGAAGCTACTGTGAGACCTAGCCCTGGCCCACGCCCTGTACTGATTATGGAGCCTCATGCACCGAGATGGTGTTTAATCACATCCGAGTCACATGGTACACATCTTCAGCACCATTTAGACACTTTGGCAGAATGACCTGTTCTGGTTTAAGATTGTAAAAATATGAAAATCAGAAAACCAAGCAACCACTAATCAATTAACTCAAGAGCTAATTCCTTAAACGTTTTTTCCAAATTTCCTTCTCTCATGATGTTATCAGTACCTGGTCCCCAGTCTCTTTTTCAGTTTCTGTCTTTCGCTGCACACTTGCGGATTTGAGATCCTGTGAGATGTGAGCCAACATAAGCTGTCCTAAGGGGGAGATTTATGAAATAGCTTAGGAAACGCTGATGGTTAGAAAATCTGTGGCCACCCGCCTACACCACGGGGAAAAGTCTGACGAGTGACGCTTCCCCCGCCTCCCATGAGCCAGGTGCAGACGGCAGGCGTGGGCGGGCAGTGCCCTCCTGTCCTGGCACCGTGGCTGCTTCCACTCAGACAGCACTTCCAGCCTCCGGCCTCTCCACCTGCCTTGCATTGAGGAGGCTCTGGGTCCTAAAGGGAGTTGGGGTCAGAGCCCCCAGAACTTAGGGACAGAGGCACAGACTTCAGTGCCTGGCAAGTCCTCCCCAGATCCTCAGCATGCCAGAAGTCCCCTATGTTCCTGGGCCAAAGGAAGGTTTCCTTGGACTCTTCAGGGAGCATAACACACTGCACCTTGGTGGCCATGCGGGGTGAAAGTCGGAAATGAGAAACCGTCCTGAGTGGTCATGGCTGAGATTTATAGAAGACCAGGTGAGGCAGGGGTCTCGCTACCTGCCACGATGTCCAGATGCTCTCCACTCAGGCTGGGCCGTGTGGGTCTCTTTCTATGTGCTAGAGTTTTATATAATTACCTTTGTTTCATTGTAAATTTAACTGACTCTGGAAAAATCATCATTAAGGGAACAAAAAGCTGAACATTAAGGGAATTGAAAACTATGTAAAGGAAACCTTTCAGGCTGCCAGGGAGTTGGCCTTCTCGGGGTAATGGGGCTTTACTGACTCTGACTCAGATGCTACAGGATCAGGAAAAAGGAAGTGATTTTTCCCGCACTGAGATCTCCCAAAGCAGGTGACACTAAAACAGATGATGCTTAGCAGGAGATGAGGAAGGAGTGTGTGTGTGTGTGAGTGAGTGTGTGTGTGTGTGTGTGTGTGTGTGTGAGAGAGAGAGAGAGACAGACAGACAGACAGAAAGGCAGAGACAGAGACAGAAGGAGGCAGAGAGAGACAGATTTTACCAAAAAAAGAGAGATTTAACAAAAGTTTGAGGACTTTCTTTGCCCTCAGTGTGGCTGGCTCCTTTTGGCATCGCTGGAGTCCTAAAACACTGACCTTCACGCGGGACAATGACAAGTAGAGTGGCCTAGTTGCTTTTACACGGCAGACGGATTTGCAGGTGGTCATCAAAGGGCCATCAGAGGCCTTGGGTGCCCACCCTACAAGAGCAGCTTCTTGACAATTTCCTACTTAAAACTCGCCAACCACTGGAGATGCATTTGTGGACTTTTTCCCCCCAGAATAAGAAAAGGAGGACAGGAGAATTGAGGCAATCTATCGGTGTTTGGAGAAGCTGCAAATTAGCAGCCAGCAAGGTTATAATGAACATCTGAGTGATCATGCCGTGGAATAAAAATCAAACCCAGACTCATGTCTCCTCCCTGAGGATGCTGCCCCCTGGTGGCCAGCCCAGGAATATAGGGGTGCGTCTGCCTGGTACTCCAGTGCTGATTTGCGGGAATTGGCAGACTGCTCTGATGATGATGAGATGCTTGCGGTGAGTAATGTGCAAATCACACGGTGCTGATGAGCGAGGTAGGCTGCGAGCACGGCGAGGTAAAAGTTCCTTTTGCCTCCTGGCTTGATGTTCGCCGATTTCTTTTTTAACTCCCATTTAATTCTGCTCTTGGCACCTCGGATAAAATATTTAGTGACCGAAAAAGGCTGCAGATGCACGCGGGAATAAATAAGATTTTCTGTATTTAGAATGAGGCCATTTATTTCCGAGTACAGATACATCAGGCAGGTTATTTATGTCTTTTGCAGTTTTCCAGGACCCCGATTTCTCCGGCGCTTTGGTTTTCCCCAGTCTGTACAGCAACGGGGGTGTAGTGGCAGGCAGTTATTAACACTGAGAACCCACGGGGCCGGGTGTTTCAGGAATGATCCCAAACGCTGTCTCACCGTCTGCATCTGTTCTGATCTGCATCTCGCCTCATTAAAGATGACTCTGTAACACTGATGTGACCCAGACGGATGGCGCCTCCAAATGCTGAGCCGTAGCCCGAGCTGCCGGACTGCTCGGGGCAGGCAGGGGAAGCGGGCTGTAGGCTCGGCCCCTGGTTGGCCGTGCCCCGGCAGTGTTTGGACGAGCAGTGGACCAGGAATCTGGACACTGAGCCAGCCCCACCCTCTACTGTCCTGCGAGTCTGGGAAACAGCCCTGGGGAAGTGTCCACTCCACACTCGCCAAGGCCAGAGTCCAGTCAAGACTCTGGCACTCCCTTCGAGCAAGCTGCCCGTGTCCCTGGGCCTCAGCTTTCTCCTCTGTGAAATGGAATCACAGAAGCAGCCCCACGGTTGCTAGGATGTCAGTAGGGTGGTCGTAGTACCTGGCACACGGTGAGCTTTGAGTCACTCGTAGGACAGGTGACGTACCTGCCCTTCCCGTCGCACTAGATTACGGTGAAGCTCAGGGCACGTGGGGCCTGTTGGTCCCAGAGCCCAGGGTGTTGTCTGGTTGCAAAAGTGGTCCTTCCTGCAGCATTTATCAAGAAGAGAAGAAGCAGCCAGACTGGGAGAAGCTGAACTCAGGCACATGTGAGCGAGGCTGGGAGGCTCCAGAGAACATTCTGCGAGTCAGAGTCAGAGGAGGACCAGGGCAAAGTGCTGAGCTGGGTCCTGTCTTCACAGCAAGGCACCTCCCCTCCGAGTTCCAAAGGCACAGCTTCAAAAAAAATACCTGTAGGCGATCAACTCTGTAGGGTTTGGAGGCCCCCAGGAAGCCCGAGGCCCCGTCCCTTGACCAGGAGATAAAGCCTCCCCGTGGGAGAAAGGGGGAGCCCCGTGTTTGCGGTGGGGACACAGCCCCAGTGGATCCTGCCTTCTCTTCATGTCCTTTGGCGCCTGATCCTGTTGGGTGCTTGTTAACAGAGCCCCTCCCTTGTGAGATCCCCCAACCCCAGAAGTACCATCACACTCTTCTCAGGCTTCTGGAAATTTCTCCCTGCAGTTATTTTATTCACAGAGAGGTGCTGGCAGCCCCTTTCCTTTGGACTGCACTTGGCCAAAAAGCATTAGAGGAAACAGAGTAGAGATCACTTGATTTTAGACTTTCGTATGCTCTTTGCATCTTGGCAAAGGGAGAATTAACTCATGGTGACTGTTGCATTTCACTCTAAAATGAAGTTGAAATTTTCAGCCAACTATTGTACAAATTTGAGAAGATTCATTAAAGAACTGCTGATCCTACAAAACACAACTAAAATATACCGCCTTTATCTTAGAAGTGAGTTCCCTCAGAGGATGGGGACTCCCACTGGAGCCCTTCTCTAACTCAAGGGTCAGCTCCTCAGAACTGGAGTTTTGTCTCCTGCCCTGCATTATTCCCAGGGCCGCGGGAACTCACAGTTCCTGCTCCACTTAGAGCTAGTAGTGTAGAGGTTAGCTAGGAATGAGTGCGCCGGAAGAAGGCAGTGGGAAGGGTACCCGGGTGCCGTCGCGAGCTCACCCAGAGCAGAGACCCGTCGGTCCCGGGGAGGGAGAAGCTGACCTCACTCCCTGGAAGAGCTGCTCTGTAATTGGCCCTGAACCACTTGACCTCCGTTTGCCTTCCAGCGCTGTCTGCTTTACAGTGTATATATTTGCATTTCACTCCATAAATGGACCAAAAATCATAGGCTCTCAGAAGGTTGCCAACCTGCAGTTGTCGAGGTGAAGTCGACCATCCGGTGAGAGTTGTGTTGTGGGAAGAGACGGGTCTTGGGGTCTGGCAGTCCTGGACTGACTCCACCACTTACCCGCTGTCCGAACTGCAGCGAGTTAATTCCTGGGCAGGAGCCTCACCCGCCTCCTCTGGGAGGTGGGAGGTGGCGCCTTGTGGATCCGCTGTAACCCGTGCAGCGCCCAGCACCACGGTCACTGTCAGGCTGTCGCCGAGTTACGGCTGTTGCTGCTTGTGCTGTTGCTCTCAGAAAATGCCACATTGGTAACAAACAGAACGATTTCCATTTCACCTTTCTGACCCTGGGTGTCCACGACCCTCCCAGAAGCACACCTTCACCCCACCTTTTAGCACGGGCCACCACAGTAGGGGACAGCGGTGCTCAGGACCTAGGAGTGGGGGACAGTGTGCAGTTGTCACTCTGGTGGTGACCAGCATTTAACCAGGGTTGGGGTTTTGCCAGAAAGTGAGCCGTGGACCAAGACGGGTAGCTCGGCCCAGCTCCCGTCCTGGCTCCCGGGAAACCCCGTGAATGTGGCCGTCATGGGTATTTCTGTGGCACCACCACTGGTGGTTCTCACGCTCTCACTTGCGGAGCATTTCCTGTTTGCAGAACGCTTGTGCGGGACGGTGCCCTGTCGGTGCTGCTCTGATCTCAGGCTGTCCCAGGGCCTGGACGCGCAGGCTGGGCTAGAGAGCTGGGGAAGTCTGTAGGGTCCACGTCAAAGGCAGGGGAAGCACTATGGACGGACGTGACCCCACGGGATGGGCCCCCTTCGCTCTGATCACCTCTCTTTAGTCTAGTTCAAGACGTCTATTGAGCACTCACTGTGTGCCGCGCACCGTGTGGGCACCATGTTTGCCCTTCGGCCTGGGGTGTCTTTCTCACTGGATTTGAGCAGCTCTGGACACAGGAGGTGGGAGGCCTCCCAGGGGCGACCTGACCCCGCTCCGCCAAGGCCTCCCCTCCCCCTCCTCCAACCCCGCCCAGACTCTGAATCTTGCCTTTCCTTCCTATGAACACTGCAGAGCTAAAAGGTAGTCCTAAGTTGTTGGGTTGCCAAAGTTACAAAACAGGACTTAGCAAGGGTTTATGGGACTCGTGTCATTGTTCAGTAATTCGGCTTAATAGTATACGCGGGCGCACGAAGGTGCACGCCGGGGGCCAGCCTGGGAGGGCCTGGGTGTGCAAGTAGTGCCAGCACACGCCTGTTGACCCGCCAGGACTGTCCCCGTGTGAACTCCATGGAGCCCTCCCGCTCGGGCCATGGCAGCCACCGCGGCTGCTTCAAGAGAAGGGGTGGGGGGGGAGGGGAGGGGCGGGGTGGGGAAGTGGGGGCTTCCCCCGGACCATCGCCTCCACCTCTCCGTCCTCTCCCCTCCACGGGCACAGCTGGTTTCGGAGGAAGAACTCTCTGCTCGGGTACGTGGTCTGGGCTTGGGGCAGAGTACAGCTCACCTTCCCACCTGGAACGGGGACCTCGCGTCTTCAGCCTGAGGCACACTGAGCGACTGCAGGCTGAGGCCAGGTGCAGGACCGGGAAATTCAGGGGGCGGGAACAGGTGGGGACGGCGTGGGCTGTGGGCAGTGGCTTGGCCCTCAGCTCAGAGATTTGCCAGCTTTGCAGCCTCCCGTCCACGCTAAAGGCAGCGCGGCACCACTGTGTGACCGTACCTGGGGTGACCTGGATCCCCCTCCCGTCGTTCACGCCGAATTGCTGAGCTGTGTCTCCCTAGTCAGCACCTATCTGTACAAGTCGAAAGGCAGCCTCTCGTTCTTTGAACAATAGAACCAAGACTATTTCATAATTTGCTGCAGTTATGGGTGTGGAAACTGTTCCGAGTGCTGTTTATAATTCAGTTAATTAACTTCCTTTTTTAGAAATAAATATAAAAACTTGAGACCTAATTTCCTGATACACACTGTTTTTGATATCCATTATTTTTAAAATACGTTTTCACTGATATTAAGAAATAATTATGCAGACTATCTCAGGCTGATTAAGGTGATTATTGCTCTGTTAGGATTTTCTTTGAAAATATGTCATGTAATGAGCTTTTTCTGCAGTGCATCCTAAAAGGAAATATTCTCGTCTTCTAATTTTAAAGCTGAAGTCAATGTATAAAAGAAATTTTACATATAATTTTAAGGCTATAATTTTGCTTTGTGGTGAAAAATTCTAACTTTCAGAAGAGGACAAAATAGAGTCAGCACTTTTAAGAAATGGTTTCTTCATAAATACAAACGGCGGTAAATCTCAGTTGGTAGTTAAGTCACTATCCAATTAAAATTCCAATTTCAGAATGTCAGTCATTTTTAACTTCCTTGTGAATATTATTAACAGGATGATCAGCTTTGGCAAAATACGAGGAAGAAAAATCTGACTGTCTAAGGAAATTAAAAATCACTGTGGGGAGATAATACATTTTACCTCAACCAATCACTATTACAGATTATTAAGTTACTATCCAAGAGTACTGTGGTGGAGCGTTCTCTTTTAAATGGAACACATTTCAGGAGCTGAACTTAAAACCATTTCTGGTCAGTGCCAGGGCACAAATGGCAGACTCTCTCCAGGGCTACCTGACCACCTGGCAGTTGGCCTTGCAGAGAGTAGCAGTGGGGGGACGATTTGCGATCTGCTGACCAAGTTCCTGTTCATTTCATGTTCAGTGGCACGCACAGGATCCAAAATCACAGGTGGGCACAGGGGCTGTGGTGGGAGAGTGGTAGGAAAAGCAGAATGGAGATGGGAAGATACCAAATAAATGTCTCTTTCAGTATTTTCCACAGATATACTCCTTTCACATACTAGCTGTGTCGTTTGAGCCAATTATTTAAACTTTTATCCCTTTAAGTTCCTTAAGGGAAAAATAAAGGTAATAATGTTGCCTACCTGGAGTGGTTGTTTGGAGGGGTAAATGAAAACTTACTGAAACACGCACGCACGCACGTGGACACACGCGTGAACGTTTTGCCTGTAAGTTTTGATGGGAAGAATGATTGGCCCAGACCTGGGGTTAGGGGAGGGGTCACAGTGAAGTGCTGTCTGTGTCAGGGCTGCCAGACGAGGTAACCTCCGCTTTCTTCTTCACTTTGCCTGGATCAGCCCTGTCTTCCTAGCGTTACTATCCTCGCCAAGGTCTTATTAATTATAAAAAAGAAAAGTGGGGAGGAGTTCAGTGGGTGTTGGTTTGGGGTTTTTTCGTTGCAGGCAATATAACTTTTTACAAAATGCGCCCAAAAGCGCTTTACAAAATGAACAATGAAAAAGCAGCAACGCTTCTTGCCCTGAGCAGCTAGTGTATCCCCTGAGGCTTGCTGTTCCCAGCGAGGCAGAGAAAACCCGCCAGGGCCCTCCAGGGAGCGTGAGCCATTTGCTTTTTCTCTCCTCCAATTACCAGGACCGGCGGCGAGGGTGATCGATAGTGAGGTTTCCCTGATGGAGAGCTGGTTCTGTCACCAGGTGCCCAGGCACACCAGACACAAGGCCGTACCACAGTGGCCATATCAGTTTGGTCCAGGCTCATCTTCCGTTTGAGCTTCTGCTCCCTCAGTTGGGACCCTGACTACCAATCTCCAAAGACCCAGGCTATGTGCATTCCATGATAATAACAGATGTTGTGCAGGACTTGCTAGTGTATTTATGTATAATAACTAATATAACTCTTACGACAACGCAGTGAGGTAGATACTGTTATCATCCCCATTTTACAGATGAGAAAACTGAGGCACCAAAAGACTGAGTCACTTGCCTAAGGTCACACAGCTTGTGAGTGGCCCTGCCAGAATGTGAAGCTCAAGAGTCTAGCTCCAGGGTCCACCCTCCTGAGCACCGCATGCTGACGTGTGTAGGGCAGGACGCTGTGCACAAGGCTCCCTCCAGGTCCCTCTCCATGACGCCTTCGGGGATGGGCAGAGTCACCCTCCCGTCCGACCGCCACCCAGTGGTCAGCACTGTGTGATACCTGACTTAGCACACATGCTACTCATTGAACGTTAGAGCAGAACAGAGGAAAACGAGGTCTGCCACCACGGTCGACGCCGTCCTCCCCATCCACCTCTGGTCCCTCCAAGGATCACATGCAGCCTCTCCCCCGCCCTCAGCCACCCCTCCCCTGCAGCCCCTGGGGGAGTGACTGCCCTGCAGGGATCTGCATGGTGTCTGCAGAAGCCCAGCCCAGTTCACGCAGGCTCCCTCTTCTCTCTTGCACCCGACCTCCCCACCCAAAGACAGCACACAACTGACACTGGGCCGACAAGCCTTCATTGCTTGGGGTCTTGCATCATTTTTTAAATGCAGGCAAAGTCATTCTGCAGCAAGAGCCCCTTCTTCCTGTGGCCGCCTGCCCTGAGGATGAGGGAAGTCAGATGCTTATGTGCAGGTCTCGTTTTTCCTGGTCCCTGGTAAGGTTTTTCCCTTTTGTGTGAGATCTTTAAGGCAGAAGCCAATTCCCTGAGTCTCTTCTATACCCCAGAGCATGCATCGCAGCGCTTGAGGAGCTGGTGTTCAGCGTGGTCACTGGGGGAAGGTCCTGGGCACACAGGCGGGAATGTTGACCTTGAACAAGCGCCCGCGACCCCACTCACTGACACCAGCACGCCAGCGGCTTTGGAGCTCTGGAGGCCACCTCCAGGTCCTCTGTGGGCAGGTTGGCGGGCAGATCAGGAGATGCTCAGAGAGGCCGGTGCCGAGGAATAGGGGGCCGAGCTCGTGTCCTCACCGAGCACCAGGTCTGCTCTGCGCCTCCCGCCACATCCCGAGTGCGCCCGCTGCGCCCGGGCCTGCCTTCAGGCTGGTCTAGACTCACAGATTTCCAGTAGACAAAGCCTGCCGCAGCCTTGGCCACCCTCTGCTTGTGGCTGCTGGTTACTTTGCCAGGAGCTCAGGAAACAGGATGGTGTTCTGTCTGGTGGCAGACATTCTAGAACCTGCTCAAAGGAAGTTCCGTCCACGTCTAAGCCAGGGTGGGGAAATGGGCCGTGGGGCCTGGTCGGGGCGTCTGCGAATCCGGGCCCGTGCCTGGTTGTCCGTGGGACCAAATACACTGTGCGCCACCGTCCAGTTAACTGTCCGTCCATATGTGCAGGTGCTCTTGTGATGAACAAAGTACAAATTATTCTAAAACACACATTGACTATTTCAAACTGGATTAAAATGTGGAATCTGCAGTGTTTTCCTGTAAGGAGGTGTGCTCGTATTCAGAAAGGGTGAGAAAAAGTAACGTAAGCCAAACCCCTGATTTCACAGTCAAGGAGGAGAGGCCCAAAGCCGCGGGATCAGAGCTGGGGTCCGGGTCTCCCCAAGGCGGCAAGTGGCCTCCGGAGTAGCAGGTGGAAACCATTTTCTTAGGCGATGCTATTTTTGTGTGGATTTTTCTCCAAAAGTCACTTTTCATTCTACTAGGACATTTCTCAGGGTTGTGGGGCCCAAAGCTCATGTGACCTGGGGGACCCTCCTCAGAAAAAAACTCTGATAATGAGCACAAGATTGGGCCTGAGAAGGGGCCCTGTGTCTTCAGCTTCTCCAGCCACCGGCCTGTGTCCCTGCCGGGACAGTGGGAGCACACGGCCTCTCGTGACCCAGGCTTAGAAGCCACACACGTCACTTCTGCATCCTGTTGGTTCAGCGGCTGCAGAGGACTGCTCCGGGTCCAGGGGAAGGGACCAAAGCCTCACCTCTTATTAATGGGAGAGCGTCAAGTCCCAGAAATGTTGCCAGGGCCAATTTTGGAAACTACTGTCTGCCACGCTAAGCAAGGTGTCGAGCTCAGTAGAGGAATTTATACTAAGGTATAAACGACTCCCCAGGGAGACAAAGAGCATTGATAACCCAAAAATGACGTCAAGAGGGTTCTATGCGTTCAGCCTTGGAAGATGCTTCTGATGTTTGTCTACTCCAAGTGGCTGTGCACCCTAAGATCTCCCCCAAATGAGTCCACCCAGTAGTTAAATTCACGGACCAAGTGTGGCACAGGAGCCTACAGGGCCTCGGGAAAAACAATAAAAGGTAATCGGTCAAGCTTACGAGACTGGGGGTTTGGAAGCCATAGACACACAGGCCTCCTGTGAACCTCTTGCTTTAAGCGATGGTCTAGCCACTTCTGCAGCAATTATAAATTCAGGGACATCTTGTTTTCTGCTTTTGGAGGCAGTCTATGAATTTACATGGTATCTCTAAGATAACACAGTCTGCTTCCTGACTACCGCATTCTCGACAGAAAATCCAGGCAGCAGGGAATTCATGGTGTGGCTGGCCTGCCCCAGTAGTAAGCTGGAGCATCAGACACGGGAAACAGCTAAAGTGTAGAAATGGCGGACAGCTGAACTGGAGGCAGGGGGGTGAGCATTCTCAGTGTTGCCGCGCCGCAGCGGGGCTGTCTGTGACCTCTGGCTGTTCAGAAACGCAGAGAGAACGCAGAAGTGTCTCTGCACCCCTCCCCCATCCCAAGCTACACAACTCATAGAAATGTGTGTGTGTGGTCAGATTTAGCCTTCTGCTCCTGATAAAAGTGGGTCTTGGCCTTCCCGCCTGCCCCAGGAAGATGAGGCTGCAGGAGCCGGTCCTGCAGGAGCACGTGCATTGCAAGAGCCCTGAGAGAACACGGCAGCAGGTTCCCCAAAGGACTCTGAAGCCTCTCATTTCCCTTCTGTCTCATGTTTGCGGCCCCTAGTCTGCCTTGGGGTTCTTTTCAGCCAGACCCAGTCCCGTGCGGCCTGTCGGCCTGGGGAAGCCTGGGCTGCAGCAGTCGGGGAGACGCAAGCCTGCCTCTGTCCCCGGCCTCCCGTGACCCACTGTCTCTCCCCGCTGCTTCTCCCCACGCCCTTCCAGGTCTGCACGACCCTCCATCACCCCTGTGGACCCCCATTTTCCGACATCTGGTGCAGAGGTCGCCCCCTAGGGGATTGCAGGTCCAGCCTCAGCTTGCGAATAGAAGTAGAAGTCACTCTTCCTTGTTAAAGTGCTGTCGGAAGACAGATGAGCGAGTGTCCTTTCCTGGGCGCGGGTCCTTTGCAGACCCCCTAGATGGCTGGCACTCTGTCTTCTACTTGCGAGTGCTATTGACCTACAGCTCTAACTCCGTGGATTTGTCTGCTGTTGAGGACCTCAGGAACTTTGTGACCTACTCTGGAGCCCCTAGGTCCGTACTGTGGCGTTTGCCACCTGCTTGGTCTACAAAGTCTCACCTCGTGTCTGCTCTCCAGCCAGCAGGGCAGGGAAAAGGCAGTAGCGGACCCCCCTTTCCTTTAAAGGAGGACCTGGAGTTACTCAGACCTTCTGACCTAGCCCATGGACAAGAGTTCCCCCCTTCACACCTGACTTCACACCTCCCCCCGCTACACACAGGAGGCGGAGAAGGGTCTTTATTCTGGAAGACCATGTGCCCAGCTGTGATTCATTGCTTCCTTTCCTAAAAGAAAGGATGGGTTATTGGGGAACAGGGCACATGCCACCTCCCCAAGGGCTTTCTCTAATTTCCCCCCAAAAGAAAGAGACCTGTGTCCCCAGCCCGTACCGTCCTGAGGTTTCTGCTCACCTGGGTGAGGGGTGGGAGTGGTGGTCATATTTTGTTTACTACGTTTCAGACTACAGAATTTCATCTCTCCAGTGCTCTAGCATAGGGTTTAGGATGTATTGAGCCATCAGTCTTCAACTCCATCAAGTTAATTTCTCTCAACCTCCAGTTTCTCAGGTGTAAAAAGGGGCTTAATCCAGGGTTCTTGTGAGTATCCAAGATTAGCAAAGGCAAGTGAAGTATGTGGCGAGGGTGAAGGCTGTAGAATAAAACATGACGTCCCTCGGGCGCACATGCACCCGTTGGTCATCAGGCTCAGGAAAGGATGGTGGAGGTTTCCCTGCCAGGCGTGAGCAGACACAGTGGGGCGTGAGGGGGCCTCGGGGGGGCACAGCGCAGGAGAGGGGTCCGGGCAGGAGAGCCGGCCGTCTGAGGAGCGAGGAGGCCTCGGGCTGTGGCTCTGACCCTGAGCCTGACTCTGAGACTCCTGCGCTGTTGTGTCCCCGTGGTGATTGCTGGTGACTCTCCTGGTTGAAGACTGTGCGGGGAGCGCTCGGCAGTGACGCGCCGGGTCCGGGCCAGGAGGGCGGGCGGAACCTTGGCGTGTAATTGCAGGCGCTTAGATCTCAAGAGGAGCGGCTGACCTAGCGCCGGGAGGGCTGTCAGGAGCAGATGAATTGTTTCATGCGAAGTGCTTGCAGCAGGGTCCGGCACATGTTAAATATGTGTTCAACCAAAAAGTGTCCTTGAATCTGACTGGGGTTCAGGAAGGGTCCCAGTCACAGCAGGTCCCCAGCATGTTGGGTGGAAGCTGAGACAAGCCAACTCGATCCGCCCATTGGAGGCTGGGACGGTCCGTGCCAGGGCCTGCAGGATGCAGCCCAGCACACTCAGCATCAGATGCGTGTGTGTGAGTGCGTGAGTGCGTGTGTGCATGTGCGCCGGGGGCGGAGGAGGCCAGGTCCAGGCCAGCTTCTTGTTAGGGCTTAGGCCAGTGGGCACCCCCATCCTTGTCAGGTCTGGCTTAGAAATTCACCCTGCTGAGTTTCAGGGCAGAATTCAGCTGACTCTCTCCTACCAGCGTTCTCCCAGCAAGCAGCTGGTTCTGTGGCAGCCAACACAGTCATGACCTTGTGCGGACTCCTGGGGCTACCATAACAAAAGACCACAAACTGGATGGCTTTAAACGGCAGAGATGTGTTCCAAGTCTAGAAGCTGAAAGTCTGAAATCAGGGTGTCTCTTCCAGCTTCTGGTGGTGGCATGCTTGCTGTTCCTTGGCTTTTAGACCCATCACCCCACTCTCCGCCTTTGCCGTCACCTGGCATTGTCCCCTGTCTGTCTCTGTGTCTCTTTACTTTTCCTCATGAGGTCACCAGTCATATCAGATTAGGGGCCCCTGCCCGCCTCCAATACGACCTCATCTTAATGTACATCTTAATTACATCTGCAGTGACCCCATTTCCAAATAAGGTCACATGGATGGGTACCAGAGATGAGGATAGCATATCTTTTAGGGGGACACAGTTCAACCTACAACGAACTTTTAAGCAGAACCTACTCTCCTTCTGTTCAAGTAGGTATATATACTCCCCCCCAAATAATTTGGAAGCCTGTTTCCTATATGCTAATAAGACCTTCAACTGAAAAAAACACACAACCTAAAAGATGCAAGTTGTGTCTTAATCAGGGGCCTTACTGAGGACTATAGCCTGGGAGAGAGCCTCTCAGATAGCTCTGAGGGACTGTTCCAAAGAGGAAAGGGAGGAACCGGGATATACAGGAGTTTTTGCTGAAAAAAATCATGTGATCAAATATCAAAAAAGTACTGCTAATCACAAAAACCAGACATCTCAAGTTCATGATTGTAGGGCTTTTCTATGTATGGGAAGATTGCAGGAGTCTGGTCTCACTGAAATTATTCCTAGATGTGCATCATCACGATCTAGGGCCAGTATCCTGTTTTTCTCCATCCTGAATTCCCCTCAGGGCGCACCGTGGGCTGCAGTGGCTGGTGGCTTTAAGGCAACAGCATCCTTTGTTTACTGAAATGGCAGGTGACATTTTTCTGTCAGCAGACCATAGGCATGCATTTCCAGAATGCAGTGCCCGTTTGATCAGATGTGACATATTAACCGGCAAGTACACGAAAGTCACCCACAGAGCTTTTGCTTAAAAGGGGCTTGTGCCCTTCCCCCACCCCAGTATATACTGACTGTACTGCCTGGAGTGGGCCCGAGCGTCTGTGACAGAAAGCACCCACCGTTCCCGCGTTTCCCTGAGAACCTCCCTAAGTGATTCCAGGCAACTGTGGTGGACCGACCTTGGGGGCCCCCTCTTATTCTGCATTTGGAAGACTCGAGAATTCCTCCTCTTGGCTGGACTGGCCTTCATCACCTTGAACCCGAAGGGGATTTTGTCCTTCCGGGTATGGATATGCCCTTAACGTGTGCGGCGTGAATGACAGCTCATGTAGTGGACTTGGCTTCTTTGAGATACGATGCCAAGAAGTGAGGGAAAGGGGCCCAGATCCTGCCGTGAGCTTAAGCTGCATGGATAAAAATTTCTGCCTCTTCAAGTGAGTGTCCCCAAATGTATCTTTCTTACTTGATTCTGAGAAGGTCCCTGAACAGGACAGGGAAGGTGGAAGGAAAGCTGTATCCTACCGTTCTCACGAGTTATTTGTACTTGCTCAGAAAGGCAAGTTTCTCCTGTTGTTCCAAGCCAAGCGTTCATGCAGTTAATTTAGTTGATGAAATAGGGGTTTTTTCCCTGCAAAACTCTATCCATAAACTACATTTGATTCATGGCATTTAAGCCAACTGCCTCATGAATCTAGAAGCTTGACAAGAACATGTGGAGAATAGGGACGTTCTCAGTTAACACAAAAGTGTCACGATTTCATTTGCCTGGTCCTTTTCCCCAGAGTTTCTTATCCTTACTTTATCTCTTTAATGAGCAGCTAACTCACAGGAGAATAGAAACACCAAGGAACAATGTGTTACAGGGCATTTGGGGAAAATAAACAGAAGCCACCCATTGTGTGTGGCCCGGCCTTTGGCACGGAGGAATTTCTGTTTTATTTGTGATCATCTTGCTGTGGGATGGAATTGAAAGGAACATTTGCCAACACACACACCAGATATTTGTCATCCTGAACTGTGTGGTTTCCAGATTCCCTTCTGACCAGCACATGTATTGCCTGAAGCCTGTGGTCCTCTTCTGCATCTGTGTTCTCTGAGCAGTGCACTGAGCTCAATGGAAATACGCTGGCATCTGCTGACAGAAGGGACAGAAATAGTACTTGTCAGCCCAGCATCAGGCCTCCGTTCTCCCCTGATTTTGTCTCTCTCACCCCTGCCTGTGTGACCCCCTGCCCTGCACTGACCAGACCAAAGCAGGAGCGTTTCCTTTTGGTCTGAGGGCAAGTTCTAGAAATGAGGTGGGCCCATGACAGGTGCATGAGGAGCTAGCAGTGCCCTCCTGCACCCCTGGGCCCGTCTGGGGATGAAGGTGGCAGGACCCCCCCAGGCTGCTGATTTGCTGTTCTCCCATTTCAGGAGGTCGCTCGGGGTCAAAGGGAAGCCTCAGAAGAGCTGTGTCAGCAGGGACTGTGTTGTCTGCTTGCTCTTGTGCGGTGCTGCCTCTTCTAGAAGGCTTTGTCGCACCCACCGCTTTTCTGTGGGGATGTTCTGGCCGTGAATGAATGCGCCGTGAGAGCCGTGGCCAGGCTCGCACAGCTGGTTTCAGGCGGACGCCACCTCCTTGGCCCTCTGACCCTTGTGTCCCGCTCACTCCCAGTGATTCCCCTCATGCGCTGATGTCCCCTCATGCCCTGATGTCCCTGCAGCACAGACGCCACTGAGCAGAATCCCCCAGAAGTTGCATGGCCAATGGTGCCTGTTTGTTCCAGCAGACCATCTGCTGGAGTCTGTTGTTCACTGTCCCACACGCGCCGGCCAGACAAGTCAGGTGGTGCTGGATAAAGTCATTTCTGAATCACTGCCTTCCACACCCGCACCTGAAAGTCACTTTGCTGGCCGCCAAAGACATTGGAAAATTACAAGCAATGGAGGGTTGGCTGACTTCCTTTCCCCCACCCCGCCCCCCCAGCAGACCTTTGGGTTTTTATCGGCTCTGCAGAAGCTTCTGAGTCATTTCTCAGATGCCGCAAGGTCACAAAACGCTGTCAGGGAGGACACATTAGAGGCAGCAGCTGTGCCCCTTGTTTGACAGCTGGGGCATGTTCGGGGCCTCCGCGGTCGATGGCAGGACAGGGGCAGAACCCAGGACTTGGGGCCCCTTCACCATCCTTCACTGATCAGCTGTGCTGCCGGCCTGGGATGTGTCTGGGTGATGGGAAGTCAGATATGCCAGGGACTTCGTGGCGGATGAGACTCTACTGTCTGGTGCTGGCCCCGGGTCACAGTGGATCAGGGTCCCTGCAGGCTGCCGGCAGGCCTGGAGGAAAGCCCGCGGAGGGCCAGGGAGACTTATTTAGGGGGAGGCCAGCACTTTCTGAAGGGACTGACTCCTAGCATTGCTGCTGCGGGTCCCACGCAACATGGGGGCTTGTCCCACTAAGAAACCAGGCCAGTGGAGCCAGTGATGGAGGGACAGACTGCCTGGTTGGCCGGTCTCCTGGGAGAAGGAGTTGCAGTGCCCCACTTTCAGTCCTGAACTTCGCTGTGGAATGCTTTTGTAGCCACTGCAGCAGGGCCCTGACTGATGCAGCCCTGCCCCCCAGCCCCCCGGCCCCCGGCCGTCTCTATCCTGCAGCCGACAGATCCCTGTGCCCCCCTGGCCAGGCCATCAGGCTGGCCCAGCTCCTGGCCTTGCTGCCTTGCTTCTCTCATCTCTGTGACCCTTCCCTCCGGTGGCCATCACCCCTTGGCTCTGCTCCGATTCACATCATTCCCTTTGTGGTTGATGCACTCACTCTGTTTTCTCAGGCGCCTCAGTTACCTTTCTGTCCCCACAGGCTCACAGAGCCAGTTTATGGTCTACACCTAATAACGACCGTTGAATGGGACTCACAGTATGTGATTATAGAGCTGTATCGATCTTTATTTTAAAAACAAACCTAGGGGGACTTGGTTTATAAAAATACATGGCATGTACAAGGAGGAATCCGCGAACCTTAGAGCTGTTGTGCACCGAGATGCTCCTCTGACCCTAGCACTCTGATGAGTTGTACCTGGGAAGTGTCTTCTCTTGGCTTGTTCAAAAGACACAGAATTGTTCTTTCCAGAATAGATAACAGATCCTACAGCACTCAGCCCTAGTCAAAACTCTGATTAGCCAAGACTCTTTGGGGCGGTCAGGAGTGACGGGTGCGCCTAGTGGAAGCCTGAGAGGATTGCTGTTTCCTCTTTGGTCCCGTAGAAGAGAAGGCCATTCTGCGCTTCTGCCATGTGGAGTGCAACCACCTCCATGCTTCAGAGTGAGGAGCCTGCTGGCCTTGGAACGCCTTCCCCTCCTGCACGGCTGTAGGTGAGGGGGTCTGTGTGCCGGCACGACCCCTCGGCATCTCCTGCAAGTCGATTTTCTGGGATTCAACCTGCAACACAGTTTACTTCCTCACTTGCTTCTGCCTGGGTGTGCCCTGCTTCAGAGTGAATGTGTCTCCTCTAATTCTGTTTTTCTGATCATCTTAAAATAATAACCCACAACAGAACAATAATAAGTCAATCAGAAAGGACTTGCTGGGCTCATCATACTCAAATGTGTGCCCCCCAAATGGTTTTTAGACAGTTAGCCTCTGTTCGGTTGGGCCCTGATTGATTGGGTTTGATTGACTGGCTTTGCTGTGCTAGGGTTTGGTGGTCAGACCAGGCACCTCTGAGATGAAGGTGTATCCCGGGCACAGGAAAGCCTCCTCAGAGGCTGTAAGTGACCCCAAGGGGGCACGTGATTTTCTGTCCAGCTCCCGTGGTGCCTGGGCAGCGCTGGCCGATACTCCATCCATGCCATCCACCGTCCTCTGCTTTATTTGTTTCCCTTAGAGGAGATTTTGAAGACCCACATTGCCCACTGGTGGTCTCCAGATGGTTCGCGGCTCGCCTACGCCACCATCAACGACTCCCGGGTGCCGGTCATGGAGCTGCCCACCTACACCGGCTCCGCCTACCCGACCGTGAAGTCCTACCACTACCCCAAGGTAGGCAGGAAGCAGCAGCAGGACAGCTCTGCATTATTCATCAGCTCCCCCGCCCAGCCGTCTCCCAGCGTGGAGCTGTGATAATCAGATGTGTTATGAGCAGTGCAGTAAACAGAGGCAAGATTAATTATTTCCCATTACATTGCATTAAATTCCCATTTTTGCTCAGTTGAATTTGTCGGCAGGTTTACTTTCTTTTAAACAATGCAGCTACCGTTAATCATTTGTCTAAGCTTCATTGCAACCAAAATACATCACCTCCCTTGTGAGTCCGTGGTGACAAAAACTCACACTGCCCACTCGGGGGCACCCTGTCCTCTAGTTCCTTTTTTAAATTCTGGGAGGTCAGAAGGACCCCTGTCTGCGCCTGGTCCCCTGGGCCTGGGCTGTTCTGTCCTTGGTCATGTTCTGACCCATACTGTTTCTAATTGCTTCCCACAAAAAGCCAGCAGAACAGCGAGGCTGCAGGAGTGGGGCAGGGGACGGATAGCCAAAGCCCGCTTTGTTAGCAAATCACAGCGTCCTGACGTGAAGGGAGGGCCTGATGCCGAAACCTCTACCGCCCACTCAGTTGGAGAGAGGCTGGTGCCCAAGAGAGTGGACGCAGCTCTGCCTGCACCCACCTGGTGACAGGGTCCCCACGTCCACCTGGGGCTGCCTTGGAAGGACCCCTCCAGCCTCTGCCAGTGAGCCCTGGGCCTCGGCTTCCAAGCCATCAGAGGGCTCTGGGAGCTGATGCCATGTGCCGTGTATACCAGAAATACGGGACGTGCCAGCCTACAGTTTGCAGCAAGAGAGGCGACAGTGTCCAAGTGAGGCCAGTGATGTCCCCAGAGTCCCAAGCCAGAGAAAGGAAACACCAGGTGTATCAGTCAGCTCAGGCTCCGTAACAAGCACCACAGACTGTGCGGCTTAAACAACAGACATTTATTTCTCACGGTTCAGGAGGCTGGAAGCCAGAGATCACCTAGAAATGGAATGGTTTCCCTGGTGAATCCTTTTATGAGAGCCCCCCCAATCCAGGAGTGATGTAATGACCTGAAATCCAGAAAGGTACAGGCCCCCTGATTTTACAGTGAACTCTGGGCAGGTGCTCTGAAGTTGGAATTATAAAGCCCAGATGGCTCAGCATTTGGGGTTTCACGTTTTAATAGAAAATCAGCATATTCTGGCCAACAGAATTCAGATGTCCACTTCCAAATCGGAGGCATGAGCTGGTGACCCATCTGATGCCTGCCCTGTGTGGGCCTGAGTCCCTCCCTCACCCCAGCATCTCCGACTGTGGGGGCAGAGGCGCCTGGGCCGTCAGACCCAGCAGCCTTGTCTTTCCTGCCGTGCCAGGCCAGTGCTTGTCCAGGGAGGAGGAGCAGGGGTGAGCAGCTTCCTCTTAAAGGACCGTCCTCCCCACGCTGAGCCTCTTGTGAATCTCCTGGCAGACTTAGTGCCCAGGCCAGTCCAGGCGGGAGGCGGCTCACTCACATCTCTGTCCCCTTTTACTTCCCAGGCTGGATGTGAAAACCCCAGTATCTCCCTGCACGTCATTGGCCTAAATGGACCCACGCACGACCTGGAGATGATGCCGCCTGACGATCCACGGATGAGGTTTGCACCCTTTCCTCAATTATGTTAAGACGATAATAATGAAACCAGCGTCCATTTACATGGTCTCTTTAGGCTCAGATTTATTTTCCTGCCAATCTAAACATCCAAGAAAAAGGTCCATTTTCTGAAGTTTTCCTTACTGCTTTATGATTTGGTTTTTCTGGGAAGGGAACACCAGTCAAACCAATGCTACTATTTCTTGGCTTATGTCAGGCCCCGGTCAGGCCCAGATTCTCCGCCCTGGAGGCTGGGCTTCGGGGGCGGTGGGGGGCAAGTAGGACTGGTCAACCACCCACGTGCAGAGGGAGCACATGGCCTGGCACGTGGCAGACTTTGGAGGGCGTCCCTCGGATGGACAGATGCAGTCTTTCCAAGAAAACCCATGTAATCGGACCTCTTGTGAATGGCGCCCCATTTTCAGAGCATTATTTTAGAGCGTTACTGTCTTTTGCCAGCTCCAGGAACTGAGTGGTGAATCCTGTTCCAATAAACCAAATCTCCCAGTTGGTATAACAACTGTAGTTGGTGGAACATGTTGACAAAGGCAACTGTCCTGTTATTAAGGGCTGTAGGTGGATTTTATTTCCTAATCAAAAGAACTGAGTAAAATCTATCTTTGTGAAGGGGTCTGAACATCAATTTCATTCTGTCCCAAAGTTCAAGCAGTCTGGGGACTGGCTATACTTCCAGAGTCCACTTACATCAGCGTTAGACCTCGCTCTGTTGAGAGTATTGACGGGAGACTCAGAAGGAGAAGGGAATGGCACCAGGACCCACCCGTTTACAGATCTGCAAGGCTACACGTGGGCCCAGTTAAGTGGAGAACGATCCATTCTGAGGGTCAGCAAGTATCCAGCCCACATGTGGCCGTGACTCCAGCCTGAGTCTTCACTATTCAGTTACGGAACTCTCCATTATTAGTAACTTCTGGCAGGAGCTGTGGCCTCAGCCACTCTTACTCCTCCACAGGCCCAGCGCGGGGCGAGGCACACGGGCACTTGGATCCACTGGTCCGTGATGGCGTGGACTCCTCCTGTGGTGGCTTCCACCACTGTCCTTGGCAGGACCCATCTGCCTGGGGCCTCTGCAGGATTCCGCCGAGGTTCTTTCAGCTCTTCTGTCTCCAGTGATGTGTAAAATGCTGTGAGGTCCTCAGGTGGACAGATCAAGCCCAGGGCTGCCCGCTACCTCTCGCTCCCCACCCTGGAGCGGCCTTCCTCCTCATGCAGCTGGCCCCTCCTAGGGGGGTGGGTCCTTAGTGTGCACTGGCCCCTCCTAGGGGAGTAGTCCTTAGTGTGCACTGGCCCCCCCTAGGAGGGTGGGTCCTTAGTGTGCCCTGGTCCCTCCTAGGGGAGGGGTCCTTAGTGTGCACTGGTCCCTCCTAGGGGAGGGGTCCTTCATGTGCACTGGCCCCTCCTAGGGGGGTGGGTCCTTAGTGTGCCCTGGTCCCTCCTAGGGGAGGGGTCCTTCGTGTGCACTGGTCCCTCCTAGGGGAGGGGTCCTTAGTGTGCACTGGCCCCTCCTAGGGGGGTGGGTCCTTAGTGTGCACTGGCCCCTCCGGGGGGGGGGTCCTTCGTGTGCACTGGCCCCTCCTGGGGGGGGGGTCCTTCGTGTGCACTGGCCCCTCCTAGGGGAGGGGTCCTTCGTGTGCACTGGCCCCTCCTAGGGGAGGGGTCCTTCGTGTGCACTGGCCCCTCCTAGGGGAGGGGTCCTTCGTGTGCACTGGCCCCTCCTAGGGGAGGGGTCCTTAGTGTGCACTGGTCGGGGAGTCGAATCAGTTTGGCTGATGATATTCTTGCTGGGATAGAAGAAACGTTGCGATTATTGCTTTGTCTTCTCTGCCGAAGACCCAGGTATTTCATTGTTTTCGTCCAGCTCCATCCGTGCCAAGCCCCCTGGGGCATGGTCCAGCAAACTCTCTGAGTTAATATGGAAAGTCACCTGGAAAATTTAAGCCATCTGTTTGAGTTAATTGCAAATCTCGTGTAGTCCATTTGGTGATGCTGTTTCCGCAGGCTTGATTGTCTTCAAGGACAATGAAAAATTCACCTCCGTCAGGGCTGTTGAGACACGGGCCTCAGGTTTTTTGCTTCTCCAGTTTCCTAAGCTAAACGCGGTGATGCTTTTCCTATGCAGTGTAAATCGCAGAATGTTAATGTCACACTTTCTCATCTCCTTCTCCGTCACAGCCTTGGGATTTTTCAGAGTGAGCGCAGATCTATCAGAAATCATGCAGTCGATGTGAGCAGCCGTTTAACGAGCATTTATTATTTGCGTCCGTTAGACTGAGAATTTAGCATGAATGAAACACGGAGGTTACGATGTAGGGGAAGGACAGGCCTTGAATGAATGGTTATAAGCAAGTGAAGGATTGCAGGCTTGAGAGGGGGCACGTCGAGTGGGGGGCCTGGAAGAGGAGACCCCCCAAGTCTGAGGCTTTCTCGCCCTTGCCCTGCCGATACTCGGGGCCAGGGGGATCCCTTGCTATGGGGGCTGCCCTCTGCATCGTGGGGACCTCAGCCACGTCCTTGCCTTCCCCCAGTGGGTGCACGTGACGGTCAGAGATGCCCCAGACTGGGAACCGCTGGTGCTCAGCCGCACGCCGGCTTGTCTGGGTCCAGATCCCAGTTCTGTGCTCTTCGCCTGCTCCATTCTGTGTCCTCAGCTGCAAAATGGGGATGAACATTAGTAATCAAAAGGTTTGCTCTTGTGGGCGACCGTGAATATTAGATAAGTCACGCAGCACGGGGCTGTCATCCCATCTCACGGCTGTAAATCCTGCCTGTAGGCCGACAACACTCCCCTTTGGAACCCAGCCCTGCCCCGCCCTTGGAACTTCAGGTCCATTTCTAACTGCCGGCCCAACATCTCCCTTAAACTGGCCAGGTTGTGATTCTCAGGCAAAGTAAATGAGCGTGTGTTGAAGATTTTATTTAACTCATTAATTGATAAGGGAACCAGTGTGGTGTTAGAACCAGTCCAAAAGGCATTGATAAGCTAGGTGTATGTGGACAGTTTGACAGAGAAATGTAAGGATAAGTTTTGGGGTTACAGATACCCCGGGGCCCTAAACTATAACCTTGGGGGTATCTGACCCACCAGACAAAAATCCATGGAGACGTCCGCCCCAACAGGGGTGTCCAGGCCATCGCAAGCCAAGCCCGGCGTTGCACGGGAAGATACGCAGCAATCCCGTTTGCTCTTTGCAGGCTTCAGAGAAATTCTCTGTCTCTAAATGGCAACCCAAAGTGAACTCAGTGAAAACAGAATTCCGCGTTCCCCCTGGAAACCTGCTCTGGGCAGCCTTCCCGTCTCTGCTCAGGGCAGCGACCTTCTGGCACTCAGGCCTCTGACTTCACTGTGTGTCTTCCACAGGGTATTTCTCCCATGTAGCCAGCATCCGATGGCGGCTCCCCTGTCCTGTCTCCCCTCCCGCCTCCCAGGGCCCTTTCCTGAACCGTGTCAGATCACTGCTCCCTCCACTCAGAACTCCCTGCGCTTTCCCGTTTTCTCCGGGGTAAAAGCCCAACTTCCTACAGTGGCCTAAAAGCCCCAAATGCCCATCTAGCCTCTACTCCACCTCCCCCCACCCTCCTCAAGTCTGCAGGGCTCACCCCTTATCCGGGGCGTGGCCGGGGCCTGGCTCTGCCGCAAAGCTGCTCCACACAGCTGGCCCGCAGGTGCCCTAGGTGCTGGCCAGCACCCTTCCCGCCCCACTCTAGTTTTCTTCACAGAAGGAATCCCAGCAGGATGTTCCCCACACTTTATTCCTGTGTCCCTTCTCCGCCCATCACCTAGAACATAAAACTCCATGAGGCAGGGATTTTGTCTGTTTTATGCAAAGCCCGATCTCCAGTTCTGGAGCAGGGCCTGGTGTGTAGTACAAGCTTGGTAAACCTTTGCTGAATGGGCAAATTAAGTTTAAAATTAGCCAGTAAAGGGCTTCCCTGGTGGCGCAGTGGTTGAGAGTCCGCCTGCCGATGCAGGGGACACGGGTTCGTGTCCCGGTCCGGGAAGATCCCACATGCCGCGGAGCGGCTGGGCCCATGAGCCATGGCCGCTGAGCCTGCGCGTCCGGAGCCTGTGCTCTGCAACGGGAGAGGCCACAGCAGTGAGAGGCCCGCGTAGCGCAAAAAAAAATTAGCCAGTAAAATGCTGTTTCATTGGAGCCACATTATTATGATGGTTTCCGTGCCCTTGTACATTGGATGTCTTAAGCTGAGTGCAGTTTAGGGGATCCTTTCTAATTACAGGAAGGTGATCTGACCTGTGACAAATCTGTGCTGTACACTATGTAAATGGCTAACAAGTCAGTTGCAAACCAACTGAATGTACAAATCTTAGTGCTGGTGCTGAAATCTCTTCAGAATAGTCATTATGATCTCAAAGTTTGTTTCAAAATTTGCAAGCATCAAGTGTCAGTAAAACTGAAGGTGAAACACTAATGAATGTTGAGTTCTCATGCTTTAGGTGTACTTCTTTTTTAGAGTTTTTGGTTCTCTGCTATTTTTACTGTACTGTTTCACTTAAATTTCCTACACATGAACTTTGTGCAATTGAAATAAAACTGCAGTATATACATGTTAAAAACAAACAAAAAACAAAACAAAACAAAAATCCTATTTCAATAGGATTCTTGAAGATATGGATTTCTTTGGTTATCCTAGTACTTTTCTAAGAACCAAAACTTTTAAAATATTTAGCCATTGCTGACATCCTGCTGTCTCAAATACAGGATGCCACAGGGGAGACCACACTTTACCCATCCTGGGTTTTCAGCTGGGACTCTCACAACAAGACAGATTAACAAGAGGAGAAAAAAACCAGTTCATTCACACGTGCGGTGCACATCACCTGGAAAAAATCTCAACAAAAAACAGCTCAAAGCATCTATTTACAACTACAGCTTTTACAGCACCTTCAACCAGGAACAATAAATTCATAGCGAATTAACAGGACAAGGAAAGCAGGTTTAGGGTTCCAAGGGCGGCAGCTGTGGGAAGGTAATAAACCAGAGGACCTAGTGGAGGAAGGTGTACTTACAGGTTCCCCGGTGCATCTCTGGGCCAGTAAGAGTCAGTCTCCAGGAAGAGGAGACTATGTCCTGCCTTCAGGCAGAAAAGGGGGAGTTTTTTTGGGTTTGCTGCTTCCTAATTGCCTTCAGCTCAAAATAATTTTCATGTCAAAAAGGCGTATTTTGGGGGTGACATATTCTGGTTTCCTTCAACACTAAAGGAACTAATCTAGAAAAGGTAAAAATAAGACACTTACTTTGTGGAGGGATGGAAAAAGGAAGGAGACCTAAATAATGTCCTCAAAGATCTAGGCAGGGACAAACAAAGAAATATGTAACAGTAACAACGTAAGTGCCACAAAATAGGCATCAGTTCTTCTCAGAATTTTGCTGAGGGAGTGAGAGATCCAGAGTAGGGCCGGGGGAGGAGGGCTTGGAGGCCCAGGCAGGATTTGGCCGCACTGGGACGTGGCTAGAGGGATATTCCAGGACCCGGGAGGGTGCCCGGCGGTTCCTGGATCGGGTGTGAGGCCCAGTTGTGGTTGTGGATTGAATTATAAAACTGTGTGTGACCCTAGGGCTATTTACATTCTCCTTTTCTCCTTCCAAACTGGGTGTCTCCGTTTGCTCGCTCCCACCCTTATCCTTCCCTTTGCCCTGCCCTCAGGAGCAAGGGTGTGGCTGTCGTGTCCCCTGGGCTGGTGGCTGTGTCCCCTGGGGGCCTCACACAGCCAGAGCTGGGTCCCACCTTCTCCCATTCCACAGAGGCGGGGGCAGAGGACCCAGAGGTTAAGGGATGGGTCTGAATCCACACAGAGCCTGAGGGGGGCCCTGAACTCAAGCCAGGCGGGGTCACCCCTCCCTCCCCGCACAGCCTCCACGGAAAGATGCAGAGAGTTCCGGAAGGCCAGGGGTCACTTCGGCAGGCTGGTCAGCGCCATCGACAGGAAGAAGTCAGACGTTTCCTCTGTCAGCCGTCTCACCTTTATGCCATTCACTTCCCGTCTTCTGTTGTTTGCTTGTCATCCAGCCTGAGCTCCCCTCCAAGAGTTCTCAGGGGAAGATGAAGACCGGGTCCCAAATCCTTGCCCTGGGAAACTCCTACTGGCATCGGCACGTGCCAGGTGGTGGGTTAGGCCCGTGATGGCCCCTCCACCTGTGGCTCGAGTCCAGGTACCGCGGCGCCTCGTGATCAGTGGTCATGTGCAGCGTGGCGGGAGCATGGGTGGCGAGTGCCAGGGAGGGCGTCACACACAGCCCCGCCACTCACGATGCCAGAGCAGAGCTGAGGCCACTAAGGATGGTGACCCCTTGGCACTGGGCCAGGGGAGCGGGGGCGATGCCTCGCAAGCCTCTCCAGGAAGCGCAGGCACAGCTTCTCCCGTGGGTGGAAGAATCTAAGTGGAAAGCAGTATGCCCGCGGGTCCTGCAGTTTCTTCCATTTCACAGCGAAGCCCAGCTGCACTGACAGAAACAAAAGCAGGTGTTTTTTGCTGATTTCTTCGGGCCTCTGCGGAGCTGCTGAGCTGGGTGTTGAATTAAGATGCAGCAGATCCCCAGCAGGATCATGCTGAAGACATGTTGCGCTACGCTGATGTGTGTTTCTATTCTCCTCCTACAAACACCCCGTCAGATTCAGTCCAGCCGCCGGCCCGGGGCGCCCGTCCCGACTGCCTGGCAGCATCAGGTCGTCAGGGGGTTGTTCACAGAGCCTGAGAAGGGAAGCAGGCGCTGTGTCCCCGATGCTTCCGGGCTAGCGACGGCCTCTTCCCGCCCGCCACCCCTCACTTTTATTTCACTTCCGTGTATTCACTTTACTTTCCAGCACCAAGATCTAGATGTGCCCTGTTCAGGGCACACCTTCCTTGGTCAGTGCAAGAGTTCTCGTGTATTTGCGCTTTTCAACTTTATCCTCTACCTTCATGCTCCCCCACCTCTTAGGCACGGATTTAAACTGTGTTTGAGCAGCCTTTTCCCCGTCAGTGTTTGTAAAATGTACTGTTGCCTGTGTGTGTGTGCACGTCTGTGTCTGTGTGGATCTGTTGCCTCTTTTCTCACCCGGGACTCTGTAAAGACCTAGCGCATCAATATGTGTGTGTGCAGCTCGCCGCTTCTAACTGCGCACATTCCCAGGAAGCTTGCCCTCTCGGGGGCGCCGCTGCCTCCAGGCTCCTCCTACAAGTGCATTGCCCGTGATGCATCGTCTTCTGACCTCGAGAGGAAATGCAGCTTCTTTCTGCCCAGTCTGTAGGAAGTATGGACTCCCTGAGAGACTGGTATATTCGATCCAGTGCAAGCCTTTATTCAGGATTAGGGACAAGACAGAGGTCATCAGAGCAATGGAAACATCACAGAAAAACAGGGTCTTCATTCCTAATGACCTGAGCCCCACTCCTGTCAACAATTAACCACCACCTCCATTCTCACAACCACTACCATCACTACCACCACCACCACCACCACCACCATCATCACCACCACCATCACTACAATCACCTCCTCCACCACCACCATCATCACCTCCTCTACCACCATCACCACCATCATCAACACCATCACCATCACCTCCTCCACCACCATCACAGTCACCACCATCACCGTCACCACCATCATCACCATCACCACCACCACCATCACCACCACATCATCACCACCACCACCATCTTCGTCACCATCATTATGACCACCACCATTGCCACCATCACCACCACCTCCATCACCACAACAACCACCGTCACCACCACCTGACTTGCCCATCGTTGCTTTTTTAATTAGGGATAGAACCAAGGCTTGAACCCAAGATTCTGGACACCTAACCCACCACTCATACCGTTGTTCAAGAGTTTTCACATCTCCTGTGTTTCACTTTGTGCTGAAACTTTCAGATGGCACAAAGATAGAAGACAATTTCTATAAGTCTCTTCTTCCTAGTTTCCTCCATCAGGGGTGTGGCCAGGGTTTGGGGTTTTTTAAAAGCTCCTCAGGTGATTCAGAAGTGTGGCCAACGTGGAAAACCCCTTCTCGGGAGCAGTAGTTTTCATCTGGGATGGAAAGTCTGTCTCATTTTCAATTTTTTTATTTTTTTTAACATCTTTATTACAGTATAATTGCTTTACAATGGAGTGTCAGTTTCTGCTTTATAACAAAGTGAGTCAGTTATACATATACATATGTCCCCATATCCCTTCCCTCTTGCGTCTCCCTCCCTCCCACTCTCCCTATCCCACCCCACTAGGTGGTCACAAAGCACCAAGCTGATCTCCCTGTGCGATGCGGCTGCTTCCCACTAGCTATCTGTTTTACGTTTGATAGTGTATATATATCCATGCCATTCTCTCACTTTGTCCCAGCTTACCTTTCCCCCTCCCCGTATCCTCAAGTCCATTCTCTAGTAGGTCTGCATCTTTATTCCTGTCTTGCCCCTAGGTTCTTCTGATGATTTTCTTTCTTTTTTTTTTTAGATTCCATATATATGTGTTAGCATACGGTATTTGTTTTTCTCTTTCTGACTTACTTCACTCTGTATGACAGTCTCTAGGTCCATCCATCTCACTACAAATAACTCAGTTTCGTTCCTTTTTATGGCTGAGTAATATTCCATTGTATATATGTGCCACATCTTCTTTATCCATTCATCCAATGATGGACACTTAGGTTGCTTGCATGTCCTGGCTATTGTAAATAGAGCTGCAATGAACATTTTGGTACATGACTCTTTTGAATTATGGTTTTCTCAGGGTATATGCCCAGTAGTGGGATTGCTGGGTCGAATGGTAGTTCTATTTGTAGTTTTTTAAGGAACCTCCATACTGTTTTCCACAGTGGCTGTATCAATTTACATTCCCACCAACAGTGCAAGAGGGTTCCCTTTTCTACACACCCTCTCCAGAATTTAATGTTTGTAGATTTTTTTTTTTTTTTTTTTTGCGGTACGCAGGGCTCTCACCGCTGTGGCCTCTCCTGTTGCGGGGCACAGGCTCCGGACGCGCAGGCTCAGCAGCCATGGCTCACAGGCCCAGCCGCTCCGCAGAACACGGGATCCTCTGGACCAGGGCACGAACCCACATCCCCTGCATCAGCAGGCGGACTCTCAACCACTGCGCCACCAGGGAAGCCCTGTAGATTTTTTGATGATGGCCATTCTGACCTGTGTGAGATGATATCTCATTGTAGTTTTGATATGCATTTCTCTAATGATTAGTGATGTTGAGCAGCTTTCATGTGTTTGTTGGCAATCTGTATATCTTCTTTGGAGAAATGTCTATTTAGGTCTTCTGCCCATTTTTGGATTGGGCTGTTTATTTTTTTGATACTGAGCTGCGTGAGTTCCTTGTATGTTTTGGAGATTAATCCTTTGTCAGTTGCTTCATTTGCAAATATTTTCTCCCATTCTGAGGGTTGTCTTTTCATCTTGTTAATGGTTCCTATGCTGTGCAAAAGCATTTAAGTTTCATTAGGTACCATTTGTTTATTTTTGTTTTTATTTCCATTTCTCTAGGAGGTGGGTCAAAAAGGATCTTGCTGTGATTTATGTCATAGAGTGTTCTGCCTATGTTTTCCTCTAAGAGTTTGATGATGTCTGGCCTTACATTTAGCTCCTTAATCCATTTTGAGTTTATTTTTGTGTCTGGTGTTAGGGAATGTTCTAATTTCATTTTTTTACATGTAGCTGTCCAGTTTTCCCAGCACCACTTATTGAAGAGGCTGTCTTTTCTCCACTGTATATTCTTGCCTCCTTTATCAAAGATAAGGTGACCATATGTGCGTGGGTTTATCTCTGAGCTTTCTGTCCTGTTCCACTGATCTATATTTCTGTTTTTGTGCCAGTACCATACTGTCCTGGTTACTGTAGCATTGTAGTATAGTCTGAAGTCAGGGAGCCTGATTCCTCCAGCTCCGTTTTTCTTTCTCAGGATTGCTTTGGCTATTCGGGGTCTTTTGTGTTTCCATACAAATTGTGAAATTTTTTATTCTAGTTCAGTGAAAAATGCCAGTGGTAGTTTGATAGGGATTGCATTGAATCTGTAGATTGCTTTGAGTAGTAGAGTCATTTTCACAATGTTGATTCTTCCAATCCAAGAACATGGTATATCTCTTCATCTATTTGTATCATCTTTAATTTCTTTCATCAGTGTCTTAAGATTTTCTGCATACAGGCCGTTTGTTTCCTTAGGTAGGTTTATTCCTAGATGTTTTATTCTTTCTGTTGCAGTGGTAAATGGGAGTGTTTTGTTGTTGTTGTTTTCGGGTTTTTTTGCAGTACGCAGGCCTCTCACTGCTGTGGCCTCTCCCGTTGTGGAGCACAGGCTCTGGACCCGCACGCTCAGCGGCCATGGTCCATGGGCCCAGCCGCTCCACGGCATGTGGGATCTTCCCTGACTGGGGCACGAACCTGTGTCCCCTGCATCGGCAGGCAGACTCTCAACCACTGCGCCACAAGGGAAACCCAGGAGTGTTTTCTTAATTTCACTTTCAGATTTTTCATCATTGGTGTATAGGAATGCAGGAGATTTCTGTGCATTTTTTTGTATCCTGCTACTTTACCAAATTCATTGATTAGCTCTAGTAGTTTTCTGGTAGCATCTTTAGGATTCTCTATGTATAGTATCATGTCATCTGCAAACAGTGACAGCTTTACTTCTTCTTTTACGATTTGGATTCCTTTCATTTCTTTTTCTTCTCTGATTGCTGTGGCTAAAACTTCCAAAACTATGTTAAATAATAGTTGTGAGAGTGGGCATCCATATCTTGTTCCTGATCTTAGTGGAAATGGTTTCAGTTTTTCACCACTGAGAAGGAGGTTGGCTGTGGGTTTGTCATATATGGTCTTTATTATGTTGAGGAAAGTTCCCTCTATGCCTACTTTCTGCAGGGTTTTTATCATAAATGGGTGTTGAATTTTGTTGAAAGCTTTCTCTGTATCTATTGAGATGATCATATGGTTTTTCTCCTTCGATTTGTTAATATGGTTTATCATGTTGATTGATTTGCGTATATTGAAGAATCCTTGCATTCCTGGGATAAACCCCACTTGATCATACTGTATGATCCTTTTAATGTGCTGTTAGATTTCGTTTGCTAGTATTTTGTTGAAGATTTTTGCATCTATGTTCATCAGTGTTATTGGCCTGTAGTTTTCTTTTTTTGAAACATCTTTGTCTGGTTTTGGTATCAGAGTGATGATGGCCTCATAGTATGAGTTTGGGAGTGTTCCTCCCTCTGCTATATTTTGGAAGAGTTTGAGAAGGATAGGTTAACTCTTCTCTAAATGTTTGATATAATTTTCCTGTGAAGCCATCTAGTCCTGGGCTTTTGTTTGTTGAAAGATTTTTAATCACAGTTTCAATTTCAGTGCTTGCGATTGGTCTCCTCATATTTTCTATTTCTTCCTGGTTCAGTCTCGGAAGGTTGTGCATTTCTAATAATTTGTCCATTTCTTTCAGGTTGTCCATTTTATTGGCATAGAGTTGCTTGTAGTAATCTCTCATGATTCTTTGTATTTCTGCAGTGTCAGTTGTTACTTCTCCTTTTTCATTTCTAATTCTATTGATTTGAATCTTCTCCCCTTTTTTCTTAATAAGTCTGGCTAATGGTTTATCAATTTTGTTTATCTTCTCAAAGAACCAGCTTTTAGTTTTATTGATCTTTGCTGTCGTTTCCTTCATTTCTTTTTCATTTATTTCTGATCTGATCTTTATGATTTCTTTCCTTCTGCTAACTTTGGGGGTTTTTTGTTTCTCTAATCGCTTTAGGTGTAAAGTTAGGTTGTTTATTTGAGATGTTTCTTGTTTCTTAAGGTAGGCTTGTATAGCTATAAACTTCCCTCTTAGAACTGCTTTTGCTGCATCCTGTAAGTTTTGGGTAGTTGTGTTTTCATTGTCATTTGTTTCTAGGTATTTTTTGATTTCCTCTTTGATTTCTTCAGTGATCTCTTGGTTATTAAGTAGTGTGTTGGTTAGCCTCCATGTGTTTGTATTTCTTACAGATTTTTTCCTGTAATTGATATCTCATAGTCTCACAGCGTTGTGGTCAGAAAAGATACTTGATATGATTTCAATTTTCTTAAATTTACCAAGGCTTGATTTGTGACCCAAGATATGATCTATCCTAGAGAATGTCCCATGAGCACTTGAGAAGAATGTGTATTCTGTTGTTTTTGGATGGAATGTCCTATAAATATCAATTAAGTCCATCTTGTTTAATGTATCATTTAAAGCTTGTGTTTCCTTATTTATTTTCATTTTGGATGATCTGTTCATTGGTGAAAGTGGGGTGTTAAAGTCCCCTACTATGATTGTGTTACTGTCGATTTCCCCTTCTAAGGCTGTTAGTATTTGCCTTATGTATCCTGTGTTGGGTGCATAAATATTTGCAATTGATATATCTTCTTGGATTGATCCCTTGATCATTATGTAGTGTCCTTCTTTGTCTCTTGTAATAGTCTTTGTTTTAAAGTCTACTTTGTCTGATATAAGAATTGCTACTCCAGCTTTCTTTTGATTTCCATTTGCATGGAATATCTTTTTCTATCCCCTCACTTTCAGTCGTATCTGTCCCTAGGTCTGAAGCGGGTCTCTTGTAGACAGCATACATATGGGTCTTGTTTTTGTATCCATTCAGCCAGTCTGCGTCTTTTGGTTGGAGCACTTAATCCATTTACATTTAAGGTAGTTATCAATATGTATTTTCCTATTCCCATTTTCTTAAATTGTTTTGGGTTTGTTGTTGTAGGTCTTTTCCTTCTCTTGTGTTTCCTGCCTAGAGAAGTTCCTTTAGCATTTGTTGTAAAGGTGGTTTGGTGGTGCTGAATTCTCTTAGCTTTTGCTTGTCTGTAAAGCTTTTAATTTCTCTGTCAAATCTGAATGAGATCCTTGCTGGGTAAAGTAAACTTGTTTGTAGGTTTTTCTCTTTCATCACTTTAACTATGTCCTGCCACTCCCTTCTGGTTTGCAGAGTTTCTGCTGAAAGATCAGCTGTTAACCTTATGGGGATTCCGTTGTGTGTTACTTGTTGTTTTTCCCTTTCTGCTTTTAATATTTGTTCTTTGTATTTAATTTTTGATAGTTTGATTAATATGTGTCTTTGCATGTTTCTCCTTGGATTTATCCTGTATGGGACTCTCTGTGCTTCCTGGACTTGATTCACGATTTCCTTTCCCATATTAGGAAAGTTTTCAACTATAATGTCTTCAAATATTTTCTCAGTCCCTTTCATTTTCTCTTCTTCTTCTGGAACCCCTATAATTCGAATGTTGGTTCAGCATTTATTGTTGTCCCAGAGGTCTCTGAGACTGTCCTCAATTCTTTTCTTTCTTTTTTCTTTATTCTGCTCTGCAGTAGTTATTTCCACTATTTTATCTTCCAGGTCACTTATCCATTCTTCTGCCTCAGTTATTCTGCTATTGATCCCTTCTAGAGTATTTTTCATTTCATTTATTGTGTTGTTTATCATTGTTTGTTTCATCTTTAGTTCTTCTAGGTCCTTGTTAAATGTTTCTTGCATTTTCTCTATTCTATTTCCAAGATTTTGGATCATCTTTACTATCATTCTGAATTCTTTTTCAGGTAAACTGCCTATTTTCTCCTCATTTGTTAGGTCTGGTGGGTTTTTATCTTGCTCCTTCATCTGCTGTGTGTTTTTCTGTCTTCCCATTTTGCTTATCTTACTGTGTTTGGGGTCTCCTTTTCATAGGCTGCAGGTTCGTAGTTCCCGTTGTTTTTGGCATCTGTCCCCAGTGGCTAAAGTTGGTTCAGTGGGTTGTGTAGGTTTCCTGGTGGAGGGGACTAGTGCCTGTGTTCTGGTCGATGAGGCTGGATCTTGTCTTTCTGGTGGGCAGGTCCACGTCTGGTGGTGTGTTTTGGGGTGTCTGTGGCCTTATGATTTTAGGCAGCCTCTGTGCTAATGGGTGGGATTGTGTTCCTGTCTTGCTAGTTGTTTGGCATAGGGTGTCCAGCACTGTAGATTGCTAGTCATTGAGTGGAGCTGGGTCTTGGCGTTGAAATGGATATCTCTGGGAGATTTTTGCCGTTTGATATTATGTGGAGCTGGGAGGTCTCTTGTGGACCAGTGTCCTGAAGTTGGCTCTCCCACCTCAGAGGCACAGCCCTGACACCTGGCTGGAGCACCAAGAGCCTGTCCTCCACACGGCTCAGAATAAAAGGGAGAAAAAAAAAGAAAGAAAGAAGACAATAAAATAAAATAAAGTTATTAAAATAAAAAAATAATAATTATTAAGAAAAAAATTTTTAAGTAATTTAAAAAAAAAAGGGACAGACAGAACCCTGGGACAAATGGTAAAAGCAAAGCTATACAGACAAAATCTCACACAGAAGCATACACATACACACTCACAAAAAGAGGAAAAGTGGAAAAAATAATCTTGCTCTCAAAGTCCACCTCCTCAATTTGGGATGACTCGTTGTCTATTCAGGTATTCCACAGATGCAGGTACATCAAGTTGATTGTGGAGATTTAATCCGCTGCTCCTGAGGCTGTTGGGAGACATTTCCCTTTCTCTTCTTTGTTCTCACAGCTCCGGGGGGCTCAGCTTTGGATCTGGCCCCGCCTCTGCGTGTAGGTCGCTGGAGGGCGTCTGTTTTTTGCTCAGACAGGACGGGGTTAAAGGAGCCGCTGATTCGGGGGCTCTGGCTCACTCAGGCCGGGGGGAGGGAGGGGCACGAGTGCGGGGCGGACCTGCGGCGGCAGAGGCCAGCGTGACGTTGCATCAGCCTGAGGCCCGCCGTGCGTTCTCCCGGGTGAGTTGTCCCTGGATCCCGGGACCCTGGCAGTGGCGGGCTGCACAGGCTCCGCGGAAGAGGGGTGTGGATAGTGACCTGTGCTCGCACACAGGCTTCTTGGTGGCGGCAGCAGCAGCCTTAGCGTCTCATGCCCGTCTCTGGGGTCCGCGCTGTTAGACGCGGCTCGCGCCTGTCTCTGGAGCTCCTTTAAGCGGCGCTCTTAATCCCCTCTCCTCGCGCACCAGGAAACAAAGACGTAAGAAAAAGTCTCCTGCCTCTTCGGCAGGTCCAGACTTTTCCCCGGACTCCCTTCGGCCAGCCGTGGAGCACTAGCCCTCTGCAGGCTGTGTTCACGCCGCCAACCCCAGTCCTCTCCCTCCGCTCCGACCGAAGCCCGAGCCTCAGCTTCCAGCCCTGCCCGCCCCGGCGGGGGAGCAGACAAGCCTCTCGGGCTGGTGAGTGCCGGTCGGCACCGATCCTCTGTGCGGGAATGTCTCCGCTTTGCCCCCCGCACCCCTGTGGTTGCGCTGTCCTCCGCGGCTCCGAAGCTTCCCCCTCCGCCCCCCGCAGTCTCCACCCGCGAAGGGGCTCCTAGTGTGTGGAAACTCATTTTCAAATTAAAGATACTGTCCCCCACCTCCATCCCTGAATTTGCCATCCTACTGACATATTTCTAATCTAGTTTTTTGTCTTTATATTAAAGTCTGTGGGAAGATATTTGTTTTACTGAATTTGATTTCCAAATTTATTTGAAAGTGTTTGAGGGACAAATTACAAATGCATAAATGATCTCTAATACCCACAGAGCTAGACCTCACTCTGTTTCTACCTCATGTGTTAAAGTAATGACCAGGGTACCGAAATATTCAAATAAGTTCATCTTAGGAAGCAGTTGAAGGGGATTGGCTCCACCAGACAGCTTTTGTGTTGACGGTATCGGATCAGGGTGTGCTTTTTATTATCCATGAGGGCAAGAAGCTCTTTGTGGTGACGGCAGAAACATGGAAGCTCCAGTCTGGAGAAATGCCGGATCTTTATTCTGTTGATGCATTGAAAAGGGAATTCTCAATGTTACTGTTGATCACAGGTTTCCGTGTTCTCATCAGTCAAAATGTCCAGTGCTTCAGAAGCCTGGAAATCTGATCTTGGATGTCCAGGTAAATCACTTTCTGGTGAAGAGCACATGTTCTGCATTGTTCTGGTCTGTGTTTGAAGGGGCAGCCACATTGTTCTGAAGACACTGTAACTAGATATGCAAGGAATGATTAGTGTTTGGCAGACTTACACAGAGCAGGAGACATCAGAAAAATAAACCGTGCCTCTGCCTTCCCGTCCCCGTAAGTAAGACCCCTCCATTCGCCAACAAGCTCTATCAGCCAGCAGAACTGTGTTGACGTTTGAAGACGTCAGCAACACACCGGACAGGATTTTCAGGCCCTGTCACAAGGCTGGGTGAGCCAGAGGACAGTAAACTCAGAGGGCGTAGTGACAGGTACAGGTTTCCCCCATGGACCGCAGTTGGCACATCCACACAGAGTGGATGGCAGCTGCAGGAGAGTGGGATTTGGCAAATTCGTCTGCCGCCTTGTTTTGAAATGTGTCAGCCTGCACTGAGGCATGAACGAGTGGGGTTCACACCTGCCGCCCGAGCAGGCCAGTCCCTCACACCTGTCCTCCAAAGGGCTGCCTGTTGCTGGGACTCGGGCTGGAAGGGCTCTGAAAGTTGCCCTTGTTTTCCTTCCGTTTCCTCCACAATTCACAGAGGAGGCAAGGGGACCCCCAGCAGGCAGGTGACTTGCTCAGTCATGCTGATTCTGTGCGGCCAGGCCTGGCATCCGGGTTGCCACATCTGCTGTCCTCTGGAGTGCCATTTGTTTCTGCTCTGCCCGTTCAAGCTCTCCCCGCTCCCGGATCTCTGTGAGCAGACCCTTTCCCACCACCGGCTGTGTCCACTTGTACCTCATTCTCAGAACTGGCGCTCTGAGCTAGACATTCCGAGGAGGAACGGGATACAGTCCTGCCCCTGAAGACTGATGAGTGGACGGAAGATAGCTTCCTTCACCCTTGGCGGGTGGGGTCTCCTGGGGACTGAGTTCTTCCCATCTCTACTGCCGGGCTTTTGGATAAGTCTTTTCTCCCCTCTCCCCGGGGTCTGATTACAAGTCAGAGAATAACTGCGTCACTGGGTCTTTTGAACTGAATTACAAATGGTCTCTAGTGGACCCGTCCCTTCTCCTGGTTCTTCTGTCTTAGCCTGAAATCTTCAGAGTGCCGCCCGACATGGTTCTTTCCTTCCCAGTGGGTCACGCGTCTGTGACAGCAACTCGTAGGGATCCCTGCACACACACAGGCGGCCGCCCCCCGGTTGTCATTTGAGGGACAAAAGCCCACGCGCTGTCTAAAGCACTGACTATCAGGGCTTACGGCCCTTCGCCTGGGAGCATCAACATGCTGAAGTGTGACTGTGTCCAAACACAATCTGGACTTTGCTAGGCAAAAGGACGCAGAAGAGGGCCCACTGTGATAGGGAGAACGCACCGATCTCGGAAATCTGTGAGCATCTCACAATCAAACAGGAGCAGGTTTTCTTTCGTAGGGTAAAGAAGGAGGGTCACAGAGGTGGGCTGAACCTCGGGAGGGGAAGCCGGACAAGCGGGGGAAATGACCAGTGGGGTGGCGCAGGGAAGCGTCCCCCTGTGGTCAGCTGGTCCCCAGGAGAAGCTGTAGGGGTGCAGTCCATGTTCGGGGGGTGCGCTTGCTCAGGCTTGGTGTGAGCAGAGCTCAGGGACCTGAAGGGAGTAGAGGGGCCTGACAGGTCTGGCGCAGGGCGGCCAGCAGGCAAAGGAGCCATCAGTCAGCTATGTGACGGGGATGGGCACTGCGGGGGGGGGGGGGGGGTCTGAGATGGGGCATTGGGCCTGGGGGAGGTGACCGTCCCGTAGCCAGCACAGGGTGAGGGTGGAGGTGGTGGGCTCTGAGGGGAGGGATATGGACAAGGTACGCGTTGCAGAGAGGAGCCGAGTGGCTCTCCCCGTGGGGCTTGGCGGCAGGCCTCGCAGAGCTCAGCGTAGCCCCGCCACAGGCACCCTCGCTGAGAAAGTGGTGTCATGGAGAGAGTACCTGGCGGGGCCGGCCAGCCCTGCGGAGGACTGGGCGACTGCCTGACCTGCCTGTGCCCAGAGGCCACTCCTCAGGTTCCTTGTCTGCAAACGGAGGGACCCAGTCCCTTGGCATCTCAGGACCCTTCTGGCTCGGAGTCCATCAGGGCTCAGGATGTTACCTGGGCACGTGGACACCTCAGCTCTTGCTTCCACCTCAAGTGAAGCACTCCGGGCAAGGACAGCTGTGGTCAGGGGGCTGCTGTGGCCTCTCTCTCTGTACTGTCAGTGTCCCAGCAGGAAACGAAGGGATTGATTCCCACAGCATCTAACCAAGGCTCTGTGCAGAAAGGGGGTGGGGGAGGAAGCCCAGCAGGCACTGCAGTGCCTGGGTCTCTGCTCCTGTCCCAGGTCGGGAGGGGCAAGGGAAGTAGGAGCGCCCAGATCTCAGGGACACAGAGCCCCGTGGAGCAGGCCGACAGCGGCGGCTGGACCGTGTGCAGGAAGCAGTGGAATCAGTACCCGCCCTCCCTTTCTCCCATGCTTTGAGCTCCTGCTGGTGCGTCCACGGGGCAGCCAGAGCCCCGTGAAGCCACCTGTGCAGGTGAGCTCGCCCCTCCCCAGCACAGAACAGGGTGGGAGAGATGCAGGGGGCCCGCAGAGGCACAGGGATGGCATCCAGCATCTCCCCAAGTGGCACCGGGAGTCTTGGTGCCCAGCAGGTGCTTAATTTATATTCTACTGAGTGGACAGGTCAGGTATGTGGGTGGGTGGATGGATGGAGGATGGATGGATGGAGGGACAGACGGATGAACAAAGAGGTGGACAGGTGCTGAGTGTGTGGAAATGACAGGCTGGAGGAGGGGTGCCTTGAGATTTATCTACACTTCCCCAGTTCAGAGGATTCCCTTCATGTTCGAAGCATGCAAACTGCTGAGTAAGGCCTCCACAGTCCCTTGGACGACACCCCCTCTCATTCCTCATCCCGATATCTGGCTCTGCATGGTAGCCTCACCTCAGACAGAAGGGAAAGGTCACATGGCCTCTTCCTACGTTGAAAGTGAAATTATGGAAATATACATCAAATAGTGCCTTGTTTTACAGTCACACCATTCTTGTATTCTGCAAAGTGCAATCTGCCTGCAGGTGTTTTTGTACAGTTCTGTGGCTGCCCCGAGCACGTCTCGGGTGTGGAGCCGTACACTCGATCCCAGCAGCATTTGGTATGTGGTGTCATTTCAGTTTGTTCAACGATGCCTTCTATTAAAGAACATCATTTTGTTTTTAATGTCCCTCTCAAAGTATTTTTCTGCTCCAGCTTAATCCATGGAATAAACGTCACTGGAAAATGGCAGCGTTAATTGCAGGCTCTTTATTTCACTAGATAAGCAGGCCTTTCGCTCCCTTGCCCTTTACTGCCACACAACTGTTAGAACCTTTGCCAGAATTCGGAAAACCAAGAAGTGATGGCACATTAATCCCTGCGAGAGAAGCCGTGCTCTGTTAATATTTTATGGCAAACAAGTGGGCTAATAAGAAATTCATGTACTGCTCGGGAGGACTTGCTGTGTTTTGATTTGAAGGCATGTTTGGCTGGAGATTCGTACGAAGGTTGTAATATTTCCTCAGCCAAGCTGTGCTTTTCAGCAGCCGCTGTTCCCACGTGCTCGCAGGCTCGGCATGACCCTGCTGCCGTCTATCAGGGCGGTTCTCACCCTGTACTGAAATCTGTGGGTTCTGTGTCTGTCTCCCCACAAACTGTGGGTTCCCCTATGACCAGGCTTTAGGCCTCTGCCTTCCAGCACCTGGAACCATGTGCACACAGAGCCCAGACTAAATAAATGCTCTTTGAATGAGTGAAGGAATTTATGGCACATAAAGGGCTTTAGAATAAAGAAAATTGGTAGCATTTCTTCCAGCATCTTGGCTTCCTGTTGTTTGGTTTCATGTTCTCTTTAAATGCACCTTTTACAATTCTCAAAGTATAATTATCTATTTTCTGTGATTATCAAAATGCTTCTGTATCTCACTTCATCTCAACATTGGATCAATCCTTGTGTCTCTCAAAGCGCAGCCCCATCTCACCTGAGATTATTCTACTTCAAATCCTATTTTCTCCTCTCCTTTAACTGCGGCCACACTTCCCTTTATTCTGAAGCACCTTATCTGCCTACGAATTCGTTTATTCACTCAAAGAACATCTAGTGAGGGCAGAGATGGAGGTGGGGTTAGAGATCTGTGATTACGTGGCACATGGAGTGTCCTCATGTGGTCTGCCCACCAGGCATCACTTGGGTCACTTAGTTTGGAGGTTCTCAAACTGGGACACCATTAGGATCAGCTGGGGGCCTCGTTAGACCACAGGTGGCTCAGCGCCACCCAGAGCTTCAGATTCAGTGAGTCTGGGGGGAGGCCTGAGAATTTGTATTTCCAGTACTTCCCAGGGGCTGCTGGTCTGGGGACCCCATCTGTGGACCACCAACTCCAGTAATTAAATGTGGGGTGCAGAGACCATTTCCCCTCTAGTGCCGTGAGCTTTGGCAGATTTTTCAACAGATACCCAGTGCCACCGTTTCTGCTGTGATCATTTCTCCCTGGACAGGCCCCGCCTCCCCGAGTGTGGGTGACAACATGGGGTGCCTGCTGCCTGGGTGTACCCAGGCCACACAGGACCCGTGGAGATGGCTCTCCCATATCCATCCATGCTTCTTGCAGGTGGCAGTGTGTGTGTGTGTGTGTGTGTGTGCATTTTATTTCCTCTATGGGTTACCTTTATAAACTTAAATAATACTCTTACAAGTTTCTCTCATATCACGTTAACTACAGGCAAGAATTTGTAGCTCCCCAATTTGTAAGATGGATCTAGAAGTCCTGCCCTTTCCTACAGGAAAGGGCAGGACTTCTAGATCCTGCCCTTTCCTGTCTCTCCCACCTAGAAGCTTCAGTCTTTTTTATAATTTTTATATCATTGAAGTTGATGGCATTTGCATCCTGCCCTGAAACGATAACTAAATATTCCTTATTTATCTATAGGTTGATTCTAAAACACTAAAATCAATTAATAGCATTGACTTTATCTTAAGTAATTAACTCTCTTGGTAGAGCTAAGTAGCATCCTCTGATTGTGTCTCTTTTTTGTTGAGCTTTTTGTTCTTCCTGGAGTTTTTAGTTGTTTTTATGTTTTACATGAACTATTCGATTTTATCACACTCTCACTTTTTTCCCCACACTCTATCAGGTTTTCTCTTGCATTGGCTTTTTCTCCAAATCTGTCTCTCCAAGTCCACTCCACTGCCCTGACTCTAGTCTGGACTAGTTATTCTTTATAACATCTGCACTAGTGCCACCCTGAGACTCCCTGTTACTCCTGTCCCACGTTGGAGCCACTGTTTCTTAGATCTCATGTGATCTTCTTTCTTGATTTACTTCCACTTTGTATGGAGTACATCCTCCAGGTACTTTCCCAATGAAGAACCACGGGAAGTAAACTTTCTGAGTTCTTAAATATTTTAAAATGTCTCTTTTGCTTACATCTGTTGAAAATTTTACTTATTTGTAGAACTGTAGTTTGAAAATCATTGTCCCTCAATTTGGGGGTGTAATTCCATCTCACATTCAGTGTTGCTGATGACAAGCCTGATGTTTATCTGATACTCGTTCCTCTGTGAATCATGTACTTTTTTTTCCCTATAAGCTTTTAGGATGAAGTAACATATCTAAATGTGGGTAGGGTTTCTCTGTTTTTGTCATTCGTCATCTGTCTCATCCAGAGACTCTCAGATGACACTCCTGTCCAAGCACATTTCCCAATCCCACACTGTGTTGCACCTCGACCTCCAGGTCCCCCAGATTTCTCTGGGGTTAACTCTGCAGATATCTTGAGCTGCTGCTTTTCAACCAGGCTCGTCCCTCGTTACTCTTATGTCTGCATCCTGTCTTCTAGAAATGTGGTGAAACCTTTCCTGTTATCTTTATTAGTGTGGGTATATACCTATTTTACTCCTTCATTATCACTGCAGTTATGTTTCTGGAGAGAGAAGACATGAATAAATGTGATGAACCCACCAACTGAAATTGGAAACTTTCAGTTACCCTTAATAACCTTCTTCTTATTTAAAAGGTCATCTCTGCACTATAGGAAATAATAATCACTTGCCATTCCACTACCCATTGGTAAGTAGTGTGGGTATTTTGATAAATTCTCCTATGACACTTTTTCCTAGAAACACACACTTGTTCTTTATTTGCTTTTTTGTTTTTTAGTAAGTCATCTTCCCAGCACCATTTATTAAGTCTTCCTTTCCCCAATGATTTGGGTTGACAATTTTATTAAATATTAAATTCTATTATTTATTTTTTTAAATTTTTTAAACATCTTTATTAGAGTATAATTCCTTTACAATGATGTGTCAGTTTCTGCTTTATAACAAAGTGAATCAGTTATACATATACATATGTCCCCATATCTCTTCCCTCTTGCATCTCCGTCCCTCCCACCCTCCCTATCCCACCCCACTAGGTGGTCACAAAGCACCAAGCTGATCTCTCTGTGCTATGCGGCTGCTTCCCACTACCTATCTATTTTACGTTTGGTAGTGTATATATGTCCATGCCACTCTCTCACTTTGTCCCAGCTTACACTTCCCCCTCCCTGTATCCTCAAGTCCATTCTCTAGTAGGTCTGCATCTTTATTCCCATCTTGCCCCTAGGTTCTTCTGACCATTTTCTTTTTTTTTTTAGATTCCATATATATGTGTTAGCATACGGTATTTGTTTTTCTCTTTCTGACTTACTTCACTCTGTATGACAGTCTATAGGTCCATCCACCTCACTACAAATAACTCAGTTTCGTTCCTTTTTATGGCTGAGTAATATTCCATTGTATATATGTGCCACATCTTCTTTATCCATTCATCCGATGATGGACACTTAGGTTGCTTCCATCTCCTGGCTATTGTAAATAGAGCTGCAATGAACATTGTGGTACATGACTCTTTTTGAATTATGGTTTTCTCAGGGTATATGCCCAGTAGTGGGATTGCTGGGTCGTATGGTAGTTCTATTTGTAGTTTTTTAAGTAACTCCATACTGTTCTCCATAGTGGCTGTATCAATTTACATTCCCACCAACAGTGCACAAGTGTTCCCTTTTCTCCACACCGTCTCCAGCATTTATAGTTTGTAGATTTTTTGATGATGGCATTCTAACTGGTGTGAGATGGTATCTCATTGTAGTTTTGATTTGCATTTCTCTAACGATTAATGATGTTGAGCATTCTTTCATGTGTTTGTTGGCAGTCTGTATATCTTCTTTGGAGAAATGTCTATTTAGGTCTTCTGCCCATTTTTGGATTGGGTTGTTTGTTTTTTTGATATTGAGCTGCATGAGTTGCTTGTATGTTTTGGAGATTAATCCTTTGTCAGCTGCTTCATTTGCAAATATTTTCTCCCATTCTGAGGGTTGTCTTTTCACCATGTTTATGGTTTCCTTTGCTGTGCAAAAGCTTTTAAGTTTTATTAAGTCCCATTTGTTTATTTTTGTTTTTATTTCCATTTCTCTAGGAGGTGGGTCAAAAAGGGTCTTGCTGTGATTTATGTGATAGAGTGTTCTGTCTATGTTTTCCGCTAAGAGTTTGATGATGTCTGGCCTTACATTTAGGTCTTTAATCCATTTTGAGTTTATTTTTGTGTATGGTGTTAGGGAGTGTTCTAATTTCATTCTTTTACATGTAGCTGTCCAGTTTTCCCAGCACCACTTATTGAAGAGGCTGTCTTTTCTCCACTGTATATTCTTGCCTCCTTTATCAAAGATAAGGTGACCATATGTGCATGGGTTTATTTCTGAGCTTTCTATCCTGTTCCATTGATCTATATCTCTGTTTTTGTGCCAGTACCATACTGTCTTGATTACTGTAGTTTGTAGTATAGTCTGAAGTCAGGGACCCTGATTCCTCCAGCTCCGTTTTTTTTTTTTCCTCAAGATTGCTTTGGCTATTCGGGGTCTTTTGTGTTTCCATACAAATTGTGAAATTTTTTATTCTAGTTGTGTTAAAAATGCCGGTGGTAGTTTGATAGGGATCACATTGAATCTGTAGATTGCTTTGAGTAGTAGAGTCATTTTCACAATGTTGATTCTTCCAATCCAAGAACATGGTATATCTCTCCTTCTATTTGTATCATCTTTAATTTCTTTCATCAGTGTCTTATAATTTTCTGCATACAGGTCTTTTGTTTCCTAAGGTAGGTTTATTCCTAGATATTTTATTCTGTTGCAGTGATAAATGGGAGTGTTTTCTTAATTTCACTTCCAGATTTTTCATCATTAGTGTATAAGAATGTAAGAGATTTCTGTGCATTAATTCTGTATCCTGCTACTTTACCAAATTCATTGATTAGCTCTAGTAGTTTTCTGATAGCGTCTTTAGGATTCTCTATGTATAGTATCATGTCATCTGCAAACAGTGACAGCTTTACTTCTTCTTTTACGATTTGGATTCCTTTTATTTCTTTTTCTTCTCTGATTGCTGTGGCTAAAACTTCCAAAACTATGTTGAATAAGAGTGGTGAGAGTGGACAGCCTTGTCTTGTTTCTGATCTTAGTGGAAATGGTTTCAGTTTTTCACCATTGAAGATGATGTTGGCTGTGGCTTTGTCATACATGGCCTTTATTATGTTGAGGAAAGTTCCCTCTATGCCTACTTTCTAGAGGGTTTTTATCATAAATGGGTGTTGAATTTTGTCGAAAGCTTTTTCTGCATCTATTGAGATGATCATATGGTTTTTCTCCTTCGATTTGTTAATATGGTGTATCACGTTGATTGATTTGCGTATATTGAAGAATCCTTGCATTCCTGGGATAAACTCCTCTTAATCATACTGTATGATCCTTTTAATGTGCTGTTGGATTCTGTTTGCTAGTATTTTGTTGAGGATTTTTACATCTATGTTCATCAGTGATATTGGCCTGTAGTTTTCTTTCTTTGTGACATCTTTGCGGGTTCTGATATCAGAGTGATGGTGGCCTCGTAGAATGAGTTTGGGAGTGTTCCTACCTCTGCTATATTTTGGAAGAGTTTGAGAAGGATAGGTGTTAGCCCTTCTCTAAATGTTTGATAGAATTTGCCTGTGAAGCCATCTGGTCCTGGGCTTTTGTTTGTTGGAAGATTTTTAAGCACAGTTTCAATTTCAGTGCTTGCAATTGGTCTCTTCATAGTTTCTATTTCTTCCTGATTCAGTCTTGGCAGGTTGTGCATTTCTAAGAATTTGTCCATTTCTTCCAGGTTGTCCATTTTATTGGCATAGAGTTGCTTGTAGTAATCTCTCATGATCCTTTGTATTTCTGCAGTGTCAGTTGTTACTTCTCCTTTTTCGTTTCTAGTTCTATTGATTTGAGTCTTCTCCCTTTTTTTCTTGGTAAGTCTGGCTAATGGTTTATCAATTTTGTTTATCTTAAGAACCAGCTTTTAGTTATGTTGATCTTTGCTATCATTTCTTTCATTTCTTTTTCATTTATTTCTGATCTGATCTTTATGATTTCTTTCCTTCTGCTAACTTAAATTCTTATATAAACTATTCTGTTTTCATGTAAACCATTGTGATGTAAAGCTGTCCATCACTTGTAGACCTACTGATTGTTACACCAGTAAAAAGTCTATGCTGTATCATTAGCAACTTTTGGTATAAATCCCCTCTCATTAATCTTCCTTTTAAAACCATCTTGGCCATTTTTGAACATTTCTCCTTATATATGAACTGTAGAATTATTTTATTAGATGCTCTCCTCTCAGAAAAGAAGCCCATTGATCTTTCTGTTAGAATTAAATTCATTCCTTTAAAAAATATTAAGTATTTACCACATGTGAGGCATTAGGCAAGGTGCTGAAGAAATAGAAAGGAATGAAGTGGGTTCAGTCACTACCCGCATGAAGCTTAAATCTAATCAATTCAGGTCTCCCCAAACTGATGATTATTTTGAAAGTTTCTCATGTTTAGTTTCCTGTTCCAGACATGTAGCATGTTTGTATTCCCATATCTTAAATGTTCTCTTTGTTTCATCATTTGTGATGGGTGCTACCTTTGTTTTTGTTTGTTTGTTTTAAGAAAGAATCTTTTTTTTAATTTATTTAAATTTTATTTTTTTGGCTGTGTTGGGTCTTCGTTGCTGTGCATGGGCTTTCTCTAGTTGTGGCGAGTGGGGGCTACTCTTCGTTGCAGTGCACGGGCTTCTCATTGCGGTGGCTTCTCTTGTTGCAGAGCATGGGCTCTAGGCGCATGGGCTTCAGTAGTTGTGGCACGCAGGCTCAGTAGTTGTGGCCTGCGGACTCTAGAGCGCAGGCTCAGTAGGTGTGGCACACGGGCTTAGTTGTACCGCGGCATGTCGGAACTTCCTGGACCAGGGCTCAAACCCGTGTCCCCTGCATTTGCAGGCGGATCCTTAACCACTATGCCACTAGGGAAGTCTTCTACCTTTGTTTTTAATCTTCCTTAAAAGATTTACCCAATGTTTATAATTCTATGAAATATTCACCTAATATTTATTTTATTTTATATTATTTTTATCACTTAATAATTACTTTTCATATTTGCATTCAAATTCATAATCAAATTGATAGTAGTTTAGGACTGGCTATGGATGAATTGGTTTTAGAGATCATCTTCTTACATGTTAAGCTTTTAATTTTGAGCCTTCAATTTTGAATAGTTTTTAATTTTTTGAATTTTTGAATTGGTATATTCAAGTAGAAGATATGCTTTAATCAAGAAGATATTGGTTGTTAAAAACACATTGAGGTATTAAATACCATTAGACCCAGAACAGCAGAGAAATCTGAGATCAGCATAAATTTGTGTCGTCTCTCAAAACTTATTTGCTTATAACTGGATTGTTGTGGCATTTCTTTTTTCATAGATCTCTAAGAGTCTATCAGAATGTGTTCAGGTGTTTTGTTAGTTTCCCTGGAGTATGAAAACCCTTTAATCTGCATATTCACGTCTTAGCTGCGTAGGCATCTTTCATGGTGTCTTTGGTGACTGCCTCTCTTCCCATCACTCTGGTTCTTCTGTGAGGAGCACTTACGTTCTCAGATGTGAGGACCATCTGCCATCCTCCGTCTTCCTCTGGGACCCCTTCCTCTGCCTTCTGGGGGAGCTTCCCAAGTTTTCCTCGATTTCTCTGGATCACTTTTCTGTAATTTTCAATTTCAGTTTTGTTAGCCCCCTCATTTCACCTCTTTGATCTCATCCTATATTTTTACAGTCATGTCCTTCTTCTGCATTTCTACTATGATTTCCCCTTCTCGTCTGTATTGTTTGTCTGACCTTCCTAGTTCCCCACCTCAGAAAGGAGAGGTCCACCCACACCTGATATTTGGCGACAGACAAGATGTGAAGGTTACGTTCGGCTCCTCTCCCTGAGCCTCCGGCGCTAGTTGAATCCTTCTCGGGTGGATTCGGGAAGACGCAGTCTGACCCATATCTATCTGGGTGCCTCTGCTGGGCTGAGTTGAGATTTTTCTCTGACTTCTTGGAATCTTTTTTTTTTTGACATTCTAAGTCAGTTAGTGTCCATGGCAAACTATGATGTTGTTAACCCCGAGGTAGTGAAGGTCTGGCTCCCCAGATTTCTGGCTGTGCCAGCCCAGTGTTTCTGAGGATCAGACAAAGGGGAAGAGAAAAACCGTTTCCTCCTGCTGCCCACTGGCTGCTTCATACGGTGAAGCAAACTCGGGCCACCAGACTTCATCCACCTCCAACTGCGTTACAGCCAGAGGCTTTCAACGTTCATTTTCAGTGACGTTATGACTTTTCACCTTTCTGTGTATTTATAGGCACATTTAACGCAAAGTTGGTAAAGGCTGACTCCGCTCTGCTAACCAGACGTGAGTGTGCTTGGCGCCTGCATGTGTCTGTGGAGTCTACGCTCGACACGACCGTGTGGCGTGTGGGGCCGCCAGACAGACCCTTCCCCAGACAGTCAGCGGTAACGTGACACGGGCCCGGCCCGGGCCCTCCCCACGGGCCTTAGAGTCAGAGTCTAACAGCTTTGCAGTTAGGGAAGATGGAAAATGTGTTAGGAACCAGGAGACCTTCCCTTACTCCAGTCAAGGCTTTCTGCTTAGGGAAAGCTACGTTAAGGGAGTCCCCGTTTTATTTTCCTTTCCATTAACATATGGTGTGGCTACGAAGCCTTACGTTGCAGAAGAACGTCATTCCATCCAAAGCATCGCTGCTTTGTGAGGGTCTACACCTCATCACCAAAGAGCTGCGGGTGCACCTTTAGAATCAGCTTATTCTTGGCAGTGCTGTATCTTTGCAGGCAGACTTGATTACTTAAAATAACCAAAACTGGTTTGGCACCAAGTCTAGTCATTGATGCCACTCACAGAATTAGGAAATATTGATTAAAAACGAGATGTTGCTGTACAGGTAATGAGACCTGTATGGCTGTGACGTCTGAAGGCAGGTCAGGTGAGAGGTTCCCAAGGTGTTTGATGAAGGGTAATGCGATTGGAAGCAAAGGTCCTGAAATACCACTTATTCTCGGAGAGGTTATTATGTCATCTTTACAGAGTCCTTAATGATTTTTATTGTTTCAAGAGTTTTAAAAAAATATTTCTCATTATATTTCATCACCATAAAAGTCTCTAAAAGTGCCATCCAAATTTTGTGAACTTCCTGCTCCACAGATGAAGGAACTGAGGATTCAAGTTCCATACAGTATTAGTTGTAGAAGCAAAGCTCTCCCAGTCTCTGCAGGAAGCTGCATCCCGCCCCTTCGTCCAGGTGACAGTCCACACCCTGGCCAAGGTTCCACTGAACTAGGCAAAGTGGGTCCACATTTAACCATCCTAATTTGCAGTACAATTATTTTTTTCCTCTGTAAATCATGTCCCATATTACAAATTAGGAAAGTAAAAAAAGAGAGAGTGCGAGGCTCTAGCGCTCACTTTAACTGGGCACGTGGTTGCGTTTCTAGGAAGTAGGGAACCTCTAGAAGGTAGCGAGCCTCTGCAGGGTGACGGTCCTGACTCTCTCCAGCCCCATGAAGCGGGTTTGCCACTGCATCTCCCTGTTTTCTGGCGGCAGCTTGAAACATGAACACTAAAGTGGTTAGTTGGCCACACGACTGCGTTGATGCCGCCAGCCCAGCCCCACCCCCAGGCCAGCCTCACAGCTCAGTGATGCTCTTGTGTGATTCGCTCCAAAGGTATCACTCAGGAGTTTCTTACCAGAAAGAGAAGGTTTGCATTCATCTTTTTATTTCCAGTTACAATGGTTCTCATATCAAGTTAGGACATAGAAACACTGAGAATAGTGTGTAATCACTGACTGTCTCTTTCTGGACCAAACTTTAGTCCAGCTCCTCTGAATCCTCTCCGCAAACAGGCCTTGACATTCACATTTCCAGGTGTGTTTGCATCACCCACTTGCAGCCAGGATCCTCCAACCCTCAATGTCTGATCACCTTTCTCAGCCCCACCTCCCCCAGAGGTTGTCTGGCCACCTGGCCTGCCTTCAGCAAGAGAAAGTTTGGCCAGAAGCCCCTTTATCCCTGATGTTTCCTCTTAGTAACTGTCCATCCACTGGCCCCCACCTGCTCCTTGGCAGGAAGTTTACACTTTCCTTCTTGTATTTGGAGTTGAACCCCATCCCCCTCCCACCGCAAAGCCTCGTTGTTTGTGGCCCTCATACCGATCGCAGTAGCACTGAATGCAGTCAGCCTCACCTTTTAACCATGTCAGAATAATTTCTTCTTTCATATTTGGCCTAAATGAAGATTATGCAAAAGAACACCATAAAAATGAGAAGAAATATTTCCGGCAAATGGAAACAAGATTAGGGACTCCCCTAATTATCAATAGTATGAAGGCCACAGAAAAAAACAGTCATCCTGGGAGATCTGACTTTGCCTTCCTTGATTTCATCCAGATGGGATATATTTAAGTGCAGCCTGTCTCCATAACCTCATATCACACCTGGACAGGAATGTCTGCGTCAAACGGATCCAAAAACGGGAGTTAACTCGGGTCCATCCACCAGGCCCTTCAGTGCCAGGCCCTCTTCAGTGTCTGTCTGACAGGGCATAGAGCCCATCTATGACTTAATTAAAAATTAAAAGTGTTACATGTGCAGCATGGGCTGGGCACAGACCGGACATGTCTCATGTCTGCAGACATGCAGGCGATGGTCCCATCCCGTCGTTAGAGACGTGGCTCCAGTCCTCCCGGCGGTGAAGCGGCAATAGCAAAGCAGGAGCCACAGAAGCCGCTACAAGGCTGTGTTGTTTCCAGAGCAGGAGCCGTGAGAGGACAGGGTGGGATCCCGTAAACATGCAGGCCCAGGGTCCCCGGAGCAGATGGTAAGAACAGGAACAGCTGGAGTTCAGAAAATCACAGAAATCGAGGAGGTGGAAAAGCGTAAGCGCTGGACTGCGCTGAACGACTCTCCACCACGTGCTCAGCGAATTCATGGAGCCTGTGTCTCGCGCTCCAGGGCCTGTCCGCCCTACCCTCCCCGCCCCACGGCTCAGAGGCCTCCACCACCGTGTGTGCCAGGTGCTCCTGACTTTGGTTAAATTAACAACAACTGTGATTAACAGGCAGATTCGAGAAATGGGCGCCACGGCGATTTAATCCCCTGGTTAGCTGAAGCCTATCTGAAAGCGCCTGGTTATTTAGACTCTTCTGTTGACAGTAATTACTGAACGTGCTGGTTCTCCTTCCAGCTGGCCCGGCATCATCCAGTGAACGTGCTGCATCTTAGTGAGAAAGGATCTTGTCAGACATGAAGCCATCATTCTGAACACGAGATCTCATTACAGAGAGTCGGGGCAGGCGGTGAGGCATGTGTTCTCGGGCCTCTAGAAAGAACGGTCTCGGAATTCACCTGAGGATATTATTTTTGTGCAGTTATTTTCCCGTCATTTCCTTCTAACTCTTAAGCGTACATTTTTTCCTAAAAATTCCATTCTTGGAGGGCTCTGGGTAGTTCAGTTAAGGACTGGGAGCCCCAGTATCCTCCCCGCCCACACCCCCGCCACCGCCGGCTACACTATGGGGTGTTCAGGTTTGGATGAAAGCAAGTACGTGACGTCTAGGGTGTCACATCAAGTCCACCGGGCGCCCAGAGCCGCGAACCAGTTTCCCTAGTTAGCTCGAGAATGCCCCTGGGAACTTAGGGAAAGGAACACTGAGGCTTCCGCGGCTCGGCCCGCGGGGAGGGGAAGGGGGAGTTACAGGTTAACCCTCCCCGAGGGGCCCCCTTCTCGAAGCCCTTCCTGGCTCTTGCTCTGTCGGCCTCTCAAGAGCCGTCCTCACCGCTTCCAGCCACGTGGAGTTGGGGTCTGGCTGGACCGTGACGAGAAAGCCAGGTCAGTGGGCAGCGATGCCCAGCGTGACTTACAACACCCTAGGGGCAGAAGCACAGGCCAGCCCCAGGGGACAGGTCGAGCGGCTGGGTGTTGGCCCGGTGCAGGGGCGCACAGCTCTTGGGGGGCAGCTGGGAGAGAAGCACACCCCCGCCAGCTTATCCCAGCACCGGATCCTGCTGGGCCTCCCCTAGGGGCTCATCAGCAGTGCACTCTCCTGAGACCCCTGTCTCAGAGCCCCACGCGCCCCATGTTGGCCCAGTGTCCAGGTTGGGCCGGTGTCTCTGGTCCCCGAGGGCCCTGCATCACCGCCCACCATGCATCTCGTTGCTTTCAGGGAGCACTACATCACCATGGTCAAGTGGGCCACCAGCACCAAGGTCGCCGTGAACTGGCTGAGCCGGGCGCAGAACGTGTCCATCCTCACCCTCTGCGATGCCACCACCGGGGTCTGCACCAAGGTATGGGGGAGGGGCTGACTGGACGGCGGGGAGCATCCCCCGGCATCACGCTCATCTCTGAGCCACACACGCACTCAGCTCCTGCTGGTCCAGGTGCAGCCTGCATGTGGGTCTCTGTTTGGGTGTCACCTTGTGGATGAATTGAGGACTGCTGCAGACTCGGGGTGATCCTCTCAGCCCCCAGCACACAGAGCTCTCACTTCCCTTTATCCTTGCCCACAGCTACTTCACACAGGGGCTGCTTCTCATTTTCCAGTTGACGTTTAGAGAGGGGAGGGGTCCGGCCTGAGGCCCCAGGACCCGGCACTGCAACCTGGCCTGGCCATTTCAGCCTCTCTGTCCCTCACTGACCAGAGCCAGCTGGTACCCTGGACGGTCGGCACCATATCTGAAAGTCGCCGGTGAGGCCAGTGTGTTCCTAGGGCCTCAGGCTGACTTAGTGGGTGGTTACAGGGGGCGAAGGGAGGGGAGACAAGGAGGAACGAAAATCTAAAGAGAGGCTTGGCAACCCTGCGAAGCAAGGGAGCGACCCACGGCTGTCGCAGCCCCTCAGGCGGCCTGCCCCTGGCCCAAGGGCTGCGTCCTCCACAATCCCTGAGCCCCAAGGGCCAGGGCTCCTTGTGTTGGGTGAAGAAACATCCATTAAAATCAGGTAATAAACCCAGGCAGTTCTCTCAGAAACTCTTTTTTGGCCCTAAATGTTTATTTCACAACTGAGGAGGAGAAAGGCTTGCAGAGCAGCTGTGTTGTGACCTTGGGGCCCCCGACAGCAGCTCTGACCCCGTGGCCCAATGACAATCTTGAGGGGAGTCGCAGTGAGCTGTCGCTGAGACCGGTGTTCTCAGTGGGCCAGTAATTTACTTGATTTTTAATACAATTGAGAGCAGATTCCAGGTTATTCTGATGGGCTTCTTGAGGGGAAGGAAGGAAAGAGTGGACTCACAGCTGGGAAGCTGGGAATGGCTCGTAACCCAGGTCTTCTGGCATCTGGACCCCCGGTCTTGTGAGAGTCAGCAGTGAAACTCCAGCCTGCCCGTGGTTAGAGTCCACAGATAAAGAACAGACCTGCCCCAGGCACAGGTCCACGGCCCATGCGGCTGAATAGCTATTCCTGGTGGTTTGGTTGGTGTGTTTGGTCTCCCATTATATGTCTTTCCACACAGTTCTCTGAGATTTACTTTTCATATGCTTTTTAAGTCCTTTTAATGTTTTGGTCTGCCAGGATTGTTGTGAACTGGAAATTTGACACATGTACACACAGACACCCACGCACATGCACACATACACGCACACATGCACGCATGCATGTAAATTCCTAAAATAATGCAGCACCTGAGATTTGCCTTTAAATGGGCACATGCCACTAGATGGTCATTGGCGACCATCTAGTGGACGCGTGTGTGGTCATCGGTGACCGTCTGACGGGCATGTGTCTGGTCAGGGGTGACCACCAAATGGTAGAAATGCACCACCTTCCAAAGGATTCACACCCCCCGTGGATTTGTCCTCATTGCTGGGAGAGTGACATTTTTCCTGTTCGGGGAACACTCGCGCTCAGCTCTGAGCCACGTCATGAGACAAGGCAGAGCAGGGCTGACCCCCTTCCTGAGCTTGTGCAGCTGCCATGGAGGGGAATCCAATTGTTTCTACACTGCTGGCCGCAGACACAATATGTGCGAAAACTCCTTTCTCTAATGCTCTTATTTCGTTTCAGAAACACGAGGATGAAAGTGAAGCCTGGCTCCACAGACAGGTAACTATTCCGCATGCAAATCCCACGCTGTCCGCCTACACCAGCCACCAGGTCCTTTCCCAGTGTTTACAACACGGCTTCTCATGTTAAATCCTACAGGAAGCCCCAGGTAGACACGTACGTGCACGCGTGCACGCACACACACACACACGCGCGTGAGAGAGGCTCTGGGGGGCAGCAGAGCCACTCAGCCCACCTGGCTTCCCTGAGGCCCCAGCACTGCTGGAGAACTGTGGCCTCCATGCAAGAGGGCTGGAAAATTCCTGCTCTTGAGAACGTGCAGTGTTCAGTGAGATCTCAGTTCTCAGTTAGGTGATGTCCCTTTGGTGCGTTGAAAGGATGAGTCCAAACAAGTTGCCTAGATTTAACCTACTGCAGTCAAAGAAAATGGAACAGGGCTGACGTTCCTGTTTTTCTCGGCGTGGGTCGTGGATGCCTCCTTTGAGGTGGATTCCGTGCGGTTCAGCTTGAGTCTTCCTGGGGACCTGACTTTAGAGCCTCCCCTGAATTTCCCGTCCCCGCCTCGGATAAGAGATGCACGTGAAACAGGCTTGAGGAGCTGGAGGGAATCAAAGGAGACATGCAGTGCTCACCCTGACAGAAAAATTAAACCCACACAGGAAATGAAACTCTCGACTCTGGTATTTTCTTTCTTTAATTATTTTTTTCTCATTCCACGCCCTGAGGTTAGAAGGCACAGGTGGAGGGTTTGCAAGCTCACTTCCTTCTTATTCTACCGAATGGGATGAAAATCGTCTGAAAATTCTGTGGGAAAAATCTAATCGGGTTTGAGTCTCAGAATGATGGTGGAGAGGGCACAGGTGTGCTTCTTTATTGATGGGACAGATTCCGTTTATGGGAAGGAGGTGAAGCTGGACAATGCAACTGTTACCAGTGGCTCTCCAAGAACATTCTAGAAACTCTGTGTGCACCTCTGTTACCTGTGGAATCAGCAATCTGGCCCAGCCTCCCATCAGTTGTCTCAAGGGTGGTTCCCTCATCAATGGGCGTGATTGCTTTTAACTATGTCCTTCTTCTGCTCTGTGCCGGCCTGACACAAAAGAGGGGCGCCCACTGTGGCCATTTTGGTTTTCCTGTGTCCAAGTTTGGATGCCGAGTCCATGCTGAGAAGTATCCAGAATCAGATTGTGCTTGGGCATCTTAAAGTATTCGTTGAGGAGTTCCACTGGGAAGTTCTTGAATGCCACCTGGACCAATGATATAAGCACAAGTATCAGAAGTAATATTATGACGTTCCTCTTACAGTCACACAAAATGCCAAAGACATTGAGATGCAAGAGTCAGAAAAAAAATCCATTATATACGTAGTCATCTGTTCAACTAATACATACGGATTGAACCAGGCGCCATGCTAGGCTTCGTGGATTTCAAAAACAAGAATCCACCACTTCCCCAGAGCGCATGTCAGCCACCTTATGGTGGAACCGTGTTCCACGGTGTGGACATACGACAGTTCATTCGTCCGTTGATAACATTCGGGTTGTTTCTGCCTTTTGGTGTTGTGAGTAGTCCTGCCAAGAACACAGTGCTGAGTGAAAGGGGGCCACCCGCCATGTGACTCCACTTATGAGAGATGCCCAGGTCAACAGAAGTCATACAAGCAGGAGGCTGTTTGCTGGCGGCAGGGGCTGGGAATCTGGGGTGGGGAGTAACAGCGTAATGGAGTCTGGGCTCGACTGGGGGTGATGGAAGTGGTTTGGAACTGGACAGAGCTGGTGGTTGCACGACATTGTGAATGTGCTCGATGCCATGAAGGGCTCACTTGTATTAACATGTTTTTGTTTGTGTCATGCTCGACTTTTTAAGAAATGAATCCGCTAGAGCAGCTCTCAAAGATGTCTTGGTGTAGAAAGGGAGAGAGCTGCACGGATGCCCAAGTGCGAAATGTGGGCGGAGTCCTAGACTGTGTCCCCAGGGCGTGTGGAAGGGCCGTCACAGGGCTGGGAGTGGGCATGCATGGGGCCCCGAGGCCCGGCTGCGGGACTGGGCCTCAAGCCATGTGCGGTTTGTGTCTGAGTTGGAGGAGGGAGGATGGACTTACCAAAGCAGCCAGCGGTTTGTTTCTCACGGGGCAGAGGGCTGTGGGAAAGCCAGGGTCAGAGGGTCCCCTCCTGCCCCTGCCTTCCTGTCCGGCACTCACTGGGCCTCGAGCTGTCGTCCTCGTAAGCTCTGCGGACAGGACACAGAGACACCGCCGTGGGCAAGACTGTTGTGTATTTTCAGAGCACACATCCTGTCACCCACCTAAGAAACCAGCCAAGCACCGGATAGGCAGCCTGGATTTGGGAAACCAGGTCGTTCCAAACAAAATCAAGTCAGCACTTAAAAACCAGCAGAAAGTAAAAGTATAACTCTTACACTTTCAATATGTAAACTTTAAAGCACTTATTAGGCAACAGCTAACATTTTTAAAACAGCCTTTGAAAAATCCATAGTCCAGACAGTGGCCCAGGGTGCCAGCCACCCCCAAGGCGGGCACAGGACCCCACGGAGCCCCACCTCGCCGAGCACCGCTCAGCCCGTGTCTCCATCTGTTCCTTCAGCGCCGTGGTCAGTAGGAAACCCAGTTTCAAACAGTTTCTCATGACGTTCCTTTTGAAGAGATTTTTCACAAAGGAATCTGTGGACCCTCTTTTTCAAAAATAAGCTGTCTTGTTCCTGCATCCTTCACGACCCTGCGAGGTCCTGGGGGGCGAGTTAGGAATTTATTTAAGGCCAACCTGCCATCTGCCGCCGGGGAAGCTGCTGGCAGCCACTTCACGCATGTCATCAGGGGCCACAGGGCTCACCCCCGCTGCCCAGGGCCGCATCAGAGGAGGAGAGGACTGGGGTCTGGACGGTTCTGCTGACCCTGGGGAGACCCAGGGCGCAATGATCATGGGGTCTTCTGAGTGCTCATTGCCAGGGGAACGGGAGTAGGCGAGGGCATCCTGGGGCTATGGTCTGAGCCTCTGTTCCTGCCCCCCGTCTTTTCCTCCCGTCTCCTTCCTAGGCCTCAGCGTGAACCCCTCAAAGATCCCCCACGAGCCCACAAAAAGAAGGTGAAGACCCACTAAGTTCCCTCTCCTCTGGGAATACTCTGGAGAAATAGGCAGCCCCTCCCCCCCACACACACACCATCACTGCTGCTGTGACCTTCAAAGTCGGTCCTGGGGCAGGTCCACTAGGGGCCCTGCAGGCCCGAGGCCATTTGGGGTGGAACCCAGGACCCATCTTTGTGTTTGAAGAGTTACTCCTGCAGGTCAATTTCTGACACTCTTTCTTCTTTAACCAGAATTTTGGTTTTGTGATTTCAAAATTCAGGCAGGGAGGTTGACCGGATGAATGTATCTGAACCATAGAAAGAATGGGCAGAAAGTCTACAAACAGCTCACAGAAAGTCTTTCACCAATAAAAAGGACTCGTTCTTCATAGATCTGCTCAATTGGAGGTGGAGAAACCAGGCAGGGCCTGGTACGATAAATGCCCTGTTACCCAGAGGGCTAGAAACGCTTCTCCTCAAATCCAGGAAAGTCAGAACCAGGATTAAAATCCAGGTCTCCTAGTCAAAAGTCATTGTACTTTTTCACTAAATATACATTTACTACATGAGAAACCAAGTCTCAGAGAGGTTCAAAGGCTGGTCCTTCACCTGCCGGCTGTGGAATGTTCCCAGGATCCATGTAAAGATGACGTTGCAATGCCTGAGTCCTTCTCAGTGTAAAAGCAATGTTTCAGGCCTGAATTAATTATTACATTTACTCATAGTATTTTTCTCTGCCAAAAGTACAGACGTTTCCCCAGAAAACGGAAGCAGTATTGCGGTATCCATCCTGAAGTTGGCAAATGAAAGTACATTTAAAAAGCCAGATTTACTGCTGATTTTTCCATTTCCTCTATTTTTAAATACCATACTTCCAGCACTAAATAGAAAAATAAATATTTGCAGATTAAAGGTTTCATTTTACTGCAGATATTCATGAAGATTAAATGTCACTTTAATCACATGTTGGTTTATTTCTCTGGGCGTATCATATTTGCATGTATTCATTCACTGCAGGGAAATGAGTTTTCCTCATGCCAGCTGGGGTTTATTTACCATTTGTTCTCATTCACGTTAGCGTGGAGCTCCTTGAATCAGAAAATGTGTATCGTAGCCACAACTAATTGGTGTTCACGGATGGAAACTTTCAAGCTGGAGCTTCCTAGAGGCTGAGACGCCGATCCCTCTTGCCTATTAAGGCGACAGCCAACCCACAGGGGGTGGCTGGGGGCTGAGTGGTGGCTTCTCAGCTTGGGGGGTGAGGGCCAGGCCAAGATGCAGCAACATGCTACAGGCGCTGGCTGTGAATGCAGCCTGGAATTCTTCCCCCCAGGGAAAACTGGGAACGCTGATTTTGTTTCCAGGGAACAGTGGCAGTAGGTCCAAGCAGACACGTGCCATCTAGTAAGTGCCCGTGTGGAACTTCCTTCTCGTTAGAAGCCGCGTAATACGCACAGTGAGTCCCTGGGAACAGCGTGTGCTCTCACCTCCGTCGTAGAACGTGCAGGATCTGTCCTTGTCTGCTGGGGGTTTCTTTCTTTCTTTTCTCTTGTCTCCTTGGTGGGCTATTCAGTATGAGGTGGATTTTATTAAATAAAAGAACAAAAGACAGGATGGAAAGACTAGAATTCATTTTTAGGCAAAATCACGTTTGTGATTGTTCAGAATTACGATAGATAGTAAACACCCCTGGTGATATAAATGAACTTATTTACAAAACAGAAATAGACTCACAGACATAGAAAACAAACTTATGGTTACCAGAGGAGATAGCGTGGTTGGGGGGGAGATAAATTAGAGATTTGGGATTAATATACACACACTACTATGTATAAAATAAATAAACAACAAGGATCTGCTGTATAGCACAGGGAACTGTCTTGTAATAACCTATAATGGAAGAGAATCTGAAAAAATATATATATATATAACTGAATCACTTTACTGTACGCCTGAAGCTAACACAACATTGTAAATCAACTATGTTTCAGTTTTTAAAAATGGTTTAAAAACAAATGCCCCTGGAGAATTTTGCAGGGGCCACAGGTAAGCGGGGAGCCCAGCCCTGCACTTTTTTAGTGCTGAGTTCCTGTTCGGCTTGGTGAGCTGGGTGTCCTGTGAACCAGGGGACGCCTGTGTGTCCGCCTCTGCTTAGGCAGTTGCCTCTGAATTTCTCATTATTTTCTTAGGAAACTGGAGGCTTGACTCGTGATTCCCAAGGAGAGAAAAGGCCCCACACAGCCTTTAGCCTTTCAACTGCATCTCTCATTGGCAATTACATGGAAAGTGTATCTCAAAATGTAGTTTATCCTGGTTCAACCCCTTCAAAACAGTCTGTAGACTTAATCGATGGCTTTCGTCCGCAGAATGAAGAGCCAGTGTTCTCCAAGGACGGCCGGAAGTTCTTCTTTGTCCGAGCGATCCCGCAGGGGGGGCAGGGGAAGTTCTACCACATCATGGTGTCCTCCTCCCAGGTAAGCTCCCTAGTTTCCTGCTCTGCTAGGGCGTGCCCTGGGGGCCTTCCCCCCGCCTCAGCAGGGGAGCTAAGTGCTCCCTGGGGTAAGCCAGGCCCTGAAACTGGAAGGCGGGTCCCCACGTGGGGACGGACGGGGCCTTCATGAGCCACCCGTCCTGACTGGGCAGGGGTGGCGTTCGTGCCTCCTGTAATGCTCAAAAATACGAATGACACTTCTGACGATATCAGAGGACACTGGGTGCATTGCTGGGTCTGAGCACAGGACACGTGTGTGTAGACCGCTTTGTCAGTCCGCCCGCTTTGGCCTTTCCTCCCTCTTCTGGGTCCTGGGGGCCGGGCACAGTGTCCTCGTGGCCCCAGGGCATCCCACCTCCATGGTCAGCCAGATGCACTGCCGTTCCCTATGCTGCAGCCACAGGATAAGAGCAGAGCATCGCTGAGCAGGGAATGTGGGAGCTGAATATAGGTGCGTTTGGAAAGAGCAGACAGCCTGGCGAATGCCACCTCCTGCAGAGCGGGCACCCCTGCCCCCTCCCCACGGGGTGGGACCCCGGAGCTGCACTCAGGGAACCCTGCCCTTAGGAGGAAGGTGAGGGGCTGCGGGCCTCCCATCAGCACTGCCCTCGGCCTCAGTCAGTGGGGCTTCCATGTTGAAGCAGAGTCTAAGGAGATCAGGGCATGTGAATAAAATTTTATTTTTAAAAAAGTTATCAAAAATATTCTGTGGATATAAAGTAGAAGATTTATATTCATGGCACGCCCCAGAAGGCGAATCTCCAAAGCAGAATTCCCAGAGCGCCCCACACGGAGCAGCTCTGATAGAACAGGAACGGAAGCTCGGCTGTGGCTCCAGGACAGGGACCACTTTGACTCAGAGACTCAGATACGGATGTTTTCGTTTTCAAGCCACTTACTGCATGGCTTCCAGAACGTCTGCAGACGGGCTGACATTCAGCTCTTACTCCTAAGGCCTGGGTGCTGTGGCCCCGGATTCCTGGCTTCTCATTTGGGATCACTTCAGTCAAGACTTAAAATGCTGGGGTGTTCCCTTCAGCCCATCTCGGATTCACCCCTGTGACCAGCATGGGCTGAGGACCCATTAGTCATCCAGCAGGGGCAGGGCCCCCCCTCTGGGGGCACCTCCCCAGGAGCCCCTCGGCCCCCACTGCCCTCCGGAACCCCTGGCAGCCCACTTCTCCCGCCTGGTCCTGCCTGCACAGGCTCTCCCTTCTCCCGAGGCCATTTCTGGGGTCCCCATGCCCCACAGTGTGAGCCTCGGGCCCCGTGCCTGATTTAACAGCATTCGCGTTGCACCCATGCCCGGGGCACCCGCCCTTGGAACAGCCGGCCTGTGGCTCATGCCTCAGCATCTCACAGCCCGTTCCTGTTGGAATGGTCACGTCTTTCTCCTTCTGTTGTGATGTGTTGTCATAACTCTTCTGCTCTGGGAGGCACTTAGGGAGAGACAGTGTGTGCAAACGCACAACACGCAATAAACGGTTTCAAGCCATCCTTGTGAAGAACGGGGGAGAATGAGGAAGACCCAGGGGGGTTTCTTCCTCCCTCCCTCCCTCATCCCTCCCTTCCTTCCTTCTTTCCTACCTTCCCTCCTTCCCATCCTTTCTTTATTCTTTCTCTGTTTCCTTGCCATGTCTCATCCACCCCTCCATATTTCTCTTTCGTCCCTCCTCGTCCCCCTGTGATACTGACCTGCTGATCAGATTTACAGGCGGTGAAGGAACAGTGTCAGCAGCGTGTGAAGCACTGACGCTTAAGACACGGAGCTCACGGTGGGAGTTGCTGCTGGTCCGGGTGCTGGTTGATCGCAGGGCAGCCGCGGGCGCTGCCCCTCCAGGCGGGCACTCAGAGAAGGGGTGGGGCTGCGGCCCGAGGGTGGTCAGCCTGTGTCCGAGGGCCCGGGCCGAGACGCGAGGCTAGGCCCAGCCCCACCCCACCCCGTGTCCCATCTGTGTTCCAGCCTAACAGCAGCAACGACAACATCCAGTCCATCACCTCCGGGGACTGGGACGTGACCAAGATCCTGGCCTACGACGAGACGCGGAGTAAGATGTGAGTGCGCGTGTGGGGCCGCCTCTCTGTGTTCTCCTCCCCTCACACGGTGCTCAGCACTCTCCCTCTTGGGCAGCGCCCCGAGGCCCTAGTTTCTTCACGAAAGTGCGCCCTCAGATTCCCGCCCGACCACCCCACGTCCCACGTCTCGAGGTCCCCGTGAGGACGTCGGGCCTGCAGCCAGTCCTGTGGCTGAGACGGTGGCCGTGCGGGGTGGCTGAGCCTTTGCTGGTTCCGGGCGGGACCCAAGGGCGCTGTGAGCCCAGTGCGTCGTGAGCCTGGCCTCGTTCAGGACAGCCGCTCCTGTCCTGGTGCAGGTTCACTGCTTTCCCCGCTTCTCAGAGAAGTAGGGCCAAGGCTGAAAGAGGTCAAGTGCCTTCCTCCAGGCTGTGTGGTCAGTGGCAGGAAGAGCTAGTGTTCAGCTCAGGCAGTGGGGGAGTCCCCGTGGGAGCCAGGGTTCCCACACAGGGGTCCCGGGCGGGCACGGGCCACCGAGTCACGGGATCAGCCTTTGCGTCCAGCGTGGAGCTGGCCCCGGGCGGGAACGTTCTCTCTGTGGACCCTGAGCAGCGCGTCCTCGGGGAGGTCTGCGGAGGCCGAGCCTGGCGCGCAGAAACACCTGCCCCGCAGCCAGCTAACTGCCGTGCGCCTGCTGGTCTTTGCAGCTACTTCCTCAGCACGGAGGACCTGCCGAGGAGACGCCAGCTGTACAGGTGCGTCCCCCGACCCCCGCGCACGGCGGTCTCCCGCCAGAGGCTTCGCGTTCCAGAGTCACACCATCAGCAGTACACGGGGGGCAGCAGAGAGAGGCGCCAGCACACGTGACGCAGGCTGGGGAGAAATAACCGCAGGTGCTGAGGCCCCCACATTGGAGGCATTATCATAGTCTTCTGCTTTTGCCAGACTGAGTCTCTCCCTCGGGAGACGTCTGACAGCCTTTCCTTTCACTTTAGTCGAAGCTGAACTTGGAAGGATCACTCTTGGCCGGGGTTTCACAGGAGGGAACTGGGGTTTGGGAATGTACGGGTGGACTGGGGTGGGGTTGGCCCTACTGCCCTGGCCTCCTCCACGTGGGCGCTGGCTGAGTTCCGCAGTCTCAAAGGGGGCGGAGCAGGGCTGGCCTCTGCATCCTGCAGAGGACAAGGTGTTCTCCAGGGTCCGTCCGCCTTCAGCATAAACCTCGTGGCCTGCCCCCCGCCCCAGTTCCCGTTCTCACCAGGGAGAACTCGTGCTTCTGAAGTGGGTTCTCCCGAGGAGCTTTCTGCCAGTAAAGCGGAGGAGGGCGTGAGGCACTGTCACCTCCACCGCTTTGCTCTCCAGACGGGAAGGAGGGGGCAGCTGGTTCCTGCCCCACACACGAGGGCCACCTAAGAGGACACTACTGCGTTGTGGCCCTCGTGGCCTGGACGGAGCCGATGCCAGGCTCCCCTCCCCCACCGCCGGGAGTCGGGGAAGCCCCATCGGGTGCACGGCCGCCCTCCCGTCCGCCGGCCCCTGTGCTGACAGTAAGGGCTGCACTAGGGAGAGAGGCACTGCCTTTCGGAGGCAGAGGAAACCGGCAAATCCACGCCGTCACAGGTCTGCTCCTCTCTGTGGACGGCTCATCTCTGCTTGTCTACCAGGATAATCCCACCAGTCCCGTCACCAAATTAGCCAAGGAGATGGAGGCCGGCCGCCTGCGCTTCCTCTGACCTGTCCTGTCTCCCGTGAAGCGTCTTCACTCTTGTAGACCGCTTTCACGTTAGCAGCCTTCCCACGCCACACACTCAGACCTGGACTTCTTCCAGGTTTATTGGAAGATGCCTCGGTATCTTATAGCTTCTGGAAACACGTTAGGCCTTCTTGACGTGAAACTGTGCTTTACCAGAGCAGTCCTGGGTGGCACCTGAAGGGGTGAGAAGCGCCCCCGGCACCTCCTCACCGGCCGTGGCAGCGGCCGGAGCCCCCCACCACTGCTGTTTCTGGAGCCCCTGCCCTGTCCTGTCCCGGCGGCAGGTGCTCTGAGGGGAGTGAAAGATCCAGAACACGTAGCTTCTGTTCCTAAAGTGCTAGTCGCCTGCTCAGAGGGATGAGGCACTAGAAATAATACCCCACACCCGACACTCCCACCAGGACACGCCTGGGCCTGCATGACTCCCAGGAAGCAGCCATGCTGAGCGCTCCTGGTGGGTTGGGGGTGGGCAGCCCTTAGGATGGCCCCGTGGGAGGGTGACAGCAGAGCCAGCACTCGAGGTGTGCCAGCAGGGAGACAGGTGGGAGGATGGTCCCCAGATGACCGCGCGGGAGAGAAGCCAGCGTGCTGGGCGCGGGGGCCGGAGCCGAGGGTCTCGCCCCTGGTGACAGCCCCGCCCGCTCCCTGTCCCTGCAGCGCCAACACAGTGGGCAGCTTCAACAGGCAGTGCCTGTCCTGCGACCTGGTGGACAACTGCGCCTACTTCAGCGCCTCTTTCAGCCCCAGCGCCGACTTCTTCCTGCTCAAGTGCGAAGGTGAGTTCTGCCACCGAGTGACACCTCTTTCGAAGGCGCCCCTGGGACCCGGCAGAAGCTCCGCGATCCCGGGACAGGTAGGGCCGCCTAGCTGGGGACGTCGGCGCTCGCAGGAGCAGCCTTCGTGCATCACCTCTGCCAGGTGTGTTACTGGTATTTTACATCTTATAAAGGGTTGCAGCTTACCAGAGTGCTTTCTACATGCTGTGCCGGTTAACCCCAAAGTTCACCTACATTTTCCTTTAAAAAATGTGTATCTTACACGTTGATGGACATAGGCCACCTGTAAAGGTGGCGAAACAATTTCAGAAATTCTTCAGCATATGTAAGGATTGAGATAATATAAAAGAAGATTCAGACGGGAAAAAATTCTTTTCCTACCACTGAATTCATGGATGATTTATTCCAAACTTTAGAAAGTTCTTAATCACACCAGTCAGCATATACAAAAGAGTAGACCAAGTCCCATCGTGGACACAAAGAAATACCTTTGCATCTTGTCCTCATGTCTTGAAAAGATAGGAGCCCACGGAAAGGTGAGAAATAATAAATTGGTTGTAGCGAAATACATCTCAGAGAAGAGCTTGATCTACTGAGATAATCTCCAGGGGTGAGAGTACACCACGGGCAGAGACAGGCCGACACCGGAACGACTGAAGAATCTTTATCAGACTGCCTTTGATAGCCTTTGATAGCCACTCAGTTGCTCGGGACCTCAGCCTCTTTTTATCAGCGTTGTCATCCAAAATCTCAGCCCCTCCTCACCAAGCTCAGTCCCAGACATTCTCCTAGGATAATGTGATGGGAGAGAAGTGTGTGTTGGGGGGTCGGGGCAGTTCTGAAATGCAGCAGTAGCCCCCAGTCCCCTTGAAGCTCATCTTACCAGACTCCTCCTTTGCCAGCAAGACCTGTTGCCCCAGGGCACGACCTTCATGATATTACACGTTGGGGAAGTGAGGAGGTGTATAGAGCTCAGAGATTGGGAACTGTGGTGAGCAGACCCGCTAGGGGAAAGAGACAGCAGCCTGACAGGAGCTGCAGGGTCAGAAATCTGAAGTCTTACCTGTCGAAGGAGGAGGTGGCTTTACAGTGCAGAAGGTAGTGATGAGATACCGAAGGGGAAATTGAAGTCAATCTAAAGAAGAACTTTAGAAGGTCCTAGAAAGAATGGTTGGGTGGGAAAGGTGACAGAACCTCCCTCAAGGAAGGTCTCTAAACAAGGGCAGACATCACGTACCAGAAATAGGTTTAAATAGGTTTAAATACGAGGCAGAGAGTAAGCTGGGGGCCTCAAGGTCCGTGTTGTAACTGGCCGAGGCGGTCACGATTTGGATCTCGTTCTTGGGTTCTTACTAACGTTCACTAGTATTTGCTCCATCGTCATCTTTCACAGAACCCAGCCTCTTATCTATCAACAGATTCTTTCTCTGCTTCCCTTAGCTCCTGCTAAGCTCTGCAGGGTCTTCTCACTCCAGAGTTTAGTGGGAATGGCCTCGTTCTGAGGACGGCAGCCTTCTGTTGTCCAGTTTCCACAGACTCTAGCCCAGGGTTGAAATTGAAAGGTTCTTCCAGGACATCTGTGGCCCTGGGTTCAGGCAGGGAAGCTCCCATTCCATGCGGTGGATGTAAAAATGGCGCCCATGTTGGGAGGCCACTTGGACAGTGTGCGTGGAGATCGCTGAACAGTCGTTCATGTGCAGGTTTCCCATCCTGCAAGCGTTCCATCCTGGGGGAGATAACATTTCTTTCTATGTTTGTGTCCCAGCCAGTCTGAGGACATTTTCTCTTTATAAAGCTGCTTGTATTGTGTGGTCTCGGATATTTTGTGTGAAGAGATAGGTCCTCAGTTGTCACTGTGAAGGAAAACAGAAGCAGAGGACACGTACGGCCACATCCCAGGTCACAGACATGACTCAGCCCCTGAGACCACCGTGATCTCAGCTTCAGAAGGATGGGGCGCCCCTCCCCACAAATGCCTGGGTCCACTAGTAATGGAACAGATTCATGGAATTTGCAGGATAGGAGACCTCAGAGACCATCTGATCTGATCTCCATCCCCTGCTCCATTTTATTAAGAAACTTAACTCTTAATTGATCATGGAGTTGCCACCTCAGGATTTTCTGAATCATTTAAAACCTATTTAAAGATTTAGCCTAGGGCTTCCCTGGTGGTGCAGTGGTTGAGAGTCCACCTGTTGTTGCAGGGGACACGGGTTCGTGCCCCGGTCCGGGAAGATCCCATGTGCCGTGGAGCGGCTGGGCCCGTGGGCCATGGCTGCTGAGCCTGTGCGTCCGGAGCCTGTGCTCCGCAACGAGAGGGGCCACAGCAGGGAGAGGCCCGTGTACCACAAAAAAAAAAAAAAAAAAAAAAAAAGATTTAGCCTGTTGCCTCTTAAGATAAACATAAACTAGCCCTCTTTCCTACAAAACTGCTTTTTAAAATTTTTTCTATTAGTAACCTATTTTCTGGCTAATGTAACTTGTATGCCCAAATCAACCTTTCCCCTAAAACCTAATCAAAACCTGATTTTTAAAAAGGGATTTTCTAAAAAGACGTAAATTTACAAAGACCGCAGAATGGATGAGGTGACTGAAGCAGCCAACTTTACGGTTTACGGCTGCGGCCTGGACACAGTTACAGCAGTAAGTGCCTTAGCACACCCTGAATTCAAATCCTGCTCCTGCGGTGAGAGCTGAGCGGACACCCAGTTCACACCGTAGACACTGGGGGGAACAGCCGCTGGGGATGCGAGGGTGGGTTTAATGACATTTCAAAGAAGTGATTACACACCCGGTTGGATTGCTTGGGGTGTTTTGTTGGTGAAGAAGCCTTGAGGAAAGCTTCAGATAAAGGTGTGGGTAGGGTCAGAATGTGAAACGCAGCCCAGAGGGGCAAAAGTGCAAGTGAGAAAGAGAAGTGAGAAACGGCAGAGGTCGTCGTGTGGAGGGGTCTTTGCAGCCTGCGAATCGCGGTCACTTCGTGGATGCATGCATGTAAGAGGCCGATTTACGATCCAAAAAGAATTTTATTTTCCCACATTTCTCAGTAGATGTAAATGTAGACCCCGGTGTGTAGCTCACAGCAACGTTTATTAAACTCCATGTCCCCTCCTGTTTATTTCTCTCACGTCCCAAAGCTGCTCTGAGACTGTTGAAAGCCTTGGACCACCGTTTCACTTTTCCTCCTCCTGCAGAACTTTATCGTGGGTATTAACCTGCCCTCTCAGATGCAACCAGAATAACAGCAACAACAAGAATCCCTCCTTTTTAGGCTGAGGGAAAATGTAGGGGCAACTGGACGATTCTCTGTGGTCAGTTAGGGAAAGGAAAATCTGTGAGTGCTCCCGCACTCAAAATTGTTTGGCCTGTCATGAAGGGAACTACAGATATTCGGCTTGGGCAGAGATTATGGTCAAAGGATTTAATAACTAGGGCAAGGTGGACCCCAACCAGCTGAAACAGAGGCCCAATCAGAGCAGACGCAGGCCCACAGCACATTAGGACATAAGGGCTAGGTATCATAGCAGATGTGAAATTGTGACAGCCCCGTATAAACTTAGTCCTTCTTCCTCCTTCCCGTGGACCTTCTATTATGATCGTTTCTGGTAGGTTTATCTGATGTGGATCTGTCCCCTTAGCTTACACTGTACTGCTCAGTGTTGTAACGTCGTCATAGTGGATTATAGCTCATCAACTGCTTGCAGTCGGTACTTGTGTTTAATTAGACCTCTGGTGTATTGTTTTTCTCTTAATGTCCAGTTGCTCTGCTGTAGTATGTCTTGTCCTTCCTCATCACTGTAGCGTTTCATTTAGTCTTAATCATCATGTACTTTCTTCTCTAATTTTTCATTAACATTTCTTCTGTGGTTTCTCAAAGCTTGCCACTTTTATATTTTTTTATAATTTTCAAGTTCATAATTTTTATTAAGTATGCGACCACTTAAAAATACATACATTATTTTTATACCTTTGCACACTGCTAGATTAAACAGAGATTAAAATAGAATATAGGTAAGTAAAGACTCGGAAATGTTTGTAATGCTCGTATCCACTCATTACGTAGCCAGATCCCATCTATCTGTGTCAATATTTGTATCTAAACGGCATGGGTTTTAGGTGATCACCAGATACTTGCATAAGAGACACATGTAAACCATATTCAGTAGAACCTCGTGGAAACTCACTTACCTATTTAATATAGAGGTTTAGGTTCCTTTCCAGATCTCTGGGGTCTGGCAGTGAAGCCAGCTGCATCCTAAAGATTGTATTATGACATAACATTTTATAATGAAATCATATCTATTCTGGGGTGTACCAGTAAGCCGTTGTTTACATGCCTAGTTGGTCTCAATGACCCTGGGAGATGGGTAACAGAGCTACCTAATATTTGTCCAGCTTCTTACGATTTGAAAAGTACATTCTTACGGTATAATACTTGACGTTCATATTCCCTTTTTTTTGAAGCTTTGAAATGCATTTTTTTTTTGGAGTACCGTTGATTTATAATGTTGTGTTAGTTTCAGGTGTACAGCAAAGTGAATCCATTCTTTTTCAGATTCTTTACAAAACAGAAACAGACTCACAGATCTCGAAATCAAACTTACGGTTACCAGAGGGGGAACGTGGGGGGAAGTGATAAATTAGGAGATTGGGATGAACATATACACAGTACTTTACCTAAAATAGATAACTAACAGGGAACTTTACTGAATATTCTGTGATAACATATTCCCATTGCTGACACCTTGCAATTTTTACTCTTATCACAAACAGACCTCCTTAGAGTTCCCTAAACTCAGTGTTCCCCAGTTCCATGCTTTTGTCTCTGCCTGATGAACTCCCGTACATCTTCCAAGGTTCCTCTCAGGCAAGGGTTGATTTTTATCCCCTCCCAGGAGGGTTGAACTGGCAGCAGTGAGCTCGCCCGGGCAGCGTGGATGTGACTGTGGGTTCACCCTGAGACCAGTGCCTGGGACGGACGCTTGACTCCTCAGCTGTTGGGGTTGCCTGCGTCAGGGGCCTGGGACCCGCACCCTCCAGTCCTGGAAAAGCCCAATCTTATCGCTAAAGAGAAATGCACTCACCTTCTGTGTGAGTTTCCTGGGGCTGCTGCGACTGCGTGGCCTGAAGCAACAGAAAGTGATTCTCTCACAGCCCTGGAGGTGGAGTCTGAAAGCGGATTGTGGGCTGCAGGGCCTCCCCCATCCTAGCGGCAACCCCTCCCTGCGCCTGCCTCCAGACCCTCTCCTCACAAGGACACCAGTCACGGGGCCCCCGAACCCCGAGCGGCCTCCTCTTACCTTGGTCACATTTACAAATAATTGGTTACAGTTTCTTCCAAGTAGGGTCTTGTCCACAGGCGCTGGGGGTTAGGACTTCACCACATCTTTGTGGGGACACAACTCAACTCACAGCGACTCCCCCCGCCTGAGACCCATATCACCTTCTCAAATAAGAGAGGACAGAAAACTATTGCTGTTCTTCTCGGGGACACAGAACCAAGGGCAGCCACGGTAGGCTGTGTGCCAGAGACCATTCTTAACGCTTTTACCACGTTCCAGAAGGGAGGAGAGGGTCCCCTGGAGAGTAGTGGGTGCAGACGGTGTCTTTGCAAGGCAACTCTGACATGTTAGAGGAGGAAGACGGCTCCAGTGTCCATTTCCTCCAGGAAGTCGTCTTCCAGGTCATCGCGCGAAATAAATCCTCACGTTTCATGGAGCTGTGAAAAGTGGTTGGCTTTTCTCCTCCCCAAGTAAACTCGACCCTGAACAACTGAGTCAGAGCACGTGAACTCACGAGTTTTCATGATCACAGCCTCTGTGTAGAGAAGTGGACTTTCCTCTTCAAACTGAAGCCCAGGAACACGATTCATTTCCCTATAGGTTTGTCAGGAGGACTCCACCATCCCTGTTTCTGGGAAACATCTAAACACCACCAGGAAAACAGGCCCCGTGTGTGAATCAGGTGTGTGCAGCTTCATCCGAAACATTTTTTGTATTTTTAAAAATAAATAAATGAACATGGTTTTCTTGGAACAAACGAGAGAACTAGGACATTTCCTTCCCATTCTGAGTGAGGAAACAATCCGCAGTGGTGACTCGTGCTGCAGACTGAGCCTCCCCTCCCCCTGTGAGACCCTGATGTAGCAGCTGCTCTTAAGGTCGCCGCGTCAGCGGCCTAGTTTATCAAGACAGTCTTCTCCATCCGGAAGTCGAATTGAAACAGAATAGGACCCAAGCTGATAATAAAGTGAATGACTGTGTCCCGATTACTGCCCTTACTGTTAAGTTCTCCCGGGGGCCTCTACCATTGCCAGGTTTGCTGCCATCAAGAAACATGGAAAAGATGGTGACGGGGGCAATGAAGTCAGAGTCCGAAGGCCTGGGCTGGACTCAGGGCTCCGCCTCTTACTGGCTCTGTGACTCGGGCGTGACAGTTAAGCTTGCTAAATGCTCCGTTTCCTCATCTGGAAAATCAGGGGAATAACTACTCTCATCAAGTCAGGAGGATTAATCAAGAGAATGCATGTAAAGAGCTCAGCCTGGTGTCTGATACATAGCAAATGCCTAATAAATGTTGACTAATGTTGTGATCACAGCTGTCATCACCACCATCATCACCTTAGCAATCAATTAAGGATGTCTTAGATATTTACTGGCTACTAACTCAGGATCCAGGGGGTGGGGCTGAGGCTACAGAGGGTTAGCTTCCACGAAATTAAGTCACATCCCTTACTTAGTGCCTCCAAATGAACAGACTCCCTCATCCCTCACAAGGTGGAGCTGGGAGCCCTGGGTCTGCGCTTACACTAGCAGGGTAGAAAGTTCCAGAAGGGAGCATGGCTGCCGCAGTCTCAGAGCATTAACCAACCATCGGGTAGGCGTGGCAGTGAAGCGGCTGGTGACTTCAGGGGTGGCTCTGCCTAAGGGGCCTCCACAGCTGGGTCTTGGCAGTGTTAGGAAGTAACCACATTTTCCCCTTTTCTTTGATATTTCCTCTTTCCGTGCCATGTCCCCTCTCTGCCTTTACTCCTTCAGACACCCAGTGCTGTCAGCTGCCCCGGCCGCATCCTGCCCTTGGGAACCATAATTAAGTGGGAAAACTGCGCCCCGTGAGTGCACCTGGAGTCTTGTTCCTAAGGGAGCAGCGGAGAAGGCCGGGTGGAAAATCAGAGTCAGTCTCGCAGCCCAGCTCCCCTTGCCCGGAAGCTGCTGGCCGTGGCACAGTGGATGAGAAGGATCCAGAGGCCAGGTCAAGGCTCGGTGAGAAAGAGTGTCGTCAACAACGGATGCGTCACATGTGCCTCGTGCAGCAGTGAGGGGGGAGGGATGCCCACGTGCCACGCACCTGTCACGTGTGGTGTCATCCCCTGAAAGAAGTGAGTACGCCCTCATGAGGAAACTCTGACGTGGGACATATTTGGAGGTTGAGGTCCATCCTGAGCTCACCTTGTCCTACAGAATGAAGTAAAGCACATTTTCGTACAGGGCGCTACCGTCTTAAAGCATTGTGGTCGGGGAGGTGAAAGAGACAACACATCATTTCAGAGAACAGAAATGTGCATTTGTGAAGGAACAGTCGTGGAGACCCCGTGACTGGAAGGAACAGAAGTGGCTACAACCCTGACACCACCACAGAAGGTATCCCGAGGGAAGGCTGCTGCCCAGAACTCCCGATTGAAGGACAACTCTGTCTGTCGTGCATCTTTTGGATGGGGGAAAAGAAAGACCCAGGTCCCTCCAAAGAGACTTGGGGTATCACTGGTTCACACTCACTCCTACAGTGTACAACTAGGCAGGTGTCCCCTATGTCCTGACCCAACGTAGGAATTATATACGCTGCTTCTGTTCAGGCTAATTCAAATCACTCGCATCCAACTATAAATGAGGAGCCTCAGAGCTAAATAATAATAATAACATAATGCTAACGATACATAACATTTATCATTATAAAGAATATAATAAATAATGTGAATAATAAATGCGCTGCATCATTGAGGAAAGTGTGTTAATTAGCTTCAAACATGTAGGCTGATAGCAAGTCTCAACAACAGGGTGTGAAAGGGGAGAGCAAATGGTTTGGTTCTGTAAACTACCTAATCCTCTAGACATCTCTTAATCCAAGTTTCCAAGGCATTAACCTGGGCTGCCCTTTTTAACTGTGGTTTGTGAAGGTGAATGTTTGGAACTGGGTTTGAAACTCCTTGGAGCATTGCTTGTGTGTCTGAGAGTGACACCAACTGTTCGATCTCTCAAACATTTGGAGCTACTTCCTTTGAGGTTGCAGGTTCCAAGAACAAGGAGAGGGATTCTCGAGGCAGGTGATCTCACGAGCATCATTACACAGGTGCTTTGGAAGACGCTGGACTCATCAGTAGACGCTGCCAGCCCCCAAGCATACCCTCGGTAGGAGCCCTCTTGCTCCCTGATAACAGCTAAAGGAACAGAACTTCTCACTTGCCCAGGTAGCACTTCACTGTCACCCAGCAAGTGTCTGAACTGGGCTGGTGCCTGAGGCCAGCAAACTTTTCTGCAAAATGGAGGTCATATCCTGGTAGTGCGCTGCTTGAAATGTCCATGACAAATAGATAATGTTATTTGATGCAGCAGCAGTGCCCCTGGACCCATGCACTGCTCTCCTCCTGCACCCTGACTCTAGGTGGTAACAGCCCTTACTCGCCAGTCTGCCTTCAGGGTCTCCCTCTGACCAGTCCACTTCCCTCCCAAGTACCAGACCCTACTTCCTAAAGATTATTTCTCTGCGGAATGTCTTCCTGGGCACATACATTTCTCTCTTTTCTAAGTAAAATGGTACAAGAAACATAACAGTAAAAAATAAATGACTCCCCTGGGCCACCGAAAAGGAGACCATCAATGGAACAGGACATGGAAGGATTTTTGAAAAGTAAATATAAATGGACCACATTGAAAATGGAAGCCAACGACTAGGAAATGTGGCATGATTGGTGGAAGACACGGTAACCAAAACATTAAAAATAAAGTTTGTTTTCCCAGAATTCAGATCAGATCGGAGGCGACAGAGGATGGGAGCTGAAGGTCGCCATGGGCTAAGATAGCCTCATTTACGGGGCTGAGAGGGGACGCCCGGCCCCTGCTCCAACAGCTTTGGGCTAACATATTTGCCCTGGACAGTTAAAGAGGCGCTTGGCCGTGGAGGTCTCCCGGAGTGGACACTGGCCGGAGCAGGAAGTGGGGCTGTGCCTTGAGTGGCCTCAAAGACAAGGAGCCCAAGCACTAAGGACGGTGGCTAACTGCTGCCTCTGCCCAACCCCAGGACCTGGCATCACTGGCCCCCCACCCACCATCAGGACCCGGCATCACTGGGCCCCTGCCCACCCCTGGGATCCGGCATCAGCACTGTAGCATCTATGACCACCGCGAGGGCGTGCACTCCTGAACAGGATCCTCCCCGCCACATGGCAGCAGCCAACCAGAGATCACTGAGACACAAAAGAAGTGTGAAAGGGAGGCCTCAGACTGAACATCAGAAACAGAAACCCCAGGAGAAGCATTCGCACGATCACTTCTGTTTACTGCTGTAAGTCTCGCTGGAAATGTCCTCAAAGAGTTCCTAGAAGGTGCCACGTTGATAATCCAAAAACAGGCCACTGGCAAAAAAGTAGACAGACTGCTGGAGATTTAACAAAATGTTTACCAAGGTATTTTTTTTAAGTTTCGAAAGAAGAACTGAGTCGATGGCGTAAGCATGTGCCCCGGTTTCCCCAACAAGAGCCTGAGATGATGCCTCCTGAAGACCAGTGGAGGCCATGTCACTGTTGTTAGTGCCCCTCCCTTCACTCTCAGAAATGTCCCTGTTTGGGCAAAATTATTAGCAGAACACCATCAAATAGTAACCTGGAAACTCCAGCAGAAGGATTTCCCAGAAGGCCTTTTCTTTCACACATCTCCTAAAGGGTTACTCTCCGAAATAAGTACCTGTGTTGATCTTATGGGCTGTGCATCAAGTCCATCAGACTGTGTTGGCTGCCAGAAAGCTTAGAGGGAAATTTATAGCCCATGTGGGTAGGTCTTTGAAGAATATGTTTGTTATTCTAGCTGTTTCCTGGATTTCTCTCTGTCTCTTTTTTCTTGTCTTTATTTTTACATTGTTCTGCTTTTCTCATCCACTCTTTTTATGCTTGTTTTTATCTATGCATTTATATCTTTCCTATCTGCCTTAAATCCTGTTTGTCTCAGGACCCAGGGCAGATGGACAGAAAGTAGGTGAAAGGGGAGTGATTGACCAGTTGAGTGGCAGATGGAAACATCAAACGGCTCCTTCAGATAGCATCCAAGGCTGTCCTCGGCCTGGCCCCACCGTACTTACCCCACCTGTAGAGCACTGTTCCTGGGTTAGAGCATTTCAAACACTTGGCAGCACAACCAGTTTCCAAGTGAAATGGTAAAGGAACTAATACAAAACAGATACAAATGATGTCTTACTAGCATTAAAAGTTCAGAAGTATAGCGTGTGCTTTTCAGTTGACTCAAAGAAGGCAATAAGACTATTTTGATGAATACAAAGTGTGCATAATATAAGTTAGGGAATGCGGGTAAAAGTTACAGCCTTTTATTAATTACCTTCAACATCCATGAAATTAACCAAACCTTCGGAACCACTGCTGCCCTTCTTTTAGGGCCACTGTTGGAATAAATGGCTTGGGTTTTTCTGTTATGTCAATACCTATAAAGCTCTCTACCTAAACCGTCGAGGCCTGTTAAATATCTTAACACAACCTCCAAGGTCCAACCCGTGAACTTCCTCTAATCCCACCCTCTCCCTCCTCGGGGCTCTGAGAGCATTTTTTGCCTCTCTTATCTTTTGTATCTTCTACCCCTCACCTCTAGGTGCCAAGCTCACCAAGGCAGGGCCTGTTTGATTGGCATCTGCACAGCAGCCTCATAACAGACTGAATATTGATACATGAACATTCACCGAGCACCAGCAATGTGCCAGGGCTCTGACATGCGCCCGGTGTGTTCTGGAGGCCTGGAGACCCAGCCCAAGACCCGAGGGAGCAGAGCTCTGAAAGCGTTCCTCCCGCACTTCCTGCACAGCTGCCCACTGACGGGCCCAGTGCCCCCTCCCCCGCCCCCAGGTGCTGGTCAGTTTTCCCACAGCGCATCTCACACCTGCTGATATTCATGTGTTTCCAGTGCCCGTCTCACCCAGGGATGTCAGCTCTGTGTGGCAGGAACTTTGTATTCCCCACCACTTTGATCCCAGTTTCTAGAACATGGCCTGCACACAGCAGGTCCTCAACAAATAAGTATTAATAGTTTTTGAAGGGATGAATAAAATCGACCTCAAAATGCTACACTTTGGGGCCAATATAGACTGAGCTTAAAGTCACAGTTGTACCTTAGAACTTCCTAGAAAAGAAGCTAATTCACATGCCCTTGTAGGTGCCATAAATGCTACCTCACGTGATCTAGAAAAACCAAAATATTCTTTGAAACATTATCTCCTGCCGTCACACACGCGTACTTCTGTATGCTTACAAGATGCAGAACACTATGAACACTGAGTTAATTTTTTTAGACAGAAATGTTGTAAACGAAGAAAGATGGTCAAAATCAATAAAAATAATGTAATATGCCATTTTAAATCATATGTTTAGGAGATTGGCCTAAATGAATTTTCTAACTGAATATAGACCTTCTGGCAGACTTGACATGTTTCTTCTCTTTTGCTTCAGAGGGAAGCCCTGGGGCCTGTGGATAAAGTTCAGGGAACAATGTTTCAACTTCATATAAAGAAAAATCCAGAAGGGTTAGGGGCATCATGATGTGGTTGTAACTGTAGGTGTGACGTATGTACACACGGTGACCATTGAAGCTTCCCTCCCAGGAGTTCTCCAGGTGGAAACTAGCTAGCCAGTAAGAGATGTCTCAGGAGGGTCCCTGTGGCTTTTGGGGACTAGATGATCTAGGATCCTTGCCCTAGTAGGGATCTCTGGTTGTTCTTTTCCGATGCCGACCCAGTAGAGCAATTTTAGGGGCCATCCCAGGATCCAGGCAGATTTGACACCTTCTCCAGACACCTGGGGTCTCTGGCCACATACAGTGATGCTTATTTGAATAATGAAAAGCTGAACACATTGAGAGATGCTAACATACATTCTAAGTCATCACCAAATCTGTTGGGTCAGTGAAGTCAGAATGTAGTGTTTGGCTAGATGTACTGGGTTGCCTTTTTTGGAAGCATGATGGTGGCCAGGTAAGGGGATGTGGCGTCTCTTTCACAGACCCTCCAGTAGCCAGTGAGCCCTGGCGCTTCATGCCCTGGCCGTCTACAGTAAGCTGTACTCTGCTGCCTTTGCCTCAGTTCACAATGCCTTAGGTAGGACTTGACTGCTCTTTCATTGTGGCAGAGCCTGATTTCATAATCTGGATCACTTTTCAAAAAGGACACTTGGAAAATACCAATTTTGGTTTTCCACTTAGTGGTTACTGGTGAAAATTTAGTTTTTTAGATGCATGTAAGGGAGCATTTCTTCTGGACTAAAGGAATCCTCTTCTTAAACACTGCTGGCATATTTTGATCAACAGTAAAACATCCATCCATGTCCTCTACCCATGTTTGAATAGTAGGTGACTTTTTGTTAAAACCAGGGAACATTATCTTATTGCCTAGCACAAATGAATTACAAGAATTAGATTGGAAATGTCTAGCTAGCTCTTAACAAAAGTTTCCATTTTAGACAAGGAGACATAAAAAGAACTGATCCCAAACTTATTGATGCTAATGGAGAAGAAAAGGAATAAGGGAAAACCAGATGCTTCTGTAGCCAGGCATGTCTTCTTCTCCCAAACCTCGCTGTTTAAGAGAACGTGGGTAAACGCAAGGCTTAATGGGGAAGGAAGGGATGTGAATGAGTGAACCCCACTTCGTGTATTATAATGGGGAGCAGAGGGGGGACACAGACGAGAACAGACACTGCTCGGCCCCAGTCAGTTGTCCCCTTTCAGAAACTGTTATCTTCCGGTATTTCAATCCAAGTTCAGAATCCATATTTTTATATAAACATCTGATTTCTAAATGTTGGAAACCAACTAAAATTTGAAACAGTTTCCTTTTGGCTAAATAAAACATTTGCAGGCCACATCTGGCCCACAGGTGGCCACTTTGTGATGTCCTGGTAATGATGCACTGGATTGTCACAGGTAATTTCTTGTTTCGTGGTCCCACTTATAAGCTGCCCACTTGGTTACCATGAAATAACCAAAGCTTAAGTAGGCAGAGGGAGCTGTGACAGAGGTGGAAATGTTTCAGTCTCAAGGATCCATCCCTGGACACTCATGAATCCACATACTTTTTGTGTGTGTGATTATGGAACTTAGCTTTTTTTTTTTCTTCTTTTTTAACAACTTTATTGGACTATAATTGCTTTACAGTGGTGTGTTAGTTTCTGCTTTATAACAAAGTGAATCAGTTATACATATACACATGTTCCCATATCTCTTACCTCCTGCGTCTCCCTCCCTCCCACCCTCCCTATCCCACCTCTCTAGGCGGTCACAAACCACCAAGCTGATCTCCCTGTGCTATGCGGCTGCTTCCCACTAGCTATCCACTTTACGCTTGGTAGTGTATATATGTCCATGCCTCTCTCTCACCTCCTCACAGCCTACCCCTCCCCCTCCCCATATCCTCAAGTCCATGCTCTAATAGGTCTGTGTTTTTATTTCCATCTTACCCTAGGTTCTTCATGACCTTTTTTTTTTTCTTAGATTCCATATATATGTGTTAGCATACGGTATTTGTTTCAGACTTACTTCGCTTTGTATGACAGACTCTAGGTCCATCCACCTCACCACAAATAACTCAATTTTGTTTCTTTATATGGCTGAGTAATATTCCATTGTATATATGTGCCACCTCTTCTTTATCCATTCATCTGTTGATGGACACTTAGGTTGCTTCCATGTCCTGGCTATTGTAAATACAGCTGCAGTGAACATTGTGGTACATGACTCTTTTTGAATAATGGTTTTCTCGGGGTATATGCCCAGTAGTGGGATTGCTGGGTCATATGGTAGTTTTATTTGTAGTTTTTTAAGGAACCTCCATACTGTTCTCCATAGTGGCTGTATCAATTTACATTCCCACCAACAGTGCACAAGTGTTCCCTTTTCTCCACACCCTCTCCAGCATTTATTGTTTCTAGATTTTTTGATGATGGCCATTCTGACTGGTGTGAGATGATATCTCATTATAGTATTGATTTGCATTTCTCTAACGATTAATGATGTTGAGCATTCTTTCATGTGTTTGTTGGCAATGTGTATGTCTTCTTTGGAGAAATGTCTATTTAGGTCTTCTGCACATTTTTGGATTGGGTTGTTTGTTTTTTTCTTATTGAGCTGCATGAGCTGCTTGTAAATTTTGGAGATTAATCCTTTCTCAGTTGCTTCATTTGCAAATATTTTCTCCCATTCTGAGGGTTGTCTTTTGGTCTTGTTTATGGTTTCCTTTGCTGTGCAAAAGCTTTTAAGTTTCATTAGGTCCCATTTGTTTATTTTTGTTTTTATTTCCATTACTCTAGGAGGTGGGTCAAAAAGGATCTTGCTGTGATTTATGTCATAGAGTGTTCTGCCTATGTTTTCCTCTAAGAGTTTGATAGTGTCTGGCCTTACATTTAGGTCTTTAATCCATTTTGAGTTTATTTTTGTGTATGGTGTTAGGGAGTGTTCTAATTTCATACTTTTACATATACCTGTCCAGTTTTCCCAGCACCACTTATTGAAGAGGCTGTCTTTTCTCCACTGTACATTCCTCCCTCCTTTATCAAAGATAAGGTGACCATATGTGCGTGGGTTTATCTCTGGGCTTTCTATCCTGTTCCATTGATCTATCTTTCTGTTTTTGTGCCAGTACCATACTGTCTTGATTACTGTAGCTTTGTGGTATAGTCTGAAGTCAGGGAGCCTGATTCCTCCAGCTCCGTTTTTCGTTCTCAAGATTGCTTTGGCTATACTTTGGGGTATATACTTTTGGGGTATTGCTTTGGGGTCTTTTGTGTTTCCATACAAATTATGAAATCTTTTGTTCTAGTTCTGTGAGAAATGCTACTGGTAGTTTGATAGGGATTGCATTGAATCTGTAGATTGCTTTGGGTAGTAGAGTCATTTTCACAATGTTGATTCTTCCAATCCAAGAACATGGTATATCTCTCCATCTATTTGTATCATCTTTAATTTCTTTCATCAGTGTCTTATAATTTTCTGCATACAGATCTTTTGTCTCCTTAGGTAGGTTTATTCCTAAATATTTTATTCTTTTTGTTGCAATGGTAAATGGGAGTGTTTTCTTAATTTCACTTTCAGATTTTTCATCATTAGTGTATAAGAACGCCAGAGATTTCTGTGCATTAATTTTGTATCCTGCTACTTTACCAAATTCATTGATTAGCTCTAGTAGTTTTCTGGTAGCATCTTTGGGATTCTCTATGTATAGGATCATGTCATCTGCAAACAGTGACAGCTTTACTTCTTCTTTTCCAATTTGGATTCCTTTTATTTCTTTTTCTTCTCTGATTGCTGTGGTTAGAATTTCCAAAACTATGTTTAATAAGCGTGGTGAGAGTGGGCAACCTTGTCTTTTTCCTAATCTTAGTGGAAATGGTTTCAGTTTTTCACCATTGAGGACGATGTTGGCTGTGGCTTTGTCATACATGGCCTTTATTATGTTGAGGAAAGTTCCCTCTATGCCTACTTTCTGGAGGGTTTTTATCATAAATGGGTGTTGAATTTTGTCAAAAGCTTTCTCTGCATCTATTGAGATGATCATATGGTTTTTCTCCTTCATTTTGTTAATATGGTGTATCACATTGATTGATTTGTGTATATTGAGCAATCCTTGCATTCCTGGAATGAACCCCACTTGATCATGGTGTATGATCCTTTTAATGTGCTGTTGGATTCTGTTTGCTTTTTTTTTGGTGAGGATTTTTGCATCTATGTTCATCAGTGATATTGGCCTGTAGTTTTCTTTCTTTGTGACATCTTTGTCTGGTTTTGGTATCAGGGTGATGGTGGCCTCATAGAATGAGTTTGGGAGTGTTCCTCCCTCTGCTATATTTTGCAAGAGTTTGAGAAGGATAGGTGTTAGCTCTTCTCTAAATGTTTGATAGAATTCGCCTGTGAAGCCATCTGGTCCTGGGCTTTTGTTTGTTGGAAGATTTTTAATCACAGTCTCAATTTCAGTGCTTGTGATTAGTCTGTTCATATTTTCTATTTCTTCCTGTTTCAGTCTGGCAAGTTGTGCATTTCTAAGAATTTGTCCATTTCTTCCAGGTTGTCCATTGTATTGGCATAGAGTTGCTTGCAGTAATCTCTCATGATCTTTTGTATTTCTGCAGTGTCAGTTGTTACTTCTCCTTTTTCATTTCTAATTCTGTTGATTTGAGTCTTCTCCCTTTTTTTTTTTGAGGAGTCTGGATAATGGTTTATCAATTTTGTTTATCTTCTCAAAGAACCAGCTTTTAGTTTTATTGATCTTTACTATTGTTTCCTTCATTTCTGTTTCATTTATTTCTGTTCCAGTCTTTATGATTTCTTTCCTTCTGCTAACTTTGGGGTTTTTTTGTTCTTCTTTCTCTAATTGCTTTAGGTGCAAGGTTAGGTTGTTTATTTGAGATGTTTCCTGTTTCTTAAGGTAGGATTGTATTGCTATAAACTTCCCTCTTAGAAGTGCTTTTGCTGCATCCCATAGGTTTTGGGTTGTCGTGTCTCCATTGTCATTTGTTTCTAGGTATTTTTTGATTTCCTCTTTGATTTCTTCAGTGATCACTTCATTATTAAGTAGTGTATTGTTTAGCCTCCATGTGTTTGTATTTTTTACAGATCTTTTCCTGTAATTGATATCTAGTCTCATAGCGTTGTGGTCGGAAAAGATACTTGATACGATGATTTCAATTTGCTTAAATTTACCAAGGCTTGATTTGTGACCCAAGATATGATCTATCCTGGAGAATGTTCCACGAGCACTTGAGAAAAATGTGTATTGTGTTGTTTTTGGATGGAATGTCCTATAGATATTAATTAAGTCCATCTTGTTTAATGTATCATTTAAAGCTTGTGTTTCCTTATTTATTTTCATTTTGGATGATCTGTCCATGGGTGAAAGTGGGGTGTTAAAGTCCCCTACTATGAATGTGTTACTGTCGATTTCCCCTTTTGTGGCTGTTAGTATTTGCCTTACGTATTGAGGTGCTCCTGTGTTGGATGCATAAATATTTACAATTGTTATATCTTCTTCTTGGGTCGATCCCTTGATCATTATGTAGTATCCTTCTTTGTCTCTTGTAATAGTCTTTATTTTAAAGTCTATTTTGTCTGATATGAGAATTGCTACTCCAGCTTTCTTTTGATTTCCATTTGCATGCAATATCTTTTTCCATCCCCTCACTTTCAGTCTGTATGTGTCCTTAGGTCTGAAGTGGGTCTCTTGTGGACAGCATATATATGGGTCTTGTTTTTGTATCCATTCAGCCAGTCTGTGTCTTTTGGTGGGAGCATTTAATCCATTTACTTTTAAAGTAACTATCGATATGTATCTTCCTATTCCCATTTTCTTAATTGTTTTGGGTTTGTTCTTGTAGGTCTTTTCCTTCTCTTGTGTTTCTTGCCTAGAGAAGTTCCTTTAGCATTTGTTGTAAAGCTGTTTGGTGGTGCTGAACTCTCTAAGCTTTTGCTTGTCTGTAAAGGTTTTAATTTCTCCATCAAATCTGAATGAGATCCTTGCTGGGTAGAGTAATCGTGGTTGTAGGTTTTTCTCCTTCATCACTTTAAATATGTCCTGCCACTCCCTCTGGCTTGCAGAGTTTCTGCTGAAAGATCAGCTGTTAACCTTATGGGGATTCCCTTGTATGTTATTTGTTGTTTTTCCCTTGCTGCTTTTAATATGTTTTCTTTGTATTTAATTTTTGGCAGTTTGATTAATATGTGTCTTGGCGTGTTTCTCCTTGGATTTATTCTGTATGGGACTCTCTGTGCTTCCTGGACTTGATTAACGATTTCCTTTCCCATATTAGGGAAGTTTTCAACTATAATCTCTTCAAATATTTTCTCAGTCCCTTTCTTTTTCTCTTCTTCTTCTGGAACCCCTATAATTCGAATGTTGGTGCGTTTAATGTTGTCCCAGAGGTCTCTGAGACTGTCCTCCGTTCTTTTCCTTCTTTTTTCTGTATTCTGCTCTGCAGTAGTTATTTCCACTCTTTTACCTTCAGGTCACTTATCCATTCTTCTGCCTCAGTTATTCTGCTATTGATCCCATCTAGAGTATTTTTCATTTCATTTATTGTGTTGTTCATCATTGTTTGTTTCATCTTTAGTTCTTCTAGGTCCTTGTTAAATGTTTCTTGCATTTTCTCTATTCTATTTCCAAGATTTTGGATCATCTTTAGTATCATTATTCTGAATTCTTTTTCGGGTAGACTGCCTATTTCCTCTTCATTTGTTAGGTGTGGTGGGTTTTTATCTTGCTCCTTCATCTGCAGTGTGTTTTTCTGTCTTCTCATTTTGCTTATCTTACTGTGTTTGGGGTCTCCTTTTCACAGACTGCAGGTTCATAGTTCCCGTTGTTTTTGGTGTCTGTCCCCAGTGGCTAAGGTTGGCTCAGTGGGTTGTGTAGGCTTCCTGGTGGAGGGGACTAGTGGCTGTGTTCTGGTGGATGAGGCTGGATCTTGTCTTTCTGGTGGGCAGGTCCATGTCTGGTGGTGTGTTTTGGGGTGTCTGTGGCCTTATTAAGATTTTAGGCAGCCTCTGTGCTAATGGGTGGCATTGTGTTCCTGTCTTGCTAGTTGTTTGGCATAGGGTGTCTAGCCCTGTAGCTTGCTGGTTGTTGAGTGAAGCTGGGTGCTGGTGTCGAGATGGAGATCTCTGGGAGATTTTTGCCATTTGATATTATGTGGAGCTGGGAGGCCTCTTGTGGACCAGTGTCCTGAAGTTGGCTCTCCCACCTCAGAGGCACAGCCCTGACGCCTGGCTGGAGCACCAAGAGCCTGTCCTCCACATGGCTCGGAATAAAAGGGAGAAAAAATAGAAGGAAAGAGAGAGAGAAAGAGGATAAAATAAAATAAAGTAAGGTAAAATAAAATAAAGTTATTAAAATAAAAAAAAATTATTGAGAAAAAAATTTTTTAAGTAAAAAAAAAGAAAGAAAAAAAACACCGGACAGTCAGAACCCTAGGACAAATGGTGAAAGCAAAGCTATACAGACAAAATCTCACTCAGAAACATACACATGTGGAGCTTTAATCCGCTGCTCCTGAGGCTGCTGGGAGAGATTTCCCTTTCTTTTCTTTGTTCCCACAGCTCCCGGGGCTCAGCTTTGGATGTGGCCCCACCTCTGCGTGTAGGTCGCTGGAGGGCGTGTGTTCTTCGCTCAGACAGGACGGGGTTAAAGGAGCCGCTGATTCGGGGGCTCTGGCTCACTCAGGTCGGGGGGAGGGAGTGGCGCAGAGTTTGGGGCGGGCCTGCGGCGGCAGAGGCCGACAGGACATTGCACCAGCCTGAGGCGCGCCGTGCGTTCTCCCAGGGAAGTTGTCCCTGGATCCCGGGACCCTGGCGGTGGCGGGCTGCACAGGCTCCCCGGAAGGGGTGTGTGGAGAGTGACCTGTGCTCGCACACAGGCTTCTTGGGGGCGGCAGCAGCAGCCTTAGCGTCTCATGCCTGTCTCTGGGGTCCGCGCTGTTAGCCGCGGCTCGCGCCCGTCTCTGGAGCTCCTTTAAGCAGTGCTCTTAATCCCCTCTCCTCGCGCACCAGGAAACAAAGAGGGAAGAAAAAGTCTCCTGCCTCTTCGGCAGGTCCAGACTTTTCCCCGGACTCCCTCCCGACCAGCCGTGGTGCACTAGCCCCCTGCAGGCTGTGTTCACGCCGCCAACCCCCGTCCTCTCCCTGCGCTCCGACCGAAGCCCGAGCCTCAGCTCCCAGCCCCGCCCGCCCCGGCGGGGGAGCAGACAAGCCTCTCGGCCTGGTGAGTGCCGGTCGGCACCGATCCTCTGTGCGGGAATCTCCCCGCTTTGCCCTCCGCACCCGTTGCTGTGCACTCCTCCGCGGCTTCGAAGCTCTCCCCCTCCGCCACCCGCAGTCTCCACCCGCAAAGGGGCTTCTAGTGTGTGGACACCTTTCCTCCTTCACGGCTCCCTCCCACTGGTGCAGGTCCCGTCCCTATCCTTTTGTCTCTATTTTTCCTTTTTTCTTTTGCCCTACCCAGTTACGTGGGGGGGGGGGGGTTCTTGCCTTTTGGGAGGTACGAGGTCTTCTGCCAGCGTTCAGTAGGTGTTCTGTAGGAGTTGTTCCACGTGTAGATGTACTTCTGATGTATCTGTGGGGAGGAAGGTGATCTCCACGTCTTACTCTTCCGCCATCTTCTCCAGCAGCCCCCCAGTACTTTTTATTCTCATCTCTAAGAGTATTTTGACTCTGCTTGTAGTTAGTTCCCAGCTGTCCAGCACAGTGGAGTAGAGCAGTGGTCATATTAATAAAGTCTTCCCGTTATACCACACATGAATTATCTTCTACGACGCGAGGATATTTACCACTTATTCTGCTAGCTGTAAATTAATCTTTCTTTGATGCTCCAGGAAGATGGTTGGTATTGTCTATGCTTCCTGACAGTGACTTCCACATGGGTTCTTGTGAGGAAGAAAGAATGTTATCACAAAAAGGATGGTGGTGATGGTAACTTCACTTGCCCTGATTCACTGTTGAGGAAACTGGGCACAGAGCTCAGTGACACAGCCAAACCACCAGCTACTTATAGCAGAGTTGGCACCAGACCCCAAACTATCTGACCAAGCCCGTGTCTCTGCCAGTGCCATCCTTCTCCTGGTTAATTCAGCGGCTGGTCGTTCAGAGTTCTCTGTGCTCGGTACATCGGACACGGAGAAGGAACGAAAGAAGCAAACCTAAGACTCACTAAGGGAAAGGTGGAAAAGAAAGGTGAAAGTCACACTTGACTCTCATGAGCTCTGCTGTTGTTATGAACCCGAGTTGTCCAGCTTCAAAACACGTGAGACAGTGAAAGAAAACAGTGGTCTGAGCCACTCGTGCTCCCACCAGGAGATTCACATGCTAATAATGAACCAGCCAACACGGCACTGCAGTGAGGAGTGTTCATATGTAAGCACACAGAACTCATAATGTCACATTCAACGTATGTCAGCTCATAATAGTTAAAAGAATGGGAGCCACACAGAATCTTGTGAATTGTGGGTGATCCCAATCCTATGCCCTCTGCACTCCATGCATTGCAGGAGTGTAATAAGTATTTGATGACTACAAAGGTTTTTATGGATGGAAAGGTCTCTAGTAATTGTGGGGTTTTTATTTACTTTTTTATTAGAGTATAGTTGATTTACAATGTTGTGTTAATTTCTGCTGTACAGCAAAGTGACTCAGCTATATATATATATATATATATACACATTCTTTTTTTTTAATATATTCTTTTCCATTATGGCTTATCTCTAGTAATTGTTGGGAAGAGGATTAAGTAAGTGTTGGTTTAGCTTTAGAAAAAGTCTGTCTCCTATACCAGTCTTCTTCCCTTCTAGAAATTAGACATATTTTCTTGGTCAATACTATACATTTAAAACATATGCCCTGAAATTATTAGGATGGTTGACAAATTTTCTTTGAAATTCTGACTCCCTGGACCAGTTTCCTTATTATCTTCCCAATTGTCTCATCACGGAAGTGGCACTGGGTAGTTACTATGGGCTAAGAGAAATTCACAAGGGGAGGTGTTCATTCTCTCCCAATTCCCAGATGCTTCTTGGGGCTCCCCCGGTGTGAAAAATAAGAGAAGAGCAATGTGATTGGGCTTATAAATCAAACGGGGGGCAGTAGCTGTCTCCTTCAGTGTTATCCAACAACAACGAAAAAGCCAAAATTTGAAAAATGAATTAGAAAAAGGAGAAAAACTGCTTACAAAGTGCTATCTTCAGGAAACATGAGGCCAAGTAAGTCAGTAGCTTTTTTCCCTTAATGGAGATAAAGTAGAATCATGTACTTGAAATAGTCACGTTCAAAGGAAAATGGGCAGAGACCTCTGGCTAAATGTTATATCTGCTTTTGCTCCCATTAATTCTTTTTCCTAGAAGAGGTATTAGATGGTGTTAGACAGTTGTTGAGTGATAATACAGCACCCTGAACACATTTTTTAAAGCCATCCATTTTATACTTTGTAGCTGTCAGTCCATAGGTAGTGAGACAAAATGGACATGAATATAAGAATCCATGCACACAGAATAACATCTATCATTGGACGTAACCTTTTAGTATATATGTTAAGCTGTGTTGACGAGGGTTTTAAGTTTTTATTACTTGTTTCCACTTAGAATGGTAATATATACTATTTTTAATCAGTATTATGGAGAGAGAGAATGTAAAAGCCACGCTGAAATCTACCCTCTTCCAGACACACATGTATAGACTTTAAACTATCCACTGGGTGTTGAAATGCTAAACTAGCTCTTCCTCATCTTTTCTCATCCTATTCTGTTTCTCCTCCTTCCTTCCCGCCCCTTCCCTTGCCCCTCCCCACCCCTCCCCTCCTCTCCTTCCCCCCTCCCCTCCCCTCCTCCCCTTCCCCCTCCCCTCCCCTCTCCTCCCCTTCCCCCTCCCCTCTCCTCCCCTCCCCTTCCCCCTCCCCTCCCCACCCCTCCCCTTCCCCCTCCCCTCCCCACCCCTCCCCTTCCCCCTCCCCTCCCCACCCCTCCCCTTCCCCCTCCCCTCCCCCCTCCCCTCCCCACCCCTCCCCTTCCCCCTCCCCACCCCTCCCCTTCCACTTACCCTCCCTCCCCTTCCCCCTCCCCTCCCCACCCCTCCCCTCCCCTCTCCTCCCCTTCCCCCTCCCCTCCTCACCCCACCCCTTCTCCGCCCCTTTCCTCCCCTTCCCCCTCCCTTACCCTCCCCTCCATCTCCTCCCTCCCATCCTCTTCCCTTCCTTCCCTCTCCTCTCCTTCATTTTCCCCCCTCCTCCCTTCCTTCCCCTCTCCCTTCCCTTCCCTTGGTGACCAGTTCAGTCCTGAAGCCTTTGGCTGGGGTAGGACAAAGCAGGCTTCTGCACACAGGAGTCATGGGTGACTACACCTCAGCCAGGTGACAAGGGAGCCCTGGGTGGGGTGTCAGAACCTGGGCAGAGTGAGGAGGCGTCCGTCCGTTCAGGGAACCCCTCCTCGTGGGAAGTCGGAGCCTGAGAAGTGTAAGGAGGGCGTGGACCCAAAAGGGCAGCCCGCTGTGGGGAGTGGGACCCCCGCAGGGGCAGGAGGTGGCGGCAGAGTGATGGAAGATGGTTTACGTTTGGGGGGTGGATCAGGTCAGTAAGAATAGCGAGTTTCTGGGTGTTGGAGAGGAAAGTCGCCAGTGTGGAAAGCAAAGAATAGAGCGAGTCCCTGTGCGGTGCTGGCCTGGGACAGGGTGGGAGGTGTGGTCCCCCGTCTCCCGAATGCAGCGCTGTGCTTCAGAACTGCCACCTTTGCTATAAAAGACGTTACTGGGACAACTGGCCAGACCCAAAAGGGGTCCGAGGATTAGGCCATAGTCGTGCATCAGTGTTGATTTCCGGACTTTGATGGTGCTGTTGTGGGTTTGTGGGAGAGGCCTTGTTTGTAGGAAATGCACAACCCCCAGGGCATCAGGGCGGCAGCTCATCCTCAGATGCTTCAGGGGAAGCAAGTTCTTCGTATTATACTTGCAACGCTACTGTAAGTTTGAAACTTCTGTAAAATCTTTTTTTACATTATACAAAAATTGTTTTAAATAAACTGTGTGCTGGCAAAGTCAAGGAGCTGAGGTATAGTAGTCACCCAGCATCTAGGTAGCAAACGCTGCCCCCCTTCCTCAAGCACACAGCTGTTAGCAAGTGACAAAGTCTTACTCTGTAAAAATGTTTAACGTTTTCTGAAGACAAGAGAAGACATTGCCTACATGACCCCCTCCACCCAAGCTTCCCTTGTCTTCTCTGATGCATTCTGGTGGGCTATGTTGAACGCTGACCACATAAAATATGTCCATGTTGCAATAATCAATATATGTGCTTTATGAATGTTATTATACTAGAATATCACAGTTATAGTTTAGGGAGAAAATCTAAAATGTCTCCCCTGGGCTCTTTGATCCAGACGGGTGTCTGTATGCCTCCATCCAACCCATCTTCCAGAGATACGGTTACATATACCTCAGTTTTAAAAGGTGATAAATTTTAAATCATGGCATATTGACACTTCACCTTCTAAGACAACTCTCAGCAGCCTGTGCGCCTCAGAATTGTGTTGTAGTTGTCCAGCCCTGCTTTCAACCATTACACGGCCCTGAGCGTCAAATCCGCATCCTCATCTTCTGAGTTGTGTTCTCATTGGCGTCATCAGTCTTCTCACCAGTAATTCAGACACTCACATCCGTAAATATCTAATTATCATTCACACTTACATGTAAGTTACTTAAACACTCAGTGTATTTGCCACAAGCTATATGGTAGGAAAAGCGATGGGAGATACTGGCAGGAAAGGGACTGGGTTCTGGGCACACTGGGAGCTGGTCCAAGAGCAACACGGGCTCAGCAGCAGTGACAGCAGCCCCGTCACTCACACGGTCTTGGGCCAGGCTGACGTTTCACCGAGAGCATCAGCGCTGGCGGACGGGAACTCTGAGCTTCCTGTGGTTGGTTAGTGATTCTGCGCACTGCACTCCAACGGGCACGTCAACTGAAAAAGAGCACAATGTGAGCGTTGTGAGGTCAGTTTTATTGGGGCCAAAATGAGGACTGTAGCCCGTGAGACAGGCTCTCAGATAGCTCTGAGAAGCTGCTCCAAAGAAGTGGGCGGAGGTCAGTATAGGTGTGATTTTGGTGAAGTGGGGACGTGCCGTCAGGCACACACTTTGGCAGAGGGTGGCTGCTCGTCACGAGGAGCAGATGTCTCTGTTAATGATTTTAGTGCTTTTCTGGATACGAGGCGATGCAAGCATTGGGCTCATAAAATCTTCTCCTGAGAATATCTCACCATCTGAAGGCCTGTTCTGCCAGCTTTTCCCAGAGCACAGAGCGCCTCCTTCCTGCTCTCCCCGCTGAGCTCCTTTCAGGGGGTGTTGAGGGGCAGCAGCCGTAGCGGCTCATGATTTAATCCTCATAGAGGCAGACGTCAGGTGCCAGTGTGTAGCTGGCAGGCGTGAGGCTTCCTCTGTCCTGCCCGGAGCCCTCCCCAGCCCTTTCAGGTACAGTCTCCGCTCCTCAGGTGGCCTCTAGGACTCACCCTTCCAGAAGCATCCCCCACTGCTCTCTACCCCGACCCCAGAGCACGTCCCATTTGCAGTCCGAGTTTTAAAGGTGCTTGGAACCTTCCCACATCCACGTCCCTGTTCCTAGTCCTGTCTGCACCTCACGCGTCCTTCCAGATCTTCTAAGCTGTCACAGCCCTACCTTTCCTGTAGGCGCTCTGATTCACGCCAGCCAGCCCTCTGAATATTTCCTGAGCAGTTATTAAATGTTCTCGACAATTCTTTAAAAAAACCTCTTCCTGCTATGCCTTGAAACCCTTTTTCTTTCTCTCTTTTCCGTCTTGGAAATAGACACTGGCTGCTTCTTGAATCTGACGGCCCACTCATCCCCTGCCCCGGTCCTGCTTCCTCTCCCACCAGCTCGCCCATGACGCCCTCACTAAGGTCCCCTCCCAGAGACTAAGTGAGTCTAATTCCAAGAAGAGGGAAGAGCAGAACAGGGCCAGTGAGTGCGGTCTGTCCACTGCGAGGGACAGAGGAGTTGAGGTTGAACCAATGAGGAGAGTAGTGGGAAGTTCATTTGGAAAGATAGACTGAGGGGAACAGGTATGTGTAAACGTTGCCATGGAAGGTGATTGTGAATCATGTCACCACGATTTCGTGAGCACACGCCTAGAAGAGTTTGTCTGGTGGCAAAGCTGCACCAACAGGGTGGCTTCTTGAAGAGAAATAGGTTTGCCATGAGAAGCAGCAGAGCATTCTGAACAAAGGGAAGAGTCCAGCTAAGAATCAGAAGCATGAAACAGACTCATAGGCTCGTGGAAATGTAATGTAAGGTGGGGAAATAGCATGGAAGGTGGGGTGTGCTGAGGCAGACAGGGAGGGCCCGCATTACCCAAAGCCTCCCGTGCCCTGCGCAGGGATCTAGGTTTCAGCCTGTAGATGAACATTTGCTCTGACATTCACTCTCATGTAGCTCACTTAACAAACAGAATCTGCAATGATTAAGCAAACAGCATTTCAAGATAGATATCACGCAGGTTTCCGCTATGTAGCCACGTATATCTAGTGAGGAAGCCTCATGTGAACGGGGGCAGGTCTCCTGAGATGGCCAGGCCACCGTGAGAAACCCTGATCCATCTGCAGTCGCGTGACTGTGGGCAGTGTTTGTATGTCTCCTACTGTGCAAGTGAAAATAGAAAAATAAATTGGGTGTTGAGACTGGAATAAAACTTCTGCTGTAACTCTACTCTCCCATTCATTTAGTCTGGTTTTTATAGACTTTATATCGGGAAGTTATGAAGTACAATACATTTTAAATGGAGAAAGTGAGTTTATACTAAGTACACATGGGAGTTCAGCACTACGTTTTATTTTAAACAGGGTTCCGCTGCTAAGAAATGAGGAAGCCACGGTTAGGGTGACAGGGAGCCAGCTGTGAGGTGGCCTCAGCAGGTGCGTGACTTACAGGGAAAGGACAGCCAGGTGTGCAAGTGGAGATGCGCTCTTTTCCTCTGGGCTCTTCTTGTGGTCGCAGCGGTACAGCCAGGACCGCGTGCATGAGTGACAGCTCCAGCCCCGACGCTTCCACAGCCCTGGCCTCCAGCCTTGCTGAGCCTCAGCTTCCTTGTCTATGAAGTGGGTTGTTTTCTAGGTAGTGTTTACATTTAAGCAGCATCTCCCTGAGCCAGTGAAATGCAGCTTCACCCCCATTAGGTCTGGGCAGGTGACCACAAGCGCGCCGACGTCCAGAGCCCGCGTGGAACACTTCTGTGCACGTTCAGCCCATTCATTAAGCCAACGCCCAAACCTCACAGTCCCAGCAGAAACTCTGAGATGCTCCAAAACTTAAAAAATAATCTTGTTTTACCTCGAGTATGTCGTTCCTCAGACAAAACTAAGAGAGACAGAGACAGAGCGAGAAAAATCCCTAATCTAGATTGGTTCTCATTTCCCATCAACTCTAAAATGCTCTGTGCCAGTTTGAGAAGCCAGTTATGTGACTTTACACTCGCGCTTCATCACGCTTTGTTTTCATGGGTGCCCGTGTGAGGCCGCTGCTCGCGCGTATTTGCACAACGCATACGTGAATGTTTTGAAGGCAGGTGCACACCGTGAGAGCCACGGGCATCGTCACCCCAAGCCCAGGGAGCCCGGGAGGCCCAGTGCCCAGTTCATGTCTCGGGCGAGAGGCTCTGCATTTGTAAGCAGCTTCGCTGTCCTTTGGGTGGGTGGACTGGGCGTTGGCTCCAGGTGTTGTATGAGGATGACGGGATGACCTTTCTCTCCGTGGTTCCTGCCCCTGACTCACTGGTGCCTCTCGCCTTCCACGTGCTCCCGCGTCTTCCCGAGTGAGCGGGCGTCGTCCCCCCCCCCCGCCCCGCTCAGAAGCTGCCGTCCCCACCCTCACTCTCACCTTATAGAAAGGACCACAGGACTCTCCACCCAGAAAGAAAAGGACACGACAGGACAAAATGAGAGTAATCCGTGATACCCACTAAAGAGAAGGCTCCTGATGCTTCCAGATCAAACGCTGTCACATCACAGTCAGGAACCAGGTCCTGAGACTCAGAGCGGTCTCTGTGGATACTTTGAAGCTTGCTTCAGTCACTGGTTGACATAAATGCCTTGATGGTATAGAATAAAACCTCTGAAATCCAGGCGCCCCTGATTTAGAGTTACTGAGAATGTAGGCAGAGCTGAGCAGAAATTGTAAAAGAAAAAAAAATCTTTCTTGAAAGAACAAAACAACAAGAAAAGGCTGCTGAAGGGATGTTGATTCTGTTTAAGAAAACTGCTTCTGAACATCGTCTCTGTTTCTGTGCTCATCTCTGATCTGTATTTTCATTTCAGCCTGCAGCAATTGCTTAGGAAATTGCAAAACATTCTTTCTTTTAAAAAAATCTCTTGAAATGAGACTTCTCCCAAGATCAGTTTAGACTCTGTGCACTTAGAATGAGTGGGTGCATTTTATTAGTTTTATCAGTTTTCCTTTTCAGGGAAAGGAGGATCGTAGAGAGCTGGGAGCCTCTCGTCACCCCAGCTCGTTAAACTGCATGTTCGGACCCACATCAAGTCCCCTCTCGGGCTCCTGCCTTCGGGGAGCTGACCTCTGCCTTCTCAGCTCCAGAGCATCAGGGAACTTTACTGTGTAAAGTTAGCTGCTAGCAGGAGATTTGGACATTTCTTTACAAAAACATATGAACACATTATGTCTGTTCTTTATCACAAATTAAATGCATGTGAAATAATTTATTAGGAGGCTTTGCAAAGTAGAATGCAATCCATCTCACTGGAAAAGCAAAGCCCTGCCTGGTTTACCCCTCAGGAGAGTCATTGCACCCTCATCTCCCCCGAACTTCCCTAAGACGGGTTCCAACCTCTGCCTCACTTGTCCATGTGGCTCAGTTAGGAGGAGCTACAAGGGAGAGGAAGAACACAGGAGGGTTCCTGCCCACGGGGCTCATGCCTACAGGAGGGCACTTGAGAGAACTGTCACGTCCTGGGGTCAGAGCTGTGCGCTGGGGTGGGGGAGCCAGAGGAATTCTCCAGCTCTGAGCCCCGGACCTGGCCAGAGCCAACGGTCCACGTTGGGATGAGGCACCGTCCTCGACCTTGGGGAAGTTAGAGGCTCCTGGAGGCTCCCGCTGACAAAAATGCATGGATTTAGAGCCTGGACAGTGCTCTGTACATCAGCAGTTCCCCCTCTCCCTTCCCACCAGCAAAGCCACCACCCGTTTGACAGATGAGAATATTCGGGCACCGCGTGCGCCTTGCCCCAGGCCCACGGCTCGTTACGGCAGAGCCAGGACCAAAACTGCTCTGTCATCAGTGTCTGCATGGTCCAGGTGCCTGTGACACCACATCTGCTCCCTCTGGTGCACTGGGAAAAGCTAACTTCTTCGCCGATTGCTCTCCACCAAGATCTCCTCCCCAGACCTAAGTGTACTGAGCCCCGGAGAAGCCCCAGACACAAGAGGGCACTGCAGCCCTGCGAATCTGTGCCTCTTCCTAGAACTGCGGTGGGGTCGGAGTTACAGGTAATTTCCTGTGGCTGGTGTCTCCTCCGATGTGTGTAAATCATACCATCTTGTCTGAATATGTCAGACCACCCAGTGGGGCCACAGAGGACTGATCTGTCCAATGCAAAGAGTCCTTTGCTGCCCGCTAAGTGCCAGAGGCGGGGCTGAATGCTGGGTATGCAGACGTGAGGAAGACAGAGAAAGACTGCCCTCAAGTAGCCCAAAGTCTGCAGAATTAACAGCTGGCCAGGGGGGGCAGAGGAGCATGGGGAGAGAGAGAGTGAGCTGACATTGCCAAGCACCTCTGCTAGAGACAGGCTACCCCACCCTCGTGGTGGGCAGGAACCTGTCAGAGCACGAAGCTACAGGTCTCTGTGCTCTGGAACTTACATCGAGGAGACAGATACATCCAACCAACGGGGAACAATAAAGGGCAGGATGTGGCAAATTGGGAAACACTGTAAGTGCCGTAGTTGCCCAGAAAGGGAGTGTTTGGTAACCGGTAAAAATGGGAAGCAGAAAAAAGGCAGATGGTCCTTCATCAAGGAGAAGGAAGCAAGAGGAGGTGCCTCGGCTGCCTCATCTATAAAATTGGGATAATAATAGTACCTGCCTTGTAAGGTTATTGCTATAGATCAAATATTTATGTTCTCCCCCCAAAATTCATATATTGAAATCTTAACCCCCAAGGTGATGGTATTAGGAGGTGAAGTCTTTGGGAGGTACCTAGGTCAGGGGGATGGAGCCCTCATGATTGGAATCAGTGCCCTTATAAAGGGGAGCCCTGAGAGCTCTTCATTCCTTCCAGCCTGTGAGGACACAGGGAGAAGGCACTTGGCCCTCCAGCCTCCAGACTGTGAGAAAGAAATTGCTGTTCTTCATAAGCCACCAGTCTATGGGACTGTATTACAAGGGCCCGAACAGATTTAGACAGTAATGATTATGTTTAAATTATTTATTATTTAGAAAGCACTTACGGCAACTGTCGTTGTCATCGATAATGTCGATGATAATGGTGATGAAGATAGTGTTGGTGGTATTGAAGGTGTGATGATGGTGACGGTGGTGGTGGTGTGGTTGATGTTGCTGGTGTTGACCATGATGATGGTGGTATTGGCTTTGCTGTTGATGATGATGATGTTGATGACATTGATGTTGATGATGGTGGTGGTGTGGTTGTTGTTGATGATGGTGTTGTATTTGTTGCTGATGCTGTTGGTGTTGATGATGATGATGTGCTTGGTGGTGTTGTTGCTGTTGTCCCCTTAGCTCTGACCTTGTACCTCAGAGGTGGGGCCTTCCATCACTCTCACCTATTCCTTGCGGTGAGGGGAAATTTCACCTCTTGCTTCTGACGACTGGCAGCATAAATTTCCATAGTGGTCAGTTAATACTGGCTATTAAGTTTCCAATCTGAGCAAAAATTAGGCTAAAATGACCAAAGCTTATTACTGAACATATCTGTGGAAAAAGAATTTTTATTGACTTTCTGGGTACAAGAAACAGTCAGTGGTGGCCTTCAAAACTAGCCCAAGTAGATGTTGAAGATCTCGGTTGGGGTCTGGACCTTCAGAAAGCAGGCTTGCATGTCTGTAAGTGGGAGAGCTCAGACAAGACTTGAGTCTGTGCTCTTAACTAACCCGTCTACACTGCTACTGTGGGATCATGATGTTCAGGGCTAAGAAGTAAAGTTTAATCTATTCATTGCAGAAATGATCATCATTTTGTGGACCTAGAACGTGGATAGTACCCGCTTTTTTCTCTGCTGTGATCTACAGCCTGAGGTTCTGAGGGGACGTGCCCCGGATCCCGGTGCAGGCACAGCCGCCCAGGGAGAGCTGTTTGACAGTAACCTGCTTCTGTGCTGTATTTGGTTGGTCCGGGGGTGTCTTGAAATTTGACCTAGGCAAGACATATAGGAGAGTGTCCTTGGGGAAAGGAGGATGCCAAGGACTTACACAGCCAGGGTCAGCATGGACCGTGGGCGGCTCTCCTGACAAACTAGGATCCACCTCTAGGTCCCTGTTGTGGGTTCAGTTGTTTCCCCCCAACAGATATGTTAAAGTCCCAACCCCCTGTCCTTCAGAATGTGACTTTACTTGGAAATAGGATCGTTGCATTTGTAATTAATTAAGATGAGGTCATTCTGTAGCAGGGCAGGCTCTTAATCCAATATGACTGGTGTCCTTATAAGAAGAGGAAAAGAGACACACATGAGGCAGAAGATGCCTTGTGACAGCAGAGGCAGAGCTCAGAATGATGAGTCTGCAGACCAGGGAGCCCCAACGGTTGACAGCCACCACAGGAGCTGGAAAAGACAAGGAAGGATGCTCCCCTACAGGCCCTGCTGACACCTTGATCTCGGACTTCCAGCTCCCAGATCTCTGAGACAATACACGTCTGTTGTTTCTAAGCCGCTGAAGTGGTGGGACTTTGTTAAGGTAGCCTTGGGAAACTGACACAGTCCCCACTACATATCCCCTCAAACCCTTCCTCAGCTACCTAAAATCCCACCTGACTGAAGGCCAACCGTAAAGGAAAACGTTCCTCCCGGTGGCAGCTCTGCCCTTAACCATACTCACAGGGACGCTCCACTTCTGACACTTCCGGTCCCCAGATGTGTGGGGTTCCCACACGAGCAGTTCTGGGACATCAGCTGGGTGTCCTACAAAGTCAGTTCAGTTCCGACATCAGATCTGCAGTTAGCATCAGACCTCACGTGCTAAGGGCATACCTAAGGTGCCAGTTGCAAGTTCAGGCTGTCACCTGCGCTTCTGACTGAATGGCTATAAATTGGAGGTTCCCAAGGCCCTCCTCCTTGGGTGTAATTAATTTGCTAGAGCCGTTCTTTGCTAGAGAACTCAGACGCAGTTTACTTACTAGATCACCAGTTTATTGTAGAGAAGAGCAGCCAGATGGAAGTGATGGAGAGGACAAGGTACGTGGGAATGCGCACGGGGCTGCCCTGCTCGCTCCGGGCGTGCCCCCCACCACGAGCATCTCCCCCCGTTCACCATCCTGGGAGCTCTCCGAGCCCCGTCCTTTCGGGGCTTTGTGGCGGCTTCAGTACGCAGGCGTGGTTCGTTAGATCATTGGCCGTGGTGATTGGACTCAGCCTCCAGCCCCTTTCTCCAGAGAGGTTGCGAGTGGGGCTGAAACTTCAGAGCCTCTAATCGTGTTGGTTTTCCTGCAAACAGTCTCCATCCTTTGGGGTTTCCCAAAAGTCACCTCAGTTATATAAATCCAGGTGTGGTTGAAAGGGGCTTGTTATGAATATCAAAAGATCCATCTCCCTTTTTATTTTATTTTATTTATTTATCTATTTATGACTGTGTTGGGTCTTCGTTTCTGTGCGAGGGCTTTTCTCTAGTTGTGGCAAGCGGGGGCCACTCTTCATCGCGGTGGGCGGGCCTCTCACTATCGCGGCCTCTCTTGTTGCGGAGCACAGGCTCCAGACACACAGGCTCAGTAGTTATGGCTCACGGGCCTAGTTGCTCCGCGACATATGGAATCCTCCCAGACCAGGGCTCGAACCCGTGTACCCTGCATTGGCAGGCAGACTCTCAACCACTGCGCCACCAGGGAAGCCCCGCCATCTCCCTTTTTTTTTGGCTCTGAAACTATTTCAGGAACCCAGAACAAAAACCGGATATTACAGAAGATGCCTTATTGCCCTAATACAGGAAATGACAAGGGTTTTAGGAGCTATGTGCCAGGAACTGTGGACAGAGATAAATATATATTTCTTATAATAAATCACTGAACAGGAGCTTGCTTTAAATTATTGCCTTAGAGCAGCTGTTCTCAAAGCGTGGGGTGCGGATTCATTACACCTGCAGATTCTCAGACCCGTCATACACGCGGGAATCGGAAACTCTGAGGTAGAGCCCACCAGCTGCTGCTGGCCCAGGTCCTCCAGGGGATGCCGGTACAGCTGGAACTGGAGAGAGTACGTGAAATACCGTATCCTTGCTTCCAAGGTATACTTCCCCCATTTTGAATTTTTCTGAAGTTAGGATGGATCTTACAATCTCTGTAAAATCTTACGAAAGCAGCGGTTCATGTTGCAATTGATGGTGTCTTAGAATCAATGAAAAATGGTAAATTCAACGTTCATCCAATATGCCTGTTGACACTGTCGTGTTGAGAGAGCTACCCCTGGAGGCGGCAGTGACTTGAAAGCTGTTTGCGTCCCAGCCGTTGGGGGGGGGTGGCCCTTGAGGGGCGCCTTGAGACCCCCAGAATCTTCCAAGCCTTCCCTTTACTCCGGGTGCACCGAAGCCAGCTGGGCCTGCCCTCCGGGCCCCACTTCTAGTTAATCACCGTGAGCTTCGTTTCTGCGCCTCCAGGGCCTCTCAGAAGGGTGTCTGGCCTTGAAGCTTGACTCCGAAGATGCACCTCTCTTAGGGAGGAGCCCCGGCTGAGGGAGATGATGCGCTGGGCCGACTTGTTTCCTCTTCGGGAAATGCTCCCCTCCGAGCACACAGACTCCATCTCACCTTTCTCAGCCCACCTGGTGTCTGGGCCTTCAGATAAAAGTAGTGCTCAGTTAGGAGGCTGGTGTGTAAGAGAGAAATCTCTTCTGTCACTTTAACAGCATGGCTGCTACAGCAAGAGGAAATTAATTAAAAGTGTCCCTCACGTGGCTGTTCAAAGTACATTTCTACCTCTTCGCAGGGCATTCACGTAGGTGTTATGAAATATTTCATTGTGGTGTTAGGCGTCACTCATTTTGTTTAAAGTATTCCAGATTGCTCAGTGACATGATAAAAAATGAGGAACGTGGGGGAAGGGATTTTATTTTAACAACAGAAAAATTTTTAAAGATGAGTTTTAATGAGGAGCCCTGCCCTGGCGTGGGCACATCTGTGGACAGAGTGCACACACACACACTCACACTGACATGCACACTCACACACGCATTCACATGCACACACTCATGTACACACGTGCACACATGGTCGCATACATGCATGTAAACACAGACACATACACACAGAGGTACACACACCCCACACACAGAACTTGCTGTACTTGTGAGAGTATTATTGTTCATTTCTTGTCCTTTTCTTCCCACTGGTGAAGTCTTCTGGAGCAGTGCTTTCTCAAGTTCTAACATCTGTGTTGGGTTTCTTTTTCACTTCTGTTTCCACCATTTCCATCCCAACGCAAAGAAAGTAAAACTTTTATATTTACATGCGCCCTACGATCCCCCAGGAGTTGTTACACTTTCTGAATTTGTTCATTTATTTTTTATTTTTTTAACATCTTTATTGGGGTATAATTGCTTTACAATGGTGTGTTAGTTTCTGCTTTATAACAAAGTGAATCAGTCATACATAAACATATGTTCCCATATGTCTTCCCTCTTGCGTCTCGCTCCCTCCCACCCTCCCTATCCCACCCCTCCAGACTGTCACAAAGCACCGAGCCAATATCCCTGTGCCATGCGGCTGCTTCCCACTAGCTATCTACCTTACTACGTTTGTTAGTGTGTATATGCCCATGACTCTCTCTCGCCCTGTCACAGCTCACCCTTCCCCCTCCCCATAACCTCAAGTCTGTTCTCTAGGAGGTCTGCGTCTTTATTCATACAGAGTGAAGTAAGTCAGAAAGAAAAAGACAAATACCGTATGCTAACACATATATATGGAATTTAAGAAAAAAAATGTCATGAAGAACCTAGGGGTAAAGCAGGAATAAAGATGTTCATTTATTTTTTAAAACCTTTACTCAGGGTCCTCCACGTGCAGGAGACTCTGGGGGCCCAGGGGGCCGTGCTCCACCATCCTTGCCCTCGGGGCCCTGGGGTTTAGGTGGCTGAGACGATACATATTCGTGAGGACGATAATACAAGACCGCAGTCAGTATAATGGAAGCCGTGAAACAATTATTAAGTGATTCAGAGAACTGAGGACTGCCTTCTAGCTAGAGGGTGTCAGGAATGTCTTTAGATTCGTAGGATGTTAGGGCAGAAGGGAGTGGAAAGAGCCTCTAATCCCAGTGTTCTCCGGTGCATTTTGAGTCTTGGAGCCTCTTCTTCAAAAGAAAACTTACTGGGACGCCCCGTCTGGAAACGGCTGCCTTGAGAGGCTCCCAGGAAAAGATCCAGTCCCGTCCTGTCACCTTGTACTGCAGATTACAGAAATGTGGGGCAAAGTTTAGGTCATAAGAAAAGTCTTCTCAAAGGAAATAAAAATCAGTTGTACCGAGAGCCTACGGGTAACAGGGAAGTGTGTTTGGCTTATTAAAGCCGCTTTCTGGAGGATTTCTCTGCAAGGTGCTCACAACCTTGTCCTGCCTTAGATGCTTAATAACCCAGTTGTGGGATAAGACAGAGACAGTAAGTCGAAAGGTGCAGGACAGCAGCTCAGTGCCTTCGGGAGTGGGGTGGGAACGGCAAAGTCAGGACAGCCCAGGGAAGGACCCTCCCACTGGCCCTGAAGGACAAGCAGGTCTGGATAGTCAGAGGCTCCGGGCTGCATCTGGAGAACAGAGGTGCCTCCTCATGCCTGACACACGTGGTAGGCCGTGCAGATCCTCAACATCTCACAAAATGTGGGACCATTCTGAAGACTGTGGCCCACACTGCTCAGCCAGCAGCCCTGGGGACGAGGGAACACGTGTGTTAGGGCTGTGATGGTGCAGGTGGCACATTGACCAAGAACAGGTTTTTCATCATGTAGGGGATTCCTGCACAAGAATCCTCCCAGTGCCTGGGAGTCCAGGCTGTCATTCCCTAACCCTTAACCAGTCATCTTGCAGTGTGACCACCGGGCGAACGGATGTTAACAGCTCCTTGACTATATCGTTATGTGCGAGGCATATTCTAGGCGTTTTGTGTGTGTCATCATTTAGTCCTCAGAACAACTCTTGAAGAGGGAGAAACCAAGGACCAGCTAATTACAGTAACCTGCTCACCTCCACTCAGCTAGCCAGTGATGCAACTAAGATGAACACTGAGGGTTACTGTGCTTTGTAATTAAGAAATATATGTACACGAGAGGCCAAATGGATGGACTGTGCCTGGTGTCAACCCTGGCGACACCACGGGCAGTTCTGTGCCTTGGCTTACTCATCTGTGAAACGGGGATATAGTGCCTACTTCATAGGGTTACTTTAAAGACTGAAGGAGTTACTATGTGGAAAACACTTAAAACAGTGCCTGACACATGGTGATCATGGTGTAATTATGAACTTGTTGTTGTTGCTATTTTTACTTTTATTATTATTATCACACTGGTGCCACAAAGGAGGGAATAGTCAGAGAAAAGATGTTTGAACTGAGCCTTGAAGGCTATGCAGAGGTTTAGAGGAGACCAGGAGGGCGGGGCCTTGCAGAGGGGAGACGAGCAGGCACAAGTGTGTGAAGAAGCACAGCTTCTCTTCAGAAAAACGAGTTTGGAAGGTGTGTGTTGGGTGATAGGAGATTAGGTCTGAGAAGGTCTTATATTCCATGCCGGGGGTCTCAGCTTTATCCTGTGGGCAATGGCAAGCGACTCAAGGGTGTTAATCAGAAGAGTGCCGAGGTCAGAACTGGTGGGGATCCCTGGGCAGCGCTGAGAACGTTACCATGGCAATGAGAGGGGGCACGAGACGCTTTAGCAGACACGACTGAGGGGACCTACTGAGGAACTGGATGTGGTGGTTTGAGAGAGTGGAGTGTGGAATTATTTCCCTTTAAGAGATGTGATCTGTTTGTTCTACAACCTTGAGTCCAAAAAGAAAAGCAGGACTCTCTGTATCTCAGGTAGTGCCCACCCCTCAGGAGCCTTAGGGGGTCAGCTCCTAGGCACCCCATTACCCCGCAGGCAGGTGGCATCCCCACCTCAGAGATTCTGCACTGAGAACTGAGGCTCTGCCCTCAGGGCGCACACCCGGTGCTTGGCCAGTCACTCCGGCTGATCGTGAGGGGCCAGGGGACAACGGCAGGCAGCCTGGGCAGTGACACAGAGTGGTGGCCAGCAGGGGGCGCAAGCAGGCAGACCAACGGGCCTCCTTAGTTTCCAACTGGCCTGTGTCGAGATTTGATCAAGTTCAAAAGCAAAGGAGACCTAAAATGTAGCGCATCCTCACTGTGATTACAAAAAGGAGCCTCACTTCTTTGCACGCCGTAATTTGTGCACCCAGATAAGGACCATTCTTCTCAGGAAGCTGAGCCGTTTACTCCACTGAGAGGACATTGCTTGGGAGAATTTAGGGTCCTCCTTGTAACATGATCTCCATGTTCCAGGCTCCCAAGGAGTCCACCATTCTTTTCTTTATGATAGGCTGGAATGTTGACAGTTGCTGTAATCACCAAACTTAACAAACTTAAAATACCTTCATTACAAAATTTAGCTCTAAGTGATCTTTTGCACTTTTTAAAAACCAGAGCTAACTTCTAAAACAGGTAATTGGCAACTTTGAGGTTATTCAAGAGAACAGGCCACAGCCTCTGGACTGACTGTACCAACCTCACAGTTTCCCAGGGTGTGCATCCTGTCCATGAATGCTTTGTCCTTCGTTTAATCAGCAAATATCCATTGGCCACTTACTGTGAATAAGACACTGTACATTTTCCTATGTGGGATACAGAGTTATATAAAATAGGTTCCTAAGCTCCATGTATAGTTGAAAAGATAGGACATAGTGTATCACTAATAGTGTATCATTAGAACTCAAATCAGAACTTAATTACGTGGGTTGAAATTCGTCACAGAACTACTGGATCACAATGTCAGCAGATGATAAGTGTTATCACAGTTCTGAGAGACAGGACAATACAGGAGCTGTGGGAAGTATACTCAGAAGAGCCTTGATCCCTCCCTGGCCCAGATCCCAGCTCAGCCACGCACAGGGATGAATGCGACAGCCAGTGTATGTTTCATCAGTTCTCTTGTAGTTTGCCAACTCTCACGAAATTAATAAAACTAAGCTCCGTCCTTCATACTTTGTATTCTGTGAATTACGCTGAACATCTAAACCCTTCACCTAGGGTGATGCATACGGGGCACAAAAGTGTTGCTATATCTTGAAGGCAGGTAGTTCCTAAAACCTAACACTTCTATGGATCAACTACCCAAAGATACTAGCTGACTTTGGGGAGCATACAGAGACCCCCTTTTTATGATTGGGCTGGTTTCTCTTATTAACATGCCTGTCGTGTGCCCAAAGTGTGACATGTAATTTCTAGAGGAAGAGGTTACATGTGACTGGAAAGGTTAATGTGACATTTTTCACCACCACTGTGAGCCTGTAAAAACCACCCCCTGATTTCTGTGAACCCCACTGAGTGACGCTACGTACCCTGCTGCATGGGAAATATGACTGCTTTCAAGTGGACGCGTGAAATGGGGTTGGAGCAAAGACTCAGTGCTGCGGGGCTTGGCAGGGGAACCCCAAACCCCAAGGTTGATGTCCGCCATACGAGGCTTCAAAGTCAAACAGCCACAAAATCCATCTGCTGTGTTGACGAGGAGATCTCGTCTTTGGAACATATTTTAATGACCTGCAGTAGTCCCAGTAGCTCAGCTAGCACCCTGCTTATTGGTACGATAATACCGCCTCCACGTACAAAACCCTGTGCATTGGGCACACGTAACTCATGACTGGCAGATAAAAAGGTCCGGATGCCATGCCCAGCGGGGCCGTGGCCCATCGTCTGCCCTGGCCAGAGCGTTCCTCGCTGCTGGCCGCTGGTCTTTGAAACCATCCATCACCACTCGAGAGAGACTCGGGTGGTGACAGCCAGACCGCCCGAGTCTCCGTTGTTTATATACCATGAGTGTAGCTTCTGGTGGAAATTATCTGTCACGTAAACATCCTCTGAGGATACAGATGAGAGCAGTGAGGGCAAGCACTCTCCGTGTGAACTTTCTTTTATTCTCACGACTTGTTTCTTTTCCAGTTTGTGTCCTTTTTCATCACTTCATTCTCATCTGGAAGTGTCATATCTCTCCATCCACTCAAGCAGGTGTAAGTTAATGTTCTGAACTGAATGGGACTGGAAACCAGAGACACAAAACTGAATATTTTCTGTTTGCAAGTCTGTTGTGTCATTCAAAGCTTTTCTTTTGGTTATTTGAATTTCTCCCCCATCTGGCAGCAAGGTCTTCACTGACCAAAAGTACCTTGTGTGTTGGTTGTAAATTTGCTTGCTTCAGTGTGGTTATTTTCCCTCTCGGGAACAATATAAACTCAGAAGTCAGATTTTTAACTTGAGCCAGAATAGTCTCTGTCGCTAACCAGAGTTTTTAAAAGGCCAAATGTTGCTTTTATTGCAGTTATGTCTTTGTAAGCAAAGGCTGAGCAAATAGAACTGTTTTCATGCAGTTCTGCATTTCAGTTTGAACAAGGGTATACACCAGCTGAGACACACTTACCTACCAAGGACTTAAGAAATATTATGGGGCTTCCCTGGTGGCACAGTGGTTGAGGGTCCGCCTGCCGATGCAGGGGACACGGGTTCGTGCCCCGGTCCGGGAAGATCCCACATGCCGCGGAGCGGCTGGGCCCGTGAGCCGTGGCCGCTGAGCCTGCGTGTCCGGAGCCTGTGCTCCACAACGGGAGAGGCCACAACAGTGAGAGGCCCGCGTACCGCAAAAAAAAAAAAAAAAAAAAAGTTAGAAGGGGGCAAAGAGAATCATAATAAATATTTTTATGTCTACACGTATGTGTCCATATGTGCCTGCTCACGCGAATCTAGGAGCCTGTGCATAAGAGTGTGTCCATAGGCGAGCACATAGAGAATCAGGTGTTTAATACAGGACTTAATTGACAGAGGTGTTTACAGTGCCATAGAGTTATATGCTCTTATTTGAAAGCATATCCTGTATCCTAAGACTAGTCAAAAACATGCAGACACTGGAAGGGTTGCTGAGAAGAAAGAGAAACGCTGTCCTGCTTCTCCACCCTCACTTTCATCCTGCGCCTCCTTGCCTTCCGCTTCCGGCTGAGAACAGCGCCTCCTTCTGGGCACAGGGGTAGAGCATCTCTCCTGCTTGAGGCCATGTTGCGTCTCAGGGGGAGGCTCTGATCACAGCATCCTAATCTCTGTGAGTAGGCTACCCCTGTCTCTGGGAGCTGGTGAAGTGAGACAGCGACTCTCCAGCATCCAGCATCGCGTCTGGCACATAATAGGAACCCTGAGTGGTGGTGTCATCGTTTTTGCTGCAACCTCTGTTCCTCTTACTAAGAATAGACCTTAGTCACCCTATATTCCACATTTGGGACCCAGAGAAGAAAAGTCGCTTGGCCGGAACCACAAAGCAGCTGGTGGCAGGGCTGGAACCAGAGCAGGGCTCCAGACCACATCCTTAGTCCCGGAGTCAGTGTGCAGATGTCACAACGGTACACCTTCTTCTGGTGACAGTCATCAAAGCCTGCTTTTGTGCATGGCTGTCTTCCTATACTAGACTCTGAGCTCCCTGATGGCAAATACTTTGTCTGCTTCTGCCTGTGTCCCCTGGACCTGGCACTGTGCCCTGCACGTGGTAGAATCTCAATGCATATTTGTTGAATAGAATTACATGCAAAGTAAGAAGAAACTATGAATAGGAGTTGTCAGAAGAATAGCTGTTAAGCACAGTGCTGTCAGGTTCTGACCATCCAGCAAACAAAAAGCATGATTTCCCGGATTTGGGCCGTGATAGTGTGTGCCCAGATGATGGGGAGGGAGTGACTTCCAGGCAGCAGTGACAAAAGGACAGAAGCTTCCTACTGTTCAAAACGACGCGTTTAATCAGTTAGTTGTTGGCTAGATGCACGTGAGATCGTTTGGAGGAAGAGGAAGAAAAGTAAAGAAAACCAATTTAAAACTTCGGTGGTGAAGCCCTTCCAAAGTCTCATTAGTAAAAGTATGCTTAATTGTTTAACATGAGTTTGGAGGGCTCCCCGTTAAATGTTGCAAGCTCCCTTAAATCGCGTGTGTGCTGTTCCTGTGTTCAGCACGTTTCTTCTCTTCTTACAGAAATCCTGGGTGACACTAACCCAGGTCTGGTCAAAGTATCACAAAGCCCAAATATTTCACTCTGAATTGGGAATCTCCTGCTTTTTCTTCATTTCTTATAAGAAAGTTTGTTTAGATTTTGGTGTTTTCCTAAATTATCTGCCAATTTTCAGGAGCCCAAACATCATAGAAGTCTCACAATGATGGGTGATCTGAAAATTCACGCAGAACAGTGGGTCGAGGCCACCTGGGCCAGAGGAACTCGTATGATGGCAGCTTGAGGGGGAGAACCCCGCTTCTGGACCACGACGGCTGTGAACCCAGGGGGCCCAGCTCCCAGAGGAGGGTCTGGATAACTGGATGGGATTAGGTTGTAATCAGTCGATTTAAATCATACATGGGGGCTGCTTTTTAACTTTGTGGCCTCTTTAAATATAGTTTTTATTTGTATTGTCTCTGTTTGCTATTCTAAAGAATATTCTGTCTTAAAATAACAGGGAATGTGGCACAGTTGTGATGTGGCTCTCAGAAAGAAAGCCACACACAATTCAGATCCTATAAGTGGAGACAGCTACCCTCGGTGGTTAGAGAAAAGCGGGCTGGGTGCTCAGTATCAGCAGGGAAACAATGACCTCAACTGTAAGACACAGGACATGGGAATGGTCTTAGGGGATCCTTCTTTAGCGGAATTTAACTTTGCTGCCTTGACACATGGTGGCCAAGTATATGCTTGGGAAGTCATCCTGCATGAGCTGTTAATCCATTCAGCAAACATTTTGTTCAGGGCACTGATTCCCAGATTCAGAACAGGCTCTGGGATGACTCAGATCCCCAGCCCAAGGATTCCTCTGTGTGTGTGTGTGTGTGCGCATGTGCGTGCGTGCGTGCACGCAGGAGCGATTACGTTTTTTGAAAGTACAATTCAGCATGACAGTTGCTACCATGGGTACTTACGACACTTTTTGAGGCACAGATTAGAAAGAACACAGGAGAAAAGTCTGCAGCAGCACGGTGACGATCTCATTCCTAAATAAGAGAAGAACGAGCAACAACGCGATTTAAGTGGACGGTGCACGGGAAAGGGGAGTTTGCAGTCACACACACACGAAATGCAGATGCCACACACACAAAGTTGTCCAGCTCCACTCAAAAGTCAAAAAAGGTAACTTAAAGCAATACCAAGATACAGTACTTGCGGATTAGAGCGGTGAAAAAGACAGCACATTTTTTAAAGTTATACCATAGACCCGCACCCACCCTCAATTAGAGGGCGAGGAAACAGTGTTCACTGGAGTCCAGGGTCTCTGCCTGGGGCGCTAATGCCCTTGTCCCCTGTCTGCCCTCTGGAACCACCCTCCCCTCGTGTGTGACCTGCGCCCCCCAACCCCGGAGAGGTTTTCCGGCTCCATTGGCAAAGGCACCGGAGCGGACATGAGCTATGGCCCAGGGTGTTTCAGGAGCTGCTGCGTTTCTGCAGCTCCCTTCTCATTTCCTTTGGCCACGAGCGCAGTACGTTCTAGATGAAGGCTACCCTTTCAGCCCAGATCGTGGAGGAGGACCAGCACGGCCACAGCTGACCATCTACCAGGATGTAACATTAGCAAGGAATAAACTTTCATTGTTTTAAAGCACTGAGACTTGGGGGTTTTGTGTTTGAAACCACAAGCTTATTTAGTGAAAACCAGCTATAAAACCTTTTTAACACAGCAATTGCAATGCCAGTAACTAGCTTAACCAACACAGTCTTCCCTGTGTGTGAAGATGCATGTTAGAGGGACTTCTGCAACAGTGTTTATGGCAATGAAAAAACAAAAGGAAGCCACCTAAATATCCATCCGTAGGGAGTGGACCAAAGAAATACGGTATATCCACGGAATGGAATACCATACATCTGCTAAAAACGAAGGTTTACAGATTGTGAAAATTATCTACATCATTGTATATTACAGTATTTACCATTCTGCAACTTGTTGTTTTCATGCAACGTGGTATTTTTCATACTTGCCCGTGTTGATAGGTGTCTGTCTACTCGTTTCACATGCCCTGCGATCTTCCACTGGGTGAACAGACAGACTGCATTTAAGTCATCCCCTCCCCTGCCCGTGGCTAGCTCGGCGCTTGTGGCTCAGACATAGCTGCTGTTGAGAACGGTCTACTGCGTGCTTGCCTCCTTGTGTCCGTGTGCAGGGCTCGCTCTGAGATGTGGTCCAGGGATGGGACTGTCTGGTGGTGTCAGGGATCTTCAGGTTTCACAGCCGTTGCTCAGTTGTTCTCCACAGTGGCTGTGTTTACTCTTCCTGTGGGCATTTGGCTTCATTCTCTTGCTATTGTCAGAGTGGATATTAAGACAATATAGAAGATGTTACGCTGAGGTATGCTATTTTATACTGTGTGTGGCATATATGTTATTGTGAACACATACCATGCGGCAAAAATATCTTTTAAATATGCAGAGAAATAATACATACTAACTCCAAGATAACAGTTACCTCTGGAAAGGGAGCAGACTGAGATTAGGGCAGGGCACACAGGTGACCTCAAAAATCTGTGTATTATGTTTTATTTTTCAAAAGTAAGGCAATATGGTATAACCTTAAGATCTGATAAAGCTGCATATTTACATGAAATGTTTTTTATATTTTTTATTTGTATGTTTAAAATAATTGCTTATGTGTAAATTTGACCACTTATATGCAGAGAAACATTTGAGGACATTTTAGAAACATTTAGGTTACTTCTGGAAAGTGGGGTGAGAAGGGTCTTTTACTTGTCACTTTATTCCTTTTTGTAGTTTTCGAATTTTTTTTAGAAACATACATCAAGTTTATGGATTTAAAAATAAGAAGGGACTAATCCAGGCTCAGCAACTTTCTTACTGTATGGCTGAGACAAAAAACACAGAGCTCTTGAAACCTGTGTTTTCTGTAAAATATGGTTAGAAGCACCTGCTTTGTAGAGCTGGTGTGAGGATTAGAAATTATTCATATACACACCTAGCAGAGTGCCTTTTACATAGTAGGCACTAAATAAATAATAATTGTTTACATTATTAATAAGAATGGAGGATGTGCTCTGTTTGCAAATTTACTCACCCTGAAATGTGCAGAGAAAAGAGATGCAGGTTCTTTATTTCTCAGTAACTGATCTGTTCTTCCACATGAGTGCCCCATGGGGAAATGGATCTTTGAGCCAGAAAACTTAGTTTGGCTCAATAATTTAAACCCACAGCCAGTGCTTAGATCCCCTTCAGTGAGTGCTGTCCCTTTAGGTTAAACGCACAGAGTCTCCCATCACTGCTCGCCCTCCCCGTCCCTGGGTCAAGGGTGCCAGGTTTAGCAAATAAAAACACAGGACACCCAGTAACACAAAATTTCAGGTAAACAACAAATGGATTTTTAGTAGTAAGTCCCAGTACTGCATGGGACATATTTATACCGAAGAATATATATTGTCTATCTGAAATTCAAATATAACTGGCTAAGCTGCATTCTGTTTGGGCAATCCTATCTATGGGTGAATGGGGGAGGGCCACATGGTCGGGGAGACGAGGCCTCGGACCCCCCGGACTTCGGATGTGCACTGGATAGTGTCTGGGCCCAGTCCCAGGTAGCAGACAGGCTTCAGGTCCACGGCTGCTGTGACCGCAGTCTGTCTCTCAGCTCAGCCAGGCCGGGGGTGCTCCCGGGCCGGACCAGCCCATCTTGCCTTTCCACGGTACCTCGGACTGCACTGCTTTTCTGCCACATTCTCTCGGGACACAGGACTAGGATGTCCCCTCAGCAGCCCCTGTGGGGTGGGCTCTGAGCCTCACTGTGGTGAGATCCATGGCCAGTACCCTGGCTCTCAACTCAGCCGCTTGTCACGTGGCCCCTTGGAAGCAGGCAGGAAGTTCTGATGATGATTCCCGGGAAGCTGCCCAAATAGTACGAATCCCCAGCTTAGGTGCAGCCACCCCTGGGAGTTCATAGCGTCCCAGAGACCCCAGCCTGAGGCAGAGGAAAAGCAGCCCCAGGGCCTACAGCTCCCAGAACACGTCCATCTTTCTCTGCACACCTGCCCTCCGCCAGCCTTCACTTCCTGTCTGTCTCCTTCCTCCCAAGTGCACCAGGGCCGAAGGGGCAGCCTCCCCTGCTCCGTCCTGTGTGTTCTGTGATCATTCATTCGGCACTCGCTCCACGAATATGTAATCGAGCCCCACCTATGTTCCAAACGGTATTCTAGATGCTGGAAATAATGGCAGTAAAAACAGACTTCCAGAATTTGTTCACATAAATTCTAGAGCTTGCATTCTAGGGCAGTTGAAAGGGCCAATGAACAAATACTGAAAATGCATACCAGAGGGTCCTGCCGTTAGGTACGGGCGGCGCCCTGTGAAGAACAGGCAGCAGGGGCAGGTGGAAGCTGGGCCGATGGTCGTGGAGGGGTCTCTTCCAGTAAGTGGTGGGAGGAGGCGTCTGAGCAGACACTTAATGAAGACAAAGACAAGCTGCGCCGGTGTCTGGGGACGGAGACTTCAGGCAGAGAGAACAGTAGGCCCGGTGGGAACAAGCTTGGTGTCCGTCACATCCCACGGGAAGGCCCGCCCCGGCCGCACAGAAGGAGCGCAGAGAAGGGGCAGAGATGAAGTTAGAAAAACCCACGCCTGCCTCTTAATACACCTTCAGAATAGCTGAAAAGTAATTTACAAAGCCTTTTTCTCTTTCTGGACCCTCCTTTTGCTAAAGAGAATAACAAAGTCGACCTAAGACTTGACCCACAGCTGGCCAGGCCCCCTTCTCACCCCAGGGCTGCAGCTTCAGGACAGCCTTGGAGCTGGAAGCTGCGAGCTACTTCATCAGGGAAAACTGAAACGCAGATGAACATTTGCAAAATTAGGCCGTTACACTAGTGAGTTTTTACCAAGCGTTACAGGAGAGCAGTGGAGGTGATGGCTTCCTCTGGGAGGGGCCAGCAAGGCAGCTTGGAAAGGTGACTTAGGACTGAGTCTGCAGTGATTGACCAGAACTCCATGAAGACAACGTGGAATTGGGTCTGGACAGTCAGGATGAGGTTATAAGGGTGTAGGTGTTTTATGTCCTTACGATAATCTAAAACACACACACTTTCCATTGGGTTCATTGTAATTGACGCGGACACAAAGCTAGGAAGACGTGCCTGTAACACCCAGGGCCCGGCCTCTGCCATCGTCCATGGCTGCTGACTCTTCCGCAGAGCTGGGCGCGCCAGAGCCCCTGGTGAGCACCTTGTAACAAAGGCTTGGTTCTCTTTTGTTCTCCACGAAACTCACGACCCCCTTTTTGTTTCTCTGCCCACTGCAGGTCCTGGGGTCCCCACGGTGACCGTGCACAACACGACAGATAAGAAAAGTAAGTGCTTTTGGTCTTTCCTTAACTCTTCCTGCGGCTCGGGAGGAAAGAAGCAGAAAAGCCTTATGAGATAATCTGCGCAGAGTTTCTTTTGGAGGCCAAGATGGCTCATGTCCTAGCGCTTCAGAAGGAAGCCCGCGGTCGCCAACACTGATTCGATGGGATGGAAGTGTAGGTGCGGGCCTCCCAGCCAGAAGGTCCCGCAGCTCCACCAGTGCCGAGGCCTGGAGGCCACCGCAGGGCGTGCCGGCCTTGCCTGCGACACTCTGGGCAAAGCCCCAGCCGCACGGATATGCGCGTCCAGCCCTGGGATCTGGAGCCGGGCCTGCCCAAGTCCTCCCCCTTCTGAGAATCTCCCCACAGGGCCGAGGAGCCACCTGTCTCCGTTGGCTCTGGGGGCATTTTCATGGCACACGGGGCACCTCACGTCCTTGCCACTGCAGGGACGGAACTTTCCAGAGAGTCTCGAGGACCCCACACATGTTGGGGGTGACGTGCACATGTATATTTATACGAAAAATTGGAACTGATGTGTGCAGTCCCAGGCAGACCGTCGGGAAAGCTGAGAAGTAGAGAACTTGACCTTTCTCGGCCTTCCTCTGCCCTAATCCACGAGGAATCCTAGGCCTTTACAGTCCCACCGCTCCTTCCCACGGTTGCCACCACCCAGGTGCCACCTTCCCTGCAGGACCCTGCTCAGCATTCTACCTTCATGCACGGAGTCAAACCTCGTAGCAGTTTTTGTAATTCCCTCAGGAAGCCACTGTGGCTCCTATCTCGATGGCAGGGTTACAGGCCCCAAGGAGAGCTGGTTAGGGGGAAAGTTCTGAAAAGGAGATCTCCAGCAGCATATTAATCACTGGGTAAAAATGGTTAAAGTGTTCAAACGTCGATAAAATAGATTTATTTAGAGACAGTGTTTAGAAAAAAATCCAAAATGATAATATTCTTAAAACTATCAAATAGAGCTTCCCTGGTGGCGCAGCGGTTGAGAGTCCGCCTGCCGATGCAGGGGACACGGGTTCGTACCCCAGTCCGGGAAGATCCCACATGCCGCGGAGCGGCTGGGCCCGTGAGCCATGGCCATTGAGCCTGTGCGTCCGGAGCCTGTGCTCCACAACAGGAGAGGCCACAACAGTGAGAGGCCCGCGTACCACACACACACACAAAAAACTATCAAATAATTATCAGGAATTCAGAATTAAAGATAATAATATAATCACAAGTACATAATTAAATCATTTAAATGGAAAGAAAAAAAAGCCAAAGAATGGATGTCAGAATGGATACAAAGCCCACTCAAAACACTTGCACGGCATCAGAGGGAGGCAGGCTGAGAGGGAGCTGCTTCTCCTCCTCAGAGAAGGGGTGAGTCTACAGGGGGAAGAGATGTGCCTGGCCCCAGCCACTTCTCCAGCATGGTCTACAGTGGAGGACCGTTCTAGGAGGCTGAGAGATTCGGGGGTCTGGCCACAGTCAAGTGATTGCACGACAGTGACTGCAGTACAGTGACTACATCACAATGACTACAGTGCAGTGACTGCAGTTCAGTGACTGCAGTACAGTAAGTGCAGTCCAGTGACTGCACCACAGTGACTACAGTACAATGACTACAAGACAGTGACTGCAGTCCAGTGACTGCAGTACAGTGACTGCATGACAGTGACTACAGTCCAGTGACTGCAGTACAGTGCACGACAGTGACTAAAATACAGTGACTGCACGACAGTGACTACAGTACAGTGACTGCATTACAGTGACTACAGTCCAGTGACTGCAGTCCAGTGACTGCACCACAGTGACTACAGTACAGTGACTGCAGTGCAGTGACTGCCCCACAGTGATATGAGAGGTCGCTACTGGGGAAGCTAAGGTTCGGGAGCACAGAACTCAATGCACTATTTTTGAAGCTTCCTGCGAATCCATAATTTAAAAAGTAGATGTAACTCTGCTTAAGAAAGCCATTCAGTTAGATACTTTTACTTCTTTGGAGGGTCCTATTATTTTTCTATCCAAGTCAATGGGTTAATACACTACCTTTTCAGAATGGATTTTGCTTTTAGTCATGTTCAGGCCTGGATGTGATGACACCATTAGGGGTCCTGAGGGTCAGGACCGTGAAAAGTCCCCAACGCCCCCCCTCCCTCCCCCCACCGCCTTGCCGTTCCCATGGTGCTGGGTAGTCACCATCGCTTTCCTAAGGCTCGGGTGTGAGCGGAAATGAAGCAGATTTGTATCTTAGAGATACGGAATGGCATCAACACAGCATTTTATTTATTCTATTTATAAAATATGTATGGGGGTGCAGTGCCTCTAAAAGAGAGTTCTGAGGTATTTTACTGATTCTACTCGGGAAGCCAAACGACCAGTTATTTTCATGTTTGGTTGACTAGCTGCATTAACCAGTCATCCCAACCACCATGGACAGGCTGGAGGCTGTGGGTCATCGTCCACATTCTATGGTGGCGCTCCTGACACAGCAGGTATTTCGAAGCATTTTACTGTTGCAGTTGAGCTGTCACTCTTGTGGCTGATTCCCAGAGGCAAAGAGAGAGGGCCCAGGGAATAAGAAAGAAAAAGCACTTTGCACACGGGGTGAGGTTGGCTCTGCAGTCGGTGTCCCATTCGTCTCTGAAATTTAACAGAGAACCTGGAGGTGACACCGTCGTGCTTCATCTCAGCCACGTGCTGCTTGATGGGACACTGGACAGCATTTACGTCCCGTGCTGATGTGTGGAATCTTTTCTGTCACCTTTGTTGTATAAGCCTGTGCATGTGGTTACATTTGAGCTCGGTTTTCCTGCAGCCTAATGCAAACTCAGGAGATGTTTCACTCTGACTTTCCCTGTTTCTGCGTTTATAGTTCTCGGTATAGCTCAGAATTGGTCAGACTTTTGACTTAAGCCACAAAATTAAGTTGGAAAAGGCATGATCTCAATGTGGCTGCTGCTGTGGTGCCCACCACCCAAGAGAATAGGGGTGTTTCGTTCAGTGTCTGATGTGTGTTCTGAGATGGCAGTTTGAGGGGCTCCAGAAAGACCCCCTGGAGTACCTACTTCTCCCCGCCCAGCAGGTGCCTGAAATACTCCTGTTGTGTATTCATTCCTGTGGGTGTGGACATCACACCTGCACAAAGGCTTCTTTTAAAATATAAAAATTTCTTAGATCGGGCTTCCCTGGTGGCGTAGTGGTTGGGAGTCCGCCTGCCGATGCGGGGGACGCAGGTTCGTGCCCCGGTCTGGGAGGATCCCACATGCCGCGGAGCGGCTGGGTCCGTGAGCCATGGCCACTGGGCCTGCGCGTCCGGAGTCTGTGCTCCGCAGCGGGAGGCGCCGCGGCGGTGGGAGGCCCGCGTACCACAAGAAGAAAACAAAATCTCTTAGATCATTTGGGATCACGTTTGGCTACGTGTAACAGAAAACTCAAGATAGCAGCTGCTGAAACTGGATGGAAGACATGTTGCTTTGTGATGCACAGTGGCATCGTGTCTGCATCCCGGGCTGCAAGACAGGAGGGCGGGTGAAGCACAGGGTGGTTCCTGTAACTGAGCGCCTCAGGCTGTCTCCCCACAGGGGCTGCCGACACTCTGCTTCCATCTAGAGGTCACAGCTTGGCCGCGTGTCCACCAGGCTGCCAAGGATGCTGGGAAATGTCTTTTATCTGGGCTCCCCGCACCTCAGATAAAGTCAGGATTTTGCTACTGAATGATCAGAGCTGCTGCAACAACCACCACCGAAATCTCAGCAGCTTCGTGTATGAGTTCCTAGGGCCACCATCACACGGTAGCACACGCTGGGGGCTTGAACAACAGAAATCTATTGCGTCGCCTTTCTGGAGGCTGCAAGTCCATGATCAAGGTGTCGGCAGGGTTGGTACCTTCTGAGGCTGAGGGAGACGCTGTCCAGGCCTCTCTCCCCGCTTCTGCTGGCTGCTCTCGGTCTTTGACATCCCGTGGCTTATGGAAACGTCGCCCCAGGCTCTTCATCTTCTCCCTGTGTGCATGTCTGTGTCCAAATCTGCCCTTTCTATAAAAGGACACCAGTGGGCTTCCCTGATGGCGCAGTGGTTGAGAATCTGCCTGCTAATGCAGGGGACACAGGTTCGAGCCCTGGTCTGGGAGGATCCTACATGCCGTGGAGCAATTAGGCCCGTGAGCCACAACTACTGAGCCTGCGCGTCTGGAGCCTGTGCTCCGCAACGAGAGGCCGCGATAGTGAGAGGTCCGCGCACTGCGATGAAGAGTGGCCCCCGCTTGCCACAACTAGAGAAAGCCCTCGCACAGAAACGAAGACCCAACACAGCAAAAATTAATTAATTAATTAATTAACTCCTACCCCCAACATCTTAAAAAAAAAAAAAAGGACACCAGTCGTATTGGATCAGGGCCCGCCCTATTGACTTCAATTTTGCTTGATTTCTCTGCAAAGACCCTGTTTCCAAATGAGGTCACCCTCACCAGTCCTGAGGGGGAGGACTTCAGCATCTTCTGTGGGGATGCAATTCCACCCAACACTCAGCAGAACGAGGGTTTCTGTTTCGCGCACACAAAATACAGGTTGCTCTCCTGGTAGGAACCCAGGGCTGCAGGCTCCTTCTGGGGTGTGGCCCCAGCATCTTCAAGGCTCTGCTTCTGGCCCTGGAGACAGGAAGAGCAAAAATGGGAAGGTTCTGTGATTTTTGTGTTGAGGCCTAGCGGTGGTGTGCGTCCTTTCCAGGCAGAACTCCTGCACGTGGGCCCACCTAGAAAAAGAGAAGCTGTGTGTCTGGGAAGGGGGAGAAACTGATGAGTTCGCAGTCAGTATCACAGGACGTAAAAAGGAGAGGGAATCTAGGAGGCCTGTCCCTGAAAGGAGTGACCTAGTGGGTAAGTATGGGCCATTCTTGGGTAGATTACTTTGGTCTGACCATGAAGGCCCTTTCCAGACAGGTGTGGTCAATGCCGGGGAGGCTCATAGAAGGGGGGTGACCCCACCAAGGAAGGTTCTCTGACTGTGGCTGTGAGCACCAGGGCCCAGCATGGAACCACAAGGACAGGGGGACCAAACGGCCGGGAGCGGGGCTGGTTGTAGAGGTGTTAAGACCTGACCCTACACTGGGAGAGCTTAGCATTGCTTAGGACATAAAAGACATAAAGATGAAGGACAGAAAATGTAATAATAAACACAAACATCTAGGAGAAACCATAAAGACTTACATGTTCATTAGTGCCTGGTTTGAGCAGTGGTTTGAGTTCTGGGTCTTCCTCAAACCCAGAGACAAGGTCCCGGAAGACCTGAAAAAAGAGCCCAGCTTTGATCTAAGGCTTCAGAGAAAATGGGTCACAGGGGCTTTCAAATTTGGTAGGGATTTGAGATTTAGGTTATTTCTGTGATTTTGTAAATTGTCTTCATTTTCCCCACACTCCTGTGGGAAGCAGAACTGGTTTCCGGAGACATCTCAGTGGAAAGTTGGCAGGTGATGCCGGAGAATAGGTTTCCTGTTGCCCTTCATGGCACCAGCCCCAAACGCAGAAACGCAGGGACGAAGGGTCGGCCGCTCGCGGGAGACCACACCGCTGCCTCCCTCCCCAGCAGGGTCTCCCCGGCCCCCTCCCCAGTTTCACCTAAGCCTGGCCCTCCGTCTGCGTTTGACTCTGACCTGTTCTCTTCGGGGGCCGCGTCCCCAGACTTGTGCTCCACGGCTCCTTCATCCCATATCTGTCTTCAGCTGCAGCCCACCGCCTGCTGTCCCGACCCTGCCAGGTAGGCTCCTGACTCCCCCCCAGGCACACCTGGCAGGTGCATTCAGACAGCTTTGATGCCCTAGCAAGTGTCTGGTAATTGAGTGTTTCCCAGACTTGAATAATAAGCAGACCCTATATAAAGGGGAGAAAGTAAGACTTCTGATACTATGTCTGCGGACCCCAATTTAAGAACTCGGCTTAAACTAACGTCTTATTTCCTAAGAAATGCATTTCAATCCTAAACAGGTGCGGCAAAAGAGAGGTTTTATATTTTTAATCAGCAAAAGAATTGAACTTTTGCTTATCATTCAAATGACCCAAAACAATTAATTCTCAGGTAACAAGTGGTCTTCTGTCGGAATGGTGGGCAGGACACATGACAAGGGATGGTTTACTTGTTGACGATACCAGGAGCTGTGAGATGCTGCACACCCCGTGGCTCGTGGCAGAATAGAAGGGAAACCTGTTCTGTGCTGGGAGTCAGAGACTTCAGAGTGAAGACAGTGTTGACGGCGAGTCCAGCCTCTTTCTTTTAAAGACTGGAGCTCAGAGACCGCGAGAGATGCAGTGTCCGCTCCACTCCTCACGGCTCTCGGGGTGCGTCCTGTACTTACTCCCTGTTGACTGTGTTCTGCAAAGATTGTGCACGTTGGTCCTGCCTGGTTGTCGGAGCTCAGCTGAGCATCCCTCCTGGCTGCCCCCGTCTGGGAATAACCCGTAATCACCACCCCTGTGTGTGTAGTAGATGCCAGACCCAAGGCCTGGATCTCACCTGTCACCCCACGTCCAAGGGCTCCATCCCCACGGTTCCCGTCGGATGGTGCGTGACAGAGCGCGTTTACCCACGTCCCCTTGCTCCCTCCCTCTCCTGACCCCGTGAGGAAGACCTCACAGGCAGCATAGGCTCTGCTCCCCAGAAAAGACAGCCCAGGTTCAAGCTGCAAGAATACTGACAGCTACGACTGTTTCTTCTGGAATTCTTACTGTTCAAGAGTAAATACTCTCAATAAGAGGAGAAAGTGAGAAGAAATTTTTAAAAAGAGAGAAAGAGGAAGGAAGGGAGGGAGGAAAGGAGAACAGCAAAACGTCGCAAAGTTAACCTACAAGTGGGCTCAGGTTTTTAAAAAGACTTTTCAAATGTTTAGTTTCTTCCGTTCCCTCTGTCCGCCCATGAGTGGCATATGCCCACCAGGTGCCAGTCGCAGGGGTGGGACAGGAAGGCCGTGTGACTCGCACATGGTGACTAGGGCAGGACCCCGTGCCTCGGCCCCCGCCCTGCGCCGTTCCCTGTGCTGTGCCGGAAGCTGACACCACAGGAGAGGCCTGGGGCCGCCTGGAAAATAAGAATTAAAGGCTGCAGGTCCCGATAGCGTGTCAAACCCAGAGTCCAGCCCACGGGCCTTGGCGGCGGGGAGTCAGCCGGGGATTCTTCTGTGTGTTTACCTTCTGGTGTGTCTGGCGTCGGCTCCGGAGCCTCCTCCCATCTCATCTCCAGCTGCGCCACCACAGAACACAGTGCCCTCAGGTTTTGGTTTGTCTGTCGAACTGGGTGGGCCCCTCTCGGGTGAGGGGCGGAGCCGGTGCCCCCAGACCCTGGGCCCGTCCGAGCCTTGGGGCTCCTCTGCTGGGCTCGGATCCACGTGCGTCACGTGCAGGACCACACGGCTCACTGAGCAGCCCTCGGGCCTCAGGTGCGTTTCACATGGGCTGTGCTCTTCGGGGCTGAAAAGGCCGTGGAAACGCTCCAGGAGCATCACAGAGGCAAGCGGTGGGCTCTCCATCCCCCCGGCTGGCCCTGCCTGCAAGAGCTGTCCTGTGAGTCTCGGGCTCCGAGAGGCCACGCCGTGTGCCTGTGCTCCCGAGGCTGCGTCGTGAGCATCTCCTGGAAACAGGACCTGGAGAAAGGCTGGAGGCCTCAAGAGTGGTGGTGACAGCGACCGCGACCTCAGGCAGGTTACAGAGCTGGCTTGGGGCCAGCACTGCTGCGGACACTCTGTGTGTTTCCACTCGTCCCACCCCACCCCAGCCCATGAGGCAGGAGCTCTCACTACCCCCGTTATTCATGAGGAAAACCGAGGGCAAGGAGTGCGCCTGAAGTGGCCCCAGCTGGAAAGCACTGGGGCACAGCCCGTCCCTCCCCTCGGAGCGCCGAGCAGCTCAGCCTGCGGCCAGCGCGGCCGGGGGCTACTCAGGCCTAGTGGCTCCATCCTGCGCCTGCCCTGAGCCGGGCCAAGGATCCTTTGCTCTGGGATGAACCCCGCTCAGCCCCGGTGTGCAGCCTCGGGGAGGATTCTGGGGTCGGCAGGACCGAGCCCTTGAACTGCACCCCGAATGCTTAATCCCCGTCAGCACCGCATCCACCCCTTTTATTTAACATAACCAAGTAACCGCCTAATACCGAGGACCAGCCTGCCTGAGGCTTCCCGGGCAGCACTGAGCGCGAGCCTCACAGCACGTTACCTGAGATCACGTGGCCACGACCAGGCCAGACCCTGGTTCATGTGACCCTACGCACAACGTCCCACACCCGGGCCCCAGGAGCCCAAGGCCTTTGCTTTGCTGTCACCTGAGAGATGTGCTCACAACCGCAGCATCCCTGATCACTGCTCCAGAGGCAACCCCGGTTGAATCTGACGCAGCGCTGAGTCCCTGATGGTGTTTGGGCCCGGCAAGCAGAGTACAGAGCTACCTCAAGTCGGGAGGGCAGGTCCCAGCGGCGTGCGGACCGGAGGCAGGACGTGAGGCCACCTGCCCGCAGCCCAGTGGCCCAGGTGATCGGGCTCTTGGGGAGGTGGCCTTTGGGCAAACTGTGGAAAGCCTGGACGTCCAGCTGTGTATGGCCCACGTGGTGGGACAGTGACAGGCAAACAGAAGCCGGGGGAACACAGCTCGGCAGGCGGCAGACGGGCCCCGAAGGTCCGGTCAGGGTCGGACGGCAGCGATCGTTCCCTGGATCCCAACCCTGCTCTGAAATTCGAAATTACTGTTTCGGAAGTCTTTGTCTTTCCTCCTCCTCTGCTCCCGACCCCAGAGCCACCCGGGGAATATTGGACTTCTTTCCCTTTAGAAAATCTTATCTGCAGACAGAGCCTGCGGTGTCACAGATGTGACTCTGAATTATTTAGAAGCTGTTTCCTTAAGAACGTAATTATGGTCGGGACCAGAGCACACTCCTCAGGTGCTGGCGTAGGGGTGTGAGCTCGGCGTGCAGACACAATTCAGGTGCAGAGGCCTGCGAGCACCACACGCCTCCCTGCCCGGCACAGCCCGCGGGACAGAGTGCCGCAGGCGGTTTCAGCGTGGTCTGTGTCCCGGCAGCGCCCGCAATGTCGTGGCAGCTGCTCACAGACCCCAAGTTACCGGGGCGCCTGGTGTGCCTCCTTCACCAGAACTCCTAGACAGGGCCTCTCCTTCCCACTCCCTTCGGTCGGGTTTTTACACAGAAGCAAAACCAACTCGCACGGCCGGCTGGCATCATAGGCGTTCTTTGAGATTGTCCCAGACACAGGCTGTTTGGTGTCTGTCCCCTTTCTCACTCGGTTCTCTCTGCCTGGGAGACCCCCCTGCCATCTTCCTCCGAGGGCCCACCCAGGGGATGTCACCTGTGCTGTCAGGCACGTGGCGAGCAGGTAGGATGGGGGGATACCAGGAGGTGCCAGCCAGTGTGTGCCCGTCTCGGTCAAGGCCTCCGCTGTGTCTGGAAAGTCCTCCGGGTCCGCAGCTACCCCCCGCCACACACACACTGGCAGCCCTTCTGGAGGGACAGGTGACGATCGGGTTTACAGACGGCTCGCTCTAGGCCAAAACACGGCAGGTTTGGGGGCGAGCTGGTGTTTGGCTGACAGAGTGCGGAGCGAGCAAAGCACATGGCGCCTTCTGCCCCTCAGGGCACCTGCCTCGGCGTCCCTGGGACGCTGGAGGGCCGGCAGGTCCACGGCTCTGTGCCCTTTCCTGAGTTGGGATGTAGTTGATGGGATGGGAGCCACGCACGGCCCCTCTCACCAAGCCCACCCGCCTGCCGGCACGGTGCCCACACCACGAATGCACTTACATCACCCTGCTTCCAGGTTGCTTAGAATCTGGCTGGAGAGAAAGAGAGACACGGCAAAGAGAACAATTACCACCCAAACTGTGTGGCTTAACAACTGGACGTTGGGAGCTGGAGAACACAGTCTCCAGGTGAGATGGGGGTCTGGAGGGCGTCCGTGCCAGCCTCAGGCCGGGGTCCAGTCTGAGCCGTGCAGCCCCGGGGTGGGCAGGCCGCGTCTGCGATGCTGCAGCCACCGAGCAGGGAGGACGGGGCCCTGATGCTGCCAGGACAGGTGCACAAAAGGAAGCTGTCCGAAACACGCCGGGAAGGGCCCGGAAAAACCCGGCGGGCGGCCAGACTCGAGTAGTCTGCAATCTGCATGCAGTCCCCGCTCTCCCACTCCCCTCAGAAACACGAGAGGGGGGCGGGCGGCTCTTCTCTCCTCTGGCTCGGCTGCTCATTGGCTTCCAGTTGATTCTGGTCATTCGTGTCCCCAAATCCGGCCAAGTGGCAATTCCTCCAAGGCCCAGAGCCAGCAGAGTCTCAGAACGGCCGCGGTCACCACCGCTCGGCGTCTGCCCGCTGGGGCACAGCCGGGGAGCAGCCGTCATCAGCTGCCCTGGTTCTTGCAGGCTCCACGTGCCCAGATCTGATAAGAGCTGATTCCACCAAACATGAGAGGGGCTCACATCTGATTGAGGGGTGGCCGTTTGCATGCTTCAGACTGCAGGTCCCCACGGCCCTGGTGTCAAAAGAAGAACCCTTCGGGAAGAGGCCGGTCTTTTCTTATTTCCTCTGCCGTGCTTCTGCCGTCTCTGAATGCAATTATGGGAACAAATAAAATGGCTTAACTCAGCTCCCCTGTGGGACAGCCAGCTCTCTGCTGATAAAACCAGTTGTGTGGGCAATCATTAAATGAGAAATCTAATATTTAACTAAATTTAATAGTCTGTTGCTTTGGCGCCTTTCTGTGAAGGGTGGCATTTCAGTACAGAGGGACTAGCTAGTCCTGCGGAGGCCGTGTGTGCTTAGGATGACCGTGTGCGGTCAGGACGACCGTGTGCGGTTAGAACGCCGTGGTGTTAGGACAACCGTGTGTGGTTAGGTCAACCGTGTGTGGTTAGGACAACCGTGTGCGGTTAGAACGCCGTGTGTGGTTAGAACGCCGTGTGCGGTTAGGACGACCGTGTGCGGTTAGAACGCCATGTGTGGTTAGGATGCCGTGTGCGGTTAGGATGCCGTGTGCGGTTAGAACACCGTGTGCGGTTAGGACGCCGTGTGCGGTTAGGACAACTGTGTGCGGTTAGAACGCCGTGTGCGGTTAGGACGACTGTGTGCAGTTAGAACGCCGTGTGCGGTTAGGACGACCGTGTGCGGTTAGGACGCCATGTGCGGTTAGGACAACCATGTGCGGTTAGGACAGCCGTGTGCGGTTAGGACGCCGTGTGCGGTTAGGACGACCGTGTGCGGTTAGAACGCCCGTGTGCGGTTAGGACAATCATGTGCGGTTAGGACGACCGTGTGCGGTTAGAACGCCCGTGTGCGGTTAGGACAACCATGTGCGGTTAGGACAGCCGTGTGCGGTTAGGACGCCGTGTGCGGTTAGGACGACCGTGTGCGGTTAGGACGCCGTGTGCGGTTAGGACGACCGTGTGCGGTTAGGACGCCGTGTGCGGTTAGGACGACCGTGTGCGGTTAGGACGACCGTGTGCGGTTAGAACGCCGTGGGCTCCCGCACGAAGCCGCGGCTCCCGGATCCAGGGACAGGGAACGCAGCGCTTCGCTGGCAAGTCTGTGTTCTCGTTAACTCCACGCAAGCCGAGCTTGTAGGCTGCAAAGCAGCACGTCAAGCCTGAGCCCGAAGCTTCTCCTTCAGGCTCATCTGGTGTCAGAAATATCCAATCCCGATGCAGACACGCGGAGAGAAGGTTATAGCAGACCTTGAGAGGCTGCGCCAGGTCTCTTCGTTGTGAAGTTTGATCATCCAGGTCGGCCCCCGCTGGAGCCTTGTCCATCCCCCAGAAGCAGAAGCTCAGTGCTGCTTCTCTGATAGCAAAGGACTCAGCCTTGCTCCTGACCCTGAAGACATTCTTCCTGGGCTCCTGACGACTCCCTCATCCTCACGAGTGTCCGTTTCTCTGGTCTGACCCACATTCGCACACCCCGAGTCCCTCACCTGTCTCCACCGGGGCTTATCTCATAGGCAGGCAGAGAGGTCCAGGTTGCGGTCCAGAGGGCTGAGGCTTCCAGAAGACCCTGTAAGGTCTGTGCTCCAGCTCCTACGCTAAGCTTGGGTTTGGGTTGCCTCAATGCACTTCCTCAATTCCCAGAATTAACTAAATACTAACTTGGGTGTACCATTAGTCCTTCAAGCACCGTCAACTCTTCAATCAATTGAATAAAAATGTGCTTCGGTTTGGGGGGTTTTTTTGCTTTGTGCGGGAAGCAGTGGTTAATAGGCCTCAATCGCTTCGCTCTTACCGCTAAGAGGTCTGAGCGCCAGGAACCTCTGAGAGCCTTCGGGCTTTCTGAAACACCGAGGAGGACCTCTCAGTCCTTTCCATGTGGGAAAAGGAAGAAAGACTTGGGTCGAAACCCAAACTCGGCTACTGTGAAGATGCATCATTTCCAGAATATGAATCAGATTTCCACAAACAGCTTTATGTATTCATGTTCCTGGAAACTAGTGTGTTTTGTCCCTGGGATGGGACTGAACACTGATGCCTTGGGTGGGATAGGGTCAACCAGGCAGATGACCATATCTCCTAGAGTTGGTGTTAAGCGCACCTGGAGAGGGTGTACCTGAGGTGTACCTGGAGAGGGGTACCTGAGGTGAAGGGTCAGGGCTTCTCTTTGAGGAGGTGATGTTTGACTTGATGGAGGGGGAAGAGCCAGCAACATAGGACAGCAAGTGCAAAGGCCCTGAGGCAGCAAAGAACTTGAAGAATGCTATTCTTTTTCATTATCTTGTGGAGCTCCCTTCTAATCTTCCTGCCCTATAAGTGTGGATAGAACATGGGGAATAGATAGTTGATATCTCCTAAACCAACTCCTCTCAACAGACTGTGTATGCCTGGGCTGCTGTGTTAAAGGGCCGAGGGCATTTGGACTCAGGGAATGAGTGCCCTCTCTGCTCTGTTAGGAGTTTGGGCAGGCTGTAGGGCAGGCACACCATGCCAGCGTCGGGCATCCCCTCCCAAACTTGCATGTGTGACCACAAGGTCGAGGGTTCCTTCTGGCTTTCCACAAGGACAGCATTTCTTGCGTGCTATTTGGCGGGGGTCCCACTTCAGATTTCTTTGTAACCTTACCTGTTTGAGTGTTAGTTTCACCATTTCTCCCCTCACCTTTTCACCGAAGCTGAGTATCCAAATACGTGCTTAACAAACTTGAAAAACATCTTCTGTTTTGTTTCTTTGCTTGTCACCAGCCCTGGGAACTTTGAGCTGCCTCTGCCCCCATAGAAGTTCTTCTGTTTTGTTTCTGTGCTTGTCACCGGCCCTGGGAACTTTGAGCTGCCTCTGCCCCGCAGAAGTTTGCTTATCATGCTCAGAGGCCATCCTCATGGCTCCACAGAAAAGACACTCATTGCTGGAGGTCTTGGTCCTGAGCAATGACCCACCTGCCCCGCCTGTGTGGAGTGGACGCCCGCGTCCGTGCAGGGCCCGCTGTCCTCAAAGGCACTTATCATGGAGGATGCTTGTGAGATTAGCTTGTTCTTTAAAATGTTCACAAATGTTTCAAAGTGACTTGTCGAGCCCCTTAAAGATAAAACTTCCTCAAATGAACCACAAGTTGTCCCCAGGTAGGACTGAGGTGAGAGGGGAGAAAAGAAGTGGGGTGGGTTCTGTTACGTGTCAGATGGAGGAAGTCTGACACGTAACAGGAGGGCCACGTCCACAGGGGATCAGTGAAGAGGGCTGATGGGGGTAGAGGGTCACAGCCAAGGCCTTTTGAGCTGTTACAACCTAAGGGTCACAGAGCTGGTGTGTCTACGGTGCGGGTCAGACTCCAAGAGAGATGGGCCAGTCCCCCTGCACTGCGGCTCACGTGGCTTCACTAACTGCTCGAGTGCCTGTCCAGACCAAGGTCCCCAAAGCCAGACCCCCTATGACTAAGGCAAGAAACCCGAGCCCAACCACTTTTCCTGGAAAACGTAATAACGGTCACGCTCCAACTTCTACTCTCCTTTCTGTAGTGGTATTGAGGCCACTACATTTGTAAAACCGCTTGTCCTGACAGGCACGATGTCGGTCTCCCAAAACCAGCAGTCTTGAGACCAAGCACACCTAAAGCAACATGTGTGTGTGGGAGAGGGAGAAACGCCGTGGGGAGTGAGGATCGCGGGGGGGCAGGGGCGCTGGACACAGTGGAAGAACCTGCCGTCAGCCTGGAGCCCCTGCCCTGAGCTCGGCTCTCCCCTCGTGCTGGGACCTGAGCGCATGATCTAATGTGTGCAGCTCTGGTTCCAGCCGTGGAACAGTGGCCCTCCTCTGACGCAGGAGCTAGCGACAGGAGGCGCGTGAAGACTCACGGCGTCAAGAAGAGGTTACTGAATCTGAGTGTGTCATATTTTTCTCTCTTTCAGAAATTTTCGACCTAGAAACAAATGAACACGTACAGAAAGCCGTAAACGATCGGCAGATGCCTAAAGTAGAATACAGGAAAATCGAGATTGACGATTACAGTAAGTGCTACGTTTGCTCCTTTAAACGGGAGAACCGCATCTGCTCTGAAACAGCCTGACCATGACTGCCGGGTGGGGGGTTGTGGGGGAGCACGGGCTAGAACTGCATCCTCAGCAGCGAGGGGGACCGGGGGCCAGGGGAAGCTCGCGCTGAGCTGACTGCGCTCACAGCCACATGCTCGCTCTGTGACACAAAGACAGGAGCACGTGGTTTCTGTCCTCGAGAGGCTGACGGTTTCGACAAGACCCCAGACGGAAACCCGCTCCTTGTTGGGGCGGAACCGGTCATGATACCATCCAGGAAAGCGTGTCCCCTGGAAGCTCCCCTTCTGTGCCGTTGACGTTCTCGGTGCTTCATCATCTGACGTCTAAACGTTGCTCGTGGGCTGAGAGGCGTCCTGGAAGCTGGAGAAACAGCGTGAGGGGTTGGTGGTCGGTGCGGCCCGCGGCCATCCAGCGCTCTGCCTTGGCTTGCGTCCTTCTCCCTCTTGAACTGTCCGTTCAGCCATTCGATAAGCTTTTACGAGCACGTGCCCTGCAGCAGGCACCCCTAGGCCCCGAGGACCCCAGAGCACTGGCTGGAATGGGACTTGCATCTCCTGGAGGGAAGCAGGGTTCTCATAGTCTCCTCGCCTCTGCAGACAGTCCCCCATCAGCCCAGCCCGGAGCTTTGCCACCCAGCGGGCGTCTGCCCTTGGGGACCGCAAGTGCACAATGCTCCGAACTCATCTCACCGTCCTTCCCCCAGCCCTGTGTCCCCCTCCACGCGCTCCTCCTTTCGAGGGTGACGCCCTTCGGTTGTGCTGACTGGTTTCAGATAACTTAGATTTCAAACCTTGAAGTCATCTTTGAGTCATCCATTCAGGTACCACCTGCCCCTCATCTCTGAGGTTGGTGAATAGACTTCGTCTCCTGAGCTAACTTAGAAGGTCGCCAGGGATCAATGGAAAAGAGTGCGGAGATTGACTAGTGATGCCTGAACTGCAGGCCTGGGCCGGGGGAGCAGGTGGTAGCCCGAGCCTGTGTCTGCCGCCCCAGCCCATGTCTGGAAGCTCCTTGTCTGCCCTGCCCCTTCAGTGGGACAGCGGCTTGTCGCTAGGGCTGGTGGGCCCTGGAGTATCACTCCGCACCCCTTGTTAGATTGGACCCAGCCACCTGACAGACCGTGAGCCCCTAAGGGCAGGAACCAAGGCTCAGCTTGTGGAACGAAATCAAATCCACCCAGACAGTGCATCCCGTAAAGCTGCGTCCTTCAGAGCAGAAAGGAATGGCCCAGGAGCTCAGGGGAGAGCGTGAGAAGGGACTGGGGTCCCGTGAAGGTTCCCAGCAAGGTGGGGCTTGAAGGGGTCCCTGGAGTCGCTTTCGGTTGGTGGAGAAGAGGGGAGAAGGAGGGAGACACATCAGCATGGTCGGTCGTGGGTGGGTCGGGAGGCTGGTGGAATTCCAGCCGCGGGGTTGTCCCAGGTGGCAGCCGACACGGGGGCCCTCACCCTCCAGCACCTTCATCCTTGTCCTATCGTTGGGCCACACGGAATCACACTATATGGGAACCTTTCTAAACATCGCTAGAGATACAGGTAGGGAGAGAGATTCACCTGCGACAGTCAGAAAAGTCGGAAAATAGGATGTGTTTCAACCCGTCTCCCCCAGGCCCACAGGTGCAGAGGCCTTTCTCTTACAATGGCCCGTGTGCACTCGCTCTGATGAGGGGCTGATGGAGGAAACAAGATGGAAGGGCCTGAGGCGGGAAAAGAGATAGACTTAGGAGAAGCATGAGCGGAGCCTGCAGTCATGCCCGGCGGGGACATCACTGCCCACAGGCCAGGGCCATCCCGACCGCCTCTCCGGGTCTGGGTTTCTCTCAACGTCCCTGAGACGCACGCAGGTCCCACAGGATGCACTCGGCTCTGGAACCGAGGGCAGTTCTGCATGTCCAGGGAGCACAGCCCCAGGTGGCTGGGTTCAAGCGCATCCAGTCCTGAGCGGGAGAGGAGCTGTCAGTCAGAAAGAGGGAGACAGAGGAACTGGGCCGTCCACAGATGCCCGTCATCAGGGCTTGGGGAACCACAGAACAGAAATGAGGGGCAGGAAGGATGCAAGTCCAGGCTGAAAGCGGGCTCAGGAGCCCTGCAGGAGGCGCGGCTCTGACACGATAAGGCAGAGCGGGGAGACCCGGGAACCCACCACAGGAGCCCGGGAGCTGTTTCACTGGGACAGAAACCGGCGACCCCTAGTCAGACAGGCCCGAAACCAGCTACCCACAGGCAGGAAGCAGAACCTCTGCTGCCCTGGGACGTGTGCACTGGAGACGCGGCTCCTGACCTGTTCATCTCAAGTCTCCGCCTCTTCCCTGCTGAGCTGTTTTCTGTAAAGAGAGCGACTCTGACCATACAGGGTGTCTTGTACAGACAGCCCCATCGCTGAGACTTCGTATTGCCAGGAAATGGGTCAAAGGAATGTCTGGGCTGCCCGTGGGGAAGGCATCAGTGACTGGTTCAAACTGCCATGCAGAACCTGGAGTCCAGTCACTCAGGGCAGATCCAAGTTCGTGAGAGCCCTCAAATTAACTGGACATTTATCTTCATGCTTTCCTTTTATAAGGAAGAACCAGAGGCAAGAAAACAAGAAAACAACTTCAGATTGATAGTGGATGGAGGGATGGAGGGATGCAGGGAAGGATGGATGCAGGGATGCAGGGAAGGATGGTTGGATGGATGGAGACAGGGATGCAGGGAAGGATGGATGGAAGGATAGGAGGGTGGATGAGTGAGCAAGCAACCTCCACAGGTCTGGCCCCCCCCCCTACCCTGGTCTTTATCTGCAGACCTCAGGCAGGCCCCGTAAGGTGCAGGGCCCGAGCAAAATGAAAACGTGGGGCTTATTGTGAGCTTCCAGTCCAGCCAGGGCTCTTGCACAGGCCTGCGTGACTGCACAGGTCACGCCCTGTAAGGCCAGTCAGCCTCTGCCAGTCAACCTCAGCTTGCTGCCCGCCCCCGTCCCCCATCAGCAAGTTTTCTCCCATCTGTCACTTCCTACCACAGCCTTGGAGGCCAGATCATATTCCTTCACAGGATCCTGTCTCAGCTTCTAGCCCAGGGCCCTCCTCCATCCACTCTGCACACAATGTTTCCCAAACCCCAGAGCACTAAGGGGTGCCTGCCATCCCCTCCTCCAAAAATGCAGAAAAGGGTCTTTAGAAACAAATAGCCAACTCCCGGCCCCCCTTGCACATGAGGTTTCTTTCCAGGGTGAGGTTTTCCTTGCGGGTAAACGGGGACGTAGATGCAGGGAGAGCAGGGACAGCTGTGTGCAGGGCCGGCATTTGCTCATCGCCCCTTGGGGTCCCAGGAAATCCGAATGATGTCACCCTACAGACTGTTTTTATTTTGTTATGCTTTGTTTTTCATTTAATGCTACCGGAGGCTAAGGCTTTCCTTAGAGAAGCATTCCAACTCCAGGAACACTCTCTGAATGTATTCAGCCGCTTGTGGCCAAAGCCTGCCCATGGGCTTATCAGTGGCAGGAAGCAGCCCAGACCATGTTTTATGTATATTTCAGTGATAAAGTCCAGGGTCCCTGGGCCATTGATCTAATTTGCAAGCCATTAACATTCAGCCCGAATCAGTAATGAGACCCTGGTCAGAGCAGGCGGCTAAGCCAGCCCCCAGCCTGGGGTGTATCTACAGTAACTGTACTGAAAAAGCCACTGATTCCAACTTAATCGCTCATCTGGGCTGTAGTTAATGTCAATAAACAATTTCTAACTTGCGCAGGAAGCTTTGTTTGGGGAAGAACAGAGAAAGCAGTGAGGGAAACGGCCCCCTCCCTCCCAGACTGGATCCTGGTTGCCAAGGACCAGATCCAAAGGACCTTGGCTGCAGGACCCACGGCTGCACCAGCTCCCTCCCGCTGGCTCCGCAGGCAGCCAGACCTGCCCAGTTCCATCCTGCAAACGGGGAGGCCCGCGCAGCCCCTGGCTTTGCATGGAGGCTCCCCACAGCTCTAGCCTCTCCCTCAGGGCCGCTGCCCCCTGCCTTACCCCACCCCGCCCTCAGTCTCCGCCTGTCCCCACTTAACTACTTGTTGGGGCAGTGCTGCCCGGCAGAGAGGTGCACCCTGCCCTGGGGGTTCGTCCCCCCCCCATCCCTGCCTGGAATTTTGCTGTCAGCAAGTGCTCACAGGGGTCCAGGCTTTTCTGCTTTTCAACACTTTCCTGTTGTCAAGATTGCAGTTAAGCTTCAGATGGAGAAACTAAGCTTAAAGAGGTTGGGTGCTTTCCCCAAGTCCAGAGTGAGCCGGAGTGCCCCTGTCTGTGGAGGACCGGGCTTAACCCTCCAGGGTGCCCGTCTCCCAGGCCCCCGGGAGCACACCCCAGGGCGGACACACCCAGCCAGCGCCCGTCCCGGCCCTCCCTTCCTGGCCCCTGACTGCTGCCCTGTGTTCTGTTTCTGCCTAGACTTGCCCGTTCAGATCCTCAAGCCAGCGACCTTCTCGGACACCACCCACTACCCCTTGCTCCTGGTGGTGTAAGTATCCCAGGATGAAACTCTTATGGAGATGGTAAGCGGGAGCCTGATGTCCACTGCAGACTGATCACTGGAAACAATTCAGCAGGCTGTCTCTGTAACAGCTGCTGACCCCAGACGTCAAAGGAAAGTGGGGCCCCAGTCGATTTCGGGGGATTTGCCACAGTGAGTGCAGGACTTGAGTCACATTCCGGGAGTCGTGCTTCGGTGGCCAGTCAGCGGCCCCAGGGACAGCAGGGAAGCTGATGGGGAACCCACCTTCACCGTGCAGGGCGGACGGGTGCACCCGAGGTCACCCCGGGCCCCGGGAGGCGGGCCCGGCAGGGTCTCGTTGGGGCCAGCAGCTCCTCCGGTGCCACCAGGCGGCCTTGAACACCAGGCGTTGGTCCTCAGGATGATTCCAGATCTGCCTTGTGCTGATTAGCAAGCTTCCGGGTCGGATGTCGAGAACGACTTCAGAGCTTTCTAAGCACCTCTGACGGTCGGTAGTGGGTCCTGGTTAGGGCTGCCGCTCGCTCGTGCGCGTGAGTGGCCACGGGACAGAGGAGACCCTGAGCCTCGGGGCCTCTGGGGATGCAGCCCCGTATTCATGTGGAAGGGTCCAGGGGAGAGCAGAGGCCTGCACTGGGGCTCCTTAGGGACCACAGTGAAATCACCCCCCCAGAGCCTGACTAACCCTGTGCTTCCTGCCTGGCGCCCGGCCTGGGGCCCAGCCCTCAGTGACAAAGGCTGCACTGTGAGGACGCCGGACCACGACCCACTGTGCTGCCCCCGCTTATTGCCCCTAACCCGCTGTCCTCACCGTCTGGACTTGGCCAGCGACCACACACACGCACACACACACACACACACGCACACCACGTGAATGTACCAAACACACACAACAGCACACACACTCTCACAGGTATACACACGTGCGCAACACACATACACAACACAGATACACACATCACACCACACATGCTCACATACACGCACAAACCACATACACACCAGTATACACAGCACACACACACACACCACACACCCGTACACACATACACACACCCCTTGCCTGCACTCCTGTCCCGGCAGAAGGCCAGGATGACAGTGGTGCAGTAGCTGTGGCCTCCTTGGAGGGGCGGCCAGCCTCAGAAGGGGCGTTGTGTCTGTCGCCGTTTCTGAGGGCCCTGGGCCTGGCGTCGGCCGTCCCTTCTGCTCACCCTGTGTCCCCTCCAGAAGGAAAGTCACTTAGAGCTTCCTCACCCCCATCAGCACTAGTGAACGCTCAGCAGCCGTGTCCCCAGCTGCAAGGCCCGTCGGCAGCTCTGGCCGAGTCCCGGCTGAGAACACGCGCCGTGGGTGACGAGCTCACACGGTCGTGCCCCCAGTCGGGAAACAGGGAAGCCACGCGAACAAGAGAACCCACACCCCACCCAGCTAAGTGATGGGCGATACTCTGAGGGGGCAGTGGACAGGCTGCCCCCGGAGACGCGGACAGGAAGGCCACCCAGGTCAGCCGCAGGCTCTGCTGCAGAGCGAACCAGACAGAGGGAATTCTTTCAAACCAGGAGCCACCAGAAGGAGCAACACATGATGGGGACCAAGGCGGCAGCCTGGGAAACTGCGCCCAGGAAGGGCAGGACGAGTCAGGCCGTGTGGGGAGACCAACCGAGGGGGGACGTGGAAGGACTTTCCAAAGTTCCTCTCTCCGAGAACATGCCCCTCGGTGACCTTGTGCTCAGGGTGGTCCTGGGAGCTCAGTTTCCCCATCGCCCTCCGGGTGTACAGAGTTGTGGAGCCGGGCGTCGTGGCCGGGGTCTCGGGCGCCCTCCGGGGAGGGCACTGCCAGCCCCTGGGGAAGCATCATCGGACCTGATGTCGGCTGGACCAGCCGCTGCTGCAAGCCACGTGCCAAGCCCTGGCCTGTCTTTCCAGGGATGGCGCCCCGGGGAGCCAGAGCGTGGCTGAGAAGTTTGAGGTGAGCTGGGAGACGGTGATGGTGAGTAGTCACGGGGCCGTGGTGGTCAAGTGCGACGGCCGTGGCAGCGGCTTCCAAGGGACCAAGCTGCTGCACGAGGTGAAGCGGAGGCTGGGCTCCCTGGAGGAGAAGGACCAGATGGAGGCTGTGAGGTGAGGGCCCCCGGAGGCACCACTGGAATGGGGGGAGAGGGGGCGGGGGGCGGCCGCAGCTCCTACCTGGGCTGCGCCGCGGTCCTCTCCAGACGCGTGTTTCTTGTCAACACACATTTCACCTGCGATTTGCTTGTACTTACAAAGTCTTTGGGCCATTCCACAGTGAATTCCTGTTAGTAATCTTCTCCCAAAGACTTGTATCCTCGTTATCACACAGCTCGGTGGCCTGTCCGTTTCGCTGATTGAAAGCGGGTGCGGAGACCATGACGTGGGCGTGCTGTGGTTGTAGACCTTGGCCACTGATCACGGGGGGAGAGCCGGGCTGGGGCCCTGAGAGAGAGAGGACGTGAGTGGGGCTGGAGCCACGCAGCGGGTCACTGCGTTCCTGAGGAAGGACCCCCTGCGCTTCCAGGCGGCAAGTCAGACCCCCGCTCAGCCCCGCTGACAGGCACGTTTTGTCCCTTGGTTTCTTCACATCCCTGTCACCGAGGCAGCAGGATGGATAGAGTGTCACCGAGAACAGAAAGGGGCTTAGTGCAGGGGAAGTTACTGATTGAATTTTATTGTTGCCCCGGAATAAGAGACATCAAGAACCTGTGCCCGACTAACTGGCCTGCAGGCGCATCTGTAGAAATAGAGTTTCCACAGTTTTACGGCACAGCGGACCGTAGGGCCAGACATGACTTTACCAGGGAGATGCAGCCAGACCCACGGACTCCGGTGCTCGGAGGGACAAGAAGAGCACGTCGCACACTTGTCGTCCTCATTGTGAAGCGGGGTGCGCGAGGTTGGATGCTGGGCATATGGAAAGGGCGGCATACAGCACCCAGATGAATAAGTGCTGACTGAAGGGCTGTGAGAAGGCTGGACGTTGCATCCCGTGTGTCATCGTGACTGTGTGCTCTGCAGGTTTAAAAGAGTTCACTTTACTGACTTTTCAGAACATTTTCGCTCTTGTTTTTAAAAAGATTGATGGCACGTGGTGTGTACTCAGTAAATAATTTCTAAGTGGGTGAAACCATGAGTGCGTGAACGAATGGCCCACTCTCCTCGAGGGAGTCGTGAGCTGGTGAAGAGAGGCGACACGATCAGACCAGCGCATGCTACAGGCAGAGAACAGGGGTAGGAGAGATGGCTGAGGACCCGAGTCTGGGAAGTCGCTCCCGTCAGGATGCTTTTGCCTGGAAGTTAACAACAGCACAGACACACGCGCACACACACACCCAACGTAAAACGTGCTTTAAAAACACGACAGTGTATTGGCGCTGGAAGTCCAGGGGGACGTCAGGCCTCAGCTTGGTTGCTCAGGGGCCCAGCAGTGCCACTGCAGGCCCGGCTCTCTCGTCTCTCCACTCAGCCAAGCACGTGGCCTTGTGCTGAACCTCTTCTCACGCTCACAGGACGGCTGCCAGAGCACCGCCAGCAGGTCGAGCCACTTCCAGAAACCTCCAGGAGGGAAGGGAGGAGCCTCCCTGGGGCACCCAACAAACCTCTCCTCCTGTCGCCCTGAACCCAGAAGCATCACCCTGGAGCAGGGGGGCAATACCCCTGAGACCCGGTGGGCTGGGGACCGGTCCACCGCCCCAGGCGGAGGAAGGAAGCGTGGTGACAACACAGCCGGGAAAGGAGGAGAGGCAGCAGCGGCACGTGGGCCACAGGGACCCCTCTGGAGAAGCACGCGGGCCCAGGTCAGGCTTGGGAGGCATGGGACAAGGCTGACCGCAGAGCCCCCTCCCTCGGAGCCCCCCTCTTTTTGTCCTTCCCCACCTGCTGCCCTGCTCTGACTCCTCCCAGGAAGCCTGGAGTCCTCGCGGGCCCCCCGAGGCCCTGGGGGAGGACGCGGCGTCCTTCAGACATCCTGCCAGCCTGGCTGGTGTGGCCGCCCCGCTCTGAGCAGGGGACGAGAGGGCACCGGCTGTTTCACACTCACGGTGCTTCTAGAAATAAGGGATTGATCGGCCATCTGTTCAAAAACAGGGCAGAACCTGTTCCAGGGCAACAGTAAGTAATGTCAGCTCTCAGGCCACTGAGGCTCCCAGGAACAGGAAGACGAACCATCGCAAGCCTTACAGCCGTCAGCAGCCACGCAGACCTTCTCCGGAAGCTGACGCCCAAGTGTCTCAGCCATGGAAAACTCTACGAAGCTTTGTTTAGGATCTGGGTCCGTATTTTCATTAGAAAGAAATAGCCCAGTCTGTTCAGTTTAAGAGACCTTGAGACCAGCTCCCCACCCTAGCTCCCCAAAGCTCCGCAGCCACGGGCAGTTGTCCCAACTTCGTCCATCACCTGGAGGAAGTCCTGGAGCAGGGGCTCTCCCCCGACCACAGCTGGAAGCATGTCCCTCCCAGGCGAGGGCCACGCGAACGGTGGTCTGGGAGCAGAGGAGCACAGACAGCCCTGCCTGGAGGGGCTTCTAGGAGGAGGTGGCTTTCTGCCAAGACCCCACCTCAAAGGGTAGTGGGGATTGCCCAGGGAGCGCGAGTGCTGTGAGCAACGGTCCCGGTAACGCAAAGGCGCATGAGGTCCAGGGCCCCCAGTAAGCCCAGTGTGGGCCGCGCTGGGGCCAGGGGATGCCTGGAGACGTGGGGTGGGCTGAGACCCTCCCACACCATCTTCCAGAGCCGGAGGTGACAAAGCCACCTTTATTTTTCAGAACCGTAATGCTGGTAGCGGTGTAGCAGGTTTTATGGGTCAGAGTCCTGGCAGGAAACATTCAAAGGGGGTGGTTTAAGGAGAGAGAAATAACATACGTGTCTTCAAAGGCATATGGCAGGGTTAGGAAGATCCAGGGGATCGATGTGGGGTACGCTGGGGCTGTCGGAGGCCCCGGGAGGGCAGGGGCAGCACCATGCTGTGGAAGAAGCATTTCTGCAGCAACGTCAGCAAGATCTGTAAGCGGACAGATACGGAGACGGGCGTGGAGCGGAGCGGTGAGCTCTGTGTCCCTCTCGACGCTCTGCTGCCCCCAGCAGAGGGCAGGACAAATGTGCTGACCACATTCCTCCCGCTGGCCCCTCCAAGTTGCCCCATCAAGTCTCTGGCTGTGAGGCTCCCTGACTCTGAAGGTGCTGAGAGCAGCTGTGTGGCCCGTGACACCTGCGTCAGCATGGGTCCCCGGGAAGCGGTGCCAACACACACTTAGATGTGCAGAAGGTGCGTTTCTGCAGGACGCGCGGCCCAGAGCGCAGCAGGGGCAGAGCCGTCAGACTGCAGGGGCTCTGACACGGGAAAGGACGGACACACAGAGCGGGCTTCCCGTGGCAGCTGGGCTTCAAGCATCTCTGCCAAGCTGAGGCGGGCCTCGGAGGACCCCTTGCCGGTCGCTGGCGGGGACAGCTTGAGACGGTGTGGACACGTGGAAGGTTGGAAGGTGCGAGCACTGCTTCTCCCAGGGTGTCAGCCCACCTCCCCCAGATGCGCTTCTGGAGGCTAGAGCCTCCCCCGTCCTCACTCGGGGCCTCTGCAGACCCTGCCGTGGAGCAGAGCTCAGCACCTGCTCCATGGAGAAGGACGCCGGGGCCTTGCTGCGCCTCAGAGCATCCCAGTGATAAAACACGTGCCTACGCCTGGGTCAAGCTGGTCCGCCTCAGGGCTCCACTGCTCTCCAGGAAACAGCCATCACACAGGAACTGCCCGCTGATGAGTGAAAAATAGCAAAAGATAATAAAAATATTTGATATTGGTAAAAAGTATTTTCCTTGGGAGACTCCTGAGTACTTTACAAATGAGGATCCTTACCAAGACCTGTGGTTTTTAGATCAGGAAGTGAATCGCCAGGTAATTAAATGGAGGGGTTGCCGGAGACCAGAGGCTGCCTGCGAATGTGGAAGTAGGGCTGAGAATAAAAATCCGATGTATTTTATGAATTGGAATGGCGCCTGAGACCCGGGCCCCGTGCCCTTTGAGGTTCACGTGGCTTTCTCCACGCTCCGTGGTCTCTGCAGACTGCTACACAATCCCAGCAGTCGTGGTCTGGACCTCAGGCCGTGGGGCAGAATCCTTATGGGGCCAGGTTGACCATTTCACCAGGTATTCCCAGACGCACGTCTGTGTATCAAGGATTTGGGTCCTTAGAAGAGAATTCAGAAACTTGGAGAAACGTATTCAATGGTTCCACGTGTGTGGGTATGCCTGCCGTGCTTTGAAAGTCAACCTAGGCCGTGTGTGTGTGTGTGTGTGTGTGTGTGTGTGTGTGTGCGCGCGTCTGCACACACCTCCAACTCCTAAGCCTGGCAGACGTGACTTGAAGTCTGCCAGGCTATCCTATGATACCTGCACAATGTTTTTAAAAAGCAAAAGTATTAAAGTGTTGTGTTAGTTTCCTAGGGCTGGAACGGCAAAATCAAGGTGTGGGCAGCGCCGCGCGCTCTCTACCACCGCAGGGCAGGGGCCCTTCCTCGCCCCCTCCAGCTCCCCGTGGTCGCTGGCAGTCCTTGGCTTGTAGCTGCGTCCCTCCAATCCTGCGTCTTCCACTGGCCGCGTCCTCCCTGGGTCTCTGTGTCTCTCCTCCTCTTACGAGGACACGAGTCACTCTAGCGTGACCTCATCTTAACTTACTAATTACATCTGCAGTGGACCCTATTGACAAATACTGTCCCATACTAAGGTTTGAGGGATTAGAAATTCAACATATTTTGCAGAATTCAACCCATAACAAAGGCTTAAATGACCCACACAAATTCCCTTGCCCTTCGCCCAACCCCCCACCAGCCCCGCTTCCCGGAGACACAAGCACCCTCAGGCGCATCATCCCCTTCCTCAAGTTCACCTCGTCTCTTCTGAGCACAGTTGTCCTCACGTCACGATTCCTCATCACGTGACTTCCTGTTGTCGCAGGTGAGGATTTAGCTGCTCTGTACCATCGTCTTCCCAGAACTGTTACATCAACTGCCTGGTTAGATCAGCAGTCTGAGGCGCAGGCTCACTACGTAAATGGTGCTGACCTCAGACCCTGGTGGTCTCTTCGTGCCCTTCTTCCCTTTACATCACTTCATTTTTCCTGAAGTGCTGCGTTGTCTTTCACTTGGGTAACTTTCTATGTATTGGTACCTGCTCATAATATTTCCAGTTGCTCCTGCATGCCACTCGGGCTCCCATGAGTATTCTTCCCAGATGCTCAAACATACTAGTAATCTATCAGTTCCAACGTTCTTTTCTTGAGCTGTAGTCCCCTTTCTTCTCGTCCATTTGGACCAGGTGTCTATAGGGTCACTTTTGAGGCCCTTTTCACCACTCTCCTGTGTTGGGTCCTTTGCACACACCCTGGGTCATAGGCCAAAGGGCAACAGATATATGTCTCCCTTTTTATTTACTTTTTCCTTCATATATCTAGAAAACATCTCAAAATGTCTTTATTCTATTCCCACATTTGAAATTACTGTTTATCTAGATATAAAACCTACAAACAAAATCATTTCTGTCTAGAAGGCCCTGGAATCGTCCACCACGTGTTGCTGGTGAGAAAAACGATGTCATTCTATTTGCTGATCCTTGCAGATGGTCTGCTTCTTTCTCCTTTTCAGAAGAAGGATGTCTTTAATCCTGGTATCCTGAAATTTCAGCCATTGGTGTGGGACTTTTCAATCTGGGGAATAATTGTTCTTCAGTCTTGGAAAGTTTTTACTATAATGTGTTGATAGTTTCTCTTTGCTCTGTTGTTTCTTTCTGGAACTTTTATTGTACTATTTTGGTGCTTCCAGTTTATTCTCATCATACCTTTTCTCTCCTATATTCCAGCCTTTCTGTTGAATGTTTATTTTCAGGCATGACACTTCAAAATCCCTAGCCTTCTCTCTTCATCCAAGAGCATACTCTTCTTGTCTAATTGGTTCAATATTTTTTGTCTGTCTAGATATATTAGGACGATTTTCTTCTGTTCATTGAATTACCTCTGTTCCCTCTGGTTCTGAGGTTTTTTGTTGTTGTTGTTTGGGTTTGGACTCTCTCATCTGGAAGATTCTTTTTTTTCTTTTTTTTTTTTTTGCCGTACGCGGGCCTCTCCCGTTGCGGAGCACAGGCTCCGGACGCGCAGGTTCAGCGGCCACAGCTCACGGGCCCAGCCACTCCGCGGCATGTGGGATCTTCCCAGACCGGGGCACGAACCCGCATCCCCTGCATCGGCAGGCGGACTCTCCACCACTGCGCCACCAGGGAAGCCCTCATCTGGAAGATTCTTTACATTTCTGATGAAACCTGGCTGCCTCTTCACTCATAAGAGAGGCACTAACCGGGGCGCCAGTTCTGTGTGCAGACTGTGAGCTGTTGGCGGGTGGGCTTTACCGAGGGTGGGGGAGGGCATCCAGCTCTTCATTGCAGAGACCCACACCCCTCGATATGGTGTGTATCCTCTGCAGGGGAGGTCAGCTTCTCCAGCCTGCGCATCACATTCCTGAGTACCTGCGTCTACGAGAGGCCGAGGGAGGCCCACGTAGGGTGCAGACTCGGAGTTGGCTGGCTTGTTGCAATCCTGCACCTCACCCCACACTGAGCCTGGTGTCCCAGTGTCTGGAGCCTCTTCTGTTTCTCCCCAGAAAGTTTCAGTGACCTGTCTGAAGGTCCCACAGCCCCTTAGTAGCTGAGCAGGAATTGGACACAAGATATCCTGACTCGGAGAGTGGAAGCTTCTGACAATAAGGCCTGTGAATTAGCCTTTGTCCCTAAGACTCGGCACTGAGGCTTACAGATGACACACGCTCAAGGGATGGATGGGGACGAGGGGTGGAGGGAGGAGGATGGGAAGGTAGTGGGGCCAGTTCTCTTGTTCTCACTAGTATTCTGAAATGGAATCAAACATCCATCCACAGGATGAACATGCATGAATCATCAATTTTCCACAAATACTCTGGGGAAACAATAGTAATACACAGTTGGCCCTCGTTATCCTTGGGGACTGGTTCCAGGACCCACGTGGGTACCACAGTCCTCGGCTCCCTAGGCCCCTTCTGTGGAATGGTGGAGCACATGTACACAACCGTCACACATCGTCCTGTGTACTTAGGATACACGCATCTCTCAATGCCTTACAATCCCCCTACGTGTAAATGCTGTGTGGACAGCTGTAAGGACCATGTAAATGCTGTGTAAATAGTTACCAAGGTGAGGCAAATTCAAGTTCTGCTTTTTGGAATTTTCTGGATTTTTTTTTCAATATTTTCAATACGCAGTTGGTTGGATCTGTGGGGGTGGAACCTGTGGATGCGGAGGGCTGACTGTAATAAAAGTACAAAAGTCACTTGAATTTGTATCATCATGAGGAGTCAGGACAATTGCTGCTCTGCGCTGGGCCCTCCCTCTCTCCCCTCCCACCCCCGGGAACGGGGTCCGTTTGCTTCCAACATCATAATGGAAGCGCTGCTCCAACCATGAAGGGCAGGCCGGGTCCCAGGACGTGGGTGTCCTTGGAGAGTTGGCTGGAGAAGGATAGGGCACTCTCAGGGCCCAGGACCCGGAGGTTTACAGTCCTCCAGGCTTAGAAGGGCGGTCAGAGGGCCTGGGGTGGCTCCAGAGAGCAGACGCAAGAAAATAATCAGCGGGCAATACCCAGGGGTGACCGGAAGCTGGGGGAAGGAGGCTCCGCGGTGGTGGCAGGTGGAGAGAGCAGCAGGAAGGCTCAGAAAGAAGCCAGTTACTGGCCAGCAGGTGGCAGGACTCCTGCTGCCGAGTGAGGGTCCAGAACCCAGAAAGATTCCAGCCACTCGGCGGGGGGAAACCAGGGACCACGGGGAGAGCAGTGAGATGCGGGCAGGGACAAGGCAGGACCGGGCAGCGCCAGCCTGGGCGCCGGGCTGGTGGCATCCAAGGCAGAGCTCTGGCAGGAGTGATTCTGCCACCAAACAGGTCCAAGACAGGGACCCCTCCCAGGAGTTGGGGACAGAGGACTCTGCAGGTGAAGGGGGACCCAGTGCCCTGACTCGAAGCCGACTCGCACCCGGAGAGCCTTTTCTTCCTGCTGATCCCGGAGGACCCTCCCAGAGCCTGGTGGCTGGGAGTCACGACGTGGTCCAAGTGAGGGAGACGGGGACCCAGGCGGGCCTGCGCGTCTCCAGAACATTCTCTGCTGCTGCGCGTTCCTGGTTCTCAGCCAGCTTTACACGCCCGGCCGCGCCACAGTGATGGCAGGGGCGCTTGGCGTAAAGCAAAAGCAATGACCGATGATACTAGAATTCTAGTATTTCCTTTGATTAAAGTAGGGGTTTTCATCCTTGAAATGGTTGGAGAACACGGCTCTAGACCGCAGGGTTGCACGACTCAGCCGTGGCGCGCGCTAACTCCCGCCTCCTTGACCTTGCAGGATGATGCTGAAGGAGCAGTACATTGACAAGACACGCGTGGCCGTGTTTGGGAAGGTGAGGTTGCTGGCCCCTGTTTGCACGCCCCCTGCTCAGGCCCTGACCTGCACCACCCCCAGGCCTGACCCTGATTCACTGGGAACATCTCTGCTCCAGCCGCCTGCGAGCCTTTTTTTTTTTTTTTTTTTTAACATCTTTATTGGAGTATAATTGCTTTACAATGGTGTGTTAGTCTCTGCTGTATAACAACGTGAATCAGCTATACGTATACATATGTCCCCATATCCCCTCCCTCTTGCATCTCCCTCCCACCCTCCCCCTCCCACCCCTCCAGGTGGTCACAAAGCACCGAGCTGATCTCCCTGTGCCATGCGGCTGCTTCCCACTAGCTATCTATTTTATGTTTGGTAGTGTATATGTGTCAATGCCACTCTCTCACTTCGTCCCAGCTTACCCTTCCCCCTCCCCATGTCCTCAAGTCCATTCTCTACATCTGCGTCTTTATTCCTGTCCTGCCCCTAGGTTCTTCAGAACCATTTTTTTTTAAAGATTCCATATATATGTGTTAGCATACGGTATTTGTCTTTCTCTTTCTGACTTACTTCACTCTGTATGACAGACTCTGGGTCCGTCCAGCTCACTACAGATAGCTCAAGATGTTCAGTGGTCCCAGCACAGAGAGTCCTCATCTGAGCAGCTCGTTTGTCAGTGCTCCTTTGCACACTCTCTGGAAGGAAAGCTAGAAGCCAGGTCCTTGTGGGAGTGCTCTGTGAGGCTCCTAGTTACTTTTCAGACAAGCCTGCCATGGCTCTAGGGGTGGTACCCCAGGAAAGAAGGGGAGGCAGGAGTCTTTATTTCTGTATGTCTTTCTGTGCAGTAGCCACATTAATTTAGCAGGTTCACTTACGTGGTAGGGAGGAGGTGGGGAGGTTCGTGCACTGAACTGTCAAACCAGAGAAGCTTCCACGGGGTGGCCCACGTCCGAGGGCCGTAGCCGGGGGTGGTGGGGTCGTGGCTTGGAGTTGGGTCCTATCGCTTGGCCCCCTCCCCCGTTGTTAGGCGGCCTGGACCCGCGGGCTCTTGGTCTCAAGGCAGGAGCACAGATAGACACAGACCCGTCTTCCCTCTGAGGGAACAGGTCCTGCAGAGGGGCCTCGCAGGGACCGCACGGCAGGTGGAGGTTTGAACAGGTAACCGGAGAGTTGCCTGTTACGTCATCACCTCTGAGCCCAGGGTTTTGAGGGAGCCGTGTGCATCTGAGACGAGGGCTCGCCCTGTGGAGGTCCCAGCACGCGTGCTATGTATCCCACACCTGCACGGGAGGTGCAGCAGCAACGGGAGGGCCCAGGGCACGGCTCAGAGCCTGGACGCCGAGTCCCAGGGCTCATTCTGTGCTGGTGGAGGCCACTCCCAGCCTGCGAAGCTCAGAGCCAGTTGGATCACTTACAGCATAACTTGGGGCGACAGCTCTTACCTCCCGTCCCCATGGGAAAGTTACTGACCCACAGACTGACCATGGCTCAGGGCAGGGCGCCCGGGCCCAGGTCAGCCTCTGTCCAGTCTCGGCTCTTCCCCAAACATGCCCTCTGCTCCTGGGAGCTTGGCCTCCCTCCTCTGGCTGCTTTCCACGTGGGCACCTGAGCATGGCCCCCACGCCTGGACCTTTCAAAGGTCACTGTGGACGCAGACGCAGGAGTCAGGGCGCCGTGAAGAGGCTTTCTGGACAAGTGGGAGATTCAGCTGCCTGGGCGTCGTGCACTGTGTGGACGGGGGCCCACACGTCCTTCAGGACGCAGCCCACGCCCCCGTCCCTGAGACAGGCCGAGGATGTGTGTGGTGCTGTTTGCTGGTCACCACCCTTATCCACTCTGCCTGATGGGTCCCCGCCTCTTTGAATGGCACCTCAGGTGCAGGGCTGTGGACTCTGTGATTGCGTCCCCTCCAAGGCAATAAGCCGTTGATTCCTTTAGCTGACGGGCATTCGGCAGGTTCAGGTTCACAGCACGCGTGAGAGAATTACCCCTGCTCCCCCCGGCATGCACGGGCTCCCCACTATCAAGCCCCACCGTTTGGTACCTTTGTTACGGTTGACAAACCTGCGCTGACACGTCGTCATCACCCAGAACCCAGAGTCTACATCAGGATCCCTCTTGAGGTGGTACCTTCTGTGGGTTTAGACAGATGTGTGATGGCATGTCTCCATCATCACGGGACCGCACAGAGCAGTCTCTCCGCCCTGAGGATCCTCTGAGCTCCACCTCTTCACCCCTCTCTCCCCTCCCCCAGCAGACACTCCTCTTTTTACCATCTCCACGGCTGTGCCTTTTCCAGAGTGTCACAGATTATTCAGAATCACACAGCGTGGAGCCTTCTCAGATGGCTTCTCACTTAGCATTTAAGGTTCCTCCAGATCTTCCCATAGCGTCATAGCTCTTCTCTTTCTAGCACCAGATAATCCGCTGCCTGGAAGCACCACAGTTCATCCGCTTGCCTATGAAGGGCATCTGGGTTGCTTCCAAGTTTCGACAATTACGAGCAAAGCTGCTCTGGTCATCCATGTGCAGGTTTTTGTGTGGATACAAGTTTTCAGCTTCTTAGAGTAAATACCAAGGAGTGCATATGGTGAGGGGATGTTTAGTTTTGTAAGAAACCAGCGAGCTGTCTCCATAGTGTTTGCGCCATGTTGCGTTCCCACCAGCAACGAATGAGAGAGTTCCTGTTGCTCTGCATCCTCACCAGCATTTGATGTTGTCAGTCAACACATTTTAAAAAACAAACTGCAGAATGACTGGTAAGGCTTGGAGATTCCATTGACCATGAATATTATTTGCCAGAAACCCAAAAGACTGTTATTGTCATTAAGACATTCCTGTTCTACTGAAGGAGCACTATTATAATGTAACAAACTTAAATATATTGATCAAGAACAGTTACTTCTACAGGGAGTTTGGCAAGGCATGGACATGACAGTCTCCATCAGGTATGTGGGTTCTACACACGCCACCCTCTCACCTCAGCACACGCACTCACACTCGCCCACACCTTTGACAGTCCTCTGCCACAGCCTGGTTCTCCGGGCCTTCACTCTCCTTGCCCACCTTTGCTCAGCAAAACATCACATCTGTGCCCCCTTCCCTTTGGGTCTTGCAGGAAACAGGTGCATCTGGACCAGCCAGCACCCACGGCAGATACGGTGTAATGCTTTGCGCTCTCTGGAAGGCTCACATTGAAATTGGGGTCTTTCATGTCAGCCCCAAATAAGGGCAGTACAGGAAATGAAGGACTGCCCCACATACACGACACGTGCGGACGTCTGTCCCGGGCAGACCCCTGAGCTGAGCATCCTGGCGACCAGTGCTGGAGCCCTTTGACATTGGCTCCTCATGGGCCCGCCCTCAGAATCACAGAAAGCGGGTCGGCTCTGCCTGTAGGCAAGGGAGAGGCAGCAGGGGGCGCTGCGTCAGAACGCTGGACAGCCGTCCCACACCGCACGCCACACTCCAGCCCCCAGTCACCCTCCACAGTCAGCGCCACGCTTCATCCTTGTGTCGCTCGAACACGAGGCCCAGGAGGGGGATACTTGCCTCACGTTATATTTAGCTGGAAAGGCGTTTGTTTTTATCTTTTTACCTCCCTTATAATTTTTCAACGTTAAATTTTTTTAGAAAAACGAACTAGGTGACAGTGGTTGCTTGAGCCACTGACCTCATTGTCTGAGGCTGTTTTCATGGGTGAGTTATTGACTTTGCTCCTGCCCTTCTCTCTGCCCTCTGCTTGTTCCCAGGATTACGGCGGGTACCTGAGCACTTACATCCTCCCAGCGAAGGGCGAGAATCAAGGCCCGGTTTTCACCTGTGGCTCTGCGCTCTCCCCGATAACAGACTTCAAGCTCTACGGTAGGGCCCCGACCGGAGGGGCGCTGGTCCCACCCAGCCCCCGCCCCCAGGCCTCCCTCCCTCAGCGCCCAGTCCGATAACCTGCAGGGTGGCGAGGCCCGCGGTGGAACCTCACAGACAGGGCCTGGGGGCGGGGGGAGAGGGGTTCACGCCACTTGCTCAGAAAGTGGTCAGCCCACCGCTGCCCCTCAGTCGCGTTCCTGACACACGAGACCAGGAGCCAGAACACACCCAGCGCCTGTGCTTGCAGTGATGGGAGTGGCGCGAGCAGAAAGGAAGGGGACTCCGGGCCGCCCTCGCCCCTCCTCTCTGACCCCGCAGTGCGGCGGGGGCCCTGCGCCGTGTCTCAGTCCGGCGCGGGGTGTCTGGGGGCTCTGGGGGCAGGTGAAGGTCTGGGGGAGCTGCTGCCCAGGGGCCTGGGTGGCTCTGCCCCGCCCTCCGCCCCGGCACCTGCCAGCTCCTTTCTGCGACCGGACTCCCAGTGTGGCGGGCAGACCCCGCCTGCAGCTGCACGGACATGGCTCTGTGGGCACTGCTGGGGGGGTCCTCCCTCTGGTCAGCCAGCCTCTTTTCTCTGAACGTGAAGGGCTTTGTGATGTCACCCTGATTTTAAATGTCGGCAAGGCCCTCTCTGTGGGCTCTGGGAGCTGGCATTCGGGCCAGGGCGGCAGGGAGTCTGGGCCGTCGGCCCCAGCTGCCGGCACCGAGCCAGGCTGATGGGGCATCCGGGGGCTCCTGGTCGCTGGTGTGCGGAGCCCTGCTGGGGGCCTGAGGTCCCTTCGGGGCAGAGGAACCAGCATCACTGCATGGCCGCACCCTCCCGCGCCCCAGCTCGGCGCCCGTGGACCGCGCGGAGCCGTCCAGGGACACCGCGCGTCTGCAGCTCAGCAGCTCTGGCCGCCGCGAGGCTCACGGCAGATGTGCTGGTTTTTGCAAGTGCTCAATGTGCATTCCGACGCAAGATCATACAGGAACCCCCCTAATTCCAAACTCTAATCACTTAAAATTACTGTCCCATGGGAATCCGTGTAACATTCTCTGTTTTTCAAATTCAGTGAGACTTTCTCGGGGTTTTTAATCAAGCTATTTGAAATCTGCCTGAGTTGAGTGCACACGAATGCGCCCAACCCCGCGCCTTGATGTGTCACTGTGCCTGGGACAGCGGAGAGCCCACGTGGTCTCCTGGACTGAACTAAGGGGTCCCTGCACCTGTAGAAGGAGCTCGGTGCCCTGCACTCCCGGACTTCCTGACGGGGTGGCCTGGGTCCTCACGAGACCCTGGACCTGAGCCAGGGGGCAGGCAGAGCGGAGGCAGCCGACACTTTCTGAAAATAAGGGAACCTGATGGAAGTTGGCTCTTCGTATCTGTTCCCCCTTCTGGGCGTTGAAATGAAGTGGGGGCGGGGTGTGAATCCTGTTTATTTCGGAATCAGATCAGTTCGGTTTCCCTCGTGCTGCAATCCCACCACCACCACTAGCAGGTCTAAATGTCACTGTGGCGCTGGCTGAGTAACCCCGCAAAGACCCACGAGGTTTAGTGCTTCTTCAGAAGCAGATGTTCCCCGGGAAGATGGAAGGGAGTCCAGCCCCGTCCCCAGGGCGGCCCCCGGAGCCCAAAGGAGCCCCGAGGCCAAGGGCTAACGCTCTCCTCTGCTTGTGTGCAGCGTCTGCATTTTCCGAGAGGTACTTGGGCCTCCACGGACTTGACAACAGAGCGTATGAGGTGTGTTTGGGTTAGGGTTAGGGTTAGGGTTTGGGGCAGAGCCACCACTTGGCAAAAACGAGGAACCCTGCGATGATGCTTCTCCGAACTGCTCCCTCCTTCCCTCCCCCCCCAGGCCCCGCCCCCTCTTAACTCCCGCAGGCCTGTGTTCCCTTCCTCCCTCCCTCCCGTGTCAAAGCCCATTCACCCGGGTGCCGTGATCTCTCCGAGATCGGTCTGGTTGCCCATTCTGGAACCGGCGGGACAAGGCGGGAGGTGGGGAAGGGCTTAGGGTGGAGGAGTCTGTCGCAGGGCCGTAGGCTCGGGTGTGGATGGCCGCTGGCCCGCTGCCCCCACGGCTGCTTCTGCTCCCGGGAGAAGCAGCCCCTGGTGGGGGAGCAGGAAGCCTCCCGGACACCGCCTCCTGGTCTTGACCGCTCAGGCGGCTGAGTGTGGGCATCGCGCATGCATCTCACTGGCACCGAGGAGGCCAGAGAGCTGCTGCGGGCCAGGCTGCGGCTTCAGAGCTGCAACCCGGGCACGGACAGCGGGACGCTCTGGCCAGGGCAGCGCCTCCCAGCGGCATCAGTTGAATGAAGGCCCCAGGCCACCTTCAGGGGGAGGAGACCCTTTCTCCCTGCTTCCTAGATCTTCTCCTGTCCCCTTCCTCTTTAAAAGGGGTTGGGGCTGGGAAAGCCCAGGCCCCCGAGAGCTTTCGCAGGGCTTCCAGTGTGCCCAGCACACTGCGTGGCCCTCACCCTCCGGGTCAAGGTTCCTGGGCTCATGCCCTACTCCCCACGGCGGGCGCTGACCCCTGTCGCCCATGTGCAGATGGCCAAGGTGGCGCGCCGGGTGTCTGCGCTGGAAGGGCAGCGGCTTCTCCTCGTCCACGCGACCGCCGACGGTGAGCCCCCGACACTGACCACGGCGCTCGGCGAGAGCATCGCCCTGCGTGGGGTTACGGGTTTTGACACTTTCCTCTTTTCTTCTTTAAACAGAAAAAATCCATTTCCAGCACACCGCAGAACTCATCACGCAGCTCATTAAGGGAAAGGCTAATTACAGCTTACAGGTACCGTGCTGCACGCCTGCCCTGCCTTACACCACACATGCCTTTCCACGGACGAGGAGCTGAGTGGTGCCCGGCCACGCATGACTGCAAACACTCCTCCGTCACGGCCATCGGAGATGCTCGGGGACACATCAGATCAGACAGATGGGCAGTGCTTGCTTTTTCTGCCGATTGATGGCGGCTCGGTTCAGCACTCAGGCTGTGTTTAAGCCCCTTTAGGCTCCACCAGCGCCCCCCGCCCCCGCTCCCTCCCCGGGGGATGAGCAAAGGCGGGGCAGCAGCCACACCCCATGCTCACTGAAGAGGGGGCTGCTGTCCCACTGATGAGCGCAGCCTTGGCCTCACTAGCCTCCCCCCGGAAAGCACACATCTGCTAAATACTGGCTGGATGTTCCAGAACCTTCTGTGGTGCCGCAGTAGTTAAAGAGCTCTGTCCTTCCCAAGAACCCGACTCACAGCCTTGACCTCACTGGCATCAAGTGCTGACCCACCGGCTCTAGTGTAGGTGCTTTCCAGCGATGCACGGTGCTGCTTCTGGAAACTTCTTCCATCTCCTTCCCGCCCTCTGGTTCACTTGGTGAGACAGGTATGACCCCGGTGGTCTTCTCGGGTCCAGGATAAACGGGAGACTTCCTCAACCAGGGCCCCAGGCAGCGCTGCCTGCCTCTGTCTCCCAGCCCTGGCTTTGCTGCGTGGCTGTCTCGTACAGGGCCAGTGTGCGCTGGCCGGTAGGGGGAGCGCTTTCCGCAGAGAGGGAGGCCGGCTTGCGTGCTGATGAACGCGGAGGGAGGGAGGGGCTTAGTTCACGTGACACTGGAGTTCCTTCTGAGAATGCTCAGGTCACAGTACGACGCTAAGTACGTCGTATGCACGCGATGCAGCCGCGGTAGGTCCGATGGCAGAGCTCTGCCTGCCGGTGTGGACCACTCCCCACAAACAGGCGAAGCGAAGTCAGCAAGGTGCTGGGCGATACCCACCCCAGGTCCCACTGGACACTGTGCAGGCGCGGCGAGTGTCTGAGATATTCGATAAGCTTGTAAAGGTGACAACTCCAGGTGAGGGCTCCAGGCAACCAGGACCCGGGTAGGAGGAGACATACTTCCTGCTCTGTAACCCTTTGTACTATTTGATGTTTAAGGTACATATAATAGCTCAATGACCACCTTCATAAATACGAAAATAAAGGTGAGTGTCATCATCTGAAGACATAAGAGGAAGACAGGGTTCAAAATGCAGGAAGCAGCCTGGTATCATGGAAAGAACATGGGCTTTGGGGCCAATTAGACTTGGCTTTGAATCCCAGCTGGGACCGGGCCCTTCGTGTGGAAGTGGTGCAGTGCCCCTGGGTACTCAGTGTCATTACATTTGGGGATGGAATGATTAGCTGCCGTCTTTTCAGCCCTGCCTGTGTCCCAGGCCTTGTTCTAAGCATTTCAGAGGTATTCCATCGTTCAATTCTCACATAGCTCAGTGAGCTAGATTTTATGATGAGGTCATCTGCATTCGACGGCCGGGGTCCAGGAAAGCTCCCTGTGCACGGCGCACGGTGAGTCAAACGCAGGTGCCCGTGGGAGCGAAGGTTTCCCCACACTCACCAAGGTTATAGAGGCAGCACGGAATGCTTCCCCTTTCTTTGGGAGTCCTGATGCCTGGAGGCCTGGGCCGCTTGCTGCCTCGGTGGTCCCCGAGCCTGGATCCCTGTTGCAAATTCAAACAAGCGGAGCGAGCGAGGCGTTCAGAGTCTGTTAAACGATGTGTTTTCTGATTCCGTCCCTGATTTGCTGAGGGGACCCTCCACCTGGCAAAGCCGCGAGGAGAAGCAGCCCTGAGATGCCCTCCAGGCTGAGCTTCCGGCTGCGCGGAGCCCGGGCCGTGGGGCTCGGAATCTCAGCGGCGCCCCAGCCCACGCGGAGGGCGGCCACGGGGGTAACTCCTCACGCCTCTCTTGCAGATATACCCGGACGAGAGCCACTACTTCAGCAGCGCCCCCCTGCGGCAGCACCTGTACCGAGCCCTCATCGGCTTCTTCGTGGAGTGCTTCAGGGTCCAGGACAAACTCCCGACAGTAGCAGCGAGAGAGGACGAGGAGGAAGACTGACCGAGCCGGCCCGGAGCGCGCCCGGCGCCTGCTGGACCAGTGGACACCGACTGGGGAGCCCCGCCTCGCTCTCCCTCAGGGGCCTGGGCGGGGGCAGGAAGCGCCACCTTCCCAGCATGTGTGTTTCTGGTCCTGAGGGCAGTTTTGCCCCAGAAACAAGCGCCTCCCCGGGTGGAGATGCATCGTCGCTCACAAGGGCTTCCACGGAGCCTGGAGCCGTCGCCACCCTGAGTGACGGGTACCTCCCCGCGACCCCTCCCCGAGGAACAAAGCGAAGGATGGATGGCCGTGCAGAAGGTGGCCCTGGAATTCGAGCTCACGAGCGGTAGCGTTGCGACCCGGCCTCCGCCCGGGTACCGCTTCCACTCCAGGGCATCATACCCCGTCTGAAGTCACCGCGCCATGGACCAACTAGAGCACAATTGTTTTCCCAGTACTTGTCCATAGATTGGCTCGCGCCTTTCTGTAATTAGGAGATTCTGCATTTTAAGGGGCTGTACGAAGTGTTACTGTAGCTACGCTAATGGTTAACCTTATGGAATTAATTCGTATTTTTCTATGGTTTTTACCTGACACTGTCTCTGGTCATGGGGTTGCTTTGCTGTGCTTTTTCTTTCTTTTTTTTTTTTTTTTTGCTTTGTTTTGCTTTGTTTCGTTCAGTCAGTATGTAGGCTTTGCACTTGTTTGGATAAAGAAACAGATCAGAAGTAACTGCTCTCTCCTCAATGTCATCATTAGACTTTGTGGAGACATTTCAGAACACTGAGCGGGAACAAAACATCCAATACTCTTCACTAAAAGAAGTCATAAAGGAAACCTGTCTCCCACCAAAGCTGCATTAGGGTCTGGCTTAGAGTTGCCTTGTGCATCTCCCTGCGCCCTTAGGCCCATCCTTTTCCTCCCTGATAAGCCGGCAAGTCTTTTCAGGTGACGTTTGGTTAAAAAACATGAACAAAGTGTTGACTCCACCTCCAGGTCTGTCACGTGTGCTGGGTGACAGGAACCCTGGAGGCAAGTGAGGCCCGCACCGGTGTCACCCCGACCCTGGGGTGGCTCTGTCCCTCCGTGCCGCACGCAAGCAGTGTCGTCGATGTCCCTAGCCTTGTAAGACATCCTCTGAGCAGGTGCACAGCCAGCATCCCGTGTATGTTTCACCTTGTTGTATATAAAGACGGGAATGCGGTCATGGCGTCGCGCCGCGTCCCCTGCCCTCCGCCCGGTTTTCGTCGTGTTCTGCCTGCATGCCACAGCCTGGCTGAGCTGCTCTCTACAAGTGCTTGTTGGAAATACATTGACGACCGTCATCGCCTCTGGAGCTTGTTGACAGCCTGAGTGTCAGTTCGGATTTCTCCAGCTCCCGGTCCCCCTGGGAAGGGGGACTCCCTGACATTCTTGTCAGCGGAGAAGATACGTCCATGTCACTTTTGGTGTTTGGGGGTTTGGGTTTCATCTGCACGAGCTTTGAATGTCAGTTGTACTTAGTTCGATTGGAAGATCTCCGTCACAGGATTGTTTTTCAGGGGATGCATCGCCGTTTGGGAAAAGGATGAATGTGCCGACCAGCAGGACCGCTTGAGCGCTACATGGCCATGCTTTTGCTATTTCAATGGGCTCGACCGACCGCAGAGCCAACTCAGTCTGAAAAGGGAAGCCAGCTCTGGCCACAAGATCTGGCAGGAGGGAGTGAGGATGTGGCATGGTAGTGTTTGTTCATCCACGGAATAAAACATTATTTTACCACTTGGATAGCTCTTTTCTTGCTTATCCTCCACCATCTCACCTTGGAATGTGTACAGATGTTCAAGAAGCCTTTCAAGTACTCATTGATGCGTCCTCAGGGGCCTGTGTGCAGCACGTGAAACCTGCATCTGTGGTAGCAGTGGCCTGATGGTAGGAAGAATAGGACCAGTCAGATATATCAAAGTCCCAAATCAACCAGAAAAGAGAATTCGAGTTTCGTCTTAAAAGTTTCAGGGTGAAGCCATAGAGGTATTCCCTAACTCTCCCCAGCCTCTCCCCACTCGCCCAGGAAGGAGGCCACCTCCTCCCCGCCGCTTCTGCCAGGACCGGCCCTGAAAGCAGACACTGGCCTTGATCACTGGGACCGCCCCACTTCCACGCAGTGGGAAGCCGGCCTGGGAGAGCCCGGAGCCTGCACCTGCCCTGTGTGTGTGAGGTGAAGTGTGTGACACATGTGACCGTGGTTGCTTGTTTCCATTTTTAATTAGTTTTAAAATGTTTTAATAAGACCATGAAGCTGTGGAACTTCAGAGCCCAGTACAGGGAGCGCAGCCCTAACCCGGGGGCATCCCTCTTCCTCGGCATCTCCTGGGACACAGCTGCCTCGTTCACAGGGGAGGGTGGCGTGTGTACCCCTGGCCTGAACACACGCTGCCCCTCCCTCTCTTGCCTGACCTGTCAGTCCCAGAAAAATGATTTCGTGAAGAATTAGTTGCCTTCCCGAAGCCCCTGTTAAAAACCTCAGTGTCACAAGAGAGGCTGGAAGGATATTTCAGAGATACATCCTTCTGTCAGCATGTGGCTGTGAGCTCTCGGGACAATCACAAGAGGAAGGAACAGGAAGCCTGTTAGCGCGTGGTACACACACTTAGGATATCCAGACCGTGTATACGAGTAGAACTCTGCCCCGCGACCTGCGGCAACCATTCCCGGGCGGCCAGGACTCGACCAGCATTTGAGTTTCCTAATGTCTGCCCCCACTTCCAACTTGGGACCAACTGGGGAAAACCTAACACATCCCCTAGGCAGTAAGAGCCCTGCCCCAGCCCGCAGGGCACCCCGAGGCCCCTCTCCCACCGAGAATCTGTCCCGCTCCCCTGTCTGCCCTCAGTCTCCGTGGAGCACACGTGAGGGTGGTCAGCCCCCACACTCCAGCCAGCTCTGGGGAAGCAGATTGTGCTTGCTCTGATTTGGGTGTGCATCAGTCAGCTAGGGCTGCATAACAAAGCACCGCAGACTGGGCAGCTTAAACAACAGGAATTTATTTCTCACAGTCTGGAGGCTGGAAGTTGAAGCTCAAGGTGCCAGTGAATTAGGTTCCCAGTGAGAACCCTCTTCCTGGTTCATAGATGGCCACCCTCTGGCTGTGTCCTCACCCAGCAGAAAGGGGAGAGCTCTGGTCTTTCCTTGTCTTATAAGGACACTAATTCCATCACGGGGGCCTCATCCTCACAGCCTCATCTAACCCTAATCACCTCCCAAAAGCCCATCTCCAAGAACCATCGTATCAGGAGTTAGAGCTTCAACATATGAATGGGGGTGGGAGGGAGACACACGTTCAGTCTGTAACACGTGGTTCTCATCTTCACGCAGGCACTCTAGAGAGAAAATAGAGCTGCCGAGGAGCAGGTGGGGACCCTGGGGGCAAGTGGGAGGGAGAGGACCCAGCCTCGGGGACACTGCTTCATGGGTGGGGCTTCTCAGGAGGTCTGGACAGGCAGGTCTCAGGGCGCTGGCCCTGAGAGGCCTGGGCTCCCTTCTGCAAACCACAAACTCCAAAAAGCCGTTCACCATCTGAACCTCATCACTCACACTACACAGATAGGGGATTAGAAGCCCTGAGAAGGCAAGGGAGTTGCCCAAAATCACACAGCAAGGCAGCTACAGCCCTACGTTGCTTTCCCCTCTCATTGTTTTCTTTCATGATAAGCGAAGCGCAGGCCTCCCTCCTGGGTCTAGCACGTTCCTCTGGGCACCAGCGCTGGGCCCCAAGCGCAGCCCCCGGCCAACACAGAACCAGGCTTGCTGGAAAGGGTGTCAAGGTCTAGATTCCGAGCAAATGACAAATCCGTGGATGCTTCCAATTCCTGTTCAGTTCAAGCCTCTTTTGTAGGAAACCTCATTGGACCAGCCCACCAGGCATCCTCTGAAGCGGTATAAGCTGTGTCTTTAATGTTTCCCAGATGGGATCTGAGGCCACTACAAATCAGGGAGTAACATTTGGAAACAGAACAGCCTGAACCGGCCACACCCTCTAGATCGAAGACCCTCAACTCTGACGCACATCAGAATCCACTGGGCACTTTGTGAAGTAGAGCCCTGAGCCCCAGGATGATGACGTACGTGTGTACACACGCAAACACACACGTGTCTGGGAAGCACCGCACCGAACGATATCGCCCCAGAGAACCTAAACAGGAGTCCCCAGGGCTGCCGCGTGGCAGCTCCCACGACATCCTCCAGAGGCCTGTCTGTCTTCTCCTTCCCACTCTCTGGTCCCTGAAGGTCAAGCAGACTCCCGGGTCCCAGGTGGGCGCTCCATGCTGGGGGCGGCAGAGAAGGAGGGACACGCCTGGGCCCCCAGAGCATGGCTGCACCCCAGCCCTGGGCCCCGCCTGCTCATCTTGGGCTTCTCCACTTCCTGCAGCTCCCACATCACCCTGAGGTCTGGTCACGCTGGCCAACCCCCCAGAAGCATCGGTGTGGGGCCTGGACTCCACTACCACCAGCCTCACACCCCTGAGAACAGAATGGGGAGCGAGGTGTGAAATCCCTTCTCGGGCCACTTAGAAGTGGTGAGATTCCTGGCCAGGGACCCTTAACATTGGCTAATGTGCTAAGTCAAGGGGCGGGGCTTCTAGGGCCGGAGGATGCCGTCAGAGGGAGGAGTTACGGGCGTTGAACAAAACCACACTCTCCGTCGTGGCCCTATGTCTTCAGTGGCACCGGGGATCTTCCTGAAATAGAGCCCGACCCCTGCCCACCCGATGACAAGCCCCTGGAGGCAGGGAAAGCGTTGATTTCTTCTGCATCCTGTCCTCCCCTCCCCTCACAGGGCCAGCGCTGGGCTGTGAGCGGCAGAAGGGGACAGGCGGAGCTGGCAGGACATGGCTTGGGGAGTTGCCCCCGGAGGCGGGACCACCACTTGCTCGCAAGCCTTGGGAATCCCACCCCGCAGGCGGACCCTCTGCTGTGCTGGGGGAGGGGGAGAGCACTTTGAGGGGCTGGAGCTTCTCTGGAACCTTACTGAGCTCACTAACTGGCAGCAGGCTGTCCGGGGAGCCCTGTGCGAGTCAAAGGTCATGAACGGTGGGTGGGGCCTCCCTGCTCCGGGGTAACAGCCTCTCAGCAACGCTCGGGCTCATGCGAAACTCTTCAGGCTTCATCAGTCTCACAGCACGCAGCTGTGGGCACTTCAGCCAAACCCGGCAAATGTGTCTTCAGTTATTCAATCACTAGGACCTAATCAATGGCTTGAAAGTTCCGTTTGTATAAAGTGTCAGTTACCGAAGAGTTCCAGTGCTGAGCTCCTCTGTCTGGAAGAGTAAGATTCTCTCTTTCCTCTCTCTCCCGCTTTTACTCTCTCCCCAGAGCTGTCCTGCTGAATCCACAGCTCAGTGGGGCCCAGCCCGGTGGGAATAGGAGAGCGGGGGCGGGGCGGGGTGGGGCGGGCACAGGAGGGGGCCCGGCGGACGGCGCGCAGGGGTGGCAGCAGCCCTCGTGGGCTGCCTTTCTGGATCGGGGTGAGCATGGCTCCACCGTGTGCTCTGGCTGCGGGACCCTGTGCTCTGCCGGTCTTCCTGAACTTTCGTTGCATTATTTGTAAAAAAGAATGGCAGGGGTACTAGTTGCCTGGGGCTGCTGTTAACACAGTGCGGCAAACCGTGCAGCTTAAACAACAGACACGTGTGCTCTCCCGATTCTAGAGGCCAAAGTCTGTATAGAAGCGTCGGCGGGGCCGGGCTCCTGAAGGCTGCAGGGAGGGATCTGAAAGCCTCCTCCAGCGTCTGGTGGTCCCTTGGTTGGGGCAGCAGAACTCTGACCTTCAAACGGCATCGTCCCCGTGTGCCTGCCTGTCTCTGTCCACCTTTCCCCTTTCCATGAGGACAACCCTCCCACTGGATTAGGACCCACCCTAACGAGCTCAACTTCACTTGCTCATCTGTGGTGATGAAGAAAAGACCTCCAAATTAGGTCCCATTCGGAGGCACTGGCGGTAAGTTAGGGCCGGGGGGGGGGGGGAGGCAGTGATGCAGCTCAGTCCCTGAAGCAGGGTTTCCTATCAGGGAATGATCTGGGCGTGGGGGGAGGAAGAAGGTACCGGGGCTGCAGGGCGGCCACAGGACAGAGAAGCCCTCCCGGGGGTGCAGAAGCCTGTGGCTCAGGGAGCAGGCCCTGCCCCTCCCACCCCGTCCTCTGCAGGAGGCAGCTCCAGCAGCCTGGCTGCTTCTGGAGGGAACAGGAGCTGGGCCCACCGTGTCCTCTGCGCTCCTGGGAAGGGGGCGGCCACAGCACCACTGGACCCTGCAGGGCTGCCCCCTTCCTCAGGCATCTCTGAGAGCCTGGATTCTCCCAACATCCACCTCGGGAGAGCCGGGAGGTGCCAGCAGCCGTCCGCAGGCCTGCTGTCGGCTCTCTGGTCAGGGAAAGGCCATGGGGCCGGCTGCACACGCCCGGAGGAGCCCAGTGCGGAGTGGGGCTCAGTGGCTGGCTCCTTCTCGAAACCCAGGCAAGTGCTGCTGTGTCTCTCAGGGGTTCACCCATGCCACTGAAGGCCTTTAATTTTAGAAAATCGCAAAATGCTTAATGGCAAGGGGGAGGTGCAGCCCTCTCCCCAGTTTGGCCTAGAAAAACCCTTCCCTGAAAACCAGTGGGGACTTCTGGCTTTTTGAGTGTGAGCTGCCCGTTCTCCTTCCTCGGCCCCTGCAATAAACCTTTCGCTGCTCCAAACTTCGCTCAGCCTCACTGTGCGTCAGGCACACGGACTTGGGTTTGACCACAGTTTGTCCTGACGAAGCCATCTTTACTACAGACAGCTTGGTTTTACCAAAATATCCTGCCGGTCACGGAGGGTAAATTTCCTAAGAACACCCTTGGGAGAGTGGCGGGCTTTCTGCCGGCGGGGGTCCGTCGCTCACTGGCACACGCTTCCCCACCTCCCAGGACCGAGTGGCCAGATGCAGGTCCGATGGTCAGCAAGTGAGGTACAAACCCAACCAGCAAGAATGGTTTGACACCTGCTGTGGCTGGTGGGCCGGGAGCTTCTCAGAGGAGCTGGGCTGGCCCGGGACAAGCCATCCCGTCCCCTGGCCTCCCGGAGAGAAAGATTCCGACAAGGAGAGGCCGTGAGGGCAGAGAGGCCAGGCACCGCGTGCAGGCCACAGGCTTCAGAGTCGGATGGGCCTGCTGTGTGTCCTGGGGCAAGTGTCCTAAGTAACCTCTCAGGGCCCAAGTTCCTCCTTCGTGAGGCAGAGACTAACTCAGGGAACGGTGATGTGAACGTTGGTGGAATCTCCTGGCCTGCGGTAGTCAGTAAACTGAAGCTGGTGTTATTCAGAACGACTAGAATTCTTTTTTTTTAACCAAAGAGCTGGAAGGATGCCTGGCCATTTGCATTTCAAGTTTCCCAAACTACCACCTGAAAAATCTCTGCGAAACAGGTTTCCAGGCGCTGGAGGTGGGCGGGCTCTAGTCCGTGGTAAAGTGATGGGTGGGCCGAGGCTTCCCGGGAGCGCGGGCCGCGTGAGCCGGACGCTGGGTCACCGGGTGGCCGCGGGGGGCGGGGTCCGGGGTGATCCCCGTCTGCGCCTGCGCCGTCCGCTCCCACCGCGCCGGGGGCGACGCAGACCCCGCACCTGGAGGGGTAGGTGGGCCCCGGCGGCCGTGAGGCGCGGAGCCCGGGGCAAGCGGGCGGGCGGGCCTCCGCCTGGCCCCGTCCGAGACCCCGGGAGCCGAGGGCCGGGGTCACAGCGAGGCTGCGCCGGGGCCCGTCCAGAGGCCGGGGGCGAGCGGCGCGCGGGCGGGCTCGGCGCCTGCGGGGCTGCGCGCTTGACCGGCCGGCAGGGGGCGCGCGGAGCCTGCGTTCTGGGGGACGGCCGCCCGCGGGGGTCGCGCGCCGGGAGCTGCAGGGGCGGGCGCGGGGGCGGTGGCTGGGTGAGGACGCAGGCCTGGGTCAGCGCTGCGGCCCGCGAAGGGAGCCCGGCCTGAGGGCAGCGGCGGGCACTTGGGGGCCACCCCGCCCCGGGCAGCGCCCGCCGGTTCTCGGCTCAGTCTGGCTCATTCCTCCCGGCCGCCGCCTCGTGCTCCGGAGCTGGGGACCCGGGGGCGGGCAGGAGAGGCCTCGCTCACCCAGGACCTGCTCGGGGACCCTGCCCGCGTTGGTGATCGATCGTCGAGTCCCTATCACAGGCCTCCTTGGGGTGAGGAAACAGCTGGGGACCAAGGAAAACTCGAGATCCCAACCGGCAGATTCGCCCTCCACCCCAGGGCTGCGTCCCTGCTTGCAGCCTGTGCCTGGACTCCACTTCCAGGCCGACTGGTGAGCGCCCAGGGTCCCGGAGAACGCCTGGGGTACCAGCGGCAGGTCGTGGACTCGGGTGGAGGGGGATGCCCAGCCCCCCATGACCGTACAGCCGCCACAGGCCACCTGCAGCTCAGACATCTGACTGCGAGTCCGTGGGTCACGAGTCAAATCCTTTTCACCTGCCCTAATCAAGGTCAGTTAAGACTTGCGTGTCCACCAGGCAGCACGGAGCCTAAGCAATAAGCTGTTTGCCCGGGTTGTTTCTCAGCAACTTGGAATCAGCTGCGTCCAGTTGGAGCTGAACTGGTTGGGGCCGGATGGGACCACCGATTCCCGAGCCGGGCCTGCGCGAGGGCCCGCCCAGCGCCCTTTAGACCGTGCAGCGGCCTGTAGCCCAGCTACACCTGCGCCTGCGCAGAAGGAGTCCCGCAGCTTTCTCCAATCATCACCTTTCCCCGCGCTCCCCACGCCTCAGGTGGCCCTGCTTCTTTATTCGTTATCGCGTAAATACCCCGAGCCTCTTCCCTTCCGGGACGCCAGAGCTGAGGTTTGCCCTCCTCTCTCCTGGCTTGGCCGCCTCGCCGACAGACCCGGGCGTCTCGGCGTTTGGCTTGCTGTGCAGCAGCCCAGAGGAGCCTGGTTGGGTACCAACTGCACAGGGACACTGCAGCTCGGGACCGCTGACTCTGCGCCACCTCTACCAGTTTGCGGTTTTGGAAGCATCAGGTAACGTTGGCTTCAGGCAGAATTTTCTCATTTGGGGCTTCTCCGTGAATGACACGCCTTGCCCGGGCGTTGCGGGGGCGGGGGGCGCCCTGCAGCCCTCCCCTCACAGGGGCTGTGCCCTCCGCCAGGGCTCCCTGCTCCGAGCTGTCCACCGACCCTTGAAGTGCACGGTCCCTGCGGTTTCTGTGGCTCTTCTTTCGGGACATAGCACTGTTCTTGCGGGCGCTTCTCGGGGAGTCTAACCGGGGCTGTTAACTGAGCAGTTGACTATAGCATCTGTAAGTTCGTCAGTGTGTGCTGAAAGCTGGTGATATAACTGTTCAGGATTAGCGGGTATGCCCCCTCTTCCGTGCTTCACGTTAAGGTATTATTCCAGAGAGGCTGCTTTTGTTTCCTGCGCTTCACTGATCCCAGAGCAACTGTTGCTAGTTTTCCTGGGCTGTTGAAATGAGCTTTACCAGCTGTGAAAAAGAGCTGTGAATTGTGCTATCTTGTCACCAGTTCTTAAACTCTGATACTATTGTATCCACACTCAGAAAATAACTTTGTTTCGTATTATATACAGGCAGCGGCTTTCAAACGTTTCAAGCGTTTTTCTGGGGAAAATAGATTGTGTGTGTGTGCCTGTGTGTCTAGGTGCCAACATGATTAGCACGCTATCATTCCTTCTCTAGATAACTTTCCATAGAAAAGGACCTTATTCTAAGGAAGAGAAGTGTCACTGTCCGCAGTCCAAGACTGGCATCATCTTCATTCTGTTGTCATATGATACCAGGTGATGGTGATGACGACAGCCATACCTAATTTCTGTATTCGGAAAAAATCCGGAAATGGTAAATTGAAATAAAACCCAAATATCTTACATGCATATGCAAAACAAAGTTTACCAATGATAAATCCCGACTAAAAATAATCAGGACAGCTGGCGGCGTTCAGGACAGCTGGGGCCGTTCATTGGGGTTTTTTTTTTCTTTTCTTTCTAGCAATTTCGGGGCAAGTGCCCCGTGCTCTGTCCACCATTACCTCTCCAGGGCAGGTGCTGCAATAAAATCATCAGAAAGAGAAGAGACTACCGCTCGGGAAGTGCACAAATGGTGCTCAAATAACATGTTAGCAGTCGTCAATCCGTGTCAATACAAGCCACGCCCGTCTCTGACACACCTGTCCGGCGTGTCATGCTGTTGGCGAGTTAGTGTAAGGTGCAGGTGATGCTGGAATTCAGGTCTCGAATTCTGGAAGGTCGCACTCAAGACGTGAGTGCGAGGAGGGCCTGTTTTGTTGTTCTTGTTAAGATGGATCTGTGGGTCTCAGTAACGACCTTAGAAGATCCCGTCATTTCCCCAGATTGTGCACAGCAAGGCAGCTGCCTCGTTCTCAGAACTCTCAGGGCTTCTCCACACGGGCTCTGGGCTCTGGGTCGGGCCTGCGGTGCCCTTGAGCCTGACCGCCTGGGGTCAGGGAGGCAGCAGAGGTCAGATGCGTCTCCTCCTCTGTTCCGCTCACGGCCCGAGGCCCAGAGGGAAGCAGGAGGCCGCTGTACGCTGGCGGGGACAGTCCTCTGCTCGGTGTCAGAGGGACGAGGACCCGGGAGATGTGCAGTACGTCCGGGGTGATGCTCCTGTCACGCCGATGGGACGCGACACCGGGAACGGAGCCGTGAGGCCCCCGACAGCCAGGGCGGCGCAGCCCGTCTGCAGAGACCCACCTGCTTCCCTGAAGCCTCTGCACATCCCCAGGACGCGAATGGAGGCACGTTTCCCCTGCCCAGTGATGGAAAGGAGTCCAGGAGCCGCGCAGGCTGCTTTCGGGTGGGCGCCGGCCCCGCGGAAGGTCCCAGTGGGAAGTTGTGGGCACGTGGGGACCCAAGCAGGGCTGCCCGCGCTGCCCTCGGGAGGGGCCGGGTGCTTTGGCTGCCGTGGCTTCTCGGGACCACCAGGTCATCACACGTTGCCCACGGAGCGTGCGTCATCCTGTGCTCACCTCCCAACTCGCGGCCTCGTCGGGCAGCTGTGTAACAGAATTCTCACAGAGCATCTCACTGCGTGGAGAAAGCATCCCCACCCTCCTTCCTGCGCGTCAGGACCACCCCCCAGGGCACCAGCCCCTCCTCCCCTTCCTTCCAGGGCCCAGGGACCAGCTCTGGAGCCCTTGCCACTCACTCCAAACGTCACCGTTTGACAGCCAACAGTTACACGACGGAGGTTTGTAACCCACGTGCCTCCGTCCCGACGTGTGTGTCTATGGGATGGATTCTCACGCCTGCACCCTGGGCAGCCGGGCCCTCCCGGTGCTGGGCGCCTGCAGCGCTGTTTCAGGCGGGGCTGCCGTCCCTAACCGGGTGACTTGGGCTGAGTCACAGAGGAGAACTGCCCCTCTCCACAGGGCCTCCTCTCCTCCCCCCGCAGCGCCCCTTTCCAGCAGTGACGGTCTCAGTGTGTCACCTTGGCCTCTAAGATCTAGATGCATAACCTCAGAAGCCCTAGAGCTTTGCAACCTAAAACCAAAGCCCTACGCAGCTCAGTGGGCAGACAGCCCAGCCTCCAAAGTCTGAAAGTTGGTTTTGGCCCCTGATGTCTGGGTTCTCGTTGCTTTGTGGGCCAGCAGCTATTCAGAGGGCCTCCTTCTGTCTCTCCAGAACTGCTTCTCCAGCCGTTGTTCTTTGCTTTAGCACAGTAAATGCTGGCTCTTTTCTGGGTCAAAACCCTTTTCAGATGTGATGGAAGCTACAGGAGAATGTGGACGTGCGCTGCACGCGCGCGCACTCTCTGATACATTTGGTTATAATTTAATTCTTTGTGTGGATTTGCGGTTTTGAAAACTTGGTTTAAGAGCGTTCAGTGATGGTCTCGAGGGCAGCAGAAGGTGCCCACGAGAGAATCTTTCCGATCTCCTGTTCACCGCTCGCTGGCTTAACTAGCGTTGTCTCCTTTTTCTCTTTTTTAGAAATTGTGAAATACACGTTTAACTTCCCATCTCAGCTACTTTTAAGTGTACAATTCAGCGGCATCAGGTATATTCACAGTGTTGTGTGGCCATCGTCGCCGCCCATCTCCGGAACTTTCCATCGTCCCAAACTGAAACTCTGTCCCCATTACACACTAGCTTCCCCTTCCTTCCCCTCCCCGATCCCGGAGCCCCTGGCCCCCACCATCTACTTCCTGCCTCTGTGCATCTGACCTCTCCAGGCACCTCATGTGAGTAGAGATCTTATAGCATTTGCCCTTTTGGGACGGGCTTATTTCACTTAGTATTACATCCTCAAGGTTCAGGCACATTGAATTTCCTGAATTTTTTCCTTCCTTGCAGAGTTTCCTTCCTTTTTAAGGCTGAATCATATTCTGGTGTATGTATGGACCACATTCTGTTCATACAGCAGTGGGTGTACACTTGGTTTGCTTCCAGTTTTTGGTTATTGTGAATAATGCTGCTATGAACATGTATACATGTCTCGTGGAGACCTTGCTTTCAGTTCTTCGGGGTACACACCCAGTAGAATTGGTTTTTTAAAAATTTGAGGAGCTACCAGAATGTTTCCACCATGGCTGTACCGCTTTATGTTTCTGCCGACGGCACGTAAGGGTGCCAATTTCTCCACCCCCTCACCAGCACTTACGGCGATTTTTGTTGGTTTGTTTTTGGTTGGCGGCCATCCTGGTGGGTGTGAGGGGGCATCTCGTAGCTGTGCTTCGCCCTGGTGGTCGGTGATGCTGAGCATCTTTTCTTGTGCTTAGTGGCCATTCATACATCTTCTTTGGAGACATGTCTATTCAAGTCCTTTGCTTATTTTATTTACTTATTTTTTAACATCTTTATTGGAGTATGATTGTTTTACATTGTTGTGTTAGTTTCTGCTTTATAACAAAGTGAATCAGCTATATATATACATATATCCCCATATCTCCTCCCTCTTGCGTCTCCCTCCCTCCCACCCTCCCTATCCCACCCCTCCAGGTGGTCACAAAGCACCGAGCTGATCTCCCTGTGCTATGCGGCTGCTTCCCACTAGCTATCTACCTTACATTTGGTAGTGTATATATGTCCATGCCACTCTCTCAGTTCGTCCCAGCTTACCCTTCCCTCTCCCCATGTCCTCAAGTCCATTCCCTACCTCTGCATCTTTATTCCTGTCCCGCCCCTAGGTTCTTCAGATCCGTTTTGTTTTTTTTAGATTCCATATATATGTGTTAGCATACGGTATTTTTCTCTTTCTGACTTACTTCACTCTGTATGACAGACTCTGGGTCCATCCATCTATCTCACTACAAATAACTCAGTTTCATTTCTTTTCATGGCTGAGTAATATTCCATTGTATATATGTGCCACATCTTCTTTATCCATTCCTCTGTCAGTGGACACTTAGGTCCTTTGCTCGTTTTAAAATCAGGTTGTCTTTTTGTTGAGTTGTAGTAGTTCCTTTTATATCCTGGATATCAGCCCTTATCAGGTACAGGCTTGCAGTATTTCCTCCACCCTATGGGTTGCCCTTTTACTCTCTTGTGCCTTTTGAAACACTAAGGTTTTAAGTTTTGACGTGGTCCAACTGGTCCGTTTTTGTTGTTGTTGTTGTTGCTTGTGCTTTGTCACAGCAGTGGAGAAATAGATTGAAGAGTAACCAAGTGCCGTCTCCGAGGCATTTGTTATACTGAGTCACAGCACTAAAGCTATAAGAGGAAGAAGCTACAGAGACAGGCTGGGAGCATGAGGAAAAGCTTTACAGGCCTTAGTGAACAGGGAAGCTTGCCAGGTGGAAATGGGAGTTCCCTCGTACAAGCAGCAGCAAGGAAACCCGTGTGACCGCTGGGAATGAGGGGGTGCGGTAAAGATGCCACAGGAGATTAAGAAAGATACGAAACATCACAACCTGGGTCCTTCCCTCTTTCTAGCAGGCATGTGACGACCAGAATTCTATTTCAGATAAATTGCTCCTTCAAAAGTCTGGAGGACACTGGGAAATGGAAGAGACCGGAGGCCCAGAGGCAACTAGAAGCCTGTTCAGATTTCCGGGAGGGACAGGAATCCGCCGACGGTGACGGGGATGGAGCAGCGTGAACGTCCGTGCAGCCAAGTGAACGAAGCAGGTGAGGCACAGACAGGAGGTGTGGGGAGGGGACAGTTGAAGGTGACATGCTTGTGGCTGAGTGTGACTAGAACACGGCAGATGAGTGAGGAGTGGCAGGAGAGAGCAGGTCGCCGGGGACAGGCTGAGATCCGTGCGAGGTGTGCAGGAGACAGCGAGACTCCCCACAGACGTAGACCTTTGCTTGAGCGCTTTTTTTTTTCCTAACATCTTTATTGGGGTATAATTGCTTTACAATGGTGTGTTAGTTTCTGCTTTATAACAAAGTGAATCAGTTATACATATACATATGTTCCCATATCTCTTCCCTCTTGCGTCTCCCTCCCTCCCACCCTCCCGATCCCACCCCTCCAGGTGGTCACAAAGCACCCAGCTGATCTCCCTGTGCTATGCGGCTGTTCCCACTAGCTATCTACCTTACGTTTGGTAGTGTATATATGTCCATGCCTCTCTCTCGCTTTGTCACAGCTCACCTTCCCCCCCCTATATCCTCAAGTCTGTTCTCAAGTAGGTCTGTGTCTTTATTCCTGTCTTACCCCTAGGTTCTTCATGACATTTTTTTCCCTTAAATTCCATATATATGTGTTAGCATACGGTATTTGTCTTTCTCTTTCTGACTTATTTCAGTCTCTATGACAGACTCTAGGTCTGTCCACCTCATTACAAATAGCTCAATTTCGTTTCTTTTTATGGCTGAGTAATATTCCATTGAATATATGTGCCACATCTTCTTTATCCATTCATCCGATGATGGGCATTTAGGTTGTTTCCATCTCCGGGCTATTGTAAATAGAGCTGCAATGAACGTTTTGGTACATGACTCTTTTTGCATTATGGTTTTCTCAGGGTATATGCCCAGTAGTGGGATTGCTGGGTCATATGGTAGTTCTATTTGTGTTTTTTTAAGGAACCTCCATACTGTTCTCCATAGTGGCTGAACCAATTCACATTCCCACCAGCACTGCAGGAGTGTTCCCTTTTCTCCACACCCTCTCCAGCATTTATTGTTTCTAGATTTTTTGTTGATGGCCATTCTGACGGGTGTGAGATGATATCTCATTGTAGTTTTGATTTGCATTTCTCTAATGATTAATGATGTTGAGCATTCTTTCATGTGTTTGTTGGCAGTCTGTATATCTTCTTTGGAGAAATGTCTATTTCTCCATTTTTGGATTGGGTTGTTTGCTTTTTTGTTCTTGAGCTGCATGAGCTGCTTGTAAATTTTGGAAATTAATCCTGTGACAGTTGCTTCATTTGCAAATATCTTCTCCCATTCTGAGGGTTGTCTTTTCATCTTGTTTATGGTTTCCTTTGCTGTGCAAATGCTTTTAAGTTTCATTAGGTCCCATTTGTTTATTTTTGTGTTTATTTCCATTTCTCTAGGAGGTGGGTCAAAAAGGATCTTGTTGTGATTTATGTCATAGAGTGTTCTGCCTATGTTTTCCTCTAAGAGTTTGATAGTGTCTGGCCTTACATTTAGGTCTTTAATCCATTTTTTTTAATGGAAAACATTTATTTATAGAATAGTAATTTCTATCATTATGTTTCATGTCTGGAAAAGAGAAAAATTCTACAACATAAAATCTGTTTCTCATACTTTCATACAAAGGATATATTTCAGAAATTATAGAGTAATTGTCAATGAACAAAAATTTAGATATATATTATTCACTGTGGGGGATATTTTCGTTAAGATGAAACTCAATTATTACTTCTAAATTCCAAGAACTCTTTTTTCTTTTTTTTTTCGGTTTGTTTGTTTGTTTTTTTTAACATCTTTATTGGGGTATAATTGCTTTACAATGGTGTGTTAGTTTCTGCTTTATAACAAAGTGAATCAGTCATACATAAACATGTTCCCATATGTCTTCCCTCTTGCGTCTCCCTCCCTCCCACCCCTCCAGGCTGTCACAAAGCACCGAGCCAATATCCCTGTGCCATGCGGCTGCTTCCCACTAGCTATCTACCTTACTACGTTTGTTAGTGTGTATATGTCCATGACTCTCTCTCGTCCTGTCACAGCTCACCCTTCCCCCTCCCCATAACCTCAAGTCCGTTCTCTACGAGGTCTGCGTCTTTATTCCTGCCTTACCCCTAGGTTTTTCGTGACATTTTTTTCTTAAATTCCATATATATGTGTTAGCATACGGTATTTGTCTTTTTCTTTCTGACTTACTTCACTCTGTATGACAGACTCTAGATCTGTCCACCTCATTACAAATAGCTCAATTTCGTTTCTTTTTATGGCTGAGTAATATTCCATTGTATATATGTGCCACATCTTCTTTATCCATTCATCCGACGATGGGCACTTAGGTTGTTTCCATCTCCGGGCTATTGTAAATAGAGCTGCAATGAACATTATGGTACATGACTCTTTTTGAATTACGGTTTTCTCAGGGTATATGCCCAGTAGTGGGATTGCTGGGTCATATGGTAGTTCTATTTGTAGTTTTAGGAACCTCCATACTGTTCTCTGTAGTGGCTGAACCAATTCACATTCCCACCAGCAGTGCAAGAGTGTTCCCTTTTCTCCACACCCTCTCCAGCATTTATTGTTTCTAGATTTTTTGATGATGGCCATTCTGACTGGTGTGAGATGATATCTCATTGTAGTTTTGATTTGCATTTCTCTAATGATTAATGATGTTGAGCATTCTTTCATGTGTTTGTTGGCAGTCTGTATATCTTCTTTGGAGAAATGTCTATTTAGGTCTTCTGCCCATTTTTGGATTGGGTTGTTTGTTTTTTTGTTACCGAGCTGCATGAGCTGCTTGTAAATTTTGGAAATTAATCCTATGACAGTTGCTTCATTTGCAAATACCTTCTCCCATTTTGAGGGTTGTCTTTTGGTCTTGTTTATGGTTTCCTTTGCTGTGCAAATGCTTTTAAGTTTCATTAGGTCCCATTTGTTTATTTTTGTGTTTATTTCCATTTCTCTAGGAGGTGGGTCAAAAAGGATCTTGCTGTGATTTATGTCATAGAGTGTTCTGCCTATGTTTTCCTCTAAGAGTTTGATAGTGTCTGCCCTTACATTTAGGTCTTTAATCCATTTTGAGTTTATTTTTGTGTATGGTGTTAGGGAGTGATCTAATCTCATACTTTTACATGTACCTGTCCAGTTTTCCCAGCACCACTTATTGAAGAGGCTGTCCTTTCTCCACTGTACATTCCTGCCTCCTTTATCAAAGATAAGGTGACCATATGTGCGTGGCTTTATCTCTGGGCTTTCTATCCTGTTCCATTGATCTATCTTTCTGTTTTTGTGCCAGTACCATACTGTCTTGATTACTGTAGCTTTGTGGTATAGTCTGAAGTCAGGGAGCCTGATTCCTCCAGTTCCTTTTTTCGTTCTCAAGATTGCTTTGGCTATTCGGGGTCTTTTGTGTTTCCATACAAATTGTGAAATTTTTTGTTCTAGTTCTGTGAAAAATGCCAGTGGTAGTTTGATAGGGATTGCATTGAATCTGTAGATTGCTTTGGGTAGTAGAGTCATTTTCACAATGTTGATTCTTCCAATCCAAGAACGTGGTATATCTCTCCATCTATTTGTATCATCTTTAATTTCTTTCATCAGTGTCTTATAATTTTCTGCATACAGGTCTTTTGTCTCCTTAGGTAGGTTTATTCTTAGATATTTTATTCTTTTTGTTGCAATGGCAAATGAGAGTGTTTTCTTGATTTCACTTTCAGATTTTTCATCATTAGTGTATAGGAATGCCAGACATTTCTGTGCATTGTTTCCTGCTACTTTACCAAATTCATTGATTAGCTCTAGTAGTTTTCTGGTAGCATCTTTAGGATTCTCTATGTGTAGTATCATGTCATCTGCAAACAGTGACAGCTTTACTTCTTCTTTTCCGCTTTGGATTCCTTTTATTGCTGTAGCTAAAACTTCCAAACTATATTGAATAAGAGTGGTGAGAGTGGGCAACCTTGTCTTGTTCCTGATCTTAGTGGAAATGCTTTCAGTTTTTCACCGTTGAGGATGATGTTGGCTGTGGGTTTGTCATATATGGCCTTTATTCTGTTGAGGAAAGTTCCCTCTATGCCTACTTTCTGCAGGGTTTTAATCATAAATGGGTGTTGCATTTTGTCAAAAGCTTTCTCTGCATCTATTGAGATGATCATATGGTTTTTCTCCTTCAATTTGTTAATAAGGTTTATCACCTTGATTGATTTGCATATATTGAAGAATCCTTGCATTCCTGGAATAAACCCCACTTGACCATGGTGTATGATCCTTTTAATGTGCTGTTGGATTCTGTTTCTAGTATTTTGTTGAGGATTTTTGCATCTATGTTCATCAGTGATTTTGGCCTGTAGTTTTCTTTCTTTGTGAAATCCTTGTCTGGTTTTGGTATCAAGGTGATGGTGGCCTTGTAGAATGAATTTGGGAGTGTTCCTCTCACTGCTATATTTTGGAAGAGTTTGAGAAGGATAGGTGTTAGCTCTTCTCTAAATGTTTGATAGAATTCGCCTGTGAAGCCATCTGGTCCTGGGCTTTTGTTTGTTGGAAGATTTTTAATCACAGTTTCAATTTCAGTGCTTGTGATTGGTCTGTTCATATTCTCTATTTCTTCCTTATTCAGTCTTGGCAGGTTATGCATTTCTAAGAATTTGTCCATTTCTTCCACGTTGTCCATTTTATTGGCATAGAGTTGCTTGTAGTAATCTCTCATGATCTTTTGTATTTCTGCAGTGTCAGTTGTTACTTCTCCTTTTTCATTTCTAATTCTATTGATTTGAGTCTTCTCCCTTTTTTTCTTGATGAGTCTGGCTAATGGTTTATCTATTTTGTTTATCTTCTCAAAGAACCAGCTTTTAGTTTTATTGATCTTTGCTATTGTTTCCTTCATTTCTTTTTCATTTATTTCTGATCTGATTTTTATGATTTCTTTCCTTCTGCTAACTTTGGGGTTTTTTTGTTCTTCTTTCTCTAATTGCTTTAGGTGCAAGGTTAGGTTGTTTATTCGAGATGTTTTCTGTTTCTTAAGATGGGCTTGTATTGATATAAAGTTCCCTCTTACAGCTGCTTTTGCTGCATCCCATAGGTTTTGGGTCGTCGTGTCTCCATTGTCATTTGTTTCTAGGTATTTTTTAATTTCCTCTTTGATTTCTTCAGTGATCACTTCATTATTAAGTAGTGTATTGTTTAGCCTCCATGTGTTTGTATTTTTTTACAGATCTTTTCCTGTAATTGATATCTAGTCTCATGGCGTTGTGGTCAGAAAAGATACTTGATACAATTTCAATTTTGTTAAATTTACCAAGGCTTGATTTGTGACCCAAGATATGATCTATCCTGGAGAATGTTCCATGAGCAGTTGAGAAAAATGTGTATTCTGTTGTTTTTGGATGGAGTGTTCTATAAATATCAATTAAGTCCATCTTGTTTAATGTCTCATTTAGAGCTTGTGTTTCTTTATTTATTTTCATTTTGGATGATCTGTCCATTGGTGAAAGTTGGGTGTTAAAGTACCCTACTATGAATGTGTTACTGTCGATTTCCCCTTTTATAGCTGTTAGTATTTGCCTTATGTATTGAGGTGCTCCTATGTTGGGTGCATAAATATTTACAATTGTTATATCTTCTTCTTGGATCAATCCCTTGATCATTATGTAGTGTCCTTCTTTATCTCTTCTAATAGTCTTTATTTTAAAGTCTATTTTGTCTGATATGAGAATTGCTACTGCAGCTTTCTTTTGGTTTCCATTAGCATGGAATATCTTTTTCCATCCCCTTACTTTCAGTCTCTATGTGTCTCTAGGTCTGAAGTGGGTCTCTTGTAGACAGCATATATATGGGTCTTGTTTTTGTATCCATTCAGCCAATCTGTGTCTTTTGGTGGGAGCATTTAATCCATTTACATTTAAGGTAATTATCAATATGAATGTTCCTATTCCCATTTTCTAAATTGCTTTAGGTTTGTTCTTGTAGGTCTTTTCCTTCTCTTGTGTTTCTTGCCTAGATAAGTTCCTTTAGCATTTGTTGTAAAGTTGGTTTGGTGGTGCTGAACTCTCTCAACTTTGCTTGTCTGTAAAGGTTTTAATTTCTCCATCAAATCTGAATGAGATCCTTGCTGGGTAGAGTAATCTTGGCTGCAGGTTTTTCTCCTTCATCACTTTCAGTATGTCCTGCCACTCCCTTCTGGCTTGCAGGGTTTCTGCTGAGAGATCAGCTGTTAACCTTATGGGGATTCCCTTATGTGTTATTTGTTGTTTTTCCCTTGCTGCTTTTAATATGCTTTCTTTGTATTTAATTTTTGACAGTTTGATTAATATGTGTCTTGGCGTGTTTCTCCTTGTATTTATCCTGTATGGGACTCTCTGTGCTTCCTGGACTTGATTAACTATTTCCTTTCCCATATTAGGAAAGTTTTCAACTATAATGTCTTCAAATATTTTCTCAGTCCCTTTCTTTTTCTCTTCTTCTTCTGGAACCCCTATAATTCGAATGTTGGTGCATTTAATGTTGTCCCAGAGGTCTCTGAGACTGTCCTCAATTCTTTTCCTTCTTTTTTCTTTATTCTGCTCTGCAGTAGTTATTTCCACTCTTTTACCTTCAGGTCACTTATCCGTTCTTCTGCCTCAGTTATTCTGCTATTGATCCCACCTAGAGTATTTTTAATTTCATTTATTGTTGTGGTCATCATTGTTTGTTTGCTCTTTAGTTCTTCTAGGTCCTTGTTAACTGATTCTTGCATTTTGTCTAGTCTATTTCCAAGATTTTGGATCATCTTATTATCATTATTCTGAATTCTTTTTCAGGTAAACTGCCTATTTCCTCTTCATTTGTTAGGTCTGGTGGGTTTTTATCTTGCTCCTTCATCTGCTGTGTGTTTTTCTGTCTTCCCATTTTGCTTATCTTACTGTGTTTGCGGTCTCCTTTTCACAGGCTGCAGGTTCGTAGTTCCCGTTTGTTTTGGTGTCTGTCCCCAGTGGCTAAGGTTGGCTCAGTGGGTTGTGTAGGCTTCCTGGTGGAGGGGACTAGTGGCTGTGTTCTGGTGGATGAGGCTGGATCTTGTCTTTCTGGTGGGCAGGTCCATGTCTGGTGGTGTGTTTTGGGGTGTCTGTGGCCTTATGATTTTAGGCAGCCTCTCTGCTAATGGGTGGGGTTGTGTTCCTGTCTTGCTAGTTGTTTGGCATAGGGTGTCCAGCACTGTAGCTTGCTGGTCGTTGAGTGAAGCTGGGTGCTGGTGTTGAGATGGAGATCTCTGGGAGATTTTTGCTATTTGATATTATGTGGAGCTGGGAGGTCTCTTGTGGACCAGTGTCCTGAAGTTGGCTCTCCCACCTTAGAGGCACAGGACTGACTCCTGTCTGCAGCACCAAGAGCCTTTCATCTACACGGCTCAGAATAAAAGGGAGAAAACGTAGAGAGAAAGAATTAGTAGAAATAGGAAGAAGGAAAGAAAGAAAGAAAGGAGGGAAGGAAGGAAGAAAGAAAGAAGAAAAGGAAAGAAAGAAAGGAGGGAGGGAGGGAGGGATGGACGGTGGGAGGAAGGAAGGAAGGAGGGAAGGAAGAAAAACAGAAAGAAGATAAAGGAAAATAAAGTAAAATATAATAAAGCTATTAAATTAAAAAATAATTATTAAGAAAAAAGTTTTTTTTAAAAAAACGGACGGATAGAACCTTAGGACAAATGGTGGAAGCAAAGGTATACAGACAAAATCTCACACAGAAGCATACACATACACACTCACAAAAAGAGGAAAAGTGGAAAAATCATAAATCTTGCTCTCAAAGTCCACCTCCTCTATTCAGGTATTCCACAGATGCAGGGTATATCAAGTTGATTGTGGAGCTTTAATCCGCTGCCCCTGAGGCTGCTGGGAGAGAATCCCTTTCTCTTCTTTGTTCTCACAGCTCCCGGGGCTCAGCTTTGGATGTGGCCCCGCCTCTGCGTGTAGGTCACCGGAGGGCGTCTGTTCTTCGCTCAGACAGGACGGGGTTAAAGGAGCCGCTGATTAGGGGGCTCTGGCTCACTCAGGCCGGGGGGAGGGAGGGGCGCGGATGCGGGGCGGGCCTGCGGCGGCAGAGGCCAGCGTGACGTTGCAGCAGCCTGAGACGCGCCGTGCGTTCTCCCGGGTCAGTTGTCCCTGGATCCCGGGGCCCTGGCGGTGGCGGGCTGCACAGGCTCCGGAAGGGGGGTGTGGAGAGTGACCTGTGCTCGCACACAGGCTTCTTGGTGGCGGCAGCAGCAGCCTTAGCGTCTCATGCCCGTCTCTGGGGTCCGCGCTGTTAGCCGCGGCTCGCGCCCGTCTCTGGAGCTCCTTTAAGCAGCGCTCTTAATCCCCTCTCCTCGCGCATCAGGAAACAAAGAGGGAAGAAAAAGTCTCTTGCCTTGTCGGGAGGTGCAGACGTTTTCCCGGACTCCCTCCCGGCTAGCCGTGGTGCACCAACCCCTTGCAGGCTGTGTTCACGCCGCCAACCCCAGTCCTCTCCCTGAACTCCGACCGAAGCCCCAGCCTCAGCTCCCAGCCCCGCCCGCCCCGGCGGGTGAGCAGACGAGCCTCTCGGGCTGGTGAGCGGCACCGATCGTCTGTGCGGGAATCTCTCCGCTTTGCCCCCCGCACCCCTGTGGCTGCGCTCTCTTCTGCGGCCCCGAAGCTTCCCCCCTCCGCCACCCGTAGTCTCCATCCGCGAAGGGGCTCCTAGTGTGTGGACACCTTTCCTCCTTCACGGCTCCCTCCCACTGGTGCAGGTCCCGTCCCTATCCTTTTATCTCTGTTTATTCTTTTTTCTTTTGCCCTACCCAGGTACATGGGGAGTTTCTTGCCTTTTGGGAGGTCTGAGGTCTTCTGCCAGCGTTCAGTAGGTGTTCTGTAGGTGTTCTGTAGGAGTTGTTCCACGTGTAGATGTATTTCTGGTGTATCTGTGGGGAGGAAGGTGATCTTCTCTTACTCTTCCGCCATCTTCCTATGAATCCAAGTATTTTTCTTAATTACTAAATATTTTCAGGATTAAGACATGTTAACTTTTCCTGATGAGGCTGTAACACCCCTGGAGGGCAAGGATACTCGTTATTTCTTACATGTTTCTTCTCAGTGCCTAGTCCCGCCACAGATGATCTGTCACGTACGAGGGGAAACGTACTTTTAAAAAAAAAAAAATTATTTTATTGAAAATAGTTGATTTACGATGTGTTAATTTTTGCTGTACAGCAGAGTGATTCAGTTATACACATAAATACATTCTTTTTCACATTCTTTTCCATCATGGTTTATCACAGGATATGGAATACAGTTCCCTGTGCTGTACAGTAGGACCTTGTTTATCCATTCTATATATAATAGCTTATATCTGCTAATCCCACCTCCCAGTGCATCCCTCCCCACCTCCCTGACCCTTGGCAACCACGAGTCTGTTCCCTATGTCTGTGAGTCTGTTTCTGTTTCACAGATAAGCTCATTTGTGCTGTATTTTAGATTCCACGTATAAGGGATATCATATGGTATTTGTACTTCCTCTGCCTGACTGACTTCACTTAGTATGATAATCTCAAGGTCCATCTGTGTTGCTGCAAATGGCATTATTTCCTTCGTTTTTATTGCTGTGTAGTATTCCACTGTGTATATATGGCACATCTTCTCTATCCGTTCATCTGTCGATGGACATTTAGGTTCCTTCCATGCCCTGGCTATTGCAAATAGTGCTGCTATGAACACTGGGGAGCATGTATCTTCTCGAATTAGAGTTGTCTCTGTATATATGCCCAGGAATGGGATTGCTGCATCCTATGGTGGCTCTATTTTCAGTTTTTTGAGGCACCTCCATACTGTTCTCCATAGTGGCTGCACCAATTTACATTCCCACCGACAGTGTAGGAGGGCTCCCGTTACTCCACACCCTCTGCAGCATTTGTTATTTATACACTTTTTCATGATGGCCATTCTGATCTGTGTGAGGTGGTACCTCGTAGTTTTGATTTGCATTTTTCTGATAACTAGCGATGCTGAGCATCTTTTCATGTGCCTGTTGGCCGTTTGTGTGTCTACTTTAGAGAAATGTCTATTTAGATCTTCCCTTTTCTTTTTTTAACATCTTTATTGGGGTAAAATTGCTTTACAATGGTGTGTTAGTTTCTGCTTTATAACAAAGTGAATCAGTCATACATAAACATCTGTTCCCATGTCTTCCCTCTTGCGTCTCCCTCCCTCCCACCCTCCCTATCCCACCCCTCCAGGCTGTCACAAAGCACCGAGCCAATATCCCTGTGCCATGCGGCTGCTTCCCACTAGCTATCTACCTTACTACGTTTGTTAGTGTGTATATGTCCATGACTCTCTCTCATCCTGTCACAGCTCACCCTTCCCCCTCCCCATAACCTCAAGTCCATTCTCTAGTAGGTCTGCATCTTTATTCCTGCCTTACCCCTAGGTTCTTCATGACATTTTTTTTTTCTTAAATTCCATATATATGTGTTAGCATATGGTATTTGTCTTTTTCTTTCTGATTACTTCACTCTGTATGACAGACTCTAGGTCCATCCACCTCATTACAAATAGCTCAATTTCGTTTCTTTTTATGGCTGAGTAATATTCCATTGTATATATGTGCCACATCTTCTTTATCCATTCATCCGACGATGGGCACTTAGGTTGTTTCCATCTCCGGGCTATTGTAAATAGAGCTGCAATGAACATTATGGTACATGACTCTTTTTGAATTTTGGTTTTCTCAGGGTATATGCCCAGTAGTGGGGTTGCTGGGTCATATAGTAGTTCTATTGTAGTTTTTTAAGGAACCTCATTACTGTTCTCCATAGTGGCTGAACCAATTCACATTCCCACCAGCAGTGCAAGAGTGTTCCCTTTTCTCCACACCCTCTCCAGCATTTATTGTTTCTAGATTTTTTGATGATGGCCATTCTGACTGGTGTGAGATGATATCTCATTGTAGTTTTGATTTGCATTTCTCTAATGATTAATGATGTTGAGCATTCTTTCATGTGTTTGTTGGCAGTCTGTATATCTTCTTTGGAGAAATGTCTATTTAGGTCTTCTGCCCATTTTTGGATTGGGTTGTTTTTTTGTTACCGAGCTGCATGAGCTGCTTGTAAATTTTGGAAATTAATCCTATGACAGTTGCTTCATTTGCAAATACCTTCTCCCATTTTGAGGGTTGTCTTTTGGTCTTGTTTATGGTTTCCTTTGCTGTGCAAATGCTTTTAAGTTTCATTAGGTCCCATTTGTTTATTTTTGTGTTTATTTCCATTTCTCTAGGAGGTGGGTCAAAAAGGATCTTGCTGTGATTTATGTCATAGAGTGTTCTGCCTATGTTTTCCTCTAAGAGTTTGATAGTGTCTGCCCTTACATTTAGGTCTTTAATCCATTTTGAGTTTATTTTTGTGTATGGTGTTAGGGAGTGATCTAATCTCATACTTTTAAAAGTACCTGTCCAGTTTTCCCAGCACCACTTATTGAAGAGGCTGTCCTTTCTCCACTGTACATTCCTGCCACCTTTATCAAAGATAAGGTATCCATATGTGCGTGGGTTTATCTCTGGGCTTTCTATCCTGTTCCATTGATCTATCTTTCTGTTTTTGTGCCAGTACCAGACTGTCTTGATAACTGTAGCTTTGTAGTATAGTCTGAAGTCAGGGAGCCTGATTCCTCCAGTTCCTTTTTTCGTTCTCAAGATTGCTTTGGCTATTCGGGGTCTTTTGTGTTTCCATACAAATTGTGAAATTTTTTGTTCTAGTTCTGTGAAAAATGCCAGTGGTAGTTTGATAGGGATTGCATTGAATCTGTAGATTGCTTTGGGTAGTAGAGTCATTTTCACAATGTTGATTCTTCCAATCAATGGTATATCTCTCCATCTATTTGTATCATCTTTAATTTCTTTCATCAGTGTCTTATAATTTTCTGCATACAGGTCTTTTGTCTCCTTAGGTAGGTTTATTCTTAGATATTTTATTCTTTTTGTTGCAGTGGTAAATGGGAGTGTTTTCTTGATTTCACTTTCAGATTTTTCATCATTAGTGTATAGGAATGCCAGAGATTTCTGTGCATTTATTTTGTATCCTGCCACTTTACCAAATTCATTGATTAGCTCTAGTAGTTTTCTGGTAGCATCTTTAGGATTCTCTATGTATAGGATCATGTCATCTGCAAACAGTGACAGCTTTACTTCTTCTTTTCCGATTTGGATTCCTTTTATTTCTTTTTCTTCTTTGATTGCTGTGGCTAAAACTTCCAAAACTATGTTGAATAAGAGTGGTGAGAGTGGGCAACCTTGTCTTGTTCCTGATCTTAGTGGAAATGCTTTCAGTTTTTCACCATTGAGGATGATGTTTGCTGTGGGCTTGTCATATATGGCCTTTATTCTGTTGAGGAAAGTTCCCTCTATGCCTACTTTCTGCAGGGTTTTAATCATAAATGGGTGTTGAATTTTGTCAAAAGCTTTCTCTGCATCTATTGAGAAGATCATATGGTTTTTCTCCTTCAATGTTAATATGGTTTATCACATTGATAGATTTGCATATATTGAAGAATCCTTGCATTCCTGGAATAAACCCCACTTGATCATGGTGTATGATCCTTTTAATGTGCTGTTGGATTCTGTTTGCTAGTATTTTGTTGAGGATTTTTGCATCTATGTTCCTCAGTGATATTGGCCTGTAGTTTTCCTTCTTTGTGACATCCTTGTCTGGTTTTGGTATCAAGTTGATGGTGGCCTCGTAGAAGGAGTTTGGGAGTGTTCCTCCCTCTGCTATATTTTGGAAGAGTTTGAGAAGGATAGGTGTTAGCTCTTCTCTAAATGTTTGATAGAATTCGCCTGTGAAGCCATCTGGTCCTGGGCTTTTGTTTGTTGGAAGATTTTTAATCACAGTTTCAATTTCAGTGCTTGTGATTGGTCTGTTCATATTCTCTATTTCTTCCTGATTCAGTCTTGGCAGGTTATGCATTTCTAAGAATTTGTCCATTTCTTCCACGTTGTCCATTTTATTGGCATAGAGTTGCTTGTAGTAATCTCTCATGATCTTTTGTATTTCTGCAGTGTCAGTTGTTACTTCTCCTTTTTCATTTCTAATTCTATTGATTTGAGTCTTCTCCCTTTTTTTCTTGATGAGTCTGGCTAATGGTTTATCTATTTTGTTTATCTTCTCAAAGAACCAGCTTTTAGTTTTATTGATCTTTGCTATTGTTTCCTTCATTTCTTTTTCATTTATTTCTGATCTGATTTTTATGATTTCTTTCCTTCTGCTAGCTTTGGGGTTTTTTTGTTCTTCTTTCTCTAATTGCTTTAGGTGCAAGGTTAGGTTGTTTATTCGAGATGTTTCCTGTTTCTTAAGATGGGCTTGTATTGCTATAAACTTCCCCCTTAGAACTGCTTTTGCTGCATCCCATAGGTTTTGGGTCGTCGTGTCTCCATTGTCATTTGTTTCTAGGTATTTTTTGATTTCCTCTTTGATTTCTTCAGTGATCACTTCATTATTAAGTAGTGTATTGTTTAGCCTCCATGTGTTTGTATTTTTTACAGATCTTTTCCTGTAATTGATATCTAGTCTCATGGCGTTGTGGTCAGAAAAGATACTTGATACAATTTCAATTTTGTTAAATTTACCAAGGCTTGATTTGTGACCCAAGATATGATCTATCCTGGAGAATGTTCCATGAGCACTTGAGAAAAATGTGTATTCTGTTGTTTTTGGATGGGGTGTCCTATAAATATCAATTAAGTCCATCTTGTTTAATGTATCATTTAAAGCTTGTGTTTCCTTATTGATTTTCATTTTGGATGATCTGTCCATGGGTGAAAGTGGGGTGTTTAAGTCCCCTACTATGAATGTGTTACTGTCGATTTCCCCTTTCATGGCTGTTAGTATTTGCCTTATGTATTGAGGTGCTCCTATGTTGGGTGCATAAATATTTACAATTGTTATATCTTCTTCTTGGATCGATCCTTTGATCATTATGTAGTGTCCTTCTTTTTCTCTTTTAATAGTCCTTATTTTAAAGTCTATTTTGTCTGATATGAGAATTGCTACTGCAGCTTTCTTTTGGCTTCCATTTGCATGGAATATCTTTTTCCATCCCCTTACTTTCAGTCTGTATGTGTCTCTAGGTCTGAAGTGGGTCTCTTGTAGACAGCAAATATAAGGGTCTTGTTTTTGTATCCATTCAGCTAATCTGTGTCTTTTCGTGGGAGCATTTAGTCCATTTACATTTAAGGTAATTATCGATATGTATGTTCCTATTCCCATTTTCTAAATTGTTTTGGGTTCGTTATTATAGGTCTTTTCCTTCTCTTGTGTTTCTTGCCTAGAGAAAATCCTTTAGCATTTGTTGTAAAGCTGGTTTGGTGGTGCTGGACTCTCTCAGCTTTTGCTTGTCTGTAAAGGTTTTAATTTCTCCATCAAATCTGAATGAGATCCTTGCTGGGTAGAGTAATCTTGGCTGCAGGTTTTTCTCCTTCATCACTTTCAGTATGTCCTGCCACTCCCTTCTGGCTTGCAGGGTTTCTGCTGAGAGATCAGCTGTTAACCTTATGGGGATTCCCTTGTGTGTTATTTGTTGTTTTTCCCTTGCTGCTTTTAATATGCTTTCTTTGTATTTAATTTTTGACAGTTTGATTAAAATGTGTCTTGGCGTATTTCTCCTTGTATTTATCCTGTGTGGGACTCTCTGTGCTTCCTGGACTTGATTAAGTATTTCCTTTCCCATATTAGGGAAGTTTTCAGCTATAATGTCTTCAAATATTTTCTCAGTCCCTTTCTTTTTCTCTTCTTCTTCTGGAACCCCTATAATTCGAATGTTGTTGCGTTTAATGTTGTCCCAGAGGTCTCTGAGACTGTCCTCAGTTCTTTTCATTCTTTTTTCTTTATTCTGCTCTGCAGTAGTTATTTCCACTCTTTTATCTTCCAGGTCACTTATCCGTTCTTCTGCCTCAGTTATTCTGCTATTGATCCCATCTAGAGTACGTTTAATTTTATTTATTTTGTTGTTCATCGTTGTTTGTTTGCTCTTTAGTTCTTCTAGGTCCTTGTTAACTGATTCTTGCATTTTGTCTAGTCTATTTCCAAGATTTCGGATCATCTTTACTATCATTATTCTGAATTCTTTTTCAGGTAGACTGGCTATTTCCTCTTCATTTGTTAGGTCTGGTGCATTTTTATCTTGCTCCTTCATCTGCTGTGTGTTTTTCTGTCTTCTCATTTTGCTTATCTTACTGTGTTTGGGGTCTCCGTTTTGCAGGCTGCAGGTTCATAGTTCCCGTTTGTTTTGGCATCTGTCCCCAGTGGCTAAGGTTGGTTCAGTGGGTTTTGTAGGCTTCCTGGTGGAGGGGACTAGTGCCTGTGTTCTGGTGGATGAGACTGGATCTTGTCTCTCTAGTGGGCAGGTTCACGTCTGGTGTTGTGTTTTGGGGTGTCTGTGGCCTTATGATTTTAGGCAGCCTGTCTGCTAATGGGTGGGCTTGTGTTCCTGTTTTGCTAGTTGTTTGGCATAGGTTGTCCAGCACTGTGGCTTGCTGGTCGTTGAGTGAAGCTGGGTGCTGGTGTTAAGATGGAGGTCTCTGGGAGATTTTCGCCGTTTGATATTATGTGGAGCTGGAAGGTCTCTTGTTGACCAGTGTCCTGAAGTTGGCTCTCCTACCTCAGAGGCAGAGCCCTGACTCCTGGCTGGAGCACCAAGAGCCTTTCATCCACATGGCTCAGAATAAAAGGGAGAAAAAGTAGAGGGAATTAGTAGAAGTATGAGGAAAGAAAGAAGGAAAGGAGGGAAGGAAGGAAGGAAGAAAGAAAGAAAGAAAGAAGCAAAGAAGGAAAGAAGGCAAGAAGGAAAGAAAGGAGGGAGGGAGGGAGGGAGGAAGGAAGGAGGGAAAGAAGGAAAAAAGACAGAAAGAAAGAAGATACAGTAAAAATAAAATAAAGTATAATAAAGTTACTGAATTAAAAAATTCTTATTTAGAAAAAAAAAGGGACGGATAGAACCTTAGGACAAATGTTGGACGCAAAGCTATACAGACAAAATCTTACACAGAAGCATACACATACACCCTCACTAAAAGAGGTAAAGGGGGAAAAATCATAAATCTTGCTGTCGGAGACCACCTCCTCAATTTCGGATGATTCGTTGTCTAAAGGAGGGAAGGAAGGAAGGAAAGAAAGAACGAAGGTAAAGTATAATAACGTTATTAAAATTAAAATTGATTATTAAGAAAAAAATTTAAAAAAAAAACATGGACGGATAGAACCCTAGGACAAATGGTGGAAGCAAGACTATACAGACAAGATCTCACACAGAAGCATACACATACACATTCACAAAAAGAGGAATAGGGAAAAAAATCATAGATCTTGCTCCTAAAGTCCACTTCCTTAATTTGGGATGGTTCGTTGTCTATTCAGGTATCCCACAGATGCAGGCACATCAAGTTGATTGTGGAGCTTTAATCCGCTGCCCCTGAGGCTGCTGGGAGAGATTTCCCTTTCTCTTCTTTGTTCTCACAGCTCCCGGGGGGCTCAGCTTTGGATGTGGCCCCGCCTATGCGTGTAGGTCGCCTGAGGGCGTCTGTTCTTCGCTGAGACAGGATGGGGTTAAAGAAGCCGCTGATTCGGGGGCTCTGGCTCACTCAGGCCGGGGGGAGGGAGGGGCACGGCGTGCGGGGCGGGCCTGCGGCGGCAGAGGCCGGCGTGACGTTGCACCGGCGTGACATTGCGCCGGCGCGACGTTGCACCAGCTTGAGGTGCGCCGTGCGTTCTCCCGGGGAAGTTGTCCCTGGATCCCGGGACCCTGGCAGTGGCGGGCTGCACAGGCTCCGTGGAAGAGGGGTGTGGAGAGTGACCTGTGCTCGCACACAGGCCTCTTGGTGGCGGCAGCAGCAGCCTTAGCGTCTCCCACCCGTCTCTGGGGTCCGCGCTTTTAGCCGCGGCTCGCGCCCGTCTCTGGAGCTCCTTTAAGCAGCGCTCTCAATCCCCTCTCCTCGCGCACCAGGAAACAAAGAGGTAAGAAAAAGTCTCTTGCCTCTTCGGCAGGTGCAGACTTTTCCCCGGACTCCCTCCCGGGTAGCCGTGGCGCACTAACCCCCTGCAGGCTGTGTTCACGCCGCCAACCCCAGGCCTCTCCCTGTGCTCCGTCCGAAACCGAAACCTGAGCCTCAGAGCCTCAGCTCGCAGCCCCGCCCGCCCCGGCGGGGGAGCAGACAAGCCTCTCGGGCTGGTGAGTGCCGGTCGGCACCGATCCTCTGTGCGGGAATCTCCCCGCTTTGCCCTCCGCACCCGTTGCTGTGCACTCCTCCGCGGCTTCGAAGCTCCCCCCTCCGCCTCCCAAAGTCTCCGCCCGCGAAGGGGCTTCCTAGTGTGTGGAAACTTTTCCTCCTTCACAGCTCCCTCCCACTAGTGCAGGTGCCGTCCCTATTCTTTTGTCTCTGTTTTTTTTTTTTTTTTCTTTTGCCCTACCCGGTACGTGGGGAGTTTCTTGCCTTTTGGGAGGTCTGATGTCTTCTGCCAGCGTTCAGTAGGTGTTCTGTAGGAGTTGTTCCACGTGTAGGTGTATTTCTGGTGTATCTGTGGGGAGGAAGGTGATCTCCGCGTCTTACTCTTCCGCCATCTTCCCCCATTTTTTTTTTTTTTGATATCGAGTTGTATGAGCTGTTTCTGTATTTTGGACATTAATCCCTTGTCAGTTGTATCGTTTGCAAATATTTTCTCCCAGTCAGTAGGTTGTCTTTTTGTTTACAGTTTCCTTTGCTGTGCAAAAGCTTATGTTTGATTAGGTCCCATTTGTTTGTTTTTGCTTTTATTTCTGCTGCCTTGGGAGGCTGACCTAAGAAAACATTGGTACCTTTTATGTCAGAGAATGTTTTCCCTGTGTTCTCTTCTAGGAGTTTTATGGTGTCATGTCTTACGTTTAAGTCTTTAAGCCATTTTGAGTTTATTTTTCTGTATGGTGTGAGGGTGTGTTCTAACTTCATTGATTTACATGCGGCTGTCCAACGTTCCCAACTCTCTTTTTCTCATTGTAAATTCTTGCCTCCTTGTCGAAGATTAATTGACTAGGTGTGTGGGTTTATTTCTGGGATCTCTGTTGTGTTCCATTGGTCCATATATCTGTTTTTGTGCCAAGTACCATGCGCTGTTTTGATTACTGTAGCTTTGTAGTGTTGTCTGAAGTCTGGGAGGGTTACATCTCCTGCTTTGTTCTTTTTCCTCAGGATTGCTTTGGTAATATTTTGGGTCTTTTATGGTTCCATGTAAATTTTAGGATTATTCTAGTTCTGTGAAAAATGTCATGGGTAATTTGATAGGGATTGCATTAAATCTATAGATTGGGTAGTACAGCCATTTTGACAATGTTAATTCTTCCAGTGCAAGAACATGGAATATCCTTCCATTTCTTTGAATCCTCTTCAGTTTCCTTCATTAATGTTTTATAGTTCTCAGCCCATAAGTCTTTCACCTCATTGGTCAGATTTATTCCTAAGTATTTTTTGATGTGATTTTAAACAGGATCGTTTTTTACATTCCCTTTCTGATATTTCATTGTTAATGTAAAAAAAATGCAGCCCACTTCTGTATGTTAATCTTGTATCCTGCTACCTTGCTGAACTCATTTATCAGTTCCAGTAGTTTCTGCATGGAGTCTTTAGGGTTTTCTATATGTATCATGTTATATGAATATAATGACAGTTTTACCTCTTACCTACCAATTGGATACCTTTTTATTTGTTGTCTGATTGCTGTGGTTAGGACTTCCAATACTCTTTTGAATAGCAGTGGTGAGAGCGGGCATCCTTGTCTTGTTCCAGATCTTAGCAAGAATGCTTTTAGGTTTTCACCGTTGAGTATTATGTTGGCTGTTGGTTTGTCATAAATAGCTTTTGTTATGTTGAAATGTTCCCTCTATACCCACTTTTGTAAGCATTTTTTTATCATGAATGGATGTTGAATTTTATCAAATGCTTTTTCTGCATCTATTGAGATGATCATGTGGTTTTTGTGCTTTGGTGATGTGGTGTATTACATTGATTTTTGCATATGTTGAACCATCCTTGTGACCCTGGGATGGATCCAGCTTGGTCATGGGTATGATCTTCTTTTATATGTTGTTGGATTCGGTTTGCTAATGTTTTGTTGAGAATTTTTGCATCTATATGCAAACATATTGGCCTGTAATTTTCTTTTTTGGTAGTGTCCTTGTCTGGTTTTGGTATTGGGGTGATGGTGGCTTCATAGAATGTCTTTGGGAGTGTTCCCTCCTCTTCAGTCTTTTGGAAGAGTTTGAGAATGATTGGTTTAAGTTTTTCTTTGTGTGCTGGGTAGAATTTGCCTGTGAAGCCATCTGGTCTTGGACTTTTGTAGAGAGTTGTTATTATTATTATTATTACAGATTCTATTTCATTTCCAGTGATAGGTCTGTTCAGATTATCTTCTTATCTGTTCAAATTATCTTCTTGATTCAGTTTTGGTGGGCTGTGTGTTTCTAGAAACTTGTCCATTTTTTCTAAGTTGTCTAGTTTGTTGGTATATAATTGTTCATAGTATTTTCTCATGGTTTCGTATGGTTTTCTGTGGTATCAGTTGTAATTTCTCCTCTTTTATTTATTGTATTTGGGTCCTCTCTCTTTTCTTGGTGAGCCTGGCCAGAGGTTTGTCAATTTTGTTTACCCTTTCAAAGAACCAGCTCTTGGTTTTATTGATTTTTTTTCTATTGCTTTTTAATCTCTACTTCCTCTCTGATCTCTATTGTTTCCTTCCTTCTGCTGACTTTAGGTTTTGTCTTTTCTTTTTCTAATTCTGCTAGGTGGTAGGTTAGGTTTTTTATTTGAGATTTTTCTTGTTTCTTTTAAAATTTTTTTTAATTTTTAAAATAAATTTGTTTAGTTGTTTTTGGCTGCATTGGCTCTTCATTGCTGCATGCGGGCTTTTCTCTCGTTGCGGTGAGCAGGGGGCTACCCTTCATTGCAGTGCGTGGGCTTCTCATTGCGGTGGCTTCTCTTGTTGTGGACCATGGGCTCTAGGCCCGTGGGCTTCAGTAGTTGTGGCTCGTGGGCTCTAGAACACAGGCTCAGTAGTTGTGGTGAGCTGTGGCTTAGTTGCTCCGCGGCATGTGGGATCTTCCTGGACCAGGGCTCAAACCTGTGTCGCCTGCATTGGCAGGCAGATTCTCAACCACTGTGCCACCAGGGAAGTCTAAGATTTTTGTTGTTTCTTGAAGAGAGTCTGTATTGCTATGAACTTCTAAGAACTGCTTTTGCTGCATCCCATAGATTTTGTATGGTTGTGTTTTCATTGTCATTTGTCTCAAGGTATTTATTAATTTACTTTTTTTTTAAAAAAGGGCATATGCATTGTTTTTTGTTTGTTTGTTTTAAAGAAGATGTTGGGGGTAGGATTTTATTAATTTATTTTTGCTGTGCTGCGTCTTCGTTTCTGTGCGAGGGCTTTATTTGTGGCAAGCAGGGGCCACTCTTTATCGTGGTGCACGGGCCTCTCACTATGGCGGCCTCTCTTGTTGCGGAGCACAGGCTCCAGACACGCAGGCTCAGTAGTTGTGGCTCATGGGCCTAGTTGCTCTGCACCATGTGGGATCCTCCCAGACCAGGGCTTGAACCCGTTTCCCCTGCATTAGCAGGCAGATTCTCAACCACTGTGCCACCAGGGAAGCCCTGATTTACTTCTTGATTTCATCATTGACCCATTGGTTTTTTAGTAACATATTACTTAGTCTCCATGTAATCGTTTTTTTTTTCTTGTTTTTCTGTGGTTGATTTCTAGTTTCATGCAACTGTGGTCAGAAAAGATGCTGAAATAATCTCTATACTCTTAATTTGTTGAGGCTTGTTTTGTGCCCTAGTATGTGGTCAGTCCTAGAGAATGTTCCACGTGCACTTGAAAAGAATGTGTATTCTGGGTTTTTTTGTTGTTGTTCTTTGTGTTTTTTTAAAACCTAATGTCCTGAAAATATCATTAGTCTAACTGTTCTATTGTATCATTTAGGATCTCTGTTGCCTTACTGATTTTGTGTCTAGAAGATCTGCCCATTGATGTGATGGGGTGTTAAATTCTCCTGCTATTATTGTATTCCTGTCAATTTCGCCCTTTGTTAGTATTTGTTTTATGTATTTGGGTGCTCCCGTATTCGGTGCATATATGTTGATGAGTGTAATATCCTCTTCTTGTATTGATCCTTTTTATCATTATATAGTGTCCTTCTTTATCTTTCTTTATTGCCTTTGTTTTAAAGTCTGTTTTGTCTGATGTGAGTACGGCTACCCTTGCTTTCTTGTCATTTCATGCCATGACAAGACATCTTTTTCCAGCCCCTTGCTTTCAATCTGTGTCCTTTGCCCTATAGTGGGTCTCTTGTAGGCAGCATATTGTAGGCTCATGGTTTTTTTTTTAATCCAGTCTGCCACTGTGTCTTTTGATTGGAGCATTTAGTCCATTGACATTTAAGGTAATTATTGATATGTATTTATTGCCATTTTAAACCTTGTTTTCGAATTGATTTTGTATTTCTTCTTCTTTTCCTTTTGAGTTCGATCTTCTTTTATATTATGCTTGTGTTCTCTTTGGTTTTTGTGAATCTATTATATGTTTTTGATTTGTGGCTACCCTGTTTTTCAAGTATGTTAACCCCTTCCAATATCTATTTGCTTAGACTGGTAGTCATATAGGCTCAAACACATTCTGAAAAATATATATGTACATTTTCTTACTCTCCTTCCCCACATTTTATGATTTTGATGTCCTCTTCTACATCTGCATGCCTGTGCTTTTGCTGTTCATTGTGGTTGTCATTGCTTTCACAGAAATCGTATTTTTTAATTTTTTAAAAATCTGTGTACTGGCTTATTTAAGTGATTTACTTTCCAATTGTGATTTTGTCTTTCCTATAGATTCTTGCTTCTCTTCTATTTAGAGAAGACGTTTCAATATTTCCTTTAGGACAGGTTTAGTATTGCTGTGTTCTTTTAGTTTTTTGCTTGTCTGAGAAATTCTTTCTCTCTCCTATTCTGAATGATGATCTTGCTGGGTAGAGTATCGTAAGTTGCAGATTTTTCCCTTTCAGGACTTTGTATATATCTTCCTTCTCCCTTCTGGCCTGTAATGTTTCTGTAGAGAAATCAGCTGATAGCCTTATGGGGTTCCCTTGTCATTAACCCTTTGTTTTTCTCTTGCTGCCTTTAGAGACCTTTCTTTAACTTTTGCCATTTTAATTATGTCTTGGTGTAGGTCTGTTTGGGACACTCTGTGCTTCCTGTATGTGGATATCTGTTTCGTTCTTTAGGTTTGGGAAGTTTTCAGCCATAATTTCTTCAAATACATTTTCGGTCCCCTTTTCTCTTTCTTCTCCTTCTGGGATCCCTATTCTGTGTGGATTGGCACGCTTTATATTATCCCATAGGTCTCATTTTTTTTTTCATTTGGCTCTCTGTCTGCTGTTCTGATGAGGTGATTTCCATTATTCTGTCTTCCAGATCACTTCTTCGGTATTCATTATTCAATCTGCCTTTTATTGCCTTAAGCTTAGCTTTCGTCTTGGCAAATGAGTTTTCTAATTTTGTTTTGGTTCCTCTTTGTAGTTTCTCGTTCCTTGATAACAGTACTCTGCACCTCTGTCAACAGCCCTTCTTAATTCCTTCAGTACTTTCATTATCTCCTTTTTGAATTTGGTGTCTGTTAGACTGAAGAGGTCTGTTTCATTGTTCTTTCAGGGGAATTCTCTTGACCTTTTAACTGGGAGCGATTCCTCTGCTTCTTCATTTTATTTATGCTTCTCTATGAGTTTAGGAGAAACAATTATCTACTGTGGTCTTGGAGGGCTATCTTTATGCGGGAGTTTCCCTGTGTAGCTTGCATAGGTTTAATATTTTTGGTGCTAGGGCTGTTTTGAGTACGGATGCCTGCCGCCTCTTTCCTCAGTGTGTCCTGGCCGTCATCCCCCTGAAAGGGGGTGTAACTGGTGTTGTGGGGACCAGAGCCTGCCCAGTTGTTGAGCGGGGCCTCCTCTTTGCTCTGTGGTTGTCACTGCCCTGTTGGGGGCAGGGTCTGCTCCACAGCTGTTGGAGCAGAAGCCCCTGGATCCGTCTTCAAGCTGCAGTGTGGGGTAGGCAGGATTGGAGTGGTCCCACTGGGAGAGGAGCCACTGAGTATTGCCCTGCTGGAGCAGTCCCCACGTGCAGAGCACACTGCCTGGTGTCACCTGTCACCCATTGCGTGGGCTCCCAGAATGCACTGTTGTTGGCACTCCTCTCGGCCTCACCTCCATGGTGGGGGTGCAGGCAGTTGGCCTTGGTGTCCCTCAGGTACTGTGTTCACAAAACCAGTGCAGGTCCACTGAAGTCGGGTACCAGGACTGCAGTAGTTACACACCTAGACCTGCTGTGGGAGCTACGGAAGCAGCCCAGACCCCGGCCCCGCCCCGCCCCATGCGTGCACCCACACAGAGCCCACAGCTGCTAAGGCCGGGCCTGTCCCAGCCATGGAAGCACCCGTTGTCCACCCAGCACTGAGTTTGCAAAGCTGGTGGCAATGGCACAAATCTGTGGATTGTACAGCGACAGGGAGAGGGCTCTGATTTCAGCCCCGCCTCGGCGTGTAGACAGCCCACTGGCTCTCGTGCGTGCTCCCAGAGCTGGTGAAGGCAGCGCCGTGTCAGCTGAGAGTGCGGAGAAAGAGGCCGCTCTGGGGGGCCCAGCCCTCCCTTTGCACACGTTAACAATGGGGTTCCAACGGCGGCGCGAGCTGACTGTGAGCACGCAGAGTGAGGCTGCTCTGGCGGGCCCCACCTTTCCCTTCACATGCCCCTTAACAACGGCACTTCGCTTCTATGGCGGGTTGGGCTTCTTCCGCGCAGCCCATGCTGCACTCCAGCCCCTTCAGGCTATGTCCGTGCAGCCGACTCCAGTCCTCTCCCTTGGTCTGTCCTCTGAAGCCTGAGTTTCAGCCCCCAAACCCCGCACGTACCAGCAGGCATGTGTTTCAGGCTGGGGACTGCAGGGAGGTAGCACAGACCCTCTGTGCTGGTCTCTCTCTCTTCTGCCTGCCGCACACCGGCTGCCTCGCTCTCCTCTGAGCCTCTGAAGCCCCCTTTCTGTCCCGGCTGATCTCCCCGTGAGCGAGGGTCTTCCCACTGTGCGGGAACCTTTCCTCTTTCGCAGCTCCCTCCCAGGGGTGCAGGTCCTGTCCTGCTCCCTTTTTTCCCTTCATCCTACGGGGTTACGTGGAGATCTTCCTTGCACTTCTGGGTGCCTGAGGTTCTCTGCCAGGGCTCGGCAGGTGCTCTGTGAGAGCTGCTCCACGTGTAGATGTACTTCTGATGTATTTGTGGGAGGGGGCGAGCTCCATGTCTTTCTATTCCGCCATCTTGGTTCAAAGTCCTGGGCTTTGTCTGCAGAGACACGATCCTGGGCTTATCTGGATGCAGCGTGTATGTTGTTGTCTTCAGTGGCGTTCACATTTCTTCCACCCTTACTTGCAAAGTGAGACGGGATACAGACGGGTCACACTCCTCACGGGTGACCAGCTGCGCCCGGTCACCAAGCACTGGAAACGTGCCTGGCGCGAGTGAGGAGCTGCGCTGTCCATCTCAGTTTTGTGAATTTTAACTTAAAATGAACACCGGTGGGGGAGGGATAAATTGGGAGATTGGGATTGACATACACACACTACTATATATAAAATAGATAATAAGAACCTACTGTACGGCACAGAGAACTCTGTTCAGTACTCTGTAATGACCTATATGGGAAAAGAATCTAAAAAAGAGTGGATATATGTATAACTGATTCACTTTGCTGTACACCTGAAACTAACACGACATTGTAAATCAACTACACTCCAATAAAAATTAATTTTAAAAAGTTGGCACTAACTCAGTTACTGGAAAACACCTTACCCTTAGAATAACTTGGGTATATATATCTTTCTAAATTGTAAGTGGTGTGAAATATAAAAAAAGAAAAAAGTAAAACTCAATTAAAAATATTACTTGTAAATGAAACAATATTTTAGATAGATTAAATAAAACTTTAGAAACTAAATCTAAAAGCTTTTTACTGTGGCTACCAGAAACTTTAAAATTACGTATGTGGTTTGCATTTCTATTAAAAAACCTTGAGCCAGACGAAAACAACAGGACTAAGTGAAAGACTTCTTTTCCTAGGAGAAATAATTTTCTAACCTAATCAGCTTCTCCAAGAAGTTGATTTACTTTATTCTTAAATGTTCACATGGAACTTCCTCTGAGCCACCAATCAGTGCTTAGCAGCTGTGCAAGCCAGTTGGCCGCAGACAGCTCCTGGGGTCTTTAAGGATTATTCTTGGCAGGTTTTGAGAAAAACACCCATTGAAAGGTTAATCAAGTCAGTCATACTTGCATGTTGGTTAAACAAACCCCGCCTCCACTGAAGACTGAACAGGTGCATATACTCTACCCAGAAGGCCCTTATTCCATCATTATCTTCACTTTTCTTCAAGGGTGTAAGAAGGAGGGCCATATTCTGAATACTCTGCGATCAAGATTTTGTTCCAACTTATGAAACTCTTCTGTACTTCTGGGATTTTACAGATTCGAAATTATTTCATATCAGCACTCATTCCACCTGTTGTACGTGAGGAGAAAAGGTCAGTTCTACAGGTAAGTATCCCTAAGTTTGCTTAGGTACAGAAGTATGAGCTAAAATGTACACACAGTTTGAGATGCGGTTTGTAGAAATGCAAGTGCGTGCCGGCATGTGGCACATCTGAACAAAACTGCTGTTCGGGTGTATTTTAAGGAGCTCAGCAGATGAATGTTTCCAGTGGACAATCAGCGTATCAATCACTCGTGTTGAGAGAGAGCGAAGGTGTACCCACACGGCAGCGGCTGGGTCACTGGGAAGTTGCCACAGGTCAAGGCTTTTGAGACGGCACAGGTCAGGTTGAAGGTGTTGAGCCTCACTTTAAAATCGTGAAGTCGTGGGCGATTTCCATCCCATTGGTAGGAGTAACTCCATGAGTTGGGAGAACACCTGAAGTAATGATGTCTTCAGTGTGTATAACCAACGTCAGAGCCTTGCGGGAATGCTGAGAATTCCTGGGATGGGGAGTTCACTAACTTTCTTAATACACATGCTCCACTTAAACTGTGTTTAAGAATTAAACTGTAGAGACTGTGCAATTGGTGAGTAGACTTGGGAGTAGATCACAACTCCTTCTAGGAAGACATCTCAGACATTGCTATGGAGGCAAATCCAGTGTTTCAGGAACACACCTGACGAGCCATGATGTGAGGGCAGTGCTGAACCTCTCTGTGACAGTATCGTTCTTGAATATATTAATAAATGTGGTATATTATATATTCATGTTAGTAATTACTGATAAGGTGGTAGTCTCCAGTATGCTTCTGTACCTACAGCCCAACAGGACGTGTATTAGAACCATGCCTGGAATAGAAGCGGGACACATATATATATATATATATATATATATATATATATATGGGTTTCTGTGGTATTAACGATTCTGGCTGGTTGGTGCCTGCCTGTTTGTAGTAATTGCTGAATATTCTGAATATGCCTCTGCCCAGGAATTTATTCATTACCTTGACAGAAATGGCTACCTTCCAGAAATTATTTCTTCGGGAGAAAATTTACTAGAAAATATTTTGCCTGGAAATCACTTAAAATGTGATCCAGTTTAATGCAAATCATATAAATTGTACAAAAAAATGTGTAATAACAAGGGACCACTCAAGTCTAAGTTCAAAAGTACATTTATTTAAAATGTGGGCAAGATATCAATATAAAAGAAAAGAGTGTAAGAAATAAAAATAAGTACAAAACATTTCAAATCTTTAACATCCATAATTTAGAGATAGCAAGGTCTTTATTTACACCATTTCATTTGCAGCTAAAGTTCCATTAACAGTGTTGTGAAAACATTTAAAAACCCGGCAAATGAAAACCTAACGTGGGCTCTTAAAGTCATATAATACAAAACATAATTTATGTTTCCTCAGAATAAAATTGCACATCTTAATAAGATGCAGTATATTTAATATATTTGTCTTCCTGCTTTAAAATGCTTGTCCCCGAAGAAAGCAGCTGGAAAACAAGGGCGTCTCCAGGGCGCAGGGGCCGCTCCATCCGGCAGCTGACACAGCCAGACCCGTGCGCCGGGCTCCAGTCACCAGCGCAGGTGCGTCAGTTAAATTTATATGTAAGCTTGTTGAGGAAATCAACTGCCAAACAAACACGATGCAAACTAGTGACAGCATCCGACACAGGCCGCACGCCGAGGTGGTGCGCTTCTGGCGCCCAAGCCCTTGCCAACCCGCCAGGGCGCCCTCGCCAACCTCGCCAGGCGACTCTGCACCATCCACCCGGGGCTCCAACCGTCCTGGGGCAGAATGACGCAGGCTCCTTTCAGGCTACAGACGCAAGAAAGGGGGCCCTGAGATGACACCCACCAATCACCCAAAGGTAGGAAAAAAAACCCGGAGAGATGTGAGAGCACATATTGTATAGAAACAAAATCTCCAAAAAGGTAAGGGATCTTTTATCATTTTTATCGCCAACTCTGCAGATACGGAACACACACAGCTCAGATACTAGTGCTGAGAGGGTTTCTGCACACACATCTTTCAAAAGGATATGAGTCATAGTCCAGTGTCTGTGTGAGCACGCCAGTTAGAACAAACTCTGCGTTATGAACATCTGAAAGGAACGAAAACAAGAGCCGTTAAATGAATGCACTGCCGTGCGTGCACCTACGCACGCTTAACACAGAGCAAGAGGAAAGGAATAAACCATACCTATTCCTCTGGCAAAGTATTCTCGACACAAGTGAAGGTCATTTTCACAGGATATTAAAATTATTTCTGACAAACTCTAATGAAAAGAAAATTATTGGTTACTAAACAATGGCTCTTGTACACGACAATGATGAATTCAATAGCGTATTTTGCTTCTGTCCACCTTATTTTGCGTATGTTCCATGAGCTTCCGGAAAGACGGTTGTTTAGACAGTACTTTCCCTCCTGCACATTCCACAATCGCTTTCATAGTTGAAAGACTTGGGCAGATTCCAGGAGTGATGTAAAAATATTTCGCCTAAAAATAAAATGAAAATATGTGTATTATGTTTTTTAAATGGAATTTTTAGTGTACATAATTTCTCACTCTACCCTGAGATTTCTGACAAAATGTCTAATTTCAGGGGGATACACGTACTAGCCCCGGCTAGTCCCCAGTCTGAAGTGGGCCTGGGGGAATCCAGGTGTGTCAGTTCGGAAGTAACTTCAGCACTTTCCTATGTTAGGTATGACCTATACTTATTAACAGCAACTAGAACTTATATTCCTAAAAGACATGAAGTACTCTGCGATAAAAGCAATAAGAACAAGAATAGGAACACTCTTCTCAATTTCTATAAACTGTAAGCTCAATAGGAAATGGTTTTGCTGGTTAAATTTTTCTAAGTGTACCAAAAATACTATTTTGTTTTAAATTCGAATATTTAGAAAAATCAGACTATCTTAGGTAGAATACTCTTAACTCAGTATTGCAAATCATTTCTGATTCCTAAATTGGCTCCTGAAGGGTAAAAAAATGATTAGCTTTATTAATTTACTGAGCCATTGTTTGACAAAGACAATTTTCCAGAGTGTTCTATCTTATCTAACAAATATTTAAATATTCTAGTCTAGAATTATTAGGCACAGATTCAATTAATATGTTCCCAAGGATGTTCTCCATTCTCTAGCTGAGTATATATACATTTAATGAGAATAGTAGTAAGTAATGTAAGTTGTTAAAAGCAAAAAAATCAATTTAAATGTCTCCTACCTATTCATACACGTAACTCTTTACAGAACCGGGTATCTGTAATGCATCTCTCTAATCTGTTTAACTGTGTATGGATTCTCTTAGCTATGGGAAACAGCAGGACTCTGCAGGTGCCGGACCCCCAGAAGCACCCTGCCCGAGGAGGGCCGCCCATGCAGTGGGGACGGTAGGTGGAGGGGGGCGGCTCCAGGGAGGCCCCTGCTGTCGCCCTCAGCTGTAGCGTCCAGGGGCCTTATCTGACTTCCCTCCCAAGCGTACCTTAAAGAGCGGAGACACGCGTGCCCTCCTCAGGGACTCCTCCAGACTGAAGGAGAAAAGCACCTCGGCCTCGGCGTCTCGGAGAACGTAGCTCTGCTCATCTGGAAAAGAGAACAGCACACCGTCCACCAGTGCACACCATCCAACAGAGCACGGCGCCCGGGGTGCACCGTGCCATCTGCTCTAGGCTGCCCCTGGTCAGGTGCGTGTGATCCACGGCTCACATTTACCTGTGAACAAAAGCCTCACCTGTTATACTTGTCAGTTACTTTTCTCCTGAAAGCAGCCAGGCCAAAGACACTGTCCCTCCTTGGTCAGTGTTTCTTAGCGTTTGGAAAAAACTGCACAGAGAGCTCTGTCCCCTCCACACCCCTCAGCTGTAATCTCACCCTCCCAGGGCGCCCACAGGCCCAGGGGAAGAGCTCCAGTCCTGGAGGGAGAGCCGCGAACTGTCGTCGTGTGTGTGTGTGTAGGGACCACAGTGACTCCAGAGCCATTAGACTCAATTAGCTGAGATTTACCATAAACACGTTCCTTTTAAATCTATGAATATGTACAGCAATTTATAAAGAATAGTTTTACCAAATTTTGAAGATTTAAGAATTTTTAAGAAATATCTAATTTGTCAAAAGGTAAAGATCACAAAATATTTTAATCTTCTTATGAAATACATCTCGTTCAGAAAATCATTTCTTCTTCATTTCATCATAATAACCAAACTGTGTAACACAGCCCAAAGCAGGGAGAGTCTAGGGTCAGGGTCAGTCAGATGACACACGTTGTAGGCCATATACTTTTGAGACATGCCCTTCTGTTTTTGAAACAATGCCTTAAAAATGTAAAAACCATTCTGAGCTCAAGGACCACTGGGCAAGAGCAATCATGTCACTAAAGAAACGCTGAAATTTAACAACTGCTAGAATGGATCAGCCATCAGCAGATAAGGCACTAGACTGGTTTAGGTGGAAGACGGTAAGAATTTCTAAAAAAATGAATTAAAAAATGCACAAAAATGTACTGTCATGCATGAAGTGATATATTCGTTTTGTTTTAAATATTTATTTAGGGTGTGCCAGGTCTTAGTTGCAGCATGCGGGATCTTTTTTTTTTTTTGTAGGGATCGCGCCTGGGCCCCCTGCATTGGGAGCACGGAGTCTTAACCACTGGACCACCAGGGAAGTCCCTGAAGTGCTACATTTGAAATGTAAGTGTCCACGGCAGAATTAAGGTTGATATGCCTTCTGGAGAGCTATGAGGGAGTGCCAAGAAGTAGTTAATATTTATGATAAGAGACGATGACACTGAAATATAACGAAGTAGCTAAAACAATCCTGTCCCAGAGGAGATGCTGACATTTTGGTTTTCTAAAAGCAGCAGCAGAGTTACATTAACTTGCTAAGAATCCGTAGAAACAGTCAACCTGAAAATTAAACTTTTCACAGCAGCAGAGGACATGCGTCTTCCAGAAAGAGATTATATAGTTTGAGACACCAATTTTATAAATTAAATACAAAATTCCAAAATTATCCCCTACCACTTCTTGAACAATCCAGGTTTAAAGCTGTCAGGCCCGAGGGCGTCAGAGCCCAGTGAGAGGGGCTGCACTGCAGGGGCAGTGGTGGTCCACGTGCTACTGACCACACACAGTGCAGCTTAGCAAGTAAGCTACCAGGACACTGGAAGCCGGGCTTCTCACTGTTGTTGGAGAAAGGATTACAGACAAAGGGAGGGAGGAAATGAGGACGAACCGCGTGGTGGTAGACTGGCATCGGACAGACAGACACAGGAAGTGGGAAGAGGGTTCAGGAGCAGCACCCCAGGGCCACGAGCGCCGTCCGTCCGCTCCCAGGTTTACACTGAAAGGACTCGGGGATCCTTGGGAAAACGCTGGTGTGGAACCAGGGCAGAGAAGCATTAAGATGAGCCCAGAACATTCTTGTTTTGCCAAAAGCTACCACGTGGTCAACCGGACAGGAGAGGTGGACAGGACACAGAAGCCAGCCTGAGTGGCAATCCCTGGTCAGAGTGGGGACGATGTGAGGGTCGGTGACAACAAGACGGTAACAAGGAGACAGAAAGGAGCCCGTGTGGGGAAATAAGGGAATAAATCAGAAGTCTGACAGGAACAGCAGTATCTGCAAAGTTTCAACGTGCTTCCCATAAATGACTCGTCAAGAAGCCTGGCCGGCTTGCACCTGCGTCGAGGGACCTGCACTGTGCAGCCCCTGGCAGGATGCGAGGTGGAGGAGACCGCAGCCATGTGATGGTCCCGCCACAGACGCCACCTGCCCACCCCCCTCGGGAGGAGACAGTACACACACCAGACGGAGGGCATTCTGTACAGTGACAGACCTAACTGACCAGACATCTTCAAGTGACAAGAACAGACAGGCCCTTCCCAGACTCAAGGAGACTACACACAACGTAGGTCCTTCTGCTCTAAGGGGCGATGCTGAGACAACGGGCGGATGTGAATGGGGACGAGGCAGCAGCGATGGCTCGATGTTGAAGAACGTCCTTGTCTGTCTGTAGGAAACACACTGAGGTGCTGGGGATAACAGAGCATTATTTGGGCAACGGACTCTAATGGATCAGGAAAAAGAAGCTATGTCTGTACTATATAGGCAACTGGGTGACTGATCGTTTCAAAAAAATTTAATTCAAAAGCCAAATGGGTTTTAAAAATATCCATAAAACGTTAAAAGATGGAAAAAAGAAATGAATCAGAATGCAAAATTTCAGATACTGCCAGAACTAATAACCTAGGGTTAGTATTCTTCTTGAGAAATTTCAGGAACAACCTCAAAATGTAAACTTTTGGCAAAACAAAATGTCTCAAGTCTGTATTAAAAGTAAATGACTAGGGGCTTCCCTGGTGGCGCAGTGGTTGAGAGTCCGCCTGCCCATGCAGGGGACGCGGGTTCGTGCCCCGGTCCGGGAGGATCCCACATGCCGCGGAGCGGCTGGGCCCGTGAGCCATGGATGCTGAGCCTGCGCGTCTGGAGCCTGTGCTCCGCAACGGGAGAGGCCACAGCAGTGAGAGGCCCGCGTACCGCAAAAAAAAAAAAGTAAATGACTAGGGGCTTCCCTGGTGGCGCAGTGGTTGAGAGTCTGCCTGCCGATGCAGGGGACACAGGTTCGTGCCCTGGTCGGGGAAGATCCCACGTGCCCCGGAGCCTGTGCTCCGCGACGGGAGAGGCCCGCGTACCACAAAAAAAAAAAAAACAACAAAAAAGAAGTAAATGACTAGTGGATATCATGCGACAACACAAAGGACACAGCACAGCCAACTCAAGAAGAGCAAAGCTGGAAGACTGAGGACCAGACTTCCAGATGCACTGTAAAGCTCTGGGTGAAAGGGCAGATGGTTGGACACAACAAGAGCTCAGTGCAGACCCCCACTCTGCCTACGAGCACAGGCAGCGGGCGCAAGGGGACAAGTGGACGTCCACACACACACACACTGAATCTAGACACAGACCTTACACCTTCACAAAAAGTAACTGAAAACAAATCACAGCTCTAAATGTGCAACACAAAAGTAAAACTCCTAGAAAGGTAACGAGAAAACCAAGATGGCTTTGGGCACAGCAATGACTAGACACAAAACCAAAGGCGTGATCCACGGAAGACATAACTGACGACCTGAACTTCATTAACGTCGACCACTTCCACTCTGTCAAAGACAATGAGAAGACAGGCCACAGACTGGGAGAAAATATTCGCAAAAGATGCATCTGATAATGACTGTTCGTTACCCAAAATATACAAAGAACTCTCAAAACTCAACAATAAGAGAACCCAGTTAGAAAATGGACAAAAGATCTGAACAGGTGCATGACCACAGAAGATATACAGATAGCAAATAAACACATGAGAAGACGCTTAACATGGTATGTCATCAGGGAAATGCAAATTAAAACAAAAATGAGGTACCACCACACAACTCTTAAAACGGTCAGAAAAACTGACAACACCGAATGCTGGCGAGGATGTGGGGCAACAGGAAGTCGCTGATGGAACGCAAACTGGTACCAGCGCTTTGGGAGACGGTTTGATGGTTTCTTACAAAACTAAACCTACTCTCATATGATTCAGCAATCGCATTGCTTGGTATTTAGCCAAACGAGTTGAAAACTTACATCCACACAAAAGCTGCACACAGAACACAGCTTTACTTGTAATTGCCAAAACCTGGAAGCGACCAAGATGCCCTTCAGTAGGTGAGAGGATAAATAAACAGGTCCGTCCAGACGGTGGGATAGTCTTGGTGCTAAAAAGAAATGAGCTAAGAAGACACAGAGGAAACATAAATGCATGTGACTAAGAAGCCAACATGAAAAGGCTGCATCCTGTGCAATTCCAACTATATGACAATCTGGAAAAGTTAAGAAATCCTGAAATATGAGGGATCAAATATGAAGTGTGTTTGACTATTCAATATTGAATATTAAATGTTTATAATAAACCCTCAGAAGTCAACACAGCAAAGAAATGAAAGCTAAAACTGCCCATCAAATATGAACTGTTATAACTTTCATAAACAGATAAAAAATGTTTGTTTTCGCAGACTGGTAAGCCTGATAAATTAAGCAGCTCAAATTTCAGTTAAAGAACAGACTCCCTCATTCTGAACTTTATAGCTCATACAATTGAGAGCTTATCTACGTTTATGGTATTGTTTCTACGTTTTTCTTCTTCTGCCTGCATTGTTATTTATATTTCACTAGTATCTTTTAAGAAAAAAATTTCTAAAATCTCAACTGAAAATTTCTAAACATTACATAATATAGTTGAACCTAGTTATTTGTGGATTTCGTATTTGTGGATATGCCCACTCGGCACAATTTATTTGTAACCTCAAAACCAGCTTCCGTGGTGCTTTGCAGTTCTCTGTGGACGTGGCAGAGCTGCCCACGCAGCGCTTCCCGCTGGGGCCGACACGGTGGCGCTCGCCCTGGCTCAGCTCGTTCTGAGAACAAGGGTCCTTCCGTGGTTCACTTACTGCTACTTTCTTCACATTTCTGTGCTTCTGTCAGTGATTTTTGCTGTTTGATCGGCCTCTAAGCACAGTGCTGTCCCGTGCCCTGAGGGCAACGGGCTGTGATGTGCCCTCACAGAGGAAAACACACGTGAGACGAAGCTGCAAATCTATTCCGCAGAGAAAAGTCACTTGGAATCATATTCGCTCTGCGCTCATTAGCAAGGCTCTAAAAACACTTGGGTGTACTGACTCATCTAAGAAAAAACCTATCTCTAAGTGTCACTGCCAGTAACAGGATTTCACTTTCAGTGCCCTGGACAGTGGGAGACGGGCAAGGGAGGGACACGCTGACCCTCCCACCTGCCCGGACGTTGCTGGGCTCCCCACCGGGCGCTGTACTGCATGTGGAATCTCATCCGACAGCCAGCGTTCCAAACAAAATACACTCACATCAGGAAACAACATGGCAGGGATGCAGAGCTGCTTCTTCCCCCAATACCTTCCAAATTTCATGGTAAAATGCAAAGATATCAATCAAATGACTGGAACATGGAATAAGTTTATGAATTTACATGGATAAATAACAAAGAGTTAACAAATGAACTAGATGTTTGCTGGGATGAAAATGGAGATAATGCCAAATTAAAAGGGTTTTTTCTTGAAGTAATAAGTTCACTGAGGTACAGATGCTGCTACTCACCAATGAACTTCTGACACTTGAAACACTCCTCCAGCCACTCGGGAGTCACGATGTGCTTCACCACGGAGATGGCCGTCAGGAACTTCACGGTGCGCGTCACCTTGCTGGAGATGAGGTGGGTGCACTTCTGTGCAGACTCGGCGACCTCCCCACCAAGAATGTAGAGCTTCTGGGGGTCACGAACACAGACCAGAGGTGAGAGCTAGGCCTACAGAGCCGCACACGGCCTGGGACGCGTCTAAGACTACGAACAGAGTCCTCGGCCACGGAAAACAGTGCAACTGGTAAAACCAAACCCACGCCATTGTAGGAGGAAAGTGAAAACTAGGACTGACAATGTACGTTTCCCTAATCAGTGCTGTGCAGACCAGGATTAAGTAAGACATCCCTATAAATAAGTAAAATTCTGAAAACAACGCAGCCGCCCAGGCTGTCTAAGCTGCAGTGAGTGTTACTGAGGCACGTTAAAATACTGTCTCTAGTTTAAGAAATGATGACCTAAGAATTGACTGAGAAGACATAAACATATAAAAGATGATCTCTTTAACTATACTCAATTTGAAAAGTAAAGAAAATAAATTATACTAAACGTATAGTAGCATTTATAATTGTTTCTTTTCCTTTTCCTTAAAAAAAAAAAAAGTAAAACGTATGAATCCATGTAACACAGGTCAACTCCTACTCTTAGCCATCGCCCTCCCCGTCCCTAAAATAACAAAACAAAATCCCATAATCCCTCCTGGTGTTATTTCCAAGAAGCTTATTTATCTAAATACACAAATACACCACCACCCCTTGGGCCTACCCTCCTACCCAAGGAAACAAGCCTTGAAAGACTGGATTCAATCAGAAAACCTGAAGAGGCACAGCTACTCTTTTAAGCTAACGTCTTTATGAAAATGATGTCCGAGTGGGCTTGCTAATCATGTTCACATGATCATAGAAATGGTTCTCGGTCTACTCACCTAAATCGTTTTTCTCCTAATGAGAAAGCGAGTATCTAAGTGTGAAGCAGTAGCAGGAATGAGGCGGGAAGTCAGTGATGACGTAATGACGACACACAGTTTATAGATACACACTGTAAACACTTATAATACGATATTCCTGATTAAATGTTAGCTTCATTAGACTGCTGGCCTCAAGCAAACATAAACAGAAAGGAACATTCCTAGAAATCCTCATGCAGAAGTTTCACCTTAATATACTGCTGAACTTGAACAGGCTCAAATCCAGTGAAGAGCACAAAAGGGGTCAGTTCTGGCGTTAGCTTCTTAGTGGGAGGTGGTATATCTTCAATTCTATAAAATATACATAGAAAAGACCGCCTGTTATTTACTTAAAAATGTTCTTTAGCAAACAAGGGATTTTGATAGCTTTAACAAGCTTTAAGTGTGTGTGGTGGTCTTTCCTTAAAGGGAAAATACAATGACTTACCTGCTCTTTTTTTCTGTCCCACCTTTCACACACAGGCACCCCCAAAAGGCCTCCGTGTGGCACCTCCCAGGGAAGCAGCCAATCAGCACCCCACTTCACCAGCAGCCCCGCCCCCGCCCTCACTGGCCTTGCTGGTCCTGAAGAGCGGAAGGCCCCCCACCCCAGGCTCTAGTCCCGTGTCTTCCACCTGCCCCGTCTCAACCCAGAAGGCACAGAACAAAGCTGTTTGACTCAAGCACACATTTTAAATTAAACCTCAGTCTTTTTCATTTCCTTAAATTTTCTCAAATCCTATTTTTAGCTTATATTTGAGACAGTCTATTCAATTAAGAAAAACTTATTTGCGGCATTTTAATGACATCTATAATCACATAATTAGGCTTTCACTAAAAAATCCAATCATTCCCAGACTGTATGGATGTGGGGAATGGCAGGAGGGAGCGCTGAGGGGCAGGGAAGAGAGGGAGCCCCTCGCTGAGCACGGCCTGGAGGCCCTCTGGGTCCTAACGGAGCCGCCGGCTTCTCTCTACCAGGTGAGACCAGCGCAGGTCTGCACACAGCCACCCCCCGCCGACCCGCCGGGTCAGGGGTCGGGACGCAGGCTCCCGGGCCCACACCGAGGACGCCTGGAGCGGGTTCCAGTCCCCCACCCCCGTTCCACCACAGCAGCTCACCGGGGGTTCTGGCGCGGTTCTGGTTAAAGGAGAAGATTCAACTGTTTTTTTAATGAGAGAGGAAAAAACACTGGCTATTCCCTGTTTATCTCCAGCAATGAAATGAGACGCGCCGCGATAAAGCTGTGACACAGTCAGCAAATCCTTCCAAATCCTGTTCACTGTGAACACTTCAGGGAACTTTCCCAACTGCCACCATTTTCTAAAACAAACCTGTAAAAGCTCATCAACCATTAAAAAAAGGCGCTTCTTCATACCTGGCTCTTTTGGAAGAGGGCTGGACAGCAGGGGCTTCATTCTGCTTCAGTTTGGGAGGCAGTCGTACACCCTGTGATTAAAATATGATTCACTTTAATCAGTCTCCCCAGTAATACAGTAGCTTCTGAGAGCTTTCCACCCACCCCACTGCGTACGAGACACACGCACCCACCACCACGCCTCACCAGCCGAGAGACAGACACGCGAGCCTTCCAGGGAAGCCCTGGGCTGGTGGCCTCATTATTCACCAGACCCAGCAGTTCTTTAAAACGTCTTCACCCCTCTCTCTGTTCACGTTACGGATTTAATCCTCAACCTTGAACTTTTCAGAACACTTTTCACTTCAAATATTTTTTCTTGTGTCCCAGTTTGGAATTTGGAAAACATACTCATTGCAACTACATGCCCAAAAAGAGACTCTTCCTGAACTGAGATGTCACCCACGAGGGTTCAGGACGATCAGGTCACAGCGCTCTGGAGGGCGGGGCAAGGTGCTGAAGGCCGCTCTGGTCCCCAGGCGCGGGGCGCCCATGTTCCTGGAACCAGCTGGAGCCCCTGACCTGCGGACACGCTGGGTCAAAGGGCAGGGTGAGGCCGGTGCCCCTGGAGGAACCCCCGAGTCAGCCTTCACCCTTGCCTCACCTCTATGCAGACCTTCGTCCACAAATACACTTTCTCTGTTTTACTACTTGAAGCAATGACCTCTCAATCTGAGATGAGAGTGCAGATGCCCCCCCCCCCCAACTGTTTCGTAACAACCAACTGCTGGCCTTCAGGTCCAGAACGGTCCCTCCTGAAGGTACCCTATCAGAGCTCAGCCAGCGGGCTGGAACCCCACCTGGGACATGCGGGAACAGTCCCATCACGGTGAGGTCCGGGCTCCTGCAGTGAGCTGTGGGTCCAGGGCTACTGCACTAATGCCTCAGCTCTTGCCTCCCTGACCCTATGGAAACACGTCGTCTTACTCAGCTCTCCGATTCTTTAAGAAGCAATAATGTTCCTAACGTGTATAAATATGAATAACTGACAAATATGAATAACTGACAATATCACCAATTAAGAAAAAAAGATGCAGGGTATACTAAACAGCTACGACAGCTACGACAGGCGAGAAGATACAGCCCTCATTTGTTATGGTGACAAACTACTAAAAGAATTCTTAATTCACAAATACAAATGTATCCCTCCTGCATGTGTAATACACAGTAACAGCCAAAGTAAGGGTATTAGCTTGACATACCATCAGCAACTCTGCCGACACTTTCAATGGAACTCGCCAAGCATCTAAAGAGAGAAACGGGTTACTTTTCACATATACTGTGTAAACAGATAGGCCGTGTTACAAAGCCTTTTCATGACACATACACACACTACTATACGTGAAACAGATAACAAGGACCTACTGTAGAGCACAGGGAACTCTACTCAATACTCTGTAATGACCTACATGGGGAAAGAATCTTAAAAAAAAAAAAAAAGAATAGATACACATGTATGTAAAACTGATTCACTTTGCTGTACACCTGAAACTTACACAACACTGTAAATCAACTAACCTCCAATTAAAAAAAAAAAAAAGGAAGTGTATCATCAACAACAAAAACAAAAAGCCCTTTCAGGAGCGGGTAATCCTGGACACACGGTGGCTTGGCGGACAACCTTTAATAAGGGGAAAATGTGAGGACTGTTACTAAGCGGCTGCAGTGATGGGCAGAGGCTGCCCGCCCCGCGTGTGCTGTTCCCCCTGGCCGGACTGGGAGCCACACAGTCCGGCTTCTAAGAAACCGACTGCGACAAGGGGGCTGACACCAAGGACCACAGCGCGCCGGGCGGCGACCGTGCAGAGCACCGAGGGTGCGTGTCCACTGAGGACGAGGTGACGTCACACCAGCAGGTGCGTCACAGGGGAGCAAGCAGACCACAGCTCAAAATGAAGACGAGCTTTCTCGTGACTGAAGCCATTCAAACTGGAACTTAACAGGCTCCTTTGAGAGACAGCACGTTAAAGCAGTGTTCGAACTGAACGCCCGTTTTCTGGAGTAACGTTCAGTTCAGTAAATGCGGTAACGTTAAGTGCTGTAGCGTGTACAGTCGGGGTAGTGATCCTTCCACCAGTTTTGCGCAGCTGAAGGGGAGGTGGGCTACGGCTCACGGGGAGCCTTGGACAGACCAGAGCCGGCTTGAGACAAGATCAGCAGGCTTCTGCACGTTCCTGCTACCTCTGAGAGTCCATTTAGAAAACGCAAATCAAAACACACAGCAACAAAAACTCCTGGGCAGAGTGCAGAGGAAGACAGTGTGGCGAGGAAACGGGAAATGAAATCAGAGCGATGAGAGGGCCGAAGCCGAGACAGGTGGTGCTTAGAACGCAAGCTGGCGGCAACGTGGAACCGGCCCCGCTTACCCAGAAGGTTTGAGACCAAGTGCGGAGCCGGGGCGAAGGGGTCCTGCAGGCTGAAGGTGGTGTAGCGGCCGTACTGAATCTGCCGCAGGGCCTCCAAGTTCCCCAGGAGGATGTCTCCCAGCCACTGGGCGTTCACGCACGGGATCCTCCACTCCTTGGCTTTCTCGTACTTTAAACCAGTTGGTCTTTTTTTTGAAGAGAAAACACATTTATTAAATGTTAAGAGTTCTGTGTTCAAATTTATATTTATGTTCAACAAAGCCAGTCCACGTTTTCTCACACTAGAAATGGCAGGGATGTTTCTGTAGAGCCGACCCTGGCTGGTAAGGAAGCGCACACATGGGTCACGAGATCATCGCTAGACCTACCTTTACCTTACTGCTGTTACCTGGGCTAAAATGCATCTCGTTAATTCATCTAATTTAATTTTTCTGCTAACATTATCATAAATATCGTTGCTATCCTGTTAACAGACTTTGATTTTCACACCCTAATTTCCGTCACGAAACTATGACATATTAATACAGCAGTGCTGACACAACCACTACAGTGTGTGTAAACTGAAGATTAAGGATGGCTTCAGAACCGTGCTTACTCTTTACAGATGAGAACTGTGTTGCTGCGGCAGAGGTAGCCCGTGTACTTGGCACCTGCCAAGTAAGCCATTAACTTCAGGTCATCCCTGTCGCTGTCAACAAATCCAGTCACAGAAATAATCTACGGAAAAAGAGCAAGAAGGCCAAAATATAACGACAATTTAACCCAGTTAACAGAACTGTCTTCTACATTTTACTTGTTTTATAGACACGTGTGTTTCCGTTCCCTCTCTGGCATCACGAGAGGCATCTAGTGACATCATCTCTAAGAATGTCTAAACCAGAACTTTGTTAATGGTGAAAGTGTTACACACACAGCCAGCAAGGGGATGGAAAAGAAACCTACCAAGCATGGGAAAACCATTTTTGTGTTACTACGACACCGTTCAGATAATCTTAATGAAGCTATTGTATTAAGCATGTAAAGATTAGTCAGTTCTTCTTACTGATCCCAGTTTTGAGCTCAGCTGAGTGGGAGAACCCACAAGTGATAACGTCTGGCCAACAGCAGCCACTTCTGGTTTGAGTCGCTTGCTTTGTTTCAGGAATTTATGAAACGGTGTCAGAGACTTAGGAGAGTCAATGAAACAGTGACTCCGTGCAGAAGCCGCGACTGTTACAGAACAGAAGGACGTAAGATGCCTATCGCGCTCGGCACCGGCCAGCGGGCCGTTCGCAGCCCACGGAGGACACGGGAGCAGACGACCCCCCCAGCAGAGGAGGAGGGGTGAGCCTTACGTGCTGGGAGCACGGCCTCCCCCCGGGCGGGAAGGCCACGGGGAAGTGCAGGGCCCGATGGGGCGGCACGAGCCGCTTCTTCTTCAGCACCGCGTTCAGCCAGTGCGCCGTGACACACCTCTTCCTCTCCTTCACCGCCTGCAAAGGCAAGAGCACGGGCTGGTCTCGGGGGCTTTCACTGCAGGCTAAACACAGACTATAAGGCTGGACAGCTAACAAGGCCACCTTTAACGGGAGTCCTATAAATAAAGGAATCTCACGAGCTCAGCACTCAGTTTACTGAAGCCATGAACTGCAACGGTGCCGCAGGTTAACTTTAACACACCCCGAAAACACTACCGGCCACCCAAGAACAAGAGCCAACCGGGGGGGAAGAGCTACACGTCTGACAACCTGGAAATAACTTCAGTCACGGAAGGAGACGACATTTCTGATCATCAAAATTAAAACCGCCCCATGAGAACACAAAGGGCCCCGCACACAAGTCACGAAAGAACGCAACTGCTCACCTAAAAGTAAGCACCGAGCACCTCCCCACAAGTACCACTACCTACTCTAACAGGGGTTCCTTAGAGGCCGTGTGTCACACACACTGACACGCGTCTGTCTACAAATAACATTTTTAAGAAAAGAGAAGAAATGAACTTTCAGGGGAGAGCAGGTAATACTGAGGAGGAAGCGTCTGCTCTGCAGGACAGAAGCTTGGAGGACTGACCAGGTCAGGCCTGCATACGAATCCCCCAACAGTTAAGAAATCCTGCTTCCGGCCGCTCTTCATTCAGTGTGGCCCTGGACTGGAGCGGAAGGCCGTCTACCCTCCCCTAGCACCACCTGGGATGTCCCCTTCTCCATTCCTCACAGACAGAAAGGCCTGGTGGCCACAGAGGTATCTATCTAACCCACCAAAGATCGAGGAGAATTAGTAAGAAGCAATTTTCTATTTTTAGAGGTAGAAAAAAGTCCTTTCCAAACATGATCATCACTAGAGTCACTTAGAACGCTAACACTGTCCAGAGAAAGGGACAGACTCGGTTCCATCGCAGCTGAGCCCCCACTCACCTGTGCGAACAGCCCGCTCACTTGACTCTCACAGAGCAGGTGTGTGCAGCGGCTCGAGAACGTGGGGTCCACAGCACCTCCGTGCGCCTGGATTATCTAGACACGCACAAGACCCAGAGTCACAGTCAACCTCCAGCGCTCAGGGGAAGAGGGAATTGTAATTTCAAATAAGACGGCTACTAAAAGAATCCATTATACATTTTCATCGTCTAGTTCCCCAAAAGTAGAAAAGATGTTATCAGCTATATCTACGGACTTTTCCACCCTGCACTGTACAATAAAAATGAACGTTAACACCATTCCATCTGAACTTCCAAAGGAAAAGTGCAATGCTCTTTCTAAAACAGGGTTTCTCAACTGGGCACTACGGACGTTTTACACCAGCTGACTGAGCTGCGGGGGTGGATCCTGAGCATCTCAGGGGGCCGGCAGCACCCCTGGCCTCTCCCCCTGAGACGCCAATATCACTCCCCCAGCTGCGACAGTGAAAAATGTCTCAGACATTGCCAATCGTCCCCCGGGGCTAGAATCACTGCTTTTAAGAAACGTTATTCTAAAAGGGGGAAAAAAACAAAACCAAAAAAAGGTCAAAATGAAGTCTGTGAACACCAGAAAATTATTTTTAAAAACAGATTCAGTTTTTTGGGGTGAGGGGACTGTCCCGTACCTCGACGGCAGTGGTTACATAGTTGTGTGGCACTAAGGGGAACTGGTCAAAACTTAAAACGCTGTATACCGAAAGAGCGAGAACTTTATATGTTAAAAAGACCTGCCTCACGAAACAATTCCATTTCATTTACAACTTTTTAAAATTTTTTATTAAAAAAATGTTTTTTAAACTGGAGTCTAGTTGATTTACAATGTGGTGTTAGTTTCAGGTACACAGCACAGTGATTCAGTTACACGTACACATATACAAGTCCTTTTCTTAAAATATTCTTTTCCGTTACGGTTCATCACAGGATGTTGAACGCAGCTCCCTGTGCGCTACAGCAGGACCCTGCTGCCTGTCCATTCTCTGCGCTCTCGCTTACACCTGCTGACCTCACACTCCCTCCCACTCCATCCGCCCCACAACCCGCTGCTTCTGGGCGACCACAAGTCTGTTCTCCGTGTTCATGAGTCTGCTTCTGTTTTGTAGATAGATTCGTTTGTGTAGCATTTTAGATTCCACATCTAAGTGATATCATATGGTATCTGTCTTTCTCTGTCTGGCTTACTTCACTCGGTATGATCATCTCTAGGTCCATCCATGTTGCTGCAAATGGCATCATTTCATTCCTTCTTATGGATGAGTGATGTTCCGTTGCAGATGTGTGCCACGCCTTCCTTATCCATTCATCTGTCGACGGACATTTAGGTTGCTTCCACGTCTTGGCTATTGTGAATAGTGCTGCTATGAACACAGGGGTGTGTCTTTTTGAATTATAGCTTTGTCTAGGTTTATGCCCAGCAGTGGGACTGCTGGATCACACAGTAGTTCTAGTTTTAGCTTTTTGAGGAACCTCCATGCTGTTCTCCATAGCGGCTGCACCAACTTACATTCCCACCAGCAGTGTAGGAGGGTTCCCTTTACTCCACACCCTCTCCAGCATTTGTTATTTGTTATTTTTAATGATGGCCATTCTGACCTGTGTGAGGTGGTACCCCATGGTAGTTCTGATTTGCATTTCTCTAATAATTCGTGATACTGAGCATCCTTTCGTGGGCATATTGGCCATCTCTACGTCTACTTTAGAGAAATGTCTGTTTCGGGTCCTCTTCGATTGGGTTGTTTTTTTGTGGCTGAGTTGTGTGAGGCTGTTTGTGTATTTTGGAAATTAAGCCCTTGGCACTTGCATCATTTGCAAAGGTTTTCTCCCAGTCAGTAGGTTGCCTTTTCATTTTGTTTATGGTCTCCTTTGCTGTGCAAAAGCTTGTAAGTTTGATCAGGTCCCATTTGTTTGTTTTTGCTTTTATTTCTACGGCCTTGGGAGACCGACCTAAGAAAACATTGGTATAACTTAAGTCAGAGAATGCTTTCCCTGTGTTCTCTTCTAGGAGTTTTACGGTGTCATGTCTTACACGTTTAAGTCTTTAAGCCATTTTGAGTTTATTTTTGTGTAGGTGTGAGGGTGTGTTCTAACTTCACTGATTTACATGCAGCTGTCCAGCTTTCCCAACACCACTTGCTGAAGAGCCTGTCTCTTCTCCATTGTATATTCTTGCCTCCTTTGTTGAAGATTAACTGACTGTAGGTGTGTGGGTTTATTTCTGGGCACTCTATTGTGCCCATTGATCCACTGATCCATATGTCTGTTTTTGTGCCAGTACCACGCACTGTTTTGATTACTGTAGCTTTGTAGTATTGTCCGAAGTCTGGGAGGGTCATGGCTCCTGCTTTGTTCTTTTTCTTCAGGATTGCTTTGGCAATTCTGGGTCTTTTATGGTTCCATATAAATTTTAGGATTACTGGTTCTACTTGTGGAAAATGTCATGGGTAATTTGATAGGGGTGGCATTAAACCTGTAGATTGCTTTGGGTAGTATGGCCATTTTAACAATATTAGTTCTTCCCATCCAAGAGCATGGGCTAGCTTTCCATTTCTTTCAGTCATCTTCAGTTTCCTTTATTAATGTTTTATAGTTCTCAGCCTGGACGTCTTTCACCTCCTTGGCCAGCTTTATTCCTAAGTATTTTATTTTGGGGAGTATGATTTTAAAAGGAATTGTTTTTTTCACACTCCCATTTTGATACTTCATTATTAGTATAAAGAAATGCAACCGATTTCTGTATGTTGTATCCTCCTCCTACCTTGCTGAATTCATTTTTGTGTGTAGTCTTAAGGGTTTCCTGTATGTATCCATGTTATATGAATATAATGACAATTTTACCTCTTCCCGATCAATTCGGATACCTTTTTATTTCTTGTCTGATTGCTGTGGTTAGGACTTCCAAAACTATGTTGAATAGAAGAGGTGAAGTGGGCATCTTTGTCTTGTTCCAGATTTTAGCAGGAGGGCTTTCAGCTTTTCACTGTTCAGTATTGTATTGGCTGTGCGTTTGTCATAAATAGCTTTTATTATATTTTGGTTCCTCTATACCCACTTTGGTAAGAGTTATCATGAATGGGTGTTGAATTTCGTCAAATGCTTTTTCTGCATCTATTGAGATGATCATGTGGTTTTTGTCTTTTCTTTTGTTGATGTGCTGTATCACACTGATTGATCTGTGTCTGCTGAACCATCCTCATGAACGTGGGCTGATTCCCACTTGGTCGTGGTCTTATCATCTATGTTTTGTTGGATTAGGTTTGCTAATACTTTGTTGAGCATTCCTGCATCCATCTATGTTCATCAAAGATACTGGCCTGTAATTTTCTTTGTTGGTAGCGTCTTTGTCTGGCTTTGGTGTCAGGGTGATGGTGGCTTCACAGAAGGTCTTTGGGAGTGTTCCCTCCTCTTCAGTCTTTTGGAAGAGTCTGAGAAGGATTGGTGTTAAGTTCTTCTTTGTATGTTCGGAAGCTCCCTTTCTGTCCCCGCTGATCTCCCTGACAGGGAGGGGCCTCCCAGGGTGCAGGAACCTTTCCTCTTTCACAGCTCCGTCCCAAGGGCACAGGTCCCATCCTGATTCCTTTCTCTCTCTTTTTTTCTTTTTTCTTTTGTCCTACCTGGTTACGTGGAGATTTTCTTGCCCCTTCAGAAGTCCGAGGTCTTCTGCCAGCGTTCAGTAGATATTGTGTGAGAGCCGTTTCCACATGTGCACGTATTTCTGACGCACCTGTGGAAGTGGGCGGAGCTCCACGTCGCTCTCCTCTGCCATCCTGACCCACTCCTCTCCATTTACTACTTTTAAAATTTGATTTTTACGTTGATTAAGGTGACGCATAAACATAGTTTAATAAGGCCCAGGACAAAACCAGCAGTTTGCTAGTACCCCACTCACTTTCCACTCCCCTAAGGCTGCCACATCCAGCTCTTTAACTCCTTCTGGTAATTATTAATATATTCTAACTAATACATTCTATGCAATTTCTTTTTTAGCTTTAGATGTTATCTACAACCTCCTACTGTGGAGGCCACCTTCCCCCCAGAAACTAAAACACACACACACACACACACACACGCACGTGCGCCTTCCTAATCTGGTTCTATCACAGTCCCTATTTCAATCAGCCTTTGGGATTTAATACAGTACAGCTCACCACCTACCTGGTCTATCAGGGCACACCGGGACGAAGTTCCTTTCTGCTACCAACTTTTGCTTTCCCTGGTGTTAACAAATGCCTCATTCCCCTCCTTCTCGTCTGTCTTTTTCTTAGCTTTCCATGTACCTTTCACTATTTCTTGCCCAGACTCTTCAAAGAAATGCAACGTGCTGGCTCAAAAGCGTGTCACCTGACTCTCCTCCCTCCAGGGGCCAGGGCTGGACTCGGCCTGGAGCGTGGGCCAGACCAACAGAGCGCGCCGGGCGATGGCATGCGGCCTCAGCAAAGCCACGGGGGGAGTCGGCGCCATGCTGAGCGGACGCGCTCCCTGGAGATGCCCGGGGCGGGGGGGTGGGGCCCCCCAAGAGCCATGGGGGGCGGCATTCTAAGCGGTCCCTGCAGCCCAGCAGAGCCCTCAGATGCAGCCTCCTGGGGGCCAGGGCTCTAGCCACCCACCGAGCCACTTCAGGACTTCCAGCCCACACAGGAACCACGGGGTAGTAAGTGTCTGTTGTTTCAAGTCACTGAGTCTCGGGGGAGTCATCACACAGCAACAGAAGACGAACGCAGTGTCACCTCCGCTTAACACGGTCCAGCCCCTCCAGCGACCTGTCTCCTCCACCCCGTGCCGTCCCTCCCGGACGCCGCCCCCCGCTCCGGTGCTGGCTGGTCCCTCTCCACCAGCTCTCACGCCTGTCTGGACTGCCCTGCACCCTCACCCTCGGAATCCCTTTCCATCTCTGGGTCAAGCCCCACCCTTGGCCACACCCTCCTCTTGGGTGGCACGGCACACGGCAGGCACAGTTTCTGACTGGGGGAGTCTGAAAATATCTTCATCCCACAGTCCCATTTGACTGACGGACTGGATACGGCATCCCGGGCTGGGAATCACGGGCTGCCTCTGAGAGCCAGACGCCCACCCAGGTCCCGCTGGTACGCATCCTCAAGCCCTGAGCCCAGGCATCCCTCACACGTTGCACCTTCACGGCAGCCCGAACAGCGCCCTCTTCTCTCCTTTCAATCTGCAGAAACGCCCTTCAGTTATAAGCGACCTTCTTTCAACTTTCTTGCCTTCATTTCCTCTGTTCCCAAACTTCCAGGATTTAATTTTGGACCTCTCGGACTAACCTTTTAACTGACAAACAAAAACAAAACCCCCCAAACCGAAAGCAAACCTCTTCGTATCTCTGAATTTTGTTCTACTTTTTTCTTCAGGATACTTTCTAAATATCATTACCCCCTACACTTCCATAATTAAAAACAAAACGTCTGCCGCTGTAACTCTCAGACAGGCGTCTCCTCCCCTGGCCCTGGCGGCTGCCCTCCTTCGGGTGCTCAGCGCTTCCCAACCAAGCCCCAGCCCAGCCACCTCCCCGGCCTTCCGTGCCCAACATCTCACGGCCACACGCGCACCTGCCCACGCTCCACACGCTCTCAAGACGATGGGGAGCAAACTCCGGTTCCTACAACGCGCCAGGTAAGTCGGGTCTTAGTCTCCGGCCCTCCGTGACTCCCGGACCCCAACCCTAAGCCCGCCCCCAGGGGCGTGCTCTCCCACTGCCGCGCCCCTTCCGCAGCCCCGCGGCCCTGCCGACGCCACTCTCTCCACCGGGACCCCTCCCTCCCCTGAACGCTTACTCGGCCTCGCAGACAGGGTCCTCTGCTTGACAAGCACCCGCCCGGCTAGCACCTTTCTCCAGGCTCTCCAGCACCCAACGTGCTGCTCACCGTCACCTGAGCGTGCGGCCGCTCCTCCACCCGTCTCCCGGTTTCCTCGCTCCTGTTCAGTCACCAGCGTTCCCTAGGTCTGACACTGCCTGGCACATGGCGGGGGCTTAAACACCAACAGTGCTTGCAGGGAAGCCACTGCAGATGCATCTGAAGCACACAAACTCATGCTTTTAAAGAAAATCGGGCTCAGTTTGATTTGTGGCACTGCAAGAGAAAGCGTTTACTTCTCCTTTTCTTTAAAGGCCACTGTGCAAACCAATGAATCAATCAACGGACTCAGCTCCACACCTGGGCTAGAGGGCTCTGCGGTCCCTTCCAGCCACTCGCCTTTGGAGAACAGAGATGACACAGCTACGTACAAGTCCAGGGTCCCGACCCGAGAGCACCAAAACCCGATCTTCTTCCCACTCCCCCGGTTATATACACGTCATCCGTGCCACTCAGAATTTCAGGACTGAAAATAATCTTAAGAATGAGAAAGTCCAACCTTTTCCACTTACAGTTTGGAAAACTGAAGCCCAAACAGCGGATCTGCCCAAGGTCCCGGGGGTGTTAATAAAAATGCCCATAACACCTTCAGGTATTATATGTGCGTGTGTAGGTATACGTATCTGTACCTGCATCTCAGTAACCTTACCCTTTTCCACGTGGCCAGCAGCTGCTTGTCAGACATCTGCTCTGGATAATCCGCAACTGCAAACACACATCCCAGTAAGAAGCCTTCTTCTGGAACTAGAATAGAATCACACGCATTAAAGTCCCAAACGCATGAATGTGTGCACAAAACATGAACAAGCTCATCTTGCAGAGTTCAGTATGAATGCGTGAAGCGAGTCACGCTCGACCATCACGTATCCACCAGTACGGTGAGGACCTCTGGCACACTGCTGCGAACATAGTTGCTCACCTGTCTACGTTAAGTGACTGAGAACACGAAACCAACGGCTCCTGCCTGGGCACTGAGCATCCCCAGCTGGTCCCTGCGGCAGCCTGATGGTCTATGGACGCCACTGCTCACTTCAGGGTACGGCGTCCCAAAGTACCAAAGAAATCTAACTGTTCCATCCTCCTAACTATATCCTTTGTTAGGTAATGAGACCCCCGTTCCCCGTTTTCTAAGAGTTGTTTTGGCATGAATCCTTACCCTACCTGCAAACACTCTCCAAGTAAGTACAGGACTTTTGGGAGAAAAAGAAGGAAGAAGCCACATTACTAACTCTCTACTGCTGGGTCGTGTCCGAACAGCTGGCGCTGCGGCTGGCACGGCGGGGCCGGGGGCGCCTGCGTTTGCATCTGCTGCTGCTGGTGCAGGCGCTGGAGCTGCTGCAAGTGTGCGAGCTGGTGCTGCAGCGCCTGCTGCTGCGGGGGTAACTGAGGCTGGTGGGCCTGCGGCGGTGGCCGAAACGGATGCGGCGGCGGCGGGTAAGGCTGCTGCTGGAGCTGCAGGGCCTGCTGGGGCGGCAGGTGCAGGACGGACGGCGGGGCCGGTGGTGACACATGTGACTCCGGGGTCACTTTCGCCTGGCTGAGCAGCGCTGCATTCGCATGGCTCTGCTGGCTGTGGTTCACCTGTGGCTCTAAGGTCTTTGTCGGAGCTGCGAGGGACTGTAAGATCTGGAAACAGAAATCAGGCGAGGTGGTCATCAGCAGCTGCTGACATGTGCTCCCCGGGCCTCATCAGGAGGGCGACGGCACACCCTACACGCTGTCAGCCAGACGTTCGCTGGCCGGACGGTGCAAGCACAGCTGCCGTTGTCTCCTGTGCGCTAAGCATCACCAGCCTCCGTGAAGCAGGTAAGTTCATATCGTGAGACATTTTCCCCAAAATGTGAAACTAACCTCAGTGAAGTGGAACAAGCTAATGTGAGTGAAAGCTGACCGACACAAGCTCAAGTGGCCAACGTGCTCTAGAGCAGAGGGACGGGTGTTCGGCCACAATGACCTCGCCGGCCCCAGGGCGCGGCCTTGTCCCTCCGGGGCCCCCTCCTGCCCGGCCACGAAGGCACCGGCAGCCGGACAGCCTGACCCAAGCCTCCTTCCCACAGCTGCCGCTTCCCATAGGAGCAAGGGGTCCGGCAGAGGAGGACGCAAAGACCTGTGAAGGCACGGGACACAGGCGACCCTGGAGAGCAGCCGCCGGCCCCTCCCGTCTGCGGTCGTCCTGCTCTGTCACACGAACGAGGGACGGAAGAGACACCAGCACTAGTTTTGCTTGCGTGGTCGACCTTCCCCCAGCCGAGAGGCCCTCAGCACAGCTGGTACACTCGCCTTCCTCAGAGGTGACGGGAGCTCCACACGTGGAACAGAACACCTCAAGCTAGAGAACCCCGCCGCCAGCCAGCTGGGGTTGAGCTCACCCTCCCTCCCAGGGACAGGAGTCGGCCTGAGGGCCGAACAAGCTGCAAGGCGGGAAGGGGCCGGACCGGGACCAGGAGACACCAGCTCGCTGAGCGTCAGATCGCCATGTCATTTTACTACCCTGCGCAGCGCTGGATGTAACAAAAGAAACGTGTCATACAATGAATTTTCCCAACATGCTCAAGTAAGAAAAATTGGAAGCCAACTTCTCATAGTCAAGGAAGCCAGTAACAAACAGATTTTACCAAAAGTCAATCAATACAATTTATCCCTATTAAAAACATCCTTGTCATTTAAATAAAACTCCAGAAATGCAACTTTCACATAAACCAAACCTATACAAAAATCTCAAATATGTTTTTGACATATCTCTTTCACTTAAAACAGACTCCAAAACATAAAGGTTATATAATTTGCAAGAGCAACAGACTTTGGATTTAGTGGTGAAATAAATTAAAATTGAAATAAGTTAAACTCAAGTGTTTGAGTATATCTGTCTTTGAAGTCAGCCTATAGGTAAGACATCTCTATAAGGAGACTCTTTGGGTACTTTGAAAACTCCTCAAGTTGAGCTCTGAGCAGGAAGAAAAGTTTTCAACACGTTTGTAATCAACAGGATAACTAATTCTTCTCTACCAAGTGTTAAAAAATACCCAGTGAAGTGGAGGGAGAAATGAACCCCACCACATACCCTGCACAAGTATACAGAACAGCATTTGGGACGCTAACATTTCCATAAAAAAGCAGGCAGGGGCTTCCCTGGTGGAAGTCCGCCTGCCGATGCAGGGGACGCGGGTTCGTGCCCCGGTCCGGGAGGATCCCACATGCCGCGGAGCAGCTGGGCCCGTGAGCCATGGCCGCTGAGCCTGCGCGTCCGGAGCCTGTGCTCCGCAATGGGAGAGGCCACGACTGAGAGGCCCGCGTACCGCAAAAAAAAAAAAAAAGAGGCAGGAGTGGGGAGGGGACCCTGCCTGGATATCTGCAGATGGGCCACGAGCCCACACAAAGGACACTGGTCTGGCAGAGGGGTCATGGGGTCAGGGGTGGGAGGGAGTTACCATCACTTTACAGCCTGTGGTACCCTTAAAATTTAAACTTTTGTACCTATGTTACTCTTTCACCCCCAGAAGTAAAAGCCTAGGGTAGATTTGATACAGCCTGCCTGTCTGCCATCACGAACAGGGCTGACCTGACTGCCGCTCCCCAGGCCAGGGGAGCTCCTGGTGGCGTCAGGTGGGCCGGCAGGAACACCCGGGGCCAGGACTCAGCTGGAGGCCCCTTCCGTGGGCGACCATGTTCTGAAGGGGCTGGGGGAGGCCAAGACGCAACAGGAGGGCAACTCAGAGCAGACAGAGACACTGGCAAGAGCCCAGCCACCTCTCAGAGGCTGAGAGGTGGACAATGGCCTGGAAAGCCGTGCATGCACCTGGCCAGCCTGGCTGGGGAGCGGGCAGCCCGGCAGGCCAGGGGGTGTGAGGTGCCCCTTAGAACACCTTGCACACTCATCACATGGCTTGTTCAACCCTCTGACCTGCCTCTGGCCGAGAACCTATGTTAGTCCTGAAGAATCAAAGAAAAACTCTTAACTGCTTGGGCACAAGATTCGCCACACTGCCAACTACCATTTTTAGTGAACGTCAACTGTGAATTTTTCCCTCATAGTTGCCACAGTCCTCACTTAAACTACTTAATACTGAGAGCCACAACATTTTCATAGAACAGCACGATACACACCACACGCTCCTAACCACCAGAAAGTTGCAATTTAAACAGGAGTTTGGGACTTCCCTGGTGGCGCAGTGGTTGAGAGTCCGCCTGCCAATGCAGGGGACACGGGTTCATGCCCCGGTCCGGGAGGATCCCACATGCCGCGGAGTGGCTGCGCCCGTGAGCCATGGCCGCTGAGCCTGTGCGTCCGGAGCCTGTGCTCCGCAACGGGAGAGGCCACAACAGTGAGAGGCCCGCGTACCGCAAAAAAACAAAAAAAAAACCCAAAAAAAACAAAAAAAAAACAGGTGTTTGATGGTTGCTATGTTTCCTCAACCCCCTGATCTAATTTTAAACCAAATCTTTTATTTCTAACATTTCAAAGGTTCATTTTCTCCACATCTAGCAGCAAAATGGCCTAGTGTTCTGACACTGCTGAAGAACCCTCAGACCTCTGCGCAAGCGTTCTCATTAGTGATCAAAACCATTCCCTCGCTAGAACTGGTCCCGCCTCTGCACGCGGCTGAGTAGATCAGGTCCGTCTTCTGCGGAGGTCCGACCTGCAGGACGACGCAAAGGCAGAGATACGCCCAGCCCACCCCGCCTCCGGGTGTAGTCAGCATTTCCATTTCCAATGAGATGAGTTTACCTCTACATCCAAATGGAGGGAACTTGGGATTTAAGTCAACATCCACTGTATTTGAAAAATGCGGAATCCAGAAGACATGCCCAGTCACTGACCAGCAGTGCTTTCTACCCTCCAGTGAACGGACAGCTCCGCACTTCCGTCCTGTTCCCGCTCCTCGTTCCTCAGCTGAGGACGGGGGAAGAGGCTTTGCACACCGGCTCCTCCATCCTCCCAGCGCCCACGTGGGTCTCCGCCTGCCAGCAGGGCAGGCCCCCTGAACAGCCCAGGTCGCCTCTCCAGACCGGCTGGCCCTCCAGCCTCCCCATGCCCCCAATTTCTGATCTCCCCTCCGCGCTCTGCCTCTGGCCTGGCATCCGCATCCCGCCCACCCCGCGTGCTCCGTCTTCCGACCACCTCCTCGCTCTCCGCGAGGCCCCTGCGGAGCTGGGTGCTGACACGCGGGCCCAGGCGCCCACAGATGCGCCCACTCTTTCCTGGGCTCCACCTTCTCCCTGAGCCTTGGTGACACCATCGGGCGAGGCCTGGCCCTGCCATTCTCTGACCACCTCATCTCAGGGACCTCGTCCTCGTTCCCTCAGCCTCTCGCTGCCAATCCCCTTTCAGACTCAAACTCACCTCCAGGACCAGAGGGATTAACACAAAGCATGACGGGATGGAGTTCGGGAAGTTAGCACACAGATGGAGCCCCAGTCCACAGGGCACAGCTGCTGCTCGGCCATGAGGGACAGGCACCGTTCAGACTTCAGATGCCAGCTCCGTTCTACGACACCATCCACTTCTCAAGACAGCCCGGAAACCCCGTCGTCACGGAGAATCTCACGATTTGGGCAAACAAATCAAATTTAAATTATCTGGGCCAAACTAAACATGTTGAGCAGAACGCGGCCCGTCAGTGACTGGTGCGTGACCTCACTCTCCGCCTTTATCACCAAAGCCACCGCACCCCCAAAACTGCTTTCCCTTCCGGGCTGCCAGGTACCCGTCGCCGCGGGGCTGCTCTCCGCGGCCCCCTCCCTGCCTGGGCCAGGCCCCACTGTGCTCACGCTGGCTGACGGCCCAAGCTGGGGTCAACTTACACTGGCTCCTAACCGGCTGCGTTAACACGTCTTCCCAGAATCTCGTGTCGACTGTCGGAACCTTGTCCCCGAAGCCCCTGAGCCCCGTCTCTCCCCACACACCCTGCCCGCCTTTCTCGGGATGCCACCCCTCCGGCGTCTCGAGGAGCAGGCACGATCAACTGGTCACTGCTGAAGGCGAGGGAGGGGAGGAAGAGTGCTTTTCATGCATCTTTAACCAATAAAGACTCTTAAAAACCTCCCCGCCATCAGACGTGATTGTGGTGCTGCGACTCGTAATAAGAAGTAGCTACTTGCCCACCCCGACGAGATCCCCCCAGTGGCTCCTTACATGGAAGACAAGACCCTACGTGTCAACCTCCACCCACTCACCTAAGTTCAAGTCTCAGTGACTTTCCTCCCTTAGAACAGGGGTCCCCCACCCCCCGGTCAGGAACCAGGCCGCACAGCAGGAGGTGAGTGGCGGGTGGGCGGCGAAGCTTCACCTGCCGCTGCCCACTGCCCGCCGTCGCCTGGGTCACTGCCTGCACCATCCCTCCCCACCCCCGTCCGCCCGCGGAAAAACCGGTCCCTGGTGCCAGAAAGGCTGGAGACCGCTGCCTTGGAACACGGCAAGGTCACGCCTACTCCAGGGTCTTCACAGCCGCTGCCCCTTCACCCACAACTCTGCCCTCAGCTCTGCCCAGGGCCGCCTGCAGTTGAGTCTTCGCTTAATTTAAGGGGCCTCCTCCCCCAGCGGCCCTCATAGTACACGACCCCTTATTACTGCCTTCTGAACACCGTCTGTCTCATTCACCATCTTGCCTCCGGGGCCCCAGATACGCAGACGGGCCCACACCACCCGGACGACTTCCTCTCCGTCTTCACGTGAAAAACATTTACGACAACTTTCAAGGTCCATCCCGTACCAACAGGCTCCAATCACAAAACTGTAAATTAAGATTAAGGCTCCGTCAACGAGTGAATTAATTTATGTTACGCTACTTGTCTACCGTGGAGCTCGGTATAAGCAAACAAGGAACAGCTGGCAGCCTGCAGGCTCCTCTTTGCTGCCACCGCTAATGAAACCGAGCAGGCGTGGAAGCCGTTTCCGGGGGCGGCGCCCGCCACTGGCGTCCTGGTGCCAGCTCAGCAGTCAGGCCTCCAACTACGTGCCTGCCGTCACCCTCTCGCACATGGCATTTATGACACTGAAATACGTACACGTGTACGTATACACAGATAAAGACCGTGGGACGTGCTCTCAGGCAAATAAATACTGCTTGTAAGTTACTTGTCCTGAAGAAGCAGAAAACAATAAAATAAATATTTGAAAAGGCTGTAAAATCCAGTATTTAAATCTTTTGTTTTTTAAAGAGTGACTTACGTGTGCTACGTTGGCCGGCCGGTTGATCTGCTGAATGTCAGCATTATTAGTGATATTTCGCAAGGTCCGCAGAGCTGGACTCCAAGCGGCTATCATCTCTGACCTTTCGGAACTCTGGAGGCTTTGTCCTGAAGCCATTAAATTACCGCGGACCTCGGGGGGCAGGACGTTCCCTGGGACGGGCGGCACGTTGGCACACAAGTTAATTAACCCGGGCTCCTGGCCAGGAGGCAGCCTGCGCTTCGCTGCCGCTAACTGCGGGACCTCCGCAGGCGTCCAGTTTAAATTTCTCTCTTGTTTTTCAGGTGACGAATCTGAAGAATCGTCAAACATCAATTCCCCTTTGGATTTTTCAGCGTTCGACTTGGGTGAGAGCTGCTGGCCACCCGAGGGGGAGCCGTCCTGAGAGCTGGCGGGGCTGAACCTCTCCTCCGCGCTGGCCTCCTCCGGGGACTCCGGTTCCTCATTCTCCTCCTCCTCTTCCTCCTCATAAACGACGAGACGAGGATGGTAAAGGGCTTCGTCCTTCTTAGTCTTCTCAGATATGCAATCCAGGACCCAGTCGGGCGTCACGATTTGAATGCTTGCTCTCTTTAAAGCACATTCATATTTCTCCTGCGGGCGAAGCACAAACACACACGGAAACAAAACCGCAAGTTTTATCAGATTTCCTAGAAGTACGCACTCGAAGCAAGAACTTTAGGAGAGGGACACAGCTCCTGTTGTTGCCACTTTACCCAGAGGAGAAGCTCACACCCCTTTTAGACAGAGAACACGCGACACAACGAACCATGTGTCAATGGTCTTAGGTCGGCTTCAAGTCTGCCGAATTCGCTTTTACGAAGGCAACTTCAGGTAATGCTACGCACAGCTAGGAATCCTACGAGAGACTCTCAGGAACGCCAGGCGGCCTGCCGTCCAATCTGGTTGTCACTGACTGCTGCTCTGTGCAAAGTGTCACTGATCGGGTCACCTTCAGGGCCATGGGCAGTCCTGGGAGCGTGGGGACGCTCCTCAGTCAGGTGGGCGAGTGTTTATCGAGCTCATTCTACCTAAGACACAAAGGCCGCAACAATTCTCTGCTAGCGAGGCTTCTGACTTAGTTCTGAACAGAAGTTAAACATGCACAACAGGAATACAACAGAAACCCAGCGCGAAGTCCCGTGGGCACAGGGCAGGGAGGCCTCGCTGGACGGCAGGGTCTGGTGGGAGCAGTGAGCTGGGGACACTGGGCAGGGGCGCTGACAGGCAGGCAGAGGGCGCTCCTGCGGGGTAGAGGGCGGAAAGAAAGGAACACCCGAGGGAAAGGGAGATGAGCAGGGAATCTTAAACGAGAGTTACATGATAAAAGGGCTTTAAAATAAACAAGTTTGGAAACATGGCTCGGTTAACCGACAGAGTCTGACCCACCTGACCCACCTGCTCTAAAGCCTCGGATACCAGCAATTCTCCAGAAAACACATAATTGGGGCCCCACACTAAATCCACTCCTGCTGTCGGCAGGCGGCCGGGCTGGAGGATCCCAGGGTCTCTCCCCAGCCCCACCTTCACCCTTCAGCAGGGGTGAAGGACTTACACCCAGAAACCAGCTCCCTCCTCCAAAGGCTAATCAACCTACTTGGGTTTTCTATTGATTGTTATGAAACTCCTTCATTCTTCTCAATTTAAAACATTTTAAAAATTCAAGAATACAAAGGATAGTTTCATCATGCCATTTATATATTCTCTCCATAAATTTATCCAAAAATGCAAAACAAAGAACTTGTTTTAAAATGCCATTTATTGTGTGTGTGTAGTCAGCTAGTCTGTTTGCCAAATCCACTCTATTCATATGCTGCCTCAAATTATAATTTGACTCTTCAGAAGTATTCACTCATAGTTTTAAAAGTTATAAAGACTTCATTCCCCTTAAACTAGCTACCTAAAATCAAATGACTTATTTTTAGCCATAGATGAATACTGATATAAAAAGAAACCCTACACTATTTAACCAAAGCATACTACTTATCTCTTAAATTGTTATGTAAAATATAATTTTTTACTCAAGTAGATTTTAAGACTCACCTCAAATGTTCAGAGTCTCCCCTTGGACTGTACAGCTTACTAAGTTACAAGCAAACTCATGGGCTAACAGGTTATTTTCTTGTCGGGAAATGAACATGATGAACGGCATGCATTTATGGGCCACCTCTGCTCCAGATGCCCTAGAAAGGGACACTCTTGGCAGGGGGGGGCGTCAGCCTTCCACACCCCTGCGCCCAGGCCCGGCCACACGCCTCCCACCCCTCCTGTGAGTCAGTGGCACTCGGGCGAAACATACACAGCGCTCACTCAGACTGAAGGCAACAAAAAAAGGAGCTAATGACTGACACGTGGAAACGTTAGCTAGTCAAAAGGCTTTCCCTACTATAAATAGACTTAATTCTCAAATTTATAAATGTTCATGGAAGGAAAAAAGCTTGATTTCCACACAACGGTCGTTCTCAAACTTCATGTGCCTCAGGCTCCCCGGGCTCCCCCTTCCCTGGCAGGTTCTGATTTACTAGGTCTGGGGCGGGCTGGACAGACTGCGGTTCTAACAAGTCCCGGGAGGCTGATGCTGGCGACCTGGGACCCCACCTGGGACCCCCAGAGCCCTACGGCCCTCCAGTGCTTAGAGAGAAGAGTCCCGTGCTTAAGGAGACAAACGCAGTTTTAAATATTCCAGATTACTAAGAAGGACAGTACACTGAGAACTTCACCAAATGCATGCTTATAATTACCCTCAGTACAAGCCTTTTAAAAAAACTGTGAAGAGGACTAATATGTATTTTCACAAAAATGAACTGAAGTTTCAGTGGACGTGAAAGGAAACTCTTAGAGATTCAAAAAACTATCCTATTTTCAACATGAAATAAACCCAAATTTCTTTGTCTTTAAAAGTCACATCTGGCTCAAAACAAAATTTATAATCCTCTCACATCCTTTGTGGAATGAAGCTGTGTATAAATAATATAAACTAATGTTATCAGCTTTTGTAAAACGGAATCCAGTTAATTTAAACGAAGTTCAAAGAAGATATCTGATTACCGGGAATACTTAAATGACATTCAAAAGGAGAACGTACATGGGACACTTACCCCCTTTGGTTCTGGAACAACCAGGTGCGTGCACTTCTTGTCGAGAGTCAGCTGGCAGCCCCCGCCATGGAAGGTGAGCATAGCCCACAGGGCGCTTCTGTCCTCAGGGGACACCTGGCAGGAACCAGAAAGCAAGCTTGCATCAGGAGGCTCCACCTCTGCTTACCTACTCGCTCACTTCATGATTAAAATACACTGTGACAGCATGACAATTTTGCTTCATCTACTTTCTCCCTTTCACTGAACGAAATTAGCCTAAGGGTATTAGTGGGAAAAACAGATGAGCTTCTAGCTATTTGCTTGTTATAATAAAAACTTTTACTCCTATCGTGAGTTTTATAATCGTCACTTTTTTTGCCTTGTCACCAAGTAAATTGAAAAATACTCATGTCCACACTCCAGAGATTGAATGGAGGATTATTTCGTTCTATAACAAAAATGATAGGAAAAAGAACTAGTACACCACTCCATCTTCCACCTGTGTCATTTTTTAAAAATGTTTACATACAATAGTATCAAAATCATATTTAAGGAACTCCTTAATAATTAATGGATAACAAATACTAATTATGAAATGGATAAAATAAAAGGTAAAAATACAGTGGTGCGTAAGCTCAGGGGAAAACGTAAGTATCAAACACACAGAAAATAAGGCAAGCATAAAAGGAACAATTCTTATGCTTGCTGAGCGATGAAGTGGAGACTCCAGATGCAACGGCTCACGTGGTACAACAGGTTTCACTACAACAACCGACCAGCTACCATTTATTGCCTGCCTCCTATGTGCCAGGAACTGTGCCAAGGGCTCCGCGTCCACCCCTAGTCCCCGTGACCCGGTGGCGGGGTGCACACTCACAGAAATGACAGCTAGTAACTGGAAACCCAGACCCGGCTCCAAGCTGTATTTTCCCACTGCTCTAGACTGCTTCTCTAAGGGCGGTTACTACCAAACGTAATTACTAAAAAATAAACTTTAGCGTCTCAAAGACAAAAGAAACATTTAAGAAAAATAAAGGTGTTAATCCTAAGATAATCCTCTAAGTCAATTTTTTTCTAGATAACTTATTATAAACTGTGAATTATGGCTAAGACTTCTGAACTTTGTCTCAAGTTAATTTTTTTAAAGTGTTGACAAAGAGCATGTTTTTTCCTTGTTAACTGCCATTATTCAGCCGGCCAAAAATCTAACATTCTATAGCTACTCTCATCCATTTCACAAATATTCCTAGAAATTATTTTGCATTCCATACTACTCTGTGAATACTAACAAGAACACACTAATTTTATAAAATCACCTTAAAAATCATTATCTTCTCTCTCTTTAATTTAGTAAGTCAGTGTCACATTTCAGGATACTGGATCAGAAGATGTTATTTTTCTTAGAGACTTTCACAAAAACATTTACATCCCGCAGCCTCTGGAGGTGAGATTTAATTACGCGGTAATACATGTTACTCTAATGAATCATTATATGATCTTTATTTAAAATGAAGGAAAACCCATAATCTAGATATGGCTTTATCCCAAAGACTGGCCACCCATCAGTTAGGTATTATTTTTATTTCACTGACTGCAGTAACTCTAGTCCTGTACCCTGCTGGCCTGGATCCTGGCCCGGGTCTCAACAGGGCACAGGAAGTTGCTGTGGAAAGAACATCACATCGGGAAGAAGGGAGGCCTGGAATGGACACAGGGCCTCCAAACTCCAGCTAAGAGCAACTCGGAAAACCTCTGAGAACCAGATTCTTCATCGGCGAACGTTTGGGTTAAATGACTGAACGCGCAAACCAGCTCATTCAATGAATCTGTATCAGCATAATTAAGAATGCTCTTTCCACACCAAAATGTTAATGACAGTTACCTAGTGGTGACAGGATTATGGGGACATTTTAATTTTAATTTTTATACTTTTCTGTATTTTCCAAATTTTCAAGAGCATTAATTTTATAACTGGGGGAAAGTGCTTTTCTTTTTTAAAAAAAGTAATCTTCCTAAACTACATGTCTACGGTCTCAGCTAAGAAAGCCTGGATGTCTCAACACCTTATGGCTGAGATCTGGAAGTTTCCAGACGGTGTCTCGGGCTTTCCTGATCTGTGTGTGCCTCAGCCCTGGTCCTGCTCCCAGCTGCTGCCACACCTGCGCTCTGACCTGCGGCCCCTCACCTGAGCTGCTCTCCCTGCCTCTGTGCCCCGCCCCTAGCCTCGGCTCAGCGCCCACGGCCCCTGCACTCCCACAGCAAGCTGCCCCTCTGAATGTGCACCTCTGTCCCAAGCAGAGGCCACACCTCCACCCGCGTCCCTCTCGAGGAAGGGCTTCCCTCTGTGCCCCGGGGGCGCCCTCCTTCTCCAGGTCTCTCCGCCAGACACTCCTGGCTGCAGCCCCACAAGCTCTCCTTGTCCCGTCTTGCTTGCGAGCTACCATTCTACTGACTGGAGCCTTAGGTGAGAACCACGTCCTCCACTCTGGTACCTTCGACAGGACCTAGTACAGTACCAGGCACATGGGTAGGCAGTCAAGAAATATCTGTGGATTGAGATACAGAATGGAAAGGCTTTGATCTCTTTAGTCCTCCAGATTTAAATGAGGACCCTGGCCAGGCTCTCCATCAGACTCGTGACCTGTCCCCGCGACCTACCCAGCACATTACAACAGAGGCCTCAGCCTGCATCAATACCGGCTCAGAAGAAGGCAGGTGATGTCTGTGCTTCCCAACTTCTGCTGGCACAAGCTCCCTTCCCTACCTCTCCCTGGAGAGCTCTGGAAGACTCCAACAAAGAGCTCCAGCTTGTATCAACACCCTGACGGGAAAAGACAGAAGGTCACTGAGAACCACCAAGCAAACAGTCCTTTCACAGCGCTGGAGCCCTGCCTGCCTGCCGTGTGCACGTGCGCGTGTGCAGGTGCTCCAGAGGCCTACCAGGTGCAGGTTAACTGTCGTGATCGCCCCTCCTGGTACTGCTCCCACACCCTGCACCCGCTTCAGCTCCGCGTATGTGACATTCCCCTTCTGGACTGTGCCCTCACCCGAGGGGGGGAACTGTATCCTCATTTATCCGCACCCCTGGGCGTTGTTCCCGTCACAAAGCATCCTCACGTATTTGGTGAACCGAAGTCCTTTCGCTGCACACTGAACATACGTTTGTTAGTATGTCTCACAACTGAATTCACATTTTTTAGCAACCACAAAATACTAGTGTCCCCAGTGCACTTTTCTGAACCAGGGCTTCTTCGTATGAACTAGTATCAAGTAAAGCCTTCCCCAGTCTTAGCTGAATGATCTTTATTCAAATAAAGCAGAGCTTTCTTTTCACCATCACGAGTGGCGAACTGTGAGGATAAGTGCAGTAACTGACCCATAAAGGTCATACCGACTCTGTTATTCCTAACGAATGTGCTTAAAAGGCTATAAAATTCCGCCGAGCACTCGCTGCGTCCGCCTTGGTCCACTCCAGCCCCAGCCGCTCCCCACCCGGAGAAACACCTGCAGCCGGGCTGCTTCCCAGACGCCCGCACGCCCCCGCTTCCTTCACGGGGTCCCCGTTCTCCTCCTCCACCGACCTCACCTGTAGCTCCTCAGCCCAGAACCCGAGGTCCACCTAGACCCCTAAGCCTGTGTGCCAGACACAGAGCCCCGCGCTGCCGTCTTCCCGCTCCCGGGTCAACGAGCAGCATGGAGGGGCACTAACTGTCGCTCCGCACTGCTCCCTGGGGCCCTGCTCCGTCCCCGCAATAAAACCAACCACTATGTCTGACTTCATTCTCAGTCCCTCAGCATAACACCCCTCCTCCGGCACCATCTCTGTCTACTTCCAAGTCCCCTTTCTCCCCGGATCTCCCCATAACCCCACATGTTACGCAAGGCTCTATTCCTGACTACCTGTTCCCCTCTCTAGCCGCTCTGCAACGAAGCAGTAGCTCTCAGCCCCTCACGCTGCATCTCCCAGGCCCGACACTCGGACAGCGAGGGGCTTCAGTCCGACTTCATCACCTTCCCTCAGAAGCCAGAGTCCTCTCTGTTTCCCACGTCCGGCAATGTTCCTACTTTGGAAAAGGAAGTCATCTGCCTAGTGGCCTCCTGTGGAGCACCCACCACAGGCTCTGCACGCAGAGGCCCCCTGTGAGCACCGGCTCTTCCCTTTGCACAGCATCCCCCAAGTCACCAAGACCTTCCGATTCCCAGCCGTTCCTTAGATCCACGCCGTCGTCTTCTACACGGTGCTAACCTGGGTCCAAATCCTCATCTCAAGCCTAAAGACTGTGACTGGCCCTCCTATCCACATTCCCATCCTTACCCTGCCCTCTGTCCTGCTTAGAGCTCCCAGACCAGTTCCACCTACAAGACTGCAAGTGATTTTAATTTGCTTCCTTTTTTCCTGTGTTTTCCAAATGTTCTAATGCAAACGTCTGCGTTTGCAGTCCAAGATTAAATATACAAGAAGAGTGAAACAGCGGCTACTTTATCGAGTTTCCTGTATTCTCTGCCCGCCTGCCTGCGCGCTTGTTCTCCTCCTCTCCTCCCAGCCACACGGCCTGTTCTGAGGCCGGTCCCCTCGCACGAGCCTCTGTGCCCCCATCCGGCTCCGCGCCAGTTCCGCCCGCCGTTTCAGGCCCCTCACATCTTGCCGCCTCCACCAAGGCTTTCCTGATCCCACAGTCTACACCGGCGCCACCTTCTCTGAATTCACACCCCAACACCCGTGCCCCTGATTCAGCACAGCCTGCACGTGGGCCATGCGCGCCACAGCCGCAGGTGTTAAGTGCACGGCATAGTAACCTATCACACATGCCAGAGCCTTCGTGACGTGTAATCTCGGTTCTACTTCTCTCCAAGGCTACAAGGTGCTCCAGAACCAGTTAACATTTAAACATGTCTAACCCCTAACTTTAAACCCTGTTTTAAATTCACAAGCTCTTGATGTTCTTTTATGTTTCCCAAGTCAGGTCCGCTAAGTACCACGTCACTATGACCTTGATCCCAGAAAACACCCACAGGACTCCCTGCCCCGGCTTCTTCCTCGCCCTCTGGTTCGTGGCTCTGAATCATGAGCCCAGAAATCCAATCCATACGAATATACTTAAATGCAAAATTTACCTTTTGCCACAGTACATTGTGTTTATGCATAAGGAGCAATAAAGTATCTTCATTTAAAACTTTTCTGATATTTATTATACCTTTGGAACATACAGAGGAGTATAAACAATAAACATTACGTGTAACCACAGTACCCATCGTGAGAAGATTTTCATTTTAGCCAACTTTAAAGATCATCAACATGTAAATATACATTTATAGCAAAGATGTGAAAAATGCTGAAAAATACAAATACCAGCAAAATTCTGGTTCTTAAGGGAAAAAAAGCCAACTTTTCAAGGCTCTCTATTAAATCAATGTAGCAAAAACAGAGGATTTTATAATTTTAAAGAACTTTCAGAATTTACGAGACATAAAAACACAATGACAAAATTAATTTTACTTATTGCTTGGACAGAGAAGGGATCATGGTGATACCGTTTGAATGAAAAGCTGAGTCTGGCCGACAATCTAACAATATTAAGCTAATATTACCCGGTTCCATAATCCTCTACTACAAAGGTGTAAGAAAAAGGCAAGATTATGATCAAATCCCTTTTCGTCTCATCTAACATCCTTGATACAACCCTTTCTCAAAGGCTTCCACGGGGATGGAAGACTAAACGCCTTCTCAAAACTATCACCTTAAGAACTACAGACAGGGATGAGGCCTACTGAGGTCAGAGAAAATGGGAGCCCTTTAAACTGCTTCTTCCTGCCCAATGGCTACTAATTGTTCCATGTAACCTAAAAAGTGAGTTTAAACAACACCAACTTGGTTTTTCATAATAATCGTTTACTGTTTGAGGGTTTTTTACCTAGGGGGTTGAGAGGACAGAATACCATAAAACAATATTAAACATTCACTTCTCACACTACCCAGAATTCACTGCCGTTAACATTTTGGTCCCTCTTACAGATATTTCCTATATATTATATCTGGTTGATGTAATACTGTACATAACTGTTATACCCGGCTTCTTCCCCAGTTAAGACATTCCCCATGTCTTTACATATATTCATAAAACAAAATTCACAACTGGCTACATAACTAGATTAGTATAAGTGTACAGAACAGGTTTCTTAAACATTTCCAAATCGTGGATCATCTGTTTCCAAATTTACCCTCTTATAAATAAAGCTGCGCTGAACACCTTTATGCATCAATCTGCCCTCATTTCTATCAATTTGGGATGAACTTCTAAACATAAGAGAACTGCAGGGGAAGCAGAAAGACTATTTTATGGCTCTGACCTGGCTCAACTTTTCTAGAAAACCGCTGCACTGAACTGCACTCCTGCCGGGAGAGGGGAAGCTTGTCTGCAGCTCCACCAGCACCGAATATACTCTTACAAATTTGATAAGCAGAAAATCTTATCTCAGCGCTATTAAGGCGTTCACGTCTTTGTTTATAAAGTGTATCAAAGGTTTTGCTATGCTCATTTGTAATTCCTCTTTATAAAGCTGTAAATTCAGTTTTCTGCCTTGTTTATGTTTACTGAGGTCTTATTTTTTTCTTTTATTGATCTGCATGAGCCCCTTATTTATTAATAAAATTCTCTGCCTTTATTTCTGAATGAATTTTCCTTGTCATCTTTCAATTTCATTTTTACTGTTTTCATATTCAAGTTTTAAATCTTTGTAATCCTTTAGAAAGACCACTTTCACCCATTAAAGCTCTAAGTCTTAAGACTAAGTATGAATATTTAAATCATTTTAAGTGTGTCATAAGGCCATACTGAATATGCAGTTTAGTAAGTAACACTGGTTTACAAATACATCATAAATCCAATCATATAAAAACTCAGAACTGTTATGTGTAAATAACACAAAACTAATTGTACTACGCTTACCTGAGAGAGGCAGGCAGTGATTCCAAAGAAAATCTGACATGACTCTGGAGAAAAGCCATTTACTCTGTTTTACAGTTATTAAGATACCAATGAAATGAGATTAGTGCAAGCTCTGTTTCACTAAGAGACATTTCCTATTGGCCCGTTTGGACATTGCCCACCCTCTGCTTCCCATTCAATCCATTTAGGAAAGAGACAGACTTAAGTTGACCAAAGAAGAGTGCAGGGCAGACTGGAAAAAAGAGAAGTTGACAGCACAGAAAGAACTCAGAGGTTTTCCATAAAGTGCATTTTCAAATCCAATCTCTCCACTTATATCATCAATAAAATGGGCATAACATACTCATGGAAAAAAACATCTAACTATATACACATATATGAACACACACATGCCTATACACGTACACAACCACATATGGCATAGTGATTATTTTAAAAGCAAATTGAGGGTCTTAAGTTTACTTTAACATGATTACTTCTGTCACACAGCAGAGTCTTTCATAAAAGAACTTGACTTCTAGTCTTATTACCATCACGAACTCTCTGAATTTGGGCAAGACAACCCTGAGCTTCAGTTTTCCCTTTGTTAAAACAAAAGTTACTATATATAACTCCCAAGATTCTCCCCAATTCTAAAGCTCTGACTTTCAAATTCATTCAACACGTTTTCTGAGAGCTTACAGAGTGCAGACACTGGGCACAGGGCTCTCCATAAGCAGACATGACCTCTAGGTGCCTGTACTTTACGGTCTATTCAAAGCAAACATGACTTTTTTAAGAATCTGGAGTGTCTAGAATTCAAATGGGTTAAAGTATTACTTCTCTTTCCCTACAGGAGAAAAGTACACCTCCTGAGATAGGTGAATTAAGAAAAAAGATCAGACTGAAAATTTTCTAGCAGTTTGGAAGTCTCCTACCCAGGTCTGAGAAAACCGCACAGAGATTCGGGCCTCCTGGCTGCCCTGAGCTCCTCAGACCCCAACATCACGCCTTCAGCCCCATCATCCAAGCTCTGTCTCCATCCTCCTACCTTAGTTCAGGGACTGTCTACTTCCAAAGACCTGGGGAAACATGAACAGAGGCTAAGAGTGTGCTGCCTAACCGAGTCTCAGGAGTTCTTTCTGCTCCTTTAACCTTCCTTGGGAAAACAGGCAGTTAGTGCTCAAACAAAGTGACAACTTCTCAGGAAATCCTTGCGTAGCGAGTGCACGATCCAGGCCAGGAAAAACTAGCCTCTTATCCTCAAAAACACCCTTTCCCTCCCAGTCTTCTTTCACCTGTGCTTGTAAAGAAAACAAACAAACACAACTCAAACTCCTAAAAAACCAAGGCCAAAAACAAACCAGGAACCAATTTCCGTTAACTCTTCAGACTGTGGAAGAGAAATCTTAGAATGTTTGAGCTGGAGCTGCTGTAAGTTGTGCACGTCCTCTGAGAACTGCGTGGAAGGAGGTGTTTTCTCTGTTTATCTGAGGTCTCCTATACACATTTAATACACGAAGATTCCCTCCACCCGCATCGATTCAGTAGTAAATGCCTGGCAGAGCCGCACAACACGGTAAATAACATCACCTCTGCCCGGGTCTAACACTAGGACATCATGACCGCATAGTATCAGGTACCTTAACAGAAGTGACCTCCAAAATCAGATTATGCCTGGAATGACCCTGCAGGGAAGCTTCACACTTCCAGGGCGAAAACAGGGACTCTGAGGCCTAGAGCACAGAACAGCAGGCTGCAGAGGGCTCACTCCTGCTTCCGGCACAGTGTGTGTCAGTGTGTATGTGGGCTGGGTAGTTCCAGGGCCACACTCAGGAAACGCTGAATGAACCAACACGTAGTGCGGGGCAGCTCCTTGGGGGCAGGAATGAGGCCCTGTCGACCCCTCTGTTTTCAGAACCAGGCCCACAGCAGGTGGTCAACATGGGTCCTGAATTAATAAACCAATGGAATTAAAAAGAATAATGGTGCGTGATATAAAACTAAAAATGTCCTGATGTTCTCTTCTCCAATTTATTCTTCAAACAATTCATGATTTGGTTCACACAGACTTAGAATTTTAGAAATAGTCCATCTAACTAGACACCACAAAAACCATCTATTTCAAAGATAACAGAACTGAGGTCCAGACCTGCCGAGATCCTAAAGCCAAGTCGCAGAAGAACTAGAACTTGGGCCTTGGGTCCCAGCCTAGAGCTGCTTCCACACAGCTGGTCCCCCCACCCCGCCCCGGCCCCCCAGGGGTAATGACAAGGATCAGGTACACACACCTGGATACAGGATGGAAAGAGCAGGGACAGAGTGAACACAACACCACCTCCCCTAACTAATGAGCCAGCTCAGTAAGCGAAGACCACTCCAGTACTAAACCCCTCCCGCCCCACTTCCCCACAAAGGATACGGCAGAAGAGCTCCACACTGAACGGACAGAATCACCCAAGAAGGCTGAAAAAGAAAACATTAACGCACGTCAAAGCACAGTTCCAGTTCATACTCAACATGTCGTCACGTTACTAGTGAAGCTCCTAGAAAAGTAAAGGCTCTGTTACAACCGATTACACAGCATCCAGATTACAGTCACGAGTATTCACGTAGCAGAAACATCAGAGTGGAACGTTAGTTATTAGTGCCCAAGGTGAAAAGCCCAATTGTAGAATGAAACACTACCAGATCTTAAAAAATTATTATGTATAGAGATTTATTTATTTATTTATTTTTGGCTGCACTGGGTCTTCGTTGCTGTGCGCGGGCTTTCTCTAGTTGCAGCGAGCGGGGGCTACTCTTCGTTGCGGTGCACGGGTTTCTCATTGCGGTGGGTGGCTTCTCTCGTTGCAGAGCGCGGGCTTCAGTAGTTGCAGCACGTGGGCTTCAGTAGTTGTGGCTCGCGGGCTCTAGAGCACAGGCTCAGCAGTTGTGGCGCACAGGTTTAGCTGCTCTGCGGCATGTGGGATCTTCCCAGACCACGGCTCAAACCCGTGTCCCTTGCATTGGCAGGAGGATTCTTAACCACTGCGCCACCAGGGAAGTCCCTGGAAATTTAAATTCTAGGTTTACACACTTTCTACTGCTTAAGCCTCTAGGCCGGCTAGAAACTGTCCTCACAACTGGGGGGGCGGGGAACTGACAGCCCTCCCTACCCCCATCTGAGGTACAGACAGCCCCGCTACGTCTCCTTCTGGAGTCCTGAATCCAGTCAGGTATGAATTCGTGAGTTTTTTTCAGTGAAGCCAAGTAGATACAATGTTTGTAAATCACAGAAAGAATTTCTGTCTGGTAATCTTTTTATGAATTGCAAAACTCAGATTAATTATAAAACCTTAGACTAATTACTACCTTTTTGGTAATTTACATTTTTGAAAAATTACCTCATTATTTCTACATTTAATTTTAAAAATTACATTAATCATTATCCTGATAGCTCTGCTTCACAGGATTACGATGTAAAAATACAGTAATAACCCACTTAGCCAGCTGACTTCCAGAAGCTTCGCCACCTGCAACGTAAATACACACCCACTTCTCATGCATTATATACACCTTGAAAGAACTTTAGAAATCGAAGTACCCCCTCCTCATTTTTCAGGGAACATCAACAATTTCTCAGCGTAAGTTTATAAGTAAGTGTAACGTCTGTGAAAAAGCACAGAAATATTACACATTTTATAAAATAAAGACTGGCTCCACTTGGGTTAATCACTTCATGATGATTTGATAATTCTGCCAAGTGTGTAACTAACTTGGCGGATGAAGCCACCAAGCTGGAAGGGAGTGTGCAACGTCTCCACGCGCAGTGTCTCCAGCGGCTGTTCGCTTCTTGCAGTCCTGGGGAGACTCCAGCTGGACGGGAGGGAACTGGCCACCACTCCTCCTGCATTCAGGACACCCTCGCGTGGGCCGAGCCTTATTCCCAGCAGTGACACCAGAGCCCTCTGCTGTTCCCCGGCGGCGTGGGAGCACGGGGGAGGCTTGCCTGAGACCAGTTTTCCCGGTCACCCTTTGTCTCATGTCAGCAGGATTCTCAGAGCCTAGGTCAACGCACTGCAATACGACTCGGATGGTGTGGGTGCGGCTCCTCCCGCGTCCAGTGGGAGGGAAGCGCCCACGACCGGAGGAGCTCACACTCCGGACAGGCAGCCCTTATGACTCTGCATGCAGCATTCACCCTGGAAAGCTGTCCCTGGGGGCTGGGGAGCAGCGAGTACGCGCGTCCCGGTTACAGACTGCAGGGCTGGCAGCAGTAAAGCAGAACAGACTCCCTGCGGCCCTCATCCAGGTAAGTCTAGAGAAGATAATGCAGCAAAGAAGGAGGACACACTAATGATAATACAGCAGGAAGGGAGAGCTGGAAGAGCACAGTAATGAGGAGCTATTATCCCAAAGGCAGATAATAATAAATTAAAATAAATTCACTGCTGAAAGTCAGCATAATTAAGAGGGCCCAAGGCCACTGAGGAACGTATTTCCATTAAAAAAGATTATTTTAAAAATCTTGGTGCCTAAAGAAGCAAGTTTTAAACATCCATAAAATTCAAATATGAGAAAGATAAACTGTCCCTGGGCAAAAGGAAGCCTAAATTTTTAAAGTATTTGTCAAATTTAACATTAAGGTAAAGGCCAAGGGATATGCACTTAGAGAACCAGGCCTCCGCCTTCGGCTGGACACAGATCACACTACTGACAGCAGCCCCCAGTAGGAAACTTACTAGGTTCAGACAAGAACTCGAGGGTCTACCAGCACTATCTGGAATGAGTGCAAACTGCTGGATGGGTTCTGGAAAATTCTACCATCCTGTAATGCAACACTGCAGTCGCTGGACAGTATAGGCGCTGCCACAAAATTAAAAGCAGGCTGGAATGCTGCAAGAGATCAAAGAGAGGATGCCTGGGAGTCGTTTTGAAATACTACAGCCAAAGGGAGTAGGATGGGAGCTAGACTGGGAGAACGGTGACCACGGCGGGAGCTGGGTGGTGGCTGCTTGTATGCAGCCGTATTGCAGACGGACCTTCCTGGGAACACAACTTCAGTGTAAAGTGAAGGAGACAGCGCTGTTTAGCCCAGAATTGTAGCGAGGATGGGTCACCGTTTTGCACCGTCACCTCACAGCTGGCACCGGCATCTGCAGGACAGAGGAGCAGGTCCACGGTGACGCTACACCCCATCCTCCAGGGTATTCACACAATGAAATGCAGGCTTTCTGTTATCTGGTTTCCTTTTTTCCTCTTTTTTTACATTTCAGTTTGGGCAATTTATATATAAATACAAATATATATTCAAGTTATATGATGTTACTATACATAAGAATTTCATTTCAGGATAATAGAGGGGGTATTACAAAATATTTGCTACAAAAAGGGGCTCGAGGGGTCGCTGGACTTAAGAAGCACTGCAGTAAGTGGTCTGCGGAAGCTGACTGGGCGCCCCAAACGTGTTAACAAGGCTGCCCTTTCAAGGTGCGCTAGGAAATCCACACAACGTGTGAAGTCACCGTGGTAACAGGCTCCAGGCTACTGTCTGAGGGGAAAAAAGTTTGCAGACAGGGGAAGGGATGCGATACAGTCCCTCAAGCCAAGAACGAGTGGAAGCAAACCACAGGCCGAAACAGGGCCCCAGGGAACCGGTGCCGGGGTCCACAGCCTAGTGTCCGTGGCAGGCCCACCCCTCCTACGAGGCGGCTGCAGGTGAAGCCGGCAGGAACCTGCTGTCAGACTTCAGAAAGGCTCGGGCGGAGTGAGCCGCTGGCCAGGCGGAAGCAAGCATCCAGCCAGAAACACGACCACCATCCTCACCGCCGCAAGTTAAGTCATTCCGACTTACACAGCGCCCTCCTGAGAACCTTCTTGTGAGACAGATCTGCTTTCAGGCTTATGTTCCAAAATCAGGCTTCTAAGCCTGCAGGGCAGCGTTTCAGACCCTGGACGCTGGTGGCATTCAGGCCTCGCAGCGGCCAGCCGGCAACCCCGCTGCCCAGCTGGACTCAGCGGCACTCTCTCTTAATTCCTACCTCTCTCATTATTAAGCCACAGTAACTGTCATGTTGTTTTTTTTTTAAGATAACACATGTAACAGCATAGAAAAGAGAAAAAAAAGGGTAGTGGAACAGAACCATTTTAAAACAAATATACACTATAAATGATGAGAAAAAACGGAAGGATCGAAATTATAAACTTAAATTTTAAAAACCCACATTTAACAGCAGTCAGTTCAACCAGCAGCCACAAAAGAGCAGCACAGTATGCAGATCAACAAAACTGAACAATTCACCCACCAGCTGAGACTCTACTTTCTAGGATAAACTACCCACAGGTCAAGCTGGATAGTGGAACAGAGAGCCACCAGAGGGACAGTGGCACAAGGGGTCACTGTGACCGTTGTCGGAGAGCAGAGCCATAGCCCAGAGAGGGCAGGGCTCCCCTAGGCTTGTCTGCCTGGAAATCAGGACCCCTGGCCACTGGGGATGGAAGGGAGCCCTGTTCCAGGAGTTCCTCTTGGAATCAATAAACTTTCTTAGCAGAATTCACCCACGTCATCTGCTTCAAGACAGCACGTCCACTGCCTTCAACACGTTTCCTTGGCTTAGACAACTTCCAGACGGTGACAAAACGGGGCCACCCGCAGCAGGTGCGTAAGCGGTAACGTGCAGAAACCTTGCTGAAGCCTGATTTCACGTAGAGGGCCTTCTGCTGGATGGTTCCTCAGATGCCAAGAGCATCTCCCACCCAGAGCTGCACCTCAGCAAAGAGTGTGAGAAGAGCTGCACGGAAACTTCAACGCACTGCTTGCAAGGTACTTGATGAAGCGCACAGAATTCATTAAATTTACTACCAACCTTGACTACAGGCAAATCAAAGACTTCCCGAGCTTCTCCCACCTCCGGATTGTCCCCGTCTTCTGAAATGATGTGTGAGGCGAGTGCATTGTACGACACTTCCTTAGCTTTCCCAGCTTTTAGAAGCTGAATAACCTTTAAAAAACCACACAAATTAAAATGGAAAATGCTGTATTTCATTCTCAATTTATACAAATTATTACAGTGAAAATTCTAATAAACGCACACCATGTTCTCCACATAAGATTAATAACCTTGCACTAAGTCATATGCAATGAAACATATGGGGACAACAAAAAGCAGCAAATCTTGATTCACTGACAGGTAAGCACGGAGGCTCCTCTGACCCAGGTACTACACAGGGTCCGTCTTGAACACAGGACTGACAGACAAGGTGAGCACAGCACCGTAAGTGCTGAGACTGGGCTAGCACGCGACACGCCATGTCTCAAACATAAAGGCTTGGGGACAGGTAGTTTCTGATAAACGGAAACGTTTCTGGAAGAGGAGCTATAGGAGCCGAATCCTTATGAACTTAAAGGCGTCAGCAAGGCAAAAACACGTGCATCGTGTGGAGAGAGCAGCGTTCAACACGCTGGACGGCTGAATGTGGATTAGACCGTCTACTGTGCTTCATAGATGCTGTGCAGAAACCTTTGTATTTTATCCTGAAATAAAATACAGAATGTCTCCTGGAGAGACACTGAGGGCTGGTCAGTAGGGACGAGGCATGATCAGACTTCACAGAAAGACTGCCGTCAGCATAAGAAGAATGCACTTACACTGCAGGACTGGAGCTGTGACACCTGTTAAGAAACAACTGCAATAATTCAGGCGAAAGAGGCAGGTAACTTAACTGGAAAAAGGTCATCAGGGACAAGAAGATGATGTGAGAGAAGCAGCAAGACCTGGTGACCGAAAGGGGCACGTGGAAGAGAAACTGGGGAACGACAGCACACTGCTCCCGAGGACCACGTCTAAGAGCGGGTGCGGGGGGAAGACAAAAGTCTCAGTTTAGGGCATGGCCTTCTTTGGTGCCCCTCTAAGAACGAGGAAGACACCCAGCGCATCGAGGATGAGACCTGGGTCCCGCCTGAGTGGAGCCCTCAGTCCACTACAGAGACAGGGCAAAGCTTTGGGAGTGAATGAGACGCCGCAGCGGGAAGGGAAGAGAGGCCACGGCCAGCAGTGGAGGCTGTGGGGAGGGTGGAGGCCAGGAGCCGGACGCCAGGAGCACGCTTCACGCTCAGAGCAGCCGAGTGCACCCCACACGTGGAAGTGAACTAGATGTTCATCCAACGCACGTGAACTCTCTGAACCCACATTTATAAGATTCAGAGAATCGAATATCCCTGACTCTAAACTTTTCAGAAAATATACTGTTTCAGATCAAAGTGGTTTGCAAGGACATTTTTTAAGCCCTTAAACTTGATTCACAGTTGAGTAAACATGGTTCCAGTGCAGCCTGCTCCAGGTTTTAAGTAACACATGGTTCAGGTCACTCTTAAGAGCCAAAGTCCTAAAATGAAATAGGGGGCGGGATGAGAGAGGGGAAGAACAGTGGACAGTGAAGAAAGGGAAACCCTGGAAGGGAGAAGCCGCACCTTACAGGCACTTCAGCCCTCTGAGCTCAGCACCTGTTTACCTTTGAATTCAAAGCCTCTTTAGAGTTACAGTGGAGAAAGGACCACCTAGGTGGTGATCTAAGGGAGTTTGGTTACTAAGATACCGACAGGCAAGCCTCTGGAAGGCCAAGGCCCATCAGCCTTCCACAGAGCCTTTTAGGCCACCCAAGTTTTACTTGTTAAGTATCGGTCTCCACTCAGGAGGCCCAGACCACAGGTCTCCAAGCTTAGCACTCAGGGCCAATGAGACACCCAGGTGATAAAACTGTAAAGATAAACTTTAGGAAAAAGAACAGTGTTAAGAATCACCTGCAGACTCAGCTGCGGTTAATTCCCACAATGGAAAAACAACATTCTAACGTTCAAACACAAACACATGTTCTACTTAGGAAAAGCCACGATATCCTTTGGCATGAGCCCGAACGACAAAAAAAGTCCAATGTTCAGTGTGACGGCGTTACCAGGGTATTTTTCCATTACTGTGTAATTCACCCAATTAGGGAAATCAAGGAACACGCAACCGCTGGTGGTAAACTGAGGGTTCACTGCCGCACACGAGATGACCGAGCCGCAGACCTGCGACCTGGGGTGGCTGCCACACCGGAGCGACTAGCCGTCCGCTCAGCAGTCCGGGACCCACGTCCCTACCAGCTCCACCGGCCGAAGCTCCCGCCACGCTCGGACCCACCGTCTGGGCGTCAGGGGAGCCCAGACCGCCGAGGCTGCCGCGGGAAGTGCGGCCCGGTCCGAACTCCGCCCAGAAAGGAGCGGAGTGGGAAGCTGGCGAGGCGGCCACGAGACAGCACCCCGGTCCCCCACCGCGCGGGGACGGGGACAATCGGCGCAGGGCTCCAGGGCAGACCCACCTCCCAATGCCCTCCTCCCCCAGTCCGGACACAACCCCTTCCTGCCGCGGATCCCTCAGGCCCCCAGGTCCCCTCCCCCTGTTACAGGGGTCAGCACTCCTCCCAAGTTTCCTCCCTCCCCGACCGCGGGGCCCACAGACCAGCTCCCTCTCCCCTCCCTCCCCTCCGGCCCCGCTACCGGCCTGCTCGGCGCCAGGCGGCCCAGCCTCCGCGCAGCCACGCCGGCGGGCAACCGGCGGCGGGGCCCCGACGTTGTGCGCCCTGGCGCGCGGCCAGAGCGAGGACGGGCCGGGGACGCGGGGGTAGGGGCGGGGGCGACGCGGTACCTGTGGGTCGATGTCGCCCACCGCGTAGTACTTGACCTCCCTGAACATCTCCTCGGGAACTTTGGGCGCCTGGTCCGACATGGTCGCGGCGGCCCGAAGGCTCCGCGGCGGCTCCCGCCCCGCCAGGCCCGCCCGCGGGGCTCGCTCCCGAACGGCGCGGCCCGCGCGGCCCCGGCCCGGTCCTGCCAGTCGGGCCCGCTCCCCCGCCCGCGCCGGGCCGCCCAAGCGCGGGAGCCGCGCGAGCCCTGCGGGCCGCACCATCCCGCCCGCCGCCGAGGGGGAGCCGAGGGACGGGCGGTCGGCCGGCGCCGCCCAGCGCCTCTGCTGCAGCCCGCGGCCCCGCGGACATTGGCACCGAGCAGTCCGCTCCAGAGACGGGGGCCCGTGGCCGCCGCCGCCCCCTCAGGAGGAAGCCCGGGGGTCGAGGGGAAACGCACCCCCCTCGGTGGGACCGGAGTGGGCCGGTCCCGGGAAAGAAGGGAACGCGGAGGCCCCTCCCGACAGCACGCGCGGCCGCAGGGGCGGCGCATGCGCGTGGCGAGGGGCGGGCGCGCGGCGAGGGGCGGGCCCGCGGGGTCGCGGGCTGCCGGCGGTGGCGGCGGGAGCGGGTCACTGGCCTCGGGCGCAGGGGAGCGGAGCGTCGCCGGCTGCTGCCAGACGGGACCCGAGGTGATGCCTCAGGCCCTGGAGCTCGGGTCCCGGGTCCCAGCTGAAGGGCGGGGGCGCTGGGCCGAGTCGGGGACGGAGCGCTGCAGACCGGCCGAGGCGCGCCAGCCTCCCGGACGCGGCCAGTGGGCTTCTCCCCATCGCCCGAACCCGCTCCGGTCTTGACCTGGGCCGTCGGAACCAGCCCCGCTCTCCTCCCTCCCGGCACCGCTGACGCCAGACCGCCGCCACGTGTACCCGCGCTCTGACGTCATCCGGCGGCGCCGCGGCGCGAGGAGCACGGGGGTCTGCGCGCACCTGCGCTCCGCTTGCTGCTGCCGGCTCACCTGCGCGGGGGAGGGGGGAGGGGGGCGGTGCAGCCGGCCCGACCCCAGCCTTCCCCGGGGAGCAGGCTTTGTCCTAGCCCTGAGAAGCCTGAGAATCGAAAGGGACGTGCATCAGGCCTACTTCTTAACTGCTAAGCGGAAAGACATTTTTAAGTAAATGTTAGTGAAATTGGTCGAGAGAGAAACCTTGCAAAATTATTGCGGCAGCCTCCTATAACATTAACTCATATTTGAGGCCCTTGTATTACTTCTATTCTGCGATAACAGGAGTTCTGAAAGTGACAGTTGACGTGGTTGGTTCATTGACCAGGATGCAATACAATGGACACTGGCTCTTTTTAATCGGCGAATACGGTTTTGATTGCACGCACGTATGTAATAAGTGATTTTGTATGGGCAGAAAGTAAGCACACATTAAGCCTTTTAAATATCCTGCTTTTTGCTTTTTTCATTTGTCTTTTGAACATTCTGAAACAGCCCTATTCTAAAGCTAACAATTTTTTTATACAAATAATAAAAACATTCAGTACTTGCCTGAATGAATAAGAATGTACTGTCTTTCCTTTGAATACCCAAGCATATATTTGGTATTGACCATTGTAACATTTTACCTTCCATGTTAAGAAAATGTAGGAGGGATAAATTAGTTCTAAATACCAAATCAAAATTAGCATGCCCTTTTATTTACCTGTGTGAGAGAACTTATTTATTGATAGATTTTTTCTTCCTTGGTTAAACGGGAACTAAGCATGTACTTTTTTTTTTTTTTTTTTTTGCGGTACACGGGCCTCTCACTGTTGCGGCCTCTCCCGTTGCGGAGCACAGGCTCCGGACGCGCAGGCTCAGCGGCCATGGCTCACGGGCCCAGCCGCTCCAGGGCATGTGGGATCTTCCCGGGCGAGGTCACGAACCCGTGTCCCCTGCATCGGCAGGCGGACTCTCAACCACTGCACCACCAGGGAAGCCTTAAGCATCTACTTTTATATTAAAAGACTTGAAACATACCTCAACCGGGTATTTTATTTTGTAAGTTAGAAAAGAACTTGTAACATTTCAGCAGGGCAAGTTTACCCTACTGTGACTTCTGATAGTCAAGAAGGCAGATTATGGGACTAAGAAACCTGTTATTTAAAATCTCATCAACCTGTCTAGAGATTGTAAAACATGAAATTATGCAAGGTCAGTGTTGTACACATATGTGGGCCTTATCACACCAGCATCAGGAAGGCCCTGGGTCAATGGCCTACAAAGAAAACATTCGGGTAGAGTGTATCGAACACTGCTGCTTTGCCAGTAATGTACAAGAAACCTCTTCAGATGAAATCTAACTTCACGTGGATAATGGATGTTCTGAGGAAGTATCAGTTCATTTAACAAAAACTTTGTATTTCTTTAACTGACGCATGTATGACCCCAAACACGACACTGAGCATTACTATATTTACAGTTCTCCCAATCAAGTTCAAAGCATGATCATTTTGTTGATAACCTTCAGAGAATAAACAGCCTGTTTAATACTAATTTGATAAATAGGGTAATACATTTCTCATTTTTTATTTTGCAAAATTAGATAACGAAGCTAGAAAAAGTAAAAGTTAAATGTGAAATTAAAAAATGGAAAAGTAAACTTGGGAATATTTAACTCAAATTGTACTTACTGGTGGGAACTTGAGGCAGTTATTTAGATAAGTATTTCCAAATGGCTTTTAAAAAATGCATCTCTATTGTATACAACAATCTCAGTCTTGCTCTCATTACGTTCAGCTAATCACATACCCCTTGAAGTTAGATATTATCAATGTTTAGTAAACCTTTAGTTTGGGTTTATAGACTACAACATTTAACCTTTCCACAAAAGGGAGTACTTAAGCTACGGAGCTTAAGTACTTAAGCTACGGAGTACTTAAGTACGGAGCGGCTGGGCCCGTGAGCCATGGCTGCTGAGCCTGCGCGTCCGGAGCCTGTGCTCCGCAACAGGAGAGGCTACAACAGTGAGAGGCCCGCGTACAGCAAAAAATAAAAATAAAAATAGGCTCCCTCGTACTCTGGTTGCCAGTTGAATCTGCTGAATGAGGAACCCCAGCAGAGACCCAAGAGGGGAGGAGAGTGGGACTAGAGTGTTTATTTCCCAGGCTCCTGGTCAGGTTGCCTAGAGATGGCAAAGTCATCTGTTCTATACAACTCTCTCCTTCCAGGCTCTGGTCATCTTTCCTTCCTCTCATCCCTTTGGACCTAGGTTCCCTCACCATCCACACATCCTGCCTACACCTGTGTAGCAATCCCTTTGTAAATCAGCTTTCTCAGATGATCCTAATTTGAACGTGCTGCTTCACTTGTGACCCTAATTATATAATGCACATGAAAACCTGGTAGAACACTGAGAAATTTTTTTCTTTCAAGTAAAATGGTATGTTTACCCTCATAAAACTAACAAATACTTGGATACACAAGCCTAACACTAGTGGAATTATTAATAATAATAAATGCAGCAAAGATTTAGACAACAGGTCTCTGTATGCCAGGATAGCTGAGGCAAACTTCGTAGATGGGGCAGATGAGAAGGGAGCAATTCTTGGAGGGGAGGAGGCCACAGACAAGAGGTGTGAGGTTAGAATGCTGGTGTTGCTGAATAAAAAGTTGCACGTTTTAGAGATTAAGTAATTGGCTATTTGATACAAGGGGGAAATGGGGAATAATGCAAAATAAATGCCAAGTATATGAAGATCCTGGAGTTCCACCAGAGCAGGTGGTTGAATTTGGGGTGTAGAATAATCCTGTAGCTCTGGTAATAGGAGAAAAAAAAAGCAGCTTACTGGCTATTGAAGGTTAACTGCTTTGTAGCAGGCTGGCTATCGAATTAACCATTGCTTCATTTATGGCCTTTGAAGTGTGTAAAAATAGTCATTACGAATTGTATTGGCCATTCGATGTCAAGCACCCAGCAGCATTGACATGCCAAGGAATTAGAACACATTTGTTTATAGTAGTTAAATGAATGAATGAAGTATTCAAATTTGGCGGAAGAAACTGTTCCCCATCAGTGGTTTATACCAACCACCAAGCCCACATTGGCTGCATGTAATCTCTGGCTGTGTTCACAGGCACCAGGTACTGCAGTGAGAGCCTTGAAACTTGGGAGGTTCCCTACAAACTGGGGCCACTCACTTTCCTGTAGATCAAGTGTCTATCAGAGATTCCTTCTGTGTCAGTGATCTTTGGTGCTGGCTTTGAGGAATCCGTATTACCTTCCCAGAGTGGATCCCAAAAAAGGGCCTGGACCACGAGGCTCCATGTCCTTGTCAATTGCGTGGAGCGTGAGAACAACGTCAAAATGATGGAGAGTCCAAAAACTTCCAGCAGGTTACCTGCTTAGATATTTTTAAGCTTGGAAACACCATTGCCAATGGCACTAAGCACCACGACTTGAATCTAATTCTGTTGTTATTCTGAGACTCTTCCTGGAGGTTAGAAATTATATCCAAAGATCATGTTGATGGGCATGACACTTTCAGGTTGTGGAGAGAGTTGGGCTCCTTTGAAAATGTATCCTTAGTTTTATCTCAGATTGTTCACCAATTAATTCATGAAGATCCTAGGCTAGGACCTGGTTCTCTACTGTAACACACTGACAAAGATTTTAACAATCTTCTCGGATTCTAGCTTCTTAATCTGTTCCTCCTATTCAGATGTATTTCCATCTCCAAGACACTGTGAGTCACTCTCACTTTTTACTAGAATATACTGAGGATGAGAAAACTAAGGCCTAGAGAGTTTAAGTGAGTTGTTCATGATGAGAGTTACTAGCAGATTTGGGGCTAAGTCCATCTTTTTTTACTTACTCTAATTCATTCTTTTAAAAAATTGAAAGAAACAAGATTTAATTTCACGTATAACAGAAGTAGAAAAAAGGTAAACTCTAAAAATAGTATTTGTGGTATGGAAAGTTTAACTTGATATAGGTTGAAAATAGTCCACTGATTTATATTTTTGTAGCTAATATATATTCATTCCTCTTTTGGAACTGGTTGAGGACGAAGAGATGATTGTTAGATCTAAGTTCAGGGTTTCCCTATTTTAATGTCTTGTGTCAGTTTTAATTTTCTGATTTAATTAGTTTCCTAATTAGAAGGGGTTAAATTAATTAACCTCATTATTTACTATATATTTAATGATTTCTCCTCTATAGGGAGTTACTTAATTTTCAATAATTGGAAAGCTATGACAAGAGGGAATACTGCCACGTTCTAGACTTACTGCTTTATGATCAGTGGCAGGAATAGGACAGATTGAAGGGAATTTTTGGTGAGATATCGGATACATGCAAAGGCTATTCCCCACTTGTTCTGAGACATGGTACAGGTAAAAACATGAGTTAGGATTCAATAATTTCTATCAAATTAGAACTCAGTGGATGTATCCTTTATTTAAGGTTAAAATATCCTAGAACATAGGATTTTATAAGAAATAGCCCTACCACATGATTTTAGTTATTATAGACAGTAAAACAATCATGAATCATTGAATAACGCTAAGTAATTCTAATGAAAAGGAGACTCTCTGACATTATCATGTGGTATAATGGCATATTACAATATTGTTTTTCCTCAGATTTGTCAGTGCGCTAAACGGACGACATTTGGGGAAGTCATAGTAAAATCGTAAGTCTAATATCTGTATGATTTATGGAAATCAAATAGGCCTGTTCTTTCATGTTTATAGATGTAGAAATATAAACAATTGTGGATAACTATGTTCTAATGTAGCGAAACACCAAAAAGATTAAATAATTACTTTGTAGAGAAAATGAGGCAGTATCACAAAATGGCCGAGTTGTTCTTTTCCCCAGCTCGTCAAGTGCCTTCTAGCGTGGGTGTCAGCCGTCGGCCCTCTGCAGGGCGGGGCTGCGGGGCTCAGTCGCTCCCGTACCCACGCCTCTTCACTGCCACTCGTCCAGAACACCACCGCTCCCCGGGAGAAGCCCAGGTCCACCGAGAGTTACATGAGGAAGGCTCGGGCGGTGGTACAACTGTAAGCACAGACTGAACATATTTAGTAAAATGAAGCAGTCTGGTTACCAGGAATTCACTTCAGTTGAACAGACACTGATGTGGCACTTAGGTGCACTGCAAGTAGGCCTGGCTTAAGAAGCCAGGCTTAGCAAGACGCGCCCACGGGATGACCGAGTTCCAGTCTAGAAGCAGCATGTTACACGCCAGCATGAGTGTATAAGGCAGTGCAATTTAAAGCAGGGAGATACCACGGGGACGGCGATGAATACGGAGGGCCTCTCTGAGGAGGTGTGCTGTGAGAGGGCTCTGGGGGAGGGGGAGGGGAGGGGGCGGAGGGGACCAACCCTCATGTGGGGGAGCAGCCTGAGCAGACGCCCGGCCTGGAATGAACGTCAGGCGGCAGACCAGGCACAGACCCCCGACGGGCGGAGCTGAGAAGACACTGCAAAGTAGGCTGCAGACCTTCAGGGCAAAACCACGTGCGAAGAGACAGTAACTGCCCACGTTTCGGAGCAGGGTCCCTCTATTAGGAATCCTTATCCAAAAATGTAGGGGCTGAAACGGAGGCAGTAGAAGCGGGTCTTTCATTTGATCCCATTTGGAAACTGCCTGCTCCTGTTCAGAGCAGGCAAAGCAGTACTGCTAGTTCCACAACACTCAGAGCAGTACCCTCCAGACAGCCCTTCCTGCTCTTGTCCCAAAACTTCCGGCAGCTCCCACTGCTCGCGGAGCGAAGTTCAGTCCTTCTAGCCCGCCGTCCGCGACCTGCACAGTCGCCCACGACCTTCAGCATGCGCCCACCTACCCGCTCCAGAACCCGGGCTCCCAGGCTTCTCTCCCGCTCCCCTCCCCTTTACTCAGGCCTCTTCCCACCAACCTGGGCTACTCGCCTTTCCTCAGACACATCCGGAACTTCTCACGTCCTTGGCTTTGTCGACTCTGGACCTCTCCACCTGAAACAACCCTCCACGTACGCGCCTGTGCAGACCATACCTCTTTTTCCTATGTCCACGCTCGAACGTCCCACTCCATGAAACATCTCTGGTGCCTTGAGAAAGAATTTCTTTGGTCCCTTCTATTTGTGATTATGAAGAAGTTATATAACTGGGGGCTCTCTGGCTGGATCAAGGCTGACTAAGCCGACCAGGGTGCGCAAGCTCATCTCAGCTCAGTGTAATGGCTGCTTGACGCGTCTGTAAACCATTTTCAGGGCAGGGGACCTCCAATGCGGGAGCTTGCCCTCCTCCCAACCCTTACATTTAAAATACCAAAAGACTTGATTTTAAAATTCTTGGCCATCTCACACAGCATCCCCATTGCACACCCACACAGTCCTTTCTCTACTAACTGAAATGGGTCTTAACTGCTCTTAGCAAGTATATCCTCAGGTGTTTATAGTGTGGTGCCTGATGCCAAGTGGATGATGGGTAAATAACTTAAAGAGTAGATGGGTGCATTTTGAATGAATTAACATCACTGCTAGGGATTCTTCACCTTGGTTTTAAGGCACCATCAGACAGTCACAGTTGGGCAAAATTGAAACTTGCCTCTTCTAATGGAAGTTGCTATGCTATTGACGATTGCACTTTTGTTTTTGCGGTACGCGGGCCTCTCACTGTCGTGGCCTCTCCCGTTGCGGAGCACAGGCTCCGGACGCGCAGGCTCAGCGGCCATGACTCACGGGCCCAGCCGCTCCGCGGCATGTGGGATCCTCCCGGACGGGGGCACGAACCCGCGCCCCCCGCATCGGCAGGCGTACTCTCAACCACTGCGCCACCAGGGAAGCCCGCATGTGGATCTTTCTTATAGCCTTGGTTGTAAAGAGTTCTCCTGCCAGTTTCCAGGTGGTTTTCCGTGAGAATTGTTCCACCTGTAGATGTATTTTTTTTTTTTTTTTTGCGGTACGCGGGCCTCTCACTATCGTGGCCTCTCCCGTTGCGGAGCACAGGCTCCGGACGCGCAGGCTCAGCGGCCATGACTCACGGGCCCAGCCGCTCCAGGGCATGTGGGATCCTCCCGGACCGGGGCACGAACCCCTGTCCCCTGCATCGGCAGGCAGACTCTCAACCACTGCGCCACCAGGGAAGCCCTTGACTATTGCATTTTATTTTACAGACGGGGAGACAAGTCCAGAGAGATTAGGTCTGGGGTCAGTGAACTTTTTCTGCAACAGGCCAGACAGAAAACATTTCAGGCATCATGGCCCGTGAAGTCTCTGTTTTGACTTCTCAACCCTGCCACTGCAGCACGAAAGCAGCTATAGAGGACACGTGCCAGCAAGCGGGGCTGGTTCCAGTGGAACTCTATTCACAAAGGCAGGCGGCCGGCCACACTGAGCCTGTGGGCCTTGGCTTGCCGCCTCTGGGCTGGGGCATCCAAGGTCACAAACTCAATCCCAAAGACCAACAGCCAACAGGTGTGAACTAGCTCACAGGTGTCCCGACCCCCAGCCGGCACTTCTGCTTGGCTGTGCTCTGTGGTCTCGGGAGGTCTGTCTGAGTGCTTGACCATCAGGAAAACAGGGGAATTAGGGCTAATTAATTAGTCCAGACTTTGAAGTCCAGAGAGAAAAGGGCCTCATATTAGGTGCAAACTATCATCCTAAGTAATATATCTGTGGCACTTTCATTAAATTTTCTCTCAAATCTTGAAAAATAGGTATCTCCTGGCTGCCAACATTTTCATCTTAGTATAATTATGAAGCCTCCCCAAATAATCCTTGTACAGTTTGTGATACTCAGTGGGGCACAATGCCAGCTGCTGAGACTGGATGGAGCCGTTTAATTTGAGACTTATTAGCACAGCACAGGTGAAAATGAATAAAGTCAGTGAGATTTATTCAGAATATATCCAATGCAGATGCCTACTGTGCAGTGAAGTTCATGGATAAAAGGAATAGTACTAAAAATCTAAAAGAAGTTAAAATAATTCGGTGTCTATCAAGATAAATATAAGGGTTTTAGGAACACTGTCCCAAGATATTAATAAAAATCATCTTCACTATAAAAAGGGCAGACATTTCAACATGAGATAACCATTTTTATGAATATTTGTTCCCAAAAAGAAACTGGTTGCAAAATTAGGTATGTGGTTCCTTAAATTAGTTAAAATACTTTTTCTGGTCTTCTAACATGACCAAGAATTTTGAGCTTTAAGCTTAGAACAAATTTAGGGCTATGAATTAAAAGTGTTGCTCTTTGTTTATTAATATTCTATTTCCAGCCAATTCTGAAGATAAATTTTTGAGATATTAAAAACCCAGCTACACCAAAGTTCTAATGCGGTACTCTATTTCCTGACTAGGGTTCAAAGTAATCCTTTCCTCGGTTGTAAACCAGTCATTTTCCTCACTTAAAACACTACTCCTTATAAAGAAAGAGACAAGGATGAGAGTATTCGTGGTCAGGGATGAGGAAGCCATAGGAAGAATCAAACAGAAAATCAAAGGAAAGAAAGCACCAGTGTGCTTTCCTTGGGTGTCATCGACTTTCTGCTGTTTCTATCATAATATGAGAAAAGCTCCTGGGGTGAATGTCAAGGATATCGGCGCTCCTTCCGCTTCTGCGTTACTCACATGGAAGACAGCATCTGCTCTGTGCCTGTGCAGAGAAAGGAAGGTGAGACTATGGAAAGTAAAGAAGCACCTCACTGAACACGAAAGCATCTCTTTTTACAGCTCTTCGCACAGGCAGGCGTTTCAAGCATTAAATGATTTAATAGAGTTCTGGATAATTCTAATATGTCTCTAAGGCGGAGGATTTACTCAATCTATTTGCCTATGTCTGGCAGCTATGAGAACTTTCACAAGAGCATTTTTTAAAAAAGCAGAGAAGTATGCAGGTAGTGTTAAGTTCCATGTTCCTTTCCTATAGAAAATTTCAATGTCTTGGAGGATATGTGTATAGTATGATCATAAATGGAAACTTTCACTTTATTTTAGGCTTTATGATTTATGTATTTCACTCCATTTATCTACAACATGTTCATTGGAATGAGAGAAAGAAGCTTCAGTGATCCTTTCTTTACCAGTGTTATTTCCATAGAGTCATCAGAAAGAGCACACTTGAAACCCAACCCATCCATGTTTGCCAGTAGCTTGCTATTCTAGGCAGTCCTTTCTTGGAACCCATCCTAGGAGCAGTTGCTTTATTGTGCATCAGGTATTTTCAGATATAAAATTATTAATTCCAGCCTTCCTAATTCTAAATAAAGATCCAAAATTCCAAAAAAAAAAAAAAGAAGAGACTTTGTCAGGGACTTGCGCTGACCCGTGTTAGGATTTTTCTTTCCTCCCTCTCTCCACACTTTTGTCCTTGGCTCTCTCCCTCCGACCCTCTCTTCTGTCTTGCTTCATTCAATATCATCCTTCCTCTTCACGTCTTTATTGCTAAGATGGGAAACTTGGAGAAGTTGGGAGTTGGTAAAGTAAAACGTGCTCAAGGAAGGTTTAAATCAGGGGAATTTAACCGTTATCACCTTGTACACTGCAATACTAACTTGGCTCGTAATAATTAAGCGTTTGCTGACATTTGTTGCTTATCTATACTAACTTGGCTCGTAATAACTAAGCGTTTGCTGACATTTGTTGCTTATCTGTACTGCCCCTTATCAAGCTCCTCGATGGGTCTCTATTAACTTTCATCAAGTTCCCAGACGTGTTTTTCTCGCATTCCGTCCGATAATCGTCTTGGGCCATCTACTGCTGCCTACAGCTGACCTGTTTACCCCTTGCCCTACAACTCCACATTTCCATTCGGAATGCAGGGGACTCTCAGTACTCCCAGGCCTTGTGATTAAAGCCAGTGGAAAGCTACACAGCCCATGGCCAGCCAAGGTGCTTGCTAAGGGCAAAGGAACTGTGGACTGGGCAGCAGGAGAAAGCACCTGTCAATCCCAGCTATGACCACATGACCGGCTGTAGAAACAAAGATCGTCGTAGCTATGCGTATCTCTTCCTTATTGTGATATGACCATATTTGTGTATATATTAGCTGAGTTTCTTCCCTCCTCCCTTCCAGCCTCATATTATCTAACATAAGATGTATAGTTAAATTCATATCTCAGTGTCTAGTTTACAGGATATCAAAGGTGAAGAATCAATTAGGAGAGGAATCATCATCATCTAAAGTTGAATAAGGGTCTTTATACCCAGTTTTGGGGGGGGAAGAATCAGCGTGTTTTTCTTCGGTTAAGGATAACTGCCTGACACGAACATGGTAGAAGCGGGTTTGCTACAGTCCTTATTGGAAGTCTAGTGTGGTTAAAGGTGGAGTCTGTCTTTGCCAAGCTGGCAAAGGACGGACTGTGCTGGAATCTGTATTATGTCGTTTTAGCTAAGTGGGAACCACGCCTCCCGGAACTGTCTTCCCTGCATGGTTTGGGGTTAGCAGAGGCCACAGGAGGCTCTGCTCAAGGCCTGGCAGGCAGTGTCGCACCAGCAGCCGTTTTCTTTTCTTGCCCCAGAGCGTGAAAGCGCTGTCGCCGCAGCATTCTGGTGCTCCCCGGGCGGGCACAGGTGGCAGCTGGGTCCTCCCTCAGCTCCGCCGCCCCCTGGGCCTGGGGTGTATCTCAGTCCTACAGCGTCTCGCTGAGGCCACCCCGGCAGTAAGGGGCCCAGCCGTGCGCTTCTGGTCTGTCCTTGCCTCTCCCGTGTCACTTCCCGACTGCCAGCCCTGCAGGGCTCAGAGGCCGGCCCAGACACAGCAATGACTGCCTCACCGCGACAGTTTTATCAGCTCCACTGTGGTGTAAGGTTCAGTCACCAGAATAAGCTCCTGATACACCTCCTGGTTGCTGCCTCTCTGATTGCACTAGATTCGGCGTCTGTGACACACGCCTTCACCTGCGTATGCAGCTTCCTGTCCTCTGCTCTGCTACCACAGAGAAACTGTCCTGAGTCCCCGCAGCCTGGAGCCTTTCCCGTCTGCCAACGTCCTCAGGAACTTAGCAGGTATCCCTCGTCTCCCCTGTATGTGCAGCCTCTTTACTGGGTCCTCCGAGAAGCTTTGAAATAGGCTCAGGCTTTAAACGTTCCCACTTTACGAGGGCGTGGATTCTGAGCGACCACAAGGGCAGCTCATGATAGAAGCAGCGTGAGAGTCAGAAAAGGCTGTCAGCCGGGGAGACGCCAGCGCTGCTGCAGTAGGGTCTGGCCTTAAAGGGACGCCTGGAGACGCGAGTGTAAGGGTGGCCCGGAATCAAGCCAGCTCTCAGCCGCCGTAACAGTAACTGAGGACAGTCCCGCCAGCATCCAAGCAGACCCACCCACCGGGATAAATGACAGACAACCACTGCTCCCACATCCCCACCTTTCTCCCAAGATCCAGTCCTTGGAGAGAGCATCTAACTCAGCAGACCTGGCTCAGTGCTATCCTGGTTGGACCACGGGCATCAGAGGGAGGCTTTGAGTCCTTCAGCACCTTTAGTTTAGGCAGGTGTCTCAATTTCTTGTCTCCCTAACAACTACCTACAGTGGAGGACGGCAATTATTCCCAAATAACTGAGGTTTCCTCTTAGGAAGGAGAAGTGGATTATTGTGGCAACAGCAAACAAACGCGTGTATCTTCTATGCCTTTCTCTGCTTGCGTATACAGATATGCAAAACATAATCGTGAAGATTTCTGTTCCCTTTTATTTAAAAAATGTAACTATACAGCTAGTTCCCACTTAATATGTCACGGCGTGACTCAATATGGGTGTGTACCTCACTTAAAAAAATTTTATATATTCCTTATTGTGGTTCTACCGTGATCACTAGAACCACAACCCGAATGCTCACTTATAGACACAGCGCTAGTGTTTTGCCATCACAATGCCGCAGTAAACAGCTCTGTGCTACAGTTGAGAACTGGGGCTTTTACTTCTGTAGGATCAAATTCTAGTCCTCTGAGAAGGATTGCTGAAATCACAGAACATAAGTATTGCTGGTCTTAATAAACCCTTTTAGATTATCTTCTCCTCAAATTAATTTATATTTCCACCAGGAATGTTTATTATTCTTGGCAATGAATAAGATAGATCATTTCCCTACACCCTCACCAGCTTTGGATGTTATACTGTTTTTCACCCATCAAATTAGGAAAATGAAAAAGATTTTTAAAAGTTAAACTGGGGGCTTCCCTGGTGGCGCAGTGGTTGAGAGTCCGCCTGCCGATGCAGGGGACACGGGTTCGTGCCCTGGTCTGGGAGGATCCCACGTGCCGCGGAGTGGCTGGGCCCGTGAGCCGTGGTCGCTGAGCCTGCGCGTCCGGAGCCTGTGCTCCACGATGGGAGAGGCCACAGCAGTGAGAGGCCCTCGTACCGCAAAAAAAAAAAAAAAAAAGTAAGTAAACCGGGCTTCCCTGGTGGCGCAGTGGTTGAGAATCTGCCTGCCAATGCGGGGGACACGGGTTTGAGCCCTGGTCTGGGAAGATCCCACATGCCGCGGAGCAACTGGGCCCGTGAGCCACAACTACTGAGCCTGCGCGTCTGGAGCCTGTGCTCCCCAACGAGAGGCCGCAGCAGTGAGAGGCCCGTGCACCGCGATGAAGAGTGGCCCCCGCTCGCCGCAACTAGAGAAAGCCCTCGCACAGAAACGAAGACCCAACACAGTCAAATAAATAGATTAAATTTTTTAAAAAAGTAAGTAAACTATAGCATTTCCCTATCTGCAAGTGAGGTTCAGCATCTTTCCTGTATTAATTTGCTTTTAGCATACCAGTTAACGCTAATTTTCAACTCAAGTCCTCTATCAGGAATGCCTTGCAAATTCAATGCTCGTAAGATATCTTTCTTGGCATGTGTGTATGTGTCCTGTGAATGAAAAAGTGAAATTATATGGATGTATACACGCATATACCCGTTTGCGTGAAAGACAATGTAGCAAAATGTTTCCATCAGTGCTCCATGTTACGACTGAACGTTTTTCAGAATGAATGGTGGGAGAAAGGTGGTCTCTCCAGTCTCAAGCGTGGTATCTCTCGTGCCTCTGGGTTTTCCGAGACTCAGACACAGGCTGCCCGACTTCGTTGTCCATCACCGTATGTGTCCCCTCATTTTCAGCTTCCAGCCTTCCTGGCCCCTGATCCGTGCAGGGTCTCAGCCTTTGGTTTTCACCTGCCTTCCAATGCCACCCATGGGCTAAGTTCATGCAGATGGCCAAAGCTTAGCATGTCTTCTCTGGGAGCCGGGCCTCTCCTTATGACTTGCTTGGGGGACCCAGGCAAAGTGGTGTCAGGTACAGGTTACACTCATTGAGCATAAGCTCCAGGGTGGCCGAGAGTCCAGATTTGCCTGGAACTGCCCTGGTTTTACAACTAAAAGTCCTGCATCCTGGGAGACCCCGCAGGCCAGAGCAAACTGAGATGCTTGGTTACTCTAAAAACTGCCTATTCAATCTCTGTTAAAGAGAAAATTATTCTAACACTTGTTAAAACGGCAGGGAAGACTTTATTCAAGACTATTGCAATCTAGGAGAGAGATGGGGCTCAGCTCCGAATACAGCAAAGACAGCTGGGGGTTTGCCAAGGAGCAGAGGGAAGGGGCAAGGGATGGAAAATTACTAAGAGGAGACATGAAGCGGGGAGAGGGCTGCTAAACTGACCTAACAGGATTCTTGCTAAAGACAGGCCAAGACTCAGACGTCAAAAGTGGGGACGAGAAACCTGATCAGGTGACAGGGTGGTCAGATGTCAAGGGTGAAGGGGTGACTTAGCATGATTCTTGCTCAGATTGGGCTGGGCAGGCCAAACACAGGACTAATGTAAAGCCTGGCAGAGGAGAGAGTCTCTGCCACCTCCACGGCACTGCGAAGGAGCAGCCAATCAAAGTTCCTGAGTAGGTGGCCCGAGGATTGCCACTGCTGTCCTAAAGTGAGATTGTCACTTCAGGGTGGGCAGACAGCTCCCACCACCCAAGGCCAGACTTGCATTAAAGCCACGAGATCTCAGAGTCTGGATAAACTGTTAGGGAGTGGTTTTCACGAATATGTTAATCAAAATGGGCTTCAGACAGATTTTTGAAAGGACATTTACACATCTAGGGAAAGGGCCACTCAAAGAGAGAAGTTTTATGACCTGAAGAAAAATATTTAAAACAAGAATTTTTACTTATAACATCATTATGGGCCTCAAAAAATGCTTTTTACGGGAAGATCTACTTTTCTCTTATTTTACCACGAAAAGCTCAGTAGCTATTCTTCAAAACTGTCCTTGTGGTCACTAATTTGAGAGTAGCGTGACTGGATACAAACTGGTCCAGACAGATTGCGTTAGAGTCGAACAAACAAGTGTCGTTGGCAGTGATGAGTGGTGGGAACCACAGCAGGCTCAGGTCTAATTTATTGACTAGTTAAACACTCCTTCAGTACATAAAGCTTAATGAGGTGCAGAGAGGGCTAGGAGGCCAAGGCCACAATGACAAAGGCAGCGGCAGCCGATGCAGTTCCACTATGACATTGGTTCCTGGTTCCTAAACAAAGGACGCATGATTATCTACTGAGCACAGACCACGGTCAGAAGCACAGGCCTGAAGCTGATGAACCTGCGGTTCCAGCTCCAGCTCTTGGGGAAGGTGCCATCTGGCTTCTCCGCAGGATGGACGCCTTGCCTGTGAAAATCCAATGGCAATGCTTCTTTCATGAGTGGATTGCGGTGCTGTCCCCTGAAAGAGGGGTCACCTTGCCAGGACCACTTTTTGGATCTTAGGGGTCAAGCTGTTAAGAGTTCTAGAGTTGATCAGTGCTGGGTATAGTAAAAGAAAGATATATAATATAATATTAAATTTTTAAAAAGCAGGAGGAAACTGCATGGTACAGTAGCAAGCACTGCAAACTGGCTCACTTCACTGTCACTTCCAACCTTCTGTGTCCTCTCCTTCCTCTACTGTACAGACGAGAAAGCTAACTACTAAATTTCCTTGCCACGTAATAACGTTCTTGCCAACGAACTATAAATAGAAGACTCCTCAGGAGGCATTTTGGGGATGTGCACCCCTGATTTTGAGGGGGGAGGCACACGCAAGCTGAGGAGAGCGCTGCCCTCGTTATCATCCTTTCCTCTCTTCCTGGGAGTGGACGAGTAGCTCGGATGTGCAGAGCCTACGTGCAGCTGGGAGTGTGAAGCCAGCCTGCAGAGGGGAGGGCGCGAGGACAGAAAGAGCTGCGTCCCGAGGATATCACCAAGTCACGGCTCCGACCCTAGACCACTGCCACGGGATAATCCAACTTGGAGTCACTGCTCGTCGGGCGCTCTGTTACTCGTGGCCAAGCGCATTCTTGGTTCTCTACAGTGGTTTTACAGTGGCCGCCAAATAACACATAAAGCAGCAGGTGGTTCTGGTAGGCGCATGGCATCATGACTTAAAATTTTTATTATAACTACTGAAGTAGGGTAAAACAATATTGCCAAGGGGAGTGCGATACGTGACACTCTCAATACTTTTAAGCAAGTGGTTTCATAATAGTCACGAGTGCTCATCCCGCGGCAGGGAGCAGTGCTGGAGGGGGTAATACCCTGCAAGACGCAAGCCGCTCTTCCTGTTGAAGATTTTATTAAAGCAGAACCTAAGCATCACATGGACATACGGCAATGTCCACAAGCCGTACACGTGGAGCTCAAAGCATTTCACAAGGTGGTTACACCTGTGTAACCAGCAAGAACTAGCACACCGCCAGCACCTCCTGCCCCACCCCCAGAGCACAGCTACCTGTCCTGATTTCTGACACCTTATAGCCATTTTCCGGTTATTAAATTTATGTATTGGAACCACATGCTGTGTGTCTGTCTTTTGCTCAGAATTTCGTCTGCGAGGGCCATCCGCATTACTTCACGTCATTACGGGCTCTTCATCCACACTGCTGTGTAGAGATCCGTGGTGAACGCCCCACAGTTTAGCCATGTAACTATCCCTGGGCATTTAGGCAGCTTTCAGTTTCTCATTATTACAAACATGCGGCTATGAGCACTTCCATACGTGCCGTCTGGTGGTTAGACGCATGTGTTTACGTTGGATACACATATAGTCTGGCAGTGGAATTGCTGGGTTGTAGAATGTGCATGTGTTATGTGTACCAGATGCTGCCAACCAGTTTCGCGAAGTGGCTGTACCATTTCCTTCCTGCCGAAGCTTGTGCTGTCTTTCGCATTTTGGCCATTCTGGTGGGTGAGAAGTGGTGCTGCGTTACCGTTTTAATCTTCATTTCCTTTATTAATAAGGTTGAGGACTTTGTTTAGTGTTTACTGGCCATTTGGCTATTTTCATATATAAAGCGTCTCTTGTATTTTTACTCATGTTTTTAAAGTTCTGCACCCGCTCCCCACCCCATAGCTTCACGGCACTGGGATGAAGCTTTGTCTTTCCTTGTGACTAGCCTGGCCGTGACCCTGGGAGTCCTGTTCTGTCCACTGCTGCTGCAGTCCCAGGCTCTGCCATCTTCTGTGGAATCCTTACTATGACCCGCAAGTTCTCTTGGAACGCTCGTGTCTACTTGGGCCCTCTGGATACTTACTGAGGAGGGAAATACGTCAATAGATGTTTCAGAACTGTTATCCCCGGTACAACATTTTGGTTAAAGTTGTTAAAAGTTAGTTTTAGACATCTCTTTACTGATTTCTGATCAAATATAATTTTGTTGGAAACTATACTTTTTACGCAAAGTATTTCCCCCCTTTTACAATGAAGTGCAGTATAAAACTAGTAAGGAAAACATGAAGTGTTTGGAATTTAAAGCTTCGAGACATCATGTTCTAATAGTTATGCCGCCTCTTTCATTTATAGAGATTTCTTTTCCTGGGTGAAGTACATTAAATTCTTTAAAAGAACTACGGAAATCTGAAATGTTTTCCCTGTGAAAAGTGATTTTTGAATACTAATGTGAGAGAGAAATACATTAGTTTTGTCAGCTTTGGAGAATCTGAGCCCAAAGACTTGAAAATTCGATTTCTTAAATATTTTATGCATATTTACATATGCTATGCATATACATAAATATATTCAAAACATATACAACACTTACTTAATTATGCCTATAGATCCCCTCCTGGTATGACTGAGCTTAACCTTGGAGAGATCTAATAAGTCTCATGTGTGGCGTATAAGAACTTGACCCATTTTCATGGTTTCACTTCATCTTCTACTCAGATGAACATTAGCCACTGGTCCATGGGCCTCAAAGAATGTACTCATAGCTTGTTTCCTCCTGGAAGAGCTGGAAGGAAAGCGGACCTTTTGAGGCTGAAAACAAGGAGGCATTCTGATTGTGGTGCAGTTCTCGCTCTGAATCAGAGGGTGGGAGTCTTAGTGGGACAGTGAGAAGATGGCCTAAGATGAAAAGAGACAAAATAAGACCAGGACATTCGATACAGATGCAACGTCTTTCTTTGGTCCGAGAGTCGGGAACTCACGCATTGCTCGTTTACTGAGGAAGGGGGCAGGTGCTCATATTCAGATGAGGATGGCAAACAGGCACAGATGGGAGACTTTTCTTTTTTTTAACTTATTTATTTTTGGCTGCGTTGGGTCTTCATTGCTGCGCGTGGGCTTTCTCTAATTGTGGCGAGTGGGGGCCACGCCTCGTTGTGGTGCGCGGGCCTCTCACTGCGGTGGCTTCTCCCGTTGCAGAGCATGGGCTCTAGGCATGCAGGCCTCAGTAGTTGTGGCTCGCGGGCTCTAGAGCGTAGGCTCTGTAGTTGTGGCGCACAGGCCCAGCTGCTCCGTGGCACGTGGGATCCTCCCAGACCAGGGCTCGAACCTGTGTCCCCTGCATTGGCAGGCGGACTCTCAACCACTGCGCAACCAGGGAAGCCCAGACGTGAGACTTTTATCAGATTAGGGCATGAGTTACATGTCGAGAAACACTCCACTAGATGGAAGTTTAGTAACCCTCTCTCCCTCGTGTGGGCCAAGTCTTGGTGGGGCAAAAATTTCAAACATTGCCTGTGGTAGCCATGGCACCAACTATACTTAGTTTCTTTCTCGTTTTATTAGATTTTCCAACCAATTCAAAAGACGAAGCACCGGTTGGACCCGCATTTGGCGTGTGCAGCAAATGCTTGTTTTTGCTGAGGAAACTGTTCCCGTGGTTATGGTTAGGTCTCCGGTTTTGCAGAACAATCCTTCCCAAATTGGTGATGGCTGCCCGAGGTTGTTAGCACACAGTCAGCATCAGAACTGTGGTCCCTGCCAGTGAGCATCGTTGGGGAATGCTTGGTATTAATGAGGTCAAGATAATGGGACTGGAGGACTTTGAATCAGGGAGAGACCCAAGAGATTATCAAAGAAAATGGTGTTAAATTATTTTTAAAACAAGATCTTACACAGAACTCCAACTTGGCTCCTGGAAAAGACATTCTTATGGGAAAAGAATTTCAGGGTCTAGGTAATTTGTATTGGTGGGAACCAGGACAGGATTTGTGGAAATGTATTCCAGGTGCCAGACTAAGAAAGATAAAATACATGATTGGATTGCCGGTGACTTTGTTCATGCAGGTATCCTCTCACAGGACTCAGGGTTCACTGGAGCTGTGGGGAATGGCTCCTAGTTCCCTTGATTGGCTTCCATGAGGTGCAGATGTTGGACATTCCTTGACATACTCTGGAACTGAACTGTTCAACTTAAATAGTATGTGAACCACAAATGTGAGCCACTATGTAATTTAAAATTTTTCTATAGCTACATTTTTTTAAAAAGTACAGAGAAACAGGTGAAATTTAATTAAACTCAATATATTCAAAATATTATCACTTCAACTTCTAGTCAGCGTAAAAAATAATTAATGGGATATTAGGCATTCTTTTTTCACACTAAGTCTGAAATTTGGTGTGTATTTTACACTTATAGCCCATCTTAATTAGGGCTAGCCACATTTCAAGTGTTCAATAGCCAGAAATAAATAAATAAAGAGAAAGAATAAAGCACTTATCCTACCTTGCTATGTTAACTGTACTTCAAGGTAAATAAACAGTTGATAGAAAAAATCTTTTTATACAGAAAGATTCCAGCTACTAATTGAAGAAGGAATGATAGAATATTACCATTTTGCAACCTAAAGTGAAATAACAGATCAAGGTGATGATTATTAATGGCTAAAATAAACTGATAAGTGAAAAGCTGAGGGGGACCATTATAATGGATTGATCAGGCTGACAACACCTGAACCCTGATTAATCTTATCATAATTTACTATGTGTCTCTTATAACACAATCCAGAAAGTATTCTTACCAAAAAAGCCACAAATACATGCAGGTTAAATAATATGCTACTAAACATCCAATGGATCACTGAAGAAATCAAAGAAGAAGTTTTAAAAATACCTGAAGATAAATGAAGATAAAAACATGACGATCCAAAATCTATGGGACGCAGCAAAAGCAGTTCCAAGAGGGAAGTTTAGAGCAATACAAGCCTACCTCAGGAACCAAGAAAAATCTCACACAAGCAACCCAACCTTACACCTAAAGGAATTAGAAAAAAAAGAAAAAACAAATCCTAAAATTAGTAAAAGGAAAGAAATAATAAAGATCAGAGCAGAAATAAATGAAATAGAGACTAAAAAAACAATAGAAAAGATCAATGAAACTAAGAGCTGGTTCTTTGAAATGATAAAAAAATTGATAAACCTTGAGTCAGACTCATCAAGAAAAAGAGAGGGCCCAAATAAATAAAATCAGAAATGATAAAGGAAAAGTTACAACCAACACCACAGAATTACGAAGGATCATAAGATATTACGATGAACAACTACATGCAATAAAATGGACAACACAGAAGAAAAGGATGAATTCCTAGAAGTGTACAATCTCCCAGGAGTAAATGAAAATTCAACAATACGTTAAAAGGGTCATACACTGTGATCAAGTGGGATTTATCCCAGGGCTGCACGGATGGTTCAATATCCACGAATCAATCGGTGTGATACACTGCATTAACACATTTAAGAATAAGGATCCTGTGCTCAGACTGCTCTGGTGGTCCAGAGAATACTCCGTGCTTCCAATGCAGGGGGCATGGGTTTGATCCCTGGTCAGGGAAGTTCTGCATGGCACGCACCCCGTACCCCCCAGAAAAAGATCCTGTGTCATCTCAATAGATGCAGAGAGAGCTTTTGACAAAATTCAACATCCATTTGTGAAAAACTCTCAACAAAGTGGGTATAAACAGAATATACCTCAACATAATAAAGGTCATATAAAACAAGCCCACAGCTAACATCATCTCAACAGTGAAGAGACGAAAATATTTCCTCTAAAATCAGGAACAAGACAAGAATGCCCACTCTTGCCACTTTTATTTAACATAGTACTGGCAGTCCTAGCCACAGCAATCAGACAAGAAAAATAAATAAAAGGAATTCAAATTGGAAAGGAAGAAGTAAAACTGTCACTATTTGTAGATGACATGATACATAGAAAATCCTCAATATGCCACCAAAAAACTACTAGAGCTCATCAATGAATTCAGTAAAGTTTCAGGATACAAAATCAATATGCAGAAATCTGTTGCATTCCTAAACACAACAATGAACTATCAGAAAGAGAAATTAAGAAAACACCCCACTTGCAACTGCATCTAACAGAATAAAATACCTCAGAATAAATCTAACTAAGGACATAAAAGACCTTGTACTCAGTAAAGTGTAAGACACTGATGAAAGAAATTGAAGATGACACAGAAGAAAAGATATACTCACCTCATGGATTGGAAGAGTTAATATTGTTAAAATGATCATACTACCCAAGACAATCTACAGATTCAGTACAATCCCCAACAAAAGATCAATGGCGGGCTTCTCTGGTGGCGCAGTGGTTGAGAGTTCGCCTGCCAATGCAGGGGACACGGGTTCGTGCCCTGGACCGGGAAGATCCCACATGCCGCGGAGTGGCTGGACCCCGTGAGCCATGGCTGCTGAGCCTGCGCATCCGGAGCCTGTGCTCCGCAACGGGAGAGGCCACAACAGTGAGAGGCCCATGTACCACAAAAAAAAAAAAAAAAAAAAAAAAAAAAAAAAAAAAGATCAATGGCATTTTTCACAGAATTAGAACAAATAATTCTAAAGTTTGTATGGAAACAAAAAGACCCTGAATAGCCAAAACAATCTTAAGAAAGAAGAAGAAAGCTGGAAGTATCCTGCTCCGTGATTTCAAAGCTACAGTAATCAAAACAGTATGGTAATGGCACAAAAAGACACACATAGATCAATGGAACAGAATAGAGAGCCCAGAAATGAACCCACACTTATCTGGGCAATTAATCTATGACAAAGGAAGCAAGAATATACAATAGGGAAAAGACAGCCTCTTCAATAAATGGTGCTGGGAAAACTGGACAGCTACATGCAAAAGAATCAAACTGGACTACTCTCTCACACCATGCACAAAATAAATTCAAAATGGATTAAAGACTTAAATGTAATACCTGAAACCATAAAACTTCTAGAAGAAACCATAAGCAGTATGCTCTTTGACACTGGTCTTAGTAAAGTTTTTTGGTTATGTCTCATCAGGTAAGGGAAACAAAGGCAAAAATAAATAAATGGTTCTACATCAAACTAAAAAGCTTTTGCACAGTGAAGGAAACTATCAACAAAACAAAAAGGCTGCCTACTGAGTCAGACAAGATACTTGTAAATGATATATCTGATTGAGGTTAATATGCAAAATATACAAAGAATATATTTGTATATATAATACTCATACAACTCAACACCAAAAAACAAACCACCCAATTAAAAAATGGGCAGAGGACCTGAATAAACATTTTTCAAAGAAGACATACAGATTGCCAACAGGCACATGAGAAGATGCTCAACATCACTAATCACTGGAGAAAGGCAAATCAAAACCACAATGAGATAATGCCTCACAGATGTCAGAATAGGTATTATCAAAAAGACAACAAAAAACAAGTGTTAGTGAGGATGTGGAGAAAAGGGAACCCTCCTGCACTGTTGGTGGGAATGTAAATTGATGCAGCCCCTATGGAGAACAGTATGAGGGCTCCTAAAAAATTAACAACAGAACCACCATATGATCCATCAATTCCACTCCTGGATATTTATCTGAATAAAATGAAAATACTAATTCAAAAAGATATATGCACCCCTATGTTCACTGAAGCATTATTTACAATAGCCAAGATATGGAAGCACCCTAAGCACCCACTGGTAGACAAATGGATAAAGAAGATGTGATATATACAAGATACATACATGGGAATTTTACTCAGCAATAAAAAAGAATGAAATCTTGCCATTTGTGACAACATGGATGGACCTAGAGAATATTATGCTAAGTGAAATAAGTCAGACAGGGGAGAGGTGGGTAGGGATATGAGAGAAATAGGTGAGGGAGATTAGGAGGTACAAACTTACAGTTACAAAATAAATGAGTCACAGGTATGAAGTGTACAGTGTGGAGAATACAGTCAATAATAATTTGATATATTTATATGGTGACAGATGGTAACTCGACTTATGGCGGTGGTCACTTTGAAATGTAGAGAAATATTGAATCACTGTGTTGTACACCAGAAACTAACATAGTATTGTATATCAATAATACTTCAATAACAAACTCATAGAAAAAGAGATCAGATTTGCGGTTATCAAAGCTGGGGTGGGGGAGGGGAACTGGATGAAGGCCGTCAAAAGGTACAAACTTCCGGTTACAAGACAAGTAAGTACTAGCGATGTGATGCGCGATGTGATAGATGCATTTAACTATTTAACACACACTGTGGGTTAATATACGAAAGTCATTAAGAGAGTAAACCCTAAGAGTTCTCATCACAGGAGAAACTGTTCTCTCTTATTTTGTATGTATATGAGATGATGGATGTTCACTAAACTTATATTAAGGGACTGGTGTTCATCTTTTTAGGTGTGATAATGCATGTGATTATGTTTTTTAAAACAGTCCTTATCTTGGAGACACATACGAACATATTGATGGATGTAATAATAAGCTGGGGTTTGCTTCCAGATAACTCAGTGAGTGTACGGGTACAGGGGAGAAAGCACATGGGGGTAGAGCTAGGCACAAGTGGCAGGGAATTGATGTGCTGAAGTGGAATGATGGTATGTGGGAGTTTGTTATACTAAACTCTTTAGTTTTAAGTATGTTTAACCTTTTCCACAACAGAAGAGACTTGCTTGGTGGTCCAGTGGTTAAGACCTCGACTTCCAATGCAGGGGCTGGGGTTCAATCCCTGGTCAGGGAGCTAAGACCCCACCTGCCTCACGGCCAAACACAAAACAGAAGCAATATTGTAACAAAGTCTTTAAAGTCTTCAATAAAGACTTTAAAAATGGTCCACATCCAAAAGATCTTAAAAATAAATTTCCGTAACAGAAAATTTTACGGAATCAGAAATGCATTGTTAAAGGAAGCACAGACATCCTTGAGAAGTTCTGAGACAGAGGGCGAAAGGAAATGGCATATGGAAAGGAGCTCCCCGCTTTGAATTGAAAAAAGGGGGTCCCAAAAGGGAAACACTTGGCAGAGACATGGTTGACAACATTTATCTAACAGACCATGAGGACAGACAGCCCATCAAAGTGTTTTAACCGACAGGATCCCAGGTGGTAGCTGATCGATCACAGGGTCCCTAGAAATAAATACAAGGGCAACCCAATAAGGTGTTACTTTCATCAGAAAACAGTCCAGGTCTGGTAGGCGAGATTTGACTCCAATTGCCGTGGTGAAGCTTCAGAGCCCCTGATACGGTACCCAGACCCAAGCCTGATCACAGGCAGACCAGAGCCTCTTGACCAAGGAGCAGGCTGGGCCCCTTTGAGGAATCCCTGCAATGTGGCCGCACATGTACACTATAACTTTTCCTTCAGGCCTCTTCAGAGGGACCTGGGGCCCTTTAACAGGGTGCAAGGAAAACCCTCAGACTCTACAGGAAGTGCTAGCTCTGGCTGCTGCAAAGGCTCTTGGGTCCAGCTGTGGTCTCAGCTGCAGATGGGTGGACAAAACCTGTGCACACTGACCGCTGACAGCATGGCCGTGTGAGCTGCTCCCCACTCTCCTGCCCTGGGGCTTTCTTACAACCGGGGGTACTTACCTGGTCTGCACACAGAGGCCTGCCCAGAAGTAGGGGTGGTGGTGAAGTTGACACCCCTGGGGCAAACTTCAACCAATGGGGTCTGAGAGTCAGGGGATGAATATTTGACACCTGTCATTCAGTGACCCCTTAAGGGCTCTCTTCATCTCCAGGCGGGTGGAGCCCTGGATGTCTGCAGGGAGCCAGCTCTCTCCCTGTCCCCTCTCCCTGCTCCCTCACCCCTGCTTTCTGAGATCAACTCCCCCAAAATTACCTGTACCAAGGCCCCATCTCAGGTTTGTTGTGGGCGCAACTCAGATAAGAAACTGTATCCTCACTGACGTGGATCTCTGGGGCCTCCACACACCGTCAGGGTCCACCAGCCAGAGTGGGGATTACAGAGGCCAGGCGATAAAACCTGAGCCCCAGTCCCTCACAGCAGGGGTCCGGCGAGTATGAGACACAGTTTCCAAATGATCAGCCAGAATGGAGAAGCCAGCAAGTCACAGAATATCCACGTCAACTCCTTGATCCACAAAGTACAAACCAGGATGGGAAGGAAGGGCGGAGTGAAGGCATGTGGAACTGTCCCCACCCCCCCCCGCCCGCCTCCTGCCCAGGCCTGGCCGGGGCGGGGGTGGTCATTACAGAGGCTGGCTTGAGAAAGGTGACATCTGTGAGCTCTGGGCTTCAGGGATTCTCAAGGACCCACGTCCTTTTCTGTGCAAAGGAGGCTGTGCTGAAGAACGTTTCTCTGCATGGATTTTCCCCAACAGTGCACTCAGCCATTTGAGTTTCGAGGCCATCCTTCAAAATGCCAGATGGGGGGAGGGGGGAACTTCCCTGGCGGCCCAGTGGTTAAGACTCCACCTTCCAATGCCGGGGGTGCGGGTTCGATCCCTGGTCGGGGAGCTAAGATCCCACATGCCTCGGGGGACAAAAAACCAAAAACATAAAACAAAAGCAATATTGTAACAAATTCAATAAAGACTTTAAAACATAGTCCAAAAAGCCAGAGGGCTCTAGTAACTGAGAACAGACACGGCCTCACCAATGCCAGGTTGTTGCTGCTTTCCCCACTGCCAACAGGGCAAATGCCTGTTTTTAAAGCAGCTTCCTGAAATATACCTGGTCAACCAACAAAGCAATTAATCACCTGCTACAGGCAGGAGGAAAAGAAGGCAGCTTATTCTACCCTCTCCCCAGGTGGTACTGTTTTCTCACTTTTCAGATACTTGAGGAACACACAGGGGGCTGGGGAAGGTAAACTAAAACTATCTGTGTTTTCTGCACCTGCTCCAGGTGTAAAACATACTTGCTTGTTTACAGGAAATGTTACTCATCCCACTCTTAGAGGCCTCCCAAGACAGGTAACTTAATTTTACAAATGTAATGACAATTTGAGCATTCAGGCTCAGCCCCTTATATCGTAGGAAACTTCAAGGCTGAAACAAGTAAGAACTGTTCTGTTCTTCTAGCATAAGCTAGTTCAAAAGTCTCGTCACAATCATTAGCTCTAGTTCATTAGCTTTAGGCCAGTGAGCAACTTCAGCCAGCAGAAAAAGAAAAAAGTATCAAGATTTTCTTCTCCAGAAAAGTGCCTCTCCAGTGCTTATGTTCATCGAAGCATTTGCGCTTGCCAAGTACTGTGATAGGCGTTGACAGTGTTAGGGACCCATCTTTTAACAAAATAATACTCTTTCCTGAAGGAACACTGTGTGAAGTGCTGCTCTTGGATCGTGTTCCCTGGAAACAGATTTTAAGACAGAGGGTCTCGTGTAGGTTTACTGGGAACACTCTTAGGAGGTACACCCACAAGGAAGCGAGGAAAGCAGGGCTGGGGGAGAAAGAGCTGACCACCGTGTGTTTGTAACTGAGGCCTCAGGCAAGCCTGCGGGAGCTGCCTGCTGGAGTTGGCCCAAATTGAGGCAAGGGGCCTGGGACTCTGTCTCCCTGCATCGGATGGAAAATGGCTGAGGGCCACCCACTGGGATGGTATGCAAGCTTGGGCAGGGCAGTTTCCTGCAGCAGAGAGCAGTCCCAGTGAGGGATGTGGCTATGAGACATCAGGAGCTGACACACCACCCCCAGGGGAAGGCAGCCCTGGCGCAGAGGGAGGGAGCTGGCGAAACAGTGTGGTGTCCACTGCTGCACACTCTTACGCTCCAGGGTTCTTCTCAGTAAGTTCTTCCCAGCCGAGGTCCAGCCCCCTGCCCCCACTGCAGCCGGTCTCCAGGCTTCACGGAGGCTCCTCTTCATACGTCTCCTCCACTACTATTCTTCGTCCCCTGAACCTCTGCTTGCACCTCTGTTGATCTGGATGTCAGAGGTGCCCCGCCAGGTGAGCCCTCATCCCTGAGAGACTGATCCACTGGTCACCAAGCTCCTTCCAAGCCATGCCAGCCGCATCCATCTCTTTACACTTAGAAGCAGACACACAGCCCGACCCCGTGACTCTCTTATTAGTGCTCACCATCAAATCTGCGTGCAGTCTTTTCCCATTACAGATGCATATAGAACCACAGGTTTGCCGAGTCTCCAGGCCCAAGCAGAAGGACCCCTGGTGGAGCCCTTTCCTGCTCTTGGCCCCAAGAAAAGCTTTCCTTTTAGTGGCGAGAAGTGCATCCATTTTCCTTCACATTAGAAGGAATGTCCTGCATGCCCCAGACCACTCAATCCCAGCATATTTACTTCACCTTGCAGATGCCTGAATCTTCAAATGGCTCATTCCCACCCTTTGTAGGACACGTATTCACCTCGGGCTTTAACACTCTGCATCAAAACAGCAGACCAACGTGAGGTTCTGATGAATGCCTAGAACTGCGGTCCTCAAACATTTTGGTCTCAGGCCCCCCTTACATTCTTCAAAATTATGGATTACCCCAAAGAGCTTTTGTTTACGTGGGTAACATCTATTTATATTTGGTGGAATATAAATTTAAATGGAGATTTTAAAATATTTTTGTGTATTAATTCATTAAAATAAAAGAATAAACCCGTTAAATGTTTACATAAATGATGTCTTTAGGAAAAGAATTATATTTTCCAAAACAAAAAAGTTATGAGCGGCACTGTTTAACATTTTTGCAAATCTTTTCAAGACAGCTGGAATCACATATCTGTTTCTGCATTCCATCTGTTGTGGTATGTTATTCTAGTTTAAGTTTATAAGGAAAATTCAGGCTCATAGAAATATATAGCAGGAAAATGGACTATATTAATAGTCTTTTCAGACAATTACAGATATTTTTCTGTGACGGTACATCAAAACTCAGTAAGTGGTGGTTTCTTACAGGTTTATTGCAACGTGGAATCTGAAACCACATCATGCACCTTTCGTACTGTTAGATTAAAATCCACTGATCTGTTTTGCCCTATGAAATGGATATCTCACCCTCTTGTGATTCTGTAAGCATCATGAACCGGTCATTTGGATAATAAAGGCTCACTGAGTTACCCAGATCTTCCAGATACTGACACCTTTCATTATATAATAGCAGAAAGTCACTTTTGTTAGTATCACCACCAAACTCATCAGAAAACTCTTAAAGTACTGGGAAGTGGTTCACCATGGTGGATATGAGTTTTCCAAAATTCTCGTTTTCACTTGAAAGCTCACATTTTATTACGGGCAGTGAGTGCTGTCTGTCATTTTCCTTGAAGTGAAGGCTCACTTTATTCATTTCTTAAGAAAGTATCTGCCAAGTACCCTAGACTGAATAATGACAGTTACTCTCTGTTGGTAGTTCTGTCAAGTAAAAAAGGTGTTTCAGAAAGAAAGAAAAAAAAGCTGCAACTACTGCTCTAGACAATCACACAAGTGCTTTTCCTCAAGAAAACCACCTTCTTTCAGAGCACACTGGAAATGCTGTGTGCACACCCCAGTTTGTTACCAGAGTATTAAAAAGATGTGTGTTCAAAGGTCAGGATAATATAGTTAATAACTTTACTGCTTCCTCAGGACATCCTTAAGTGAAACTGGCAGCTTTTTCTTTTCTTCCTGTGAGCAGGGCAGCGAGGAACGCCAGTGATCACTGCTGCAATTTCATACCGCTGCTCTGATCTGTGCTCAGGTGTCCACAGGTTTCCTCATCACGTCTGCACCCTCGATGAAAATGTCAACACCGTGAAAAGAGCAAACAGTATCTATCTATTATTGTGAAAACAGTCTGGAGCTTGCAGACCCACTGAAAGGGCCTTCAGGGGCTCCTTGGGGTTTGTGAACCACGCTTTGAAAACCACTGATCTAGACGATCCAGGGTCCTTCAGATCATGTTATGACAGAGGGAGGTCAAGTTAACCCAGCCCCGGAACAGGCACATAAATGGCTGCCGTTGGCTGTTCCGGGTGAGCTGCAGCTGCTTTGATTCTCCTGTCTGATGGGAACGGAAAGAGCTCAGTAGCCAGAGCAGTGGCTGCATACCAAGTACTGAAGGCTATGCTCCCCGACTCTAGCAAATATGCAATTCTACCAGCCCTGCACAACCTGCGCAACTGTGCTAATAAACGACTGAGCTTGTGGTAGATCACTGTCATCTGCCAGGACCCAACTGGTGTTGTAGGGACCAACTAGTGAATTGCATGTGGATAAGACAGGGAGGCGATAACCTCTGCCATTTCCCCTCCCTGTGTTGCTGCTGTTTTTGTTGTTTGCTGTCTTGCCTGCCAGGTTGGAGAAGATGTTTTGGAGACTTCCTCTTGGCCTTCCTTAAAAAAACATCTTTTATCCCACCGGTCAAGGAACCAATGTGGAGGTCTCCCAACTACCATTAAGTGCATTCCAATTATATACTTGGGATGGAGAAATAACCCCAGGTCGGGGGGGGGGAGGTTAACTGACCCAATGCTTCCACTCTGAGCTGGACCCTGACCAGCCTCCATTTATAAGCTGGCCTCCAACTGCCACTGCTCCAACAGGGAGACCATAGCGGCACTCTGGATTCCTGAGTATTAGTGTCAGCTCAGATTTTGTGCCTATCAGTCCTGTAAGGATGGATGTTTCCTCTCCTCCACGCACAGTAAACTGAACACAGCCGTAAGTTCTCTGGGGGAAGGACTGAGGGTATTTCTAGTGACTACACCTAGTACTGTGTTGCAGGATCATTCATCACAGGCACATGGCCTCTCCTTCGGTCAACGGGTTCTGGGCCTGAGAAGTGGTTTAGGTCTGACAACGGGGCAGGGGGTTGTGGCTTCTTTATTAGGCTAAATACTTCAGGCCTCCTAACCATCCACATGTGATTTGTTTTGAGTGCTTAAGTTAAGAGCGATGCTCTTGCCAATGGCCCATCTACCCAGCCTCTCAGGTCACTGTGCTCTTTTTACCACCTGCATAGCTCTCTGTGAATTGGCTTCTGGCTGCCACTCTGCTCTTGTGACTTGTTGCCATAATTATGGGAGGAGCATCATATAACCCAAGAGGTGCAATTCCCATAACCATGTCCTAACCTTATTTTATAGGATTTCAGGAAAAGTAGCATCTGCTCATTCCTAACATTTCACCTTCCTTGGAACAACTATGTTTTAAAACTGTAGAGCATCACTGTTCTGAGGTTCCCACTTAATTTCTATATTACAATGCTTCTGCTCAGATATCCTGCCCATGTTTAAGCCAAAATCAGTAGTTTACTCAAGAGATAATTAAAAAAACTTTTCTTGCTCTTTCAGCAAATATTTATGGAGTCTAATGTATTTAAGGCTCTTTGCTGCCTGTGATAGGAAAATAACAAGGCAAGTTTTGCGACCGAGAAATTGTTTAGCCTAATGAATTGCCTACAGCTGGCTGGGATCATGTGACCAGTTCACGCAGTCAAAAAACCGTTCTGCAGATTCAGGAAGACATGGACTTAGGGGCCCACACTGTGCGCTCAAGCTGAGACAGTGCAGCAGGGGATTTACTACCCTGGAGCTGTGCTGAATGACCCCTGGCCACACTGCGCTCACTCTAACCAGGTCCCTGCGTAGGAGCCACAGAGGCCCAAACACGTGCACAGGTGTGGGCAAGGCACTCAATGGGGGTTTCAGCTGAAAATAACTTCTATTTGTATATTTTCATCCTTTGAAAAAAGGAAAAAATGCCACTTTATCGCATTTAATCTAGGCTGTGACTAGCACACTGTTCCGTGTTAATCACACAGTGTGTATAGAGCTTAAGATATCCTCAATGAAAGTAGGGTTCCCCGCCGGGTGACAGTATGCTCCCCTTCTTTACCTTTCAGTACTGTGACATATGGTTGTTTTCTACTCTGAAATGAGTTAAATGGACAAGAAAACAGCCTTTTATATAAAGAGGGGTAAGCAACTTTTTAAGACAGCGTGGGGACCACCATGTCTTACGTTGTAGCTTGAATGCACACTAGTCATTCCATCCATAATACAATTCTGTTTTCTTCTTGACAAAACAGCAAGCCTGGATTTTTCTGGCCATTGTTTGGCATATAGAAAAGATCAATATTAGGAAAGGCTTCTCTAGCTATTCTTATCTTCTATCACCTTTGGGAAAATAACCTTAAGTTCTGTAAATTGTTTGGCTCATTCCCTTATCAGTAACTGGTCTTTTAGGGCTGCAAATGGACTGAACTGTACCCCCTTACACATCAAAATTCTTATATATTGAAGCCTTAACCCCCAATGTGGCTGTTATCTGGAGATGGAATACTTTGAAGATTAAAGGAGGTCATAAGGGCGGGGCCCTTATCCAGTAGGACTGTGGCCTTATCAGAGGAAGATCTCTCTCTCTCTCTCTCTCTCTCTCTCTCTCTCTCTCTCTCTCTCACCAGAACCTCTCTCATCAGAATCTCACCAGGCTGGTCTCAAATGTCCATACTCTAGAACTATGAGCAAATAAATTCCTGTTGTTTAAGCCCCAAAGGTATTTTGTTACAGCAGACTGAACCAACTAAGACAAGGGTTTAGCTTGCAACTATTTTGAAATCCTGATTATTAGATTAGTTTAGTAAAACATACTGATTAAGAGCACAGGCTTGGGACGAGGGGAAGATGGCGGAAGAGTAACAGGTGGAGACCACCTTCCTCCCCACAGATACACCAGAAATACATCTACACGTGGAACAACTCCTACAGAACAACTACTGAACGCTGGCAGAAGACCTCAGACCTCCCAAAAGGCAAGAAACTCCCCACGTCCCTGGGTAAGGCAAAAGAAAAAATAGAGACAAAAGGATAGGGACGGGACCTGCACCAGTGGGAGGGAGCCGTGAAGGAGGAAAGGTTTCCACACACTAGAAGCCCCTTCACAGGCGGAGACTGCGGGTGGCGGAGGGGGAAGTTTCAGAGCCGCGGAGGAGAGAGCAGTCACAGGGTGCAGAGGGCAAAGCGGGGAGATTCCCGCACAGAGGATCGGGGCCGTCCGGCACTCACCAGCCCGAGAGGCTTGTCTGCTCCCCCGCCGGGGCGGGCGGGGCTGCGAGCTGAGGCTCGGGCTTCGGTCAGAGCGCAGGGAGAGGACGGGGGTTGGTGGCGTGAACACAGCCTGCAGGGGGTTAGTGCACCACGGCTAGCCGGGAGGGAGTCCGGGGAAAAGTCTGGACCTGCCGAAGAGGCAGGAGACTTTTTCTTACCTCTTTGTTTCCTGGTGCGCGAGGAGAGGGGATTAAGAGCGCTGCTTAAAGGAGCTCCAGAGACGGGCGCGAGCCGCGGCTAAAAGCGCGGACCCCAGAGACGGGCATGAGACGCTAAGGCTGCTGCTGCTGCCGCCACCAAGAAGCCTGTGTGCGAGCACAGATCACTCTCCACACCCCCCTTCCGGGGAGCCTGTGCAGCCCGCCACTGCCAGGGTCCCGGGATCCAGGGACAACTCATCCGGGAGAACGCACGGTGGGCCTCAGGTTGGTGCAACGTCACGCCGCCCTCTGCCGCAAGGTCATGCTGTCTCTGCTGCCGCAGGCCCGCCCCGCATCGTGCCCCACCCTCCCCCGGGCCTGAGTGAGCCAGAGCCCCCGAATCAGCGGCTCCTTTAACCCCGTCCTGTCTGGGCGAAGAACAGACACCCTCCGGCGACCTACACGCAGAGGCGGGGCCACATCCAAAGCTGAGCCCCGGGAGCTGTGCGAACAAAGAAGAGAAAGGGAAATCGCTCCCGGAAGCCTCAGAAACAGCGGATTAAAGCTCCACAATCAACGTGATGTACCTGCATCTGTGGAATACATGAATAGACAACAAATCATCCCAATTTGAGGAGTTGGACTTTGAGAGCAAGATTTATGATTTTTTCCCCTTTTCCTCTTTTTGATGAAAGGCTCTTGGTGCTGCAGCCAGGGGTCAGTGCTGTGCCTCTGAGGTGGGAGAGCCAACTTCTGGACACGGGTCCACAAGAAACCTGCCAGCTCCACATAATATCAAACGGCGAAAATCTCCCAGAGATCTCCATCTCAGCACCAGCACCCAGCTTCACTCAACGACCAGCAAGCCACAGTGCTGGACACCCTATGCCAAACAACTAGCAAGACAGAAACACAATCCCACCCATTAGCACAGAGGCTGCCTAAAATCATAATAAGTCCACAGACACCCCAAAACACACCACCAGACGTGGACCTGCCCACCAGAAAGACAAGATCCAGCCTCATCCACCAGAACACAGCCACTAGTCCCCTCCACCAGGAAGCCTACACAACCCACTGAACCAACCTTAGCCACTGGGGACAGACACCAAAAACAATGGAAACTACGAATATGCAGGCTACGAAAAGGAGACCCTAAACACAGTAAGTTATGCAAAATGAGAAGACAGAGAAACACACAGCAGATGAAGGAGCAAGATAAAAACCCACCAGACCTAACAAATGAAGAGGAAATAGGCAGTCTACCTGAAAAAGAATTCAGAATAATGATAGTAAAGATGATCCAAAATCTTGGAAATAGAATAGACAAACGCAAGAAACATTTAACAAGGACCTAGAAGAACTAAAGATGAAACAAACAACGATGAACAACACAATAAATGAAATTAAAAATACTCTAGGTGGGATCAATAGCAGAATAACTGAGGCAGAAGAACGGATAAGTGACCTGGAAGATAAAATAGTGGAAATATCTACTGCAGAGCAGAATAAAGAAAAAAGAATGAAAAGAACTGAGGACAGTCTCAGAGAGCTCTGGGACAACATTAAACGCACCAACATTCGAATTATAGGGGTTCCAGAAGAAGAAGAGAAAAAGAAAGGGACTGAGAAAATATTTGAAGAGATTATAGTTGAACACTTCCCTAATATGGGAAAGGAAATAGTTAATCAAGTCCAGGAAGCACAGAGAGTCCCATACAGGATAAATGGATAAATCCAAGGAGAAACATGCCAAGACACATATTAATCAAACTGTGAAAAATTAAATACAAAGAAAACATATTAAAAGCAGCAAAGGAAAAACAACAAATAACACACAAGGGAATCCCCATAAGGTTAACAGCTGATCTTTCAGCAGAAACTCTGCAAGCCAGAAGGGACTGGCAGGACATATTTAAAGTGATGAAGGAGAAAAACCTGCAACCAAGATTACTCTACCCAGCACGGATCTCATTCAGATTTGATGGAGAAATTAAAACCTTTACAGACAAGCAAAAGCTGAGAGAGTTCAGCACCACCAAACCAGCTTTACAACAAATGCTAAAGGAACTTCTCTAGGCAAGAAACACAAGAGAAGGAAAAGACCTACAAGAACAAACCCAAAGCAATTTAGAAAATGGGAATAGGAACATTCATATCGATAATTACCTTAAATGTAAACGGACTAAATGCTCCCACCAAAAGACACAGATTGGCTGAATGGATACAAAAACAAGACCCATATATATGCTGTCTACAAGAGACCCACTTCAGACCTAGAGACACATACAGACTGAAAGTAAGGGGATGGAAAAAGATATTCCATGCAAATGGAAGCCAAAAGAAAGCTGGAGTAGCAATTCTCATATCAGACAAAATAGACTTTAAAATAAAGACTATTAGAAGAGACAAAGAAGGACACTACATAATGATCAAGGGATCAACCCAAGAAGAAGATATAACAATTGTAAATATTTATGCACCCAACATAGGAGCACCTCAATACATAAGGCAAATACTAACAGCCACAAAAGGGGAAATCGACAGTAACACATTCATAGTAGGGGACTTTAACACCCCACTTTCACCAATGGACAGATCATCCAAAATGAAAATAAATAAGGAAACACAAGCTTTAAACGATACATTAAACAAGATGGACTTAATTGATATTTATAGGACATTCCATGCGAAAACAACAGAATACACATTTTTCTCAAGTGCTCATGGAACATTCTCCAGGATAGATCATATCTTGGGTCACAAATCAAGCCTTGGTAAATTTAACAGAATTGAAATTGTATCAAGTATCTTTTCTGACCACAACACTATGAGACTAGATATCAATTATATAAAAAGATCTGTAAAAAATACAAACACATGGAAGCTAAACAATACACTACTTAATAACGAAGTGATCACTGAAGAAATCAAAGAGGAAATTTTAAAATACCTAGAAACAAATGACAATGGAGACACGACGACCCAAAACCTATGGGATGCAGCAAAAGCACTTCTAAGAGGGAAGTTTATAGCAATACAATCCTACCTTAAGAAACAGGAAACATCTCGAATAAACAACGTAACCTTGCACCTAAAGCAATTAGAGAAAGAAGAACAAAAAAACCCCAAAGTTAGCAGAAGGAAAGAAATCATAAAGATCAGATCAGAAATAAATGAAAAAGAAATGAAGGAAACGATAGCAAAGATCAATAAAACTAAAAGCTGGTTCTTTGAGAAGATAAACAAAATAGATAAACCATTAGCCAGACTCATCAATAAAAAAAGGGAGAAGACTCAAATTAATAGAATTAGGAATGAAAAAGGAGAAGTAACAACTGACACTGCAGATATACAAAGGATCATGAGAGATTACTACAAGCAACTCTATGCCAATAAAACGGACAACCTGGAAGAAATGGACAAATTCTTAGAAATGCACAACCTGCCAAGACTGAATGAGGAAGAAATAGAAAATATGAACAGACCAATCACAAGCACTGAAATTGAAACTCTGATTAAAAATCTTCCAACAAACAAAAGCCCAGGACCAGATGGCTTTACAGGCGAATTCTATCAAACATTTAGAGAAGAGCTAACATCTATCCTTCTCAAACTCTTCCAAAATATAGCAGAGGGAGGAACACTCCCAAACTCCTTCTACGAGGCCACCATCACCTTGATACCAAAACCAGACAAGGATGTCACAAAGAAAGAAAACTACAGGCCAATATCACTGACGAACATAGATGCAAAAATCCTCAACAAAAGACTAGCAAACAGAATCCAACAGCACATTAAAAGGATCATACACCATGATCAAGTGGGGTTTATTCCAGGAATGCAAGGATTGTTCAGTATACGCAAATCAATCAACATGATACACCATATTAACAAATTGAAAGAGAAAAACCATATGATCATCTCAACAGATGCAGAGAAAGCTTTCGACAAAATGCAACACCCATTTATGATGAAAACCCTGCAGAAAGTAGGCATAGAGGGAACTTTCCTCAACATAATAAAGACCATATATGACAAACCCACAGCTAACAACGTCCTCAATGGTGAAAAACTGAAGGCATTTCCACTAAGATCAGGAAAAAGACAAGGTTGCCCACTCTCACCACTCTTAATCAACATAGTTTTGGAAATTTTAGCCACAGCAATCGGAGAAGAAAGGGAAATAAAAGGAATGCAAATCAGAAAAGAAGAAGTAAAGCTGTCACTGTTTGCAGATGACATGATCCTATACATAGAGAATCCTAAAGATGCTACCAGAAAACTTCTAGAGCTAATCAATGAATTTGGTAAAGTAGCAAGATACAAAATTAATGCACAGAAATCTCTGGCATTCCTGTATACTAATGATGAAAAATCTGAAAGTGAAATCAAGAAAACACTCCCATTTACCACTGCAACAAAAAGAATAAAATATCTAGGAATAAACCTACCTAAGGAGACAAAAGACCTGTATGCAGAAAATTATAAGACACTGATGAAAGAAATTAAAGATGATACAAATAGATGGAGAGATATACTATGTTCTTGGATTGGAAGAATCAACATTGTGAAAATGAGTCTACTACCCAAAGCAATCTACAGATTCAATGCAATCCCTATCAAACTACCACTGGCATTTTTCACAGAACTAGAACAAAAAATTTCGCAATTTGTATGGAAACACAAAAGACCCCGAATACCCAAAGCAATCTTGAGAACAAAAAACGGAGCTGGAGGAATCAGGCTCCCTAACTTCAGACTATACTGCAAAGCTACAGTAATCAAGACAGTATGGTACTGGCACAAAAACAGAAAGATAGATCAGTGGAACAGGATAGAAAACCCAGAGATACACCCACGCACATATGGTCACCTTATCTTTGATAAAGGAGGCAGGAATGTACAGTGGAGAAAGGACAGCCTCTTCAATATGTGGTGCTGGGAAAACTGGACAGGTACATGTAAAAGTATGAGATTAGGACACTGCCTAACACCATACACAAAAATAAGCTCAAAATGGATTAAAGACCTAAATGTAAGGTCAGAGACTATCAAACTCTTAGAGGAAAACATAGGCAGAACACTCTATGACATAAATCACAGCAAGATCCTTTTTGACCCACCTCCTAGAGAAATGGAAATAAAAACAAAAATAAACAAATGGGACCTAATGAAACTTAAAAGCTTTTGGACAGCAAAGGAAACCATAAACAAGACCAAAAGACAACCCTCAGAATGGGAGAAAATATTTGCAAATGAAGCAACTGACAAAGGATTAATCTCCAAAATTTATAAGCAGCTCATGCAGCTCCATAACAAAAAAACAAACAACCCAATCCAAAAATGGGCAGAAGACCTAAATAGATATTTCTCCAAAGAAGATATACAGACTGCCAACAAACACATGAAAGAATGCTCAACATCATTAATCATTAAAGAAATGCAGATCGAAACTACAGTGAGATATCATCTCACACCAGTCAGAATGGCCATCATCAAAATATCTAGAAACAATAAATGCTAGAGAGGACGTGGAGAAAAGGGAACACTCTTGCATTGCTTGTGGGAATGTGAATTGGTACAGCCACTATGGAGAACAGTATGGAGGTTTCTTAAAAAACTACAAATAGAACTACCATATGACCCAGCAATCCCACTACTGGGCACATACCCTGAGAAAACCATAATTCAAAAAGAGTCATGTACCAAAACGTTCATGCAGCTCTATTTACAATAGCCTGGAGATGGAAACAACCTAAGTGTCCGTCATCGGATGAATGGATAAAGAAGATGTGGCACATATATACAATGGAATATTACTCAGCCATAAAAAGAAACGAAATTGAGCTATTTGTAATGAGGTGGATGGACCTAGACTCTTTCATACAGAGTGAAGTAAGTCAGAAAGAGAAAGACAAATACCGTATGCTAACACATATATATGGAATTTAAGGGAAAAAAATGTCATGAAGAACCTAGGGGTAAGACAGGAATAAAGACACAGACCTACCAGAGAACGGACTTGAGGTTATGGGGAGGGGGAAGGGTGAGCTGTGGCAAAGTGAGAGAGTGGTATGGACATGTATACACTACCAAATGTAAAATAGATAGCTAGTGGGAAGCAGCCGCATAGCACAGAGAGATCAGCTTGGTGCTTTGTGACCACCTAGAGGGGTGGGATAGGGAGGGTGGGAGGGAGGGAGACGCAAGAGGGAAGAGATATGGGAACATATGTATATGTATAACGATTCACTTTGTTATAAAGCAGTAACTAACACACCATTATAAAGCAATTATACTCCAATAAAGATGTTAAAAAAAAAATCACCCCAGAATGTGGCTGGTACAAGGTTCTATAAAGAAGCTTCTTTGGTGGAATGGCAATATTGCTTTATCATCAGGTAATTTGCTGATGTTGGTCTTATAGAGCTTTGTTTCTCAACTGAATTTTTTAAGTTATTTGTCTTACTTCAGCCTGTTCCTAAAATGTTGTAATGTTTGGTCCACCAAGCCGTTTCATTCTGGTATGCCCTCAGAGGTATAATGAGCCCAAGACCCAGGAAATACTGACGTTCTACACCTTATGATTCTTCTGTATTCAGAGACGGTCATCATACTGTGATTATAAAATGAAGCACAGGTCTGTATTGTTATGTGAAGATGAAAACGTGAGTTCTCCTCATCCTATAAGTGAAAGGAGTTTATCCATGTGATTATGCACCAGGCCTACTGCCACAGCCCTGTGTTTGTAATGTTAATGAACACTTTGAGCTTCCATAATCCAACCTTAAACATCCAAGTTATGAGAGAACAGACATTTCCATGTAATGGTTATGTGAACAATACACTTACTATTTTTATTAGTGATAGCGTTTCCCTCTGTCTGAAGGGTTAAGGATGAGAGGTTGCTAGCATTTGGTGGTATTGTTGTTTTTTTCCCTTTGACACTTATGAAAAGAGATGGAATACACAATATAAATGGTTGGTGATGAGAAAAAAAAAAAAGAGCACAGGCTTGTAGTCACACTCAGGTTCAAATACTATGTGATTTGGGGGCAAGTTACTTTATCTCCAAGGTTCAGTTTCCTCAATTATAAAATAGGGATAACAATTTCTCATAAAATTTTTGTGGTATGATCATACAGGTACACTTATTTAATGCCTGGTATATAATATAGATTTTATATAATAAGAATGACCTTTTAACGAATTATTGATTTCATAAAATTGTGGTAGGAATAATCTTACCCATCAGATCCTTGCAAGTGGGGTAGAATAAGGTTCTGTTCTGTGTTTCCAGTTTTTTCTTAGTTTCAAACTTTTAGTTCAGAATCAGCTCCTACTTGAATGAAACAGATGCATACTTTCCCACTAAGAAAATGAGAAAACGTAAAATAAGCAGTTTTCTATGTGCTTATTTGGCTTAACCACAAACTGTAAGTAACTTCAAGAGGCAATTGAGCCTGCAATCTAATTATTGCTAGAATGGCCACAGAGTATGTTTTATAAAGACATGTTTTAGTAGGTGTCCTATAATTTGTTAATATGTCTGTAAAACCACCACACAGCATGTCACCTTACTTATTTAGTAATCTGGTTGCATCTTTTGCAAGTATCTTTTGTTGTTCTTGTTTTTTGTGTGTTTTTTTGTTGTACGCGGGCCTCTCACCGCTGTGGCCTCTCCCGTTGCGGAGCAACAGGCTCTGGACGCGCAGGCTCAGCGGCCATGGCTCACGGGCACAGCCGCTCCGCGGCATGTGGGATCTTCCCGGACCGGGGCACGAACCCGTGTCCCCTGCATCGGCAGGCAGACTCTCAACCACTGCGCCACCAGGGAAGCCCTTTTGCAAGTATCTTTTGCTGGATGGTGTATTCATCTGCCAGAGCAGCCATATCAAAATACCATGCAGTGGCTTAAGCCACAGAAACTTCCTTTCAGTTTCACAGTTCAGGAGGCTGTAAGTCCAAAAGCAAGGTGTCAGCAAGGGCGGTTTCCCGAGGCCTCCCCCTTGGCTCCAGATGGCCACCTTTTTGCTGTGCCCTCACGTTGTCTCCTCTGTGCGCGCACATCCTTGGTGTCTCTTTGTGTCCAATTTCCTCTTCTTGTAAGAACACCAGTCAGATTCAATTAGAGCTACTCTTAACAGCCTCGTTTTATCTTAATGATCTTTTTAAAGGTCTTATTTCCAAATACAGTCACATTCTGAGGTACTGGAGATTAGGACTTCAACACGTGAGTTTTAAGAGAGAAGGGATACAGTTCAGCCTATAGGTGGTAAAAAAGAAAATGTTTTCCTCAAAACTGGCATTTCAGAGGTGCTTTATGGCAGATGGGAGTTTTACACCTGTTTGCATTTTTTCAAGCTGAAAGTGTGACCATGCTTTAGGATTAAAAAGCTGAAATGCTCTGATTTTTCCTTTGTGTCTGTATAAGAAGATAAACCAGAATTTCTCAACAGAATTTGGTTCTTCTGGAAATACTCCATTGGATCTCTTCTTTGTTAGAACGTTCCATTCAGTTCTTAAGTTTATGATGCTCTGATCTGCACACAGTACACTCAGTTATCCCCGGCTCGGTCCCTTATTGGACAGCTACTCACTTCACTATCAGTACAGACAGCTGTGGCAGGCAGTGCTGCGGGGGGGGGGGGGGGGGCATGGGGTATAATTTCAAGCCCATGATGCCTTCCAAGCTCTGTATTGAGAGATATCATCATCAAGGCCTGACTACCAGAAATGCAGCTCATCCGCTCCTCCTGGTCATGGGCCCTGGCAACGGAATGCAGAATGGTTCAGACCTTTTTTTTTTTCCCGAAAGAAGGGGATCAATCATTTACATCTCCTTCTAATCAGTTCTGTGACTCCAAAAAGGGGATGTGCTCTAAATGAGCACGTCGGCCCCCTGACTAGAGCCACGCAGAGTAGCAGTGCGCAACGCAGCCACTGCCAGCTGTTTTCACGAGATACTTGGTGAAGCGGCTCTGCAAACAATCTTTATTTAATGAACAACGTTCTCTTCAACATTTCCTAACAGGGTCCTCTCCTCTGGGTTCCAGTGGAGGAGCTTCTCTCTTCTCAGTGCAGTCTCCTGATGCTTGTTTTACTCTGTTAGAAATGGAATCTTGTAACAAAACATTTTTCTCATGTTCAAATAGCTAAAAAGCTTCCAACCAAATTTGTGGCCAACCACTTGTAAATGTACAGGATTCCATGACACCCACTGTATGTACTTTTAAAATTGAAAGCTTAACGCCACCTTACTTTCCTTTCTGTCATCTCACTTTCCTGATTTTAATTTATTGTATCTTGCTATATCATGTGTCTATTTTTCGTCACAGCTTCTGGGTAGGAACTTGTGATATTCTCTCAGTTGCTGTGGATACGTGTATGGTCATGTGAGTGTGTGTGGGGAAGAGTTACGCGCGCCCTCTCTTTCTGCGAGTGAGATGGAGCTTTCATAGCAACTTGTATCCAGCTTTTCCCTTTGCAAAAAGCAAACGTGACAGAACGCACTGGAGACTGTGCACCTTCTCTGTGACTCGGAGGAAACGGGTTAAACGTTCTAGCTCCAATACCTCAGCCACCTCTAGGGCAGCAGCAACTGCTATCTTGCTTTTTCTCCTGGAAAGAAAACCACCCTTGAAGGGAAGAACCAGGTGTTGTGTAAGAACGCAATCATGCACTGAACTCATCCAGAGCAAAAAAAGCCAGCGAAATCATCTTAGACCCTTAACTGGGAACACACGTAGCAAAGGTTAAGACCTGTGGAAAGCTAAGAACCCGCTCAAGGTATCCAGACCGCCCCTAGAAGGACGTGGGTAGGCGGTGGCTAGAGAAACGTTTCAAGGAAAGTTCTTTGGTAAACTTGTTCCACCGGGGGAACTCATTTCGGGGAGAAGCGACAGCACCATGGACAGCACCAAGCCTAGCGCGCTGGGGCGGGGACAGCACCGGGGACAGCGCCAGCGCTGGCGCCGCGAACCCCGGGCGCGAGGCGGCCTTATCAGCTGATACCTTACGTAGGCTGGATCCCCAGCTCGGTAAGCCAGGTCTGGGTGGGCGCGCCAGCATTCGCTCTCCGGAGCCGGAGCCGCAGCCCCAGACGGGGCGGGGAAGGGGCGGGGGAACAGCAGAAGGCAGGACCTAGAAAGCAGGTCCCTGCTTGGCTTCCCCAGCACGGAGCTGAGGTTGCAGCCCGCTGCCGCCGCGGGCGAGAGGGGCGGGAAGGGAGGCCGCGCGGCGAGAACTGCCGCTCTGACGCACCAGCCCGTCTCTCGGCGCCCACACGCTCCGGGGGCGCCCAGCTCCTCCTCCACTTGGGAGATGCCCGACTCTGGGCGACTAGACTGCTGTCTCCGCCGAGGCGAAGAGCCCTGGTCATGTGACAGCTTAGACGGGCCCCGGCTGCGAGACACAGCCCCTCGCCTCTGCTCTCCCAGCGCCTGAGGGATTCAGACCCGCCGCGGCTCGCAGCCCAGCGCCCTCCTCTCCTCTCCGACACACCGTCTCCCACGGAGGCTCGCTGGCGGGGGGTCGGGGCAAACTCCAAGACACTCTCCAGAAACCCTGCCACTGGCCAGAGGTGACAAACATCCGGAGTGGCTTCCGACACAGTGGTCACCACCCCTCCTCCCGAGCGCCCCTTCTCCGCACACCGGCGAGCCCGTCTCCTGGCCCAGACATGGATCTGCCGCCGAACCTCACCCACTTTATCCTCCCCACCCCCGCCCCTCTGGAGACCAACCGCAGCTTCGACGCCGAAGACTCGCGCGCCAGTCTGCCCCTGGTCTCCGTCTTCGGCGTGCTCGTCCTCACCTTGCTGGGCTTCCTGGTGGCCGCGACGCTCGCCTGGAACCTGCTGGTGCTGGCGACCATTCTCCGCGTGCGCACGTTCCATCGCGTTCCGCACAACCTGGTGGCATCCATGGCCATTTCGGACGTGCTGGTGGCTGCTCTGGTCATGCCGCTGAGCCTGGTGCACGAGCTGTCCGGGCGCCGCTGGCAGTTGGGCCGGCGGCTGTGCCAGCTTTGGATCGCATGCGACGTGCTCTGCTGCACGGCCAGCATCTGGAATGTGACGGCCATTGCGCTGGACCGCTACTGGTCCATCACCCGTCACCTGGAATACACGCTCCGTGCCCGCAAGCGCATCTCCAACGTAATGATCACGCTCACCTGGACGCTCTCCGCAGTCATCTCCCTAGCCCCGCTGCTCTTCGGCTGGGGGGAGACCTACTCTGAGGGCAGCGAGGAGTGCCAGGTGAGCCGCGAGCCCTCCTACACCGTGTTCTCCACCGTGGGCGCCTTCTACCTGCCGCTCTGCGTGGTGCTCTTCGTATACTGGAAGATCTACAAGGCGGCCAAGTTCCGCGTGGGCCCCTGGAAGGCCAACAGCGTCTCCCCCGTTTCCGAAGCTGTGGAGGTGGGTGTTAACGTGATCCTTAAAAAACTTTGCTTGCATTTGCACAGGCCTCATCCCCAGCACATCTCCCCACACATCCGTAGAAAGTGGGACTTCTTAGTATTTTGGTGGGGGCTGGAGGGGAAGGGACGGAGGTAGACTGGGAGAGAGAAAGAAAGCATCACAGACTCTGCTCTGACATGCTCAGATTCACAGAGCAGGTCATCTCTCATGGGTTCTTTCCCTATATATAAAACGAGGGATCTGGACTACAGAATTCTACAGGGTCCCACTAGGCTTGAAAATTCTATGGATCTATAACATCCTTTAGAATGCCTGAGGAAGTTGGTGTCTGGGGCTGCACTAGAGAAAAGTGCAGCTTCCTGTATTTACAGTGGGGGGTGTTTGAGGAGGTGGGAAGGGAGGGACGGTCATCTGACTTGGCAGGAAGACTGCCATACATCAGGCAAAGCAGGTTAGTGTTTCAACCCAGTCTATTTTCTCTTTGCCAATTAATTTTGCGAAGTGTGGTATCTCCTGGGTTACTGTCGTGCCCAGCATCCTCCTGTCCTCACGCAAGGTTAAAGATACTGTTTACACCTGTCTCAGAGCCTCTGCCCTTGTTATATGCACCCACTGCCTGTGGTGCTGCTTTCTGGGCCTGTCCCCACCCCTGATCAGACTGTCCGTGCAGCTGAGGACCACTTGCTTGCCTCCCGGGACATGAGTAAAGCTGCAGGAGGAAATTAAAACGCTAAGGCAGACACTTCCCCAGCTCTTTACAAGTGGCATTTAAGGTACGGCAACTGCTACAGCACCCGTGAGGGCTCTTTTCTCATCTTCTCTCCATCCACGCTTTCCTGCTTTTTGTTCACTCTTGGTAATCTGACCCTATGATTCAAGATTCGGGGACCATAAGAGTTCACATGAATCCACCGGCTGTGCAGGCTGCCCACCCCCTACCGCACTCATTGCCAAGGGTGATCCCTTGAACCTGCTTCACACATTTACGTTAGATCAGAATACTATGCAGCACCCATTTCTGTTCCTGGTTCTGGGACAACAAAGGAAATTCAATTAAGCACACTGAGCACATACTACAGGCTTGCTGCAAGGGGTCAAGGAATGATAAAGACATCATCTTTGCCTATGAAGAGTCTGGTCTAGTGAGAGAGACATGCATTGTGAACATTGCAATATGATTGTATTTTTCGAGTCAGTAGCTAATTCCAAGTATAACCAGTCAGTCAAACTTAGAGGAACCAGAGGTGTAGGTATGGGAGAAAGGGGAGGGCATCATTCTAGAAACAAGAAGGAAAAAGGGGTCAGAGGGCACCTGTCCTTTTATCTAGAACAAAAGTCTCACCCAAATTACCTTCCCCTACCCCAGGGAACATCTGGAATGTCTGGAGATGTTTTTGATTACCAAGACTTGGGGACAGGGTACTAACGGCATCTAGCGTGTAGAGAGCAGGGATGCTGCTAAACGTGGTACAACACACAGGACACCCTGAACAACAAAGAACTATTCAGACCAAAATGTTAATAGTGCCAAATTTGGGAAACCCTGACCTGTTAGATTTCTAAACTGGACACAGAGTGCTGATGGGTAAGAGTGCTGCCAAACTGCCTGGAATGCCCTTGTGTGTGTGCATCCACCCCGATTCCAGGTCAGGAACAGGAGGCTGGCTGCCCACCAAGGCCCTCCTTACACAGATCCTCTTCTGCCAGGGCGCTTATCCAGGTAAACACAATTTATAATTAATACCAAACAGCTTTAGAAGGGAAAAGCAATTATACTTCTGTCTCAGAGGGCTTAGTGTGGAAGGAAGAGGGGTTTTCACTGCTCAGCTTTGGAGAGAGCAGAAGCAAAGCATTGTTTCATGTTCCTTCTCTGCCGGATAACTTTCAAAAATGGGTCCCTTGGCTTTGCAAAGCCTCTAAGTGATCCAGGGCTCTGCATAAAATGCGGCACTGCCTCTGTCCTCATGTTACTGTGAAGGGTTAATTAAAAACCAGGCTTCCTGACTTCTCGGTGGTAGCAGGTGCCAACGTTTCTAAATACAGTTTTACCACCAACTAGCTATGTTACCTAGGGAAACACAACGCTTCTTCCCTGTTCTGTATCTTCAGAGTTTTATTCAAATACATACTGAAAGCCTAACCCTTGTCAGATACCAAGATGAAAACAGGAAACACAAGAGAGGCAGGCCTTGCACCCTTGACAAAGTCTGATGAAACCCCTACTGAAGAGCTGACGTGAAGACAGAGCTGGATTTGTGCCTTGCCAGTGTAAGGGACTGCGGCACTTTCGAGGTCTGAGTGGGTTGACGTCACCTGTATGAGCAGCTTTGTTTGTTGGGCGTTACTCCAGTGGGAGTTTATTGGAGTGAGTCCGTCCGTGGATGCCTGAATTTCAGAAGTGAGGGACTGGCACGGCTTGCAAGACCAAGTCCCCTGAGAGGAACTGCCCTTGACCGACAGAGTACGTTCAAGACTGGACCCAGGCTGCAGAACATGCAGACTCGCCCTAAGTTTAGTTTTCATCCCCCTGATCTGGGTCCTCATTCGGCCAAAGCTTCAAGAGAGACCATCGAGGACTGTCCAGATCGCCACCACTGTTGTTGCTCCTCCTTGAAGATGAAGTTTCATCTGTGGAGGCCTGACGTTCAGACTGCACAGCAATCAACATGCCCGTCTGTCAGAACAGCGCTGTGCAGAAGCCTTTAAAGCTCTGGACAACAGATGCTGAATCACAGTGAACCGATCAGTAGAAAAAGGTTGGCTGGTTTCAGTTAGCAATGGGGATTTACTACATATGATAACGTAAGATTCAAAGGCTTAATATAAGTTCTGAAGATGTGCTGACACTAGTTTAATTGATGCCTGTAATTTCTCTGAGGCAAGGAGTCAAAGCCTTAATTACTGAATTAAGGGGTGGGCTTCAGCAGGCAATAGTTCTTAGACAGGTGTCATGTGGTTGAATTAATCCACCTGGAGTACGGCCCAGCCTTTTCACATTGGTACAAAAAGGCACATTCATGATAACCTAGGAAGAATCAATCTGGACTCTCATGCATTCTGGTCTAATTAATCTTTCTGTCTGTGGTGTCTTTTGTCCATTAGGACTCCAGGATCATTGCTATTTCTTCAGTAATGTCTTGAATTATATACAGTGTACACATTTTCATGTACAGACCAGCTATAATCTCATAATGTGTAAGGACAGCAGTACACTTTATCTGGAAGCGGGTTCTACTTATTAAATTTGCAGTTGTGTTACAGAAACTAAAGTATTCTGATAATGATCCTGAAATATCAGTTACAAGTTGGCACACAGGATTGTTAAAGATTTTCACTGCTTGAATTTTTGTATTAACTAAGGTCTACTTTCCCTTAAGCCCTTCAAATAGCCACACCATAGATCTGTCTCTCATGGTCTTATTTCAGCATCTGTACAACCAATCATTGTTTTCAATGTTTTAAAACTTATTACAAGTTGAGTTGCATGTTCCCTTTTCCGATGGCTCTAACATTTTAGGCTGAAGGAGCTGCTGTTTTATAATTGTGGGGATAATGGTAGCTATGGCGACACCCATATAAACAAGAAAGCTGTACTGTTGTACATCTGTAACTATAGGCAATTCCCCTTAGAAGTTTAGAAGGACGGGAAGTTGTTGGGTGATAATATCTGCCTTGGAGTGACTTCACTGGACAGATTTTAGATAGTTGTCATTTTGATCTTTAGCCAATAGGGGACATTGATTCTTTCAAAGATTCTTCTGCTGACAATATTTACAGGTGTTCTTGTCTAGGCTCCCAAATCTTTGAAAACAGAGGTGCTTTTGAATGTTTTATCTAGAGAGCCATATCTTGTATTATTTACTTTCTAAGGATATATGGCAATGTCTAGCCCCATATTGGATATTTTCTAAATTGGCAATTTCACATTTAAATTTATTTTTTCTTATTAATTCCCTAATTCAGGTTTGAGCCCATTTATAGAAAGACAGGACAAGATTATACTTCAGCTGTTGGGTTTACATCAGAATACTGCTTGAAAGTTTTCTGAAGTCTATTTTCTATACTTAGTTTATAATTTTGAATCCTTATTTAATCTTCTCTTAAAAAAAGCCTTCTGAACTTGCTTTATGTATTTTATATTTTAAATTTCCACAGCTGGGTTATACAGCTCTTCTCTTTTCTATCCTTCTAGTTTTAAATACTTTTCCTCATCTGAGGGGGATTTTAATTAACTAGTTGCTGCTGATCTGTAGTCCAGGACAATAAGAATTTTGTTCAATACTCTTAAAAAAAGTCTAAATTCAGGCTTCCCTGGTGGCGCAGTGGTTGGGAGTCCGCCTGCCGATGCAGGGGACACGGGTTCGTGCCCCGGTCCGGGAAGATCCCACATGCCGCGGAGCGGCTGGGCCCGTGGGCCGTGGCCGCTGAGCCTGCGCGTCCGGAGCCTGTGCTCCGCAACGGGAGAGGAAGTCTAAATTCTACAGCAATTTTTTGCCCTTCTCCCTGAAGTTTAGAAAAATTCTTAATTATAGCCTATATCTTAGCTGTAGACCAAGGTTTTAACTGAAATTCTATAGATTTGACTTCTTGTCTGGCAATTTTACAATGTGATTTTGTTTTTCCTGAGAAAATCCCTGAAAAAAGGATAGTTCATTTAGGAGGTCAGGTAAAGCTGAGTAGAAATGTAGATGGGAGATGTAGATGTGCAAGGTGGGGAGGTTTTAGAAAGTTACAAAATCTTTGAGACTAACTTAGAGTTAGAATTTTGTTTTAAGGTCTTAGCAGAAGTAAAGAAGCTGACTCTCAACTGTTTAGTGTTTGTCTTCTAATTTTTCTAGAGTTGATCTTAAATATGTTAATTTATTGATTTTGACTTTCAGAAATTCCTCATTAAGTAAAAAAATTTTCTTTCACATTTATCAAGAGAAATGCAAGAATTAGCATTATAGTGCAATTTAAAATAGGAAATAGAAGTTCACAAAGGAGAAGCTTGCGACTTTGACTTAGACAAACCATGACACACAAGAAAAAGGCCACTACAGTTGGCCAACAGTTTGTGCTTGTGCATGGTGTCTCAAATCCTTGACCACAGGCCAAGAGGGGGCCATATGACCACCAATCCAATGAGCTGGAATACCAACTAGACATGGTGACATTTTTTTCATAAATTGACAAGATAGCAAGTGCCCTCACTAAGTTTTGTGAAGAACCCAAAGCAAAGTTTGATCAACTGCTTTTTCACAAATTGGTCACAAGTCTAACAGTCCCCAAATCATTAGCCTCAGATCTGCCTTGGAATGGATTAGAGCTTATCAAGCCAATGCCTTACGGAACAATCCTTTTTATATTCAACAGAAAAAAAAAGGTATTCCAGCACAAAAGACAAACAAACCAACCTATGAAAACAAGGCTTTGCATATTTAGACAAACAACAGCAAAAACAAAGAAAACAACAATATAGTAAGTAGGTTATGTCATAAAAATTTTCACTAAATGGTATACCTCCAAGACAAGAGATCTAATAGCCTTACACAAAAAACGTAAGTCAATTACCAAATGGTGCACCTCTCAAACAAAGGTCTAGTTACTTGATACAAAGACCTAAGCTGAATGATCTTATTCAAAGACCCTTGGTTACAATCCTTGTATAACAAAACACACAGAGTGAGAAGAGCCCGGTGGAGCTGGCTGGAACTCAGCTCACTGAGAATGATGTGCATCTGCAGATCCAAAGGCAGCTGGAGTCGGGGGTACAGTGAATGCACCTGCAGTCCGAGGATCCTGGGGAGGATCCACAAAATGATCTCGGTGGACTCTCTAGAATGTCCAAGGATGATACAACCACCACACAGTATCTGAAATAAAAATACTCCCTACTATATAGTAAGAGAAAGCTACACTTGTCAGGCACCATCTGACAGAGCAGAATGCCCATCATCTATGGGGACTGGGGACAGCGTTGAGTTCAGGGACTGGAGGACATGGAGGGGAGCAGTGAGCTGACACCCCCAGAGTGGGGTTACTGCGTGAGACTGCTGTTGGTTGACTGCAGCTCAGAGATGCACTTATTGGGGTGAGTCCTGCCCTAACTGGCTGACGTTCAGAAGTGAGGGCTGACACCGACTGGTTGGTTTGCAGGTGTATATTCACAGAGCTGCATTGTCCTTGATCCACTGAAGGGGTTTAAGCAAGTAGCAAGGCTCTTTGTTGCCACAGCTACAGAATAGCTGGTCTTTTGCTAAGTTTGTGGGGACGTTCTTATTCTGCCCCTCGTGGAGCCCTCCTTAAATGGGTAAGATCATTTCTAGCTTGAACATCCTGACTCATCAGTGCATCTTACATCGTGACAGTGACCTGATCTCACCTGCAAGTCACCTGAAGCCACACTTCCAAGGTAAGAGTCTTCACCCCTTAATTTCAATACGCACACTGATGATAATCTATTGATTATCTGCGATATTAATAGGGAGGTGAAGCAGAATAGTTTGAGGAAATAAAAGAACATGCTAGATTTATGATTAACCAGTAAACAGTTATTTAACACATACCATTTTGGAAGAATGAGAAGTCTAACTCATAGGTACATGTCCCCCCCCAAAATTCGCTTATTTGGAGATGTGAGGCTAAGTGTTCACTTAGAAAATTTTTTCATGTGAATCTTAAATTGTGAGGTTTGTGCTTTAAATGATATAGCACTTCGAAGATAGATGGGAAAGGTGCAATTCGGCTTGAATGTTCACCTTTTTTTGCCCCATTACCTCTCCTTCTGTGAATCTACTAATGACCATGATGAGTAATTGACAGAGTAATCAATAGAGTCTATTCTCCAGACTTGATTAAGTGCCTTATTGCAGTCGTCGATGAGCAAGGAGCTAAGGAGTCTGTAAGTCAGAGAGCCATAGGGTGAGCAGCCAAATCAACCACCTGCCAGCATCGGGAGCCCGAAACTCCCCAACGGCAAAGCCCCTCCCCGCAGCTGAGCCTCTGCTATCCCGGAAGAGCCACTTCAGACCAATGACACTCTCACCGAGGGAGCTGGTATTGAATGCCACACACACAAGAGAGGGACCCATAAAATGCTCAACATTTCTCACCACGGTCATAGAGAGCGTGCTTTTCTGAGAAACATGGAGTTCTCTAACCTATGAAAATTCTTTACTCAAAGCAAACCATAAAAACAATGTATTTAGGAAAAAAGTTTAATTGGAATTCAAAATAGAATTCTAAGAAGTGGGAGAAGACCCCATGGAACATTAAAAGAACTGTTAAAAATGAATTTAGATTCTCTGCTGGAAAGGGGCCCCACGAATGTGCTCCCAGAGTGTTGTGCTAAGAACTCAGTGAAAAGGACGGTGGGTAGAATGCCTGGGGGTCCTACTGACAGAGAGAAATCATCCTGAAGACAAGCTGAGGAATAAAGTAACTGGGAAGTCTTCAAGAGTACGCTTATGCAACATTGGAACTATCACACAGTGGAAAACTCTTGTAGATACAATGAATGCATGCTATGTTTGGGAACAGCTCATAAGAACCCGGGTACTTTATACTGGAAGAATCCAGGATTTCATAGTACAGCTGCCAAATACCCACACAAGCAGGCCCACACTTAACGGCACTTAACATTCCCTTACGAGGACCAAGATTGGAAGTGATGGGTTTCCATAAAACTGTCTTATAATACTTGGGCTATAGAAATATTCATATCCCACGCTACACCTGGAAAACAAACAACCCTGTGATCCTGTGTCTCTCGGACGAATGATGAGGTACTGTGCTACATTCTGATACGGCAGCCCCTTTGGATACAGGTCAGGACTGTGTCTGAAGGTACCAGCAGAGTCTCAAAAGAGGCAGACATTCTCAGTGTCAATCATTAGGAGAGAAGACGGCTCCTCAGAATGGAAACTTTGCAGCTTTTTCCATTATGCAAGAGCAAACTCCTACTAATAGAACGTGTAGCACTGGGGGTGTATCTCACCCTTCATAGAAGACTGGTCATACACTGGTAGTCCAACCGTGGGGCTCACTGTGTCTTGCCACTGGAATTTGAGTATCTAAAGGGCTAAGCATGGGCTTCTGGAGTCAACCTGAAAAGGCACTGACCACAGGGAAGGCAGACAGGGAGCGGGGACGGGAGGGGTGGAGAGATTCCCTAGAGTGTGTCATAGCTCAAAAGCCAGAATATCTAGTTATGTGTTGCTGTATTTATTTCTACTGTTACCCCAGGGCCTTTGAGTCTGGTTTAAATGTTCCGCTTTTACACCAGGTGTGCTATAGAGAATTAACGGGTGGTCACAATGGCGTCACAACCCTGAGTGGCCAGTCTTAGCAGCGAAAAGGTCTGAAAGGAAGGAGAATTTCTTAGGGATTTAAGAGTCAGGACCAGAATTATTCTTCCATTGCCATCTTTGGGAAATGGCTGCCTTGATGCCATTTTGGGATTGAGTTTTATTAAGGAAATGGGTAGTTTTCCCTATTTTCTTTATGCTGAAAATTGAAACTAAAACTGTGTTTGCATTTCTATAAATTAACTCCATGAAATGCATTCCCAGATATACACTAATAAATAAGAAAGGTAACTATGGTTCCATCCAGGGGTGAGACTGGGAGACAGAGATTTTCACTTCTTATTTTATATGTGCTTTTAAGGGCTGCAGAAGAAGGAACTATTTGTTTCAATATTCACGATCTTCTGTTTAATTGTATAATGCTTGGGGTTTCACTGTTTTTCAAACAGATGACAGGAAGGCTATCACATAAATTTAATAATTCATACATGAGCTAACATTCCCTTAACTATAGTGTTCCTATTTTCAGCTCACTTACTCTATACGATAGGGAAGCTGCTGGGGCGCGAGCTGGGTAATTCTCCTTTTCAAGCGTACGGGGGTCACAGAAGGCTGGAGTTGGGAAGAAGAGGATTTAATGTCAGGGTAGTCTCACCACTAGTGAATGACTGATCGACCCAGAAACTGTCCCACATTGTGACTGGAGCAACTAATTTGCTCACTTAGCAAATCAGCCCACTGCAATTTCCTTATATTTAGGGGGCCTCATCATCAGACACCCCTTATTCCAGTTCCCCGAAGATCTAAAAAACAGGGCTGGAATGGAGGAAAGAGCTTCCTTTCCCAGGAATTCCACCCCCTTAGAGAAGGGGTGTGAAGCTGGAGAACGTAGTTCAGTGGGAACCTGCCTTCCAGAGGACTTGAGAGAACCTACGTGGAGGGACTCTGAGTTTAGAGCCTCTGTTTTCCATAAAAGTCGGGGGAGGGGGCGGAACACAGAATAAACAGGGAGATAAACATCCTGGTGAGTGAACTGTCCCAAACAGTAGAATATGTTCTGGAAGCACAGCAGTAGGAACCTTATACCAGAAGAAAAGTTCTAGAAAATTCTAACTTTTTAGAGGGGATTCACAGCAACCCAGAAAGTTCTCGATTTTGGAATACTGGGTCCTGCGTGTACGGGGTTTGATAAGGATTTAGCGGGCTCCTGATTACTCGTGTTCCGCGGTCGTAAACTGTAGACACCGCATGACCTGCTTACTTCTGTTGTTCCCTGTTGAACAGACGGCAACAGGGACTCCATCGTCGTTGCATTATTGCAGACGTTCCTATTTTCCCTCCATTTCTAAGATGTAAGCAAACACCCAGCTCTGTCAGCACGTTTTCATAGCCGAGGGTGGTCCCCACATGCTGCCCGGTCCCTGCACCGGACAACTGAGGACGTTCTCTTGAAGTGGATGTGCGGGGCTCACGCCCACCCGCATCTAGGTTCAGCCCGCCCAGACCCAGCAGGCGTGAAGAGGCGGCTCTTCCTGAAGCCTCTGCTTACCTTTTCCAGGTGAAGGCCTCCACTCGGCAGCCCGAGATGGTGTTCACCGTCCGCCACGCCACTGTCACCTTCCAGACAGAAGGGGCCACGTGGAGAGAACAGAAGGAGCAGAGAGCCGCCCTAATGGTGGGCATCCTCATTGGGGTGTTTGTGCTCTGCTGGATCCCCTTCTTCACCACGGAGCTCATCAGCCCCCTGTGCTCCTGTGACATCCCCGCCACCTGGAAGAGCGTCTTCCTGTGGCTCGGCTACTCCAACTCTTTCTTCAACCCCCTGATCTACACGGCCTTCAACAAGACCTACAACAGCGCCTTCAAGAACTTCTTCTCCAGGCGCCAGTGACTGTGAGGCCGGCACAGGCAGGAAGTCTCCCCGAGCTCCATCTATTTCCCCACCCCCACCCGGCACCACCTGGAAGAGACAAGCCTTCAAGTTCCCCAGGGTGGTCCTCGGAGCTGAGCACCTCACTTCTGCACTCTGGGCAGGAACGCGAGTCTCCACAGGCAGTACTGGGGACCCCGTTTATCCAATTTATCTGCTATTCCTCACTCCTCACCGAACAGCCACGGACTTGGCCCACAAAGTGCCCTGTCTTTACAAAACCCACTCCAGCGTGCTTACTGTCCTGGTCCCAGGGAAGTCCAACCAGGCAGATGAGAGGGAGGAGATAAATCCATATAGGCAGGTTGAGAACAGACAGGAAACAATGAATAAGAAGTCACAATGGGGACATCTGGGGAACAGGAAACCATAACTGCAAGTTTCCGGGAAGAGCCCCCATTTCGAGTATTCCATCCTGCAGTCCTAGGAAGTATACCCTAATACTTACTGTGTGTGTCCCAATATTTGGCCACAAAGGATTGTCTCCAGACATACTAACGTACACAGCCGCACCTGCAAGGCCAAGCAATACGGCTTTATTGGTTTTATTTATGGCAACCACACACACACACACCCCCCAAACCTACTGAGGAGACAAATGTTCCAATTGGCGAGTTTATTCTAAAATGCAAGCCATCAACTTGGAACAGGATCTGAAAGTCAAATCAAATACCTCCTTCTATTTTAAAGCAACTGTTCACAACACAGAAATATCTACTAGTTCCGCAGAATCTGTCAAACTTGCTTACTTACTATGGGTTCCATTTGTGTGGGATTTATTCAAATGTTGCTGAACAAAGACTTTTATCCTCAGATCATGAGATTAGAGTAACACAACTGTCACGAAGTTGTTGAATTCTTAAATATAGTTTCGTACCCAAGGACTATGAAGGCATGTTCAGCAAACACGTGCACTGCAGGGAGATCGCTGATTAACTGGCTATAGCTGCTATTATTCATTGGTAGGTAAATACCTGCTGTGAGGCCAACACTGGTAACTAATGAGAAAGCAGGAAAATGGTAAAAGGTGGCCTCAGTCCTCTGCAAATTAACACTTTTATATAACCATGAGGCAAGACAATTAAATGAAGATGCAGTGTTTATATGATCTTACAAAACCCTAGCCATTATACAAAACTTTAAAAAGACCTTGGACAATAAAACCGCTTGTGGTCTGCTATGTTCCTGATTCTCTGAATGCATGGATTTAAAAATTATGTATTATAAGTCTTTGAATTATTACAACACATATATATTATTATATGTATCATTTTGTACATACTAAGCTATATCAATTAAGATATTAAAAATAAGAAATTTATGTCCATCTGTGGTCTTGCTTTGAAGTTTAGTCTTGCATTTACTGCAAAGATGGCTTTTATTCAAAGAATGTGATCAGATAAGGAAATGTTACACCACTTGTGAAGTCTGATAGTGACTGACAGTGCTAAATGCAGATATCTTATCTACACATTGGAGCAATTCCTTGAAGAATTTACTTGGAAAAATCCTTAGATTTTTTCCTTCTTTCTGTATGTATCACTTGAAGCACTAAACCCACAAATATTTTAAAATACAAACTGTTCACTTATTCAAGTTTCCTTCCCCACTTCCAAAACTTCATTAAGTCCCCCACAGCAGAGAAGAATAAACTCAGACATGAGTACCTGGAGATACGACATCAGAATCAAGGGTAAAATTTTTTCAAGTCTATTCTATCTGAAAGTCCACATGAAATTTTTCATCTTACTCTATAATTTCAGTGTCTGACCTACGCTTACTGTTTTAAAAAAAGCTTTATTTCCTTCAAACTTTTTACTAAAGTGAAGCTTTAGGAGGATGTGCCACATTGTCTGGTGGCTTCTAATACTCCTTGACTTCTCCAGGATTCTGTACACTTCGTTGGAGACATATGTTATTAATATCAATTTCAATCTCCCACTGAGGTTACTAGTATTTCCATAAGATGAGTAAGTCCCTTTACTATTGCTGTTCAATATATATTTAGCACCTCCCAGGTGTTACTTAATGCATACGTCGTATAAAACACACTCCAAATGTGCGACCCAGAGCAAGAAACACAAGAAGGAGGAAGTGGCAATTACTGAGTTATTTTGCTTCTATTTCAATACCGAAAATTCTTTATGTCTGGGTAGGAAATATTACAAGGTGCAAATGGTGACTGAGCTTGGGTGTCCAGGGTGAGATTCCAGTATTTGTGAAACACTTTCACTTACTTTTGACTGCTAGTGTCTTATCAGGTAAACAGTGTGAATCATAAACAGTAGGTAACGTGAAAAGCTCAGCCCCTACTCCTTGTGCCATGATGTCATAACCACTTCTACTGGATGAAGTACTCAGAGAAGTAGGCGGATTTCTAGCAAGTCCTCAAACAGGTATCTAAGACGAACTTCTCCTGCGCCATTTATTTCAGCTGCTGTAGATCACGTCAATAAAGTGACCCGGCCCCCTTGTGCTGATACGCAAGGATACTTGAGGTTAACTTCTGTACCACAAATGCCTAAACCACATGACTTTCGGCGAAGTGTGCTGTGTTGCCCTTCCCATCTTCTATGAAATGATAGACTGGAGATTCTCCCTGACGCCTCATAATAAGCTTCTCTAAATTGTTGTTCACTCTGCAAACATGCTGCTGGTGGCAGGAGCAGCTCTGCTCTGTGCGGCCGGAGCTCAGACTCTGCGGACGACGTTCCTGCTTTACCAGCCCCCCCATGCGTCACGCTCTGCCCTGGGGAGGACCGGAGAGCAGCTGCGAGACTGGAGGGGAAGGAGGACTTCTTGCCCTGCCGGCATCGCCACAGCGTGCTTCTTCACCCCAGCAGCAACGGGGTGATGCCATCAGCAGTGGGTTCCACGCTGCTGTTTTTCCTAGCCTCGTGGGATTCCCTCGAAGATGCCAGCACCGGCCAGCCGCAGCTCCCCTCAGAGGTCTTAATCCCAGCTCTGCAGAGGCCCCCCAAGCTGCGGGGGGCAGCACCCTTTTCCACGGGTCTCTCTATAGTGAGCCATCGGGTGGCCCTCGCAGGCTTCAGCGGTGGCTCGCCTGGGCTCTCCTCTCAGCTCGTCCTGTTTCCCCACAGCCCTGAGATGAGCTGATCCTCTAGTCACTGCCTCTGTGATACCGACACGAGCCTTTGGCCCCTTCGGCTCTCTGCTACCTGATGCACAATTCTTCCTATTGAGCTCCCTCTGTCCCAGCCAGCCTCTGAGTGACACAGGGGACAGGGCCATGCGCGGCTCGCAGGCTGGGCCTGCACGGTCTCGGGAGCCCTTCAGCCCTGACGAGGGCTGTGTCCTTCCCGGGTGGCCCGTGTCTGGCTGCTGCAGGGTCTGTCCCAGCAGCACGGAAGCACTGCTTTGTCGTGCCCTTTGGCTGCAGAGCAGCTCACACTTCCTGCGTGTATTCTGGGCAGAGACGTTGCCTCTGGCTGTATTCTGGATGCTTCTGTTTACAGGAGTGAAGAGTGCCGAGTCCCCGACATCCACGGGAGGCCTTGAGAGTGGTGGCCTAACATGGTCACTTCAATCTTCCCGTCTCCACCTTCTCTCCAGTCGGCTCTGCTGGAAACGGAGCTTGGGGGTTGTCAGGGCTGAGTTATGTGCCCCCAGAATTCATATGTTGAAGTGCTAACACCCAGTTCCTCAGAATCTAACTGTACTTGGAGACGGGCCTCTGAAGAGGTGATTAAGGCAAATGAGGTCATATGGGTGGGCCCTGATCCTATAAGACTGGTGTCCTTACAAGAGGAGATCAGGACAAAGACACTCACAGAGGGACACCCTGTGAGGACACGGGGAGGATGGAGTCCGTGTGCCGAGAGAGGCCTCAGGAGGAACTGGCCCTGCCCACACCTTGACCTTGACTTCTAGCCTCCAGAAGTGCGAGAGAATGAAGTTCTTTTGTTTAAACTGCTAGGTCTGTGGCGCTTTGCTGAGGCAGCCCGGGCACACTCCTGCAGGGGGTGTATCCTCACTTGCAAGGAGGGCAGGTCGGAGTCCCACAAGTCGGAGTTTCACCGTGAGCTGAAGGAGAAGGGGGTCTGGCTCACCAAGGCCTCCTGTTTGGCCTCAGGCAGGCTGCCTGTCTCCCACCAAGGGTGCCTCTGTCTTGACCAGGCACCTTAAGATGCGAGGGAGGTCCTGGCCCCAGATTGGAGAAGGGGGGCTGCAGCATGAGGGGGCAGAGGTGAGTAGGAGGGGCCGTCTCTCACTTGGCTTTCCCCCTCTTTCCTGCTCCTCGAGGTGGGTAGGATTTTCCCCAGGACATTTAGTTATTCCTATGGCTGGACTACGGGGGCCGCAGGACAGGTAAGACAAACAGACAACGTTTATAACCACCCTGCTGGTCTAGGGTCAGCAAGAAGCCACGCCATTAATTAATACGATCCCTTCTCAAGGAAGCCTTTTGACAGGACCAGTTTAAATACAGTCTTTTAGAATCCTTTTGACAATGCGCCATTTATCTTATGAGCTGAAATTTCTTTCTGTATTTTAGGACCAATCTAATGTTCTGATCAGTTCAAAGAAAGGAAGGACCTAGGGAAATAACTCCTGCCACGCACAGGACGTTTCACAAGTGCAGCTGGAGAAAAGTGCCGTCGGTTAGCCCAAAGCCACACTGGAGGAACACAAATAACAGCCCAGCTCTTCTGTCCATTAAGCTGTGGTATTAAGTAAGGCCAGCAGGTGTATATGAGAGAGAAGTGGGACAACGGTTTCTTAAGGTCACTGAAAATAAAGATGACTCGTGTGTGTGTGCGTGTGTGCACGCACGCACGCAAACACACGTGTGATTTACAGAGAACGTACAAGGCTGCAAAGTTTAACAGCCAGGAAGAGGGCCCTAGGCTGTGTGAGCTTCAACACAACCAAGAAGCAGAACACGAAGCCCTCCGTGCAGCAGAGCGGCTTCAACACCTGCAGCCCTGAGCCGTCGGCTCCAGCCGTGAAGCCTAACACTCTCTCTTCCCGGGCGCTGGTTTCTCCTCCGCTGGGCCACTCCTCTCCTCCTGCACCGGTGCCAGGCTCTTTGCCCACACAGCCTTCAGGGTTTCTTAGGATTCCTGGTAGGTATCAAGGTATTGTTCTTATTGTTTTTCATGGTCACGGTTTTCCCATTATCGTTAAATACTATTTTCCAGCTGGACCTTACTATCAACTTGTCTGGCTCCAGATAAAATGCTGTCGGCATTTTTAATGAGGATTGCATTAAAAAATGCCCGCATGCTTAAACTGACTTAGGAAGACTGTCATCTTTATGACGTGCCCTCAGCTGAGGTGGGGAGCCTTGTGAATCCTGAGGAACGATTACTAACGGCTAAGTCTCAATGAGGCAGAGCTAGCCTTCAAACCCGAGCCCTCGGTAAGCATTACCTCTAGAGAAACTGAGCGGCTTTCCTTTCACAAAGAGGGGGCCGGTTTATTCTCTCTCCACAGATGGAAGGAACGAAACTGTAATTTTCATGCCTGAAGCCCAGCTGCCCCTCAAATTTGTGTTGAGAGATCATACATTTCCCTTCATATTTAAGTCAAAGTTTGAGTGTTGCTACTTGTAGCAAGAAAAGCATGTTTACCCGTCACTTTCCTGCTCCTGACTCACAGCAGATTCTGGAACAGAGGTTCATCTTCCTTTAGCAGCCACCTTCCTTTCCCATGAATTCTTCAAAGTTCACGGTAGGCCACTAGGAAACTTGAATTGACTCTGAGATTAAGCCCATGAAAAGGTCACTGCATTGGCAGTAGAAGCCAGAATTACACAGCCCCTCTCCCAGCAGGCCTTGCTCCATCACACAGCACTTATAAGGATTTTCACCTGTTACTGATGGCCATTCTGACCCCTCAGTCAGCACCGAGTTCCACAGCAAGCAGTAGGATGTGGGGCTTAACCCGTGGCTTACGGCACAGACAACCCAGACTGAACTTATTTAGAAATCAGCAGGGCAGTTCCTTTTGAGAAGCTGGCTGTAGCATTTCCCAGCAACTGTGGGTGGTGGGCAATACCCACATCATCCAAAATATGCCACCTTGCCAGTGGCTGTTCAAATCACACTCCCCACTGATCAGGGCCACCCTGCACGGACCGCTCCTGGGATGCTGGGCCTCAGGGTTTCCGTCAGGGGAGGAGAAGCAAGGAATGCTGAGACTTCACTCTTGGGGGATTATTCAAGAGAATCGGGAGCCTGGCTTTAGAAGATAAATGGAGCCTTGATGCTTAGGGAGAACCTTCCCGAAAGGTTCAGACTGGGAATGGGAGCCAGAGCTCTACCTGTTTACACACATAAAAAAAGAAAAGCCATTTAAAAGAAGACCCCCTACAATTTTACCCTGTCTGTGATTTGAAGGGAGCAAGAAGTGAAGAATATACTGAAGGAGACGTCTTCTCTGACCCACAGGGCCCAACCCCAGCTTTGTCTTAAAGCCCAGGCCGAGCGAGGTGTGGAAGGATAAGCCGGTGAGGTGGGCTCCCATCCCAGGGCAGCTGGCTTTCATTTTAGGGATGATTTTGGTGTGACTCCTCTAGGCAGAGATCAATAGCTCAAGTGACTGGCTTTCAAACTGGTTTAGCAATAGGACCCTTCCATCAAGTGCATGCCTTCTCTGCAAGAGTCTTAATAGAAGAAACTAGACACTGTGCTCAGACGGGTTTCCCCTCTCCCATCACTGGATAACAAGGAGCCATAAAGCATGCTGGCCTAGTTACTGCCTCACGAGTACTGCATTTTTTCTCTGCTCCGTGTGGCCAAAATCCCAATGCAGACTTTTCTGAGGTGATGACGTCCTAAAAATTATGAATTTTCTCTCTCTAGATACAAAAGAAAGTAGGCTTCTAATATAAACACCTTGGGAAGAGAAGAACTAGCCTGAACTAGTAATTTCTCCCTCGTGAAGACTGACTACTTTAAAAAATAATAAACATTTCATTCACCACTTCCTATCCTAGCTATGCTTCTGTGCTTTACTTGAAGTGTTAAGTTAGCCAAAAAAAAAAATTCCCTCCTTGGTCCTTGGAACATTTTGAGGCAACTTGTAAGAAAACCAGACAATAAGATAACTGTTGTAATAAAACCCGTAAGCTCGGAGGAGTCAAGATGGCGCTGTGGGAGGACAAGGAGTTAGTGTCTCCCCACAACTAGGGCGCCTGCCGGCGCTGGTGCGGGACTCTGACACCCGAAGAGACAGGAAGAACCCCAAGGTGAACAGGTAGGACGTGGAGAACTGAGGGTGGGGAGAAGTGGGGGACAGACAGGATTGGCGCCCCTGAGGCCGGGGAGTTCAGGAGAGGCAGGCGGGAGGGGCCCTCCAGGACCGGAGAGGAGCGGTGGGCGTTTGCCCCACCCACTCGGGCGCAGGAAGTCTGCTGGGCTCCCAGGAGAGGTCCCCGCACTCTGAGGCCAGGGGTGGGGGGCAGGCCTGGGCCCTTCTGCTCCTTGAGCCTAAGCCCCGCCCCCCACAGCCCCCAGGGCTTTTTCCAGCTCTGTGGGTCCTGAGCATAGGCCCTGCCCACCACCCAAACCTCACCCTTGCTTAGGCCTTTTCCCCCCCTTTTAATTAATTTATTTATCTTTTCTCTCCTCCTCTTTTTTACTATTGTGATACTGTACCTTGCGGATGTTGATTCATCTACACTTTTATTTTTATATTCTTTCTAACATACCTGTTAGTTTCCTGGTCTAATTTTATTTTTTACTTTGTTATCGTTCTCTTTTTTTTTCTTTGCCACCCTGCGTGGCTTGGGGGAACTTGGTTCACGAGCCGGGGGTTGGGCCAAAGCTCCTGTGGTGGGAGCTCCGAGTCTGAACCACTGGACTAACAGAGGACCTCAGACCCCAGGGAATATTCATAGGAGTGAGGTCACACGGAGCTCCTCATCTCAGCGCCAAACATCCAGTAAGACCAGAACACAATCCCACTCATGAAAAAAAAAAGAGATGGCAAAAAAATATGTCACAGATGAAGGAGCAAGGTAAAAACCTACAAAACCAAATAAATGAAGAGGAAATAGGCAGTCTGCCTGAAAAAGAATTCAGAGTAATGCTAGTAAAGATGATCCAGACTCTCGGAAATAGAATGGAGCCATGGATTGAGAAAATACAAGAAACATTTAACAAAGATCTAGAAGAACTAAAGAACACACAAACAGAGATGAACAACACAATAACGGAAATGAAAAATATCTAGAAGGAATCAATAACAGAATAACTGAGGCAGAAGAAAGAATAAGTGAGCTGGAAGACAAGATGGTGGGAATAACTGCTGAGGAGCAGAATAAAGAAAAAAGACTGAAAAGAACTGAGGACAGTCTCAGAGAGCTCTGGGACAACACTAAACACACCAACATTCGAATTACAGGGGTCCCAGAAGAAGAAGAGAAAAAGAAAGGGTCTGAGAAAATATTTGAAGAGATTATAGTTGAAAACTTCCCTAACATGGGAAAGGAAATAGTCACCCAAGTCCAGGAAGCACAGAGAGTCCCATGCAGGATAAACCCTAGGAAAAACACACCAAGACACATACTAATAAAACTAACAAAAATTAAATTCAACGAAAAAATATTAATATCAGCAAGGTAGAAACAAAAAATAACTTACAAAGGAATCCCCATAAGGTTATCAGCTGATTTTTTCAGTGGAAACGCTTCAGGCCAGAAAGGAGTGGCAGGATATACTTAAAGTGATGAAAGAGAAAAACCTACAACGAAGATTACTCTACCCAGCAAGGACCGCATTCAGATTCGATGGAGAAGTCAAAAACTTTTCACACAAGCAAAAGCTAAGAGAATTCAACACCACCAAACCAGCTTTACAACAAATGCTAAAGGGACTTCTCTAGGCAGGAAACACTAGAGAAAAAAAAGACCCACAAAAACAAACCCCCCAAAATTAATAAAATGGCAATAGGAACATACATGTTGATAATAACCTTGAATGTAAATGGATTAAATGCTCCAACCAAAAGACACAGACTGGCTGAATGGATACAAAAACAAGAGCCATATATATGCTGTCTACAAGAGACCCACTTCAGACCTAAGGACACATATAGACTGAAAGTGAAGGGATGGAAAAAGATATTCCAGGCAAATGGAAATCAAAAGAAAGCTGGAGTAGCAATACTCGTATTAGATAAAAAAGACTTTAAAATAAAGACTGTTACAAGAGATAAAGAAGGACACTACATAATGATCAAGGGATCAATCCAAGCAGAAGATATAACAATTATAAATGTTTATGTACCCAACACACAAGCACCTCAATACATAAGGCAAATGCTAACAACCACGAAAGGGGAAATCGACAGTAACACAATAAGAGCAGGGGACTTTAACACCCCACTTACACCAATGGACAGATCATCCAAACAGAAAATAAATAAGGAAACACAACCTTTAAATGACACAATAGACCAGATAGATTTAATTGATATTTATACAACATTCCACCCAAAAGTGGCAGAATACACTTTCTTCTCCAGTGCACACCAAACATTCTCCAGGATAGACCACATCTTGGGTTACAAATCAAGCCTCGGAAAATTTAAGACAATTGAAATCATATCAAGCATTTTTTCTGACCACAACGCTTGAGACTGGAAATCAATTACAGGAAAAAAACTGTAAAAAACACAAATACATGGAGGCTAAACAGAGCGCTACTAAATAACCAAGAGATCACTGAAGAACTCAAAGAAGAAATTTAAAAAATACATAGAAACAAATGACAATGAAAGCATGATGACCCAAAACTTATGGGACACAGCAAAAGCAGTTCTAAGAGGGAAGTTTATAGCAATTCAATCTCACCTCAAGAAACAAGAAAAATCTCAAATACACAATCTAACTCTACACTTAAAACAACTAGAGAAAGAAGAACAAAGAAAACCCAAAGTCAGTAGAAGGAAAGAAATCATAAAGATCAGAGCAGAAATAAATGAAATAGAAATGAAGAAAATGATAGCAAAGATCAATAAAACTAAAAGCTGGTTCTTTGAGAAGATAAACAAAATTGATAAACCCTTAGCCAGACTTATCAAGAAAAACAGGGAGAGGATGCAAATCAATAAAATTAGAAATGAAAAAGGAGAAATCACAACTGACACTGCAGAAATACAAAGGATTATAAGAGACTACTACAAACAACTATATGCCAATAAAATGGACAACCGTGAAGAAATGGACAAATTCTTGGAAAGGTACAATTATCCAAGACTGAACCAGGAAGAATTAGAAAATATAAACAGACCTATCACAAGTAATGAAATTGAAACCATAATTTAAAATCTTCCAACAAACAAGTCCAGGACCAGATGGCTTCACAGGCGAATTCTGTCAAACATTTAGAGAAGAGCTAACACCGATCCTTCTCAAACTCTTCCAAAAAATTGCAGAGGAAGAAACACTCCCAAATTCATTCTACGAAGCCACCATCACCCTGATACCAAAACCAGAAAAAGATATCACAAAGAAAGAAAATTATAAACCAATATCACTGATCAACATAGATGCAAAAATCCTCAACAAAATACTAGCAAACAGCATCCAACAGAACATTAAAAGGATCATACACCATGATCAAGTGGGATTTATCCCAGGGATGCAAGGATTCTTCAACATACGGAAATCAATCAGTGTGACAAAACACATTAACAAATTAAGGAACAAAAACCATATGATCATCTCAATAGATGCAGAGAAAGCTTTTGACAAAATTCAACACCCATTTATGATAAAAACTCTCCAGGAAAATGGGCACAGAGGGAACCTACCTCAACATAATAAAGGCCATATATGACAAATGCACAACAAGCATCATACTCAATAGTGAATACTGAAAGCATTTCCACTAAGATCAGAAACAAGACAAGGATGTGCACTCTCTCCACTCTTATTCAACATAGTTTTGGAAGTCCTAGCCACCACAATCAGAGAAGAAAAAGAAACAAAAGGAATACAAATTGGAAAACAAGAAGTAACATTGTCACTATTTGCCAATGACATGATACTATACACAGAAAATCCTAAAGATGCCACCAGAAAACTACTAGAACTAATCAATTACTTTGGTAAAGTTGCAGGATACAAAATTAATGCACAGAAATCTCTGGCATTCCTATACACCAACAACGAAAAATCAGAAAGAGAAATTAAGGAAACACTCCCATTTACCACTGCAACAAAAAGAATAAAATATCTAGGAATAAACCTGCCTAAGGAGGCGAAAGACTTGTACTCAGAAAACTACAAAACACTGATGAAAGAAATCAAAGATGACGTAAACAGATGGAGAGATATACCACGTTCTTTGACTGGAAGAATCAATATTGTGAAAATGACTATACTACCCAAAGCAATCTACAGACTCATTGCAATCCCTATCAAACTACCAATGGCATTCTTCAAAGAATTAGACTAAAAAAATTTATAATTCGTATGGAAACACAAAAGACCCTGAATAGCCAAAGCAATCTTGAGAAAGAAAAATGGAGTTGGAGGAATCAGGGTCCCTGACTTCAAACTATACCACAAAGCTACAGTAATCCAGACAGTATGGTACTGGCACAAAAACAGAAATATAGACCAATGGTATAGGATAGAATGCCCAGAGATAAACCCACGTACATATGGGCACCTAATTTACGACAAAGGAGGCAGGAACATACAATGGAGAAAAGACAGCCTCTTTAGTAAGTGGTGCTGGGAAAACTGGACAGCTACATGTAAAAGAATGAAATTAGAACACTACCTAACACCATACACACACACACACACACAAACTCTAAATGGATTAAAGACCTAAATGTAAGACCAGACACTTTTCTTAAAGGAAAACAAAGGAAAAACACCGTTTGACATGAACCACAGCAAGATCTTTTCTGACCCACCTCTGAGAGTAACAGAAATAAAAACAAAAATAAACAAATGGGACTTAATTAAACTTAAAACCTTTTGCACAGCAAAGAAAACCATAAACAAGACAAAAGGACAACCCTCAGAATGGGAGAAAATATTTGCAAATGAAACAACAGTCAAAGGATTAATCTCCAAAATATACAAACAGCTCATGGACCTCAATATCAAAAAAGCAAACAACCCAGTTAAAAGATCGGTGGGAGACCTAAATAGACATTTCACCAAGGAAGACATACAGATGACCAAGAAGCACATGAAAAGATGCTCAACATGACTAATTATTAGAGAAATGCAAATCAAGACTACAATGGGGTTTCCCCTCACGCCAGTCAGAATGGCCATTATCAAAAAATCTAGAAACAATAAATGCTGGAAAGGGTGTGGTGAAAAGGGAACCCTCCTGCACTGTTGGTGGGAATGTAAATTGATACAACCACTATGGAAAACAGTATGGAGGTTCCTTACAAAACTAAAAACAGAACTACCATGTGACCCAGCAATCCCACTACTGGGCATATACCCTGAGAAAACCATAATTCAAAGAGAGTCATGTACCACAATGTTCGTTGCAGCACTATTTACAATAGCCAGGACACGGAAGCAACCTAAGTGTCCATCGACAGATGAATGGATAAAGAAGATGTGCCACATATATACAATGGAATATTACTCAGCCATAAAAAGAAATTCGAGTTATTTGTAGTGAGGTGGATGGACCTAGACACTGTCATACAGAGTGAAGTAAGCCAGAAAGAGGAAAACAAATACCGTACGCTAACACATATATATGGAATCTAAGAAAAAATAGGTTCTGAAGAACCTAGGGGCAGGACAGGAATAGAGATGCAGATGTAGAGAATGGACTTGAGGACACGGGGAGGGGGAAGGGTAAGCTGGGACAAAGTGAGAGAGTGGCATGGACATATATACACTACCAAATGTGAAATAGCTAGTGGGAAGCAGCCGCATAGCACAGGGAGAGCAGCTGGGTGCTCTGCGATGACCTCGAGGGGTGGGATAGGGAGGGTAGGAGGGAGGCTCAAGAGGGAGGGAATATGGGGATGTATGCATGCATATGGCTGATTCACTTTGTTGTATAACAGAAACTAACACAGCATTGTGAAGCAATTATACTCCAATAAAGATGTATTAAAAATACTTTTGTTTTTAAGCACATATTTATATAAGTCGGGTTGTATATCCTAGAAAGTTACAGAGCAAGACATAAAGGGTACTTATCTTTATGTGTTAGGGTTATAGGCGACTTTTTATCTTAACTTTTAAAATATCTTCTAACACTCTTGCAGTGATTACAATCAGAAACAAAGATGTCTGTAATTTTAAGAGCTATATAAGCTGGAGACAGAGCTCACTTCTATGAGGCAGAAAGCTTCCTTATGTATTTGAAATAGACTGATTTAGCAACGATATCTGGCCCCATAATAAGAAAAGAAGCCAAATGTTCCTCTTAGAAGTTTGGCTGGAAAAGCAATGCTTTTTTCCTGATGATTGCCCCCCGTGATTTACTGAAGTAATAAAGGCTTGTTGTAGAAAATTCCAACGAAGTGTGTTTTATTTTCTTTCACAGGGTGATCCAAGCAAGGAATGTGGCTCACCATCTGTCTGCTTCGGGCACTGGGGCTTCCAGGGAAAGGGGGAGGAGGGAGCTTTTTCTGTTCCTTATCCTCGCCTGTGCAGCCTTGTTGATGGGTAGACAGTACTATGTGTGATGAATTATTCATGGCAGAAGCTGTGCAACCATAAATATTCAAGGGGATACATCTGGTTTCCCTAATGCTCTATGTAGGGCAGAAAAAGTACTTTTTCATGGAGTAAAACAACTTGTCAACCCCAAATCTCTTCTTGCCTGGGCCCAAGATCTGCAGGAGAAGAGAATCTTCTGACACTTCACATGAAAGTCCAGCTGAGACACATCAGTGTGTGAGTACACCTGCAGGATTTCACCTGGATAAGATGATGCTAACAAACAATTTCAGCCATGCTCCCCTTAGCAGATTCAAGGCTGTTCTTAGGGTTTGGGGTGGGAAGGGGAAATCTCCCCACAACATTCTTATATAGTGAAATACAGCCTTTAAGACAACAGTTGAAGCCTTCGAAGAAGATAAAGGAGAAGAAAGTGTCCCCAGAGGGGTTTGCAGTTAGAGGAGAGCATCTGGCTGTTGCACGGGGCACTGGAGTCCCAGTAGGACACTGATAAGACTACCTCCTCCCACACTTCTCCTCCCCGGGAAGAGAATGCAAATTGTCCCGATGTCAGTGCGCCCACCTGCAGAAGGAGAAGGGGTTTCCAAGGAACAGTTTGAAGGAAAGCAAGCTTAGGGTAGATGAGACATGCTCCTTGCTGCATCTGCTTCAGGAAAGTCCTCTGATGGATGCTCTCCGAGTAACACTTAGCAATACTGTTCCTCAGCATATGACCTTCCATCATAACCCTTACAGATGGAAGAAACCTGCCCTTTTTCAAGGTGTTTAATAAAACCCTAATTCCAAGGAATGTTAATAGCTGCTATGCGAACAGAAGTGTTCCGCATCTATAGCCAAATAAGTTTAGGAAATATTGAGTAAAATGACACTTTTAAGTTTCTAGAAAAAAAAAAACCAAACCTGTGGAAGCCTACACTGTGAACTTCTGAGATTCTGTAAGGGATTTCTCCCCTAGGGAACATTTGGAACATCTGGAGACAGCTTTTTCATTAAAAATGGGGGCTTGTCGGGGGAAGGGGTGTTCTACTGACACCTAGTGGGCAGAGTTCAGGACGCTGGTGGCATTCTACAATGTGCAGGACCACCCCCAACAAGGAATTATTGGGCCCCAAAGGTAAACCGTGCTGAGGTTGAGAAACGCCGGCCTAAACTACTGAGCGGTAACTCCGCCCTTCCCTCGCAGAGCTTCTCAGTGGACCAGTTCATCCTGTGACACACAGGCGAGGAAACACACCTGGGCTCTACAGCGATGAGAACACACTAGGCTGGATGTGAGGCCCTGGATATGAGGTCTGCACCCCCCAAGACCACTGAGGAGTCACCTGCAGCCATGGACCATGACAGTCCACATAAGCTCCTCTCTGGGACCCTTCTCCACGCCTCTGAACACTGGCAAGTCTCTCTCATAACACTCATCTCAGCAGACTGTGAGTTTTTTGTTTTGTTTTTTTTTTGCGGTACGCGGGCCTCTCACTGTTGTGGCCTCTTCCGTTGAGGAGCACAGGCTCCGGACGCGCAGGCTCAGCGGCCATGGCTCACGGGCCCAGCGGCTCCGCGGCATGTGGGATCTTCCCGGACCAGGGCACGAACCCGTGTTCCCTGCATCGGCAGGCGGACCCTCAGCCACTGCGCCGCCAGGGAAGCCCGACTGTGAGTTTTTTTAAGAGAGGCAGCCTCTGCTCCCTCCATCTTGCTAACATCCAGCACATGGTTCATCTTCAAATATTTGAATGAGAACATGAGCATTGAAGGATTTGGAAAAGGCATAGCAATGAATTCCAGTTAAACCTAACAGGTGTCTAAGTAGATGTTACTGGTTGTGGAATACATGAGAGCTTATAAATCAGTGCCCCCTGCCCCCAAAACCGCAAAATCTCAACCTGGAGGTAAGTGACGGTAATTGAGGAGGTAGGAATTTCTGTGTGCTGAAGAGATTAAAAGAGAGAGTGAAATGAGATTTATGCCAGGCTCCCAGGGTGAGGGAGGGGAAGGCATTCCAGGGTGAAAGGTGTGAGGAGGACAGGTCCGCAGTACAGACGAGCGGGAGGCCAGCACATCAGCCCATGGTAGGAATGACGCATTTTACAGAGGACCTTAGTAGATAAAAACGGGGGGAAAGGCAGAGGACTACTCAGCCCTAGCTGATAGCAAACTACTTTTAGCTAAGACTTTTTAAAACACTGGAATATTCATGACATAAGAATACAAAAAAGTGTTGACAGGACTTCCTTTTATGAGACTGGACTGTCCTATGGAGCAGCTCTGAATTGATGAATATAAAGAGGAGATGTTTTAATGGTGTTTTAATCCTTTGCTTCTATCCCAGGTTATTTTGAAGCTGATTAATTACATATGCAATTATGGTAAGAGTATACAAAGGCAACACTTCTCGCTTACCACTGAGTGGTATTGGAGTTTTAGACTCAAAAATTCAATTGAGTTTGAAACATTCATTTTAAACCTTTTAATCTGCCTTCAGCTGATGCATCTGAAGTCACAGACAAAACTCTGAACTTCAATTAATGTAGTCAATGATCTTTGTCTACTCGTTGGGCAAAGTTTTCACTTATTTTTAATGTCCAAGGGGAAAACATGCAAATGAATATTATTAAAAGTTACCCCAAAATGAAAGTTCTGTTATAGGACAAAGATGCTTAAAGGCAGCTACTGAACTGCCCCACTGATGAAGAAAACGTATTAACTAATGACAACCAAATGACAAAGTATTAATTTTGATCAGCTCACTAAGTCATATGGTACAACCCCAGTTATGCTTAATACTTTTCCTCCCTCCCTCCCTCCTCCCTCCCATCCCCTTCCTTTCTTTGCCTAGGACAGCAGATCTCACTGTGTTCTGGAGGCAGCCTTGGGCAGTCACGAATGAAAGGTGCGTAATGCAGATGAAGACAATGAAGGCCCTGCATACAGATTCCTGATGGAGAGACCTCATGCCCAAGGGCGGCCAGAGCACCAGGTCCAGGAACTGCTTCCCTGTGGCAGCGAGGCAGCCACTAGTGCCCACCTCATTCTCAGACCGAAGATGAGAGAAGGACTGTAAACTGTTACTCGATCTGCCAGATACACTTTCCGGCAAGGGACCCTCCAGAGCCTGCTGCTTGTCATACGGGCTATGAGCCAGCGATGGCTTTTCCATTTGTAAATGTTCACACCTTACAGGCTTCTGTAGGTACCTACCCAGTACTCTCAGTTTTGCCCCTTGGTCCATGAAGCCTTTAATATTTACTATCTGGCCCTTCAGAAAAAGTTTGCCAGCCTTACTCTAGAGGGCTGTCTTATTATACGAAAGTGTCACAAGATGGTTAAAGGCTGATGGCACAGTTAAACCATAACCTTGGGGTTATCTCATCTACCAGAGGGAAACCAAAAATAGGAACAGAGACTCCTTAAACTAGACACAGACACCGTGGTCACATGGGCTGCAGGCAATCAGAATATGGACAAGGGTCAGAGTGGCGTTTCCGCTAGAGTGTAAACAAGGTTATCATGCGCTGGTTCACTGTTATAACTCCAGTGCTTGGAACAGTGCCCAGCACTTAGCAGCAGCTCAATAAACGTGTTAATGAATAAATGGCAGCCAGACACCTATTCCCCTCAGCAACATCCTGCAGGAACTTTATGGCATGAGTAAGCAGGTGTAGAATTAAAATGTACAAGGACATATAGCATTTCAGGTCAGCCCATAAAGTCAGATGTGCTCAAAATATCACTTTAATTACAGTTCAGATCATCTTTCCTCTGGGTGGGCGGCTCCCTTCAACTGCCAGACTACAGTGTGATTCTAGACTCTTACCCAGCACCATAAGAAGGGGAACGAACCTGCCAATCTGGTCTCAGCCAGGGTCCCCGTGGTGATCAGTGAGACACCCGATCCTGGGTGTGCCGCAGCCCTTCCCCCTCCTCTGACATGCTTGGACGGACAGCCGCATTCCTTTCCACCTAGATCTGCAGGTTTCAGCCACAGCTACAAGGTCACATGGCCTGGAAGACTTTAAAAAATTACTGATGCCTGACCCTGTTCCTCTGAGTTCACCTGGTCTTGGGTGTGACTTTATTTTTATTGAGGTGAAATTCACATAACAGAACCACTCAGCAACACCCAGTGCAAGCATCCCCCTCATCTAGTTCCAAAACATTTTCATCTCCCCAAAATAAAACCTTGTACCCATTAAGTGGTTAATCTCCATTTCCCTGCCCTCCGGCAACCAATCTACTTTCTGCTTCTAAGGATTAACGATTCTGCACATTTCTTATAAATGGAATTATACAATATGTGACTTTTTTGCCTAGCTTCTTTCACTTTTAGCATGTTTTTGAGGTTCATCCCCGTTGTATTATGTATCAGTACTTCATTCCTTTATATGGGTGAATAGTATTCCAGTGTGTGTGTATATTATAATTTGTTTACCCATCTGTCTGTTGATGGGCATCTGGGTTGTTTCCATCCTTCAGCCTTTGTGAATAGTGTTGCCCTGAACATCCAGTTACAAGTATTTGTCTGAGTGCCCATTTTCAGTTCCTTGAGGTACATACACAGGAGTGGAATTGCTGAGTCATAAGGTAATCTTACGTTTAACTTTCTGAGGAACAGCTAAACTGTTTCCACAAGGATGAGCTATTTTACATCCTCACCAGCAATGTGTAAGCGCTCCTATTTCTCCACATCCTTACCAGGACTTATTTTCTGTTTTGTTGTTTCTTCTTCTTGTTGCTGTTTCATTCTAGCCAACCTAGTACGTGAGAAGTGGTATCTCGTATGTCACTGTGGTTTTGATTTCCATTTCTCTAGTGCCTTGGGATGTGGAGCATCCTTTCACGTGCTTATTGGCCATTTGTACATCTTCTTTGGAGAAATGCCTCTTAAGTCCTTTGCCAATTTTTTTTTTTTTTTTTTTTGTGGTACAAGGGCCTCTCACTGTTTTGGCCTCTCCCGTTGCAGAGCACAGGCTCCGGACGCACAGGCCCAGCCGCTCCGCGGCATATGGGATCCTCCCAGGCCGGGGCACGAACCCGTATCCGCTGCATTGGCAGGCGGACTCTGAACCACTGCGCCACCAGGGAAGCCCCTTACGTCCTTTGCCAATTTTTAAATTGGGTTGTCTTTTTGTTGTGAGTTGCAACACTTCTTTATATATTCTGCATATTAGATCCTTTTCAGATATATGATTTGCAAATATCTCCGAATCTGTAGGCTGTCTTTTCACTTTCTTTTTAATATATTTATTTATTTATTTATGGCTGCATTGGGCCTTTGTTGCTGTGCGTAGGCTTTCACTAGTGGTGGTGGGTGGGGGCTACTCTTCGTTGTGGTGCGCAGGCTTCTCATTGCGGTGGCTTCTCTTGTTGTAGAGCACGGGCTCTAGGCGCGTGGGCTTCGGCAGTTGTGGCACACGGGCTCAGTAGTTGTGGCTTGCGGGCTCTAGAGCGCAGGCTCAGTTGTGGTGCATGGGCTTAGTTGCTCCGTGGCATGTGGGATCTTCCCAGACCAGGACTCGAATCTGTGTCCCCTGCATTGGCAGGCAGATTCTTAACCACTGTGCCACCAGGGAAGTCCTTCATTTTCTTGATAATGCCCTTTTCTACACAAAAGTTTTTAATTTTAATTAAGTCCAATTTATCTATTTTTGCTTTCATCATTTGTGCTTTTGGTGTCATATCTAAGAATGTCATAAAGATTTACCCCGTGTTTTATTCTGACTTTCATACTTTTAGCTCTTATATTAGTATTTAGGTTTTTGATCCATTTTTAGTTAAGTTTTGTATATTATGTGAGGTATGGCTGAGATTATTTTTGCATGTGGACATCCCATTGTCCTCGCAGCTTGGACACTGATTTTTATAAAGCTCCTCCAAGGAGATTCTTATATGCAGCCAGACAAAAGCATCACTCAGCAATTCCACTACCCACTAGCTGCACCACCCACTAGCTGCGCTACCCAGCGATGCCTGCTGCCTGTCCCCCACTCATGGGGTTTAGCCAGGAATCTGATGGGTACATTCCTCTCACTTCTACCTCTACAACTTGTAGTCTTCCCCCCACCTCTGCCCCCATCATGGAAGAATTTTTCTAGTCTGGGGACGCAGAAGTTCTGGGCTAAGCTTCTGGCAACCTGTTCACACTCAGTGCCTATGGAGTTTAGGCCTCTGGAAACAAGCCTGGAAGACCTGGGGGCTCTGTCTGCTTTCAGTCTAAACGCATTTTTCCCTCTGAGGCAATGAGCATGGGTTTGGCTCAGGCTCCTGCTGCTTCTGAGGCTGTCATTCGCTAAACAACTTCTTCATCAGACCCGTAGGCCATGGCTTCTGACCTAGACCACCGCCTGGCATCACTTGCTATGTTCTCTGGTCACAGTATGTGAGTTTCACCATTCAGATGGGTTTCCTCCAATTACCTACAAATGAGTTCCCCTTGCTACACAGGTTCCAAGTCCCCAGTCTGAATTTGCAAAGAATTGATTTATAAGAAGATTATATGATATTAACATTATGTTTTATAGTTTCAAAATACATTACAGTTCCCTTCCACACTCTCATTTCAGAATTGTGGTAGGTATGGCAGGTGCGGGTTCCATTTTGCAGAAAGGAAATGTGATTCTGACAATGCATTAGACCTGGGCTGTGCTCTTCCTGTTTTGTGACTGGAAGCACAAGAGGAAGCCTGGGAAAGAGCTTTGGATCCGAAGGATCCACTAGTCCACGTGTTTACTAGGTTTGGAGCGGCGTGAATGTGAGATGGTGCTGAAAGAACAGGAGTGCACCTCCACGCAGAGGGAGCTCTGCCTGCAGAAGGAGCGTGGGGTAGGGAGCAGATGGGCAGCACCTGGTACCTCGGGTTATCTTTGACTGTGACCTCTGTTAACGGAGCCATCGCCTTATTCCCATGTGCAGACAGACACTCAGTCTAAAAAGCTCTACTTGTTTTGCAGCTCTGAGATTCCATCGCTGCCTGCCTTGTCCTCCAATTATCCACGACCTCATGCTCAGCTGAACGCGAGCATTGCCCAATGCGTCTGCCTTGGTGTTTACACTACTGTAGTAACTAGAGAGTTCTAGATTCACGTTCCAAGTTCTTAATCCAGTGCCACATTTAGTGAGGGACTGCAGACTGCATTTATAATTATTCAGTCTTCGGTCTGCCTTCTCTTTGGGCTCACTTACCCTGTGAAACCAGTCTATTTTTGCTTTCCGCTAAAGAATAAAGGGCTTCTCTCACCACTGGAAGGGAAATTGACAATATCAATTATTCCTGTGGCCATTCAGGGCTCAATGACATTTCTGGGAACTGCTGCTCAACCCTGAGGGAGCAATTAAAATTCTAGAGGGGCATCTACTTGGTGCTGGAGAAACTGAAACAGACTCGCCCCCATTCTCTTAGGAGAAGGTGGCATCCTCCATCGGGGTGAGGGCAAGGGAGGAAGAAACATGCCTCGGAGTCTGCTCAAGTGGCTCAGATAGGCTCAATTCAACAGACTTTACCGAGTGAGAATCCTCTAACTTCAGAAGTGTGGTCTCTTTGTAAAAATGCTACCAACTTTAGGGCATAGCCGTTTTTGCTGAACCTTTGTGGGGACTGCCTTTAAGTCCCCGTCCCTCTGCCCAACCCTGCTTCCCTCCCTCCCCTACAAGGACTGATTCTGGGGGCACATCCCAGTGAATGCCCTGCACGCTCACCTCCATCCCAGAGTCTGTGCCCAGAGAACTCCAACTGTGGCACTTGCGTGCAAGCCGTAAAGAAACTTTCATTTGTCTGTGAGAAAGCATGTAAGAATGTTCCCTGCATACGAGGATGTTAATTCACTTGGGAATAGTGAAAAACTGGAAAAAATCTGACTGCCAGTAGGGGAATGGATAAATAAATTGTGGGAGAGTCACTGAAGCGAACATGTCATAGCGATTCAAATGCATAAGCTTGTTCTGTGTCGGACAATGTGACACAACCTTAAGCATGCTGCTGAGGGAGACAAGCTGCAGGAAGTCACCCTCATTGTGCTGTTCATGTGAATTATCAATACACAAAATTATACCCCACATTAACAGAACACACACATTTAAAATGCCTGAAGCAACTATGGCATAATATTGACATTTATTGAATCTGGGTAACTAAAATCTCTGTGTGGAGTATGGATGCTTGTTTTACTATTTTTATCGTCTATTAATTTTTCTCGCTTAAAGTCCAGGCCCTTTATGTACAGTTGGCCCTTGAACAACATGGGTTTGAACCACACGGGGTCCACTTACACGTGGACTTTTTTCAATAGTAAATACTACAGCACTACGTGATCTGAGGTTGGTTGAACTGGTACATGCGGAACTGCGGATACTAAGGACCTGCTGATGTAGACTTTTTTCAATAGTAAATACTACAGCACTACGTGATCTGAGGTTGGTTGAACTGGTACATGCAGAACTGCGGATACTAAGGACCTACTGATGTGGACTTTTTTCAATAGTGAGTACTACAGCACTACGTGATCTGAGGTTGGTTGGACTGGTACATGCGGAACTGCGGACACTAAGGACCTGCTGATATTTAAGGCTGACTGTAGTTCTACACGGATTTTTGACAGCTGGGAGGTTGGTGCTCCTAACCCGTGTGCTGTTCTAGGGTCAACTGTGGTCCCAAAGCATGCAGCTGCTCTGCCATCCGTCTGTATCTCTTGCCACTGAGAGGCTCACGTCTTGGACTGGCTACCACTGGGGTGTGCCCTGGGAATCAATCACTGTGCTCCTGCATCTCTCCAGGGCTGCAGGATTCTTTGGTGAGCCCTGGACCCTGTGCCTGGGGTGCAACTCCCCGTGCCCCGCCCAGCCAGCCTTGGGAGCTGTCCTGTTACCTGAGGGCCCATGCCTCCAGTCGGATCTGCTGCTGAGCAAGCAGTAGGCCACCCCCAGGGTGCACGGGGAGGGCGGGAAACAGTGACCGTGTGTAGGCGTGCACGGGTGTTGGCTGGCACGGGGGTGGCACTCAGAAGCTCTGGTTCCATGTAGAGAGGTACTGTCCGGCCGAGGCTGCCAGGCGCAGAAGGACCATGGGTGAGTCCATGGACCGGGGCCAGCCCTACCAGAGGCCCTCACAGCCCAGCTGACCATACCACCCAGGAAGAGCTGAAAGGCATCTTCCTCCTGCGACGTGCCTCTAGCACCCTCTGCTGAGAGAGTTAACACTGTGCTCACGTTAACAGGGAAACACTTGAAGGAAGCCCACTTTTATCACAGAGCAAGTACTGAAGGTGTATTCGCAGCTGAGGCAGTACACTGACAACTGGAAAGGTAGCTCAAGGTACACCACAAGACCAGCCTTGGCATTAGGGCCATTTTTATTTGCTAAATCCGCGAATTTCCCTCATCCATTGCCATTTTCTGTTGAGTCTTGGGTCTCTCTTTGTATTGACTTGGGCTCCATCACAGCCTTGCCAGGAAAACGAGGGAGAGGAGCATGGCTCCCGGCCCAGCATCTGTGCGGTCTGCACACTCGTGCCAAGCTTCCAGGAGCCCAGGCCTGGGCACACACCGGCTGGGGCTTTGTCAGGGGCGCGGCACGACGGCTGATGCAAACTCCCCAAGCACAGTTCAGGAGCCACCTGTTTCTCTGGGTCGCTGGGCCTCCATTCTCTGCCCTTGCCTTTGTTCAGGAGCACCTGCTCCCTGCAGATGCCATCTAACTGGTTTCTATGGAGCCCACTGCTGCATCTGGCATTGCAGCAATGTCTGAGCACTCGAGATACAGATAGAAACACATCTCTTAATTGAACCTTCCGTCTGGAGTGAGCTGTGTAGGCCTCAAAACGGAGGGGTAATGTCTCTTAAACAGAAATAATTCTTATGACAATGTACTTGTCCAGAAATAAAGGTGACATAGGACATGACTGGTGATTTACACACGCTGAAGTGGACAGGGACACTTCTCATTCTTACTAAAATCAAGCTGACTTCGTAAATGAATACATATCTAAGGGTTCACACTCTTAGCAGTCATAAATACCCTTCACACACCCACTATGAAAAATGGTCAATTTATACTGATGCACACCTTTTCTTCCCCTTTTCCTAATATACTGTGGTGTGATTTTCACCCCAGCATAGAAGGAACTCCGTGTGTGTGTTTGCAGTGCGGCGGGACTCTATACGTTATTCATTCTATTGATGGCTGTTTATACAATAAATAAACTACGACTCCTAGAAGTAGAATTCTTTGGTCAAGGAGTAAGACTTAGAATTTTAATAAGTATTACTAGCTTGACCTCCATAGTTGCATCAATTTTCAGACTGCAGGTGGGGCCCCCCTTTCCCTACTTTAGCCAATGGAGCAGTTATCAAACTTTCAAATCTGTGCTAACTTTAGAGGTTAAAAAATAGAATCGCAAAATAGCTCTATTTGCATTTGTCGTAAGTGAAGTTGAGCATATTTTCCTATTTTATATGCCTTCTTTATTTCCTCATCCTTTTCTCACTTTTCTGTTGTCATGGGTCTTTGTATCAATTTGTGGACATCTTCATATACCATGCAAATTAACCCTCTGTCTGGGATGTTATTAGCAAGTGCTGTCTCCCACTTTGTCTTCTGCCTGTACATAAACCAAATTTCTGCGTGGCAAAAGCACCACAAGCAGTCAGATTTATTCATCTTTAATTTTATGGCTTCTGGGTTTTATGTTCTTAGGCCTTTCAGCTTCAAGCCAGAAAACAGCTCTCCCACTGATTCTTCTACAACTCAAGGGTTTTAGTTTTGCCTCTAGGTTTGTACCCATTTAGAATTTATCTTGGAGTCAATTGTTTTACAGCTGTTGACCCATTTTCCCCACTGTGGTTGCTTCAAATTCTTTGACCCTCCTCCCTTCAAAGGGTGGAGGCTAATTCCTCTCGCCTTGAGTGCAGGTCAGATTTAGTGACTCACTTCTGTCAGTAATTAAAAGAATGTGGCAGAAGTGATGGCGGTGGCTTCTGAAACCAGGTCATGAGGGAGACTGCAGCTTCTGCCTAGCTCTCTCTTGGGTCACTGTTCTGGGGACACCAGTTGCTATGTAGTGAGGACAGTCAAGCAGTCCCGTGGAGAAGTCACATGGGGAAGAACTGAGACCTCGGGCCAACAGCCAGCAATCACCATGCAGACTTGTGAGCGAGCACCACGGAAGCAGATCCTCCAGCCCCAGCCTTCAGCTGAAGCCCCAGCCAAGAGCTGCACTGAGCCTCAGAGGAGACGCTAAGCCAGAACCACTCAGCTAAGTCACTGGCGAATTCCTGACCCACAGAAACTGCGAGATGATACACGTGTATTGTGGTGTTAGGACACAAACTTTGGGGATGAGCTGTTCTGAAGCAAGAGAGAACTAACGTATAACGCACCATTTATTGAACAATCTATTTTTCCCACTAATCTGAGATGCCACTTTTTCTATACTAAGTTCCTGTAAGAATATGGATACGTTTCTGGATTTTCCCTTATGTTCTACTGATATATTCCACGGTCTAATTTAATCATAAAAGCTTTAAGTTTTTAATGTCTGGTATAGGACAATTCTTGTCTACCATCATTCATTAATCTAGTCTCAAAAATTACAGTTATTGGAATTACTTTTTTATAAATTAAGTTATGGAGAAATGACATCTTATGATGTTGCTGTAAGCCAGGTTTCCCAGGAAACATTCTGAGATGAAGATTTGCATGCAGAAAAAATTTTAGGGTGCACTCTTGGGATCAACGTCTTTGAGAGGGTGATAGACTTCTCTCAGATGAAAGGAACAGAACTGAACAAAGGGAGCTGAATTGAGGCAGAGACCTCAGCCAACCCACGGGGAGCTCTGAAGCTGGGATGGCCCTTTATAGACATGCTCAGCTGAGGCAAGTGGGGCACAGCCCTTGTACTAGCCACTCGCTGACAAGGAGTTGTCCTCAGGGAGAGGGCAGCGCCCTTGGGCCAAGGGCAATTTCCGAGGACAGAAGCATCAGGCAACACTCCCAGAAGCTCAGGAAATATGTACCTTAGTCCTGCCAGGGAGACTTGGGCCATATGCACACAGTTGTTGGGTCTTCCTACCCAAGACACAGAACAACTTTCCATTTGTTGAAGTGTCTTTTGTATCCCTTAAGAGTATTTTTAAAACATCCCTTGTATACATTTTGTCAATTCCTTAAGTTTATTTCTCATTTTTTAAAGTTCTGTGTTGTCAAATAGGATCATTTCTTCCAATTAGTTATTTATCGTGTTTGAAATGTGAAAGCTATTGACTGTTGCATTATAACTTGGTACCCTGATGTCCTACTGAATTCTCCTATTGTTTGGTTTTGGGCTTGGGTTCTTGTCTTGGATTTTCCAGTTATATAACCTACAAATAATAACCAATTTTATATTAGTTTTGGGGTTGCGATACACATATTTTGTCATGTTAATGAAATATCCTTGAAGACTTTTTTTTTTTTTTTGCCATACGCGGGCCTCTCACTGTTGCGGCCTCTCCCGTTGCGGAGCACAGGCTCCGGATGACGCGCAGGCTCAGCAGCCGTGGCTCACGGGCCCAGCCACTCCGCGGCATGTGGGATCCTCCCGGACCGGGGCACAAACCCGTGTCCCCTGCATCGATAGGCGGACTCTCAACCACTGCACCACCAGGGAAACCCTCTTGAAGACTTCTTAAAAAATGAATCCAGAACTGTGCTTTACTGCTTTTTTAGCCTTACCCTAAATCTTCTCAAAGATACCCATAATAGATTTTTTTAAATTCAGGACTTCTTCTGATTAACTGCACCAGTGATCATCTCGAAGTAACGCAATACAGGAGATGAAGGGGGCCTGAAAACTAGGTTCTCATCCTGGTTCTGCCACTGACAGGCTGGTGGTGGCCAGTCACACGTGCCTGCCGTGGCACAGGGTCTTCCCGGGTGAAGTGAAGAAGAGAGTCATGGCCTCGGCAAGCTCTGTGGTGGAGGCAGGTGATGCTTGCTCAGGAGATAAGCCCCAACTGTGTGAAAAAAGTGTAGATGCGGGGCAGCCAAGTGAATGGGGAATGTCCACTGACCCAGTGAATCGTAATTTGCCATTTCTTTAACCCTCAATTGATGAGAAAGACCAGATTATATTTTCAAGGTATGAAGTACAATACTTCCAACAGGAAGCAAAAGATCATCAATAACACTTTGGAAGTCCCCAGGCTGCAGTTTTTACTGTCTTGCTGTGACCACGTGGTATTTAAACAGCCCCTGTTGATGAACATGAATGTTGGTTTTTATCCTCAGAATTTAGCCAATGCTTCCCTTAGAATGGGCATGAACAGAAGCCCTTTAATTTGTTATCAAGCAACTCCTACCTAGAAAGTCAGTATAATCTATGGAGAAGAGCCCTGGGTTAGCAGAGTATTAATTCATTGACTGGTTCTGACGGGGAAAACTCGCTGTGACATTTGGGTTCTTCCACCTTTTGGCTACTGGGAATAGTGCCTCCATGAAGATGAATGTACAAATATCTATTTGATATCCTGGTTTTGATTCTTTTGGATAAATATCCAGAAGTGGAATTGCTAGATCATGGGCAGTTTCATTTTTCTTTTTTTTAGGAAACTCATTTTTTAAATGTTCTATTTCATAGTTCATAAAAAAAGTTTTTATGTATAAAACTCAAAGTAAAGAGAAAGGCAGCTACTTAATCACAAATGGGCGAGACAGTAGGCATTCGGACTACTGTGGAAGCATATTTAATGCATACCCTTCAACGTTAGGGGTAAATAATTCAAACTATGCAATCCAAATTTTAGGTTTGGGTTTTATATCCGATCTGCATATATATGACACTTGTGGTCAAATTCTAAGATTGGTAAAGTCAATTTCAAACAGCTTATATTTTGAGTACACGTTTAACTATTACAAATATATGATGTTTAACTAGCACAGTAGTGGTCTTCAAAGATCTTCTCTTTGCCCCATGCTCATATGTTTGTAATCTGAGTCTGCTTGCTAATTTCCCTTTTTGTAGTTACTCTTCAAATTAAAGTGCTATACACTTGAGTTCCCAATGCACCTCACCCATGTCTTTTATCTCAGCTTTCTCATACTTTGCCGTTCTTTTCTTTCTGGAAACCACCAGCATGATTCCAGCAGTAGCTGCTATCGCCACAACCACAACGACAGAGGTAATTCCAGCTTGTAGACCCTGCACTGACAATTCAGGTGGTTTTTCATCAACATAGTAAATTGAAGTTCAACCAGGATCCAGATCCAGTAGTTCCCCATTTACTTTCAGGGCCATCCTTTTGGACTGGAACAAGGATTCACCCTTAACATCTTTTTCAAAATAATAAGCCACATCATCTATGTCCACATCATTCTGAATTTTCTGAGAATTTTGTACCAGATCAACAGTGAGAACATCATTCTCATACAGAACATCTGTGATATATTTTGGATCCAGTTGATAACGACTTATGATTACCTCCTTGAGTGCAGTGTACAAACTTTGATCCTCATAAGGTTTTTCTCTTGTTTGTGTTTTAGTTCACCAACGATCCAGTAGGTCCTCACTGGCTCGGAGCAGGATATCTCACTGTCCTTATCAGTTCTTCTCACCCCAGCAGTGTCCACACACCAGCACGTGGACGTGCCATTGCACTGCTTGACTTTAAAGAGCCCCTTGTCACGCTCGGGATCACAGAGCCCATCGTTATCCTGGATAGCGTCCTCTGGTTTCCCTCCTCTTCCAGGCTTTGAGAGTCATTTCTGCCATCACCAAACATTTGGTGGCCAGTTTTGTGCAAATGACAGAATGTTGTGCAGCAACGGACGTACACTGGCACCGACCCCGTGGTCAGTTTGTAGTTTTCACACATGCACACCTTTCCTGGGCCGTGGCCACCGCAGCAAGCAGCAGCCCGAACGCAAGGACCCGGGGCCGAGGGCGCCTTGCTGCGCATGCAAGGGCAAGGGCGAGAGGGGCGCGAGGCGGGCTGGGGGCTCTCGCGAGGACGCACGGACACAGTAGGGCCCCGGGAGGCCATGGCCGGCCCCACGGCGCAAGGCCTGGGCCACGCAGGTCCGCATCAGGAGGATGATGGCGGGGTGCCCTGGGGCCGGGCGGTTGGTGCGAGTGTGAGCTGGCCGCCGGACTGTGCTCTTCCAGCACGCAGCAGCTCTGCCTGACCTCGTTTTTAACTTCTTGAGGAATCTCCATACTGTTTTCCATAGCAGTGGCACCATTTGCCATTCCCACCAACAGTGTCTAAGGGTTTCCATTTCTTCACATCCTTGCCAACACTTGTTGTCTTTTGCTATTTTTGATAACAGGCATCCAGACAGCTGTGAGGTGCTAGCTCATTGTGGGTTTGATTTGCATTTCTCTGATGCCTAGTGACCTTCAGCACTTCTTCATATACCAGTTGGCCTTTTTCATGTCTTCTTTACAGAAATGTCTACTCAAGTCCTTTCCCCTTTTTAAAATCAGGTTATTAGTTTTTTAGCCGTTGAGTTGCAGGACTTCCTTACACAGTTTGGAAATGAACCCCTAACAGATATATGATCTGCAAACATTTTCTCCCATTCAGTGGGGGCTGCATCTTCACTCTGTGATTGTTTCCTTTGCCCTCGGTGGAGGACGGTCTTCAGCGTTTCCCTGGTTCTCTTTAAAGCATTTACACCAGCCGCCCCTTCCCGGCCCTTGTCCTGCGCTGCTCGCAGGTGTGGGGAGAAGTGAGAGAGCTGCCTCCCTCCTCATACAAGTTCATGAGTGCCTGATCACTGCCCTCTGCCACTACTTAAATGCTGCAGATGATTTCACTTCTGGGAACGCACACGCCCAGGTGGCAGGCAGCACCTTTTTTTAGAACTGACATTCTCACATGTCTTCTCAAGTGAACTGCCATTACTGCTAAATGTTTAAAGAGGTAACTGTTAAGTCAGCACCGGACTCATGCACATAGATGAGCTTTAGCATGGCACGTCTGTACTGGGAACCATGAGGAAATCCCAGCAGGGACTGACTGTCCTACTGGTGGCACTGTCTCATCTGTGTTGTGCATCTTCTGGGTGGAGTGACTATAATTTATTGTCCAAACCAGTATGCTTTTAAGACAAAGGAAAGTAAGAATTATGCTAGGACAGCACTGAAAACGAGGGCTGTGAAGCCTCGGACTTCAGAGTGAACTCCAGTATGTCCTACAGGATAGTGTAAGAAATTAATCTTTATTGGGAGAGTGAAAACCAAACACTATCAGCAACGGTTCCCACCTTCCCTGTGCTCCCCAAGAAAGGTGTGCTGGGTGCGGTTCTGCTGGGTCCCAGGTTGGGTGCCAGTGGCCGTGGAGGGGCACTGCTCTGCTGGTGACCTTTGTGTAGGGCAACCATGAGAGTGTGGCCCTGTCAGGGAAAAGCACATCAAGATGCCAGGCAGTGGGCGCAGGGGGTGCCTGGCTTACAGGCTTGAGGGACCCCCAAAGCCTGGGCTCTGGGCCCATGGAGGTTGCAATGCCCAGGCCTGGAGCAGGGCCCAGTATCTGGTCTAGTGGAGTGCTTTCTGCTGGGGGAGTGAGAAAAGCCCCCAACGCGGGGGGGGGGGGGGTCCCACATGACCGGAACAAACTCTTGGGGCCACTGTCAGAGAATTCTCTGCATTTCAGAACAAGTTGACAGTTAGAGATGCAAGAGAGAAGGTGAAAGGGGCAAAGAGAAAGAAAGATGGAAGGGGTGGGGAGGCATTCCAGAGCTGGTCAGGACTCAGCCCCGTGTCCTGTTGGCGCTTTAGGCAAAGAACAGTGGGACCATGGGAGTTCCCTGGCAGTCCAGTGGTTAGGACTCTGCGCTTTCACTGCTGTGGCCCGGATTCAATCACTGGTCAGAGGACTAAGATCCCGCAAGCCACACGGCACAGCCAGAAAAATAAAAAAATAAAACAGTGGGACCGGGCACATCAGGCAGGAAGACACTTCTGTACGGAACCTGGAATGGCTGCAGAGCCAAAGGCAACTCTGGAGAACCAGGTGAGGAGGGGGAAAGCCCCGGAACTCTGGGGGTGGACCGAAGCTGGTCCCGGGCCCTGATGCCACCAGGCACACATCAGCTCCAACTGTGTTTTGGTTACTCTGTTTTCACTGGGCTCGAGCCGTAAACCGCAGGATAAGCATCCTGCTGGCCTCCTTGGGCCACAGGCCCACCCCTGGCCGCTGGCGAAAAGGATTTTGACAGTTGCTCTGCCTGTTCGCACCCAAGGAGAGAACGAGACATCACCCCAAAGGAACACCTGATGCTCGTTCCAATGGAAGACAAAATACGCGCTAAGAGGAAAGCAAAAGCAGAAGCAAACAAAGCCCCAGCCCTGCCTACCGGCGTTTCTCTTTAGCAGCTCCGCATCAGATGGGCGGTAGGAAGCTAGCAGAGGGAGGGATCCGGCCGACCTCGAGCAAGTGCGGGGAAGCTGCAGAGGACAGAGACCCGGCTGAGCCCTAGAGAAGGCTGAGTAGGTGGAGGAACCGCTGATCGTGGGGAGAGGTGGAGGGAAGGCCTCGAATCCCTCCCGGGCTCCCGGAGGGGCAGCACTGGCAGCTGTCACTCCCGATTCCCCTCCCCCCCCCGGCCCTCTCCTTCCCACTCTCCGTCCTCCTCCTTCCCCGCACTCAACTCTCCCCCTGCGCCTTTTCCCCCTCACACCACACGACGTGCACGGGGTGGTGGGCACCCTCTTGGCGGAGACACCGCGTCCGCGTGCAGCCCGGGGCCCCGCAGGGCTCGGCCTCGCCGCCCACCGCACACGAGCACGTGAGCGTCCCCACCACACGCCCCGCCCCCGCGCCTCCTCTCCCGACCCCGGCGCTGACTCACCGCACAGCCTCCCGCCCCGTCCCTCTGGACTCGTGGCTCCGTTCACGCGCGGCGGGCCGTCCCCACGCCGCGTGCGGCCCTTTGACGTGACGGCCTGTCCGCCCCACGCGCAGTGAGCCCCGCGCTGAGGCCGAGGTTTGCCGGAGAAAGGGAGCCCGGAGAACAGACCTCAAACATGCCCGGGGAAGGCGAGGGGCCGGGGTGTCTACGGGAGGGAAGCAGGGCGGCAGGAGGCTGGGGAGGTGCCGAAGGGTGACTGGAAACAAGAGGAAGCTGACAGAATCGTCGCCCTCCGCGCAGGCCCAGGTGCTCCTGGGGACGCCTCGCAGGCCGCGGTTAGAAATGGCGGCGCCACGCCGTCCCAGGGGAAGTTCCGGCACTGACGTCAGGGGGCGGGTCCGTGCAGGCCCAGTGGGCGGGTCAGGGGCGGGGTCTCAAAGAGGCTTAACCAGGACTCGGCTGAGTCCAGGGTCCTGGAAGACTACCGGGAGAAACATCTTCCTGTTTAGGCTGCTTAAGGCTTGGAGGACATGCACGTTTTTGTAAAAACAATTAAAGCGAGCTTGATGGGTGGAAGCAGGTTACAGCTCAGTAACTTTTAAGCAAGTTACAGTTTCCCGGGGTAAGTGGACTGCCCTCGGTTTCCAGGGTGAAGCTCCAGATGTACAGAGCTCCTGGTGGCTCCTCCCAAAGCGCCGTCTCCGTTCTCTTCACAGCCCTCCTGCTTGTTCCTGCAATACCCATTCCTGTGTTTGTAAGTCTTAGTCCTCCTTGAGAGCTCAGCCCAGGCATAATCCCCTCCAGGTGGGTTTCTGGCCTCCCACACGCCTGCCCACGCGCACGCTCACACGTTCACACACGTGCACATGCTGTCAAACACGTGCACAGGCTCACACAAGCACAGTTACCTTGTACAGAGCCCGTGCCCTAATGTTGTCATTGCTCTTTATTCGCCTGGGTCCCCACCTGGAGGCATAGCAGTGTTTCATTCATCTTCATGCTCAGTGCCTAGCACAGCGCCTGACATAAAAGGCTCAACCAATGTTAATTAAAAGAACCCCAACTGCACAATGGCTGGGTAAGAGGCCACCTCAGAAGCATGCCCTCTCTCAGGGTCTGATGTCCCAGGAAATGACCGTATAAACTGAAAGATAACTGGAAACAGGAAAAAGGCTTTGCCCATGTAGTGTTCATTCTTGTATGAAGGCCTGTCTCAGCTAAGGCAATAAGGCCCAGGTGCCCCTGCAAGCAGCCGGGGGATGGGCGCCGGGAGCTGAGGGAAGGCTTCAGTGCGGGGACCGAGAACCTCCCGCCCCCTCCTCGGCCTTGCCGAAAGCTCTTATGTTATTGCCATTCAGCTCTTGTATTTGGTCAGTTCTGTTATGATTCAGTTATTGCAGGAGGAAAGGGCACACACGGCCAGGCAGAGGACAGGAGCACGCAGTGTCCACTGACGAGCACACATCACCTTAAACTCTCTAGTAATGAGAGGCAGCAGCAATGCCGTGCTGGCCGCACGGACAGCTGGGTGTGGAAGACTGCACACCTACAACTGTTGTCAAAAGATGGAGAAAAAAAGAAAGAAAAGAAAAAGACAGCCAAGAGTGGCTGCTGAGTGGCTGAGACACTGCAGGAACACCTGACGCCCTGGACTTTGCAGGATTTCCCACACTCTGTCCACTGGGACTGCCCTGGGCTAGAAAGCAATGGTGCTCCCCAGACTCCTGCATTTAAGTTCACAAAAGAGCTTAGAAATAAGGCTGAAACTATTATTTTTAAGGGTTTACATTTTAGCAACCAGCCTTAAGTACTATTTTCCATGAAATACCTTGGGTCTCACACAAAAATAGACATTAAGGGATGGAACTGCCATAGTGATCCACCCTGCCAGCAAGTGATAGAATGGGGACCCTGGATGGACTCCCCCAGGAAAGCACCAGACCCCAAGAATTCCATGGATAAATTATGTCAAAACTTTGAAGAATAGACAACTCTCGCCTTTCAAATTGTTCCAGATGATAGCGATGGGTAATATCGTAATTCATTTTTCGAAGCCTAATATTACTGCCAAACATGACTGAGACTTTCTTCAAAGAAACACTATTGATTAATCTCACCTGGTAATGAGGATACAGAAGTACTGAATAGAATATTAGGAAATGGAATCTGGTACTACATTAAAAGAATAACAACCATGATAAAGTGGGATTTATTCTAAGAGAAGGATTGTTTAATATTAAGAAATATCTTACAATAATTTCCCAAACTAATAGGTTAGACTTACTGCATACATTTCATTTCACTTAGGTGTAGACATCGTACACAATAGAATTCATATTTTGCTTTTTAATGCATGATTACATACCAAATACATTTCTGCCATCTTCGTAATTATCACTTTGATTTGTTGTTTCCTTGGTCTAGAGTTCCAGGAGAAGGCTTACTATGTCAAATTATTTGGATATGTTATATTATATAATAAACTGTCCCCTCCCAATTATATTAGTATATATACTAATTCATAAGTGCCAATTTCACCATAATCTCACCAACTTTTAGTAGTATAATGTTTTATACAATCTAACAAGTATAAAACTATTTTATAATTAAAATACAGTTTCCTGTATTTTACACAATATGACTTACTGACACAATCTGAATTACTAGACGTTTTAATCATTTTTCTTGTGTGAATTCACAATTTGTCTAAGATAACCCAGAGTACCCTTCCTTTTACCTTACCTCACTTTAGTCCCTCCAACCAGGACATCTGGACAAGGTTCCTCCTTGATTTCTGGTGGAAAGCCTGGCTTGGAACCAATGAACTGCAGTCTCACTGCACCAGCTCTTTGCCTCATCTGTGACAGAGACTGTTCTCATCTTCAGCTCATTTTGGAAACCTCTTGCCTTTCTCGGGCTCTTTTATGGGGTTCACGTGTGTAACCTATGCCTCATTCCCACCCCTTGGGGTTCCCGGAATCACAGAACCTTAGAGCTATGCTGTCCAGACCCCTCCCAGAGCAGCCGCCCGGCCACTGTAGCCACGACCTGACCTCCTGGGCTACTGACACCAGTGTGGACCTGACTGTGTGACATGTCACAAGGCACCTGTCGCCACAACGCTGAGGCAGGGACCTCACACCTCAGCAGAGGCAGGCGGACGCCCTGTTCCCACAGATGCGCCCCAGGGAAGCTGCAGACCAAGTGAACCAGCGCCGTGTCTACACACAGGTGGTCCACAGGTCCCAGCCCATCACACCACTCGAGACTTTGCTTTCCAAACATAGAATAAAGACACTTTGTGGTCTTTGGGTTTTGCTGTTGTTGTTGTTGTTTTAGATTTTTCTTTTTTGATGTGGACCATTTTTAAAGTCTTTATTGAATTTATTACAGTGTCGCTTCTGTTTTATGTTTTGGATTTTTGGCCCCGAGGCATGTGGGATCTTAGTTCCCCTCCCAGGGACTGAACCCGCACCCCCTGCATTGGAAGGTGAAGTCTTAACCCCTGGACTGCCAGGGAAGTCCCAGTCCTTGGGTTCTGAGTGACCTTCCCTGCTTTGGGCCGTGGAACCTCGTCCTCAGAAGCCCACCAGACTCTGCTGGACCTGGTTCAGAAGAGCTTAGCAGTACATTCTGTTAGTCAGTGTTGAACCTTTGGGCTCTAGCCGTCTTTGCTGGTCTTTTATACTGGTCTGGGTGTATTCCCACAATCCATGTCCCATTAATTAAATCAAATAAGGATAATAATAAAGTGTGTGGCTCAATGCGATGAAATGAGCGCAGGCTTGCAGACGTCCTCTCTGAAGCTCGTGAGCGGGTGGTGTTTGTCCCCCCAGCACGGCCTCTCCTGGGGTGCTCTGAGGACTCCTCTCCACCTGCCCCCAGGTCCATCTCCTCCCCGCCCCCGCTTCTCACATCACACAGACACTGGGGAGTCTGAGCCGTAGGGCAGGCAAGTGGATGGTAATCTGGGCTCCCTTTCCCTTTGCGTCGCTATCGGCTGCAGCCAGTGGGCGGCACTGACGGGGCCTGGGGAGAGGAGACAGCGGGGCCCCTGGCCTCTGTCCTGCTGGGCTTCAGACACCACTCCTTCCCCTTCACCATCAGGCCTGGAGGTGGAACTGCTCCCTGCTGTTGCCCGTCCTGGGGGATTTCACCCTTTCTGGGTTCCCTCAACCAGGCCCTCGTCTTTGTAAAGAGTGCATTCACTAAGTTCTCTTCTGTGCTGTTGCTCTAGCAACCTGAGGGACACGGGTGTCATTTCTTCTCCACACAAGACGGTCCTGGGAGAACAAGATCATGGTGCCCTCCGCCCATGTGACCCAGGCTGGCAGACTGGCTCCGAGGTGGCAAGTGACCTCAGCAGGGCCAACAGAGGCTTGCCTGCAGTCTGAGCGTGCTCCTTGGAGGGAGAGGGACTCTCTCCTTTTCGGATTCCAAGGTGTAAGGGTTTAGGCATGGCTCTGCCAGTGGTCGGCTTCCCTGCCCTGCGGAGCGAGTCTGCCCGAGAATGAAGCTATGACTAGGCGGGAACAGAGCCCGGAGATGAGAAGTGTCTGTGACATGGTGTAAGCCTGTGGGTCCACACATGCCTAATGCCAGCCCCACCGTCACGGCCACCCGGAGTCCGGCTCGCACTTGTCCTGGACCCGCCCCAGCCAGAGGCCTCGCCGTCCACTGGGATTTCTCCTCTCCTGCTTCAGAGGCTGCAGCGCTGTCCTAGGACGATTCATCAGCCCTGGTGCTAAGCATTCGTGGCCCCTGCCCTCCCAGGCTGCATATTTCAGGGAGGGAAATAGGTATTGAGCGGTCAACGTTTTCTTCCTAAAGCACAAAATGGCCAACAGCGCTCTTGCTGCTGCTGGAGTGGCCACCGCTGGGCTTTTCGCCACGTTCCGACAAGGAGAATTTTCACCGGAATGTTAAACAGCTCCCAGTCCGGGCGCTGTCTTGCCTTTCTCCCCTCCCCTCACACTGATCCAGACTGACCCGGACGCGTCCGTCCTTGCCCGCCTTCCCCAAATCAGAAGTGACTGCGCCGCCGCTGTGATGTTCATTGTCTCGGGCAGTGACAGATGATGTTGCAGTTTCTGAGAAAATTAAGTCATCAACTCCCAGGCACCCCTGACATCATCAAAAAATGTCCAGGCTGGAGAGCCACAGGCCCTCAACTGATTGTTGGAAATAATGGGCAAAAGGCAGGCAATTATGTGTTGACATCGGGCTCTGCTGCCGTGAAGGGGTGGGGAGTTGTAATTCCTGCCCGTGGGTCATATCAAGATTTGGAACCAGAGCCCAATTTGAAATAACATAAACTAAAAGAATTGATTAGACCGGGTGTCATTTGGGGTGCATCTCTCTGAACTGCCCACAAATCCCTGCAGGTTATAATCTAATGCACAATAATTACACCCGCTTGCAGGCGGCCGAGTAGGGTGGACGACAAGTGGGTGATGGACGCTTCCAGCCCTGTCTGGACTCACCCTCCCACGCCTAAGACCTCTCATCTCCCGAGCTTTCAACACCAGTACATCATGCAAGCCGCAGCCGCTGGCACAGGTAGAGGCCCTCCGTAATTAAGGCAGGTGATTATAACCAGAGGTGCCCATTGAACTCCCCTAGAGGCATGTCACAGAGGAGACAGCAGAGGTCTGGCTCCTGGGCACCGGCCCCAGAGTCCCAGGCAGCCCCAGGTGTAACAGACAACGCCGAGAGGGGACAGCAAAGTGAGGAGCCGGGCCCTGGGGCCCATCAGGACTGGGGTTTGCTCCAGCCCAGAAGCAGTGAGGCCAAAGGGCAGGAAGAGCCAGCCTGGCTTCCCAGAGCTGCTGCGGACCTTAACCCACACGCCCTTCGGGCAGGGACTCCATGCATAGTTCCCTGATTTTCAGGTGTGGAGAATTTCCACGTGGGTAGGGCAGCCACCTCCCCCATCTGAAACTTAAGCCCCACTCGCCCCCCATATGCCTTTCCTCACCATGACTGTCCTCCCCTTGCTCTGCGTCGGGGGCCTGGCCTGGGCAAAGGCCTCCTGAAGGTCCCAAGACACACGGGTAACACGAGAACCTACGTGGGCCATCCCCACGGGCCTCCCAAGTTCATGCGCCTCCAGGTCACCACCCCTCCACACACAGGCACCCCGAAACACAGCTAGACTTCCCCAGGTCCCCACAGAGACTCTCCTATTCACTCACTTATTTAAGAAGTACTTACAGAACCCAGTGTTGTGCCGCTTACTTTCCCTGGCCCTTGGGATATAGGGATGAGCTACCATCCGGTCCAGGGTAAACACACAATAAATAAGACAATAGATACAAATGTCTGTTAGTTATAGTGACTTCGAGACACACCCCATGGTGAAGTGGTGCAGAGTAGCAGAATCGGGTGCTACTTTGGGGTGCAGGTAATCAGTCTGTATTGATGCTAATGAGTGGAACACACTCGTTTGTATGAATGTTCTGTTTCTTCTATTATATGTCAATTTATGAAGCATAAGTATCTACTTGTTTCCGTCTGTTTAAGCAGGAAATACACACAATAAATTTTGAGTCCCTCCCAGAAAAGGTCCCAAGTAGCCGGGGAGAGGAGGACAGATCAGCACCGGCTGTCACATAAAAGGACCAGGGAAGAGAAGGTGCTCCAAATGGCCAAGAGCCAAAAAAGTGGGCCGACCTCACTTCACACGAGGCAGAACTTTGGCGATCCTGCCAGCCGTAAAAAGATAGATGAGTTTCCCCCTAAATGTTCATACAGCAGAATACAGAGCAATGGTCAGGTAACACCAGCCATTAAAAAAAAGAAGAGAGGGCTTGCCTGGTGGCGCAGTGGTTGAGAGTCCGCCTGCCGATGCAGGGGACACGGGTTCGTGCCCCGGTCCGGGAAGATCCCACATGCCGCGGAGCGGCTGGGCCCGTGAGCCATGGCCACTGAGCCTGCGCGTCCGGAGCCTGTGCTCCGCAACGGGAGAGGCCACAACAGTGAGAGACCCGCGTACAGCAAAAAAAAAAAAAAAAAAAAGAAGAGAAAAGTTTAAAAATACAGTCTTAATTCAGACAGAGAAAGACAAATATCATATGATATCGCTTACATGTGGAATCTTAAAAAAATGGTACAAATAAATTTATTTACAAACAGAAACAGAGTCACAGATGTAGAAAACAAAGTTATGGTTACCAAGGGGAAAAGAGAGGGGAGGGATACATTGGGACTGACATACACACACTACTATCTCTAAAATAGATAGCTAATAAGAACCTACTGTATAGCACAAGGAACTCTACTCAATACTCTGTAATGACCTATATGGGGAAATGAATCTAAAAAAGAGTGGGTATGTGTATATAACTGATTCACTTTGCTGTACAGGAGAAACTTACACAACATTGTAAATCAACTATACGCCAATAAAAATTAATTTTTAAAGAAAGTAAATTAAAAAATACACTCTTGAGAAAAACATAAAGTCTCAAAAAATAAATAAAATAAAACAAACATGAAAGAAAGGCTTTAAAAGACCCAGCAGAACTAGTCCAGGCGAGAAGTCAGCCAGCCTGACTCAGGCGGCTCAGGTTGGAATTCTGTGGACTACAGGACAGATGTGAACAAATGGGCTACCTGTGTTCCAACAAAACCTTATTACAAAACCAGATGAGGAGGTGCCCATCAGGAAGTCTCATGAGGAAAACCCGGAGGGAAAAATAAGTGGACTGGCAGTGGCCGGGGGTTAGGGGCGGCACTGTAGCATCTATATAAGCTCTGGTACCATTTTAGTTTCAAAACTGTGAAAAACGTATGGATATTTTGAGAATGAAAAGTAACAAAGTACTATTAAAGATTCTAAATATGTTCTCTTTATAAAACAAAATGGAATGAGTAGTTAATAAATAACTAAATAAATCATTGGGGGCTTCCCTGGTGGCTCAGTGGTTAAGAATCCACCTGCCAATGCAGGGGACATGGGTTCGAGCCCTGGTCCGGGAAGATCCCACATGACGCGGAGCAGCTAAGCCCGTGAGCCACAACTTCTGAGCCTGCGCTCTAGAGACCACGTGTCACAACTACTGAAGCCCACACACCCAGAGGCTGTGCTCCGCAACAAGAGAAGCCACCGCAGTGAGAAGCCCACGCACCGCAACGAAGAGTAGCCCCCGCTCTCCACAACTAGAGAAAGCCCGCACGCAGCAACGAAGACCCAACGCAGCCAAAAATAAATATATAAATAAATAAATCATTGATATTTAAAATCTAATGGAAACTTACATTGATATTTAGTGTATACATACACATCTTTTCAAACTGTTGAATAAACATAACACTTATTCTCAAAGTATAACAATGTGATGCTTTATGTTACAGAAAGAAAGAATTTGAGATCCAGACCCATATTCTGTAAAATATATTACAAATTTGCAAAGCAGAACTTTGAGTGGCTGCCTCTGCAGAGAGGCCAAGTAAAGCAGGGGCTGAGCTTCGCCACAGGGACGTAGAGGGGTCGCTGAGAGGAGACAGGAGGGAGGGTGGAGCGGGACCGGTATGGACAATGTCCCAACACGTACAGGGGGAAGAGGGTCACTGGGAGGGGTGACTGGCAAGTCCTGGAAACTCCTTGGGAATTGGGAACCCAATCCATGCTGCTCTAGCAATTGACTTTCTAACTGGCATCCTGGGACACGTTCACACAAAATGATGCTGTCGAGCAAGAGTTCTTTACTGAGAAAGGGCATCCTTCAGGATGCAGCGTAACCATGGAAACCAAGGAGTGGTCCACATGAGGACCCCCTTCCAGGGGTGGAGTCAAGTTTAGGCTGCCACCTTCCCAAGCTTCATTTTCCCTCAACTCATCCTGTCTGCCCCCCACCTGCGGCTTTAAGTAAAAAAATCAAGAGATCCGCAGAGACCTCTTGCCCCACAAAGATCCAGATATGCACAGAATGCTGAAGTCTCTCAGCGCCAAGGCATCTGAAAGGGTCAACACATACCAGAGAATCAGGAGGTGACGTGCCGGCCGTCCCGGTGGCAGCTGTCAGTGACGGAGGTAATGTCTCTTTTCAGGTCAGTACCTTCCCCACCTCCACCCCCTGCCTGGCAGGAACGGGGAAGCCTTCTCGGATTCACGCAGCAAGAACCAGCGCCCTGCTGCACACGGGTCAACTCCGCTCTTCTAGGGAGACCTCCCGCGGCGAGCATCACTTCCCAAGTGCTGCGATGCTCCTACCTCCTTCCTGCCTTCGTTCCTCTCGGTCGAGCTTGGCCTCACGTTCTCAGCTCCGATGACCTCCTAGTTCAACACTGCACTTAGCGGGAGCTCAGCCCTGCCCTGAATATGGTGGGAAATACGAGGAGAGAGCAAGCTGGCGCCTTCAGGGACCCTGCAGAGAAGCTGAAGCAGACAACAGAAAGCTCCTGGAGGCGGAGGTGTGCAACGTGTGCTCGCCTCGACCTCCACAGTTTAAGTCAAGGAAGGCTCAGTCCCAGGGCGTCCCTGGGGAGAGTCTTGTTGAAAGAGTCAGGTTTGAGCCTGAGTGTGAAGGAAACAGAGAATGTGGAAAGGTAGAAATGACTTGTAGACAGCAGTTCAAAATACATCAGCCTATGCTTGTATGAACTCCTCAAGCTCTTTTCGCAGTAGAACATAGCAGGAAAAGCATGTATTTTTGAGGCCGACGGACCTGATTTAGCATCAGGATTTGTCCACTCACACAAGTTTCTTAAACAGCCATAAACTGCCTTTGGCCTCAGTGACATGGGAGTGATAACAGCATCTACCTTGTGCACATTTAAGAACCGCCAAAGCCCCACAAGCACCACACGTGTTCTGACCCACATCTTCCTGTCCTTGCTCCCCCCATCCCCACTCTCAGGCCAGGTCCCAGGTCCTCACGACCGGCACCGTCTCTCAGAGGCCCCGGCACCCAGCTCCACGGCTCCGACCCCCGCCTTCATCCTTCCCACCTCCTTACCTGGGCACGCCCACTCCAGCAGCCCCTCAGCCCATGAAGACCGCCCGCCCTTCCATCCAGCTACTCGTTCACTCTCCACCAGCCACCTCGTGTCTCACAGACCTCCTTCCACCATTACTATTCTTATTATTAATTTGACCCCAATGGAATTTCTGATATTCGACCATTTGACCTACAAAACGGCAATTCCATAAGGTTCAGACAAATCATACAGAGAAGGCAATTTTCCAAGTAAGAACACCCCAGACCTTTGGATTCCCAGCTCCAGAGTCCTGGAAGATGGATTCAAAGGTATGAAACATGCCCACGGGCTGATGGCGCCCCTGCGGCTGCCGGCGCTGGGCAGCTAGAAGGGTCCAGGCTGGACTGATTTCCTATTAAAAGCGTGGCTGGCAAGTGTGCTGCCCCTTGCAGGCAAGGCACTCTCTTTCTAGATGGGTACTTGGGGTTCTCTGTGTCCTGGTGATGGAGATGGCATCAGTGTATAGTGGAAGGGGCGCTGGACAAAATTCGTGAGCCTGGGTCCTTAGTTCCGTCACAGCCCTGGTTCGCCACCCCGAACTGACAGGGACGTCACTTCCTCTTGGCACACCGCACACCCGTGGAGGCCCCCTGCAGGCCCTTTCTCTGAGCTTCTGTGCCCCGTCCCTCCATCACCCCAGGTGACTCCCTCCACTTTGCCTCTGCGGTTTAGCACACCCGGCATCTTAGCACCCCTTCCTGAGAAGAAAATGAACCTGCACGGGAGTTGACGTCACCATATGGCCAAAGCTGCAGGAGACAACAGATGGAAAAATGAAAAATAGAACCTGACTCCAGGGATTCCAGAGACAGCGGGACCCTCCTGGGGCCCCAGGGCCTTCATCTCATTCATCAGCAGGTCGGAGGCAGCCTGGTTGCAATCCTGGACGTCCCCTCACCGTCTGGGTGACCTTGAGCAAGCTATTTATGCCCTCTAAGACTGGTTCTTCACCTGCAAAATATTAGCAACAGCAGTTTTTCTTCGGAAGGCGGTTGAGAGGATAAATGAGAAGAAACACATGTGGTGCGTGCAGCACAGCAGCCACGTACACTGCAGGGGCTCCACTTGTGACAAAGGACCGAATCCTGTGTGAAGCAGACCCACGGAAAATCCCAGGTAAGGCCTCTCACCCTGCATCCACGGGTGCAAATGCCCCTGCACTGCTCGCCAAGCTCCCTCCTGCGTCCTTGCTGTCCGTCCGCCCCTAACCCTGACCTCTGCATCCTCCCGTGCTTGTGGCCGGCTCCACACTGCCCAGCCCTGCGCTACGCACAGTCTGACCTGTGCATTTGCTCTGCCTGATGCTTGGGGGGCAGGTGGCCGGGAGTAAAATTCATGGCTCCTCTTCAGGACTGAAGTGTCACTGAAAAGGAGGAATCCTATCAACGGGAAAGGCACTGCTACCCATTCCTAAAATGTCCATTTGGGTTTTCACGCGTGTAGAAGGGCACATCAGACCCTGACGGCTTTAGCATTCCACCCTACAAATTCTTGAGAAGGACGATTTAGGATGTCTGCATGAATTGGTGTTTCTTAATCTTCTCTGGGTCCCAGACCTCTTTGAGAATCTAATGAAAGCTATGGATCCTCTACCTACAAAAACACCCCTCCCCACCCCCAAGGATTCCTGGAGAGCCGGCTGTCCTTCTATATGGAGGGGAAGGCTCCAGGGGCAGACAGGTATGAGCTGGCTTCTCAGCACAGCCTTTCAAACTGGTTCTGCAGGACATACTTATTCTCGCTGCATCTTGGTTTCCTTACTTGCAAAATAGGGATAAAACCTGCTTTCAGAGGTGTAGTAAAGAAGAGATAAGGTCATGTCTGTGAATTCCCTGGTGGCCCAGTGGTTAGGACTCAGCGCTTTCACTGCAGAGGGCACGGGCTCAATCCTGGTTGGAGCACTAAGATCCTGCAGGCCGTGTGGTGAGGCCAAAAAAAAAGTCACGTCTGCAAGACACCCAGCACATGGTCAGTGCAACGCCTGCTACCTGTTATCATTCCCCGGAACAGTGTTTTCCAAAGCATATTGTTCTCCAATAAATTACCAGGGATTAGACAGAAAAAGTTAGATTAAGAAAGAAAGGTGTTAAATAAAGAGACATTTAATTTGCTAAAATTAAATATATCAACCAGCTTCTCTATTTCTCAGAGGCTTTGGTCTGAAGTCATTGGTGTGATTCTCCAAGTGGAAGACGGAGGAGGTAGCAGTTTATCTGACCTTAGAATCTTGTTTCATGGCCCTCGTCTGGACAGAGTTTGGGGAATGTGACCCTGAGTGATAAGTGTCCCCACTAGACCGCCTGCTCTTGAGAGCAGGAGTTGTCATATTCACTGTTTGTTGTCATATTCACTGTTTGTGAAGAGTTAGCCAACTGACCAGTTAGAGGGAACAGTCTATGTAAGACACCTCACTTTTGACATCAGTTGTAATTTTCGAGGTTCCCAAAATCACCTGCAGGTTTAATAATTCACTGGAAGGACTCACAGAACTCATAGACGCTGTTATGCCCACAGTTACAGTGTGTTACAGATTAACACCAGCCAAGGAAAAGGCACAAGGAAAAGTCCAGGAGAGGCGCAGACTCAGAGCTTCCACCGTCCTCTCCCCAGGAAGTCAGGCAGGAGAGGCCCAGACTCAGAGCTTCCACCGTCCTCTCCCCAGGAAGTCAGGCAGGAGAGGCGCAGACTCAGAGCTTCCACCGTCCTCTCCCCAGGAAGTCAGGCAGGAGAGGCCCAGACTCAGAGCTTCCACCGTCCTCTCCCCAGGAAGTCAGGACAGCGTGACCCTCACCGCGTCAAGGTGCAACAGAGCTCACAGAAGACAGTCAGCCAGGGGAGCTCAGCCAACCCCAGTGTTCAGAGCTCTTACTGAACAGTGGTGGGGCTCCAACACATAGGCACAATGAACTAACTGCCCACATGGCTAATTTCAGTCTCCAGTCTCTGCGGAGACCTACCGCTACTACGTGACCAAAGCCCCCACCCTAAATGTCATTGTCAGACTGTCCAGCATGACCAAGGTCCCAGGCAAACAGGCACTCCTATCAGGCAGGACATTCCAAGGGCTCTGAGATTACATCGCAGGAGCCAAGGGCAATGACCCGACCTCTTTTCTGGCAAGTGTCAATTCCTTACCACACATTGTTGTATCCCAGTGACTAGCACCGGATAGACCTTCAATGACACTTTTCAAATGGATGAATAAATGAAATACACTTGTGGAATCATGGGAGGTCATGTTAGTTCCAGCCTGTAAGACTTTCCTGATGGGTCTGTTGTCCCCAACACCCACTTCCAATGATAATTACCGAGTCATATCTCTCTTGTATAACCTTACACGAATCAATAGCTGAGTGAACATGGCAAAATGTCAGATTCAATATCTTTTCATGATTAAAAAAAACCCCTCTTATAATTAGAAAAAAAGAAAGGAGAATTTCCTTAATCTGATAAAGAATAGCTACAAAATATTTAAGAAAGAGTACACTTTATTAAGAGCTTTCCCTCAGAAATCAGAGATTAGGTATAGATGCTCACCCCTCACCATCACCACTCCTATTAACACTGTACTAGAGGTTCTAGCCAGTGCAATAAGGCAAGAAAAGTTAATAAAAAGCATAAAAATGGAACACAAGAAATAGAATATTACTATTCACAAAGAACATAATTTTATATGCAGAAAATCCAAAAGAATTTACAGTCTATTAGAATCAATAAGTGAATTTTGCAAAGTCACTAAATAGAAGGCTAATATATAAAAATCAATTGTATTTTTATATACTAGTAAAAAGTAGAGAATAAATGTAAAACACACACACACACCAGCATCAAAAACTTCAAATACCTATGAATAAATCTAACTGTCTGCAATGAAAACTATCAGACATTACTGAAATTAAATAAGACCCAATGACTAGAGATATATGCCACGTTCGTAGATTGGAAGACTCAATATTACGAATATCTCCCAAAATTGATTCATATTTCCATGCAATATCAATAAAACCCTAGCAGTGTTTTTTTTGAAAGTTGACAAACTGATTCTAAAATATATCTCAAAATGTAAAAGACCAAAAATGGCCAAGGCAATCCTGAATAAGAAGAAAGCTGGAGGACCTCCAGCAGATGTATGTCAGCAGACCTGTATGTCAGCATGACCAGCTACTAGGACCTGTTAGAGAATGACAGTGAGACACTGTGGTGGTGACACAAGGATAGCAACTAGATTCACAGGCCAGAATACAGAACGGTTTCAGTGGTCCATCACTGTGTCACAAATTTTCGCAGTGGTCATTTGGGTCAAGAATTCAGACAGAGCACAAGGGGCAGCTCACTTTGCCCCACAATGACTAGGTCTCAGCTGGAGTGGCCCAAACACCAGGGAACTGGCTGGAACAGCTGACTAGAGTCATCTCTCTGTTGGCTATTTGCATCCCTTCTCCCCATGGGGATTCCGTGTGGCTCGCCTGAGCTCCCTCACAGCATGGTGGTCTCAGCAGTCAGACTCTTTACACGGCAGCTGGCCTTCCCCAGCATGAAAGTAGATGCCGCTAACTGTCTTACAGCTGAGCCCACAACCAACACAGCTATGCCCAACCTATTCTGTTGTCAAGATGGATCACAAGGCCTACTCGAATTCAAGGAGAGGAAAACTGGGACATGACCTCCACCTCTTGATGGGTGAAGTGTCGTGAAACATCTGCCATCGGCATATATATATGTGGTCGCCTCTTTGAGACAAAGGTGACACCACAACACAGTGGTGAAAGGATGATCTTTTCAATAAATGATGCTGGTCAAATAGATATCCAAATACAAAGCCAAATGCATCTTGACACCTACATTATACAAGCCACACTCCAAAAAATCTATTCTAGGTGGACTGTAGATCTAAATATGAAAAACAAAATAATAAGGTTTTTAGAAGAAAACCTAGGAGGATAATACCTTCATGCTGTTGGAATAGGTAGGCGTTTCTTAAACAGGACCCCAAAAGTACTAATCATAAAGAAGAAAGATGATAAATTGAACTATATTAAAATTAGGAACTTCTAGTTATAAAAAGACACTATTAAGAGAGAAAAAAGGCAAGCCACAGAATGAGGGAGATATTTGTAATACATAAAGTACTGCTATTGAAAACATATTCTTTAACAACCTATAAATCAAATAAGAAATGACAGACAAACCAATAAATAATAGAAAAATAGGAACTTCACAAAGGAGTGTGAATGGCCAATGCATACGAAAAAGTGCTCAATTTTGCTGGGCATCAAAGAAAAGCAAATTAAAACCACAACGAGATATCATTTCCCACCCAGCCAAATGACAAAATGAAAAAGACAGAACGAGCATTAGCACCAACGTGAAGACTTTAGAACACGCACGCACTGCCAGTGGGTGTGAACTGGTACAATTACGTTGCAAAATTGTTTGGTGGAACATACACACATAACCCTCTCTCCCAGCAGTTTCACTCCCAGGTATGTACCCAACAGGAAAGTTCACATGTATGCACCAAAACACACAAAAAAGAATTTCACAGCAGAACTATTCCCCCAGAGCCCCAAACAGAAACAAATGAACACCTGTAAGAAGAATGGATAAATGAATTGTGATACATCCGTGCCATGGTCTACCACACAGCAGCGCAAACGGGTGAAATACTGACATGCAACACGACGGGGTGAATCCCACAAACGTAGTGAGCAGCAGGAGCCCGGGTACTACGGACACATTCTGAGTCTACTTAGATCACGTTCACGAATCAGGCGACGCTCATCTGTGCTGCTGAAGTCAGAACAGCGCCACCCCTGGCGGGGGCAGGTAATTGCTGAAAGGAACCAAGGCAGCTCCTGAGAAGTAAGCAATTTTTGTCTCTTTATCCCAGAAGTGGTTACGTAATGTGTTCACTTTGTGAAAGTCATTGAGCTGTAAACCTATGACTTGTGTATTTTTCTGTATATGTGTTACATTTCAATTAAATTCAGTAAGATAAAAGGGGAAAAGTTTACTCAGATATTTGCTTACTCAAATTTCTCCATTTTTCACAATTAACTACCAATTAGGAGAGAGAAAAGGGGGCGAGGTTCCTGGGTGAGTCCCAAAGAAAAAAGAGAAAGAGAAAAAAAATTAGAAATCATGGTTTTTACTGAAAGCAATAAAACTAAGACACACAAGGAAAAGGAAGTAATGCTACATCCCCAATCGTCATTGTGATGAAATTAAGTTTTTGCAATTAGAGTTGAGAATCTCATTCTCATTATGTTTAGTATATAGGCCATGAAATCTCCCTTCCAGGACACAGGATAAATTGGAATTACTTTTAGCTCTTATAAGGGCTCCAACTTCAAACAAAATGTCAAGTTTAATGATTTCTACAACCACTAAGCTAGAAATCAATTTTTTAAACTCATTTATGGTGCCACAGCTAGGTCATCAGTAGACATTCTGTATTTTCACGAGAAATTGCAGCTACCAGGTGAGAGAGGTCTGATTTTCTGAAATCAGAAAAAATGGTACCAGTCTTTTCCCAGAGAAAAATGATAACTACATCTACTAGAAGAAAAAAAAAAAAAAACTCTCCCTAGGAATAAATTGAAAAATTAAAATGTAAGTAACTTCATGAATTAAAATGGATTTTCCTGGAGAAAAATTAAAACTGGATCCCTACCAGACCCTATGCGTGAAGGTGGACTTAGGTGAATGGAAAACTTCAATGTGAGAGAGAAAACTACAACATTCATGGTAGAAAATTCAGGAGAATGTCTCTGTGACCTTGAAAGTAGGGAAGGACTTCTTAAACAAAACTTCTAAATGAAGACCCGTGAGGCACGATAAAAGAAAAATTAAAAATAAATTAAAAACAAAAAAAAAAAACAAGAAAAACAAACCCCGTGAGGCACAGGCACACAAAATATGCACTTGATTACGTCAGAAGTAGGCACGCCATGGGCACCGTCGGGGTAGACAGCAGGGGTGGAGAAAGACTGTCCAAAACTGACAAACAATTCAAAAGCATTCTTGCACCAACAGGAAAGAGAGGACAACAGAAAAATGGGTAAAGGGTCTCAGGCTAAGTTACAGAAAGGAAATCCAAAGAGGCATTAAGGAAATAAAGAAACACTCACGTCGTGACTAATCAGAGAAACACAAATTAAAACATCGTGATATCATTTTATACTCATCTGATTGGCACAAGCTGGAGATTTGGAAAGGCCGAGTGTCGGCAGGCCCGAGGTGACGTAGGGCCCCCTGCAGCGCTGGTGGATGTGTAGCTGGGGGTCACCTGGCATTACTGGGTCAGGTTGGGTCTACATACCCTGGGACCCGGCAGTGGCACTCCTGAGTGTACCCTCTGGAAAGCCGGGTGGCTGGTCCCATTCCTGCCCCCCGCTGCAGGGGGATTACGTATCCACACCCTGTCACCTCACCGCTTCCTGCCATTATGGGGGCAGTACACGCCCCACTCCATCCACGCTGGCTGGGCAGGTGACTCGCCCCGGCCTGTGGGATTTGAGGGACAGGACAAAAGCAGAGGCCTCAAACGTGCCTGAGTATTTTGTCTTCGCCTCTTGAGCTCCAACCGTTCATTATCAGAAGCACGTGCCCTGGGTGGACACTCTGGTCCAAGGAGAGGGAAGAGAGTCATGGAGCAGACCTGAGCCCAACCCACCCTGGAGCCCGGCTTCCCAGCCCTGCCACACCCAGCAGACCCCTTGCCAACCACCAACCACAGGCCAGTAAAAAGGAAAACTAAGTTCTCGTCATTGTAGGGCTGCGTTTAAGGACATTGCAGCAGCAGCTGCTCCACGGGGACCGCAGGCAAGGGGTTCACTGCAGCATCGCTTGTGCTGAGCGGGTGCAGCGGGTTGAATGGTGTCCTCAAAAGATGTATCCACCCGGAACCTGCAAGTGTGACCCTAATGGGAAAAAGGGTCGCGGCAGATGTAATTGAGTTAAGGCTCTCGAGATGCGATCATCCTGGATTGGGGGAAGGGAGTAAACCTAATGACAAGTGTCCTTACAGTAGGAGAGACCCACAGGGAAGACAGCCATGTGGCGATGGAGGCAGAGACTAGAGCGGTGCATCTCCAGGCCAGCGAACGCCAAGGCCTGCCGGGGACCCCCAGAAACTAAGAGAGGGGCCTGGGACAGACTCCCTCCCAGAGCCTCTGGAGGGAGCCAGCCCTGCCAGCACCTTGCTTTTGAACTTCTAGATCCAGAACTGCAGAAGTGTTTGCGTTTTAAGCCACCCAGTTTGTGGCAGTTTGCTACAGCAGCTCCAGGCCACCCTGGATGAGGCGGTCAGTGCAAGAGGACTTCAAGGATCACTAGCCTGGGAAGGAAAACCAGACTTCGGCCCTGGTACCATCACTCCTCAGGTTGGGACGCAGGAGGCTCTCCTCTCAATGGGCTGGAGAAGGGGTATGTCGCCCCGGCCGGGGCCAGCTGCACACCGGATGTGATGCGGTGATGACATCCGAGATGGACAAAGGATGGAAGAGGGTCAGCAAGTGAAGACGACCGCCATCCCCGACCTAGCCCTGGGGTGAGGGTGCCGGCCCCTCCGACCAGGCAATGCACGTGCAGAAAGGCAGAGCCGCGAGATGCAAACCGGAGGCCTCGGCCCTGGGGGACCGGTGCCCAGCTCTCACCTGGGAGAACTAGTAAGAACCTTCTGAAGCACCAGCGTGTTCCCGTTGTTAAACAAGTTGGGCCCTAAGTCACACCAGGGCCTTCAGAGCTGAAGAATGATGGTTTGGGTGAAATAAAATCTGTCTGTAGCAGGTCAATTAAAACTGAGTCATAGGGAATTTTCCCCATCGGTACAAATCAGTGAACGTATACTCTGCTAACTCCGGGCTCTTCTCTGTAGGTTACACTGACTTTCTGGGTAGGAATGGCTTGATAACAGATGAAAAGTCTTCTGTTTGTGCCCTTTCTAAGGGAAACATTGGCTAAATTCTGAGAGTAAAAACCAACATTCGTGTTCATCAACAGGGCCTGTTTAAACGCCACGCGGTCACAGCAGGGCGGTACACACAGCCTGGGTGGATCTAAGGAGACGCTCCACTTCTTGGACAAGTCAAGAGGTTTGCCAGGGGGTCTGAGTCCCTTCAGGCTGCTATAACAAAACACCATAGACCTGGTGGTTTATAAACAGCAGAAGTCTCTTCCTCACAGCTCAGGAGGTTAAGAAGTCCAAGGTCACGGTGCTCGCAGATCCTGCGTCTGGTGAGAGCTCGCTTCCTAGGTGGCTGACTGTTCCCGCCAGCCTCACAGGACAGAAACGGGCCGGGAATGCTCTGGGGTCTCTTTTATAAGGACGCTCACCCACTGGGGGGGCTCCACCCTCATGACTCATCACGTCCCAAAGGACCCGCCTCATAGCACCATCACAAGGCGCGTGATGTTTCGACACATGAATCCTGGGGCAGCTGTAAGGCTGGTAGCGCGGCTCTCATGATTATTGCCTCACGTGCCGCCGTGAGAACCCACCTTCCCCGTAGGCTGGGCCCTCCCTGTGTGAGGACCGGTCACTGCTACTTTAATTAGCGTGTTCTGTATTTCCTCTGTCAAGGAAAAGGCTGTGTCTTTACAGAGCTGGAACAGAGGTGGAAACACACTTATTACGTTCATTAAAGTCATTATAGGTCGTGGGCTGGCTGAGGCTGGTCTAGCCAAGATTGCTCCTCACATCTTGACAGCTACAGCTGAGCTGGGTCGAATATTGCCGTTTTATAGCTACAAGTACTTTTTTTTCCAATCCAGACGTGGATTCTTTAATTTATCTTTGTGTCTAGACCTCTCCTTTGGGAAAATTACATTAGGGGCCTTTTTTTCTCCTCCAGAAATAAAGGTCCTATGAAGGAATTGCCAAACAGGCCTGCATAATTAGTCAAGTTTGTGCCGCGGGCCTACGTGCGTCTCTGCAGACTGTTTCCTTTAGGAAAACGCTTCTTTCCTTCAGGAAAATGCTTTTTTTTTTTTTTTAAAACTGGGTTTATGGTACACTGTCCCTGAAATTTATCACTAGCTCTTGGGAGATGTGTGTGTTTATTCAGTCAGTGATCCCCTAGGAGCCAGGCAGGAGGGAGTAAGCTGGCGGGAAGGTATAGCAGTAAATCTGCACTTCCCTCCTAGGGAGAGGAACCCCGGAGAAGATCAGTCTGGGAGTCGGGGGTCATGAAGCGGATCAGCGGTCATGAAGGTGGGGCCCTAATGCGTGACTAGCCTCCCTGGTGAAGGGGAGGCGTGACTGTCCAACGTCTGGCAAAGGGGCCCATCTGAAAATGGGATGAGGTCCCACCTGTGCCCTGACATGCTCAAAGCCCCGCCTCCCACGACGACAGACTAACGCCCCCCAACAGGGCGTCAGGCGGGACTGAGGGAGGCAGATGTCCCCTGGAGGAGCCTGGGCTCGTGGCATCTTGCGACAGCCCCCCTCCCTTCCAGCAGCTGCATCTTCTCCCGAGTGGTCCAGGAAGGAAACTGGCTGCCGTGGTTTCCTGCCGCACAGAGACGTCCCCTTGGACACCGGAGGGTGACTCATGCTGGCGATGCGCTAGATGCAGAAGCCCTTGTCACTATTTTAGGCTTCCCCGGAGGAGAAGGATAAGCAAACCGGCCAGAAATAACACATTCATTCACGTTTCAATCATACATCTAAGAAATATGAATGGAGGAATTGCTATTAATTCAAAATTCTCAAATAGACTTTGAGAGCATGAGTAAAAAAAAAAAAAAAAAAGAGTTTAACACCGTCAAGAAGAGAACGAGCAGGAAGGCAAAAGAGCTGGTCCAAGTGTTCAGGGACAGAGCTTCACAATCAACCAGGAAAGGGAGGCCTGGAGAGACGGCTCGGGAGGCTGTGACCGGGGAACCTCCTACAGGGTGTAAGGACGCTCTGGGGTTGCCTTCTCCACAGGGCTACGAATACAACCACCAACCAGTGTGTGCAGGTTAACCTAACCCCTGGGCTGTAAACGCTCAGCATTTCTAGGGCTTGTCGTTTTTAATCAAATATACAGAATGACAGTTACGCTGTCCAGGGGTGTGGGATGAGAGCTCACGGATGAACAGCAAGGTCCCGTATTGTTCAAGCAGGCTTATTAGAAAACACTCTGTGTGGTACCAAAAATCAAGCGATTAAACAACATAAGCAATTGTTTTTCTGCAAGTCTGGGATGGTTTTCCTCCCCCCTCCTTTGCACTGGGCACTGAGGAGGGGGCCTGGGCTTGGAAGGTAAAGAAGGCCCTGTCTCTGCTTGCGGGGAGCCCAGCGCGTGTGGGAGACGCAGTAAGGAGCCGCACGGGAGGGAGGAGGGAGGAGGGAGCTCAGAGGCTGGAGAGGCGCATCAGGAGGTGACAGGCGGCTGAGCCTGACGTCCAGGACGTCAGGACAGGGAGGCTCATAGAAACAGAAGTGGGGCTTCCCTGGTGGCGCAGTGGTTGAGAGTCCGCCTGCCGATGCAGGGGACGCGGGTTCGTGCCCTGGGAAGATCCCACGTGCCGCAGAGCGGCTGGGCCCATAAGCCATGGCCGCTGAGGCTGCGCGTCTGGAGCCTGTGCCCCGCAACGGGAGAGGCCGCAACAGTGAGAGGCCTGCGTACCGAAAAAACAAAAAACAAAAAACCAGAAGGGGAGCACGTGCAAAGGCACACACAGGAAGCACAGAGGCAACACGGCGTGTGCCAGAGCAGGGCTCCACTTGACCTGAGCTTAGGGTTCAGAGTGGGGGAGACACGGCCCAGTGGCTGACAACTCAAGCTCTGGGTCAGGCATCTGGGGTCCGACCTAGACCTGCCCCCTGCTTGTGACTCTGAGGGAGAAGCTCACGCTTCTCAGGCGAGTGTCTGCAAGGCAGCCCCCAGCCTGAGCACAGACGCCCGGTGCCCCTAGGCCTCCAGTTCTCAAAATTCCCAGGTTCTGAGTCCAGCTGCCCTCAACAACGTTCTGATGACGTTTGGGGTCTGCCTTTCGGGTGGGCCGGTTTTTATAGGGACTTCAGGCATTCTGCTGTTTCTCACTTTAGTGTAACACATTCACTGGCGTTCGGTTTCCTACGTCGGTCTCCCGTGCTTGGCTAATGTGAGCTGTGTCCAAGAGACAGAGCCCCTCCCCAGCGTGGACACAACCCTGTTTCTGGACATGCACGTCTCCAGGTCTGACCTGGCTGGGATGTTTTCCCAAGGAGTCAAGGGCTTCCCAGGAGGCCCCCCATCAGCTCTGCGCTGTCCTGGCTTTGCAGCCTGCAGCCCAAGACAGGAGGCTGCGGGGCTCTCCTCACCTATTTCTAAGTGTGCAGCTACCAGCGGGAGAGGCCCCACTGAAGGTAAAGACTCCTGGGCAGTGCAGCTGCAGGAATGGGTTTGACCTCTAGGGAGCCAGTTTGCAAACTTGAATGTGCGTCAGTGTCCCTGGCGGGGCTTGTTCAAACCCGATCACTGGGCCCCCTCGGGGTCCTGACTCAGCAGTTCTGGGGGGGAGTCTGAAAATTTGCATTTTGAACGAGTTCTGCTCAGACTGTTCTAGGATTTATTTTATTCAAGGCAAGTAATTATAACTGGCACGTATGCAACCTACTGTCACTTTTCTGTATCATCTCACACTGTGGTCATGAATGAGGTTTGTAAAAGGCAGGACTAGTAACAGTCAATGATAAGTTTGACATTTTGCTCCCTAACCTGAAGGAGAAGAAACCCAGGCTTGAAAGGAGAGAGGGGGACTGATGTGGAGAAACAGATGTGGAGCGAGGCTACTGAGAGCACGTGTGTCGGAGGTGGGGGGGTGATGAAATAAAAATTCCTATTTTAAGACAAGAAAATTTTAACGCACAAGTTTTCTCTGCCTGCTTGGGCCTCCTCCTTCCCCTCTGCTGTGCACTGGGCACCTGCCTTACGCATCAACCCGAAATACCTGCTCAGCCATAAAGATCCACTTTTCTTCTTCTGGCACCAGCCGTGCAACTCCTAAGAAGGGAGGAGTTTCCTCTCCCAATCCTGTAACAGGTCACGACGACCCACCACTCGCCTTGAACGTGCAGACATCTTTGGTGAACTTTATGTGCAATATCAATACATCCCTGCCCTGAAAGAGAACAGACTGGTCAGATGATGCGGGGAGATACGGGGCCACACCTAACGGAAGTTCTTAGCTTAAATACTTATGACCTTATTAGTTACTAGCTATATTGCTTGTATTCTATTTTACATTTCTCGCATTACCAAATGTGTGACTGAGCCTCAGATAAAATTAATGATGTTTAGGCAACTTGAAACGATTGATCAAATATATAATTCTTATAAGGTCAATGACTGTGACAGTGTAACTCTAGATATGGGAAGAAACAGCACAAGGGAATCATTTCCTGGACCATAACAGACTAGCAAGACTGGTGGTCCTGAAGCCTGTGGTTACTGTTAACAGGGCCTAATAACAGCACATTGAGGGGCCCATCAGTGAAATCCTCGCCTGACCTGGGAACAAGCATTCCTAGCACCGTGGGACAAATTGGTCGTAAAATGCCTCCCAAACCTTAGCTGAAATTAAGACCAAAAGGGAAGGGGTTGTAAAATAAAGAATGTTGCCCACCATCCAGTTCTACAAGCACCAAGCCATTAGCCACTGCAGTTGCTGACCTACGACACACCCTGAAAGGAGTTCAGGGCGGAGATCAGGAATGAGGCCCTTTGTGCTCTGGAAACTGACAAAACTCTCAGATGGTTAGATATTTTCAGGAGAAAATGTTATGAACCCAGTTTCTTTCCTCTTCCCACATTTAGAAAGCACTAAACCATTAACTAAAATATCTGTTCCCTACGAATCGCAGTGACCTTCTACCAAGATGAGTGCTTGGTCGTATGTACCCTTCCCCAGAATCACAGGCGTACTGACCTGCCCCGCACCGCCTCTTCAGAGCCGTCCTCAGAGCTCTCTAAGAAACTGTCTCCTGGGTTATAATCCTCAGGTAGGCTCAAATAAAAATTTTCCATTTTTTCTTAGATTGACCATTGATCATTTTTATTTATTTTTTGTCGACAGGGGCTAGAGGCAAAGAGGCTGAGAACACTCACGGGAGAATGGGAGCTCGGGGGCCAGACAGCCCGGCCGATGCCTGGCTCTGCGTGATCCTGAGCAAGTCTTAACCTCAGTTGCTATAAAACGGGGCAACTGCCTGTGTTATGGACTGAACTGTGTTCTCCAAAATTCTTCTGTTGAAGCCCTAACTCCCAGTGTGACTGTATTTGGAGATGAAGCCTTTAGGGTGGCAATTCAGGTTAAATGGGGTCGTAGGGGCGGTGGACCCTTGTAAGAAGAAACACCAGGGCGCCCTCTCTGAATGCACGCAGAGAAGGGGCCATGTGGGCAGACAGCAAGAAGGCACCCTCTGCGAGCCGGCTGGAGAGGTCTCACCTGGACCCACCCTGACGGCACCTTGATCTTGGACTTCCAGCTCCAGAGCTGTGAATCCCCTGGTCCGTGGTACTTTGTCCTGGTCGCCTGAGCTGACCGAGACGGCCACCAGCTCTGCAGTCCTGCCGTTCAGCTTGGAGCTCAGCACATCACAGTCACCACAGCAGGTGGTTTAAGGACACAGATCTGCCAGCTCACGCAGTCACCACGGTGATCTGGGAACTGGAATGAACACACACACATCACTACGTTTCCCTCTCTCCTTCTCCACGCACCCCTTCCCTCCCCCAGAAGTGTGCACAGAAATTCAAGCAGCACATTCAGAGCCTGGTTTGGGGAAGGTTTTGCATCCTGGGCAGGACCCTGCACTCCCAGGCGTGGCCGCTGGGTGGCACCCCGCACGCGACAAGGTGGCTCTCAGGCGACGGCCTGGACCGAGGCCAGTGAGGCCGAACCCAATTCTTCCTTTTAATCAAGTCAGCTTGAAAGATGGAGGCGGCATGAGTTATTTTTGCTTTAAACGCACTAGGACTGGTAGGACTGGTAGGACTACATTTCCCTTTAACGGGTGAAAATTTAGTATCTGAATTGAGATGTGCTTTATCTGTAAAACACACACCAATTTTGAAGACTTAACATCAAAAAAAAAGTGAACTAGTATTAATACATTTTTATACTGACTACACATTGAAAGGATATTTGGTTACGTTGGATTACAGAAGACACCGGCAACTTCCCTCGTTTCTTGTGACCCCTTTCATGTAGCTACAAGCACATTTAAATTACACGTGCAGCCCACAGTGCATTTCTGTGGGAGCTCAGACCTGGGGCTGCCCGGGACCCCGGGGTCGCCTCCCGCCTTCCTGCTGACGTGGGCCACAGCTGGGAGCACATTAAGTCAGGATCGCGAAGGGCCTTCTCTTGGTGCTGGGGGAGAAAACCGAGGTCCAGAGGAGCCATGTGCCAGGCTTGGGGCACGGGGTCAGGGTCAGACTTAGCAGTTTTACAAGGCTCCGCTTAACCAAGGATTCACTTGGGGCCTCTGGTTACGGGCTGGGTCTTTCATCAATCAACCAGCATTGACTGAGCAGCGAGTGCACTGGCCTGTATGGGAGCCACGACAGGAATGAAGAACCCTGTGCTAGTGCGTAGACCCAGAGGGACAGGGAGGGAAGGGAGTGGGCCGTGGGCAGCAGCAAATGCCTGATCTGCAGGTGGGGACTTAAAACTTGGGGTGACACGTGACACTGGGTGCAGGCTCGCAGCCTCAGAAGGCACCTGGTCCTGCTGCTGTGGGAGACAGCCCTGTCTCGGAGATCAGATGAGATACAGATATTGATACAGAGGTAGATACAGATATAGATACAGAGATAGATACAGATATTGATACAGAGATAGATACAGGTATAGATACAGATATTGATACAGAGATAGATACAGAGATAGATACCGAGATACAGAGAGAGATACCGAGATACAGATATTGATATATAGTTACAGAGACAGATACAGATATTGATACAGATATAGATACAGAGATAGACACAGAGATACAGATATTGATACAGATAGATACAGATATAGATACAGAGATACATACCAATATAGATACAGAGGTAGATATAGAGATACCGATATAGATACAGAGATAGATACCGATATAGATACAGAGATAGATACAGATATAGATACAGAGATAGACACTGAGATACAGAGATAGATACAGATATTGATATAGAGATAGTTACAGAGATAGATACAGATATTGATACAGAGATAGATACAGAGATAGATACCAATATAGATGCAGAGGTAGATAGAGAGATACCGAGATAGATACAGAGATAGATACCGATATAGATACAGAGATAGATACAGATATTGATACAGAGATAGATACAGATATTGATAGATAGTTACAGAGATAGATACAGATATTGATACAGATATAGATACAGAGATAGACACAGAGATACAGATATTGATACAGATAGATACAAAGATAGATACAGATATTGATACAGAGATAGATACCAATATAGATACAGAGGTAGATAGAGAGATACCAACACAGATACAGATACCGATATAGATACAAAGATAGATACAGATATTGATGCAGGTATAGATACAGAGATAGATACTGATACAGATACAGAGATAGACCTATCTATACATATATCTAGCTAGCTGGCTATATAGAGAGAGGGTGAGAGGGAGACAGAGACAGAGAGATTTAGCTTAAGGAGTTGGCCCACATGATTGTCAGGGTGCAAGTCTGAAATCTGCAGGGCAGCCTGGCAGGCTGAAGTCCAGGGAAGAGCTGATGCTGCAGCTCGAGCCTGAGGCAGAACTCCCCTTTCTTCAGGGAACCTCACCCTTTTTCCTTTTAAGACCTTCAACTGATTGGGTGAGGCCCACCCACACTATGGAGAGCAATCTGCTTTACTCAGAATGTATTGATTTAAATGTTAATCTCATCTAAAATAGACCTTCACCGCAACATCTGGACTGGCGTTTAACCAATTATCTGGGTACTGTGGCCCAGACAAGTTGACACATAAAACTCACCATCAAACCACCCCGACATCCAGGAAATGAAGAGCTAACGCTGGCTGCCTCAGGCTGTGGGTGAGTTCTTTCTGCTTGGCTGGCGCTTCCCCCACCTAGGCATCCTTGAGTGTTTGGAATGTCAGCCCTGGGCTAGGGCCCCCTGGGGGATGTCCTCTGGTCCCCACCCTGCTCTACCTTTCTGAATTCTGCTCCTTAGAGACCAGCTCCATTTCTCCTCCTGAAGGAAGGCCTCCTGAGACCCCAAGCCCCCACTGTCACCTCCTTCTCTGAACTCTGAGCTCCAGTTGCCTGCACCACTGGCTCAGAACAGTTCACCTGGCTCCTGAAACATGTTTTGTACGGTTTAAGTTCGGGGTGCTGCGTCCACGGGCCCAGCTAGATCACACACTCCCTAAAGTCAGGGGCTGCATCCCCCATAACCAGTTCTGTCACAACGCGTCCAGCAACAGCATCCATCAGATGTCCTCCAACTCCTGGCGCTGCTTGAGAAAGACTCGCTTTTTCTTCCCTCTTTAGCAGTTTCTTCTCGCCCACGAGACGTTTATGCTTCTCCAATCTGGGGACGAGCTTAGGTTCACCTCTCGGCCGCTCTCCGTGGACCTGTAAATGTTACCTGTCTCTCTCGGTACTCTTTATCATTCTGGATGAAAAGTTTTTCCCGTTTTCCTCCCTCCTCATCTACACATCCCTGTCAGCTGGTTATCCCTTCCCGTGATAATGTGGCCATAATATTCTCAGACGTTAAACCCAAGCTCACCTCAGGGATCAGTTTTCTCTCTGGATTCAGTTAACAGCCTAAGCCAGTCCACATGGCCAAGTATAATCTTAAAAAGTTAATTGAGACTCTCATACAAATATGGGATGAACACCTGCCAAAGATTTGTTGAACTCAGCCTGGGAGCCAACAAAATGCTAAAGCTGGTTCGATGAGCAGCGGAGAACAGGGCTTTATGCCATGCGGGGGGGCTGAAGTTTCTTCTAAGTCAGAGGCCAAGGTGACCACTGTCCTGCAGGGAAATAGAACTGCAGCCTTTGGGTCGTCTTCTCCACCAAAGAGAAATCACTTGCATCTCTACTGATTTAAAAAATCCATAAATTCACATGTAATGTCACAGAGTGTAAGCGCAAGTCAAATTCAGGTGCAGCCCCGGATGACTGAGGATCTCAGCTCAGCACCAAGGCAAATGGGGCAGCACATCTTTTCGATGTCACACTGGAGCCTTGTCTGTGGCTGTATGTTACGGCAGCCACAGGACACTAATATGCTCGCTCAGTGTCTGGGATCTCAGCTGCGTGAGCTGGAGCCATGGGGGGCTGGCTGGGCACTCCCTCTCTCCCTGGGGCTAGCTTGCACTCCCTCCCAGCATGGTGGTCTCAGGGTGGCCAGGCTTCATCCAGGAGCTGGTCTCCAAGAGGGGATCCCGTGTCACTGAAGGAAGAAGTGACACAGCATCCCTCCCACCCCAGAGCAGGTTACAGGGCCAGCCCGGACACAGCGGGTGGGAAACAGACTCACTCTCCACGGAAGGGGGTAAAGAGTCTCCCAGAGGGTTCTGTGTGGCTGCTGTGTGCCTGCAGGCGGGCCCACCAGCAGTCATGCCGTGCCCTCCTACGGCCTTCCAGCCAGCAGACCGACCTCAACTCTGAAGCCACGGGCCAAGTTTTAAGAGCCCAGGACCCTTGAAGGACACAGATGCACTGAACAAGCTCCAAGTCTAGATGGAAGATTAGCAAATACGTACAATTATGTTCTTTCAGGTTTTTTCTTTTAATATACAAATTTTATTAATTTCCGGAGAAGGAAATAAAAAAAGATGCTGCAGTGATAACCGTGTCCACAGAAAATCTTCGACAACTGAACGACGAGACAGACTAACAGACGTCAGGGTGGCGAGCTCTGAGCTGTGGGGTGAAGGAGGCAAGAGGCCATGCTGCCCACCCTCCTTCCCCCCATCCTCGCTCCCTCCCATCGGTCCCGGGTCCCCCACCCCAGAGCGCCCGGTGCGGGCGGGCTCTGCCGCTCCACAGAGGAATGAGCGTGGAGCTCGTTAATCACAGTGTCCTTGGCTCCCAAGGAGTTTGGTCGTACTGAACCCAGTTTGGGCCTGATTGGACCTCGTCCACCTTGGATGCCCCAGGAAACCTAAGTCCCTGCAGAACAAGGCTGTCCGTGATCAGAAAGTCTGGGCTCCCTGGGCTTCCCTGGTGGCGCAGTGGTTGAGAGTCCGCCTGCCGATGCAGGGGATACGGGTTCGTGCCCTGGTCCGGGAAGATCCCACGTGCCGCGGAGCGGCTGGGCCCGTGAGCCATGACCGCTGAGCCTGCGCGTCCGGAGCCTGTGCTCCGCAACGGGAGAGGCCACAGCAGTGAGAGGCCCGCGTATAGCAAAAAAAAGAAAGAAAGAAAGTCTGGGCTCCCTTTTTAGAATTAACCCCCCGGGCCACAGAGTTGAGCGTCCTCGTCCACACAGCAGCTTTACGATTCCATAAGTGACCAGCTGACCCGATTTGTCCCCAGCACCTGTGAGCAAGGTGGTGTGGACCCCTCCAAGGTTCTTAAAGGTGCGCAAGCCGACCTTCAGAGAGGCCCCTGCTCTGCCCGGTTTTCTCAGCCGGAAATGGTCTGGAGGGCCGTCTCCATCTTCCCTGGAGAAGCAAATATGACCCAGAAGGTGGAGTTCCAGAGCCAAGCTGTCTGTCTTTGCTCCCACGTCTGTCCCGCACTGTCGCGGGTGAGGGTGAAGCAAGCCGGGCTGCCCCCGTTTCCCTGCCGTGGGGCCAGCGGCTCAGCAGACCAGGCAGCACCACGGAGGATGCAGCTTGAATGCGGCAAGATGTGTGGTGAGTCACGAAGCCCGGTGGACAGCGTGGAAGCAGGAACATCACGGTGACCCACAGCACCTGCCCCGAGCCAGCACCGGGCAGCCCGGCGGTCCCCAAGGCAGTCTTGTGTCCCTGGGGACACTCTGGGTTGTCGCGACTGGAGGAGGGAGGGCGCTGCTGGCGCCTGGTGGGTGGAGGCCAGGGAGCCACTGGGTCCTCCCGTGACCATCCAGCCCCGTCCTCAGTGCCAAGGCCAAGAAAGCCGGGGGCAGGAGCTTACCTGCTGTTACACAGTTAACCGCATACACCCCTGGGAGCGGACACTACAATCAGGCCTTAATTAACCTCCGGGCTACACTCAGTGAGCGTCTCACTTACGGGAGTGAACCGGCAAGACGGGTCGGCAGGTCGGCGCAGAAGGTACCAGATTTAATCAGACGCTCGCGTTGGCTGAATCACTGCAACCCAAGTAGGAATAATCAGCTCAGGTAAGTGACGACTGTCAACCCAGACTGAAGGCCCCGCTGCTCGGAACTCCGTCCTGGGCCCTGAAGTGGCCAGAATTTGATCAATAACCCGGACAAAGATGCGGTGGCCAAGTTAATGAAATTGTCAAATTGAACAAAGCTTGGAGAGACACCTAAAAGAGAGAAAGGCCCCTAAGGTGGAAATTCGCAGGGACAAACGCGAAGTTCTGTGTTTGGGAGCAGAGCACCCCAGGTTCGCCTCAACAAAGCTCCCGGGGTAGCTTTCCTGACTCTTCACCCACGAAACGGCCCATGTAGTGGGAAGTCAAGTGGGACTGCAGACGCAGCTGTGAGCACATACCAACACGCGACTCTGGCCCGTGCTTTACACCGCCTGTCACCTGCACTTTCTTGTCTGATCTAAGCCTAACACCAGTGGACAAGGGGTGACCAGAGGTACAATTAAACCCATTTCTACACATGGGGTTCAGAGAGGCCACGTGACTGCTAGTCATAGCAGAGCTGGGTTTGGAAACCAGGTGTTTTTTTCCAAATCCGCCTTCTTCTCCCTTTGGCCAGAGCCCCAGGAGGGGCTGGACGCCACGGGCTGCGGGTAGAGGGAGCTGTCCCCAGTGCCCCAGGCGCACGCCTTCGTGGAATATGTGCCCAGATACAAAGGGAAACTCCTCTAGGCGTCCAGACAAAAGATAAGGGAAAGAAAATCAGACTTTGTCACTTCCGTAGGCCTACCCACATTCCATACACTGGCCACTGCACAAGGAAATCCCACAGGGGATGAAGACCACGAGATGGGGGCTGCGGGGCCTTTGTGGAGGCTGGCTGCGCGATCGGGAAGCAGACCCAGCTCCACGGTTCTAGTCAAGAGATTCACCCAGAATTCACCCGGGTGTTTAAACGGAAAAAATCCAAGTATAGGCAAAGGCATACCCGCCCACAAGAAGGCTGAGGTCTCAGTCTTAATGTGAAACCAGGTAGTTCTGCAGCCAAAACACATGCAATGAGGTAAGGCAAAGGCACTTTGAGCCCTTTAGCATCACGATTTACAATGAAGATGCAGCGGTTGTGAATTTTAACACCCTAAATATTATTGTAAGACTTTCAGAAAGCAGCAATTACAGACGATACAAGGAAAATAGGCAGAAACACAGGCTTTATAGGAGACTTTGTTTGTTCCCTTTTTGCGATCCACTTTTCCCGCCTCCTTTGTTACCTGAATTTTTTTTAGTATTCCATTTTAGATGATCTGTTGTCTTTTTGGCTGTATCTTTCTGCTATGAGCAGTTGCTCTAGCGATTGCAGTGTGCGTACCTAACATCTCGCATCTGCTTACAGGTAATGCTTTACCATCTCAAGTTAACTACCGAAGCCTCACAACCATACTGTTCCCTTTATCCCCGCCTGCTATGTTTCAGTTGTCAGAGGCGTCACATCTCCAAAGTTAACAAACCCAGAAGATGCTATAATCTTGCTTTCAACAGTCACTTACATTTTAAAGAATTTAAGAGGAGGAAAGAGTCTATCACAGTTTCCCAGCTTTTACCATCATTCACAAAAATTGGCAAATTTATAAGCCACGATTTCAGTTAATTTCAAAGAGGAGAAACAATGCAGAACATGTTTCTAATTATAGTGAAATACAACTAGAGGTGGACAAAAATCACAAAACCAAAAAAGGCCTTCACCTAGAAATTTTATAACTCCCTATTAATCAACTTCTGAATCAGAAGGAAATACAAAGTGTAATTATAGAATTTCTGGGAAACAACAGTGAAAATATTAGATGAAATTTCTATAACTAAAGCATGTTCACAGACTTAAATATTTACATCGGTAAAAAAGAAATTATATATATGCATCATCTCACTCAAAAAGTTGGAAGAAGAGAGATAAAATAAACTGAAGCAGGGACTTCCCTGGTGGTCCAGTGGTTAAGACTCCACACGTCCACTGCAGGGGGCACAGGTTCGATCCCTGGTTGGGGAACTAAGATCCTGCATGCCGAGTGGTGTGGCCAAAAAAAAAAAAAAAAACTGAAGCAAAGCAGAAGAAGGATCAGTAAGGATAACAGAAAATAATGAGTTATAAAATAGTGTAGTAGCTGAATTTACGAGTAAATTAAAAAGCTGGTTAATTCCTAATCAAAGAAAAAGGGAGAAGATTTAAAAACACAAACCAAGAAATGACAAAAGGGATGTAACCCCCAGGTGGTGTGCTCAGTGCTTCCCACACACTGTTGCACAGACTCTCACAATAACCCTGTAATAGTAGCCGTCAGCATCATTATTTTTATGTTTACCGCCATTTACAAGTGAGACACTGTGGCCCTGAGAGGTCTGGGACTCACGTTGGTCTCCAGCTCCAGCTCTGGGGGGAGCTGAAAGCCCAGCCCCGCGCTGGCGCCGTGATGCTGTGATGCTGGTCTCCTGTCCTAATGGTGCTGATGGGTTGGGTGTAGGAGCCAACGCAGACCATTTTGACCTGGCATCGGCCCTGCCTCTTAGTGAAATCAGCGCGGCATTTCCCACTGTCTGCGACCTGGACCACTTTCATCTGAGAGTGTTTACAGCATCAGGAGGCAGACACTGACTCATCTTTCATGGTTCCAAATACACAGCCTACTTCTTCCTCATGCAGGAAAGCGGTCTGCAAGCAGGAGGACACGGTATCTAATATTCTTAGTCCGTTTTCACTTAGTTGATTGAGCTAGAGCAGAGGAAACTGTGGTCGAGAAAAAATTAAATACGTGAATGCCCTTTGATCTTTGTTGCCGGCCACCCGATGAGACTGGGGTAGGGTGCCAGCCAGACTGACAGCCCTTCACGCCCCTTCAGCTCCCTTCAGTGTTGACAACAGATTCTAACTCAGGGATCCCCTCGTGCTCAGGCCACAAAACAGCCTGCCCATGGCTCCAGGACGACATCCCTCCCTGGGGGAGACTTCAGGAAGGACGGAACCGACAGAGAGAGACAGTCATATGTCAACCCACCCATTTTACAGATGAGGAAATGGAGGCCCTTTTCTCATACAAGGACCCACAGATCGCTGTTGGCTGGGCGGTGGTTCTTTTGTCCATACTTTTTCCCAAAACCACTATTTCCAGGTTGTCTTTCCAGGCTGAATCCGATAACGGTTCCCTCCTGTGGTGTCAGACAAAGTTGCCCACAACATGCCAGTTAGACAGGCTCATCTCCTCTTGTGAGTCTGGGGACCTGGTTGAGTTCCGGTTCTCCCAACAGCAGGGAAATGGGCTCTGGACAGGAAGCTGAAGTAACTTCTCTTCCCAAAGCCTGCCACCATCCCCAGGTCCTTCCCCAGCTCAGGCCTGGGGAGCCCCTGAGCTTTCTCCTGCCCTTCCAGCAAAAGCTATCACGTGGAAAGGCTTTGACCGCAGCGCCTCACCTGCTGGGCCTCTTGCCTCCCTGAGCTGGGAACGGTCCCACCTCCAGGTAGGGCGGTGTAGGCCGGGGTTACACGGGGGCTTCCTGACCCTTATCCCTTGCTCCTGCAGCGGGAGGAGGCTTCCACAAGCCAGTGGTTCTCGACCAGGGGACATTCCACACTCCTGGGGACAGTTTTTGTTGTGACAATTGGAGGGCAGTCTGCTACTGACATGCAGCAGGGAGAGGCCAGGGACGCTGTTAACATCCAGCCGTGCACCGGTGTCCCACAGCAGAACCACCTGCTGCAAACTTTCAACAGTGCTGAGGACGGGACAGCGTGTCCACGTCTCCCCGTCCCACACACTCATACTCTCAGGCTCAGGTGGCACCCAGGCTGAGGGACAAACTTGCAAAGAAAGAGCTGTAAGTGACAGTTTTCTCATCCACAAAGTGCGAGATGATAACACCAAGACAACAGGCCTGCTGTGAGGGCTGAGGCAGCCGAAACCTGCTCTGAGACGAGCACCGCCAGGGCCCCAGGCTCTCCCTGCAGCCTGGGGAGACCTATGTCTCTGGGGAGAGAGCAGGCATCTCCGTGGGCTTCGTCCCCGAGGGCTGCATTCAGGTCCTTCTCCGCCTCTCAGGGATGATGACCCAGAGCTCGGTCGATAGCTGATCCGCTCTGTCTGTACCGCCCTGGGTGGTTTCCTTTCTTCCTGGCGGGTGCTGGCTTGGAGTTAGGTGGTCTCCACGGCCACCCATGTGTCCAGACTCATATTCAGGTATGAGCCTCAGGTTCTCCTGGGGCACAGCTCTACATCATCCCAAAGGACGTGAAAATGAAACAGGAGGAAACAGCTCGAGACATTTGGGCATAACTTCCCCGGCTCAGCTCTTCTCTGCCGCCGGGGGTTCCATCTCCCCGTCAGGCCAATAAAATACAGGCTGCAGACGTGAGACGTGGTCCGGGGGTCTGCATTTTTAACCAGCGCCGTGCATTATTCTAAAGCAGAGGCCCTAGAACCACCTTTCAGAAGCTCCATGCTGAAAGCTGCGAGGAGGTGACTAGCTCCCAGCCAGGTGGAGGGTCCTCACCAGAAACGGAATCAGCCAGAACCTTGATCTTGGACCTCCAGTCTCCAGAGCTGTGAGAAGATAAATTTCTGTTGTTCAAACCGCCCAGTCTGGGGTATTCTGTTATGCGGCCTGAGCTAAGACAGCTTCTATCCCGCCTGGAATAAATCCAGAGGCTGTTCCGTGGTCACCTCTTCAGATGCGCGTCCCCCTCAGCCCCCGCCACGCTGCCTCCTTCGTGGTCCTCGAGCAGACTGGCTCATCCCTGCCCACAGGCTCTTCCCACAGCTGAGCCACCAACACGGCCGGCAGACAGCCCCTCTCTAACGCTGAATTTAGAATCTTTCTCCTGTCGTCTTGGGTTCGCCTCTGCCAGCTTCATCACCGCCTAAAGTCACGCCGTAGGTTCACTCACGAACCTACGTAAGAGCTTCCCTCTTGGGACGGAGCCCCCGCCCCGTCCCAAGAGAGAAGCTCTGGGTGGACACGGCGCCCCTTCCTGGGCCCCGGTGCCAGGGACATAGTTGGAGCTCAAAAATACAGGTCAGTAGGTTCCTCAAGAGCTGAGATGTTGCAAGTGATGCAGAATTTATACCAATACGTAGAAGAACTGTCACTCAACACCTGTGACATCCCTACTGTAGAAGGGGCCCCTGGGGCTTCAAGGCCTCCTCCAGGCTCGTGAGGTCAAAGCCATTTTCAGGAGGCGAAGACGTTTTTTTGTCCTTTCCATCCTCTTGTTCTTTCCATTTACTCTTGAGTGTCCGGTGGAGCTTTCCAGAAGCTATACGACGTGTGACGTCCCAGCAGATGGGAGACAGGACAGGAGAGCGCCGACATTAAGGCAATTTGCGATGATATAAAACAATGCCGCTCATCTCGCTGACTTTGTTTTGGAATATAATTCTTTTTCATACCAATGTGTTGTTTTTATTTTTGTTTTTGGTTTTTTTTTTGCGGTATGCGGGCCTCTCACTGTTGTGGCCTCTCCCATTGCGGAGCACAGGCTCCGGACGCGCAGGCTCAGCGGCCATGGCTCACGGGCCCAGCCGCTCCGCGGCATGTGGGATCCTCCCGGACCGGGGCACGAACCCGCGTCCCCTGCATCGGCAGGCGGACTCTCAACCACTGCGCCACCAGGGAAGCCCCCAATGTGTTCTTTATATTAACGTGTGATGGGTCTGTTTTTATTTTTCAGTGAATGCATGTATTTTAGTTTCTCAGTTTCAGTTTCTATTATGATGTGTCAACAGATGTAATCCATGACAACAATCTCTCTTGGGGGTCCTCAATGACTTTGGAAGAGTGTGCCAGGGTCCGAGACCAAAAGTTTGAGAAGTGCTCCCATGGAGTACTCTGCAGCAATGACAAGACTGAACAGATTGTTCTGTTTAATCTCAAAGCTCTCCACCTCATCCTGTTACAGAAGGTCTATAGCCTGAGCCCATTTATATAATAGTAATTTGTTTAGCTGTAATGATACATGTAAGTATCTTCACAGAAAAATGTCTGGTGGGAAAACTGGCCGTCGTTCATGGTGGCCACTGCTGGGAGGACAGCAGACAGAAGGTGTGGAAGAGGACGTTTATTTTTTCCTATGTCTGTTTGTACTTTATTTTTTCCTATGTCTGTTTTGTCCTGTGGGGCTTATTCATTTATTACACCAGCTTTGTAAAGGATGGAGGGGCGGTAGAAGCCTGGAGAGGCTGGGCTGGTCAGCAGGGGACCCTCGCAGGGAGGCGCAGAGGCCCCGCAGACCAGGGTGCGGGGCCACCCCTTCCGTGCGGAACAATGCCAACATCACAGCCGGGTGGGGAATTAATGGGCACAACTGCCCGACCTGAACTCTTGGCTTCTTTCCCCGATAATACTTTCTTAATCCTTCACACCTGCTGCGGCTACTGTTCCTAAGCAAACAGTCAACACCACTCTTATCCCAGCAGAGGCTATTCCCTGGGGTTGAGAAGTCCGGAGAGCGGGGATGCCCCTCGCTGAACACGCCACGCAGGTGCTGGTGACAAGGCCAGGCTGGCAGGTGTGTACTAGGTACATTTCTGGCTGGAATCTTATCTCCTCTCAGGTGAATCTCAGCAAAAATGTGACAGTCAGTTTCCTGGTTTGCTCTGTGTGGGCCACGCGGCCTCAGCTCCGGACCCCGCGGTTGGTGCCAACGCTCCCTTTTGACTGAGATCTCCGGCCAGCACTCGGGTTTGGAGCCTGCAGAAATGGAGTATCTTGGTCTTCGTGCGCTGCTGGAACGGCCGGCACTCCTGATGAAGACGTGGGCAAGCTGTGGATGTGTTTAAGCACACGTATCCCAACGGCAGTTTCGGGCTATATTGTCCCTAGACGTAAATATTGATTTGGTATTTAAGCTCCATCAATATTTACCTCTTAGGTCAATAAACCCTGATGTTTATCTCAATTGATGCTGATATCTGCTTAGAGTCTATTCTAGTCCCGACCTTTCATCCAGCAGCTGGGGGAGAGAAGGGGCTGGTTGGACGGAACGATCGAGGCTGCTGGCTTGGGCTGTGTCTTCCCGGCTTCACGTCTCTGGGCCCCGTTCCCTGGTGGCTGAGGGGCCCCTTCACCTGCATGGGATGGCGTCTCGTTGCAGTGAGGAGCCGCGAGGCCGTTGCCCAAGGTTTGTGGGTGGCAAAGACTGGAAAATAAAACAAGGTTTTACATTTGGATGGACTAAAAAATTGTCTGCACTGATTTCACTGGGACTTCTCGGAAGCAAATTTCTGGGGAAAGTTACAGAAACAAGCAGATGGCCTTAAAACTGGGACCAGGGACGTGAGGATTCTGGTTCCCACAGGCAGGCCCACTGGAGAGCGGGGGCGGGTCCCTGCCCTGCCTCTCAGCCGGAAGGAGCCCTGAGCCAGGGCGGTCCTGTCCATCCCGCTGCGAGGCACCGAGGACAGCATGGTGGGTAGGAGGCTCCAGGGTGGGCTGGTCCCGGCCCCTCCGCTCGCCCTGAGACCTGGGCAGCTTCCACGGGGGCGACGGTGAACTTTACATGGCAGCTTGGCTGGGCCACACGCGCCCGGATATTTGGACATTATTCTGGGTGTGTCAGCGAAGGTGTTGCTGGATGAGATTAATGAGCACAGCAGATTGCGCTCCCTGAGGGCGTGGGCCTCATCCAATCCGTCGGAGGCCTGGATAGAACGAAAGGGCGCCGGAGAACCACCCTCTCGGCCTGTGTTCGAGCTGGGACGTGGGATTTCTTCCGCACTCGGACTGCATCTCACACCATCGGCTGTTCTGGGTCTCCCACTAGCAGGACGGCCAACTGGAGGACTTGTCAGCTTCCACAATCACGTGAGCCAACTCCTTACAATGCAGAGATACATGTATTTCTCTCCCCTACTGGTTCTGTTTCTCTGGAGAACCTGGCTGCCCGCTGCACTCACTTGTCTGAAGCTCTCAGCTTCCATGGCCTTCTGACCCTGGCTTTGCAAAAGATGGGAGAGTGACATCTCCTGGCCACTGAAAGGGCCGGTCAGCGTGAACCTCGGCTCTGGGATGCCGGACTGCGTCCAGGGGGCTGGCGTCCACAGCGAGCTCGGCCCAGCATGTCTTGGCCTCCGTGATGGACACGAGCACCCAGGCTTCGAAGCCGCGCGAAAGGTCAGCACAGCCCAGGGCCCCGTTTGCACCATCGGCGGGGCCTAAGCGAGCTGTCACTGCTGCTGTGGGCACTCAAGGGACCTGGTTAAGGGGGGCAGGTCGCAAGATGGGAGCCCAGGTTTGGAGACAGGTCACCTGGATCGACTCCCTTTTCGCTCTGGACAGCTGAGAACCTGGGTATGGGGCCAGCTCCGCGGGGACGGTGCACTCGGGCATGGGGACTCAGAGGCACCGGGGGAGCAGGTGTGCTGTGTCCCTGGGGCCTGCTGCCCCCGGGTGAGCCAGCAGCCAGCGCCTTTGCCCCACGGGCCTCCACGCGGCGGCCAGAGGTGTTTCCCAGAGTCCGGTGTGGAGGCGTCTCAGCTGACACGGCGCCCTGCCTTCCCCACCTGGGCACACCTGGAGGCCTCTCACGCCGCAACTCCCAGGGCCCCAGTGGCTCCCCTGGTGGAACCTCCCCTGCCTGAACCTCCCAGAAGTCAGCCCCACGCCCTAGATCAGACGACTCAGAAGCCCAAGGGGTGAGCCTGATGGAAACGGGGCTGTTCTGGTTGAAGGACAGGGAGCCCACCTGTCAGCCCGCTGCCTTTGCCCCCCATACCCCGGGCTCTGCCGAGCACCTTGGAAACTCGGCCCGTCCCAGAGGCCCGAGACCCTCCAGGGGACCCACGGTCCTTCTCTGCCCCGCTGGCTACACGTCTGTGTGCCTCAAGATCTTCTGCTGTTTCTCAGCCAAAACAACACACGACGGACGGACTGAAGAAGCAGACGGGAAAATCCGGCGTCTTCTACTAAGCCAGACAGTAAAGAGATTTGCAAAAATGTAACTATTGCTGTTTGTCGTAAAATATTTATGCTAAAATATAAAGTCTTTATCATTGTCAGTTTTTCATGATTAAGAAATGTTTTCAAATATTCTCGGTTTTATTTTCTAATATGGTAAATTTCTAATTGGTAATTTCTCATATGGTGAATATCACTGGTTACTGCTCACAAAAACAGAATCCTGGGGCCCCCTCGGTCACTTCTGCGAGTGTGAAGAGGTTCCGAGACTGAGCGCTTGAGTACCGTGCTCGAGATCATTGCTCTGTGCCCCCTCCAGCAAACCAGTGTCCTGTGTTCCTTGTCACCTGTCACCTGGGCCTCTCAGGTGAGGGTGAGAGTGGGTGCCCTTCTAAGCCCTTTGCAAATATTAACACACTTGATCCTCATGATGCCAAGAGGTGAGCATTATTATATCCCCTTTTCGAGAGGAAGCACAGAGAGGTTAAGACACTTGCTGGTGGGCACACAGCCAGGAAGGGACAGAGTGAGGGTCCAATCCAGGCAGGCTGGCTACAGAGTCCAGGCTCACGCTATAGGCGGTGCCACCTCACATGACAAAAATGCCAAACTATTTGTTGCTGACACTCACTGGCCCACATCCTCCCTGAGCTACATTTGCATTTTAAGAAGTTTTTGAAGGACTTCCCTGGTGGCACAGTGGTTAGGAATCCGCCTGCCAATGCAGGGGCACAAGTTCGAGCCCTGGTCCGAGAAGATCCTACATGCCACAGAGCAACTAAGCTCGTGCGCCACAACTACTGAGCCTGCGCTCTAGAACCCGTGTGCCACAACTACTGAAGCCCACGCGCCTAGAGCCCGTGCTCCACAAGAGAAGCCACCGCAATGAGAAGTGCTCGCCGCAACTAGAGAAAGCCCACGTGCAGCAACGAAGACCCAACGCAGCCAAAAATAAATTAAAAAAAAAGAAGAAGAAGAAGAATAGTTTGTGATGTCCTGGCCCAGTGGTTTCCATTCACAGATGCTACTACCTCCCGTGGCTTAAAAATGCTTGTGTGTGTGTGTGTGTGTGTGTGTGTGTGTGTGTGTGTGTTAGTCTCTTAGGGCTGCTGTAACATAACATGACTGGGTGGCTTACTCACAGAAAGGTACTTTCTCACATTTCTAGAGGTTAGAAGTCCAAGACCAAGGTGTCAGTAGCGTTGATTTCTTCCAAGGCCTCTCTCCTTGCTGTGTAGACGCTGTCTCCTCCCTGTGTCCTCACGTGGCCATCCCTCTGTGCGTGTCTGTGTCCTGATCTCCTCTTCTTAGAAGGACACTGGTCACACTGGATCAGAGCCCATCCATGACCTCATTTACCTTCATCACCTCTTTAAAGGCTCAGCTCCAAATACAGTCACCTTCTGAGCCACTTGATACTTGAAATACCGTGACATTCTCACCTTACTTAAAACCACAGTTCAGTCAAGATGATTTTTCTCGTGGGCTAAGCACTTCCTCACCTCCTCGGGAAACAGACAAGCCGCAGGTCTCCTGGCACATGAGTCCATTTCTTTGTCCAGCATCTTCTCCCTCTCGAGTGTCCTTTGTGCCAATGACCGGCTTACTTTCTGGGTTAGCTGATTAGTGGAACAGGCAGAAGCAGCTGCTCAGATTAAGAGGCTGGGATGAATACCCCCGCCAAATGGGAAGGAGCAGTAGCCGATACTCAAAAGCAGAAGAGCCTTTAATTCAGAAGTTCTGCTTTAGGAGAAAACACTGAGAGAGGGGAGGTGGGGGGGGAGAGGGAGGGAGGGAGACAGAGACAGAGACAGGAGACAGGAGACGGGAGAGGCCGGGGAGGAGACAGTGAGCCTTCTCACTTTGCTTGGGAACAGAGCACGTAGGAAAACAATTTGGAATCTTTTCCAGGAAGCGCCTCCCCACTTTCCTTCTGCTTCCCCATAAGTAAATACTCCAACACCTGGGGTCAGGATGTTTGCACAGCTCTAGTGGTTACGGTCGGCTTACTTAATCAGAGCCGTGATTTCAGGCCGCCACTAGGAGTCCCCGAGACCTCAGCCCTGCTGCCCCCAACCCCACATCAGGGGGCCTTGCTCACCCCCGACCCTGGAGGCTATTTTTATCCGCCTGACGTGGGCGTGATTAGTAAAGGCAATGAAGCAGTCAGATCAAAGCTCAGGGCTGCAGCCTTTTAGGTGTTCTCTAACAACCCTGGAAGGGTTTGCAGAAATGAGCCCAGGAGGAATCAGGCATGGCCATGAATAAACATCACCTGAGAAACGTCAGGAGGGCCTCACTCCACCTCCGGAAGAATGTTCCGGAAAGCGGGGGCAGAGGGCCGGCTGGGAGGGAAGGGGGACGACCCTCCAACCCCCTGCCCTGGAGCTTCCCACGTGCCTTTCCCAGGACGCCTGGGCACATGCTACCTGTGGAGGAATGAACCCTTGAAAGCTTGGAACACACCTGGTCTTCTGTGTGAACCCAGTGAGAGATGCTACTTTCTGCTTTTCTGCAGCAATAAACCGAAGGCACCAGCAGGGACGCCCTGGAGGCCCGCCCTGTGTTTTGTTGTGGATAATTATATATCTATATATATATATAAAGTCATGCTTTTCTTAAAAAAGAGTTTCTGATCCTGAAGGACCAGTCAATATGGACAGAACCTCCATGAGGGGCGGGGACGGGGCGGCACACACAGCGCTTGGGCCTCTCACGTGCTCCCCGTGGACGGAAACTCCAAGGAGGAGCGGAGGGCCACGCCCCCAGGCCCCGCCCCTCACCGCATGGGCGGAAAAGGGGGCGGTGCTGCATGCGCAACGGCTGGTGAGCGAGCGGGGCCAGGGCCCGTCTCTACGCCTTTTTGTTTTTTGAATTTTATTTTATTTATTTTTTTATACAGCAAGTTCTTATTAGTTATCCATTTTATACATATTAGTGTATACATGTCAATTATAATCTCCCAATTCATCCCACCACCCCCTCCCCGGCCGCTTTCCCCCCTTGGTGTCCATATGTTTGTTCTCTACATCTGTGTCTCTATTTCTGCCCTGCAAACCGGTTCATCTGTACCAATTTTCTAGGTTCCACATATAAAGACAAAGAAAAATTAGTGAAAGCAGCAAGGGAAAAACGACAAATAACACACAAGGAAATCCCCATAAGGTTAACAGCTGATTTCTCAGCAGAAACTCTGCAAGCCAGAGGGAGTGGCAGGACATATTTAAAGTGATGAAAGGGAAGGACCTACAGCCAAGATTACTCTACCTGGCAAGGATCTCATTCAGATTTGATGGAGAAATCAAAAGCTTTACAGACAAGCAAAAGCTAAGAGAATTCAGCACCACCAAACCAGCTCTACAACAAATGCTAAAGGAACTTCTCTAAGTGGGAACACAAGAGAAGAAAAGGACCTATAAAAACCCAAAATAATTAAGAAAATGGTCATAGGAACATACATATCGATAATTACCTTAAACGTGAATGGATTAAATGCTCCATCCACGTCTTTTAATACTCGAGCTGCTAAGGCCCTGTGAGCCACTAGGCCAACGGAAGAAGAAGAAGGTGCAGGGGCTCAGAAGCTGGGTCCTTCCTTCCTCACTGAACGCTCTGCAGGGAGGGGCTCTGACTGTCCTCAAGGGTGATGGAAGGTCACATTCTCTCTCTGCTGAGTGCGTGCTGGGAGCAGTGCCGGCCGGGCCGCTGATTGGCCCAGGGTGGACACCTGGGTGGGCTGGGCATCACCTGGGGACCACCCGAGGGGGGCCAGGTTCAGCTCTGGGGACCTCATCCTGGGAAACCGCCTGGGGGCAGGGGGCAGATGACCAGGCAGAGGGAACAGGTGCGCAGAGTACAGAAGTAGTCAAGAGACACAGAGGAGGGCAGAGACGGAGTCAGAGCCAGAGAGAGACACAGAGAGAAGGAGGGGAGATGGGTAGATATCGGAGGAAGGTGGGGATTGCTCTGACTTCCGAGTCTTCCCAGGCGCCAGTGCAAGGCAGTACCTCCCGCCCAGGTCCCTGAGATGCTTTCCTCGTGACAGAGCTGCTCTACCTAAGCTCTTGGGGAGAGTGTCGGTTCCTTTTAACCAAAGGTACCAGTTCAGGTTGAAAGGTACAACTGCGGAAATCGGCCGCGTGGGGTGAAGGGGGCCAGTTCCGAGTGCAGGCAGGTGGAGTCAGGACGGGGTCACGGTCACGGCGGACACCACCGGGCACCCTGTGTGGTGGACGTGGGGGACAAGACCCTGGGAAGGCTGGGCACTCGGGAGAGAGCGAGGGTGGTGACCCTCACACACCTCGGCCCCAGGAGCCTCTGGGATGGCCCACCGCCAGGCCACGCCGGCCACTGAGGCAGTGGGGACACGGCGGTGGGGTTGTCAAAGGTACGAACTTCCAGCTGTAAGATACATAGGTCCCAAGAGGTGTGTACAGCACAGTGACTACAGTTAACACACTGAGCCGCGTATCTGGAAGCTACAAAGTAAGAGAGGAGGTCTTAAAGGACTCATCACAAGAAAAATAAAATGTAATCTATGTGAGGCCACGGTTAACTACACTTATCACGGTGATCCTTTCACAATACATACAAACATCACATCATCTTGTCGCACACCTGCAATGAATACCACGTTACATGTCAATTATACCTCAATTTGAATTTTTAAAATTTAAATAATAATAATAAGAGAACAGTGAGCAGGCTTCCCTGGTGGCGCAGTGGTGGAGAGTCCGCCTGCCGATGCAGAGGACACGGGTTCGTGCCCCGGTCCGGGAAGACCCCACATGCCGCGGAGTGGCTGGGCCCGTGAGCCATGGCCGCTGAGCCTGCGCGTCCGGAGCCTGTGCTCTGCAACGGGAGAGGCCACAACGGTGAGAGGCCCGCGTACCACAAAAAAAACCAAAAAAACAAAAAAAAACAGTGAGCATCACACACTCAAGTGAGATCAAACACTGATCTCCCTGGGGAGGTGAAGCTGGGCTGAACCTCACGGCACCAGGTGGCCCTGAGGCTCTGATCCCAGCCTGACAGAAAAGCAGAGAAAAGCCTAAAATATTGGCCATCTGGCTCACCGCTACCCCTTGCAGCTCTCAGACCTGGATGCCACCTCCCAAGGAGTGATGTTCTCCGTGGGCCTCTCATTCACCAATCCCGCCCCACGGCAAACCGCGGGGTGATCGGCCATGGGGGGCTGTCCGGCCAACGAGCTGTCTGACGGTGCAGCCACAGGGGCGTCCCTTGCGGGGTCAACGTCATTGATCGTCCTAAAAACAGCTCAATTCTGGTTACCTGGGCAATTCTACATGACATGACCCTAAACAGCATCAGTCTAGAACACTTTCTCATAGACAAAAAGGCATGGATGCCGTGTTAGATAACTCAGTGTAATCCACCACCGACCATCATGCCCACGTGCGGTGACCAAAGTCTTGGTCGAGAAGAATACGTCATTCACCTAAAGACCCAACAAAAGGTGTGTTTAGGTCACTGACGACACATTCATACAACGGCACACTCTGCAGTCCTTACAAATTATGTTCAGGACGGGTTTCGACTGACACGGGAAACGCCCATGAATCTTAAGGTGAAAAAGATTAGAAAAATTTGTCTCTACAAACAAAAGAGAGAAACACATAGACTCCACAAAAATACTTCGGTAGAAGGAGGGACTTCTTGAATGTGGTCAGTCCCTTCATGACTCCAAGATCGGCTAATTTCGCCCCCAACCCTCATGATATAACCACCCGGAGGGCCCATTCTTTGCAAGACACCAGGGAACACCACACACCCTTGTTTCTTAAATTGGCTCCAGAATAACGTCAGTCCAAGGTTCAGGGATTTGTGAGGCGTCACCCTCACCCCAGTCCACGCTACGCCAGCAGCAGCAGAAGTGCAGACCACGGCACATCCGGATGTGCTTGTTGAAGGACACAGCCCAGCCCGGCCTCCGCAGCTTCCTCTGCTCCCGTTCAACGACGCTGTGCACCCTGCTCACGTGCCGGGTTCCGTCCACGCGCTGACGGCTCTCATTCCATCGTGCAACGTGGTACAATACTGCCGCTTCCCAGCCCCCGCGAGTAGAAACCCCGACTCTGCAGGGCTGGGGCAGGGAGCAGGGCTCTGCCTGTTGACCCAGCACCCCTGGGGGTTCCGACTCTAGGGCCCAGTGCACACACCACGGGGCACTGCTGAAGACTTAACGGGGTGCCCCAGACTGTGGTCTGGATGCCACTCGGTCCGTGTGCATTTTTGCCCCTAGAGTCAGTCTTCTGGAAGAACAACAGCCTGGCCCTGGGTCTCCATCATGGAGACTGGGGTCATCAGCTTAGACGAGGGCCTGAGCAAAGACGAACTGTCCTCATGCTGTGCAAAGCACAGTATTCTCTGAGATTCAACAAGAGGCGAGTCACCGGGGACACCTCCAGAGCAAGGAATTAAATGCTTGACCAGGGCGTCACAGAGAAGGACAGACACCGGCGTTCCCGGCTGGCCGCTGCGGCTGCTTTGGCAAAGCTACGTGCTCTTTCTGTCTTAACCAGCAGAAACCCAAACGGCATCACATGAGTTTGTTCCCTGTGGTTGGCAGAAAAATGGCCCCCAAAGTCGTCCACGTCCTGACTCCCGGAACCTGTGAATATCTGAGGTTACGTGGGGAAAGGAGATTAATGATGCAGATGGAATTCGGGTTGCCGATCAGACAGTCTTAAGTAGGGAGACTCGCCAGGGCCCTTAAGCGGGGCAGAGGGAGACAGAAGCAAAGTCAGAGAAAGACGCGGCCGTAGGAGCGGGGCAGGAGATGCCGCAGCTGCTTTGAAGGTGGACGGGACCACGAGCTAAGGAACGTGGGCGGCAGCCCCTGGAGGTTGGAAAAGGCCGGGAGACAGACGCTCCACTGAAGTTTCCACAAGGAGCCAGCTCTCCAACGCCTTGCTTTCAGCGCAGCGAGGGCTGCACAGGACTTCTGAACCACAGAACAATAAGGTAATTCATTTGTGCTGTTTGAAGCCGTTGAACTTATGGTCATTTGTTAAGGCAGCAAAGGAAAACTCGTAGAGTCCCCTTGCTCTTGCCAGCACTGTGTTACTGAAGCGCAGAGGAGTGTCGGCGGGGACAGGAGGCCGTATTCGGTGGGCCTGTCCTGCTTTCACGCCTAACACTTGGTTGTTCCGTGTTCATTCCTATCCTTGGCCATCTATTTGTTTCTTGCTGGTTTTATATCAACTCAGTACAATATCACCATTAATATTACTGATGGCAGAAATTAGCAATGCCCTTGCATGTTCCCCGAAGCAGACAAACAGAGCTCTGAAGGGGAGCCGAAGCAGAGGCAGTACCCTGAAACATTTATTATAGAGCCTTTACACCGTTCGGTCCTGACAGCGCCTTTGAAGTAACTGCCCTCCCATCTGACAGGTGACTGAACAGCTCCTAGGGATCAAGGGACTGAGGGCCGACAAGAGGCAGCTTCCAGATGCAATTCTCATGCTTTGTCATGCCTTATCCAAGGCCCTTTGGCCTCTAATCAACTAACATTTCAGGTCAGACATTTAAGAATTGTCTTTAAAGGGCTTGAAAACACGTTGCTGAATAACTTAGATATTTGCGGGCAAATCTTATACCATCGGAAGTGGTAAAGTCAACTTCAGACCAATTGGTATCTGAATTATCACAAATTCTGAAATTGGTCCAGTGTAATACAAATAATTCCAGATGTGTATCCCAGAAGACTTGTCTGGGATATGCTGGCAAGAAGGACTTTGCAGCAATCAAACACAAGTTATTTCCTACTAGAATGTTTTAGCCTGTTAAGCAAATACTTCCCTAACATTTTACCAAATGGAAAAAAAAAAGAAAAAGCTGCTAACATCTCTCGGGAATGTCACTGCTATTGACATGCAGTGACTTAATCGCCAATGATATCTATGCTCTCACCAATGACCCAGAAAATACAAGATGTCAGCAAGGCTCATGTGGCAGGCAAGGAGGGCAGGTTTCTGACCTGCGGGCAGAGCCCCAAACCAAGTTTACAAAACAACAGCCCTGCTTGGGCCCCAGAGACGCGGGACACGTGTTGGGATGGGCTCTCTCCAGGAATGTGGGTGGGGCCGGGTCACGGATAATTTGAGGGAATATCCAACCCAGGAATGAGGCCAGGAAGGGCAGGTGTTGGTGAACTGGTTTCTCGGCCTCGCAACCTCTCGGCCTGTCGTTTACCTGGAGTCACAGGCCCCTACCTGGGCCAGGTGCTCAACCTCTTCCTCATCAGAGAATTGCATGTTCAACGACACGCAGCACCACCAAACACCTACCAGGACGCCTCAGTTACTTCCTTGTCACGAAGCAGATCATTAAAGAAAGTTTAGATATGAGAAGGCACGGCCACACTCAAAAACACCGAAGTAACAATCATGGAAAATGAGCCCTCACCTGGATAGCGTCTTAGCAAAGTACATACTTGGGTGGCTGGTGCCTCAACTGACTTTTGCTATGACCCCCTGAGGTCGCTGTGCCATGGACACCTCCAGCTCCACCTGAGGGCACCTGATGGCAACGAACCGGGGCTCGAGCCTAAACCTGTCCAGCAATGTAGCTGTAAGGAGAAAACACTAGAATAAAAGGCGGGAAATGTCAGTTCTGTCTCTGGACTTTACTTGTCATCGTTAAGATACGTGTCTGGGGGCTTCCCTGGTGGCGCAGTGGTTGAGAGTCTGCCTGCCGATGCAGGGGACGCGGGTTCGTGCCCCGGTCCGGGAAGATCCCACATGCCGCGGAGCAGCTGGGCCCGTGAGCCATGGCCGCTGAGCCTGCGCGTCCGGAGCCTGTGCTCTGCAACGGGAGAGGCCACGGCGGTGAGAGGCCCGCGTACCGCAAAAAAAAAAAAAGTGACAAAGATACGTGTCTGGGCTGTGGCCACGTCTGTCTACTGTCGATGTGGCAGCAGAACATTGGTTCTCAAAGTTTATTGCCTGTTAGTTTAAAATACAACATTCCAGACCCTGCACCCAGAGGTTCTGATGGCTGGATCTGAGCTGGAACCCGGAAATCTTCATTTCCTGTAAGACTCCCAGGCACTTCTGGTGCAGGTGGTCACTGTTCACACCAGCACACTTTGGAGAGCAAAAGTGATGTGATTAATAATTAAGCTGGGACCGCAGCTTAAGCAGGGGCTGACGTGAGCGAGCTGGGTGCAAGGTCACGCAGAGGTGGACCACACTCGTGGATGTATGCTTTGGAGTGTCATTGGAGGAATGGTGTTGGCTGACCCGTCAGGATTCTGACTCATGCCCAACATAAACATCAGAAGAGGGTTTACGTTCAGCTGTGGATTGAAACACAGAGATCAGACATCAGAGGACTGCCTTTCTTTCCCAAGCTCGGGAATTATTTTCCAGTACATGAGTTGGCTCAGATAGGCTCATTCTTTTAAGGGTCAAGGTCCATCACCATCCTTTTTTATTATCACCTTCTCTGTTTCCAAAAAGCACCTGAAGCAACAGCAAATTTCAGTCATCTTTTATCATTCTAAGATTCCATTCTTCCAGTCTCTCTTTTTGGCCACAGTCTCTAACATCCACTCTGCCCGTCTGCCTCCATGAGGGGAGATCCGATTCTCGCTCTCTCTGTGGCCACCCAGAAGCAAGAGTCCATGTCCCAGTCTCTCAACTGTGAATTGGGGCTACGCCCCAGTTCAGGACAATAAGATGAAGGTAGACTTGCCCTGCAAACCTTCCAGGAAAAGTAAGGTAACATCTTCCTTTCCCTTTCTTCCTTCTGGCTGGAGCATGAACCTTATAGCTGGTGTCCTGGAAGCTCTCTTGGACCATAAAGTAAACTTGGGAATGGAACTCAAGCATGGTGGACCAGTGGGCTTAGAAGCAATGGAGTTCCCTGAACCAAGAGCATTCTTCTAGCCACGGACACTCTGCTTCCAGGCTTCTTGACGATGAGGCGATCATCTTCTCTCTTTTTCATGCTGCTGTTAGCTGGAGTTCTTCCTTGCCTGCATGCACAGCTAATTCTAACAGATTTAGAATTTTGCCTTTTTCTTCCTGTCTCAATCAATGCTGGGGAGAAGGACAGAAAATCAGGGGTAGTGCTGGGGGAACGAGGAAATGCAGAGGTCGTTAGGGGAAGAGATCTACCAGTGGCATTTCCTTAGAATTTCCTTGTATATTTCCTCCTGACTCGATTCAACATTAGACATCTTTTATGTAAGTGTGATAACGTGAAACAAAAGCACTTGACCACCATAAAGCTTTTTCAAACATGTCTCATTTGCTTCTGTCAACGGCTTTGTGAGGTGGACACGGCTGTGACTCTTAACCCACGGATGGGTAAGGGAACCAGAGCCCAGAAAGTGGCCTGCTCTCATCGCACAGCACGAGAGACCTCACCATTTGAAAGAGACAGACAACCTCCAGCATCTGTTTCTACCCCGTCCAGCGATGCGTGGCTGCGGCTGAGTCTGTGACAGGCATGGCTTCTGTGGTCCACCCAGGCTTGTCGTCCCCACAAACAGCCCCGTCCCTGAAATCACCGATCTGACTTCCACCTCACCAGAGCCCCCTCCCAGTGGCCCACCCCACCTCTCAGCTTAGCGCCCTCTACCCTAACATCTCCTCAGTAGTGTTCCTCAAAAGATTGAAGATAGAGCAGCCCTGCGATCAGCACCCCATGTCTGGGTACACTCCCAAAGGGGCTGAAAGCAGGGTCTCAAGGAGACAGCTGTGCGCCACGTTCATTATTCACAACAGCCAAGAGGCGGAAACAACCCGAGTGTCCACGGACGAGTGAGTGGATAAGTGAAATGTGGCCCATCCGTACGGAGGCGTACTTATTCAGCCTTTAAAAGGAAGGACATTCTGAAACCTGCTACGACATGGATGAACCTTGAGGACGTTACGCTCAGTGAAATAAGCCAGGCACAGAAGCACAAACGCTGTGTGATTCCCGTTACACGAGGTCCCTGGAGTCGTCAGATCCCTAGAGACAGAAAATAGACAGTGGGGGGCGGGGGAGGGGGATGCGGAGTTAGAGTTTAATGGGGACAGGGTTTCACCTGAGGAAAATGACAGAGTCTGGAGGCGGCAGTGAGGGTTGCACAGCAACGTGCATGTGCTTAAAGCCACGGAACTGTGCACTTGAAAGTGGCCAAGTTGGTAAATACTATATTGTGTGTATTTTAACTGAAAAAACCCCTAAGCTCCTCTCTTCCCCCAGACTTGCTTCTTGCCTCCATTTCTGACCCGCTGGCTGGTACCACCGTGCTTCTGGCTGCTCAGGCCGGGGGCCCGTGGTCCCAGACTCAGCCCTCACTCACCCACAGCCAGCGGGTCCCCCGGTCCCCACGTGCCGCGCCCTCTACCCCGGTGCAGCCTCCATCTCCCTCACCCAGACCACACAGGGCCTCTGAGCTGGTCTCCGGGGCCCTGCCTGCTGCCTGAGTCCGTCTGCCACGCGGTCATCTGCGAAAACTTTCTGATGTTTACCGTATTCTCTCCTGCTTACACCCCTCCTGCAGCTGTGCCCACGCGCCACTGTCCCTCCCTGAGCGTACCTCACGGCGTCCCCTCCGTGTCCAGCACCTGCTCTGCGTCTGCCTAGATGCCCTTTCTCTCCCGCACCAGCTCAGGTCCCCAAAGCATCCTCCCCAAGGTGAGTAAGCTGGCCCCAGCCCAGGCCCACGGCTTTCTCTGTCACGTTCCTACCACCTGGAAGGGACGCAGTGGCCTCTGGCCCCTGTTGGTTGAAGAAGCGAGGAAGGGAGGGAGGAATTCTGGCAGCCGCTCTCCAGCCTTGCTACTCTCTTGCTTGGTAAGTTCCAGATCAATTCGGCAAATCTCAGGGCTGTAGGGGGAGGTGCAGGTGCTTCCTCGGAAGCATGGATCTTTCTCAGGTGACTTAAGAGAAATTCATTAGCCTCAGAGACCCAATGTGCTCTTAAAACTTAAAAGCCATCTTGATAGTGAATGTTCTGAAAGCACATTCATTTGTAAAGCCAAAGGCGGCAGCCTGGACAAGCACCTAACCTAAAGGATCGCTGGGTGGCGCTCTTTTGAAAACCTTAAGAGCGGAGGATGTTACCGATGTGTTCACATGCATTTAACAAGCACTTGTCGAGCCCTTCGTAAACGCCAGGGACTGAGGACACAGAGGGAAGGCTTCTGACTTGTGGAGCTGACGGGGCCTCGTGAAGGGCAGTGGCCTTCGTTCCTTCCGCGAGGGTCTGCTGCGTGCATCTGCGTCCTGAGTATCCTTGTAGGAATCGGGGCATACACAGCGGAGGGGACAGTGCCCTTGCTCTCCTAGACTTCGCCTTCACGGAGGAAGGGGGACAGTTACAACGAGGGTAGTTAAATCACGCAGGACAACTGCAGGTGGTGATCAGCGACGTGAAAGGAAAACGAAGCCAGGTGGGTGACTGGGGGTGGGGGAAGAGAAGCCTTTTGGAGGAAGGGACGTCTGAGCCAGGACAGAGGGCCCGGAAGAGCTGCGGCGGGGCAACCCTGAGGACGCTGCCTCAGCGCCACGCGAGGGGGTCGGGGCAGCGGCTGACGGGGGGCCGTGCTGACTGGCTGGGATGTTTGGGGAAAGGGAAGTGGAAGAACGGAGGATGCTTTCCGGGTCACAACTGGGCAAAGAGGGGTGCCGTTTATTTGGACGTGAACACAGGGAAGGCAGAGATTTGGGGGAAATCAAGATTCTGTCTCGCACATGTGAAGTGTCAGAAGCCTACTGGACTCCGGATGCCCAGCTGCTAGCTGGACGGTCAAGGCGGGAGTCCGGGCAGAAGGAGGGGCCGGAGAAGATGGGGAAGGTGGCCTGACAGCCTCGGAAGAGGGCGTGTGGTTGTCAGCTGTGGGCAGGTGCCAAGGGGCAGAACAGAGGGGCCTGGTGGCTGGAAACATACAGAAGTGCTGTTTGGATTGGGTCAAAAATCACACACAAGGTTTTTAACAAGCGGAGGAAAGACAAGGCTTTCCCAGCAAAGGCAGACTGACTGCAAGCAGAGCCGGGAGGGCCGGAAAGCACCCTCCGTGGTACAGAAACGTCTGGAAGTTCAGTGGGACTGCAATGGGGGCAGGAGGCGGGGCGGGGGGGGGGACTGGAGAGACCAGGCCAGCAGTGAGGGGCGACGCCCTGCACAAGCTTGGCCTTGACTCTGCAGGCGGTGGTGGCCGCCGAGGCTCCGTTTTCGTTTCTTAACTGACCCAGGAAAATGGTGGATCTGTCCCTTTCTTTTTTTATATATAAATTTATTTATTTATGGCTGCGTTGGGTCTTCGTTGCTGCGTGCGGGCTTTCTCTAGTTGCGGCGAGCGGGGGCTACTCTTTGTTGCGGTGCACGGGCTTCTCATTACGGTGGCTTTTCTTGTTGCGGAGCACGGGCTCTAGGCTCGCGGGCTCTAGAGCGCAGGCTCAGTAGTTGTGGCGCACGGGCTTACCTGCTCCGTGGCATGTGGGATCTTCCCGGACCAGGGCTCGAACCCATGTCCTCTGCATTGGCAGGCGGATTCTTAACCACTGCGCCACCAGGGAAGCCCTGGATCTGTCGTCTTCTTATTCAAAGTCTCTGATTCTGTGTTTGACTCTTGAAGAACTCAGCAGTGACGGCACACAGACACGCACAACCCAGGAGCTCCACACACGTGTAAATTCTGAGAGACACTGAGAGGACCGCGTGCACGAACACCCGCTCTTCCCACGGGGGACCCGTCTAGTGCCAGACTCTGGGCCGAGGTCCCAGGTTCAAGTCCCAGCTCCTCCCCACACTGAGCTCCCGGTTCTCCTTGGTAGACAGGGTGACGCTGGCCCACAGCCCAGACCCAGGGTTGATCGTGAGACCAGACACACCCCGAGCGGCGGCCCCCATGGAGCCTTGGAGCTGCCAGACCTGCCCTCACCCAGCTCCGCGCTCAGCCTCCCTCCCATCTCCCAACTGGTTCACTTCTTCCTCCTTCTTCCTCAGAGTCTGATCCTCCAGGTCGGCTTTAGTTTGGGCAGAACCAGAACAATGGACTGAATGCTAAAATCCCGTTCAGTGCGGGTGGCTTGCTTCTCGAGGCCCGGGTCTCCGTGGACCCGCCTGCCCGCCTACCTGGCGTCAGCTGCAGTCAGTGCGTGGCTCAGCCTGGACGGATGTGCTGCGTCCGCGATACTTTGTAAGGATCGGGGCCTTGCCGCCGGGCTGGTACATTAACTGTTCCTGTTCATGGGGTGTCAGGATAGCCCATTCAACTCACACCAAGAATTTTAACGAGAAGCAGGTGGAAAACTTCAGAGACCTCGGGGCAAAACCCAGAAGAATGTGCTCCTCCGAGGCAGGCTCTGAAAAGTCAAACTTGACCTGCCCAGGTTTCCCCTCTCCCAGGGAGCCAATTAACCACAGGCAGGGGTACGGGAAACAGAAGCAGCCCACAGCCTCTCTCCACTGCTTCCCCTCCTGCAACTCAAGCCAGAGAATGATGGACCTCTGCTCACGACTTTGCACCATCTGGGGCCAGCCAGGGACCCCAGGACCCCACAAATGGGTTCTTCTTCGCCCCCGCACCCATGCTGAGTGCCACCCGGAATCAAGGCAGGAGCCGAGGGGCAGATCAAGGGAACAAAGTGCAGGTCTCAGGGTACCGATGCCTCAGAGAGGCAGCTCTTCAGCTCCGACAGCTGCTGCAGCTGCAATGGACTCCGATGGGTTTTTACAGCTCCCCACTTAGGCCGGCGTTCACTCAAGCCTGTGTGTCTGTGTGACTGAGCGCACGGCGTCCAGCAGATGGGGAAGGAGGGCAGAGGGTTAGTGCCCGGGGCTGCTGCAGCATGCTAACCCCTGGGGAGGTGGCCCCTGGGTGACAGGAGCCTGCGGGCCCAGCTGCAGCGCTGCCCGGGGCCCCCCGGGCACCGAGCCTGGTGCCTTGCCTGGTAGACCCGCTCGGAGCGCTCCCCCCAATGCAGCCAGCTGCCTCTGCACCCTCAGTCCCCCTCAGCCGGAGGGACAGGCCCAGGCAGGCGGCAGGCAGTGAGGAGGGAGGCCTGGCTTCTGGCCCTGCGTATCCTCATTGCAGGCCATTCCTCCCTCCGGCCCGCGGCCCAGGCTTCTGGGGCCGCCACGAGGCAGGACAGCTCCTCGGAGGGCACGCAATCCGGTCTGGGATCTACAGGGTAATAAACGTGGCGAGAGCCCAGGGCTTGAAGAAGTGGTCAGCAGGGAGGCTGGAGGGGGCCCCCAGGGAGCTCTGGCTCCCATGGTGCTCCAAGCGCTGCCTCTTTCTCTGACAGGCTCGCATGCTCGGGGGGCACCAGGACCCAGGCACTCTGAGAGCACCTCTTCCAATGCCTGCCGCGCTAGACCCAGGGCTGGGCTGGCCAGCTCTGCATCAGTCCTGGGGCGGCCACCACGAGCACCAGACACAGGCGCCTTAAACCGCGGGTGCTTCTCTCTCACATGCTGCAGTCTGGGAGAGCCAGACCCAGGGGCCGGCGGGCTGGTTCCCCTGGGGCCCCTCTTCCTGGTGCGTGGACACCGTCCTCCCCTCGTGTCCTCACCTGGTCACTTCTCTGTGTGTCTGTGTCCCGATCGCCTCTTGGTATAAGGACACTAGTCCGATTGAATCAGGGCCCGCCCACGCGGCCTCATTCACCTTCATCACCTCTTTAAAGACCCACCTCCAACACAGTCCCATCTGAGGCTCCAGGGGCTAGGACTCCAACCCGTGAACTTGGGGTGGGGTGGGGGACACAGTTCAGCCCAGAACACGCGTGATATCATTTTAATCTGCCCGGGAACCCCGAGAAGCCTTGGAGTTTGATTCTCCCGTGCCCAAATTCCCATGGCCACAGGTGGCCAGCCCGCGATTCCCAAAGACACCTCTTCCCTCCAAGTCCAGGGCACCCAAAGGCCGCGTCCTGGCAGAAACCCCAAACCTGCTCAGTGACATGCTCTCGGGCTCCCTGTGTTCAGCGCCTTGAACGGTGCTCAGGAGAACAAGAAGGAAGCTGGGGACGCCCCCTGCCCCTGGAAACAGCACAGCGTCAGGGTGCCGACCTGACAGGTGAAGCGCCGTGCTTGCCTGTCTCCTGAAGCACAGGCCTCTTCTTCCGGGAAACAACTCAACTGCGTGGCTCAGAAGGCCTCAGAGACCCCCAGTCCACCTCTGGCCATAGCTGGTTGGCCAAGGCTGGGAGTCCAGTTCCAGCTGGCCCGTCGTAGTACCTCATCCCCGGAACAAGTCACTGGACCAGGGTTGGCCGGACACAGCTGGGCCAGTCGGAGTGCCCTCCTCCCGACCCTGAGCGCCAGAACTCAGAGAGCCAGTCCTGACCCCTCCGTCATGGCAAAGCAGGGGCAGCTAGCGGTTATGCTTCCTCCCTTATAGAAAAAGCAGCTGAGAGAACCGGCCGAGATAGGGAGACGCACAGATGGAGGCAAAGACACGATGGGGGAGAGCCCTCTCGGTGCTGGGACTTCAGTCCTGCTGCCCCTGAGGGCAGCTGTACCCCTACCTTTCCTGGAATTACATTACTGTTCCAAGAAATTTCCCCTCTACCCACTTTATTTGAGATGAATGTCTTTAACGTACACCCAAAGGAGCGCTCTCTAACATGGGTTTTCTCCCAGGTACAACCACAAGTAAAATTACTGTGGTATGACTTTTCATAATGCTGTGACAACTCACTGTGTCCTTCAGGGTCTCTTGTGTTCCTTGAAGTCCTCCTGGGGAGGTGCGCTGCAAGGGCCACCCCTGCACAGCCCTCTGCCCCCAGACCTGCCACCAACTCAGCGAAGGTGCAGAGGAGGAGAGAGCTACAACATCTCTGAGAACCCTGACAACCAGGAGAGGAGCTGTCCTGGCAGGTGTAGGACCTGAGAACACAGCCCAGACCCAGGGGTGTCTGTCCCAGGCTGTCCACTATGGGCTGGGTCATGGGCAGTCATGGTTGCAGACTCTGGGCTCCCAGCACCAGGTTTTTCTCACCCAAGTATGGTCTTTGCTCCTGTTATGGGTGGAATTCTGTCCCCACCCCCCAACATTCATACAGTGAAGTCCAAACTCCCAGAACCTCAGAATGTGGCCTTTTGGAAACACTGTCATTAAGATGTCTTTATGGGACTTCCCTGCTGGTCCAGTGGTTAAGAATCCATCTTGCAATGCAGGGGACGTCAGTTCGGTCCCTGGTCAGGGAACTAAGATCCCACATGCCGCCGGGGCAACTAAGCCCAGGTGCCGCAACTAGAGAGACGCCTACGCACTGCAAGGAAGAGCCCACGCGCCGCAACGAAAGATCCCGCATGCCACAACTAAGACCCGATGCAGCCAATAAGTAAATAAATAAATAAATGTTTTAAAAAGGATGTAATTAGTCAAGATGAGGTCATACTGGAGGAGGGTGGCTCCTAATCCAATATGACTATCGCTCGTAGAGAGACTGACCTGTGAAGGGAGAGGTGCACACAGAGGCCCCGAGCTGGCCCGAAGCCACCAGGGGTCAGGAGAGAGACCTGGAGGAGACTCTCCCGCTCGACCTCAGAAGGAGCCAGCTCTACTGACACCTCCAACTCACGTCTGCCCCCAGCGCCGGGAGACAACAGTACATGGTGTTTAAGCCACGCTGTCTGTGGTACTTTGTTAAGGCAGCCCTAGCAACTCAGGCAGCTCCCAGGTCGAGCTTCCCAGGTCTGGGGTCAGGGATTTCATTTGTGATTTGATCAAAGAGGCGGGAAAAATCTCTCCGCCACCACCAGCCACTGGGTTCCAGTTTTGAAGCATGAGTGGGTGGGGCAAGAAAGGATCATGAGAATCTATACAGGCGGGATGTCACAAGGTGAAGACCAAGGTGCTCTGGACACCCTGGGGGAACAGGCAGCAAGAGAAGTACGGGAAGAAGGGAGAGTGAGGGATCCCAGATAGCGGAGGCATGGCCAGCGCTGCAGCCGGTCTCAGGCCCCTGCGTTCCGGGGCCTCGAGGCGGAGAGCCACGGTGAATGCTCTCCCGGAGCGGCTCACAGAAGCTCGGACGCTAATCTTGTACTCGAACCGGCAGCCAGCCGGGCTGGTGACATCTCGGCTCAAGGAGGCCCTCCCCCTGCCACACCCGCTCCGTCCTGGGTTCTGTGTTCTTGCGGAATCAGAACCGCAGGGCAGGGCGGGGAGAAGACAGAGCTGAGGTCTCTTTGCCCAGGGTCAGCCAAGTCTCATGACCAAAGGTGGTGTGACTTGGTAAGCCTTCCAGAGTGGCACAACCTCGCCCTTTGCGCTGGGTGGCAGCCAAGTTTCCAAAAACCTTGTTTCCACGCTCAGCTCGGCGGAGTAGGGGAACGTTACACGACTGAAAGGAGATCGGGATAAGCCGATCGCTCCCGGCACACGGGTCACTGCTGGAAACCAGGGCTCACAAAAGGGAACAAGGGAGAACGGGCATCGGGCACGTCCAGGTTCTCTGCAGGTCTCCAGCGTCATGAGCACAAACGCCCACAGCTCAGAAGGCTTCACAGGCCCAGCTGTTTCAAGAGTCCTGAGGCCAAGGAGCGTTTGCAGGGAACGAACGAGTCACCGCATTAGCTCTGCCAACAGCGTTCAGAAGGCAAGCTGGCCGGGACTCAGGGATCCTAGGAGGTCCGCTGGGCTGCTGCCTGTGTTCAGCGGGCTCCACCAGGAGACACCGAGAGACGAGCCAGTTCCCTCCAAAGACACGCTGTGAACACAGCAGGGAGGAAAAGAGGGTTTTGCAACTCTCTCTTGAAAATGTGCACTTTCACATAAATGCACTCTTTCAACACCCAGCCCGAAGGGGAAGGGACCCTCTGCTCTGTCTCCAACCTTTACCCTGATTGCAGTTCATCAATTTGCTGCGACCGCAGAGAAGCTGCCCGCAGTATCAGCAGCGAGTGGGCACTGACAGAGCTGTCACGGCAAACCCCGAAGCAGGAACGGGATTAATTGTTCTTCATTAATAATATCCTAATTTGCATGATTACTATGTCATCTTCGATAAACACAGGCAGCTACGAATAAAATCACTGAACAAAAATACCACCTGCTGAGCAAAAGGAACAAGACAAATAAATGACTCGACACGGCTAAATGGGCGTGAGGCTCCGCATCTCCTCCAAACGGTGCTCGGGACGCGCGGGATATCGCTGTCATTGGGGCAACGGGATGAGGAACACGCAGACAGGCGTTCCAGACGGTTCCGTGGGAGGGCGGGCCTCTGGCAGGCCACCAGGGGACGATCTCAGGCGTCCCGGGCAAGGCCGCTCCTGCCTGTTCCGGCCTCCAGCCTCACCTTGCCCTGGCCCACGGCGGCCCCAGCCCCCGGCGCGGAACATTCCAGGCCAAGCGGCACACCTCAGCCAGATCCACGTCCTCCTCGGGCCGTCGGCCTCATCAATTTCTGCTGAGAACTGGGGGTGGGGCTGTTGGTAAGGGCACGAGCGGCCGCAGGGAGCAGAGGGCCTGACAGGGCCTCATGTGGCTGGCCAGAGCCTTCGTGGACACTGACCCAAAGCTGGATGCAATGCCAGGAGCCCGGGTCCTGCGTGCAGATGGCGGGCCAGAGCCGGGAAGCGGGGCAGCCACGGTGGAGGGAGGCCCATCCGACGGAACTCCCGGAAATGATGGGAACGTTCTAGCTCTACAATGTCCAGGATGGGAGCCACCGGCCACATGTGGCTCGAGCACCTGAAGCGTGGCCCGGGCGATTCAGGAGCTGGATTGTCCGTTTCATTGTATTTAATTAACGTGTGACTGTGGCCACCACACCTGACAGGGCTGGGAAAGACACTCCTGCGCTAGGAACGGACACAGCGTGGGTGCCTCAGTCCTTCCTGGCTGTGTGACCTGCAGCGACCATTTTGCCTCTGGGTTTCCCTGTCGGAGGCATGAGGGGTCGGGGCAGCTGATCCCTGGGGTCTGCCTTCTGCGTCCCGTCTTAATGTCCACACTGCCGGCTCGGTTCCTATTTACCATCACCCCCGAACCGTCCCTGGCTCCCCACTGCCTGCCATCAACTGCCTCCCGACTGACTCCGGGGCCTCACAAACCGCGCGGTCTTCCAGCCGCATCCCCTGCGGCCGCCACGTGACACTGGTCCTCATCTCACACCACGTCCGTGAGGCTTCTTGTCTCCCCGCCCAGTCCTGGGTGGAGACCCACTCGAGTGGCAACCGTACTCAGCCTCGGCGCGGTGGCTTGCGGCGCTGGTCTGCCTTATTTACCCCTCGTTTCTGTTTACCTGCAACAATGTTGCACCTCATGGCAAGAGCAAAGCAGCACCTCCCAGGCAGCCGGGCAGGGGAGGCCGAGGTCCGGGAAGGCAGGCAGAGGTGGGCAGCCCTCCGGCTCTTAGCTCCCCCATCCTGACCTGGGGACGGCAACCATCGCCTGGGGGCAAGTGGGAGCCCAGCCCAGGCTGGCCCCGAGCTCCTTGCCCTGGCTGCGCCCGGCAGATCCTCAGCCCTGTCGGCTCCCCTTCCACCCCAAGGCTGCTGATGAAAAACTGTCGCCGACTATGGGGTTTAATCCCGAAGGAGTAATATCTCCAATGGTTTTATCTCTGCCTCATTTATTAAACTGAATCTGAGCTTATGGTAGAATAAGATTGTAAGAATGCTTTCCGTATGATCTCATTTCTATTTGGAATTCTCTCTGCCTAACTGCTTTTCATTAGTTTTCTCATCTTCTTCATCTAGGAGGAGGCGGGGGGTGGGGGGAGGAGGAAAGACAGGAGCAGGATGGAGCAAGGTGCTCTGGAGGCCCTTGCATTCCCTCTAATACGAAGGCAACAAAACTGGCTGCAGTGGGACCAATGTGATTCCCGACCCCTCCCCCAGCCCCCAGGCTCCAAACCCTGGCGGACTTCTCTGCAGCCTGTGTGATCAACGCAGCCACAGGGAGGGCTCAGAAACAGTTGGACAGGAGCCTGGCACTCCACAGCATTAGCACGAAACCCAGCAGTGCTCACACATCACTTTGAGTTCCCTTCCTTTCCTTCCGCAGTACCACCTCAACAGGAAGCGTCCATGAATTAACTGAGATATACCTAGAGGGACTACGTGTATCGTCATTCGTGTTGTTTCTTCACCTTAAGGGTGTCTTCTCCTTTCCCTCTGAGTTCAGTGACCCGTGCACTTGTGATCTGGGGTGAAAAACCAGGTAGAAACTGTGCTGAGTGGCGCCCTTTACAGGCACCACGTACACACCAGAGAGATGGTGGTGTCCAGACGGCCCAATCTCCGCCTGAAGTTGCACTCAAAGACCCGAAGTCCAGAAAGCAAACGTAGGACACACAGTAAAAGGAATCCCAATCTGCTCTTTACACCTGTCAGAGCTTGGAGTTGTTTCTGACCCAGGGCAGCATCTCTGCAGCACCCGTGCCTTGTCCTTCCTGTTCGACCATGCCCACAGCTGCTCCCTGGAGCTGGTCACAGTGCGAGCCCACGGCTCCCAGCCCTGGTCCCTCCTCTTCATGCCCTCTGCCTCTTCCACCTTCCTAGCACCAGCCACATGTATGAGTTTCAATTTTCTCATAGACGCCTTGTAAAAAACATCAAACGTGGGTGAAATCCATTTTAGTATTAAGTGTTATTTAACCCGATATATCCAAAATGGTATCATCTCAACATATAATAAAAAATGATGTTTGGATTATTTATAGGATATTTTACATTTTATCTTCATACTAAGCTTTTGAAATCCAGGGTGGGGACTTCCCTGGTGGCGCAGTGGTTAAGAATCCATTGCCTGCCAAGGCAGGGGACGTGGGTTCGATCCTTGGTCCAGGAAGATCCCACATGCCATGGAGCAACTAAGCCTGTGAGCCACAATGACTGAGCCCGCCCGCCACAACTACTGAAGCCCGCATGCCTAGAGCCCGTGCTCCGCAACAAGAGAAGCCACCCCCATGAGAGGCCCGATCACTGCAACAAGAGTAGCCCCCGCTCGCTGCAACTACAGAAAGCCCGCGCACAGCAACAAAGACCCAACGCAGCCAAAAATAAATAAATAAATTAATTAATTAAAGTAAAAAGAAAAGAAAGAAATCCAGGGTGTATTTTACTCTCTGACTGTCACAGTTTGGACTGGCCAAATTTCAAGTGCCCCAAAGACTCATGGTGCTCGTGGCTGCCATATTGGACACACATCTCTAGTCTATTTGACTGGCTGTTATGGACTGAATGTGCCTCCCCAAATTCATGTGTTGAAGCCCTAACCCTAATGTGATGGTATTTGGAGATGGGACCTTTGGGAGGTGGTTAGCATTAGGTGAGGTCATGAGGGTGGGGCCCCGTGATGGGACTAGTACCCTTAGAAGAAGAGACACCAAAGACCCCCATGATTCCTCTCTCTGCCTCTGGCTCTCTCCCTCTCTACCATGTGAGGACACAATGAGAAGGTGGCCATCTGCAAGCCAGGAAGCAAGTTCTCGCCAGAACCCAAGCTTGTTGGTACTCTGATCTCAGGCTTCCAGCCTCCAGAACCATCAGAAACAGATGTCTGTTCCATAAGCCACCCGGTCTGTGGTGTTCTGTTAGGCACCGAGCTGACTGGGATACAGGTGCTATAGGACAAAACCTCCCAAATGGTCAGCAGAGTAGGACCCTCCCTAGAGGGCTGGGGCAGCGAGCACAGCAGGGGCAAAGGAAGCCGGGCTGAGGCTCCTGAAGACCCGCGCTCGTCGTGGTCTGTGCTCCGCCAGGCTCCTCAGGAAGCCACCGCGCAAGGAATAAAGCTTCAGCTCCTCAGGAAGCCACCGCGCAAGGCATAAAGCTTCAGCTCCTCAGTTCATGAGGCTCACGGCAGGGCAGACGGGAGAACGACTGTCCTTTACATCTTGTTTACTATCTAACCCACTACACGTTTGGGTAAAAAGCAACAAGAGGCCCACGAAGAAGTCCATGAGTAACTGGGGGATGGAAACGGGAACTGAGGAATCCAGACGGAACTGGGGTACTTGGGATCAGGCGGAAGCAACCCACGGCTTCTACTATGTGCCCCTGGCAACCTAGACCATTAGATGGTTTTGCTGTTGAAAGGTCATCTACCGACACAAACCGCGTCCAAAGGGAAGGTCGTCCTGGTGTTTGGTGCTGCATCTGATGGGACTTCACCTTTACCTGTTGTTTCAAGTTGTCCCAGGGCCACGTATTAATTTGTTCCACATGTTTTCACATGCTACCTTTTCCTATTGATAAAGCGTAAAGAAGAAATAAAGGAAATAAAGGAAAAAATAAAGATGTAAGGCCTTGGAACCTCTTAAAATATCAATTGCTCAGTTCTGACCTAAGTGACAGAAAAGTCCCAAACTTCCTCAAGGTCAGGATTTTGAGTGACAAAGGAAACCTGAAGAATTAAAAAAAAAAAAAAAAACTGCCTCAAATTATCATCATGAGCCGTCACACCAGTGGCTCCTACGGACCGGGTTAAGCCACATCAAGGGACCCCCATGCTTCAGAGTCATAAAAATATAAGAAAATGATTAACCAAAATAATTAGAAATGCCTGGCGAGGTCAAGGTACCAGGAAAAGTCCTTCGGTAAAAAGATAGGAGCCTGGGATTCATCTGAGCACAGTCTGAAATATCTAACGTACAGCTGGCACGGGAGCTGGAGGTCGTGAACCTGCACCCTGACGATGTCAAGGAGGTAAAGTGTGCAACCAGCCTCATCCTTAAAACCCTGACACGACTGAAAGCGTCTCTGAGTCCTTGGAGGAAGCAGGCATAAGCCGCTTTGAGCAGAGTAGACAAGAGTAAGTTTAGAGGGGAAAAAATATTAGAAATGGTGTGAAAGGTCTCCTGGAGAATTAAACAACGGTGCAGTGAGGGCGAGCACCACTGATCTGAGAGCCGGCCGGGAGCAGCTGCTGACAGGCTAAACCACAGAGAAAGAACCTGGCCCTGCGGCAAGCCTGGGGGAGGAAGCCCGGCCCTCCAGCGGCTGCACCGTCACCGAACAGTCCAGCTGTGCCGTTCAAGAGAAGCACCACCGCCTGCCCCCACAGGTCCCAGCAACGATCCAGCCAGACGGCACAGACGGCTCGGCGGGGTCCAGCTCTGTGGCTCGAAACCCTGGGACCAGCCCACCTTCATGCAGGCCGGCACAGCAAGCGGGTCCTGCGTGCCCTTCGTCCCCTCCTTCTGAAGCCTCCCTCTTAAAGTGTCCTCTCTCTGCCTGAGGACTCACGGCCATCGGGGGCTTCCGGGGCCGTCTCTAGGCCTTTTCTCCCATCCCCACCCATCCCCTACCCAACTGATCACACTGGCTCGTCCCTAAAGACATCCTCGGGAGCCACCCTTCATGGTAGGCAACTGTTCTGCTTTTTAACGGGGGTCTTTCAGAGACACTGTGCTTTATTCCAGAGGACGGTCCCTAATGCCGTGAATTTCAGACAGGTAACAGGTCCAGTGAAAGAAACTCTCTTAGGGTAAGTAGATTCCTTGGGTTCTTTCAAGCCACAGTATAAGACTGGCCCTGCCTAGAGTATAGTTGAGTAAAGACTTTGGATAATTCATGAGAAATGTTCACATCAATTTCATGGAATATTTCATCTTAAACTTCTGTTTATATCATAATTATTTTTTATGATTGCAAAGTTAATGCAATAGCATTTGTTCAAAAAGTTTTTTGTGAAGTGTTTTTTTTTTGGCTGCGTTGGGTCTTCGTTGCTGCGCGCGGGCTTTCTCTAGTTGTGGCGAGTGGAGGCTACTCTTCATTGTGGTGCACGGGCTTCTCATTGCAGTGGTTTCTCTTGTTGTGGAGCACGGGCTCTAGGCGCGCGGGCTTCAGTAGTTGTGGCTCGCGGGCTCTAGAGCGCAATCTCAGTAGTTGTGGCGTCCGGGCTTAGTTGCTTTGCAGCGTGTGGGATCTTCCTGGACCAGGGCTCGAACCCGTGTCCCCTGCATTGGCAGGCAGGTTCTTACCCACTGCGCCACCAGGGAAGTCCCATGAAGTGTTCTTTAAATTCACATCCAAGAAATACAGCCTAAGTTTACATTAATATTCTTCTAGATCTTTCTCTGCATGTGTGCGCATACACATATATGTACAAACACATTTCTAGATAGAGAGAGGTATATACAGTTATGTACAATTACAAGAAGGAAAATATCCCAAGGTCCAGTTTTTCAGGTCACTATTTGATCTTCCTTTCCTGTGTCAACGCGAGTGCAGTTTCACTCTGGTGCCGGAGACAGAGGGATGGGCGGGGACAGATGGAGACAGATGTCCTGCTGTTGCCCGAGGGGTCACGGGGCTACGGGCAGGGGCGCGCTCCCCTTGCCCCCCAGCAGAGAGGCCTCTCACGTGGTGATGCATACGGACCTGGGTCTCAGGAGAACGATAATAATCTTTTCTCAGTGACATATGGCATCTGTTCCCAGGCCACTAAACTTATTAAAGGGCGAGGAGCTGAGAGCTCTGCGCCATGGAGCGCATCCGAACTGCGAGGCTGGGCAGTGGGACCTGCAGCTCCCCCACCCATCTGTGACTCTGTTTGGGTTCCTTGTGCCAAAAGCAACTCCCCAAGTTCTACTGGAGACTCACTGACACAGGATCTTCCTGGTACTGGTGACCCTTCTCCAGTGTAAAGAAAGCGTCATTGAAGCGTGTTTAGGGTGAACGGAACCACCCAGCGTCCAAGCCCCTAGCTCATTCCCAGGGCCCCCAGATTCTCCCCCATGTCCTTCCCAGCTCAAACCCCTGCCATTCGGGTGTGTGTCGGGGGCAAGCCTTGTGCAGGAGAAGTAATGAATTGTCCCCGCTGCACAAAAGGAGGCCCAGGCCAAGCCGGGAGTCACTATGGAACGTGGCTCCTGCCTTAAGGGTGGCAACGGGGGGAGGAGGGATGGCCCACTGCATGATGCCAAGGGCTGGCATCTGCTCTGCTCTGATTTAGGACGTGGCCAGCACGGCCACCAGCGGGGCCGAGAGTGGTCCCCCCAAACTCCTAAGGCATCAGACGTGCCCATCCGGAACTCTGGTGCGTCCGAGGCCCAGCTTGGCCCCCGCAGAGCACCGTGGCATGGCCGGCGCAGATCAGGGTCTGGGAGGAAGCTGGGCTGGCCGGGCCCAGGCCCCCTGACCTGGACCACACCCCCGGGAGCTGTCGTGTGAGACGGAAGGACCCCCGGCCTTCTTCCCCAGCAGCTTCGCTTCCCAACCCCCACGCGCACTCAGGACAGACATCATCTGTCCCTCCCGCCATTTTCTTCTCCATCCTAAATCTCAAAGGCACGAGTCCGCAGAAGATAAATCACAAGGACGTGGCCTCTCGACGAGAACCCGAATCGAAATTATCACCATCTTTTTCCAAGGATGACTGGTTGTCACCCAGCCGTCAGGAGGTCTGACTGTAAGACGTTAGGAGTGTGCGTGACGAGGACTAACTTCCGCAGGCCTTCTTTCGTTGGGCGGGATGGGCGGAAGCAGCGCTATCCTCTCTCTCTCTTCCTGGTCAGATGGGCCTCGCCAGACAGGGACCCCACAGTTCTTCCATTCTGGGTCCACGAGGAAAGCTTTGTCCCCGCTCAGGCTGCGCCCCTCCTGAAAATCTCTGCTGGGTGGAACTCGAGCTCTGGGCACCGGGTCCTGGTGAAACTTCAGGTTCCCAGCGGGCTTGCGAGCATCTCGCTCAGATAGAGTGCTTGCCTTGGACCCACCAGGAGCAAAGCTCCTCGCTCAGCATAACAGAGGTCAGAGTGCAAAGGCGAGGGCCTCACACACCAGCTGAAAAGACCCGAAAGCAGTGAAGGTCCCTGAATCGTGAGCTGCCATCGGGCGGGGATCCCAGGCACCTAGCACGGCTGTGCTCAGACAGCGTCACTGCCGGACGGCCCTCTTCTGAACTGCGTTGAGGACAGAACACACAGGACCACGCACGATGGCCCGAACGGGACGTGTGATGTGAGCTGTTCCTGAAAGGCCAGTGGGAGCCGATCATATTCTGCTTAGTTATACAACATTCTAAACATTCCATGGCCAAATGGAAGCCCTCCACTTCCGGGACTCAATGGGCAGGAGACGGGCTGCAGAGCTGCCCGGCTGTGAACACGTGTCATCCTCCAAGAAAAGGGAGGATGACTCCCAGGGCAGCTCAGAGGCCAGCGGGATGGGGCTGCCACCGGGGCCCCCAGGGCCGCCGTTCTCAGGCCCTGAGACCTCAGGGAACAGGCCCTGTGGGGCTTCGGGCTTGCTTGGGACTCGTGACCACTTTAGTCCTCCCAGCTTCTCCCTTTAGGGATGGAACTGTCTCTCCTCTGCCTGTACCATCAGTGTATTTTGGAAGCAGAGAACTTGTTTTCCCCGTGGAGAGAGGAGGCGGCCACATGAAGACACAGAAGCACAAAAGAAGGACCTGTGACGATGGAGTCGGAGACTGGAGTGATGCAGCCACAAGCCAAGGGATGCCAGGGACTTCGGGCAATACTCGAAGCTGAGAGGGGTCGTCCCTGCAAGGCCCCGATTTTAGATTTCTGGTCCCTGAACTGTGTGAGAAAGTCTCTGTTGTCGTAAACCACACAGGCTGTGGCGATTTGTTACAAGAGCCCTTGGAAAACTAACACAAGCTCACCTACAATATTTTAGTTTCATGCGTCCACGTTCAGGGCATACTTCTCAGGTTACATGGAATTACTCTTTCCTCCACAAACATGTGGGAACACTTAAGTGTGCATCGTGCGCCCTAAGTGCACACTCGTGTCACTTCCATAAAATACAGATACCTCTGGGCTTCCCTGGTGGCGCAGTGGTTGAGAGTCCGCCTGCCAATGCAGGGGACACGGGTTCGTGCCCCGGTCCGGGAAGATCCCACATGCCACAGAGCGGCTGGGCCCGTGAGCCATGGCCGCTGAGCCTGTGCGTCCGGAGCCTGTGCTGCGCAACAGGAGAGGCCGTAACAGTGAGAGGCCCGCGTACCACACACAAAAAAATACAGACACCTCGTTCTCGAACTGACCCTGCACCGAAGCACCAGCATTTTCAGCTTCTCCCGGACCGTCAGAGCACTTTCCTCCTATCGTGGACGTTCGTCCTTCTTTTTTTGACACCAGGTGTTTGGGAAATCCCTGGCTTGGGAGACCATCCCCGAGTGCAGCTGCGGAAGACATGGGCGCCCACACCGCGTCCCACTGCTCACTTCTGTTAGGCCCCGGGCCTCAGCCACACCCCGGCCAGCCCGCACACCCAAATTAGTACCGGACGTGGCCCTAGCGAGCAGGTCCCTCAGAACGGAAGGGCGAAGGCATCTTGGAAACCTCTCCAGACCTTGAAGAGATGCCAAAGATGGCTTAAAAACAAAAGGTGTTTCTTTCTGAAAATACGAAGGTTGAATGAAGATGCAAAGCTTATGAAATTACAAAATATAGTCAGAGTGTAGACATAAACGGCTCCTTTCCACGGACAGAGTACGTCCTCCAGGAGCAGAGCCCTGGAGCGTAACAAGGGCAAGGAAGGTCGCCTGCACTCACAGGTGCTGCACAGAGCCGCACCTGCCGGTCACTCCCGTCCTCCCACGTTCACGCCGCGGAAGCAGCCAAGCTCTCCTAAAGTCTCGCTCAGAACCACGAGCAGCAAAACTCGCAGAATGTAACGGAATGAGCTCCAAATCTGAAGCCAGAAAATCTCGATTCAAGCCCTGCTGTGTGACCTTGGGCAAATCACTCAACATTTCTGAACTTGTGTCCTCAGCTATATCTGCCTGTTTCCGAAGGTCTGTGTGAGGTTTACTGAGGAAGCTCGCTGAAAGGGCTGAGCCCCGTGCTTGGTGCACTTGAGTTATTTACGAAATGCACTGGCCCTGCCTGACCTAACTCAAGACACTTGGCTGCAAAGGGCTGAGGACTGTCCAGCAGGGAAGTGGCAGGTCACAGAGAGGCTGGGACGATGGAGAAGCAGCCTCCAACACAGTGGTGGTGCTAGGTGCAGGGGGAGGGGGGCCGCCTGCTCCCCTGGACGGAAGCAGTTCACATCAGGGTCATAAGAAAGTCAGGGTGCTGTGGAGACGCTCGAAATCACCCATTTCTAGTCACTCTGTGCTCGGGTGCAATTCCTAACCCAGAGAATCTCAGTCCAGGGGCAGGGACACTCACACACATGTTGTGCACGCACACATACGTATACATGTGTCCCACGTGTGTGTACACATGTGCACGTGTGCCCTCGTACACACGTGTGCAATGCACACTTGTGTGTGCACAAAAATATACATCTACATGCACGTACATACACATCTGTGAACATATATACACACATTCACACAGAGGTGTGCATTGTACACTTGCAGGCACATGCGGTATATACACGTGCAACCTACATATGTGCGTGTGGGCACACATACACACGCAGGCACAGATGTGTGCGCCTACACAAACGCAGACACCCAACACGTGTACGCTGCAATACATGCATGCGAACACACACCTATGTGGACACACATGCACACGTGCACACACACACAGCCCTGAGGACGCGCTGCGGGTGCAGGAGGTGCCGTTTGTTGAGAGAAGTGGTTAAGTTAGGGAGTGGCATAGGGCATATAAACGAGGCAGAGAAGCGGAGTCAAGGACCCCTAGCCCCACCCACCGCATGACCAGAAGGGCTGGGGTCAGCCAGGAAAATGTAGTTCAAGATCCGTATCACAGAACCGATAACGACCGGGGTAGGGTGTTCTCCCACAGCCACACTCACCCCGCCGCGATCCCATCACCCCCAAGTCCTCACGCAGGAGCGTCCCGGCCACCTCGACGCCCGCGCCCTCTCTTCTCTTCGGGCCTCCGGGAACCCCCGGGCACAGGTGGCTGCCCCTGCCCCCCTGCTCTACACACGCAGTCACAGACTCCGGCTACTACAGGGCAACAAGGACGTGAGCTCCCTGAGCTCCCCCCGTGGCACCGGCACAGCGCAAACCAAGCTTAACCAAGCAGCCGAGAAGAGCAAGAGGCCGTGCGCGGGTTCCTGCTCCAAGTCCTTCCGCATTAGGGTGAGATCTCCTCGTGGCGTCACTTGAAGTTCCGCTTTAAAAATGGTCCTTTTGAAACAAAATGTTGCATTAAAAATGGTCCTTTTGATAGATGCTGAATGCAAATGCCCTCTCCCCTAGATTATGTGGAATAATAAGGACGATACATTACAACTTCCTCTCTGTAACATCCAGCCTGCGCTGTTAGTTTAAGATCACACATTGTTTCCGTCTTTCGTTTTGCAGATCTTGGTAGTGTCTAATAGTGTAACCACAAACACCTGTGTTTATTCACTGAGTCATGGTTTACTTATTACCCACTTCTGCCAAGCAGGCTTGATAGATTTGCCAGTTCTTAGGCCCCTGATGGCCTAACACGTGGAACTTCTCTGGGAATTGAAGGCCTCTCCTGTTAAGAGTCTTAAGAGGGAAAACTATGGACCCGTTTCTGGCCCATGGGGTGTCTGCTGGTGGGGCTTCCATGAAATCTTCACTTTCCTGATACAAAGGGCCAAACACAGTTGACGTAAGCCTTTGTCTCCTTGCTTTCCCCAGTTATCACTGGCTGGAACATGTGCGTGATGCCCAGAGTTCTGCAGCCCTACTGAAACCATGAGGTGCTAGACAAGTGCCAGGTAGAAAGCCCGCACTGTAAGGATGGCAGAGGGCTGGACGTGCCCCATTGTTCCTCCTGATTCACTGTTCACTCACCTCCACTCGGCTCAGTGCCTAAGATGCTATCCTGCATGGATGGCATCAGTGCTTCCTTAACCTCTGGCTTCCAGTTGATTCATTCAAGAGGAAGTTGGGAGGCACCAACGGGAGAGTGGAGGGAGGGACGAAAACCAGGTTAATTTCTTGCTCCTCCCTGACAGCGTTCCTCTTCTGAAAGCCGCAGCTCCTTTCCGACGGCCCTCCAAGAGCTGCAGCCGCAGCTGCAAATCTCTCCACATTCTGCTTACAGCCCCTGCCTTGCCCCATCAGGCTGGAGGTGGGAACAGCTCCTGGGATGCTCCTCCGTCCCGTGATGGTTTCCCAGAACCCTTCCCACCCTTCGTATAAGAGATCCCTAGATCACGCCTCTGTTTAATTCTCCTCACCCACGCGTTTGAGAGCGCCATCCTTTTACTGTCCTTTTCTGCTGGGATCCTGAGAGCAGCTCAGAAGGAAAGAGCTGGGCCCCCTCAGCATTGCTGAGCAGCTGGGCCGATCCTGGACCATCTGCCTGTGGACGTCATGCCGTGGGATGCATAAGCAAACCGTAGTGATTTCTATCACTAGAGTGTGGTTTGCTCACACCTGCCACTGAACTCACTCCCAGCTAATCCACCAACAGATTAATAAGATGGGGTTTCTGTCCTCAAGGGGACAGCCTATCAGGGAGTGAAGATATGTAGTTATATTTACAAGAAATAAAGCTGTTTTTATAATAGTTCTATTAGAGAGCTGGACAACAGGCGCTACGGAGGATGCCAGTGAGAGGCATGTCACAGAAGAGATGACAGATTTCAGTGTCTCAACAGAGGGCACTGCAGGTCGGCCACACACATGTGAGTGCATGTGGAGACGAAGCTGGGGGGCAGGTGCTTCCCCATCAACCTTCAGTGAGATGTCCTGTCCCTGACAGCCTCAGTCAGTGGCATTTGGGAGAATTAGGGGAGGGTGGGCATGTGCGCTAGGACAGCAGCAGGGTGGCCCGGGCTGCAGTGAGAGGCGCTTCTAGGGGGACAAGCCCCAGCCCAGAGAGGTCCTAGAATAGGTGTGTCTTCCTTGGGAATGGACAGAAATATGTGGGGAGGGGGCCCTGATAAAAGGTTGCCCCTCCTGCATTCATAAGAGGTCCGCATTTGCTCGGTTATTTGCCAAGTGAGGAAAATGATGGCATAGGCTGGAGAACCTGTGGATATCTGGGTTCCTTAGATAACAGGCGTGGTGTAGTATTTCACTGGAAAAAAAAAAGGTTCCCTAAACGTGCTTTAAAAAAAAAAATCAAAACCCTTGGCTAAGATACTTCTCCAAGGAAATGAACAGATTCAGCCCTGGGAAGAACCTTAAGTTGGCTGGAAGAAGAAGGGAAGAAAGCTCTGTGAAGTTTGAGAAAAGCTTTAAAAAATGTTCCTCCCAAATGGGTTTCATTCAGGTTTAACAGTGAGTGTTTTCCCTCCGCTTTTCTCTCCCGTCTCCTAAGTGAAAACAGGCTTTTAAGTCTGTGCGTGTGGCGGCAGCACGGAGACGGCAGCAGCTCATCCTGTGCCAACGAACGTGCTCTGGAGCAGCCAGAGCTTCTGGGAAGCGAATCAATACTTTGTTTTTCCCAGTTAAGGTTAGGCAAAGAGTACACATCTTTCAAATGCCAGTTAACATCGATGTGGTAACTCGGCCACTGACCTCAGACCTCACCCAGTGGCCCCCGCACGCTTCCAGCCTGAGAAGCAGTCAACCCTGCCATGCTCACAACACCCTCCTCAAGCCAAAGACCTCTCCACCGGAAGGCGTGTAGTTTGGAGGTGGCTTTCTGGGAACACATCCCTGGGTCTTCGACCACAGGGAAGGGAAGGAGGGAAACCCTCCCCCCTTCCTATGGCCCAGCTGGTCCTACCTAAAGTTGGTCCAGAGCAAAGCAACTCCAGGCTCCAGAGCACAGTGGCTACCGTCCAGCTGGTATTTCTGAGCACCTCTTTGTGGCAGGTACCGTGGGGAACCAGAGGCTAAGACACAAACCCCACTTTCACAAGGTTTATGGCTTAATAGGGAACCACCCACATACCACTGGTGCTCGTTAATTAAGAATCAGGGATGTGTGGTGGGGCAGCAAGGAGGGGGGAACCCTCTCTTCCCGAGAGGGTCCCGGTGGGACAGCCGAGGTGAGCCTTGAAACATTCTCCCACTTCTTCTCAGTCCTAGAAGCAACTTCAGTAATTACAAATTACATCTTAATTTTTGCCTCATAAGATGTTATAGCACATAGCAAACTGGGCGTACCTCTGTCCTAATATTTGACACCTGGTGACAACTATTTGTTTCTTAAGGTGATTCCACCAAGGGAGCTCATTAACGGCAGGCACTGAACACCTAACACAGAATCTAGTCAGAAGGGGGTCCCCAATAATCTGTTCATTGGTTATTTGATTACATTCAATATATAAACATGCTAGTGACTCATGGGCAATCTTGACTTCCTAATTCACAAGGAAATGCATGACAGATAAGGATTTTTTTATTCTCTCCCAACTTGGTTTGCCAAGATGTGAGGGGGAAAAAATCCAGGAAAAGATAAGGCTGAGGGAAAGTAGCATGATGTCTATTTTTGGATGAACATTTTTATTCAATAGTTTATACTTTACCAAAATAGTGCTCAAGTTCACACAACAGAAGACGATTAAAACGAAAACACAAAGGTCTATGATGAGGTTTCTCCTAAAGCCTTGCTACTCAAAGCATGGTCCGTGGACCAGCGGCAGCAGCGCTGCCTGCGAGCTTGCTAGGATGCAGAACCTGGGCCCTCCGAGACCTGCCTGGTGAGAACCTGCAGGTGGACAAGGTCCCCGGGGCGATGTGAAGAGACACTCAAGTTTGAACGGCACTGTTTTAAAACGCAGCTGTGGGAAGTGCAGACACCCGCATCCCCCAGACCAGCATCCCCCCACCCGGCATTCACCTTCCAGCACCCGCTGGAGTGGCCAGGAAGAGGACCTCCGTGGCCACCTCCTGGAAGGCGACCTTTCTCGAATTTGTTGTGTCGACGCTCTCCCAGCTCGGGAAAGGGACACCACAGGGTCGATCGATAACACTGAACCAAACAAATGCTCTGACGCAGCCGCTGAAGGTCATGACCAGAGAGAGGGCAGGAAGGGGACCGCCTGCCAGACACGCACAAGAGGACGCCCATCCCCCAGCTTCGCTCAGACCATCACACATGAAGCAGTCACATCTGATATAGTAAATCTGCGTTGTTGCGTTAGAGGAGCTTTTATCTCTGCAGCTACGTTTTTCCTCTGAGGGACGGCAGAGTGCGGGTGCGGGCTGCAGTAAGCCGGCGGGGGGGCTTGGGGGGCACCGAGCTGATGCCAGCAGCCACCCCGGGCACAAGACCGTTTAGAGATGAGCTCTCACGGGAACTCCGAGGCTTCCAGACGGTACCCACTGGTGAGTGCAGGAGCCGGATGTGCACCTGTATCTGTTTAATAGGGTTGAAACAATTCCATCCAAAGAGTGGGGAGCAGATAAGGCAGTGAGGGGTCAGGGCACCACAGAGATCAAATTCAACACGTGGGACGTACAGTGTGTTTACTGCTGAAGCACAACATCATAAGAATATTTCTAACTTCACGTGAAATGTTTTCAATAGTTTAATTACACACACACACACACACACACACATACACACACACACGTGTGTGTATAACTTCTTTCTGGGAGTTTACATAAAAATGCTTAAAACATCTGAAGCCAAAAATGGGAGGAGTAAGAGGGTCAGAGTCTTAGAGCTGGACAGGGTCTCAACAGCATCTTAGAGCCGGACAGGGTCTCAACAGCATCTTAGAGCCGGACAGGGTCTCAACAGCATCTTAGAGCCGGACAGGGTCTCAACAGCATCTTAGAGCCGGACAGGGTCTCAACAGCATCTTAGAGCCGGACAGGGTCTCAACAGCATCTTAGAGCTGGACGTGGTCTCAACAGCGTCTGACGCTTTCTGGATTGTCCCCTCAAGTTGGAGGAGACTGAAGTTCACAGAAGTTTATAACTTATTCCAGGTCACGTGATGAGTGGCTGGGTCAGAGCCAGAACTCAGAACTCCTAATCCAGAGGCTGACCTGCCTTCTACCACACGGCCTCTAAAATTAAACACACACGCACGGCCTTGGTTACAGACCTGTAGACAGTTCTAGTAAATAAGAAGAACGCACTAAAGATGACTCTTGGACATATTCAAGGGAGGAACTGAGCAGAGAGAAGTCTTGTTCTTCCTAGGTTCTTCTCTGGTAAAAGGGGAAATGAGGGATAGTCTAAATTAAACATACTATTCTAGTTCCTCTGCAAGAATCTCGTGTCTGAGAACCATTAAAAAATATTTAGAGCTTTTCGAGAAAAGCTATGGAAATAGGAATGTTTTAAATAAACTAGCAATAAAAGCCATAAAACAATATTTACTAGTCAAAATAGGCTCCAAGAGCCTAGGGTGGGAGATAACAGAAGACGCCTGCCAAGTGCCTCATCACACCCTGAATGAACGGGCTAAAGCCTGTGGTTCTCAAAGTGTGGTCCCAGGAGAGCATGGCAGCATCTTCTGGGACTTTTCAGAAATGCAAATGCCCGGGCCCCATCCTCCTGATCGGACAGGCTGAGGGTGAGTGTGACCCAGAGACCTGCATTTTCACAAGCACCCCTCCCCCACCCTAGTGGTGCTCCAATGCAGGCTCAAGTTTGAGAATCTCTGGCCTGATACAAATGAGGTTTCTGGCTCTCTGTTTAAGGCAGGTCTACGACAAACACTGTCCCTGTCAAACATCTGTTTATGCTCCCCATGGTTGGATGGTGTCCTTTTCACTGGCATTTATAATCAGCCATTTTCGCCTCCACTAAAACCACAGGCCTCTCGCTGGTTAAGATCGTTGTTATGCGGGTCCATGATTGAATCGTGAGTAACAAAATCGAGCGGAAATAATTTTCTACCAACATGATTTACTAGCATCAGTATTATGTATTGAAAAACAATTAAACATAGAACAAAAACAGTTATGAAATGTTGCCTCGCTCCGTTATCAAGAGCTGAAAAGTAGGGCTCTAATAAAAGAACACTTGGAAAATTCTCAGTGTTCCCAAGTAGACAGGGAGTGGGTTAACGTGCCAGTAACTGGACACCCGCTCCCAGGTTACAGCAATGGAGTCTTGGGTCCACAGCACCTGGGGGCTTGCTAGGAATGCAGAACAGGCCCCACCCCGACCCAGGCAGCAGGATCTGCATTTTAACAGGATCCCCCGGGAGTTCGCATTCACCTTAGTGTTGGAGAAGCAATGCGTTAGACGAGATTTGTTTAAGTATTTGGTGAACAGGCTGGACTTCCTCCTCTTTCGCCTTTTTATGCAATGAAAAACCAACTGCTCTCAAAAGAGGTTTATTATCCACAGCAACAATATTGAGCAATTCTTAAATGCTTTCTGTAAGTACGGCACTGTAGCAGGCATTTAAAAAAAAAAAAAGGAGGAACTCATTTTACCCTTCCTAAATAGATTGATTTAAATTCAAATAACAACTAGCCACTTTTTCACACCATGGGAAGGAGATTTTGAAAAATCTCTTGAAAGACAGAATCCTACACCAAATTTCTTGAAGTTAAGGGAAATTTGAAATTTAGAAAGCAGCAGGGAGAGAGTTTTGGAAGGTGCAGGCAAGAGAGGGGTCACTGGGGGCCTCTGCACACAGGACGGGGGTAGGGTGGACAAAAGCTAAGTAGGGAAGTAAGAAAACTGAGGCAGTCCTTGGGGTCAGGAGCCCTCCATGAGAGCTAGTCGAGGATGAGATCACCTGCCCAGAAACCGGAAGCGGTTGCCAAGGTTAATTCTGCAGGTACCTCGGGGCTTGGGGGGGGGGGGGGCGGGGGGGGGGCACGGCCCAGCAGTGGAGCTGTGAGAATAGGGGAGACCCTCCATGCAGCAAGTTTCTCCCGGCACTGCTCTGCTACGCAGAGATAAGAGCTGGGGAAGCTGACGGCTTTGCAGAAGATGAAAATCCATGTTTTATGTAGAAGGGACTCAAAGCAGCCCTGCTGAGCAGCCCGCCTTCTCTGCTGGGAGGGTTGTTCCCTGCTCAGGGTAAATGCAGCTATGATATTCTCTTTAGTGGGAAAAACGCCCTCACAATCTGCTGCATTATTGATGGCTTTCCTAGGGGCTAGCCTATTATTCTGATGCCTCTAATAGTTTCATCTTTTCATTTGCTTGCAGGTTGCTGGGTTTTGTTTTCTGACATAAGTCCTAGAACGTGAGCCGTACCCTTAGCACCTTGCTGGTAAATCAAAGGTGTGTGTAGCCCTGGTTTAAGAATAACACGTACTGACTGCAAGAATATAAAATCCTTCTCCGGCCTCATAAACAATGCTCCATTTCAAACGCTTTTCTTACTGCACACCTTTCAGAACCAGTTTGGATCAACCACAGGACTTGCAGACACAAGTTTCGCAAACACTGTATGAGGGGAGCAGAGCCCCCTTTGCTCTTGACTGTGCTCTGAACGGGCAGCCATCACAGGTCTGTAAGAGACCCTCCAGCCCTGCCTACGCTTTCAGGGCACCCGTCACAAAGAACTGTAGCCCAGTAAAGACGAGAGGGGGGCTTCCCTGGTGGCGCAGTGGTTGAGAGTCCGCCTGCACATGCAGGGGACACGGGTTCGTGTCCTGGTCCGGGAAGATCCCACATGCCGCGGAGCGGCTGGGCCCGTGAGCCATGGCCGCTGAGCCTGCGCGTCCGGAGCCTGTGCTCCGCAACGGGAGAGACCACAACAGTGAGAGGCCCGCGTACCGCAAAAAACAAAAAAAAAAAAAACAAAAAAAAAAAGACGAGAGGGGCCAAAACACCGCGGCGTGAGGAGCCAGCACAACACAGAAAAGGGCTTCACGCAGCTCCCAGATCCGGGTGCCTTCTCTTCTTTATAATGTGTGTAGCTGCTGAAATAAACAACCACAACGTTACAGGGTTTATATCAGTGTTGATGTAACACACACAACAACCATAGCATAAGTCGGTTGGGGGTAAACAGGGTTTTTTTTTTTAACAGTTGCCAATTTTTACGTTTATGTGAAATGATACAATATTAACTCTAAATGACACAATATTAACTCTAAGGATACAACATTAACCTTAACAGGGACCAGCAGAGGACGTACACTGTAATCCCTAGAGCAACCACTAAGAAAATGCAAAAAAATACAGCTCCAAAAGACAATAGATAAATTAAAATAGAATTCTAAAAATCAACCAACTTAAAAAGGACAATCAGAACACACACAGTAAAATGACAGACCTCATATCATAGCAATAATTACAATACGTGGAGAGGATCAGACTCTCCAAAGAAAAGACACAGATATTCAGAGTGGACTCTAAGAAGGGAGACCCAATGATATGCTGTCTACAAGGGATGCACTTGAAATGTAAATACACAGATAAGCCGAAAGCAAAAGGATGGGAAAAGGCACACACCATCAGTTGCTGTACTAACATCAGATCAAAGACACCTGCAGAGAGCATCACCAGAAATAAAGAGGGACATTTCATAATAACAAAAGGGTCAATTTATCACGAAGTCCTAACGGTCACAGATGTGTATGAGCTTAATAACAGAGCTTCGACATACGCGCGGCAGGACTCAACAGACCCCACGTGCACGCGTGCGGGTCCACACACAGAGACAGGTCTCGCGGTCGGCAGCCCCTGGGTACGTTCTGCACGAACCGCCCACAGATCAAGAGAAAAACTCTTCCCCCTCCTGTGATTAGAGCTCCCAACCAGATCAGATGAACTCAGGGAATCAGAGGAACTTCTCCGCTCCCCACCCTTTGCTACTCTTACAGGAAGTAAAACCTTGTAGGTGGGTTCCTGGTGGTAAGTTTGGTTGTAAAAGGTTTATTGTTTTCAGCTCCTGATGTGTCTCACAGGTGCGCTGACACTGACCCCAGGCATGGCAGGGGGTCGCTCTGGAGGTGGTCCAGTCTCGCTTTGAGGTGGAGTTCATCCGCACGCCCAAAATCCTCGTGGTTTGCCCCCTTTGGGCGCGACCCTCTGATCAGAGAATAGCGATGGCCCTGAGTTTGGGGAAGGTGGAGGCTCATCTCTTTCCTCAGCTCTTAATTTTATACCCAGCACCTCCTGTATCTGAGGAGGAAATTAGTCCAATACTCAATTATAATTACTAAATTACAATTCCCCAAATTTTACTTACTGCAAAAAGGAAGAATTCCATTAGCAGATTAAATTGCTTTTTGGTGAAATTAAATATGCAACAAAAGCAAACTAAATCTAGCCCCAGTGAAGTGTGCCTATCCTGTTCATTAATAGCCACGAGCTTTATACGCTCTTATTTTAAAACAGCAACTGAATATTTTAAAGTATAGGCAGTTGAAGGGGTTCCTATTAAACCACAGTTTAAGTGATTTCAGCTCAGCTCTGGTTTTAAAGAAAATAGGGAACAAGGACATCACTGTGAATGAAAAGTAGAACAAGAGCCATTTGTCCCACGAGTGACTGACCCAAGATGGAGTTGTGAGATTATCACTAATTGTACCTTGCTTACATCTGAGGAACCAGAGCACCACTGTACCAGGCATGAGAGCTGGTGAGGAATACTAATTCCACAGCCAGAAATCAGACGGACTGGTAACGCGGGATCAAGAATCGCATGCATTTGGCTGGATGTGCAACGGAATTATTTTATCAGAACGTGCTGGAGTTTATCCTAAGGAAAAAAGGATGAAGATGTGCACAAGTATTTAACTATGAAGATGTTTGCTGAAGCTTTGTTTATGATACTAAAAAATATGGGGCTCTCTATAAATGTCCAGTGGTAAGACAGGCTAAGAAATTACACACACACACACACACACACACACACACACACACACCCCTATGCAGCAGAAAACTTGTTGTTGAAAAGGTATGTTTCTTATCCTGAATGACGTTTACCCTGGACTGTTGGGGGAGGGGTAAACTGGGAAACAAGACACAGAATATTACGTACCATATAGTCCTGAGAGTAATATCTTGCCTGGAAACTTACATATGTAATTATACACACAACAGGATCTGGTCGTGTGTATACCAAAACGCTACCCATGACCATCCCTGGGTTTGGGGATTATAGGTGACTTTTATGTTCCTGTTTTTACTTCTGAGTTTCCCAGGTGAACAAGAGTTATTTACATAATTAACCGCACACACGAACGATTTTAAGGTGACCTGCCAGGGCATTTCCTACTTCTAACATCCTTAAATTCTTTATTAAATTATTTATTCCAGGGCCTCCCTGGTGGCACAGTGGTCGAGAGTCCGCCTGCCGATGTAGGGGACACGGGTTCGTGCCCCGGTCCGGGAAGATCCCACGTGCCGCGGAGCGGCTGGGCCCGTGAGCCATGGCCGCTGAGCCCGCGCATCCGGAGCCTGTGCTCCGCAACGGGAGAGGCCACAGTAGTGAGAGGCCCGCGTCGGCAGGCGGACCCTCAACCACTGCGCCACCAGGGAAGCGCTGTTTTAACCACTTTTAAGTGCACTGGTCAGTGGTGTTAAGTACATTTATACTGTTCTGCAATCATCACCACCATCCATCTCCAGAACCTTCCTGAACTGTAACTCTGTCCGCATTAAACACTAGCCCCCCACCCCATTCTCCCCTCCCCCCAGCCCCTGGTAACCACCATCTACTTTCTTTTTTGTTGTTGTTAAATACTGACTTTTAACATTTTATTTATTTATTTATTTATTTATTTATTTGGCTGCGTCGCGTTTTAGTTGTGGCACGTGGGACCATTTTTGTGGCATGTGGGCTCCTCTCTAGTTGTGGCGCGTGGGCTCGGTAGTTGCAGTGCGTGGGCTTAGTTGCCCTGAGGGATGTGGGATCTTAGTTCCCCAACCAGGGATCAAACCCGCATCCCCCGCATTGGAAGGCGGATTCTTAACCACTGGACCGCCAGGAAAGTTCCACCATCTGCTTTCTGACTATGAATTTGACTCCTCCAGGGACCTCATATAAGTGAATCTCCAAGTATTACTCTTTCTGTGACTCATTTGTTTCACCTGGAGTATCGTCCTCAAGGTCTATCCCTATTGCAGCAGGTGACAGACGTCCTTCCTTTTTAAGGCAGAATCATATTCCATTGTGTCGATGGACCTCGCTTTGTTTATCCGTCATCCACTGATGGACACTTACGGTGCTTCCACCTTTTGGCTACATAATGCCGCCACGAACACAGGACACAGATACCTGTTCGAATCCCTGCTTTCCCTTCTTTCAGGTATAAATCCGGAAGTGGACTTGCTGAATTGCACGGTAGTTTTATGTTTAACTTTTTGACAAAGTCACTCTCCTACTTTCCGTACGGGTGGCACCATCTTACACCACCACCACCAGTACACAGGCTCCAACTGCTCCATGTTCTCTCGCCAACACTTATCTTTTGTTTCTGTTTTTAGAAACAGCCAACCTCGCGGGCGTGAGGTGGCACCTCATGACGGGGCTGGTTTGCGTCTCCCTGATGATTAGTGATGCTGAGCGCGTCTTCACGTGCTTATTGGCCGTCAGTCTGTCTCCTTTGCTTCCTCCATCTTTTACACACGTTCTTGTTGAAATCTGCTGGGGTCCAGACCCCCTACGTGTCCAAGCACCTTCCCAGCATCCCCCATCCTCCCTCCCACCCTCGCTTGATCCCACAGGCCGACCCGCTCCTCCTCCAGAACCCAGGGTCACCAGCCAGCTGGACGGCAGCACCACCCGCCCGGATCCGCTGGGAACCTCCCCCTTCCCTCCGCATCCCCGAGGAATTCCAGAAACCCTCCCTGTTATGCAGCTGGGCCAGACTCGTACCCTGGGCAGCCCCTGTCCTCTCTGTGTTGCTACCGTCACCCACTTTATCCCTCGGGGCCCTGTCCCCCATTCCCCCCAGCTCACCCCCAAACCTGGCTGAAAAACAGGTTGTCATTTTTCCACTTTTCCTCTTTCTTGTTAATCTTGAACAAGGGCACATACGAACGCCCTTTTCCTTTTTCTGTTTTAAAGATTTTGTTGCCAATAACCACAGGCAAAGCGACAAAGGATTAAAAACAGCAACAAACCAGGGAAGCACAGACATTCTCAGAGTTGCTGTCCCCAGGCTGTACCCCTCGCTCACTTCTGAGGCAGGAAGTGGAGCCAGGCCTTTCCACCTTCTGTCCTGAGGATGGGGGTCTCTGCCCCACCCTGTCTCCGGCCGCAGCCAAGTAGAAGACACAATGCCCTCTTCTCCCTCACGGACCCTGGACCGAAGGGCCACTCGGCAGGGGTCATGGGCTCTGTGCTCCGAGAACTTCTGGGGGGGGCGGCTCATCCCAAGGGGCCACAGACCCCACCAGCTACACCTGGTCCCAGGCACGGAGGGGAGAAAAGGCACAGCGAACCCCACACTCTACCCCAGAGCTCCCGGCTCCCGGCTCCCCTCCAGCCCCACCAGGTGAGCCAACATCGCGTCGTGGCCTGTCCCCCCAGGCAGTTACTGCCACACCTGGTCCTGGCCCATCCAGGTCTGATCGTCTCCCAGAGCAAAGAGTGAGAGCATGACCACCCCGAGCTCCCGAGACGCCCCACGCCTGGAGCAGCAAGGCACCCCAGGGCTCTGCAAAGTGTTTCTAAACAGAAATCCAGTTCTGCTAACTTTCACCAAACAGGTTGACAGCAGCAACTCTGCTCAGCCAGACCGGCAGCTGCAGGCCACGCCGGACGTGACATGTCCAGGCACACGTGGGTCACACCACCAGTGTGTATTTCAGCCCACGGCTACCGCACTGCAGCCCCTGATGTGGCTTATAGGTCATCTTAACTCAGAAACCACTTCATAATCCGCGTCCTTCTCGCGTGTATATAATAGTAACAAAACCTTAGCACCCCCTGTAAGCAGACGGGAAGGGGCCGTGAACACATTTTCCGCCAGGCGGAGCTTTGCTATACATCTCACGGCAAAGCACTTAGGAAAACAACCTGAGCTTAAACGTGAACTTGGACACAGTATACGCATCAGGGTAAAAACAAAGCTGCTGTAACTGGGCGATGAAAGATGACAGACTTAGGCAGATGTTTAGCTCTCTCTCCTGAAATCATGTGGACATGAGCAGACTGTGCTTCACGGGTCATTCCACAGGGCCTGTGTCTCCTCTGTCCTGACGGTGTCATCTTGTCTGCAGGGTAGAAGCCGGCTCACCTTTCCGTCCACATTCTCTGTTGCAGGAATAAGGGGAGACTAAGAAGGGACTCAGGAAAGCACTTTGTCTTTAAAGAGATGTCCCAGGGACTTCCCTGGTGGCGCTGTGGTTAAGAATCCACCTGCCAATGCAGGGGACACGGCTTCGATCCCTGGTCCGGGAAGATCCCACGTGGCGAGGATCAACTAAGCCCGTGCTCCACGACTAATGGAGCCCACGTGCTCTAGAGCCCACGAGCCACGACTACTGAGCCCGCACGCTGCAACTACCGAAGCCCACGCACCTAGAGCCCATGCTCTGCAACAAGAGAGGCCACCGCAATGAGACGAGTAGCCCCCACTCGCCTCAACTAGAGACAGCCCGTGCGCAGCAACGAAGACCCAACGCAGCCAAAAATACATACATATATACATATGTACATAAGTATATAAATACATTAATTAATTAATTAATTAATTAGTTTAAAAAAAGAGATGACCCAGAAGTGGCTCAGGCATGTCTGCTCACATCCCATTGGCCCACGGCCACACCTGCACTCAAGGGAGCCTGGGAAGTGTCATCACGTGTCCAGCTAAAATTCAGGGTGTTCTGTTAGTAAATCCCTGTTTTATACATCTTATTAAAGTACACAAGGTATTAGTATAATGATACACATATAATTTTTAAATACACTGACACACTTATTTAGGGTGAGAGCTAACCCTCGTTTAACCAACAGAAACATGTGATCAAAAAAGGTCTGCAGAGAGTAGACACTGCTTCGGGAAAGATCCCCGGCGTTCTTCTTACTTGCTGCAAGTCATAATAAATCCTTCCTTCTCCAGAAAAAATTAAGGTCTGCAGACATCAGCCCAGGGGATAAAGCCTAAGTTACTGAGCATGTCCCTCGGGGTTTGGCCCTAGGAACTCCCCTCCTTCCTCCAGACACTGACCCGACCCCCCAGCCGTGCTCACGCCCGCCCCCACTGCCCGTCTCCACGTGACAGGCTCGAGCCTCTCACCCCTGAGGGGCACGTCTGTGCTCCCATGGCATCCTGTGTGAACCTCTGTGAGGAAACGTGCATCGGACGGTGGCCCCACGTCTCTGGCTGCAGGACACAGTGCTCCTCGCATGTGGCCACGTCCTAACCCCTGGAGCCTGGGACCATGGCGCCCTGCACGACAGCGGGACTCTGCACATGCGGTTAAGTCAAGGCTCTTGAGATGGGGAGACCGTCCTGGATTACCCAGGAGGGTCTTCAGAAGTGACAGAGGGAAGCTGCAGAGTCAGAGAAGGAGACAGGAAGACAGAAGCAGACGTCAGGCTGATATAGGAGGGGCCACGAACCCAGGGTAGGGGGGTCTCCAGGAGCTGGGAGAGGCAGGGAGCCTCCAGAAGGAGCGCAGCCTGTGATGCCTCGATTTTAACTCACTCAAACCCATTTCGGACTTCCATCCTCCAGAACTCTTAAGACAAGAAATGGGCATTATTTTGAGCCACAAGTTTATGACAATTTGCTACTACAGTCCTGTGAAGCTCACACGATGCCCTTCTCTACCAGCTTGTGAGCTTGTAGAGGACACAGGTAGATGCCTGAGCTTCTGTATACAGTGTATACAGCAGATGCTCAATGAGGGTTTGGGGGTGTGGGTAGGAAGGAGGAGGGAGGGCAGCAGCTTCCAACTCAGATGGGCCTGGATTTGAATCCCTGCTCTGTCACTCATGTGCAACAGCTCTGAGCAAATTTCTTAATTCGGGACTCAAATTCTTCACAGCTAGGTAACAGATGACACCTATCCTTCAGGTGTTTATGAAGGTTAAATAACAGAGGCCAGGGACTTCCCTGGTGGTGCAGTGGTTAAGACCCCACGCTCTCAATGCAGGAGGCCCGGGTTTGATCCCTGGTCAGGGAACTAGATCCCACATGCATGCCGCAACTAAGCGTCCACGTGCTGCAACGAAGACCCGGCGCAGACAAACAAATAAATATTAAAAAATAATAATGATAACAGAGGCCATGTTGGGCGTCTGCATTTTGGACAATAACCAAGGAAGACAGGGCTGTGAGGCATGAGACGCTGACCACCCACCTCTCCTCTTCCCTGATTCCACAGTCTCCTCCCGGCTACGCCCCCGCCCTCTAGAAATCCCCGTCTGGACAGTGAACTTGCCTGCCATCTCCGCCTCTTCCCCGCCCACGCCCACGCCTCCAGGCTTGGCACCTGGCTGTCCCGTGCCACCTGCTGTGCAGCTGTCCCACAGACCTGTCCTTCCCTCTGTGTTAGTTTCCTGGGGCCTCTGTAACGAAGCACCAAACTGGGGGCCTTAAAACAACAGGCATTTCTTGTCTCTCCGTTCTGGAGACCAGCAGTCTGAAATCAAGGTGCTGTCAGCACCGCGCTCCCTCTGAAGGCTCTGGGGAGGGCCCTTCCTGCGCCTTGCAGCTTCGGGGGCTCCCGGCCACCCTCGGCTTCCTCAGCCTGCAGCTGCATCTCTCCACCCTCTGCCTCCATCATGACGTGGCCTTTCTCTGTGTCCTCTCTCTCCGTGGCTCTGTCCCTCTTCTTATTAGGACACCAGTCATGTTGGATTAAGGGCCAGCCCTGCTCCGGCATGGCCTCATCTTGACTAACCACAGCTGCAATGACCCAATTTCCAAATAAGGTTGTAGTCTGAGGTCCCAGAAAGGACACGAATTTGGGGTGACGCTACTCAACCCAGTGCAGCCTCTTAGCCACAGCCACCTACCATCGTCTGAGTCCACTGTCGTCACTCCCTGGAGACGGGGCCAGGCACACATCCTCTTCCACAGCCCATCCCGCCTAAGCAGCTCTGTCCGCCCACGCGAGTACGACTCAGCCGCGCCCCGGCCCCGCCTCGCCGGACCCCATGGCCCGCGAGGCTCTTCCTCGCCACTGCGGCCGCCCAACTCCAGGGCCACGCCGTGGCGTGTCACCATCACCCACAGCTGCTGTCCCTCTGGAACCCCCCGCGCGACCGCAGTCTCTCCTCCAGATCGTGTATCCAGTAACGCATGTGTAGGTGCCTGGGTTATGCCCGCAGACAAAACACAGATGCCGCACGCGGGAGGGAACACCGAGCTCTCACGGCACTCTGCGCGGTTCTCCCTCCCGGGGCGCCGCTGCCACCCCCACCCCCGGGCCTCCGCCCACGTCCATGAACCACTCCCCGATACGCTAACCTTCCCTGCCCCGGTGTCCTTCCTTTGTTGCACCTGGAAAAACCCAGTTTCTCTTGCCCCCAGATGGTGCACAAAGGAATCATCGCGCCACCCTGCAGACCCTGTGGAGGCCCGGCACGAAGCCCCAGGAGGCCCTCGCTTGGCCAGCTCACCCCTCACTCCGAAGCCTCCAGCAAACTCGAAAGCCCTGAGGGCGGCGCCCTGGAGCCCACCCTCCAGGCCCACCGCTTGCGGGCCCAGGCCTTCCTCAGGGGCGCCCTCCTGGGGACAGCCAACCCCTACTCACCCCACACCCGTCCCTCCTCAGCAGGACTCTTCAGGAGTTACTCACACTTTCTCCCCCTTTTCTCTCTCTTTCTACTGGAATCTTCCATCAGCACTTAAATGCGTGTCTCTCCCGTCTTGAAAACAAGAGAAAACACCTCAGCCCACGCTCCCCTCCAGCCCTGTTCTCCCCTCCTTGCCCAACCTGGCTCCTTATGAAGCAGCAGCCTGACTCCGCACTGTCCCCCCCAAGTTCCCCACGTCCCATCACGGCCTCCTTCGGACAGGAGCTGGCCTCTGCCTCTGCTGACCCTCCTTCGTGGAACACACCTCTCCGGGTTTCTTTTTTCCCCTTTAACGTGGAAGAAGCGTTTACAGACTTGCACGTCATCCTTGCTCAGGGCCCATGCTGATCACTGCGTCGTTGCGTTTAGTGTCTGTGCTGCGAACGGGAGCGTCTCTCTGGGTTTCCTAACCACATTCCTTTTCCTGTTTCTGGACCTTCCATCCCAGTGCCCTTTGCAGCCTTTTCCTAATCTCCGCCCCCAGGGCCACCAACGCTCATTCATTCCTCACCCCACACACCCTGCCTTCGTGCATCCTCCAAAGACTCTGGCCGCCATTTGCAGAGGTCTCTGTAAATCAAAGGGTTGGGCTCTCACGCATCTTTTTTCCCCTTCTGAGTGACTGACACAGGAATGGACCATCTGACCCAACTGGACCTGCAGAAGCAGCCCTGGGCTCTTCCTACAGCTTCAGACTCCGACAATGCACTCGCCGTGGGCTCTGGATCCCCAGCAGCTACAGGGGGTGCTGAGAACCAGAATCAGAACCGCGGAGGACATGGTGACCAAGGGACAAACTTGACCAACCAGAGAAGGGAGACAGAAAACTAAAGATACTCTTTTTTTTTCTTTTCCCCAAAGGACTGTTCTTGTAAAACATGTTTGTTCTCCACAGCCTGTATGGGAGACATGGTGCACGACCAGGCAAGTGGATGTGTTTCCTCGGACAGCTGCAGCCACGTCGGTAAGGCTCTGCCTTGTATTTCCTCCTTCACTGGTTCACTCACTTCATTCCCTCACTCGTGTTGAGATGACACTTATCAATAAAGTCTTAGCAAACAAGCGAAGACACTCCCCAACATACAGGAAGAATACCATCCTGCTATCAAGACGAAGACACACACACTTCACACCCACTGGGCTAACTAGAATCAAAAAGTCAGATAACAACCAGCATTGGTGAGGGTGTGGAGAAATCAGAACCTTCATATGCTGCTGGTGGGAATGTGAAATGGTACAGCTGCTCTGGAAGAGTCCAGCAGTTCCATAAACAATTAAAGACAGTTACTAGAGGGTCAGCAAGTCTACTCTCAGCAGTTCCCCCCGAGAGAAGGGAACACATATGTCCACACAGAAACTCACACACAAATGTTTGTAAGAAGCATTATTCATCATAGACAAACAGTGGAAACAACACAATTGCCCATCCACTGGTGAGTAAACAAAATGTGGTATTTCCACATAATGGGATATTACTCAGTCGTAAAAAGGAATGAAGTACTGGTACGTGGTTGCAATGAGGATGAACCTTGAAAACATCACGCTAAGTGATAGAATCAAACACAAAAGACCACATATTATATCATTCCATTCATATGAAACTCCAGAACCTATAGAGACAGAAAAGAGATTAGTAGTTGCCTAGGGCTGGGGAGTGGAAGCTGGAGGGTGGGATGGGAGGCGCATGAGGGGAACGATAGCTCGGCACACACAGCTGCTTTCAGGGCGATGAAATGTCCTAACACTGGCTGTGGTGATGGTTGCACAACTCTGTGCATGTACTAAGAGCTATTGAATTGTACACTTCAGACGGGTGAATTACATGATTAGTGAATTTTATCTCAACAACGCTGCTAAAAAGTGATGACATGGTCTATGCATGAGCTCCGAAGGCCTGGTTCCACTATACGCAAAGTATGATCCTACTTGTGTTTTTTTGTTTGTTTTTTTTAAAAAAACACACACATACGTGCATAGGAAAAATATCTGGAAATACCCCAAAAAGTTACAGTGAGTGTCTCTAGGTGGTGGGAATTATGGATTTTCTTAAAATGTATTTTCACATGTTGTCTGAATGTTTTACAATAAGCACGTGATGTTTTTCTATTTAAAAATAATATACTGGGCTTCCCTGGTGGCCAGTGATTAAGAATCCACCTGGCGATGCAGGGGACATGGGTTTGAGTCCTGGTCCGGGAAGATCTCACATGCCGCAGAACAACTAAGCCTGGGCACCACAACTACTGGGGTTGCGCTCTAGAGCTCATGAACCACAACTACTGAGCCTGCGAGCTGCAACTACTAAAGCCCTCATGCCTGGAGCCAGTGCTCTGCAACAAGAGAAGCCACCGCAATGAGGAGACCACGCACCGCAACAAACAGTAGCCCCCTATCGCCTCAGCTAGAGAAAGCCCGCGCACAGGAACAAAGACCCAACGCAGCCAAAAATAAATAAATAAATAAAATTTAAAAATAATAATAATATACTTAATCATCTACCCTAATTTCAAAAATAGGTTATTTAAATAGATTATTTTTAAAATGGTTATTAGTGTTACAATTAAAAGGACAGTAGGAATACAGACTAAGAGCCATAGATTGCCCACCACACGATGTCTTAAAGTTCTTAGAACAGCCCCCCACACACACCGCCCATGATCCCACGATTCGTCTGTGTCCAGAAGAGCTACTGAGCATCGTGCCCTTAGTGAGTGGTCTGGGGAGAAGGCACGGGACTGGGTTTAGTTCCTAAGGGACAGTAAACTCCCCTTGTGTAACAGCACATCTATAATGATTAATATAAAGTGGTACAATTAAGAACCAAATGGGACCCTCATGAACACATTTGCCCAGACACTTAACTCAGAGTCACTGACTGGGGCTGGAGAGAATAGAGCCCATTATGCTGAACAGAGAAACTGCATCAATGACAGCCTCGCTGGAGATAATGGCATTTCAAACTCTCAAAATATTTGAATATGGTTTCTGATATCGAGGCTGCGGTCTCCAGACAGTAAATCCAAATCCTTCCGCTGTCATTCCCCTAGACTGACTTCTTTCGTGGGATCAGACTCCACAGGCATTTAGGCAAACCACACACCCTGGGGATGCAGTGACCAACGCTACCTGAGATAGAGGCCATGCTGACAGCCCTCGGCAGGGACCAGACGAAATGCAGCTCACAGGCATCCCTCCCGCCTTCCCACGGGTCCCCGGGGCCTCTGTGTGGCTTCAGGAGCCCCCCGGTTCACAGAGTCCCAGTACAGACGCCAGAGGGGATGGAGGACCAGAGGCTAGGCTGCATTAACATCTGCTCCGGTAGAGAGAAAAAGGTCACTGAGTGGACAGACCCTAACACACCAATTAGCTAATGGAATTCACAGTCCTTTTCTGCACAGCAGACAGACAACACAGGAACCCATAAAGTTTTTTTATAAGATATGTACTTGGACATAAGGAACATTGAAATTGAAAGATACTGGGAGAGTCTGCATGGCCATGCAGAATGGCAAGAGAAAAAAGATGAAGAAAACTATCTTAGATCCCAGAAGACAGATACGCTGATTTCTGTGCTGCCGGGAATCCCTGTCTACAGCAGTTCAGTAGGTAAGCAGAGAGCTGTCACCTTGGTTTATTGGGCCTCATATATCTGAATAAACCAGGTTTTGAAAGCAGATGTGCAAAACCTTCCTGTATCTACTGGTGTTGCCCAACTGAATCCATGACACACCTACATTTCAGGGTCAAGGCTGCGATGTATATGCGTCTCCATGAGGTTAAGAGCTTGATTTACATCAGTGCTTCCTAACCTGTGTGTATGGGACTTGAACTTGAGGGTGGGGTAGGGGAGACCCAGCACAGCCCTCTGATGGTTGAAGAAGGGATGACTCTCAATTATACAGCATCCCATCGTACTGACGTGCCACCTTTTATCGGACCAGTTTCCTGTTGCTTGATAGCTGGGCAGCTTTTTGGAACTTTGTGGGTTCCAACATTACCGTGAAGGTATACACACACACACACGGACACACACACACATTCAGACACACACACACACACACAGAAAAACATATCTTCATGTACTTATGCAGACTTCCAGAGAGAAGAGAGAAAGGCCACTTGGAGCCTTTCAAGGCTCCAAGCCTTTCTTGGATTCCTTGGAGCCAAAACTACTTTGAACCTTTGGGAACAAAGTACATAGTTGTGACCAGGGCAGAGAGAGGAAAGCCTGGCCCTGCCTGCCCACAGGCAGAGCTGAAGACGGAACCCTCCTTTCCACCAACTCCTGCTTTGTCTGGGTCAGGCTCAAGAAATGAAAACAAGTCACATTATTAGCAAATGCTGTCTCGATTGAACATAACCATTGGAGAGCAATTTTGGTTATAATCCACAGTGACAACAGTCTTTTATGTTTTCACAGAAGTAGAAGATTAGGTTAAGTTCATGCCACGTTGGCATCATGGACCGGGGGTAGGACATCCACACAATCAGGCTGTGTCTAGCCCGTCAGGTAAAGGAGACAAAGAAGAGAAACCAGTTCTGACCCTGGGGCAACAGGAACACGCTAACAAGGCAACTGTCTTTTGTAGCGCCTCTCAGGTTTCCTAAGGAAACACCGCTATGGTCTGGGACAGTAAACATATCCACTGCCAGCATTACTTTTCCTTGAAGTCTTCTGATTACTATTAGAAATTCTTGTGAATCCTACCCCCACTCTCCAAATCAAATTTGAGAAATGTTGATACCTCTGGAAGATGTTCAGGTTTTTTTTAACCTTCTGGCATAAAGCCAGAAACCCTGATGTGGAAGATGCCACACAATATGGTATTTCACACTGCCTAAGCCTGTAGGGTCTCTTGGCCGTGAGAGAATTTGCTATTTAGAGCACAAACTTCCTCTCAATCTCTGCTCACCCGCAGACAGTACAAAAGACCATAGACTTTCTCTACTGTTTTTCAAGGACATCTTAATAATACGACCTTGCTCAACAAGATGTGGGTTTTCAGTCGGCGAGGAGCCTGCCTCCTCTTTAAATGGTGAGACCCATGTGGCAAACGGGGTATAAATATATTACATCAGCAAGATAAAACAACGTCTTATTTTTTCATGAGTGGTTTTGATGGTTTGTTTTCCCATGAAAGGAAAGTTAGAAACTAGAAGAAATTATTTTATGAAAATTTCATCACTTTCATTTTCATAAAGGATCTTATGTCGTAAGTTTTCAGAACCACTCTGGTGGCTGGGAAACATAAAAGTACCCTTAACAACACGCACATCCTTGCACACACGATAAACAACTCATACCTCCGAGCCCTTACTACGCATGCCAGCACCTTCTGGTCACTGCACACACGAACCCGCTTTAAATTAGCAGCTGTGGTGTCAGGAGTCTCAGGGAGCAGGACAGGGGATAGAGATCAGAGTATTATCAAGTGTCAGGCAGGTGCAGAGAGTGACCAGCTGGCGAGGCCTCACTGGAGAAGTTTTGAAATGGGCCACGCCTGCGTCAGGGTCTGGGGACTAAGGTGTTCAACCACCCGACGGCAGGCCCGCGGCTGCCAATTGCTGGAAACGGCCCTCCCGCCGCCGTCCGGTCCGAACCTGCGCGGGGAGCCGCCCGCCCGAGGTCCGGGGCGCTCTCGGCCAGCCCCGTCCGTCAGCCTGTGCCCCACTCCCCGGCCCCGTCCGTCGGTCAGTCCCGCAGCCTGTCGACACAGCCCCGCAGCGCCGTGCATGGGTCCGCCGTCGGGCATTCCCCGCATTCCCGTCCATCGGTCCCCCAGCCCGTCGTCCCCTCCCAGCTCCGCCCTTCGGTGTGTCCGTCCCCTCCCCCACAGCCCCGTCCGTCAGTCCGTCCCCGTCCGGCCCCCCCCCCCCGCCCCCGTCCGGCTCCCCCTGTCCGGCCCCCGGCGCCGTCAGTCCGCCGTCCGTCCGCGCTCCCAAGTCAGTGCGCCGGACGCAGGGCTGCGGTGGCGTGTGATGACGTCATATGGGTCGCCCGCCCCCGATTGGTCGCGGCCGCCTCACCAGACCGCGAGCGGACGGGCGCGCGGGAGGGGCGGGGCGCGCGGTGGCCACGCCCCCTGGCGCTTGTGGCGGGCGGCGGGCCGCGGAGGGGTCACGTGACCCGGGGCCCCGCCGCCCGCCTTATAAGCTGCGCGGCGAGCTGAACGCCGCGGGCTCAACTCCAGGCGGTTTGGGCCGTGACGCTCCTCGGCGATCTCCTCCCTCGGCGAGCCCGCGGGCGGGCGCCCCTCAGCCAGGTACGCGAGGCGCAGCGAGGGGACCCAGGCCGGTGGCGGCGGGGGTGGGGTCCCGGTGTCGGGCCGGGCGGGGATGTCGGGGTGCCGGCGCCTCCACTCCCGGCAGCCGCCCCTCGAGACGGCCTTCCACTGGGATCCTCGGCACCGACCCTCGGGGCTGGGCGCACGCTCTGACCCCAGCCCGAGTCCCGGCGCGGGGGGCTGCACCCCCGACCCCAGGTGGGCTCTGCCAGTGATCCTGTCAGTTCGGAGGACCCCAGCACCTTGTCCTGGGCGGCCTGCCTCCAGGCTAGCCTGGCTGGGTCTGCCTCCTGCAGACGGACGGGGTCTGAAAAACTTCTGGACTGGACGGGCCAGAACTTCGGGGCTTATGCAGAGGGGCACTGCGGCGGGCGCTCAACGCTCAGGTGAACCTAATCCGGCTGCCGCTGAAAACAGCCTGCGCAGCTCCCAGGCGGGGTGTGTGGGCAGGGTCCTTGCAGCCCTCCCCCGCGGCACCTGCCCGTGGGCTCCCCTGAGCGGCTGACTCCGAGGGCCTTGGGGGTTTCCCTGGACGTACCGGCGATGAAGGCGAGCAGAGCCCTCCCTCTGACCGGGCCTCCCTGGACCTGCCATGTCCTTTGGAAGTGAACTTGATCGGGGTCCCACCTCCACACCCCCTTTTCCTTCTAGGAAAGCCTGTCACACTGGTGGCTGATGCCCAGACTGGACGACCACCCCTGGAGCGGTCCCTGCGCTAAGGGCGCGAAGCACAGAAGCCACCTGAGGGCCAGTGCCAGAGGGCTGGAGGCCAAAGTGGGAGAAATGATCACCTCCTCAGTGTCAGGCCCCTCTCCCCTGGTGGCCCACAGTGCCCGGGGCGCTGACCCGGCTCACGGGCCCGGGAGCGCTGCTGTGGGAGGCCATGGCAGCAGCGGCCACATCACCAGCTGGCATCACCACCTGGTGCAAAGGAGCCTGGTGCTGTTCTCAGTGGGCGTGGTCCTGGCCCTGGTGCTGAACCTGCTGCAGGTCCAAAGGAACGTCACCCTGTTCCCTGAGGAGGTCATCGCCACCATCTTCTCCTCCGCCTGGTGGGTTCCCCCGTGCTGTGGGACAGCAGCTGGTGAGTAGAAACTGAAGATGTTTGGTTAAGAACGATTTTCAGCCTCTGAGAACCGTTCGTTTGAAAATCGAACCATCCGCAGAGGGGAAGTGTGCATCTCCAGTGATTGTATTTAGAGAAGGAGGCGGGGGGGAGAGGATGATGATCCGCAATGCCAGTCTCTGGAGGCTGGAAGAAGCCCAGCGACTGGGGACCAGGTGGGGAGATGATTGGCTGTTTCACGCTTGTGCCAGGCTGACCGAGGTCCTTCCCTCTTACTGATCCGGCCCTGAGGACAGTGTTGGGGGAGCCCGCAGCTGTCATCCCGAGCGAGCTGTGCGATTGGCCGCTGGCAGAACTGGTGAGCGAGGGAACTGCAGTGCGATTGGCTGCCCCAGCGAACATGCTACAGCGCTGGGTAACTGAAAACAAACCGTCACGTGGGCCGAGTGGGCAGAACTGCTGCCCGAGCGGCCTCCCACACTTCCTTTTTCGGGATGCCCGTGAACGTGCCAAAGCCAGGCCTTCCCCCTAAAACGTTGGGCTCCATAGATGAAGGAAAACAAATCCCCTGTTCAGAGTTCATACTGCAGTACACCTGGCCAGCCACAAAACATGACCCAGGGTTAGCAGTCTAAATTGTGGACAGGCGGACTGTCTTTTTTGCGGAGAATTTCTTGGTCATTTGACTGGTTTTATAAACTTGCTGAATTGGTCTCAGCTCAGGTCACAGTACTTCTCTGGTCACACAGCATCCACTGATTAGCAAACATTTGTCAGATGCTTTCTGTAGCATCAGCTCTCCCAGCTGTTGGCAGTACAGAGTGAGCGGACTGCCCCCGTCAAGCATCCTGGTCTGGCGGGCAGAACAAGCGTGTACCTAAGTGACCACGGTGCTACAGGAGGGATGCCCTCCTGTCTGCTTCGTAGCTCATGTTTATGGACTGCTTACCTTGCATTTTTATATGTTTTGCTTCCTTTCGTCCTTACAAAAGGACTCTGCTGTAACTCCATTTTACAGACGTGGAAGCTGAATTACAGAAGGTTAAGCAACCGTGTCCAAGGGGACACAACTGAGTGACAGGCCCACTGTTCTCAACTCTGCCTACTCCCCCCCTGGAGTCTGGGTGTATCCCCTGCGCTGTGGAAACACGTTGCCTTCTCAGCACGAGGCTGGAGTGGAGAGCTGTGTTCCGGCCGGGACGTGTCATGGGAGGGATGCTGTGGTTACCAAGCGGTGGGGAGAGTGTTCTCATTTTTGTTCTTGGAAAGATAGGCTCCTGCTTTGTTTTTCTGAACACTTTCAGTGTATGGCTATACACACTGGTGCTGAGGCCTCAAGGCCCTCGTGGCAGCTCCCCTCCCCACTGTACGAAGGAACACTGATGCAAGCTGGAGGCCCCTGTGTAGGCGCAGAAGTAGTTTGCTTATGGATAATTAACCCCTGGCTCCATTCCTTCTGTGCTTCAAACCAAAGAACTGCGATTTTATTTTAAATTTTTCGAAACAATGATTTTTGTTTGTTTGTACTCGAGGAGAAAAAAAATGTAAAATTAGTTTTAATTCAAATATTACATTGTAGCTGATAAATCTTCTAGGAAAAGGAATGGTTTGAAAAATGTTAACAATTGCCACGCAGAGATCACATCATTTTCAGCCGGTTCTCTAACGCTGCTGCTTGTCTTTCTTCAACAGCTGTCGTCGGCTTGCTTTACCCCTGCATTGACAGTCGCCTTGGAGAGCCACACAAGTTTAAGAGGGAGTGGGCCAGTGTGATGCGCTGTGTCGCAGTTTTTGTTGGTATCAATCACGCCAGTGCTGTATCCTTCAGTGGGTGTGCTGTCCAGAGCAGCTCTTACGTTACACGTTGAAAGTTTCGTTACTTTTAATGAGTATATATCACATCATGAGTCACTTGAACCATCTTCTTCCGAGTATGTTATTTCAAAGCACGTTGCTCAGTTTACTCTCAGCAATTTTCATAATGGTTCTTGGAGTCCTTTCAGTTCATTTCAGGAAACAGTTAACACCAGGAACACAGTGGACGTCTTCATTCAGTCCTTTCTCAGGCAGCATCTGTTGGATCCTCAGAGTTCACCTTGTGATGCCCTTTACATTTCTACCTTACATCCTTCCACCGTGAAGACCTGGTTCCTGTGTCCCAGTGAGAAGTGGCGAGAGCATCACTCTTCTTGGATCCTTCCAGAAGGTGGAGGAGAAGCCTGTCTGCTTCTCTGTCCCTCCCTGGCATGACCATGCAAGGCCCAGGGCCAGTCAGAAGTGTGGCCTCGGGAATGGGGTTCTTAGTGGAGGCTAACTTCAGGATCAGGTGCTGGCGTCCACGGGTGGACGCACAGGACATGCTGCGTGTCTGCACGCGGTGCATCCCTCAGGACGATGGGCCGCGGTCTCCCAGGTCTCAAAAGATTTATGGTTTCTTTAGCACGACTAGATTATATTTTTGGAGGAAGTTAATTGTAGAGTTACTGCTTCTTAAATCTGCTCTAGCCTGATTTTAATGATAAGAATGTCAGAAAAGGGTATTATAAGGTCTGGGCTCTGACAAACTTGTTTCGTCCGCAGTTGGTAAGCAGTGTTGTGACGGAAGCCAGTCGTGTCTCCACCAGCTGCGACCGTGTCGTGTTGGATGCCATCCTGGTGAGGTGTCTTCTTGCAGACGTGGAGCGAAGACTGGGCTTGCTCAGTTCAACCTACTAATAAAAACGAGAAGTAAAAGGGGAACTAGAGATGACTTACTAGCAAAGTATGCTGTTGGTTGAAATACCAGCAGAATTTTATATGTAGCTTTCAGGAAGTTTACTTGTAAAGTCAAGTTTTCAACCCAGGGATCCCAGAGAAGTTCCAGGTCATCTCGGTCACGGTAACCTTGTATCCAACAGATGCTCTCTGCAGCTCGCCTGGCAGCTCCATGGATGGAGAATTATGTGGTGCACACGTAATTGCAGGCCCTGGGGCTTCTCTGGGTTTGACCATATTAAAAATCGTTACGCTTTTCCTTAACTCTGCATCGCCAGAAACTGGATTTTGCCAATAACGTTCAGCTCTCCTTGACGTTAGCAGCCCTGTCTTTGGGCCTTTGGTGGACATTTGACCGTTCAAGAAGCGGCCTTGGGCTTGGGATCACCATCGCCTTCCTCGCCACTGTGATCACTCAGCTGCTGGTGTACAATGGTGTCTATCAGTAAGCATGTGCTCTCAAATATCACCTCCGTCCGGAAGCTGTTACTTAACTTTTTTAAAAAATACCTTCTAAGCTAAGATGTCATGTTTTTTCTGTAATTACATAGCATAAACTTAGACATGAAATTCTCAGAAACGCTGCTCATTGTTGATTGACGTGTTAAGAATGCACCACGCGTAATCTAAAGGAAAGGAAAACCCAGCAGTGGCGGTGAGCGTGGATGTCACATGCTGACGCTGCTGGTGCGCCGTGTGCCCGCCCCGCCTGCCCGGGGAGCCGGCTGCCCAGGGGCTCACGTCTCCTTCTCTCCAGGTACACGTCCCCGGACTTTCTGTACATCCGCTCCTGGCTCCCGTGCATCTTCTTCTCGGGAGGTGTGACCGTGGGAAACATAGGACGACAGCTAGCCATGGTACGTACAGTTGTCACCTGGGTGCCCAACCGTGGTTTCCAGCTTCATAGGCTGAGTGTACGTGACACGTTATGGTTGCTGTTGATAAATATCTAGTTGAGACTCGCAACAATTATTCAGAAAAGCGTATTAAAGAAAACTAGGTACAATACCCAGGTTACTCTTTGCTAGATGATAAAGATTCAGGGAATCGTAAGCTCACAACGCGCACTAAAAGGAACTAGAGTTCCACTCACGTTACAGATGAACTGCAGCTCCTGTGATAACTGGCAGAGAAAAGTTACTCAATGGCTAAATGAATGATTTATAAACAGTTTCCTCCCCGCCTTCACGCAGGTACAGATGATGCTATGCTAGGGAAAGGACCCCAGGCCAGGCCCATGAGAGGGTGGACCAGGCTGGGAGGGGGCTCAGCCTCCCTGGGTAGGCGGACTCCAGCCTGGACCCTGTCTAATAACTAAAGAGAGAGAAACGGGACCCCCGCACAGAGCCACTTCCCGAGAGCCAGAAAGACAAACGAAGTCAGGATGACTTGGCAGTTATTTCCGGGAGTTAATGGTCGACACTTGAGCACTTTGATGAAATGTGGACATTTAACTGTCATTCTGAATAGACTTTGACTCGAGGCTTAAATAAAATGAACTAAAAAAAAAGAAACTAGAATCTTATAAGGACCATTTCTCTCAGAGACACTCTGGGGCTTTCTCAGAAACTTGACTTGGTTCCTCAGATGGTGTTTTTAGAAACAAGCCGTTATTCGTGCCAGCTGACGGTGGCCTGGGAGGGCCAGACTGAAGGCTGCTTGGCTGTTTCATAAAAATGGAAGTAATTTCAGAAAGGTAGAATTTGTAATGTGTTCCACCGGCTCCTGAGCCCAAATCCTTGCCTTCCGCCCTTCTGTGACTCTGTGTGGATCTGCTTTTGCCAAAACGAAAAGACTCAATTGAAAAGCCTTTCTTTCTTGATCCCTCACGAGCATCAGAGGACCTGGCTCTTCTCACACTCACGGTGGCCACAGTCTCGTGGTGCCCCTGTGCTGCTCCCTGGAGCCCCTTCCGGTTCAGAGTAGAACGAGGCCGCTTTACGATCCCTTACTGCTTTGGGATTTTTATTTTCAGTGCCATTTAGCTGAGGAGTCCAATAGGGCTTTTGAGATAAGTTGTCTTCAACCCCCGTGACTCTTCGTGGAGTTAAAACTGACAGCATTCAGCCAGTTGGTTACAACTTCGAGAGGCTGGGCTGATGCTGCCATGCATTTATGATGAAGGTTTTTAATCAGCTTTAGTCTTTTTTTTCTTTTTTTTTTTTTTGCGGTACGCGGGCCTCTCACCGCTATGGCCTCTCCCGTTGCAGAGCACAGGCTCCGGACGCGCAGGCTCAGCGGCCATGGCTCACGGGCCCAGCCGCTCCGCGGCATGTGGGATCTTCCCAGACCAGGGCACAAACCCGTGCCCCCTGCATCGGCAGGCGGACTCTCAACCACTGCGCCACCAGGGAAGCCCAAGGGTCTTTTTTGATAGAGGTAGACACCACACATCATGCACAAGTTCCTAACACCTAGAAATGGTTGAAGGTAACATTTTACAAGAGTGGCACAATCACACCTTTTGTCACGACGCTGAATGAAGGTGGGTTTATCAGCGATCGTTCCATCCTTGTCGTAGGCATTTTCGTTTTTGAAAAGATGAAAGTTTTAAACCTAACTTAAGATAGCTGGCATAATTGTAATTCTCCCCACTTAAGCTTTTTCTTCTTTTTCACTCTTTAAAGTTGGGGGAAAACTTGTATTTGTATGTTACTGTTGTGTCTTGATACTGGAGGAGGGTGATGAACATCCCAGGTCATCAAAGGGAAACGACCCTCCCGGGTCTCTGAGCCCAGCGCTCCTGCCATATTTACATCCATGAAAATGTAAACCCTTACGCCTGGATCCCAGCTGAAGGGGGAACGGCAGGCCCTTTCCAGCCGGAGGAGCAGTCACAGCTGGTTTTCCCGACTCCCCCTCTGGCTGCTGCATCCAGCGTGGGTCCTCGGAACAGATGTGGTAGCAGGCGCCCGCTGCCGGCTGCTCCAAGGGAGAAAAGAGCTAAGTCCCTTTTCTCCAGGTTTCCAAACCCAGCGGAGGGCACAGTCAGTGTGAATGAAGGCAAAACGATCGCACATCACGTCACAGCTGTGTTTCTGCCAGAAGTCAGGCGAGCGAATGAGGGAGACTTACTCCTATGAGTTGCTTGAGGCCTGAGATTGAGGAACCAGGTTTAAGTAGTTTTAAAGGATCGGTCAGTCGGATTGGCAAAGGCGTGCAGCACTTGCTCCCAGGGTAGGGAACAGGACAGGGGGTGTGTAAAGGAACGAAAGTGGCGATTTCTGAGAAGGAGAACTGCAGGTAGTTTGGGGTTTTTTCTCTTTTTCATTTTTAAAATTTACGATGAAAACATTACAGTTGACCTTTGAAGAGCACGTGGGTTGGGGCACCAGCCCTCCAAGAAGTTGAAAATCTGAGTGTAACGTAGAGTCAGCCCTCTGCTTCCGTGGATTTAACCAACCACAGCCCACGCAGCGCTGTAGCATTTACTACTGAAAAAATCCGCATGTAAGTGGAACCGTGCTATTCAAACCCGTGTTGTTCAAGGGCCAGCTGCACTTGTAGAAGCAGAAGCACTAAGGTGCGTACAGGAGCTTGTGACAGGTCTCTCAGCGGACGGATGTGTGTCAGGAGGTGGGCAGACCTGTTGCTGTGCCCTGTTGAGATCGTTTACGTGGAGGTCATGCAGGACTCTGGTCCCTCTGCCTCTGTGCTGTCTGTTCACTGGGAGCAAAGCCTTGGCCTTGGGTTGCGGATGACAAGGCAGCGAATCAGTCCCCCCACAGCTCCCAGACTCTCATCCCTACCCCAGCAGCCCCTCCCTGAGTCTGTCCAGACTGGTCTCTGCCTTTCTGTTTCTCTCTTCTTCCATCCTTCAAAGTATCTGTAAACGAATCTACCCCGAAAGCAGTAGAGAATCTTAATAAAAAGTCCGCCTTTGTCCAGCAGGAAGTGCGTAGCCTTCACATCCAGTTCTGCTGACTCTTGAACCTCTCAACCTCCTCTTAGCAAATCCTCGGTCCACTTCGGCTTGAACGGAGGATGCTGCCTTGCTTGCCACCCCCGCGGGCTGGCAGGCAGCCTTTCTAAAGCATGCTGTCGCAGCAGTAAAAGATAAGTGCGTGAAGCCAAAACTGTATTTTTCATGAGAAGAGAATTGGAAGTGTAGGAAATTAAATGTGCTTCAGATTATATCAGAGCTGAAGAAGGAAAACTCCATTTATACTAAGCTTTGTTTTAGAAAACTGTGGCTCCCCACGACATTGAGTGTCCCTGCCCAACTGTAGTTCTTCCCAGGACCTTTTGTTGCGTGGGCTTTCCCCACCAAGCAGCAACAGGTGGACGTGGCGGGCTGGAGCGAGGACACTGCAGTAAAAGCATCTGCAGGTGTGGCTGCTACCCTCCTCCACCTGCCTGGCCACTGCAGTTGCAGATCCCAGTCACCTGGAGAAGGTCCCGGGGGCCTGGGCTGCGGGGACCCTAGCACGTAAGCCAGGGCCCCTGAGGCTCGTGCATCCTAACACACTGGGATGTGTGCCCTGCTGTTGTGTATTTGTGTCCAAGAATTGTTAACCTCACGTTTATTCTCTTTGGGGAGTCTTGAAAGTTTAGGCTGGGACAGACTGGCACCTTGCTAGAATCTTTCTCACCCAAAAAAGTCTTTAAAAAGAGCAAGTTAAACATTTTCTTTTTAAAGAAGGAGTTAAAATACTTAAGCCAAGTCTTTATTTTCTTTCTTCAAAGAAAGGGAAAAAATTAACATCTTATTTGTGAAAGTGAGCTTATTCTTTGTTAAGAATTTGAAAGCTCATTTCCATCCTTAAAACCCAGGAAATGGCTCAGTGCCTTAGAAATGGGATTGGTCAGCACCGCCCATTTCTTTTCCTCTGGCTGTGCCGCTGGGCCCTTAGACAGAAGATGGATCGGAGGTGGTATTTTAGGGGCGGCGTTTAAGAGTGAATTCTTGGTTTAAAACTTCACCAAGTAAGGCTTTTGTGGTGGGACGTGATTCGAGTGAAGAAGATGAAGGTCTGAAGGTGGAGACCTTAGGTGGGCGCTGGTCAACACAGTGACCAGAGCTGCCCGAGTCCAGTGCGACATGGCTGTGTTCCCTCTGAGGGTGACCGTCCCAGCGCCTCTGCACCCCTCCCCCTCGCGCCTTCTCAGTTCCCACTGCCCTTAAAAGAAATATGGTTACCATCAAGGGCAGCCATGCCCCAAACCTACAGGTTGGCTTTGCTTGAGTGTTAAATGGTCCGAGGGGCTTTTTCTTTGTGGTATTCGTTGTCAGCCTGCATGTTTAAAAGTGAGTCCGTAGCATCATTTTATAGAATCTGTATCTGTTGCTGTTTGTAGCTTAGTCTTTTCTCAAAAAAAGTAAGGCTTCCAGCTGCCACGGCGAAGAGCGTGGCCCTGCTTCCTGGGGCCCAGGCCCCGGACACCTGGTTACAGGTGCGCTTCCCTGGCACGTGGAATTCAGTTTGCCTTTCCTGTTTGCCATCCAGCGGCTGCTGGTAGTAATAACAACATTAATTAGCACTTCTGTTGCACTCAAGGTGTTGTGATAAATAGTTTCACTGTCAGCTGAGTCCTGTAACAGCAGTCTGGAGGTAGGGACTCTTGTCAGCCCGCTTTAGAGATAGGGAAATACAAACTCAGGAGGCTGACCACCTGCCTGAGTGGGTGCAGCACAGGGCTGGAGCTGGGCGCCTCGGGAGCGCGCAGAGCTGCCCTTGCACACCGCTCCCCACTCCACTTGGCCGGCCGGCTGCTAAGCCAGAGGTTAGAACGTGTGCTGGGGCTCTGGCTCCGTGGCAGGAGGCGTGGCGGTCTCTCCTCATGCAGCCCCGTGACCTCAGGAAGGTCATCTGGTCTTGGATCTGCTCCTCCAGTGGAACATCTGTCCTCTGCTGAGGACTGACCAGGCCGGGCCTGGACAGCGGTGACAAGTGCAGGGTTCACCTCCCTGAATTTCTGTACAGGTCAGTGAGGAAGCGTGTGTAGAAACGGCTCCTGAGCTGTTACACCCTCCACCTCGCCTGAGAGCGACGGGCCCTGTTTTCTGGGTGAAACAGTGGCTCCTAGCTCTCCTAGCCCCGGACAGGGAGAGGACCGCGGTGGGGTTGTTGGAGCTTGTCTGCTGCTCCGCATTTCTCGTCTCCATTATCTTATCCAACTCAAAGGAATTTTTTATCTTTCACTTTTTAGGATCGGCTTAATTGCTAATTAAAATATGTATACATTGGGCTTCCCTGGTGGCGCAGTGGTTGAGAGTCCGCCTGCCGATGCAGGGGACGCGGGTTCGTGCCCCGGTCTGGGAAGATCCCACATGCCGCGGAGCGGCTGGGCCTGTGGGCCATGGCCGCTGAGCCTGTGCGTCCGGAGCCTGTGCTCCGCAACGGGAGAGGCCACAGCAGTGAGACACCCGCGTACTGCAAAAAAATAATAATAATAAAATAAAATATGTATACATTTAGTGCTGATTTTCTCTCGCTCCTTTTTCTCTTTTTGCATGTAGGGTGTTCCTGAAAAGCCGCATAGCGATTGACTCTTCAAACCCACTGACCTTGAAGAATGGCAAGATTTGGGAGGAAATCTGGGATACTGGATTGTGACAAAGATTATCTTTTTTCCTCAATAATCTTTTTAGATTGGGCTGACTGTACAAGTGACTCCTGGAAAACAGTTCACCTGTTTTAGAGCAGCAGACTGGGAAGATGACCACTTGTGTTGAGATGTCACCTTGCCTGATGGCATTCACGCCTGGGTCTGCTCAGGAGGCCCCAAGTGCAGGCCGGCCGGCTGCAGGGTCCCGAGGATTCGGTTTCATGTGTCATTAAAAGCAAGTTGCCATATTTCCAAGCCTTGAACCTAAAGCCTAACTACCAGCTCTGGTTTTGTATCAGCGCCCAGGGGAGAGCTTGATGGTGCTTACAAAGATGAAGTGTGATAAAATAGGAATATTACTTATCCAAAAGATTTCTAAAATAGGGTTGTGTAGAAAAAGAGAAAGGCAGGGGCGGCGAGCTTAGGGTGGCAGTGCCGGGCGCCCCGTCCCGCAGCTGCGCACGTGTCCCAGCGTACGGCCGTGCTTTTCATTCCTCCGTGGAGTCGCATGTAGACAATCTTACCGAGAGCAGAAGGCAATGAGAGGTCATTGTTCTGCACTGTGATGTGCTGGAATGTCCACCTCAGTATTTATGCAGTTTATCCAGAATCCGTAATCGTCTAGGAGGGGCACCTGCCTGCCGTGTGTCTCAGTCTTAGTGAGCCAAAATTGTGTGTTTCTTTGATACTCCAGAACAGAGATGACTGTTTTTTTCCCACAGCCCTATGGGATTTGCAATCTGTGATTGCCTTGTAAAAAGAAGAGTGCGTATGTCACTGTATTAAACATTTGGTGTTTCTAAATACTCAAAGACGTGGTGAGCACAATGTATTCATTTAATGGCATAGACCATGTTTGTTAGACCCAGTTTGCAAGTACTGGGTCTTCAACTTCAAGTGCAATGTATATGAAAACCAACCTGAGCCTTGTATCCTCTTAAATATTTATTTTTTTAACGTATGAGGTGTTACAGAGGGTTCTCCATTTCAGTGCTGCATGGGGGCAAGATTCAGCAACAGCCCCTCTCAGTTGTGCAGTTACTTCGTTGCTGTGCTCTCCACTGAGCCGGTCCTTTGAAATACTCCAGTTTTGTGCGTTTAGTAAACTTGTAATTTTTACTCACAAATTTACCTTTTTGTATTTTGCAATTTAAATGTTTTGGTTGTTTTACACTCTGTGAACATGGCTGGATGAAAAGACTCCTTCCCCCTGAGCAGCTGGCGGTCAGAGCCACTGCCAGCAGCCGTGGGCTGTGCTCTCAGCTCCCCTCACGTGATGGTCCTCGTTGCAGTTGGGTTTTGTTTTGAGGAAAATATCCTGGAGTAAATTTTAGGTTACTGTAGCTAATTTGTTTTAGAGGAATTTTGTTTAAAAGAAAATAGGATCATTCTGAACTTTGCAATGACCCCCTTACACATTTTTCTGAAATCACACAGCTATGTGAAAAGAGTTTTCAATGAGGCTATCAGCATTTTATGAAAAACCAGAAGTTATTAGATGAGAGCAGGCATTGAATCTTTCAAATATACTTGATCATGCACAGTGAGTATTTTTTCTCTTAAACTGGAAATAAATCTATACCTGTTAGAAACAATGTAGCCAAAAGATGTGAATCTGAAGAATTTTGTTGCCGATACTTTATAGCGAGTGTATGAACCAAAGCCATCTGAGTCTGTAGAATGTCAACTAGTGTGAACACGCTTTGCACTACGCCAGGTTTGAACATTAGCGGGATCCACATTCACACCAAGTTTTCAGCATTGTGTTCTTTTGCATTCATTTTTTACTTTTATTAAAGGTTCAAAACCAGCCATCGTATTTATGGGTTTTTCTTTAAAAAGGCGGCGGATTCTCTCTGTAGGATATTCAGATTTGGAATGGAAGAATATTTTATAGCTTTTCAAAATGTACTAAGTTTCAACACAACCTCTTGGGAAACTTCGTTTTCCTCCTGGTGGAAAGTGACGTGTAGTTCAGCCCAGTTTAACTTCCTCCTGCCCCTCCCACTGACCCTGGGAGGTTGGGCGTCTTCTTGGGCCTTGCTCTGTCCTCTCCCAGGAATGCTATCCTCTCTCTCTGGGAGAGAGGGCCCTTTCTCCCTGTACTAGAAAGGGGGGGGGGGTCTGGACACCCAGAAAACAGAGCCCAGGAAAAGGGAAGAGCATCCAGCCCAAGTAACAGCCAGCGTGTCCAGGGGCCGCGAGTGGCAGGCCACACGGCAGAGGAGCAGCGCCCTGCCCCAGGTCCACTTCCCTCGGTCCCTGCCGGATGCAGAGCCGCCCCGGGTGACGAAGCTGTCAGGGCCCCGCCACACACGCTGCCCTCCGCACAAGTCCGCTGAATGCCTGCTCTACCAGCGCCGGGTGCTGGGCTGGACGAGAGTCAGAACTGGCCTCAGAGGCTCTCCTCCCAGGGCCCCAGTGCCAGGCCGGGGTGGGGGGGCAGGTGTGAAGGTACCTGTCTCACCCACTGAGACAGGTAGGTGTCTCACCCACTGAGACAGCGAAGAGTGGGTGCTGTTTGATTCTTTAATTAGAGAAGTAACAACTGTGCGCAGTTTGGCACCCAGAGCAGCCCGAGAAGCCATCCTGCACGACCCACACCGTCCCAAAGGTGAACCAGGGCCCAGCGCTGCGGGAAATGCCCTGGAATTGCCCTCTCCCCCGAGCGATGTTGGCAGGGAAGCTTGAAAAGAGAACAGGCTTCTGGGAAGGGAGGCAGGGCTGGAGCTGAGCTGCGGTCCTTGGTTCCGCTGACTCTTCCCCGAAAGCAGAGGGACAAGAGGACGCCTGTCCCACCCTCCCCCACGAACCCACCCCCGCCCGCCCCGGCAACTATGCGACGCAGCTTTGCAAAAGTTATTTTCAGTCGTGAAATAGCGTTGCAATGGCAGTAGAGAAAGCCCTCCCCTTGTTATACTCAACCCGATATATTTATAATACAGTCCAGACCCGTGAGTTTCTCCTGCATGGAACACAGAGCTGTTCATGTACGGAAAACCGAGAGCTGCTACATTTCCCTCACCACAGAGACTGGAAGACTTTGCCTGAGATTGATCCAGTTCATGAGGCTCTAACAGGGTAATGCCTGCTCTGAGCTGGCCTAAGCCTTGTTTCAGAGTAAGTTTGGGGACTGAAACGTTTCCTGGAATTGCTCTGGTCTGTGAGCAGGTGACTGAATATCCCATTTCACTAAAGGTACACAAAAGATTTCTGCGTCCCGTCTCTTCAGCTGCTAAAGCGACGCTGAGTGAAGAGGAGCTCAGGATGGGGACGAGGGCACTGTGTTTACCTAGCCAGTTTTCAAAGTCTCCTGCGATCTTACCTGAGGAGTGTTTCTGGCAGTTCATCTAAAGACCTGGATTAGACATAATCAAGTCATCTGGTGCCCGGGAACTACCCACCCTTGAATTATAGACACTCCCTTTATGTTGGTGGTAAAAAGAGAGGAGCGAAGGGGGCCTATTTAAATCTAAACTTGCTTTTTCTACTTCATGTTTTAAATAGACCTTTTGCTATGAATGTTCACTTTCTGAGAATTTCAGATGATCTCTTTGTAATAATGTAACTAGCAGATAAAGCCTTAGAGTTGGGATATACTCTGAAAAGTATTAATATTATAAAATGTTAATAAAGATACTTCAGTTCAGCTCTAACACGTTTATCTCACACACTAGGAAGCTGGCCAACTACCCACCCATCTACCACCACACTTGCTCTTGGTAAATTAGCCACAGGGGGATTTCATATTGACCCCTGAATGCCGCCAAAATGTGCAAAGAAAGCACCTCCCTGGCGGCCCAGTGGTTAAGACTCTGCGCTTCCACTGCAGGGGGCTTGGCTTCGATCCCTGGTCGGGGAACTAAGATCCCACATGCCGTGTGGTGTGGCCAAAAAAACGCGAAAAAAACAAAAAACAAACAAATAAAAAAAAACACCCAGAACACGAAAATATGCAAAGAATGATGCAAGAAATCTGCATCCAAGGCCTAGGACCCAAACTTGGTCCTTTGTGGATTTTCCGTGTAGATCTTCAGAGATTCACACCTGAAGACTCTCTTACTGGACAATTATAACACGAGTGCCTGGTACAAGGCCGACTGGTCTGGAAAGAGCGGATGTGCTGAGACAGGGCGGGAGTTCCTGCCTAGGTTTGTGATTTAAGACGAGACGGTAGCATGTGAAAAGCAGTATCGCATCACTATTTTCATCCATTAGCCACTGTTTTTCTAGTGTGTTGGCTCCTTATAAGTGCTCTACAGTTTTTGTTGTCCTGTGTGACATACATTCCCCAGTTCAGGAACACAAGACAGCCAAGGACAATGAGTTAAAAGTCCCCTAAAGTAATTTTCTCATTAGAACCTATAGCTCTTCGTGTTTGTTCTGTGTCTTCTCTCGGGTAGGTTATTTTTCTGGCTGTGTCGGGTCTCAGTTGCAGCATGCAGGATCTTCCATTATGGCGCGTGGGCTCCAGAGCACATGGGCTCTGTAGTTTGCGGCACACAGGCTCTATAACTGAAGCATGCGTGCTCAGTAGTAGTGGCGCGTGGCTCAGCTGGTCCGTGGCATGTGGGATCTTAGTTCCCCAACCGGGGATCGAACCCATGTCCCCTGCATTGGAAGGCGGATTCTTTACCACTGGACCGCCAGGGAAATCTCCTCTCAGGTAGGTTTTCTATTTGAAATTGTAGAGTTTATTCTTATTCATCCATCAGACCTCAGCTAAAGTGTCATTTTCTCACTTTCCTCATCACATCAAGCCTCCCCAAAGTTGCTAAGGCAACAGGGCCCTGTCGCCTGGCCGTGTCTGTGCTCTGGTCCTCCGTCCAGCTGTGTGCCCGTGAGGGGAGAAGTGCCTCTCTGTCAGTCATCCTGTTCTGCCCTGAGCCTCAGGGTCTGGCTCCTCATTATTATTCAGGAAGAATGCTGAATAATCATCCACTCATCCATCTATCAGTCATTCAACAAACATTTTCCGATAGGAGGGCAGGCACTCTGCCCACTGCCATTTTGCTGCCCAGCCCTCAGGCCCCTCCAACCTGCTGGGAAACTACAGTTGTTAGGACCACTCACAAAATGAGAGATCGGGGCAGGGATGGGAGGAGGGCTCCTCCGAGCAGAGTTTAGTGCAGGCGTCGTTTCCAACAACAGCGTCGGTTTGCTTTCCTCACCGCCCCCTAACGAGGGTCTTCCTGCCCTGGGTTATTGTGTCACCGGCGCCCCAGCTCGGGGAGGTGACCCGGGCGTAGGGTCAGACTGCGTTGGGTCCTCCTTGCCCTCAGCCTCGCTGCCAACCCTGGGTCGCTCCCACTGCTGCCAACTCAGAGGCTGTCACTAGGGCCTGGGGCCGCCGCCCAGCTGCTTGCTTGTCTTTCTCACGTGCACACTGACGCCCTCAGAATTTGTCTTTTCACTGCAGAACGCTGTGTACTTTGACAGGTGGCTGACATCCTGCCGCCCTTCAGATTGTGTCTCATTTGCCACCTGACGGCTCTCAGACCCATCCTAACTCTCCTGGTGACCCCATGCCAGTGTGAACAGCTGGCATCACCCTTTCCCCTAATTTTGCGTCGATCACATTAGTTGCCAAGACCCAGCTAGGGCAAGGGGAGCGCCAGCAGATAAGCTCCGAAAAAGGGCCCAGGGTGAGGCGGCGGCTTGACAGGAGCCCCTCAGTCAAGTCAGCTCCTAATGAATTGCTTCCTGCAGCCCCAGAGGCGATCAATAGTCCTCCACGTGACCGCCTTGTCGGGCCAGTTCTGGGGAAGCCCGCTGAAAAAAGGTCAACATGCCAACAAATCACTGGAAAGATCATTTCAAAGTTTCCCAGGTCCGAGGAGGGAGAGCCTGCACTTTACTCCACCTCACAGGACCAGAAACGGCCTTCGGGTCCTCTTGGAAATCTGGGCACACGGGAAAGCCCTGTCAGGGGGCTTCTCATAAAGGAAACTGTTGTGTTTCCTGAGATCCATAGACAGCTCTTTGCATTTGTTTAAATGGTCGCTGAAAAACAGAGAAAAAATGTTACCGAAAAACGTAACTCGATGTGCGCCAGAAATTATGCTGTGTGCGCCGGGAGCCACATGGATTCCTGCTCTGAGGCTGGAGTCCACCTGCTCACCAAGGAGAACTGGTTTACGCTTCCGAAGACACACAGCTCTTCGGGGACCCTGTTTCTGTTTCATCTTAGCAACCCCAATCCTTCTCCGTAACAGGTATTTGAAAGGAATTTAGGAAGGAGGAAGATGGGTAGGTAGGTAGGTTGTCAAACACTGAGCTGCCGGGCGTTATGAAACCAATTTTTAACTTAAAAGAGCCTATAGTTTTCAATCTAGCACCTGGACTTAGTACTTGGTTGTCAGTTAAAAGCACCAGGTAATCACTACCTGAGAACCTTGGCTCTCCAAGAAGGAAGAAGAAAAGTTGGGAAAGCTTCCTTTTTCCAAATAATGTTGCCTCCTGTTTTTAATCCAAAGGCTCCTTCCTCATGGACTTGTTTCTCCAGGGATCTCACTGTCCTTCAGCCTGTGTTATGGGCTGCACTGTGTCCCCACAAAGAAGGTAAGTGGAAGGCCTACCCCCAACACCTCAGAATGTGACCTTATTTGGAAAGTCTTTGAAGATTTAACCAAGTTAAGATGAGGTCACAAGGGTGGGCCCCAATCCAATAGGATTAGTGTCCTCATCAACACCTCAGAATGTGACCTTATTCGGAAAGAGTCTTTGAAGATTTAACCAAGTTAAGATGAAGTCACAAGGGTGGGCCCCGATCCAATAGGATTAGTGTCCTCCTCAAAAGGGGAACCATGGGGGAATTCCCAGGCGGTCCAGTGGTGAGGACACGGCGCTTTTACTGCCAGGGCCTGGGTTCAATCCTTGGTCAGGGAACTAAGATGCCACACACACACACACAACACCCCCAAAAGGGAGAACCATGGACGCAGACAAAGTGAAGGCAGTGGGGAGGACTCCAGTGAGGACAGAGGGTTGGCCCCAAGGAATGCCTGAGGCTGCCCCAAGGATGAGAGCCCTGGGGCCTTCAGAGGGAGTGTGGTCCTGCACACCTTGACTTGAGACCTGGCCTCCAGAACCGCAGGCAATAAATCTCTCTCGCTTTCTTTCCTATGATTTTTACTTCTCCAGGAGCACAAAAGCATGTTCTATGTATTCACACATTTCGTCTGAACTTCTGGAGTTTCTTTTCCTGTACAGAATATTGAAATCTAATCCAAATTATCCATGCCATCCTAAGGTGGGATACCCATGCTGTATTACTGATAGTTGAAAACGACAGTAAATATTCACTATAGAATTCACTATGCTAGATTTCTGTTGTTTGGAAAATGCTCTTGTATGGACCCAGTTTATTTCTCGGGGGGGGGGGCGGGGGGTGAGCTGGGTGGAGGAATGCTGCTGGGCAAATCAAATGGGAAACTAAGAGGCTCTGCTTAGTCAACAAGGAAAAGTGTGGTGGTCTTTGTAAACATAATTGGCTTAGATTAAAACCAGCACTAACCAGGTAGAACTTCAACACCCAGTGTCAGGTTCTCCTGCTGAGAAGCCCAGTTAGTCTCCTCTCTGCAACTGGCCCTTAGGGCAACTGACTGGCAAACAAATAAAATAGGGAAAGCAGAGGCGTCCTCCCCTGGGGGCACCTCACCCCGGGCTCCACCCAGGTTTGGCAGCCAAATCCCCTGTCCTACTGTCCTACAGTTCTCCCTTCCCGGGGCCCAAAGACACCCCAGCCGTAGAAATACATGGCTGGAATGCTCTTCTATTATTGGGAATATGATCACAGTATAGAGGAATGTCTCAGGGACCGTCCACACCCTCCGCTTTCCCACCTCCCCTTCACAACTGAGGAGCTGACCGCCCAAGAGGAGACTGGACAGGCAGAGTCTGTGGCCACTGCAGCCCTGTGTCCAAGCCCAAGGTCATGGTAGCCCATGTCCACCTCTCTGGTAACTCCCGGCTCCTGCATTCAGTCCAAGCAGCCCCAGGTGCCCAAGCTGTTCCCCCTGCTGGTGAGCCCCAGCCCTGACTCCTGAGCCAGGCACTGCTCCTAGTGACCCTGGCAGGCAGTGCAGCCAAGGGTGCAGGTGCTGCACTGTCTCTCCTTCCCCTGCACCGGGGCACCCTGTTGCCATAAAAGAGGTGGTGGGGATGCTTCTGTGCCCCCCTTGGGAGCACTGTGTGACCCAGTTCACATCACTGGGCCTCCCCTGGCAGCCCACGCCTCGTCCCAGACATGACCCCAGGGGCCGAAGCACTGACCTTACTGATGGCAGAAGCCTGTGCTTCTGGGGAAGCCCACGCACTTCCGGCCGCCCTCCTGGGCTCTGATAGGAGTCCCCCTAATAAGTGTGAGCTGACAGCTCGCCATGGTTTTGAGGTGCATTTCTCTGACTTTAGTGATGGTGAGCATGTTTCCATATCCTTACTGGCTATTTGTATACCATCTTTAGAGAAATGTCTATTCATGGCCTTTGCCCAGTTTTTAATCCAGTTAATTTTGTTGTTGTTGAATTCCAGGAGTTCTTCATATACTCTGGGTATGATCCCCTTATCTGATATATTATTTGCAAGTATTTTTCCCATTCTTAGCTTGCCTTTTCACTCTTTTGATTGTGTTCTTTCACGTACAAAAGTTTTTAAGTTTGAGGTAGTCCTATCTGTCTGTTTTTTCTTTTGTTGTTGGTGTGTTTACTGTTGTGTCTGAGAAATCATTGCCAAGTCCAAAGTCACGAAGATTTTCCCCTGTGTTTTCTTCTAGAAGTTTTATAGTTTTGGGTCTTATGTTCAGGGCTCTAATCCATTATGAGTTAATTTTTGTATATGGTGTTAAGATAATGGCCCAGCTTCATTCTTTTGCACGTGGATATCCAGTTTTCCCAGCACCATTTGTTGAAGAGACAGTCCTTTCCCCATTGAGTGGTCTTAGCACCCTTGTTGAGATCATTGACCATATACACAAGGGTTTATTTCTGGGCTCTCTATTCCCTTCCATTTTCAATCTGTCTATCTTTATGCCATTACCACACTGTTTTGATTACTATAGCTTTGTAATATGTTTTGAAATCATAAAGTGTGAGTCCTCCAACTTTGTTCTTGTTTTTAAAAATTGTTTTGGCTATTTGGGGTCCCTTGAGATTCCATTTGAATTTTAGGGTTTTTTTCAATTTCTGTGAAAAAATGCCATTGAGATTTTGATAGAGATTGGGTTGAATCTGTAGATGACTTTGGATAGTACTGAGATCTTAACAATGTTAAGTCTTCCAATCTACGAACACAGGATGTTGAAAACTATGCTTTTTACTCAACAATGTATCATGAATATCTTTTCATGTCAACCACACAAATTCATTCATCTATTTATTCAATGAGTGTTTGTTTTTTTTTTAAGTGCCATGTTCTATGCATTCTGAGATATACTGGTGAACAAAACAAAGATTCCTGCCTTCTTGAAGCCTCTTTTCTAGCCAGAGGACATGGACACTAAACACTAAAGAAATAAATGATATAATATTTTAGGAGATGACAAGTGCTATGGGGGAAAAAAACAGAGCAGAGTCAGGAGAATTAGGAGGGAGGGTGGGCAGGTGGGTTGCAATTTTAAGTAGGTTGGTTGAAATGAAAACTTCACTAAGAAGGTGGCTCAGTCCCTGTTCCCTGGAAAACACAGCCTGAAGTGAGGTGTGGTACTGATGCTTCTTCCTGGGCAGGAGCAATCCCAGGGCAACAAGGGTGAGGATGGGAAGTGAGGTGGGGAGGGCACAAAGCCAGGGGAGCTCAAGAAGCTGAGTCGGGGCTGAGCCCGCTTTGTTTCAGGCCGGGGAGCTGCAGGTAGGGCTCCAGCCACACGGGACACCTCCAGGCAGGTTGTATGGAAAAGCCATGCTTGGAGACGGTCCACTGGAGAAGGAGGGAGGAATCTAGCTGCCTGCTCTCTGCCGCCTCTTTGAGTTGCGGTCGGCTCCACGGAGTTCTGTCCCCCGTCTCCGTACTGTGTCACCTGGACGGCAGCTTCTGCAGGAAGCCGACCCCTTGCCTCGGACTTGGTGCTTCATCTGGGACCCGAGAGGGTGGGAGGGACCAGAGACTCCCGGCGTGGCTGGCCAGCCTCAGACAGGGCCCCCTGGCACACGGGTCGGTCTCCAAGTGGCAGAAACCAGGCAGGTGGGCTCAGGTCGAGATCAGGTGAGGTGTGTCTGACTCAGACCATTTGTTGCATTACTCTCAGGGCGATCGCTTCCTTTCTAGGAGCCACACACTCTTCTACAGAATAAATTTTAGACTACTTAAGCGGCCCCTTCTAGGGAGCAGCTGGGTCATCTCCGGTGGTTCTCCATCACTACCAACGGTCAGGCAGGCACACGTGTCTGCGCTCCCTTGCCACCTTGCCTGACTGCCTCAACCGCCAGCGCTCTAGAAGCAACACTTCCGGGTTTATAGCATATGCACATCTGATTTTTGAACAGATACTGTGAATGTTCCCTTCAATGTGCTGTCCCTGTTTACACTCCCACGACTGGGAATCTCCCACCTGTGTTGACATGCGGAACCACTTTACCTTCAGTGTTTGCCAATCTACAGGTGAAAGTGGTTCCTCTTTTTTACCTTTATCAGTTCGCTGATCACCAGTAGACTGAACCTTTGAGTATGTTTATTAACCATTTGTATTTCTCCTGCGAATTTTCTGATCAGCTTCTGGCCCATTTTTCTACAAGGTTGTTTGTTCTTTAGTTGTTACTATTTCTCACTTCTAGGGCCTATCTGCGTATTAGGAGTGTTCACGCTGTCTTTCTGCACAGTGGACCGTATGTCCTGGCTTCCTGGGCCAGTCCCAGCTCCTGCCTGTTTTCTTGGCATAATTACTAATAGCTCCGCCTTTACACTCCAAAGTGCCTGAGCTGGAGTGATAAACAGTATCTAACGTAACACCCTGGTTCCGTATGGCTCTCTCTAGGTTCCCGAGTCTTATTTACAAAGACCAAGTATAAGAACACATTAATAGACTGTCTATAAGTTGAGGAAGCTGTCACTGGAGGTAAACATTTCAATTCTCCTTTGGATGAGCTCTTAGTTTTAAGAAAAATCACCAGATAGACCCTTCAGCCATCTATATACAATACATTGTTATATTACTGAGCATGGATAATCAGTAAATGTTTGCTGAATCAATGAACAAATGGAGGGAGGAACCAAGCAATAGGATGTTTCTGTTGATTAAGTCTTTAGTTGAAGGTGAAACGGTGGGAACGGACCAAAGAAAAATCAGATCTGAATCAAGGGCTTGAACTAAGCAGAACGAAGCACCCCCTAACCTCCCCCCCCGGCCCCGCAAGTGTTCTGAAGAACAGAACCTTCTGCCGCGTACTGTACCAGCCACACGCTCTGTTACGCAATCAACAATCTCGGAGAGCTCGGAGAAGCAGCCAGAGTACATGAAAAGCTGGGTGGATGGGGAGCCAGGGCCTCCTCGCCACTTAGCGCCCAGGAACACAGCGGCATTTGTTCTGGAGCCTGACGGACGGGCACGCTGAAGGTACTGATGATGAAGCCCTTGTTGAAAGCCATGGGTCACTCCAGGTGGCCATGGAGTGGCCAGCACGGAGGCCACAGCACGGAAGCTGATCATGACCAGCATGCCCACAGAAGATCTACTGGGGCCTCGATGTGCGCTGGCTACTGTGTTAGGACTTGGTCTATACCATCTCGCTTAATCCTCATAATAACCTGATGAAGTAGAGACTACTCCCATTTTAAGATTAGGAAACAAGGCACAGAGAGGTCACATAACTTGTCCAAGGAAACACAGCAAACGGCAGAGCTGGGGTTAGTCGTAACCACAGGTCAGAATAAGAGTAGCTTGTGTACCTCAACAGTTTTTCAACACAGATGAAAACCTGGGGGCCAAGAATGAGTAGAGCAAAGATGACAAGCGAGTGCCTGGTCTAAAAGCTTCAAAGGACTGACTCACAGTCCAGTTTCATGGAAATGCCTCTACAGACTCTGCATCTTGTAAGTCATATTAACTTTAAAACACCCTTTCAGAACCTAAGCCAACCCAAGTAAAGGCATCCCTATGCCCTGGAGCTCAGGGACCAGTAATCAAGATCGAATGCCTGGCCAACTTAACACTTACGTTAACAGAGAAAAGGTGTGTAACATGCAAGAACAAAGCCTCATCAGCTGCCTGTGCCGGATTTGGGACGAAAGCTCACGTTGTGCCCCCCGGCCGCCCAGGCCGGGAATTTCCAGCTACTTGGCTACAGTCAAGGAACTGAAGTCGACCCCATAATCCTTGATTCACTCAGCATTATATCCAGGGGTGGGTTTAGTTGCTTTTTTTTTTTAACTTACATCATAGCGAGGTGAGTTCTGTTCTTGCCTTGCAAACCTTGAAGGCCAAGTTCCTGAGAACTGGTACTGATGGAGCTGCGTCTGTAACCGGGTTACGGGACTGGGGCTGTGACCACGTGACCCTAACGACACAACATGCCATTCTCTCCCCTGGGTGCTGGCACCTGCCTTCGAGCTCTGCTCAGGCCCACAGACCATTAGACCAAACCTAAGCAAAGGCCTCCAAGCTACCAGGGAACAAATTCAAGCTCAGGCCCGATGGAGGAGGGTTTTCCGAGGAAGGTGCCCACAGTCATGTGGATGTTAGCAACTCCTCAGACAAAACTGTCAAACACGGGAGCCTGCATAAGCCACCGTGGGGCATTCCTGAGGGTGTCTGTGCCCTGCTCCCGCCTACACCCACCCACTTCTGTCCCACTTGTGGGGTGGGTGCAGAAACTTCACGGCAGACGTGAGCAGACACCCTGAACAGGGCCCCGTGACACCAAATTGTGAGAGAATAAACTTCTCTTGTTTTGAGCCACCAAGCTTTTGGCAAGTGGTTCAGCACCCACAAGACACTGATCTATTCCATGGTGACGCTGACCCCCCAACCCGCTCCAGAGCATCAGAATGCTTGTTACTGAGCCGAAAACAAAGCCACTGGGGAAAAATCGTAGAGAGAGCACAGTTTATTAAACCAAAATACCTGATTTTGAGTCCAATTTCTGATTCTCACTACATTATGACCCATCATCTAATTCCTGAGATAAGTTTCTTTGTTTGTAAAATTGGGAGAAAAAAAATATTCACACTACTGTTACGAGATCAGTTAAGGTAACAGATTTTAGATTATTAAATAAACTGCAAATACTGCAAATAGTAACTAACGCACAACTAAGCCATTAGTTGACATTAAATTTCAAAGATGATAATAATAGCTACTCACTTCTTGCACCTTTAATGTATAATCATGAATATCAGTAGCAGCAGTATAGAAACAAAAACACATCTTTAAGGCTTCCCTGGTGGCGCAGTGGTTGAGAGTCCGCCTGCCAGTGCAGGGAACACGGGTTCGTGCCCCGGTCCGGGAAGATCCCACATGCCGCGCAGCGGCTGGGCCCGTGAGTCATGGCCGCTGAGCCTGCGCGTCCGGAGCCTGTGCTCCCGCAACGGGAGAGGCCACAACTGTGAGAGGCCCGCGTACCGCAAAAAAAAAAAAAAAAAAAAAAAAAAATCACATCTTTATCTTTTATCTCTAAAGTAGCACCAAAAGGAAAAGAAAAAAGATTCAATAGCTCTGCATAAAAATAACAGAAATGTGGGCGTTCCCTGGTGGCCTAATGGTTAGGATTCCGGGCTTTCACTGCCGTGGCCCGGCTTCAATCCCTGGTCGGGGAATTGAGATCCCACAAGCTGCTCGGCACGGCAAAACAACAACAGAAATGTATTGAAGAAGTAATTTCCGCACAGAAAATAAACATTTTTAGAGGCCAAAGGTTCATAATCATAAGGCACGAACTTCTGACCCTAAAGCTCTGCGCATCCTCCTCTGCCCCGCCCCACAGGCTCTGCGCATCCTCCCCTGCCCCGCCCCACAGGCTCTGCCCATCCTCCCCTGCCCCGCCCCACAGGCTCTGCGCATCCTCCTCTGCCCCGCCCCACAGCACTCACCAGGTGAGCGCGCAAATAGCTGCCCCATTAAATTCTTCTGGCTACAAATTAACTTTGTTATACCGATGATCTTCATGAAAAGTCAGACCCTCATTAATCCCGGTGGACAACTGAAAAAACTAATTCCACCGTAAAGACGACGGTTACCCAGGGAGGGCACAGAGCAGGGATGCAGCCCACTGTAACGCTTCAGCGCTCAGCTTGAGAGCTGGTACCCAGGGGTTCACTCTTTGTGTTTTATTACTCATGCGTTACATATATTTTTATGTACTTAAATAGCTGAAATAAGTAGAAAAAGAAAACAAAGCTTCGTGTCAGGCACGTTTCTCGCAAGGCTCAAGACACTCCAGCAGTAGCCCTGTCACACATTTCCTGTCTGGTGCTCTCCGGCCGGTGGGTTGACTTCCAGGGTCACTGAACTAGGCCCCGTGAGATGGCTGGGGCAGCACTGCTCTCCCAACGCACACAGCGGAGCAGGTAATGGACTCAGTGCCCCTGAGCTCATTTCCCCCCTTTTAATCTGCACCTCGTGTTCTCATTCGGCAAGAGGAGCCCCTCCAACAAGAGATCGCAACAAACACGCGCATCACGGGACAAAGGAGGCGCTTCTCGCCCGGGCGCCGGGCAGAGGCGGTGGGCAGCGCAGCTCGTGTGGTCACTCGGGCCGGTGCACAGGGCCTCTGCCGTCTTGACCACGTGGCTTCTGAGGCTGCCTGAGTCGTTGCCGTTCCACCCAGTGGGAAGAGGCCACAGGGCACACTACTGTTACGAGATCAGTTCAGGTAACAGATCTTAGGCAAGGGAACAGAAGTTGTACCTATCTCTGTTGTGGGCTGAATTGGGGCTCCCCGAAAATTCACGTGTTGAAGTTTTAACCCCCAGAATCTCAGCATGGGACTGTATTTGGAGGTGGGGCCTTAAACAAAGTGATTAAGGTAAAGTGAGGTCACATGGTCATATCTCCTAAGAAAAGGAGATAAGGACACAGACACGCTCAGAGGGCCCACCATGCGAGGACACGGTGAGAAGGTGCCTGTCTGCAAAACCAGGAGAGAAGCCTCAGGAGGAACCAGCCCTGCCGACACCTGGATTTTGGATTTCCAGCCTCGAGAACTGTGAGAAAATAAATTTCTGTTATTTCAGCCACCAGTCTGCAGTCCTTCGTTATGGCCACCCAAGCAGAACTCTACTTACATTCCCAGGGAGAACTCAGCCAAGTACCACAATCGGCTACACGTGAGGCTGGGAAACGCTGCAGCCATGACTCAGCTGCATTCCTGCTGCTACGGAAGGAGAGAAGATGGACTTTAGTGGATAGCTACCCACCCTTGCCTCACCTAGACAGGTCCGCAACGCTGGTCTGTTCAACTAAGGTGGCTACAACCACACCGTCACAGTCTGGCGGAGGAATCTCTTTAACAGGGGCGGTAGCAGCAGGACCATCTGCCTGCCGTGGTGGTAAGGAATACGAGAAAGTGTAGGACGCTTCTTAAGAAATTGGTGCCTTATGTAAAGAAACAACTAGGCAGTCAGAGGACAGTCAACGGATCTGATGCAGATGCGACGGGAAGCAGAGAAGGAGACAGAGGCTGAGGTCAGAAGGCAGGATGGGCTGGACCCCAGTGACCCCGACAGCTGGGGCAGAAAGGCGAATAGGAACACAAGCCAGTGACGGCATGCTGGTGGGATGGGTGATGTGCCGCAGCCGGACCCCCTTCTGTGTTCTGGGGTCTGGCACTGACTCCCTGGCCTGGGTCTCCAGTCCTCCTGACGCCCCGCCCTGCCAGTACAGTCATTTTCTGCCTAAGCTAAGCAGAAGGGTTTCGCTCCTGGCTACAAAACAGATCTGCTGACCTGGCCTGGGGCGGGGATGGATCTTCGAGATGAGCTGAGTCCAAGGCACTGCGCTGGGCTTCAGGCAGCAGAAAGTGCACAGAGCTCTACAAGAACAGACTTCACACACAGCACGACTCAAAACTCCAACTATACGAACCAAACATTTTTCTGAGTTTCAGCCTGGAAGGCGGGGAGAAGGCAGTCCAGGCCAGCAGTGCTGGTTTAGAGTAGAAATGGGGGCTCAGGAGCAGGCGGGTTGAGGGATGGTGATGGTGGGCGGGGATGAGACGGAGCGAGGTCTGGGCGGGGCTGCCACCTTGGGACAGCGAGACCTCGGGGACCAGACGAAGGAGGCATTGGGAAGACCCTCCGCAGATGGAGGGGATGGGGAAGGCCGTTCGAGGAGACAGAGAAACAGCAGTGAAGCAAGGAGAGCTCCAGAGAGCACGACGTGCAAGCTCGGAGGTCATCACCTTGTATTAGAATCACTGGAACACCGTATCAAACGTTCGCCACCACACTGTACACGGACACCTGCTTTCACGGAAAGACATTCACGGCACCGTCAGGTGCTCGGGCAAGAGTCGGGGAGGTCGCACTGAGGACACAGAGCAGGACAGCGGCCGAGGAGGTCACCCGGGCAGGCACTAGCAGCTGGAGTGGGACCCAGCCCTCCTCACCGGGGCCCTCCTGAGCAGCAGCCCGTGACGGCCAGATGCCGCAGCAGGGGTGGGGGGCCCTGAGAGCGGGGGCCACAGAAGGCTCCAGGGGCCAAGAGAGAACGGGAACCCCCTCCCACGTGGAGCGCTGCTGACCCCGCGTGCCCATGGGGTGTCATCTTGACGTGAGGCTGTGACACGCCCCCTCCAAGAGCCTTGCCCTCAGTGCCTACAGCCACGCGGCCCTCCCAGTGTACCCAGTCTGCACTGGTCTCTGAGTGTCGGAGACCAGCATGACTGCTCGCCGTGCGGTTGGTTGGTAAGTGATGTGACAGCAGCAAACGGTTCCGTATTTTGCTGCAAGACAAAGGGTCCCCCTCTGGTCCTCGGCGATCACAGACAAGGATAAAGGCTGATACTCCGGTTGCCATTCCCGCTGTGACTGATGCACTGTCCTTTGTCTCTGACCACATGTGGCTTCTGCCTGCGTCCCTGAAATGGGGCAGGTGACTTGCTACCTTGCAAGAAGAAAACAATCTCAGACCCTTCACAGTTCTGGGCACATTTATAGATGTAAAAAACGCAGAAAATGATACAAGGAAGAGTTACTCCTGTACACTAAAGGAGCTAGTGCCTCAGGGTTCATACAAATGGACGCTGTCCTGTGCGACTCCCCTCCCTGTCCATCACCCACCACAGAGCTGGTCAGGCCGTGGGTGCCCCGTGCAGCCTGGGGTGGACGGGGCTCCTGCCGCCCGTCTCCAAGGCGGGAGTTGTCGAGGCAGCAGCTGTGTCAGTGGGAGTCCCGCCATCCCAAGCCCCTCGGCCACTGCACGTCCAGCACAGGCAGCACGGCCGGCTCGGCGTTACTCTGACCGGGGCGGTGGAGGCAGTCGGGCTGCGGAGAGCAGGCGCATCTCACACAGAGCCTGGGGCTTCGTCTTCTTTCCCACATCGAGGTCACTTTGCTAGAAAGTGGCACGACTGGGTCTAAACTGAGCTGGACATCTGACCAGCGAGGGCCTGAGAACGTCCTGCGCCCGAGGGGCGTGCTTGGGAGGGGACCGCAGAGGGTCCTGCTGCTGGGAGCTCCTGGCCGCCACGACGTGTTTGGACAAGACAGTCACTCGTGCGGCCTCGGGGCCACCCGGCTCCTGTTTGTTTGTGGCAAAGGTGGCAATAAGGGTGCGGGGCTGCGTTTAGACGCACATGTGGCTCCCAGGGGCCACAGGTGGGGTCAGGGCAGCCGTGCCTCCTGCCCGTCGTGCTCAGCCACCAGGTGGGGGTGGGCGCCCCCGACAGGGCGGGACCCTAGAGCCGGACGTCTCCCCAGTCAGCCCAGAAAGCCCTTTACTGCGGTCTCAGCCCAGGGCATCCCTCCTCCCTCCCTCTTCTCGCTCCTTCTCTTCTTTTCCTCCCTCTGCTGTGCGATGAATTAGCCCCTAAACGACCTCGGGAACCGCACAGTAAGCTAGTGTGGAAGCGGGGTCCTGCAGACGTGGTTAGTTAAGACGAGGTCGTCCTGGGGCAGGTGGGTCCTCCTGCGTGATGACTGGGGACCTTATGGGAAGAAAAGCCCCACAGAGGGAGACGGCCATGCGGCAGTGGACGTGCCGCTGGAGGGATGCCGCTGCCGGCACGAACACCGAGGACCGTGAGCCACACCAGAAGCTGGCGGAGAAGATGCCACAGGTCCTCCCTGTGAGCCCCAACCCTGCTGGCGGCTTGGTCTGTGGCTCCTGGCCTCCAGAACTGCGAGCGAATGCATTCTGCACTTTGGGCTACCTGGTGGGCGGCGGTGACTCACGATGACGGCCTGGGAAACTGAGCCTCCTGCCAATTCTTTCTTCCCTCTGCTGCTTTTTACCATCTCCTCTCTTCTCCCTTCTTCTTCCTCTCCTCTCTCCCTCTCCTCTCCACCTCTCTGTCTCCCTTGCTCTCGATCTCCAGGAAGTATAATGTTCGCTGCTGAATCACAGCTTCCACGGGAACGTCCAGTTTGGGCCGCCCAGCTCTCTTTCCATTTCTGGGGACTCAGGGGCCCCCAAGCAGGGTCACGTGGTCCCTGCCATGCAGCCCTGCTGGCTGTGGCTTCGTTGGCTCAGTGATGGGGTGTCATGTGTTCAGCGTGGCCTGTGACCTCCCAGTGGCTGTCAAGGAAACACTTACTTTACTAAAAGAAAACAGAACTTACGGAGGTTATGCTTTGGAAATCCTAGTGCTCTGTCAGATATGCACAGCCGTTTTATCCATCTAAGCTTTTAAAATTTAAATTTCAGAGGTAGAGCTGGGAGCAAGTTCCTTTTCCTCTCCTGAGCAGGCCTTGCTTTGTGCAGGTATCCACATGGCAGAGAGCACATGAACTGCAGCATCACCCCCAGCCTCCCAAGCTGGAGGAGGGGAGGGGCCGCGTTTGTTGAGAGGAGGTGAAGGCTGCTCTCTCCCACAGCAGGAGACATGTGCATGGCTCCCATGTGCTTCAGGCCTTCGAGAAAAGGGGGCTTCTTCCAAAGGGGGAAACCTTGAGTGAGACCCCCTTCTGCCCCGCTGACCCAGGGAGGCCCTCTTCAGCCCCCACTTCCAGTGGGAGCCGCTGGTCCAGCCCTAACTCACACGGAGCGTGGCCGGCAACAGAGCCAGCCGGCCTGTGCCATTGGTGGCCAGGCACTCAGGGCCAGGCTGCCCAAGCTGGAGACAGCCCCCATCCTGCCTTTCAGGACCTACAGCTGAGACCCTACACGCTGTGCTGGAGCCGACGCACAGACCCCTCCGTCCTGCACTAGCCAGCTTTAGATCGAAGGCCCAATAACTTCAACCTGTTTAGGGACAACATGGGGGGCCAGAGAAGGACCACCCCGAAGATGTGGTGTCTGCCGAGCACCCTCGCCCCAAGAGACGAGCGTCGGGGTTGAGCAGAGGACGGGACCTGGTGGGAGGGGGCAGTGGACCAAGCGTGGGACAAGGGGAGGGACACGCATGCTGACCACGAGGTTCTGACCCCTGGTTTCCAGGTCATGGGGACAGAGGCTCAGCCAGACCTTGTCCAAAACCCACTCCTTGGGCTCCAACTTGAAACCCTGTCCACTTCCAGGGACCCTGGAGAGCTCCGAGACAAAGAGGCCAGTACAAGGCCGCAGGCCTTCTTTCCCCAGCCAGATGGCCACAGAGACAGGACCAGGCCTGTGGCTGATTTGTCTGACCAGCTTGGCTTGAGGTCCTGCATGAGGACCCAGCAAAGTTCAGAGACGGAGGCACCTTGGGAGGTCTGCGTCCAAAGGCTCAACTGTGCAAATCCCGAGCTTCCCGACAGCGACAGGGACCCACTGGCCCTCTGTCTTCAGACACTGGCAAATGACACCCTCTCACCAGCACTTTCTTTACTGTTTTTTTTTTTAATTGTAGTAGAACAGAAATAACATCAAAGTTTACCAGTTTAACCACCTTTAAGTGCACAGTTTAGTGATATCTGGTACATCCATACTGTTGAGCGACCATCACCACCATCATCTCCAGAACTTTTTCATCTTCCCCAACTGAAACTCTGTCCCCATTAAACACCAACTCCCCATCCCCAGTCCCCCGGACCCCAGCACCCACGCTTCTCCTTTCTGTGTCTGTAAATTTGATTAGGAACCTCATGTAAGTGGAATCTCACAGATTTGTCCTTTTGTGTCTGGCTTATTTCACTGAGCATAACATCCTCAAGCTTCATCCACGTCGTAGGATGTCAGGATCCGCTTCCTTTTCTGGGCTGCATAATATTCCAATGTAGGGCTGGATCACACTTATCTCACCAGTATCTAGGCTCTTGCTGTCTATTTGCAGACTATGAATACGTTCAAGTCTCTCCCATTCATCCACACACACAAATCCACAAAATAAAACAAAAGCCCAAGACGACCCCCTCTGACTTGTGACTCATGCACTAGGGCTGTTGTAACAAAGCACCACAGACTGGGCAGCTTAAGCTACAGAACCCGACAGTCTCATGGTTCTGGAGGGCAGATGTCCGAGATCAAGGTGCAGGCAGGGTGGACTCCTCCCAAGGGATCTCTCCGCGGCTCCCAGACAGCCATCTTCGTCTTCACATGGGGTCTCCCTGTGTGTGTGTCCACGTCTAAGCTTCCCCTTTACACAAGGACAACAGAAACAGTGGACGAGACCCACGCCAATGACCTCACTGTATCTCCGCGACCTCTGTACACACCCTACCTCCAAATCAGATGACATTCTGAGCTACTGGGGGTCAGGACTCCAACAAATGAATTTGGAGGGACCGGATCCACCCTAACATCTCAGAACTCCCCTCCCACCCAAGCCAATCAGCTCTCTTCCTTCTCTAGAACTTCAGTTTTGTTTTTAATGTTTATTTGTAATGCAGTTTAGAAACACAAAGATGTCTCTGAATAGGCAAATTCTAACACAAATGCAAGCAAACCGTTTACACGGGTGTGGGTTTCCCACCGTCTCGCCCACACTGTCTCTGTTTTGCTTCACGCAGGTCCCTCTGCATGAGGCCTGCTGCCCTGAGGGCTCGTTATGGACAGGTGTCTGTATCCCCAAATTCATACGTGGAAGCCCTGCCCCCAGCGCAGCTGCATCTGAAGACGGGGCCTCTCGGGAAGTAATTAGGGTTAAATGAGGTCATGAGGGCGGTGCTGACCTGGGAGGATCACCGGGAGAGGCTGGCCCCCAAACCCACACCAGCCGGCGCCGGACCTCGGACCTGGGAGAGCCTCATGCCCACCTGCCGCGTATGTTATAGCTTCGAGGGGCTGACGCAGCTGTGGCTACCAAGGGCGAGAAAGAACCACACTGGAGGCCCCACGCAGACGGTGCACGTGCCCTCACTCCCACTCCCGACTTCCTGGTGCGGTGAAGAGTTTACGAAATCACATGTCTTGGCTCTTGGAATACTTTTCACCTTCTGCACTCAGTGTACACACTTCTCCCCATTGTTACTCCCTTGTCTTCGAACAATGGTAACTGTCCAGGCCCCATACTGGTCACCAACTCAGCACAGCCGTGGGCAACTTTGGGGTCCTCCCCCTGCGTAACTCCCCTGCCGAGAGAGACACCCCGTCTCTCTCCCCTCACCCCTGCCTGGCACAGAGCAGGTGCCCTGTAGGCACACGTTGAGTGATGGTGGGTGGAGTCCAGGTGGTGCAAGAAAGGGGCAAATCCAGTGCCCAGAGCGAAGGGGAGAGGGAGCCGTGACCCCTGCCCAGAGGAGGCGTCTGGAATGTGACCCTTGTGCTCACCCAGCCCTGGGGACCCACTGTCAGGGCGACCCCTCTAGATTGGGGCTCCCCAGCCTAGCACTGGATGTGTGGGCCAGATAGCTGTTAGCCCGGCTGTGCTGGGCCCTTCGGGGTGTTGCAGCATCTCTGGCCTCTCCCCACCGCCTCTCTCCAGACGAAAGATGTCCCCAGACGTGCTCAATGTCCCCTGGGGGTGAAGTCTCAGGGACTGAAGGACAGACAGTTCACCTGTCTGCCTGTGGCATGGCCGACCCCACAGCCAGTGCCCTGACCCTAACCCTAGGCCTCACCTACCTGCGCCCCATCGCACAGCTGGGGAAGCGAAGGGGAGCCTGCTTGACCAAGGGTTCCTCAGACGCAGCACTCCAGAAAGACCCGCCCTTCTCCTGTCTCCCAGCGAGCACAGAGCACACGTAGACCTTTGATGACTCAGGACCCACCTCCCGGAAACCACTTCCCACTGCTGTGAGCCCATCAGAGAGCGGCCTGCCTCTGCTTCTAAAACGTGCCCACTGCCGCCACAGGTTGTCCCTGGTTTGTTTTTGGTCAGTGTGTTCTGTGCAACTGAGGCTTTCCTGGAACACCCAGTGGCTGCGTTTGAGGAGAAGGGGGTTCCTGTCCAAGAACCCCCTCCATCACTTCACGTCCCTGCAGCCCACCTAGAACCAGGCCAAGCCCCGTGGACATGCGACCCCCCATAGTCCCTGCTGAAGCGGGACGCCGGCGGGAAGGCCTCGGTGCAAGGATGGGGCTCATCCTGGGATGAGCTTCGAGATTCCCCGAGTGGTGCCCGCGCCCCCTGGTGGCCACTGCAGCACCTGCGTTCCCCCCCACCGCCCTACCCCCACCCCCCGCCGCCCAGCCTACTCCCTCATCAGAGATCAACTGGGGGCTCATAGGTATTTTTTAAAAGGCAAATCTCAACGGGAATTTGACGCTGAGAAAATGTTGTATGTCTTCTACTCCTTAAGCAGCATGTGAACTGGGCGGAGCTTCTGGCAACTTATCACTGAGGCTGTGGGGGACTGGGACTTGGGGCTTGCTTTCCAGATTGATGAAAATGCAAGTCTGAGGAAGGGAGGACACGCAAGTGGCCAAAAGCACCAGAAGGTTGAGTTAATAATCCAGTAGAAAGAGCCACCGGCTCCACCCAGACCCCATCCCCAGCCACCTTACAGCCTGTTGTCTTTTAACCAGCCGCCTACCGCCTTGTAAACTGACTCCCTTCGGTGGGTTTCCAGGGACTGCAGGAGCCTCGTGGGGAGCGCCCGGGCACCCCCGGCGTCCCAGGAGGAAAGTGCATTCTCGCCTAAGCCCCCAGTTGAGGGCTCGACCCGGAGGAATCAATGCGGTGGGCACTGTCAGGGTTCAGACACGAAGGGAAGGTGTGTCACGGCTCCAGCCAGGTGTGCACACCTGCCTTCAGGTGTCTCTGGCTGCCAATTCTGTTTGACCTGGTGAGGAACTGGGGCCTCCATAAATTCCCAGCTGCTCCTGCCTGCTTTGAAACCCGGGAAGGGAAGGAAGATGTTTATGCACCATCATCGGAAGCCAGCAAAGTAAGAACCTCCGCCCTTGGGGCCCAGGTAGAAACGGTAGCAGCTGCTGCAGCCTCCGCCAGAATGAACCGTAAAGGAGCCGCTTTGGAAGCAGGCGCGTTACTGAAGGAAACTGCACTTCTTGTTCCTTCACGGGGGCAAACAGCTGGAAATCGCATTAGTAAGGGGGAAACGGAGAAAAGGCTAAGAATTCTTCTCGCGCACCAACCACGGGGAGGGGTCCCTCCGCGCCGCAGGGGGAGGATAACGCCCGCTCGGTCCCTCCAGGCTCCAGGTTGGCTTTCCCCTCACGTCGCTGCCGTGTCACTGCACAGCTTTGCCCTTTGCAGCCAAGGACAGACCCGTGAGCTGGAGGAGGGGCAGAGCCCGGCCAAGCCTGACGCGAAAGGGTGGCTCTTAGCCATCTGGGTGCCACAGAAGCCGCTGAGAACAGAAACAGAGTTCTCTGAGAAAAGGCACAGGGTCCCCAAATGCTGCCTGCAGGCCCCCGGGCCACAGAGGCCAGCCTGAGGAATCCACAAGCCATGTCACCTCAGGCCGCCCCTGCTGTCCCCCTGCGTGCTCGCCGCAGGCATAACTGGGTACCAAAGAGACTGTCGCTGCAGATATACAGATCCCGAAGGGTCCCGGGCAGGGCTCTGGCCAGAGGCACGGCCCTCGGGGCAGCTCCGAGAGGCCCAGGGCGAGGACGCACAAGATGGGATGACGCTCTTGGGGTGTGCCTTCAGGGCATCTCCCCACCCCAAACTCCTCCCCTCCAGTCCCACCAGGGTCCCCAAGCTGGGCCTCCCCAGGGAACACACTGCCAGCCGAACCAGGGTCTCAAGCACAGGCGAGGAGTCCGCGGGGACCCTGGGTCTTGACTGTCCCGACTGCGGACGTGCGGCTGGCATCTGTTGGCCACCCTCCCACACGCTCTGGACAGCTCTCACCGCGGAGAATGACCCAGGCCCCGCGGCGCTCGTGCGTGGCCTGGGAACCATCCCTCGGAGTCTGAGTCCTCGGGGCTCCCCGCCAGCTGCACCCGCGGCGCCACGTTCTGATACGTCCACCTTTTTAAAAATGTCAAATGATCCAAGGATTTTATCTCTGTTTCATTTCATCAAAACAATAATAGTGGGCTTCCCTGGTGGCGCAGTGGTTGAGAATCTGCCTGCCAATGCGGGGGACACGGGTTCGAGCCCTGGTCTGGGAGGATCCCACATGCCACAGAGCAACTAGGCCCGTGAGCCACAACTACTGAGTCTGCGCGTCTGGAGCCTGTGCTCCACAGCAAGAGAGGCCGCGATAGTGAGAGGCCCGCGCACCACGATGAAGAGTGGCCCCCGCTCGCCACAACTAGAGAAAGCCCTCGCACAGAAATGAAGACCCAACACAGCAAAAATAAATTAATTAATTAATAAGTTCCTACCCCCAACACCTTCTAAAAAAAAAAAACAATAACAGTTTTCAAAGTAACACAGTTCGGCCAACTTTCGATGCAAACGAGCAGCCCGCCTGCTCCCCTTCCTGGCACCTCTGCCCCGGGGTCCAGCAACAGGCTCTCTGTAGCCTCTCTCCCCCTCGCTTTCTCCACTGCGTCTTTCCAACACATCACATCACAGCTTCTTATGCAGCTGATATTGGGTGCACATAACTGTGTGAATACTGCTCACAACTCAGCCCCTCCGTGTGTTATGATGACGTTTGTTTCCTTGTGCACTTCTGGCCCCCAGACAATGAACTTCTGTTTCCCTCGCTCAGCTGTGGAGCCTGGTTCCAGCGCCCCAGGCCACTGCTGCCCTCCGCGAGCTGGGCGCTCAGGCCTGGCCCATGAACTTCTCACTCAGCGCTCATCCCAAGGACCTGGGCCCGCCGGTGTCCACGCAGCCTCGGGCCTGGGGAGCCTGTCCGGGGCACGTCTCCTCTCACCGGGCAGAGGGTCGGCCGCCCACGGGGCAGGGAAGAGCTCTCTCCAGCCCTTTCTGATGTGGGACCCTGGTCTGAGGGGTGCTTGGGGAAGCTCGGTGCTGGGGTGTGACCGAGAGGCAGGCATGTTCCCTCGGGGGCAGCTGGCGGACAGCAGTGGCTCCGCTGAGTATAACTGCCCACACCTTGGGGGCTGTGGCAGAGACCACTCCTTGCTCCCAGAGGCCTTTCTTCCTCTTAGAACCTTCTAGAACAGGGGCTGCACCTGGGGCACACTCGGAAGGCCTCACTCCCCAGCTCCCCAGCAGCCAGGCGGACGCTGTGAGTGGCCCTGAGCCAGCGGGTGACCCGAGCTTCTGGGCAAGTATTTACAGGAGGCGGCTTCCGTGCTCTGTCCTCTGCAGGGACACAGACGCCACGGCCAGACCTGGTGAGCATGGTGTCAGCGCCCTGAACCTGGGGGGCGCCTTCTAAAAGGGCCCCGCACCGCAAAGCCCGGGGAGGATGCAGATGGGGGCGTTTCTCTTTAACCTGAACCACCGTGAGGAGAGCTTCCAATACGGCAGAAAACGAAGCCATTCATTGTTTTTTCATTAAGAGAGTCTAAATTACAGATCGGAGCAGGTGCAATATTATCATTTAATTTGTCTCTGTTCCATTTTTCAGGCTGCAAGGGCTCTCCTGGGCCCTGGGAGGTACCAGTCATTTCAGTGCTTTTAACAATTTCAAAGCAATGAAATAGCAGAGACTTCCACCACCAAAACATCAATGCAGAGAACCCGCTGGACAAGACATCACAGATATTACTTAAAGAGCGCTTTATTTAGACGCAAATGCAGCTTCTGTCTCAAAAGGAGGCTACAAAATTGATTTTCTCCAGAGCACATGCAGCCTTGCCCAGAGATGGTAGAAGTCCAGCTGCAAATCTCAGTGCTCACCTTTGGAAATGACCCCTGGGGGTGTCCCTGCTGTGCTTCCGCATGGGGTCCGGGCAGTGGGCTCGCAGCCGGGCTGGGCACAGTGGACCCCAGGGACCACTAGCTGCACCCCTCACCCTAACCAAACGGCCTGGTGAATGTGATCCCGCCAACTGCTCACAGGGCAGACGGGGGTGGGGGACTGTGGAGCCCCAGGAAACAGGACCCCCATCCTCGGAGCTGCTGTAGACCTCCCAAGGGATGTGCCACAGGCATCCTGCACTCGAGGGACGGAAGCGCAGACGCACTGCTCTGAGGAGAATGAGGACCCACGTGGCACGCCCCACCTCGGGTTACAGGGCGCGTATCGTACGTGGAAGGCGACCCCCCACTCCCATTTATTAGATTTAAATCAAGGATGATCCTGTTAAATATTTCAGATTGCCCGGTGAGGATGATATTTTTAAAGGACTATGCAATGAAGAGAAGAACACGGGAAGCATAAGTTTTTAAAATTCATTCCTTCCATCTAATAATCCACGGGGCCTTCGCGGCTGCTCAGCTAAGCTACACGCAGAACCAAGCACAACCATGTTGCATGTGGCCAATTACTCCCGTCCCTCTGGCCCAGGACCACCGGTCCACCCCACCCCCCGCCCCCGCCCAGCTCTGTTGACATTCACGAAAGAACACGGAGATTTTTTTTTTAAAGGCCTGACTCTTTGCATCCCCGCCAAACGCACGGGTTCTCTTGCAGAACGAAACAGATTCTCTCTGCTGGCACAGGAAGGCCCGGTCAGAGCACACGCACACGCACACGTGTGCGCACATCAACACGCGCACACGCACCCTCCCCTCACCGGCTTCGATTTGCACCCATGCAGCTCCTGCGACGCTAAGTGTCACCAGCAAACCACGGCAACGATTCCCGGAGAATGAAAACAGAATCTGGGTAACAAGACTAACCTTTTCTTCCTTTGTGCTTAGTCTTCACTTGCTCACAGGGGGTCGCGTGCAGAGGCCTCGCCCGCTCAGACCAGAGTTTCTGACGTAAAAACGCTGCGCCCGACACCGGGACTCAAGATGGCGGCAGCGGGCCGTGTGCAGAACCGCTGCACCCGGCACTTTGCGATCTGGAGCGTGAGCGGCGCGGCTGCCCCGCCCCCAAGAACCCCGCCCCCTCCGCCGACCAGACCCTATAGAGCAGCCCCGCCCCGGCCTGGCGGGAGAGCGCGTGCTCTGGAGCCCAAGCTGTTCTCGCTCAGAGAACAAAGCTTCCCTCTGCCTCTGAACTGAGTTCCGTCCCCTCCTGCTGGCTCCAGCGACACCGGGCAGGAGACCCTTGGCTGGGAACTGAATCGGGAGGGTCGGTAACAAGAGTAGGACAGAAGAGTCAAGATTCACAGAGGGTCATTTGCTCCTATCCGGGTGCCTGAGCCGGGACCCACGGCAGCCTCCAGCTTCCTCTCCTGCTGGGAAGACAGGGCCTCTGACACCCCTTTCTCTACCACCCACATCCACAAAGGTACAGAAGCAAAACTAGGCCATGGGAATTCGGGGACACCTGGGATAGGCACCCCACCTGCCCCCCACCTTTCCTGACCCACTCTTCCTGCACCGTCGCTCTCCCCCTGCAAACACCGCTGCCCCAGACCCCATTTTGCCCCCAGCTGAACAACCCTGAGTCCCCACTGAGGTGTGACGGACACCTGGGACGCCAGCGATGCGGATTCACGGCAGCGTTCCCCAGGCAGCTCTCCAGAGGGTTTAGGTGAAGACGTATTTGTCTCCCAGGTGTGGTGAGTGGGGGCTGGTGGCCGTGCTCCCCGAGGTGCCCAGGTGTCTCCCGCGTGCCACCCTGCTGTGTCCTAGGGTCACCAGTGCAAGTGGCGCACCGCCAGCCACAGGAGGGTGGAAAGGATCCCTCCCACCTACTGCCCACCTGCCACGTGGCCTCCTGGCCTTGCCCAGTTGAGAGGGGATTGGGAATGGGCCCCTGTCAGGAGCCAAGCCCATGGCACACATGAGGGCATGTCTACCATGAGAGGGAGAGAGGCTGCGTGCGTCCAGAGGGACGGTTCCTGTCTCTGCTGCACTGAACGAGAACTTAACGTGGGGCTTCTGGTTGATCACCCCACCCCGGGACACAGTGGAGAAAAGAACAACGAAGGTCCATGTGCCCTTGAACTTGGGACTCAGAAAGGGGAAGCCTTCCTGTTCCCAAACACCAGATGGTGGGGTCAGGGAGCTGCCTTGTAGACCTCAAGGACAGCCAGGGAGAGGGATGGGAGCTTGTGGGCGGACACACGGGAGCCCCACCCCCTCGTCCCTCCTCTGAGAGCCGAGACACGTGGTCCTGAGGCCCAGACTGTGCTGCTGGGCTGGGCCGGACAAACTTTGGTGGCCGAGGACCAGGGGGCAGGGAAGAGAAGAACGGAGGGGAAATAGGGGGTGGTCCTCTGCTCAAAGGCAAACATCCCAGGGCCTGTGGGTGGTGTGCGCAAAGCCTCCTGCCCACACCGAATTTAAGCAATATCAGCGGGCTAGTCATTGACACATTAGTATAAACAAGCTTTCCATTCTGGTCATGAAAGATATAATTTCAGGGAGATGAAAGATGGGCAGAATCACAACACCGGGCAGCCGAGCAGGTCGAGGAGAGGGGACACTGAAAGGAAAGCAGTGGATGAGGACAGAAGTCCACAGCAGTGGAGACAAACTGTCTCTACTCTGTCATTTCCCTCAGGATCGGCCCAGATAACAGCTTCACAAACCCTTCAGTGGGCAAAGCTGCTGGGTTACTAGGTCACAAAAACAGAAACGATATGCACCGCTGATTTGCTCCCAGACCATTTCCCCTCAGTGTTGTGAAACAGGGTTCTCCCAGAGGGTTCCAGATGCAGAAGTGTCAATCGGTGCTACCTGGAGAAAGATTCTGGGGAAGATGCCTGGTTAAATAAAACCAGAGCCTTTTTTTTGGCCGTACCACGCAGCATGCGGGATCCTAATTCCCCAACCAAGGATCAAACCCGTGCCCCCTGCAGTGGAAGCACAGAGCCTTAACCACAGGATGGCCAGGGAAGTCCCTCGGAGCCTTTAATATGCATACGGAAGGAGGCCCTGGATGGTGGGAAACCCTGATCACTTCTTCCATGGAAACTTCCCCCGCCTTTCTGCAGGACAAACATTAATCCCTGGAGAAACCAGTATTCCGAGGAACACCGCCTGGGAAACACCGATGCGGATTCATACTCAGCAGAAAGTTCCTGGGGCCCCGAGGAGGTGGTAACTAGGCACAGGGAGACAGCTTCAGTCACTTGGATGAAGATGCTGCGGGCTCCGAGGTGCATGGCACACTTTGCAAAACACAGAGCAGAGAGTAAGTCGTGAAGCAGCGGGAGGAAGGAAGGAGGCTGAGGGTGAGGCCGGGCCCGTCCTGCACCCGTCCTGCACCTCTACACGGCCCCGACCCCTCCTCCAGTCCTCGGCCTCCCATGCCCCTGCAGCCCAGCAGTCAGGCCGTGGGGCACCAGGCCCTCTTCCCCTGCCCCCAGCTGCGCTGTCACTGCCCGGACAGCACCTCTTTTCATCCACATATTTCCAGACAGATGTGCAGCCAGACCCTGCCTGCCCCCCAGAAGGGAGCCTGGCATGTCGCAAACCTGTGTCCCCCTTTCAAGGTCACGCGGCCGCCTCCCTGCTCTAAGCGAGTGCCCACAGACACGGGGGGAGGAGGGCAAGCAGCGGGCAGCAGCAGATGGGCAGCAATGCCATGTCCTCGGGCACCAGGGTGACACGCAAGGACCCCCGTGGGTACGGAGCGCTCCCATGAAGTGTGACACTGGCCTGCAAAGCAAGCAGAGCTTTGCAAATAAAACAAAGGCCCCCAACACAACTCACACTCCCGGCCTCTTTCCCAGGAGCCCTGACCCCGCCCTCGGATCCGCCTCGGAGCCAGCGCTGCACTCTCTCCTTCCCTCCACCAGGAAACAGTTCTGCACATCCAGGGCTCTGCCTGTGATGCCGGGTGTCCTGACTGCGGTCCGGGTCAAATGCCGGTCCAAGCGAGGTAATAACAGACGTTCCACAACTGTGTACTGATTGTCTCTCTCTCTCTCTCTCAATCTCTCTCTCTCTCTCTCTCTCCCTCTCTCTCTCTACCTATATCTATCTACCTATCTATCTATCTATCTATCTATCTATCTATCTACCTATCTATCTATGTAAGATTTTGTCTATGCTATGATATTCGACATCTTGAAAACCTTTCTGGCTGGGGAGAGACTGCCCCTCCTGGGGAGAGAGCCAAGGGCCCAGTGGGATCCTGCAGAGCTGCAGAGGATGACCGTCCAGAGCCACCCCTCTGCTCTCTGCCCAGGCGCCCCACGGGCAGCAGCCCTCTGCCTTTATTACCCTGCCAGGTGCCAGGCAGCTCAGGACCACCCCTAGAGCTTGGAGCCCCCAGAGCGTACAGACCTGCCACCCCTAAGCCGCTGAGTCCGCCCGCCTCTCTGTCGGGCACCTAGGTTCCCCCCCTCACGGCCGCCCCTCCACCTCCCAACCACGCTGTGGCCTCCCGTGGCTCCGTGGGGGGTGGGGGGGAGGGACTCCTCTCACCCGACAGCATAAGAAACGCCCTCCTTCCGGGCCTCATTCTGGTCTCCTCCTGTGGGCTCTGCCACACTGTGGCCGCACGGCCACCGCTGGGACACAGAGACAGGACGGGAGGGAGACTCAGGTGGGGGGTGGAGGGCAGAGGGAGCTCCCAGCACCCTCAGATCATACCCTCTCGCCCCGAGGTCCTTGCGCTGACACTTCATGGGGGCACACGGGGCCTCGCGGAGACCACAGCGACATCACGGCCAGTGGGAGGGACCCCTGAGCCCCTGGCCTCACTGCCGCCCACTAGCCTCGCCCCTGGTCCTCTCCTGCAGGGCATTTCAGCATCGCAGGGGTTTGCTGTAGCAAAGCCCCGCGGACTCTGTGCCTTAAACAGCAGAAATGTGTTCTCCACGGCTGGGGGCTGGAAGTCCAAGATCAAGGTGTGGGAGGGCCACCCGCCCTCTGGAACCTGTCATAGGCCCTCCCGGCTTCTGGTAGTTCCGCCACCCTCGGCTTCCTCGGCTTATAGATGAGACACCCCAATCTCTGCCTCCGCCGTCCATGGCTGCGTCCTCTGGGGGGTCTCCCTGTGTCCTCTTTTCTTCTTATAAGAACACCAGTTCATGTATTTAGGGCCCACCTAACTAGTGGCATCTGCAAAGACCCTACTTCCAAATGAGGGTCACATTCTGAGGTTCTGGGGAGGACATGACTGGGGAAGGGGAGAGAGCATTCCCCCCCGTACAAGCACGTTCTGTTCAAGACCCCTACCCTGCCAGGAGTCCTCTCCACCACCTCCGTGGGAGGGACGGTTAGAAGCCACCAAGTGCGGCGTGAGCGAAGCGGTGTCCTCTCGAACCAGAGCGGGGCCCAGAACACAGGAGCCTGGATTGCCCAGCTGGCTCTCTTCTCTGGCCTCTGGAAAAAGAAAAGTTGCAGTAAGCGATAATGTCTCCATTTCCCTCCAGACCCAGAGTTCTCACTGCATCACCCCAGGGAGGCAGGAGGAGGCCATGTTGCAGAAGTTACTGGCCTGCCCGAGGTCACGGTTGACCGCGACAGGGCAGGGGTAAAACTGGCACCTGGCCCTGGGCCAGCGCGGCCTTGCTGTGTGGGACACCTTCCCTCCCGGCGCCCCCAGAGCCCGTCCAGGTCCCTAGTGGTCATCTCTCCTGTGATCGTCCACCTCCGATGTATGTCTAGCCTCTGGGAGTGGCAGGCAACTCAGTTCCTGCCAGTGAGCGTTTGCAAACGGAGACACAAACAGGGAGGGAATGAACTGGCGACTGAAGGGCAGCTGGGGGTCCTCCCCTGGCAGCGCCCAAGCCCCAGATGCCGAATCACAGCTGTCCACAGACACCGTGGTGCAGATGCCTGGTGCCCACTCAGAGGGCTGCCCGACAGGACAGAACTATCCGGAACGGCCTGCACCATCCACCCCCGGCCCACAGCATCACTGCAGGAGAAAGAGCCCCCGCTTCAGGAACAAGGGAGAGCAGCAAATGCCCCACTTCTCCCGTCCTCTCTTCTGGTCTTTGCCAGTTAGTCCTCTTTGTCTGTTTTCTCCAGGCCGCTCAGAATGGATTCAGCACTTAAATCAGCGAGAGGTGGGAGTTAATCATCAAAGCCTCCGGCAGGCGCAGATGCCCACGAGTCCCACGGAGACGGACCCCCATAGCCCTTCAGAAGCTCCAGATGCCAGAATGAGAGGAGGCGTGAGAGTCCCCAGGTGAGGCCGAGTCCACCTGAGTTGTCACCAGTGGTTAAAACAAAGCAGTTCACGTGCGGACAGCACAGGTGGTGACAGAAGTCAGATGCGCCTGCTCCGGGGATGTGGGAGCGTCATGTCTCATTGGCGGATTGTCAGATGTGACTGAGAGGGGCCCTGCCCTCAGGAGGCACAGTTTCCTGGGAATCGCCGGGAGTGTGTGGGCTGTGTGCAGGGGCACCTCCAGGAGCCATGGAGGCTCCAAGGGGCACCTCCAGGACCTCAGGAAACACCCTGCATTTACACACCACGTTTGGATTTAAACACCCTCATGGGATGCTGAAGGGAAGGTGGGGTCATCAAGTTCCTGCTGCAGAGCCGTCCCCCTGGCCTTCTATCATGGGGACGTCCCTGGAGGGGAGGGACGGAGGGGAGGTGGGGACGTCCCTGGAGAGGAGGGACAGAGGGGACGTGGGGACGTCCCTGGAGGGGAGGAATGGAGGGGACATGGGGACATCCCTGGAGGGGAGGGATGGAGGGGAGGTGGGGACCCCTGGAGGGGAGGGACGGAGGGGAGGTGGGGACCCCTGGAGGGGAGGGATGGAGGGGAGGTGGGGACCCCTGGAGGGGAGGGACGGAGGGGAGGTGGGGACCCCTGGAGGGGAGGGACGGAGGGGAGGTGGGGACCCCTGGAGGGGAGGGACGGAGGGGAGGTGGGGATCCCTGGAGGGGAGGGACGGAGGGGCAGGGCGCCTTGGCACTCAGACCAGGGGATCTGACAACACGGCCCCGTCGGACTGGGCCTCAGTGGCACATCGCTACCTGGAAGCTGTTTCACCTGTGGCTCGATGACCAGGCTGCAGTGTCTGCCCCAGCTTCTCACATTAGGCGCCCTCTTAGGGGATTTGATTTCCTCTGAATGAAAATCCATTTGCCATCTGCAAGGTGAGAAGGCGCCCCCTCCCCAGCCCGGAGCCCTGCACGGCTTTCCGCTTCACAGCAAGGGCTCGGCCCTTTTTCATTTAAACTGTGATTTCCCAACTCTAGATGCAGTCACTGTCGAGGGGGGTTATTCCAGGAAAGGTCATGGGAGGCGGGTATGACCCCGGAAGCAGGAAGACGGGGGGGAGACACCCAAGGGTTTTCATCTCTTTTAGATGAAGTGAGTCAACACAGGTTCCAAAGACAGGAAGCAGGCGAGTCCGAGCTGTTCCCTGGGGGCCGTGTGATCCTGGGGGCTAGAGGCCCCCAGCCCTGGCCGCACCCAGGACACCGTGCTGCTCACCAGCACCTCCTCCAGGGGGTCCACGAAGAAGCTGTGAAGGGGAGTCCAAACCTGCCCGATTCCCCTCCTGCCAAGAGGGTCCAGATTCAAGCCCAGCTGCATCCGTCCGTGGGGCTTCTGATAAAGGAGGGCTCGTCCTCTACGTGGGCTGGGGCGAAGGAGATCCTCTTGAAGCAGGTACTCCCTACACCTCATCAAGGTTATTTCCATCCCGGGCGGTCTCTGAAGCTTTGGAACCTGGAACCCTAATATAAGTGCAGTAGTTGTACAGGCAACTGGGGTGCAGCTTTCCGGCCATCGAGTAAGAGGGGTACCCTCAGGGCTCGGTTGCTGGGAAAAGGGGCGGACCTTTGTTCCACAGAGACAACACAAGCGGATGCGCCGGCACTCTCAGCAGAGATCCAGGTCGCGCACCCTGACCTCCCGGGCTCCGCGGGCGGGGACAGATACACACTGAAGCGAGGCTCACGGGGCAGGTGAAACATGGCACCGATTCTATCATATCCAGAGGAGACGGGCAGCAGTGGACGCCCGCGGCCTGAGCAGCTAGCTGAGAAGGAGCTTGGAGAAGGCCAGCAGCGCAGTCTTTTCCCAGGCCGAGTGCTTTGTCGTCAGTGCTGTCCACCTCCTGCTTGCCCCTCTCCTGCCCTACCCGTGCCTGGCCCCCGGCCTCCGGACCTGTAGTGCATGCGTAGGTTCTGCTGGGCCCAGGTCCTGATGGAGCGCGGAGAGCGGCCGAGAGGGAAGGGCTAGCAACGGGTTTCTAGCCCCAAGCATGTCACTTCCATTCACGCAACCCCGACTACTGTTCCTGCCCTACTTGAAGGTGGAAGACAAGGCTCAGAGAGGGTGGGAGATTTACGTGAAGCCACACAGCTAGTGAGGAGAAGGGTGGGGCTCTAAACCAGATCTGCTTGGCCCCAGAAGCCATGCTGGTTGCCACGGTCCCGGAAGCCTCCTAAGTCCTCGCTGGTGTCCTTTGGGTTGAAAAGCCTTGAAATTGACTACAGCAAAACCCTTTGTTTTCTTGGGGAGCTAAGTTTTCTAGACGTCTCATAAGAAAGCATCTCAACTTTGAATATTCTTTTACCCACTTTGGAGGAAATCATCTAATCTGTTATCAAACACACCTGACTTTTCTCTGCTGCGTATTAAATATGCTTGACTTTTTCTTGATCGTTTAAGGGACATTTACTTGGGGGGGGGGCAGTGTTGGTGCCACCCTGTGGGAAGGCGGGAGGTTTGGGGAACAAGGTCGCTGGTGGGAACAGGTGTTCAGGCCAAAGAATCCCAAAGAGGCTGGCGCTGCCGCCTAGAGAGTGGACGGAAACAGATGGACAGAGGCCAGGTCAGCAGCGGGATTAAGACTCATTAGATCAAAGCTAAGGATGAGGGGGGAGTGGGAACCAGGGTCAGCATGTGGAACCTCTCCCGGGAGAGGGGTGATTGGGGCATGTGAGGCCAGCTGCGCCCTTTTATCTGGGAAAATTCAAGGCGTCCTTCATCAGGTCCACCCTCCTGGAGGGGCCAGGAGGCTCTGAGGATGAAAGCCAGGCACCCAGGGGCCAGGTGGGCGGCTGGACCTTCCTCCGCCCCTTCTCTTGTCTCTGCTCATCTGTCCACAGTGGACGGTGGGGCTCCTCCTGGGGACAGGCGTCTCTTTGTGAGAGGTGACGCTGTGCAGGGCAGGACAGTGTGGTGACAAACCAAGGCTCCACCACTTACCAGGCGGTGTGATCTTGGGCAAGTCACCAAACCTCGCGGTGCCTCGGTTTCCTCATCTGTAACATTGGAAGAATGAGACTAGAACCTATCTTCCAGGCTCGTGGGGGGCTGCGTCCATGAAGTGCAAGGAGGATGAGGCGCGTAGGGAACGCTATCCAAGTATGAGTTACTATTAGCTGGCAGGGCTCCCCTCCTCCAGGCCCTTGGTTGGCCTCCTAATAGTTGATCCTTTAATCTTTCCAGGATCTCATTTCTCCATCTATAAAATGGAGATGGGAGTGCAGGCTGCTTCTGTCCAAAGCAAGGCCCTGGGAGAGCACGGCCTCCACTTCTGCTCTGCTGCCCATTTCTCCACCGCGTCCGCCCTGCCAGCTTTTTACATCCATGCATGACGCACCTGCCTGCTTGGAGCGGTGAGAGGAGGGGACATTCTTGTTTCCAGGCCAGAGAGGGGCTCTGCTGGTCAGCGGATGTGGTCCTGGGCCGGGGATGGGGGGGTGGGATCAGGACTTACGCAGAGCGGGTGGGGGAGGGGTGGAGGTAAATTTGCACTGGGAACCAGAGAGACTGCTCTAGATAGCGCTGCGCTCAGACCCCGCGGGGACGTAAAGGGTCTGTCTTCCAAGGAAGGTTGCAGCGCGTGATTGTTTTGTGCACATACATCCTATACATCTCCCAGAGGGACCATCCCCTCACTTGCCCTTCGCTCACTCATACGTACAGGAAATGCTGCAGCCGGAGAGGTGCCGCCCAGCCTAGCCCACAAGGACTGAGCTCTCCTCGTGTGCCAGGCAAAGACCAGACATGAAGAGAGAGAAGCCGCCAGTGTGAGACACAGGCTGGTCTGTTTGGTATAGTGTGCAAGGTTCCAGACAGGCTGGTGGGAGCTCCGTTTGTGTCCAGCCGTGACCAGAAGGCTATGCTCCGGGACCCCTCCTCTGGGTAGAGAACACAGAGGCTGGAGCAAGCTTGGGGGCTGCCCCTCCAACACCCTGCACGCCCCCAGTGCACCAAGTGCAGTGTTGGACACAGCAGGTGCTTAATGAAGCCTGTTGACCACGGATACCGGAAACCTGGGGGTCCAGCATGGCTTCTCCCTCAGGATCCTAGCGCACCCTCCCTCTCACCGCCCCAGCTCCAAGACTCCCAGACTGACGGTGGAGCTCTGTTCTCTGATCGCTTCAACAGTTTAAAGTCATCAAGGCACAAAGTGCTGTCTGCCAGAGCCCCACTGCTCCGAGGGGGAGGGCCATGGCCACACCCACACCCTGTCCGACACACTGTGCGCGACCTCATCGGCTAAGACAGTCCTCAGAATCTGGGCTTCACTCCACGAAGGAGTCAGCAAGGTGGATGGCTCATCATCAGTTTACAGGTCAGGCGCCTGAGGCCCAAGGCGCAGAGCAGGCTCCACGTGGGGGCCACAGAGGGCGTCAGCGGAGCCGCAGCTCTAAAGGCAATCCTTGCTCAAATCCGGCCTGGTACTTACTAGCTGCGCCGGCCTGGTTCCTCAGCCGTGCAATGGAGATAGTACCTGTCTCAGTGAGTGCCTGGAAAGATTTAATAAAATACCTCACGTGGCGAGGAGGAAAGCCACCTGGTGAGCACGGATGAACCCTGGGGATTGCTGTAAACGCGGCCGCGGCTCCCCCGTTCCCCAGCCACTGCCCGCCTCCGCCTGGCGACTGGGAGGCCGTGTCCTCCTGCGGTCACGGGAATGATTCTCAGACCCGCTCAAGCCCCGCGGAAGGCCCTGTGTGGGGCGGGCTAGGTATTTCTGCCAGGATTCTGCAAGGGCTCCGGCAGGCTCAAGGGAACAGTTCGGCGCCCCAAGAGAACACAGTCCGGATCTGAGGAGGTACCCCTAACCCAGCAGCCCAACAGCCCCGAAACCTGCAGCGGGGCGCGGGGAGTCCATTCAACCTGGGCCACCCGACCGGCCGGCGAGCTTCCCGGTCTTTGTCGGCGGAACAAAGGCTTCTCCCGCTCCCTGCGCCCGGGAACGCAGAGCTGCAGGAAGTAAATGAGACGTAACTGAGCGGCGGTTGTCGGCGGAGAGTTGAACAAACTCTCCTTTGCGTCTTCTGGCTCCGTGTTCAAGGATGAGAGAGCGAGACCCGAGGACAGGAAAACAACTCCCCTCCTCCCCTTACGCCTTTTTCCGGGACTTGCGGAAGAAGCCGCGCGGGGTTGGGGCTGCGCGCGCTCCTTTCCCCTGGGGCACCGAGGCCGGGGAGGGGGCGGTTACAGCCCAGGGCCCGGGGCGCAACCCGGGCGCCCCGCCCACCCTTTCCGGGGAGCCATCGGAGGCGCCAAGGCCTCGCCCAGCACTATGCCAAGGGCTCCATGGTTCTGCAGGGGTTCTGGAAAAGTCTGCGTGCGCCCCTGCGTCCCGGCCTGCCCAAGCTGGAGGCACACTCTCTGCGGGGCCCGCCCAACCTTTGAACAGGTTCAGGAGGGCAAGGAAGGTCAGATTCGGTGGGACGGCGGCGCCAGCGCCACGCAGGATCCACTGGGCACCAAGTGCCCGCCCCGCCTGTCACCGTCCCCATCACCCCACCCCCGGCCTCCCTGACTCTGGTGTTACCCGCGGGAGGCCCGGGCTCAGGTGGAATCAGACTAGTTCAGGATTTATTCGAGAACATTCTAGGGAGGAGGCATGTCCTCCTCTGGATTTGGCCCGAGAGTTTAGGGCAGGAGCGGGGGTGGGAGGGTGCCAAAGAACGTGCGTCTGTAAAGAACTAGGGTGCGCGTCTTGGTGGCGGCCAGTGGAGCCTAGCGCACTTTCTTCCGATCCTGGGACAGCACGGGCACTGGAGCCCGGCCACATTGCGCGCGTCGCCAGCTCGGTGCCAAGCCTGGTCCTGCCCGCGGCTCCGGCCGACCCGCCCTCCTCGCCGGGGCGCCGGGGCGCGCACCACCCCTCGCCCCAGTTCCGGGAAGTGCCCCACGGGACAGGAGCCCACGCGGTCGGGTAGAAGACCCCCGGCGCGGGCCAACTTGCGGGGAAAGAAGCTCGAGGCTCCCCACCCCCACGGGTGGCCGGTGGGGCTGGCGGCTGGCGCGGGGGAGGCGTCCCAGCGCGCCCCCTGCTGATCGCACGCGGTGGGGCAACGTCACCTGCCCTGGGAAGGCCTGGTGCCGGCTGCAGAGAGAAGCAAAGCGCGTGTCCGTTACCAAAGACCCTTTGGCTTAGAAACAAAATCTCCCGAAACCAACCAGGTGGGAGCGAGGCCTGATCAGTGTTTGCTTCTAAGTGACGTTTGGCCAAGGGGGAAAGAGAGCTCCTGCCCAGTCCGCCTCCCCCAGCAAAGCAGGAACCCTCTTTCGCTCACCCACCGCGACCCAGCGCATCCCCCATAAATCATGCCTCCCACTGAGTCTACTGCTCACACAAAACTTTAGGACTCTGGGCGTCTGTAATGCACAAAACTTCAATGATTGAGAAAGCAGAAACTGGGTTTGAAAGGCCGCTCAGCTCCACACACCCACCCCGCAGCCCAGACGAAGGGCCTAAAAAGGCCCGCCTGCCCCTGCAAGCCGACTGGAAACAGTGATTTGGCTAAAGGCACGCCCACTACCAAATGCAGCACGGACCTCACCAGCATCTCACCCCTTACACTCTAGGCGCCAGACGAGAATCGCCACCACCCGCTCAGTTTTGCAAATCATTTTTGCTGCATCTCTGGGCTTTCCTTCTGAAGAGCCCTCTCCCCTAGACCATTCCTCGGCGCCCACACCTCTGCCCCCGCACAGCCCCTTCCTAGGGAATCATTTAGATGGTCAGAATGCTTGCGCTCGGGGGCCTCCTTCCCCGCCCTAAGTCCCCTGGAAGAACTCTACAAGCGCACACTGCCTCTATCTGGGGCCCTGGAGGGCATTGCCAATCGGGCGACCGCCGCACTCCCGGCGCAAGCCCTGACTGGCAAGGAGCGAGGCCTGAGTTCAACTGCTCAGGCTTCCTCGCGGCCGTTTCAACCCTCCGAACACAGATTCATTTATTTATGTTTTTTAATGTAGTAAATGGGCAGCTAAATGAATTGCAATTTGTAATTTTTATGGTTAATTTGAAATCTCGCTCTTGTTGGCTAATCCTGTTAGTTGGTGGCAAAACAAGGAGAAACTCGTGTAGCAGCAGCAGTAATTCTAATAGGCATTTTACGTTAAATTACGGCCACCGGCCAGAACAAAAAGCGCGGCCGGACTTCCAGGCGGAGCAGTCTTGGCGGGTTCGCGCGGCCTGAGGGAGACCAGAGCGAAGCGTTCGGAGCGCTGGGGCGGGCCCACGCGCTCCAGCCACACCCGCCCGCCCCGACTTCGAAATTAAGAAGCCCAGTTCGGCACCTCGATTATGTCTGTGAATGTCCTAAGCGCCCCAGATCCGCGCCGCGCGGTCTCGGAGCCTTCCCAACCTCGCCCTAAGCGCGGGGCGTTTGGGGCGCTGAGGCCCGAGGGCGGGACGCACGCCAAGGCCCTTCTCCCCTCCCTCGTCTCCTCTCTCTTGTCCTTTCTCTCCTCCCTTTCTGCATCTCGGTCCACTATTCGCTCCGGTCCCCGCAGGAACCGAACTGGGAGCGCGGCGATTAGGGGGCGACGTGTCTTCATCCCCCTCCCGGGCATCCCAGCCCCGGGCTCGCCAAGGGCAAGCGCCCGCCCAGTTCGTTCCGGAGACTGAAGCGAGGGGCGCGGGAGCCGGGAGGGTCCCTGCGTCCCGGGGGCGACCCTGCGGGCCCCAGCTCTTTCGGCGATCCGGCCGGGCCGGGTGGGGTCCCCGCGAGCAGCGCGCGCGTTGCTGGGCGCGCTGGATCGCGCGGCTCGGCGTGTTCGCGCGTTGTCGCTCGCGCCCTGTTTCTTGTCCCTGGCGCCTGCTCGGTACCATCCCAGTGAGTCTGACTGAAACGCGGCGGCGAGAAGGTGTCGAGCAGGGAACGCCGCTCGCAAGGCGGGAGGGGCGAGTAAGGGGGCCCGGAGAGGTTCTGGAGGGCGGCGGCCGGTCACCGCCGCGCGGCGCTGCTCGAGGACTGCTATTTTGAAATCGGGCTGCTGTCCCCTCCGGGGCGCAGGATGCAAGGGTCAAGTGTCACTTCCTCTGGCAGTCAATCTCCAATATTCCTTGTAATGTTTCTAAATGGACGAATTCATTACGCGCGGACATGTGAATGGGAGAGGCCGCCAGCGCGCTCGGTCAATAGCGTCCACTGATGGTTCATTTTGCACAGCGGAGCGCGGCCCCGTGGAACCGAAGGAAGAACCTAATCAATATTGTTTACTTCCTCGCCGCCGCGGGCGTAAAGGTCACTTCGAGAAGGCGGGAAAGTGCAGGCACCCCGACAGGCCCTAATTGTCTCTGTTCTTTCGCCTGGACCAGTTTCCCCTTCGACCTCCTCCACCCTCGGTCCGCTTTCCCAACGCAGTCCGCGGCTGCTGCTGCGCTGCGCCCGTAGGAACGGGTCTGGACGACAGCCGCCGCACGCCGTCCCCGTGCACACGCGTCCCCGTGCGCGCAAAACGCGCCCACGCCCGGACCCACGTGCCGGCAGCAAACGCAGCTCGATGCAGCCAAATCTCACAGCCGCGTTTCAAACAGTGTGGGGAAGGGGGGGAGGTTGCATTTTAAAGTACAGGGGCTCTCCTAGCTGACGGGGAGGCAGCCGGGGTGGAAACCTAAGAGGCGAGCTTGCTGTCTACCCTCCCCGTTGTCTTTAAAAGGAAGCATTAAGCAAAAGTGAAAGAGAAATACCCCCATGTCCCTTCCTGTCCCACCCCTTTCAGCCTCCAACCCCACCAGGACAGGAGCAGGACAGGAGTGGGAGCACACGAGACTTGATGAGTCTCCAATACAGCAGCCTACAGATCCCGGGAAGGAGGTTCAAAATGGTCCAGGAAAGGCAGTGCCGGGGGAAGTCTGCCTTAGCTGCGTGGTAGGGAGGGCTTCCCCAAGGCAGTCCTAGATCTCAGAGAGAGGGAAGCGTCTCCTGGTAAATTAAAAATGGTGTTGGCTACAGAGCACATGGCTGAACGAATTACCTGGTGACCTGCTAAATCCCTGAATTTGGTGGAAAGAAATGATTTGCCCCCTAGAAGCCCCTCCATCCCTGCCCACCTCGAAAACCAGAAAGCTGTACCTCCTTTTCCCTTCCTTCCCTGGGTTCCAACAGGAAGGAGGTGGAGGCGGAGGGAGTTTCCTGGACTCAAGCTGCCAGGGGATCAAGAACGGTCGTACTCGACCCACTAAAACCTACCTAGCTCTGGTTATACACGGCCACCTTCTACACGTGGGTGTCTCATGCAGGAGACCTGTGGATGCCGTAAAGGGCAGACTTCAGATGAACCCTGCTCGGCTGAAAAGAGATGTAAGCGGTTCGGGTCACTCTAGAAGGTTCAGCGGGCATCACTCATGGGAGTTAACACCAGGTCTAGGGGAAGAGAGGGTCCTTGGCGTGCGTTCCACAGGAAACGGAAGCGAGCTTCCCCTAGCAGAGGTAGGTAGGCGGCATCTTTGTTTCCTTTAGACATTGGAGGATAAAGCAGAGAGCAAGTAAATGGCACCCCAGTTAAGACAGCTACTAGGCGCTTGTCGTGGAGGTTATGTGTACCTCAACTCCCTAAGCGCTAGAGGCGTCTGTTCCCCCAAAGGGCCCTTTTTAAAAAGTCACATGTGAGGATGTGGGAATACTGATTCTTTACGAGGGATCCCGTCTTGGTTTATGGTCAGACGGTACCTCTTCCATCAGACGCAAGTGTTAGTTTGAGCAGAGGGTATTTTAAACTGTTTGCAATTTGATTTGCCTGGAAATACACCTCCCCAGAGAAGAGAGTCTTCTCTGGTTCCATTCCCAACGATGTGTGGGTCATGTGTGAGGTTATTTCCAAACCTGTTCGTATTCTCTGTCGTTTAGTTGCACTCAGTAAAGAAAAGAGCAATGTGCTTAATTTAAGAAAGTGACATGTATAAATGCAACAAAGCTAAAATAGTTGGCAAATTAAACCTTGAAATTCTTTATAAAATTCCAAATTTAAGGTATTTTTTCAGTCTTCAATTATAATATTGAAAAGGACAAGCACTGAGGGGACTTTGGTGCCAATGTTTTCTGTAAAGCAAGCCCTTTTACGATTTCCCACAAAATACATTCTTTTACTTAACCTGGTCTCTAATCAAGCTGTTCAAATAATAATACGAATGCTGTGTCCTCATGGCCCTGCCTCTTGTACCAAAGCACCCTAAGGTCAAGCACTTGCTTCTTATTTGTACATATTAAAATTTCTTCTAAGAATGGAGTTTCCAAACACAGTGCGTCAGGACAGGAAGCAAATGTTGTTTTAGGGGAAGGTTCTAATAACAACCCCATGTATGCAAGCACATTAGAGCAGAAAGAATCATTTCTGTTAGTTAACATTTTTGAGCCAGAAAATTAAAAACAAATATTTAACTTCCCAATTTGGAATTCAGGCTGGCATTTGACTGTGAAACTTTTACAATGCATACTCGATGGGTTAAACCGTCTTTACAAGCCAAATAAAACTGTCTTCATGTGGTTCAAGAATAAGTTTGAAAAAACTGAAGAATAAATAAAATGCATGGAGATGCCCAGGGAGAGAGCTGATGTGTGTGAACTTGGCCAATAGACAGCTTTTGGACTCTGCTCAATTCAGGGGTTTAAGACACCCAATAAAGCTATAGTTACAGAAGACAAATATGAAATATATACATATACTTACAAACATTTTTGCTTTGTTCTCTCCAAACCTACTTTACAGCGGTCCAGTGGAAATAAATTTGCCCTTCTCCATCACTCATCACTAGAGTGGCGGGTTTCCAAAGCTTCCCATTTCTCCTTTTTGAAGTGGGGTTCCCCACCTGATAAAGGGGTTTGTGACTGTGCATGGATTTGATCACATTTCCCCTAAACAAGCCAGCAGTGGGAAGCAGGGCTCACTGGACTGCCCGAGCCTCTCGTGTGCGCAAAGCCCATCCTCCAAGCTTGCAGAGGAAGGAGGTTCCTAATGGGGGCTGGGGGCCCCCAAAGTGTCAACCCTGAAGACCTAACAGGGTGTCTCTCTACTTCCCACCTCCCCGGCTGGGTTCCCCTGAAGTCTGGCTTAGATGACTGACCTCCTCGGATCTGGGGCTGAATTCTTGTCAGCTTTCTCCAAATATTTCCCCTACGTTCTGCAAGCACTTCCTGTCTCCAAACCCCCTCTCCCAACAAAAACAAAACCCCTAGGAGCTCAGGCTCAGGCCTGATCCACGGCCTGGGCCCTGGAGGGGCCTCGCCACCGAGAACCCCCAGCCCCTCAGCAATCAACAAGCCCCCAGTGCCCAGAAGCAGCCGGCGTTTCCCCACCGCGGTGCAGCCGGCAGCCCAGGCCCCAGATCATTGGAGCTTGGGCCCACGGGTGCAGACCACCACGGCGCAAGCTGGAGGCTGCCAGTCCCAAGGCCAACAAAGGCACACACACAGTGGCCGAGGGCCTGCCCGCCTCTGAGCTGCTGGTGGTTATTACTGGCGGTATCTGGGGGTTGGTGACGGAAGGCAGGGAGTGCAGACTAAATGGCCTCAAGGAAAAGGCCGGGGTCTGGGCTTCTCCACCGAGCTCTGGCTCTACTACAGGGACCACCGCTCACGGAGAGCTGCTGCCAGCTTCGTTTCCGTCCAGGGAGCTCCGGCTACCCCCTTTCACCTGGGAGGATGCTTCCCCTTTACTTTAATTTCTAGGTAAGCGAACAATGCTATCAGTAGGAATAAGGACAGCATTCCTCTGATAAATACATCTGCTAGTTACGAACAAGCCCAGGGAAACCAGCAGAGGGGTACACAACCCAGGCACAAAGAAAGGTGTGCGAACGAGTGTACCTTTTGATGTTTTCTACATATTGGGTCAACCCACAGCTGCTTTAGGACCCTTCTTCCCCACGGCCAGCTCGTCCATCGTTCTTGTCTACGGGGGACATTTGTTCAACGTGCCCCAGTCTGGGAACCCCTCCATGTCACATTAAGCTCAAGGTTCCCGCAAAAGGAGGCAGAGGAGAAGGACGGGTGCAGGAGGGGAGCAGCTGGGTGCGCTGAACCACACTTTCTCCTGCCACAGAGCATCTGGACTCAGGTACTGGTGCTGACATCTGGGAAAATGGGAACCTCAGTTATAGCTATGGGCTCAAGCAAAGGAAAGCTCCTGAAAGATTTCAGACCCTAAAGAAAATGAGAGGAGGGGGGGCAAGAAGGGTCAGACTCTCCACGCCTTTAGAACTGTCAGGCATCAAATGGAAATAAGTAACTTTGAAAGTGTATGTACTGGGTAACCAGAACAGAGTTGAGACCCAAAAGGTCATGCGCTTAACCCACCAAAGAGAAAACTACAGGCCCTGGAGCTCTGCGGCCTCCGCAATGAGCTAGGTTATTGATTAGTTGCAAAAGAGGCATTCGTGCATGAATCCGCAGACCAAGCCATTAAAACAAGGAACCGGCGAGATCTGGCCTGGCAAAAGTCCATTCCTCTTATATAAACACACATATCTGCATTAAATCCGGAAAAGAGAAAGACATTTTTAAAAACAAACAAAACCTGGACTCTCCTTTCGCTAGAGTAATCAAAATGGAATTACAGACTTCTTGAGTTTACTAAACGCATCACCCAGAGAACACTATAGAAACGCACCATCAGGAATTCTTCAGCTTCTCTGTGGGAAGCTCTCAGGTAGCGAGGCAAGCAGAGCCAGGGCGCAGATGGAGAAAACTTCTCTGTCCAGTTCCACAGAGCTGACAGGAGTGCTGGAAGAGACATCCACCACAGCGTTCCCAGAGTTCTCACCCTGCCCAGTCTCCTTGGGGACTCCACCTCTATCTGTGGAGATTCACATTCCAAATCCATGCCCTATATCACCTACAACATGCAGAGTCTCAAATGGAAGCAGAAACCCCATGGCTGCCCTCTCTCCGAGACCTCCCCCAAAGGGGAAAGCTCTGATCAAGCAGAACTGTCTTTTCCTTCGGCCTTAAGCTTTTGCAAACACGTGTTTCCCTCTCAGTCAGAACCTCAAAAGCCTTTTGGATTGATTCTTTCCACTCTGGCTTCCTGTCTGCAGTTCATCCTGGAAAGGACCTTCAGAAATGCCACAAACAGTCAGATGCGATGACTCCCCAACAGTCCATGAACCAGCCTTGGCTACCCAGGGAACTGCAGCCCTCTGCCCCAAAGTTTATTGCTAAACGATTTATAAACGGAAACTATTACAAACGCTCCCTTGCGTTGCCCCAAAGAAACTGTATTAATTTATGACACACAGAGGAGCCTGATTAACCAATGAAGACTAAATTTGCATGTGGCAAAATGCAATACAGATATATATTTTTTTCAACAGTATAGAAAAGTTTTTGCCATCAAACTCTTTGCTCCCAAGGTTTAGTGATCTCCAGTCCCTGTTCGTAAGTGTTTAAACACCGACTTCGGGTATTTAAAAAGTGACTCGGCTAGCAGGCGTCTCCCTGGTTGCCTGTGGGGAAGGAGCCGGTTGGCAGATACTCCGCAGCAGTGCGTGGGAGTGTCCTTCCATCAAAGCGACGCCAGGGGGCAAGAGGCGTTAACAAAGAGCGCGCGTCTGCGCTCTGCCGGTATCTGCCCGTGCGTGTCACGCTCTTACAGGGCGAAATGTCATTTTGCAAGGTTATACGTTTCCAATTCCGCACAGAGCCTTACCACTCGTGGGCACAAACAAACAGCCTCTTTAAATAAAACCAGGGAAGGGAAACATATACCTTTGAGGAATTAAAAATTGCACAAGAATGCCAACATGTATTGAACCTTGCTGTTAATCCGACTTACCTTGCTGGTACTTCTGCCTAATCCTATTTTCTCCTCGCGTTAGCATGATTCTGCAAGGCCTGTTTTGTTCTTCCAGAGGATGGCTTACCTGGCCAAAGGGCTGAGGGGTGCAGAGGCCCTCGCCTGCCGGCCTGGCAAAGCCTGCTGGAGGTCCGAGAGCAGAGCCTGCTCGGCGAGACAGAAAGCAAACGAAATCACTCAAGGGAAACTTGGCTGGAGACAAAACACATTCAATTTCCTGACTGCTCCGCCTTCTCTCCTGAATTATTTGCTTTTGCAGAGAGGCACATTAAACAAATTAAACACTAAAAATGGAAGCTTCTTTGCTCCCTGGCTCAGAAAATAATGTTTTTTTTAAAAAGGATATGGTAATAACAGTAATAAAAATGAAAGAAAACAATAACACTCTAGCTCTTTAAAATAAACCCGTTTTGTCACCTAAGGTCCTTTTGGCAAAGTCTCGTCCTGCGGGGCAGTGCAGACAATGGGAGCTTGCGCTGCTGGCTGTGGGGCCTTGCTGATAGTCCTAGAAGCTTCCACAGTGCTCATCTGGGCATCTTTTCACACCTTCACCTTGCAAACGGCAGCCCCTGGTGATCCTGACTCTATCTGCATGGCTCCCCACCCAGATGTGTCCTGAGAAAGGGACTTGGTCTGAACGGGTGTGAAGAGGGCTGCCGAGGAGTCCCGCGGTCAAGGAGCCAAATTTTGCTATCTCCTAGGGTTTTGTTTCTCCGGCCCACCCTTCCCTCCCCTTCCCACCCCACCTCCAGTATCATTTCTCTTTGAAATGTCATGAACTTGGCGCTTTCAGACCAAACCGCTGGGCTCAGGCCCCAGACAATGGGACTGTCAGAGGGCCAGCGCTGAGCTTTTTCTGCGTGTTCACCGAGCGTTAAGCCTTTATCCCACAAAACGGCTGTCTGACCGGGTCAGACAAAAGCCAACTTCCATCTTCCGCCTTCTCCGAGGGGATCTGGGCGAAGCCGGGCGTACAGTACTGCGCTGCCACGGGCAAGGCTGGCGGGGGAGGGGGAGTGCGCGGGTCCCAGCCCCCCCACCCGGCCCCATCCCCGCCCTGCGCCCCGCGGGCAAAGGCCAGCCTCGGTCAGTCCCACCACCCCTCGTCTCCGAGGGCACCGACTTTTCCTGACGCCCCCCCCCCCCCCCCGCGCCACGGCTCCGGGGTGGCCTCCGGGCTGCCCTCTTGGGCTCCAGGGTCTTCGACCTCGGCCCGCACCTTCGTCCCTACGCGAGATTGGAAATGGTTCACTCCCCGGAGCGACCGGGGAGACCTGCAGACCCCCCCCTCCGCGCCCCCCAGGGCTAGTCCCTGCGGTCCCGGGCCGGGCCTCCGGGAGACTGTGCGATGCGCAGGGCGCGTGTGCAAGTGTTTGCCTGTGTGTTGGCGTGTGTGCAAGGGCCGGGCGGGGCAAGCCCGGCGGCGGGCTGACTCCTGACACCGGCTCTCAGAGGGAAAAAGCCGTTCTGGTTCCAGAAAGACCCATCTGAACTCCGGCGCGCCCTGGCACCTGCGGTGAGTGTCTGGGGCACTTCTCCCCGGCAGCCCTTGCCCGTGGCCGCCGCTGCTGGCGGGTCTTCTGCGGGTCCGGGGCCGGCGCGGGGCTGGGCGCCGACACCCTCCTCCAGCCCAGAGCGCGCCCAGGGACCGCCCACCGGACCAGAGGGGCCCGAGCTCTCGGCTGCTGGGAGTTGCTCTGGTCCCGCTTCGTGGTCAAATGGTGAAGGCGGTCCGAGGGGAGTGTACGGGACCGGACCGGGACTGGGGTCGGGGGAAGGGGCGCGCCCCGGGAGCCCGCGGCCCACCACGCCAGCGCCCCGGCCACGCGCCTCCAGGCTCGAGCGCTGCTGAGCCGGCGGGAACCGCAGGCGGAGGGCGGAACCGCAGGCGGAGGGCGGAACCGCAGGCGGAGGGCCCTGCGGGCGGCGGGCCGGAGGCTCAGGGTCGGCTTCGGAGGACAGTGTCGTCCTCAGCAAGGAGTCGGGGACTGGCCTTCTTCCTCCCTCCTCCCCTTGGAATTGAGTCTCCGTGATGGGCGGGGGCGGGATGGAGGGAGGAAGAGGGGTGAGCTAAGAAGACCCGGCCCCACCTGCCGCAGAAAGTTGGCCGGTTCAGGTTCGCGTGCAAAAGCGGGGTCTGTGGCGCCGAGTCTGGGAAGGAGCGGTGGGCGCCCTGGAGGCCGCGGTCGGAGGCGCGGCGCTGGGAGTGTCCGGCGCTCTTGGGAGGGATGCGTCTTTTCATTGCCTGGAGAGGCCCGGGCTAGAGAGGGGGGATGGGTGGGAGGATGGGCTAGAGAGGGGGGATGGGTGGGAGGATGGGCCAGGGAACTTGATTGGGGGGTGGGGGGGGAGGCGGGAGTGGGCTGTGAAGTAGCTGGAGAAAGAAAGGGGAAGAAGAGGGCGAGGGAGGGACCCGCTCACGGTGCCCCCGGCTGTCACTAACGACCTTGTGACCTTGAGTGTGACCTTGAGCAAGTCCTCTCAGCTCTTTAGGCCTCAGTGGCCTCATCTGTAAAAAACCCTGAGCGGGTGGCCACTTCTCAAGTTGCTTCTGGCGGGAACATTCTATTTTCCGTGCAAAGTCAACCCACTCTTTCTTGGTGCAAACATTGTGTTTAAATCCCCCTTGTCCAGTGGCGTCCGCAATGTTCCCAGGGACCTTAGATCCTCACGTGGGGGACGGACAACCTAGCAAATGACCTGGGCCAGGGGGCTTATGTAAGAAATGGCCAAATGAAGGTAAATTAAAACAAAACAATTCCTCCAAGTGAAACAAATCAGGGAGAGCCGGAGGCGGGCTGCAGAGGAGGCTGGAAGGGCTCCCGGCGCCATCCGTCCGTGGAGTGCTCCGGGCAGGGTCGGGCTGGGCAGATGAGTTGTAAGGCTGCGTGATAATAGAAACATACTTTGTCCTGAGCTGCTCCTGCCTCACCTCCAGAGGCCAAGGTCCTCCCTCCGTCTGGCTGAGAAGGTGATTGCACCCTGGCACTGTTCTCAAATCTCTCAGGCTTCAGTGTTCCCAGGCTAGGCGTGGGAAGCGGGTGTCGTGTGGGTGCTGGCCAACCTAGGGACAGCAGACAGCCACCAGATTATTCTGAGCCTCTTCTGTGTCCCAGACACCAGTCGGGGCTGCAGAGGCCAAGATGCCAAGGCACATCTTCTGAGGGCTCCCAGGAAAGAACCCCCAGGTGTGGGCTCTGGCCTCAGCCCCCTTCTACCCTGATGCCCTCTCTGGGCTGTGCCCTGTGTGTCGAATGGGGTATAGACCAGCTCACCTCTAAGGGTCCCTCTACCTTAGTCCATCTTCCTGTGCTGCCCCCTCACAAGCTCTGGGGTGGCTGGAGGTGGTAGACAGTCTTCCCCAGCCTCCTGAGCCCCCCTCCTGGCACGGCTTGACATGCAGTTGTCATTTTACCCATCTCTGTCAGTTTCCTGGGGCTGCCGTAATAAAACACCACAGATTGGGGGCCTTAAGACCACAGAAATCTTTTCTCTCCCAGTTCTGGAGGCTGGAAGTCTGAGGTCAGGGTATGGGCATCCCCTTCCTTGCCTGTTCCAGCCCCTGATGGTGGCTGTCAGCCGCCAGCATTCCTTGGCTTGCGGATGCAGCATCCCAAGACCTACCTCCATCGTCACACAAATGTCTTCTCCCTGTGAGTCTCCGCGAATCATTTTCCCTCCGTGTGCGTCTGTGCCTCTGCTCCTCTCAGGCCTGACGATGGCCTTGGGTGGCCCTGAGAGATGACCGTGGGTCCCAGAGGTTGCCGGGGGACAGCAGTAGCAGAAGAGCAACGCAGAGTCAGGGGTCCGGGCGTGCCCCTCCCTGCTCCTGAGGAGCAAGGGCTCGGCAGCCAGATGGGGCTCTTCCTTGGCTTCCTCTCCTCCCTGGCAGATCCCGGATGCTCTCAGGGCCTTGGCCCCTGCGGACCTCGCCCCAGCCTCTTGTCCCGCATGAGCTAGAGTCCGGGTGGAACCAGGACTAAGCGTGACAGCTCAGTCTTGCCGTTCCCAATAAGGGTTCGTGACAAAACAGCTCACCCTGAGGAGCCTCAGGGCTCTGCGGCCCTCTCACAGGTGAGTGGTTCCAGGGAACTTGCAAAATGTGCCTTTCACAGCAGTTCCACTGGGTGCCTGGCTGTGCGTGGGTCAGCGCAAGGCCAGGACCTCCGGCCAGTGGAGAAGCAGGCACTGGGCTTGCAAACTCAACTCTATGCCTCTCTTGCCACGTCTGTGACATCTGACAAGCCACCTGGCCCTCACGGATCTGCTTCCTCTATGAAATGGGAAAAACCATCCTCTATCCCTAGTACCCAGCAGGCTGCACATCCAACAAGACACAGGAGATAAACACCAAAGTCCTACTGTAGAGCACAGAGAACTATATTCAGTATCCTATGATGAACCATAATGGAAAAGAATATACAAGAAAAGAATGTGTGTGTACGTGTGTGTGTGTGTATAAAACCGAATCACTGCTGTACAGCAGAAATTAACACAACATTGTGATTCAGCTATACTTCAATCAAAATTATTAGAAGTGCACGAACAAACAAGACACGGGATACAGGGTTCTGTGCACCAAACTTAGTGCCTCTGGATTCCAATAGCACCTGTCTGCACATGGGGAGTGAGTTAAAGCTCCCTGGGTGATTCTAACCAGCATCAAGGTGGAGACCCTCTGGCTTACCTTTGGGGTCTCTGCCACCTAAACCTGCCCCTGCTAGCTAGTTCCTGGCAGGGAGACCTGGGTGACCAGCTTCCCTCAAAGCCCTGGGAATGGGAGCCTCCCTGATAGGGCCAGGCTCCTGGGGACCAGGAGGGAGACAGCCGTCTGTGAGTCGTTCCTCTCACTTCTTCTGGAATCCCTGTTAGTTTTTTTTTTTTAACTGTCAAAAAGTCCTGAGCACAAAGGTTTCTTTCAGCTCAACGACTCTCAGAATCTGCATTGTAAACCGAAGCTTGCCTCCTCCTGGCTCCGTTCCCAACCTCTTCCTCACCCAGGCTGGAAAGCGTCCCTCCACTGGCTTCCCAAGGCGCCCAGGACCGAGGCCCGTCACGGCACGCACCCCACGGTGCCATGACATTGTGTTTCTTGGTCTGTCCTGTTGCTGTACCTTGTTCCTGTATCCGCAGGTTGATAGGGCCTGTCATAGGCATGCATGCAGTAGATGCCTAATTAATGCAAGTGCATGCACCTCTGCCACCTCTCCCTGGACTGGGATAGAGGGGGCACTCTACTGATTTAAGCCCCTTTGCCCGGAAGTTGTGTCCCAGGAAGACATGACTTAACGGTAGCGTCAATTCAAACATCTTTTTTTCCAATCTAAGCTCCGTATACAGGGAAAAGGAAAGTCTTGTTGCAGTATGGAAGGAGGAGATGTGGATTCAAACGTGGACAAGTGACACCGCAAAACAGAAAATTCAGGATTCCAGCCTCCCTGCGCTGGAGTTCCTATCCTGCCTGGGCAGGGGGGTGGCGTGGTTGAGAAGCGGGTAGACCAGACCTGTGACCTCGCTGCAGGCAGCACTTCTGCAGCCCTGGTAATGACCCACGAGCTCAGTGGCTGGAGTTAACCTCAGCCCCAGACCACAGGCTGATGCCTCAGGCCGTGGAAGATGGGGCACCCTCACCTCCCAGCGTCTGCTGCTGCTTCCAGCCTGGGGAGGAAGCAGGTGCTCACCCTTTCCCCGACCTTGAGCTCTGGTTTAATGGTAGGAGAATGAGGCTTTGTACGTGCACAGTGTAATGCCGAGTGACTGCTTATCCGAAGCAATGAGGTGATGCCATCGTAACACTCAGGCAGCAGGTGCTGGGACCAGACACCGTTTTACACGGACTCCATGTATCAGCTCACCTGATCCTCACGACAAGCGTGTGAGGGTGACATTTTCATTATTCCCCACTTTCTAGAGCCGGAAGCAGGTGTGGCGGTGGGTCAGGCAGCATTAGGTCAACATCTACTGGACTGTTGGCTCTGCTATCAGGGATGAGGGGCTGCCGTGAGGCACCGCCAAAGCTTTGATGCTTGGGTGGACCACTCAGCTTGACTCTCTACGGCCACCCCTGCCTCATCCTCCGCTCCCTGAGACTGGGCACTGGAGGTTTGGGGGACCCTCTGCACGGAGTGCGTGGGTCAAGGCGAATCCGCACCGCCAGCACAGGGCGTCCTGCAGAACTCAGGTGCCGTGCCGGGAGGAGCCGGGACTGGGCGACTCTGCCCACATCCAGGTAGGGAAGGCTTGGGGCGCTTCATCTCCGCACGCAGTCTCTCAGGCAGGCTGTTCTGTCATCCGAAGAACGAGGCTGCAAAAGCCAGCTCCGTGGGGTTGTTGAGACGGTTCAGTGGGAAAATGGAAGGAACTTTGAAGAGCGTGAAGCAGTGTCCAAAGGCAGCCGTGTGCCACCGCTGAAGGGAGCCATCTTGGAGGCATCCTCGCGAAAGAGTGAACGAGCTGGGGCAGAAGGTTCTGGTCGCTTAGACGAAAACACTCAGCCTTTCGTCCCAGTGTGGACTGGGAGTCGGACCACCTGCGTTTCAGGCTGTCAAAGCCTTTTCAGTTTTCTGGTTTGTCAAAGGGTGTTTTAAATTAGCATATACTTTAAGGTATCTTTTAGGTCAAAATATTTGGCATTTTTAATGTGAAGATGGGGCTGTGGATATACCTCCATCAGAGTGTGAGTTCCATGGGGTTGTGATAAATGTGGTCACTTAAACGGTGATTCATCTGCTCTCTTTCCTTCAGTCCTTCTGTGGCTAAAAAGCAATGCATTCTTATTGAGGACACAGTTGTGGTCATGGAGAAGCCTCTGGTCTGTGGTTCCTGGGGCCATGTGGCCATTGGATGAAGGAGTGCTAGGTGGAGCCTATCTGAACTGTAAGTCAGAACAGGACAAAAAAAGGACCACTAGCCCTGGTGAGGGAGAAATTCACATCAAAGGGAAGCATACGGTCCAGCTCCAGGGGGTGCCTCCTTTGTTGCCCTGGGAATAAAAAGTCAGACACTCCTCCAGCCCCAGAGTTTCTAAAAGAAGACACTGAGGTTCTTAGTGGCCCAGTGATACCTGGAACTATTCCCATCAGCATCTTTTTCACTCCTGCTGATTTCACCAACCCTTTGTGTTTGTGTTAATGCGTCCAGCCCACAAATTTGATAGTCTGGTAGGGAAACAAAGCCAACCTGCAGGAAACAATGAGGGAAGGATAAGGTCTGGTGCAGAGCTTTGAACTGTGCTGGGGGGAGGGGGGAGGCGGGTTCCAGGAGGTGGAGAAAGCTGTGGAGAGGCAGGGCCCTTCCGGAGGCTTGCAGGATGGCCAGGCCAGATCGCTGGTCCAGGTCCCCAGCCACGAAGGCACGGAGCCGGAATTTAAATCCGGTTCCTCAATGCCAAAGCCTGCCAACCCTCCACGTTTATGCCGTGTCAACCTTCAGTCCAGGTTCGGCCCCCAGCGCAGGAGGTTCGTGGTACCACCCTTCTCCTGAGTAGAGGGGACCAGCCCCCACATAGGAGGGTCTCCAGAAGCCAGCCAGCCAGCGCAAGGTGTCCCCCCCAGCAGGGTGACCTTAAGCTCTATGTACTGAGGGAGAAGGAAGGGGGTTGCCTTCCAGGAATGTGAACTTGACACTTCTGCCTGGTGTGAGATCATGAAGGATTCCGGCCAGAAGGGATGTGAGAGCCAAGCCCCGGGTCATTACAGGGGCTACCTAGGGTGATCCAGGCTGAGACAGGCAGTGCTGGCAAAGAAGCAGCCTCGGGGAGGCTGAGGGGAGCCTGTGGGTGCACCCGGAGGAGGTCCATCCTGGCTGAGGCCAGTGTGGACTGGTGACTGGTGAGGACCGTGTGGAGAGGGCCCGTGGGCTTCCCCCCAAAGCTGATGAGTTGCCTGTGAACGACTGCAAGCTAATGATCACGTGGCAGAAGTACCAGCCTCGTTCCTAAGGGGGAAACACGGAAGAAGGGTGTTGAGATGTGGGTTCGGTGCAGGGAACCCAGGTGAAAGTGTAGACTTCGGCCTGGTCATGGCAGGTCACCGCCCTGTGGCCCGAGGGGCTGGAGGCGGGGGCAGTTGCTTGACCCTAGAGGGAGAGGGTGGCGGAACAGGCAGGGCCCACAGTGACCCTACAGGCAAGGAGCAGGGAAGTGTCCACCTTGCTCTCCTCCCGCCTCTGATTTCCAGTTGGTCCTCCTACTGCCCAAACCCACCTGGAGCCAAAGGCAAGGGAGCCCATTGGGTGTGTCCAGATAGTCCGTCCTGGGGCTGAGGGCAGGCGGAGCAGGGCGGGGAATGCAGGGACAGAGTGACTGGCAATGCTCAGCACCCCGCCTGACCCCAGAGCCCGCGATGCGCAAGCTTTCCACGCCCTGGTCCCCCTTATGTAAATAGAGGAAAGTCCTGGGGTCCCCTCCTTACGGGCTGTGAGAGTGACCGTTCTACCGAAACAACCCTTCGATGACTTAGTCAAAGATGCAATCCAGGAGCCCGGCCCTGGAGAGGGGCCCTGTCCACTGTGTTCCCACCCCCTTTCCATTGGCATGGTTGTCACCCTCACTACCTCTGTCACCGCAGTGCCGGCTGACGGGCAGGCTGGGGGGGTCCTTTCCACACGGTCCCGCCACCAGTGCTGGGGAAACTCCGGGATGTGCTTAACTTCTTCCTTCCTCAGCGCTGGGGCATGAGGTAGAGGGGCCGTGAAGGGAGAAGGAAGGGAACGCGCGTGTCCTGTCCTTCAGGGACTGTCACACTGAAGTCGTCACCCCTCACCACGTCAGCGTGCTCTCTGAGCCAAGCAAGGGAGACCCAGACTCTCATTTCTCCCCGTGAAGTTCCTTCTGGTGTGTTTCTACTGTGAAATGAGAAGGGAATGAGAAGGTGTTTCTGTAGAAACACCCTGGCTAACGCTTAGGAATCTGGTCGTGGAGCACGCGACGCTCGCTCCGTGTTAACTGGCTGTGTGATATGGACAGGAGGATGGACGGACAGATACCAGTCAGCCTCACCTGGGACAGGAGTCCACACTGTGACCGAGCACCGAGGCAGTGGGTGCGGGGGTTCCCGCCACGGCAGTGACTTTCAACTCAAAACGGATTCAACGTTATTTCTCGAGAGCAGAGAGTCTCTTCACAAATTGCGTATGTCTGAGTGGGAAAATCATTCACTATAAGAACTCACAGTACAGTGTCTCTCGGAAAACATGGCAGAATGAAAAGCATAAAGCATAGATTTTTCCAAGTTTATTAACAAACGACTGTGACACCCCTTGTGTGAGAGGATCGTGTCGGCCGGGCTGAGTGTTCACGTTCCCTTCCGGAGCTCATCCATAAGGGCCCATGCCTGCCGGTGATTTTAATGTGCTGGAGAGTGACTTTCAACATGCGTGGCCTGAGACGCGGGATTAATAATGCATCCTCCTTCACCGCTACAGGTTCTAAAGCTGCAGCCAGTACTGCAGAGAAAACTAGCCAGTGAGGCCCAAGAAAGCAGCTTGGCTGGGGTCAGGTGCTTACGGACTGAGGGGTGGTGGTGGGGAATTTGCAAGTCCTCCAGAAACCCAAATGTCAGTCTGCACCTCCATCCTCATATTAGGCCTGGTGGCAAATGGCTATAGGACCAAAACATTTGTGAGCGTGTTGGAGTCTGGAAAGCCACGGGGCCCCATCCCCAAACGCTTCCCTGGACAGTGGCTGAACTGGCGGCACTGGGAACCCATCCCTGGGGAAGGGATGCTTTCTCCATGAAGTCCTTGGTGTGGGTCTGGGTGATTAAGATGAGGACACCGTGACAGAGGGCAGGGGTCCTCCAGAGAGAGGAAGGGGGCGGGATGCCAGGATTCTCAAGGGTGAAGAGGAGGTCAGAGCAGAATGCTGGTGCATTGCAGGCTGTGGAAATAGGCAATCAGGGCCCTGTGGAATTCTGCAAGGTTTTTGGAATTTTCATCCTATATGTTGGAAAGAAGTATAAAAATACAAAAATATTCAAAAAATAAACAAATGTTAAAAAAAAAGAACCATCTACCTCTACTTAGAAGAAAGGGTATAAGATAAATGCATTTGTTTTCTGTAGAAAGAATGAAAAATACAGTGCTGGGTTTTTCCGTTTGTTTTTTGTTTTTGCTTCAGGAATTGGGCTGGACTTTGAAAGCTGGAAGAAAATTAAAATCCGATTTTAAATGAGTGGTGCTTTCCGCAGAGTCCCCACCCTGTGCCCATCGCCCTAGCAGCACAAGAGCACATTTTCCTTCGATATCGAGTTCATTGCTTCACTCAGAAAGTCAGGAGTCGCCCTCAGAGCGATCAGGGCACCCCCCCCCCACGTCCACCAGTGACAGCAGAGGACAGCCAGTCTGCAGTGTATCTGGGACAACGGGGGAAACACGATTTTCTACAGACTGGGTTTGAAATACGTTTTCCAGGCTTTTGGAAAGGCCTCGTTTCGTCTTCGGATGCTCTCGGGGTGACCTGAGATTGCGGCCCCGAAGGCATCCGCGCTGGTTCTTTCAGCCACGGAAGTCCTGGCAGTTCAAGAGGGCGGCCGCCTGGCTCTCCCTGCCCTGGTGATGGAGCCCGGCTGGCGGCCAAGATGCTAACTCTGGCCACTGAGACTCACGGCACGCAGACCGGCCGGGCTCTGCGTCAGCCGCTCCGCCGTCTGCCCGCAGGCTGGACGCCCACCCGGCGTGGCCCCCACGCTGTGGCTCTTTCCCAGTTGTCTTCCGGGCACAGCGGCCGGGCTGGGATAGCAGGTCTGGGGAGGCTCGGTGGGTTCCAGGGGCAGGCGTTGCCCCGGCAAATGCTCTCTTCTACCGAGAGTGTTTTGCTCTAGTCAGTCGGAGGTGTGAGGGTTCGCTGCTCGCCCCACCCCCGAAAGCCAGCCGTGGACAGAGAGGACGGTCCTGCAGCCCCACCGAGGACACGGCCGCTCACCCGGGCTCTCCTTTCTCTGCACACACTGCGCAGCCGCCCCTCTGAACCCTTTGTTCCTCTGACTGCTGTTCCGAATTTACACTATTTGATTTTAGCTTGACGAGAAAAATGATCCCTGCTTAAGAACGGTTCACAATGGCCTGCCCCGGAGCCGGCAGCAAGGGGGTGTTTCGTGACGGTTGGACCAGGCAGAGGGCCGGGGGCAGCCGCTCGGGGTCCCTGCTGCCCCGGGGCCAGCACGATAGGTGAAAACTCTCCTGGAAGGGAGTCCCGCTCGACTGTGCTTCTAATATCCATCTCTACCCGGTTATGCTCTTAATATACGGAGACGAGCACTGGGGTCGGGTACCGACGGCTTCCTGGGCTTCATCCACGGCTGCAGGCTGTCCAGCTGCCACAAGGCCAGCAGGTGTTATCATCACGCAGTCCCTCCCCAGATGAGGTCTTCCGTGAGGCACTTAGCAACATTACCAATTGCAGAACCAGGGGAGGAAGAGACCCCTTACCCAGCCCTTCCGGCACGTCACTCCATCCCAACCCCTAGTCCTACCGTTTAAGAAGACGTCAGTCTTTCCAGTGGGGACAGGGGTGTTGGCTCTGATGGAGGGTTCTTGAATACTCATTCTTCAGCTTTCTTTGAGCCAGGGAATCTGCTCCATAAACGGAACCAGCAGTTCCTAAGAGAGCCAAGGGCAAGGTGACCCAGCCTAGGAGACATGAATATGCATGGGGTCTGGAGTCAGACAAACTGAGTCTGAATCCTGCCACTTACTAGCTGTGACATAAGCAACCTGTTTAATCCTTCCGAGCTTCCATTTCCTTATCTGTGCAATAAGGTTAAACGTAACGGGTCTCTGTAACGATTAGACCAGATATTGGATCTCACTCAAGTTCACAAAATGGCAGACACACTCAGCAGGTGTTAACTTTACCTGTCGCCCCATCTGATCGTTCTCGTATCAAGTCTCCGCTTCGGGCTCTCACTCAGGGTGCTGCATGTTGACTGAGCACCTGCTAAGTGCTGGCAGCCATGCACAGAGCAACTCCTCCCTGGAGGAGCTCACAGATCACAAGGATGTAAAGACAAACAGGTGACAAGGCTGTGTGACGAGCACCGGCAGAGTATGTGGTGCCCGAGGGGGGCGGGTGGGAAGCCTGCGTGAGGAGCTGCTGCCATTCCAGCCAAATCTTTAGGGATGAGCTGGAGCTTAGAGAAGTGGATACGGAAGGAGGGGCACTTGGTCAGGAGGAAGAGCAATTACAGGTTCGCGAGGCTGCTGGGAGGTCAGAGGATGGGCAGGGCTTGGTGGGAGATGGGTGGCCGTGGGCTGGCGTCTTCTCTGTGAGCAAGGGGACACCAGAGAGTTTCCAATTAGGGAAATGATATCGTCCGCATTTTGTTTGGGGACGATAATTCTGCCAAGAATGTCTGCGTGGATGCCGGTGGAAGCCAGCCTGGTGGACTGTGGCTGCTGAAGGAATCCAGGGGAGAGTGGGAAGGGGTGGCATGAGGGGTGCGGGAGGCTGCAGGCCAGGTCCAGAGGCAGACCTGGGGAGGAGGAAGGAGAGCGATGGCAGCGCCGGGCAGAGCTGCGGGGCTCGGGAGGCTGGGTGGGGCCTTGGGCCAAGACGGTCCTTCCTATTAGGTTCAGTTGTTTTCACAGGACATTGCCTGGTCTCATCACAGCAGCCCTGTGGGATCGGCTGGTCGACTGACTGGACCTATTTTACAGATGTGGCTACTGAGGCTTGGACAGATTTAGCAGTTTGGCCAAGATCGTGTTGTGCAAATGAAGCGCTGAAACCAGAACGCAGCTTCCGGCTCCACGTGCAGCGCTGTGCTGGGTCCTCGAGGTTGGCTTCCCAGGACCCCAAGGGTTTGAAAACAGTGACTTTGGGACCAGCTGCTTCTGTCTCCTGGAGACAAGGGCACAGGGCCAGGTGAGGCCTCCGTCAGGACTGGCCAGTGGGCCGGCACCACCGTGTGCACTCAGAGCTCCTCTGCCAGCCCCCCGGGCCCCGGGGTCCTGCACCCGCGCGGCCCACAAACAGCCAGTGTCCTTGATTGTAGTGAAAACGATGTCAGCTCGGTGCGGTGAGGCGGGTTATCTCGGGCTGCCCAGGGGTCTCGTGGAAGCTGGGAGAAGTCGTTTCTACTTAAGTAACGCAGTCTCTTGTGAGATCAACTATTTCAACAATGGAGAGTGCCTGGGAGATATTTTTAACGGGAGTCAGCGGTGAGAGGATGGAGAACAACTGTTTCTTTATTCCTCTCCATCCGCTGTGGTTCCCCGAGTCCCGCCCCAGCGGCGCCTTCCCGGCCCCTTCTCAGCTCTTCTCACTTTACTGCTGTAACCGCATGTCAGCACCTACCGTACCTGCCTGGAGTTGTCAACTGAGCAGGACCCGGGCTTTTTCTAGCCCGTGGACACACCTCCGGAGGCGCGGGCCTTTCTTCCTCGACGGTGGCTGTTGTCTTTCCCTGTCCCGACAGCCCTGCGTGCCTGGTGCCTCTGACTCCAGAGAAGCTCCTTAAACACAAGCACGGGTTCCAGCTGAGGAGGAGTAGGCGGGGCCAAGGCAGCCTGATCAGAATCACCTGGGTGGTTCTTTATGCCAACACCCAGCCCGCGGGCACTCGCCCGGGAGGGAGGGGCTTGAGGGCAAACGCGGTGGTGCCCCCCTGCTCGGGAGGTTAGGACCCCAGAAACACCAGGGGCGCGGGGCGGGGGGTAGCCCAGAGCGGGCGCTTCTCCTGTGCATGTCTTTGTAGCTCCTCGTTCAGTCTTCAGTCTTCTTTCTTTTAATTTAATTAATTAATATATTTATATTGGAGGATAGCTGGTGTACAGCGTCGTGTCCGTTTCAGGCGTACAGCAAAGTGACTCAGTTATACATATACATGTGTCCATTCTTCTTCAGATGCTTTTCCCCTATAGGTGGCCGTCAGTGTTGAGGTTTGAATTGGCCTCGGTGGGAGCATTTCCACCCCTGAAACCAGCAAACAGCACGAATCCCAGGCGACCCCCCCCCCCGCGTCCCACCCCCCAACAAAGTGGCAGAGGTTTCCCAGCCCAGCCCTGCTAAGGACCCTCTGCTTCCAGGGCAGGCACATCCTCAAGGAGTTATTGGGCCGCCTTGGAAACGAGAGTTTGCTTTTGTTTTTTTTTTAACCCTGGACACCTGACGAGAACTCCGTCCAAATTTAAGCAGGAAATCTTGGTCTCCACGGCCTGACACTGACCATTTCTCCACTCCTGCCCTCCCTATTCACTCAGCGCAGAAGCTCATAAAACCTTCATAAAACGACAGTCTGTACTAAAAGGTAGTGTTTATTTAGCACTTAACACGGACCAGGCCCCGTGGCAGAGGACTTCATGGCCACTAATTGTTTTATCCTCTCCAGAACCCTATGAGGCCGATATTAGGAGTTGAATTGTGTCTCCAAAGGACATGCTGCAGTCCTAACCACCAGTACCTAAGAACGTGAACTTGTTTAGAAATAGGGTCATTGCAGATAAGATTATTCAGACGAGGTCATCCTGGAGGGGGTGGACTCAGTCCAATATGATTGGTGTCCTTGTAATATTTATTTATTTATTTTGGCTGTGTTGGGTCTTAGCTGTGGCACACAGGATCTTCCTTTGCAGTGCCCAGACTCTTCATTGTGGTGCACAGGCTTCTCTCTGTAGTTGGCGGCACGTGGGCTCCCTCGTTGAGGTGTATGAGCTCAGTAGTTGTGGCACGTGGGCTCTCTAGTTGTGTTGCGCGGGCTTAGTTGCCCCGCTGCACGTGGGATCTTAGTTCCCTGCCCAGGGATCGCACCGGCGTCCCCTGCATTGCAAGATGGATTCTTTCCCACTGGACCACCAGGGAAGTCCCTGGTGTCCTTTTAAAAAGAGGGAAATGTGGACACAGACGCACAGGGAGAAGGCCATGTGACGATGAAGGGAGAGATTGCATTGGCGCGTCTACAAGCCAGGGAAGCCAAGGATGGCTGGCCACACCAGAAGCCAGGAGAGGGGCCTGGCACAGAGTCTCCTTCTAAGCCTCAGAAGGAACCAACCCTGCTGGCACCTTTAGCGTGAGCTTCTGGCCTCCAGAGCTGAAAGAATAAATGTCTGTTGTTCTCAGCAGCCCAGTTCGTGGTGCTTTGTTGCAGCAGCCCTGGGAACTGAGTACACTGAGCCTTAGGGAAGTTAGGAGACTGGAAAGCCATCCAAAGGTGCTGGGAAAGGTCCATCGACAGAGGAACGGATAAAGAAGTTGTGGGACATATACGCAGTGGAATGTTACTCAGCCATAAAAAGGAATGAAATAATGCCATTCGCAGCAATATGGATGGACCCAGACAGGATCATACGAACTGAAGTTAAGTCAAAGACAAATATCATATGATACTGCTTATATGCACAATCTTAAAAAAATGATACAAGTGAGCTTATTTACAAAATAGAAACAGACTCACAGACTTAGAAAACAAACTTATGGCTACCAGAGTGGGGAAGGTGGGGAAGAGGGATAGATTGGGAGTTTGGGATTGACATATGCACATTACTATACATAAAATAGATAACCAACAAGGACCTACTGTATAGCACAGGGAACTCTACTCAGTGCTCTGTAATAACCTAAATGGGAAAATAATTTGAAAAAGAATAGGTACATGTATACGTATAACAGCATCACTTTGCTGTACACCTGAAACTAACACAACACTGTTGATCAACTAGACTCCAATATAAAATAAAAATTAAATATAAATAAATAAACAAAAACAAGACAAAAACAAAACAAAGGTGCTGGGCGGTGAGGAGAGAACAGCAGGGGATCAGCCCTCATACTCACACAAGCCTGAGGAGACAGAATTGCAAAGTGTGAGAACTCCAGTGGAGACCTTCCAGAGTGAAAGACCCGCCGCTGCTGGGCCCGGCAGGACAGCATCTTAGGACGCCAGAGCTACCCTGTAGGGCTCGGCTCACTGTGGCCCTGCCTCTGGGCTGCTCTGTCCTGAGTCCCAGCCACGCTCGCGGGCTGCCGCGTCATCAGATGGTAACCGTGCTTCCCAGGACCCCAAGGATTTTTAACCCAAACGTTTCTACCACTGCTGCCGAATGCCACCTGTTCCTCCCGTGCCCCCCAACCCCGCAGACCCCAGCATCCTTGAGCCCTTTAGTTCCTTGCAGGTGGCTCTGAAGGCTCTAGGGTTTTCCAAGAAGAGATAAACACATGCTTTCTCCACGTTGCAGAGGTCTTTCTCCCCACAACTCTCTATTCAGTTCTCTGTACACCAGGAAGAAGCCTCAATTTTTTTATACCTCTGTATATTTATTCTATTTTTTCATTTATTTTTTATTTTATATTGGAGTATAGCTGACTTACAATGTTGTGTTAGTTTCCAGTGTTCAGCCAGCAAAGTGATCTAGTTACACATACACATATGTCTATCCTTTTTTCACGTTCTTTTCCCATGTAGGTCATTACAGAGGATTGAGTAGAGTTCCCTGTGCTATACTGTAGGTCCTTGTTGATTATCTATTTTATATATAGTAGTGTGTATATGTCAGTCCCAACCTCCTAGTTTATCCCTCCCCCACTTCCCCTTTGGTAACCATAAGTTTGTTTTCTGCGTCTGTGAGTCTAATTCTGTTTTGTGAGTACATTCACTTGCGTCATTTTTTTGATTCCACATATAAGTGATATCATACAGTATTTCTCTTTGTCTGACTTACTTCACTTCATATAATCACGTCTAGGTCCATCCATGTTGCTGCAAATGGCCTTATTTCATTCTTTTTTACGGCTGAGGAATATTCCATTGTATGTATGTACCACATTTTCTTTATCCATTCTTCTGTCGATGGACATTTAGGTTGAAGAAGCCTCAACTCTAACTTCCAGCTGACATCTGGCAATTTCCCTTTCATGCAGTGGAGCCCAGGGGGCCACCAGAAAAGTCTCAGGTGGGACAGAGTGACGGCCGAGACATACCCTAAGGTGGGAATTCTGAAGGGGCCCCCAGCACCTCCAGAGGCTGGCAAGCCCCTTCTTCTCCCTCGGGGGTTCCCTAGCCTCCCCCCGGGCCACACTCACTGCTGCCTCTCACACTGGCCTCACTGGCTTGCTGGGGCAACCTGGGGGGCCAGAGCTGCAGGACCTCATCTTTGAATTCTGAGCCTCACACAGTACCTGGATCTCCTAGAAGCTTCGTGAAGACTAGCCTAGTGGCTGGGAGCCACGCGGCCCGGGCTCCAGTCTGATTCTGCCACGTGCCTGCTGCGTCCTTCGAGAGTTGTGTCACCCACATGTGCCTCAGCTGCCTCATGTGTAGAGGTCACGATAGCACTGACCTCAAACAGCTGCTGTGAGGGGGGAAGGGTTCACATTTGCAAAGTGCCTGGAAGGTAGGAAGCATCGGGTCACCGTGCATTCAGGGAGCAGGTGAGTGCAGGAGCGCTGGGACTTCCCGAGGATGCGTGCTGGTCCAGGGCTGGGCAGCGGGTGCGGGCCCACCTCCCTCCCCCCCTGCAGCCCACATGGGGCAGGGGGTCCACGGGAGGCGCAGCTGCACCCCACAGGTCTCGAAGGGTCCAGGCCCCTTGTCTGCCCAGTTGTTCTGCGTGCTGTGTCCTGGGGTGTCACCCGCACCCGCGTGGCACTTGTTCTGGCTCCGGGTAGGGGGAGGGGGAGAGGAAAGTCCAGGACAAGGGGCTGCCTTTGTGAGGACATGTCCCGGAGGTGACAGCGTCTGCTTGTCCAACGGGCCAGATCCCCTCCCCGGCCACCTGGCTTCCGTCTCTGTCTGGTCAGTTGTCCAGCTGACACTCCTTGGCGAGGTTCTGTTGCTAAAAGGAAGAAGGGGAGACTGGATGCTGGGGGACAGTTAGCAGACTCGGCCCCAGAGTGAAGAGCACGAGGTCATCATCTTGGAAGCAAGGCTTGGTTTGCAGGTGAAGCAGCGCTGAAGGGAGTGAGGGCTGGGCTCCCCCCACCTCGAGGACTTCCCGTTAACTGATGCATTTCCTGGTTTTGTTTGTTTGTTTGGTTTTGGTTTTTGGTTTTTTTGACCACGCTGCACGGCGTGCGGAATCTTAGTTCCCCGACCAGGGATCGAACCTGCACCCCCCTGCAGTGGAAGCGCAGAGTCCTAACCACTGGACCGCCAGGCAAGTCGCAGTGCGTTTCCTGTTTAGATTCATTTCATAAGCGAGGTCCATTCACCGGTCGACTCATCCGTCACAATTGCCGCTGCACCTGATGTCCCCACAAGGTCACGTCACAGACGCCAGGGAGGCTGAGCTCGTCCCATTTTCCAGGTGAGTCTCGCAGCGGAGTGATTTGTTTGTTCACGGTCACACAGTCCGCACCTCGCGGACTCAAGATTCGACCCCGGGCCCACCTCCCACCTCCCTCGAGTCTGCTATGTGCACAAGAATCAGCATAAACACAATTCCCTGAATCATGGCAAAGGAGCGAGACTTGATTGGACTTGAGCTGAGGCTTTTAGGAGGAGTGGGCGATGCTCGCTTCAGCTGCCCCTGGAACTTTAAATCGCGCCATTAGTTCCTCATCCCAGGAGCCGGGATCTAACAGGACTTCCACACCAGCCCCTTTCAAAAATGCAGGTCACATGGCAGAGTCAGTGAAATGCTGAAGGCTTCCGCTGAGCAAAGCTGCAAGAAATCAAAGTTTCCCGACTTTGCCAGCCTGGTAACGCTGCCAGGTGCCAGCCTGTGGCCCTTCTGTCAGAAACCCAGCTGGCATGAAAGTGGCTTTTTAATCCAGCCTGGAGTAGCCTCCCGCATTCAGAAATTCTTTGCCTGACGACAGAAGTCTAAACCAGGCCTCGCTCTCCCCGTAGCTACAGGGGGAGGGACGGGCCGTCTCTGAAAAAGTCGGCCCCATTCTGGGAACCAGATTAACGCACCCCAAGACGGGGTGCAGAGGCGGGGCCAGCTCAGCTCTGCAGTCTCGCCCCAGGACCCCAGTCCCTCCTGGCTGAAAATGATAGCTTTGGGTGGGGAAGGTTATTCAACTTGGGTTTTAACACAGTATTGAAACCAAAGAGGAAAATTCTTTGAAGAGATGGGATGCAGCTGAATTGAAGAGAAAAAATCAAATCTGTGGCCAGGTTTCTCTGCCTCCGTTACCCTCCCCCCGCCTCCCGTATCTAGCCTACAGCCCTGGCAAAGTGATTCCCCCGCAAACTTCATGATGTAACCTCCTGCCTAGACGCCTTCGGCTCTTCCCCGTTGCAGGCAGACTCGAGCCCAAACAACCTCGCTTGATTCTCCCTTCTTTTCTTCCTCAAAAACAAAACGTCTGAAAAACTGATAATGATGGTATGGTTATCCCAGCCTGGGTCCTGTACCACTTCCACCCCGGGACCGGGCACTGGGCTCAAGCACTGGCAGCCTCCGCTGGGCTCAGCCATGAGGCAGGGACGGCAGCCTGCAGCCCGGCCCGGCCAGTGTCCTCGAGGGACAGTTGACCGCTGGTCACGTTCTCTAACCCAGATCTGCTACCAAGGTCCCAACATGGCAAGAGGCTAAATCGTGAGCTTCTCTGCTTGGACCCCCACGGCCTAAAGAATACAGTGCTGACCTGGCACCCGGAGCCCTCTAAGACCGGCCCTGGACAAACACCCCGCCCTCCCCGGCTCTCCTGGCCCTCAGCTCCCCGGATACCAGAAGGTATTCAAACCTTGCACCTTCACACAAGCAGTTCCCTGGGATCACAGCATCCCTGCTCCTACCTGCGCAAACTTGCCCCCTTCAAGGTCCAGAACCTTCTTTCGAGAAGACTTCCTGCTCCCCAGCCACAGAATCCAATACACCGCTGCCTTCTCTCTGGGTACAGCCAAGGACAGCATCGTTTTTACCTTCCCGGGGCTTCCTGTTTGTGCTATGGGTGTACGTAATTGCCTGATAGATTGTAAGTCCCTCAAAGCGAAAGACCACGCGTTGGTCATCCCTGTGTCCCTCCTGCCTGCTGCCGTGGGCGTGGCCTAATCAGCTTTATAGAGGGATGTGTAGAGGCTGAGTTGTGCCCGCCCCGCCCGCCCAATTCCTGTGTTGAACCCTAGCTCCCAGGACCTTAGGATGTGACTGTATTTGGAGATGAGCCTTTAAGGAGGTGGTTAAGATAAACTGAGGTCATTAGGGTTGGCCCTGATCCAATGTGACCGGTGTCCTTATAAGAAGAGGAGGTCAGGACACAGACACACATAGAGGGACGGCTGTGTGAGGACACGGGGAGAAGACGGCGTCTACACAGCAAGGAGAGAGGCCTCAGGAGGAAGCAGCCCTGAGATCCTCACCTGGATCTCGACTTCTGTCCCCGTGAGTCTTTCCTCCTCATTCAGAAGACCAGCAGACTGCGGACAGCTGTCCTTGCCCTCCTTTGTACTATCAAGGACGCAGGGGAAACCCCTGAATGAAGGGCATGGCCCTCTCCAGCCACTTGGGTCTCTAAGGAGCCCCTGACCATCACTTACGCCCAACAGGCACTGCGGTCCTGAGGCTGAGTCACTGGCACCCAGAAAGGGGCGGGTGGGGGCCTGGAGGAAGGGGAGACTCAGGGAGGGAGCAGCTGAGAGGCGAGGGGGGCCCGGTCTCCACCTTCGGAGGTCCCCCGAGCCTCCCTGCTAGGGGAGCGCCCCGATGTGACAGACAGCGCCCGTCCTGGCTCCTCACGCGCTTACCCCCTGGCATTTACGCCACTGCCCAACCCCTGCAGGAGAGCTGCCACCACCAACTAAGGGAACAGGAGAGGCAGAAGCCCGTTCTGTTTTGAAGATGTCAGCATACAGGCGGATCAAAAGTTGAGCCCGGAGGCTGCTGTCAGCTCCTCAAGCACATAACTTCATACAGGTCCCAAGATCCCGGCGCAGGACCCACGGCAGGGGTGGCAGGGAGGGAGGGGCAGAGGGAGGGGTCAGTGGGGGGACCTGATGTCTCAGCGAGGTCTCCAGGCCCTGCAGGATGGCTGGTGTGACAGACGGGGCGGGGCGTCACCCCTGCACCGTTCGTCCCCGGGGGCGCCCGGCAGCAACGCTGAGACGCTGCACCAGCGTCACCTGCCAGGGCCCGTGCTCCTCTGGGGCTTCCCCAGAACATTCCCGAGAAAGCAGCTGTTATTTTCTTCACTGGGCAGTTGAGAAGACAGGTGCAGAGCTCACCCAGGGAAGGGCCAGGACCAGAACGGTGGCTGTTTCCCCGCCCACCCTGGGAGCTAGGGACAGTGGGGCTGCGAGCTGGGCTGGGTGCCGCCCATCAGGGCAAACCCAGGATTGAAGTCAGGGAGAGCTAGGTCGGAGGTGTGTGAGTGTGTGTGTGTGTGTGTGTGTGTCCCTTAGCACCCCGAGAGCCTGCGTCCTGCTAGGGGTCATTTGTGCCTTTTTGTGGGTGTTCACAGGGGCTGTCAGGGCACATACCCACTGATGTGTCCCTCTCTGTCGTCTTTCCATTCCCAAGCTTTGTTCAGTGCCCTCACATCCTCAGCAGGCACTGAGCTCCAGGCTGGGATTCCTGCTGCCTCTCACTGCATGACTAGAAAACAGACATCAGAGGGGAACGCATCAAGTTGAGTACGTTACAATATTGGCATTTGTTTTATCTTATTTAACAAATTTGTACGTAGTATTTACCATGTGCCAGGCACTGTGCTAAATGACTTACAAATATCAACTCATTTCACTTAATCCTCAAAATAAACCTAAGAGGCAGGTACTATCCCCATTTGAAAGACAAGGAAAGTGAGGCACAGAGGGGTGCAGATACTCACTCAAGGTCACACAGCTAATAAGTGGCAGAGGTGGATTAAAATCCAAGCGGTCTGGGTCCAGAATCTATCATTTTAAGTGTTCTTTGCTACAGAAAGAATTCTTCATTTTTAAAACGTTTCTGACCGTAAATACCTATGTAGGAAAGTGTTACCACAATGTCTGTGCATTGCTGTTGAGCAGAGATCCCGCCCGGCTTGCGGCGGAGGGCTTGGGGTCGGCACCATGAGGGTGGAGGTGGGTTGGTCTGGAGCTGGGCTGGTTGGCTTTCAGCTCCCCACCTCTCCTCTCAGCCCACCCACCTTCTCCCACCCTAGGCCCAGCTCTACTCAGGATTCCAAAGCTGTTAAACCCTTAGTGGAGATGCTCTTGGTCAGCAAAACCTCCTGGAGTAAAGGAAAGCCCGTCCCAAGGAATGAGCCTCTCGTGGTGAAACTCCAGGCACTGCGGCGCCAGGACAGGCAACTATTTGGAATGAGGGAAGGACTTCCCCGTTTCCCTACCCTCAAACCCCTGGCAGGCTGCTTCCGGCTGCATTTGAGGACAGCTCAGCCCCAAGTGGTCTGGGTGCATCAGGTCATCAGGACCTCGAAGGCCGAGGGGCGTGTGCCCTGCTGGGGGCGACCACGTCTTGCCCTTGCCTGTGTCTGAACAGGCGCACGTACAAAGTCCCTGCAGTTGTGCACCTGGGTTTGCGTGGGTTATTGCGTCCAGTCCTTCCTCCCCGCCAGCCTCACCCCGGACTCTGCCGGCCATGGGTGTGCTCACACCTGACCCAGGGCCCCAGGAGCCGGTGGGAAATCAGAGTCCTAACAGTGCAGGTGCCTGACTTGAAAAGATCAAGAAAGAAACCCAGGCTGACTCTGCCACTCATAGCCTTTGGGTCACAGCTCCCGAGAGAAGGTCCTGGCCGCTCAGCGGTTCTAGATGGTTTGGGGGTGTGTGGGAACGTGGGTCACAGTGCGTCTGTGTGTGTAAGTGTGTGCGCACGTGCGTGTGGGTGAGTCCTTGTCTTGCGGCCGGACCCCTGTAATGAGGATTTCCTGTCTCCCAGTCGAATCCCATAAGCCTGGTGCTCTTGGGAGCTGGTCTTTCGGAGAAACCAGCCGCTGAGATTTGCTCTGCTCTGCTGGTCTCCAGGACCCCAGATCTCTCTAAATCTCGGCCTGGATGAGGCACGTTTGATTTCGCTGCACTTTCAGATCCCCCTCACCTGCATCCGATCCGCCCTGACTGCACAAGGGCGCCCTTGGAGATGGGCAGGGCTCTGACATGCAAACTCTACTCCACCCGCCCTGCAGAACTCCCCGGGGCCACACTGGGGCCTCCTTACAGCCCTGTGAACTCCGGATGGCGGTTCCAGTTCCAGGGGCCCAGAGAGAATGGCCGGAAGTCCCAGAGCACTGACCCTCCCTTGCCGCATCACCTGCCCGAGGAGTCACCAGAAGTGCACGTGCAGAGGAAATTGCTCCGATAGCATCTCCCCTTGAACTCACGCCTGGAACCGGGGCCTGGAGAGACTCGAATGGGTAACCCACCCGCCTGTGCCCCGAGTTCCGGAGGAGGGCTAGTAAATACTCGAGTTTGCATTGCCTGGGGAGAGATGGAATTTCTCACCTGGTCCACTTCCTCTCTTTGTGATTATCATGAACAGTAGCACAGCCCCTCCTTCTCCAGACCTTGGTGACCTGGGGGAAGGCGCAGGGGAAACAGTTCCGGGCTCTATGCGCCGTCCCATATTATATTAGCTCGTTTCTGCTGTAACAAATTACCGCAAACGTAGCGGCGTTTGAAGCAACACACATTTTTCATCTTACGGTTCGGCAGGTCAAGGTCAACACGAGTCTCCCTGGGCTGGTCCGGTGCGGGCCGGGCTGGTTCCTGCTGGGGCTCCTGGGAGAAGCTGTGTCCTGCCTTTTCCAGCTTTAGGGCCCCACGCTCCACGGCTTGTGGCCTTTCCTCCGTCTTCAAAGCCAGCAGCATGGCATCCCTGTGACCTTCCTCCTAGGTCACATCTCTCTCCATCTGCAGCCGGGCAAGGCTCTGCACTTGCAGGGACTGGGGGCCTAGACGGGACCTGAGCAAGCCGCTTGTCCTTCGGGACCCTCCTCACCTGCCGGGTAGGGTGACAGTGCCTGCCTGTGTCACAGGAGGGGTGAGAACCAGACAGGCTGGGCTGGACAAGGTTTGAGAAGCTGTGAGTGTTGTGAACGGCATGGGTACGAGCACTTTCTGGGACGGGGCGGGGCATCGAGCAGAGGCCACTGGAAGCACTGATGCCTCTCGGGCGCTCACAGCCTGGAAGCCCCAATCCCTCCCCTCCTTGGACACTTAGAAGCACCCATCATGTGGCCTCGGGAGACCAGGGCACGTGGCAGGGTGGGTGTCTCCTCGCGGAGCTGCGTGCAGAGCTGTGTCCCCATGTCACTGGGTCACACCTGGAAGGTACCCCCTCCCCGGACTGCAGAGAGGCATGGTTCAGAAGAGGGGGCCCCACCCCGGGCTGGAACGTGCCGGGCTGGCTCAACACCGGCCCCGTGCTGGAGAAGCTCAGGGGACAGTGCTCAGGGAGTAGATGCCTGCCGGGGGATGGAAGGCCCTGACGGGGTGCACACCCCGTGCCGCTGACCCGGAGGCGCGGGAAGCCCCCAGGGGAGGGCGTTAGAGTCAAGTCGGAGAAGGTGAGACAGGGCTTTGGGCGGAGGGCAGTCCCCAGGAGCAGTCACGGAGGGTGAGGGCGTGGGTGCTCCGGAGCTGACCCCCCTCCCGAAGCAGCCTCACCTCCAGGCAAGGCTGTGAGAAAGAAGCCCCAGGTATGGCCTGGACACCTGGAACCTCTGTATCTTCTTCAGGTGCCGGGGCTGCCGCCAGGGTTACCGTCAGCTGAGATCAGGGATCGTGGCTTTGATTTAGGAAGTTTGTTCATTCAGCAGATATTAGCTGAGCGCCTGCCTTATGCCAGCACTGAGCTAGGTGCTGGGGCGAGTCTCCCCTCGCAGGCACAGGCATTACGCACTCTGTAAAGAACTCAGTGTTGCGAACGTGTTTGTTGTTCATTCTTCATTCTGTCGTTCACACGACAAGCGTCCCTGGGGTCCTCCTGTGTCCCAGGCCCGGTGAACACGCCAGTGAACAAGACACACAAGTCCAGCCCGGAGCTCGGCTCCCGTGATGATGACGGGTAACAGTGACCAGCGTTCTCTTGGCGATTCCATTTCACAGCAGCCACAGGTTGATCTATGCCTGACTTGGAAATAAAAAACCCGGGAACAACTTAACTGCCTAATTAGTTCTGGAGGATAACCAACCAATCAAGGTGAGGCTGAGTCCAAAACTAGATATGAACGCTTAGAAATAAATGAAAATATAGCATCTTCCCCCTCACCTGAAATGCTTGCGCTTCTGAAGACATGGAAACATTTTGAACGATACAGTGTTGATTTCAGTGTTTATCATGTGTCGGTTCTACATTACGTCTGGGTCTTTAATTGTCCTAAAATGATTATTTTGTAATGAAAAGTCAGAGTGTCCTATGACAGTGTGTGAATAAAGAGGGAAGGAAGGGTAGGCGTCGCAAAAGGATGGTGCATGTGGGCCGGCCCCCCTCTGCCTGGGGACTGCCTCTGGACAGGCCGGGCACATGTGGCCGGATTCATTCCAGAGGGAGAGGAAACGAGACTTCCACGCTGCGTCAAGGCCAAGAGGTTTGAGGCTAGAATTGCATTCCTCTCAAGTCCGAGACCTTGAGATTCTCCGAGGATCTGCCAGGAAGTGTCCTTCTTTACTGAAAGACAAAAGATGGTAATTTTATGACCACCTTATAAGTAACAGTGTCACCATCTTAGCGTGACGGACATAGATTCATTCTGTCTGAAAGAAGCATCAGCAGAAGAAGTGGAACATTTGACCTTTTTCTCCAAATTTCTACTTTCCATACCCAACTAAACTGGTTTTTCTTAAAGGCAGTTTTTTTTCTTTTAGATGTTGGGGGTAGGAGTTTTATTAATTAATTAATTTATTTTTGCTGTGTTGGGTCTTCGTTTCTGTGCGAGGACTTTCTCCAGTTGTGGCAAGCGGGTGCGCGGGCCTCTCACTATCGCGGCCTCTCTTGCTGCGGAGCACAGGCTCCAGACGCGCAGGCTCAGTAGTTGTGGCTCACAGGCCTAGTTGGTCCGCAGCATGTGGGATCCTCCCGGACCAGGGCTCGAACCCCTGTCCCCTGCACTGGCAGGCAGACTCTCAACCACTGCGCCACCAGGGAAGCCCTAAAGGCAGTTTTATGCAGAATTTCTGGAAATTTACAATTTCACTTGAACCTGGTGGCCCTGATACATGGTCCAGAATCTTTTTCCTCTATGGCTCTCTCTCTCTCAAATTTTTCTTTTTTTTGATTCTCAGACAATACTATTGTTATTTGCTTTTTCAACAGCAAAGGTAATGCATGGTCGGTATGAGGAAATGCACAAAACGCAAAGACAAGCTGACACTCTCCCTCAAGCCCCAGCCTCCCAGGAACTGGCATTAGGAGCCCGGTTTGTAGACTGCCATGCGCTGTCCACGTGTCGGGGGGACTTTTGCTGTTATTTATTTTTATAAAAATGGCGTTAGTGTATGCGTTTGCTAGGGCTGCCGTGACAGAGTCCTGGGTGGCTTAAACAACAGATGTGTGTTTTCTCCCAGTCCTGGAGACTAAAAGTCCCAGATCAAGGTGTCAGCAGGGCTGGTTCCTTCTGAGGCCTCTTTCCTTGGCATGTAGACGCCGTCTTCTCCCCATGTCCTCACATGGTTGTCCCTCTGTGTGTGTCTGTGTCCTGATCTCTTGGTATAAAGACACCCTTCGTAGTGGATCTGGGTCCATCCTGAAGACCTCATTGTAACTTAATTCTGTCTTTAAAGGCCCTCCTTCCAAATACAGTCACATTCTGAGGTGCTGGCTTGTGGGGACCAATGTCTGGACTGGGGGGACAATTCAGCCCACAGCAGTTCACCATCTGCCAAACCTCAGACCACGACTCCCGCCAGTTCAACCGCATCCACCCCGTCTGCCCTTGGATGGGCCATGTGCGTGCAGCCCCGTCCACCTCCTTGTGTGCGTGTCCTCAGGTGGGACACCTGTTTCCATAGGATAAGCGACCTGCAGTGAGATTCTGCCTCCACAGGTACATGTGTTTTTACTCATGTTGTTAAAATTGCCAGATCACTTGCCCCAAGCCTTGAGTCACGTGCCTTAGACTGTATGAGAGAACCCGGCCCCCACATTGTCGCCAGACATGCATGAGGTTCTTTGTTTCTTTTTTAAACTCTCATTAAGGAAAACCTCAAACACACAGCAAAGTCCAGAGAATACAACAGTGAACCAAAACGTGCTCATCCCCCCAGCTTAAACGACCACCCACTCCTTCCTAGTTGTGTTCCGTCCACCCCCCCTGCCGTATTGTGGAATATATTTAGCACAAATTCCAGACACCGAGGCATCTTACCCAAATACGTCCGTATGCGTTTCTAACAGACAAAGGTTTCTCAGCCACATAACTGCTATCCTGTTCTGGCGTCTAACAAACATTAATGCCTTCCCATCAGCGAGTGCAGACTGGCTCTCCTTAGCTGGTGACCATCCGTCAGCCAGGCGAAAAACGGTCTCATCACGTTTCTCAAAGTCACAAAGTCCTCTCGAGAGGTGGACGGGCACCCAGCTGAGTGCTGCCCGGGGACCAAGAACTAAAACTGCTTCCACTGCTTCTGGAAACTCAACCCCCAACCCACCCTCTCCCTGCTTTTCATTGTTCAGCTGAGAAATCAGCCCCTCAGTCTGCCCAGGGCCCCCGGGTACTGACCCCACCGCGCCCCCCGCTGCCCCCGCGAGCCTGCCTGCCCAGCTCCCACCCCGGGCGTTTCCCGTCTGTCTTTGCACTCACTGCCCCGCGCCTCACCCCGCCATCTCCCCCAGTATTTGCCCTTTGCAATCTGACCTCTTCTTTATGGCCTGAGTCCTGGCCCCTGGCTTTGATGCCGAGATGGAGTTGGCAGTGCCGGACACTTATTAGGGTCCAGCCTAGGGAATGGGGTGAGAGGGAGGGGCATTGCTGAGACAGCCTGACCAAGCCCGGGTACCCCGTGGAGGGTCCCGGGGCTGTGTGGCCTGTGAGAGGTGCCATGGGTGGGCTTTTGTTCCACAAGCAGCCACCTTGGGAAGGGCATGCAGTGAGGCCGACCCTGGAGGAGGTGACAGCTGGAAGAAGGGGTCTCGACAGGGCCTCTGTTTCCTGGCCCACCCGGGAGGCCTGACCAGGCCCCGGCAGCTTGGAAAGCCCCGTGGACTTGCACGTCCTCCCTGGGATGGTCAGCTCTGCTGCCGGCCCCACGGCCTGCGGGGACCGGGTTTCTGTGAATTCTCTGTGCTTAGCTCCTTCCTCCTCTGGGCAGTGGGTCTGGGGGCTGACAGTGTCGCGTCTGACCTTGGGCACCAGGCAGAGTCACCTGGACCCCGAGGAGCTGTTTGAGGCCTGCACGCTGGCTCCCCCCGCCCTGCCCTGGAAGGTGTGCGGTAAACTCCTGATACTCACTAGGATTTGCAAGCTGTTCTGAATTTTAGGGTGAACATGGCCTATGTTAAACACTAATAACTAGGGCTTCCCTGGTTGCGCAGCGGTTAGGAACCTGCCTGCCAATGCAGGGGACACGGGTTCGAGCCCTGGTCCAGGAAGATCCCACATGCCGTGGAGCAACTAAGCCCGTGCACCACAGCTACTAAGCTTGTGCTCTAGAGCCCGCGAGCCACAACTACTGAGCCCACGCGCCTAGAGCCCGTGCTCCGCAACAAGAGAAGCCACCGCAGTGAGAAGCCCGCACACTGCAACGAAGAGTAGCCCCTGCTTGCCACAACTAGAGAAAGCCCACGCGCAGCAACGAAGACCCAACACAGCCAAAAATAAATAAATAAAATAATATATTAAAAAAACCCTAATAACTAATGGCGTGAGGCTTGGTTTCTCTGCCAGTGAGCCCTGAGGTGCTGGGCCAGTCCTCTGATTTGCCGTGGTTTGGATTTTTCCCCCTCTCTGTACTGGAAGAGTCAGCTCAGTCGCCCTAGAGGGTCACTGAGGAGAGAACTTATCTTCCAAAGCGCCGAGTCACCAATGGGATCATCTCGGAAGCGGGGTGTGAGGAGGGCCGTCCCCAAGGCCCCGGGCCACCTGATGCGGCTGCCCCTCCACCGGCATCCAAGGCCCAGGCAGGCTCCGGCCCCTGGAAATGAAGTCCCTGCTCGACGCTGCCCACAGACACATCCGCATCCCGGTGGGAGGCGGGCCTCAGCTCCGAGAGCGGTCGAGGGGGCGGTGAGTTGTTCCGTGTGTCCCAGGGAGATGTGTCTCCCAGTCCCATCAGCGCTGGAGCCGATCCCCTCCCCGTGGAGGGCTTAACGCGGTGGCCTTGCTCTGTGCCCGTGTGCGCACGTGCGCCACACACCACGCACCCACGCGCGCACACGCGCCAAAATTCTCAAGAGCGAGGCAAGCGAAGCACTCGGCGTGAGTGCTGTTCAGAGACCAGGGCGCTCGCCCCAGGCGCCAGGGAGGCCGAGAGCCGAGATGGACTCACTGCCCTGGCCGCCTCGGCTGGGTCTCCAGGAGCTCCGCAAGCCTGGACAGGGGATGTTCTGAAAGGTAGGTTACTGCACTTTTTAAAAGGTGCCTTTTTCCTGTAAGGCCTCCAGTTAATAAATATCCAAGGCTTACCCTTAAACTCACCAGGCTCAGAGCTGAGGACTTTGTGACGGATTTGCCACTCATCTGAAAAGTGGCCGCAATTCCGGCTGTTAGAGCTCATGGACCATCAACGCTGGGCTCCGGGGCTCCCGGGGCTCCCGGGGCAGAAGTGGGCGCTGAGAAGCCAGGAGAAGAGATGGGAAGGGTTTGGAGGATTCGCTGCGGGAAAATGGGCCAAGGAAAGGTTTAGAAATGAAACCTTCGGGATGGAGGGCGCCTCTAGTTACAGCAGAGATGCGCGAGGCTGGTGGCTTCGCAGAAGAGGGGGCAGGCCCAGCCCGCCTCCTCAGGGGCCAGTAGCTGCACAGAGTTCTCTGCACCCTCCATGCCCCGACCACAGGGACCGCCAGCTGCCACCCGTCCTCACTAACAACAGGGGCATCAGTGGCCACACAGAGCGTCCCTGCAAGTAGACCTCTGACCCGCTCTCAGAGGGCGTCTCACAGCGAGGAGACCAAGGGGCCCAGGTTGAGCTCAGGTCTCTGCCAGCGGTCCTTCCTCCGCGGTCCTCTGCCGGCTCCTCAGCCCAGGGCCACCACGCTGTGCCTCTGCTCAAGGCCCTCGTCCCGTTCCTGCCCACGACCCTGCCAACCCACCCCCTTGAAGTCACAACATTCTTCACACCTCTCTTCCACCCCACTCCCCAGTCCCCGATCCCATCCGCTATGGTCTGAGATGATGTGTCCCCCCCTCACTATTCTCGTTCGGAGACCTAACCCCCAGGGCGATGGCATTAGGTGGTGGGGCCTTGGCAATGGGCAGGGGGTGACTAGATCATGAGGGTTGAGCCCACGTGAATGGAACCTGTGTTTCCATAGAAGGGACCCCAGAGGATCCCTCACCCCTCCCACCATGTGAGGACACAGCAAAAAGATGGCCAAGGAAGCCCCGAAGAGGGTCCTCACCAGAACCCCACCATGTGGCACCCCGATCTCAGACCTCCAGCCTCCAGGACTGTGAGAAATAAACTTCTGTTGGTCTGAGCCACCTGGCCTGTGGCGTTTTGTTATAGCAGCTCTCAGCCTGGCCTCCCCCAGTCCATCCTCCCTGCCACGTGCCTGTAGAGTCTCAGGTGGCTTCAGGCCGGACACAGGGCTGTGTCGGATGTGGAGAGTGGAGGCAGAACGCTAAAGCAGCTGTACGCCTCTTTGGTGCAGGGGAGTTTGTTCCACGTTCAGGCTTCAAGCGTGACAGAGACAGGAATGGGGATCCACAGCTCTGGAGCCAGAAGGACCTAGTCTGACTTCTACTCCCTGGTTGTGTAACCGTAGTCCAGTAATTTACAGCTTCCTTGTCTGTAAATCCGGAACGCTAGTAGAGTGGTCATGAGGCTTAAACATTTCATGTAAGATATACTGTTGTCTAGCAGAGCTAAATGCTCAATGTCACTGGGACGGCCATTATGACTGTGACATCACTGTGGGCACAGACGGCTTGACCTGCTGGCGAAAATTAGATCAAGGTTGTCCCTACCGGGTGCTCTTGCCTGCATTGTGTCACCACACTTGCTTTTGCTTATTTATAAGCAGAGTCTGTTACAAGGATTCCATTATCTGGTTTGAGGAGGCTCCTGGGTAGAGAATGGGGAGAGCTCGTAGACTCGTGGATGTGAAGATTCAGAGTAACTTCTAATAATTTAAGGGCTGCCAGCAACCTGAGCCATCAGCATCTCGGTTTTACCGATGGATGTTGAAGCCCCTTCCCTTTGAGCCGGACACCACTTACTCCACCAGCCTGAGCCTCAGTTTCCTCATCTGTGAAATGGGATAGGTTGGATTCCCCAGAAGCAGATTCCAAGGCGAGGAGTTGTGTGCAGGTGATGTGGTCAGGGAGTGACCCCACCGACGACTGGCCAGAGGGAGGGGGAAGCAGAGAAGGGAGGGAGGAGGCCGGGCAGAGTGAGCGCCGGGAGCCTCAGCCGGACCCCCGGGGGCAGATGCCCTGGAGCGCCCTAAGCAGAGCAAAGGAGACCGGACTGTTCCGGAGGGTCCCTGCCGGTGGGGGAGGAAAGTCAGCTCCCACGCGTCCCAGCCCTTGGTGCTCGCAGGCCAGGGGCTCCAGAGAAGTGTCCCGGTGCTGGGTGTTAGAAAGGAGAGTGTGGGGGGCACGGGGGGCCCACAAAACAGCCAGAAGGCACCTGACGGAAGGGGGGGCACTGACATCGCCCACCACGTGGGGACGTGCGTGCTCACCAGCCAGGACCGTGGGAAGGCCAGGCCCTGGCGCAGAGACGGCACCGGGCTGCCTCTGTGAGCTTCCTTCCCTGCCAGGACCCCCCTTTGTTTCGAGCGATTGCACCTGGTGAGCAGAACTGGGGTGGCGGGCCCCGGCTCACCGGCTCTGCATGGCCTGACTGCACACCGGCTGCCCGTTCACGGCCGACGCCTATAGCACGAGACACAGTCAGCCCTCAGGCAGGCTTCCAGTCACTGCGTGGTGGGAGGCTGTCCCCCCTTCCCTAGGGAACTATGGCCGCCCATCAGCCTGGACTCAGGGGCTGGGAGGCTCAGGTGGGGGCAGACCCAGCCGTCCTGCATCCCGCCCACTGGAGAAGCCCCACATCCCTGCTGACCCTCGGCCTGGGTGAGGTCTAGTTCAGGGATGGACCAGCTGCCACTGCACCCGCTTCGGGAGGTGGGTTCCTAAACCTCAAGTGGGCGTGTGGCCAGGACACAGCGGGGAGGGGATGGCTATCTGCCTCCTGGACAGCCATGCCTGGTCCCCCGGGTGTGCAGTGTGTGGATGCCAGGTCTCTGGACTCAGAGCCGCAGTTCCTGGGTTCTATCCCAGTTTCACCGTTGAGGAAGAATGTTGAGGAAGGTCTATTCGTGGCAGACATTGTAGGCTGGGTGACCCAACACGCGTTTCCAACCCCTTTCTCCCTTGTTCGCTTTTATTATAAAAGCCTAGAAACCCCAAATGTTCACCTTCCCAGCTTCCCTTGCAGCTAAGTGTGCCCATGTGACATGGTTTGGTCCTTGAGATGTGAGCAGAAACCCCCGGGCGTCCGGGAGAGCTTGGGGCTTCCTGTCGGGAGGGGTGGATGTGACAGGAGGCTTCATCCAGCCCCTCCTTTCCCTGCCTCGGCCTCAGACCCTGCATCCGCTTGAGATCACGGGTGGAAAGTGACGGAAAGGCCAAGGGAACCACGGGACACGGCCCTGACATCGCCAAGGGCTGAAGCAGACCTCTCGGCAGCAAAGGGCTGATTTCAGCCCCAGAACTTAGGGTTCCCGGTGCTTGCAGATGAAAGCTTTCCTCTCTGATCAAACTGTTCAATCTGGAAAGACTAGACATGCCATGATTGATCATTTAAGGTCCGGCTGTGCTCTCCTGGGGTGTTGGGGGCTTGTCCTGTGAGAATGATTAGGTCCCTCTGGGAAATGACGGGGTACTTCCAAGGGTGTAGTGGGTGAGAGGTCCAGGCACAGTCGCTCCTTTTATGCTGAGCTGTTACTTCAATAGAGGATGAACACGTTTATACGGAGTTTTCCAAGGGAGAAGCATCTCTGTTGAAAATACCTTCTTCCCTCACTTACCCACTCCCCACGTCCATGCTAGGTCAGACATGCCCCCAAATGTGCCCCCGAAGCCCATGTGAATCACATGGCGCATATCACGGTCTCCCTGCCCGTCGTCCACGCTGGCCCGAGAACACCCCCATATCACACTGCCTTTCAGCTGGGAAAACCCGGGGCTCAGAGGGTGCCGGACCAGCTGAGTAGTTGCTGCGTGTGGACGGATGACTCCACACTTGCGGGTCCCTTACAAACAGCAAACGGATGATGATGGCGCTCACCTGACGCTGGAGATGCTCACGTTTCAGTGCTGCTACGGCTGACCCACCCGCGTCCCCAAAAGCCACGTTGAAGCCCTAGCGCCGAGGACCTGTGAATGGGACCCGCTGGGAAACAGAGTCCTTGCAGATGGAGTTAGTAAAGATGAGGTCACACTGCAGCAGGGTGAGCCTAATCCAACCTACAAGGTGTCCAGAGGAAAAACGCCATGAAGACACAGACACACAGGGAGAAGGCCATGTGACCACAGAGGCAGAAATTGCAGGGATGTGTCCACAAGCCAAGGAACCCTGAGGACTCTCTGCACCCACAGGAAGCCGGAAGAGGTGAGGAAGGGTCCTCCCACGCAGGTGTCAGAGGAAGCGTCTTGACGTCAGACCCCTGGAAGTACAGGGGTTCTCCAGAACTGAGAGACAACACATTTCTCTTGTTCTAAGCTACCAGCTCTGTGGTCCTTCGTTATGGCAGCTACAGGACGCTAACAGCGATTAAGAACAGCTGGGGGGGGGGGCGGGGCTTCCCTGGTGGCGCAGTGGTAGAGAGTCCGCCTGCCGATGCAGGGGACGCGGGTTCGTGCCCCGGTCCGGGAAGATCCCACGTGCCGCGGAGCGGCTGGGCCCGTGAGACATGGCCGCTGAGCCTGCGCGTCCGGAGCCTGTGCTCCGCAACGGGAGAGGCCACAACAGTGAGCGGCCCGCGTACCGCAAAAAAAAAAAAAAAAAAACAGCTGGGGAGCACGTTGGCAATGTGGAACCCCAAGGCCCAGCCTAGAAATTCGGTTTTAATAGATTCAGGGTGAGGCCCGGGACCCTGCATTTCCATGATTCTGCAGCAGAGAGTTCTGCTGCTTGGAATAGAAGCATTCCGGCCGTACGCTCATTAAGACAATCCTCTGTCTTCCACTGAAGGCTCCTGGCGGGGAGGCGGTGCCCCCGGGGGGAGCTGTGGCCTCACCCTCGTTTCGCTCTACCCGGTCCCCCAGCCCTGACAGCAGCCCGTGGCCCCAGTGCCTTTGACCGTCCTGAGCCCACCCCGAACGCCAGGCCTCCCACACCTCCTTCTGTCTATGCCACTATGATGCTCACCTGAGCCAGCTCACAGCCAGCCAGTAGGTGCCTCTGTGCCTAAGACAGAAAATGAATTAAATTTAAGGCTTCGGGTGATGTAAAATGAATTAGGTCTCTGCTTCATCAATTTAAGGCCCCAAACCTTGGCACTATGTTTACTCAGGATGCGAGTAAAATAAGATATACCTTAAAAAACGAAAACCACGCGTGCATAAAGATTACACGAATGGATTCAACTTTAGGAACTAGGTCAGAAATGAGGTTTTTGCCCTGTGCGTGAGAGAACTCAGCGGCAGTTGAATTATTCATGCAACGTGAGCCCTGCTGTTTTAAACTAGACAATTGAACACTGGTTTAAAAGGTCATTAACACCCAGGAAAATGCAAATGGTTTCTCCATCTTTTTAATTGTCGTGGCATGAGAAGCACCACCACATGGAAATGAGATGGAAGCAGGTCTCCTCCCTGGTGGGGAAGACGGTCCCCTCCTCCAGACTCTTCTTGCAGGTAGACTGGCTCCCCTGGGCACCCGCTCTCCACAGAGACCCGCTTGATGGGTGAAGAAGCAAATTGAGGTGCTATTTAAAACCATGTTCTCCTACGTGAATAACCAAGAGCCTCTCCGAGAAAACTCGGAGAGGGTGGAATTGGGGGCGATGCTCAATTAGCCTAGAAATTATCCCGTCGGCCCAGCCACCTATGGAAGGAGCTGTTCCAGGTGGAATCGCGGTGTGAGAAGGGACCCTCCCCAGACCTTTATCTTGGAAGCACGCAGAGGGGTGGGGATTCGCCCAGAGCTGCTCAGCTGCTTGAGGGCGGTGGGAGCCGGTGCCCTTCTTGTGCCCCGCCCAGGCCAGTCACCTCGCCTCCTGTCCCCAGGGACAGGATTCCAAGAGCACAGACGCAGAACAGGTAAGATCATTTAAGTGCAGCTTGAAAAAAGTGACTTCTACTTTGCACCCCAAACTTCAGGAGGCTCTGAATGCAAACCACAGTCCGTTTTGGTTTCCTAAATCCCTTCAGGTCAGTGGAGGGGCATCGCGGGCACCCCGGCTGGCCTACATCGCAGGGGGCGGCCAGGGGCTTGGGCTCCATCGAGTACCCACAGGCACTGCAGCGGCCGGCAACGTGGGCCGAGACCTTCCTCTCCTGGAACCCTTGGTCTAGCTGGGGAGACAAACACACAGAGGGCGTGGGACCAGCGAGACAGGGTGCCCGATGACGCCTGGTGGGGGGCGAATGTGGAGGGCAGGGGGCGGCCTGGGTCTGCTGCTTCCCGGGACCTTGTCCACACCTCATTTTGTCTAGAAGAGAGACAACCAGATCTTAGTATGCGTGAAACAACCCAACAGGCTGGTTGAAAAGCAGCTTCCAGAGTCACAGCCCGGACTGGAACGTGGTGCTTCTGACTCAGTAGGTCTCGATGAGACCAAGACAATGCTCAGTGCACAGCCACCCGCCCAGATGATCTTGCATTGTGGGAACCCCACCCCCACCCCCACCCCCCACCCCCGTCCAGAGAGAATCCAGCCTGACATCCGGAGATACAGGGTGAGTTGCTGGCTCCGGAGTACAAACCTGTCACTGCACGCGTGGTAAGATGTGCGGTTCTCAGAGCATCTGCGCTGCCTCCCCGCAGACCTGCTGTGCTAGACAGAATGGCCCCCGGAGACGTCCACGCCCCAGTCCCCGGGAAGCTGGGAACATGTTACTGCCACAGACTGAGCATTTATCCTCCCACCCCCAGATTCGTGTGTTGGAATCTAACTCCCAAGGTGATGCGGTCGTGAGGCGGAGCCCTCATGACGGGGTCGGTGCCCTAATAAGAGACCCCAGAGAGCTCCCCGCTCCTTCCCCATGTGTGGACACAGGGAGAAACTGCCGTCTATAAGCCAGGAAACGGGTTCCCACAAGACCCCAGATTTGCTGGCCCCTTGATCTCAGAATCCCAGCCTCCACAAATAAGTGAGTGTTGTTTAAGCTGCCCTGTGTGTGGTGTTTTATTACCGCAGCTGGAATGGACCAGGGCGCTTACCTCACACGGCCACAGGGACTTTGCACATGTGACCGAGACCTCGAGGTGGAGCTACTGCCCTGGATGATCTGGGTGGGTCCCATGTGCTCACACGCGTCTTTGTAAGAGGGAAGTGAGAGGGTCAAAGCCAGAAACAGGAGAGTGAGCCGGACGCAGAGGCTGGAGGGATGGGTTTTAAAGATTGAGGGGGGGCCATGAGCCAAGGAAGGTTGTGCCTCTAGAGGCTGGAAAAGCCCAGGACGTGGATTCCACCCCCACAGAGCCCCCATGAGGACCCAGCCCAGGCAACGTCGTGATTTTAGCCCAGACTTCTCACCTCCAGAGCTGCAGGAGAATAATTTTGTGTTGTCTTAACCCCTAGGTTTGTAATAATTTTTTTTTCTTTTTTTTACAGCAGTTGTTATAGCAACAAGAGGAAATGGATACACCTCCCAGGGAGTGAGTCCAACATGGAAAGGGTCTACCGGCAAACATGCCAGGCCCACGGGCTCCTGACCTCACCCTGCTTTGCTCTGTCTCCGAGAAGCTGCCCAGCTCCCAGGAGGGCAGGCCCAGCTCAGCAGCCCTGCACGACTTCCTTCCACGTGAGAGAGAGGAACTCTGTAAGTCCTGGGGCACCGCTACGTGGACTTGTTCCTGGCCGGTGGGCCCTGGCCCTAACTGACACGATGGCACAGAACGCAGCACCAAAGCTTCCACCTGAATCTCACAGGCGGAAACAAAGGAGAGCTGGTGAAAACATACGCAGCACTGCTGTGCAGAGAAGCTGGAGAGCGGAAGGCTGGGGGCCCTGAGTCACCCCTGCCCCCGCTCCGGGGCGGTCAGTTCACAGGGCGGGAGGTGGGCAGGCAGACGCATCAGGCTGTCTGATCTCAGCTTGGAGTCACTTCTTAGATCAGGATGAGGGGTGCCCGCAGGACCGGGAGCACGGGGGGTGGGGGCGGGGGCACCGGGAGGGCACTGGAGAGGCGAAGGCTGGGGACCCTCAGTATCAACCCCGACACGCGTTTCGTCTCGGGCTGGCAGGACCAGCACCCCAGCAGGTAGACTGTCGTCCTGTCTGGGACCCTGCAGGCCTCAGCGGGTGCTTTTTGTTTTCCGCATCGCACTCCCACCAAGTAACCTGGGAGGAATCGCGGCTTGTTCATGTTCACGTCCATCCTCGTCCCACCCCAGGGCCACACCTAAGCAGCCCCGTGTCACACCCGAGAAGGGCCCGCGCTGACGACAGCAGGTGCATTTGAGGGAAGAGACTCCACTCCACCCTCCCAAAGCCTCGCCCCGCCCCAGGGGATTCAGACCCTCGTGGGCCTCTGGCATCAGGGACATTAGTTAAAATGAAGGTTTCCAGGTCTCTCGTCCAGGAAGTCAGGCCCCACGGGCCTGGGCTGGGGCCCAGGAGCCTGCATTTCAATTCTCTTCCTGTAGACCTGACCACACCCTGGGTCACTTGAACGATCAGTTTTCTGGTCACTTGGTGAGGCTCCAGGACCCAGTCTGGAAACACTAGCCCCGGGGCCGGGCCGCGGTGGGGATGTTTTGTAGAGGTGATTACCACCTAGGATCAGGTGGCTTTAAGTGAAGGAGATGACCTTCCCTAAGGTAGGTGGGCCTCCCCCAGGCAGCTGAAGTCCTTGAGAGCAAATGCGGAGGTTTCCCAGAGAAGGAGGAACCCTCAAGCCTGTGGCCTCTGCTCCCACCAGATCGTCCAGCCTGCCGGCTGCCCTACGGCTTCTGGACCTAGCAACCCCACCATCTCGTGAGCCAGTTCTCCAAAACCAGTCTCCTGTGGATTCTCCTGCTGGTTCCCTGGAGAGCCCCAACTGGTACAGAAGCCTAGTGCGCTGTCGGGCGTTTCAACAGATCACTCCACGGGAAGATTCTAGAACGGTGCCAAGGACAGAGCAATCGCCCCACAGATGTGACCCGTCGCGGCTGCCGTGTGCTGGGGACAAGCCGTCGTGGTCTCTGTCCTGGGGACCTCTCCCTGAGATGGTCCCTGGCTCCAGCAACCACACAGGTGTCTACGGGCCCAGCGCAGACACCGGCGGGGGGTGGGGGGTGTCTCTGAAAGGTGAGTGAACATGAGTGTGGGCGAGAGCTGCATGGCAGTGGAGTGGGAGGTCGCGGCGGGCTGGGGCGCAGGGCCAGGAGGCCCCGGAGAGAGGGGGAGGACAGGGTCTGGCCACCAGGGCAGCCCCCAGCCCTGCTCCTGTCTCCCAGCCTTCCGCGGTCACCTTGATCTCCCCGTCCACCGCCCTTCTGGCCTCCGGGCCTCCCGTCCACCCATCTCCACGGCCTCCCCCTGCGCTGTGGCCTGCCGTCTTCTTGTCCCCGCCCCGGGTCCCGGGCACAGCAGCTGCAGCACCTCTGCTGTCCCAGGGGGCCCGTGCAACCCAGGGGGCTGGCCGCGCTCAGCTGTCCATCCCGTGCTGTCAGCCTCACCCACCCCTTCATCCTGTCTGAGTGCGTTTGGGCTTCTGTAGCCAGAGACCGGGAGGGCCTAACAACGGACATTGATTCCCCACAGTGCGCAGGCTGGAAGCCCCAGATCACGGCACAGGCAGATTTGGCGTCTGGTGAGGACCCGCCTCCTGGTTCACAGAGGGCCGTCTTCCCACTGTGTCCTCACATGGGGGAAGGGTCAAGGGGACCCTCCTATAAGGGCCCTCATTCCATTCATGGGGGTGCCACCCTCCTGACCTGATCACCTCCCAAAGCCCCCCACTCCTAATACCTTCACATTGGGGGTTAGGATTCAACACATGAATTCCAGGGGGACACAGACACTGAGCCCACAGAACCGCCACCGTCTTCCCTCTGCACAGACGCGTGCTGGCCTCACTCCTGTTCACACACACTCAAGCCCCACCGTCTGTTCCCCCCCCCTTCCCTCCACCATCAGGCTTCAGGCGGGGGCGATGCTGGTCCTGCCTCCTCCAGGCTCCCCGCCCCTGCATCCCAGTACCACTGAGGACCCCTGGCCGCATCTTCACTTGATACGTAGCTAGTGAGCGCCAGGAAACAAATTTCTCATTGTGTAAACTTTAACAGGAATGCATGTAGCCACATGAAGCTAGTGGCTGTGGGGGGACAGTGTGGTCCTAAAACTGGGTTCGCCTCGGTGTAACTTACCCTCCAGGAAATGCTCCATGGCTTTCCTTTGCCTTTAGGGGAGATGCCAATACAAAGCAGTAACCGTCAAATGGCACGTAATGTGTGCCAGGTGTTGCCCTGCAGGCCTAACCTCATCTGATTTTCCCAACAAGCCACTGTGGCCCTCCGTTCACAGATGAGGGCCTGAGGGACAGAGGGTTGGGAACGTGCCACGAAGGCGGGTCCTCAGAAGGGCTCACAGGGCTGCAGGAACCAGACGCCACCCACCTCCCTGCCCAGGGTCCAATTCTGTTCCCAAAAGGCTACGTTGAAGTCATAACCCCAGGGAGCTACGAGTGTGACCTTATCTGGAAATACGGTCTTCTTTGCAGATGCCACCAAGGTAAGATGAGGCCATGCTGGAGAAACGTGGGCCCTAATCCCACATGACTTTGTCCCTGCAGGAAGGGGGCAGACACAGCCGTGGGGGAGACGGCCCACGCCAACAGGCAGAGATGGGAGTGATGTGTCTGCAGGCCAGAGGACCCCAGGGCTGCAGGCGACCCCAGAGCCAGGAGAGGCAGCAAGGATCCCCCTACAGGTTCCGAGGGCGCGTGATCTTCTGGCAAGTTCCCCAGAACGTGAGAGAATACATTTCTGTAGTTCTAAGCCCCCCGGGGGGTGGGATTTGCTGAACAGCCCCAGAAACTGATACACTCACTTCCGAAGCCACATCCCCTCCACCCACCCCGAGCAGAAAGCAACCCCCTGGCTCTCCCTTCCTCTGCTGTGGCCTGGGATTTCACCTTTTCCCTCCTCTAATGGGTGCAGACTCATTCCTCTGGACAGCCCTGTCCAGGAGACAAAGAAGGTGGCCACGTGTAATGTATAGTGGCCGTGGGAAGAAAACGAGAAAAAACAGGTAAAGTTAATATATTTAGTTAGCCTATAGCCAAAATATTATTTCAACAAGTGATCAACATAAAAATCAACGAGATATTTTACATGCAGGTCTTTTTGTGCTAAGTCTTCCCAAATTCCACGCACACTTCATACCTATGGCATATCTAAACTGTGTAGCAATTTACACTTCTAACACATCTAAATTGTCACTGGAAATACCGGATGTGCGTTTGACGTTTATACAGTTTGCAGTGGCAGGTGGGCTCACATACTCAAGTTGTTCTAAACACATGTGGGAGTTCCCAGGAGCTGAGTGGAAAATCAGTTTTAAAATTTGCATTGCAGCTAATTAAAGTTTAAAAGTCAATTCTTCAGTCACACTAGCCAAATTCTGAGCGCTCAGTGCTACACACGACTCTGGGAGTCACCGTCCCTGTGTCCCCATCCACTCCTCCCCCTATCCCCTCCCCCAACAAATCAAACTGGAAGGAGGCCTGGAGGTACAACAGCCCTGCCCTGGGGGCCACATACTGGAATCTCCAGGCTTGGTTCACAGATTCCGCCTCCCGCCCAGCAGGTGGCCGGGAGGATGCATCAGGATACGGCACTTCGGAAGAACACAGAAAGGAGCAAGGGGCTCTGTGAGAGGGGGAGAAGCAGCGCAGACACTGGACTGGGGGTCCTGAGCTAGGAGGCTGAGGAGCTCCTCAGGCAGGTGGGAAGTGGGAGTATCCCAGGTGAAAGGGATACTGTTTTCCAAAGTCTGGAAGCTGGTACCACTTCACACTACCAACAAGACAGACAATAACAGGTGCTGCTGAGGATGTGGAAGGGTTGGACCCCTCGTGCACTGCTGGTGGGAACATAAAATGGTATAGCTGCTGTCCATAACGGTATGACGGTTCCTCGAAAAAATTTAAAACAGAATTACTATACGATCCAGCAATCCCACTTCTGAGTATATACCCAAAAGAGATGCAACCAGGAGCTCAAAGAGCTATTTACACACCTAGGTTCAGAGCAGCGTTATTCACGACAGCCAAAAAGTGATGAATGGATCAAGAAAATGTGGTGTACAGCGAAGTACTATTCAGCTTTAAAAAGGAAGGACATTCGGACACCTGCTACAGCATGGATGAATCTTGAGGACCTTGTGCTCAGTGAAAGGAACCAGTCACAGAAGGACAAAGACTGTGTGATTCCACTTACATGAGGTACCTGGAATAGACAAATTCGTAGAGACAGGAAGTAGAATGGGGGGGGCAGGGACTGGGGAGGGGATGGGGAGTTGTTTAATGGGGACAGAGTTTCAGTTTGGGAAGAGGAGAAAGTTCTGGAGATGGTGATGATTGCATAGCAATGAATGTACTTAATGCCACTGAACTGTTCCTTGAAAAATGGTTAAGACAGTAAATTTTGTTATTTTTTTCACAATTAAAAAAATTAACCTCATGTTATTGACATATAAAATCAAGTTTTAGATCAGACATTGTTTCACTTAATGTTTTCCCTAGCAGCATTACTAAAGAAAATTTATATTTCTTATCATTTTGAAAAGAATAACCATTTTCTAAGCATTACTGGCCATCCAGAACTCGAATTTTCCAAAAGGCAAAATTTCCTTTTCAATCTAAGGATTTACAATTTTCAAGCAGCCGACGTCCTAGCGGAACTTGGATTCTCATACGTGAGACCAAAAGAAGAAAAGTCTGAAAGCTGGAAAGCGCCTGGTGAGTAGAGGAATCTGTAGCCCTGGGCGGCTGCAGTTCTGCACATGCAGGACACACACGTCCAGAGAGGGTGGGAAGGAGACCCAGGGCCAGGCAGAGAGGGGACTTGAGTGCCCCCCAGACCTGGATGTCCGTGATCTGAGCCCTGCGTGGGGGGCTGCACCGTGGAGCGTGGAGGAGGGATCACAGGGCAGAGGTACAGCAGGCCCTGGACCTCCACTGCCCGTGTCCGAGTTCCACACCTCCACCCCCAGTGGGCCTCGGGCTGGGCCAGCTGCTAACCTTCCGTCCTCGGCTGCCCCTCCACGAGTGGAGATAACGATACAAGGTCTCCAACTCCAAAACCCGAATGCTTTCACACTGAAAGTCGCTTTTGAAACTCATTTGGTGGCAAAACGCGATCAGAATGGATGTGAGCCTTCTTACGGCTGCTGTCCCTCTTCCTACGCTCTCACTGCCGAAATAGTAACGTGTTTGATTACAGGGTGCTATCGGCAACCACTGGGCCAGGTCGTACACACTACATACACTCTGTCACCTTCTAAAGTCAAAGAAGTTTGGAAACGCAGCTGGCGCAAGAGCTCTGGGTAAGGACTGTGTATCCACCTCTGAAGACTCCAGGGAAATGCATTCATTCATGACATACTCCCGCAGCTCTCAAAATGTGGTCTGCAGATCCCCAAAACCCTTTCAGAGGGTCCACACACAACCATTTTTACAGTTATGCTGTTACTACTTACCTTTGTCACTGCCCAGACCTTGGCACAAGCTGCAGAAACACCGGCGAGTAGAAAGTTGAGGCCTCAGCAGCGTGGAGACCACGGCTCCGACCGTACCAGCAGGTGTCGTACTCACAGCCGTGCACTCAGAGTTTTGCTTAAAAAAAATGCCAGTTTCTGGCTGAGTAATATTCCACCGTATATATGTACCCCATCTTCTTTATCCGTTCGTCTGTCGACGGGCATTTAGGTTGCTTCCATGACCTGGCTATTGTAAATAGTGCTGCAGTGAACGTTAAAAGGAACGAAATTGGGTCATTTGTAGAGACGTGGATGGACCTAGACGCTGTCATACAGAGTAAAGTAAGTCAGAAGGAGAAAAACAAATATTGTATATTAACGCGTATACGTGGAATCTAGAAAAATGGTACAGATGAACCGGTTTGCAAGGCAGAAATAGAGACACAGATGTAGAGAACAGATGTATGGATACCAAGGGGGGAGAGGGGGAGGGGTGGTAGTGGGTGGTGGTGGGATGAATTGGGAGATTGGGATTGACATGTATACACTAATATGTATAAAATAGATAACTAATAAGAACCTGCTGTATAAAAAAATAAAATTCAAAAAAATATGCCAGTTTCACTGAAGAATGTCCTTGAAAAAGCAGTAAAAAAAAAAAAAAAAAAGTATTAGCTTGGGCTTCCCTGGTGGCGCAGTGGTTGAGAGTCCGCCTGCCCGATGCAGGGGACACGGGTTCGTGCCCCGGTCCGGGAGGATCCCACATGCCGCGGAGCGGCTGGGCCCGTGAGCCATGGCTGCTGAGCCTGCGCGTCCGGAGCCTGTGCTCCGCAACGGGAGAGGCCACAACAGTGAGAGGCCCGCATAGCGCAAAAAAAAAAAGAATCTGTGTTTTCAAGTGAAAAGTAAAATTTTGGAAAACGTGTATCCAATAGCATAAGTCAGACAACTTCCCAGTATTTAAAGACCTTTCCGATGAGCTCAGCAGTGATATTAACAGAAGTAACTTTGTGACATTGTTTAAGGAAACCTGTCAACATTTGGGAGAACTGCATAACTCAGAGAAGGATTATTTTCCAAATAACCAATGAATGATGTTGCTAAATCTTTCATGGGTAAAAGACCCATTCAAAGTGTGAGATAGATCAATGGATTTTAACGTAATAGAGCATGAAGTATTCATTGACATGGTTTCAGATTCCATATTGCAACTAAGTTCCGAAACTTCCACCTGTTGAGTTTTGTGTGGTATTCAGGAAGAACAGCCACCCTGTGTGACGAGGCTGCTAAAACATTCCTCCTTTCCCAGCTACATGTCTGTGGGAGGCTGCATTTTCTCCATATACTTGAACCAAAATAATGGATTGCACAGCAGAAGTGAGAGTCCAGCTATCTCCTCTTAAGCCAAACATTATAAAGAAGTGTGCAAAAAGGTAAAACACCACTCTTCTAATTTTGTAATGTTTTGGGAAATATAGTAAGTGCTCATTAAAATATAAGATTTAAGTAAACATGAAGTGGGTTTTTATTGTTATTGTGGATGAATCATCAGTAGGCGTAGTCCAAATAAACAAAGCTCCTCGGGGCCCTCCGTGACCACGAGGGGTGGAAGGGTGCTGAGACACCTTGAGAGTGCGGGTGGGACGCGGCTGGGGCCCCTGCTCCTGCAGACAGTCCACTTTGTAGGACAGCCGGCAGTACACACCTGGGTACTTATAACTTCAATAGCCACGAGTGCTGTGGAGACTACAACTGGGGCAGGAGCTGTTTTAGAGACGCGGTCTCTCTCTGGGATCATCTGTATCCAGGGGTCTGGGGGAAGAATGTTCCACAGAGGGGAGAGCAAAGACAGGGGCCGGGGATCCCCCTGAAGTGGGAAGGGCTTGGCAGCAGAGTTGGGGTGTTCAAGCTGGCCAAGGGAGGCCAGCCTTATAGCCTCAGGCGAGGGGAGTGGCCCCAAAGTGTGTTTTAGGGTTGTGTCTAATTCTCAGCGTTCTTGGAAACCACTGGTGTAGACCAAGTGTGGAGAGAGAACAGGCTGCCGGGAGCCAGCAGAGGTTGAAAGACCAGCCCTCCAGGTGTGCGCAGAAATGGCCGCAGCTGAAGACCAGGGGGGGCCTGTGAGAGGGAGCAACCAGGACTGTCTCCCAAATGGGCGGATGGGGAAAACGGGGAAGGAGCGGACTGGGGGCGAGGGGCAGGACTCAACCCATCCCATTTGGACTGTCAAATTTGAAAAGCCCATTAGAACTCCGGTAGAGGCAGCCAGCAGGCAGTCAGGTGCATGGGTCTCAAGCTCAGAGCTGGAGAGAATCTCCATCGTCATCAGGGCAGCGATGCCACATAGGTAAGGCGCCGTCCCTTCCGGGCTGGTGGGAAGAGGGCTGGTAGTCGGGGCTGGAGGAGGGTTAAGTGGGGAAGGAAATAGCAGAGTCGCGTTTTCCTTTTACCCTTGGCTGCCATAGCTTTGGGAAGTTCCCTCTTGTGGCTGGGGGGCAGTTCATCCCAGGAGGAATGTCCTCCGGGGAATATGGGGGGGAGCAGAGGGGGGCCTTCTGGAGGTCTTCCCAAAAGGATAGCGGAGACGAGCCAGGCAGAAGCAGGCCCTTTAAGAGCCTTGCCTGACAGAGGCACGCCCATTCCCTGGGTGGAAGCTGAGGAGTCCGTGGACAGGTTGCAGGAGAGGGCGGAGCCTCTTGCCCCCGCGGTAGGGAGACTCTCCCCGGGACGCCCTTGTCACCAGGGCGCAGAGTCATGCAGACGAAGCGCTGCCCCTCTTTTCTTCTAGGTCCACTTCCTGCTTAGCTGGGCATCCCTCAGATCCTGTCCTCTGCTTTCGTCCATTTCGGACCTTTCCCTGTCTTCACTGGACCAACGCCCTCCCCCCAAAATCGTTTTTGTGAAAGATGTCCGGACCCCCTGCTTCAGTGATTCTCTCCCTGGGCCACTGAGGATGAGCGCGGCCACCGAGCCTTAATCCCTCCTAACCTCTGACCTCTCTCCCCCTCCCTTTAAGCAAACTTCCCTGCCGCCACCGTGCCTCGGCCTCCCCTCCCCCTTCTCCACGGCTCTCCAGAAGAAAGAGCGCGCGCATTTGCAAAGTGGGTGGGAGAAGGCCTCGAGGCGGTGACTGCACCCGCAGTGCTCGCGTCCTTAAGGCGCGCGCTGCTGGAGCAGTGGGCGCTCGGCCAGCGGAAAATGGGAGCGGGGACGGGCGCCTTTGCCCAAGCATTCCGCTCTGGAGGGGCCCTCCCGGCGCCTCCACCCACGAGCGGGGAAGCCGGGCTCCTCCGCGGGGCACCCACGCGCGTCAATCTCCCCCCAACAACGGGAACTCGAGGGAGGCAACGAAAGACTTTGGTTTTAAAAGGTGGGAGGGGGCAGCGGGGGTACCTTTTGAACCACGCGGCTGCTTAGGGAAGCAGGTGTGGCCAGACCCGCGAGGCCGCGGGGACCGGTGCGGGGACGAGGCGGCGCCCCGGGGCCCCGGGGGACTCGAAGGACGCGCGCGGGGCGGGCCGGAGGCAACCGGAAGCTCGGGTCGCGGTGGTTAGGACGGCCTGGGGGCGTTTCGGGGGGGGGGGATGAAGTTTCGGACCGTGCCCCCCCCGGAGCGCCACCCTTTCACTGAGTCCGGACGAGCGGCTTTGAAGTCGCGGCCTGGACTCGCCCCTCCCGCGTCCCTCCCCGCGCCGTGCGGAACCGCCGAGTCCGGGCCGTGCCGGCTTTGTAGCTAAGCGCTATTGCGGCGGCTCATTGGACCACGTCGGTGGGGCGATAGCAGCCCTCTGATCTGTGAGCTGCAAAGAGCTCTGCGGTCCATTCACAAATCCGCGCCGGGCCGGGGCCCGGAGCTCCCAGGGAGCTGGCCGCCGCGTAGGGGGCTCCGCTCCAGCCGCGCCCTTTGCCTCCTAGCGGGCGCTGCGTCTCACAAGGCTCGGAATTTGGGGGCCTGGGGGCAGAGGCTCTCACGTCGGTGGAAAGTTCTTAGCCAAAAAGTCCGTCTCATGGATCCGGGCTCCGACTCCCGGGGGGACCTCGCTGTAGAGCCCAGAGTCTCCACTGCGCCGGGGTCCCCTCTCGGGCGTATCCCCAGCGGCCTGCTCCGAGCCGGCCGGCGCGAGTGTAGACCCTCCCAAGCCCCGGGGCGGGGCCGGCGCCGCAGCCTCAGCGCCCCTTCCCTCCCTCTCGGGGCGCGGCGGGGCACCTGGCCGGTCTCTAGGAATCACCCCTAAAGCCAAGCCCGCCCGGGGATTCGCTGCTTACTCAGATGAGCCGGGCGGGGTGGGCGGGAGGGAGACCCTCTGAGGAAACCGGCTTCGGGGCCTCCAGGATGTCTCCCACTCCAAACTCCAGCAAGGGATCCCCTCACCCAACCCGACGGCGCAGCGAGACGGGGAAGGGAGCCTGGAGAGGGGTAGCCGAGCCGCGCCCCCAGCAGAAGGCCAGTTCATGGAAGCAAGAGACCGGGTCACACCGGCACAACCTCCTCCCGCCCCCCGTGCGCGCACGAAGGGAAACATCCGGCTTGGGGCGCCGCATCCCCGCTTGCGACGGAGACCACTGCCCCCTGGGCGGAGAAGCTGGGTGCTCGCCGAGACACCACTAGGCGATCCTGGGTGATGCTGGCATGGCGGAGCCCCTCCCCTTCCCCTCTCGGCGGAGCAGATGGGCCCGCAGTGGGTGCCGGGGATGCTTCTGCCCCGCCACCCCGAACCCCAGCAAGGTCCACCCTGCCCCCACCCCGCCGGCCAGCCTGGATGTGCGAGGCGCCTGGGTTCCCGGAGAGGGAGCTCTCCTCGTGCCCCGGCGCAGACGGGCATGCCGCTTTCTTTTGGCTCGATTTCGTGCTTTCCAGGAGCTGTTTCACTGAGGAAAGGCGATTCCCGCGCGGGCGGAAAGGCTGCAAGCCTGCGTTCGGCCCAGTCTCGGACCCTGGCAGACGCTCGCCTCTGGGTTGCCTCTCGATCCGACATCCATTCTGGCCTCCGACTTCGGAGAATGTCCCCGGATCGAGGTTTCCTAGCGGTCGAGACTTGGTTTCACATTCTACTTTCAAGGCTGAGCTTTTCCTGGCCGCTTTGCACGAGCAGCAGCTGAACTTGTATCTGCAAATAAGACAGAAAAGCGTCGCCCAAAATGTGTCATTTGTTTGGGGAATCCGCGCTTTACCGTCGGAGCGTTTTGGCACCAAACCTTCAGTCCCCGCCGGCAGCCTCAGACCCTCGCCCCCAGGCCCCCAACATCTGAAACCCAGAGGCTGCCCCGCCGCCGCCAAAGTTAGCCCCAGCCTGGCGAACGGAGGGCTAAACTGGGTAGTTAATTAGGACAGCTCTCATTTCTGGCTCCGGGTAGCTGGGCAGGTGTAAATCCCTAGGAATTTAAGGGCATTAGCTACATATGTGGGAAATCCTGATGCATATCCCGTTTCTCTCTCCTAGCCTGTGTTTATCCTCCAGCTGGTATAGAGTTCCTGAACTTTGCCGTCGTCACAGAGGCTGCTGTGTCTTAGGGGATTAAGTTATATGAGACACACAAAACCCTGAAACTCCGTAACATAAGATGCAACGTGAAGAGCTGCCTGCAGAGAAATGGAAGATTTTTTTAGAGATATTGAGGAGAAGGAAGCGTTTTTTGGGGAACAGAAAGAGCATTTCTCTACTGTGTCCTAACTTGAAAATATCGCTTTGGTGGGCCTTTCTTTAAGTGGGTGAGGTCTGCTGGGATGATGACACAGAAGCGGATATGAGTACTGGGAGAACTGCTGAGGGCCATTCCCTGGCTCTGGGCCCTGACCGGACCAGTTGGAGCTGCCCCGGGAGGGTAGTTGGGCCTCAGTGCTCACCAGCCCCCAAGAGCAGACACCCACGATGCAGTGATCAAGATTCTGTGCTCCTAAAAGGCCACCAATCCCCCAAGAGTGTTCTTCTGCCCTTAGCACAGGAATGTATCAGGGGACATACCCCCCATACTATACAAACTTTCCGCCAAGGTCAAAGCCTGTGCCCCCAGGCCAACAAATTCGGAGCCTGTGGAACTCAGTGGAATTGATCGGTAATTTCATCAAATACAGGAAATGTGTTAATTTCATTCACAATGTAGTTTCACTCTTTTATATCAAACTGTAAATTTTAATATATTTCTATTTGATAAGGAAAAAAAGAAATCCATTTCATGACTTATCTGAACATAGGTTTAAAATAAAAGCTATCTCCCCCAACGTAACCAGTACATAACTCTGCATGAGTTCCCCCAGCGAAGCTCTATTGTTGATATTTGGGGGTGAAGGTTTAGATATTTTCTTCCTGGTATAAGACCCAGACTAATGAGTTATTTGTCTCAGTAGCAGTTGGTAGGTCAGCTGGGCTGGATCCAGGTGGTTTAAGTTAAACCTGAACTTGTCTAAAATTCTGGAACTGTCTAGCCACTCAAATCATGTTTCCAAAAATAGTGTGAAGTCAGCCTACGTGAGTTTATGCCACGCTCGCCTCGCTGTGATTTCCTGTGGCTTTCAGGGAAAGAAAGCGAAGAAAAGAAACCCCATGCTCTGTGAGGGAGGCAGGTGTTCCAGGAGTTCCTTTTGAAGATCTTGTTTTCCTTGCAAAGATCAAAAGGAAGACAGTGGATAGACACTAGAATTCCTTCCACTATTTGTAAGTAATTGTAAGATTGGAGAGGGTGGCGGGTTGTCTTCACAACTCATTATCCTCTTATATCTTTTCTTCTTGTTTTCTTGTGCTCAGCCGGCTCAAGCTATAGGTGCCGCTCTTCAAATTCCAACTAATGCTACTTAGTTGCCTGTGGATTATTTGGAATGTGTCACTTCCTTCTTGGTTGCTGCAATTCCGAGGGGACATTTTCTTTACCGTGGAGGCCTGAGGTCACGGAACAGTCTGTATGACTCCCAGTCGTGACCCTGCACAGGCTGCTCAGTGGGCTTGGTGAGGACAGTGTGGTCCACTTGGAATGGAAGCGGGCCCAACTTCCCGAGGCGTCCAAATTTTACTGGGATGGAGAACAGCAGGGAAACAGGGTGAGAGAGCAGGAAAGGGGCCCCTAGGGCACAAGGTGATTCCCAGGGAATCTCAGCTCAGGTCATTTAAGGCAAGAGTCGCCTGGCTCTGGAGAAAGCCAACGGATGGTGGGCCGCGGGCCAGAGCAAAGGAATGAGTTTGGGTGTGTGTTTCCCAGCACAGGTGGGGCGATCCCATGATTTCCCTTTAGAAGCATCCTTTTCCCTGAGAAACCAGCTTAGGGAAGGTTTCAGCTCTGGAGAACTGCCCACCCTCCGCCCATCTCCCCAGCCCTCCCAGGCTGGCGCTGAGGATAAGTGTCAAAAGTAGGTCCTCTCCCTGTGGCCTGGACAGGAGGGCACCCACTTCACACCCCCTAACTCCCACGGGGCTTTTGCCGAGCACAGGCCGCCTCTTCTCCGGCTCTGGCGGCAGGGTCCGGACGGGCAATGCCGCTCGCTGCCCTCCCCCTTCCTCAGCTAAGCCTCCGCCTGGCGCCAACCCACCCAGCAGGCTCTCCTGGGTGCCACGTGGGGACTTCCGGGAGCGGGGCGCCCCTTGCCGCCCGGGGCAGGGAGAGGCGCGGGGTCCGGAGCGCCAGGGCGTCTGCGCCCCACTCCCCACGACGCTTCAGGCCCTTTCCAGGTCCTGTGCTGCTGCGCTTTAACCCTCTCCTGGGGCTACTCGGACGAGGTCCCTGACCCCAGGCCCCCAAGTTCGCCCGGTGCGTGGCTGCGAGGTGAGCACACCCGCATTTCCCCCGCGCCCGCCGGCCGCGCGCGCCGGCCCCGCCCGGCCACCCCCTCCTCCGCCTGCCCCATCATTTCGGCCTTTGTCTGCAGGCCGGGGTCGCGGCGGCAGCCCCAGGAGCCAAGGGTGGCTCTCCGCCGGGCCAGGCCCTTTCTCCTCTCTCGGCCCCAAGGCCCCGGCCCGGCGCCGGGGACCGGCCGCGCGGGGCTGGCTCTCGGCCACGGGCGCGGGGCTCCCCGGCCTGATTCTGCTGGGGTTGAGATTTCGCCCTCCGGAATTGTTGGGCTTCTCTACCAACCGAGTGACAAGGACCGCTGTGAGCCAACACCGCTCACATCGCGCTCGTTTGTTTTCTTCGCGTCCCCCCGCCCTCCCAGAGAAGTGTGGCAAGTAAGGAGACCGTAGAATGGCTGGAAAAGTTCCCCTCCTCCGGCCTCGTTTTTAAGAAAAAACGGGAGGCTTGGATCTGCAGCCAAGCACCCGGCGTCCCCAGGAGCTCTCTGCCACCGGAGATTTTGTCAGTCTAGCATCGGGGCTATGCAAACACCGTGCCCAGCAGCCGTCTTTCCCCTCGATAGGTTCCGAGATCCCCCTTTGTGCAGAGCACCGGGGAAGCTTAGAGGATGGTTCTCCAGAAGCGGGGAGGGGGGTTGCCTCCACGCTCCTGGGCCTGTCGAGAGGAGAAAGGATGGGGGTCCCGGGCCTCGGCCTCACTATGTTGGGGAGAAACAAATGTCCAGTGCTGGTCGCCTGTTCACACGGATAAGCCCACCCTGCGGGACGGCCGCCGTCCAGGTGGGAGAGCGGAGCTGCGTGGCTCGCTGGGTGCAGGGCCGGCACCTCGGGTTCTGCAGCGAACGCTTGGAAATGCGTCCCCCGCCTTCCCCGGCGCCCCCAGAAAGCACAGCCAGGCGGGGTCCCAGATCCCGCCCGGCCGGTCGGCCCTCAAGCGTGTTTCAGAGCTTCCTGAAAACAGCTTGTTCCGATTTCTGTGTTTGTAAGATTTAGGATTCCCTCAGCCCCGGGGCAAATCAACTTTCTGCAGCTTCCCTCCAGATTTTCTCACCCTCCACGCTGTACCCTTGGGTGGGGCCCACTCTCAAGGGGCGCTCGCTTCCGGAATTATGTTCATGTTTGGGTTGGCTTTGAGTGGCCTGATGCTCTCTAATGATTTCTCTCCTCATTCCTTCCTCTTTCCCCTCCTCCTGCACGTTCCCACCACGGCCCGTAACTCAGGAATTGGCCTGCTTCCTCGACCAGCCTGATCTGCAGCCTGGAGACCAGTGTCTGCAGAATGCTATCCCCCCAAAAGTGAGGTTGGCCTGGAGATGACATGCTGCTTTGCAGAGCTCATGCTGCAGCCAGTAACTTGGGTCTGGATCGCAGGAGAAAACACAGCAGAAGTCCAGCTCTTGGGCTCAGTTAACGTTAAGTCAATCAGAGGCAAAGATGCCCAAGACATCAGAAATATTTCTCAGGAGATAGCCTAACTGGTTTTCATGGGACAGGTGGAGAAATTAACCTGCGGTGGCTTTGCAGGAACCAACCAGTCCTGGGCCCTCCCTCTACCCACTTGGTGGTCCAGAGACCCAAAATAATGGGACATTCTCTGATGATTAGGGTTCCCAGAGTCGCAGGAAAATTTCCCCCCAAACCCTAAACATGTGTAAATAGGGTGCTCCCACAAAACTCACCAGCTTCATTTTTCCAGGCACACACAGACTATGGGCTTCATTTTTTGAGACCCAGGGAGGGCCACTGGCAGGTGTGTATCTAGCCAGATAATTTGGTGAAGACCCTTCCACTGATGGGGGAGGGAAGAGAGATGTGAGTCACCCCAGTGGGAAGTGCTTCTCCATCCTGCTTGAGTCTCACCGAGGACCAATGAACCTCCCCCTCTGCCTCCAGAGCCTACCCACACCCAGCCACCTACCTGCATTTAGCAGCAGGTGACCCAGCCCAGAACCTCCTCCTGCCCAGTGCATGCCCACCCGCAGGTGAAATTCCCCCCAGCAGCACCCTGTAACTGTTGCTTCTAGTTCAGCCCAGGCCTGACTCTGGAGCCCGCAGTGGGTGGACAGAGCTGGGGTGGAGAGAGGATAGGACCTGGCTGGGAACCAGAGAAAAGGAGAGCCAGGTCAGGGTCAAGCCTTCAAGCCTCATCGTGGCCTGGTGGTCACACCGCCAGGAGGGCTGCTTGTCCAGACCTTACTCCATCCCTCCGGGCCTGACAGCCTCCTGCTGGCTGCCCCAGGCCCAGGGCCGGCCCCGTGGGGGGCCTCAGTTGCTGGGTACCCCGAAGCCACCGGGGCTTGCCCTCTTCTGCCTCTCCCCATCCTTCCTCTCATCCCCCTCCAGTGTACTTTTATTGTGCCGGCGCCCCAGCACCCTCAGAGTTGCCCTTTTGGATGTTTCTCGAACTTTGAAAATTTCCATGAAAGTGCCTTTCAAACGATGGACAGGCATGCCTGGGGTAACAGCGGGTGTTTGGTGGGGTGTCTGCAGCTGGGGGCAAGGACAGAAGAGTGAACAGAAGGAGCCAGAAGGAGGAGGGGGGAGAGAAGGGGAAACAGAAGTTCAAGTTGGACATTCTGACAGCAACTGGAAAGGAAATTTAGAAAGGGATAGAGGAAAGCGGGGGGGGGGGGAAACAAATTGGGGGGCCACCCCACCACGTGATTTCTAATTTCCCTTTCAGATGGGCCCTGCTGTCCAGAAAAACCAGTTTAAAGGGTTTTAAGACAAGAAGATGAGGTGAATGTCTTGCTGGTAGTCCCTCCGTGGGGGAGAGGCTTGGGCTGGGGCAGATGATGGCTGGGAAATTGCGGGGAGGCAGCTGCTCTAGAGTATTTTCGCTCCACGTGGTTTTGAAGTCTTGGCTGGCCGTCAGCTCCCCTTCCCTTTCCAGAAAAGACTCATTTATAAGCCTTATGCTCCTTGATTTCTCTTCCCCCACACGGAGTCCCACAGCGTATTCCCGAGCTCTTCTGGATCTGCATGCACTTTCAGGAGGATCGTTGTCCCGGGGTGGAATCCTACCGTATGCACGCGGCTCCCTGCACAAGCGCGCACACGCGCACACACACGCACACTTACGATGAGTGTCTGTAGGAAGAGGGTCCTGCGCGTCAGCTCTGCGTTTAAGACAGGAATCTGCCGGGTTACCAAAGTCAAACGTAAGTGACAATTCCCCTCTCCGACCAGCAAGGAAGGCGGACTACAGAAGTCCCTTTGTATCTCGGCAGCTCACTTAATGTTATTTATGCATTTTGTGCAAGGAATTGTGGGATTTTTCCCCACGGTAAACAATATGGAAATGTTAAAAAATAGCAATCTTCCAGCGCTTGTCCACGTCTGCACGCCGGGGTGACCCGGCGGGGCTTTCGCGCGGGTTTCTCAGATCCCTGAACCGAGAAGCGGCAGGGAAAACACGAGCGAGCTCAGGGTACGCGGTCGCGGTCTCGCCGGTTCCGGCTCTGGTCTCCGGAACGCCAGGACGCGGCCGCTTTAAGGGGGGGAGGGGCGGAGACGGCGGGGGAGGGGCGGCGGGAGGCTCCTGTCACCGAGCGGCCGCCGGCGCGTCACGTGGGCGCGCGGCGCCGCGACCATTGGCCCGAGGCACGTGTCCAGGAGACCGGCCCGCGACGTCACTTGAGGGGGCTCTGTTAAAAATAAGAACAAAAATCCAGAGTCAAAGTGTCTCGGGTTGCGCTGAGTGGCCTGGAAATTTCCGAGCCGCGCGGAGGCCGAGGCGGCGAGGGCGCGCAGACGGCGAGGGAGCGCGGGCGGCCCAGCCCGGCCCGGCCCGGCCGTGCCCGCGCCTCCCGCCGCTCACCCATGCGACTCGGGCCGCGGGGCTCGGCGGGGCTCGGCGGGGGCGCGGCCGCACGCCGGTGGGGCGCCCCGGTCCGCAGCGGGGCGGCGGCCGCGCGGAGGGGGCCCCGAGGCCGGCGGAGCGCAGCGCAGGCCCGCGGGCCTCCATGTGCGTGCTGGCGGCGGCGGGCGCGCTGACCGCTCGCGCCCCGCACCCTCGAGGGCCGGCCGGGGCGCGCGGGCGGGGGCGGCCGGGCGGCGGCGGCGGCCCGAGTGGGCCCCGGCGGGCGTGAGCGCGGGGGAGCGCGCTGCCTGCATGCGCGGAGTTCTAGTCCCGGGCGGCCGCCGCGGCAGCGCCGGAACGGAGGCAGCCGGACGTGGAGAGGAGCGCGGAGCCCGGAGGCGCCCCGGGTCCACGCTGGATCATTGTGACTGTCTAGCGCCCGGGTGCGCTGCGAAGACGAGGACCGGACTCTTTTGAATCTCCCGGCATCTGGGCGCGGGGCGACTCTTGGTATTTTCTAACTCAACTCGTGGATTGGAACGTGGCTCCGCTCTGAGAGCGGCCGGCGACTTGTAGGAGCCCAGCCCTGGCTGTGGCCGCCGCGCACGCCCTCGGAAGACTCGGCGGGGTAGGGGCACGGGCTGGCCGCGAGAGTCTCCGCGTGCAGAGCGAGCGGGCCGAGCGAGGGCTGATTGGAGGGACTCCCCGGAGAAGCGATTTGGGATTTGTTGCCAACAGCATGGAGGAGAATGACCCCAAGCCCAGCGAAGCGGCGGCGGCGGTGGCGGTGGAGGGGCAGCGGCAGCCGGAATCCAGCCCCAGCGGCGGCTCGGGCGGCGGCGGCAGCAGCCCGGGCGACGCGGACACTGGCCGCCGGCGGGCTCTGATGCTGCCCGCGGTCCTGCAGGCGCCGGGCAACCACCAGCATCCACACCGCATTACCAACTTCTTCATCGACAACATCCTGCGGCCCGAGTTCGGCCGGAGAAAGGACGCGGGGACGTGCTGTGCCGGCTCCGGAAGAGGCAGAGGCGGCGGAGGCGGCGGCGAAGGCGGCGCGGGCGGCGCGGAGGGAAGCGGCGGCGCGGGCGGCGCCGAGCAGCTCCTGGGGTCGAGCCGGGAGCCCCGGCAGAACGCGCCGGGTGCGCCGGGTGCGGGCGGACCGCTGCCCGGCGGTGGCGGCGGCGACTCTTCGGGTGATGGCGAAGGCGGCTCCAAGGCGCTCTCGCTGCACAGCGGCGCCAAGAAAGGCGGAGGCCCCGGGGGCCCCCTGGACGGGGCGCTCAAGGCCCGCGGCTTGGGCGGCGGCGACCTGTCTGTGAGCTCGGACTCGGACAGTTCGCAGGCCAGCGCCAACCTGGGTGCGCAGCCCATGCTTTGGCCGGCTTGGGTCTACTGCACGCGCTACTCGGACCGACCTTCTTCAGGTGAGTCCTGGGGACCCATGTCCTGGCCCGCCGTGGGGACGCCCGTGGGGTTGCGGGGAAGCGCTGGCGCGGGAACTTACCCGGAGGAAGAAGACACCAGGATCCCCGTCTCCCAACACAAAGACGTACACACAGCGACATTGTTTGCGGCTGACGCTGATCCCGGCAGCGGCCAGGAGAAGAGGGGACAGGACTGATTCACAAGGGGGTACAGGTTTCGTAGAACAGCAAAAGCACAGGACCTCCTTTCTCTCTTGCCTTTTGGGCCTCTCCTTGCAGCCCCTAGCCCATCCGTCCCTTGGCTGGAGTTTATTTGGTGGGAACGGGGTGGCTGGCAGACAGGCCCGGAAGCTCACACTCTCTACTCCTTCTCCGCGTTCTTCCAACTCAGTCCAGACCCGGGACCCACGCCCAGCCCACCGCAGACCTAGACTCATTCTACGACCCAGTTATCCCAGATGTGGCCGGGGAAGAAAGCAAGGCTGTCTGCTCTTCCTCCGCTGGGGTTGATGAGGGGATCTGGGGGGATCCGCGGAGGGAAGGGATGGAAACAGAGGCGCCCTTTGCCCCGTGCCTGGTTTGATTGCCGAGCCGGCGCGCACACAGCTTGGAGGAGGGAGGCCTGCAATCCCCAAATGGAAAGGACCTTTCCCAGAGCTTTCCTGGGGCAGCTTTGCGTAGGAAAGGAGCAGATTTCAGAGGAAATGTGGCGGGAGCCCGTGAGGGTGTGCAGAGCTTCTGGGCGTATTTTTCATAGATCCGGGATTTTTAAAAGCTAAGTCCATGCCCCTGTAGAAATCATCAGCCGCATTAAATGCGGGTCTGCGGCTGCGAACCGCCATTAGGCGCAGACTCCATTTGTCCCCGAGCCGGCAGCGCAGGCCGGACCCCCTTTTCCCCCCCAGCCCTCAACTGTTTTGCGGGGGTTGTTTACCCAATTCACAGCACAACTAAGTCACCCCTTGGCCGCCTTCCCGCAGAGATGGTGTGTATATCTCTGATGAAATCCAGATTTCTCCAGCTAGATCTGAAATTTGCTCCATTGTTCTCGCCTCTCTCCTTTGTTAATATTTAATTAACATATAGGCTCACAATGCGGCCGGCGAGGAGCCTCGGCCCGGCTTTGTGCGGCGCCGAAGTCGCGGCCGCGCCAGGCCCCAGTGGCCCGCGGGAGCCCGGCAGCCAGGCCTGGCTCGGCGGCTGGTCTTCCTGGACTTTAAAAAAAACAAAAAACCCGTAAGACAAGATTTGTTTCTTGGCGTTTAAGAAAGCAGCAACGCAGAGTTTTCTTGCGGAGGTTTGGTCCTGTTTGCGAGACTCCATAAGTGTTTGCGGTTTGAAAGAAAATCAAGAAAGAAAAGGAACTAAAAATTCTGATTTTAGGAAGATTTTCTTTGCGTGAAATGGTGTGTATCTTTTGTGGGCTGATTCGTTGTGTGCGAGCGCCCCAGGACCAGAGGAGTTTGGGGGGGTGGGGAAGGCGGGAGTGGAGACGGAGAACCGGCTCCGCTACGCGAGGCTTCGGTGGGGGTCCGAGCAGGCGCGGGGCCGCCCGGGGCCTGTCGAGGCCTCGCCGAGACACCACCTTCCTCCTTGGCGCGCCAGGGACGCTGGCCGCCGCCCCGGATCCGCACCCCCCCGGTAAGAGCCAGGCGTCTGGGCGAGGAGCCGGTGCCCTCGGCGTGGGTGCGACGGGACCGTGAGTGTGCGCGCGCGTGGGGCAGTGCGCGTGGGTGGGTGTGAGCGCGGGCGTGCTCTGGAAGCTAAAAGGCCCGGAGTGTGAGCCGAATCAGCCCTTGGCGCCCCCTCGCCAGCGCGCACGGCCCCCTCTTTCCGATCGTGCCTCCCGCAGAGGGAGGACGGGGCTCGGTGGGCGGGGGAGGGGGGGCTCGGCGCCTCCTGGGCCTGCGGACCGTCCCAGACCCCTCGCTCCGCGCGAGCTGAGGACCGAACCCACCGTCCTGGTCCGGGTCCGGGTGCCTCCGGGGGGGCTCGCAGCTGGATCCCTCCGGCAGCGCTGCGCTGCGTGGCCCGGCAGCCCCTTGACCCTGCAGAGGGGCGGGGGGCGAGGGGCGGGGACCTGGGTGCTCCGGCTGCCCGAGGTCTAGCCTTCTCCAGCCTCCCACCGAGGGTGCCTCGGAAGAAGCTGGGGCCAGGAGCCCCCCAGAGTCAATTCACACACTTCACAGATTAAGAACCCCAGGCGTGCAGCCGTGACTCCGTCCTGCAAAGGCCTCTTACCTCACAGACATGCTCGCGGGGCCCACCTTCTGAAACCAACGAAAAGAACGCACTTGGCCCCCTTCCCTCTGCTCTCCTTTCTCAGGCCTTTTCTCATGGCCAGGTCCTGAGAGCCTTACCACCTCTGTCCCAAGCCAACCTCAAGTGCTGTGGGGTGTCCCAGCGGAGGAGGTGTGAGGGGTCAGAAGTGTGAACCTCTGTCCAAGGTCACCCGGGCCCCCAGCGGCCTCCGCTCCCGACCGTGCGCCGTGCCCCCTCTCCTGGACAGGGGACTGGGGAGACCTGGTGTGGTGAAGGGGTAGGAAGCTCAGTGCTCCAGCCCCACGCAGGCAAGGACATGTGGGCGCCTTCCCGTGGGGAGGCAGACGTCTGGGCCCCTCCTGTTCTCGGGGCCCACCTGCCCCTGCACCCCCGGCCCTTAGGACCTGGGGGTGTTCCCTGTGGGAGTCCCTTTACACCCCCCAGGGCTCTTCCTGCTACTCTGGCTGCCCCGCCCCGATCTTTCCCCCTCACCTCTCTTCCAGCACCTACCCCCGTCCTGTCCTTATTCCTGGACAGAACCTCAGAAAGGGCTAGAAGAAGCCTGGCCACAAAGTTGTGGTTTTTCGCTTTCCTGCAGGAGTTCTCCTTTCATCCGGAGCCCTTTCTGCTAAGCCTGCCCTTCACCCGCACTCACAGTCCCTCCTGCAGACTCCCTGGGCCACCTCCTCGCTCCCCAGGGGAGGGTCCTGGAGGTGGGTGGGAGCTCCGCCCCGTCCCATCTCAAGTCCAGGCCAGCTTTCCTCCAGCTGGACCTGGGCAGCCGCCTCCCTCCCGGCTTCTGCATCCTTCCGTGCCCATGGGTGACCCACCCCTGAGTAAGAAGGCAGGCCTGCAGCCCTCCTCACCCGGGTTCTCTGTGTCCGCCATGCCTATCTAGGTCCCAGGTCTCGCAAACCAAAGAAGAAGAACCCCAACAAAGAGGACAAGCGGCCCCGCACGGCCTTCACGGCGGAGCAACTGCAGAGGCTCAAGGCCGAGTTCCAGACCAACAGGTACCTGACGGAGCAGCGGCGCCAGAGCCTGGCCCAGGAGCTCAGCCTCAACGAGTCACAGATCAAGATTTGGTTCCAGAACAAGCGCGCCAAGATCAAGAAGGCCACGGGCAACAAGAACACGCTGGCCGTGCACCTCATGGCGCAGGGCCTGTACAACCACTCCACCACCGCCAAGGAGGGCAAGTCGGACAGTGAGTAGGGGGCAGGCTCCAAGCCCAGTCTCAGTCCGAGCTAAACAATGCAATAATTTCAAATCATAAATAAAGGGCCAGTGTATAAAGATTATACCAGCATTAATAGTGAAAATACCGTGTATTAGCTATGGTTCTGCAATATTCTCTGTATATATAATTTACAGGAGGTGTAAAATCCAAAATATCTGACTATAAAATATTTTTTGAGTTTTCTTATGTTTATGAGATTATGCTAATTTTACGATTTTTTTTTTTTTTGCGAAGGAGGCTGCGTAGGGTTTCATCTTTTTTAATCCCCTAAGTTCCATTATGGGACATCGGACACTTTTTTTCTTTTTTTTAATTTCAAAAGAAGAAAAAAATTAAAACAACTTGCTGAAGTCCAAAGATTTTTATTGCTGCATTTCACACGACTGTGAACCGAATAAATAGCTCCTACTTGGTCTATGAGTTCTGCCACTTTGTTCGTGTGGGCTTGGTGAGGGCAGCAGGAGGGGCCGCATCCCCGGCCTCGGCCTCGCCGTCCGGCAGTCGGCGGCGAAAGGGCCCTGGCGGGGCGGCGGCTGGAGGCTCGGCCCCCACCCCCGCCCTCTCCCGCATCGCGCCTGGACGTGCCGGGCTGCCTGGGCCGAGGGGCCCACGGCCGGCTCCCCCGTCCCCGCCTCCTGCCTTCCCTCCCGGTCCTCCGGTCCCCCTCCTCGCCGAGGCCTGGCCCGCGCCTCCCTGCGTGCTTCCGTCTGCGTCTGTGTCTCTGTCCCCAGTCCAGCTGCGCGCCTCCCACCTCCGGGCACCCGCTCCGGCGCTCAGGGCCGAGGGGCCGGGTATGTGGCCGGAAGCCCGCGGGCGGTGAGGCCGCCCCACCCCTCCGGGCCTGGGCCCAGAGACTCCCCTGCGGCTCCGTCAGCTGCCCAGGGGCCGCGTGGGCCCCAGAAACGCGGCCAAGGTCCACTGCCTCGTCTCTGGCCGGCAGAGGCCTGGAGAGGGAACTGGCATTTCCTCCCTTCCTTTTTTCTTCTCTTTCTTTCTTTTCTTTTCTTTCCTTTTTTCTTTTTTTTGTAAAGTGGCCGCTTCTGCTATAGAGCATTCTTTCAAGGTAAATATGTGTGTGTGTGTGTGTGCGCGTGTACGTATATATATGCTCGTATACACACACACAAGCAGACGTGTAAGAGTCCACAATTCTGGAACATGTGGCTACCTTGACTTTTAAAGGAACTCAGAATTCTCCAGGATCTAGAGGAAGGAAGAAAATGTGTAAATAATCATTTCTTATCACTTTTTGTCTTTTCTTGTTTTTTTAAAATATACATTTTATTTTTTTGAAGGTGTGGTACAGTGTAAATTAAATATATTCAATATATCCCCATTAAGTACATATATATAAACAAACACATTATCTATATCTATATGTATAACTCCACACTGTCTTCTGTTTAGTGTATGGAAAAAGAATTGTGTCCAAATGTCCATCTGCACTGGGACAGCCCAGGGGGCGTACCATGGCTGAGCCAGGAGTCATGGCTCTGCCCCTGAGGACTGAGAGTGAACTTCTCTCTTTGCCTTAAACCTCTTTATTTCACTGCGATAATAGTTTCACTTTGTACATACTAATGTAAACCTTTTTAAAACAAAAACTATAAAAGCAAAAGTTGTAATTTAAAATTCTGTGAATAACCATCTGCTGCTTAGGAAACTCCATGAAATGATATGCCTTGTTAGCAGGAAGCAAAGTTTTTTGGGTTTTTATTTTTTTATTTTTTAGCTTTTAGTTTATAAAACATGTGCGTTTTACTGTTCCAGTAGTAAATATTTATAATCTTATAAGAAATGAATGTTTCTATTTACAACTGTGGTTATCAAAATTGTGAACATTCCCCCTGCATTTTTGTGTGTTTAAATTCTTGAAAGTTACATTAAATAAAAAAAACCGCTTTATTGTAAAATATTGGATGTCCAAGGTGTAATGACTAGTTTTTTTTTAAGTGTGTTTCTGAGTCCAGCCACACTACCCTGGGCATCGTCCCCGGTGCTCAGGTGCTCGCCTCTGCCAGCAGGTGTGCACATACCTACCTTCGTAGCCAGAAGCGTAATTTTTTTTTTAAATAATGAAGACACTTTGGATGGCTCGTGTGAATACAGAACAACCAAAGTAATTTAAGTACACATTTCTTTTACCAGAAGGAAGTGTTCCAAAGTACGGTGCTTTTCCGTTGAATAAATATTTAAAATCTTGCAGGACTCAACAGGTCTCCGTCCCCCTGGCTGCTCCTCAGCTGGACAGAGGCGCTCACCCGCTGGGGAGAGGAACTATTAGTTGACCTGAGACAAAGAGGCTCTCCCCTTTTACGTTTGGTTGTTGTCTTTACCCCCAAAGCAATGGACGTGGACAACATCCCAAGGCAGATGCCTGGAAAGGACCGGCTTTGCCGGAGCTGACTGGATGCCTCTGCTGGAAGCGGTTGGGATTTTCCATCTCGAGACCCACAACCCACTTGGCCACGCAGGACAGCACCCAACTGCCCTATTTCCAAACTTTCTTGGCTTAAAAAAGCTTTATTCTCCCAGAAAAAGAAGCTCAGAGACTAGAGAGGATCATCTGTTCCAAAGGCGACCTTTTAGGCCTTTCAGTTCCACACCGACTTCCCAAGAGGAAGGACGCTGGGCCTCCTGGCAGGAGCTGAGGGGCTCCCAGGTTTTGCAAAGACAAGTTCCTCACTGCGGAGGCTCCAGAGCTCCAGCTGCCTGGAGCATTAATGGGGCGGGATCACGCCAACCATCCCCAGCGTCTTCCCTAGCCACCACCCCACCCCTGCACAGATCTGGGGGTTCCTAAAGACAAAATAAAACCCCACTAGCACAACTTCTATTACCCGATTGGCCTCTCTCTCCCTCTCTTTTTAATAAAAAGACAACATAGCAACATTAAGCAGTCATTTTGGGGTTTTGTTTTTTAATCTGTTGGCAAATCATAGCACTGTTAAGGGGCTATGTATGGTTCTGTAAGGTAATGAGTTCCCCGTCCTCAGAGGCATGCAAGCAGACACTAGGCCTACAATGGCATACGACTTTTCTTTTGCTTTTTCCCCCCCTTCCGGTAGGGGATTGGACTAAATGAACTCTCAGACCTTCCAAACGCTGAGATTCTGGTTTTGCTCCTGTGTTTATTACATTTTTAAAATTCAACAGCTACAGTCTAAACTCGTAACTCATGGAGATCCACTTCAGTGCTCGCCAGCCACTTTCACTAGGAGCTAGTGGAGGCCAGAGTCAGGCCGAAAGGGAAGGCCACGCTTTCTGAAGTCCAGCTGCCACTCGGTTCCACCTGGACCACCACAGATGGTTCTATATGTCTCGGATTTGGACCCGGGCTGCAGCACCTGTGACGCACCGGGCTGGGCCCCCACCAAGTCGTTGCCCCCGCAGGAGGCCGTTTTCCTAAATGTCCCTCCGAGGAAAGTTCCTTTGTAAAGGAGTCCTTGCTCCTTGGAGCTGAACGGCCCCCGCCCCCAGGCCTGGTTGTGTCCCTACCAGGCCCAGGCAGAGCTGTGTCCACAGTCCTCCTTAGTCGGGTAGAGACCAGGCTGAGGCCTGGGAGCCCGGGGACGGGGGTGGGGAGGACAGCCGCGGCCACCCCCAGGCCTGCGGAGCAGGGTTCCTTGGCGCTTAGAGAGCCTTCCTCCTCCGGCTGCCAAAAGGGGTCGAAGAAGTAGCGCCCGACCCTCGTGCTGGCGTCAGCATCTGCGGGTCAACACAGGTCTGAAGGTCGCCCAAAGTAAACGGCCAAGCGCTTTCTTTAGGGGAGACAAGGGAGGAGCCCCCAGTCTGATCTCCAAGGAGGTCCACCTTTTCTGTTTTCCCTTGAGTGAAAAGGGCAAATCCGTGGGGCTTCGGGACCGCTCGGTACAGGTGTGCCCGGGCGAACAGCGTGCACAGCAAACACCAGGCACTATGTATGCAAGTACGCTCGCAGGCCGCGCGGGGCCGGCCGGGAGGCCGCGTTTGCTCGCTCCGGCGCGGCTAAAAGTCATTCTGTCTCCCGCTTGTTTAATATCCGACCTCTCCGGTCTCTGCCCGCCCGGGCAGCTCCCCAAGCGCCCCCGGGAAGGTCCCGGCTCCTCCGAAAACGGCCGCGCTCTGGGAGGTTAATAGCGGCTGGCGACCAAGGCCTCGGGGAGACAGACCCCCCCCCGCCCCGCACCCCGACCCTGCCTACACGCACGCACTGCAGCCCCAAGCCGGGCCTCGGGGTGGGGACCTCCTTTCAGCGCCTCTCCTTTTTATCAGAGCCGAGAAAGAGGCCTCCAGGAAGAGGAGGCGGGTTGGGGGGGAGATGGGGTGGCGGGAGACAGGCGGTCGCAGGCGGGACGCAGCGCTGAGTCCCCTGACCCCGCGGGCCCCCTTCGCGGTGCCGGAGCCCTGAGCTCCAGGGCGCACTTCGTGAGCCGGGCCGCGCGAGCCCCTCGTAGACCCTTCATGTTTTTATTAATAATCTCGTATACTTCATTCTACTTATGATCCCCGCCCGCAGAAAATAAAAGGCCAGTCTTGAAATACCTGAAATGTAATAACATTCATTAAAGTGACTCCTAATTACGAGATTTGATCAAGCGTGGTTGGCCTCGCGCAGGGCCTGGCTGCTGACACTGACGATGACCGCGTTATTATTATCGCTGTTGTTGTTATTAGCCTCCTGCTCAGCCGCCAGGGTGACTGGCCACCTCTCCGGCTTGGGCCCAATCCCCGCAGAGGGGTGTGGGGAGCCCCCCAAGATGGGGCTGGGGGAAACGACCAGAGTCTCGGGAACAGGTGTGGCCCGGGCTTGCTGCCCTTCGCGGAGCCCAGCCCCAGGCCCTTGCCAGGCCTGGGCAACACCTGCGGGCGGAGGTAGGGTGTCCCCAAAGCCCTAGGCCCTCCGTGTCCCCGGGGGACGCCAGGACCGGTGTTCCGTGAAGGGAGAATCCTGGGGCCGGAGCCCCGGACTCGCCCCATTGGCTGTCCTGCCCCACCCCTCCTTCCAGGGCTGAGCCCCGCGCTTTGCCCGGAACAAAGAGTGGCCGAGATCTGCCTCCCTGGCCGCCTTTTCACCCCCTCAGCCTGGAAGGCGTCCCAGAGAAGCCCCCCCACCCCGCCCCATCACCCCCCGCCCCAGTCTCCCCGGAGATCCGGGAGGGAAGAAGAGCTGAGGGTCCCAGTGGGCCGCGCGCGCGGCGGGCCTGCGGCGCTTTCTCCTCCGCGGTGGGGCTCGGGGTGAGAACGCGGGTGGGAGGGACCCTGACACCGCCCAGGGTCCTCCGTGGGCCGAGGGAGGGTGGGGGTCACTGCGTGCGCGGACCGTCTGGAAGGATCGGGGCGGGCCGCCGCTCAGCCCCATCTGTCGAGCTGTGAAACTTGGCCGCGCGGCCCGAGCGCGCTGCCGGCGGAAGGGGCCTCCGACCGCCTTTCAGCCGGCGCGTTCGGGGTTCTCTCCTCCCGCCAAGTCCTTTGTCTGGAAGAGGACTGTCAGGCTCTGCGCCGGGGTTTGCCCTCCTCCTCCCCCAACCTCTACCCCCTCCGCTAACTTCCCTTTCTTCCTCCGCTTTTCTCTCCTCTTTGGATGGGTAATCACAGGCTCCAGCTGCCTAGCGTGCCGCGAGGAGTTGCTGCCGGGTTCCTGTGTCTGCGGCCCCTCCCGGCAGCAGACTGGCCGCTTCCCTCCAACTTCGCCAGGACCCCGGCCCCTGCCCTCTGGCGTCATTGCGTGGCCATGGCATGCGCGTCTGAGTTTTCCCTTCAGGCCACAACTTTCTCCTGAGGATTTTGTCTCTCACACTCCCACCAACAAAATATGAATCTGGAAAGCTGGCGTTTCTTCAGATTCAGGCAGTAGGGGACACAGCAGAGTCACCCAGCCTTTGGCAGAATTTATTGCTGCCAAGGCTAATACCATTACTCTGTTGCTGCGAGTAAGGTGCCCGGATAAACCATTTCCATTGTAACTCAGTGGCTGTCGTTTTAAGTCTCAGATTATGCCCTGCAGTGCCAAAACATCTGGGTGAAAATTGGACAGATTTCAGTCTCGGGAATGAATGATGGACATGCCGGCTTCCAAACATCTATTTGTTTGGGACAAGACTGAAGCCCGCTAAGAAAGCATTAGGCTGAGCTTGCTTTCAGATGCCCCAGGGTTCAGGGTCCCTCACATCAGCTTGCAGACGGCTCAAGTGGCACATTTTTCATGCAGATATTTATATAACAGCACTTCGCACTGAATGAAGTGCAGGGCGAGGAAAGGGCAGCGTTTTGTGACCACGCAGCCCTGCGTTCGACTGTGTTACTTACCAGCCCCACAGCCCAATCATTCGTGCTTCAAGCAGAAAGAACACCTACCTAATAGGTTTCCTGTGAGGGGTTTCTGTGGGGAAATGGACAGAAAGCTCCTGGTACAGAACAGTGCTGCTACTCGGGTGGTGGCACTCTCGCTCTGCGGGGGGAAAGTTGTGCTCAGCTCACGTGGGTCCCAGCCAGCCCAGGGCCTGTTTTTGGTAAAGTGCCTACACATTCCTCGCTACTACCATCCCGTGCAGCATCTATATAGTTGTTAGGGGAAACGGGACAGGGGGGAGACCGTGAAATAGGAGAGATGATATTCACATGGTTATAAAAAGTGGAGCAGTGGTGGGAGCTGAAGGAGAACAGAAAACAGTCCCACCAGTAGACGCAGGACTGCAGTTAGCACTTTCTGGAATCATGAGCCCCCTTCCCTTTTGAAACACTGCTACGCGTGCACTTTGTAATCACAGGGCTTGAAAACAGGCACCCGTATTCATATCAGGATCTTTTCCCCAGGCTTTTCCAAAAACGGAGCAAGGTGCTGCGCCTTGGGTTTCTGTAGAAGCTCAGTAACTTTACCTGCCACTCCATGTTCCATTCCAATCGATAATTGCCGCACTGAGCAGGGAGCCTCATGGCCGTGAGACACAGCTGACTCGCAGCCCAGGCGGTGGGCACCCACCCGGACGTGGAGGGCTGGGCGCGAGGCTGCCCCCTGCAGTGTGTCCAGCCCGCGTCCCCAGCGCATCACACCCGCCCCACCCACGGCTCTTCCTGCGAAAGCCAGACGGCCTCCTCGTGACATGATGAGCTATTTTGTCGAAATACTAAAGGGTCTAAGTACCGCTTTGAAATTAATTGCTGTTCCTATAGCTAAAAGCATAACAGGCTTTGATTACATGCTAACCAGAATGAAACATAATCCTGAGGTAATTATGTGGAGATAATTTTATAATTATATCATTCAACTGAAGAAGCAGTGTGCGGTTAACCTCCCATTTTAACAAGTCTGATGATTTAAAATAAAAATGGTCCTAAATCTGGACCTTTTAAAAAACGTAGAGTTGCCGCTTTGTTCTCCCCACATCGAGAACGTGAACATCAACTCCGTCTACTTATTGTTTTTACCTGTGTATACCCCACGGAGGAAGGGGGAGACCCGGGGAAATCTCAGACGAAGGGGGCTGTCCGAGAGCAGCGCATTTCCCAGTGCTGCCCTGCTCCCGAAGGCTCAGAACGCCGACCTGCACTTCTGTTCTGTCCGGCTTGTATGTGGAAGTGACACCCAGCGTCCCTGACGGGCGACCCTTGGAGAGTGCCGGCTCTCTGAGACACTCTAGCAGGGTGTGAATAGAGCCGGGTGGGCTGGGGTGAAGGTCAAAACCCAGGCACGCCGGCAGGTGGTTTGCTTCCTCTCCCAAACACCAGTGCCCTCGGAGGGGTGCCCGCAGGACCTCGGCCCAGCCACGGATCCCCTCCCCCGCCCTCCCCTTGCAAGGCATCCGGGAGGCTCTGATGGCCCTGGGGTTGAGGTATCGGGAGGTGCCCCACTGGGATACCAAGGCCTACTCGGCCGGCAGCCTGGCTTTCCCAGCAGTTCTGGGGAATTTGCGAAGGGCTGGAGGGCCAGAGTACCGCGTCTGGTTGGAGAGTTAAACTGTCTGATTCCTTTGAGGTGATCAAAGGTCAGCCAGACACGTCCCCTTTGGGCATTGAGCGCGCCCTACAGGTTTTTGTGGCGGCTGCACACTGCCTCAAAGTGGGCGAGTCACTGCCTCAAAGCTCACTCGCCGCCGTGAGGAAGATGGCTTTTACACAGCGACAGGAGCGCGCCGTGTGGACTCCGAGCCCCAAGGAAACAAAACCAACGCGGCAGAGGATGGATGTAATACAAACCCGCCGGAGTCACAAGCCAAACAGCCCCAAACGCAACGCACGGGCGTGACAATGGCCTTTGTGCCCGGCACCAAATGAGGGCGCTGGGCCCAGCACAGAGCGGGCCAGGACGGACGCACATTTCCATGCAGGTGAGAACGTCCCTGGGGCAACCCGAGGGCCGGGGCTCGTTGCCTTTGCACCATGAGATTTGCAGACCCCTCCCTTCCCCCTACAGGGGTATTTCATTCGCACCTATTTTTTTTTTTAAATGCTTCCTAGTCAAACTCGAATATGCAATGAGGCGCCAGAGCTTTGTGGCGGAAATATAATTAAACTGGTGGAAGATGTAAACGATGAAGAATGAGGATGACATCAGGCCGATTTCACACTTGGCAGTCGGATAGCTGGGCCCAAGCCGCGCTCTTGCCACGCAAGGCAGATCAAAGTGCCCTGCTACCGCTCAAAAGGGGAAAGGGGACTTAAGTATGCTAATCCCCGGGACAAATATATTTTAATCTTGTTAGAATACAAGTTAATGCTGCGGCTCAGTGGCTGAACTTGGTCAGACGGTAGAGGTCCATTTTTATTTTAGCTATAAATGAGGTGGACCTCCTGGTTTATTCAGAGGTAGTAAAAGTAAACTTACAAAACGAACCCCTCTTTGGGCTGCATCACCCCCATCTTGAGCTTTCTCTGCTGGGAGGGCAGGGAATTCCGGAGGCTCCCGGGATGGGACGATTCCCGACACCACTCAACTCTCCCCATCCCTCCCTCTGTCTGCAAAATATCCTGATGGCCAAGAAAGGAACTCAGTTCATCTGCCAAAGAAACAGGGAAACTCTGAAATTAATTAAAAGGTTCTCCAAAGCAGTCTGTTTCCCTTTAGGCCTGAGGTTTGACAACCAAACCAATTCCTTTCTCTCAGCCCTCTCACTTTAATTTTTACAAGGTCAATTTTCATTACTATTAATTATTTGCCGAGCTCCAACTGTACATCCGGTATTGCCCTGATGAGCAAGAAGCCTGCAGGTTCGGGGCTGCCTAAGTTTCAGTTCCTGTTAGATGTGAACGTGTGAGTTGTGTAGGTATGCATGTGTAAGATGTTAGGTGCAGAGAGAAGAAGGAAGGGCGTCAGCCTGTAGGGCCCCCACCCCAGATAAAACCATTATGGTAAAAATTATAGGTGATTGCAGGTATATCTGTATATCTGACTGTGTGTGTGTGTGTGTGTGTGAGAGAGAGAGAGAGAGAGAGAGAGAGAGGGAGAAAGAGAGAGAGAGAGCTGGCGCTGGAGCGCTTACTGTAAGGTTACAGAAGGTTAAACTTCCCTGTAGAACCTGCCGGCCGGATATTGCTGGTGGCAGTCATCTAAAAGGCAATTTCTGTCTTTCTGCTCTAGTGTGTGTTTGAATTCCCTCTGCCTCGGGCATAAAACCTGACTCACACTAAAGCAATGCATTGCATCCCTGCATTCCAAAGACCCTCCTCTGCCCTTCTGGATCCCAGTCGGCCCACTGTCCCCCAGGGGAGGCGACTGGCAGGCCGACTGGGGGATGGGCAGCCTGGCAGCAGCCTTCGCCCCCAAAACTGCCTCTGGTTTCCAGGACTTAGGAATGTCCATTTCTGCCACAATTCTCTCAAGTCCCCTTGAAGTTAGGAAGCCAGTTACGTCACATTGCAGTTACTGTAAACCCACAGCTGGTACATGATGAGTTTCAGAATTCCAGGGAAGCGAGACTGAAAAAAGCACAGTGGCTAGCAGCCAGGGCGGCCCGAGGAGACCCTTCCTGGGAGACCCCTCCTCCTGTCTCTCTCAACTCCTTGAGTGTGTGTACTTTGGCTGGTGGTTTCCTTAGAAGACATCCTAGCCCTTCCTTCCTAGCTCTTCCAGCAGTCAGGGTTCCCAGATATTTGGTCCGTTGTGTCTTTCTGTCTTAAATAATGACAGTATCTAGCGTTTGTTGAGTTCCCACTAAGGGCCAGGGCACCAGCTTCCTAGGCTGCCCCAAGCAAGCACTGCAAACCGGGGGGCTTGAACCAGTAGGGATTTCTGGAGACTGGAAGTCAGGAATCAAGGTGTCAGCAGGGTTGCTTCCTTCTGGGGCTACAGGAGGGGATCTGTCCGTCACCTCCTCCAGCTTCAGACCGTCAACCCCTGGTGTTCTTTGGCTTATAGACACATCACTCCAATCTCTGTCTCTGTGCTCACATGGCCTTCTCCCTGCATGCATGTCTGTGTCCAAATTCCCCCTTTTATAAGGACACCAGTTATATTGAATTTAGGGCCCACCCAAGTTCAGTATGACCTCATCTTCACTCCCATCTGCAAAGATGCTATTTCCAAACAAGGTCACATTCACAGGTTCATGAATGGACACGACTTTGGGGCGATGTTCTTCAGCCCAGTGCAGCCAGTACTCCGCATGTAATGCGGATTCTCTTAAGCCATCTCCCAGTAAAGCCCCTGCAGTGGAGCCCCCTGGCGGCCAGCGTGCGGTAGGTCATTGTGCTCCAGTCACCTGCCCTCAGCTCCTCTGCTGGTCTGTGGCTTCCGTGACATGGCCTTCGACTTTAGCATCATGTGATCCAGAGAGATGCTGTCCCGCCCATAGAATAATTCACAGAAAGGCGCTTCGTCCCCCATGGGGGCTGCCCAGAGCACGGTTATTCTGTTGCAAGTCTTCCTTTCCCCTCGCGGTCTTGGTTTCCTCGTCTGAAACCTGGAGAGAAGGAAAGAGAGAAGCCACCCTGCAGGCTCTGGGGAGACCCCCACGAGCTGGCACCGTGAGGGATACAGAATCACGCCTGGCACAGAGGAGACGCTGGAGGCATCGTCACTGGGGGTCCTGATGGAGGCAACGCTGACGTCCCTGCAGGAGGCCCTGCAGTGTCGGGGTCCCACTGGGCGCCCAGGGGGAGCCGAGCCTCTCTGGGTGCTTGGTACCTGTTGGTGTGGCCGATGTTTTCACTGTCTTGCTAACCCTATGTGAGTCTAGCTCACGTGCAGCGGAGCAGTCGAGTCAGGACTGAACCTCTCAAAGCGGAAACTGGCCGCTCTTGGTGAGACGGCAGAGGAGCAGCACAGAAGACGGGACAGGAGGAAGCACAGAGCCGGCCTGCGACACACAGCACCGTGTGCTCTAGGTTCTGTGTTAGGTGGAGAAGAACAGGAGCTTGTTTGATTGAAACACTTGGGGAAAAGTGTTAGATGGAGGCCTCTCGTCCTGCACTGTCTCAGAGGACTGGCCACCCACCAGCCGTGAGGGCAGGTGCGGGGGCCTCACTGGTCCCGGCTTGCCCGGCTTGCATCCTCCGGCCACTTCGGGCCTGCAGAGCCCTGAGCCTGACCACCCACGGCAGCAGCCGGGAGCTTTCCCGAACACTAGCCACGATGAAGGCACAGCAGTCCCGAGAGCGGAGTCCTATTACTGGGAAGCCACCAGTGAGGCACAGAGGGCATAGGTGACGTCCCGAAGCCACCGCATTGGCCGTGGCAGGCCCAAGATTTACGGTCTAGCAGTAACTGCATTTTAAAGCGGGTCACCGGGCAGGCGGGGGCACGGCTGCTCCCAAGGAGTGAGCTCCGGGGATGGACACCTGGCACCAGTGCACAGGACGAGTGCTGGGTAGGAGGGCTGTGGGGTGACACAGTGCTCCTGAAACATTCTGCTGCGCCCATGCATTTCCCAGTCTCCCTGGTAGGCAGGGCGGGGACAGCGGAGTAGCACTTTTTTTTTTTTTTTTTTTTTTTTTTTGCTGCACCACGAGGCTTGTGGGATCTTAATTCCCCAACCAGGGATTGAACCCAGGCCCTCAGCACCGCAGCACTGAGAGTGCAAAGTCCTAACCGCTGGACTGGCAGGGAATTCCCAAGCAGAGTAGCACTGACCAATGGTCTTGGGGCAAAGCGACCCACTTGGACCTCAGGCCCAAGGCTGGTGGGGTGTGAGCTGCCCCTATTCCTTTCCCGCCTCTGCAGCTCCGGATGTCTTGGGTTAGAGAGTGACCTCAGAGGGCAGTGAGCCCCCATCCACCTGGACCCCAGAGAGTTAGGCCGACGAGACAGTGAGACATGCAGTTAACATTTCAGAGCGGCACAGGCCAGCGACCTAACAGGAACCCTGTGCGTGACACCAGTGATGGTGGCCTGTTCCTCCTGACTCTGGTGCCAGCCCGGTCCTGAGAAGAGAGACAGTCTCCCTGCCCTTGAACTTTCACCTCTTGCTCTGCAACCTCATCCTTTCCCACTTCTCCCTCTAGGAGCCTCGACCCAGAATGAGGAAGGAGATTGAAGTGCAAGCGCTGCGCCCACACAGCCCCCGGGATGATACAGGATGCATGTCCGTTGTTATAACTACTTATGGTTTAATTCTGAAAGGCAAGCGGGCCCATGTGGGCATTTAGCTGGAGGGCTGAGAAGGCAAAGCTAAGAATGAGGTTAAGGAACTTGTGATGTGTCTCTGGTACAGATGCTTATCTGCGTTCAAAGCCAATGAGCCGTGCCACACGCCCTACCCTCTGAGGTTCTGACGTAGCACAATTTGGGTACGTTGACATTAGCACCATTCTCGTAATCTGCTCAGTATAATAAATATTCAAGGCTCACGTGTTCACTATTCCTACACCCACATCCCTCTTTTGAGATCATTCTGGGTGATGCTTGTCCAACTCAAATAAATTTACATTTTCATCTCTACTAACTTAGTAAGAGAAAACTACATGTTTGAGTGGACTTGTGTGATCCCTCCACCCCAGAATATAAAGTGTTTACACACTACTGAAGACTGAAAGCAGCGAGGGGTTTTTCCTTCTCGCTTTTCAGAGAGCATCCGTTGGCCTACATCTGTAATTTCATGTTATTTGCTAGCGCAGAGCTAGAAGAGGCTGGAGAAGAGGCTGCCATGTACGGTTGAGCAGGTTGCTCACGGCACAAGGACAGCTCCCTCAGGTGGTTGAGTTAAAACCCAGCTTGTATTCTGTTTGCCAAGTTCTCTTTCCTGGCATAGAGCTGCATCCACCTCGAGGAAGGGGTACATTTTTCTAAATTGCAGGAGGGTGCCACCCACTCACCAAGGTTTGTACTCATGAATCTATGACTGCTCAGAGGGGGAGCCTTTCTCTAATTTGCACAAAGACCTCAGTGGCAGCCCTGGTAGAAAAGGCTAGGAGACCTCAGTAAAAGAGCAGGTATAGGAGAGGCAACCTCTGCCGTGTCGAGACATGAGTGCCGGCGCCTCATGTATGTTTCAACATAAACAAGACATAAACTCAGAAATAAAAGTCACAACAACAGAAAACACTGCCTCGGCCTGTTGATAGGATTATTTTTCAGCAAATATTCACTCTCCCTCCCCATCTGCTTTGGAGTGGAGCTGCTTCGACGTTGAGCTTTGGACATGAAGTGTTTGCAGAGGGCTGGCTTACTTCAGAGCTTGGGCTCTCCCGGTGGCCTGGGCTCCAGAGGAACCCATGTGATGCAGACCTGCACCTGCCCCACAGCACAGCCGCCCAGCTGAGCCCATCCCTGGGCAGCCGAACTGCCGCTGACCGGGGAGTCCAGGAGCAGAAGAATGCACGCTCCCTCCTGTGCGCCGCTGAGTCCTGCAGGACTCCGCAGTGCTGCGTTTACTCCACCGGCGACAGCCGACGAAAATAGCCTCTTTCAAATTCCTTCCTTGCCCACATCTGAGATGTGGGGACTGACTTACGGAGGGTATTCATTGATCGCCCTGTCCCAGTGTTTATTTTAAATTCCATGCAAGGCTTATGCCTGATCTCTATTTAAATTCTTGGCCCTCGGTGATGTTGACACTATCATTCAGAATCACCTGTGCATCTCACCATCTCCGTCGCCCACTACAAAATTCATTCACGCTGTTTAGCGTGTTCCCTGCGGGTGGCTAAGGCCCATGTGATCTCTCAGAACATCTGTCAAGATGTGACTGAGGCTGAACACGGCAGTGACTCCCATGTCCTAAGGCTGAGCCCCGGGGAGAACCCACTCTATAAAGCCCTTTTGTGTCTGGGGCGATGACACCTTGATTCGACCCTTGTTATCTGTCCCAGCCTCACACTGAGCTTTGCTAATGTTGTTACCTAAGACACAAGCAAAAGATTCCCCAAAGTTGTGCACCCGCGTTAGGGTATCTGCACGCCCCCTCTGCAACGTGGGCACCTCCAAGGGGCCAGCCCGGCTCCAGAGCCCCCAGGGGGTCGTCTGGGGCCACTGTTGTGACTGCATCGCAGCCCAGCTCCTCCCCGGCCGAGTGCCACACCAACCTGGGAGCTGGACCTAGCCCACCCTGCTCAGTGCCACTGCCTGAGGAGCCCCACCCGTGACAGCTTTCCAGGACAGTTTTCCGGTTCCTAATTCAAGCCTCTCTCCAATACAAGAACGCTGTCTCTCGGAAAACTTAAAAATATCCTCGAGAGGTAGAGGAAATACTGGAGTTTTCATGAGAGGACCTGATGGCCGTCTGCCCGAAGTGGGAAATGGGCGGCGGTGGGGAGGGTGGCCGAAAGCATCCCAAGGGGTAAGCGGAGAAGCACTAGTTCCTCCTGTGCAGACCTCTGCTGGGCGTCTAGACGTGTGTACGGCCCACTGTGCACGCCCACGGCTGTGCACACCTGCACGCGTATGTGTGCGAGTCTGTTCTTGTGAGCGTGCACGCTTGTGTGCAGCCCGTGTGATTGTGTGTGCGCACGCCCACATGCGGACGCAGGGGGCCGAGTGTGCACACTCACAAGTATACACGCATGTGCACACGTGTGTGTTAGGTGAGTCGGGCGCACGTGGGGGGCAGCTTCTGTCTGTTACTATGCTTGATGCCAAAGGCCAATCGCTCTGTGGATCTGAAATCAAGCTATGATGAGTCAACTGGAGGACAGTTTTTTCCCACTGGCTTTTTGGGGACTGGTGGGGCATCTGCTCAGAGCGTTTGAGGTTAGGTCCCCGCTGTCAGCAGGGCGTGTGGAGCTCCCTGTCTCTAGGACCAAACCCAGGGCTGGGTGACTATGAGCCAGCAGGGCTGCGGCCAGCGGCGTCGGGACGGATAACGGCCACCAGGCATCCGAGGCAGGACGGTATCTCGGGAACGCCCAGGACACACTTGCCGGGCTGGCGCCCCTCTCGTGGGCTGGGAAGAGGACCCAGGTCCTGCAGTGGGATCAGCAGTCCTGCTCCCAGCTGAGCCCACAGGGCCTCCAACTCTGGGGAAAGAGAGAAGAAATCAAATCAGGACATGATTCTGCAAAACAGAAGAGGGTCACTTTTTCCCCTTCCTATACAGATTCAAATCGTCCTTCTTGGGCTGGTTGGTTCTCGCCACCAGCAGGAGGCATTTTTTAAACATCCAAATGTGAGGGACACAGCATGATGGCCACTGTCCTTTACTCTCTGTTCACTGAGAAAGTCCACAAGGGGAAGACATGATGATGAATTAAGTAATGCCTTTAAATGCACTGATCATAACAGCATCTCAGATATTGTTACGAACGTGAGACCCTTCATTTATCCAGCCTGTCGGCATTGCTTAACATAAAATGAATTTACAGCTGTGTCAGGATGCTTTCAGTCACAGGGAACAGAAAAAAACAAGTTGACCTGGCTTAGACAAGCCCCAAAGTCCAGCAGTAGGATAGCTTCAGGTAAGGCTTGACCAAGGCTCACCAATGTCACTAGGGCTGGTTTCCTTAGTCTTTCCCTTTGCCTGCCAAGGTGTTGGATTCATCCTAAGACTTCCTCCCTGTACGGATACAAGTTGGCTTCTGGCCCAAATGGGGGTCTCAAGCGTCCTGGTTCAAACCCAGAAGAAAAGGAACTCCCATCCCTGGGTCCCATCCTTGGAGAGAGGGAGGGTCCTTCCCAGAGGCTCCCAGAGGACATTGCTTGATGCCCCACTGGCTCAGATTGGGTCATGTGCTTTTCCTGAGCCAATGACCAGGTGATGCGGTGACCGACCCGCCCAATCAGGGCCCTCCCTGGACCTGGGGGTGGGTCAACCCCTTCCAGGGGTGGACGCAGGAGGGGCCCTTCAGAGGAGGGATCCCAGGCAGGCTCTGTAAACGGCCACAGTCCTAGCCTTTCCGGGTCCCTTTGTCCCCCTCCCCTCTCTCCACCCAGCCCTGGCCCAGACCTGCTGGGTTAGTGCTGAATTAGAACTTGTTGGCTATTCTTCTTGGGACGTGCTCGTGTCCAGATAACTCCTCCAGGGTTTCTGGTCTCCACTCACCCCACCGTGACCATCGAGAGCCCCATGCGGGGTCAGGACACCCGTTTTCACCACAAAGCATGATGCCTCCTGCTACGGGACACACTGAGGTGTGCACTGGGGCACCGCTCACCTCGGCACCGCACTGGCCCGACAGCGACTTTCAGGGTCTCCTGGGTCCTTTGCTCCAGCCACTGGCTCCTTCTTGAGCTGTGACCCACGGCATCACTTCCCTTGTCGCTGGTTCCCTGGAGCCCCATTTTCATCTCAGGAGAGCAAGGTCCGTTTGCATCTGGGCTCCAGGTCACCATGGCTACCATGGTGTGATGGAAGCTAGCTGACCTGTGAGGGTCACCTGACTAGAGCTCCTTCCCTGGTGACCCACCGGACTCTCCTTGGCTTTGGGAAGCCAGCAGTTCCTTAACTGTCCCCTGTGGCCGGTTGTCCCTTTCAAGCAGCACATCTGGCGTTCTTCAGAAATCCCCTCCCACCCTGGCTCTGATGCTTTCCCTGCAGGCTGGTCCAGCCTCTACGGAAGGCCCCTCCCCGGCCTCACTGGCTCACAGCCCAAGCCCCTACTGGGTTGTCTGTCTTCTAAGGTCACAAATCCTCTGAGAATTTGAGAGACCCTCCAGAACTCTGACTTGATTCGTCGGCCCCCAGGCCTACCAGGGACTCACCTCCCACACCCGCAAGACGCCTTCCCAAGGCCGCTCACTGCTCCGGTAAAGTTGCGGGGAGCCCCAAACAGGGGATCGAGGAGCGGGGTCTTCTGAGGCTATCGGTCACGCACCGGGTCCTGTGACCCAAAGACCCTTGCTCCTGGGGTGCCAAGCCTGCGGGAGGGGATGTGCTGCTCTGTGCGTCCCCATCACCGAGGCACGGGGAGGACCGGGAATTATCGCCACTCAGCAAAGGGTGCTGGGTGACCTCTGCACACGCATCAGAGAGAACAGAGAGTGCGACTGCCTGTAACCTGACAGCCTGAACAGAGGAGGGGCGGGGCCCCGGCGTAACTGGGAGCTTCTGCCGCCAGGGTGCCAGCACTCTGGGGAGGCCAGGGGCGGGCTGTGAGCTCGAATCTCGGCTCTGCCACTGCCCAGCCGTGGGAGACTGGGGTTGTCTGTCTGTGCCTCGGTTTCCCCCTCGCTGGGGCTCTCTTCACTCCGTTTCTGGACGGCTGACTGCATGCCCATGCCAGACAGCTGGACGCCCCTGTTTGCTTCGTCTGCCTGGAACCATCCGCCCTGAGAGCCAGTCTGGGCCTGAGGCTGAGGACCGGTGGCCGGAGCCCAGCTGCGCCCACACAGCCCCGCACGCCCTCTAGCGGGAACGCACAGCCCACTTCCTCCGCCCCAGCCCTACTCGTCCTTCTGGGCTGGCTCAGCGATTCCCAGCCTTTTCAGGTGAAAGGACCTCTTTTTAATATCCAAAGACTTTAGATAACCCGATGGTAGTTATAATTTTAGTACTTTCTGAAAAAACAGACAAAAAACAACTTTCAGTTCCATTGGGCTTTTTTTTTAACATCTTCATTGGAGTATAATTGCTTTAATATCCAAAGACTTTAGATAACCCGATGGTAGTTATAATTTTAGTACTTTCTGAAAAAACAGACAAAAAACAACTTTCAGTTCCATTGGGCTTTTTTTTTTAACATCTTTATTGGAGTATAATTGCTTTACAATGGTGTGTTAGTTTCTGCTGTATAACAAAGTGAATCAGCTATACATATACATATGTCCCCATATCTCCTCCCTCTTGCGTCTCCCTCCCACCCTCCCTATCCCACCCCTCTAGGTGGTCACAAAGCACCGAGCTGATCTCCCTGTGCCATGCGGCTGCTTCCCACTAGCTATCTACCTTAAGTTTGATAGTGTATATATGTCCATGTCACTCTCTCACTTCATCCCAGCTTACCCTTCCCCCTCCCCATAAATGACATTTTATCAATCACATCAGCGCCTTCATGTATTTGAGGTATAATTTATATATGTGTACATCTGGACCGCTGACAAATACGTACGTCTTATGTGTATATATATATATATATATATATATATATATATATATATATACACACACCACACAGCCACAAGTATATCTATATAGAGCTAGAGTGTTACAACGAAGAGGTCCCCAAATACAGTATATTATTCTGCAAGGAACACAGAAGTTAGTTCTTCTCTGGTGACACTTCTGCAGGGACAAGGGCTAGGTCACGGGGCAGCTCTGTCCCCAGAGATCATTTGGAAACCCAGGCTCCTTCCCAGCGCTGTCCAGCAGAGCTGTTCGTGTCACCCAATATGGTAGCCACTCGCCCATATGGCTGTTGGACATTTGAAACGTGACCGGTGCAACTGAGGACCTGAATTTTAATTTTATTAAATTTTAACTAATTTAAGTTAACTGCCCCCAGGACTCTTGGCTACCATGCTGGGCAGCACAGCTGTGCTCCCGCTGGGGCTTCCCCCCAACCTGCCTGGTCCAGGCTCCGAGTTGCCTGCCAGTGTAGGCTTGGCGCAGCTGGAGGTGGATGGACCTCGAGGAAGGAGCAGGCTCACACACCCTCACAGGGGTTCGTCTCAAGGCCACTCCTCGATGCAGAGAGCCCGGGCAATGGCCTGACGGGGCAGCCACACTCCGGGGTAGGAGATGGTGCTATGAAAAGGAGAAGGAGTTCTGGTGGACAGCTGCTGGTCTCAGCTGTGATACACACACCTGCTCTGTGTTATGTATTTTGTCTGTAGCGCTAATTGGTGAAGTATGGGTTTGTAGGTCCCTTGCGGTATGTGCATCCCCCAGGGGTCTGTGCCCAGAGGGTGGGATCGCCAACCTGGCTCAGCCCGCAGCTCAAGCCCTTCCTCGTCCACACGACGTAGCCAACCCGAGCCCTGTGCCAGGCAGCAGGCGAAGGACGGATTGGAGGGACGTGGCCTCCCAGAGGCCAGGAGAGAAGTACAAGGCCTGCATGGGGCACTAGGGCATCGGAGGTAGAACCCCGAGGAACAAGGCTGAGAGGCAGTGGAGCAGCTGGGCAGAGCGGTGCCGGTGCTGGGCAGGGCAGGTGCGCTCCCCCGGCTCAGGCCTTTGCTGTCCCTCCTGGGCCCAGACTGTCCTCCTCAGCAGCGGGGAGAGAGGCCCCTCCCACCCGGCACAGGCTGGGATGACCAAGGCGCAGGGGCGGGGAGAGAGGCCCCTCCCACCCAGCACAGGCTGGGATGACCAAGGCGCAGGGGCGGCATCGCCGCCAGCAAAGGACTGCGCCCTGCTGCTGAGCGTTGCTGGCTCTTCTCAGCCGGCTCTTCTGTCACAAGCCTGGGTCGGCCACCAGGAAACCGGGAAGGAGGGATCCTTCAGAACAGGAAGCAGTAGCTGGGGGACCCTCCTTCCCAGGGTCCCGGCCCCTGCCCCCCCACCCCCCGCTCCGGGGATTTTCCTGAGCACCACTGACCAGGACATCATGGTTCCGAAGCTACCAGAAGGGAAAGGGTGAAGGGGCCACGCCCCAGTGGCCGCCCGGACTGCACGCTCGGCTGCCTGCTCTGTGCACTCGGTCTTTCCAGGTGGGAAGCGCTCAGCCCAGGGAGAAAAGGGTGCGCATCCCAGGGAGTGATGGGGCAGCTGCTCTCACCAGAGCCACTCTTTTAAATTTCTAATCAGGACCCAGAACTGGGATGCGTCCTGCCCCTGCCCGCAGGGCTCGGTGGGGACCGTGAGCCTACAGAACATGGGGGCAGCCCTGGTGGGAAGTCAGGAAGACTCAGACTCCAGGGGCTGAGCTTTCCCAAGATGGGAACCTGTCAGAGAGTGTTCATGTGAAGGACAGAGGGGCCCCTGGGCCAAGCCTGAAGCTCTTCCTGGCACTGGGACAGTTGCCACTAATTTTTAGCAACACTATAGAGCAAAGAGCTGTTTCTCCACCAAAACTTCCCCCCACCCGGCAGGCCCCACGGCCAAGCAGCACCTGAGGGGAGCTGCCTGAACACCTGGACGCGGGGCTGGGCTTCTAGAACCTTCTTCCTTTATCCCCGGAGCCCTGGGCTGCTGCTTCTAGCCCCTCCTCCAAGAAGGAGGTGAAGCTGAGGCTTGGGAAGGGCTGATCCGGGGCATCACTGCCCGTCCCTTCCGACGGTTGCCATGGCTGGCCTCAGGCATCCACGGCAGCCCGCAGGAAACATGGCTGTGGGCTGCGATACAGCGGGAGAGAATGGGATGACGTGGAAGACAGAAATTTTTTTTTTTAATGTGCAAACAGTTTAGGGAACCAACAGACAAAAGGAAAAAGAGGAGACAATCCAACAAAGGCTGGAAGAGCAAAGGGAGCTGATAGGATGAGAGGCGGAGTGGAGAGGGGAGAGCAGGCCGCCGATTAGCATCTGAGCCAGAGAGCGAGGACCAGGCCGGGAAGGCCCTGGGGGCTCCCAGGACGTGGGTGTGGGCACTGGAGGGAGGGCAGGCAGCCCAACGTGGGGATGCGGGGACAGAAACATGACTGAAACAGACAGGACAGGGCAGGCTGAGGCCCGCAAACAGCCACGAGAGCAAATGCTTACGTGCATCACCACGGCCGGTCGCATCCGGAATTTCACAGAACCGCAGTCATCAGAGGGTCTGAGCAACCATCCAGCCAAGCCCTTCGTGCCCAGGGAGGGCGGCAGCTCTGACCGCTGAGGCCAAGGTCTCCCCGGGTCCCTCCGTTGCAAGCTCTTTCCCCAGCACCGCTCACCTGCCTCTTGTTTATTGCATAGTTATTTTTATTGAGATGTAATCGGCATGTAACGTTATACTCGTCTCAGGTGTACTGTGTAGTGATTCAGTATTTGTATATGTTGCAAAAGGACGTGATTGCAGCTTGATGACCACAGTTAACAACCGTACTGCCTACGGGAAAGCTGCTAGGGAGCAAATTTAAAAGTCCGCATCACAAGAAAAAGCACGGTAACGAAGGGAGGTGATGGACGCGCTAGACTTGCTGTGGAGGTCATTTCACAATATTTTCAGCCTGCTCTTCAAAGGCGCAGTCACACTTGAAAACTGGGATCAAGAAACCTGGAAGGAGGAGGAATAATGTTGAGAGTGGGAAGGATCAACACTGGAGAGAAAACACATGGGACAGGAAGCAAGAAGGGGCAGAACTCGGGTTGTGAGAGAAGGTTGAGGTGGGCAGAGAGCAGGGAGGATGGGGGAAGATGCAGAGAGGATGGGGGAGCAGATGCTGGGATGATGGGGGGACAGATGCAGAGAGGATGGGGGGCAGATGCTGGGAGGATTGGGGCAGCTGGAGCCAGGCTAGGAGCCATCTTCCTCCATGAAGGCTGGTAGACCCAGAGCAGGAGATGGGGAAGAGGTGGTAGGTTTGGGGTGGGGGCAGTATGGTGAAAGGTGATGCAGCAGAGATGCAAATGCCAGGGGGATGTGGGACAGGAAGACAGCCCCAAGGAAGTGGCAGAGGGAGCGAGGGTCAGCTTCCTCCGTGAGAGCTCACTGGGACGCTCAGAGCATCTTGGGTAAAGGAGGGATGACTGTCCATCAGTCAGTAACCCTGCTGCCCTGGGATGTAGGAAAAAGCGACAGGAAGAGAACATTCAGGGGAAGGTCTACTTTTAATTTATGAAAAGGGAGAAAGAGTCCAACTGCCCAGCTTTTCATTTAGATTATTAGTTAGATGAAGAAATAATCACGCACTGTCCCATTCTTTTGGGTATACATTACTGGAAAAGTATGAAATCAGTCTATTTGGGGGGTATACTTCCCTCAGAGTCCTTCATTTTGTAAGGAATTCTGGCAACGCAGGTCCCGAAGACCCAATGGTCACATCTCCCTTTGCCACCAAAACATAGGAAGTGGAGCTTACAGTTGACTTATTTGTAAATATTTCTTTTAAATCTGAATGTTGGTCTGAAGGATTTCTTCAAACAGCCTTGTTACTAATTTTACAGCACCCCCCCCAAAAAAAGAGCACTGGTAGTTGGATTTTGGGGGTTTTTCTCAGTTGAAATGAATCTTCTAATTCCTCCTGGTAGAGCAAGTCTGTTTATGGGGTTTGGAATTGTGTTTTGTATTATCCATAAAGCTTTTTCCATTTCCTAAAGTGCTTTTGAGAACGTTTTGTAGCTTTACTAATAGTAGCAAATGTCGATTGATCTTTTTGGAAGCATTTCAGGATGAAATCATGGATTAGTATTCATTTTAAGACTGGAGGCTAAGGAGGGGAGAAGTTGAGCCAGACCAACTGGTCAGCACCTCTGACGGGAGTACCAGAGTGGGGCTCTAACTTGCTGTGTGGCCTCGGACCAAACCGTTAGCCTCTCTGTGCCTCATTTGTCCTCTAAACAAGACTGCTTATTTCTATTTGCTTTAGGGCAGGAGTTCTTCACCTGGGTTCTGTGAATTTGGGTGGGAAAAATTCATCCTTGCTCTCATCTCTCTCCAGCTGAAATTTACCAGTGCTTTTCATGATGAAATAGACATGATGATGCTACAGCAGGATTGTGTTGCCTGTGACATTGTTGCCAATTTAAACCACGATATTTTTGTATCATGTTACAATTGTTACAGATAATAATATCCTTTCTGCTCTGTGTCTGCTGCTTCAGAATTAGTGATTAGACCTGCTGCTGGACCTTGTTAGTTAACGTATCAGTAAAGAAGCACACATCACAATTAAAATATATTTTATAACTATTTAAATCTAATTGGTTTCCTTGAGGTCTTGTGTATTTCATTTTACGCATTTAAACATCTTTGTCTAAGGAGGGTTCCCGGGGCTGCCATGGCGTTAAAAAAAAGTCAAGAAGCTCTGCTTAGAGGGGTATCGAGGGGGTTGAACGTTTGCTGAAGGACCAGCAGCTCTTTAGGGCAAAAAGGGGGAAAGGCAAGTTCAGAGAACAGTGTTTCCATTGCAACGATGAACTCAGTGAAATGGCTCTGGGGGGCTAAAGGGCTCTGGGGTGACTTCCTGACCTGTCCGTGTTCAGAGCAGCCAGTTCCTGCAGGATGGCGTCCGGGCCACTCCTCCCGGGTCTGTCTGTGCTGGCACACGTAGGCACCGCATCAGCCACCAGCGCCCACTGTGTCGGTGACCCAAAGTCGATGGCATGGCGTTCATGTTCTGGTGTTCAGCCCCTGCCGCCCACGCAGCGCACGGTGGGCTGTGTCCTTCTGCCACGCTGCCGTGCACTTCCCTGTCGTGATCTTAAAGAGACATGTGGCCCTGGACAAGCCCGGGGTGCTACCCCCGAAGTCCTGCTCGTGGCGAAGCAGACTCGTGTCCACGACTGTGCGGGGCTGCCTAGGGGTTCCGGACCCCCTTCTCGTGTCAGACACTGGGCACCCCAGGGAGGCGCTGGCGCTGCAGTCAGGACACCTGGGCCTCTGACCGTGGTCACCCTTTCTTTCCAGATCCTGGTTTCATTTTCCTTTAATTTTTTGGCAGCGCCGCGCGACACGTGGGAGCTTAGTTCTCCAACCAGGGATCGAACCCAGGCCCCCTGCGTTGGAAGTGCAGAGTCCTAACCACTGGACCACCAGGGAAGTCCCAGCTCCTGGTTTCCTCATCTCCAAGTGGAGATAATGACTGTATTTCTAAACTAGGTCATTGTGAGGGTGATGCCACATGGTGCCCGTGGAAGAGGTCTGTAAACTGTAAAGGGCTGTGCCGTGTTCACCACCAGCGCTGCAGTTATCAGAGCAATGGAACGCTCACAGGGCAGGTGGGGAGGGGTGTGGCGTGGCCCGGCCCGACTCTGGGTGACCAGCCCCCCGGCCCACAGCCCGGGAACCGCTCCAGGCGGGTGTGGGTTGGTCCAGGTTCTGTTGTCCTTGGACTGAAGATGAAGGAATTTGCCCAACAGGGCAGAGCTCTCCTGGATGCCAAACCTCCCCAGGAGGACGGGCGGTGTCCTAGGACTCCGAGGGCGTCGTGGGGAATAGGGACCTAAGGCCTCCCTGGACCAGGAGGAACTGGCCTCACGAGGGCCGTGTGGGGACCCAGGGCAATTCACGTGACCTTGTGCCAGCACTCCCGCTTCCGGAGATTCAGCCACAGGGAATTCCCTTGAATTTGCTAAAGACTCAGCCCCCAGAATTCTCCTCTGCCTTGCGCACAATAATAAAAACACCGAAGATAATCTAAATGACCTAACATAGGAGATTAAACACATGTGACGTGTGTGATACAGGAGGTAGACGCTTGGCAGCCCCCAGAGTTCACGCTGTAGAAGAAGATGGAACGACTCAGAAAGGAGCTCACAACACGTTGAGTGAAAAGGCCAGTCACAGGGCAGGAGGAAGGACGTCGAATTCACGTCCCTGTGCCCACACACGTATGTGCACAGACATACGTACACGAGGTACACGATCAGCTGGTGATGAAGTTGAGAAAAGTTCTTTTCTTTTTTAAAAAAAATCTATGTTTTCTAAACGCGTGTATTTCTTTTTACTTGTAAGAAAGAACGTAGGGGGTTTTGTGGTTTTCATTTTGTTTTGTCTGGTGCAGTTCTCTTAGTCGGGGCGGACCGAGGCGGCCACGGTCACCCACCTGTCCCGGCCCCATCTGCTCTGAATGGCGCCTCCGGAACATTCAGGGGGCCGAGGGTCCCCACGGCGCGGCCCCGGTGGGCCCCAGGAAGAGAGAGCAGGGGGCAGCAGGCACTTAGGTGGTCCTGGGTGTGGCCTCCCGAGGGGGATGGGGAGAAAGACCATCGATGTCCCCTCGGGGGGCTCGCGACCGCAGAGGTCGTGCCGGCAGGTAAAGCAGGTCCGCGCGGCGACCCGTAGATAAAAGAAGGTCCGCTGGGCAGGGCCCCTCGGCTTCCTTCCCCCTGCCAGGCTGCCGGGACGCAGGCTGGGCACAGGTGCACCATCAGACACAAACATAAAAGTTCTAAAGGGATCACAGATCACCCAACTCCTCTCATACACCCTCAGCTCTGTAAGAACCTAAAGTACCCCATAAAAAGGCATGCTTTGGGGACTTCCCCGGCGGTCCGGTGGTTGAAAGTCCGCCTCCCAATGCAGGGGATGTAGGTTCGATCCCTGGTCGGGAAACTAAGATCCCACGTGTCGCGGGGCCGCTAAGCCGCCGCGCCACAACGAAAGATCCCGAGCGCTGCAACTATAGACCCGATGCAGCCAAATAAATAAATATTCTTTTTTAAAAAAAGAAAAATACTTTAAAAATGAAGTGCTTTCTACTGTACTGAAATTTACCAAAACTAGATGAAATAATTTTCCAATCTGAGCTTGTGCGTCGCTTGACTCTCAAGTAATGGCCATGTCCCAAGCCCCCAGATGATTGCAGTTCCACGGAAGCCCAGATGGTGGGTCCCCCAGGAGGTCCAGCCCTGGCGTGGCCCCTGGGTGCATGTGGAGGCCCTGGGGGCCTGATGGGGCCCCCTCAGCATTCCTGCCAGTCCCGCTGCAAAACCAAGAGCAGACTGAGATCAGGCTGTTCCCTGTCCCTCGGCTACGTCCACCTGCGGGGAGGCTCTTCCACTGAGGTGTCCCTGAGGGCTTCGGGGCGAAGACATCTCTGTCCTCGGCGCCTGGCACTGGGCAGGCTTCACGATCTCCTCACCTTATCAGATTCCTTCTCTCACTCCTACCAAAGGCCACTGACAGGAGAATACATTCTCCAAATCCAGACGCTGTTGTTGGCTGGGCTCAGTGTCCGCATTTCCTCACTGTCTCCAGCAGGGCCCTTTCCGTCTCTGCATCCACTGCTGATCTCAAAGGGGCTGGTGGCCCAGGAAGAGGTGACCCTTGCAGGAGGAAGACAGGAGACCGGCCCTGGTCCACCCAAAGAGGCACCAGCTCTCACGCCAAAGACTCTGCGGAGGCCGCCCTCCTCACCTCCCCGTTCCCACGTCGGGGTCCCGTTCCTCGGGGCCTGCAGGGTGCCCTGCTCACGGGCATGACCACCTTTCCTTGTGTCCCTCTCAGCACCTACCACGGGGCCCTGTCACGTGCAGGGGCCCGCTGGGCACAGCCAGGTGTGCAGAGAGCAGGGGCATCTCAGCTCTGGGGGGCTTGACGGGGGGAGTCGTGATGGGGACAGTTGCTATGAAATGAGCCCAACACAGGGCAGGTGCCAGGCGTCCGGCAGTGGTGCCCGCCTGCCCCAAGTCTGCGGGTGGGTTTGGGCACGTTGCTAACTCAGATCTGACTCTGAAGCTCCATTTCTGCTGCCAGACTAAGAGAAGGGCCGTCAGCCGGGCTGCCTCCCGGGGTTCAGATCAATGAAGACAAATGGGAGACAGTCAGGCTCCAGCCTCCCCGTGCTCACAAGGCTTTGTGTGAGCCCAACGGGCTGGCCGGCGGAGAGTCCGGCTCCCATGGGACCCAGGACAAGCACCGTCGGGTTCAAGGGCGTGGGGCTGCTCAGAGCAAGACGGCCAAGGGGCTGCCCCGCCACGGGCCCCGCTCCCCTCACCTGCCCAGGGTGCCCCCTCGGTGCCCGTGCTCCGGGGCTCTGCGCGCGTCACGTGACAGCCTCACCAGAGAGCAGTAGGGTCTCTGGTCCCCCTGCTTGGGCCCCGAGTCCTGGGGTGGCTGCAGGTCCTCAGTGCCGGGTTAGTGCAGGAAAGGGAGCTACCGCTGCTGGGAATGAGTCCCAGGAAGGACAGAAACTGAGGCTCTGCTGGATCTGAGCCTCAGACACTAAGAAGATGGAAAAGGATTTCTAAACAAGAAAGAAGTATTCCTTTCTCAAGGCTGAGCGTATCACACCCTTAATCCGAAAGGACAGTCAACAGCTCGTCCTGGGCTTTGTTTTAACACGAACGCCGCTCCAGATGCTTCTCTGTCTGTGGAAGGACCTGCACAGCCCCAGGAGGAGGACGGAAGAACGGCTGACACGGAACAATCAGCGCACCGACAGGCACACAGGTCAGCCTGTCTACCGCTGGCCCAGACCCCTGGGGTTTTCACTCTCAGAACGGGTCCAGGTTTTCGTGCCCACAAAGTGTACAAAATGGGGCTAATTTGCAACATCTGCTATTCACCATTTGGGGTATTGCTTAAAAACCCACTCAAGTGACCCTTTAATCTTAGGGCTTTAATATTTAATCACGGCTCTGATTGCATATAAAGGCAGTTCGAGGGTATGTTTTCACCTAAAGGTCTCATAATTTAATAACACTTATTGAAGCTGCATTTGTATTAGATTTTGCTCTGTTTTAATACCATGTTGCTTTAAATAGGGTCCATTTTTAATGGGGACCAAAGAGTCTATTTTTTGGTTCTCTGCTTTCTTCTACGAACCACAGGGCATGAAGATGCTTAATCAGGGCCCTTTGATGAAGAACAACAAAGCCATAAAGATCATTTCTATCAGACAATGAAGATCACCTGACTGAAATCTTCTCTCTCTCTGTGGACAATGGTGTCACCCCCAGGATTATCGTCACCTTTCATGGGCTGATATCAGAGAACATGCAGCAGAGAAATCCCCACTTGTTCAGAGAGCAGCTTTGAGGCAAACCTTTCACATAAAATGTCAGGATACATTCTAACTCTTCAGGTGCCAACCTCTCTATTCAAGAAGTTGGAAATTGGTATTAATATTTTAACTTATCACTTACAGGATCTTTCCGAGTCGTGGCCGCACTTAATTAGCTGACACTGGGCTTCCAACGTTCCATTATGTAACTTACGTTCCTTAGATGTTGGTTTATTAACAATCCCGAAAGGAGAAAGAAGTTACTAGAATCTTTGTCTGCTCTAAAGCAAGGCATGTATGCCTCTGACTTGCATCATAGATCAACCAAGTCGGCAGTTCAGGAACTTTGTCCGACCCTGTGGTTCAATGGAACACGACTCTATTCTACATATTTAATTGCTGACATCATTGTATTGGGCTATTCTGTACTGGGCTACTTTGCGCTATTATGTTTGGTGGGGGGGATACAATTTCGACCCACAGTTCCTTGAAATCTGAGCTCCACAATCATAAGCCATATTAGAATAACATTCTAATACATTTCCCATGTAACCTCAGAGCACTTTTTGTTTTCCAGTAACTTCTTAACGAATATGTCTCATAAATATTTTGCTGTTGTGTTTCTATGTGTGTTATGATGGAGGGTATAGTTTTTCTTTCTCGAAGATCTTGAAAATCAAGATGGGAATACAGGAATAATTTTTTCCCTTAAGGAATTAAAGAAATTTCTAGACACTTTTTTCTGGGACCACCCCGGAGCAGTCAAAGCTTTAGCGGACCTGCCTGTGTCCTGACTTTATTCATAGCCATGTACGTAGGTTCGTAGGCTGCAGCTGCGTACCTATGTTTCTATCTACCCATCCATCTCCGGAGTCCCCCGAGAATCGGGACGGGCACAGACCTGTATCTGATGTTTTAGACTCCACTTCCGCAAACTGTCCTTAGGAAGCAAAGCTTGATGTTTCAGGTGATGGCCCTACAGACAAATGAGCCAATATTATATTAAATTTAATCACCATCTGCTTTGAGCAGGGCAGGTCCTGAAAACAGACAAAAAGAGTGGATCCTGCTTCCTCAGCAAATACATGTTTAGGGCAAGGGGCAGCAAGTACGAGTCCCAGAGAGAACCATGCCATTTCCTGCCTCTTTTCCTAGGTAATTTAAGGGCAATGACTTTCAATTTCATTTGACCTTTTATTTATTTAGTGCCTGGCTCTAAAAGCAAATAACCTGAGGAATTTAAGAAACTTATAAAGGGAAATTAAATTATAGGTTAAAAATCATAATAAAAACACATATCTAATAGGTATCCTTTTAATTGTAACAGTATAATATCGTTGTTAATTGCATTTTGGTGTAAAACTATGAAATATGCCATTGAATGGGTTTCAAGGTTTAAGATAAGCTCACAGATTTGTATGAGATTTTCAAACGGGCTACACGATCACATCAAAGACTCGCTTTTTCTCATATTCCGTTACCATGTGAATTTTAAGATTGATATATAGTTTCAAATATTTATTTAGATAATGCTATTACATATATGAATAAATACCAGCCAAGCAGAGAAATAGGTATAAAAAATAGAACCAGTTATTGACTTTTTTTTAGGGCTTGCTTTAGTAAATCAAGTATTGATCTCTCCCATTTGGGACTTTGCTCTGTTCCACTCTCCACTCCTCAGTGAAGTGGATTCATTGGTCTTGGCTTCTTCTTAGCAAATCGTAATCCACACAACAAAATATAAGCTGTTCATCTCAGCCAATTTGGTCTTTTCTTTATGAGGAGAGGCTCACAGAAGTCTTCCATGGAGACCCCAAAAAACCATCTCCTAAAAGTACGATTTGAAATCATCCACCTGAAACAGGTCTTCTCTCCACATTATTTTAATAAGCATTATAAACCTCTCCCCACCTTTTCTCCCGAGATTCTCTTCTAACCCAGAATTAAGTGCTTTTCATGGACTCTAAGAAACTTTTCTGTCACACCCTAGGTGTTGTTTTGTTTCTTTTTCTTCCTTTTTTTTTTTTTTCTGGCTTTTTGCTTTTGCTTTGTTTTTGGTCAATAAAAGTCATTAAAAGGCAGGAATGTGTTTGGAGGCCTGGCAAAGCCAGCAGTTAGCTACTCTCTCATTATTGTTCATTAGCAAAAGCAGTGCAGCCTCACCACACCCAGAGGGAAACTTAAGAGTCATCGTAGCCATAAGAAACGCAGTGGCTCACTCAAACGTAGTGTTCATCAGTAACTACGAACGTTCACATGCGTTTAACAAGTTCAATCTGGAAAGAAAAAAATGATCTAAGTCATGAGATATTGAAAATCTTGCAAGAGACAAGATTATTTTTACTGGGAAGTAAGAAAAACCTGAAAAGCCCTATTTAGCAAAACCTTAAGATATTCCCCATCAGAGGCAAGATGTTTGGTTCTCTCCAGTCAAAGCAGAAGCCGCGATAGCCATGCGAAACAGCCATGAGTGGAGGGAAGGCACACCTCCCCGCGGTCCTTTAGGTGGGAAACAAAAGCCCCAAATCTCTTAAATTCTACGATTAGCATTAGTACTGTCTAGATGTGAGAATGTGTCAGATTTACCATTGAGGGTATGGACGGACCGCAGCCAACACTTCCACAATCACCAATGTTATGGTTTTCGAGGGAACTTCGTGCCAGTGTTTCTACATGTTCCCGTGAAGAAACAGTTTAGTGCACTTACCAAGGAAGCCTAAGTTAGGAAAATGTTTATGACTCCTTCTTTGAAATACGAAATTAAACTTAAATAGCGAAGTTTCCTAAAGTTCTAGGGACTATGTTTTAAGTCACAATTTTACTGCCCTACAGAAAAGTGATGCTCATTATTCTGAAACCCTCTTTCCATTTTTTATCAGTTGCATGCAGTGCAGCCTCATCGGGTTATAACATGTAGGATCTATACTACTTAGCCAGCTACAGACGTATCAAAAAATCACCAACCTTCTCGGTTTTCCCAAATAAATGAAATTAACTTTAAAAATCTAACTTTTAATAAGAGTCGAGGTGGGAAAAGGAGAAGAATGGAAACCTCTTTCCCTTCATTTTGGCAGATTTTTCTAAATGTAAGAATTGTTTTCTCCTGACGAGTCAGTTGAGCGGCTTACGTAACGTGCAGGATTTCTAGGCCATCAGGTAACATATGGCAAATAGCTTTTGTTCTGGGGACTTTGCTCTATTCCACTCTCCACTCCTCAGTGCAGTGGATTCATTGGTCTTGGCTTTTTCTTAGCAAATAGTAATCCACACAACAAAGTATAAGCATCCTACCTAGTAGATTCTCAGAGACAACAATGAGAACGTCTTCTTTCAAACAAGTGTAAAATAGGTCCTGACCTTTGAAATGATTAAAGTTCTATTCCAGTGAATGTAAACTTAACAGAGACAATGAAATCTCCAAGAGTGAGATTATTACTACACTCTGTTATTAACGTGGTCAAAAGGCAATGTTCCATAAGTTCCCACCTCTCCTTCCATCTCCACACCTACAAAAACATCCACAGAAAGAATGATAGGTTGGTTAGTAGTACACGCTACACGCTACATGTGAGGTGAAAGTCTTTAAGAAACAAAGGCACGACAGGAGGGTTTGCAGCGAAACAAAACATGGCCACTGGTATCATCCTTTGAGACTACATGATGACAAATATATGAATAATAAATCAACTTTCTAAGTCATTTGAATTCAGGATGTACGCGTCAGGGAGGCCAATAGAGTTATTGTTCCCTGTAGAAGTACTCACTGTTTTTTATGCATTGAATTAGATTTTAGAAATTAAAAAGTTTTTAAACTTAAGGTTTTTAGAAATTTAAATTTCATTCCTGATATAAAGTGAGTTTGCTTCTTTCAGTGATAGCCATCCAGCCCAGAAAAATTAACCTGGAATTTGCAGCAATATGTTTTCTTAATTTCATGACTAATCAAGTATTTATGAAATCTAGTTTTTATCAAACAGAACACTACACTCGTATATGTGCGTGAAATACACAGTACACGTTATTAAATCCTTATTTCATTTATGAAATGTCTTCACTTTTGTCCTATTACTGAGTTAAATGCTTTCCTGCCAAGCCTGTTTGTATCAAAATCCACAAAGGTAATTCGTTTCATGCACTCCTCAGCTTCACCTATAGAAAGAATTGGGGCTCGTCATGATGCCAAACAAGAGATTTTCAATAAAATATCAAACATGAGACAATGCAGTATGAACAAGAGACGTAAAGTTTCTTCTCATGAAGAAACATGCGGACAGAAATGCAGACATTGACCTTGGGGCTGTGACTTGTCTCTCCTCTAAGTAGCAGCGTCATTCCTAGAGTTCAGTGTGATTAGTAGAAGTTTCACACAGACCTGGAAAAAAAAAGTTAGACGGCATCACTGTCACATTTAACACCAGCCCAGAAGTCATAATTTACTTTCTGCAAAAGCACATTCTTGTGGAAGCACATTTTTTTAAAAACGTTCTTATGGACATTTTCAAATACACACAAGAGTAGGAAGACGAATGTAATCTACTCCCCTGTAGCTCGGTCAGCCACTGCTATTCCTGTCCCATCTCCAGTATTTTTTCCTGGAGTATTCTGAAACAAAGCCCAGGGGTTGTATCATCCTGCCCGTGGTCATGGGAGTATTTAAGGAATATTCGAGACAGGGAATCCGTGCGCTGGGCATTTAATCCAAGGAGCAGAGAGGCAATGACACTTGGATACATAGTACATTTCCAACTGGAAGCAATTAATGCCAGCTCTCTTTAGACTGGGCTATGGTTTATTTTAGCTACGTAATTTATTTAAAATAGGAAATAGGCCAGCCTTCGTATTATTTTGTATGATTTATTAACCTTGAAGGTAATTATTTTGAATATTAGAATTTAACACCCCCATTAGTGCTTGGAAGTCTATACAAAAAGGTCAAAATGCTTTTACTTTAAATGTAGGCTACATATTTCTGGATATCTGAGACCTATTCCATCTGTGGCATTCAAAATGATCGTGTCACAAATTCTCATCGGTCTGATGTTTTTAAATGTTAAGGTTTGATATCAAAGCAGAAGTGATATGTATACAAAACGTATTTCTGTATTTGTGTTTATACCCTCACTCTAGCTCATGAAAACCTCCACAGACCAGAGTAGCCACTTATCCATAATCCAGAGTGACATGTTCTACCTTGAGTGGAGTATAGCTGTCATTTGAATCATGACCTTATATATTATTAAGATTTTAAAATACCATTTTTACTTCAAGACATTTAAACGACAATCTGGAAAAGACTGAGTCATGTGCCACAGAACATTCAACCAGGAAAATCTAACGAACTCACTTTTATTTCATGCCTAGGAAAGAAAAAGAGATGCATAAGAAATAACCTGCTACCACTATTACTGTCTCGTGCCCCCCAAACAGGGTGTATTTGATAACTTTTCTTCTATCCAGTGAAAAAAGCTAGAGTGGCATCTTCAGATCCACCTGCAGACCCACAGCCTTTCACTGAGACGTTTTTCATTCGTTGAAAGGATGACACATGTTCATGAAAATCTCACTACATTGTTATTTTTAAAGCCAAACACAGTCATTTTAAGTTTAACATAAAATATGTTTCCTCCATTATTCCCCATTTATTTTGTGTAGGGGGTGAGCCTTAGAATATTAATATTTTAAAGAATCATACATGTGTTAATTAACTAGATGGGGGGAATCCTTTCACAACGTACACACATATCAAATCACCATGATGTACACTTTAAATACCTTACAATTTTCTAGGTCAATGATACCTCTACAGCTGAAACGTTAAAGTCTGTGAACGAGCCCTCATCTGCTCCCATATAATTGTTAAAAATAAAGTGAAAAGGTCTACATGAAATAGAAAAAAGCAAAATTCACACACACACACACACACACACACACACACACACACACACACAGAGTCATATTTTTAAAACATCATTTAAATCGTGCCCAGGGATCATAGCAAAACTGTGGTACAACAGCACAAAATAAAGTATCGCCTTTACAAAACAGAGGGTGAATGTCATGCTATAGCAGGAAACTTACTGTTCTTGTATTAGATTATGTTTAAAAGCTTCTGGACTTTTTATGCAACACGAGAGTCTCACCTTTTCCACAAATTTGCGAAAGCATCCCAACATGTTAGACGCATCACATCCTTGTCGCCGCCGCCGTCATTAATTGGAATTATTCTCATTGCTCTGTCACTTTAGTTTTTTCCTGGCTAAAATGTTTAAGTTTGAAAAACTTTATCTTGTCCTGAGGTTTACTCACTTCAATAATAAGGGGGGTTTAGGAGGGCAGGGGCTCTTCTCTCTTTTTAGGATTACTGTATTCCTAGTTTTTAATTTATAAGTGGTTTAGAACATCCGTAAGTATGTTTCACAGAGAAACAACCTGAAAAAACTCACTCCATTTTACTGTGTAGCAGCCATGCAGTGGTTTACTCTTTGGAGTGGTTACTTTGTGTTCTCAATAGTTCTAGGGCACTGATACTTATGTTTACAGTGTAAGCACTTAATCAGTTTTTAAAAAATCGATGCTATTAAGAATTATTTGATCATGGTTTATTTTACACTAGTAATACTGCACATATCCTAAGTTTATGCTTTACGCTTGTATTTTCCTTAGGATAATATTAATTTTTATTTCTAATTATAAATATGCAGAAGGAATGAAAAGAGATAGTTAATATTATCAAAATCAAGCCAAATTGCTGCACTTGGGAACAGAGTCTTTCCTCAGAATCTTATTATCTGAGGCAACTACTGCCGTAAAGAGTTGGTGAAACTTTCTTGAGACTTTTGTAACATCTGAGCAGGTGCTCATACAGCAAATGATTTGCGTTTACCATAGATGATTATGACAAGCCCAAATCCTTTATGAAGAAAAAATAGGAAAACACATATTCTCAACATCGTTACATTTTTGCTTACATCTTAATGCACACATTCACCTCTGAACAGCCTGAAAGCCTTCCAAAATAATTTCTTTGGGAAATTGTGACTCTGCACTTATTTACGTGAATTTCACAAGTTACAACAGTAAATATCAAGATCAATGGAAAAAGCTCTTGGATCCCTGGCTATATCCTGACTACATCATTTCACCGCACTCTCCTTCAAATTCCCAACTAAACTGGATTTTAAACAGAGAACAACCCCATTATCTCCTCAGAGTAAGAAAACGTCATCACGTGAATGGAAATTTGTTACTTTCTTGTTCAGTAACTTTGGATGACAAATATTTATCTTCTACTCACAGTAACTGTTATTTTAAGGACTTCAGCACTAAATTTGACCCTATGGCTGCAGGTATATTATACTTTATTATAAACAATTGCCGAATGCTAAACATCTCAAGCTTCCATAATTGCATCAAAGTATTTCCCCAGCTTCCAACCAGTGTCTTCATAGATCACATTCAGTTTTTCAAAGATATCTGAAAAGAATGTACGACTTGTACTACATTCTTGTAAATGTATTTTAAAAGTATCAACGTGATACAGACGACGTGTGTTCAACCAAATGGAGGGTCGGGTCAGGGTGGCCCTGTGTTTCAACTCTGTATATAGAAAATAAACTTCTGGCAGTGTTTTCTAGCTTCTTATTGTGCGTATGCATGTGTGTGTTTAAGAATACGAATCGAGTATTATCTTCCACCCTCTCCCAGAAAAACATTTTTAAGAAGTAGGTAGGCTAGGAAAGGAACTTGAAAAAAAATCTAGCGCCAAATAAACAAACAGAAAAACGTTTGAAATTTCTTACTAAAGAAAGGTCCCACTTTCTGTTGGTGGAGGTAAGTACACAAGTCCTAAAGGGATTCTCCTTCCCTGGTCCAGGATGGAGAGCCCACAGCTCTGAAAGTTTAAAAAGAGAAACGCTTTGGATTATTGTAACTGTGCTCCTTCCCAATTGGAAATCAAGCATCTTTAAATTCATTTAAAATGTCGAGGAGAAGAAGTGCAACCAGCAGAGGCCTCAGAGCCCTGAGGTCTGTGTGCTTTTCTCTCACATGGAGTCGTTTCTGATTCAGTGGAGACCCCGTCAGGGGCAGGGAGACAGCGAGGCTTGGTTTGAAAAAAAAAAAAAAAAAAGATACTGCAGTGCTGAGCTCAAGGGAGGGGTGGGCCAGGGAGAGGGCGCATGCTACATCAGACACAGTACCTGGTTTTTCACTGCACAGCTTGTCGGCGAGGTAGTGTGCCTCCTGGGCGATAAGTGAGAATATTTCATCTTCGTACTCTTCCATTATAGTTTCACACTGTAGAAACAGAATAACAACATATGTGGATAGATATGCACTCACAGGACATCTTGTTAGGAAGAACTTGTCACAGTTTTATTAGCTAAAGATATAAAATCATGTTACCAAGGTGGTCCATTTTATTAGCCCTTTTGGTTTAAGACGACATTGCGTTGGATGAACCCTCTTCCCAGAATGTTAATTGCATCATTTTCCTGAGACTTGGCTGACTGATTAGTCCTGTTGAAAGACGAGGGTGAGGCAGGAAAATGGTTCTTTGTATTTGTTCCTCTTCCTCAAACTGGAATGGAATGCAAGGAACAGGAGGGATGGAGCTCCTATAAGTCTTCGGGATTTTTGTTTGTTTGTTTGTTTTGAAACTTTAGAGCACACGGCTCCTTGAAATGGTTAAAGCAGTTTCCTTTAGATTTAACATAATAATTCATTTTGTGGTTTTAAAACAGGGTCTGAAGTGTGAAAATAATTAAGCTTTCTCAGCAACCAAAATACAAGTGCATCTTCAATTGCACTCGGGATAACGGGGCTTTTCAGTTACTCAGGAAAGTTTCTCTCATACCACTTAAGGGATCCATCCGTAATTTCTCTTTGCTTCCCCCCACCCCAAATCTGACATTTCAGAGAAGAGGGAGCTCAAATGTACCCACGCACCCAAAAATCTTAAATTCGGACTGGAGCGTGTGTCTGCGTCGGAGAAGCACAAGCTTAGGAACTGTGGTGATAAAGAGTGTTCACTGGAGACTAGTAACTCATTTTCCGAGTTCATTAAGTGAGAAGCTAAAATGTTTTAAATGGCATTTAAAAATATTTAAATTCCACTATTACATATTTATGGAAGACCTGTGAGATACGAACACACTTCGTCACTGTGATTCCCATTCTACAGTACTTTTAGCCCTGAATTATTGCCTTGATTTTTTAATTAAAATGAAATCTTCAAAAGTCAGCTGCAGCCCTTATACCAGGGGTTCAGCATGTCTGACATTTTGGCCAACGTGTGAACCAAAGACATTTCTCAAACAGGCTTTCCCATCACTTGGTCTGACTCAATAGCATTAAGTAAAGTGAAATCTCTTGCTATATATTTTGCCAGGCACATTCTAGAGAGCCAGAGGCCAGCATTCACGTGAAATAAACATTATGTTGGGAGGAAATGCGGCATAAAGCCAACTACCATACTAAGCTTTTGTTTGTGCTAAAATACTCGAATGAACTCAGGAAAAAAAATCTCCCTCTTCTGTGAAGCCTTGGGGAAAAAAAGTGATGTGTGTCACTCTCCCTCCATCATGTGGCTATAAATATTTGAAAACGACATTCATTTTAATTTGGATTTTAACCTCGGAAACACAGTCCCTGATTCCTGACGTAGGAACTTGTAAGAGACCTTCCCCGGGCACGGGGAGGACTGAGTCCTCTTCCCAATCGTCCCCAGGAGCAAAGCAACGTGCAAACTGTGCCTCCAAGTCACTAGGATTTGTAACGCACTTTCTGGAAAATATCACTTAACTGTCTCCACGGAGATGAAATACCACAGCCCCTAGGTGTCTCAAAAGGCAAGTCACTAAGTGCGCGGTTAACACTGAGAAAGCAGCAGGACAACAAAGCTAATAGATAACAGTTTAATGCGCATGTCTTGAAACTCAACAAACCCCCAAACAAACAGCAAAAAAAAAAAAAAAAAAAAAAGTACCAAAAACATGTTCATGGAGTACGGAATTCCTCTGCGAAGAAGATAGCTTACCGAGAATTTCAAATGTCTGTAAGCATCAGAATAAAAAGAGAATTTTAAAAATTCTTTGTATATTTTGTCTCCTTTCCTTGGAGCAAATCTCTTGAAAGTCTTCTCCTTAGTCACGGGGTCTTCTTCGAGCTTGTAGTCATTCATTCGCTCACACACTTTATCCAAGAGGTCTGTGAGGAATGCCTCCGACTGGGCTAAGGGAATCTGTGGAGAAAAGCCAAAAAAGGGAGGAAACTCGTCTTAACGTTGATATTATTTAAAAGACCTTCCCCTGAATGCACGTGGCAGCACACCCCATCCCCCAAACAGTATTCCTGTCCTGATACAACATGTGCACAGTTCTATTATTTACATAATTTACGGGGTTAGCCTAAATTCCGGTTTTTAAAAAGTGCCTATGTTCGAAAGTGGACAGAAAAACAAACTTCTATTCAAGCTAGAAACTATACTTCTACAGGTGATAATTTTGGAAAGTCATGGAACATGCAGAATAAGGCATTAAGCACAGGTAATGGCTGTTATTATCTACTTGCAAGAGACAGACAGACAGAGCCAGAGAGAGCGCTCGGGTCTCTCCTCCAGCGCATCCCGAGCTGGGAGAAGGCCGGGCTTCGCGCTCCGCAGCCGCTGCCCTGCGCGCCGTGGCCCCTCGGCGGCCGCTCGGGCCCGGGGGCAGGGAAAAGCCAGGCTGACCGAATCGCCCCTCTCGCAGGCGCGGCTGCGCTGTCTTTGGAACAGCTGGCGCCCGTCTCCGCACGCCCCTCTCCCTCCGGAATCCAGCGAGGATTCAGAGGACCCTTTGGCCAACCACCTCCGCCCCGCGCGGGGGTCAAAGAGCACCCCTCGCCCTTGGTAACCGGGACAAAAACTCGGGGGCCGTCTAGACAGGTCAAGGTGCAGGATGCTGCGTCCCCGCGGCTCCTTCCGGAAGGGGGCGGGGACCCGCCAAGGGCGCCGCGGACGCGCCGCGGCCCCGGCCTCTGCGGGCTTTCTCCCTCTCCACCCTCTGCTGATCAAAGTAGGAAGTTTGCATGACAACCATGGTGAAAGGGGCTGAATCACAAATGAACTCGATTTCGCCGATGTTGATATATCCAGCCTCCATTGTCCCCTTTCAGACGCAGTGTGAACCCTTCCGGTGCCGGCGACCGCGCGGCATTCACATGCGCGCTCCGGGCGCACAAAGGCTCCCCGCGCCCCTCCCTGCCATCTGGCCGCGGGGCTCGGGGCGGGCTGTGCGGCGCGCCTCTTCGCTTAACCCTGCTTCCAGCCAAAACCACTCGAGCGTCACTCCCGTCACCCCCCAGGCTCGGCAAGGAACGAGCTCTGTAGAAAAGGAAGGAGCCAAAGAAAACCGGCACTAATGAACTTTCCATTATCACCACCACGTGCGCCGTGATAAAATATCCTTCCTTCTGCCGGCAAAACTCGATTTGAGATTGATTACGACCTGCTTTCAAGGCCCATGCAGTCATCTCTGCAATTAGGTCGTTTATTAAACTGGAGTGTACCGCAGCATTTTTTATCCGCTAAAATATCAAGTTAAAAAATTGAGTGTTTTAATTTTTTTAAATGTCTACACTCAAAAGACCCTAAAGAAAGTAGCTCAAAGCGCACAGTCAACACACAAGTTACGTTTTTATTTACACCTTTAATTGTGCCACTTAAGCATCGTAAGTAGTAAATAAAACCAAAAACATAGGTTAACAAATTGAAAATCTGTTTCAGAAACGAAAGATTAACTATCTATCGGGACTTAAAAGCTAGAAAGCAGAGGTAAATTCTTAAATTACAGTTTATCAAGCAGATCATTAACAGAATGGCTACGGTTTCTTCCTGCCCTGCGTGTGCTTTCGTATATTTCCTTGTCTGGTCCATATCAATAGGCTCATAGCACTTTCTGCATGTCCACAAAGCAGCATTTTTAACCTCAAAGTGAAGAGTTGGCTCTTTCATTTAAAAAATCTAACTGTGATCAAGAATCCATTCTCTCTCCCCCCTCCCTAGCCCTCTCCTTCCCCAATCAAACTGTAAACACCGAGGGGCCGCGCTATCACTGAACGGAGAGGGTCTGAGCATTGGCAGGGCGCCTTTGGAACCCTGGATGCCGTCCTTACACACCACAGTATTTCCCGTTGAGATGAGACTACTCTCGAAACTGTTTTTTTTTTTTAACTGACCTGACGTTCTGAGCTGCGTGCAAAAATCCGGAGTGTGTAAGATTTGAGCAAATCAGGATGTCAATATGCGAGACCTTCCACAACTTACTTTTGAGAGCTGTGTTATTTCCTGGGTTGACGCTTTTGAAAAAACAGTCGCCACAAGATAACTTTCGACCAAACGGGATTGTTTTCCTTATTGTGAAAGTGGAATTTTACATGTTTGAATATAGCAATATTGTGCCTATTTTAACGCAAATATGTTATACCGCGGGATCAACACGTGAATCTCGCTGATTTCATACATCTTTGAAGGCTAACTGGCTTTTTGATGTAATTGCTGGCTCTTTTGAGTAAATGTTCTTTAGTAGAAAGAGTAGGAAATGTTACAGGCAGAGAGCTCAGAAAATGCCACGTTACAATCTTCACTGAAAGCAAGAAAGGAAAACACCCAACGTGAGACTAGTAGTGTTCGTTTTACAGAAATATTTTTAAAAAACTGACCCAAATGCCAAAGCGTCCGATTTTGTGAGAAAATTTTAAAGAAAAAGATGCTTATGCATGACAGCTATTTATACACTTATTAAAATGCACATGATCAGGGTTTAAAATGATTCCACTTAGTTGAACTACATTCACTAAACTTAAAGACTGTTCAGGGAATAATTGAGCCTTTTTCTCCCCTCAGAGTGTTTTGATTATAAGAGTGCAATAAGTATTGAGACAAGTGGAATAAAACTAAGTCTTTCTTCCTATACTATGAAGATTCTGAATAGTACTTGTCAATAAAGCAACTCCTATTGTAATCTTAGGGGAGCATTTCCTCCACCCTGGAAGGAGGGTCTCAGAGATACTAACCTCATTAAAATATGAATGAAAAAGGCCGCCATCATTGTATCAGGAGAAAACCGATTCACTGGCATGGTTTCTTATCAGCCATTACTTTTACAGACAGACTCATTTGGTATACGTTATAAACACAAAAACGATCTGCTACAATTTCATTACTATCTTCGCACACCCTCATCAAAGTAAATCCTAACTTTTGCCATTTTGGAATCCAGCTACAACTCTAAATCATACTTGGTATATGTCGTGTTTATTGTTTTTTTTTTCTTTTAGGCCTCTTGTGACCATGTGCTTACTGTGTGAGCAATGACATGGGAGTGGGAGGAGATACTCAGATCCCAACTTGAACACGGAAAAAGGTAGTTGAAAGTTTTGACTTTGGTTTCTTGAGAAAACTGGAGTTAGGGCTCTCCTCCAGCTCACTATCTCAACACTTTCATAACAGTCAGTTACAGGGTGCCTCCCGTGTTCCTTCATTACTGTGTCTCTGCTCATCTTGTAGCAAATTTCTTGCTGAAAGCTATCACAATTATGTTGCAGTGTACAGTCTGACGTGGAGACTGTCCTTGTGGTACACTGTCTTTTTCATAACAGTCTGACAATTTTGGAGTGTCCCTCAGATAGGAAACCAGCACTTAACCCGCTTAGTCACTGATAGTTAGTTTCACATTGTTGCGAAGATTTTCTTTCTAGAGGTTTAGTTAATGTAAAAATTTTAATTGCATTACAGCAAATATTACATCTAGTTTAATCACTAACTTTTCATCCATAAAAATACTGAAATCACTTCTGATGTTAGTTAAAAGTCAATATTTAGAAGTGAACATTCAAACCTTCTTTGCTCTAGGCTACAGCAGGGAAAGCAGGAATTCAGAAACTCTTCGAAGTTGATGAGATCTATAATTAGCTTTTATGTTAATTGCCTGCCATGAGTTTGTTGTGTGACACCGTATAATATGCAAATAGCATTGACTGTTTAGTTTTATTGAACAATATAATTAGAAACCTAAAGAAGCTCGTTTCGATGAGGAATAATAAAGGTTGATACATTTTCCAGTGTTCTGTATATCAGAAAAAATGGATCCCATCTGGACTTAATCAATAAGAGAGATTTTAAGTAGCCTTTGTTCGGAGAGCCAGACAACAGAATTAATATCAGTTTTTCCATAAATTCGATGTGAAAACAGGTGAATTCGTGCAGTCGGTAAAACCTTGGGGGCAAAAATACGAAGATCGCAGCACAATTTACCACAAAGGACACAGTAAATTTAGGAAAGAAACATCAAAATTCTGCCCCCTTTAATCTGAATGCTGGAAAAAGGCCCTCTTATTATTTGAAATAAAGTACTTTGCAAGTGTTTCCTCTTCTTACTCGTGGAGATATTATGTCTACATAACGTATACTCTCAGGTTGTGAGAAAAATAAGAACAACGTGATTTGGGGGGAAATTTTCCCCAGAATTCAAAACTATTAAAGTTCCAATCACATTTTCTCGTTCTGGAGCCTGCCTTCAACTTAACAGTGTAGAAAACTTGAAAGTATAGAAAAATCGTATGATGAAACCCCGTTAATGAGCTCCAAATGGGGGTCATCTAACTCAATTTGACTTTTTCCTAAAGTTAAAAAAACATACTTTCTTTTCATTATTAAATACAAAATTGGCACCGCCATTTGATTTCTCATCTTAAAAACTATTCTATTAGTCTTCAAAATAACTAATTTTCAAACGTTTTAGGTGAACTGAATACACGTGAAAAATGTTATCATTTTTCAACCTTTGTTAACAATCACTCTAAGCGAGGATTTAGCGCGACCTTTTCATGCTCCTTCTGAGCTTTGACCTCTGCTGGCTTACCCCGGAAGGATTTTGCAGATTAAAAAAGAAAGTAATAGAAGAAAGTGACAGTGCTTAAAAGGGCAAAGGCCGTTAAGACTGCAACAGTGATAGAGGTGATGTGAATTTGTTCATTCGCTCAACAATATTTATTCAACTCCATCTCCGTGTCAGACAAACATACCTCTCTAATTTGGACTTTTTAAAGGGGACTCTTCCGTGATTCTGAATAAAAATGAAAAGAAATACTCGAAAAAGACTGCCTGGAAGACAGTCAATAAATCCTAGTTGATGATAATATAAAGATCACATGAATACAATATCTCTGTCCTTATTTGACAATTTCTGTCCCCCCCCATCTGCGTGTCTTTCACCATCTTGCTACTGAAAACACAGTAGTTATCCCTTTCTAACCACCTCTGCAAAACACTTTCTCAGAATAGAAGAGGCGAAAAGTCATGTTTGCGGAACCTGTTGTGACATTTCTCAGTTTCATCATCTGTGTACTTGTGGGCAAATGGTGAGATTTCCCTGGAAAACCTTACAGGTCTCAGAGGAAAAGGACGAAAGAATGGGATAAGTTAAGAAGCTCTGGGTGTTCTGTCTCCACAGTTGTGGAAACACGCATGCACACACCAGTTCCCGCTGGCTGCAAAGAAAGCACTCTCTCTCTCTCTCTTTTTTTTTTTTTTTTTTTTGGCCACACCATGGGCATTCAGGATCGTAGTTCCCTGACCAGGATTGAACCCGCGCCCCCTGCAGTGGAAGCCAGGAGTCTTAACCACTGCCAGGGAAGTCCCTCTTTCTTTAAAAACATTTTTAAATAGAAAAAGTTGCACATTCACTTGATTTTTTTTAATCCAGAGGAAACAAAAGAATAGAATAAAAAGTAAGGCTGATGCTCCCCCAGACCCTAAAGTCCAGCTCTCCTTCCCCCAGAAACCTTCTAAGCGCACCTCTATGAGTGTGTAATGAATGTGTGTGTGTGTGTGTATGTCCGTGTTTGCCTGTATGCACGGGTGCCTGTGTGTGTCCATGTGTATCTATGTGTGCATGTAGGCGTGTAAGCATGTGTGTCTGTGTGCGTATGTGTCCATGTGTGAGTGTGTCCATGTGCGAGTGTGTTCGTGTGTGCACTTGTGAGTGTCCCTCCTCCTCTTTTTACAGGATCCGAGCACAGCACACCCCCTGTCTTTCTCACTTGGGGATAAGAGGTTTCAGTCACGCCCGGGAGGCTGAGGACCGTCTCCTGGCGGTCACTGGATGAAGGCGCACTTACAATGGGGGCATCAAAACTCAAATCCATTTATTTTAATTTTATTTTTACTTTTTTGGTTGCATTGGTCTTTGTTGCTGCGCACGGACTTTCTCTAGTTGCGTTGAGCGGGGGCTACTCTTTGTTGTGGTGCGTGGGCTCCTCATTTTTGTGGCTTCCCTTGTTGCAGAGCACGGGCTCTAGGCACACAGGCTTCAGTAGTTGTGACACGCGAGCTCAGTAGTTGTGGTGCGCGAGCTTAGCTGCTCCGCAGCATGTGGGATCTTCCCGGACCAGGGCTTGAACCCGTGTCCCCTGCATTGGCAGGCAGATTCTTAACCACTGCGCCACCAGGGAAGTCCTCAAATCCATTTAGATTCAAAGATGCCCTACATCCCAAGGGCAGGTTCAAAAGGGGAGCTCCCGCCCACGTGAGCTATGGCAGAATCTCTCTGGAATATTTGTTAAAAATCTGTTTGGGGATATATCTTAGCTTATTCTATCCTGAAACAATGGTTTTGAGAGGGTCGGGGCCAGTGTTTTTAACCCCCTTTCCTGGGTGAGGAGCCCCAGGCCCCAGGGACTTCCTTTCACGACCCACCGTGATGCTGCCAGGTCATTGCTCTCCATGCCCTCCAGGTCCTGTGCCTGAGGACAGAGCAACGCAGACACTGCGGCCAGGAAGACCTCGGAGATCCCACGGTAAACCCTCCACTCCTCAGGTGGGGAGACTGAGGGTCAGACGGGAGCGACTTACCTGAGCACCACCTGGCAGAGCCAGGGTTGGAAGCCAGCTGCTCTAGTCGGTACACGCTGCTGCCCTCCACCAAGCGACCAGGTGCGGCCACTCCCCAAATTCCTAGGTGACGCCCTAACCCCCAGGACCCCAGGATGTGACCTTATTTGGCGATGGGGCCTTTAAAGAGGTGACGAAGGTGAATGAGGTCATGGGTGGGCCCTGATCCAGTGTGACCAGTGTCCTTATGAGAAGAGGAGATCAGGACACAGACACGCACAGAGGGATGGCCACGTGTGGACACGGGGAGAAGACGGCGTCTACACAGCAAGGAGAGAGGCCTCAGGAGGAACTGGCCCTGCCCGCATCTGGATCTGGGACTTCCGGCCTCCAGGGCTGGGAGACAACACGTTCCTGCCGTTGAAGCCGCCCGAGCTCCTAATACAGTCCCGGACCATGGAGCCCCCGCCTGAAGTCTTGCTAGTACAGCCCAAGCCCAGGGGGTGACTGGGGGCTGCTCGGAGCCTGCCGTGACGGGGAGACATGGAGCAACACGTGACGCATGCTGGTCTGCCTCGGCGCACGGGTGCTGTGACCCCGTCTGAGCCGGGGGCAGGACTCCGCACAGGCCCCCAAGCACCTCCCTCCTGGTCTGGCACCGCCCACAGCCCGCTGAGGGCTGGACCAGACGCTGGCCTCCTTGATCTCCCAGAGTCCTCGCCGGTAAACCTGGGACGAAGACGACACCTGTTCTAGTGTATCTGATCAGGTCAAGTAACTGGTAGGAACATCTTTCGAGAGTTTGACACGACAAGTAAACGTAAAGGGTTATGATTACTTCCCCTCCGTTGGACGCCGACTGTTTTAGTTTGTAAATGCCTTAAAAGTGATGCCGACTTGCGCATAGACTGACTTCTGCACTCCTCTTACCGGTGGGCTGGTAGGATGGTCCGCTGACTCCAAGGCAGTGCCTTGAAAAGTTGGCCTGAGGACCTCTTGTCATTTTCTCCCCTTCCCATCCTCTCAGAATCCGAGAGCCGTCAGCATGGGCATCCAGACCCATGGCACTCAAAGCGTGGTCACCACCACCTGCTGCATCAGACTGCCTATTTCCAAGACCCTCGGGCAGCTGTGTGCTCAGGACAGAGCAGTGTTGCTTAGAATCCTGCTGACGGCGGTCAGGGTGGCAACGGCAAGGGGGTGCTACCCGCGCTGACTTTTCTATTTTCTGCTTCTGTGCTCTGCCTAGAAGAGCAGAAACTGGAGGAGGACCATTTAGTATAGAGAGACCAAGTGAAAGGCTTGTCCTTAGAAACACACGTGGGATGACCTGGAAAGAGGCCTCCGTCCGACCCAACAGCACCCAGGTAGCACCGGAGGACCTCACGCTCCTGTTACCCTGATGAGCGCTACACTGGGAGAGACAGCTGATCACGAGTGAGCAGACGTAGTTCCAGGACGGAGACCTTTCATCGACACCCAGAGAAAACCGAGAGGAGCTGAGGACGGTGAGGGCGCCACAGCCGCTCCCAGGCGCCCAGCTCGAGAGTCAGGTCTGTCATATTACAGGCTGAACATTTTCTAAAAAATATGTAGCTCCTTCTCGTGGCATTGTTGTTCTCTCATGCGTTTCTGACCTTCCCTCTCTTCTCCACACCCATGTCAGGCAGGGGTGCTGTCCCAAGTGTGACTTTGCCAGGGTGTCCTAGCGCCAGGAGGAGCTCTCTGAGCTGGGTGCCCGTGTAAGGACCCACCCCTTCTGCACTAGGCCCCACGGGCCACAGCCCTTCTAGTAAGAAGCGGTTAAGAAGAGAAGGGATAGTGGTTTCTCTGGTGCACCAAACTCAGGTCACCCAAGGCAACCAGCTTGGAAATTGCTTTAACACGACATTGAAGATCCTGCCCGTCCACCTGGCTTGGAAGTCCCTTTGTCTCAGGAACGCCCAGTTTGGGGACTTCCCTGGCAGTCCAGTGCTTACGACTTCGCCTTCCAATGCAGTGGGTGTGGGTTCGATCCCTGGTCGGGGAGTTAAGATCCCACATGCCTCATGGCCAAAAAACCAAAACATAAAACAGAAGCAATATTGTAACAAGTTCAGTAGACTTTTAAAAAATGGTCCACACCAAAAAAAAAAAAAGAAAAAGAAAAGAAAACAGAGCCAGTCAGTCCTAGGGTGTTGAGCAGACATGCTATAGCTTCGGGTGCAAAGGGGGCAGGTCATCGTAAACTCTTGAAGTGTTTGGGGGGCTGCCACACCTCAGGGCCAGAGGGAAGGGCTGTCGGTGTCTCTGCTGTCCTGCTCACTCTTGGATTCCAGTTCTGTCGCATCTCTTAAAGGCTCAAAAGAATGAGCACAAAACTTGGCCCTGATTGAGACCCCGCCCAACCTCTCTCCAAGGAAGACGGAGAGACTGTTAACAAGTCAGCTTTGTTCTTACGCAAGAGAACAGTTTTGTTTGTTCTGTTTCATTTTCAGTGTTCGGGCCGCTAGTGACCGCGACTCTTCCCAAGTCAACGCGCTGGCAAGCTAAGCGTGCAATGGGATGCTGCTTCACTCAGGCAACGGGACACAGACGCGAGGGGGGAGATCTGCCCGCCGTCTCAGCATCTCTACACCCAGGCCCTGGCCCTTCCCAGCCTTCGTCCACGTGCGACTGTGCACACATGGGCATCCCCACCGCCCTGCCCCGTCACAGGCCCTTCCGGGGTCACCCGGTCCTGTGATCATCTGGGTGGCAGCGCCTGTGAGAATCTATGGCCCGTCTCAAAGCTCCTTCACTTTGGGACCGGTAGGGAGGGGGTTGCCCACAGTTAAAACATGATGAAACTCCGCTCTGAGCACTCCTGTAGATGAAGTGCTTTTTCTTTCTCCTGTTGGATTATTTCCTCAGGCCGTGTTACTAAATGTGGGGTAACTAAGTCGTGTTTGGTTTTATCTGCTGATACTTCTGGTCGGGGTATGAAACTCAATCCGGCTAATAGAGAGACATCTATGGAAATAAACGACGAATCAAGTCGCGGTGAAGTTCCTCAGCGGTTTCCCTGAAGAGGAACGGCTCCCTCGAGGCCCCGTGTGCTGGGGATTCCTCAGAGACCTGCTGCAAGCAGAGAGCGGATCACAGAAGGAGCAACGGTTTGGGTTTATCACGCAGCCTGGAGGCGCCTCTCAGCGCCGGCAACGCCCACCAGTCCCTCTTCATTCCTTCACGTGTTACCACCTTGCCCGCTGCTAATGTCTCCAAAAGGAGACAGACCTGAGGTTGTTTTGTTGCGTTTGAGCTGAGTTTTCTTCATCGCTATTTAAAAATTAACAATCCCAAGAGGTGACCTGAAATCTCTTCCTTCCTGATTCTCTGTGCGTTTGGATAAATATTATCTTTCTGCTGGTTAACGTCCAGATCTTGGAGAAGGGTTACACTTCTAAATCGGGAGTAAGAAACACTCTCCCTAATGCTCCCGAAGGGAAAGGACCCCTGCCCATCGTTCCGCCAGGTCCCAGGAGCCTGGGCTGCGGGTGGAGTGAGGCCTCAGGGCTCCACGATCGCAGAGGCCGTGGGCATCCGCTAAACTCCACTCACCGAGAGCAGTGCTGGGAAGTGAGAATGAGTGAACTGTTCCGATGGGCAGGGCAAGGTCCCTCCCGGTGCGGGAGCCCTGAGAACGGTTCACAGGAGACGCCCAGAGCCGAGAGAGCCCGGCACGAGTCACAGACCTAAGTGGAGAAATCAACCACTTGACCGATGTTCACTGAGCACCTGCTAGGTGCCAGGTGTTGGGCTAGATGTGAGGAGACAGCAGGGAACAAAGTTATGGTGGTCCCTGTCCTCCCAGAACCTGTGGGCTGGGCCCCTACCTGAAATCACACAGGGGCCATGTTGGCCTCGGGGTCCCCCAGGCCACCACCTGTTTTGTGTCGTGAGCCATGACTAGTTTTTACATTTACAAGTGGCAGAAAAAATCAAAAGAAGAATATCTTGTGACACGGGAAGATGATAGGAAATTCAAATTTCAGTGTCCACAAAAAGTTGTCTAGGTCTTTCCAGAAGACTCTTGCCCTGCCCCCCTCTGGCGAGCCAAGCTCCTCTGCCCAGGTGGAGCTGGGCAGAGCCGTCCCATCCTCACTCAGCCCCGCCTGCCGAGTGACGCAGGCCCGTCTCCATGGCTCCCGCCTCCCCAGCATCTTCCTTTCTCTGGATGCCAATAGCGCCTCCCTCCTGGAGGACCCAACAGTAGTTCTTCCAGATTTGTTTGCATACACATGCACGCACACGTGTAGACACGCATGCACGCGCAGACACTGAGTGAGCCGCACCGTCCCCAATGGGGCGTAGAGGTGCTTCTACCCGGGCCTGCCTTTACCTGCCTGTACGCGGCGACACCACAGTCAGTACAATAGTGAGACTTCGCACACATGCCTTAGTCCAGGACCCCACCTCCCGATGGGGTGGACATTGTTATCGCACACTGCAGGCCAGGAAACTGAGGCCTCGAGAAATTCACAGAGTGATTTCAGGGAGGCCTGGGATGGGACAGATGCCCCAGGCCTGCATCTCCCCCCCTGGCACTACATAGCCAGCCCCACAGTGGACACGGCAAATGTCTGTGGCCTCCACGGCCTCCTGTCTGTACTCCAGGCCTGCTGCCCGGGGCCTCTCCCAGCGAAACCCCCTTCTCTCCATCCACGAGGCCTGCCGCAGGGGCCCCGTCCCCGTCCTGTCCATCCCACTTCACCAGATGCAGCCCCCGAGATGCAGGTCTCTTGCTCCAGGTCACAGAACCCGTGTATACGCTAAGCCGGAAGCTAATCGGGTCCATGTGATGCCAAAGCCCTTCTCTGAGTGTGGGGGGCCAGAGGGAGTGACCCTTCCTCTGCCTTCACGGCATGTGCACTGCCACGCACAGCCCTGGACAGACACCTGTCACCTCTGGCACCGAGGAGGCGCCCCAAAGCTACTGTTTCTAGAACAGTCAGTGTCACGGAACTCAGTCTCTCACCTCAGTCATCTTTCTCAAAGACTATCAGTGCGTTGCTTTCCCTCCAAAGTTTCCAAGGAAAGAATCGTTCAAAACCACCAGATGCAAAGCTGCAGTGCGTTCAACCCGGCTCCCTCACCGAGGGCTGCGTGGCGCCCACCGCCAGGCCTGGTTCCTTTCGTGTTGGGGAAACAGTGCAGTCCTCTAAATGCATCCCCTTCATCCCTCCGTTCCTCCCGACTTGTGGATTCAAACAATTCTGATTCTGTGGACTGAGGAGCAATTAACGGGATGAGGGATTTATTAAGGATGAGTCATGCCAGACAGTTTGGACAGCTTGTTTGGAGTGTGACAGAATTACAAAATGCATTATGGATTTAGACTTTTGTGCAGCGCCTAATACCAGGCTCGTGAAATTATTCTTGCCAAATGGTCTGAACCAGCCTGGATGAGAGCGGTCTCAGGTACCGGAAACGGAGGCAAAGATCAGAGACAAAGGATACAGGGCACTCGGCTGCACGCCCAGATGGAGGCCAGGAAGGGGGCTGCATCTCATGAGGGCCGTGGAGGTCAATGTTAGCGTTTGTTTCCCTAACATGTCTATTGTTGATCTGGATGGAGGCCGCTGCCGGCCGCCATGCTACGTGGGGCGGGACATGCCGGCCCCGACTGGGCGGCCCTCAGCCTTAGCAGCCAGCGAACAGGAAGAGGGGCCGCAGAGGGCTCCCTACCCACCCTCCAGCACCCCCATCAGCTGAGAACGCCCAGCAGAGGGCAAGGTGGGAACACAAAGCCCCTGAGCCTTATGGAATCAGCAAGACAGAACCGGGAGGCCCCAGGGTCTCCCCCTCTAAAGGCTGCATGGGTCGAATTGTGTCCCCCTAAAAGATAAGCTCACGTCCACACACCCGGTGCCTGTGAACGCATTAGGGTCTTTGCAGATGTAGGTAGATAAGACGAGGTCATATTCAGTGAGGATGGGTTCTAATCCAATGTGACTGATGTCCTCGTAGGAATGGAAGAAGAGACACGGACCCCCAGAGAGGGGAGGGCCACGAGCTGACGGATGCAGAGACTGTGGAGGTCACGTCTCCAAGCTAAGGAGCACCAAGGAGTGCCAGCCCCCACCAGAAGCAAGAGAGGCAGGGAACCCGTGTCCCCTGGGTCCGCAAGAAAGAACCAACTGCCAACACCTTGGTTTTGGACTTCTGGCCTCCTGAGCTGTGCGACAATCCGTCTCTGTTCAAGCACCTGGTTTGTGGTACTCCGTGGCACAAGTCTGGCTTTAGAAATGAAGAACTAACAAGCGAGTCCAGTGGCCCAGACACCCGGAGGCAGGAGGTGGAGCTGTAGACGGAGAAGCTGGGGAAACCACACTCCCACACTGGGGAGTAGATTCATTTCCCTCTGGGATCTGAGCGGGAAAGGGGGCGTTGCCGTCCTCTTCGGGGTCCCTGGGAGGATTCAGGTCAGGGAGGGAGCAGCCTGCAGGCCGCTAGGGGGCACCACCAGCTCCTGGTGCATGTTCTATCCTGGCTTTTGTTTGTATTGATCAATTGAAACGCATGCGCGGCCAGGGTTTGGTTAATTAACCTTAATTCTGCGCTAAGCTACTGTAATCTTTAATTCTCTCCCATCACTTTATGCCCTCTGGCACTTAGTCTTTCTATATGCCCAAATGCTATCGTCAGTGTTTTCTCGCTTAGCCAGAACATTTGCTTAGTCAGGTCACGTTGCCCCTGTCCGTGTCTTGTATGCTGTCCACTAGCACCAGTAGCAGTAGAGTGTGTGGGAACCGAGGAGGAGGGTGCTAGAGACCCAGGGCTGGGGGCTGGCTGTGTGCGAGCCTGCTCTGGGTGAGCAGGGCTGAGGGCACAGGGCAGCCTTCCCAAGTCTAGGAACTCCAACTCTGGTATCATAGGCTCCTTTTACGTCAGCCTGGACTTGATCAGCGCAAGCCTGATACCATAGACACTTATAACATCATCTAATTAAATACCCAGGAGGTAACAGGTGATGAATCCTCTTTTTTCCTTGACATTCTATCATTTTCCCAGGGGCTTCACAAAATAGTGGAAATAGTCCCCAGACACCTCACAGAACCAAAGGAGAAGAAGTGACGCACCTACCAAGCAAACACCTATTCTCATATTTCACAGAAATTGAGAACACGCTATGAACAAAGTATTGTGCTATGTGGCGTAGGGAGTGGGGAGATACAGGATAAAATGTGTCCTTCAGGGTAGAGATGTAGGACAGCACACGAATAACTAGGGTAAAGTGCAGGATTTAACAAATGCTCTAAAAGAGCGACAGAAATACTTGAATGTCCAGAACCTGTGAGGGAATGTCTGTATTTCAGTTTCTGACAAATTTATCTTTGAGAAAAGCTAACGTAGTGTCCTTCTAATGCAACAGGGAGGGGAGTACGGTTCGTTTAATCAACGGCGCTAACACATATGACTTGCTTTGAGCTGGAAGAAAAGAAAGCTGCATCGTACCTCACACCATATCCAAAAACTGCGTTCTGTACAGACTCAATGTTGAAACATAACAGCACAAACTACTGGAAGAAAATTCAGAAAACTATTAGTATGACAAATGGGGGGAGGTGTTCTTGAACAAGATGAGACACCAACAGGCGTCATGAAAAGAGACTGTCTGTGGGGCAAAGGGTGCAAAGTCACAGAGAAACCCCAACGAAGAACACGCGTGGGCAGCATGGAGCTTCCTGTCCTTACACGGTGACTCGGGAAATAACGTAAAAGACAAACAACCCAACAGAAAATGGGTAAAGGATACAAATAAGCAACTCGAAGCACAGGAAATCCGCTTAACAACCTAGGAGCCACTGAAAGGGAAATTAAGACGAAAATGAAATGCCATCTTTCATGTCTTAGATTACCAGAAATTAAACAATTATATTATCTGGTGCAAAAATGCAAGAAAGAAAAAAAAATGCAAGAAAGGTCTCATGCGTGGCCAGTAGGGACATAAAATGTGGCAACCTTTGGGGAAAGTAACCTGGCGACATGGATTCCAGTGAAGATGTACCTACTCTTTGACCCCTGCCCTCTTGAGAGTCTGTCCTGCAGAAATCACATGCGCCAGACACGGGGACGTGTAATCAAGGAGGCTCGTTGCGTATGCTGCTGTAGCAGCAACAAACCGGAAACAACCTGTGTGTCCGTCTACAGGAGAACGGTCTCATTGGCCAGGCTAGATCTCCATCCACTGACCTGGAGGGGGTCCATGACATATTTTCATTAAGTGAGCATCTTAGTTTGGGCCACCGTAACAAAACACCACAAATTTGGTGGATTGACCAGTAGAAAATTTTTATCATAGTTCGGGAGGCTGGACATCCAAGAGCAAGGAGCCAGCTGATTCGGTGTCTGGTGAGGACCCGCTCCCTGGTTTGCCCGTGGCCACCTTCTCTCTGTGACCTCACATGGCAGAGAGAGAGCCTTGGCGTCTCTTTCTCTTCTTATAAGGACACCAGTCCCGTCAGATTGAGACACCACCCCTATGACCTCATTTAACCCGAATCACCTCCTCAAGGACCCCATCTCCATCCAACACGGTCACATGGTGTGGCAGCGGGTTAGGGCTTCAGCATGTGAACGGGGGGAGCAACAGTCCAGTCTACAGTGTAAGGAGAGCATTCAAACTTAACATTTAAATTCACTGAGGACTTCCCCGGCGGTCCAGTGGTTAAGACTCTGTGCTTCCACTGCAGGGGATGTGGGTTCGATTCCTGGTTGGGGAACCAAGATCCCACATGCTGCACAAAGCAGCCAAAAAAAATAAAAAATAAAATAAAATTCGTTGAACATTTCCACAGTCTTCAGAGGAGTGTATGTAGCATGATTTTACTATTTTATTGTACTTTTCGGCCGTGCCACACGGCATGTGGGATCTTACTTCCCTGACCGGGGATCGAACCCAGGCCCCCTGCATTGGGAGCACAGAGTTTTAACCACTAGACGACCAGGGAAGTCCCACTATTATTTTTAAATGACTAAAAGACAAAAACTAAAACATATCAAGTAGGTATGTTTGTGCAGGTTTGAGTGGGTGTGGAGGATACTAGGAAGGAAGTGCTCTCAGCCTGGATTATCTGAGTGGGTGGGAAGCCATTGGGGAGTGGGGGGAAGGGACTGTTACAAACTTTTTCTTCTGTGTATCTCTAGTTCAAACGACCGTGTTACTTCTGCAATGTAAGTTTTTTTTTATTTTTTTTTTATTATTTTTTTTTATTGCGGTACGCGGGCCTCTCACTGCTGTGGCCTCTCCCGTTGCAGAGCACAGGCTCCGGACGCGCAGGCTCAGTGGCCATGGCTCACGGGCCCAGCCGCTCCGCGGCACGTGAGATCCTCCCGGACCGGGGCACGAACCCGTGTCCCCTGCATAGGCAGGCGGACTCTCAACCACTGCGCCACCAGGGAAGCCCGCAATGTAAGTTTTTTAATGAAGAAAAATTTGAAAACCCAAAGTAGAGTCACAGACAGGCATGTCCTCTAGTTCGATTCAGAGACCACCTGAAAACTGCTCGAAAACCCATCAGGGGCTCCCAGCCCACTGCTCTCCGCCGTCTAGGGACTCCCAGAAGCCCCCCGAAACCCAGCCTCTGGGCGGCACGGCCCGATCCTCCCCCAAGAACTCAGCTCCTTCCCTGAAACCCCCGGGACAGCCGCCCACAGAGCTGTCTGGCTAAACAGGTGATCTTATCAGCGGACCCAGCAGCCTCTGAAATATTAAAGGCTACTCTTCATCCCACATTTTTACATAGAGCTCTCCAGACAGACCAAACTCAGACCATTCAAGTGGCCGGAGAGGCCTCCTTCCCTCTGATGTTTCCAGAAAGTTCAGGAGAAAGGGCATGAGAAGAGCCCACAGAGCCTAATTATTTTTTCACTTGACTTAAACGGTGGGCAGGGGAGTAAGGCCTCTCTTAATATAAATTTTAAAGCCTCTCAGTTGAACCTTTGTCCACTGCAGCACTTCTGTTCGTCCTGTCAATTCATCTTATTGCGAGCAGGGCCCCCGACTTTTCCTTCTCTGTCCCACGTGAAGCTCGGCAGGGGGACTCGGGGGCTGGCCCCGTCGTGGAGTCCGCTTGGAGAGGAGAGAAGGGACGTTCAAGCCCAGCCCTTGAAAACCACGCGTCGGAGCTGCCCGAGCAGGCCGTGTAGGCTGAAGCAGCTTCCCCACCCAGAGCCGAGTCCTGCGGGAGAGTAGGTGGTCTTCATGCCCCACCAGGGCAACACGCAGCCCCCTCCCTCCGAGCACTGTCCTGTCTGTCTTTTAAGTGTCTCTCCTTTGTTAGAGACCTGGTTACAGACAAAGATTCTGCACCTGCCAGGGAAACGACTGCCCCCCAGCAGTGAATACTGGGCTTCGGAGCCTGGGAGACCACAGGAGGGGGAACCTGCCGGGGGGCTGCAGTCTGCGGCTGGCTCGGCAGGCCGTGCTCTCCCAGCCTCGCTCCGACCTCGGGTGCCCTTGGCTGTCCTGGGTGTCCTGCCTGCATCTCGCTCTGGGCATCTCCGTGTCTGCTGGCCACCCTGCAAGGACTCCAGTCACTGGATCAGGGCCCATCTTTATCCAAGATGGCCACATCTTAACTATAAACATATGCAAAGATCCTATTTTCAAATAAGGTCGCAATCTGAGGCTTTGGGTGGACATGCGTTGCCGGGGGCGGGAGGGCGGGTAGAGCGCTACTCCACCCAGCATACCGCCTCACCAGGGCTGCGTGTGATTTTTTCCATGCCCCTTCCCTCCTTTATGTCCTGCTGGTGTGTCACTCTCTCCGAACTGGATCTGACCACAGCCGAGGTGCAACACCAGCAGCTAAGGGCTTCAGTCATAGGATGGCAACGCAACCCCAGGGGGCCGTTCTTTGTACAGTTACAGCCACACCTTTCTCCAAACACCAGAATTCCGGATCTAAGTAAAGAAAATTCCTGATTTCCGCAGAACACGGCTTCTCCAATTCGGTGCTGTTGATATTTAAGACCAGATAATCCTTTGTCATGGAGGCTGTCCTGCGCTGACAGCGCCCCTGGCCTCTACCCGCAGATGCCAGCAGCGCCCCCTCCCCCCCGGTTGTGAAAACCAAACCCGTCTCCAGACGTTGCCCAGTGTCACCCCCAGCGCAGAACCACTGCTGCCCAACCAGTTTCCCACGTGTAAGCCTCAGCTGAAGCATTCTGGCAGGAAACACGGCTCTGCCTGCCCACCTGGCTCTCCGGCCGCCCTGTTGTTGCCTGCAGCTGTGTCAGGGCTGACCCCTGTGCAGCACGTCGTAGCGTCCTCGGCCAAACAAGTCCAGCCCGACCCCCCTTGCCTCGCCCCGCAGGTGAGCACGCGGGCCTCCAGGCCTCTGAGAGCGGGTGCTGCTAAATGGGTGACCACGCACTCTATTTGGGGGTAGGCTTCTCCTCGCCATAGCCCCTTAAAGAGAAAACGCATTGGGTCATACTAGGCCCAAATCCTTGACGATCAATCTTCTCTGCCTTCTACATTCACCTGTTTTGTTTTAATTGAAATTGAAGGAATAGTGTCCGTATTTGGCACTGGCCTCTGTCGCTTAACACTAAACTAAAGATTTTCTTTCCCTCAAAATTGTGTGAACTTGCGTGTAGGTCATTAGAGTAGTCATGACATTTGAACTTGGGAGGTTTAGATAACATTCAGAAGGTTAAAAACGTGTTTGGACAGTAGGAGAGGTCCTCGAGCCTCAGACCGCGGACCTGATGAGCGCACGGCCAGAGGCCTGATCGTACCCCGCCTTTCTCCTCCTCTCCCTCTGCGTGTTGGGATACGAGCGCTTCCTCGTCAGGGGCGGTGTGCTGGTGCTGCACAGCTGCGTGCGGACATGGGATCATTCCTGATTCGTCTGTTTCCTTCGGACATCCAGGCAAAATGTGGGCACACGTGGGTGATGGCTAAAGGGACGGAGATCCAGGGAAATGCCTCGTCCGTGGGGGAAAGGGGGACGTTGCCTCCTCGGTTCCCTGGAGGGCTGAGCCTTGAGCCCCTGATGTCCTAGGATGCGTCAGACAGACCTGGGAGAACAAGTCCCCCTCGCAGCGAATCACCCACATTTTTGGTGCACGTGTGAGAAGCAAGTCAGCTTGGATCTCAGGTAACAGCTTGAGCAGGTAAAACAATGTGCGTCAACACCTGTTCAAAATCGTGGACGGGAGTTTACCTAGATCAGCACCTGGTAGGACGCTCCATAAGCGAAAGTGAGGCTGAAACTTAGAGGCGGAAAAAAACTGCTTCCGAAAGTTCAGCCTGATTTTCTTTAATGACTGATTTATAACAAAGACAGTTCCACCTTCTCCGCTTGCCAATCCACGCACAGCCCCGAGGGCTGTTTCTGTCTCTGGGTCATTGTCTTTTTAAATGATTCTTTGACCATTTGGGGACCAGGACACCTTTTTATGCCGTGGCTTTATTTCATGTTACCAACCATCTCCTCCTCAGTCTATAGTCAGAAAACAAAATACACTAATTTCTCCTTTATCATTCAGTAAAACCAAAAGATCTTCAACGGCTATCCATGCACGCTTGCTGACGTACAGATCAAAGATAGCGAGACATCTCTGGGGGATCGTCTATGCCTTAGAGGAGCTAAGAATAAACCATACGGAGATATTGCATGTGTGGTGACTTGGGAATCAACATAACCACGCAGACAACTGCAGAACCACGTTTCCAAGGGCTTTGCCCTGTCACAGTCATCCCCAAACGCGCTAAACCCGGGACAGCAGGTGTCTGTGCCTCTCTTCCTCGGCCTCTCGCCCCGTCCACAGCCGGGAAGACAGGAGAAAGGAATAAGCCAGAGCTGGGCAGTTCAGAACCTTGACACGTTTTCAGTTGGCAAACAAATGGAATTGCTCTAGACCCACAGACACAGGAAACAGACTTGTGGTTGCCAAGGGGGAGGGGAGTAGGGGAGGGATGGATGGGGAGTTTGGGATGAGCAGATGGGAACTATTATAAATAGGATGGATAGATAACAAGGTCCTACTGTAGAGCACAGGGAACTGTATTCAATATCCTGTGACAAACCATAATGGAAAAGAATATGAAAAAAATGTATATATATGTATGACTGAATCACTTTGCTGTACAGCAGAAATTAACACAACATTGTAAATCAGCTCTGCATCAATAAAATTTTAAAAAAAGGAACTGCTCTATATTCAATCCTGGAACGTGCCCATTCGTCAGAGAGACAGGGAAAACAGGAAACTTTGTGCCATTTCCAAAAAGATTCTCAAAGCAAAGTTAACGTTTGTTCCTTTTATTTTTAAGTACGTGCCCAGGTTGGGGGGTGGCAGAGGCTGCAGATCACCCAGGTAATAGGGTAGAGAGGGTCCCCGGAATGAGACCCCAGAGAAGACCCGGCTGACCCACCCCGTGTCGGGACGTTCTTTAGGACGCACGGGACGCTCACTCTCCACAATTCCCCTCATCTGACTTGAAACCCCTCGAAAGGCAGAAGTTGACATCAGGTCTGAATTCCACTCGCCCACGACGACAAGCACAGTGAAAATCTGAGCACCTTTGACCCGAGAAACAATCTCTATGGGATTAAAGCGATTTTCTTATTTAGAAGAGGAAAATATGCAGTTTGTAATCACCTGCTCCTGGTGGCAAAGTCTGTCCTGGTGCTTCAATCTAATGGGACAAACTTTTAGCGGCTTTGCTCTCCCTTCATTGTTTCAACACCCACCAAGAGGATTAAAAATAATCTCTTTCCCTTTTGATTTTATGTCACCCCTCCGCCCCACATGCCCTGGGGACAGCATGGATTTTTAATCCCCGTGGTTTGGGCGGAGGGCTGGTTAACCCTTGTTGAGACGCCAGCCAGGACAGGAAGCCCTGGGGAAAAGGTCCCTCTGCTGGCCTTGCTGGGAAGAGCGCTGAGCACCCACCCCGAATGAAGGCCACCAGACGGTCGGGCAGCGGTAACGCGCCTTTCCCCGCCCCCAGGGCCACCAGCAGTCCCCCGATCTCCGTGGGTCCCAACCAGGCCTGCCCAGGCTGGCAGCTCCCTCCTTCCCTATGTCACCCTCGGCTGACCAAGTCTCCGCTCTCTGCTCTGTGATGGGCGACTGAGAGCTAATGGGTTTGTGCCATGTGCGCATAGGCACGCTCACACCCACACCCACACGCGGTGCTCACACATGTATGCGTAACAGGCATGCGCACACATGCACTCTCCCACGTGCGCACACACGTGTGCTCGCACACACACGCACACACTTGCTCCCGTACTCCGGGTTTGCATTTCCACCCTGGCTTCTCTGGAGGCGGCTCAGGCTGAGAAGAGGATTTGGGGGCTGCGGGCAGTTCCAGCCTGGGGCGATGGCCAGTTGCACCGCTGCCCTGGGCAGGTCCTGGGCAATTCAGACAGCTCACCGCTGCTCCAGTAGGAGCAAGGGGCTGGCATGGAGTCTGGAAAGTAGATGGGACTCCAGCCTCAGGTGAAGAAGAGATCGACAGCCCTGCAGGCCCCAGAGGCCCCATCCCTCTGGTGGGGGGCAGCAGGCTGGCCGGGCGCTGAGTGGACAAGTGCTGGGCAGCCCCTTCCGTGCCCTTGTCCACGTGTCCAGCAGCCTGGGGAAGCTGGGGCATGTCGCCTCTTCCTGGGGGATGGAGTTGAGAGGTCAAGGTGGCTGACACCCTCTGGGTCAGGAACGTTCTCTAGGAAGGGAGGCCAAGGCAGCTGGGGACCCGGTTCCTGAGGGAGAGGTCTGGGCTGTGTGGACGCAGGAAAGGCGGTGGACGCGCAGCCCCGCACGGAGGGCAGGAGAGGGCCCTGCCGCTCAGAGACGAGCCAGCAAGCAGGCTCAGGCCCCCGTCCCGATTCCCTAACCCCCTTCCACGGCCAGGTGTTCCTGCTGTGGTGCCCCGAGCACCTGCAGACGCTTCTGGGACAGACCCAGCGTTCGGGACGCGACACGGTAGTTGATACTAACGCGTGCTTTCTTCCCTGTGGTTACGGCTCCGTGGCCCCCCGGGCGTCTCAGGCCCCGCCGCCCTGCATCGGGGGAGGTTTTCAGGCAGTCCCTTCTCTCTGCCAGAGTTTGAGCCCATCGGGAGGGGACACCAGGAGCACGTGACCTCGGAGGGACAGTTTCCCAGAGGTGGGGAGAAGCCAACACCTTTAGGTCAAACACACCAGCTTTAGGAAGAAAGGGGAGAGAGTTACGGCACCCACAGGAAGACCCGTCAGAAGGACGTAAAAGGCTTGAACCCACAGACCCCAGGCCGCGGCCCCCAGGGTCTCCTCTTCATCGTCACGAGCGGCCCCCAGGCTCCTGGACGCCGGGGGTGTGCAGATGGGCGCTCGGCTTCCCCTGCCCGCCTGCCGCCGTGGACTGCAGAGGCCAGCCAGCCAGCCCCCAATTCCAGGATCACTTGCAACCGGGGTTCTTTATGGGACGTAGGTCTGGCTGATCCGCCGTGCTCATCTGTGGCCCAGAGGGTGGCGTGAGGGGAGCCCATCTTTGTGCTGCTTCTGCTGGCCTGGGGGTTCTAGAGTGGCCCCCGATACCCCATCGCGGGTCCCGCAAAGGACGAGGGTGTCTATGGTTCGAAAAGGCAGCGGTGGAGGGAGGGGAGCTGCCATTGTCTCCTTTCTGTGGCACAAAGGCAGCAGGCGTGTCCTGGCTCTGAGGCCAGAATGGCCACAGGTGCCCTTGCTGAGCCCGATCTTCCTGAACCCCGTGGCCGCCTGGCCGTGGCCTCCTGAGTCCCCTCGTCCTGACAGCAGCAGAGGAAGCAGCTCCCTGGTGGCTGCGTGGGAGCATCTAAACCCTGCATTAAAGCTCTTTCTGTTTCAAATCGCTGCAGGGATTCTCACACTCATCAGAACCTCCCTGAGATGTGGTCTGGTACAAGAATTGTCTGCAGGCAACAAGCCCTCTGGGGAGGGGATCTGGGGCCGCTGTCCTTACCTGGGTAGCGGCACTGAGATCGGGTTCCATTTAAAGCGGGACCCCGCTAATCCCAGGCCTGCAGTGGCAAAATAGCGATGTGAGTGGCCGTCTGTGACCACCTGGGACGAAGCGTCTGTGGAACAAGGCCAGGCTTCGGCGAGCCCGAGGTGGGCTGTTGACTGCGCTACATCAGGAGATTAACAGGCTTTGGGCCGCTCTGCGCTGGGGCTCCAAGTAATGGGTTTGAGGCAACGTCACTCGGGTGACACAGTAGATGCCTGGTAACCTGAGGCGCACACACTGCGCACCACGGAGCCCCTGGCTCATAGCTTCTCCCCAGCGGCCGCATGGCAGAAACTGCTGAATGGTCACTGTCCTGTTTCTTTTTTTAATTTAAAAAAAATTTTATTTATTTTTGGCTGCATTGGGCCTTTGTTGCTGCACGCGGGCTTCCTCTAGTTGTGGCGAGCGGGGGCTACTCTTGGTTGTGGTGCGCGGGCTTCTCATTGCGGTGGCTTCTCTTGTTGCAGAGCACGGGCTCCAGGCGTGCAGGCTTCAGTAGTTGTGGCACATGAGCTCAGTAGTTGTGGCTCGCAGGCTCTAGAGTGCAGGCTCAGTAGTTGTGGCACACGGGCTTAGTTGCTCCACGGCATGTGGAATCTTCCCGGACCAGGGCTCAAACCCACGTCCCTTGCATTGGCAGGAGGATTCCTAACCACTGTGCCACAGGGAAGTCCCACCATCTCATTTATTTCTCTTCCTGGACACAGCTCTCTTGCAATCAGATGAGCAGAGTCCCAGCTGTTGCATGTGGGCAGAAGTGAGACACCCCACTTTTAGGTCTGCCCATGAAACCTTCCCGAGGAGCCCTCTGCCCCATCTGCCCCATCCTCCCAGGAATGCAGAGAACACTGAGGACTGGATATGAGGAGTCTGGGTCCCTGGGTGACCAAGTGGAGTGACCTCCCCTGCCAACCTGCACTGGACCCAACATGGGCAGGAGGCCAGCTCTCATCGTGGGAGGCCTCCCCTTTCTTTATGAGGGGGAGAGATGCACGCAGCATCATAAATCAATGCTAGAGCAGAAGTATTTCTCTTTTTAAAAAATGAAAGAAAGAAAAGAAGAAAAAGAGAAGATACACAATAAAAGCCACCAGAAAAAATTAATGATAGAGGCGCAAAGAGCCCAAGTATGTTGTCTGGAGGACTAGAAAAGTCGCTCATTCTTCTTTGAGAGGAAAGGAAGATGGAGAGTGGAAGGAAACCAGTCAGGCTGTCGATTACCGACCACACTAATTCTGCTCGTTTCCTTGTAGACGGTTGAGAAACATGAGATCAACTTATCTCAGACCCTAGGTCCTGGGCCCCCTCTGGTCACGGGAAGAAGAGTCAACCAGAGACAAAGTGACAGCCACCCTTCATGAGCCCCACCTTCCCGGGACTGTCCAAACCTCCGAGGACAGGACAGAACCAGGACCACCAGGAACCAGGAATGGAGGCTGCACAAAGTGGGGGGCGGCCGCTCCGCCGCTTCCTGCTAAGTGTTTTGTACGAGGGTATCGTGTATCTGCGCGTGGTTTCCATCTCACTAGGAGCAGGGCTACTTTTGAGAATTGGAACTCCTGAAATGACATGGAATTCTTTGGATTTCTCAAAAAAATAACCCAAACTATTTTTTTTTTTTTTTGCGGTACGCAGGCCTCTCACTGTTGTGGCCTCTCCCGTTGCGGAGCACAGGCTCCGGACGCGCAGGCTCAGCGGCCATGGCTCACGGGCCCAGCCGCTCCGCGGCGTGTGGGATCCTCCCGGACCAGGGCACGAACCCGTGTCCCCTGCATCGGCAGGCGGACTCTCAACCACTGCGCCACCAGGGAAGCCCCCCCAAACTATTTTTTAATGTCACAGTAATAATCTGTTCATTATGGAAAAACATTTGAAAGGTGAGCAAAAAGAAGAGCAGCTCAGGTAAGGCCAGAGATGTGACCCCGTCGCCACCGCAGTGTGTACTCTGTGCCCCTTCACCCCCAGAAGGCACACTCACACACAAGGGTCGTCAGTATACACTGATTAGTTACCTCTTTTTTGGACTTAAAAACTGGAAAACACCTTTCTGATTTTTTTTACACGCTGCCTCTCAGGTTCCTGTGAACGTAATTTTATTCACAATTGTTCTCCAAGTAATATATTTATTAAGGTGTTAACCGTGGGCTGACAATGTCCGTAAAACAACATAGGGGTGGCCCCCCGATTCCTGTTTGCTAGGTATAGCTTCCAGCCCTGCAAGCCACACGCACACCATCTCTTTCTTCTGCTTACAGGAAAATGCAAGAAGGAACTCAGGACAGTCCCCCGACCCCATTTCAGAGCCATCACCACACTGGGGTCTCCAGCCACTGGTCCTGCCGCCTGCTGGGCCCTCACGCTCACAGCACACGGCTGAAGTGCGCGCGGGCTGGCGGCCACCTGCCGCAAAGACACCCCCGACCCTCAGGCTGACGGACCCTCTTATGTCGCCCCTCCTCTGCTCAGGCAGGCGCCCCTCAGCCCCGGGGTTGGGCCTCAACCGATGGGGACCCTCAAGGTGGGCCCGTTCCCTTGCCCAGTGGTCTCCTGACCACGAGATACAAGCACGAGGCTCGTGGGGACGGGGCGTCGGGGGTCTTTTGGACAAATTCCCCACTTGTTAAAAAAGAACGGAATGCAAAACTTTTCCATCTTCTGCTCTGGACGTTGTCTACATGTGACACCTGGAGATGGGCAGCCGTGCGGGGACCGTGAGAAGAACCAGCCTGTGAGGCCAAGAGCGGCAGAAAAGAAAGCCAGAAAGGAATGAGGTCACTCACGGTGCCCCTGGGCCACTGAACTCGCCTCCGCCACCGCGGAACCACCTGTACTCAGACTTTTTAGTGTGTGGGATAGGAAATGCCCTTATGGCCAAACTGCTTTTAGCTGGTTTGTCTGTTCTTTGAGGCTGAGAGCTTCCCACGGCGACATGTTTGAAAGGAGCAGTGGTCACGTTATAAAGCTCTCGTTCCAGGAGCTGGGACAAAACCCAAAGCCGTTCCTCGCTGTCGCTGCATGCGGTGTTCACGGTGGTTCCTGCTGAGAGCTCTGGGTCAGAGCGCCGCCTCCTTCGGGGTGAGGATTCCTTCTCTACACCATGCTCAGCGTGGGCTGAACACACACGTGGTGTGTTGACTCAGGGCAGTCACGGTGCCAGAGCATGACTCCGGAGCTTCAGCGGCCGTGAGCCAGGAGCCAGGCCGCTGGGGCCACCGCTGGGCTGGGAAGACATCGGTGGTGCTCGTGGCGCCCTGCTTCCCTGGTCTACAGACTGTAGAGATCACCAAACCCAATGCTATTTCTGTGGTAATACCTGGTCTCGGAGGAGGAGTTCTGATTGTCTCCGCATGGGGAATCAGGCATTACTGTGGCATTGTTTGGGTATGAATAATCTTCCCAAATGAAATATCTTCAGGCTACTGTCCCATGCTGAGAACAGCCATCTGCTATGGTGGCTTTCAGTTTTTTGGACATGACCCACTTTTTACGTTGCAACTCATTACATAAAGCGTCACGAGATAACGGTTTCCTTTCCTATAAGATGCACTCTGATATGTTAGGTATATTTTTCTATGCTAGTTTCACCCCACTGTACTGATTTATGGCCCACTAGTGGGTGGCAGCCTGCAGTCTGAAGGTTGCGGACGGACTGAATTCCCCTCTGCCTCTTAGCTGTCCTGTTACAACAGCCCACCCCTCTCATCTTGTTAGCAAACAGGGTCCCATGTACAGTTGTGCAGGTTGTGTACTGCACGGCCCCAGGACACCACAGGAACCTGATGTTGTGTGGTGTGCAACGGGATGGGGCAGCTTTATCTAGAGCTAAACTGACTTATCAGCAAATTAAGTTAATACCAATTTGTCAAAATTGAGTCACCGAAGCTCTCTGAGCGTCATCTTCTGTATTTCTAACACGAAGCTAATTAAAGTGGCCTCATTTACCTCCCAAAGTTGTTGAAAGAATTTAACAAAAACAGCCTTAGAGTCTAGTGTAAGGAGATACTGGTCTCATCGTCACTATTATTGACGATACTTTCTCTATTTGAACTTGACGTTCATAGCAGGCCTGCACGATGCCTCGAGGATGGGGTCAATTCAAGCAAACAAGACTTACTTTCTCACAGCCCCGCACCGCATGTCCCTCCCTCTAGCCCACCCAGGTCAGGAGCCCGAGCCTGGCTTTGAGGCCCTAAGCCCCGCCGTCCACTGAGGCTGTGGAGAACCTGTCATAGGCCTTGCTGGGTGACAACTGCAAGAAAACAGCGCTTCTCCCTGAGGGTCTCCCCACCCACCGCTGCCAGGTGGGGAGCTGGTGGTGGTTCCCGTGTCCCTCCAGGGGAGGAGGGGTGCCAGAGGGGCAGTTTGCGTCGGGGGGCTTTACAGCAACTATCTCGGCTGGCTTTTCCTTGGGAGGTTCTCCAAACATGGGAGGGGAGGGGGCAGTGCTGGCGGAAGAGGGGGCAGACGGTAAAGTGTATCCTCGGGGGGGCGGCTGGGGCCCCATTCCACTGGGGACATTCCAGAGCCAGGCAGAGGACACCTCAGAGGTTCCCCCCACCGAGGAGTATTAGACCCCTTTCCCTGCGCTGCTCCACCCTCAATCTATCCCCTTCCTGCTCACCGGGTAAAACTGTCAGACGGAGAGAACACGTCTCCCAGAGTCAATGGGAGAAACGGAGCCTCTGTGTCTGCCAAAGCTATCCCCACCCCAACCCTGCCCCCGATCCTGACCTCAAACCTGACCCCACCCAACCCTGACCCCAACCCTGACCTCAGCTAACCCTGACCCCAACCCTGACCCCACCCCATCCGACCTCAACCCTACCCCTCACCCAACCCTGACCCCAACCCTGACCTCAGCTAACCCTGACCCCAACCCTGACCCCACCCCATCCGACCTCGACCTTACCCCTCACCCAACTCTGATCCCAACCTTGAGCCCAACCTTGACCCCCAACCCTGACCCCACCCCACCCAAGTCCCACCCCATCCTCTGAGGGCCAGCATCCCCCAGGTGGCCACATGGGGGGCCACGTCTGGGAGTCTGTGGCCCTGTAAGCGGCCTCAGGGGCAGGCAGCCCTGCTCATGTGTGTACGGAGCCGAGGGAGGAAACAGGGGAACAGGGCTCAAGGCACAGCCAGCTCGGGACCCGGGGGACCCGCGACCACGTGGCCAAGCCAGAGCAAAGTGGAGCAGCAGGTGGGCAGGGGCCAGGGGGCCTCACTGACTGTGGCCTGGGCCTGCCTCCCGCAGTCCGGGCACAGCCCGAGGCCAGCGCTTCCCAGGGTCCCCGAGTGCCCCAGCCGGGCCACCCTGGCTTCTGGACCGGCGGCTGGGACTTCACAGCTGGGATGCACGTGGAAGGAGTCCTGGGACAGAAGAGGGCGCAGGCCACAGGGCAGCAGTGCAGAGTGGAGGCTGGAGAAAAGGCCGGACAGAGAACATCGCCAGGACAGGCAGCGAGAGCGCGGCTGGCGCTCCTGGGCGGGTCGCGGCGGTGCGAGGGCCCCAGGTCCTCGGGGCTGCTTCAGCAACGGGCAGCAGAACCTGCTGTATGGAGGACACGTGGTCCCTTGGGCGCCTGCCCCACCCTCACTGTGTCCTCCACTACCACCTCCACAGGGACAGGGCGTGCGGGGCAGTGGCTGTCCGCAGCGGTCACACGGGCCAGCTCCCACCCCGGCTGTTGTCCGGGGGCAGAATGCGCCACAGTAGCCACCTGGCACCTTCTCACCCGGCGCGACCCAGCCCAGAGCAGCTGTCCACGGCCCTCCCGCCACCCCGCCCTCCGCAGAGCTGCCCCAGCACCGGGCTGCGTCGGCAGCAGCCCGTCTGTGCGCCAAGTGTCCACACGGCACCTGCAAGGCTGACTCGGGCCCCTGCCCCTCAGCATGTGGGCCCTCGGGGGCACTCCCCACCTCCCTCTGAGGAAGGCCGGGCTCTCCCGGACCCTCAGCTTGGAGGACCCAGCCCACGGGCCAGCGTTTCCTTCTATCGTTGGAGAAACAGAATGAAAAAGGAAAAGAAAAGACAGGACGGGGCAGGAGATGGGTCGCGTCGCCCCGGCCGGCACGTCAGGGACCCAGGGAGTGCCCTGAATCTGAGGCCTCTCCCAGCCAGGGCGCCGGCCTGATCCTGCCGGGAGCTTCTTTGTGCTTTTCTGGTGTTTCTTGAACGCTAAGCTGAGCACACACAGGCTGCGTGCCCCCAGCAGCAGGACAGAGATGCCTCCACAGGAGCACCCCCGGCAAGAACAGCTGGCCTGCGTCCAAGGCGGCGGGTGAGGCCCCGACTTCACGTCGAGAGGCCCCTGTGTTTCAAGTTTGGCCAAGCAGCCCGCTGGCCGAGGAAACAACCACGGGCCTTTGAAGCAGAGGAGAGTTTTCGGAGAGGGAGGGAGGACTGCTGGGTTCTGTAAAGCTCGGGAGCTGCTGTGATCACTAGCTTCACGTTGACCGCAGGCAGGAAACCTGACCTCCACCCCTCAACCCAAAGCCACACGGCTCCAAAACACGGGGCCTTAAAGACCAGCCTCTCCGGGCACCGCGTACCCTCCACGTGTCTGCCAGGAGGGTCCGGCTCCAGTGCCGAAGGCTGGGGAGAAGCTCCCGGGGACTGCTCTCCCAGCGACCGCCAGGCAGCAGCTCCGAGCAGGATGTGGTCCAGGACAGCCCTGCTCACCGTCGCCAGGACTTTGAGGTCACTCTGGTCTACCTGATGAACGTGGCAGAATGATGGCTTTCAAACGGCTCAGCAGATGGGGCATTTGTAGCAACACTGAAAACGTGATTTCAACTCGATTGTCTCAAAGCAGAAGACAATAGAGAAGGGAGAGCAGGCCTGTTTCCGGTAAAGGTGAGTCCATGTCGGGGGGGCTCAGGGATCCTCCGCGCGGACCCCGGGAAAGATCCCCGAGGACACAGCAGGAGAGCTCGGAGGATGGAGGGCCTATGCGTGCAATGCCGTCGCCGAGGGACCCCGGGGCGCCGCTAACCTGCTCTGCGTGTCCTCAACAGAAAACACACCTATTTTGCAGGTTGCTGTCAGGACTAGAGATCACTTAAAGGCTGTCGTGGCAGGTCCTCGATGAAGAGCCGCCGGCTTCCCCAGTCCTCCCTCACGGACCCGCGTCCCTCCCCTTGCCCCCGCTCCTTCCCCGGGTCACTCTCTTTTGCCCTTTGACCTTTTAGAGAAAGACTGCTTCCTCCCTCCTGGCCCAGGTGCACCAACAGTGGGTCAGGTAACCCACATTTTAACCTCTTACAGTAGTGACCCTCCATCTATTTTCGAAGCTGCCCCGGCCCCAGGCACACACGCCTTTCCTGGCGCTGCCTGACCATGAGAATCCTCCGCAGCCGGTGTCAGGGACCAGGGTTGCTCCTCCCCTGCAGGTCTCTGGGACCAACGGGGCCACCTGGTCGCAGGGAACGAGGCCTGTGGATGAGCAGTGGTGCAAATTACCACGGTTCTTCCCGGGCAAGGACCTGAGTTATCAGAATTATCTGATAATTCTGGTGAATTACCTGGTGACGTGATGGGAGATGGGCTTTTGTGGGGAAGATTGTCCCGCCCCTCTTAGAGGGGGCCTCCTAGCTCAACACACACTTAGGCCTCCCGTAAAGGCGTTCTCAATACCCTACAGAGCTCCCTGGTGGCCCTACTCCCAGGCTCTTGGGCGGGCACACAATTCCAGAAAGAGATGGAAAAAGCAGACGGCCCACCTCGGTCATTTGCTCTAAAACAGGGCGCCGTGTGCTCGGCCAAACCAACAGGAAATCCCAAACCAGCTTCTGTTCAGCTCCGAGTGAGCCGGACGGCGCGCTTAGGATGACAATGAAATTGCCTTATTGTTCTGAGCGCTTACCACCTGAGTGCGGGGTTGGGGGAGGACACGGGAGCCTGAGTTCGCCGTGGCCCCGTCCCTCCTGACTTCTCAGACCTCTGCCATCAGATGCCGAGGGCTGGGCCCCTCTCCGCATGGTCTCCGTGGTGGAAGGACATCCATCTTTCCGCTCAGGCAGGTGCTGAGTCTGTCCCGGAGATGGGTCTTGCACCCTTACCCACACTGGAAACTTCTGTGGATCTCAGAGGCAGGGGTGGGGAGCCTGGGGGAGGGTGCCCAGCCTTTGAGGTCTCTGGGCAGCCCCTGCAGCTGTTCTGGGTCCCCTGCTGGCCTTGCCCAAGAACCATGGAAGCACTATTTTTATCCTGATGAGCAATAGTGCAGAAATGTCTTCCGACTTGACAAGACACAAAATTTAGGTGCTGGGAGAGAGACTTCAATTTCAAGCTTAAAGATTACTTTGGGTCCCCCAGGACTCAGAAGCAATTTAGAGCTGATACCCTGAACAAGAGAAAGGTTAGAAGATTAAGACCAACTGCTGTTTGGATAAATGGCTGGTAATTGCCCATATCCGCAATTATACACTGACACATAATTTCTTTTCCGCTACCTTTCTCCTCTCCTGCGTCCCGTCAGGATTTATTCGGAGGGAGCCCACCTTGGTCTTCTTCTGCCGAGCCTTGGTGACGTCGTACTCTACCTCGTCCGTCAGGGCCCTGCACGCTAAACAAACAGGCACAAGGCATGTGTTATCTCTGGAAGGGGAGTGAGGCTCCTGTGAGCCGTCCTCCAGCTGGAGAGTCAGCAAACCCACAGTCCCTGGGGGCTGGGATGCGCTCCTGTCCTTTGGCTGCTTCATCCAAGGCAGGAATGTACAGAGTTTTCAAAGACAGTCAAACTGAGACTAGTTTTCTTTGCACGCCCTTTTGTACTCGTGTTTTTATAAACCACATACATTTTACTTTTTCCATTTAAAACATGCTTTTTTAAAGAATAAGGAGACCCATGCTCTGAGTCCATCAGAGACCTCAAGCCCCACTGGGTCGCATTAATTACACCCAAGGAACCTTTGCAAATGGAAGAGGTTTGTCCCAAACTGGGCCCTGCTCCCAAAGACACATGTTGGCTGGATTTAAAACCTCAGGGAGACTCTGCAACTCACCTCTAATGGGCTACACAGCGATTCTGCCCCTTCTTCTCAGGCAGGGCTGCCCAGCTGAGAATTCTCACCAAGAAGAAGTAAATGAGGCGGTGCCTCTAACATCAGCCTCATTTGCTCAACGGGAAACTGGTTTTGAACGTGCTGTCTTTGCCCCAGCTGTGACCGAGGATGCTGGAGGAGCCCGGCAAAGCCTCGGTCGGTCATGACCGCTCGCCTGGCATTAAACGAGGCGTGAAGACGTTCTCTGTACGAGTCGAGCACTGCATTTCGGGGTGTCTTTGGGAGAACAGCATAACCTTTAAATCTGAATGCTGGCACGGCCGACCCGACCCCGATTTTTGTGCTGTTTCCTGGCTGTACGTCAGAATGGGATGGCCGAGGGCTCAGCCTGCATCCACAGTGGCAAGGACCAACCACGGCCATGACGGTGCCATTGCTACGGACGCTTCCCACCTTCCACGCGTCGTGCTCCACGTGCCACGCACTCGACGCTTGTCTCAGCCTATGAGAGCGACCCGAGGACTACCGTATCCCCATTTCACGGCGAGGCTTAGAGAGATTGGGGAACTTTCCCCAGTTCCACTTCCCGGGTCACCCGGTGCACGTCTGTGAGCGTGTCCGGGCGGGTCAGCTGCTTGAGAGCCAGGCCGTGGGATCGCACAAGCCCGGCTGCTGACCCCGCCCCTTACTGGCCAGGTGACCCTCGGGCAGTGTGAGCTGTCCTTGATCATCATGGTTGCCAATTATGGAACTACAAGCCCACTGAGTGGCACCCAGTCCTTCTCCTTCCCCAGGAACAGCCTGTCTGTCCAAGGTGAGAGCAAGGGCTGGAAGGTCTGTGGGCCCAACACCAGAGGCCGGGAGGACCCAGCACTTCCTGCAGTGTGTTCCTTCTTCCCAGGAAAGGAACCTGTAGCCACAGGTGTCCTTTCCAGCTCCTGTGGTCATGTAACTTGCCTCCAGAACCATGCATTCCAGAACCTTCCTGAAGGCCCTTGGCCCGGTGTTGCCCTCCCGTCCCACTGGAGCCTGGACGGAGCTCGGGCCATCAGGACCGGGGCCCTGCGCACTGCAGGACAGATCTCCTGCCCACCTGGATGATGATATCCATCCTCTGTGAGGTGCCTCAGCCACTGCTATTTCGAGTTCACTGCTCTCCCAACGAATGAGACCCTACGCCTCCAGGGCAGGGTTCTCCAGCGGGGACCCTGAGCAGCCATGGGAACACGCCGGTGGGCGCAGCGGCTGATTGGGAGGGCACAGGGCCACACCTCCCAGGGCTCTACGTGACAGATGGCCCGGCAGGCTCTGCCGGGAGGCCTCTTGGGAAGAAAGCGAGGGCGACCATTTCAGGCCGAGGGCCATCAGGATCCCTGCGGACAGACAAGAGTGAGAAGAAGGGATTTCCTAGAGGCTCCTGACATCCTTTACTCCTCGCTCCCAGGAGAGGGCAGACAGTGGGAGGCAGTCTCTTGGCGGCAGGGAAGGAAACGGCCAGTGTGAAGGAGCAGTGGCTGGTCTGGCCCCGGGCCACGCGGCAGCTTCCTGGGGGTGCAGCACCCCTGTCTGAGACGGATACGACAGGCTGGTGTGCGGGGTCCCGCAGAGCCGGGCGAGTGGGGCAGGGCCCCAGGGGTCCGGGTGGCTCTGCGTTCTGGCAGTGCCCCCGGCCCTTCCTGATACAGCTGCCCATCCGGAGGGCAGCAGGGGCCCTGTTAACAGCACCTGGCTTCAGATCCTGCCCACCTGGGCCTGCTTCACTTTTAGTTCTCTCTTCGTCGGAGGACGGGGACTCATCTATAAGGCACGTAGCACACGCATCCGCTCAGCCAGGACTGGCGCTTTCCCCGCCCCTCTGGAAGAGTCCAGATTCTTGGAACCCCCCAGCTGGACCTGGTTGCCCTCCTGGGATCCTGGATCCTGCTCCGCTCTCTGCTCTGTGTCTGCAGACCGGGGTTTCAGACCCTGGCAGATCTGGGATGTTCTTGGCTCTCTGGAGCCCCCTGGGCTGAATCTGGCAGGCGTGCCCACCCCTGGGGCTATTGGTCGTGTGAATGCCCTGTTCCTTTCAGCTCGGGCCCCAAGTTTGGGGAGCACCAAGACAGGCCGTGTAAAGGAAATCTCCTAACTGAGGTCCCCCTGCAGTGGCTGAGTTGCTGGCAGTGTCACTGATGGTCCCCAAGCCCACGGCCCTGCCCTTCTCTTCTCTGGCACCAGCTGCCTGGATCCCAGCCTCCAGGGGCCAGGAGGGTCCACACTCACTGGTCAAGCGGAGCGACTCAGGGGCAAAGGTGAGCCCCACCCACACAGAAGGCCGGGCTTCCGGGACAGCCCGGGAGGGGCGGAGGGGTCCTCCAGGCTCACGTCCTGACCTCCCCACGGAGGGAAGGGGCTGCTCGATCAGAAAAGATCATTTTAAATTTTCGCCCCAGGTCACAGAACAAGTTAACACAGTCACACCAGCGACCTGGGCCTCCAGATTTCTAGTCCGGTGTTAATTTAAATGTTAATCTGAAATCTTCACTTAAGTCACTGGAGTTTCGAGTTTATTAGAGCAGGCGGGGCCATGGGGCCTCCTGGGGGGTCACGTTGCCTGCCAGAGGGCGAGCCCTCCCCCCAGCTGGGCCCACCAGCCCCCGCCCGCTGCCGGCTTCCTCCCCTCTCCCACCCTTTCGCTCTTTCTGGGAGTGAGTTTCGGAAGGAGGTGGCAGCGGATGTCAGGGCAGTTGGTCCCTGGGGGCAGGGCGCTGGAGCGCCTGGGTGGGCTGCAGAGGGCAGGGTGCGGGCACAGCTCGTCCCAGGCCTGCGGGTGGGGACAGCACACAGGAAGCCTGACACCTGCCGGCCCTGTCGTGGGGAAAGCACTTCCATGGGGAGCAAGCCTCACGCTGCGGCCGACTCCCCTCCCACCTACACCCTGCTCCGCACACGCCCTAGAGACGTTTTCAACCAGCGTTTTCGCACCTGCTGTCTTCAAGGTGGCACAAGGTACAAGGGAGTCGTGGGGAGCAGGTCACAGACAGGCCCTCGAGGAGCCCGCATTTGCCTGGAGGTCAGCGAGCTGGCCGATGGCACAGGAACCGGTGCAGTGGGTCGGGGGTGGAGGGGACACCTGCAGACACCTCACCTGGACCAGAGGGGCGGGCGAGCACACCTGAGCCACGCAGAGCCACCCACAGCAGTCGGTCCCGGGTGCCAGTGCAGGTGACCAGCAGACACACCTGGGCAGATGCTAAGACACGGATCCAGGTCCCAGCCTGGGAGGATCCTGGTCAGCACTCGGGGTGAGACCTGGGTTCCGCCTGTGTCCGTAACTCACGACAAAGTCGCTTTGCACCTGTGACTGGGGGACGGCCGCTCAGAGGCCCACACTCTCCGCCACTAAAGTACCTGTCCCGGCTTAGTGGGACCGAAACTCCCTTGGGGGAAGACAAAGCCCTGACCCCGCGGTAGGGGGTGTCCTGGAGAGGGCAACACGACCCCACACCCCACCCGTCAAAGAACTCTCAGTCTCCCGCAAGCGGAAGCGGCCAATGCTCGAGTCTTGCTTGAAAATTTTGTCCACGAGACACCAGAAAGCATGGTGGGCGTGTGGTGGGCGCCACACGGTGCTAGGAGGGGCGGGTGGGCCACAAGCCAAGAGGCCCAGAGACGAGCTACCGGGTTGGAACTGAGAACCGGGGCCTGGCGTCCCCTCCAGGGCCTGTGGTGCTGTAGCCCAGAGCCCCCAGTGGAGATGTGAGTGCCAGCCAGTGCAGGAAGCCTCCCGGGCTTGGGGAGCAAATCTCAGCTTCACAGCACCCACATCTCATCACTTCCTCCCTCCCTCCCCCATTGCTGTGGCTGGAACAGTATCCCCAAGGCTACGTGCCTGTCCTCACCCCTGGTACCCGTGAAGGTGACCTTGTCTAGAGACAGGGTCTTGGCAGACGGTCAAGTCAAGATGAGGTCACTAGGGTGGACCCTGATCCAATCTGACTAGAGTCCACATAAGGAGAGGAGAAACCCGGAGAGGAAGAGCATGTACAGACTCGGGGGTGGTGGAGAGCCACAGGACAGCAGATGCAGAGATCAGGCAACACGTCCACAAGCCAAGGGTCGCCAGCCGCCACTCTGCATCGGAAGGGGCAAGAGAGGACCCTCCTCTAGAGGTTTCAGAAGGAATGTGGCCCTGCTGACACCTCGATTTCAGACTTCTGGCCTCAAGAACCATGAGGAAATAAATTTCTATTGTTTGGGCTTCCCTGGTGGCACAGCGGTTGAGGGTCCGCCTGCCGATGCAGGGGACGCGGGTTCGTGCCCTGGTCCGGGAGGATCCCACATGCCGTGGAGCGGCTGGGCCCGTGAGCCATGGCCGCTCAGCCTGCGCGTCCGGAGCCTGTGCTCTGCAACGGGAGAGGCCACAGCAGTGAGAGGCCCGCGTACCACACACACACACACAAAATTTCTATTGTTTAAGCCCCCCAGGCACCCCGAGGCGCCGACACTGTGCCAGGTGACACAGCCCCAAGTAAGGCAGACGACGGGGGAGGGGCCGGGAGATTTACAGGGATGTACCTGGTTGGGGCCTCAGAGAGCCTCCCTGAGGACTGACATGTGAACTGAAGCTCCAGGAGACGGCCACGCTGGGACCCACGGAGACTGGTGCCAGGAAGAGGCGTGTCCACCAGCAGGAGGTGAGCCGGGGGACGAAGTGCTCGACGGATGGAGAGACATTATTATAAAGTCTTGTCTTCTTTGTCTCATTTTTTCCTTTTTTAAAAAAACTATTTATTTATTTATTTGGCTGTGTGGGGTCTTCGTTGCAGCGCACGGGCTTCTCTCTAGTTGTGGCACGCAGGCTCTAGGGCGCGAGGGCTCAGTAGTTGTCGCAGGAGGCTTAGTCGCCCCACGGCATGTGGGATCTAGTTCCCCGACCAGGGATCGAACCCGCGTCCCCTGCATTGGAAGGCGGATTCTTAACCACCGGACCGCCAGGGAAGTCCCTCTGACATTTTTCTTATTCAATTTTATATCACAAGTATATTCTCAACTTGTGGCATAATGGCGACTATCATAAAAGTTGTGTATAATATCCCATCAGGTAGATGTGCCGTAATCTCCTGAACTCTTCTATCTGTGCATGTTAAGTTGTTTCAGATGTTTAAATGTTTAATGGATAATTTAGGCCCACAAATGATCCTCAATGGCAACATAGTGGCCTTTTTGAATTAACCTGGTGCGTAATTGTATCCCATTCATCCAGTCATCCAATAAGTATTAAAGCCCCAACTCTCTTCTGGGCGCTGTACAGGGCGCAGGAGTTATAATGGGGGTGAGAAGCCCACCGTCCTGGCCACAGCCGCTCAGGGGTTCGCAGAGGACAGAGGAGTGTTGATCATATCCGGAAAGAAGAGCCTCGTGTGCTCTGAGACCCACGTGACGAGTGGAGATTAGAAAAGGCAGTATTTCGCCATCCTTCCGTCTCCCCACACTGCTGGGCAGGCCCATGGACCGCTTTGACCAGTAGAAGTGATGTGAGTGACGTGTGCAAGTTCTAGGGTCAGGCCTCCAGGGGCCTTGCAGCTTTCGCCGTTGCCCTCTTGGAACGGTCTGGCCACCACATTCAGAGCCCAGGAGGACGGCTGACTGAGAGGTCACGTGGGAAAGGGCACAAGCTGAGAGCCAGCACACAGGCCCCAGACCCTCCAGCCAGGGGAGCCGCAGGCCTCAGGCTGCGCAAGTAAGCACAGGTGGGACCAGGAGCGCACCGGCCGCTCCCGACCTGGGAGGATGATTGGTTCACGTGCAGGCTTCTGTGAGCGGGAGGGTTACACACAGGTGGGTGCAGGTGGGCTGGACCTTGTCAAGAAAGACAGCAGGTTTCCCTAGGAAGAGATGTGTAAGCCCTGAGGGATAAGGCCAGGTGAGGTATCTACCAGGTGAGGAGTGTACAAGGTCCTGGAGAGAGGGACCAGCACATGCTAAACACAAGAGTGAGATCACAATGTGTTTGAGGGACAGTAAAAACAACAGTCCACATGCCCAAGGAGGAGTGGGTGGGAAGAGTGTGGCGTTCGATGAGGCTGTGGGGTGGGGAGAGGCCAGGCTAGGCAGAGCCTTGCAGGCAGAGGTAAGGAAGTACGCCTTATTCTAAGCTGCATGGAACCACTGCAGTATTTCAAGTAGGGTGAGACTTGATGACATCTACATTTTTCAGAGGTCATTAGGCTGCGGTTAGAAGAGATGGGAGGGGATCAGGGTGTGTTCAGGCAGGCTGATAGGCTACTGCAATAGTCCTAGTAAGAGATCATTGGAGCTTGGATTACAGTGATGGAAGAGGGGATGCAGAAAAGCCAATGAATTCAAGAGCTCTTTGGGAGATAAATCAACAGGATTGGTGATGACTGGTTGCGCAGGTGGGGAGAAGACCCTGCTGGCTGCACCCCAACCACCATTTCTGTTCCAGTTTCTTCTAATGTATTCGTAAAGCACGACTCACATCCCATCACTGGCAGCCACATGTGACAGACAACTGCCTTCTTCCTGGTTCATTCCCACCACAGTAATTCTGTGCCCGTGGCCAGCCATGGGCAAGGGTTGCAGTTCTGGCCAATGAGACAGGAGGAGAGAGCTTTCTTCCTTTCACAAAACAGACATGTAGGAACCTTCCAGCACCTCATTCCTGCCCCTGCACAGCGTCACCTGCAGGAGGCAGCTGGATACATGGTGGCCGTCCTGGCACCTCGAGGAGCCCGCCTAAGGGTCAGGCCAGCATGCCAAGTGGGCAGGAAGATGGAGGAACCCGGGTCTCTGATGGCATTGCTGAGGCCACCATGGGCTGCTTTCCTGCCTGACTTCTTGGATGTGATTTAGTCCATTTTCTCCTTGTTACTGAAGCCATTTGGGGTTGGGGGTGATGCCACTTGCTTCCAAAGCCCGTATTGGCCTCGGTGATGTTTTAGTGTCCTAGGGCTGCCACGACAAAGTACCAAGGAGGGGGCAAACAGAGATGAAACAACAGAGATTTATTTTCTTACGATTCTGGAGGGCAGTCGTCCAAGATGAAGGTGCCGGAATGTCGGTTTCATCCTGAGGCCTCTCTCCGTGGCATGTACGTGGCTGTCTTCTCCCTGTGTCTTCACATGGCCTTTCCGCCGTGTATGCATATGTCTGCGTCATCAAAATCCCTCTTCCTGTAACAGACCAGTCAAGTTGGATTATGAGTTACTGTAAGGCTGTTAGCATAACTGGCGCAATCTTGGGCCCGTATGGTCCCACCTGTCCTGCTGACCCCACCCAGACCCGTACTGTTCAGTGAATCTCTTCTCTGTTGTGGTTGGGAGGTACTGTGCAATGATTGTTAGGTCCAGGTGGCCTCCATGCACTGTTAGCCTCTGAACGATCACAAAGACCTTCGCTGACGTCTTCCTGGCGCCCAAGAGACTAGTTACCCGTTCATAAATCTCGACTTAGGAAGGCTCATCCTGTTTCCAAACACACACCCCCGTACCCGAAATTGACTATAAAGTTGCCCCCGGCAGCAGGGCACACAGCTTCGAACGCTTCCAGACTGTTCCCCCCAGACCCCACCCTATAATAAACTGACCCACTGAGTGTAACAGAGCTGCCCACCTCATGTTTTTGTTCAGTGGACACTTTTCGTTCCCTCCATCCTCCAACAGTTACCGATTATAATTCATTGGTTATTTGATTATAACCCGAATCCTCACTAGAGTTAGGGTCCATAAAGACCTCATTTTAGTTTAATTATCTCTTTAAAGACCTTACCTACAAATACGACTACATCCAGAGGTACGAGGGGAGTAGGGCTTCAACATATGAATTTGGGGGAACACGATTCAGGAATAAAAAGTTTATTTTGGGACATCAGGATGTCCCCAGGTTGATTAACTCCGCCTCAGTGACGCCCCGACTCTGGTTCTGCTTCTTTGCAACCCTCTTGACTTTCCTTCACAGGTGAGAGATGTCACCTGTGGTTCTAAGCTTCAAATCCTCAGACCTGACATCTAGAGTCCTAGACAGCTGTTTCCTCACCTGTGAACTTCTATTTGTAAGGAAAGCTCCCAGACACCCCTCGCACACTCTCACTGTCATTGGCCAGAACTGTCCTATGACCTGGCCCAACCCGGTCACTGGCATGGAAATAAAATCATGATGTTTAGTTTAGACCAACTGAGATCCACCCTCTGGGGCTAGAAAGAGTGCAACCTGTCCTAGGAGGCACTTGGCCTCTCTGTAGCTGAACAAAATCAGGGTTCTGCCAGCAAGAATGCGCCCGGCCCCGGGACCCCATAGTCTTCTCAGTACCGGGCAGTGATTCAGGAAGGCAGCAGGTGGAGGCAAGGCCTGGAAAGAGGAGACCCACCAGCCGGTGCAAAGACAAAGCCCAACCCAGAGGCTCTTGCAAATACCTCCGGCCATACATCTCCCCTCCCCGCACGTTACCACGGCAACCCATCCGCCTGAGCGACTCCCCATCGAGTTTTAACCCAAATTATATTTTCCAGATCTAAACACAGAGACACTGTGAGAAGAAGTCATTTTAACAACTTGAAGATGCTCAAAGATAGAGATGGGTGGCAGAAAAGGAAAATCTGGTAAACAATATTTTTTAATCAAACAGGCAAACCCTGGTTACTCAGAACCCAAACGACAGGCATTTTCCTCCTACATTCTTTTAAGAAAAAGAAGCTATATTAGGATTCATCGGTGGTAGTGTTTGTTTTCCAGGGAACATTCTAGTTTCACTATAATTCTATTTACCTCCCATCTTAATCATCCTTGATATTCAGGATAACGGCCTTCAGTCACCAAGGGAAGAGGCGATTATGATCAGAAGATGCTGTTTACTTTGGGAGGATGTGGACAGATACAGAGTTGGAAGATTTCCGGTTCTAACAATACAAGGGTCTCTGTTGGCCTTCAGGAGACCAGAAATGCAACCAACCAAAACACCACTTAAAATTTGTATCTTTCATTCAGGGCATTCTCACTTGATTACTCTTTTTTTTAAAATAAATAAATAATTAATTAATTATTTGTTCATTTTTGGCTGCGTTGGGTCTTCGTTGCTGCACACGGGCTTTCTCTAGTTGTGGCGAGCAGGGGCTATTCTTTGTTGCGGTGTGCAGGCTTCTCACTGCGGTGACTTCCCTTGTTGCAGAGCACAGGCTCTAGGTGCACAGGCTCAGCAGTTGTGGGGCGCGTGCTTCAGTAGTTGTGGCACACGGGCTTAGTTGCTCCACGGCATGTGGGGTCTTCCCAGACCAGGGCTTGAACCAGTGTCCCCTGCATTGGCAGGCGGATTCTTAACTACTGCACCTCCAGGGAAGGCCCACGCTTGACTACTCTTTGAACGTTTTCATTCTGCATGTCTTGAGTACTAAATTTCTCTGAGACTTGGTAATATTAAGAAAAGTCTGGGAAAAGCATAAAACAGGCTATTTGTCATGTTCTATTTTCACAAGGCATAGTCAGAGCTATTTGAGTGGGACTTCCAGCCCTCAGGTCCCTGTCTGTTAAAACCACCTTGACGTGATTGAAGATCATCAGGGTTGCAAACTATTATATGTAGGATGGGTGAACAACAAGGTTCCACTATATAGCACAGGGAACTATATTCAATGACCTGGGATAAACCACAGTGGAAAAGAATATGAAAAAATGTATATATATATGGATAACTGAGTCACTTTGCTGTACAGCAGAAATTAACACAACATTGTAAATCAACTATACTTCAATTAAAAAACAGACCGTCTGGGAACTGAATCTAGGCCTGTCCGTGGGGAGCTGGGGACCCACACGCAGGGGCGGTAGCTTCCACCCGTCGAGGCCCACTGTGTGCAGACTCTGTGCTAAGTCCTCTACACGCCATCACACTGAAGACCAACACAGACTCTGGAGCAGCTGCTGTGGTCATCGTCCCATTTCACAGATGGGGACACTGAGACTTGAGCAGGTAAGCACACAGGGGTGCAGGGCCGAGATTCAAAAGCAGGTGCATCTCCAGAACCCACCATGGTTCCACCCAAATACCCTCCGTGTAGAGAGGCGTTAAAGCAATCCAGTGATGGTGAGAGCTGGCAGGTAGGGCTGTCAAGGACAGTGGGGAGAGCGGCTCACACAACCAAATCATCTTGTGCGGGCTCTGTAGAGACTGTCACGGGCCCCGTTATCTCCATCCTAAGAGGTTTGGTCACAGGAAGACTCTTAAATGCAAAACTCTCATGAATTCTAACAAGCCGATTAAGAAATAGCCCAGGCTGGCTTCATCCTGAGCGCGGTGCGCCCAGCCCGAGTTGCTGCACGCTGCCATCCCCAAGGGCCCCTCCAGTCCCACCAAAGGACACTTGCCCCACAGTGGACGTAGACACCTGCACCTCCCAGGAAGAAAGAAAACACTCTCCCAATAAAGTGTCCAAAGATGCCCACGTCGGTTCCAGCAAGACCACGGCTCTCCCGCCTCCAGCGTGTGCGCGGCAGGGGGGCTCTGGTTCCCACCGAGGAAGCCGGGGAGCATCTCGTCAGCTAATCCCACTCAGCGGTGAGGGAGCACCGTCACCTGGCTGGTTAAGAAGCCGGCATTTCCAGAGCAGAGATATAAACTGCGCTGAGAAGGCACGAGCTCAGTTCCCTCTGCAGACACAGACCCACCTGCAGAAGGGAGAAAACCCCACTTTGGTGGTGACGCTGGCTCTGCAGCATCAATTTGCAGTTCCTCCCGGCCCACCCCGGACGTGCGGCTCAGCCGTCTGACCCCAGTGGACTGAGGTGGAAGCGGCCAGTTCTCAGCGCAGGCCTCCTGTGGTGTCACACAGTTCCTCTCACCCTCTTGTGCCCGTAACCTGGCCAGAGAAGCGCACGTCCCAACCAGCTCCCGGGTCAGAGGGGGAGGAGTCACATAAGGGACAGACCTGGACCCATCCTACCCTGTAGAGCTGCCTGCTGAGCCTGGTCTAGACAGCTGGCCGCCCGTCGACCAGCAGACTTGCAGGGAAAATGCCCCTAAGTCTTGCTTTGTTATGCAGCAGTAGCGGGCTGACCGTGCACGTCCAAATCAATTCAGAATTTAGAACTTAGAGGCTGGGGGTGGATGCTAGACGCCAGCTTGGGTGTTTTTGTTTTTTCCAGATCAAGTAGCCTATAGAACAACACAGGGAAGACGCACGTGCAGAAAAGCCCCGAGACGGTTTTATTTGCTTTGAATAAATGAGGGTGCATCTAGGGTGATGCCCGCGGCAGCGTCATTAATCACAGTGGCGTCGCGGAGCTGTGCTCAGGCCTGGCTTAGCTTCAGAAACGTGGCACCAGCAATGCTGCGAGGTAAACAGCACCAGCTGCTCATCTCCCAGGCGTACGGGAGGCAGCACTCGGGCTCCCCCAGCTTCACGTGAAGCCACGCGGGCAGATGCGCTGGAATCACGGCTGTGTCCACACATCCGAGTTCTGGCTGGGACCCTCCAGGGCTCTCTGCCCTCGGCCATGACAACTGCATGGGTTCAGCCAGCATGGGCCTACGGGGCTGGCTTCAGGCCTGCCCCCCGGAAGGGACCCCACTGGGAGCCATAAGGCACCCGAGAAACGGCGTATCGTTCGGGCTTGTGGGCAGGTGGCCCCCTCAAGTCCAGATGCGCAGACCGTCTGCATCTCTGACCCTGGCTCCTGGGACGCAGCCTGATGGGGCAGGGCCACCTGTGCTCTGCCATCACCGTCCTGAAACCCTGATTTGTGAACAGGGGCCCTGCGTCGGCATTTCTGCTGGGCCTCACAAATTACAGCCGGTCCCGTCCTGGGGGAACCAAGTGACCAACAGCGGACTGCTGTCTCAGAATAGGGGTCGGAGTGGAAGGCCAGCCCTCTGTGCCGGGCTGGGACCTGGACTCGGGAGGAGGTGGGCACCGAGGCCGGGCTGAGACGGGACCCAAGGCTCTGCTGTCAGAGAGCTGGACCCCGCTGGCCAGGGGACGGCCCCAGCACCCTGGACAATGAGCCCTGCGGGGAGATTGCGCCCCTGAGTACCCTCCGCCTCCCCCCCCACCTGCGCTGGGCTCCCGTCACTGCACTGAAGACCCACCACCTCCCTGAGAACTAGTGGTGTTGCCCACAGTTACGTGTGGACACTCGAGGCACAGGGTCCCACGAGCAGGAAGCAGCGAGGGCTCAAACTGAGGTCGACACGCAGGAAAAGCCTGGGCAGGAAGGGCGGGGAAGCCGGGTGGAACATACTACCTCCCCCGTGCAGACAGGATGCTGATGCCTTCGGAGGACGAGGACCCTCAGGGCCACTTGCTGGGGGGGGGCGGGTATGGAGAAAGGGCCGGGGCGCCGAGGTCAGGGACTCGGGGAAGCCAAGCAAGCCACGCTGAGTATTTCCAAGCCGAAGGCCTGGTGGGGACACCAAGGGCTCTGGTCTCTTTGGGGAAGGCAGTCCCACAGCACCGGGCTGGGCGCTGCTGGGTAGAGGGGTGGCTTTTGTCCCTCAAGGTCCCCTACAAGTCACCTCCTCCTGGGAACATGATGGGAACCAAGCAGCTCCTTGCCATCG